>NC_136470.1:29426057-34226057 GCF_902686455.1 Sciurus vulgaris | reverse complement strand
TATGACATCCCATTACATCTTTTCCTATCTCATTTTGGCTTCTGGAATTGATAACAAAACACACACACGCACACACGCACACACACACACAACCAACTTCTTCAATGTCCACTCTAAATACTATGAAGTGGTAAGCATGCACAATTTATCAGGACATAAAACGTGATATAAACAATTTACAAATATGTTATACTTTTAACTTTCTAATATTAGAAATAGATAGATAGTATCTATCTCTTGGGGACTGACTAACCCAAACTCTGTGGTATCATGTCCTTCCAGTTTCATTTTATGTCTTATTCTTGGCTGAATGTAAGATCAACTCCTGAAAATTACCCAAGATCCCCATATGCCTGGGGTGGCATTGTATAAGTTTCCGAAATACAAAGCATGAAATTTGGTTTTAGTAAATACTTATTTACATTACTCTTTACAGCATGTTTTAGCCAGCTTTTTCATTGCTGTGAACAAAAGACCTAACAAAAACAATGTAGAGGAGGAACGTTTATTTGGCATTATTGGTTTCAGAGATCTTACTCCATACATGACTCCATTACTCTGGGTCTAAGGTGAGGCAGAACATCATGGTAGAAGTGTGTAAAGGAGAAAAGTAGCTCAGGACATGACAACAGAAAGGAGAGAGTTCCATTCATCAGGGACAAAATAAAAACCCCAAAGGCACATCTCCAATGACCCACCTCCTCCAACTACTTCTCACCTTCCTACAGTTACTACCCAGTTAATCCACATCAGTTGATTAATGCCAGTGCATTATGTTAAGGCTCTCGTAATATAAACATACTACCTCTAAACTTTCTTGCATTGTCTCACACATTAGCTTTTGGGAGACGCCTCACATTTAAACCATAACAGCATATGTAGTATTTTATCATTGTCTCCTTAATCATTAGAATTGTTCTAGAAGAAATATTGTTAATGTCCCTCTTCTACAGATGAGAAAATCTCAGAAATTCTAATACATTCTCCAAGAATCGGAAGCCAAATAACTAAATGCAGACTTCATGCCCAGATTCTATGCCCCATGCTTTATTTACAACAGATTAATAGCTGTGTGCCATTCTGACATAATTTAATGATTGTGAAGGTACACTTTGAAGTAATGTATTCATCCCTTAGTATTAAAATGTGAAGTATTGTATTTTATTCACTGTGAGAAAGTTATCAGGTACTTATTACATAATAGATCATGTTAATTCTTATAAAAATATAAACAAAATAAAATATTTAAATTAATACAGTTGCCATTATTGCCCCATTTTTATATTTTCCAAAAAGAAATTGTGTAACATATTTACAGCAAAGTTATTACCTGTCTTTTTTTGTTTTCCAGCAAAGATCAAACCTGGGATTTATTACCCTAAATCTTTTAGAATTATTTTATGACCACAAAGATTTTCAAGCAAACTATAATGAATTTCTTCTATTTACTGCTTTTTCTTCAGTTTATGAGATACTTTTCTTTGTATAAAGCATTTTAAAAGCTATTCTTTGGTACTTTCTTGTTATTTTAACAGTTGTTTGGAGAGAGTGTGAAGAGAGAAAAATAAGAGAAATGGGAGAAGATGACAGAGAATGGAATGAGAATAGAAAACTCAAGAAACCTCTGATCACATCAAACATTGGACTAATCGGTACAGTGTGCTCATTAAGTTACTTTAATCATAGCAAATATCATACTCAATTACTCACTTATTTGAAATTTATTGTCTTCCTTAGAGATCTGACTTTAGGTTGGCTGTGGAGTTAAGAGTAGTGGATAAGACAGACAGACAGCAATGGTGGAAATCTTAGTGGAGCTTCTCTCTATAAATTTAAAAGGTCTGCTGATGACTTGGAATGTGTGGTCTTGAGCCTATTACTATATTCACTTCCAGATTCAAGCCTTGAAAACAGTTGCAATGTACTTTGAAAATGGATTAATCTTATTAAGACATTAATAATAATGAATTCTCCACCCCAATAACAGGCTCTTACTTGATTTTTTTCTACTTATTTACTATTATTACTAGTAACATTGTGAGAACAAATATTTCTTTCTCAAACCCTGTATTAACATAGAAAATATTACTATTGTCCCAGAGTGGCATATTTTCCTAAATGTTAAGCAATTGACACACTCTAGAATTATTGACGCAGATGGTGTGTTACCATCCAGACCTTATAAAGTTGTAAGCACATATCCTTTAGAGGATATGATTATGTGACTATTAATAAGACACTTGGACCTTACAAGTGGTACCATCTAACTTCCTGATCATATACTTATGAAAATAATGCTAACAAATTATCATCCTCTTATCCTCTAGGGCCTTTTAAAGTATGCAGGAAATGTCTTAGACTTGCATATGCATTAGCTTTGTGTCAGTTCATGATGAGCTACCTGTTCTGTTAGATGTTTAAGGGAAGATATTTCCAGGAAAATATCCTGGCATATGGTATAACGACTGAATCTATCACAGTGCCACTTTTCATATTGTTTTATGGGCAGAGAAACAAGGCACATTATGACTACAGGGAGCAATAATTCACTGAAGGTTCTGTTTTTAACTTAGCCTGCACACTAAATTATGAAGGCAGATTGCTTCTTGGTGTATGCTGAAATTTATGGCATGTACATATTTTTCTGTAAATGTCTTTTCAATTGAAAGATGTTACACAAAACTCAGAGGGGTTCTTGTTGAGTGATGGGTGGGGGAAGGGTGATAGATGATTCATTTCGAATTCTGATTGATGTTATTTTAAACAGTTTTTAAAATGTTTTAACCTAGATTCAACAAATGTGCCAGTGAAAATAAGTACAATTGGCAAAGGCAGAGTACAGACTGCTTACAAAGCATAAATTTAGTCCCTAAGTTGTTCTCTTATCTGTCTAAATCCTTCCCATCCTGTGCACTCATGTCCAACATTTTTAATTAAGCATCAATATTTTCATTCCTCAAAAAGCTATAAGACATAAAATGCAAACACTCCTAGCAAAAGCAAATTTACACTTAATTTCACACTACTCTGTAAATGGATGATAGAATATCATATCCCACTTGATTACTGGTGAGGCTTTACCTACCCCGCAAAATCTAAACTCTGATAAGTCTACAGCAAGAAGTGGTCAGTGTTAGTAAAAGGTTCACTGGTCATACCACTTTGCATTTAGATTATCAGGAGAAGTGAATTAGGTATCAAATTTTCAGCTGAAAGCAGGCAGAAAGAAAAAAACAGTTTTGAACTGCAATTTTTCTCCTTGATGATTTTTTCAGCACCTTCTCCAAGTTAGTTTCCTCTCAACTAAAATGCATTTTCCAATAATCAGTTTAACTCATATCTATAATGGACTATGCATTTAAGATACACAGAATTACATTGGATAAATTCCTACTTTCTCTCCCTTCCATCAAGCAAATGCAATTAACTTCTCCTTGCTGTTATACTTCCTTGATTCCTTGCTTCAAAGTGAAATAATTTAAGCTGCTGAAAATTCTGTCAAAAGATTGTAAAATATATCTCTTGAACTTTAGAGAAAAGTATTAAGAAAGTAGAGAGAAAGTCCTAAAGCCTAATATATTTCAAGTCAATAATTAAACTTAAATGTACACAAGAATTTGTGCACTTGAAAATATTTATACCTCTGCTATCTCAGATAATCAACATTCTTTCAATAGTCAGACACTCAGACTACTGAAAGAACGTAATCTAAATTACTTGTATAAAGAAAAGAAAATTTTGAGGAAAACACTTAGAAAACACAGTATTAAAATTATTAAATGAAAACTTGAAATAGTTTACTGAAAACTCTAGGGAGGTTTTATATTAGTTCTGATTTTCTAGAAAATTACAAGAGGACTGTATTTCTGGGGTCTTGTTTATAGTATGCAATTCAAACAAAACTTACTTTTAATCAAAGAAAAATTGTATGTTCATTTAAATACCGTATGTAGAAAAAGGTTCATAGTCAAACTTTGCAAAAAATGATTCATGGTGTTTCCTGAGTTTTTAAAAATTGTGATTTCTTTTATTATCTAATATGTTAACTTCACCTAAACATGAAAATATGAAGGCATTAGAAAGTAGGCTAAGGCAAATTAAAATTCATATTTCTAAACTCTGGTTTTTACTTTTCTTGATATATAAAAATTAAAGTTTAAAAGACAGTCATAAACAGAATGGTTCAGGCTTGATGATAATTGATCTTTCACATGTTAAACCAAAATATAACTGTAAAATGCAAAAAAAACAGTGAGGCAAAGAAATAATGCAACACACTTTAACCCACTGGAAGATTGGTTTTTTTTTATCCTCATTTTATTTCACAATACTGTGGGTTAATATTAGGATCATCAGAAGCCATTTCTAGCAATACTAAACTATCCTTCACTCTGGGAAAAATATAAAATAATAAATTATTTCAAGGAAAACATTGCTTAGATGTTCTAGTTTGCATTCCTGTTTGTTTTTTTATCATTTTTTATTAAACATGTTTAAAAATATGATTCAAAGCATGATTCTTCAACAGGATTTTATATTTTTAAAAGTTAGTACTGTGCAAAGGTGATTAGTATCCTTGCCCTAAGATAAAAAAAAAAAATGCTCAGGATAGGTATTAATCTTCATAATGGATACTAAATATGAGTCTTAGATAATTAGTGAAATTTATAACAGTTATTCCAAATTAAAAATAATCTGTAGTAATTTGAATGGTAACAGCAAGTAAATAGTTAATGTTAATTTAAATATTTGGACTAGGTGTATTTGTTGACATATTTTCATTCATGTTTCATGTTAAGTTAGACTGAAGTTACTATTTAGCAGATGATTTTCCAATGAAAGGCAAATAGTCTTCTCTAGGAAGCAACATATGAGCAGACCATTGATCATTGGTTAGGATGGCATCTGTATTGAGTTGTTTCAACTAAGAATTAATCTAACTGGCCTAAACTTATGATTTATACTTTGTATCTTCAATGTTGTTTTCTTCAAAGAATTATTTTTAGAGTTTATTATAGAGAAGTTGTCATTTGTCTTTTTCTTTCATTGAATAATAATGGAGTGTGATGGTTCATTTTTATTAAATGCATCATTATCCATTGTTATGAGCTGCATTATTCTAGCAGGAGATCTGTGTGATTGATTCTACTGTAAAGTACAAAAATCCTCATATTTCTACCTAAATAATAGCTTATATAATCTTGATTCCAACCTGGCAGAGTTAAAATTCCATTATTATAAAATTTATCATATTTTATGATTATATTTTGCATTTAGTATTAACAGGAATTCTAAACTATTATCTTTCATCAACTCTTGCACAGATTCCATTGTGTTTAACTTTTGTTTTAATTCAGAATATTAAGGTTTAGCTAACTACAGAAAATTGGTCTTTAATGTGTGCAATTCTCAGATTGATGATAAATGTATAGATTAATGAAACTACAATTATTCAAAGTTTCTATATTGATAAATATTATCTTTTGCCCCATTATAATCACCCTTTTCTTCATCCCCAATCCTTGACTATCACCAATTGATTTGCCTGTTCCAAATGTCATGTAGAAAGAATCATTATGAAGGTAGCCTGTTGACATTGACTTCTTTCATTAATGTAATGCACTTAAGAACCACCTGTGGTAGTTTCCACTGTGGAGATACATCACATTTTGTTTATTATTCATAAGTTGAAGAACATTTATATTACTTCCATTTTGGGCAATTAAAACTGCTATAAATATTTGTGTGTGTCTTTTGCATGAACAGAAGCATGATTTCTATCAATAAAATACTCAGAAGTGAAGTTCTGGTCTAAGGTAAGTGAATCTTTAACTTTGATAATAAACTACCAAAGTGTCATCCAAGCTGACTATGCCATTTTTCATTTCTTCTAACATTTTGTGTGAGTTCTATTTGCCTTCATTTGAAATCTGTGTGGATTTTTGTTTTTTTCCTTGTTTTGTCCTTCCTAAAAGGTACAGTATCTTTCACTGTGGCTTCAATTTGTATTTTCCTAATTACTAATTATGTACAGCATTTTAACAGATCTTATTTGCCTTTATATCTTTGGTAGCATATCTTGAAATAGTTTGCTTATTTTCTCCTTACATTTTAAAATGCTGTTTTTTTGTTTTTTTTTTTCTTTTTTCTTGTTGGATGAGTGAGAGTGATGTTATTTTCAGTTTTTCCCATCCTGAATGGGAGTAGTAGTCATCAGAGGCTGAAGTGGATTTTCTAATCCTTATGTTACCTCTGAACTTCCTCCCAGAGATCTGACACAAAGGAGGAAGAATAGGAGCTGCCAAAACTTGTTTCTAGTGAGTGTGATCCTACAAACTCTAAGGGGACAAAGAATGCTCATAGCAATGAAATATCTTGTAGTGATGTTTGATATTTCTGGTTTTCAAATACTACCACCTCCAGCACCAACACTTTTCTTGTCAATCAAACATTTAAGATCAGTTCACTGGTCAATGTTTTACCAATCTGAGCTAAATTTATCTGTTTTTCATACGGATGTGATAGCTTTATTATGTTTCCCACAATGCCTAACAAAACCCATCTCACATGCTTTTCCATTATAAATCATTAAGAGATAGATAAAGGATACCACAAAATAGCAATCAATGAAATATTACAAAACTTTATGAAACAGTTTTCAAGGAAGAACCTACTTTGAACAATGAGAAAAAGTCCTATGAATAGATTTAGCTGGGAAAAATGATGAACAATTAAGATGCATAATCTGTGGGGTAAAACTATATTCATGGATTTAGTCATGCGTTAGACACTACAGAAACTAGATTTGGTGAAAAGAAAGTCTAATTTGAGACTTTCCATCGGAAATAAAGAAACTGAAGAAGTGATTAAAATATGAGAAATGTGGCGCTATGACACACACCTGTAATGCCAGTAACTCCAGAGGTTGAGGTATGAGCATCGCAAATTGGAGTCCAGTGTCAGCAATTTAGTGAGATCCTGTCCCAAAATAAAAAGAAAAAAGGGCTGGGGACGTAGCTCAATAGTGAACTATCCCCTTGGGTTCCATACCCAGTACCCCTATCCCCCAATAAAAGAAAAGAAAAACAATGGTATTCAGATTTAAAGATCAAAATTATATGCAAGTAGTTTCTAGACAAAGGAGTAAAACTGAATGAAAAAATAGTGAATATAATGAAAATAAAATACAAATAGCTTTTCTTATTTAAAGAATGATATGAATCAAGAAATCAAAAAGACAAGTCAAGAACCCAGCAATTGGAATATCCTCATAAATTCATTTATTTTTTATTTCTATTTCATTTTTAAATCTTTTAAATTTTAAATTTTTTATTTTTTGTTATCCCGAATCGAACTCGGGGACACTCAACCACTGAGCCACATCCCCAGCCCTATTTTGTTTTTTATTTAGAGACAGAGTTTCACTGAGTTGCTTAGTGACTTGTCCTTGCTGAGGCTGGCTTTGAACTCTGGATCTTCCTGCATCAGCCTCCCGAGTAGCTGAGATGGTAGGTGTTTGCTACTGTGCCAGAAGAATTCTTTTATTTTTTAAAATATATGAAACAATTCTATAAATGTTTTAGTCCAAAAGGAGTGTGAAATGGAAACTAGTATATATTCATGATAAAAGACAAAATTATACTGATTCCAGCATTTCATTATCTTAAAGATGTAAACACACTAATACGGCATTCATCTGTTACATAACTTTGATTGAGCTTCACGAAAACTCAAATCTAAATCTGTGACAAACCTCGAGTGACTCTAGGACTTTATGAACTGTGTACTCACTTATTTACTGATTTCATTTTGGGGTTCTGCTCCATTTTCTCTTTGCCTTGGTGCTGTTGGCTAAGTTTTTATTACAGTATATCAGTTTTACAAGCCATATTAGTCATCACACAAAAGTAGAAATATACTAACAAGTTAAAAATAATCATACATAACACAACAATAAATAACAGATAATCCTGAAGTAGAATCTATATTTTGAGAATACACTGAGATTCACAAATTCTTTAACTGCAAAAATATTTATGTATATGTGCAGACAAAAGATACATTGATTTTCAAAGACTTTAAAAATACCCAAAGTAATCTTTATGAAAAGAGATATTTTTCAGTAATAAATTTTATTCTTTTGGGAAATTAGTCACTAAAGAAATAATACAACAATGAGAAAGTCATAGAATAAATGGCAAGTTTTTAATCTATTTCTGTATAACAAATTACCTCAAATTTAGTGAATTATTAAAATGACATACCTTATAATCTTACACTCTCTTTGGATCAGGAATCTGCACATATTTTAGATGGTTACCCTACCTTAAGATCTTCAAGGGTATCCAGGTATCAGCTGGTCTGTCTGCACTTGAAGGCTCATGTGGGCAGCACTTTATTTGGAAGCTCAGGTGGCTGTTGGCACCACTCACCGATTGTTAGACGAGGACCTCATTTCCTTGTGGGTTATTGACAAGAGTTTATTCTCAATTACTTGCTATGTGGCTTCTCCAACATGGAAGCTTTCTCCAGTAGTGTAAAGACTGAGGTGGCAATGGGAAAAATTTCAGAACTCCATAGAGGCCTCTGTTGTTATAACCTAAGTAGGGAAATGATACCTATCACTTTGTTTCTATTTTCTTAGTCATAATCAAACCATCAGGTTCAATCCTTTTACAAGAACAGGGGAAACACCAAGATATGAACAACAGGCAGTGGTGATGTGTGGGGGCCTTTTGAGAACTTACCACAAAATCTAAGCCACAGTTTCACTAAAATAGATCTCTATAATTTGCTAATATTATTGTAAAACAATGAGTAAATCAAGATGATTCTTAAATATACAAGTATATTTTAGACAAAAATGGTCATTTAGTAATAGTCATAATCTGAATTTCACAATTATTTCTTTAGGTACTTGGGTATTGGAATATAAATGTATATACTTTGATTTCTATGGGCAAAAAAGAAAATGGAGAGATGATTAATTTTATCATTTCAATTTTAATAACTTTTAAAATCATGTTTATATTTTCTCTTTACACTTGTATCATATTTTCTAATTATTCTATGATGTACTTACAATCAGAAATAATTGGTATATAGTATGAAAAATGAATGACATTTTACAGCACTTTGTTGTTAACATTTACTGTACCAAAAAAAAAAAAAAGAAAAAATGAAAAAATAAATCCACAATATTACAGATAACTAATATGAGACTGATTGGATGGGATTTTAAAGCCTTTTCATTTTCTATTAATCTGTATTAAACATTTTATCAAGAGGGTACATAGAGATAAATATTTGAAGGTAAATAGAACTAGTGTTAGAGTGTCTTTACTAAAGCTAGTCATTAGGTTTATAAAGATAAATATATGTTCAGTATGAGTTCTTTGTTTTGATAATTCATTCCATGATGATTAAAGTCTACTAATCTAAAATGAAGCAGGATTCTGATACAATATCCCTTTGACAATCATCATTAAAACTTCAGACTTTATTATTTGCATTTGTAGTTTTCACACTATTTAATGAGAGGCTTTACAAGCTGTAATATCTTGTACTCTTGTAATACAAGCTTGGGTCAGGCTCATTCTGAGCTCCTGTAACAGAGATACATTACTATTTGATGGTAGTACATTTGATTTGAGGTACTTGATTAACAATTTCACAGATGGTGTCATTTTAATTATTCAAGATGAAATATCAAAAATTATTGAAATAGAATGAGCTTTTAACATATTTTAAATGTTAAAAACAATTTCCTTACAACATTTAATATATGAAGTAGAAATATATATTCATGTTTTATCTAAAGTAAAAAATAAATGCAAAAATATTAATAAGGTTATTTAAACTTCTTACATATTATTTTACTCACTCATACACTATTGAAGAACAGGCCTTAAATATTTATAAAATTAAAATATTGTTTTATACTAGATATGTGAACACCTATGAACATTTTGTTCTTCCAATGAAGCAGTTATAAATAGTATATCTACATTCTTCTTTAAGAATAATGAGATGGATTTGAAAAAGATACAGACAGTTCTAGAATATTTTTCACCTGTTTTTAAGGAGATGACTGATGTCATGTGCCTATTGTAAATGGCTCTTCATACCTAACAGCTTCAGAAAAATGTCTTTTCTCCCTCTCAAACACATACAAATGCCCTAAATTTAAAAAAAAATCAATAAAATGCATATACTAATTTAATTTTTATAGTCTTATAAACCACTTGCTTCCTCTCAAGGTGACATTAAAAACCTTCCAAATACCAATTTAGTTCAAGTCAAAGAGAACTTGATATTTTTAACCAACTAGATTTTTTTGTTAATTGATCTCTGAATCTACTGCAGTTTTGTAAAGTCACATAGAAAAAGAAGGGGTTGTCCTTATTTAGCATAATTCTATGGTTTACATAAGTATCTCCTAAACACTTATGTGTCAAAGGCTTGGTCCCCATCTGATGTTATTCTTGGGAGGTGGTGGAAATTGAAAGAGGTGGTGCCTAGTGAGAGGAAATTAGGGTACAAGGGAAGTACTGTGAAGGGGATTTGGGACCCTGTTGTCTTTTTCTCTTTTCTTGTGCCAGCTATGAGGCAAAACATTTTGCTACATGCTGCTGAGGTAACGTACTGCCTTACCACAGGCTCCAAAGCAACAAGACCAACTAACCACAGACTGAAACCCAGACTACTGTGAACCAGGGGTGGCTCACAGTTAACTGTGATTATTTGTTGATAATTTCAGGAATTTATTACGGTGAAACCAAATTGACTAACATACATAATTTATTCCCAATTTTTCTAGGTTTCACTGACAAGTATAGCCTCCATGGTTACGTATGTTGATGGATTGACTTATCAACATCAGTATCAATTTTCTCATATGGTAGAAACATTGCATCTTTTAAAATAGAGTTAAAGCAAGTATTGATTTGGTGACATTTTAGCCATTTTTCCTTTTTTGAACCTTTTTTAAAAATGCACAATTCACGTCAGATTGCCTGAGTAAACTACACTTTCTTCCCTTAGAATTGTTCTTCTTACAGAATTCCCATTGTAGCAATATACCATGACACTTATCTACCAGTATGAATCTTACCCATATCCAATGTAATTTCTTCCATTAAGCTTTCCCTCATTCTCAGGTATAACTCATTTTGGTTTCTAGTATATTCATTATACTTGGCATGGTTAATAACAGTTTAACATATACTTTTTTATATTTTTATATATTATGCATGTCAGATTCACATAACTATCACATTTCTATGGCCATAAAATCAGACAGATTTGTTTTGTAATTCACAGCAATATTTATGTTTTGTGCTACAAATATTGAGGCATTATAAAAGTAGCTGTTACATAAACTTTTCAAATTACTAACTAAACTCTTTTAAGAGAAGCAATAAAAAATCTTATTCAACACATGAATAAATATTAAATAACTTTTCCCCCCCAAAAGTGCCAAGATATTACTGAGACACAATTTATGAGAGAGGCCTTCATTTACTGAAATTTCAAAATTGAGTTTTCTTTTTTACCCGATAAAAGAATGTTATAGTTTGTATATGTGGTGTCCTGAGAAAGCTTCTGTGTTAAGGCAGAAGATAAAATCATTAGATTATAAGAGTGGTAACCCAATCAGAGGATTAACCCAATTGATGGATTAATAATTTAAATGTACTCACTGGATAGTAACTGTAGGCATACGGGATGTGACTGGAGGAAATAGGTCACTGGAGATTTGCCTTTGGGGTTTATATTTTATCTTAGTGCTTTGCCTGATCTCTCTGCTTCCTTGCTGTCGAGAGCTAAGCATCTTTCTTCCGCCATACCCTCCTGCCATGATGTTCCGCCTCACCTCCAATTCAGAGTAATGGAGTTGGCCAACCATGAATTAAATCTCTGAAACCATGAGCCCAAAATAAATTTTTCCTCCTCCAAGTTGTTTTTGTTGGATACTTTTATCACAGCCATGAAAAGCTGACTAACATAGTCTATATAATCATGTAAAATGAGGAAAAGTGCACCTTTCTAAAATGCACTTTAGAAATAAATATGGGACAGAGAGAAAAGATCTGACTTCTTTAAGAAGGGTGATGCTTCCCGAGAATCCAATTTCAAAAAAAAGTCTTTAAGGTAGAGAGGACAGTTGAGAGAAGAAAAAGAAAGTGGCATGATTCCCTGGACTACATTCTTGTCATGTAGTTGGTGACTGTTCTGAAAACATGCATGAAATGCTCTCAGATCTCACTGCCCTCTTCTCCCCAAATTGAGCTAGTTTACAGCTGCAGCTTTGTCATCAAATATTAGGTACAACTCTACACCCTGTATCATATATTTTACAAGCTGAAGTACCATATTTAAAATACTCATAATTGCTCAGTACATTCTATTTAACAGGTGCCCAATAAATATTTAATAGAGCGTGAATGCAATCAGTGGAAAAACCCACTTAGAAATATGATAAGGAATGCTATTGTGTCTGTGATGAATACTTTCTATTCAAGATTGAATGTGTAAAATAATAATATTATTTCAAGAAAATAACCCAAATATGGATGAATGGCTTTAAATAAATATTTACATTGACAATAAAAAGAGAGATAAGTAAAAAATCAGTATAATAATCCTTTTTCTTATCATGGAATCCCTTTTCTCTTAGACCGACTTACTTATTAAACCAGCAATAAAGCTAGTTTCCTTATTATTCCACATATCAAGTTGCTGATGAATGACAGTTTTTTTTTTTACCTTCCATTTTCTGTCCAAAGCAAAAAGATTCATTTTTAATTTATATAGTTTTGTTTATACAAATGTAAGTTTCATATATAGCTGTTTTTATTAAGCAATAATGCTTTAAGTTACTTCATGTTCTTCTTCAAAAATTCCAACTCTTTAAATTGCTGTATAATTATACTTATTTTCCAGATGACTGTTCATTTTTTTCTTTTTAATATACTTTACCTTGTGAATATGCTAAGACACAAAAATGCTTCACAGAATATAAATTCACAGATGGAGATGAAAAAAGAGAAAGGTTAAAATATTTCTCCCAAATCACATAAGTAATCAGTGGAAAAGCTTAATGAATGCTCAGGATATTTATTTTCTCTGTGTTTGGGAATGTTTCCCTTAATTCATATAGTTAGTGCTAAAGTTATATTTTTTTTCAATTGTTAGCACATTGTAGATCTTTTGTCTCTCTTTTTGAACTCTCATCTATGGAGTCATAAAACTTTTTGACAATATGTCCCTTGAAAGCAAACGAATTTGTAATGGCAAGATAAGAAAATAGAACAGGGTCAATTATCACCTCTAAACCTTAGCTTGCAATGGGGTGGAAAATTATGAGCCAGATATAAATGAGCTAATTAAGGATGAAACAAGAAGAAACACGCTATTTAAATATTTTATGGATTACCTAATTACATTTCTAAAGGTATCACCTTTATTCTAGTTTCAAGGTCAACATAAAGACAACTCTCAGATTTTTTTATTTCTCAAAGGAAACCCAGAGATAGTTTAAGATATGTTGCTAGAATATTTAGCATTAATGCAAGTTTTTGTGAAACCAAAGTTTTCAAAAAACAATAGAATATTCATAAATATTTCTTTAAACTGATCCTTAAAACTTCCGTTTTGTGTTTAGCAAGTAGTTACATTTTCCCAGGCTTTGAACATTTTAGGCAACAGTCCTCAAAATTCAAAATTTAAATTTCATCTTCATTTTTTGTTAAACATGTTAAAACAAAAAAAAAAATCTATATTTGGTTTTTCATTACGTAGATTTGGCTAATAAGACTGATAAAACTCTCCTGTACCTGTGGCACAGGTAAAATAATTCTTTTCTAAAGATTACAACCTTCCCTTGAAGATATTCCCTTGAATTTTCTCTATTTTTGGTAAAGTTCTATAAACATAAAATTAAAATATTCAGTCAGCTTCTCTAAAGCCAACAACAAATTAATTATCAATGAGGGAGACATGAGAATATAATTGAATGGAAAAAAAAAAAAAACTGTTTTCTACTTGGTGGTGTTTTTCCCCACTTTGATGAAACCTCTGAATTACCCTTACCTGCTCTATTTAACACACTTGTGTGTGTGCATGTGTGTGTGTGTGTGTGTGCATGTATGTTCATGAAGATTAAATGAGATGAGGAAAGTGAAGAATTTTTAAGTTATAGATCCACACAGGCATGTTAGCTGCTATGAAAAGTTTCACTCTGGATTATCTGGATTATGGATCAAAAGGACTGGTATATATTTTAAGTTTAACCAATGAGACCAATATTGATATTAGCTTTTAATCATAAAATAGATTCCTGAGTCTTCAACCTTGTTAATTATTTTGTTGTTTGTTGTTGTTGAGTTAGTGTGAATACTCCCACCATGGTTGATATATATATATTTTTTTAAAGTAAAAGAAAGTTATATGGGGTACTGACTTCAGGAATCCAGGTGTATATTTTAACAATTTTTCTTTTTTTTTTTTTTAACTACTTTGCCACTATTAGTGTCATTACTTAAAAATTTTTATTAAATTATTATAAGCAACCATAGTCTATTGAAGATATCAGTAGATAATATGGACTCAATAAATATGAACCTGTAAATGAGGAAACTCTTACTTCAATATGTGGTCCAGATCAATTATCACATTGTCAGATTAGAGAATGAGAAATTTATTCTTTTACATGACTTCAGTTTTGGTGATTAAATGCCACCTCCTACCACCCCAGCACAAGGTAAATAGATACTGATAAAACTTGAAAAAGGGTTATTAACTAGAAAATACATTAGAAAACATTAATTTCTCAATTGGCAATTGAGCAATGCAGTCAGAGAATTGGAGAAGAAATTAGTGAATAGGAAGTTGTGGAAGAGCTGAGGGGTCAAAAGCAGGACAGAAAAACTTAATAAAAGACAGTTTCTCACTTTGCTGCAACATGTTTTTATTATGACTAATAGTAACATTGCTAAAATGCATATGATGCTTCCTCTGTGCCCTATATTCTGTTCTTACTCTATAAATTTTAATCCATACAACATATAATTTGTATATTACAGATGAGGAAATATACCTATATCAAATTTAAGCCACTTGCTGAAGAGTTCATGGTCAATACGTGGCATAATGGTGAAGCCAGAATTGGGAACAGGTAGTTAGTGTAGAAATAGGGGATCGGGTCAAATCGAGGAAATGGAGGCCATAAAATCATCTGCCTCTGGAAGTTGGAAACTGCCCCTGGAATGAATGGAATGTCAAGATCTCCAGAGCCCATTGATTACCAAATTTACCTGCCTTTATCAAGGACTGCAAGCCAGGAACTGCTAATTAATGCCCCCTGGGCCCTTGCCTGCCTGAATCACCTTGGCCCTCCCCCTGCCCATGGCTTTGCACTTAATGCAAAACCAGGCCTAGTCACAGTAGGCAGGAAAGAGAGATAAGGGGAGGAGAGAACTGGAGAACAAAAGAGAATTTAACCTATAAAAGATGTAGGGTGCGCTCACTTCTTGGGACTTTTGAACATCAGCCATGGCCCCCTTCTCCCTGCCGGGAGAAGTCTGTATTATTAGCTTTAAATAAAACCTGCTTAATACGCTTGCCTTGGCGTGCTTCTCTAGTGTTCAATCTTCAACATTAGAAGGAGCAGAACTCATCACCGGTAAATGGCGGTATCAATGGGATTTATAACTTCAGAAGTCCAGTTCTAAAGTCCATTGCTTTTAACCACTGTGATACACTTTCTCTGAATCCAAAAATGGCTCTTTGATTTCCACTCTGGCATACATGCCTTGTGAAATTTCCTCTCCCTCTCCTTGTAAACTTGATGTAATACACAATCTGCTTCTGGGAGACTGGGCATTCAGCATTAGCCATAGGCAAGTTAGCCTTGGTGAGTGGAAGCCCACATAGCTGAGCCCATGTAAAACTCCCACCCTTGCCACCATGGCCACTTTGTTCATGAATCCATAGGATGATAACAACGGTGATTGAGTAAAAAGACTGTTGTCCACAAAATGGGTCCTCCTATCCACTTGAGTATTAAAAGCTTACTCTGCTAAAGTCAGCTGTTAGTGACATAGGACACAAGTATGTCCATGTGTTTTTGTTTGCTTGTTATGACAGGACTAACAACAGGCTTCTTCTCTAAATTGCTTTGTCAGTAATTTTCCAAACATGTCCCTTGTATATTCCTGACCATCTAGTCAAATTATTGGTTGTGGCCCATGAATCCATAGAAAGTTCTAAGTCTGGCCATTTCTCCATACAAGAAAAGTAAATAACCAAAGCACTTAGAGGATTTACCTTCACTACTATCCTTCAAGAATATTTTAGAGAAGGACTATTTTGTGGTAGCTGTCTGCTTTTAGTTGGTAACTGAATATCCTATAAGCTTATCTTAAACCAGGAGTTTTCTTTCTTTCTATCCACAGATTATGGGGAGCTCTCTATGAAGCCTATTGAGAAATAGAAAGCAGTGCAGCAAGAATGGGGACTATGGATGTTTGGGCCACTTCATGTTAATTATGTGTGCCTTCAGGCCTGCTCAGGCCCAGTCATGTATATACCACTTCCATTTGATGATGAAGGGCTACTGTTCATATCTAACTTCATGAGTGGTTAGGTCAGAAACCCCCTACTTCATGATGGGCAGATTAAGTCACAGGACAACTTGTATGGCAAGAAGATTTGAGGAAGATGTATATGTATAGATGTCTCTAAATATGATAACTTTCAAAATTGGGAGGTAATGTACTAAGCTGGAGATATTTAGCTCATTGAAATTGATGTGAAATATATTACTATGGACAGTTTATATTTATGTGATATTTGATAGAGTCTAATGAAAAATGTAACTATTAAGTTCAAAGTTAAAGACCAAGGCATTAACAACAGTTTTTTAGAGCTGTGACACATTTTATTGTGAATAAGTTGTTGGAGCTTTGCAAGACAACAGAAAAAAGTGTGGGTTCCTCAGGATTCATGTCACTTTCTACAAAAACCTAATCATAAATACCTTTCAGTAAAACTCATGCACTGGAAAATGTCTAGAGCATATGAATAGTAATAATAATATTATGTAAATAAAGATGTGTTTTAAAATTCTGGTGTGCAACTAATCACCTAAGTAAATTTGGGCATGTGACTTTTCTGAGCCTCAATATCATTACGTATGAAATGGAGTTTAGCAATTCTCATTTCCAGCAGATATTATAAAATGAGATATGGAAATACACATCATATGATGCCTATACATTATACTCCTTCAAGTTATTTCTTCCCTATATAACAAAGTATTTGTGTTTTTCTTTCGTATTTCCCAAATTTGTTGATGATTTTACTTTTAATGATTGGCATAATAATAAAATACATTGTGACAATAGATAATCAATGAAAACCAATGGCAATCCTCTTACTGAAGGAAAAATAATAAAATTCCTATTTAAAAAGAAGCAACAGAGTGAAAGACCAGGAGATACTGTAAAACAGCTCAGAGAAGCCCAGGGAGAGAAAAAGTAAATGTGATGTGGGATTCTGGACTTGATCCCTGAACAAAAACTAAATTCAGTGTGGGATCCTTAATTGGTTCTTTGAAAGTACACCAAGGTAGAAATGAGTGAAATTCAAATAAGCTCTGTAGCTTAGTTAAGAGTTTGGGCACATGATAATTTCATGGCTTTGGTAAATTTGTCGTGATTATATTGGTTGTTAGCATTAATGGAAGAGAGGTGATGAGCATTGTGAACTTTCTGTACTTTTTTTCAACTTTCTCTAAGCTAAAGCTACTTCAAAATAAAGTATTTTTTTTAACTGTTACAAAAGAAAAGCAGTTTTGTGCGAAAGCTACTATAGAAATTAAGCTATGTTTGTTAAAACAACATAACAATATTTCTGAAGTGTGCTGTGATGTTAGGATACTTTTCATGTATAAACACTGTAGAATATTCTAGGAAGAGATATTTGCAATGTGTTGTAAATGACTGGTGTGTTCTTGATGCTACATGATTAACTTTGAACAATAAAGACTACATACACAGATATGCAAAATTTATGGGAAAATCATTGTTAAAAATTTTTATGGTTATCTTTGTGATAATACTAAAAGTGAATAATACGGAGTCAGGTGTGGTCTTTGTGAATTCTTTCACGCTAAAATGTATTATGGACTAGCTCGGATATTTTATTCATTGAAACATGCAATTTCTGCATATTTTAATTTTACGTGTTACTAAATACAGACATCTAAGTGAGTGAGCTATTTTAGATTTATTTATAAGTAGAATTAGTGAGCTATTTAAAGATCTCAGTAACTGTTGGGACTCTATCCCTGCGTTTGCATTTATGCTTGCTTTTATGTTCATGTCCCTGTATGTCCTTATGCTGTGAGCTAGCAGAATAAAATGCTACACACACTCTTTGGGCTGTGTCTCCCCCCAGAGGCTCACAGAAAAGAACCTGTTTGTAACTGATGATTTTTGCAGACTGAGAAGTGTAGGTGCAATGTCTGTAGGTCTGAATAGTATCATAATATGATCAGTCCGTTGATAGAGGTGTATCCAACTTATTTGATCCTTATTGAAGAAAAATAATAAAATAAATCAACACAAAATCTCTAAGACTTATGATGTTACCTGAGATTTAAAGGGATCATGAGCATTATCTTCATAATTTCAGACTATTTTCTTCCATGATTCTTCATTTTATATTTTTGACAGTTTTTATGTTGACTTTAAGGCAAAGGCATCCTAAAATGTAAGAGAAGACATGTAGGCCTTATACACTAAGTAGCTAGAGGCAAACTGTTTCTAAAAATGAACATTTCTAGAGAAATAGTATATTAATATCAAATGTTTCAAATTGGCTACTCTTCATATCAGAGTTCTAATTGCATACCCAGAAAAGTAATTATTATGAACACATACATTTCTCTAATCATCAGAAAAGTAATTATCACAAATACATTTCTGTAATCACTTATATCATATAGTGGCTATTTTGTGAAAGAAAGGCTTACTTGAAAACACTTGTGTGGTTATAATCTTTTCTTTGCATTTAACAAACAGTTATATGAGGATTTCAACCAGAGTCTTTGTCAATTATTGAATTTTGACTCCCTTTTTCACACAACATTATTAGACTTTTTATTAGTTCTCTTATCACATTCCCCAAACCTCCTGAATACTGAAAAAGAGGCCAACCTATCAGATCTTCACTTTACAAACTTTAAGTCATTTTTGAAAGCAGCACTGAGAAAACAGCAAATCAGGTAGTACTTTCAATTTTGTACTGAGCAAATTACTTTTTAGAGGGGGACTAGATAGCTCTTGGGATAGGTAATTGGATGCAGAGCCTCTAACCTCTGGGTCAGCCTTTGTACCTAGACAGGGTTGATGGTGACAGAAAGCCATTACCCTTTGATTGCTGTTTGCTGACCTGTACGAAATGAGTTGATGACTCCCATTCAGTTTCTAGTGGACAAGTGCATGGATCACATCTGGCATCCTTGTTGGTAGCTCCAGAAAAATAGAGATGGATTGAGTAGGCTGTGGGGTTAAAGTACTGACCCTTCAGATTAGGACTGACTGTCCTGAGAGGGGAACTTTGCTCTTTCCTGACCCTCACTCCATATCTGCTTGGTGGATAGACTAATGAAGCACTTAACGTACTAGAGAGCTCAACCCACTACTTTCAATAAGTTCTAATTTTTCTCAGACCATGAATTGAAAGCTGGATCTCATTTTTGAGATCTCTTCTCTTCTTCCGGTAGGAATGCTTTGGAATCAAAATAAAATTTTATAACTATTAGTGCAATCATTTAGTACTTGACAAATATATAAGTAATAAAATGAGAAAAACATTGTTTTATTTTTATTTACTTAAGTATACATTATCATCAAGGCATTCAACTGAATCGTTTGTTTTTCTTGGAAAGAAGATTCACAATTCCAATATTTACTTTTCTCATGCTTTTGTCATTATCTGAAATTGTCCTTTCTGTGGACTTTGGCTTCATAATGTTGTATCAGTCATTAATTGTAGTTCAATTTTTATAATTAAAACATCCCAGAATACTTAAACTACTCAAATTTAATTCTTTGTGTTTATTGTCTGAAAGACACAATTGAGCGATTTAACATAGTTTCTCTGATCTAGTTTTCTTATTCACTATTTTCTAGATTACTCTTAATTTCTCTAATAGACTACAAATACATGGGAAGCATGAATAATATTTGTATTTATTCCACATTTTCTGGATTGTATTGCTGGGTAGAATTCACAGAGCATGTGAATCTTGGAAGATAAAACTTTATGCCATTTTCCTAGAGCACTTATTTCTCACATATTCACAGAAAAAAATATCAGCATTGTGACTTTTGTTGGCATTGCCTTTCTTTAAGTGGATAGATATCATGACAAACATTACCCCTGAGAATACAAAAGACCTGGGAGAGAATACACAGTAGGGGAGCATACCTCTGTGCTTTTGTTATAAAGAAACCTAATAAACTGAGGCAAATTAATGATTTTTCTGGATTCCAGTTGCTTCATTTGTAAAATGGACATAAAATTTAAGTAAAGGATATTAGACTAGATGGATATGAGAAAAACAAATGAGACACTGTGTTGGGGGACCTTTTGTAGATAGTGAAGATATTTAAGGTTCAAAATTTTACTAAGTAGTGTCTAAGTAAATATTGTTTATGTATTTATTTGATAATGAATCCATTATTAGATGAAGTCCTATCCACGTGCCCTTACTTGGAATTAGGGTGATTGTTGTAATGAGTTCAATTTTTTTTTTTTTTCCGATGCAAACCGCAAGAGGTGTTTATTCCAGCGCACTGGGACCCAACTCGAGGAGTCGAGTCCCTAGCAGAAAATCTTGTAGGTTTATAAAGGCAGAAACCACACATCGGGAGGGGTCACACATGAAAGGGAAAAGGGGGACAAAGCTGCCAGGAAATTTCAAAGGGGGTCTGGGTTTGCTGATAACATACAACATGTTTCACAATGTTTTACAACAGGGCGTAGATTCTGGTCAATAGTTTCTGGTATTCATTCTGTTTGACCACCATCTGGCTATCAGGCTCAATTTACTCTTTTACTCTCTATTTGGGGCTGTTTCTTGGAACAGCTTTAAGGGCTTTGTTCCCATTCCTGGGAGGGAGACCTTAGGGAGTTGAGATGACTGGGAGGGTGACCTTAGGGAGTTAAGATAACTGGGAGGGTGACCTCAGACAGCTTAAAAAAATGTCCATTCTTTCATTTCCCCATTTTCTTTTCTGGTAAGTTCTAATCATGGAACTTCTGTCTCTATATACTCTTCTCCAAAGCTATTTCCTTGGCGGAGGGACTGGTATTATTGCCTGAGCATTAGTACCTGTACAGCACTTATTCTTTCCCTGATGAAGGTGACTAGGCGATTTCAGGCAGGCAAGAGCCGAGGGGGCGGACCACCAATTAGCAGCCCCTTGTTTGCAGTCCTTGATAAACAGTCCTTGATAAAGGCAGGTAAATTTGGTAATCAATAGCCTCCGGAGATCCTTGACATTCCATTCTTCCAGGGGCAGTCTCCAACTTGCAGAGGCAGATGATCTCATGGCTTCATTTCCTCCATTTGACCCGATCCCCTATTTCTACACTAACTATCTATTCCCAATTCTGGCTTCATTCCCCCCTTTAGCTTTAGGAACCCATAACTGCTTGTTAAGGAAATGAAAAGGGGCGTTGGTCATTCTGGCTGCTTCGAAGCTGAATGGGGGCAGCGAGGGGCAAGCAGTTTGGAGTTCCTTCTTTTTAAAAAATCGGGTCAATCGAGGGGTCCCAGGAAGAAGCCTGGTTGGGGAAGAGCAGGTTGTAAAGTCATCTGGGGGTGGCTGCTTCTATGATAGAAGAACAAAAAGACATGAGTACTGAAATGAGATTAGCACAAAGTAAATGTTGCAGCATCTGAAATATGCCACTGAGTATCATGAAAATGACAGAAGTTAATCTCTCACCAGGAGGTGAAAGAACTGAGAAATTGTTCCCATAACTAGGCCTAGCAAAGGCTGGAGAGAACAAGGCCTTTATTTGGGGACTTTAACATTGTCATAGATGTCCCCAGAAAATATAGTTAAGCTACTTAATGTCATCTGATTTTGTAAAATATCCCTTTATTGGTATAACCTGTGTTTAGTAGAGATCTCTATACTTCTGTTACTTAGATATAGATAATCATACTGGCAAACATAGATTAAGTTTACCTGTGTAGCTTAGGAAGGTCTGCAGGCCTTAAACTGACTAAAAACTTCTGACTCTGGCAGTTTCTCTTGATAGTTATCAGGCTACATCTTAAGTTACATTTAACTATTATTTCCTTTAAATGCCCAAGAATGGCTATATTTTGGTTTTAACTGTTTTGCTGGGTATCTAAGATCAAGCTGGTCAAATTGACCTGGTTCCTGTCTTGTTAAAGAGTCTGCTGAGTTCCCACAGGGGTCACTCGTACAGAACTTAAGAGCGGCTCCTTAGTTCCACCAGTGACTTTGATTAGGCAGGGTCTCTTGATGAGGTGATTTCCTTTAGAAACATCAAGGGATGTTTCCCCTTTTCCATGACCCTCCTCTGCAGCAGATGCACTGGATTATTTTTCATCCTCTAGTCTCAACAATCTCCTTGATCAGGAGGTTGTGTGACCCAGAGTTGCAACGCTCCTTAGAGAAGTTCTCTTACTCCCTGGGTTCAGGCTAACGTTGAGGGCAAGTCCCAAATATGGACTTTCCTTGACCTCTGTATTTAACTCCAATTTCTAAGTTTGATCTTAATTATCCAGCAAGCCAGTCTCACCAGTCATAAATTAAGAGTAATGGGCTTTAACTTTAATGTCCATAACTTTACAGTTATTTACCCTTTTATCTAACTGGAGTCTGCATTAGTACTGGAAGTTACCACTATCTATTCTATAGGTGATGGCTTATTATCACAAGTTACCTAGGTTGTGTGTTCTTGGAGCAGCTACTTCTGCAAAACATTAACAGGTAACAGTTTTACAAAATGAAATTAGCAAGAGTAAAAATATATTCAGCTTGTATAATAGCTATCTTGAATTTTGATTGAGAACTACATTCTATCCCCTATTTGAGATCACAGTATTTTTACAACAAGAACCAATCTTTTGACTATAACTTTAAATAAACTGAAGTCTGACTTATTTTGGAGTCACTCTAACATCCAGTAAGGTGGGAGGCAGAGCCTTATCTCAGGTAAGGCAGGGCTCTTTACAGATCTTAAGTGTTCTAATTCTGATGTTGATCTTTGCTTCTTCCTTAAATATCATTAAGTAGTTTACATATACTGTTTCCTGAGTCTATATAAACTTTATAATTAACACAATTTAACATAGTATCTAAAACATGAATCAAAGAAAGGCTGAGAGAGCGTTCAACTTTCCTTTTGTGATTAAATGGCAAAATGTTTTCATGTTTCTTTCATGTTTCACAATATTAACCTTTAAACAAATCAGACTCTAATGTTTAGAAATACATTTACATTTGAAATTCTTTATCCCAGGGTAAAAAATAACAAATTTTACACATACCCTATTGATAGCAGGTCCTATAATAGAACATTAAATGATAGAAATAAATCCCCAATAAAATTTACTCTTTATAAGATTAAGATTACCATTACAGACAAGTTTAATCTGGAGAATAGCAGAGCTTGATAAATTCCCTGCTTTAAAAACTTGTGGTCCTGAAAAATATGAACACATTTATTATACAACTAGTGACCATTTCACAAATACCTTGACACTTTTATCTTACCAAATTGAGTTTTTAAAGAGAAATGTAGACTCTGTAACAAAGTACAATACTCTATAATAGTTGTTTAACCATAATTGTATACACCCCAATTTTTAAGACTAATTGTTCTAAAGAATAAAACTTAATAGACACAAAGTTAAGAGTAAATTAGTGTTTCAAATCCTTGTCATTTTACCATGTCATTCTACCATAGAGATTAAACTTTGGTTTATATCAGAACGCTAGTATTTCACCTTAGGAAAAACCTTCAATAGTTTTAGCTGTCTCACATACATATAACCAACTTAGTTACACACAAACTTGTTGAAACTTGCCCTTTACTTACACAGACTTTCTTAGCACTTACTTAGACCCTCATGTATTTCATCACACAAGCACTTTCTTACCCAGAAACATTTCCTTTTTCCTTTTACTAAATATATTTCCATACCCAGAACCTTTTATTTTCTCTTTCCTATTCGTTGTCCCCTTTTTGTTCACATTCTGAAACAACTCTTATGAAATTTCTGAATTTAGATAAATTACTCTATTTTAATAAGATTAAATATTCTGTTGTTTATAGTACTCTAATTGAAACACAGTTGAAACTTTCGGGACCCTTTGTATATAGAATTGCACTTGTTAGGACATAACTCTTAGTAACCTTGTTTTTAGTTTAGTGATGACACAAAGCAAGTTTAAACCCTTTTATTTACCAACCTTTGAAAACACCAATAACGTTTAAGTATGATACCCCATGGAATTTAAGGAGTTAAAAGTACTCGATGTTATTTAACAATTAGCATTTTAACTTTGTAAATTAATCAGATGTCTCTACAAACACATTAGAGTAATCCCATACATGTTAACTCTAATTCACTTATTCTGTAAAAACCAAGATATCAGACAAGTGTCCTGTACAGTATTTGCTATCTCTTCCCTGTTGAAGAAAAGTCCTAGGAACAATTGATATTAGACATTTTATTAACATCAATATTTTATTAGCTTGACCACCTAGAGACTTGCAAGTTATTTTCAAAGACATTTTACTCTTATTAGTTTACCCAATTTGAACCTTTTTTAAATCACGTGAATTAAAAGTATCTGGATCCATTTTTAAATTTTAATTTTAGGAGCGCTCAGTTTTGATACGGACAAAACATGATATCAGACAGCACAACATACAAATAACACAAAATCAAGCCCTTGTAACTTTATAGGTGAATCTCCATTGCAGTGTAACAGATGTTCAAAAACTCTAGTTGAATAAAAAATAGAACTGATCAAAAAAAATCATGAGCTCAAAAAAACATATAATTAAAAATATAGCATTTACTTTGCTGGAGTTTTAAAGACTCTTTTTACCTTTTCTTTCCCTGGGTTTGAGACCGGTCTCCTACTGAGCCTTTAGGCTTCTTTTATTTATATTTCAATGCAAGCCTGGACTGAGATCTGGAAGGATCTAACAGGTTTTAACAGAAACTCTGTGTCTAAGGCATTTTAGCCATCTCATCCAGACAGGTTGGATGATAAAGAAAATTATGAGACCTTATTTCTCATTACTTTTGAGACTGAAGCTACTTTACTAAGTTACCCTTCAGGGCTGTCGGGAGGGGGAGTCCAGAGTTGGAACCTTTGGGGTCCACCCGAGAGTAGCCCCGGCCGAGAACCCCGCAGTTGTTCCAACCCTTCCTCCACCTCCGCCACAAACACACAACAGAACCAGATACAGACGGGCGCCAATCTCTGATCCACCAATTGAACCCCATCAGCGCCCTTACCTACGGAGACTACCAGGCGTCCCTGGCTCTCCTTCCACCCTTAGGGCGTCCCCCAGGGCTGCAACCTGTGGCCCCCCAGGCACGTCTACCGGCCACTGTCCGGCCCCTCTCATGAGTCACCGAACGGTTGCCACCGAAACCGAAAGCGCGCTCACAGAACCAGACCAACTAACAAAACACAAGACAAAGACAGACAACTTTGGGGTACCCCTTCTTACCTCCAAGGTCGACTCCGCGGATGAGGGGGGGGGGTGTCTTATCCCGGAGGAGCCCCCAAATGTAAGGCCCCCAAAAAGGAAACCCCAACTCTGTCCCATGGATGAACGGCAACCCCAATCAACCGCAGGAGGCGTCACTCGATGCAAACCGCAAGAGGTGTTTATTCCAGCGCGCTGGGACCCAACTCAAGGAGTCGAGTCATGAGTTCAATTTAAATAAGGTCATAATGGAGAATACTGGGCTTATAATCCTATATGAATGATATTGATCTAATTAAGTAATGGGCAATGGATCTGAATAGACATTCTCCAAGGGAGATGTATATTGTCCAATAAGCCTATAAAAAGATACTCAACATTGTTAGCCATCAAAACATGAAAATAAAATTTCATAATCACAATGAAAAACAGCAACAGCAACTAACTAAATCAGAAATTACAAGAAGAGGATGTAGAGAATCTAGAACATTCATACACTGTTCACAGACATTGAAAATAGTGCAGCCACCATTATGACAGGTCCTCAGATAATTAAAGATAGAACTATAATATGACCTTGCATTTCCACCTGGGGATTACCCAAGATAAAACATATGTTCAGACAGATATCTTGTACATGGATTTCACAGCAGAATTATTCATAATAAACTAAAGATATTAACAATCCTAATCCCTTCAACTGATAGGCAAAATGTGTTGTAAGCAATGTACATATCTCTACTCTATTGGCTTAATTTTTGGCATATGCTTATAAACATTGCCTTTGCCTGGGATTCTTTTCTTCACTCATATCTTTTCGTAGTCCTATTCTTATGAAATAAAGGTAAAAGTCATCAAATTTATAGATCCTCAAAAGATAATGATCTTAATATAGATTCAAGTATAATTACATTTGGTCATTTAAAAATCTAAGTCTAGCATGTAAGGTAAATATTAACAAATTCTTTGAGAGAAAAGTACCTCTTATCAGTACAACATCTTTCCTCAATCCCTATTTATTTCATTTTCCTCATTGAAGACCATCTCTGCAAATCAGCAACATGTATGTGCATCTTTCTGGACCTATTTCTGTTAATGCAAGAGATGTGAAAAGCAAGTCTGCAAAGAAAGACTCTGCATTATTTATGAAGTGATGAGGTTTTCCTTGATTCAGTCGGCCTCATTCTTAAATTGTTGAGCAAAAGAAAACCAGTAACAACTGAAAGACCCCTTAGGGTCACACTTTCATAGAATCTTAATTCATGTGTTAACCCCTAGAGCCAAAAATGTCATCCAATTTTTTATGATATCACAAAATTTGAGAAACTATTTTGAAATGGGAAAAGGCTGTCATTATAAATTAGCAAAAAGTAACCCATTCAAAGATAGAAAAAAAAAAAAAAAAAGAGAATTAGTGTGCAGGACTATTTAGGTAGGTAAAACAATGCAGGGTAAATAGAATAATAAATTTTCAATAATGAATTAAACAGAGTGGAAGAAATTCAATGAAAAACCAGATGAACATGTAAGGCTTAACCATATTCATTTAATTGGGGAACATGGAAACTCATAAGATGTTTGAAGTTTAAATATTTCCTTTCTCTCTAATTACTTTTCATTGATTTTTAAAAGTTTTTAAATTTGTTCTTTCTAGTTATACATGACAGTAGAATGTATTAGACATATTATACATACGTGGAATATAACTTCCAATTCTTGTGGTTGTACATGATGTGCAGTCAGGTTGGCCGTGCATTCAAACACGAACATAGGATGGCATCAGATTCTGTCTACTGTTTTTTTTATTACTTCTCCCCTTCTGTCCATTGATTTCCATTTGTCTAATACAATGAATTTCTATTCTTCCCTCCCCACCTCTTATTGTATGTTAGTATCCGCATGTCAGAGAGAACATTTAGCCTTTGATTTTTGAGGGGATTGGCTTATTCACGTAGCATAATAGTCTCCAGTTCCATCCATTTACTGGCAAATGCCATAATTTCAGTCTTCTTTATTGCTGTTTTTAAGTGTACAATTCTGTAGTTTTCCGATTGTATTTACAGATCAGAAAAACCATCAAGGCAGACATTTTTCATAACCTTAAAAAGAACCTATGTACATAGACTTTATCATTTCCATATAGTCCATACTGTAAGATGTAAGCAAGCACTAATCAACTGTCTCCATATATTTGTCTATTCTAAATGTTGCTTATAAATGGAATAATATGTATGTTATCATTGTCGTTGTTGGTTTGCTTTTGCAGTGCTGGGGATCAAACCCAGGGTCTCATGCATACCATGTAAGTGCTCTGCCACTGAGCTACATCCCCAGCCCTGGATAACATATGTCATTTTATGACTATCTTCTTTAAGTTAGCATAATGTTTTCACATTTTATATACATTTTAATGGATCTGCAGATTTTCTGGGTTTTGGCAAATTTTATTTGCTTATGATTGGCCTTGACTCTATCCTGCAGATCAGGTTTAGGGATTCTTCTCCTACCTTGGGATAGAAACCATTAACTACTTCGGCCTGATTTTTTTCCTGTTGATGGCAAAGGTGCCAGAGAGCAACTCTGATAACATAATAACATTTAAAATCTCTGGTTGGAAGACATATACATGATATACCATTAAATATCCTTTAAAAACAAAGAAACAATACACTATAGAAAACCTTGTAAAATATAAGAAAAATATTAAAAATGTCTATAAATATCTGAATATATGTTTGCGTATGTATTCGCAGCTTTTATGATATTTTGGCAAATTGTATAAAAACTAACTGTGCAAATAGGGTACAAATGGTGCTTTCAAACAATGATGTAGGAATGTTATATAGGGTTTGAGAATACAACTTAACAGATGCTATTAAGATATGAAATATTATCTTATTTGACCAGCATTTTACTCCTAGAGATCTACAATCCAAAATATATGCAATGGTGTTCAAACATTTATTTCAAAATGTATTCTTTGGGATATACTCATACGTTACTGGTGGGAATGCAAATTAGTGTCACTATTATGGAAAGCAGTATGGAGATCGCTCAGAAAACTTGGAATGGACCCAACATTTGACCCAGCTACCCACACCTCAGTTTATACTCAGAGGACTTAAAATCAGCATACTATGGTGACACAGCCACATCAATATTTATAGCAGCTCAACTTAAAATAACTGAACTATGGAACCAACCTAGGTGTACTTCCACAAATGAATGGATAAAGAAAATGTGGTGTATGAAATATGTATTCCATATATATGATGGATTATTATTCATCTTTAAGAATGAAATTATGATATTTGCTGTTAAATGGATGGAGTTGGAGAATATCATGCTAAGCGAAATAAGTGAAACCCCAGAAAATAAGGGCTGGATGTTTTCTCTGATATGGGGATGATAATTCATAACAAGGGGTGGGAGTGCTAAGGAAGAATAGAGTTACTTTAGATTAGGTAGAGGGGAGTGAAAGGAGGGGAAGGGGTATGAAGGTAGGAAGGAGAGTAGAGTGAAACATATTATATATATAACTGCATGACCAATGTGATCCTACAATATGTATAATCAGAAAAATGAGAAATAGTACTCCATATATGTATGATTTATCAAAATGCATAAATGCATTCTACTGTCATTTATAACTAATTAGAACAAATAAAAAATTAAAAAAGGTATCCTTTTCAAGCTGTCTTCTGGAAATAATAAAAAGGATGTGGGAAAGATTTATACAAAAACCAATGTATAGAGTATACCTTTGAGCAATCACATTAAAGATTCCTAACACATAATATCACATAGGGAAAAAATCACTCGTTATATCTGTTATTACTTATGCACTATGATTTAGATTAAGAAAATTTTGTGTTATTGTTCTGCTAAAAAAGAGCTATGTGAAAATTAAATATTAGAGAAAATGTGAAAAGATATATAACAAACATTCAATACTGTTCACTTTAGAGAAGATATAGGACTGGGAAGATTGAACTAGGAGTTAAATTTGTGTTCTATATTCTTAGGGTGATTTTTTCTTCTGAAAACATGAAAAAAATATTAAAAATA
The DNA here is from genome assembly GCF_902686455.1 of Sciurus vulgaris. Lineage (NCBI taxonomy): Eukaryota > Metazoa > Chordata > Mammalia > Rodentia > Sciuridae > Sciurus > Sciurus vulgaris. The sequence continues at coordinate 34,196,201 of NC_136470.1, read as the reverse complement.
GAATTTATTAAAAATGTAAGCTAGAAAAGAATAAAAATAGGACTGTTCTTATTCCTAACTAGGAAGGGTTGTTACTTCTTGAAGTCATTAAGTCATATTTAATCACACTGATTTCATGTCAAAATTAAAAATATTAAAAATTATTAGAAGTTCTCAAATTATAATTTGTATGGGATTTATTAAGCATATTTAAAGCAAGATAATTTAAATATAGAATTCATAAATTTCTGAATGATGAGACTATAGTTCATTTGTTTAAAGAAATAAGTCATGCTGTTACAAAGACAATGTAAAGCTTACTATGTCTTCTTACAATGACTTCTTACTATGAGAATTTCATGCCTGAAGGTACTGTAAGGTACTATGGATGCACAGTCATTAGGAAAGTTGGTGTTTTGATAATCCTGCCAAATACACTGACTGTGAAATTATGAACACAGTGGTGGATATATCTTCTTAAATACCATCTTGTATTTGGTTTAAAAGAAAGAAGACAGGCTATAGAAACCCAATACAAATTTCTGGTTTGTCTCCTGCAATATTTTTACAAAATTTCTAAGAATATGGAAGTTATATTAAAATGTTATAATTATCTATTGAATCAGATGTGAAAAGTTTACTGTGGGTTCATGCATAATTTTCAAAGAAATTTTTTTTCTTTAAACCGTATCAAAATTTACTTTAGTTTTTTTTTTTTTTTTTTTTTTTTTTTTTTTTTTTTAATTTCTTTGGTACTGGGGATTATACTTTACAAGTGAGCAATACCCCAGTCCTTTTTGATTTTGGATTTTTTAGACAGGGTCTCCTTAAATGGCTTAGGACCTCACTATTAAATTGTGAAGGTTGGTTGTAAACTTGTAGTCCTCCTGTCTTAACCTCCCAAGTCTCTACCATTCCGGGCAAGTGCCATCATGCCTGACTTGACCGTAATTTTTTTTTTCTTTTTTTGGTGTTGGGTATTGAATCTATGGCCTGGGTGTTAGGCAAATGGTCTACCACTAAGTCACATCAGCAACACTTTTATTTTATTTTAAAGCACAGTATCGGTAATTTACCTAGGCAGACCATGAACTTGAATCCTCCTGCTTCAGTCTTCTGACTAGCTGAGATTTCATGTGTATACCACAATGTCCTACTAAATCATAAAATCTCGAGGCCCCATCAGCTTCCCCTGTACAGCACCTAATTTAAGTTTTCTGTAAAAAATTTCCTGTGTTATATCTGCAATATCTAATGTCTACATTTGAAAATTATACAGATGCTTGTGAATCATATTTTATGTAATGAATACTTTCTATATTACTAGATTTAAATAAAATTAATGATCTATATTTATTTTTTCAAATATTTGAGAGGTTTGTGATTTAAAATATGAAGTTTTTGTGCTTCTATGTCTTAAATTCCAAATTCATAGGTTTAATACTCTATTTTCCCTGTTTCTGGAATAGCTCTACCTCTATCACCTTCTACTTAAGAAATATCTTCATGTCAGGTACTGTGGTGCATGCCTGTAATTCCAGTGATTTGGGAGGCTGAGACGGGAGGATTGCAAATTCAAAGTCAGCTTAAGTAATTTATCAAGGCCTTAAGCAATTTAGCAAGACCCTGTCTCAAAATCAGAAATATTTGTATGTCTCTATATAGACATATATATGTAGACAGGTATATTACCAAAAATAGAATGAATAAAATCTTTTTAGGCATATGCATTATTCTGACAATATATCTTCTCTGAAAACTCTTTTCATGATTACAAAATTACTTTTGTATGTTAAATGAAATATTTGATTAAAAGAATATGTAAAATTTTATCTTTTTCTTATGGTTTATGACACAGTATGTCTTAATCATTTGGTAAATAGAGTTGCTTAAAATTAAAAGTCTTTAAGAGTCTTTCAGAAACAGGATAGCAGAATCATTAACCAAGGTTTATAATATATTTTCAATTTTCAACCCTCATTATTTCACTGACAGTATTCTCATATAGCACATTTAGCAACTGATTTTCAGAGATTGTTTCTTATTAGGCTATCTATAAACTAAAAATTTAATTAATTTTGATTAATTTGGACATTTTGAGACTATACTAAAATAATAATTTTTATTATCTTGTGCTTCTTTTAGAAATAAGGCACAATCATGCCTAAAATACAACTTGAATGAAGATATTTTGAGATAATTTTTCCTAATATTAATGAATTATGAATTAATTTAAATAAATTAAGACTATATTGCTCTCAGATATATGCTCTTTGGGAAATAACTCCTCTCTAGATCACAAATTTATTAGTTATGAATGAGTGAAATGCATTAAAAAATATACAAAGTCAGACTAGGATTACTATCCTATGAATACCAGCAAGTGAAAGATTTTTCAATAATTTTATTTCTTCTTAACTCACCATATGGCTTAAAAATAAAATGTTTACCATTAGGAATTTTCAAGTTTTTACTTTATGACATCTTATGTTAATTTCTATGTTATTGTATAATGTAATGGATTTGGCAGAGCTCTCTGAGAAACAGAATCAACAGAAAATATATATTCAAGAATTGCCTCCTGCAATTATGAAGAATGAGAAATCTCAAGATCTGCAGTCAGTAGGCTGGGACTCAGGCTTGTGGATGGTGTATTTCCAATCCAAAAGTCAACAGGCTTGACACTGAAGTACAGCCAAAGTTTAATTTGAATTTGATGGGATGGAAGGATCAAGCAGAATTTCTTTTTTTTCCTATTAAGGTTTTCAGTTGATTAGATGAGCTCCTCCCACTTTAAGGAGGCCAATCCTCTTTTCTCAGTCCACTGCCAATTTCATCTAGAAATACTCTTACAAACATATCCAGAATAATATTTGACCAGTTATCTTGGTGCCATTAATCAATGAGCATGTAAAATTAAATCTCAAATGTAGAAATGTATACAAATACACTAAATTTAATATTTTTAAATTGTATCTAAAATAATATTAACTCTGAAAGATACATGGTAGGATTTCATATTTTGCCAGATTTAGAGAAAAGCATCTGATTAATGCATTAGATATTTATTGAAGAGAAAAAGTACTGCTGGAAAAGTTAACTTTTTATTAGTAGTATCAATTTAATTTGCATAATAATTTACAGCACACTTAATTTATTGAATGTTCAAGTACATTTTTCTGGTTATGATTTCCCCATGCCTACTCTAGCAAAAAAAAAAAAAAAAATGCAAGTGTCTAATTATCATTTTAAAACACCTATTAAATATTCAAGTGTTAACACTAACAGGTGACAGGAAGAATATGAGTGTTGGTTAAAAATATATGCATGCTGAGTCTGACTGTCTGAGTATGCAAGGATAACTATGCAGGTGCACACATGGGAAAGTTGCTGAGGCCCACCACCCACAGTGGGATTGGGGTGGAGTTGGTGGACACATGTCACACTTCAGACACACCACGCCTCTACTTCCTGTGGAAAACTACTTGGGTGCACAAAGCTGAAAGCTTCTAAGGTCCACCAAGGCCAGCGGTGGGACAAAAAAGCAGAATGAGTGGGTGCTTGTCACTCTCCCTGCACACTGCCCCTTATCTGTGCACAGAAGATTGTACCTGCTGCAGCCTAGAACTCTTTGCTTGTCATCAGAGGGCTTTCAATTTTCAGAACCCATTCTGTAACTTCCAGAGTTCTTAGTGTTACTCCTTGCCCTTTCCATTTTTGTGGAGTTGTAAAGAACATTTCCAAGTCAGTTCTTCTGCCTTGCTTGTATACAGTTTGTTCTCAAGCATTTGCATTTATTGGTCATTATTATCTCCTTTCAAAATGGTGCTGCAGGTTATCATAGCATTTTGAACATATTGAGTATGTGCGCTGAGGCCAAGATATAGGCTCAGCCCCCAGAAAATAGCAAAGAGCTCATAACAGTTGAAGAGGTATTCATCCCAGAAGATGCATAAATCTCAACATAGAATCACAGAAAACATGAGGAAACAAGATAATAAGCACCTCCACGTGTTCATAACTTGCCAATAACTGAGATATCAAACTGCAGGAATTGCTGGACAAAGAATTCAGAAAGTCAGTTCAAATGATCAATGAATCAAAAAAACTATAGGAATGAACTAAGAAATAACTGTAGGATATGAAGGAAGATTTCAGTAAAGAGAGATTGTGAAAAAGAACCAAACAGAAATCTTAAAAATGAAGAATTCAGTAAATCAAATTAAAATTTTAGTTGGAAGTTTTTACCAATAGACTAGATCAAGCAGAAGAAAGACTATCAAGGCTCAAAGACAAGATGGATGAACTGAAACGTTCAATGATGGTAAAGATAAAGGAATATGATAAACGAATACATTATGCAAGATGTGACAACATTAAAAGGCCAAACCAAAGACTCAACTGAGAGAAAATACAGACCAATGATACAGAAAACACATTTATTGATATAATAGCAGAAAATTTCCCTATGTTTGGAAAGATACAGGTATGATATGCTAAAACTGGAGGCATTTAGAACTCCAAATAGGCAGGACCAGAAAATTATTTCTTTGTGAACTTTTACAGTTAAAATTCCAAAAATAGAATAAAATTTGCAAGGGAGAATTGCCAAGTCACCTATAAAGTCAAACCAATCGGAACAACAGCAGATTTCTCAGCAGAAATTCTATTGACCAGCAGCATAAAATGATGCAATTCAAGTCCTGAAAGGTAACAACTATCAACCTAGATTACTATATGTAGGAAAGCTATTTCAGAATTGAAGGAACAATTAAAATCTTCTAAAATAAGCATAAACTAAAGGAATTCATGGTCACTAGGCTGGAATTGCAGAAGATATCTAAAGGAATCCTACAAAGAAGAGGGAGACAAACATAATCTTGGAAAAGAATACAGCTTTGTAGGGAACGTTCCTCAAGTTTATCTGACGGCAGTCGCTGACACCATGATCTAATAAACCAAACAGTCTGGACAGAGAAACTGAGGAAATGGTAAAGACTCGCCATGGATTGAAGGCTTTTGCAGTTGCCGTGGCTGAGCTACGAGCTGAGGGGAAGCCTCGCTCATCAAGCATCCCAGCAAGCTGTATGTGAGCTCCCCCATGCTGCCTCAACTCTTGCTGTGTGCTAGAGCCTGCCCTTTCCCCAGTCCTTTGTCTCAGACTTGTTGCTGAGCAGAATTGCTTAGGCATACTTGGTTTGTTTACATCAGGATGATGTATTGCTTACCTATAGGTTGGTTCTGTTATATTTTAACAAGCATGTTAACCTGATTGGATAATGTGCCTATATATGTCTTGTACAATCCTAAGTAAAATTAGATCTGTGCCTTCCCAGCCTGGTCTCCAATGTCTGAACTGGGGTAGACATCATCATCTCTCACTCTCAGCAGGACCCGTCTCCAAATATCAGCACAGCTTATCAGAAAGATGGTGGAATGAGACAGACATCATTACCCTATGTACATGTATGATTACATGAATGGTATGACTCTATATTGTGCACAACCATAGAAACGAAAAGTTGTACCCCATTTGAGTACAATGATTCAAAACGCAGTCTGTAAAAATTTTTTAAAAGTTTTAAGAATTAAAAAATTTTAAAAAAGAATAGATTAGTAAATGAGAATTAGCAATGATTCTTAAGTTTTTTATTAACTTTCAGTTGATTTTTGCAATAATTCAACATTAGGACTTAAAACTAAATAACAAGAAGTAATTCATAACTCTTTGTAATAACACTGAACGTAAGTGGTCTTTACTCTCCAATTGAAAGATATGGACTGGCAGTTTGGATTTAAAAATAAGATGCAATTGTATGCTGTCTCCAAGTGACACACCTCAGGCAAAGACATTCACTGACTGAAAGTGAAAGGATGGGAATAAAATTCTATGCAATATTAATTCACAATACTAAGGAATATATATATATATCTACATACATATGAAGTTGAACTGAATTTACATATCATAAATGGACACACACATGCACGTATTTATGCTATTTTTTATTAATTTAATTTGATTTGATTTCTGGGAAAATGTTTTACATCCACTATGCTTACTCTATTTTGTTTTGTTTTGGTACTAGGGATTGAACCCAGGGGTGCTTAATTACCAATCCATATGCCCAGCCATTTCTATTTTTATTTTCAGACAAGATCTCACTAAGTTGCTATGAGTTTGCTAAATTGCTGAGGCTGGTTTCAAACTTGCGATCCTCCTGCCTCAACCTCCAGAGCCACCAGGATTACAGGTGTGCCCCACCACCTCCAACTCACATGCTATTTCTTAAAAACATGAATTTAGCTTATTGAGTAAGAAATTGTATCTGATTACAGATATGCTGTTTGTTACATTATTTTTAGGTAAAGTTATTTTATACACATTTGGCAAAGCACTAAATAGGAGAGTGAAAACAAAGCATAAACCTAAATAAATACACGGTTGAAAACTGGTTATACAAACAATACTCTCAGTGCCAACAATGTTATATTCAACTTAAAACTGGTATAGCTAAAGGGGTTATAAGGAAGAGAAATTAAGGAATGTGGAGAATTATTTGTTGAGCACCCAAAACATAAGATACTTTACATTTTCATTTAGTTTTTATTTGAATCCAAATGACTAAAATTTTGCTTATTTTAGACTGAAGAGAAACTAGACTCATACCCATTAACTACAATTCTACAGGTTATACACTACTTGAAAGTTAGAGAAAGTGCTGAGTGAATGCAGATCTATCACTTTGATTCATAATGTGATTCTTAGTGAGGTTTAGTTCTGTATCTAGTATTATGTTTAGATAGCTTTTTGAAGAAATCTTACTCAAAAATATAGGAAAAAATATTAGGGAAAAAAGGGTAGATATCAAGTTAGAAAAATAGGTGTAATTGCTTAAAATTGAAAAAACATCAAATAGACTGATTTTGTCAAAGAATAATAATACAGAATCAATGCTTTTTAGCCTTGTCTTAGGTCATTTCCTAACTCATTTGATAATCCTCATAGTCATCACCAACACCGATCACAAATGTTCCGATTCTTCTGCTGGATTCAGATTTGTATTTCATTTCTTTATTATTATTATTATTATTTATTTATTTTTAAATTTTTTACAGACCACTTTGATTCATTGTACACAAATGGGGCACATTTTGTTTCCATGGTTGTACACAATGTAGATTCACACCATTCGTGTAATCATACATGTACATAGGGTAATGATATCTGTATCATTTCACCATTTTTCATCCCTCCACTCCCTATTATTTCCTTCTGTATAGTCCAAAGTTCCTCCATTCTTCTCTCACTTAAACTACCCTGAAGTTAGCAGTGTCACTGTGACTTCCTGTTGACAATGAAATGTAACTAAAATAGTATGTGCTATTTCTGACCTGAAATTTAACAGCTAGTGTGCCTGTTTCCATGATGGATACTCTCCTCCCACCAGAGTTCTGCTGGGTATTTCTGTTTACTCTGAGTCACACTATAGATCCTTAGATACAATGCTTTTCCCAGGCTACAACCATTGGAACCTCCCGTCCCAAAAGTTGACACTGGACGATAATTTCCTGCAAGTCGTCTTTTTTCGTTTTTTTTTTTTTTTTTAACTGAATACAACAGACTGGATAATACATAACAATCAAAGTTTATTTGGCTAATGGTTCTGGATTCTGGGAAGTCTAAGAGGATGGCACCAGTGAGGACGTTACAGCACATGATAACATGGTGGAGGGCATCTCATGGCAGGACAGGGCAAGCCTGCTAGCGTGGGTGTTTATTATACAATTACACAATCCAAGGAATCCACCCTCAAGTCCTCATCTAATCCCAATTACCATTCAAAGGCCCCACCTGTAAATGTCATTGACATCTGAATTTTGAGATTAGGTTTCCATCACATGAATTTTTAAGAACTCATTGAAAGAACAGGATTCTATTTTAGGCCTGCAAAATTCACACACTTCTCAGAATAAAAAAACATATACATTTTATCCCAATAGTCTGAACAAGTTCTTAATTCATTGCAACTCAAAATTCCAAAGCTTACAATCTTATCTAAATCAGACATGGGTGACACTCAAGACATGATTCCCCTAGAAGTAAATATCTTCTTGCTGCATGCACCTGTGAAATCAAAACAAGTTAACAACTCCCAAAGTATTATAGAGTCCAGGCATGGCACAGAAATTTTATTCCAAAAGGAAAAATTGACCAGAAGAAAGAATAGGTACTACATAAGTCCAAAACAGAACAGGGCATATAACATTAAATTTCAATACTTCCCAAAAATCCTTTATTCCAGATGCTGCCTTTTGGGCACAATGGAGTAGGAGTTGAGCCCCTGTATTAGGAGTATCTAGAAAAATAGAAGCAACAGGTTATGTATATGTACAACTAAAAAAGGGATTTACTAGGGTGACTTACATGATCAGAGGCTGGATAGTTCCACGATAGCTGTCTGCATCCTGGAGAGCCAGAGGAACCAGTAGCTATTCAGTTCCCAGGAATCTGGAGCCTCAGAACAAGAGGATCATGATGCAGCCGTAGTGTAAAACTGAAGGCCTGGAAACTCCCTGGAGAATGGCTGGTGAGAGCCCAAGCAGGAAAAGTGAAGGAGCTGGGTGATGGCAGCAACAGTGGGAGACCAGCTCAATCAGAACTGAGCTTGCATCTTCTGCAGCAGCTCCCTCCTTTTGTCCCATTCACCCAGCCCAGCTTATTAGACAGTCCTACCCACATTCAGGACAGGTCTTCCCTTGAAATGTGCTGTGCCACATACAATTGTATGGACATACCCTCATAGACACAACAGAAGTCTCCTCCTGATCCTAGGCATCTCTTAGCATAACCGAGTTGATAAATGAACTTAAGCATAATAGCCTCCAAGACCCCGGAAGTGCCCTCACCCATGGCTTTGCCAGGATCAGCCTTCACTTCAGCTCACCCAAGCCGGCATGGCATGCTGTTAGGTTTATGTTTCTGGGGTTTTGGTGGCAGTCTTAGTCCCATAGCTCCTCTAGACAGATATTATCTCCATGCAGATTCGCTATGGAGCTCCTGTGACAAGTCTCTACTTGGGCCCCTACATTGTTTGAAACGTAAGAGGAGGAAGCTTCAACTCCACAGATTTGCATTGCTTGGGCCTTCAGCACTAACAATGCATGGATGCTGCCGAGGTTTTCTACTCGTGCTCTACAGAACAATGGGTTGAGCTGCACGTAGGCCTGTAAGAGACATGGCTGGCAGGTTCAAGGATCCCTGAGACAGAATGTAGGAAGCAGAGACCCGAGGCAGCTCTGAATAGCAATCATGGACTGCATCCTGGGCCTGTCCTCAGGAATCAATCTGTCCTTCTGGAGTTCCCATCCTGTAATAGGATGGGGTAACCTTGAAGTTCTTTACATCATATCAAGGCCTGTCTTCCATTTTCTTAATGACCACTTTTATCAGGACTAATCTTCTTAGCAAATAATCTTCATGTCTTCTCTGGAGCACTTTTCCTCCTCTTTTCATGACCTGGCTGAGAATTTTCTAATTTTTTCCCACTCTTCTCCCTTTGAATTGCAAATTCTGGCTTTAAATCATTCCTCTTCTTCCACATTTCACTATATTCAATTTAAAGTAGTCACGAAGCAGCCTGAATGCTAGATCATCACACTGGAGTTCTACATTTCATTATAGTCTCTAAGATACAGAAATGACTCTACCAAGATTTTTTTTTTTTTTTTTAGAAATTAATTAGTCTATAGGGAACCCAAAGTTATAAAAATACAATTCAAAAAAATTAAAAGAGGAGGTAATTAAGCGGTTTGCCAAAAAATAATACAAAACAAGCACATCTTAGCTTGTGTTACAGTAAAGCAGAGATTAGTCTTTGCTCAAGTTTCCAATACCATGTTCTTCACTTTTGTCTGAAACCTCATCAAAATAGCCTTTCCTTCCACATTTCTATCAACATTCCATTAATAACTATGTAGACAATCGCTGGCAGTTCCAGATTTTGCCTAGTTTTCATTTTCTCCTCACTTTGAAGGGAGCATGATATCATACGATCTTCTAAAGGACCCCAATTCCAAATACCATTAACAATAAATTTGGGGTTTGTATCTTGAATACATAAACCTTGGGAGGATTGCCTTCTGCAGGAACCCAGAGCCGTGCACTAGAAGCCTTCAGCCCGCCATAGCTGGACTGTGTCCTATGGGAAGACAGAAGCCACCCTTCTCTTTCCATTGTTTTAACTAAATCCTTGGTCGTGACATTTTATAATTTAAAAACAAATTCCACTTTCAAATACTCATACTAGTCCTACTGGTAGCTTTTTTTCATTGGCTTCAGATATGAATCAAATTGTGACTGGTGAAGACACTAACACTTTCCTGCATATGAATTGTTTTAATTTCTGTCCTATCAGCTCATCACACATTACTAAATAATCCTGGATCTATATATATTTTAGAGGAGTGAAATCATTTCTCTGGTAAATAAATTTTTATTGGGTCCATTCCACCAAATATCTAAAAATTGACCGAAAAGCGAACACATTTGCATTTAAACTGGACTTACCACCACACATATGTTTCTGTTCTTCTGCAGTGGCTTTTTTTAGACCTTTATTATCTTCAGTGTGCTCAGTTTCACCCTATCCCTATCTACATTTCCTTGTGCTAACCACTCTCAATTCTCTGCTATTTATCACCCATAGGATAAAACCTAGCGATCGCAATGTATCTTTAACTTATTTTCCAACTTCATTTTCCCTGAGCCTAAAATCAATTATCTGTTTCTTCAAAATTTCAAGTCCTGTTATTGCCTAAGTTGGCCATGTTCTACCATGCATATACTCATGATTTGAAGCATAAATTTTTCTTCTGAATGCGAATCTCCATGGTATATAAATCATTCCTCTATGTATTACTCAGTCTCTAATTTCAAATATAATTTTCTCTGTAAAGGTCTCTTAATGCTCCCAGCAGAGTGAATTATTTACTCATGTACATATGTATCTTTATTATCTGTTTGAATGTCTTTGTCCATAAATAAATTCTGAGCTCCTTATTGATATAAATGATGCTTCATCTTCATCATCATTATCATCATCATTATTGTGTTAGCCCCAGATTTTATTGTCAGCACATCTTAAGCACATAATATATTTGTTTGTGTGATAAATGTCCTAGGTTATCTAACTAAATATCTGCTATGACATATTTTGTTTCTATTCTTTGTCTCCAGGACCTGCTTTAAGCAAAAGTTACAATTATTTAAATATGTTTTTAAAATAATCTTACTCTGAACTAAAAATCTTTTTTCCATTAAAAAGTGTTTCTTATTCACCTCTCTTATAAGGCAACTAAATTTTCACATGCATTCTTCTTTGCTTAACATAGAGAGCTCCTCTAAGAAGAGAACTTGGGAAGAGATTGACAGAAGAAAAAGTAAAAGTTCATTCTTTTTTCTTCCACCAATATTTGCTTCTTAAAAATAGACAAACTGTTAAGATAACAGGAGAGAATTATTCCAATGAAATACAGGATATGAATGAGTTATTTCATTGTTATTTGGTTTAGAAAAGAGTGAGACTTTCCTGCAGATCCTGAAATCACATATTGTACAGCAGAGTCTACTCATTAGCTTGCCCATGTTTTCTCATTCCAAAATGATTAAACAACTCTTGCTATCATCATTTCTATTTCTTTGTTTAAAGGTTTGAATATTACCATCAATTTCTTTTCATAATAATTTTATGGCTGCATAAAAAAATCCTCACAAACAAAATACAATGGGAAGATGCCATAACCAATTATTATTTGTAAATTATTCTTTGTTGATGTCTGCATATACCTCCATGAATATGCATCTCCAAGAAATGACTGCTACACTTAGTATTCTCTTGGTTGAGTTCAGTTATCTTCAGTGAGACTAAACTAGATATGTTTTATTTGAAAGAGACATAGTGGAAAATCAGTTGTTAGTAAGAGATAGAAAGAGAATATATAGAGCCCATAGATAAGTTCTGGTATACAGAAAATGAATCATATTTTAATGGCTTAGGTTTGTGAATTTATCTTTCTGTTCAAGGACAATGTAACTGTTCCCCTCCCCCCCTTTTCTTTTTCCTTTCCATTATCACGTTTGCAACTGTACGCAGCTAAAAGCTACTGTCTTTCCAGCTAGGTTTCATTGTTACAAGCTACAAAATGAAAGGTTTTCCAGAACAGCCTGTTAGTGCCCTCTATTGATGTTTTCAATTGTTCAGATGGTTTTAGGAAAAGAAACCAGTTTGATTTCTAAATGTCCCTAAAAGAATTTTTATCATAGGAAGTGGGAATAAAGTTTTACTATTTTCATGATGTACCTTTTCACCCCTTAAGAAGTAGACCTATGCAAAGGCTTTGCTATCACACCAGCTTTCCTTTCATCAGTCTTACTTTTCTCGTCAATATTCATTAAAAAAAAAGAAAGAAAAAGGAAGCTAATATGATTGAAAAATGCAAACTCATTATAAAATTTCATAGATTAGTGCACAAACAATAGATTGTCTGAATAAATAGCTCGGGAAATTATAGTTAGTGTTTTAAGCCTGCAGCACAATCAAACACTAACTAAATCTTTCACAGTGATGCTTTGAAATTACTTCATGGAATGAGAAAAAAGTTATGACTGTACACTTTATTCAGATGCCACATTGATCACCCTTCTTCTTCTTCTTCTTTTTTAATCCAGAGCTACATGCTTTGAAAATTTGAATTTTTTCCCACTTACATAGCAGTATTTCATTGATTGTTATACATATGTGTGTATCTTTACTCTTAAAATTACTATATAAAACAAAGATGCTTCAATTATTTAATGATAAACCTTGCAAGTAGGAAGTAATGTAATTCTCGTGTAATGAACTAGACAGTCTATACAAAATTACCCAATTTTTGGCGTGTATGTTAATTTTTATAATAGTGATTAATTAGAAACACTTTGTTATGAAATGAGTAGATCAGTGTATATCAATAGCATATATAATTACAATAATAAATGGTGAACAATAAAAAATGTGCAAAGATGTTTGGGAAAGCTAGTCATGAAGCAGAATGTTCATAATAATCCCCCATTTAAAAATTATGTATAGGCAAATAATATACAGAAATGTCTAATATTTTAAAAATACATATCAATATTAACTGTATCTCTGATTAGTTAACATAAAATTGATAATTTTAAAAATCTTTCTTCAATATTGTTAATATTTTGTAAATTTTTAAAATTAATATTTATTCTTATTTTTAAAAATATTGATATTAATTCCCTTTCCTCTTGTTTTCTGCAGAGGTCCACTCTTTATTCCTTTTCAGTAAGTCATTTATATTTGTCAATTCTGAACAGGAAAATAATGGTAAAAAAATGGATATTTTATTTTCTTATTTCATGTTTATAAAGTAAGCACTAAGGTATATGAAGTTGAAAAGCACCAATAACTTCACAAGGTAATACTTCGGCTATGAATTATATAGAAGGCTAATGAGTTAAAATGGAACATTAAGAATAATGGCCTGTTTCTGAATCAATAACAGTTTATGTGCCTTCCCCCCCCCCTTACAATGACTGCTATTACATTAAAACCCTACTAGCATTTTATAGCTACACAAAAGGGCAAAAAGTTTCCCTAAATGAGAATAATTATTAAAGCATAATTTTAGAATTAACTCCACTGACAATAATATTTTTGTCTATCATTCACTTAAGAAAGTTTGTATTATCTTTACAAGTAGATCCTAGGATCCTTGTTTTATTTTTTTAGAAATCTTGTATTTTTGTTATGAAGGCTATGCAACTCTGCCTCTATCTGGGCAGTCTGTAATCTCTTCCAGAGATTTCTGATTGGATGCCAATCAGAAGAAACAATTATATTATCTGTGAGGTATGTGCATCTATTGTTTTTCCTTTATTTGGTCATATTGAGTATAAAATACATAGGATGTATCTTAAACTACTTTATACCTTTGATCTTATAGTGGATGCTCATGCTATTGTCACTGTATATATTAAATATGAAAAAAAGCTTGAATACTTTACTTAGTGTATGCCACCATTACTTACCTGCTGTGGTTTTACTAATTGCTACACTCTATTGTATTTCCTTTACATGTAGCATTTGCCTTAATGTGCTAATATTATCACTTTTAAAAATGTTGTTGTATACAGAAGCTAGCAGTGATGTAATCCCAGTGACTCAGGAGGTTGAGGCAAAGGATCACAAACCCAAGGTCAGTCTCAGCTACTTAAGAAGTCTTTGTCTCAAAATGTAAAAAAAAAAAAAAATGAAAAATGGCTGTTGATGTAGCTTAGTGGTTACCACAAAATATCGAAAAATTAGAATAAGCTTTAAATATCTGAGTTTTCTTTCAGAAGATGTTGAATAACAAATAGGATTTTCTTCCTTTCTTTCTGTACCAGGAATTGAACCCAGGGGCACTTAACCATTGAGGCATATTGCCAGCCCTTTTTTGTATTTTATTTATAGACAGGGTCTCACTGAGTTGCTTAGGGCCTCACTAAATTGCTGAGGCTGGCTTTGAACTTGCAATCCTCCTGTCTCAGCCTCCAGAGAAGACGGGATTACAGTTGTATGCCACCATGCTCAGCACAAATAGGGTTTTCAATGAGACACATTTATCTCTTATCACAAGAAATTTTAAATAATGATAAAAGAAGTTCCAAAGTTCTTGTCTCATAGTTGTGTGCTTTATATATGACTATTTAATAACATTTGATTATGGTATACTAAAATCTTATAGAATGCAAACATTACATTAAAGTATGCCAACTAGAATTTGATTTTCTACAAACAGGAACTTTATCTACACATTATAATTAATTTTATGTAAGATATTTCAAGATGGTTTTTATTACTATGTAATGATTTTTAATTGGAGGTTCCAGTGCTGAATTAACATTTGTTGTTAAGGGCTGGCACTCTGATTTCATTTTCAAGAATAAGGAGCCAGAAATTCCCCATCAGAAAGAGAAATTTAGTGCTTTCCATATAAAGACCTAAGTTGGTATTAATTCATAGATGATGATATGCCTCAAAGTGCCAAATGCATACCTAACACATGGCCTTAACCCTCAAATAAGGGTTTTAAATAAGTCACAATACTGTCTTAACTAAATGATTTTAATGGCCTCCAGCTGTGTAAAACAACAAATAAACAAAAAATACACACACACACACACACACACACACACACACACACACACACACGAAACTCTCTTTCCTTAACTAACAGGGCCTATATCATTGGGCCCTGGTTAGCTCTTCCTACTGTCTTAGTTTTCTGTTGCTATAACAAAATAGTTGAGGTTGGATGCTTCATAAATAGAGGTTTACCTAGCTCATAGTTCTGCATGAGCTAGGTAAACCTCGATGCATGGCACTGGCATCTGTGGCTCTGGTGTGGGCCTCATGACAGATGGCATCCCAATGGTGGGAGTGCATGTAGGATGGTGCCTGGTGTGCATGGAAGAGAGATATAGGAGAGGGGCCAGGGCTTTTCCCTCGGATGCCCATTCTTATGGACTAATCTGGACCTGTGAGGACTCCATTAATTGCTTCCAAAGGTGATACCCCCGCCAAGGACCTAATTATATCCCACTAAGCCTTATGTTTTAAAAGACCCAATAGCTCTATAGTGCCACACTGGGGACAATGCCTCCAACACAAAGACCCCTGAGGGACACAGTCACAGCATATCTGAGCCCTTGTACCTATTTTCTTACTGACCAATTGTTTGTCTCATTTCTCCTTCTGCTTCAACCTAATTGACTTTCTCTTTCTGTTCCTCAACTCTAACCAAACTTTTTCTCTTCCCTGGGATGTTATCATTATTGTTCCACTTGTCAAGCTTGATCATTCTCCAGCTCTTCATCTGACTGCCTCGTTTCTGTTCTGTACACCCCGTTCAAATGTCATCTGCTAAGAGATTCCTCTCTTGGTCCCATCAATTAATGGTCCCATCACCTTGTTGATTTCTTTCTGGTACATAAAAGAATCTATAATTATTTTGTGCATTTTTAAATGTTTACCATCTCCCCTATTAAAATGTAATCTCTAAAGTTATATAAAAATGGTTATGACCTACCTTATTTAGCAGCATTTAGGTACCAATAGGTGGAAGATACCAGCATTTAGGAACCAATAGGTTGAAAAATAATGTGGCATGTTTCATACAACAATTAGGAAATTAAGAAGGTATTTATTTATTTATTTATTTTAGTGGTATTTTATGATTTTATTTTAAATTTATTTTTAAAAATAATTTTAAAACCACATGTAATTGAACAGTATAATATTCCATATTCTTCCATCTTTCAGAAAATACTAGTCTGCCATTTTTTTATAGATAATGAGCAATCCAATATATCTACACAATAGGGGAAAATTATACATAGTGCAGTTGTATTCTCTGAACATGTTTGAAATTAAAGGTTTATGAACAAGAAAAGTTTGAATTTTTCCTCTTTAATTGGGAGTCTATAAAGCACTGGGAATGAACAATATAAACAAAGAGCCCATAGTTGTTCCAGGGATTGAGAATATCTCACCTCACTCTGGAAGATTTCCCATTTCCATTTCCAAATGAGCTCTAGTCCTCTCTCTTGCCTCTTTCCACAAATGCACACATTTATTTTTTAAAGTAATAAGGTAATTATTTTAAGGGAAGTCTTCTCTGTCCATGGAATTCTTATTGATAGAGATGTTAAATCACAGACTATGATTTATATATACAATAAGAGTAACAATCATACTCTTTCAGAGAATCAGTGATCTATATAGCAAATCACTTCAAAATTTGGTGAATGACAGCAACCGACAATTATTATGTCACAGTTTCTGGGGCAACTTGGGTGGTTTTGACTATAAAACTGTCATTTGCAGTCAAGCTTTCAGCAAGGGATTTAGTCATCTCCAGTCCAGTCAAGGCTGTACCTGGGCTGAATGGTCCTCTTCTGATCTCAGTCACGGGATCATTGGCAGTCAGTCTCCAGTTTCTGAGGAGCTGCTAGACCATGCCACAGGGTCCTCTTCGTAGGACAGCTCACAACATGGCAGCTTTTCTCCCTGTCTGAGGAATGAGATGGAGAGGCAGATCCCATGCTTTGTCCTTATTTTTTAACTCCACAGTTTTTTAACTCCACATGTTAAATAATGCAATACACCACAAGTTAATTGTGTCTAAACCATAATGGTAATGCAGGATGAATCATACATTTGCCTGGTAAATAGAGAAAGGCCTAACCTAATACCAGCACTGGCATGCCATCACTTTTGCCAAATTAGAACTAGCTCTAGTTCCATTACACATTTAAGGAATGTGCATTATACGAGAATCTTTCCATTATGCAAGGATCAATCCCAAGAGGTTGAGATCATTTTTGATCATACTTACCATAATCAGAGATATATAAAAAGTATCCTAGAATTGGACAGCTTACACTGGATTAGCACTGAATTTCTTTCAGTGCTGGTATTTTTCTATTAAATTTGTCATCATGGCATAGGAAATACCAAAAAAACTTGTTGATTATTTGTGAGACATATTCTCCAAGCTACCTCTGCTCTAGCAGAGTCTTTGATTACAGGAAAACCTAAGAATTCAAATATGCCAATTACTTTCATTTATTCATTCATTTAACAAGAATTTGCTGAGTATCTACTACAGCAGAAACAAGTTAAATAATGCAAATACACTGAATAAGAAGCATATTGCCTGTATTTATAGAACTTAAATATAGGAGGCTAACCACATTAATCAAGTATTTAATTTCATTTAGATTTTTCTCAGTAAAGCCAATAAATTCATTTACCTTTTTAAAAATTGCATTTGTTCAGATACAGCACTAGTTAAACTGTCTAAAATATATCGGTAATGCAAAGTAAGATCACATCTATGCTTGGTTAACTCATAAGGGAATATTTAAGGATTTTCCTCAACATTCACATTATAAAGATGTTACACAGCATCGGTGTACATATTTATTGCATTGGTAAACTGACAAAAGAAGCTGTAGTAGATAATATTTACTTCATATTGGTTTGTGACTGAGTGTTTTTTGATGAGCTATGAATCTCAGTTCATGGATTAAAAGTATGGCAACATCAAATAGCTTTGAGGCTTATAGAAAGCATCATCAAAATTCATAGTAAACACAGCAGGAGAGACTACAGATATGTTTAAACTCATTGTCAAAAAAGTATTGCCAACTTCCCTGAAATAGATAAGGCTCATATAATCAGATCAAGTAAAAGTACTCCCCCCATATGTATTTTTTTAACTTAGAAAATGTGGGAGGGAAAAAGCTTCAGTTGCATACAAGTATGAATCATGGATAGTTATTCAGTAAGCAGCTTACATATTTTGATGAGTTATAACTGTAAATTCCAGAGTATGCTATTTCTTATCATTGCTTGTGCTGTCATTTCTCTTGGCCAATTTTCTAGGAGTTTTCCCAGTGGAGTAGATGAAACTAGCCTGCTTGAACTTTTTCTGTGATGTGTTTGACAGAGAACAACTTTTGTCTTTCAAAGCAAAGTAAACAATTGCTGAGGGATTGAACCTATTTCCAGGCTCATTACTATGCATATAATGGACTGAAAGAATGACCTAGGAGGTCTTTCAATTGCTCATATTTTTAATATGAGGTGCCTTCATTTTTGTTAAAAAAAAAAAAAAAAGTTTAATGACTTGGGATTCCATTTACACCAAATAATGAGAGTCTGTGCAAGACTGCAAATTGTGTCTTGGGTGTTGCCATGCACTGCTGCACTTGATAGATAATTTATGCAGAGTCCTGGAAGAGAGCTTTTTAAAAATAACTGACATTGAGGATGCCAATAAACATTGATGCCATGTGCGTGCCAGCTGCAAAATCATTAGTAGGTTGAAACACCCTACCGTGCAAACAGCTTCAAACTGATTTGAAGAGGGATGTATTTTAGCCAAAAGCATAAATTAATTCATGAATTTGCCCTACTTACAGTTCTCAGTTGTGTCTTTTAAAAATCTCATTTATTATATTTTTGTATTGGTTTAGGTTGCTGGATAAAACCTTTGAAGTCAGTGTGCTCTATTCTTTCATATGTCCTGAAAAACAATTGTTACTGTCCTGTGAGTTGAAGAGTACCATTACAACTCTGCTCTTCTCATTAGCTGGTGGGTGAAAAATCTTGTTGAGATTTTCTAGGACCCTTTTATTAAGATTAGATGATAGTGTGGCTGCCATGCTTACATATTGATGCAGCTCTAGTTTATGTGGGGAGAGACATAAGCACACATATTATTTCATTCCTGCTATGAGTAATTATGAGAAAGATTTAATCTGCTCTGTTTTTCTGCAAGGAGTAGAAAAGTACCTATGGATTCAGGCAAAATAACTCATATTTTCAATAAGGGAAAGATTTTCAAAGGTTTCAAAGACCAAAGGGGGAAAGTCCCTTTCCATCAACAGTCTCCTGTTCTTTGAATACTCAAACACATGAAGGACAGTCACCTGGCAGCAATGCTGTTCTAAGAATGCAGGCTTCAAATGGTAAGGGCATTCTGCCAGGTTACTTTAAAGGTAGTTTTCCACCTTTTGTTGTCTATCACTTTTCCAGATGGAGCATTCCTCCAGGCTAATTCTAGCTCACATTATGGGGAAAGGTAAAATGAAACATTATGAGTGAGGGAAAAGCAAAACAGAATCCCCCCCATGGTGATTGTGAAGAGTTTCCTTTATTTGTATTTCAGAGTCAAATCTTCAGGGGCGAAAAGTAAGTACTGGAAAAGCTGCTATGAATTTGGGTATTCCGCATTATTTTTTAATGAAGTACACTACTCCTTCAACATTCTCTTTATTTCTATTTAATTATGATTTCTATTCCTTCTCTTCTTTGCATTTCCTTTCAAAATCACCCAAACAAGCAAATAATAATTTTAAGATTCATGTTTGTGGAACCACAATATTATCAGCTAAATGCAACCAATTTCACAGTTAATAGTACACCAATTAGCATTTCATTATATTAAATGCCTTCTTAAAACATTTCTTAACAATGCTAGATGTTATATTCATCTGACCATACTACTAGGTAGCAGTATATGAAATTGCTGATATTTGACTACTTTTAAATTATGAAAATGCCAAGAATACCAAGCTATCACTGAATGAAGGCAAATTCTTTTTGTGAAAATATTTGGTATACAAAGTCTGACAAAGAACACTGCGTTGTAGATGTAGACAACAGCACTGCGTTGTATTTTCGACCACAGATGAAGACAATCACTACCACAGGTGTACTAGAGTTTTGGTATAGGTGGCACTTGCCTTAGAATTAACACTGCTATTCATGTTTACAGATTGTTAATCAGAACTAGTGTCCTGTCCCAATGTAATTGCAGGTCAGCTCAGGAAGAGAGGAGAGCCATCAATTCTCCATGAGCTATGAATATCTCTGCTAAAAGATGTGAATGCTGAGAAGTACTGGCAGCTCCATGTGTAAAAATTTCTATAGAAGAAATGTCACATTTCTACAAATTGAGAGAATAAGGTAATTATGAAAGTAAAAAATGTTCATTTGAAAATATATCCCAATTTTATCAAAGTACATTAGGCACAACAGAGAAAGATACTAGATTTGATACTACCCTTCTATTGTATATCTGGCGTTTCAGAATTTATTTGCCAAAATGGAACAAGTGGCTTAAGAATACTTCAAATTTGGTGTTTGTAAAAAAATGGAATAATCTGTATTTCAACTGTTAACACATAATTCATGAGAAAATAGAAATCAAAGCTGCAAATATATAATAATATTATATGAAATAAATTGTATATATATTACATATTGTTTGTTTTTAGCAAAAGTGATGCAGGTTAGGAATATATTATAGAACTGGAAAGAAATTTGTGGAAGAAACTATTAGAAATCAATGATATGTATGAAAAAATAATTTCCTGAGCTTTCAAAGTCTGAACAGTTACTTAATTCTAAAATCTCAGAGTAACAATTCTATTTGAAATCATTAAAGTTAGGATCAAAAGAGATAATTATATTCATTTAAGGCATGGCAAATTTTAGAAAGAATTTTAGATCTAAGATTAGATCACAAGAAAAGAGTTACATCATTAATAACTCAATCTTAAGTTTTCTCTCATTTTGTAAGTGTATAAGAGCATTTTAGATTAGCCCCAGGAAAAATTTGTAACAATTTAATTTTATTTCATATTTATAGAGGTTAACTATTAATCAATAACTAATCTTTAAAACAATCAAAGGAACAGTTTATCAAATATAATACAAAGCTAGATATTTCTACACCTGAAGTAGCTCCAAATTTTAAAAGCATTTTAACTGATGGAAAATGTGCTTTGTTTAAGACAGTATTCCAACAAAAGCATAGTTATATTTAAGTACACATATGTATGAAATATGGCACATTTCTAGTTCTACAGAATACACAAATAGGTCTCTCATTTTCTTGAGGGCAAACTTTCTCATCTAGCCAGATACATATATATATATATTACATTCGATTTATTTTTGACTTGTTCTTTGAATTTTCAAGAATGCTTCATCTATTGGGTATTTAGACCAATTTAGAAATATTGGAATTTTTGCATCAAATTTATTTTATGATTATTTGTAAACAAATATGTGTGTGCTGATAAAAAGGGCAAGTGCTGTTCACTTGTGTTGACTTGGTTAACTTGATAAATGTATTTCCAAGAACCCCATTTTCTTATATGGTTCTGAGTTAGGTTTGGCCACAGCAGGAACCTGTGAAGCAACCTGGAAGAGGAACCTGGAAGTGAAGGGATAGCCAACCCTCTCAGGAGTCTTCTAGATGCCAGGATGTGCCAAACGCAGAACTACATGGTGAGCCTCAGTCTGCCTCTTTTCCACTCTGCTGGAGCTGCCTTTCCCACCTATAGACACTGTTCAAGGCCCACCTCTTGAACTTGGTTGTAGACCCACTGAGGTGAGAACAACCCAAGCAAGGTGACTTCCATAGATATCCTCAAAACCTATTTCTAGTCCCACTTCAACTTTTAGACATGACTTTTCTGACTGACTGGATAGTGATTATCTGTCGTCCTCTGACTCCCCATTTTGATTCTTCTTTTTCAAGAAGTGTCTCCTACAGTTTTAAGGCTTAATCCATATAATAAATCACATAGTAGTTACCAGTCTGCTGTATCTTGGATCTGGAGTGTTCCACAAAGATGCATGAGTTCAAGGCATAGTCACCAATGTATAGTGCAACTGTGAGGTGGAGCCTTCAGAAGGTGGTGCCTGTTGGAATAAAGTTAGGTTGTTAGGGTCCTGATATGAACAGGGTACTGGCATCCTCCCCCTCCCTCTCTCTCCTCTCTCTCTCTCTCTCTCTCTCTCTCTCTCTCTCTCTCTCTCTCTCTCTCTCTCTCTCTCTCCTGGCCCCAATGAAGTGAACAAGTCTCTTCCATCTCCTCCATCACATGCTTCCTGCCATGATGTGTTTTGTTGCTACAGGCTCAAATGTACAGGACTAAACAAACATGAACTGAAACCTGTGAAGCTGTAAGTCAAACAAAGCTTTCCTCTTTTACCATCTCAGGTATTTTGTCACAATGGAAAATTGCTTCTGTTCTCCCAGTGGAACCTGAACTGTCTAAACATGCACACTTATAAGTGGCATTATTATTGTCTCTGTGTTGCAAATGAAAAATCTCTGGACAGTGATAACCAAGGGCATACATTTTGCATGTAAAGGAGGCATAATTCAAACCTTAGCAGTCCGGTGGTCTGCATTCCAAATGAGTTTAATAAAAACCATATTATCTTATAGAGACAACACGATAGAAAATTGGATGTATTGCAAAATGACTTGGATTGAAGTCCTAATTAGTGGCATTCGAACCCACATAATTATTTTGATATTGTACCTCTATCTGTATAAAGAATTATTGATTTTATTGTTTATTCAAAAAACCCTACAAATTACTTCTCTACAGTAGTACATTATTTCCCCTTAAAATTGAATGTCCCTTTGAAGTAATTTTTTAGGCCAGAAAGATTCTGGTGTGTAGCCTCTGAAGACAATGCATGCAGTTGAATTATGTGTCCACTACCTTGAGATGTAAATGCCTGTTTCCTCCACCCCCCACCAGATACCCATGTTTTAATTCCTGCACTTGTGGAAATGCTATTTGGACAAATCAACTTCGTGGATATATTCAGAATAAATAAAAATCGTAAGATGGGAAGGTTACTTTGGTTTGTTTGGGTGAACTCAATATCATAACAAGGAACCTTTCAAGAAAAAGAAGGAGACAGAAGAGACACTTAACTGCAGATATGACAATATTATCAGAGAAATGAGGCAAAAGCCAAGGGATGCAAGCAACCTCCAGAAGATACAGAAGGCAAGGCCTGGGTTATCTCCCACAGAAAACCTGCTGACCCATTTTAGATGTGTTACCTCCAAAATTTTAAGATCGTGGTATATTGTTTTAACCCATTACCTTTGTGGTGATTTGAGGTCAATGCAGTACCTAACAGTTATTATGCTATCACTCATCCCAGGGCCTCTTCTCTTGCTCTCTCCACGCTCTCCCTGCATAACTGCATCAACTTTCCTAACTGTAGATGCCATTTATGAGCAGTTACACTTCTTTTCCAGTTCTGACCTTTCTTTTTTTTTTTTTTTCAGCCACATTTACTAGCTCACATAAATATGTAAAACAAATATATCTGCCTTCCCTTTTTTTATCCTTGGTATAAGATATCACAGTTTTAAACAAACTACTGTAAATGTCCGTAGTAAAAAGAATTTTAAAATATGAAAGGTTAATGAATAGTCAAATACAACCATTCAAAGTACTACCTTTTTTTTTTAAGATTAAGCCACTGATTTGCAACTTTTATTAAATAAATTTAATCTTTTTAAAAACCAGGTAATTTATAACTTGATTTCTTCTTTTTTGATAGCAGTTGAATTTTTACATCAAAATTTGTAAAACTTCCACTAAAGAACAAATATTTGTTGAAGTTGGTAGAATTTTTTTAAATTATAAACCTGTGTCTGACCTTCTTGAATTGATATAGTCAACTCTGGTTTGTGCCTCACTTCTGATTCCTAATATAAAAATTAAATTAAACATAGGAAAAAATACTCTCCTTTCCCCACTCCTCCTTGTCTCAGAAAATGAAATAGTGATCTACTCAGTTGCTAAAGCCAAGTTTTTAATAGTTACCAAATATTCTACTCCTTCCTGCCACCCAATATCTAAGTAAATGAGGAAGCATTTCTATAATGTTATTGCCAAAGTGAATTCTTTCCTCTTCCTTTCCCTGGACTAACCCTTAATGATCTCTTTCCTGAACTTCCACAGTATCCTCTCTCCCACCTGCCTGTTTCATCCTTTGCTCCATTCTGATCCATTCCACACAGTGTCTTGAGCAATCCTTTTAAAAAATGTTATGCTGAAATTATGATAAAAATTATTAAATGGATTTTCATCATGTTAAAACAAAACCTCAGGTTTTATTTTGGTAGATGTGTCTATTTTTACTTTCTATTCTATTTTGGTATCATTTTGCTTGCTTTTATACCATACCACAGACTTATTAGTATTTTTTATGTTCTAGGAACCTTGCTAATTAATTCCTACTTAGGGTCTTGTATTTATCTTCCTTTGTTTAAATGTCCTTTTTCTTTTTCTGAAGATGTAGCTTGTTCTTTTAAGTTATTCATTTCTTCATTTTAATATTTCTTTTGCCTAAATACATTGGTAATCTTTGGATAATTTAGTTAGCCATATGATGGCTACCCTCTTGACTGCTATCTTTAGGAGACCTCAGCAAGAACTTTAAATTTTGTCTGGTGTTTATTTATTTTTTAATCCAAATGCTTTCGTCTATTCCTTGGTTGAGGATGTTCAACTCCTGGCAATAATGCTGAGCTTTACATAACAACAAATAGGACATCTTTGTTTTCTATGGTATAAACTTTGTTTTTCCATGTGGAGGATAAGGTTGAAAATTGCATATATCGGGGAATGACTCTTTCTCTAAGGACACGACAGACAAATCTTATATTTCTAGTCCACAGTGTACACATTCTCTCTAACAAAGATGTAATATTTCATCTCCTCTTTTCTAGGCACTGATTAGTATCTATTTTCTTTACATACCTATTCATTTTTCATCTCAACCTCACCTGTCACAATAATGTAAGACTCAGGAAGCAACACATTGTTTTTTCTTGCTTACTATTGTATTCTTTGTGCCTAACATAATGCCCAGCACATGGAATTTCTGTTACTTGAATATGTACATTTATTAATTGATCATCAATCTTCCCATGAATCAAATTGCATCAGAATTTTGCCCCTGAAAGAGGATAAGAAAGATGTTTTGTCTATGAGCACCTGACAGAAAATCTTGCAGAGAAAGCTTCTCAAAGTCTTCCTCAGTCATTAATATTCCAGCCAATTTTTGTGGAACTTGTGTAGAATTCTTAGAAAGACAGCAGCTGCAATGAGAGAAACTGCATGCAGAAAATGAAAGCAATGTTTTGTTTATTTGTTTGTTTTTCAGACAGTGGAAGCTAATTGTAAACTGGAACACATGGGGAAATACTGATTATTTTGTGCTCAACTTGCCACAGTTAGGATTGGGCATTCTCCTCGACTCTGCTGAACAACTTGATAAAGGGGACAGTTAGATAGTTGTTCTCTCGGGGTATTTGGAGAAGTCTTACATGCAGCTAATGCCAGCATTATTGCTAAGGCTCTAATTGTGAGGAGCAAGGAAAGACAGATGAAAGTGAATAAGACAGCCACACAGCATGGCGTACAGATAGTGTTCCCTCAAAATGCATTGATGTGTCACAGGGTTTTAAAACTACTTGACTCTCACTTCTGCTCTTACTTTCAATACCTTTGAACATAGAAAATAATGATTCTTTTACCTTATGCCAGTGCTGTAATTTTCAAGTGGATTTTGTAATGTAGTAACTTTTATTTCAACATCTAAGATGCTTGAATAGATAAAATAAAGTTAATTGTTTATTCTTATTAATTTTCTGCCTCTGCTAGAGGCTTTTGTACTTCCAATATAAATGATTGACTCGTGTAATTACATACATGTCTAAGTGCTGCTTTTTGAGAAATGAAATCAATGAGTTTAAATATTTTATTTTAGATTGTCTTTCAGAATTATTTCAGATGCCTTCCTATGTATAATTAGCTCTGTTTATGCTGAACAAAAGTGGGTCAAATTTATGCCATGCATTATGACACTATTTTTCTCTGACAATGTATATTGATTACAAGCATTTTTGTATCTAGTATCTATCTTCCACCATAGTTTTCTTGTTTTGGAAAGCTAATGCCTTTTTATCTCATCCATTCAATCTATTCCGTCCACCTACCCTCCCACCCACCCTTTTATTCCACTAAAATGTTTGGAAAATGTCCTATACCCCAGACACCAATGTTTTCCCTGGTAATGTCAGTTATGAATAACATATGGTCTTGTTATTGGAGAGCTAACAGGTGATAGAGAAGCAAAACATACAAATAATTTGAAAACAATGTGATAATTGTTTAAATATACTCAGTGCTTCACCTGGTTCTTTTTATTTTTAATGCTTATTAGAATTCATAAATTAGGTACCTTTAGTGTTAGATATTCATTAGACATCTGTAACACTAAGGCATATTAGACAATTAAAAATAAAGTACAACATTTGCCTTGTGTTTATTAAAATGGATATCAACATTTGGGAGCAAAACATAGAAGTTTATTGTCTGTTTTGGTACTCTTAAAGGTTCATAGATCTGCTTTATACTCTAAGGCCATAATAAGGAAGAGAAAAAGAAAGATTAGTATAAAGGGGGAAAAGAGATTGAAGAAATTTGATAGTAAAATGTATATTACAAAGGAAATACAACTGAATATAGATGAACTCTATCAGTAACAAGAAAATGATAGCTTCCCAGCTTAATTTACTTTGGCAAACACTTGCAAGTATGCAGTGGGAATATAATCTAAACACCTTATTAGAATATATATCTCTTTTCTGCAGCTTGCTTTATCATACCAATAGATATATAATGCTTCCAGGAATAATTTGTGGTTAAATGTGTTTTGTTAGCTGTTACCAAGAAAACCGAAGGGAGAAATAACATTTGCCAAAGTACTTAGAATATAATTTCTTTTTAAAATAATAATGTTCATAATAAGGAGACCCACACTGATAATTTGCATTACTAATTTTCTATCTGCATCCTGTGTGATGAAAGCAAATTAAATGGTTTCTGTGGCAAATATAGGCTAAATAAATAAAATCTCAAGTCAAATTACCTCTCTTGCATCATGTCATATTGGATAGTAGTTAGTAGGTACCTATGTAAATTAAGAAATTGTGTGATTAGGACTCTTAGTCATAATGATTACATAATTAAAATTATATTATGATCTTAATTTTAAATATAATGAAAAAAATCGAAAAACAACTCTATTATCACTGCTTTGGAAAATGCATCCTAATAAAACAGATAGTTTTTTCTCTTTGCTATAAAATAGCTAGGCTTTAGATTCCCTGATGCTTTAAAAGTGCCATGTTACTTAATACAAATATTCATGAAAGTTCAACTACACCTAAATACTGATTTACTTGCTAAGACAGAAACATCCTTGACGATTATCATACTGTGTTACTGTGTCTTTCTTTGTTTCTTTGCCATTGGTCCCATCCTGTTCAGATTGATCAGATGTTTATTGATCTCCACTTCCTTTCAGTTAGGCAGAATCAATTCTTTATGAACCCCATTCTTTGGTTCTTCTCCACAGCCAGTTTGCATGCATTTTAAGTGTTAATAAGTATCTGCCTTCACCACTTGCAGTTACTCTAGCAGCAACAAGAGGGAAACAAAGGAACCATTTTGACTTGAAATTTTGTCCAATGTTTCACAATGAAACATTTCAGTTTTCATTTTGGTGTACACAATTATATAACCTTAGATTCTCTGTATTGGAAAAATGCTACATAAACACAATTTAGTTTTATAAATTGGCTAAATTATTTGAAGTAGAATTTTTCAAGTCAGTGTTCACACACAGTTGAGGAACTACAGTCTTATTACTTAGACGGATATATGTTTTAAAAGATTTTAATAAATGATTATGGTTTTACTTGGCTTATCAGTTGTATAAAAGTAGGTACAACTAATTATACTATAAAAATTAGCTCTATTTAGTTTCATATATCTAAATATTTATACTGCATTATTGAAAGAATAAAATATTCTAGGTTTTCATGATAATCTATATACTTAAGGATTTTGAGATTAAAAACAATTTCAAAGTATTTTTCTTTCTATTAAAAATGAGGTTTTCATTTATTTTTCCTTCTTAAAATTTAATGTGTTAATAAGGTTTCAGCAAGAATTGACTACCCTAAAATTATGCACGCCTTAGAAATTTTTTTTCAGAAGAGTTCTTTCTAATTATTCTATCTTAAAATATTGGCATTTGTTGACTGTTTAGAAAAAGGCTATAGGAAACATTTTGGTTACCTCATGTTATATTAAAAATTAGCCCCAAATTTGGGTTTTCAAACTAGCATTTCACTTTTGCTCCTACTTTGGATCAGGAATCTGGAAAAGGCTTGGCTGGATGGCTTGTCTCTCATGTATGAGTCATAAGCTGAAGCGGAATTTCCATGCCGTTTTCTATGTATCCAGGCTTTGGTGGTCATGGCGGAAGGGCTGGGCTCAGCTAGACATGTTGTTTTCATAGTCTTTTCTAGGTCTCTTAGTATTGTTTCTTATGTGGTAGATCAGTGCTCCAAGACACCAGTGCAGAAGCTGACCATCTTCTGAAAGGTTAGTGACAGGTGACATGGCCTAAGTTTCACCACACTGTTGAATAAGCAATTATGTGTCTTCATTCAAAGATGTGAACAAGATCACTTTTCTCCTTAATCACCATGACTCTTGATGTGAAAGAATGGGAGCATTGGGTGATGGTTTCATGGGATGTGCTTCCACTGAATACACTGAGTCCAGGTTTGCTATTCTGAAATAAGTTTTAGGTGACGTCATTTTTAAAAATTATTTTTCAGTTCTTTGCTTCTGATAAGTTATATGTCTTTTGGCCAACATTCTGTACAAAACTTACAGAATTGGAAAATAAATGGATTCTTTATTTCTTAGGTTATAATATTTCTAAAACTGAAACTACCATGAGGATCACATTATTTTAGTTGGCATGACATAGGTTATTGGACTGAAATACAAACAGAATTATTCACTCATCCTGGGCAGTAGATCTTATTAGCTGTCCCTACAACCCAAAATTTTTCAAAACAACGGAATTTACTTACACCCAAGAGTTAGTTTTCTTCCTTTTCTTTCTTCCTCTTTCTCTCTTTTTCTTTCTTTCTTTCCTTCCTTTCTTCTTTCTTTTCTTCCTTCCTTCCTTATTCCTTTCTTTCTTTCCTATATTGGACATTGAACCCAGAGGTACTTTATCACCAAGCTACATCTCCCACACTTTTTTATTTTTTATTTTGAATCAAGGTCTCACTAAATTGCCTTGACTAGCCTCCAACCTGTGATCCTCCAGCCTCAGCCTCCTGAGTTGCTGAGATTACAGACATATGTCATGGTATCTGGCAAAATTCTTTTCTTAATTTTCATATTGAGAGTATTTTATTAAAACATGTGTTCCCATTTTTTTGGTGCTTTAATATTTCTGGTGCTGACACACTTTGCTGTTGAAAATTGATCACTCCAAATGTCAAATGTCCACTGTTCTTGCTTCAATTCATCCTAGTTTAGGCCACTGACCTAAAAGGGTTTTGGGTATTCTCAGTTCTTAGTTCTTTGTGTTCAGTGTGTATTCCCAAACCACAAATTCAGTGACAATATATTTTGACATTTTTTCATTTCAACCACATGCTGAGGCAGAACTAGCTCTGGAAATCAGAATAGACAGTCTTCTTTCTTGATATGCCTGGTTTTGAATTTTTTTTTTTTTGCTTTTACTTGTTATTCTTTCACCAATTAGGGTCATATCAGTACATCAGAGTTAGTAGTAATAATATAAAAATTCAAAAGAGGGAGTAATCTTCATCATTAATGAGATAGCTCCCTGGTCTATGAAAAATGACTCATCTCCTTAGTCTCAGTGAATAGCTCTATATAGCATGATTGTTATTGCCAGCTTCCTAGGGACTTCCCTACTCTTTTTCTTTCAGAAATTTGGTAGCTTACCAAATTTATAAACTTACCTTTGTAAGATGTAATGCTGCTTTTCAGAAAACCATAAAAGAATACTCTACAGAAAGTTTGTTCACACATATACCAAGTATTATGGTTTAGATATGAGGTGTCCCCCAGAAGCTCATGTGTAAGACAATGAAAAAAGTTCAGAGGTGAAATGATTTGGTAATGAGAGGTTTAACCTAATCAGTGTATTAATCCACTTCAGTGGATTACCTGGGTGGTAAATGTAGGCAGGTAAGGTGTGGCTGGTGGAGGCAGGTCTACTGGGGGCATGCTTTTTTGGGGTTTTATTTTGCCCCTGTTGACTTGAGCAGTCTCTTTTCTCTAGCTTCCTGATGTCATATCCTGAACTGCTTTTCTCCTCTACCTTGACTTTCTGCTTTGATGATGTGCCTCATTTTGGGCACAGAGCAATAGAGTCAGCCATCTATGGACTGAGACTTCTCAAACTGTAAGCCAAATAAACTTCCTCCTCTAAAATTGTTCTTGTCAGGTCTTTTGCTCACAACAGCAAAATATCTGTCTATTGTAGACCAAAGCATGTCTACAAGAATCTATGAAGAAGAAAAAAAAAAATATATATATATATATGTATATACATATATATATTCCAGCAATTTTACCATGTCTAGGCCTTTCACTGCATATAGAAAGTGAAATTATTTAATATTTTTACATTATCTCAAAGACTCGTATTTGCAGTTTGTTTCTCTAATGCACTGATTTTTAATGACTTAACAGACATAAAAGTCACTCCTTTGATTGTGTAACTTTTACTCTCCATTCCAAGACATAATTTTGTAATTCACAAGTATAATTAAAATCAGAGATTAAATTGTTCTTAGGGGTTAGTACATAAAAAAAAAATCAAAAGTTTTTATGAAAATGAAATTCAATACCTTACATTGTTGCCGCATATTTTAAATTTAATATTCTCTCATTATGTACTGGTATTTTGAAGTTAAATGAATTCTTTCTTTTGATTATTCCCTGAATCAACCCCAGTCACTCTTATATCAGTTGAGCACCCCAGACATAATTGTATTATTACAATTTTTATGAGAATTAATAAGATCTGTTTTCCCATCTCCAAAAAGTTCTTCATATACTTTATATCATGCTGGAGTCTGCAAATGACATCTCTTTTTTGTTAGTTGGCTACCCATCAGGCTCTGGCAGGAGAGGGCAGGGATTGTGATTGGAAAGCTGTTAGAGTAAAAGGAGACACTTCTTTCCCTTGTCTTCCATCTCTGTTGTCACTGTTCTTACAATGAATCCTTCTCCTTGGCAGTTTGTACCAGGGTCCAACTTCTTTTTTTTTGGAGGTGGGGATTATTTTAATGAGATTATCTCTGGTTGAGAAATTACAGGGTCTATCTTTCAGTGCCTTTCACTGACAAAAGTACCATTACAAGTAGAGAAATATTCTCCCCTGAGTGTTCTAAGTGGGTCTGGGGGATCCTGCAAACCTAGACATTCTCCAGACTCTTTCAGTTCTCAGCACTTTGCCATTCTGGCACATATCCAGAGGATCCTAAGCACTGACAAGCTTGGAGCTAAGTTCATGGATAATCTGCTTCACAGGACTTCAGCCTTCTACATTGAACATTACCATAGACAATGACATATATATTTACATATATGTGTACGTGTGTGTGTGTGTGTGCACACAACAAAATAGGAATTATACTAATACTTTGGACAGACACAAAAATGTCCAGCATACATGGCTATTCTTCCTAAGAAAGTTTAGTTGAGAATATCAGGTGTTATAATAACAATAAGAATATCAGTACATACAATTTTTTTTTTTTTGTTTTGTTTTTTTTATTATTGTAAACAAATGGGATACATGTTGTTTCTCTATTTGTACATGGAGTCAAGGCATACATTTGTGTAATCATAAATTTACATAGGGCAATGTTGTTAGATTCATTCTGTTATTTTTTACCCTTCCCCCCCCCCTTCCCCCCCCCCTTTTCCCTCTATAACAGTCCTTCCTTCCTCCATTCTTACCACCCTACTTATCCCTAACCCTAAACCTAACCCTAACCTTAACGCTAACCCCTCCCACTCCCCATTATATGTCCTCATCTGCTTATCAGCGAGATCATTCGTCCTTTAGTTTTTTGAGATTGGCTTATCTCACTTAGCATGATATTCTCCAATTTCATCCATTTGCTGCAAATGACATCATTTTATCATTCTTCATGGCGGAGTAATATTCCATTGTATATATATGCCACAGTTTCTTTATCCATTCATCAACTGAAGGGCATCTACGTTGGTTCCACAATCTGGCTATGGTGAATTGAGCAGCTATGAACATTGATGTGGCTGTATCTCTGTAGTATGCTGATTTTATTTATTTATTTTTTCTTTTTTATTTTTTATTGTAAACAAATGGGATACATGTTGTTTCTCTGCGTTTGTACATGGCGTAAAGGCATACCATTGTTGCATCATAAATTTACATAGAGTAATGTTGTTTGATTCATTCTGTGATTTTTTCCCCTTCCCCCCAACCCTCCCACCCCTCTTTACCCTCTATACAGTACTTCTTCCTCCATACTTTGCCCCCCTCCTAACCCTAACTCTAACCCTAACACTAACCCGTCCCTCCCCCCCATTATGTGTCATCTCCACTTATTAGTGATATCATTCGTCCTTTGGCTTTTTGAGATGGCTTATCTCACTTAGCATGATATTCTCCAATTTTCATCCATTTGCCTGCAAATGGCCATAATTTTATCATTCTTTATGGCTGAGTAAGATTCCATTGTATATATACACCACAGTTTTCTTTATCCACTCATCGAACTGAAGGGCATCAGGTTGGTTCCACAGTCTGGCTATGTGAATTGAGCAGCTATGAACATTGATGTGGCTGTATCTCTGTAGTATGCAGATTTTAAGTCCTTTGGGTAATAGGCCAAGGAGTGGGATAGGCTGTGGTCAAATGGAGGGTCCATTCCAAGTATTTTCTAAGGAATCTCCACACTGCTTTCCAGAGTGGCTGCACTAATTTGCAGCCCACCAGCAGTGTATGAGTGTACCTTTCTCCCCACATCCTCGCCAACACCTGTTGTTGCTCGTATTCTTGATAATCGCCAATTCTAATTGGGGTGAGATGGGAATCTTAGGGTGGTTTTGATTTGCATTTCTCTTATTACTAGAGATGTTGAACATTTTTCCATATGTTTGTTGATTGCTTGTAGATCTTCTTCTGTGAAGTGTCTATTCATTTCCTTAGCCCATTTGTTGACTGGTCTATTTGAATTCTTGGAGTAGAGTTTTTTGAGTTCTTTATAGATTCTGGAGATTAGTGCTCTATCTGAAGTATGATTGGCAAAGATATTCTCCCACTCTGTAGGCTCTTTCTTCGCATTGCTGATAGTTTCCTTGCTGAGAGAAAGCTTTTTAGTTTGAATCTATCCCAGTGGTTGATTCTAGCTTTTATTTCTTGTGCTATGGGAGTCCTGTTAAGGAAGTCTGGTCCTAGACCAACAAGGTGAAGATTTGGACCTACTTTTCTTCTATATCTGCAGGGTCTCTGGTCTGACTCCGAGGTCCTTAATCCATTTGAGTTTAGTTTCGTGCATGGTGAGGAGATATGGGTTTAGTTTCATTCTGTTGCATATGGATTTCCAATTCTCCCAGCACCATTTGTTGAAGAGGCTATCTTTCTCCATTGCAATATTTTTGGCCCCTTTGTCTAGTATGAGAAAATTGTATTTATTTGGGTTGTATCCGTGTCCTCTATTCTGTACCATTGATCTACCTTCTATTTTGGTACCAATACCATGCCGTTTTTGTTACTATTGCTTTGTAGTAGAGTTGAAGATCTGGTATTGCAATACCCCCTGTTTCACTCTTCCTGCTAAGGATTGCTTAGCTATTCTGGGTTTCTTATTCTTCCAGATGAATTTCATAATTGCCTGCTCTATTTCTGTAAGGTACGTCATTGGGATTTTAATTGGAATTGCATTGAATTGTATAGCACTTTAGGTAGTATGGCCATTTTGACAATATTAATTCTTCCTATCCAAGAACATGGAAGATCTTTCCATCTTCTAAGGTGTTCTTTAATTTCTTTCTTTAGTGTTGTATAGTTCTCATTGTAGAGGTCTTCACCTCTTTGTGGAGATTGATTCCCAAGTATTTTATTTTTTTCGAGGGCTATGGTGAATGGGGTAGTTTTCCTAATTTCTCTTTCTGAAGATTCATCACTTATGTATAAAAATGCGTTGGATTTATGGGCATTGATCTTGTAACCTGCTACTTTACTGAAATCACTTATGAGTTCTAAGAGTTTTCTGGTGGAATTTCCAGGTTCCTCTAAATATATAATCATGTCATCAGCGAACAGGGATAGTTTGAGTTCTTCTTTTCCAATTCGTATCCCTTTAATTTCTTTGGTCTGTCTAATTGCTCTGGCCAGAGTCTCAAGAACGATGTTGAATAGAAGTGGTGAAAGAGGGCATCCCTGCCTTGTTCCAGTTTTTAGGGGGAATGCTTTCAGTTTTTCACCATTTAGAATGATATTAGCCATGGCTTAGCATAAATGGCCTTTACAATGTTAAGGAATGTTCCCACTATCCCTATTTTTTCTAGTGTTTTGAGCATGAAGGGGTACTGTATTTTATCAAATGCTTTTTCTGCATCTATTGAAATAATCATGTGATTCTTGACTTTAAGTCTATTGATATGGTGAATGACATTTATTGATTTCCTGATGTTGAACCAACCTTGCATCCCTGGGATGAAACCCACTTGATCATGGTGCACTATCTTTTTAATATGTTTTTGTATGCGATTTGCTAAAATTTTGTTGAGAATTTTTGCGTCGATGTTCATTAAGGATATTGGTCTGAAATTTTCTTTCCTTGATGAGTCTCTGCCTGGTTTAGGTATCAGTGTGATATTGGCTTCATAGAATGAGTTTGGGAGGGTTCCCTCCTCTTCTATTTTATGGAATACTTTGAGAAGTATTGGAATGAGCTCTTCTTTAAAGGTTTTGTAGATCTCGGCTGAGAACCCATCTGGTCCCGGACTTTTCTTTGTTGGTAGGCTTTTGATGACTTCTTCTATTTCAGTACTTGAAATTGGTCTATTTAAATTGTTTATGTCCTCCTCGTTCAGTTTAGGCAATTCATATGTCTCTAGAAACCTGTTGATGTCTTCGAAATTTTCTATTTTCTTGGAGTATAGATTTTCAAAATAGCTTCTAATTATGTTTTGTATTTCAATCCTGTCTGTTGTGATATTTCCTTGTTCATTCCGAATTTTAGTGATTTGGGTTTTCTCTCGTCTTCTCTTTGTTAGTGTGGCTAAAGGTTTATCAATTTTGTTTATTTTTTCAAAGAACCAACTATTTATTTTGTCAATTTTTGTATTGTTTCTTTTGTTTCAATTTCATTGATTTCAGCTCTGAGTTTAACTATTTCCTGTCTTCTACTACTTTGGTGCTGTTCTGTTCTTCTTTTTCTAGGGCTTTGAGCTGTAGTGTTAGGTTGTTTATTTTGTTGAGTTTTACTTCTTTATTAAATGCGCTCCATGAAATAAATTTCCCTCTAAGTACTGCTTTCATAGTGTCCCAGAAATTTTGATATGATGTTTCTTTGTTCTCATTTACCTCTAAGAATTTTTTAATTTCCTTCCTAATATCTTCTGTTATCCATTCATCATATAATAGCATATTGTTTAATCTCCAGATGTTGGAATAGTTTCTGTGTTTTACTCTTTCATTTATTTCTAACTTCAATCCATTATGATCTGATAGAATACATGCTAGTGTCTCTATCTTCTTGTATTTGCTAACATTAGCTTTGTGGCATAATATATGGTCTATTTTAGAGAAGGATCCATGTGCTGCTGAGAAGAAAGTGTATTCACTCTTGGTTGGATGGTATATTCTATAAATGTCCGTTAAGTCTAAATTATTGATTGTGTTATTGAGATCTATGGTTTCTTTGTTCAATTTTTGCCTGGAAGATCTGTCCAGTGGTGAGAGAGGCGTGTTAAAATCACCTAGTATTATTGTGTTGTGGTCTATTTGGTTTCTGAAATTGAGAAGGATTTGTTTGACATACATAGATGAGCCACTGTTTGGGCCTAGATGTTATGATTGTTATATCTTGCTGATTTATGCTTCCCTTAAGCAGTATGAAATGACCTTCTTTATCCCTTCTGACTAACTTTGGCTTGAAGTCCACATTATCAGAAATGAGGATGGATACTCCAGCTTTTTTGCTGAGGTCCATGTGCATGGTATGTTTTTCCCCATCCTTTCACCTTTAGTCTATGGGTATCTTTTTTCTATGAGGGTGAGTCTCTTGCAGGCAACATATTGTTGGATCTTTCTTTTTAATCCAGTCTGCCAGTCTATGTCTTTTGATTGATGAATTCAGGCCATTAACATTCAGGGTTATTATAGAGAAATGATTTGGTTTTCCCGGTCATTTGGTTCATTTTTAAATTTTGTTTATTTATTTGTTTGACACAACTTGTTTCCTCCTTTATTTGACAATTCCTTTAGGATAATTCCTCCCTTTGCTGATTTGCTTCTTTGTTTTTCATCTCTTCCTCATGGAATATTTTGTTGAGAATGTTC
This sequence comes from Sciurus vulgaris, assembly GCF_902686455.1. Classification (NCBI taxonomy): domain Eukaryota; kingdom Metazoa; phylum Chordata; class Mammalia; order Rodentia; family Sciuridae; genus Sciurus; species Sciurus vulgaris. Next base: position 34,159,293 of record NC_136470.1, on the reverse strand, counting down.
TGTAATGCTGGCTTTCTTTTTGTAAATTCTTTTAGCTTTTGTTTATCATGGAAGGATTTTATTTCATCGTCAAATTTGAAGGTAAGATTTGCTGGGTATAAGATTCTTGGTTGGCATCCATTTTCTTTCAGGGCTTGAAAAATGTTGTTCCAGGCCCTTCTAGCTTTTAGGGTCTGGATTGAAAAATCTGCTGATATGCGTATTGGTTTCCCCCTGAATGTAATTTGGTTCTTTTCTCTCACAGCCTTTAAAATTCTGTGTTTATTTTGTATGTTAGGTATTTTCATTATAATATGCCTGCTAGTGGGCAGAGGTGCCTCCACTTGTTGACCAATGGTCATCCAAAGGGGACCTAGGCTGCGGGCTGAGGCAAGGCCTGTTTGGGCCTGAGTCTCTGGTTTTACCGTCCTTGTGGGGAAACCTCACCCAGCAGGGAAGACTCACCCGGTGGGGAGGTCTCGCTGGTCAGTTCCCTCCTAGAGGTTCCCCTCAATTTACAGCTACCTCCTGGGCTGGGCTGCCTTCCTCTGCAAAGTTCCCAGGGGCCCGGCCCTACCTCCTGGGCCTGGGAGCCTCACCCTTCGCAGATGAATCTCCTTAGGCTGCCCCTCCTCAGAGAATTTGCCCACAGGCCTGGAACCTTCGCTCTGCCCTAAGCCTGTCTCTGTGCGGCTCTTCCACCCAGAAGCCTCCTAGATCCTGGGACCCTGCTCTGCACCTAATCGCCTGGCTGTGTGGGCCCTCCTCTGAGCAGCCACCTGTGGCCCCGAACAATCGCTCTGAGTCCCAGAGACCCGCCACAGGCCTCTTCCTCCAGACAGCCGCCCAGTATTCCGGTGCGGTCACTAGGAGTCCAAGAAACTCACTTCGTGCCTCCTCCTCCCACCAACCACCCGTAGCCCGGGGCAATCAATCACTCCGAGTCGAAGTGACCCTCCCCGTTCCTCCTCCTTCTCCAGATAACCCCCCGGGTGTTCAGGAGCAGTCCCTCTGAGTGGCTCTGAATCCACGTGACCCGCTGCACGGGTCCTCTGGGCAACCGCCCGGAGCTCTGGTGCGGCCCCTCAAGACCAAGCGACCCACCACGCTTCTCCTCCAGGCAGCCCCCCTGTGTTCAGTAGCTGTCACTTTAAGACCAAACAACTCACCACTCGCCTTCTCCTCTGAGCAGCCGCCTGGAGCGCTAATGCAGTCACTGCGAGTCCAAAGGACCCGCTGCGCTCCTCCTCCTCCTCCTCCTCCTCCTCCGGGCAGGCCCCGGGGTTCAGAAGTGGTCAGAGTCCAAACAGCTCGCCACGCAGCCCCTCCTCTGGCAACCGCCTGTAGCTCTGGTGTAGTCACCCAAATCCAAGCGGCCACGCTCCTCTTCCTCCTCCTTGTCCTCAGGGCAGGCCCCGGGGTTCAGAAGCGTCATTCTGAGTCCAAACAGCTCGCCGCGCGGCTTCTCCTCTGGCAACCGCCTGTAGCTCTGGCACAGTCACTCCGAATCCAAGTGGCCACGCTCCTCCTCCTCCTCCTCAGGGCAGGCCCCGGTGTTCTGAGTCCACACAGCTCTCCTCGCCACTCTTCCCCTGGGCAGCCGCTGGAGCCCCAGTGGTTGCTCCGAGTCCCAGCGCTGTGCCGAGCGGCCTCCTTTTCGGCGCTCCCAGCTGTCCGAGTTCACTGCTCCAGCAGGGGGAGGTGCGTCTCGCCGGCAGTTCTACTTCACAAAGTTTCCTGCGTTCCGGGACCACCGTCCCATCCGGGATGCCTCCCCAGGGGGTGAGAGTCACCCGGCTGCTTTGAGTTGGTCCCAAGCGTCTCAATATCTCCTCTTTTGAATCCTGAGTCCTGGAGCAACATGAAATGCAGCCACCCTCTAGGCCGCCATCTTGAAACCGCCCATATGCTGATTTTAAGCCCTTTGGGTATAGGCCAAGGAGTGGGATAGCTGGGTCAAATGGTGGTTCCGTTCCAAGCTTTTGAGGAATCTCCATACTGCTTTCCAGAGTGGCTGCACTAATTTGCAACCCCACCAGCAATGTACTAGTGTACCTTTTTCCCCACATCCTCGTCAACATCTATTGTTGCTTGTGTTCTTGATAATCGTCATTCTAATTGACTCAAAATGGATCAAGGACCTCAGAATCAGAACAGAGACCCTGCATCTTATAGAAGAAAAAGTAGGTCCAAACATTCAACTTGTTGGCTTAGGGTCAGACTTCCTTAACAGGACTCCCATAGCACAAGAAATAAAAGCAAGAATCAACAACTCAGATAGATTCAAACTAAAAAGCTTTCTCTCAGCAAAGGAAACTATCAGTAATGTGAAGAGAGAGCCTACAGAGTGGGAGAATATCTTTGCCACTCATACTTCAGAGAGAGCGCTAATTTCCAGAATCTATAAAGAACTCAAAAAACTTTACACCAAGAATACAAATAATCCAATCAACAAATGGGCTAAGGAAATGATCAGACACTTCACAGAAGAAGATGTACAAGCAATCAACAGATATATGAAAAAATGTTCAACATCTCTAGTAATAAGAGAAATGCAAATCAAAACTACCGAACTTCTTCCTATTCTAACAGAGCCATTTCTTGTACTTTCCTGGGAGGGACCAGCAGCTTCTCTGTCACAAGTCAGGGTGCCAGCTCTGTGAGCCCTCTGCCACACATCTCTGGCATCAGTACAAGCACATATCACACCCTTCATAAGTCTCCTTCTTAATTTTATAAAGTCCCTTCTTCAAACCTCTAGCTAGGTTCAGAAAATACATCTTCATTTTGTGGGAAATAGTTATATTTATAAGTCTAGTCCTCATTTTACTTTTTAAAATTTCCACTCCCACCTAATATATACCTATTATTTCATCCTCTTCACTGAAATAAATCTTATGAATTATTTGTGTATCACTAATAAAATAAAAGAAACTTAATTTGAAACTCATTAATATCTATATTCTCTACTACAGTAAAAGCCAAACACTGTATTATAAGTAAAAATTATGTGGTTAGGGGTAGATAAGTACTGAGATTTTTTTTAATGAATCTTTCCATGAAAATGAGTTGTTCATGGAGAAGAAACATTTTTGTGCACTTTTTTTTTATTCTGCTTAAATTGGCTGTTTGATTTATTGCTTTTGCTTCTCTTAGTTGGGAAGTGTATGTAAATTATTTCAAGAATGGCAATAGCTTGTTTATTAATATCGTGTCTAAACTTTTCAGTTAACTAAGTCATTAATTTGCAGATTTTAAGACCGCATCATTTGGAATGGCATGCAAAATCTGATTAATTTTGAAGTGTTTATTATCAATTAATATCCCCCCCTTTTAAGATAAGAAAAAGCAATAGTCCTAATAACTTTTTAAAAACTTCATTCAACTAGTATTTCCAAAGGGGATTAGCATTTTCTTGATTATACTTGCCTAGACTTCATGCAAACTATAGGTTGTATTAGAAAGAAATCAACAATTCCAATCAAGAGTTTTTTAGTTGGCAATAAGAAAAGAGCATTAAGTGTGAATCATGGAGTTTTGAACAATAAATTCTGCCATGATAGATGATGCAAATTGAAAGAGAGTACTTCCTATCCCACAGAGCTTAAAATACATAGGGTAAAATAAAAATACACAAATTAATTAAATATGATGATATAGTAATAGAAACAACTAACATTGAAACATGTTTACAATTTAATGCAGATCATGCATATTTTTGAAAAATCACAAAATGAATTATCAGTACAATTATTTCAACTCCTTGATATTATCATTTCTTATGAAATGATGACAAAGAAAAAAATTGACCCTGTAACTGTCTCATTTGGTATAACAAGATACCAAGGCACGGAGATATCTAATTTTTCCAAAAGCACACAGCAAGTAAACAGCAGTCAGATTTCAGATTCAAGTTGCTTTATGCTAAGGTATCCCTATAAAGTTTTACCAAGTCAGAGAAAACAAACAACTAACTTAGCCTGGGACAGTTAAGGAAGTATTCACTAAAGAAATATGATTATTAAAATTGGGGTTTTGTAAAAGAATACAAGTGAAATGAGGCAAAATGATATGAACAGAAAGAATGTGTGCATAAAGCAAAAAACAACTAAGTTATCTATTATATACAGGGTTTAGAGAGGAGTTTAAAGAATGGATAAAGAGTGGTAGAAGATGAAACAAAATTGGTGAAATAGGGACATAAGGCAAAATACCTATTGAATGCCTAGAGAGATGGGAGGCGTTAAAAGAAAGAAAATGAAAATCAATTGAGGGAATTGAGGGAATAAGTGAGCAATGTAAAATGATGTGAGTTCAATAAAATGAGAATGAACCAAGAACAATAGAGACATAGTTTTGAAAGCTTTAAACTCCTATAACCTCTTGAGTTTCCAGTAATGATCAGAAATTGGTATGAATTTGTGCATGCTTAAATCAGAAAGTCTTAAGATTAATGTTATTTTAAAATCTCTAGAGATTGATGAGAAAATGAACAGAATTCATGGGATTTTTTTTTCCCTTAGTTTCTGTGACAAAATAGGTAGGCAAGGCACAAAACATTGTGTAGATATCTAAGCTCTCAATATAATTCTATTAGATGGCAAAATTAGTATGTACAACCATTCATTTTTTAAAAATTCAATCTATTATAAACATGAAATTGATGTGGGGGTTTAAATTGTATCATACCTAATTATTCAATAATACATCCAAATTTAGACATATAAACTCCTTATAATTCAAAATATAAGATGCATGAGATTCATAATAAAGACTCACAGATGTAAGCATAAATCACTTACATGTAAAAATATATATGTAAAATATATGTATATAAGATACTATATATGATATACACTTTACATATATGTGTATATAGTATGTATATAGTGAGAGAGAGAAAATAAGCGTTAGTGCTTCAGCAAAACTAAAGGAGAAAAGTGAATGACAGGAAACCACCAGATAATCCAGATTGTTTCTGCAAATAAAATTTTTAAAAGTTGAGATATTCCCGATAGTCAAAGCTTAAAACATATTCTCATTTAACATAAATAAGTTCATAAATTAAAAGGTGATTGTATGAGAGAGATTAATTAAATGGACCCATAAAATAATACTTGGAAATAATCTCTTTTTGTGTGGATTATAATTAAAATTTTATTTTCATTCATCAAATGTTACTCTCAAATATACTGAAAGAATGCATAAAGCAAACTTTTATAGGAATCAAAAGAACAGTATTCTTATTTCTATTTTTTTCCTTTTTTTAATTAATGCTCAGTAAACTAAAAAATGTCAAAAGTTGTTTTGGGAATTCAATGGGAACTGGCATGTAATATTCTTGTCTGATGTCCAAACATAATAATGTAACATATTGAACTGAAAAAATAAAGTGGAAACATGTTTCACACATTTAAACATAAACTGCTTCAGTGGAGCTTTGACTGTTAGAAGAGAATATAGAATTCCAAACAGATAATTATCTACAATGACATTGACTGAAGGTAAAAATATACCTTTTCTGCATTAGGCACATAAATGAACACATTAACAGTTTTCTATGTGATTAGTGTTTCAAATACTATTTAGAATAAAAGTTAACAGGCTCTAGTTAAATACAATTAAGTCTAAAATCTTAAAAAGATAACATTGAACAAATGAATTACTTCCCCCAAATACATAAGTGTACACTTGTATAAAGTTCCCCAAGTAAATAATATTAAACTCTGCTTTTGAGAAGTGAAAACACAATTGCTTATTGAGAAAAATAAATAGATAATGGCATTCATAAAGCCAGGACAATGGCTATCATTCTTGTGTCAAGAGAGGATTGGCACTAAAAAGCAAATGAAGTTTCCTGGGATTTTGGGATTGTGCTGTTTTGGATGCAGGTGATAGAGACCAGTGTTTACTTTGTAACTAATTGACATGAATTTTTCCATATTTCTTATGTATATTTTCAAGATTTCTTAAAGAAAATAAAATTCTAATACTATTAACTGCAAAACAATGGGACATTTAATATTTCAATGTCAAACCAAGTCTTCTTTGTGTGAATCTTTGACTATGTCAGAGAGTTTGGAAACATACACTCCACTGAAACTGCACACTTCTGCTTCAGAAGTAAAGAGGAGAGTAGGTTGAAAGAGAAACTCTTCAGGGGATTTGATGCCAATGCTTAGGTATAACTAAAAATAATTTTAGTATGATATTAATATTAACATAACACTTTGGTAAATTATCACTCTATACTTAGATGAATTATCTTCATGAAATATGTTGTTAACAATTACCAAATCAACTGCTTCAGAGTTTCAGCAAAGATGATGACATTTTCTGAAGAGGTTGTTAAATTCTTGGACTTGGTACTGTTTAAAAAACAAAACAAAACAAAAAAAATGCTTCCTGGAAGCAATTATAAAATACAACAGTAAGATCATAGAAGAATAGTTTGTCCTGATATCTTTCAAGCAATACTGTGGGAATACAAGGATTCAGTTTCTTGTAAAAAATATTCTCTTAAATAACCATGTAACCCATTTAATTTGTAGATGTGCAGTTACAGAGATTATCATTATCAATTGAAGCTTTAGGTTTATATATTTCACAATTTAATATGTCCCATAAGTACTTACCATTTTTGAACCATAATAAAAAGTCAACAAATGCTACAAAATTTTTAAATTGTTCTTAATAGATTTCAGAATTAGGTGAAACTGACAATAAGTTATGAAAGAGTAGCAACAAGAGCTAACTCCTTGAGTAATTGGAGACTCGGTCATTCAGGTTATTGAGGAAAGTAAATATAATGGTTTCAATGGTTTCAGATTATTTGCAACTTGTCATTGTGTGTGTGTGTGTGTGTGTGTGTGTTGTGTGTGTGTGTGTACATTCACACACATATTTCAGAACTTCAGAAAATATTAAACTGATTTCACATTTCTTAATCCCTAAAGTTTGTCAAGAGCATAACATTCATTCATAGAAAAAACTTAATATTTATTTAATTGGTTTTGTTTCTTTTGTGAAATATAAATGCTATTTATGGCAAATGCTTTGGGCAAAGGAAGACATTATATATTAGTCATTTCCTAAATCAGTTCTAATTTATTGTTTGTAAACAATGAAATGCAGATATTTTAGATAACCCCTTTTTAATATTTTAAAATCTTAACTTTTCATTCTAACATATTAATGAAAAAATTAATTTTATAACAACTTTATAGCTCTTAAGAGTTGATTTTATCTTAATAGTTTTACTTTGGAATCAACATACTGTGATTATATATTTCACATTTTATTTGACAGTACATGCTGATTAATAAAATAAAAACATATAGATGCTTCTGGAAAATTAGATTCAATATTGAAAATTATTTACACTTCTATCCATTGAAAGTTTCTATTTCTTTGTATACATCCCCACTTAGAGATTTTGGAATAGTTAGTTGGTATTGCATATGTTATAAATATGTTGCTAAACACACCTAAATGTTGCCAATATTCATTTTTAAGTGTTACTTAGGGAAGCTTCTCATAAGTTACTACTGAAATAAATAGTCTTCATATATTATTGTGATATAGTATTTGAAAACATTTTAAGTTCCAATGTCTCTCTAAGAATCATCAAATAGGAGAAGTTTCAGAATAAATTAAGTCTGACATTATAATATAGAAGTATACTGACTTAAGGAAATTTTGAAAATTGATCTTCAAATGAAATCTGAATGAGCATCATGTCACTTCCACTGAATTCCATAATACAAGGTAAATAGTAAGCTAAGGAGAACCCGTGATTCTCCTCTGATAACTTTGCCTCAGTATTTTTTTACCCACATAAAGAATGCTGGTTACTATTTTAGAAATATGAAAGCAGTTAATAGATAACTATAGTCTTTAATGTCACTGGATTTACTAATACTGATATTAATATTGGCCATACCTTTATAATATTTAGGATTTGGTTGAAAAAATAAAAGTCACTCTATTTATAATAGAAACTTAACACAAGGAATTGATGGAACACTCATCTGTTGGGCAGATTTGGAATCAATGTCGGGAAATCCAGAGTTGGAGCACCGCTGGAAAGCTTCCCCCATGCTGGAGAGCTTCCCGGGCTTCCACCATTGAAGAGCAGGTAATTTTCAGAGGCCTCACTCAATTGCTGGAGGGAACTGCCAACGATCTTAGCCTTAGCTGCCTGCTGAGAAAAATAACTTCTTTTTCCCTTCTCACTTCCAAATTGTGTTCACTTTTCCAATTGGCAATATGACTGGGAAGCATTAAAAAAAAAGGGGGGGGGAGGGATTTCTGAAAATATACTTTCAGGCTTTTTCTTGTAATTAGAACAAAATGTGTAAGGGGTATCAAGTAGAAAATGCAGATGAACTTTCTTATAAATTTATTTATAAATTCTCTTATAAATTATTTATAATGATTGCTTTTTCATAGAAAAATCACTTTATACCTTCAAAGATTATTAATTTGTATTAATATCTAATTCAGCTTAAAATTTAGTTTGAAATTGCACACTTAAATATGTAATAGACATGCATTATATTGCTACATTTTTGGGAAGTTTATCAGCGATTGAACTCTGGGGCACTCAACCACTGAGCCACCTCCCCTGCCGTATTTTGTATTTTATTTAGAGACAGGGTCTTACTGAGTTGCTTAGTGCCTTGCTTTTTCTGAGGCTAGTTTTGAACTGGAGATCCTCCTGCCTCAGCCTCCCGAGTTTATGGGATTACAGGCATACACCACCCAGTTTGGCTATTGCTGCATTTTAAAAGATGATAAACAAGTGATGTGAGACAGACATTATTAATTTTATAATTTATATATATATATGTGTGTGTGAGTACACTTTAATTATTTTATAGCTGAATGTAAGTCAATGCCTTAATGTTGTTAGGAAAGTATAATACTCATATTATTGCACTTTACTATAATGTAAAATGGGTGAATATATCCTGCTTATTTTCTTATTGATTTCAAATATTGTGTGTTTTGCCAGTGAATGATCAAATTTAATTTCAGTTCATTCAGGGTAAATATTATTTTGTGAAACTGAACAAATTTTCTGATTTCAAGACATTGAATGAAAGTATACTTAACCTTTCTGTTTCATGTTATATCTTAGTAATGACTAATTAATTAATAGGCTTAAAAATAAAGACATCACTGCATTAAGAATCAAGAAGAAGTAACCTGGATGGGAGAAATCATGAGGAATCCTTGAAAGACTAATAACTGATAATTTGTGGTAAGAAACATCAACCAAGATAAACACTTTAGTTGAGTGTCTTGTGATATAGGATCAATACCCAGGCCCCTCTCAATGTGGAGATCATGAAACACAGAATCAGGATGAGGGCAGAAGGCAGAAAATGAACAAAAGTTACTTGTTTGTCACTATAGTGGGCATAAGTGAAGAGGAAGGAGATCTGTCACTAGACAGAAACAGTGAGATAAGAGCTAAGATGAGAGAGAGCAGTGTTCTAGGTGACAGGGAACCCATGCCTTTTTATGTCACTGGGAATGTGGAGCTTCTGCTTTTAGCAAGATGATTGAAAGTTTGGACTTGTGGACATGGGCACGTGTTCTTATCCTGGGATTGTCAGTGATCTCCAAACACAAGGCAGAAAAATGGTCTGACCATCAATGTTAATAATTCAAAAGCAAAAGGCATGAGTTCACAGGGTAAAGTAAGAACTACAAGAAACAAAAAATACAAACTGAGGAATACAGATTCTAGAAACAGAGGTAATAGCACATAAGAATAAGGCCCAAAACTGAATAAAATGAAAAAATAAAAACTACTTATGTCTCCTTATTATCCAAAAGGAGACATAAGTAGATATTACACTTGTCACAGAATATTACCATTGAATACATATGTATGAAAAGAATTGATATGTGTAAAGATATATAGGCTTTATATATACAATGTATAAATGCAAACATCACCCATTACACCCATAGATGAGGTGGAAGCAAAGATAAAAGAACTCTACATTATTTACAACTAGAATGAGAAGTTATACTCTATTTATGTATGATGTGTCAAAATTCATTCTACTGTCATGTATAACTAATTAGAACAAATTAAAAATATTTTAAAAAGAAAAAAAAAGATGAAAGTATTGCCCCATAAAGTAGTACGAAAGGAAACAGAGAAAAAGAAAAAGAAGAAAGAAAAAAGAAAGCAAAGGAAATGTGTTAAACAAGGTTTAAGAGAAATATTTGGCATATTTGAAGGTGTACAATGAATAGTTTCTTCATAGACTAAGAACAAGAATTAAAGTGCACAAAGCCCCCATTTCCACCTTTTCCATTGACAATACCTGGGTTGGGCACAGAACTTAATGTGCACACTAACAACTATTTGAGAACATCAGACTCAGACAACTCCTTCTGTCACAGTATACTGAACCCTGTAAGTTTTCTCATGTAAATACAATTTTACTGACAATAGGAAAGGCCAAGGTGCAGCAGAGAAAATGTTTTCTGATGGCAGGTGAGATGTCATGGAGACAGGAAGAAATTAATTATTTTCTAAAACTCACTAATCATGCTAATCATTTCTGAGAGAAGTGTTGAAGGATTCAAGTCGTAGTCCAAAATTTATTTGCCTCAACATGCAAATCAAAATCAAAGTTGTAGAGAAACATGAGAAACATTTTCTTCAGTCAACAGAGAATAGAATTTGACAATTGCAACATCTATCTTTTAGGAATCCCAGAAGGAATAACATAAGGAATAAAATAATAAGTAAATCCCAAGTATATCCCAAGCCTGTAGGAGAGACAAGGACTCATGTAAAAATGATGGTGCCCAACTTACGATGCTTCAGGTACAGATTTTTCACCTTGACTATCATGGAAATAAAATACAAGTTCAAAAAAAAATGTAGTTTGCATTTTCAATTTTTAACTTCTCCTGGGCTATCAATACAGGAATACTGTTCTTTCACTTTCAATACAGTATTTAGTAAATCATCTGATATATTTAACACTCAATTCTAAAATAGATTTTTCATTAGTTGATTTTGTACTATTGTAAACTAAATGTTCTGAGCACATTTGAGGGAGCATAGACTAAGTTTTGATGATTGATAGATTAGTTGTATTAAATGCAGTTGTCTCTTAGGATCTTTAAAACTTACAATGAGTTTAATTGAACAACCCCAAAATATGCATAACATTAGCACACACATGCATGTACATACATGTTAAGTACATAGCAGATCACTCTCATAAACTAACAAAAGGCTAAGAATCACAAGGGAAATTTATTGGGCCTGGGCAAGAATAGGGACATGATTGCCTACAAATATATTACTATGGACTTTTCGTTAATGTATCATTATTTTACTTTTTTATTTTTTATTTTTACAGGCTGCATTTTGATTCATTTTACACAAATGAGGTACATCATTTCATTTCTATGGTTGTGCACCATGTAGATTCATACCATTTGTGTAATCATACATGTACACAGGGTAATGATATCTGTCTCATTCCACCATTTTTGATACTCCCTTCCTATCACTTCCCTCTATATAATCTAACGTTCCTTCCTTCTTCTCATTATGGATTATTGACACAAGAAATGATGCAATAGTCTTCAATATTTTGAGGAAAGATAACTTAAAAAAATGCAGACTACTTAAAGTAAAAATTCAAGAACCTATGACTATAATATTAAGATAGAATGATGACATTCTTATAGTAATTAGAAAATTAAAGGATTATTAACTGCAAATATCATTTGAAAGAATCATTGGAAGCTAATCTCCAGAAAAAGAGAAAGACAACCACAAACAGAAGTAGCTCTTGACCATCTTCTCCTTATTGGGAATGAAGAGCCCCTTTGAGGTTCATCTGCAGTTTCCTTGAATGGCACACAAAAATATCGTGAACTAGAAGCATCTAAGCTTTCTTACAACATTGCTTTCTACATGCCTTTAAAGTATGAATTATTTTAAAATCATATTAAATGGCTTTATATTATATTGAATTTTTAGCTAAGCTGTAATATCATGTTTTCTCATAAGTAGGATAACACTGACCCTTAGCATCATTTATTTTAATGTATTTTATTAGTCCTTAGTATCACAATAATATACAGGAAAGCATTTTTAAAATAAAAATTTTATGTAAGATATTTCTTGTTTTCTGGAAATAAATAGAAATCTTCAAAGAATAATGGGAAATGAATTGATACAGAATGGTTACTTTTTTCTTTCTCTGGAACTTGTAATTAAAATATTCACATGACCTTTCATATTTTATATCTATTGCATTGGGAACAAATATATGTATACATATTTGTGTGTGTGTGTGTGTGTGTGTGTGTGTGTGTGTGTGTGGTGTTAGGGATTGAACCCAGGCCTTGTGCATGCAAGGCAAGCACTCTACCAAATGAGCTATATCCCTAGCCCTGGGAACAAATATCACACAATGATTAAGGCATTCTTTAAGTGGTAGATCTGAGTTCTACTCAGCTTTATGACTTTTTGGAATTGGACCTTGGATATCTTATTGAGTTCAAATTCTTTCTCCTGAATATTCATTCAAATATATATTCCCAATTTTAACCCAGTATGTCACTATATTTTATTTTACTCTATTTATCTGCTTAGTAATTATTGTTATTGTGCATTCTATATATATATTTGGTGTTCTGTTCATTTTTCTGTCTATCCCATTGTAAAGCAAATTCAATGGGGACACAGACTGAATTCACCTCTATATCCCAGAATGAATCACAGTGACTGGCAAGTGGAGATGACTCACTCATTATTTAGTAAAACAAGTAAATGAATACATAAATGACCAAGCCACCTTGAAAGAGGTTTTCTTTTCTTCTTCTTTTTTTTTTTTTTTTTTTTTTTTTTACTTTTACTTTTTACAGACTGAATTTTGATTAATTTTGTTTCTTTGGTTGTGCACTATGTAGATTCATACCATTCATGTAATCATACCTGTATATAGGGTAATGATGTCTGTTAATCAATCATTTTCCCTATTCTTAATTCAAAAACATATCTGCAGCAAATGCACAATGATTGATAATTTCTTGTAGAGTCTGAGAATAAGTTCCAGAAGAAACAGCACATTACATTTCATATTATTAATGGGTATTTTTGCCTTAATGACCATCTCTCACAGATATGGGGTAGAAGGTGATTATTAGATGTTTATTTTGTAGAAACTTATGCTTTAAAAGGTGAAGTGACTGTGTATGTGTGTTTGTGTGTATGTGTTCATGTGTATACATAGATGTATATGGATATAGATATTTAGGTATTCAGGAAGAATTAAACTCAAGAGTTAATACCTGGAGTCTTAAATCCTAGCTCTTTTAGTTGTCTTTTAAGTGAAACATTTATTTTACTTCAACACTGCTTTGTTTATAAAAAATAGAAATACCAAAGAAGTTATGTCAGAGAGCAGCTGAAGCCATGGCAGAAGGGGCATTAACCTAATTATACCACTGGTCTGACTAGTAGAGACAGTCGTTGTTGGATTCATATGGGCAATTGGCTCTACCATTTCCCAGGCCATCTGTGCTCTAATGGGAGTGGTAATGCCAGGTCCAGGCTAATGGCAATCAGAGTTCTGCAAGTTAGTAGCACTTTGGGCTGATCTTTTGGGTAGAGTTATTTTCAGAATATGCAAATTGAAAAGTCCTTAATTAGCATCAAAGTTCTTCCTTCCTCTCTTGGTAACCCCTCAACAACATTGGTTCCTCTTGAATATTCACATGCAATTTTTCCAACATACATATATATTTTTCTCAAAACTACTCTCTCAAGTAAATTATATTTAGGGTTCTTCAATCACGGAAGGATTTTTTTATTTTATTTATTTTTTTTTTTCTGTGATTGTGGAGATGGCACCAACAGAGAAACACAGAAAGCAACTGCTTTCAAACAGCATGCCACATGTCATAGGGTGAATACATTGGATAATGAAAGATTTCATAATTTACAAATCATTTGGTAAATTGATAATCTCTAGGAGGGTTTCTGTTATTGCTGCCCTTCACTGCATCTCCTTTTTTTTTTTTTGCAAGCAATTAACCTTATTTTGTTAAATTTAAAGGAAAGAAAATCAATTTGTAAGTTTTTTATGCTTCTGTTATTCTAAGGGGAGAGATTTTTGAAATATATGACAGCTGTACAGCCATAACAGAGATTTTTTTCTGGCTATACTTTTTGCCATATGACAAAAATGGTAATTTTATTAGAATAAATTTATGCCAGTGTTCAGTCCCATGTTAAATAAAGGCAAAAAAGCAAATGGAATATACTTACTGGAAGAGATCATAAGCACTGATATTAAGCCTATAGTCAATTAAATATATCAAGTATAACCTCATTATAATTATAATCACTGAATATTGAAGACATTTACAATTTTAATTTACATTTCAAAGATCAAACTATTTTTAACTGGAAAAAATAAAGTGTTGCATTGTTATATAAGCTATAGCATAAAATTGTATTTTTGAAGTAGGCTAAGAAAAATTCTTCTCAAGTCATGAAAGACTTCAAACCATGCTCCTGAAAGAAACCAAGCAGCCTATTTTAGAAACCAACTTTTTGTTATGTATAAAGCATGGCAAAAATATGTTCTTGCTGGCAATTTTCATCATCTCTGATAATCAGGCAAAATATTTAATATGAGTAGCATTCCAGAGAGGTTACTGAGGTATTTATTAATGTCATCTCTCATCCAAAATATATGCCTTTCTTCTTTGTACAACTTCACTACAGATTTCAAGATCTGTTCAAAATTTCTTTTGGTATTAGGGATTGTTTTATATTTGCCACTTATCAGGTGTATTTCCTTGTTTTGTTCATTTTGTTTTCTTTTTGTTCCTGGTTAAGGTTAATCCATGGATCCTAATATCAAATGGTACTTGCTAGTGAATTTTGCCATTAAAGACAATGATACTTTTAAAATGAATAATCATACTCTTAAATAATTAAATATTTAAATAAATGAATAATAATTAATACTTAAATACTAGAATATCTGAAGATTACAGAGAGTATCATTTTGACTCCAGTTTAAGAAACACATTTTAACTCATTTGTGGTTGTCTCTGTGAAAAGTATTATATTCTACTTTATTGAAGTCTGTCTTTGTAGACCATAGATATACTCCTTCTTCTATAACTTTGTTCTATGAAAATAATTTCCATAAAAATCTTTGTGTTCTATTATGAGAAAATATTAATATAATTGTGAAAGTTTATTTTAGAATTTATTTTAAAGTCAAATACATCAGATGCTGAGTATGGTGAATATATGCTTAGGTAATAAAAGAAACAATAAAAGTTGTATACTATGGTATCCATGCTAATTCTCATAACTCTTAAAATACTAATTTATCTGAAAAAGAATGAAGTGGAAAAGGGAAGTAGTTTTATTTTAAGATATGGAGATGTTTCTGAAAATTATACAAGTAATATAATGTCATAATTACATTGACATGCCTATGCTTTAGCTGTTTCTATTAACAAAATTAAAAAGAAAGATTTATACAAAGGGCAAACCCATAAACTTTGCTCTGCTTTAAAACCCCTGATAGATATTTTTTAAATTAATGTGTTATGTTAGAAATACGTATATCAGCTCTTTCTTTTCATGTCTTAAGAAAAACGAGTTTCTAGTTGAACATTGGCCAAACTTATGAAAGAATGAAGTATTGAATAATAACTAAAGAACTTGTGCACTTTACTATGTATAATTATATTTATAGGTAAAATACATTTAAAAACATTGATATATATTGTGAAGTGTCCAGTATTAGAATTGATACTGACTGTAACCTCCATATTTAGGTTTTCTAGCAGCAGTCTCTGTATTCTTTGAATTTCAGATACTGTGCTTCTATTATACATAAGTTAACAATAAATGCATAGGGAGTAGATGAGTGGATAAAAGCAAATATAAGAAAATTACAATTAATATACTAAAGACAGTACTGAAAAGTTTAAGTATTTTGTATGCATTTTGATTGAATTAGAAGTCTATGTCTCTAAATAGAATATTTTTCTGTGAAATTATGAGATAAATCTATTTTTAATAATTTGCAGTGCTTACAATCCCAATGTTCTATACATGTTTTCACTCAGAAACACTTTCAATCTACAATTATCTCCTTCCAAAACTTCCATATGAAATAAGTTATTATCAAACTGTAGTATTAGGCTTCATTCTGTTCTAAGGAAAACACCTTTCTAAGGTCCTCTTTAATGATCACCTAAACAAAAACATCTTAGTTTTAAAACTTGTTTTCAATTTGACAAATTAGCAACAATATATTATAAATTTGAATTTCTCATCAATTAAGTTATATGTAGACTCCACAATGAATGTAGCTAAATATGGAAAAATAGGTTTTGGGTTCAAACCCACCACCGATACTACTATTGCTACTATTATTACTACTGATACTACTAGTACTACTACTATTAATAATAGTAATAGAAAAATAGAACAAGCAGAAACTATTGACCTTACAAGTGGCACAAACATTAATCAAGAATCACCAAAGATTTTGGGGGGGAAGTGAGGGAGGATACAGGGGATTAAACTCAGGGACACTTAAACACTGAGCCACATCCCAGTCCTGTTTTGTATTTATTTAGAGACAGGGTCTCACTGAGTTGCTTAGTACCTCTCCATTGCTAAGGCTGGTTTTAAACTCGAGATCCTCTTGCCTCAGCCTCCAGAGTCACTGGGATTGCAGGCATTCACCACTGAGTCTGACTGAGATCCCAGTTTTATAAATCAATGATATGTGTATTCAGTAGCCTTGCCAAGCATAAAATAGGTTCCATATGGTCTCTTGAGATTTGTTCTTCAATTTTCTCTTAACATAAAAACTATGTTAAAACTATGTTGTTAACCCCACCATCACAGGTCTTGTCAGAGTGCCTCAAGAAGGGGCAGCCTGTTAATATGAATTTGCTGCATTAGAAAAGTTTGTCCAAAGGATCTCTTCCTTTAATTGTTTTTCTTATCATTTTTGTTAGCTGCATAATGATATTAGGTTTATCTTATATTAAAGATTATTTTCATTATTTTGAGTCACTTTACATACAACTTGAAAGGAGAAATGTTTTTATTTCCAAAAAGGAAAAGCTGAGGAACATTGACTACTTGCTGATCTTATTCTAAATTTTGTATAAATTAAACACTTGAACATTTTGGCATTACATCACATTATAAAAAATTAACATGTGAAAAGTAGCTAATTTTCTGTTCTTCTCATCAGCTAGGTAGATTCTTTTATTCAGTGGTTTAGAAAATATTTGCTTTATTTTTACCATTATGAAAACTTTGACTGTAAAAACAGAGTGTACTTGATATCTTATAAATTTAAAACTTCAAATTCTTAAATGATGTATGAAAATAACCAAGATACATCCAATAGATATCTTCAGTGGTCATTTATAATGATATACAATGTGAAATTGCTTATAGTACAGATGATGCAAAAAAATAAATGTTAAGTCCTAGGTTTTGACAATCAAAAACTTACTATTGTATTTGGAATTAGTAACTTGTATGTTCAATTTTGAGTGCACATGAAAAGAGTATACATCATGATTCAAAATTCATTATATTTTATATATATATGAAGAAATTAATTATTTTCTAAAACTCACTAATCATGCTAATCATGATTCATTATATGTGACGATGCTTTTTTAGTTAAAATAAATTATATTGATTAAAAAGTATTAACTCCAGGTATTCCTAAAATTTAGAAGCTGAGTAAAACCTATATGCTCATTCTAATTAATAAATGAACATATGTCAATATGTAATACACAAATACTATTTGAATGGGACATCATTTGAATGCTTTTTAAAATTTATTTTATTTTCTGACATTAATGGGGTCATTTTTGGCATATCTTAGGCAAATATCACTTGTACCAAAAGTCTTCTATTTTTTAGCTAGTGGAAACTTTTCCAGAGATAATGAACCAAAATCTATATATGAGAGCTCAGGAATGTACATTTTAACAAGCTTCTTAAATGACGTTTAGGTATATTAGAATTTAAACTAACGACCCTAGGTTATAATTGTGTTCTTTATATTCTCTCAAGTTTGCAAGTGTATATACTAGCATAGGAATACACAGTTTCATATACATGAACCTATTTAAATTATGATTATACTCATTAATCAGAAATAATTAGAATAGTTGGTATGTATTAAGTGTCTAACTGAGCTCAATGACCCACATGCATTATCTTAAATGTCCAAAGAAAATTTAAAGAGGTTAAAGGAGTTAACTAACAAAGTTAACTCCACTTTAACAAAGAGGCACAAGGAAAAACAGTGGAAACCCAGAATCGAATTTAGATCTATTGGACTCAAAAGTCATTGTTTTATTTATTTATTTATTTATTTTACTATCACACTGACTGGAATTGCTTATAAAAAAGGAGCTTAAATATTTGAATATTTTGCTGTGTGTTCTCTCTTTGTTTTCCATATCTATTCCTAATACTTTTCCATCTTGCTGTCTAATTTAACAGTTTAACTAGAAGGCATTTTACCCAATTTCCTACTTGGATCAGAAGATGAAAGGCACTGGTAGGGAAATAGGAGGTCGAGAGTTCAGTGGAATATGGTATTTCAAAGATGCTCTCAGAATTCCGCCTTCTGATTTTGTCTTCTCTCCTTGCCATTCCTTGGGGTGGAAATGACATCAGTCGATTTTGAGGATTTAAACCAGAAATTTACAACAAAGGATTCTTGAAATCATTAAAATATAAAGGAATTAATTTATTAAAGTAAGAGGCAAATATTTCCAAAATCCTCAATATAAAATGAAAATTTAAAATGTTCTATTTTCAATTATCACACAGTAGACTCTACTTTTTATACAATTCATACATTTTTGGACTTTAATAATGCCATTTTTCCGACTTTAATAATGCCATTTTTCCAATCTAAACCCTATATCTTCTTGTCTCAATAATGTAATTGCAAATTATTCTACATAAAACACTAGTGAAAAATTTGAATCTGTCAATAAGCAGACACCAAGATAAGATTAAAAATGCACAATATTTATTGGAAGTTTTTTTTTTTTTTAAATAAAATAAAAGGGACAAAAAATAGATTGAGAGGAACCTTTAGATAATGCTGTTGGAAGGAAAGAAGGAGGGAGGAAGGAAGGAAGGAAACAGTGATGAGTAACCTCACAGTACAGTGCAACTCTATAAATGTTTTTTCTAGGTCCAGTGGAAAACAATAGAGCAAAGATTTCCCATCCAATGACTCTGTTTGCATCATAAACTGCCAGTTTGATCAACTACACAGTGCCTCGACATTGGCTGGGCTGATCCATAGAAGAGCATGGCCTTCCATGAATCCAAATGTGCAACGTATAGTTGGAGGCTATTTGCCAACTTCATGGCGGACAGTAGGTCTCTTGAGAGAAATGAATGATGCACCTCCATCACCACCACAAATGGCATTCTGGAAACCTCGGCAGACTTCAGTATAGACAAATATAACATTTGCACATCCTAAGTCTGATAGACATTAGGAATAGAGTTCAAAAATAATATCTATTGTCAATACATGTTTATTTATTGAAAGAAGTTTTAAAATGGAAATATTTAGGACACACAAAAGTACATGATGGCTAAATTAAACTGATAGGGAGATAATCAGAAAATAGAAGAAAATATTGCTAAGTATCAACAAAACACAAGGAAATGTACCTTAAGCGTAAGGAAAATATATCTTATAAATATGTTTTTTTATGAATTTGAAAGTGAAGGGTAGTTTTGGGAAAATCACTGATTATTAAGATAGTCTTCTAAACAAGAATAAATATGATCACCTCTAAAAGAAAAAAAAAAATCATCACTGTTTGAAAGGATAAAAGTCCTATTGTTGTAAACACACCTGTTAGCTATCATGTAAATGAACTTTTAAATGATTGTGACCACTGCAGAAATGATGCTCACATTATGAATAGCTCTAGAAATATGGGGAGAACTTTAGTTTCTGATAAGATGTTTTGTAAGGCAGCTGGTTCTGGAAGTATGACTCTGTAGCCAAAATCACAGCCAATGTCTTCCTTTGTTACTTGAACATTTTCATTATAGTTGACATATTGAAAAAATATTTTCTGTGACACATGAGTGGCTCTTAGCAGTGGGTAACCAAAATGAGGTCATAAGGTTTCTCTAACCCAATAACACTCTGAGAAAATAGACAAAAGGCAGAAATGAAACCATTATTCTGTTACTCTGAGCACAACAAAATAACCAATTAAATTTTTTGAGCACTAGTAGTGCTTGAATTCTCTCAGCACAACACCACATGCTCATATTTTTTAAAATAATCTGGACTTCAAATGTATATATACATATTATTGACAGAAACTGGTCTGCCTGTTTTGACATTCATAGGGTTACAAGTAACCTTAACATTTAAATTATAAAAATATCTCCTAACATAGGGTTAAAAACATTCAAATGAGGTATTTTGGGAAAAAATAGATATATAATATGGGGACTTAAAAATTGTAATTATTTAAAACTAAACCATTTACAATTTTTTTAAAATGTTAACATTGATTTAGCATGCTCTGGTTCAGGGAAATGAGCAGCAAGTCTTAGACTCTGTTCTCTTCAGAATTATGATGCATTTTACCTTAATAACAAATTATATTTTTACAGAAGAATGACAGCACTTGGTAACTCTTCTTACTTTTTATTTTAGAATTAAATCAGAACTATTTTATGTCCTGAAATGTTCTATAACAATGATAGCCCTGTGTACAATGAAGTAAGCCTACTTACAAGATCTCAACAATAAATACTTCATATTCATTTTTACATCTGTATAATTTTGCATGTTGGATAATTTAAAAGATAAGGTAAAACATTCTCCAACCCTTTGATTTCGAATTGCCAGAAATTTCAGGAGGGGGAAGTGAGAGTAAAATAGTAAATTTGGTATTTATATTTGTTTGATAATGTCCACTGAACTGAAACAGCATCTCTGCCAAATTTCTCAAGGCCTGGAAAGAGAGGAGAATGGGACAAAGCCATGGGGAGAATTTATTTTTTTCTCAAGCTCCTATAGAACTGATTCCCAAATAGCAAATGTGATAGCTCAAAACTATGAAAATGGTGAATCTATATAAACTACATCTATATACACAGAGATTGGAAAGGTATGCATATTTGCTTCATCATTAAAATGAAAATATTATAGCATAAGTACCATAAATACAAAAGGAAAAATAAAATAGGCAGCTATTGCATAAAGTATATGAATATACTGAACTGTTGAGAGGGAAAAAATGATTAATAAATGATTGCCAGAGAGTTCTCTGGTTTGTTTTAGACTAATCTATTACCCTCTCTTTCCTGTTTGTTATTCTCAAGAATATCTGTAGAATGTGCTGGGGCTGCAGCATCCTGATAAAGGGAGGAACTGCCCAGGATATTCTAGACTTTGTTGACTTTCAGGGTTCACCAGCTATGGTACAAAGTTGGACAACACAGTTTAGACCCCACCTGCCCTGAGGGGCTTTCTTGACACAGAGTGGATCCAAATTTCCTCTGTCCCTTGCTGCCTCTTCGCATGTAATAATCTCCCTCTGCATAACTTGTGTGTGCACTCTGTCTCATCAGACTCAGACGAATAGGTACCCAGTGCATTGCAGGCACTGTGGAACTTAACAGTAGCTGGATGAAGTAGTGTTGAATGTATGTACTTCTGTTTCTGGTAGTTATCACAGGGATGATCGCTGCAATTCTCCATAGACAGGGAGTCCTCTCTTGAGAATGGTAGTTAGAGAACCTGCTTTGCAGTGATAACATAGCAAGAAAGAGATAACTGAAAACTAATTGCTTGAATAGAAGGACCCAACAAAAAGCAAGCTTATGTACAAATATGACAATAGAATATCTCAGCAAAGGAAACTCTTAACTACCTCTGAGGGAAAAAGATACAAAAACAGGTAAATAGGCTGTTAAAATTTCCAAATCATTTGCCCATGTGAAATCATAATTCACTTCCCATTGCATTGGTAAGATAACAGACATTTCTTCTGTACACGAGCTTAAGCAGAAAGACTCCATATACAGTGAGAACATAGAAGAAGGTGGGCTAACACAATGGCAATTGATTAAGTGTCAAAACAGTAGTGACACTCTTCCAAATTTCTTGTCCTCTCTGAATTTCTCAAACACTGAGAGAGCTTACACTCCATGTGTAGATACATAGCCTCACCTTCTGTTAATAGATTGCTAAAGAATGATTAATAAAGCATATTAGTACAAATAGTAAGCCATAATGAGAGAGGGCTTTTTGACACTGGAAGATAACATTTCAGATACTATTTCAAGCTACAGACAAAAACCATTCAGAGTGAGTACTTTTCTTCTGCACTGCCGGGGTCCAGCCCTAGCAGGGGTCGTAGTGGTCTCAGGTGATGGAGTAGGCGTCGGCGAGGTGGAGAACAAAGCAACACAAACTCAAGGAATGGATGCTATGTTTTTATACATTAAAAGGTAGGCAGTTACACATGTTTTTTCAGAACAGGAAAAAGTCACAAGGAGAAAAACAAAAATATCTTGTATAATCGTTACTAGACTAGACAATGAAGTATTCTAATTATTCTAGTAATTCTTTACTTGTGATAACCTATAACTAAACAATAAGACATATTAATATTTAACTGATCATAAAGGTTAAAGCAAGTTCAGTAGGGTTGAATAAACGTTTGTCATGTGACTACTGCTGTAGTTAATAAATGCTACACATTTTAAGCTAACAAATAAATATATGGTATCATCTTATACTGTGTGAACTCAACATTGAGGAACACTTTATTTCTTCTGTTCCTGTTATTCATTCCTGATGGGGTTGAAATTATTTGCCTATGTGTTTCAGGTCATCTGAGAGTAGCCAACAGGGGATCGGCAGCTAGAATCTGTTTTTGTATTTTCTCATAGTAATCTTGGTTACTCAGAGTTTCATAGCAAATGAGTAAATCTGAAATCATGGTTCCATAAGAAGTCTGATTTTTATGTTCTAACTCTGGTTCTGATAAGACCCCTATTTTCAGGGGAAACACATAAAATATTAATAGTAAACCTACACATATTAAGCAAGCAAGGAAGGAAAGCCCGCAACCCAAATTCCCAATGAGATGAGACTTTGCAAACATCTTTTTTACTCAGTGGAAACCTTGTCAAGCACTGAGGGGAATTGCAGGTGGCGTAACACTGCACATTGATTTATCCATTTATTAAATTAAATAACACTTATCACCTATTAGGTGCAGACATAATTATCTGTGCCTTTAAACTTAGATTATAGTAATTGTAATCTACCATAATGAAGACTCAAATAGAATTTTGTAAAATGAAGTTGGAACACAGATCTTTCCAGATGGTCATGTACTGTATGGTCATGTCTTGGAACTTAGCTGGTGTTGGTACAGTATCATCATGCCAGATATGGGGTAAGATATAATGTTAAATAAATGAGAAAACTTAGGTAGAATGGAATATGCATTGACTTCTTCAATCAATGCAGCCAAAACCCTGGATATTTGTAACCACAGGGTACAAGCCCTTTCAGGTTTATTATCAAAAGATGGTATTATCATTTATGATTAAGAATTCAGATTTGTTAAGGATAGAACTACAACTGTATTCAAATAAACTCATGTGTAAAGCCAAAGAAGCTATTAGAAATTGCATTTGGATAAATAGCTTTGAATGAGACTAATGAGATAGCCAAGAGAGGACTTTATTCTAATTTACAAGCTACAGCTAGATACGTGGGAGGGCAGGTCTGGAAGACTAGTGGCAATGACTCTACCAATTCTAAAGCAGGTTAGGCCTCAGGATAAAAAATATTCACTGGAGAAATTACAGTATGCAGAACTAGATCATCTAGGTCCTTGGGTTGTACTCAACTGTCTACTATTTTGTTTATTCCACACAATTCCCCAAGATATCAAAAGATGTTGACTTTCCATGTATCTTTTTAAAAATATAGTAATAGATATAAATGATAAAAAAATGACAAACAGGGATTGATTCATAGACTGAATGCTAATGAGAAATATAAATGATTTATTTTTCATGAGAAAATTTTCTTTGTCTTCTCTTTCAAGACATATTTTTTCATTGAAAGCACTTATGAAAATTATTACTTGTACTCATACTTAACATAAGTTGATTTAGCATCTCTAAACAGCTTACACTACCTATTGTCTATATTATATTTATTTTATTCCATAGAACGTCATCTAGAATGTTACATTTGTTATTTTATCATGATTTTCATTATAATTAAAGTTACACGTAAGTGAATATTTTTTATTTTAATCATATTTATATAGTTAGCACTTGGAACAGAAGGCAAATACGTGATGAATGAAAAGGACAAATTAATATCTGTTGAATTAATTGATGGAATAAATATATTTATTTAAAAATCAGTATTTAACACTGGTTTATGGATCTAAATGGTTAGCTCTATAGCACTAGAAGGTGCTGTAGTTGTGTTTCTTTTACCATTATTTATTTAGTTACAGTCTATCAAAGATCATGAAACTTTATGAATAATAAATATAATGAATAAGTGTTTGAAGGTTTAACATATTTGGAAACCCATTTTAGGACCAAAGGAAGACTATGTATTCATTAAAGATTTTGAGATTCTGATTCAAGCAGAACCCATGGAACAAGTTGTGACACAGAGCTGGGTGATTCTCCATCCCTTAGCATCTTAGTCATAGAACATTGTTCAGTTTTCTATAAAGATAATGTTTTCTGGTAGAATAATCTCTTTAGAGTTGCTATATTTCAAAGAAACGCTAGTGCAAAATATGCCTGAATGGAGATTCAGGCCAACTTCTTCCCAGTGACAGATCAAACTTTTAGAGACTACAAAACATAAACTTAGACAAAATTTGTAGATGGAGGCCAAGAGTTTTTGTTCATACCTTTATCTAGTATCAAGAAAAACCATTTGGTACAGTTAGAACTTTGAGAATATTGGAGTTACCTACAAAACTCCAAGGCTCTGAATAAGGGATTAATATAATAGGAACTTAAACATAACAACTTCAAATTCATGAAAATTTGGTGATATATATAAGAAATTAAAATAAAAACAGACTATCCATGTAACAAAAGAAAAAAATTGCATATCATGGGAACTGTCTTACTATCAACTTGGAAGGAGAGCAGAAAGGCACCAATTAATTATTTTGACTTTTATCCCAAGGCACAGACCTCCTTCAATTTCCTTACTTTAATATTACAAATACTAATCAACAAATATGGCAAACATTATTGCCTCCTTTGACATTCTAATTTCTCATATTTAGTATTTCCAAAATCCTTGTATTCAGTCACACACTTAAAATTTAAATAGTCTCCTCCATTGACATAATTATTCCCTTCTTTTTCAGTAGACAAAAGTCAATAACAAGATAATTAATAATAGCTAACATGTAGTGAGTGCTTTTTATGTGTAAAGAGTTTTACATGAACCATGTCATTTAATAACTCAGCAATTAGTAAATTTAAAAGATGGAAACTAAGGCTCAAAGAGGTTGAAGTATGCAATATTTACAATAAGTGAAAATATGGAGATTTTAAAGCAGGCAGTCTGACTTTAGACTCAAGATATCAGAAATATCACTATATTGCTAAAGGGAAAAAATATATATAAAATTTGTAATAGCTCTTCAACCTTAAGATCTACAGCTGGCATAGTGAGGTCAGATAGCTGATTTTAGGAAGTGGAAAATACAGATGGACAGGGAGGAAAGAGTAAAGAAGGAAGACAAAAGGATACTGATTGACCTTGTGTTAACAATTACCCAAAAGATTCTTTATTTTCATCTTTTACTTCTGCAATAACTAAAGCAAGGTCTTCTATTTCCAGTAGAACTACCCCTCTCTAGATTCCATCATTTTGCATTTTGGGTGAAAGGATTCACAGGTAATCATCCCCACTACCAAATACCACCATACAAAACTGCCAGAGACAATATAATATGGTTGGTCTAAGTAAGAATTGAGAGGAATAATTCGAAAGTTGCATGAATGCCAGTCACATTTGTGAATGATAATGCATGCATAAGATTGTTGAATATTATTAAAAAATATTTTTTATCCTCTGTCTAATAAAACCTAATCTTATTTAAGCGATTATGTATTGACTTTTTAAAGTTAATATATAAAAGGTTAGCAATTTGGAAAGGATTCAACTTGTAGCTCCTACCACCTTACAAGGTAATGAGTGAGTATAGGAAGCTTTTACAATAAGATAATATTTCTTTAATGAATCCTTATTTTGTAAAATAAAATAATTAATTATAAATTTAAAAAAAAATTCTTCCTGCAATCCAAGATGGCGGACTAGAGGGTGACTGCATCTCCAGTCACTCCAGAGCCCAGGATTTAAGAAGGAGAGGCATTGAGAGACTCGGACTAAAATAGAGCCACGGGGTGAGTCTCCCCGACTCTGAAGCTCAGCATGGGCAGCAGGCCCAGGTAGGGACAGCTTACAGAGTAGGGCAAGGCAGCTAGAGTCTTCTCGAGGCAGCCCTGCGCACTCCGGCGATGGGCTCCTCCCACACGACCAGCTTCTCGGAACAGGCCCTCCAGAGAGAGACTTTCCACACAGAGCCAGCTCCAAGCCCTGGAACCAGTAGCAGGCTAGGGGCAGCTTTCTTCGGAAGCACTGCATTATCAAGTTACTCCAAGACTTCAGGCTATTGAAGGCTGGGAGGTGATACAATGGAAATCTACAGGGACACTATAAGCCAATAGAGGAAATCTGCAATATCTCAGAGTCCCACTGACATCTGAACAATATGAGAAAACAAGGGAAGAAAATGTCCCAAACAAACCTAGAAACTATATCAATAAAACCCAATGACAGCACAGCAGAAGAAATGTCAGAAAGAGAGTTCAGAATGTACATAATTAAAACAATAAGGGAAGCAAACGAGGAGATGAAAGAGCAAATGTAGGCATTAAATGATCACACCAATCAACAGTTAAAAGAGCAAATATGGGAAGCAAGAGATCATTTCAATAAAGAGTTAGAGATACTGAAAAGAAAAACAAACAAACAAACAGAAAACCTTGAAATGAAGGAAACAATAAACCAAGTTAAAAACTCCATAGAAAGCATAACCAATAGGATAGAACACCTGGAAGACAGAACCTCAGACATTGAAGACAAAATATTTAATCTTGAAAACAAAGTTGACCAAACAGAGAAGATGGTAAGAAATCATGAACAGAATCTACAAGAATTATGGGATATCATGCAAAGGCCAAATTTAAGAATTATTGGGATTGAGGAAGGCTTAGAGAAACAAACCAAAGGAATGAACAATCTATTCAATGAAATAATATCAGAAAATTTCCAAAAACTGAAGAATGAAATGGAAAACCAAGTTCAAGAGGCTTATAGGACTCCAAATATACAAAATTACAACAGGCCCACACCAAGGCATATTATTATGAAAATACCTAACATACAAAATAAAGTCAGAATTTTAAAGGCCACGAGAGAAAAGAATCAAATTACATTCAGGGGGAAACCAATAAGAATATCAGCAGATTTTTCAATCCAGACCCTAAAAGCTAGAAGGGCCTGGAACAACATCGATCAAGCCCTGAAAGAAAACAGATGCCAGCCAAGAATCTTATACCCAGCAAAACTTACTTTCAGATTTGACGATGAAATAAGATCCTTCCATGATAAACAAAAACTAAAGGAATTTACAAAAAGGAAGCAGGCATTACAGAACATTCTCAGCAAAATATTCCATGAGGAAGAGATGAAGAACAACGATGCAAATCAGCAATGGGAGGAACTAGCCTAAAGGAATAGCCAAATAAAGGAGAAACCGAATCATGTCAAAAAACAAAATTGAGTCAAATGACTGGGGATACAAATCATATCACAATAATAACCCTGAATGTTAATGGCCTGAACTCATCAATCAGAAGACATAGACTGGCAGATTGGATTAAAAAGAAAAATCCAACAATACGCTGTCTGCAAGAGACTCATCTCATAGAAAGAGATACCCATAGACTAAAGGTGAAAGGATGGGAAAAAGCATACCATGCACATGGACATAGCAAAAAAGCTGGAGTATCCATTCTCATTTCAGATAATGTGGACTTCAAGCCAAAACTAGTCAGAAGGAATAAAGAAGGACATTACATACTGCTTAAGGGAAGCATAAATCAGCAAGACATAACAATCATAAATATCTATGCCCCAAACATTGGCTCATCCATGTACATCAAACAAATCCTTCTCAATTCCAGAAATCAAATACACCACAACACAATAATACTAGGCGATATTAACATACCTCTCTCATAGCTGAATAGATGTTCCAAACAAAAATTGAATAAAGAAACCATAGATCTCAATAACACAATCAACAATTTAGACTTAACAGACATATATAGAATAGACCATCCAACAAAGAACAAATACACTTCCTTCTCAGTAGCACATGGATCCTTCTCTAAAATAGACCATGTTTTATGCCAGAAAGCTACTGTTTCCAAATACAAGAAGATAGAGATACTACCTTGTATTCTCTCAGATCATAATAAATTGAAACTAGAAATAAATGACAGAATAAAAAACAGAAACTTCTCCAATGCCTGGAGATTAAATAATACACCATTATATGATGAATGGATAACAGAAGACATCAGGAGGGAAATAAAAAAATCTTAGAAGTAAACGAGAACAAAGACACATCATATCAAAATCTCTGGGACACTATGAAAGCAATACTTAGAGGAAGATTTATTTCATGGGGCACAGTCAACTAAAGAAGTAGAAATCAACAAATAAACTACTTAACACTATAGCTGAAAGCCCTAGAAAAAGAAGAGCAGACCAACACCAAAAGTAGTAGAAGACAGGAAATAGTTAAAATCAGAGCTGAAATCAACAAAATTGAAACGAAAGAAATATTTGGAAAAATTAACAAAATAAAGAGTTGGTTCTTTGAAAAAATTAACAGAATTGATAAACCCTTAGCCACACTAACAAAGAGAAAGAGGGAAAAAACTCAAATTACTAAAATTCAGAATGAACAAGGAAATATCATAACAAACACGAGTGAAATACAAAACATAATTAGAAGCTATTTTGAAAATCTATACTCCAACAAAACAGAAAACCTTGAAATCATCAACAAGTTTCTAGAGACATATGAATTACCTAAACTGAACGAGGAAGACATACACAACTTAAATAAATCAATTTCAAGCAATGAAATAGAAGAGGTCATCAAAAGCCTACCAACAAAGAAAAGTGCAGGACCAGATGGGTTCTCAGCCGAGTTCCACAAAACCTTTAAATAGAGCTCATTCCAATACTTCTCAAAGTATTCCATGAAATAGAAGAGGAGGGAACCCTCCCAAACTCATTTTATGAAGCCAATATCACCCTGATATATAAACCAGACAGAGACACATCGAGGAAAGAAAATTTCAGACCGTTATCCTTAATGAACATTGACGCAAAAATTCTCAACAAAATTTTAGCAAATCACATACAAAAATATATTGAAAAGATAGTGCACCACAATCAAGTGGGTTTCATCCCACGGATGCAAGGTTGGTTCAACATCTGGAAATCAATAAATGTCATTCACCATATCAACAGACTAAAAGTTAAGAATCACATGATTATTTCAATAGAGGCAGAAAAAGCATTTGATAAAATACAGCATCCCTTCATGCTCAAAACACTAGAAAAAATTGGGGTAGTTGGAACATTCCTTAACATTGTAAAGGCCATCTATGCTAAGCCCATGGCCATTATCATTCTAAATGGTGAAAAACTGAAAGCATTCCCCCTAAAAACAGGAACAAGGCAGGGATGCCCTCTTTCACCTCTTCTATTCAACTTCGTCCTTGAGACTCTAGCCAGAGCAATTAGACAAACCAAAGAAATTAAAGGAATACGAATTGAAAAAGAAGAACTCAAACTATCACTGTTCGCTGATGACATGATTATATATTTAGAGGAACCTGGAAATTCCACCAGAAAACGTTTAGAACTCATAAGTGAATTCAGTAAAGTAGCAGATTACAAGATCAATACTCATAAATACAATGCATTTTTATACATAAGTGATAAATCTTCAGAAAGAGAAATTAGGAAAATTATCCCATTCACAATAGCGTCGAAAAAAATAAAAAACATGGGAATCAATCTCACAAAAGAGGTGAAAGTCCTCTACAATGAGAACTACAGAACACTAAAGAAAGAAATTAAAGAAAACCTTAGAAGATGGAAAGACCTCTCATGTTCTTGGATAGGCAGAATTAATATTGTCAAAATGGCCATACTACCAAAAGTGCTATACAGATTCGATGCAATTCCAATTAAAATCCCGATGATGTACCTTACAGAAATAGAGCAAGCAATTATGATATCCATCTGAAAGAATAAAAAACCCAAAATAGCTAAAGCAATCCTCAGTAGAAGGAGCGAAGCAGGGGGTATCGCAATACACATCTTCAACTCTACTACAAAGCAATAGTAACAAAAACGGCATGGTATTGGTACCAAAATAGACAGGTAGATCAATGGTACAGAATAGAGGACACGGACACAAACCCACATAAATACAATTTTCTCTCACAAGACAAAGGTGCCAAAAATATGCAATGGAGAAAAGATAGCCTCTTCAACAAATGGTGCTGGGAAAACTGGAAAACCATATGCAACAGAATGAAATTAAACGCCTTTCTCTCACCCTGCACAAAACTCAACTCAAAATGGATCAAGGACCTCGAAATCAGACCAGAGACCCTGCATCTTATAGAAGAAAAAGTAGGTCCAAACCTTCAACTTGTTGGCTTAGGATCAGACTTCCTTAACAGGAATCCCATAGCACAAGAAATAAAAGCTAGAATCAACAACTGGGATAGATTCAAACTAAAAAGCTTTCTCTCAGCAAAGGAAACTATCAGTAATGTGAAGAGAGAGCCTACAGAGTGGGAGAATATCTTTGCCACTCACACTTCAAAGAGAGCGCTAATTTCCAGAATGTATAAAGAACTCAAAAAACTCTACACCAAGAATACAAATAATCCAATCAACAAATGGGCTAAGGAAATGGACAGACACTTCACAGAAGAAGATGTACAAGCAATCAACAGATATATGAAAAATTGTTCAACATCTCTAGTAATAAGAGAAATGCAAATCAAAACTACCCTAAGATTCCATCTCACCCCAATTAGAATGGCGATTATCAAGAACACAAGCAACAATAGGTGTTGGTGAGGATGTGGGGAAAAAAGTACACTAGTACATTGCTGGTGGGGTTGCAAATTAGTGCAGCCACTCTGGAAAGCAGTATGGAGATTCCTCAGAAAGCTTGTAATGGAACCACCATTTGACCCAGCTATCCCACTCCTTGGCCTATACCCAAAGGACTTAAAATCAGCATACTACAGAGATACAGCCACATCAATGTTCATAGCTGCTCAATTCTCCATAGCCAGATTGTGGAACCAACCTAGATGCCCTTCAGTTGATGAATGGATAAAGAAACTGTGGCATATATATATATAATGGAATATTACTCTCTGATGAAGAATGATAAAATTATGGCATTTGCAGGCAAATGGATGAAATTGGAGAATATCATGCT
Organism: Sciurus vulgaris; assembly: GCF_902686455.1. NCBI lineage: Eukaryota > Metazoa > Chordata > Mammalia > Rodentia > Sciuridae > Sciurus > Sciurus vulgaris. Next base: position 34,127,556 of record NC_136470.1, on the reverse strand, counting down.
AAGTGAGATAAGCCAATCTCAAAAAACTAAAGGACGAATGATCTCGCTGATAAGCAGATGAGGACATATAATGGGGGGTGGGAGGGGTTAGCGTTAGGGTTAGGGTTAGGTTTAGGGTTAGGGATAAGTAGGGTAGTAAGAATGGAGGAAGGAAGGACTGTATAGAGGGAAAAGAGGGGTGGGAGGGGTAGGAGGGGTGGGGGAAGGGAAAAAAATAACAGAATGAATCAAACAACATTGCTCTATGTAAATTTGTGATTACATAAATGGTATGCCTTGTACATGTACAAAAGAGAAACAACATGTATCCCATTTGTTTAAATAAAAAAAAATTTTTTTCCTGAATATTTTCCAGGAAGCAGAGCATACCATACTCTAGAATACTTAGGGTACTACTTATTAAAATGGCTTGAGTAATGTAATAAAGAACTTAAAATATTATTTCTATTGTTTCTTTCACATAGGGTTACTTTGCATTTATTTAACTAAATATTTAATTAACAATGGAAGCATCCATATGACACTTTCACGGTGGCATTCTGGGGAAACTAGCTTTGTAAAATCGTCTAGATAATGTGGCTGCATGACATGGTCAAATGACAAGAGAGTTACTCTTTTTGGCAAATTAAATATTTCATCATGTTAGCAATATAAAAACTCTGAAGTCTTCTGCTCACAGAAATCTAACATGGTTTAGACCATGTTCTGAGCCTGTTTAATTACAGAAATCCTTCTTCAAAAATTTATACTTATTGGCTTTTTCAAAATAGTAAAACCACCTTCACCAATGCTAGTTAAGGTTGTAAATAAATTAAGGTTTGCTTATGTGAATTTTCTTAATTCTAATGTGTGACTCTATCATGTTTAGCATGTACAATATATTCAATTTGGTTTAGTTATTAACATCTGTAAAACATTCTCCCTTCCAGACAAAAATATTGTACAGAATATATGAAATAATAAATCAATTAAGTGACTAAAATCCTCACACCTGATTTTTAAATATCCTGTTATATATTGTATTTTTAAGGATAACAGGACAGATGCTACTAATTGGTCCATTATTTTCATGAATATACATAAATATATGTTGTATTATATTCATTATTACAGAGTGGAATATTTAAATTTGAATTCATACATTAAAATTTTACTACTTTTTTAAAAAATATTTTTCCTGTAATTTAAATTAATTTTTAGGAAGGAATTCTTCCAAGTACTTGGAAATATTTAAGTAACAACTTAAATTAAAAAGGAGAAAAAACCACTAATTTATTATTGTATACCATAAATTATTTAAGTACAACTACATCCAACCACAGTAAGAAGTTAAATGGAGAATAGGACCCCAACAAAATCACAGGAACAGGACAAATGAGTTTTAGAAAACTCATTGAGGAATTATAAAATTATACACAAATAATATTTGAATGGGACATCATTCAAATGCTTTTTAAAATTTATTTTATTTTCTGACATTAGTAGGGTCATTTTTGGCATATCTTAGGCAAATATCACTTGTACCAAAAGTCTTCTATTCTTTAGCTAGTGGATCACTATTACGTTATCAAGAAATTTAAATTCACTTCACCTACTATGCAAACATATATCTAAAATGCTTCCTGTTTGAAACATTTTCATTCAGATTCCCTAATTCTAAAATGAATTGCTCATTGCATCAAGTCAGGGAATGTCAGGTTTAATGTTACTCAGGTGAAAGTTCACAAATGTAAATAGACAGTGAATCTTGAGGGTATCTTTCCTGGGGTCTACAAAAAGGAAGAGAGTTGACACAACTTATTTTCTTGGTTTAGAAAGAAGTTTCAGAAAATGTAATGTCTTCAAAAAGGAATAAATTATTGAAGATATGTCTGTTATGTTTAATTACTTAAAAAGCATAGTAAATTATTTCAAATTGATAAGGAGAAAATATTTCTTCCTAACTTGTACATAAACATTTGAAAAGTATAATGTTTCATTGAGTTAGTAATGTGAGAATATATTTTATGTTGTTTTGAATTTTGGATTCTTGGTAAAATTTTATATTCAAAAATAGTTAATATGAATCTGTTTTTGTCTCTTTGACTCTATTGGTCTCTATATCTAAAACTATTATTTACCTATAAATATCCATATATAGATACATATATATAGATAGATACTTTAGATACTTTAGATATAGACATATTTAGATATATCTGTATCTAAATATTTAGATCAGCATGTATATCAGCATGTATTTAGATATATCTAAATATCTAGATATACATGCTGATCTATCCACGACTATGATAAACTTTATTTTGAAATAGTTTATTTTGGGTGAACAAAATAAAAATTTTAGAATTCATATACTTATAAATTATTGTAATAAAATAGCTAGGGATATTTTAAGTAGCATAAACATAGTCATATTGGTTCTTGGCTTTATTCTTAGATTTATCAGAATAATTGGCTTTTAGGTAGATAATAGATAGTTATTGAAGCAAGTGTTCATATTTTACCTTTACAGGAAAGAATAATATTTTTAAATAATAGTTTTATGATACTTTTTATAAAGGAGAGCTTTATGTAAAGGGGAACTTTTTGATTTATTTTACACTTCCTAACTTATGGTATAATTTGAAATAAATTGAGAACTTGAGTTTAAATTGAGAAATCTGAAAATTAAAAGACAAGTAAAAGGTTTCATTATGTTTATAACTTATTGCAGAATATTCACATTGCTTTTTTTTCTGGAAGACATTCAATTGGGAAGAGAATGCTGAAAAAGTATAAAAATAATGTCAGTTAACTCTGATGGCATTCCTTTGTATATCTTGATTAAAACTATTCAGGAAAATAAATTCTATATGCTATATAATATTTAAGATGCTGATTATAGTGAAAAAAATAATTTTATTTCAAAACTAACTCAATACTTATTTAAAACTTTTTTTTTTTTTGCATTTTATTTCCTTTGAAAGCTTTGTGCCTCTGTCTTCTTCCCTTCCCTTTGGGTAAATATACACAATTAAGAATCTCTCCCTACAACTCCTCATCTCATTCTTTCTACATATATCAGAACCTAGTTTCAATTCAGAAGAATTTATTAAATCTACAAATTGAATATGTAATTTAACAGAAATAGTAGAAACATACCAAACAAAACATTCTACAAACTGACAGCAGAGGGCAGTCATTTCCTGCTGTGTAGAAAAACTGAACTACTTTCCTATGTACATTTTTCCACAAAAGTGCATTGCTTTGTCAGTTCCTCGGACAACAAAAAGAAAGAACATGTGCTTTTCCACAAAAAAGAATTTCAAGAAAGAAAACCAAACCGAGAAATATTTTTAGTAGAATCAAGTGTGAAATAAAATTAAACACTCTTTCATTAAAAGAACAGCAAAGAGGTTTTAAAGAAAATACATGTAAATAATCTATCATCCATCTCTCTATATATCTACCAATTTATCTATCTCTGTTTTCATGATCATCATTTATAATTTGAACATTAATAACTTCAATCCATACTTATATCTCTGTATCTATAACAAGTTTCTTATGGGTATTTCTTGTGTAGTATTATTAATAACAATCTTTGTAATTTTGTTGCAAAATGGAACAAGAAAGACCTGTTTATGGTTTAATAATTGTACTTATCTATTGCACACAGTGACAGCCATTTGTACAGGCATCAGTGTGTATGTCAGAGAAAGAGACAGAGGGAGAGATGGAGAGAAAAAAGAGAATTTCTGAATAGTAGAACATTTTAAAATATATAGTGTAGGATTTGCTTGAAAATTTCAAAATAGTAATGTACACTTTAGTTCAAATAGTATTTTTCAGTAAATTAATGAAATCAAGATTTTGAATTTAATTTGAATTTAAGTTGTAATTTGTGCATTTATTTTAAATTTAAAGTTTCCTTTGTTTAATATCATATTGATTTTATTTTTATTTATCTAATAAAGAACAAGAAACACATGTTATTGCTTTGAGTACCATCGGGTTTGTATCCTGTGAATCAACTCAGCATCCTGGGGTTGTGGAATTTTCCTGGTATCTTTGTAATAAAATTGGCCCTTAATTGGTGAGTGTAGAGAAAAGCATTTTAATAAATATTTAATGAAAAAAGATGTTCTATTTATTAGATGCCAGTGTAAAATATGTTAATTAGGAGAAGATAAATAAGAGCACTGAATGTTCTTTATTTACAACAGAAGATTACATGATAGAATTTATAGATAAATGATGTTTGAACATCAAATTTTTGTCGATTTTTGCAACCCTGTGTATCTTGCCTTCTCTTTCTTTTCTGTGCTTCATGTTAACTTTTTAAAAATAAAAAAAATTAACATTTAGATACAGTCTTCCATAATCTGTAATTAGAAATATAAGACTTTTGAGAGTACTTTTATTTAAACTTTAATATATTAAGGTTTAAAAATATGTTAATTAACAGCAAATATTAGAAGTATTATATTTAACCTAGAATATGTTAATTTTTGAAGGAATTAATACAAAGATGTCTACAGAACAGCTATGATTGATTTTAATTAAAATTACTTAAAGATATGATTCTGAATTTTAAAATTACTCATTGAATTCAGTTCAATGAAAATCAGAAGCAAAATTTACACAAATTTAAGTAGAATCGATGGCTGAATATTTAGTTACTAATTCCTACTAAAATCTCTCCTTTACTCGTTGCAATAATTTCTTAGTACAATAAATGTTTTAATACTTCAAATTATTATTAAGAAACTCTATAGGTTCTGAGGGTGTCTATATACATTTCCCAATGATTACAGTAATAGTAGTTAAGGTTCTCCTTTGCTTAAAGTTAAATATTAATGATTAAATTATTTTGACAGTTTTCAAACATAGAAATTTTGACACAGACATTTGAGACACTAAGATGTCATGATTTAATTAATTTAATATATGGAAAGACCATATGATGACAAGTCATTTAAAATTCCTTTGGAAACATTTTTAAGAAATTAGTCAGTAAATTATGGTTTACTATTAGGATTATTAACTTCCATAAATAGATATGAGATTGACTTTCATAAATATAGTCAAAGAAAATTATTTGCATTAGTTATATTAAATTAAATTATTAGCATTAATTATTTATTGAAAACAACACAGGTATTTTGAATATATTTTGCCACTCTCAGAGGTAGATACTCTGAAATATGAACGAGAAATTCCTACATCCTCAATAAAAATTAACTATATCAATCTAGTCCTGAGCCTCAGAATACATTTTTGATTGACCTAAACTTATCAAACGTACTCTTCTAATGACTCTTTGATAAATATACTGCTATTTCTCATAAATAAACTAATAACATTGGAAATTAAGACATTAAGTTGTTTTTGGAAAATTTGGTTTTGGACTTTTCATTCTTGTTCTAGAAAAATATTATTTTCCGAATACTAAAACTGACACATTTATACATGATTTTAGGGAAAGCATATGTTTCATATTAATAAGCAAAATGGACACAAGTACAGTTGGAATATTTTCTATAACACTTTTAGTGTTTTAGTTTCATAGTTGATAAATCACACCAATTGTATTTCACTGTTTTTTTCCCTAGATCTCTCTTTTTAAGTACCTCTCATAATGATTAATTATTATGTATACCAATACATAAGAAATTATCATTTTGATTCTATTATATTCGAATTCCTTTATAAGTGCCAAAGGTATAGTACAGAAGTGTGTTTAATAACAGGAGTAAAACTGATAAAATAGTGGTAGGATTATTCTAGTTCATAGCTATTATTCTTTTCCTTTCCTGATTTTTTTCCTTTTACCCTCTATTTAAAAGAAGTTGCTTTGAATCACGCTGATTTTGGCAATGATTTTCCATGGAAAATGACAGTGGATTCAAATTGTCAGCAGTCCTACAAATCAATGCAGATAGCTAAATGATTGATCCAGTTATTGCAATCAGTATAGATTTTGAGAAAAGCATCAGCTGTGCCACAATCTATTTGGCCCCAGAAACTGCATCTTCTTTCTAGGTTCTACCTTTTAGAAAGGGAGGTGTTGGACTGAATACAAATTCACAAAAAGCTATTTAATCAATAAAGCAGAAGGTGATGAAAGACAGGTAAACCTGTGTGGACAGAAGCAAGCCACCTGCTCTTTATGATGGCAAAAATGGCACGAACATTGCAAGTTTTAAATAAAGACAACCATGACTTAGAGAAAAGTAGCTTAACAATCAATTAGAATACATTATCAGAGTCCAATAAATGTATTCGATGTATGGGAAGAACTAAGAATGCAAGGTGTTGGAAGAACAGGTGGAGACTTCAGCTGTCCTAGTCACTCTAACCTCCAGGTCTTTCTGCTTGTTCCTATAGTGCAATCACAGAAATGCAACTTTAATCACATTTTTTTGGCTTCTTCCATTCAATTAATCTGTGACCAAAGATTCTGCAACTATCTCTATCATTCCCTAAAAGATATTGTGCTTGTAAACACTTTTAACTCAGCGTCTCATGTCTTTTTTCCTTGTCTCTGAAGTAGGTTCTGTTACTGGTTCTTGGTCTCAGAGGAGATAAATAAAACTTAAAGTACATGAAAAATCTGGGACCCAAATTCAGACCTGTCTGACTTCAAGATAGAGTTTTTTTTTTTTTTTTTTTAATTAACTGATAGTAATTATACCTATTAGTAGTGTTTAATGTGATTTTTCCATATTTGCATTGAGCATTCACTAATCCATTTCAGTCACCCTTCTTTTGACCCTCCTTCCCCTCACACCCTTCCCAATCTCTAGTAGATCACTTTAATGATGACTTTTTATTGTTGTTTAGCTTCCACAAAAAAGAGAAAACATGTAGTGATCGTCTTTCTTTGTCTTTTATTTCTTTTAACATAATGACTTTCAGTTCCATCCATCTTACTGTAAATGACACGTTTTCATTCTTCTCTATGACTGATTCTCCATTGTGTATATATACCACATTTTCTTCATTCATGCATCTGTTGATGGACACCTACACTGATTCCATATTTTACCTATTGTGAAGAGTGCCACAGTAAACAGAAGCATGTGGGTATATCTTTGGTATGCTGATTTAATTTCCTTTGGACCTATATACCCAGAAGTGGTAGAGCTGGGTCACATAGGAAATCTATGTTTAGTTTTTGAGGAACCTTTATGCTTTTCTCTCTAATGGCTCTATTTACTTACATTCCCTGCAACAGAGTGTAAGTTTTAGCCACTTTTCCTGCACTATTAATCCATGGTGTACTTTGTTTTCAAATTGCCTATCTTTTGTTTCTCTAGATTTGTAATTCATTCCACTAAAAATTGTTGGAATAATTTTTTATATCACATCTCTGCTCAAAACACTTTTAAGAATTGCTTTTCCTAATTGAGTTAAGAGCAAATTTGTTTAAGGAGATGGTTTTAGCCAGCTTCATAGAGACTCTACACCATGTACTACTACATGGACACACCACATAACCATATCCTCAAACAAAGCTGAACCATTCATCTTTCTCACAGGTTCACAGGTCCTTTTTTTTTTTTTTTTTTTTTTTTTTTTTAGTGTTTCAATGCTTTGCTTATTCCATCTTGTCTTGAAAGATAACTTTTTTTCACTTTAGTTTATAAGACTACTATCTACCTTCTAAACCCTAATTCAAATGTCACTTCACCCATGAAACTTGCCAAAAATATCTGAAAGAAATATATCTTGTTTATTTATTCCATGTACATATTCATATGTACATCCATATATTATTACATATTACATATCTTTAAATTATATATCATATGTATCATTCATATTTAACTTTCCTATTAAGTAGCTAGACTTATTCAAATGTTTGTAATCTTACATACTCATCATATAAACATGCGTAAGTATGCAAATGTAAATAAATCATTTTTATAAAGATAATTGAACTAAGTAAAAGCAACTATTCCTAATTATACATTTCTATATTCTCATTTTTAAATGTGTAGTACCTACTACATATGCATAAAGAACAAAAATAATTATAAATCTCAAAAATTTTCTTTACTATATTATAATGTGTTTGACTTAAGGAAAAGATTTGTGGCTTACTCAGTTCTTTGGCATTCATAGAATCACAAAATATCAAAACAGTAATGTATACTTTATTAATTTTACACTTAAAATTGAGAATTTGTAATAAAATTAATAGTCACAGAAATCTTAACTAGAATTTTAAGGTAAAATACAATTTTTTTTCTCATTAGAATATATAATCATGGTGATATTTCAGAATCAATAACTAAAACGAGCATTTTCTCTTTTATAAAATGTTTAAATATTATTTTTCTGAAGTGGATATAAAGTATAACAAATACTTTGATAATATTTAAAAATGAAGAATTAATTATCAATATGTATAAAACACTGGAAAACAAAAGAGGCTATATAGTTCTGTAATAAGGCATTTCAGGACAAAAAAATTCTCACATAATTTGTATTTCAAATTGCAGTTGATGTGATAAGGAGGTTCTATTAAGAAATAAGTGCTCAAAATTAATGCATTTTAAGTATTACTATGTGATTTCTACAGTTAATGAATAAAAATTATCAAAATAGTCGCAAAAACTTTTAGTAGCTTTATATTGTAGGGAAAGATGGAAAACTTATTTACATGTTTTAGATATTATATAGTTAAAATAATTTTATATACAGTCATTATGAAAGCACATATTTTCTAAGTCCAAACACATCATAGACTTGAAAACTTAATGAGTACTGTCAACTATTCACTTCATTTGGGCTTGTGCAAAATAGACTTTGACACAGATCATGCCAACATTTGAATAAGTGAACTATGATATTTGGATTAGAGAAGAATGCATATTCAAATACCAAATCACCTATCAATATTGTCTAGAGCACATAAAATTCTCCTTGAAAAGTGCCTGGGAAGTGTTCACAATCAAAAGAGCAAAGATGATTTGATTTTCGACTAATTGACAAGTCCATATATATATTGTTTTTCTTCTTGGGCAATGAAACATACAACTTCAAATTTTAGATTTTAATTAAATCAAGAATGTGTGCTTTTTAAACTTGAATAATTTTAAATTGATATTATAGCAATTGCTATTTTTACTATTATATTAGTAATATGTTCTTAAGTACAGTTTTTAATGTCATTCTCAGGAATTATTACACAATAATTAACCTCATTTAAGGACTCAAAAATATAACTAAATATTAAATGTGACTTCTTTAACATGATCACTCACCTCATATTTAATGTTATACATTTTTCTTTTTATTGATAGGATCCATAGATTTGTCTCCATATCTAGAAGCTATGTGTAGAAAAATTACAAAATAATATTTCTTGTGTGCTTATAGTATGTACTGAACATATCATGTATCAAAAGCACAATCCAATTAAATAAATGTAACTGTTATATGGATGTTGTTATGTTTGTATAATTTAATTAGGTTCTTTAATTTTATAATGCTTGTGACAGAAATGATACTTGAACCAATGTCGTCCAAACACAAGACAATTAATCATGTTACGACCTGTGAACACAGAATTTAACATAAAAGAGTTGCTTAATAAATGCTTAAGATGTTTGTATAAAGCTAAATCAGGGATCAGTCAAATCTTGGCCCCATTGCTCACTCTCTACCTTCTAAATAAAGTTTTATTGAAAAATATGTCTGCTCACTCATTTACCTATGAACTATGGCTGACTTGCCAGTACAGTGGCAGAGTTCAGTATTTAAAACAGATACAGTATTACACATAAAACCTAAGCATTATATAACAGAAAACCATTTACCAACTTGTGATGGAAACTAGCTTGTGCTTGAAGACTGTCAGAAGAGACTGAGTGACACTGTATAAAGCTGAGCTCTTAGATATTATTGTCTCACCATTTACAAATTATCTAACTGTCTTTCTTAAGCACCTCTTTCACATACAGTGGTAAGATGAATAGTGTCACCTTCCTTCAAAACATGTCCACATCCTAATCTGCAGACACTGTTAGTTTTACCTCCATGGCAAAACAAACCTGGCAGATGTGATTAAGTTAAGTATCTTGAGATGGAAGAGACTGACCTGGTTTATCCAGTTGTGTCCTAAATGTAATCACAAGCATCCTTGTAAAAGAAGCCGAATATCAGAGGGAATCATAGGAGATTCCATGACAAAAGCCAATGATTTAAGCAATATGCTTTGAAAATGGGGAAAGAATCCCGAAGCCAAGATATTAGGTTGCAGCATTTAACAGTCTGGCTCTCATGTCTGTCACAAAAATTATAAAATACTATTATAAAAAATAAGATAGTGGAAATCCCTATGGAACTTCAAGAAGGAACCAGCCCACTAATGCCTTGACTTTAGCCCAGTGAAATGGATTTCAGACTTCTGGACTTTAGAACAATGAGAGAATAAATTTGTGTAGTTTTAAGCAACAAAATTTATGACAAATTGTTATAGCAGAAATAGAAAGCTAAAACACCTTCTGAGACCTGAGGTCTTTTGAATTTGTTAAGCACATCTAGCAGGGCTCATGCCTATAATCCCAACAGTTCAGGAGGCTGAGGCAGGAGGATCACAAGTTCAAAGCCAGCCTCAGAAATTTAGTGAGGCCCTAAACAACTGAGCAATACACTGACTCAAAATAAAATAAAATAAAATAAAATAAAATAAAATAAATAAGATAAGATAAAATAAAATAAAATAAATAAAGTAAAATAAAATAAAATAAAATAAAATAAAATAAAATAAAATAAAATAAAATGGGTTGGGGATGCAGCTCAGTGGTTGATCACCCCTGGTGTCAATCCCTGGCACATCTCCCACCAAAAAAACCCCTCTTCTCATATAAGGCAATTCTTGAACTGTTGGGGAGAATGAGTCTTCCGAAAAATCTATCAATACTGATGGATATTTTCTACAGAAAAATTTGAACAAACATGCATACATACATTATACATTAAATTTCAGAGTTTAATATAACACCAGTTTTGACCTTCTATGAACTTCCTAGTGTTCTATGGACTTTACATGATATAACTACACTTTGGTTAGTTACTGCTATCAACTGAATGATGGAGACAGTACTCTATGTTTCTCTCAATATATGTTGGTGTTATTTATGTAATTTCCCTCTATAAAAGAGAATGCCATGAGATTTGGGCTTGATATTTTGTTTATCATTCACTAGATGGCACCCAGAATGGTAACTGGCATGTGGTAGATAATAAATTTTTGATGAAAATGAATGAATAGATGAGCAAAGACGGAGGTGTTTCATAATCCTTTGTGTACAATTTCAGAAATTCTACTGCTTTATCAGCAAGGAAATGAGTGAGTTGCTTAGTATTTTATAAATATAACTTTGACAATAGTGCAGAGTAGAAAAAAGATGAAAATCACAGTGGCAGTGCATAGACATGGTAGTAAAAATGTAGAAAAAATTAAAATTGTCAGGGTGATAGTTATTTGTTGATTAGAGCATTTTCCCCTTCAGCTTTCCAAAATAATATCAGTATAAAGATGCTCAGGCAATACTAATAGAAATTTAATTTGAGAAGCTTTTAAAAAATGAAGATTCTGCTGGGCTCAGAAGTCCATATCTTATCCCAGCTTCTAGGAGGCTGAGACAGGAGGATCACAATTTTGAGACCAGTCTCAGAAATTTATCAAGGTCCTAAGCACCTTAGTGAGACCCTGTCTCAAAATAAAAAAAAATAAATAAATAAAAGTAAAAAGGGTGGGGAATGTAAAGCAGTGCCTCTGGGTTCAATCCTTGATATGAAAACAAAACAAAACAAAGAAAGATGAAGATACTGAGAGTTTCTCTAATCAGAGGTCTCTACAACAAAGCCCCACAATCAGTTGTTATAATGTTTTCCATTTGAGACGCACTGATTTGATACACGTTCCTCATTTCATCCAATATCTTTTTTTATTGTTGGTAAACAAAAACAGAAACAGAATGATCCTTATAAGTTTCTATCACTTACAAAAACATGTCTCAAATTTAAGTGAGCATGAGGTTTACCTTACTGTTAATTAAATGAATACAAAGCCATGGTCTTTTCTTTGTAGGATCTTTATTCAGTAGGTGTGAAATAGCAACCAGGAATATGGAATTTTGATAGATGGCTAAGGAAACAAAAAACTAACTTGGGGGAATCCTTTTCTAATTAGCATATGCTTTATAGAATGGATAAGGATAACTATGTACCTCACTTTGGGTAGACAACAGGTAATATACATGAGGAGATATTTAAGTTTTATGGCCAGAAAGGCTAAACAGGTTCAATTACATTATCATTTCACATATCTTCAGTTTCCTACTAAACCATTAAGGAATGTGAAACTGTTTTATTAGTGCACACATACACCATACATGTGTGCACATGCACATGTGTGTACATATATGTATGTATACACACACACACATAAAAACACAGGCACAGGCACAATATGCTTTCCTCATTCTAAATCAAGATCTTATTTTCCTTTTCAATAGCAATATTTAAAAAACCCATTCTTTTAAGTCCTCAGCCTCCTATGATTAAGCTTCATCTTCTATTTTTGATCCTATGATTAAGCTTCTATTTATGATCCTATGATTAAGCTTCACCTTCTATTTTTACGAAGTGGGAATCAGTATATGTACTGTAAAGTAGAGAGCACATAAAAACCCACTTAGCACATGACAACAATTACCCATTATCTTAGAACTCTGTACATTAAATGAAATGAACAAGAGGGGAAATCATGTTAATTTGTAATACTACTTCACTGTACAATCCCTTTTATTTTAACTTCTTTCCAATTTTTTTCTTTGCTTTTTAGAAACTTAATTCTAATTTTGGCATTGTTTAATACCATAGTGGTACCACTATACATTTAAGTAACTCCACCAAATATATATATGTACATATTTTTACACAAAAATTCATACATTGAAATCTTTGCTCCCAAGGTGATGTGTTAAGAAGGGAGGTCTTCTGGAGATGATAAGGTCATGCAGGCAGAGCGCTCAGATTGAGATTTTCGCTCTTACAAAGAGGACCAAAGAGACTGTTCACCTCTTTCACCCAGTGAGATTAGAGTAAGAGATGGCTGTCTGTGAGGAAGTTTGCTTTCTCCAGACCCTGAATCTGCTGGCATCATGATCTTGAACTTCTCATACTCCCAGAAATACCAGAAATGAATTTCTGTTGTTTGCCAGCTCTTCAGTCTTAGGCATTTTGTTCAAGTAATCCATATATGCTAATAGTTGACAAGGTGAGAGCCTACAAAAGACACATCTATTTGTCTTTTGTTTTCAGGAAAGTAGAAATAATGTAGATTTGGCAGAAATAATTATCAAGCGAAAGACTTAATGAGACCATATCGCTGTTTTGAATTCAACTAAAATTAAATTTTCAGCCAAGTCATTGTTACCAAAAAGTCCCTCAGAAGGGACTTTTGTGTGTGTATACATGAGCACACATATATACCTAACATAAACATCTTCAACTGAATCCCATATATATTTCATACTTATATAATTATTACCATATTACATATACAATTATATATTTATTTATGTTCCCTTTTTGTTTTTCACAATTTGGTATACTAAGACCTTATTTAGAACATTCAAAAGCCATATTTTTTTATTTCTCTTCTAATTACTTCTTCATATTCAACTTTTTAGTTCTTATTAGATCTTAAGATTTTTTTCCATTATGTCCTTCTTTTCTTCATTACTAATTGTTACATTTTTACTATCTTCCTATTTATCTGGTTTACTGGTAGGTGGAAAAAACTTTGAATATAGAATTTCAGTAGTTAATACAAAGACCCTGGCCTATAAGGAAAGCTTAAAAGTGTTCATGTAATACAAGAACTAATTTCTTATACCTATTCTTTACTTCCATCCATTATGCAATACATTTAATAATATGGTAGTGTTTGAAACTTTGTCTTTGCAGTATCAAATTTTGTGAAATAATCATTCACTGAATATTTTCACAGAACTAATTTCCTGGTATTTTAAAACTTTTCCCCCTTCATTATAATTGACCGTCTTTGAAAATGCAGTTATTAAATATATGAAAAGCAAAAAGTGAAGTCCCTACAATTCAATACAGTATTCTAACTATTCATTTTAGGCCGTAGAGAATAGTTAATTTCTAGAGTAAATTTACTGAATGTGAATTTATCAGTAAAAAAAGAGAGAAAACTATTTGGGCTGCCACCCTGCCAGTCCTCGGAAAGGGGAGGTTGTATTGAATGCAGCAATCATACACGTTACGCCCCAGAGGCTCAGCATCTTTCTGCACCCACCTAGAGGCCTCCGAAGCAGGCTTCCTGTCTTCTGCAGTCCATCAGGTGGGATTTGAACTTCATGTGCATTTGCCTTTCTGCTCTGTTGGTCTCCTTGTTTCTACCTCAAGGTTTCTGCTTGCTCCCAAATTTTCTGTCTTGAATTGCCCTTTCCTAGATTTTTGGCTTTCATACAACTCAGCCATTAGTGAGTGAGAAGCCAGCTACCAGTCTCCAACCCAGGAGGCTCCTCCACAGGCTGTGGACAGAGTGGTGGTGTATTGACGTTGGAAACAGAGGCTACTCTGCTGAAGGGATTCATCAGAATCTAGCGATAGACAAAACTACTGCTTGCATTTGCTCAGATGGATACACACACCTAGTAAATATGCTGCATAGTTCTTCCAGAGCATTTAATACAATCTCTTTCTATATATTTTCCTATAAAAGTATATCATTAGATAAAAGAATTGAAACCATTTTACCAAAGCATCAGTGCAGAAACCACATTTGCACATATGCTACATAGTGATATTTTGATGAATTGAAAGGTCATATGGCATTAATGATCAACTGTAATGAGCAGAAGAGGCCATATAAGTTCCTCCTCTTGTAGTTTAATGATACAGGAAATCACCCTATCTTTGGGGAAAAGATATTTTTGTAAGATGCGTGGAAAATAGCATTTATAAAATGAACAAATGGAATTTAAATCAACTTCCTTACATGTGGCAATCTGAGATATACGTACCCGTCTGTGCCTTTGGAGACTCTACTTGCCAGAGAAAGGCTAAATTGTCAGTGATTTAATTGCTCCAGGGATTGCAAAGGTGATCTTGTATTTTGCCTCCAGTGACAGGTGCTATCCCTTTATTATAATTTGAACCCCTGGGTGTTAAAACATTCATGGGTTTTCTATTAGGAAATCTGCATACTCCTCAAGCCATGTTTATTCATAATCCTCTGATGAGTTGCAGACAAGCTTACTGAGAACTTAAAGCTTTGGCATTTTATTCAGAAATTACCACCTTTACCCATAAACAGAAAAGACCAGACTCATTTGCATATATATTTTAAAATTCATTAAATAGCATTATGTTAGTATTTGGGGCAGTTTGCAGTTGAGTACACTGTGAACTGTTGCATTTCCTAATGAAATTTTTTCTGCAATTACTACTTAGAGAATCTATATGTAAAGTATGGATTAGACTGGTTTTAAAATGTGTGCACACCAGAGGGCATCATAGCTTTTATTCAAAGCTTCTTCAGAAATTTAAAGTGAATACATTTTTTAAAACGTTTTCCCCTCATATTTATTATTCCATTTTTGTTGTAATATTTATAAAACAAGTTTAAATATTATTATTTATCCAAGCATAATGAACAAATAGGAATAATATAATTAGATGAGAAAGAGCAGACTACTTTAATGATTTTATTAATTGCAGTGTAGATCCCCTTATCCTTTTCACTTTTTCTCTAATTTCAAGACAATCCTTACAAATATGTATTTTTCCATATTCTTTCTTAAGATAATGTATAAACAGTTCTCTTAATTCTGGTCCTGTGCTATGTACCATTCTTCTTTTTTTCTTTTTAAAATTCCTGTGTACTTTTGTATTTCACTTTTTGCTTTCTGGGTTGAAATTATTTCTCTTGGGGAAAAAAGTTCCATTTGGTTGATCCAATCAGAAAACATTTATTGAGCATTGGAGATGAAGGACTCAGATTCACTTTCTGGTAGGAAGAAAACGGGAACACACTGAAGGTGATCTGCATTGTGCGCCAAGGTTCAGAGAGAACCTCTCTTGTGTCCCTATCTGAGCCTAACAGCCAGGAAGAGTGGGTGTGGTGAGCAGGTGGTTAAAGTTAAGCCAACATTTAAAGTACAATTAAAAAGTCAATCAGATACTCAGAAGAATTATTATTTCACCAGTTATTTTAAAAAGCACACTGTTATTCACATATAAAGATGGACAATTAATGATAAAGGAAAAACATTTCCTTCATGTGGATTCCATGCTAGTGATATGGAAACAAATATGGAGAAATAAAAGTCTAGAAAAACATCTGAAACCAGGCAATTTCACTAATTTTCTTTGCCATTTAGTTTCTAAAACACAATGTGATTATAGCTTTTAAACAATGAAACTTCCTTCAGCATTAAATAAAATATTAAAACAACAGAAAAGACATAAGGGACTGGCAGAAGCACAGTGGCATGAGTCACATAGTTTGGGGAGGAAAAGCAAGTAGCCAAATAAATTATAAGTAAACTTTGGCCGAAAGAAGACAAATTCATTTTAATAATACATCTCAATCACACTGCACCTAGGAAATTGGGTCCAATTGCCCTCAACTGAAAGTAATTTTCCCTCTTACAGAAATAGTGTGCCTATCTCATAATTCTAGTCCTACATTCTTATTTTTCCCATTAAGTGATAAGCTCCATGAGACTACTGATTTATCTCCACATCTCCTACTCTGTATAGGGTAATGCTTAGAACAGAAAAGCGCTCACAAAAAGCATGGTGATTAACTCGAAAGGCAGCTGTACAATGTATATCTACAGGCACAAATACAATAATAGAACATAATTCTATCTGGCATGATAAATTTCAAAATCCGGGAGAAATACTTGTAATATTAGTTTTTCTACTAACTAGTTATTAGCTTAATTAAATAATTAAACATTTCTGTGTCACTTTTACCTGTTAAATAATGGAGCTGAACATGTTAATATTATGCTCGATCATTTCATTTCTGCCAGGCCTGGGCTAAGGCATTTGTACATGTTATCTAGTTTATTCTTGTTAACAACTATTATGAGATGGAGTGGTAATAATCCACACTTATTCCAGAGGTGACTTGGATCATACTGTGAATAGCTTAACAGATCTCACATGAATTTATCTGGTGGAGTCACAGCATAGACATCATCTTGGTTCTTATTTGAAATCTCACTCTCTAATGTTCTTTCTCCTCTGAACTGCTATAGTTCTATATGAAAACAGAAATCACCTAGTTATTGCTCAATAAAAAGTAATTCAATAGTCTTGCAATATCACTCTTCTCTCTTTTGGATATGTTTTTCTATGATTAATTTTGGAAAAAGAGACATCGATTGTTCTTTAAAATCTTGACTAAGATTTAACATTTAGCTAGCACAGACTTTTTAAAAGAAGGAAAACACTTTAATCATTTAGACTATAAAATTGAATACAATAGGTATTCATGAATAGTCTCAACCCTTGCCTTAGAAAGTGCTTTATCTTACAGGCTCTTTTCTATTACCTTCAAGAAGAGAACAAGAGTATCTCCTTGTGATTCATTTTGCAAAGTGGTAAAGTCATTGCCCTTCACAAAGGGGGAAAAAGATGTATAAAAAAAAAAAAGCCACAAACACTATTCAAATTCATTGCCTCTTCCAGGTGTGGGTAATTGAGTTGCCTCAAGATCAATATGAAACTGCCTAGGATACAGAAAGTCAATAGCTACTTCCAAAGTCAGGTCTGTCTGGTTTAGGTGTCTATAAAAGAAAAATCTCTAGCTGCTGCTTCTGAGTAAATCTGAATCTGCCTAACAAAATCTGAAAGTGAATTCCATATAGCAAAAAATCCCCAACTGTCTTACTTTGATATTAAGAAGTTTTGAAGACCCCTGTTGAACAAGTAATGTTCTTTTGATATTTTCCAGAACCCAGAGGGACACTGAAAATCCACATATTTGATTTCTTCTAAAATATGATTTTTTAGAAAAAGGTTTTGTTCCAATGTTATGAGCTCTAGGCTTCTAAAAATAAATTATATCTTTTAACAAAAAGTACTGCAATGATGCCACAATTTTTATTGAAGTAACATGACATTCATATTTATATAAGGCCAGAAATATTGCATAATCATGTCATCTTTTATTAACTAAGAACTGGGATAGAAGCCAGAATTCAAGACAGGCAGGAGAGATGGGTGATCTGGAGGAACTGAGAAAATGGAAGCCAGTTTGGACTCGGGAAGTTGGAGAACACCCAGGGGAGGTTGGAATGTCAATGTCTCCAGAGCCCTTTTATCACCAAGATTACCTGCCTATATTACCCTCCCCAAAGGTTGTAGACAGGAAGTTGTTAATTAATGTCCCCTGGGTGTTATGGGGCACAACTTAAGAACAGACCAATCACCACTGAGAAGTCCAAATTTGAGAGTTTTTATTAGCTGGCTGGCTGACTGTCTCACACAATGCCACCAAAATAGCTATTAGGAGAAAAGCCCCGACCATCGAATTGCAGGGATTTTTATACCATAAGTCAGTACATCAATCATAAGTGTCTGTTGCTGTGATTCAAAACTATAAACTAACATCATGATTTAAGCAGAAGGGGAAGTGGGTCAAAATTACCTTACTTAGGTACAAATTAAAGACTAGTTACTAACATCTAGACAATCACTGTTGACATACTGTTGACATGGTACATTGTTTAGGAAAAATAGGAATCAAAAGGAGAACAATTTTTCATTATACAAGAATTGCCATTTTGGGTTGCCAAACATGTCTTGCTAAGCAACTGATAATGGGTACAGAGGCGGGGTGCCCTCGCGGGAGAAGTATTTCCACATAACATGGGGTCTCAGGGTAAAATGGAGTCTGTTTAGTCATTGCCCATATAGCCTGGCCTATGTCAAACTGTCAAACTGTCACACTGGGCTGCTTCCTGCCTTGATCACTCCATTTGGCCCGTCCCCTGCCCATGTGCTTCCCACCTTTTGGCCATTCCACCAGCATCTCCTGGGTCTAGTCACATAGGCAGGAAGGAGAAAAATAAGTGGGGAGAGAGCAGGAGAACAAAGAAAACTTTAGTCTATAAAAGGGGCAGAGCACTCTCACTTCTTGAGATAACAGAATACCAACCATGGCCCCCTTCTCCCTCCTGGAAGAAGTCTGTGTTACTACTTTTAAATAAAACCTGCTGTATATGTTTGCCTCAGCATGTTTCTCTAATGTTCAAACTTCAACATTTGAGGAAGCATAACTCATTGCTGATAACTGGAGGTATCAGGATTGAATGTAACAACTTTTTAAAAAAAGTTTGGGAAACATTTTTTTCAGAAAACTCTGGTCATTTACAAGTGTAAAAGACATGGACACCTTTCTTAACAAAAGAGGTATTGTTTTTTTGCCAGTGATAGGAGAACTCCATATTGGAACCTGTGTTTGAAATTCGCAATATTTACTTTCAACCCAAGACACCTTTCCCCAGGACTTCCTGCCGATCTACTACAGAGACCACCTTGTCCTGTGTGACAACTGGAGAGAATACAGCTTCCTCCTCACATACCTGCACTCTGTGTCTACAGAACCAATTTAAATTCCACATAACCTGGTTGAGTGAAGTCCTACTTAGTTGAAGGCAATGAAATCCAAACAAGCAATGTGCTTACAGAATACTGTGCAGCAACACTATGGTAATATTTGTCAACTTTCGCTGGTAGTCTCTCTGAAAGCCATAGGCCCTATCTTTCTCTTAATTTCTCATGTGTTTAAATAATAACAGAATAAATATCAACTTGTACTTTTAAAAAGAAGCTGTGAAAGGTACATTTTCATAGTGACATTTTCTTCCTTTCTATTCTTTGAGTTTTTAAAGAACGTTTAACTACATTTTCCACCTTTAACAGGGGAAGTCAGAATTGCCCAGAGTTCACATTACCGTGAAGGTTGTTGTCTGTTCTCTGTAGGATGATATGTGAATGGTGTGCAGGATGGGATAGAGAGAAGATTCCTCAATAAGTCCAAATCTGGACAATGATCATATGGTTGCTCATAGTCTGCTTCATCTTTTCAAGTAAAGTTTACTAACTCCTAACAATTATGTCTATGAACAAAGCTTCCTGAAAGCTGAGAAATATCAGCTAGGGCAAAGTAAAGAAAAAGAAACGACTATTTTATTTTTTGTTTCCTTTAAATCTAACTCCAAAATCTAATTTGGTGTCCAGATTCAGAGCCCATGGTTCCTGTAACGTGGTTTAGTCACTAGTAATATACTGGTTTGCTATTTGAATGTCCCCTGGTACATCTTAAGTACATTATTAAGTTCTGACAAAGCAGGAGAAAGTTCTATACTGATAAACTCCTCACCATCTCTACCAGTATTTCTTGGGAATACTAAGTTGTGCTGAAGGGTAAACAAACTTGGTAGTTGGCCTCACACAGACTCTTGGCTCTGCCCCACACCAGCTCATGGAATTGGCATCTGAAGCATGTCTGAGTCTTAGATTTTCATGTATGAAATTAGAAAACTACCTGACACAGTGGTTGTGAAGCTTAAAAAATAACATACACCAAAGGCTGAGCTCAGTGTCTAGGACAGAATGGATGATACATAATCAATTTTGAGAGAATATGATTAAAAGGATATATCGAAATAACATTTTGTGATCTCTGCTTATGTATATCATTTCCACTCTTCAGTTGACTATGGTGATTTCCTTCTTGAGTGTGTCTATTTAATATTAGAAAAAAATTAGAATTTTTAAAACACTAGCAGTTTTTTAGTAGCTATAAGGTTTTGTGTTGGTTTTACCAATGAGGCACATAGGGTTCTCTGCTATTCACTTATGCCTAGATATAAAGAAATCACATCAGCCGTTCACAGATATATTCCTGCTTTATATTGCTAAAACCCAATAACTAAAATTCTTCACGCCTTATCTCCTTCCTTTTTTCCCCCAAAAGGAAATTGAATGCAGATTTGAGACCTCTAATTTTTATTAGTATACAGGCATCTATTACATGAATTAAAACCCAAATTCTGAAAGCTCAGTCACTTTATTAGTTGAACTGATATTTTTTATTGAAATAATTTGTCTCTTGAGTTTCTCTTGTAATAAGTAAAGATTATTTTGGGGACAAATATGCCATAATGCTCTGTTTTAGGAACTACATTTTTTAGTAGGAAAAATGAAGACACTAATAAGTTTTAAAACATCAGGATATTTTGGAGGTATAATTAAAAAAAAAAAAGATTTTCTTTTTGTTACCTTGTTAAACTATATATTTGACTTGCCTGTTAGGAACTATATAAAAATCAGAACCTCATTTGAAGAAATGGATGCACACAACTCCTGAGCTGGTGTAATTTACAAGTCCACATGCTATACTACAAGCCCAACCAGTACATACTTAGTTTGTAATTTGGACAAACGTATGGCAAGGTCAAGAGGAAGAGTAGATTCATGAGAAGGCCTTTGTGAATGGCACTGTTAGCACATGGAAGGGGACAGGATTTATCAAAGAGTGGTCTCTAGCTTTGTTTTGTATTCCAGAACACCTTCAGTTTCATAAGTCCGAGTACGGTCTACCAGCATTTCTTCTCACATAACATATGAAAATTTGTGTTTTATTGAGTTCTTGTGCAGATGCATTCTTTCCTCTAACTTGAGGTAACTAAAAAAGAATATGGCTTGAAGAAAAAGGACTATTCATAAAGCAAATTCCATATTTGACTTTAGTGAGACACAAGTTCACCAAGGTGTTAATTTGGTATAACAGAAGTAATTATTAAATATTAAATTGTTTTATTAAATGACATTAAATAAATTTGACACATATATTGTGGACAGTATAGTTTTGAAATATAAATGTTTAGGATAAAATTATAATTTTCCCTAACATTTTCTAATTTAAATTCTATTATATAAAATTTTAAAATAGGTAGAATTTTTAAATTATCAATTTTAACAAATGTTCACAAAAACAAAAAGACCTCTCTTCCTTAAAATTATTCTTTATTCTTACCTTTCTTTTTTTAAACAATGCAGAATACCCTGGAGTCTAAATTATCTTAATTAGATGCAATTAAAGTAGACTGCTTTATCTGTTAATTAACAAACCTGGGATTTAGCAATACTGCAATAAGCATTTTGTTGTCTCTTCTCTGAGAAGTTGTTAACAATTTTTATATTATTTATCCAAATCTCATTTACTATATTTCCCTTGAATTTTAATTATTTTTTGATTCCAATCCATATTTCAGCAAAACTGCATAAAGTTTCAACCCATAGACTTTTCTTTATCCAAAAAAGAAAGTTGGCATTGTACCAAATCATTCCACATTAGAAGTATGTTTTGAGCAAATGCTAAATTCAAGTCGAGTGCATGTAGCGTGTATTTCAAATTTTGTTTGAATATAAACAGTATGGCAATGACTTGCATTACAATTTAGATATGTGATCTGACAAGAACCCATAACTTGCAGTCTGGGGCTCTCAACAAATACATCTCCCCTCATCTTTCATCCCTTGTCAGAATTTCTGTCTTTGGCCTGAATATGGGCCACACAGGACCTCGGGACTCCAGGTACAGGAGGACTGTGCCACTGCTAGTGAAGAATAGTTCTGGCACCGTTTATTTTAGGAATCTGATATCTCATAACTTTCTCTTCTACCTTTCTGTGATTTTTTACAGAACTTTCTCTGACTTGATTTATCTCATTTATACTGAAAACAAGTCAGTATTTTTAAAGCATATGATAAAATTCTCGCCTTGAAGCCATTTATTGACTTTTTAGTGAAATAATGCTTACATGCACACGGCCCTGGGGGGATAGCGGTCTATTCACTGATCTCATGGCCACCTCTCTCTCATTGCCTGAATCCTCTCTACATTCTTTCCACAAAATTCATCTTTTTAAATACACCTTTCTTTCTGTCATTCCTCTCCTTAAAAACCTTCAGTCACTCTCCAATGCCTAGAGCAGTTACTCCCTAGAGTGTCACAAAGGATTGTAAATTCATGTAGACACCATGTACTGATGGTAGACTAAATAAATATCCTGCACACATAAGTGCCACTGTATTCAAAATGCAAAGCCACTAATTAAATATTAACTTAAAACTCTTCTCAATTTTTAGGTGTTGGCTATTTTGCCTACTCAATTAAACTGTGCTAGCATTTTGAGCTTTTATTTTCTGCTGGTCAGATTTACATAAATTATTCTCATTCTTCCCACTCACAAGTACATACACACATTCACAAATATACCCTCTTAACACACGCACACACACACACACACACACAAGAATGAGACACATAATAAGTACTAGATATTCAATACACAAAACCAATTGTCCCAGTTGGTCAGTGTAAGCAAAAAGAGCATCAGGAAGAGAGGAATGGAAGAGGTTGATGAGTTATTACTAAGTTACAGTTAGGAGTAAGAAGTTCTGAAATACTATTAGCCATCCATTGACTATAGATAACAATAATGTTCAAAAAGCCAGAAGAAAGAAGATTGAATGTTTTCACCATAAAAAAATGATAAATGAAGAAACACATATAGTTAAACTGATGCAAACATTATACAACATATATACATATATTAAGGCATCAGGTTACCTTAATAATATGAGCAATATTATGAATTTATGAATTAAGAAAAAGAAATTTATATTCAACAAAAATGCTATTTTTGTATTTAAGTCTATGTAAATGTTAAGTGTCTGGGGAGAAAAAGGACTTCTTTGCCTTTTTTGGCTGTATCACTTATTTTATTTATAGATTTATGAAAACAGAGTACCTCAACCTTCAGAGGTCTCTAACCAAAAACTAACTGTCTATCCTAGGTAGGATACAGTTCCACATAATTTAGACATGGAGGCTAAGGTAGTGGTCCCCACCTGGGGCATTGCATGTATCGTGGCTCAACAGAAAACTAAATGAAATGAATCAATGGATTTTAAAGTTTCTGCTCAGAACTGGCATTTTGTGTTACAAAGGTTACATTTTGTGAACAAGTCTATCATTGAGATGATGAATATAATTCCCTTATAAAGAAAGGAAAAGAAATATTTCAAAGTAGTATATTTTATCATAATAATCTGAATTTTGATACCTAGTGATTCATTTGTAATATTTGTTTTCTTTTTTGAACAAAAAATTGTGTTTTTTTTAACATTTTTCTGCATATTATAGAAAAATGGTACTTTCTATGTAACTAGTGGTGCATTTAAAAGCCTACTAGAGTTATATTTTCAAAGATATTTATCTAGAATAGGTATCTGCCATGAATGGAAGTATTTTGCCAACAAGCTTTCTTTTAAGACAAATTAGCAATTAAATAATAAGCTAATATTTATTTCTGCTGTAAGTCCATTACTAGGATAGATCCAATGTACTGGAATCAAAAATCTACATGTCCTTACCTATTTTTACATAAAATATTCACTCTGGTATAGTTCTTGGGAGATTTGGTGATGAGTTCATTATACATTAAATGAAAAATAAATTATTTGGAGTTTTAAACCAAATATGAGTTAGTAAGTCAGCAAGTCTGTGATGGAAACACATAGCCCCCTTTGTCGAAACACATAGCCCCCTTTTTCAAAACACGTGAACAAGCACACATCCACACACACAGACATGCTAGATTAATTTGTGTTGGAGGCAAATAAAGCCTGAAAGACCATGTTAGTGCTGCTTCTTAGACTCATTTGAGGAAAAAATATTAAAAGCAATTCAGAGAAGAATTTAAAATAATGACATTGAAAAACAATTAAAAAGTGGGTTTTAAAAATGCTCTCTCAAATTCAAAGCAGTAAAAAAAATTTTTTTAAGTCATTATGTATGTAAACAGTGGATGAGTTGGTTTGGTGTGACATGGATCACTCTAACACCAGTAAACAAAAGGATAGATGAAGATGGGAGTCGATGTGGAGACTGCTGTTATTTGTCATATCTCAACAAAAACACAATTGCATTTCCTCATTATTCTCAAGTATAACTTATTTGTGATTTTCATAGAAAATCACTATGAACTCTTAAAAAATTAAAAACAGATGTGTGGATAATTTGTGGATAATGAGTTGGCAGTAAGATTCCTATAAGGTTATGAAAGTTGTTTTATGTTACTTATATTATCTCTAAAATAAGAATAACAATTGATTATGAAACTACAATGAAGATGTAGGCACTCATAGTACTCATATTTTTATTTCATATATGTACCAAAAAATTATTTTAATAAATATTGAGACCCTTCAACATACTACATAAATAAAATCAAAGGGTACACTATAATCTTTAAGGAGCAACATTACTTTGTAATCACAAATTGGAATTTAAATTATTGATTTGATAATCACATTTTAAAGTATTTTATATGTTGATATATTGCTTATTGTTCCTAAAGATAGTTTCAAATCATTTTTAGAATTAGACCTCAAAGTACACATTCCATTTTAAATAATGTTACTAAATCTATAAATCTATTATTATATAATTGGGATATACATTATAAAATTGGAATATAATAGATAAAAATCCTCTACACTAAAAGTAGTTGATTTTCTCTCATAATAAATACTTAAAAAATGTTCAAAATATAATAGTTTTAAACATAAATATATTATCAGATACTGGCTTCTCAATATACACTGATAAAGTTGAAAACAATACATGTTTAATTTCCTCTAATGAAAGTTTCTCTGAACTGTGAACTTAAAGTTGCCAGTATTTTTCCATTTTCATTTGTCTTGGGGCCTGAAGTCTTTCTGATTTTAGTGATGGAAATCAAATTCTATTGGACCCGACAATCAACTTGATAAGAGTGTAAATCAATCTAGAAAACATGAAAAATGTTGACATTTTTCTTGCTTAATTAAGTGATCTATATTTTTTTCTTTATCTTTTTGTGGCTTCAAAGCAATTGCTACCATCCACATTTTTAAAAGAGCATTTGAGTAAATCTCTCTATTTTTTTCTCTAGCAAACATACTTTAAAGCCATTGAAACTGTTTCCTTTGTTGTTTCAATGTTGTAGGATATAGAATGCTCATACTGAACCCTTTTATGTTTAAATAAAAGTAGATGCAATACATGGTCACTTCCCCTATTCTGATTAATACCAGGGCTTTAAGGGAGGGGAATATGCCACCCACATACTATTGTCTTTTTTCCTGGAGCCTAATTACTCACTTGCATTGTCTTTCTTGATTGATTTGTCATTTGTGGCAGCTGAACTATGTGTTTGAAGCTCTTTTGTATAGATTTAATCAGGAGCTGGAAATCACGTCTTTGATTGACACTAATAATTTATAATCATTTGCTCTAGCTGGAACAGCTGCATCTCTTTAAGTTTATGAAAAAGAAAAGCCCTTTAAATTTCTTTTACCTATTCATTTCAAACCAATTTAGGTAGGTAGTCATGGGGGAAGAGCTGTCAATTTGGAATTATGTATTATTGCATTATAATTTTTAAACAGTAGAGTAAAAATCATTTTCATGTTTCTGCATAAACATACCTTTAATAATTCCACTAAGATTTTTAAAGTAAAATTCAGGAAGATAGTATCCAGATGTAAATTGCTAATGAATTTTAGTGTAATGCGATTTTAAACTTTTCTAAAAATTTAAAAAGCACATTTTATTCTTAGAGTTTCTTTAATTAAGGCTAGAATGCTTTTGTAATTTGCTGCTACTTGATAAAATGCAGAGGAAACGTAAATGTGACCTCTCCAAATTATCAGAACCTAATTCTATAATTAACATAGATTTGGACACCATTTATAATGAGAATTTCTGCTCAGTGTTTTGCTATCTTCAGAAATTTTTGTTGTTGTTTTGTTATAATCCTGTTGTCTTTATTTCCATATTGTAATATCATTAGACTTGTATTTACAAGTTGCACAGTAAATATATTTTTGATTGTATGTTTGAGCTGTATTAGCTTAGTACCTATGTGTCTCTGAATGCATTCATATATATATTTACCCATGTTAAATATTTGAGATCCCTTATCTTTAAATTTATTTATTGGAGAATCCAGTAGGGAGAGTTTTATGTGAAATTTCTTGCCATTCTTTTCATACCTCCTAATTACTTGGGGAAAATGATAGCCAGTGGATAATTTTTTTCTGGGTCATATTCATACTGTATTGAATACTATTTTAAAAATAGGTTGCTCCCTTTCTTGCCTTATCACCCCTTGGTCCTTTTATTAGAAGTAATTATTCTCTTTTGTACATTGTAGGAGGATTTTCAAATATAATGCATGATGTCTCAGTTTCAGGATCTATTAAAGAGTTTCTAATACTCTTCTCCTTAGGGATCAGGTTCAAGTCTGATTCATTTTTGTTTCTTTGGCATGACACAATTCCCTTATTGCAAGCAAGAAATGCATATTTGTTTAACAAATGATGACATCAATAATTATGTAAGTTCATGAAGGTGATGATCTGTTATGGTTCCTGCAAAGTTGTAAAATATTAAAATGGTTGATATCACTACAAAATCACCCAAAAAAGTATCTTAATGGATCATCTGTAGATCTTATTAATTATCATCCCACATAAAATTTAAGAGGAAAGGCCTTTTGAGAAAACTAATTGTTTTTCATATCTATTCTTCAGCTGTTTGAACCTCAGTGGACATACAATGCTTCTTTTCCTAATACAGAAATCCAAGACAAGCTTAGTTCTTTAATTTTTTGTTATTAAAGAAGTAGATAGTAATCTACATTAGCAGGAGGCATGAAGAATTTTGGGAAAGAGTCCCTATACACGCAGATTCATTACTTGTACTTTTAAAGTAGCAAAATATATTGAGACAGTATTTTCTCAACAATCCACATGTTCTTTCTTTGTAAATTTGTATAACAAAAGGATTTTAGTGAAAACATTAGACTATATGAGAGTTACAATTTCACCACTTTTTCCTATATCTTTTCTAGATCTTCATTTCCACATTTTTTATCTCTATATGCCTTTTTCCTCAAAAATAGCATTTTCACTTGAGAGGTGAGAGAGTCAGATCTCATGTTTAATTCAAAGAATCACCTCAATTCAACAAATGTTTGGACTTAGGGAAATTACACTTAGATCTCCAGGCATCTTTTCCACAGGGATTTGGGATGGCATCTTTAAGCTCTTTGTGGAAAATCAATAGTTTTTGCAGTTTCATGCACAGATTCAGAATAATCTGTATTTCACACATAGAGGAGGTTTGGGGATGTTCAGTGGATAACCTGATGATTTAAAAACAGAAAGGCATAAGAAAACAATTCATGAAAATATGGATGTGGCAGATAAATTTTATGTATCACTCCATCAGTTATCATAAAATAGTCACTCAGAAGAGACAATAGAGGGAATGCCTGTGTATTCTTCACCTAGTTTTCTTCCATCGTATTATTTTACAAAACTATAATACAGTATAACAGCAAGGATACTGACACTGATGTAGTTGAAATATGGAACTGTTCCATCACCCCAAGGATCCCTCCTATTGCTATTTCATAGACACATTCATTTTCCTGTGTTCATGCTTAATTCTTGGCACGCATGAATCCATTCCCCATTTAAAAAATGTGTTATAATTTTTATAGTGCTACATAAATAGAATCATACAAAAAGTAATTTTGGGGATTGATTTTTACTAATAATTGTAATTCCCTAGAGATTCAACCAAAATGAAGCATATATCATCACTTATTCTTGTTTCATGTTACTGAGCAGTATTCCATGATATAATTGTGTCACAGACTTAAACCATTTACCCATTAAAGGACATCTGGATTGTTTCTTTTTATTGGCTAGTATTATTGTTTATATATTTATTGGCATAAAGTGCCTCTTTTCTTTCTTCACATGTTGACATATTTAATATATTTTAACACATTTGCCATATTTTTAGAATGGTCTGTTTTGGAGATTGCTTCATGTGTTGAAAAAAAGAATGTATATTTGAGAGCTGTTGGATGGAATCGTCTGTAGATGTCCATTAAGACTATCCTATCTATGGCAGAGTTTAGCATTGATGTTTCTGTTGTGGTTTGAATCTGAAAAATCTCCCAGATTCACATGTGGAAGACTCAGTTGTTCCCCAGTGCATCAATACTCCTCAGTGGGATTTTTAGGGAATGGATCATGAGGGTTCTGACCTTGTCAGTGAGTTAGATAATTCGGAAGTGATTGGACTGTTGGGAAATGTAAGGTGGCAGGGCATGTTTGTAGAAAGTAGGTTACTGGGGGTCTGCTCTCGAGGACTATATCTTGTGCCTGGCCCCTTCCTCTCTTTTTCTCTCTGATTCCAGGTTGCCATGAGCTGAGCAGTTTTTTTCTACCATGATACTCTGTCTTACAGCAGATGATGAGTCCTGCTGATTATAGTTGAATCCTCTGAAACTGTGAGACAAACTAAATTTTGCTCCTCTAAGGTATTCTTGTCAGCCATTTTGGTCACAGTGATAAATGACTGACTAATACAGTTTCTTTGTTGAATTTTGTCTTGATGATATATTGGTGAAAGCCACGTCTTGAAATTATTCACCCTTATTATCTTGGGGCCTGTATCTTCTTTCACATTTAGTAAGATTTGCTTTGTAAAATTGGATGTTAATGTTTTGGTATCTTGTTTTATTATTCATTGAGCCAATCATCCCTAATTGGAGAATTAAGACCATTTAAATTCAGGTTTACTATTGATGCTTATGTACTTATACTTATCATATTGCAGTTTTATCTTCTGGGAATTTTAAAATATTTTATGTTCATTTCTTCCCCGTTTAGTCATATTTAGAAGTTTCAAGGCTTACTGTATTGATAATGTTTGATTCTTTTCTATTTTTTTACTTTCACATCTCCTCTCCTAGGGGAATTTATTTTTTCATATGCTTTCATGATTATTTTTATTTTTCTTCATCTTTTGGTTGTAGAATTCCCTTAAGTATCTTTGGTAATTCTGGTCTAGTGGTCATGAATTCCCTTAGTTTATTCTTATCTTGGTAGTTCTCTATTTCTTCCTCTATACTGAAGGATGATTTTGCTGGGTATGGCCATCTTGGTAAGAAGGTTTGTTTTGCACAACTTTCAGTACAACATTCCATGTACTCATAACTATTAGAGCTTCTATTGAGAAATCTTCTGAGTGTCTAATGGGCTTGCCTTTAAGTGTGATTTGGTGTTTCTCTCTTTCCGATTTTAATATTGTTTCTTTGTTTTGTATGTGTATTGCTATTTTGGCAATTTAACTATAATATGTGTTGGAGAGTTTCTTTTCATGTTATATCTATTTAAGTCTCTAAATTCCTCCTGTATTTGTATTTCCAGGTATAAGGGAAACTTTCTGCTATTATTTCAATGAATATGTTTTTCTGTGCTTTCTCCCTAAAGTGCTTCTCTCTCAATTCTTCTGATTGTGTGCATGTTTGATCATTTAATGTTGTATCAGAGCTTTGTGGATGTTCTGTTCATTCTTATGTTTTTTTCTCTATTACTGTCTGAATGCAATATTTTATGACTTATCTTCAACTTCAAATATTGCTTCTGCCTCTTGATCTAGTTGACCCATTAGCTTACGAATTAGTTTTGTTTTTGTTTTTTTCCTGACTTCTTTGTTTTTCTCTCTGGCTCTTTTAAAAAACCCTTAATTCATTCAATTTCTCTTAATTCATTCATTTATCTGTGCTTTTGTGGAATTTGTTCAGTTTTGTAAAAATCTTTCCTTTGAATTCTTTATTTGGCATTTCATCTACTTCAAATATTTTGGAATCTGTTACCATGAAATTATGAAGTTTAAGAAATATGATATTGGTATACCATTTTATATTTCTTGCATTTCTAGGTCAAGATTTACATATCTGTTGGTATGAATATTTCTTCCATTTTTCTGTTGGACCTCCTTGGGAAATAAACTTCTCTTGATGTTGCCATGCTTTCTTTAATTTTTATGAGGTGACTTTTCAGTGGTGTGATGTCAGAACACCTTCAGTGCCAACTTGGAAATGTATTATCAGAGGGGAGATTTTGTCTTTCTTAGTCTTTAAGTTGAAGTTTCCACCAAGGTTTGAGTAGGATTAAGTTGTGGCTGGAATTCATCTCAGCTAGACTGGGAGTCAGTGGCAGAGCAACACCAAGGTGGGACCACAAGAAAAAAATAAAGAGATAATAATAACAACAATAACAAAAACAGAAAATAAAGGGTAGATAATTAAGAATAAAGTGATAAAAATTTTTAAAAGATAAAAAATTAAAATTATAAAAAAGGAAATTAAAGGAGGATAAAGATAAAAAAGTAAAAAAAAATTAGCAATTAAGAAGAGAAATGAACAAACATCCCTATTCTTTCCATTGTAGTGCTTGCCACATGACTAGCGAGAATGATTTTTGCCTGAAACTAGTTGGAGTTTCTCTTAGCTGTTTTACACATTGAAACAAACTTGTGCAGAATGTAGAGTTTTCTAGGGCAGATTATCTCCAAAGATTTTGGGTTGCATTCTTTGAGGGAAGGGCAGATGCTGGCCCTGCACAGTGTTAGTAAGCCAGCACGTGGATCTCTCTAAGCTGATTCTCTGTAATTTTATGGTCTACGCCCTCTGAGGATAGGTGCAATTCTAGTGCTTTCATGTGTTAACGAGCAATCATAAAATCCTGAACTTGCTAAATCACAATTCTCTCTAGAGTTTTCTGTGCATGCTTACATTAGGGCATGTTGACCAGTTAGCATGTGATGTATAGACTATTAAGTCAAGATTCTGTCTGAAGCTCCCAGAGTCATGTGATCTGGGGTGGGACAAATGCTGATCATGGCTACAACTACTACAATCAATGGGGGAGAGGCCATAGGGCAACAAAGTTTCTATGCTAGCAAGGAGAGTGTGGTGGCTTCCATGTGATTTGCTACCTAGCATCCTTAAGCCCAGATACTTGGTTCCCAGGCAAAAATTATTCCTCAAAGCTCTGCCAGCAGGGCTGCTGATTTCCCTTACTTTTCCCTTACTCCTTTCCCTTACTCCTTATTTCTGCATTGCATTCTGCACATTAAACCATAAAAATTTTTCAGAAGATTTAGTCAGAGTCATTCCTCCAGACCCAAACTGTCTCAGAAAGCAGACAACAGATGAGCCAAAGTAGAGAACACACCCCTGGGTCTTGGATATATATATATATATCAGGAGCTTCTGACCCCCAAAGTAGTGAGTTCAGACAATAAGACCTTTCTCAAGATGGCTCCTTGTATCACTATGTGAATATATATGAGAAAATGCAGAGAGTTTCTCCAGTGCCAACTCACAGTGCAGATCCCAGGTCTTTTGTTTATATGTTTACAGGGTGCCAGATTCTTTGCTTGTGGATATCAAGTGCTCTTTCTCCTATTCCGTGGTCAAGGAGATATTCCCCCTTCCTCTGCCAATTCACAAGCACTCACTGCTGGGACATTCTGTTTCTTTTATTATTCTAATATTCAAAATCTCTAGGTTTTGACTCATCACTGATTCTGTACTTTTGATCTCTCATGCTGTCCTAAGATCACCCATCTGGACATTCAACTAACATCTATTGTTTTGGTTCTATCTTGAGGAGAAGCAGCTGAATGCTGAGTACCTCTACTCTGCCATGTCCAATTACCTCATTGAAATATTTTCTGATGGCAACTGTAGAACTTTTGTCAGATAATGTATTTACTGGTTTAAAACACTGATACTTTTCATTGACTGCCTTTTTTTATTGTAAACAAATGGGATACATGTTGTTTCTCTATTTGTACATGGAGTCAAGGCATACCATTTCTGTAATCATAAATTTACATAGGGTAATGTTGCTTGATTCATTCTGTTATTTTTCCCTTCCCCCCCACCCCTCCCACCCCTCTTTTCCCTCTATACAGTCCTTCCTTCCTACATTCTTACCACCCTCCTTATCCCTAACTCTAAACCTACCCCTAACCTTAATGCTAACCCTCCCACCCCCCCATTATATGTCCTCATCTGCTTATCAGCGAGATCATTCGTCCTTTAGTTTTTTTGAGATTGGTTTATCTCACTTAGCATGATATTCTCCAGTTTCATCCATTTGCCTGCAAATGCCATCATTTTATCATTCATTATGGCAGAGTAGTATTCTATTGTGTATATATGCCACAGTTTCTTTATCCATTCATCAATTGAAGGACATCTAGGTTGGTTCCACAATCTGGCTATGGAGAATTGAGCAGCTATGAACATTGATGTGGCTGTATCTCTGTAGTATGCTGATTTTAAGTCCTTTGGGTATAGGCCAAGGAGTGGGATAGCTGGGTCAAATGGTGGTTCCATTACAAGTTTTCTGAGGAATCTCCATACTGCTTTCCAGAGTGACTGCAATAATTTGCAACCCCACCAGCAATGTACTAGTGTACTTTTTTTCCCACATCCTCACCAACACCTATTGTTGCTTGTGTTCTTGATAATCGCCATTCTAATTGGGGTGAGATGGAATCTTAGGGTAGTTTTGATTTGCATTTCTCTTATTACTAGAGATGTTGAACAATTTTTCATATATCTGTTGATTGCTTGTATATCTTCTTCTGTGAAGTGTCTGTCCATTTCCTTAGCCCATTTGTTGATTGGATTATTTGTATTCTTGGTGTAGAGTTTTTTGAGTTCTTTATATATTCTGGAAATTAGCACTCTATCTGAAGTATGAGTGGCAAAGATATTCTCCCACTCTGTAGGCTCTCTCTTCACATTACTGATAGTTTCCTTTGCTGAGAGAAAGCTTTTTAGATTGAATCTATCCCAGTTGTTGATTCTTGCTTTTATTTCTTGTGCTATGGGAGTCCTGTTAAGGAAGTCTGATCCTAAGCCAACAAGTTGAAGATTTGGACCTACTTTTTCTTCTATAAGATGCAGGGTCTCTGGTCTGATTCCAAGGTCCTTGATCCATTTCGAGTTGAGTTTTGTGCAGGGTGAGAGAAAGGGGTTTAATTTCATTCTGTTGCATATGGTTTTCCAGTTTTCCCAGCACCACTTGTTGAAGAGGCTGTCTTTTCTCCATTGCATATTTTTGGCCCCTTTGTCTAGTATGAGAAAATTGTATT
The DNA here is from genome assembly GCF_902686455.1 of Sciurus vulgaris. Classification (NCBI taxonomy): domain Eukaryota; kingdom Metazoa; phylum Chordata; class Mammalia; order Rodentia; family Sciuridae; genus Sciurus; species Sciurus vulgaris. Next base: position 34,093,409 of record NC_136470.1, on the reverse strand, counting down.
TATGTGGGTTTGTGTCCTCTATTCTGTACCATTGTTCTATCTGTCTATTTTGGTACCAATACCATGCCGTTTTTGTTACTATTGCTTTGTAGTAGAGTTGAAGATCTGGTATTGTGATAACCCCCTGCTTCGCTCTTTCTATTGAGGATTGCTCTAGCTATTCTGGGTTTTTTATTCTTCCAGATGAATTTCATAATTGCTTGCTCTATTTCTGTAAGGTAACGTCATTGGGATTTTAATTGGAATTGCATTGAATCTGTATAGCACTTTTGGTAGTATGGCCATTTTGACAATATTAATTCTGCCTATCCAAAAACATGGGAGATCTTTCCATCTTCTAAGGTTTTTTTAAATTTCTTTCTTTAGTGTTCTGTAGTTCTCATTGTAGAGGTCTTTCACCTCTTTTGTGAGATTGATTCCTCAGTATTTTATTTTTTCGAGGCTATTGTGAATGGGGTAGTTTTTCGAATTTCTCTTTCTGAAGATTCATCACTTATGTATAAAAATGCATTGTGTTTATGAGCATTGATCTTGTAACCTGCTACTTTACTGAATTCACTTATGAGTTCTAAAAGTTTTCTGGTGGAATTTTCAGGTTCCTCTAAATATATAATCATGTCATCATCGAACAAGGATAGTTTGAGTTCTTATTTTCCAATTCGTATCTCTTTAATTTCTTTGGTTTTTCTAATTGCTGTGGCTAGAGTTTCAAGGACAATGTTGAATAGAAGTGGTGAAAGAGGGAATCCCTGCCTTGTTCCAGTGTTTAGGGAAATGCTTTCAGTTTTTCACCATTTAGAATGATATTGACCATGGGCTTACAATAGATGGCCTTTACAATGTTAAGGAATGTTTCCTCTATCGCTATTTTTTCTAGTGTTTTGAGCATGAAGGTATGCTGTATTTTATCAAATGCTTTTTCTGCATCTATTGAAATAATCATGTGATTCTTGACTTTAAGTCTGTTGATATGGTGAATGGCATTTATTGATTTCTGGATGGTGAACCAACCTTTCATCCCTGGGATGAAACCCACTTGATCCTGGTGCACTATCTTTTTAATATGTTTTTGTATGCAATTTGCTAAAATTTTGTTGAGAATTTTTGTGTCAATGTTTATTAAGGATATTGGTCTGAAATTTTCTTTCCTTGATGTGTCTCTGTCTGGTTTAGGTATCAGGGTGATATTGGCTTCATAGAATGAGTTTGGGAGGGTTCCCTCCTCTTCTATTTCATGGAATACTTTGAGGAGTATTGGAATGAGCTCTTCTTTAAAGGTTTTGTAGACCTCGGCTGAGAACCCATCTGGTCCCGCACTTTTCTTTGTTGGTAGGCTTTTGATGACCTCTTCTATTTCATTGCTTGAAATTGATTTATTTAAGTTGTGTATATCCTCCTTGTTCAGTTTAGGTAATTCATATGTCTCTAGAAACTTGTTGATGTCTTCGAGGTTTTGTGTTTTGTTGGAGTATAGGTTTTCAAAATAGCTTCTAATTATTGTTATGGAGCGCAACTTAAGAACAGACCGATCACCACTGAGAAGTCCGAATTTGAGAGTCTTTATTATGCTGGCCAGCTGACTGTCTCACACAATGCCCCAAAAAAATGGCTATTGGGAGAACAGCCCTGGCCACAGAGTTATAGGGGCTCTTATACCAAAAATCACATCAATCATAAGTGTCTGTTGCTATGATTCCCAATCACAAACTAACATCATGAGATCATCGACAGAGGGGGAAGTGGGTCAAACTGACCCTTACCTAGGTATGACCTAAAGAATGGTTGCTAACATCCATACAATTACCGTTTACATGGTACATTGGTTACTACATAGGAGTTGCCATTGTGTATTATTAAACATGTCACACTAAGTAACTGATGATGGGCACAGAGGCAGGGTGTTCCCATGGGAAAAACTTATTTCCTACATAACATGGAGTCTCAGAGCAAAATGGAGTCTGTTTAGTCATTTCCCTTAGAGTCTGGCCTATAACATTCTCATTGAACCAGATCTGTCAGCCCATCACAATTATGTTTTTTATTTCACTCCTGTATGTTGTGATATTTCCTTGTTCATTCCAAGTTTTAGTAATTTGAGTTTTCTCCCTCTTTGTTAGTGTGCCTAAGGGTTTATCAATTTTGTTTATTTTTTCAAAGAACCAATTCTTTATTTTGTTATTTTTTCCGATTGTTTCTTTTGTTTCAATTTCATTGATTTCGGCTCTGATTTTAACTATTTTCTGTCTTCTACTACTTTTGGTGTTGATCTGCTCTTCTTTTTCTAGGGCTTTGAGCTGTAGCGTTAAGTCGTTCATTTGTTGGTTTCTACTTCTTTTGTTGAATGCGCCCCATGAAATAAATCTTCCTCTAAGTACTGCTTTCATAGTGTCCCAGAGATTTTGATATGATGTGTCTTTGTTCTCGTTTACTTCTAAGAATTTTTTATTTCCCTCCTGATGTCTTCTGTTATCCATTCATCAGATAATAGTGTATTATTTAATCTCCAGGTATTGGAGAAGTTTCTGTTTTTTATTCTGTCATTTATTTCTAATTTCAATCCATTATGATCTGATAGAATACAAGGTAGTATCTCTATCTTCTTGTATTTGCTAATAGTAGCTTTGTGGCATAAAATATGGTCTATTTTAGAGAGGGATCCATGTGCTGCTGAGAAGAAAGTGTATTCATTCTTTGTTGGATGGTATATTCTATATATGCTGATTAAGTCTAAATTGTTGATTGTGTTATTGAGATCTATGGTTTCTTTATTCAATTTTTGTTTGGAAGATCTATCCAGTGGTGAGAAAGGTGTGTTAAAATCACCTACTATTATTGTGTTGTGGTCTATTTGATTTCTGGAATTAAGAAGGATTTGTTTGACGTACATGGATGAACCAATGTTTGGGGCATAGATATTTATGATTGTTATGTCTTGCTGATTTATGCTTCCCTTAAGCAGTATGTAATGTCCTTCTTTATCCCTTCTGACTAGTTTTGGCTGGAAGTCCACATTATCTGAAATGAGGATTGATACTCCAATTTTTTTGCTGTGTCCATGTGCATGGTATGTTTTTTCCCATCCTTTCACCTTTAGTCTATGGGTATCTCTTTCTATGAGATGAGTCTCTTGCAGGCAGCATATTGTTGGATTTTTCTTTTTAATCCAATCTGCCAGTCTGTGTCTTTTGATTGATGAGTTCAGGCCATTAACATTCAGGGTTATTATTGTGATATGATTTGTATTCTCAGTCATTTGATTCATTTTTGTTTTTTGACATGATTTGGTTTCTTCTTTATTTGGCTATTCCTTTAGGCTAGTTTTCCCATTGCTGATTTGTATCGTTGTTTTTCATCTCTATCTCATGGAATATTTTCTGAGAATGTTCTGTAATGCCGGCTTTCTTTTTGTAAATTCCTGTAGCTTTTGTTTATCATGGAAGGATCTTATTTCGTCGTCAAATCTGAAAGTAAGTTTTGCTGGGTATAAGATTCTTGGTTGGCATCCATTTTCTTTCAGAGCTTGGTAAATGTTGTTCCAGGCCCTTCTAGCTTTTAGGGTCTGAATTGAAAAATCTACTGGTATTCTTATTGGTTTCCCCCTGAATGTAATTTAATTCTTTTCTCTCGCGGCCTTTAAAAGTCTGTCTTTATTTTGTATTTTAGGTATCTTCATTATAATGTGCCTTGGTGTGGGTCTGTCGTAATTTTGTATATTTGGAGTCCTATAAGCCTCTTGTACTTGGTTTTCCATTTCACGCTTCAGAATTGGGAAATTTTCTGATATTATTTCATTGAATAGATTGTTCATTCCTTTGGTTTGTTTCTCTAAGCCTTCCTCAATCCAAATAATTCTTAAATTTGGCCTTTTCATGATATCCCATAATTATTGTCGATTCTGTTCATGATTTCTTACAATCTTCTCTGTTTGGTCAACTCTTTGTTTTCAAGATTAAATATTTTGTCTTCAATGTCTGAGGTTCTGTCTTCCAGGTGTTCTATCCTATTGGTTATGCTTACTATGGAGTTTTTAACTTGCTTTATTGTTTCCTTCATTTCAAGAATTTCTGGTTTTTTTTTTTTTCAGTATCTCTAACTCTTTATTGAAATGATCTCTTGCTTCCCGTATTTGCTCTTTTAACTGTTGATTGGTGCAATTATTTAATGCCTGCATTTGCTCTTTCATCTCCTGGTTTGCTGATTGTATGAATCATGTACATTCTGAACTCCCTTTCTGACATTTCTTCTGCTGGCTGTCATTGGGTTTTATTGATATAGTATCTAGGTTTGTTTGGGACATTTTCTTCCCTTGTTTTCTCATATTGGTCAGATGTCAGTGAGACTCTGAGATATTTCAGATTTCCTTTTTGGCTTATAGTGTCCTTGTAGATTTCCAGTATATCACCTCCCAGCCTTCAGTAGCCTGAAGTCTTGGAGTAACTTGATAATGCAGTGCTTCCGAAGAAAGCTGCCCCTAGCCTGCTACTGGTTTCAGGGATTGGAGCTGGCTCTGTGCGGAAAGGCTCTCACTGGGCGGTCTATTCCAAGAAGCTGGCCGTGAAAGGAGCCTGCTGCCAGAGGGAGCAGAGCTGCTTGGGGAAGTCCCTGGCTGCCCTGTCCTGGTCCCTGATGCTGCCTGCGGGCCGGAGCTCACCATTGGCTCTGGGACTTGGAGCTGGTTCTGTGCAGAAAGGCTCTCACTGGGGGGCTTGCTCTGAGAAGCTGGCCATGTGGGAGGAGCCCACTGCCGGAGGGAGCAGGGCTACCTGGGGAAGACTCTAGCTGCCCTGCTCTGCTCTGAGAAGCTGCTCCTATCCGGGCCTGCTGCCCAGGCCGAGCTTCACCTGGTCGGGGAGACTCACCTTGTGGTTCTGTTTTAGTCTGAGTCTCTCAATGCCTCCCCTTCTTGAATTTTGGGTTCTGGAGTGACAGGAGATGCAGTCACCCTCTAGTCCTCCATCTTGGATTGCCCCGTGGCAAGAGCCTGCCGCTGGAGGGAGCAGGGCCACCTGGAGAAACCTCTGGTTGCCCTGCCCTGGTCCCAGAGGCTGCTTGCAGGCCGGAGCTCTCTGCTGGCCCCAGGACTTGTGGCTGGCTGTGTGTAGAAAGGCTCTCACTGGGCGGTCTGCTTCAAGAAGCCAGTCTTGAAAGGTGCCTGCCAACGGAGGGAGCAGGGCTGCTTGGGGATATCCCTGGCTGCCCTGTCCTGGTCCCTGAAGCTGCCTGCGGGTCGGAGCTGGCCACTGGCTCCAGGACTCAGAGCTGGTTCTGTGCAGAAAGGCCCTCACTGGGGGGCGTGCTCCATGAAGCTGGCCGTGTGGGAGGAGCCCACCACCAAAGGGATCAGGGCTACCTGGGGAAGACATTAGCTGCCCTGCCCTGCTCTGAGAAGCCACCCCTATCCAGGCCTACCGCCAGGGCCGAGCTTCACCAGGTGGGGGAGACTCACCCCGTGGTGCTATTTTAGTCCGAGTCTCTCAATGCCTCCCCTTCTTGAATCCTGGGTTCTGGAGTGACAGGAGATGCAGTCACCCTCTAGTCTGCCATTTGGATCGCCCATTGACTGCCTTTTGTTTATCAATCTGTGATTCCCTTTATGTTAGTATGATTGACAATTTCAACATTATCCTGGACATTTGCCAAACACATTCAGAAAATTTGGATCTTATTCAATTTTTAAAAAAAAAAATTAACATTGTCACACTGATCATCATAAAGGTACTGGACCAATTTTGTGCGTTGCATATCCTTGGATAATCTAAGTTTTAGAATATTGAAGAACTATTTTGAATTTTGTGCTTTATTATTTTTATCAAATTTAAACTAAATGTATTTTAATTAAAAATATAAATTTTATATAATTGGATAATGTGATGTTTAAATACATGATTACATTGTATCATGTTAAATGTTTGAACATACTGTCTCCACACACAATTGTCATTGCTTTATGATGAATACTTCCAAAACCATTTCTTCTAGCATTTTAAAATGTAAAGCACATTATAAATGTCTGTAATCCTCATACTGCATTCACAATTACAGACCAGAACTTCTTACTCCTATGTAAGTAGATTATTGCACATTGATCAGACTCTCCTCATCTCCCTTCCCATGTTCTCCCTAATGACTTGCAACCACCATTCTACTCTCAATTTATATAAGATTAACTTTTTTTACTTTCCCTATATGAGTGAAATCATGCTGTACATGCTGCATAACAAAGTGACATAAATACATTAGTATTATATTGACACAAGGAATGCAAATGGTTTCATTGTTCACCTCATAAGAAAGAAATAGAAGAGAACTTGTATATGGAACTTGTGGGCATAATAATGGCAGAGACTAAGACAAAGATAATTCCCTGGAGATGAGAAATAAAGACTAGCAACTGAGATAATTGAAGAATAACAAAGGTTCAGCTTTTTTTCTTTTTAAAAATGTTTTACATTTATTTTTAACTAGTACACAAAAACAAAAAAGTACATATTAATGGGATAGCATGAAATCTTTTGATAATATATACATAGTGTAATGTTTAAATTGGGTTAAACATATCTATGTAATTCAATATTTATTATTTATTTATGGTGAAAGCATCCAAAATCCTTTCTGATAAATTCATTTTTCTTTTGATTAATAAGTACACAAATGGGGTACAACTATTGTTTCTCTGATTGTACGCAAAGTAGAGTCACACCATTTGCATGTACATAGGGTAATGATGTTTGTTTCATTCTGTTATCTTTCCTTCTTCCCATCCCTTCTTTACCCTGCATTTTCCTCTATACAATCCATCCTTCCTCCATTCTTGCCTCCCTCCCACGTCGCATTATGTATCATCATCCACTTATCAGAGAAATCATTCGTCCTTTGGTTTCTTTGGAATTGGCTTATCTCACTTAGCATGATATGCTCCAACTCATCCAATTACCTTCAAATGCTAATTTTATTCTTCTTTATGACTGAATAGTATTTCATTGTGTATATATACCACAGTTTCTTTGTCCATTCATCTACTGAAGGGCATCTAGGTTGGTTCCACAATCTGGCTATGGTGAATTGAGCTGCTATAAAGATTGATGGAACTGCATCACCATAGTATGCTAATTTTAAGTTCTTAGGGTATAGACCAAGGAGTGGAATAGCTGGGCCAAATGGTGGTTCCATTCCACGTTTTCTAAGGAATCTCCATACAACTTTCCAGAGTGGCTGCACTAATTTGCAACCCCACCAGCAATGTATGAGTGTACTTTTTCCCCACATCCTCACCAACACCTATTGTTGCTTATGTTTTTAATAATCACCATTCTAATTGGGGTGAGATGAATTCTTAGGGCGGTTTTGATTTGCATTTATCTTATTACTTGAGATGTTGAACATTTTTTCATGTATCCGTTGATTGTAGATCTTCTGTGAAGTGTCTGTTCATTTTCTTAGCCCATTTATGGATTGGGTTATTTGTATTCTTGGTGTAAAGTTTTTTGAGTTCTTTATAGATTCTGGAGATTAGTGCTCTATCTGAAGTGTGTGTGGCAAAGATTTTCTCCCACTCTGTAGGCTCTCTCTTCACATTTATTGAATGTTTCCTTTGCTGACAAAAAGCTTTTTAGTTTGAATCTATCCTAATTATTGATTCCTGATTTTATCTTATGCTTCGGGTATCATGTTAAGGAAGTCTGATCCTAAGCTGACATGATGAAGATTTGGAGCTATTTTTTCTTCTATTAAAGTGCAGGTTCTCTGATCTGATTCCAAGGTCCTTGATTCATTTTGAGTTGAGTTTTGTGCAGGGTGAGAGATAGGGGTTCAGTTTCATTTTGCTGCATATGGATTTCCAATTTTCCCAGCATCATTTGTTGAAGAGGTTATCTTTTCTCCAATGTATGTTTTTGGCATCTCTGTCTAGTATGAGAAAACTGTATTTTTGTGGGTTTGTCTCTGTGTCCTCTATTCTGTACCATTGGTCTACTTGTCTATTTTGGTGCCAGTACCATGCAGTTTTTTGTTACTATTACTCTGTAGTGTAGTTGAAGTTCTGGTATTTTGATACCCCCCGTTTCACTCTTCCTACTAAGAATTGCTGGTCACTTATTCTTCCAAATGAACTTCGTGATTGCTTGCTCTATTTCTATGAGGAACATCATTGGGATTTTAATTGGAATTGCTTTGAATCTGTATAACACTTTTGGTGGTATGGTCATTTTGATAATATTAATTCTGCCTATCCAAGAACATGGGAGATCTTGGCATCTTCCAAGATTTTCTTTAATTTCTTTCTTCAGTGTTCTGTAGTTCTCATTGTAGAGGTCGTTCACCTCTTTTGTTATATTGATTCCCAAGTATTTTTTTATTTTTATTTTTTGGCTATTTTGAATGGGGTAGTTTTCTTAATCTGATAGTTTTTGATATGTATAGTACGCTATTATTATCATCTATAGTCTTCATACTATGCAAAAATACATCAGAACTTCTTGCTCTTATCTAGTGGTAGCTATGCAATAGTATAAAATTTAGATCTTTATACTTTTATATGTTCAACTTAAGTTCTTACTAGTTAATTACAAAACAATTAATCACTTGCAGATAATAGTCCCATGGTTGTCTGGAATTCTCTTGGACTTGCTTTGGCAAAAGCATTCAGATTACTAGTCTTAAAACAATCATAAACTTAATAATTATTGTTTTATTTATTTATTTATTTATTTATTTAGGTGACCAAAGTAACAAACAAGAATAACTTAGAAGAGGAAAAGTTTATTTTACCTCATAGTTTCAAAGGTTCAGTCTATTTTCAGTCAACTCCATTGATCTGGACCAAAGATGAGTCATAACATCACAGGAAAATGGCATAGTGTAGGAGTACTTCTCATTCATATGACCAGGAAGTAGAGAGAGAAAGGGGAAGGGGTCACAGGAAGATTAACCTAATACATGACCCCAGTGATCTACTTCTGTAGCCACATCTCACTTTCCTACAGTTAACATTCAGTAAATCCATTCAAACTAGGATGGACTAATTAGGTTACAGCTCTTACAATATAATAATTTCACTTCTGAATATTTTTTCATATTCATACATGAGAGTATCCATAGTCTTAATGGTTCCAGCATTACCCTAAAAGTCCAAGTCCAAAGTTTAATCTGAGACTCAGGGCAATTTTTTGTCTTTGATCTCTGTAATAATAAAAAAAATATGACATATATTTAACATACTATGGCACAGATTAAATAATCCCATTTCAAAAGGAAGGAATAAGGGCATAGAATGAAGAAATGGTACCACAAAAAAACTGAGACCTTGTTGGGAAACATTTTCTTTATCTCCATGTGCAGCATCTGGTGCAAATGGTAGTAAAATGTGGTCTTTAAAGGGTTTGGGTAGCACAGGCTCTATGTCCTTACAGGCTCAGTCTCTCAGCCTAGCTCTCTCCCAAAACCAGCAGCTTTCCCAGGCAAATAGTTCTTGTTACTGTGATCTCTATTACCTCAAGTCTACATTCCAGATTTTTACTTCACCTTCACAGATTTATGCCTGCCCTCTCAAAAGGAGCCTGCCAGGATTCTGAACCCTGTTGTACTTTCTCTGGCTTCCAAGGTCTTCTTTTGAAATCTCAGTTGAAGCCTTCATGACATCTTAACTCCAGCATCTTGCATTGCTACAGAAACAGCACCATGAGTATAACATTAATAACTGCCACCAATGCAAACAGTAGCTGGGTCCCTGATCCCATAGTTGCTGTGGCCTCTGAGGGTCTGGTTAACTGAGCATGATAAAATAACTTCCTAGATTTCTCTTTGTCACCAAAGTGACCTCACAGTTTTCTACAGAGAAAGTTTTACTTTTACACCCTTGAACCTGCAATGGGTGTGGTCTTGCAATTTCTAAGATGCCCTTATTTTTTCATATTGGCTCTGTACAAAGCATTTAGCATCTCTTCAGTGACTATAATCTCATTAACAATAACACCTTCCTTGGCCTCATTTTTACATGCACTTTTCTGGCAAATCTGCAATTTTTAAAAATCCACCAATTTGTTGTCTACTCCTGATTCTCACAGTAAATTTTAAGAAAAGCTGATAGCAATATTCATGCCACCACACAAATACTGTGTTGCCTTGAAGTTTCCTCTACCAGATTGATTAATCAGTCACATTTAAATCTGACCTTACACAAAAGCTCAGGACATAGAAAAATTGTAGATAAGTTTTTGTCAGAACATAATACAAATGGCTTTTAATCCAAATCCCAATAGTATCCTCCTTTCCCTCTGAAACCTCATGAGCATAGTCTTTACCGTCCACATTCCTATTGGAATTTTTGTCTTCTGAATTTCCACTAGAATTGTCCAGTTAACTCCCCTTAAAACATTTTAAAGTTTCTCTGTCCTTTATCTCCATTTTTTTTCCCCCAAACTCCTCCCACAAACCAGATGCAGACTTCTGAACCACATGGTGAGGTTAGTCAGAATCACATATTGATACTCTCTTCCTGGTACCAATTTCTATGCTTGTCAGCTTTTAACCACTATGACCTAAATATCAGGCAAGCAAACAGAGAAGGAAAAGTTTATTTTAGTTAATGAATTCAGAGATTCCATCCATATTTGACTTACTACATTGCACTGGGTCTAATGTGAGGTAGAACATCATGGAGGAAGTGTGTGGTTCAGGAGTACTTCTCTGCTTGTGGTGGTTAGGAAGGAGAAGGATTAAAGGGAAAAGGCCATACAGAAGATGGCCTCTGCCAGGGTATGCCTCTAGTGACTCACCTACTTGAACAACACCCAACCTGCCTACAGTTACCAACAAATTAATTCATGGAAACTGGTTGTATTACAGCTCCCACAATCCAATCATTTCACCTCTGAATATTTTTGGATTAACATATGACCTTTTGGGAGAAATATCATATCCAAACCATAAAATAATTTGTTTTCCCATAAAATAGTACTTGTGTATTTTTCTCTCATTTATATAATCAATTAGTACTCTAGTCATTTCAAATATATTCTCTGACATCCATTAAAATATTAATTCTTCTTATAATCCTTTAAGTTTTGACTGATCAAAGTTATTTTTCTTCCTAGGAACATCCATGCTTTTTATATATCAGCCTCTTCTATAGTATTTTATATTGAATTTGCTTCCATTTTCCATTCTATTATTATTTATTGATCAGTTATATCTACAGATCAATTTAATTATTTTTTGGGTGATAAAAATATAAAATTTTAACTTACCACTTTCTTACATAGGTTTTATATTCTTTGGGGTATAGGACCTATACCTTCTGAAATGCAACTCCTGGCCTGTTTTGGTAGAAACATTGGGATTCTAGATTTTATAGTTTTATTTGTCATAGACTCTATGATATGCATTATTTGAAGATGAGCCCAGTATCTCCTATACCTTGTGGACTTCCCAGTGTTTAAAAATTGGTACAGCAAATATGATAGATTTTAATCCCATGATTAGGTTGTAAGTTTAAGGAAAAGAAATTCTCTCTGTGTGCCTGACTTAATCATGTAAATCCAGAAAAGTTGGTAGTTTTTTCCCCTGCTGGTTATGGAATAATTCAGAGAGCAGAGAAGGATTCCATGTGAGAGGAAATCTACTGCTAAAATAAAGGAGGTCCTACGCTAAAAATATGACCTGATACAGGTGAAACTAAGAGTGGTCCAAAGCCCATGGCTAGCAAGAAAATGGGTCCTGCATCCTACAACTGCAAGGAAATGAGTTCTTCTGACAACCTGAAGGAGCTATAGCAAGTCACATTTCCAGATGAGAACACAATTGTCCAATACCTGAACCAAGATCCAACTAAAATTTACTAGACTTTTGGTTCATGGAACTCATAATGTAATAATTTCATAGTGTTTAAACTTCAAAGTCTGTGTCAGTTTAATATGAAAAGAGAGAAGGATGATGCAGATTCAATGCAGTTGAAGCTCAAATCAGTCGAAGTGTTGATCTAGTGGAAATCCAGAGATACTTTCTGGATCTTTTCACAGACTGAACTTAAATTCATCACTGCTGATAACTAACTAGAATGTTCTGAGTACTCTGAGTAGCTTTAGATTAAGAGAGGGGAGTACAGTATCTGTGGATCTTTAACACCTGTGTGTGCTTGTATCATCTTATCCCATAGCCACGAATTACCACCTCCAATTGTTACAGTAAAAGATTAACTGTTTTATTGCAATCTTTATCCTTTCCGTCCTACAAGTGTGACTGTTGTATCAATATTCACATCAAAATGCCATACTTTATCCAGTACACAAATGAGATTTTTCTTAACAGTCCATTTATCCTGGTCCATAGTAGGTGAATTGGGCAAGTGAAGAGAGTCACATTGCTTCAAATTCAGGTTTTGACCTGATTTCACCAAGCTTCCTTTTGCATGCATTTTTCTTCGGCTGAACAGTTGTTTTCAACTGTGAGGTTCAAACATATTCTTCAAAATTTAGAATCCCATATAGTGCTTACCATACCCATTTTATATATTATTAATATAACAATTTTAATTTTCCTCTCTGTCTTAAAATATTTGTGTGGAATCACACACATTTATTATAATTTTTGTTACCTTATTGTTACTTAGCATATTTCAGTGGCAAATACAACTCAGCATATATAAAATAACCATTCATTGTCTTTCCGAAATAAAGTAGTAAGTTGGTGTCCTCAAATCAGTTGTCAGATCAAAAATCCTATCTGTTGATGCTGTTTGCTTCCCCAGAAGCTTCAGTCATTTGTGACTACGCAGTCAATAGTTTAAACATTATAGGATGGCTGGGTTCCATAAGAGCCAGAAAGAGATGCTTGTTCTAGAATTTTTGAAGATTCAGCCATTCTCCATTATTGCACTATTCACTTTTATTATCTTCTAAGCTGCTATTTTAGGCAATAATAACTATCCTAGATATTAGAAATAATTTCTGCAAAATATGCATAGTCCTGCCATCAATGTTCTTCCTTGTCATTTCTGGGTGATATCACAGACCAATAATCATACTGCAACATCCCTAAAGGCATACCCACTCCAGCCCAAGATAGATACAGCAAGGATACTTTAAAAATAGACCTTATATTGTTATCATAACAACCTCGCAGTTATTACCTTCCTAACATATTATCATCATCATGGAGAACCATACCAATTATGGGCATCTCAATCAGGCATCTTTGGTAATTTAGAAGATGCTTCATTACTTCAGAAAACAAAAGGAAATAATTAGTATATTTGAGGCAGCCCTGTGAATGTATGTTATATTCTTTCCAATGGAAAAGCAGATTGCCCTTTCTATATTAAAGGGATGAAAAGTAGTTGTCAGAAAGTTCTATTTAAACAGTCATTTTCCTTATATTTGTTAAATTATTTTATTCCACTGTGGAAAGTATACTTTTAGAGGACTCTGTCTTCTGGTATTTTCTTGCAGAAACTTTTCCTGTGGGGATAGCTGAATTTACTGATAGACTTCTAAAGAACATACAGAAATGATGTGACTTTACTTCTGAGATCACATCTAAAAAGACCATGCTTAACAACAACAACAAAAATGTGATTGGAAATCTAGCTCAGTGGTTGAGTACATGTTTATCATGCACAAGGGTTCAATTCCCAGCACTGAAAATAAATAAAGTAAAATAATAAAATATAGTGTTCCTGTCCTGAAAGATTTTTTTCTCATTCTTTCTCTCATTAGTTTGGGAGAGGCAAAATACCATGTTACTGTGAATGACTCAATGCAAAGACCCAGTAGGACTGTGAGGCTTAGTTCCAAAGCCCTGAAGTACAAAATCTTGTCAAATCAAGTGGATGAGTTTGCAAGAAGATCCCTCAGGTCCAACCAAGTTTTGAGATGACTGATCCCAGGTCAACAACGTGACCACAATCTCCTGAGAGATCATAAATCAGAGACATCTGGTACACTAAGCCTGCATTATTGACTTTTTGAGAGGTGAAATGAGAAATGACTATTGCTTTAACCTGCTGAGTTTTATGTTAATTTCTTACAGAGCAGTACATAAACAATAGAGGGTAAGTGTCCCATCTTTAAAATGCTTGCAACCACAAGTGCTTTGGATTTCAGATGTTTTTCCACATTTTTTATTGCTGAATTATAGTTGTACATAATGATGGGATTTGTTGTTACATATTTGTTCATGCATGCAATATAACAATATAATTTGGCCAGTATCACTCCTCAGTATTCCCCCCTCCCTATCTCCCTCCCCTTGTTGGAATTAAGGTTTTTTCATATTTTGAAACATTTACATATACATAATGAGATATCTAATGGATGAGGCCCAAGACTAAATACAAAATCACTTTTGTTTCATATATACCTTATAAATAAACCCAGAAGGTAACTTTATACATTTTTAGTGTTCTTGTATTTTGGGCAGGTGTACTAGAGATTGAACCCAGGAACACTTAACCATAGAGGCATGTCCTCAACACTTTTTATTTTTTATTTTGAGACAGGGTCTCACCAAGTTCTAAGTTGCTGAGGCTAACCTCTAACTCATGATCCTCCTGTCTCAGCCTCCAGAGCCGCTGAGATTATAGGTGTGTACCACCACAGCCAGTAGAGCTCCAGCATTTTGACAGAGACTCATTATACAAAGCAGGGTGTAGAATTTCTCACTTGTGGTATTATACTGGCTTTCCAAGGTTTTCATTTTGAATTTTGGATTTTCTGATTAAGGATCCTCAAAACCACAATGACCAATTCTACAGAAATGACTTACGTCTTTATGTTTTTCATCTCATTAGTTTCAGTTACTAACTAACCCAGGCTGTAATAGAATTCTCCAGTCACCATTCCTTCAAACAGAATCTCGCATCATTTTTTCCCTCCAGAAATATAATAGAATAAATCTTCTTCCAGGTTTAGAGTAGTTAAGTTTAAAGTGTTTCTCTTAACTACTCTCTTTTCTCTTTGGTGGCTTTTACTCTAATTAAAAGTTACTGATTATAAAATGTAATGACATAAATACAAAATTTGTTTCATTCTCTTTATCTGGAGTTTAGTGGCTCTGTTCGCTAATAAGCTCAAATTCACAAAGACTTTTAGAATCCCAAGTTCTTCACATCTCATGGCTGAACGCTTAGCACATGGTCACTGTTTTCCATATCCATATTCATGTGCATTTACAAAAGGAAAATGGGAGAAAAGAAGAGCACCCTGGATTTATGACCAAGACTGAGATGTGCCATGTGTCAATCCAATTTTAATTTCCTGATATAACAAATGTTGGAAAATGTTAGTCCATGCTTATTAACTTGTATGTACATCATCCAAATATTACAGTAATCTGTAAATAAGGATATTGGAGAACAATTAGAAAGCTGTCTTCCAGGGAATCTGAAGTATTTCACAATTTTTCCACAGTATTAATCTTTAATACCTGCCCCCTCAACAGGACCAGTGAAATACAGGCATTTCACTGTAAAATTTCACTGAAAGAGGCATTATAACCTGTAAATGTAGTTGTCAATGGCACCACTTTACATTCATTCCCTATGTACGCATCACTAACATTTTATTACTGGTATGGTAACCTCAATATTCAAAATATGTTTCCAATTTTTGTATGGATTGCTTTTTTGCCCCACATTCACGGACCTCCTCGTGTAATTTTGCAATCCTCATCACAGTGTCTGGAAGCAACTGTATGCATCACCAGCACACAGAATCCCCAGGGTGCATGGTTTTTCATTCCCTGTTAAACTTATCTTTGTCCCAGTATATGGCCACATTTTTCTTCTAAGATACATAGTGAGGAAATTCTGCTCATATCAATTATAGAATCAATGTTATCTCTTGCTATTTATAACAAACAACCTCATGCTTTGGTTTAAAGTGTGGATTGTAATCAGCTCAACAGTTGTTGCCTATTGTCTGCAACTTATTTACTGTCAGTAGTAAAACTTCAGAATGTCTGAATGTTTATCTTGGATGAATAGCCCAAGAACGCTCACATGCTAACATTCCTACATATCTGATACCTCAGATGGTATGGTGGTACAGTGCTCCCTGATGCTCCATGTCAAAAAAGAATTTTCATACCTACACATCCATCCCTACAACATGAATATATGACAAAAAGGATTTTGCACATTTGATTTCCTTAGAATTTTAAGAAGAGGAAGAATATCCTGGATTATCAGGGTGCAGCCCATAATCATGAAGATCCTTAAAAAAGAGATACAAGAAAATCAGAGAAAGAAAAAACGATGTGACTAGGCAGCAAAGGTTGAAATTATGTTATAATTAGGAAGTCACCAGGAGCTAAGAAATGTAGGTGGCTTCTAGATGTTAGAAAAGGCAAGCAAACAGATGCTTTCCTGAAAGTCTTCAGAAAAAAACAGTACTTAGCATGTAGTTTATGGTTTTTACTTCTGATCTCCAGAATTCTGAGTGAATTGTTTTAATCCACTAAATTTTGTTAACTTGTCACATTATAAATAAAACTGATGCCAATATGATGGGTGGAGAATTAGAGCTGACTAAATCTCTCTCTCCCTTCTATCACTCCATGAGTGTATTCCATGTGACAATACTGGGCTTTCTCATGCTGCACAATTATCATGTTAGTAGAACTTCTTGCCTTGACAGCTGCTACCCTTGGAGTAGGTGATCAAAAACACAGGACGCAGAACTTTCTCTTATTCTTAAACACAGGACTGAAACTGCTTCTGACACATTCTACTGGTTGGGAATGGTCCCAGGTCTGAAGTAGATTCATCTTTAGCTGGTATCTGCTCATCTTTTAATCTATCCTCTAGACAAGTGATACATATTACTCAAGAATACAGAATGGTCTCACCTCCTCTTAAGCTCCACTTCCCCAATTTTTTCTCATCATGGTGTTAACCTCAGCTTTTGGTTCCCTCATCTTTTCATTTAAATAAATCCAGTGAGAATTTGACTCTTGGTGGACAAATACTTTGATTCTCGAGTGTTATTTATTCTCATTTATCTAAAGACTTCTGAAATGAAGGGAAGGGGATGTGTTATCTGTCCTTTTCATGCCTTCCATTCAAAGGGGAGAGTCATAAGAAATTTCAATAGCCACTCTTATTCCACACTAAGGAGAAAACAGAAGGCTCATTGGAGGTTACAGGTAGAGAGAACTTCTAAAATACAATCAGTCACAGGTAACCAGAGCCTTGGTTAGAGCTCAACCTGACTCTGAGCAGTAGTTCTCTAGACCTTCACTCCAACAGGTAACATCCTGGCCCTGCTTTCTGATTCATATTTCCATTTGGATAAGAAAAGCTCCTTTCTTCCTTCTTTCATCTGTTTGAGCTGTGATAACAAAATGCCACAAATTGGGTTATATATAAACAAAAATAAATTTATTTCTCAAACTATTGGAGGATCCTGATGCTGGAAAGAAAGCCAATGTTGTGTGTCCCAGTCTGTGTCTTATTCTGAAGGAAGAAGACAAATGTCCCAGCTCAAACACACGCAGACAGACAGAATTCTTTCTTGTCAGCCTTTTTATATCATTCAAGTTTTCCATGGATGGAATGAGGTCCACCCACATTGGGGAAGACAATCTTTTACTCTATCAAATCAAATGTAACCTCATTCAGAATCTCACAAGCACACCCCAAAACAATCAAATATGACCATTGTCCTTTTAAGAAGAGGTTAGGACACAGGTACATGCAGTGGAAAGATCAAGTGAAGGCACAGGGAGAAGATGGCTTTGTATAAGCAAAGACAAGAAGCCTCAGAAGAAATCAACCCTGCTACAACCTTCCAGATGTAGAATTCCAGGATAATAAACTTCTGTTGCTTAATCCACCCAGTAAATGGTGTATTATCACAACAGTCCTTACAAACTAATACACTCTCCGTAAAGAAAACTAAAGAACAATAATGTGAACTGACATCTAAGTCTATCAGGAAAGAAATGCCTGAAACTAACAGACATATATCTTCAAAACTACAGATTTATTTTACGTAGGAACATAGGAATAGCTGAAGTAGTTCTAACTACCATCTGTCTGAATCATCTTTCAGCATTCTCTGGCTCTATGTTTGCAATCAACACTGTGAAGAAAATTCTGGCTCTAAATCCTGTTGATCCTATGAAGTAAATGCATTTAATATCAAGCACAAGCAATCTGGTTATCATAAAACTATATATATATATATCATGCTTTCACACCCCCAAACAACAATATTTTGTAATTTATGACTGTGTGAAAGGGCAACTGTACCTTCTAGGTGTGGACAATATTAAGTGTGTAATTTGTAGCATGGTATGTGGAAAAGGTGCTTGGAGACCACACCAAGAAACTGAACTCTAATTAGCCCTTTTGTAGCAGTAACTGGCCTTGCAAGCCAACACTTTATCTTATCATTGTCCAACTCTAATCACCTAGCTATTAAAATCAGCACAATCATTGAAATGATAAAAAGAGTAACCAAAAATAAATGAGAATGATATGGGACTGATAAACTTTGTTAAATAAATTTAAATTTATGATATATAAGAATTTGAAATGTTTAAGGGAGTATGTCTTTTAATAGGAAAAGAAATACTAGGTTAATTTTTACCTATTTGAAAAGAAACAGATTAGTTTTGTCTTACATTCACTGAAGTGGAAAATTAGCATGAGGTTATGAAAAGAAAGAAAAAAATCATTGTGAACTAGAATGAAAAGAAAAGTAATTAATTGGTGCACTTTCAGCTGCTTCTACAAAAGACAATGCATTTCAGAAATTAACACTGTGGAAAATAATCTAAGCAGCAAAGTTCAAAAGAACTGATTTTATTGAGAGCAATGCTTTTAGATTGTGATTTGAAACAGTGTAGTGGTCTTCAAATTATGCAAAGCTGGAGAAAGAATTTTATTTCCTTTAAAGATTCCTTATAAATTCTTAATTGAAAGTGTTCTTAGAGCATTTATAAATTAAATGTATGATCAATAGATAATATTGGACTGTCACTCAGATGCCTGGAAATGCTAATTGATAAGCCACAGATGTTGTTCTTTTTGTTCTTGAAATGTCAATGAATTAACTCTTTACTGATCCCCATGTTGGTTAATTTTATGTATCAACTTGTCTGGGCCACTGTACCCAGACAATAATATTGGTTAAACATTATTCTGGATGTTTCTGTGTGAGTATTTTTGGATGAGATTGCATTTAAATTTATGAAATTCGAGTGAATCAGATTGCCATTGTGAGTGAGCCTCACCCAATCAGTTCAAGGCCTAAATAGAACACAAACTTGACTGACCTCCCCCAAAGAAGGGGAAATTCTTCAGCAGATTGCCTTCAGGATCATCTGCAGGATTGACTCTGCCTCATTTTTCAGCAGCTGCTTTTGAATTTGACCTAAGACTTTTTCCTAAGTCTCCAGCTGGTCAGTATGTTGGATTATACCTTGGACTCAGCAAGCCTCTATCACATAAGTAGATGCTAATCAATCAACTTAATTATTGACCAATCAATCTATCAATCTATCTGTGCATCTATTCACATTTTATTGGTTCTGTTCTTGGAGAAACCTGACTTATAAAGTCACCATAAATATTTTCCATTCTCCCTCTCAACTGGTCTAAAATCTGTTTCAAATACTAGATTCACAGAATACTTAGTAATATGAAGAAATTCTCATTTCTTGAGTATTATGATAAAGGTCCAGTGTTCTTCATTATGTCATGATCCTTCCTCGTTATGGCTTTTAAAATTTCAGGGTGAAAATTTAGCGAGCATTTAGTTACATCAAAGTGTCATACTATTAGAAATTTTCTTATGTGAAGTTCCTTTAAATTTCTCCTTCAGAGGTAAACTAAGTTGAACACAAATGCAAATATGAGATCTGAAAGTTATTATAAAAACTAAAATTGCAAAATCTATTTGTTATCCCACTCCTTGGTTTGTACCCAAAGGGCTTACAGCATACTACAGTAATGCAGCCACATCAATGTTTATAGCAGCTCAATTCACAATAGCTAGATGGTAGAACTAACCTAGATGCCCTTCAATAGATGGATGGATAAAGAAGCTGTGGTATATATACACAATGGAATATTATTCAGTCACAAATAAGAATAAAATTATGGCATTTTCAGGTAAATGGATGGAATTGGAGATGATCATGCTAAGTAAAATAACCCAATCCCTAAAACCCAAAAGTCATATGTTTTCTCTTTTAAGTGGACAATGATACATAAAGGGGGCGGGAGATAGGGGGTAAGAGAAGAATGGAGGAAATTTGGATTGTATAGAGGGAAATGAGAGGGGGGAGTGGCAGGGGTATGAAAGATGGTAGAATGAGACAGACATCATTATTATATGTACATGTATGATTACACGAATTGTGTGAATCTACATCATGTACAACCATAGAAATGAAAAGTTGTTCCCATTTGTGTACAATGAATCAAAATGCAGTCTGTAAAAATAAAAAGTTGAAATTCACATTTGATTGTCACCACTACAATTTACCTTTAGATTTCATATGAGGCACATTCCACATCATGTACCCCTCTTTTGTCTCAGGGACTCAGGCAAGGAGCACATAGGGTAAGGAATACCACCAGTCCCCAGAATTGATCACTAGTTGGAGAACATGCTGTGGTCATGACAGCAGGAATACCTTGCACCAGTAGTTAGTTTTCTATTGCTGCTGGAATAAATTTCCAATAAAACAGTGACTAAAGAACAACATAAATTTATTATGTTACAATTCTACAGAAGTCTGACAAAGGCCCCACTGAACTAAAAGCATGGTGTCAATCATCCTTGTTCCTTGTGTTCCTTTCTAGAAACAAAGGATAGAATCTGTTTCCTAGCCTCTTTAGTAGTTCTGTAGGCCATACATATATCCCTTACCTTATGTGGCCTTCTCTCTCCAAAGACATCATGTCATACCTCTTGTTCATTCTAATTCTGACCTCAACTGGGAAATTTCTTTTAAGGAGACATTTAATCAGGTTTGAGTCATGTATATAATCCAAAATAATCTCCAAGTCACAATGTTCTTAATCTTAATCTTATATGCAGAATTCTTTTCATGGGAGATAATATATTTATAGGTTTCTGGGAATTACTAGTTGTATAGGAATTGGAATAGCACATAAATATTAGTAAAACTACAGAAGCAAGCATTCTGCATTAAGTGACATTTCATTGATCTTCCCAATATTGTGTATGTGATAAGTGCAGATATTTGTGAGAGAAATGAAGACTATGTAGAATATAAATGCTCTAAATCTCGTCATCCAAGAAGTACAGAAACAGTATTTTAATGTTTCTCTAGTTTTTTAGTCTATGTAGTTTCCATTTATGTAGTTGTATAATATACTTATATGATCATTTTTGCTCAAATTTATATTACTTATGTTATCTATCAATATTAATGGGTGATAGGGAAATAATGATTAATATTTATTAAATTAGGAATCAGGAAGTTGTATTTAAATTGTTTATGATCTTTAATACTTAAAAACTGTCAGTTGTAGGCATTATAATTATTGTTATGCATTTAAGCAAACTGGGATTTAGGCTAAACTAGGATACCCACATAATAATTTTTACACTTTAGAATCTAAGGTCTCAATTAAAAAATAAATAAATAATAGGAAGTCATGTAATTAATGAGAAAAAATTATAGGTGAAGCTGTTGTTGTTGTTTTAGTTGTATTAGTGGCAATAATACTATTAAAACCAAACTTTCAATATTAGTGACTCAACAAAAGAAAAGTTCATTTCTTACACAATGGAAGTCTATTTAAAGGTGCTGTTATTCCTGTCCCAGTATATACAAGACCATAGTCATCTTCTGGGAAAATCAGAGACACAAAACATGGGATTGAATGGGAGCATGTATTGAATATGCCTGGACATAAAATACATCACTTCTGCCTTCATTCTGTTAAGTAGAATTCATCAATTTATCACATGACCACACTTAATTGAAAGGTAAGCTGCAAAAAAAAAAAATCTATCACAGAAGAGTACAGTGAAGAAATAACCAATCTGTTTCACATTTTTTATAATAAGAAAATTAATTCATGGTCTCAATATGCACTTCAGGATTTCTATCTTTTTTAATTTTCTCAGTCATTTTCTCCTGGTCAAAAGATGATTGTGGCCACAATCTCACATCAACATCAATACAAAAGAAAAAGGAGAAGTGTTCCTATCTTATATCTCTTTCTAATAATGAAGACATCCACCTGAGAAAGACCATAGGATATAAATCCTTAATTCCAAATAAAATTTTTGACAAATTTTCTGTGCCTAAACTAATCACATGTCAAAGGCAGTAGACTCTCCTCTCATGGTTGACTTAGATTAGGGTTTCTCAACCTAATGAATCATTTGATCGGATTATTCTTTGAGTATGTGCTGTTCTTACATTGTAGCATGCTCAGTAGCACCCTGACCCTTAATCACTAGGTGTCCTGAGCACCTACTCTGAAATTCCTTTTCCCCATACTCCGAAGGTATTAACTATTAAAAATGTCTTTAATCATTATTCATAATGTTCCTGAGGACAATACTGCTTCTCTACCCAACCCGATAAAAACCAACGAGAATTACCCCTGGGAAAGCAGAGAGTCCCATATCCTGAAATAGCCTTGAAGGTATGCTTGCAAGAATAAAAAAACAAAGAATGGCTATTGAGTGGGTGTGTTAAAGTGTTTTCCACCATGAAGAAAGGAAATTTTCAACAATCTGATTTCAAGTCCTATCCACTTAAGCTTCATGCTTTGCCACATAGTGACCAATCCTACACTAGATGTAACATAAGTTTGCTCTTTTAATATCTCCTTTTTCTTTAAATAATTATTATAATTTCATAAATTTTGTAAATCATTTCTCTTTGACAATACTTTAAAATGAGAAAATTGTTAATGTATCATTATTATCACTCAGAATACTAAAAAAAGTTTTCAAAACATTTAAAAAATCTATTTCATTTCCTACTGCCTTGTTAAGTAAATCTTCTGTCTTTACCAAAACTATCTTAAGTATCAATCATTTTCTAGTTTTATAGGTGAGAAGATATAAGTTTTAATTCTTTAAATTGAATCATTTTGCTGACTGGTGCCATTGAAAATATGTTCTTATCTTCGTTGATTATTTGTATTTATTTTATTGAAGATGACCTAACCAAGACTGCAGAATTTTTAGGTGTGTTACAATATTTGGCAATTTATAAAACTGCCAAACATGAGTCACACATTCTGCCATAAGGGTTTGATTATATTGGCTTACAGTATAATTGAAGAAATTCTATATGGCTATCAAATAGTAATTAAATTAAATTTATATATGCATACCAAGTTGTAGAATTTATACTGTTGAATGAAAATTATTTCATGCTGAAGGCTGCATACACATACCAAGGTGATAAAGGTAGTATCTCTATGATGTAAGTAATGTCTCCCTTGGTTTTCTAATGCATATTTTCTAGTTTTAATCATATTTAGTAATTCTAATTTATCAATCAAGTTAAAAAACAAAGATTTGGAAAAAGCAACATATTTTATATATAATTAACAATTTAAACATAATATTTAAACAAAAGAAACTAACATTCTATTGGATCCCATTATTAATTTATAATTCAATCTCAAAAAATTGCATGAAATGAATACAAAATGAATCTTAATGTTATGCATACCTAAAAAGAACCAAGGATGAAAGAAAACTAACCCCTTTGAAAAACATATAGCATTAACCTAATTGGCATTATTAATAAAATTACTTTATTACAACTCATTCATATGTATATGTATTGGCATATGACAATAAAACATTCAGTATTATATTGAAATCTCCCTAAGGGATAATGGGCTCTTCAAGTTAATGTAAAAAGGATAGATTAAGAGCTTTATATTATTTGGGACAGATAGCCTTATACATAGTCATTTATTTTGTTTTTCTCAGTAAAATAACCCCTTGAGAGGATTATATGCAGACAGTTAATGACTTCTCACTTCCTTATCTCTTATTTCATGGTCAAAAGCATTTGATGCTATTGCTCTCAACTCTCTTTTGTCTAGAAATATCCACCTCTCAGTGACCTTTTTATAGTAGTGAATTTGTCAGCCACAAGGGAGACATAAAGAGTTCTATGTAGAAATGATTTTCAGGTAGTGTGAGATTCCATTGGTTAACAGTTAATAAACTCCCTTTCTAGATTACTTCAATCATTTCAATCAATTTAAAAGAGGTATCTAGAAACTATGGTGATTTTTGCTTTTATTTTTTCAAAATAGGTCCAGATCTATCAGCTGAAGGATTTTAATAGGTGCACTTTTAATACCTTTTCCTGTAACAACTAACTAGATGATTTAGATTTAATCAAAGACCGGTATTATCCGCTATTTAATTTGCTTACTTCCAAAATTTTGAGTCAATTAATTAATCACTATGTGGACTATTAATATTCTTGAATATTAGAGAAAGTAGAAAAATGTTTTTTCAAGGGCTGAACCCATATACATCTGTGCAAAAAATGGAAGTCATGTGTTATTTTTATATACTCCACTTTCTTAAACCACAGGTTGAGTATCCCTTATTCAAAATGTTTGATATTAGAAGTATTTCTTACTTCAGATATTTTAAGATTTTGGAAGAGTTGCAAATAGATATTTAGATATCTTGAGAATGAGACATATGTCTTAACACAAAATTTCTTCATGTTTTATATAAAGATTGAAGGTAAGGTTACATAATGTATTTATCGTGCTTGAATTTTGACTGCGAACTTTCATGTGAGCCAAGTATGAATGATCCACTAAAACAACAACTAAATATGGAAGATGGATTTTTGGCCTTGTGGACCAAGCAATTATGGATGTCCTTCAGGACCATTAGTGAGCACAGCAGTAGTATGTGCCCCAGTATCAGCCTGATGTCAGCACAAGATCCTAATGGACCCATCTGAATTCAGATGACCATGCTTAAGAAGGGCACCTGTATTCCATATATAGGAATATAGGATGATTTACTGTTATGACAGCACCAGCCATGAGAAAGTCAAGTGTGCCTTGATGGTGTGGGTTCCTATGTCCATGGACAAAGAGACTAGAACAAGACATAAAAATAGAAAATAAATTACTAGCTAGAAATTCTGAACTCTAAGGGAGCATGTGTCATTTGACTATGGTCAGTAACTTTACCATGGTCATACTTTTTTAAAACCACAGGAACCAATAACACATGGATATGCCTGTAGTTCTGAGAATGGGCCATAGGCTGGTACTATTCTCAATCAGAATAATCAGGTTGCTTATGTATCGTTGATTAATAAATATATTCCTATATTAACATCTATTACATTTTGTCCTTAGAACTAATCTGTTTGCAGAATGGTCAGGTACCATTGCAGAGGTGCAGAATAAGACAGATTGCTGGGTATGAACTGAACTGCCTCTGGCCTCCTCCACTGGTTTCTGTGACATCTGTAACCTGCCACCTCTGTGCAAGAGAAGTGAATGTTAAACTGCAGCAACATCCACCACAGCTAGACAGAGCTGACAACTGCCCTGTGTACGTGAATGTAAATTGACCTTCTTTAAGGAAACCAAATGTCATGTCTTCTACTTGGTATAGGAACAGACATCCATGGCTAAGTCTTTGCTTCATGTATCTGTGTTTGCTTGCTTAGGGAGATGAAGTACAACAAAGGTGGAAATGAAAAGAAAAGTTCCTTTCTGTAAGACATAAAAGCAGTAGCATATTTTTACCCTCTGTAAACAAGAATTAGAACCCTGTCAATCAACGTTGCTTAACCATTTTACTAAGACACTATTTGAGATGGCAACATCAAACAGTATGTGAGTCTCTCTCCTTGGGGCTGGTTTTGAGCATGTGGAATCTCTGAATGGCCTTACCTGGGTTATCCAACGCACTTGAAAAAGTCTGTATATATGTGCCTAAATACTTTTTTCTTTGTCTATAAACTCTACTCATTGGGACCTGGCAAAAGCTAAGCAAAGAGTAACTCAAGTTGGTGGCTTTACCCAGTTGCTATACTTACTTCTCAAGCAGAACACAATTAAATTGGGTTCCAGGTTGAGATTTTAACTAAGTTCGCTGCCACTCCCTTAAGTAATAGTCAAAGTCAGAACTGTGCTTGATGAAGAAACTACCCAAATATTAAAGGTGGTACTGCATAGTAAAGTAGTGTTAGCTATGCTCACGGTAGCACAGGGAAGTACCTGTGCCCTCATTAAAAAAGCATGTTGTGTACATATCCCTAATGATTATTGCAATATGGTTTGACTCTACATAAATTTCACACTCATTGTGGCTATAGATAAACATGGTATTGGTAATTTTTTACTTGATTACCTCTCTTCCTGCTATCTGAAACTATGTTGTATTCAGCCTGCTTATTCTTTTTTTTTTCTCAAAATATACATGCCAAAATTTATTAAATTCAGGGATAAACTGACCAAATTTAAGATTTTAACATAAGTTTCTAAAATATTATGTTAGACACCCAGACCACAATACATTTAAATTTGACAAAACAATGAAAAACATTTAATCTAGTGAACATTTGTAGAACACTTCCCTCAACATGTGATAAATTGTTCTTATCTATATGTCCTATGTAAAATTATTTATGTGTAATTGTTAATTGTAATTACTGATATATTTAGTGTTTTGTTATTACATTATTTTTGAATTTTCTATCTTCCATTTTTATACTTCTTACCTATTGATTGATTAAAGTTATCATTTGTTTCTTTTGCATGTTTTCCTTTATGGATGTTTTGGATCTATCGATTATATTTTTAAAGTTTTAGTCCTCACACATTATAAAACTTTTAAAGAACAGGAATATTCTAACATTTTAATTTAATCACCTTTACTGAAATTATGAATTAATGTCTTATAATCAATCCCATGGTGCTTATTTTTATTCATTTACATGCATTCTCAGTTACATGCTGTTTTGACTTATTCTGATAGCAGGGTT
The DNA here is from genome assembly GCF_902686455.1 of Sciurus vulgaris. Classification (NCBI taxonomy): domain Eukaryota; kingdom Metazoa; phylum Chordata; class Mammalia; order Rodentia; family Sciuridae; genus Sciurus; species Sciurus vulgaris. The sequence goes on along the minus strand of NC_136470.1, from coordinate 34,066,424 downwards.
TTTCACATTCTGTTACTCTTTATACTTTTGTTGTGGGACTTGGGTATGATGTACATTCTGATGTACCCGCAAGTAACAATACAAAAGGTGGATGTCATAAGATTGCAAGGGCACTCAGGAACATGAGGGGTGGCATGTACAACTGGAAGGGAAAAGGGGGCAGTAAATCACCAAGTCCCTGAATCGCCACTTCTGTTTCTCAAAGCCTAGCCAAGTTTAATAACAATGAAAGCAAGTACAAGTCAGAAAATCCAGATACATAACATCTTGAGAAACACTGGGTTTCTCTCGTTCTTACTGAAAACTAGGGTAAGTTAGGGTTATCTGTAGAAAGTTGCTTTCTTTCATGAACACTGGAACACTTGCCCCTTGGGAGCCAGTCATATAAGCTAACTGAACTGGCTAATGCTAATGATGTCTCCACTTAAGTATCCTTACATATAAAATACTTTCTGAGTGGGGACTGGCATGGAGCTGAAGGCCTTGTGTAAAGGACACACGTCACCAATGGACAAAGATCTGTGAGAGAGAAGAGGCACTTCTTGATGAAGCTCCTTGAGGGATGCTGGTGCAGTCTGTTCAGCCTACCTCCACTGAACTCTTCTTGAAGCAGTCACTGATCTCTTGTAAGTTTTCCCCAATAAACCACATATCTCCATTGCTTTTTCTGGGCACTTTCTTTGACTTTCAGACAACCTGCCACTCTTCCTTGGTACAACTGGACTGTGGAAAAGACACCCTCTGAAGGCTTGTCTCACCTGTCTATTTACATGGTTATTTTAATTTATAATTTTATGATGGTTTACTTGAAGCTGCCAGACTCCTCATAATTAATTCTCACAAAAATGTCCCTGTTTTTTCATGCATGCTTAAGATAACTTTTACAAATGAAGATTGTCTTCCTTAAAGAGAGCAATAAATCTGCATTTTCTCCTTAGGGAAACTTCTGTACTATTTTTCTAAAACTGGTGATAGGAACAGAGGTCCACTCCTCTCCAAGTGACAGTGCTTCTTTATGCATGGGTCACTGGGTTGGGGACAACAGTTCTTGATCTGTTTAATTTGCCTCTCAGAGCATGAAACTTATACCCCATAAGTAAGCTATGTCAGGAGTGATTGGGGTCCAAGATTCTTGTTTTGTTGAATAGAACTTCTGTCCTATCACTGGATTTTGGGTGCAGAAGGGAATTCCACCCTCTTGCTGCTTTAACATGAGACACAAAAGTCTGCAATATCGAGAGAGAGGAGTGTAATAACATGAAATGTGTGGGCAGTCTTCCCATTCTGAGAAGATTCATTAGTTTTCAACTGGGACCTTGTGAGAAAGGGGGACACTTTTTTTCTCAATTTCATGTGCTCCGGAATCAATGCCTGAGCAAGGGCAGGAGTAAGGGCATAGTAGATTGGGTTCCATATGCACCAGATTGTTTCCCTTCTTACTAAGATTTAGAAAATTTCCTTAAAAATGCATTGCTCATCTCTGGGCACTTATGGAGGAAGGAGGGACTGTATAGAGGGAAAAGAGGGGTGGGAGAGGTGGGGAGGAAGGAAAAAATAGCAGAATGAATCTAACATTATTACCCTATGTAAATGTATGATTACACAAATGGTATGCCTTTACTTTGTACAAAGAAACAACATGTATCCCATTTGTTTACAATAAAAATAAATTAAAAAAAGAACAAAGGGTTGAAACATAGTAGTAAAATGTATATGGACCTTGAAAACAAACAATCAAAAAAATATATTGCTCAAATTGCTGTATGTCCTAAGGACAGAGATTTTCACTTTTAAAATATATTTCTCAACAGTATTTCTGGGAATACAGTATGAATACAAAGGTAATATAAAAGAGAGAATGAGAGAAAGAAAAAGAGAGGAGAGCACGTTTATAGAGTTCTCCCTCAGTTGCAGAAGAAAAACTTTTTCTCTAGGTCACAATCTAGTTTGATATTTAAAATATTCCAGTCTCAGATAAACAAAAGCACAGATATACATGGGATATTTTATATTACACATGTTGCATGTCTCAGACTGGATGAACATGCAGAATAATTTATTCTATGAATTTTCAATAAACACTACAGATGATCTGGTATAAGGACTCTCAAGGATTTCAGGCAGAATATTTAAATCAGAATTAGGATATTTATTATCACCTTAACCAAAGGTCGGTGCCATCATTCCATATATCCCTGGACATAACCAAAAAGCTACTTCAGAACAGTTGCAAATTAACCTTAACTGTACATACCACAGTATAAAAACAACCGAGTGACAGTTCTAATAGAAGAAGAATCAGTACACATATAAACATATTGTTCTTTGAATTTCCTCTCTCTCTCTCTTTGTCTCTCTCTCTCTCCTTAGCAATGATTCATTACTCCTAAATAAAGTTGGAAGAGAGAAAATAGATTGGAGAGTGACCCACAAAAATATTCTTAATAGTCACTAATGGATTTAATTAGTAGCTTAAAAAAGTAAATGATTATGTTTTGCATTAAAAATAATGCTAGGATGGTCTGACAACTGTATTAGAGCTATATTTTAAGGCATTTTTGGTAATTATCAATATTGCATAGAATTTATTATGAAAAATAATTTTTATTTTCCATCAATTTGAAGTATTATATGTAACATGTTATTTGGATTTGTAGGCTAATATGTATGTATATGCAGTCCTTATATTCCTTAAAGTCTTACAAATTTAGTTGAATGGTTTTTAAAAGTTAACATACACATCATAAAAAATGTTAATACCAAAATATGTTAGATATAAATTATGTCAGTAATGTTGATAGTAATATCAGTTAAGCTTTAATTAATAGTACATGTGCAGTTATCCCAATCAGAAGGATATTTGTTCTAGAAACAGAAAAATGAAAGCTATTATTTAATTTGGAATGGAGTATGTATTAAGGATATTTACTTAAGAATATTTAACTTATTAAACAATAGAGAAAATAATTTTAAAATTATGTTAATTTAATTGTCTAAAATTTCTACTGCTAACTCAAGCACACAATAATTTCTGTATGTATTGAAACAGGTACTCAATACTTTTATACCAATAATAAAAAATTTACTTGGATAATTACCATAAGGACTGCTCATTTAAATGTAAATCAATTCTATTGAAATAAAGAGCATTCAACAATTAAATACTACTTTGTGACAAGGATTTTATTCGGACATAATTCATTCACCACACGAGTGTTAATATGTGGCTCTAGAAGCCTGAGTTAATAGCAAGGCTTAAAAGGCATTAACTTTATTTTTCTTAAGCACTATGTTTGCTATTTCCCTTTACTCAGGATCTGAAAAAAAAAAAAAAAAACTACACTTCTACTTTTTATGATAGAATTTTTAATCAATACAAAATAACAATGCTACATGCTACTTTATTTATTTTAGAAGCAATTATAATCTCTTGAAACCATGAATGTTGTTCCCCACTGACACTGATATGATTTTCCAGTAATGAAACTTGGTGCTGCTTCCACTGTCTATCTTGGCCTGAAATGAGGAGTGGACTCAGAATGTCTTTGTTGGCCCTTTGCTCTTCACGATTCTCCAACATTCCCTTCTCAACCACCACACTGCTCTCTTTGTTCTTAGACTGTTTTGAGGAGGGACATGTGTTATTTTTACAGGTTTCTAGTTTCTATGCTAAAGGTGTATCAATGTGTCTCCAGGAATCACGTAGGTATTTATATAGTTGGGCCTCATAAGAAATGTCACTGCAGATGACAGAGATTTTTAAATTCTGTGCATGCTACATGCACTGACTTATAAAAAATAAAAATTTTCTTTAGCCCGGCTATTAAAAAATTTCTAAGAATCTATAAATATCTTTTAAACTGAAATATATCAGAGTTCATTTCTTTACTACTAAGACCAGTCTTCAGAATCTTCATTCTGTTAAATTCTGACATTCTGTTAAATCAAAATAGAGTAAAAAAAAAAAAAAAAAGAAAAATCCTAACATTTATTTTATTTCCTCCTTATGATTTAGAAAGTTATATCCCCATTCATTAATTATAATGAATGTCTGTATGTAAGCCTGAATTGAAGGATTTACAATTATATATGTATATACATACACACAGGTTTGTGTGTATATGCACTGCCTTAGCATATGGCTATTTCTCTTTATATACTTGGAGGCAAAGAAAAGAGAAAGGGTCAATGGACAAAATTACCTATTGATCATCCAACAAAATGCATCCTTTTTTATGATAATAAATTTCTGTTTTCCCTTCTGGGTGTCAGTATATTGGAAAATCATTTAAAGAATATAACAGCTAACTGGAGGCTTAAGTATGAGCATGGTTTTCTATGCTTACATAGGAATGTACTTCTACTTGTTATAATTTTCTTTAAAAATATTAAATACTATTTTGTATACACAGTATATCAAAGCTTTTTAAATCATTACTTAACTTTTGAATTGTAAGAAAATCAAGTCTTACCTCCACTTGTTGCCACGATTGACTGGTTGGTATAATTGCTGTTCTGTGCTTGTAAAAATTGCCTGCATATTCTGTCCTGTTTTAATTGAATGAATGTTTCTAACTTTTATGCCCAAACCACTATGTTGGAATCAGTTGATTCAAAAAGAACCAGGATAACACCCAGAGGCTTGAGATAATATAGTCAGTGTGTGTGTGTGTGTGTGTGCGCGCGCGTGTGTGTATGTATATTAGAACTAACATAGATTGAAAGGAAGTGAGATAAGCCTCAGTTGGTTTAGTATAAATGTGAGGTCTTATTGTATGGAAGTTAAAATTATACAGTGATCGGGTGCTAAATTATAGGAATACATAAATTACAGTCCTGATGTGATACTTATGAACTAAATACTGAGTTTCCAAACCAAACAACTTTATTTAATGAAAAGGCTATAAATAGGTGAGTTTTCACATGCACAGGTCATGGTTTTTTTCTCCTGTAAAACTATAATTTCACTCATAGGGTGGGTGGAATATGATAATGCTTGTAATCTTATGAGATTTTACTATTCTATGATTCTAAATGATTTTAAAATGATTTAGAACAAGTAGGAAACATGTACTATTTTCTTGATTTTTCTGACTCCCAAGTTTTTGTGCTCAAGGACATGTTTCAGGTGATGAGATAATTTCTAGTGAAAATATGGTGTTGATGGTGACTCAAATCATGTCTGTAATTAATGTCCTGGGAGTTTGTCCATATCCCCTTTCTATCGTGTGACTACTTGCATTCTGGCTATCATCAAGTGAACATGATTCCTGCCATGTATTGACTTCTATCCTTGGCCTGCCCACTCCATATTTTTGTGAAAAATCATCATGTCATGTGTTTGAAATTTTAACAATATAATAGTCAGTAGCAAGCAACCTAAAAGGTTTTACAACCACTCAGTCAATGCTGGAAAGAGAATTCTGCATGAGCTTTGCCCTATCTTAACTGAGAAAGCAATATATTACTCCCACTCATATTTCATTGGCCAGAACTAGTCACATAAGCCTCCTTAACAGGAACTGTGCAGAAAATCATAGACTCTCATGTTCAAGGAGAGAGAACTGGTTATTGATTAGTCTTCCATATTTTCCACAATTACGAATTATATTTTCTCCTGTTTTTGACCCAAGAATATATTTTGCCTCCAATTGGTAACCCTATATGCTACATTTTTAATAGATCTATATTTGTTCTCATTGCATTTTATCTAATTATACCAATACAGTTGTCTTGTTCATTTTAAGTTATTTAACTTAATACATCACTTAGCTTTGTTTAAAGAAAAATATTCTTCTGACCAAAATAATATGCAATTTCTATTTTAAACACACATTCCAAACTCATAATCAGATAGATATTCAAAATCTGTCAACTAGGCATAACGGATGTATAATGCAGGGTAATTCACCAGACTCATAAAAAACAGAAACTTTGGAAAATAAATTAAAATCAAGAGGAGAAAAAAATCATTCAGAGTTATATACACTATATATTTACTTTTAAAGAGGTAATCTTCATCTAAAAGAGAAGTAAAAGGTAGAAAGAATAGTAGATGGGGGTCAAGAGAACTGATTTGTAGATACTTTGTTACCATTAACTTATAATAAATTTAGGATAAAATATTGACATAAATTTCTTCCATTCTATTTGTTATCCCAGACATGCTTTTGAAAAGTGTTATACTTCTGAAGTCAACAGATTTGATTATTATATTATCATCTGTAAAACTTAAGGATTAATTATGTTTCCTAAAATTTTATTTTCATTTACTCATATCTTGGAATTTTTCTACGTGTTACTTTCTCATGAAATATTGTTATCAAGCATTAAAACAATGAAAATGGAAGACTTTAAAATTCCTCTTTAATCACTGTTTCCAGACCGACCATGCGGAGACAGTCAACTTATCTTTTAACACCCACAGCTTTTTAGAAGCAGCATTGAACTATAATATAGTCTACCTCTTAGCATGCCTTTTTAGCAGGATATTTAAAAATCCTGTTTACATCAGTCTATGTTTGTAGATATTAAGCTTGATTAACAGTATAATTTATTGGTTATATAAGAGCATATGTGTGGATGCATTATAAATTATTTCACAAATTGTTGATTCATTAATAAAATGTATTTATTATGGAACTATTAGCAACTTCACTGTAAATACCATCATTTGCCTATATTCTCAGGATCAATTTTCAGAGGTATAATAGATGGATGGAATTGTGTACAAATAACTGTAGGCTTAAAATGTACACAAATTATATTTTATGTTCATTAGAAGATTCTTATTCAAAATGCTTTAGAATATTAGGAAAGTTCTAAGTAATAGTAGATTAGAACTCCATTTTGCCAGAACTCACTGCTATTGTTTACCAGTTTCATATGAAATCATTCTTTTTAATTTTTGCCAATGCAACAAATGAAGTATGGTAAAACTCACTATTTTAACTTTATTTCATTTTCATGTATGAGATCATTTATATATGTGCATTATAAATTATCAATCTACAAAAGTATATTTGAAAGTAGGAATTAAGGAGGAACTTTGAATATTTCAGTTTTTACATGGTTTTAAAGCTTCACAATTATATTTCATGATAAAGTAGCAATTGAGATAATCTCATGATATGAGAAAATAGAAATAATTAACATTTTAGGAAACAAATATTTATATTTCACTTATTCTTATTTTTTTCATCATATTACAATAAAAGAACCTATTAGGTATTGTTCTTTACATCTAATATCTCATTATTATTTGTGAATTTTCTATTCTTAAACTCACCAGTCCTCCCTCTCTCATATTTAATCATTTTTTTCTGTATCTTCACCACACTTTCACATTTTCAGTCCTTGTCATATAAGCAGAAGAAATATTCCTATTAACTCATGTGAAGATATATATATACCTAAAGATAGTATCTCTTTTTATGTTCTTGATTTATTTATTCCTTTATTCATATGGTCCAGTTGAACATTTTGGAAATATATCTTCATGAAATTTTTCATAATGATTTATTTATTGTGACTGAAATTAGTAAAGTCCACTTGAAGTAATCTACCCTCAATATCCATGTGATAGAATTAGCACAATTAGTAACTGATGTATTCTGGGCCTTTATCCATATCCTCTTGTTATGTGTTACCACTTGCCAGTCCTACTAGCTGTCTCTGTCTCCAAGTAGGCAAACTCCTGCTAAGAGTTGACATCTACTCTTGCTTCACCTGGGCCATCTTTTTGTGAAGAACGTTCTAATCATCTAGCTTGATGATGATTAAAATATGTAATTTATGCAATAAATGGTCTTGAATACAAAGACCATTTGTAGTCTTTCATCATTTCACTGATTATGCACCAAATTAATTTGAAAATCTAGGTGACATCTAACATTTTAAAATGCCACTATAATTATTCTCCTTTTGAATACATTTTGGAAGTTCTAAATCTTTTTTTTTTTTCATTATTCTTGTTTTATTTTTATATATGACTTTGATAAATTTCCATTTTCCTTGCCAGTTGTATGGCTGGGAAAGGACATTATTCCTGCAGAAAGACTGAGAGATGAAGAGTTCTGTGGTGAAATCAATAAAGCAAGTTAACTAAAAGTACTATTGTAGGAGACAGATTATGAACAGGGCTCATGTCGAGTCTAGGTGAAGATGGAAAGCTTATGGTCCAGTTTCATGAATAAAAGGTAGGAAAATAAAAAAGATTTAGAACATTGAGATAATATTTCCAATTATGTTAGTCAACTTTTGATCACTGACCAAAACACCTTACAGGAACAACTTAGAAGAAAAGTTTATTTGGGGCTTATGGTCTCAGAGATTCAGTCCATTTGGGCAGATTCCATTGCTCTAGGTGTGAGGTCAGGCAGAACAGTGTGTTGGAAGGGCTTGTGGAAGAAAACTACTCAGCTCATGGTTGCTGGGAAGCAGAGAGAGAAAGAACACAAAAGCCAGGGATAACATATAAACCCCAAACGCTTGCCTCAGTGACCTAACTTCCTCCAATCAGGCTCAGTTAGTCCTTTCAAATTGTTTGTTTGTTTATTTATATATACAGGGATTGAACCCAGGGGTGCTTACACACATCTCTAGCCCTTACTTATTTACTTAATTTTTTTAAAAAACTTTGAGATAGAATTGCACTAAGGGCCACTAAGTTGCTGAGACTGTCTTTGAACTTCCAATCTTCCTGCCTCAGTCTCCCAAACCTCTGGAATTACAGGCCTGTGTCATCAAGCCCAACTGTGAATCTCTGTAACTTTTGATCCACATCCTCACATTTATCTTACTTGCCAGCCTCTGGATGGTGCTAGAGAAATCTGATATGAAGATGATATTAGTTGCATAATAGTGATATGCCAAATATGATGACAGAAAACTAAGTGATTTCACAAATTTAAAAACAAGTACTCGGGAATGAAATTGACCAAATTATATTGCTTTAGTTTGTTCATATATGAATATATAACAACTAATCCCACTATTACATATAATTATAATGCACATTAAAATTATTTCCAGGTTTTCCCTTCTTTTTGTCTCTACATAGTTATGAACAACCTCACCCCCCAAATTTCTGGGAAATTTTGAGCAGTTCCTATATTAGATCATAACATTGTCTGTTTTTCTCAGAACTCCTAGTTCTCCCAATCATGACTTTTCAGCTCCCTATGAAAGACAGCCACTCTCTGTTGATGTTTGACATTTAGGAGATCCATGATTTCTTCTGAGTATAGCAATAGAACAACAAAGCAATGTTCTGTCACTTCTCCAGGTTCTCCTACCTATGGGACGGTGTGTGTGTATGTGTGTGTGATGCAAGTCAATCCAGTAGTGACCACTTTATCACTCTATACTCTGGTAGAGTGGTCCTAACGCTCTTACATGTATATTTAATATTTACCTATTGTATTGTGTTTTTCTTTTTATGTCCTTCAAAATAAATTGGTTTATACAATTAAGAATATCCTGAAAGTATTTTATGGATATAAATTTGAATCATAACAGAAATAAACAAACTTAAAGTCTTCCCATAGGAAAACCCATGTAGCATAGTTTACAGATTATTTCAGTATCCCACAACTCAAGGCAAGAGACTCAACAAAAAACTCCTTTCTTCCTTTGTGTCCTCTTCAGTTAAATTATTAGATTTCCAATTTGAAGAGGCTAAGCTTTTTTCCATTCCCTACTCATTGAGATTAAAAAACTAAATATGTTCCATGAGGAACTATAACATGTTCAAGGTCACATATATAATGAATAGTAAAGTCAAAATTTAAATAGTTTTGCCAAATTTCAATGACTCTCCTCTTCCCCATAATGATAGGCTGCTTCCCTTCACAAAATATCATGTAATATCCAGACTCCTGCAAAATCAGCATTCAACTAAATTCTGAAAAGATTTGCTGAATTTCAGAAAAAGAGTGGCAACATTTTTCAAATTGGAAAAGAAATTAAATTTACAATTCTGTGGATCATATTAGCTGTACCAAACAAAAATAAAATGTCTACTAAAATATTTACAATAGAAAGTTTAATAACTAATTGTTCTCTGTAACACGTATTAAATTATCTCTTGAACTTCATCAACTCTTTAATCAGATTTATTCTATATATAGCAACACAATGTAAAAAATATTATCTGGTTTTGAGGAAATAGAATGAACATTTGTTAAAACATTTTTTATCATTTCTGAAATTTTAATCCATTTGAAAAAGTAACTTTAATATAATTGTGTCATTAAATCACAAAAATGGAAATTGCATTAACAGCAGGATGTTATATTTTATTGAGGGCAAACAGCAGGGTTTCTGCTAATGAGAACATCGTCAACTTACCAGCAAAAGGTCAACCTAAAGAGCTCTTTACCCAGCATCTCCCTGAGTATTTTTATTATTTTTCCCTATGATAGAGCAATACACTCTGATGATCTGGACTCATTCATGACTGTGTTAATATGATTCAATCTCCATTATGACAAGAAATGTACTACTGCAAGATGCACATTCAGGTTAGCACACATTACTCAGGGCTTCCCTCTAAGGGATATTAGAAAAATTGAGCAGATGCTATTATCATTTATGTATTTTTAATATTTTTAGATTTCATTTTCATGTTTTCTTCATTCATAAATTTGGAAGGTATAAAATTATTTTAAGCAATGGGTAAGGGTATGGGTTTGGATTAAGATAGGCATTAGGCCAAAATGAACTGGTTATTATTCAATTCTATTGCATTTTTGCTCTACCAACAGCAAGATAAAGTGGTAATCAAAATAGCAATATCATTTATAGTGAGCTAATTTAAGTGTGTGATAAGTACCTTTCATTTTATATTAAAGAATTTGAAACAATTACAATGATTAATTTTTGTTTACATTTATGTTCATATTTGAAAATTATCTCAGAACTCATGAGATTTTACTGAGTATTTGATTAGAATTACTTTATTAATGCCATTCAATAACTATATTCAAAGTTTATGGGGAGCTCTTGGTCACAACACAAGAGAGTGTGCTTAGAGCAATAAAACATTGCAAAGAATGACTCAAATTATTAATAGTAATAATAAAATATAACCAGTCATTTTCCAAAGGTAGGGCCAGGGGTAGGGAGATTCAATCTATTTTCTTTTTCCATCCAGATCTCTTTTATCATTTGTGTTTTGAAATGAATGAAACTAAAGAACTGCCAAGGGGCTGAAAGAGAGGTGGGGCCGGTAGTGGGAGAGGGAGCAAATTAATTCATACCTCATTTTTCTAGTGTTGTGATGGACAATTTTAAATTGTGTCAATTTAGTTAGGTCATAGTTCCCAGATCGTTACTCAAAAGTCTGGATACTGCTGTGAAGGTAAATTTCGATGAGACTAACATTTAAATCATTAGATTTGAATAAAGCAGATTATCCTACAACACATGGATATCAATCAGTTGAAGACCTGATGAGAAAAAGACTGATGCCTTTTTGTGGAAGAGAGTTGGGCAGCAGACTGCTTTTGATCTTGACCTGTAATGACTCTTCCCTAGGTCTCCAGTCTGCTGGCCTACCATGAGCCATTTCTTTAAATCTCAAGTCTCTGTCTCCTTCTGCCTCTTTCTCTCCCTGTTCTTCATGCATGTACAAATACACACACACACAAACACACACTTCTTGTTTGCACCAAAAAGACTGCTCATGACTTGAGACAATTTGCTTATGAATTTAGATTTTAAAAAGGATGCTTGTAAAGCTGGGGCTGTAGTTCAGTGGAGGAGCACTTGCCTTTCACGTATGAGGCACTGGGTTCAATCCTCAGCACCACCTAAAAACAAGTAAAATAAAGGTATTGTGTCCATCTACAACTAAAAATATTTTTAAAAGGACGTTTATAAAAGTCTAAGTATAGTCTCCCATAACATGCGGCTATTTTGATACTGTGTGTAGATAATTATTTTAAGGGAAAATTCCTTAACATTAGCCATATAACCAATGCTCTTGCTGAACTAATAAATCTCTTCATAGACTTGGAAAAGTAGAATCAGGAAAAATTTGAATAATGAATGAATAGAAGTTTAGTTCACCACTGTTTGACATCCTCTTACAGAGTTTGATGTATTTCTTAATAAGAGGTTGTGACTATATAAAGAAAGAAATGACTGTGGCACCACCTCAAGGTAAGTAATCTGAAAGTGTGATGCTAATTGAGATTCAATCTTTCCACCGTTGCAGACAGTGGAAGTTTATACTGGTAATTAAGAAAGGGATAAAACATTTGGGTAATATTGTGAATTAAATCGAGCACCTGATGATCAAAGCTTAGTCAAACTCATTTTGCATTTATTGAAAAACTGAAGCTTTTCTTCTCCCATTTATGATTTTGAGAAGTTTTATCATTCCTGTGCAGTTTCTTAATCTTGGCTGCAATTGGAACACCTGGGGACATTTTTTTTAAATCTGCATGACCATATTGCAAGAAAATTAAATCAGAATATTTGTGGATTGTATCCAATATCATCATTATAAAAAAATTAAAACCTGCACCTGTTTACATAATTCTAATGTAAAGCCAAAATTGAAAACTACTGCTCTAAGTGAAATGTCTAAGCCTTCCTGGAAGGATCACAGGAGATTCAAAACTCATGGAAATGACTTTTGACAGATGCCTGGAGAATGAGTCATAATACTGAAAGTAATGTGTATTATCTTTTGCATGCTTCCATGAGTATTCTAAGTACTTTAGAAATGAAATACTAACTTATTAGTAAGGTGTTTAAAAGTAATCAGAGATCACAAGGGGTAAAAGAAATAAAGGACTGCAAAAAAATTGCTCTTAGTGTGGAAATCAACATAGGAAACATCACTAGGACAACAGACAGCATGGTGGAACACAGCAGGCATATTCAATGTGACCTGGCTCTAGTTTGCTCTGTATTTTGTGTGTGTTATCCATACATTTGTGTGTATTTTCTTTATATTTTATAGACAAGATGACATACATAGTAGGTGATGACATGAGTCTGGAGTAATAAGTAGGGACAATAACAGGTTTTAGACTTGCTATGGTTTGGATGTGAAGTGTCCCTCAAAAGCTCACATGTGAGACAAGACAGAAAGTTTCAGACAAGAAATGATTGGGTTATAAGAGTCTTAACTCAATTTGTGAATTAATCCCTGATGGGATTATTTGAAGTGGTAGGTTGTGGCTGGAGGAGGTAGGAATTGGGGCTATGGGCTGTATATTTTGTATCTGGAGTGTGGTGTCTCTCTCTGCTTCCTGATCAGCATGATGTGAGCTGCTTCCCTCCACCACCTTCTCCTGCCATGATGTTCAGCCTCACCTCGAGCCCTGAGGAATGGAGCCAGCCTTGGATGGACTAAGACCTCAGAAACTGTGCTCTCTCAAAGAAACTTTACCTCTTCTACTGTTGTGTTGGTCAGGTCATTTAGACACAGTAGCCAAAAAGCTGACTAAAACAAGACTTTATTAAAAAATTGCTTATTTTTCCATAATACAAAAATTAAAAATTTTCTTCCTTGTATTTGTTACAGATTGCATTCTGCTTGGTTACAACATTTTTGGTTACAAAATTTTATGATCATCTATGTTATGAAGTTTCCTTTTCTATTCATATATACATATATATATGTATATATGAATACCTACCTTTGTTGATGCTGTCAGGAATATAAAGAATATTGTGGGGAGGTTTAATTTGTTTAACACAGTTACAAATATTTTTAATAGGGTTTGTTTTCTTTCACATCCTCTGTTCAATATTTCATACATAGTTCCCAAGAAGGACTACTTGGAGTATTTTTACACCATTTACCTATTGACTAACTCACTACAGTACTACTAAGCTTAAGTAATACATGAAATTCATTTTATCAAACTGAAAGGACTCAGTTGTCACATAAACAGTAATGTGTATTACACTGACACCTGATCTCATTTACTTTACTTGCCTGTGTCCATTTCTGCATTGACCAAAGAAAGAATGATTGTTGTCTTACACATTGAACAGATTTAATACAATTGCATGGGAAAATGTTGAAATTTAGGATTTTTCTACAAAAGAGCACTTAGGTATCTACATACCTAGAGTAATGTACTTTTCAACTTATTTTTGTGTTACTTTCCATGGTACATTCTTTTGTACATGGTTTTAGAAGCAATGTGTGCAAGACTAACCTCACAGTGTATTTAGCATTTAAATTCAAGAATACTTAATTTGGGAAATTTTTTTTTATAAATGCATTAGTTCATATTTAAAATAGTTTTTTTCTGTGACAATGTACCCAGGTATTAGGATAAGTCATTATTGGTGACTATATCATTCAGGAATTAGTCACTTGATCTTTGAAACAAATTTTAGTTCTGGAGTGTGTGTCAAATAGAACTTCTTGCTATTAAGAGATATTAAAACCAGTAAAAAGTTTCTGAAAAAATGTAAAGATCCAGAAAATCGTGCACATGTCTGAGAGTCTCATGCCATATTCTTTTACTATAAATAATACCATTACAAAATTAGATGCAATTATTAAACTTTAGTTAAGTGAAGACTGTCATACTGTTTAATGTAAAGCAGCTTATTAAATCACTTAATGATTTAATCTTTGAGATTCTTTTGCAGTAATACTAATATTTATACTAGTTCATTTTTATTAACTACTCAGCCTGTAAGAGCTTAATCATATGATTCTGAAAAGAGGATTTAAAACCAGCAAGGCATAGAATAATCGTATTTGAAAAATTTGCATGTAGCACAATCTATTACATTCCTCATAAAGTTTTTACCCTGATACAGTTATAAAGATCCACCTAAGAGTAAAAGACACAAGTTTTTGGAAGTGTTCTTTCTGACCTAACCTATATGAACATTATAAAATAACATTGATGGAAGGAGTTAAGAAAAGGGAGACCAAAGCTCCAATGAGGCCAATTTTTTTTCATCTTCCTTTGACTGTCTTCTTATGATTTGCCTACTGTGCAGCCATATCCCCCCACCACAAGTGGAATGAGTTGCTCTACCCTTGGTTTTGTGTGTGCTTGGTCAAGAGACTGAAACGGAAGTAAAAATGCCACTCCTAAGCCTAGGCTTTAAGAGTTCATTTGTGTGTAGGATTGTGTTTTCAATTTTGTGTCCCTGTCATCACCTTCAAGATGCCGGGGAAGGGATGGGGGATGGGAATAGGAAAGAGAATAGAATTAGACATAACATTCCTGTGTTCATATATGAATACACAATCAGTGAAACTCCACTTTATGTACAACTGCAAGAATGGAATCCTAATTGGAATGTTATACTTTATATATGTATACTATGTCAAAATACACTCTACTGTCTTGTATACCTAAAAAAAACAAATAAAAGAAAGGAAGAAAGAGAGAGAGAGAGAGAAAGGAAGAAAGAAAGAGAGAAAGGAAGAAAGGAAGGAAGGAAGGAAGAAAGAAAGAAAGAAAGAAAGAAAGAAAGAGAGAAAGAAAGAAAGAGAGAAAGAAAGAAAAGAAAAAGAAGAAGGAAGGAAGGAAGGAAGGAAGGAAGGAAGAAAGGAAGGAAGGAAGGGAGGAAGAAAGAAAGAAACCTGGGGAAAAGCATAGTTAGGTCAACTTCCCAGTCTAGTTCAGCTGAACTGGATAAATGAAGTTTTCCTATGCAGTTTTTTCTTTCCAATTAAAAAAGTCATCCTCTGTAGCAATGTTTGGGCCTATTTAGCTGTAGCCACATGTTGATTTATTCAAAAGTGTACAACTGACACATGTACCCTGCTAAGCAATAAGAAAAATCTGGTGTTCAAACATGCAAGTCACGATAAACAAATAATGTTGAACAATTTGATCTGTTCCTCTTCTTTGCCTACATAAATGAAAGTAATCTGCTTTCTGCTTTCTTTGTTCTGATATAACTACTCAAAAAACTTTTTAAAAAAAGGAATGAGAAATATTTGGAGAAACTGTACTGCCAGCAGAGTTTGGGTAGGACAACCCCCTCCATCTTCAGATCACACATTATTCAGATATGCTTTGTAGAAGAATGTTTTGATCTTTAGCTAGGATTCCAGGCAGTTTTTCAAAGAAATATGGCTCTTTATAATCTTTGTGTAAACATCATTATCTTTTGTTTTTAACTTTTGGGAAGACCTTTCCGCTTCATGATGCATAAAAAGAAAAGCAAGCATTTAAACTTCCTTTCTAAGGCAATAACTGCTACCTGCAAAGTGTCAAGTCATTTGTGAACTGATTTATGTATTTGCCAACACAACAGTATGTTATTTTTAAAAGTCTAGGAAGGCTCTAAAAATGATTCTTATAATTTCATTCAAGCATCCAGTTTAACAGTGTACTAATATAGTGTGTGCCTTATTCCTAATTTTTTTTTTGTTTTTAAAGTAAATTTCCCCATGATTAAGATTAGTCCTCAAATAATATGTTGGTATGTGCATTTGTATAATAATACAAATAATACAAATAATATAAGGTGATTATTTTAATTACAAACGAATACTGTTTCAGTTTATACTTCCCTTAGCAATTTTGATTACATATTACATAGATTTTAAAAAGCAGCTGACCCTAAATGATTTCTGAGCGTTCAAAAGACAGTTCAATTTCATAAGTACATACATAGCTACATACTGCATGCCAGGCACTATTTTAGGTCAGCAATTAATAGAACAAAGTCACTCTTTTTTTTTTTTTTTCCTGGAAATTATGTTCTATTATAAATGTTGTACAGTTGATACATAATTGTTTCTTGATTAAATGATTAATTTAGTCAACAAGGACTGAAAACATGTGTGAAAGGTTTTTTTGACACTGAGGTGCAGCATACAAAGAGAAAATACATGTCCAAGAGGAGATATTTATTTATTGTTTTGGGGGGGAACAGTAAAAAAGAGGCAGTAAACAAAGAGCAAATAATCAGGCAGAATAAAACGGGTTGTGATCATTGTTATTCAGCATGTTTTTATGAAGATGAGAAAGAAGGTGATTAGGAGCCATATATAGGATGATCTCTATGGGGCTCTTTAAATAGTATTATTTGTGTTAAGAATTTGAGAGTAAGGGAGCCAATGAAGGTCTGGTTGCACCTGAGGTCTTTCTGCTGGGTGTGCCAGTGGCCATCATCTGCTTCCTCTTTGCAGAGTCACTCCTTAGTGTGAGCTCATCCCTGGTCTCTCTGCAAGTTAAAAGGGCATTGAGATCTTGCGACTGCAGCAAGAAAGAGCCTGGGTAATGTAAAGCCCAGATCCATCAGATTGTGGCTGTGTCTGTGTGGGCCAATGTGAACTTGGCAAGCCTGTGGAAAATGAGAGATGGGGGAACGTCCCCTTGGGGGAAGCACAGGTTGGAGAAACTGGCGAGAACTGCACTCTCTCCAGCTCAGAGAATCCTGAAGTGCACTGGGATGGAAGGGGCCAGCTACAACGGGTTGAGAAGACTGGAAAAAGTGGAGGACATCTTGCTGTTGGCTTTCCCAGCCAACCAGTCCAGCACACACCTGACTGGAGCTACTATCAAACTTTACACAACCCTACCTATTGGTGGAGAAGGGAAACTGAGACAATTTTGAAAACCAATGAAAGCAATTGTTCAATTTTCCATTGAGTTTTTGTCCTCTCTCTCACATCTCTACTATCTTTGAATCCAAATATTTTTCATGCATCAATTTATTGAGGAATGGGATATCTGAATAGTATATTACAGTTTTGTTGTGTATTCTTATATTCTTACTTAAAAAAAAAAATCTGTATATATTTTTCTTCTCACTTATCTTTCTCCCTGAATTCTCTTTCTCACTTCTTTGATGCTAAAAGGCAACCTCTATGAATTTATCCCTCACTCTTACTATACATTTTTATCTTTATCTTCTCTCCTTCTCCCTCATAACCATCACATCCTACACTACTACTTTTCCCTCTTTGTCCTTCATTTGAAATGGTAAACCCTTTTAGCAAACTTGCCATTTATATTGTAGACAATAATTGAATAGGTCATTTCTGTTAATTATGACAAATCTGTAGACACCTTAATAGGAGTTATTTGGTTTAAGTTTGTATATTGTTTGCATTGGGTGCTATTACGTCACCTCTTAAAGGTGACATACTGAAAGCCTTCAAGGACACTATAAGACTACAGAGTAGAAACTGTACTGACTCAGATCTATACCACTAGGTGGGAAGACAAACAACATGAAAAAAAAATAGCAAAGGAACAAAGCATCTCAAATAAAGCAAGATGTTCCAACAATAGAATCCAT
The DNA here is from genome assembly GCF_902686455.1 of Sciurus vulgaris. NCBI lineage: Eukaryota > Metazoa > Chordata > Mammalia > Rodentia > Sciuridae > Sciurus > Sciurus vulgaris. Next base: position 34,048,172 of record NC_136470.1, on the reverse strand, counting down.
AGACAACACAGTAGAAGAAATGTCAGAGAATGAGTTTAGAAGGTACATAGTGAGACTGATCTTTGAAAGGATGGTATCAGAGAGAAAATATAGAAAGTAAAAGATCACTTCAATAAAGAGGCAGAGATTATCAAAAGGAACCAAGCAGAAATCCTTGAAATGAAGGAAACAATAAACCAAATTAAAAATTCAATGGAAAATATTGCCAACAGACTAGACTACTTTGAAGACGAACCTCATTCAATGAAGATGAAATATATTCTCTTGAAAATAATGCTAACCATACAGAGAAGATAAGAAACCATAAACAGAATTTCCAAGAAATATGGGATAAGATGAAAAGACCAAATTTAATATTTATCTGAATTGAAAAGTCATGTAGATATAAACCAAAGGAATACACAATCTTTTCAATGATATAATATCAGAAAATTTCTCAAATCTAAAGAACAAAATGAAAAATCAGCAGCAACAGACTTACAGGACCCCCAATGTACAAAATTACAGCAGACCCACCCCAAGGCACATTATAATGAAAATGAATAACATACAGAATAAGGATAGAATTTTAAAAGCTGTTAGTGAAAAAAAAAATCAAACTACATATAGCCAGAAAGCAATTTAGATCTGAGATCACTTCTCACCCTAGACCTTCAACTCCAGGAGGTCCTGAATAACATATATCAAGCTCTGAAAGAAAATGGATACCAACCTAGAATTTTATGTGCAGCAAAACTAGACATAAAATGAAATAAAAACCTTCCATGAAAAACAAAAGTTAAAAGAATTCACAAAAGCCTGCACTACAGAATATCTTTAGCATAATATTCCATGAGGAGGAGATTTAAAAAAGCAATGAAAACCAGCAAAGGGAGGAACTACACTAATGGAGAAATCAATCAAAGGAGAAACTATGTCAAGTTAAAAAACAAAAATAAACCAAAATGACCAGAAATACAAATCATATCTTAATAATAACCCTGAATATGAATGGCCTGAGTTCATCAATCAAAACACATAGACTGGCAGACTGGATTGAAAAAAAAATAGTCCCAAGAAAATGCTGTCTTCAAGAGACTCATCTCCTAGAAAAAGAAATCCACAGAATAAAAATTAAAGGTTGGGGAAAACATATCCCTCACATGAACTGTGTGAACAATCAGGAGTTTTCATCCTCATTTCAGATAAAATGCACTTCAAACCAAAGGTAGTCAGAAGGGATAAAGAAGGACAGTTCATACTGCTTAAGGGAATCATACATCAACAAGACATAACAATCATAAATATTTATGCTCCAAACAATGGAGCATCTATGTACATCAAACAAACTCTTCTCAATTTTAAGAATCAAATAGACCACAACACAAATAATTCTGGGTGACTTTATCATACCTCTCTTACCCCTGGATATATCTTCCAAAAAAAATTAAACAAAAAACTATAGAACTAAATAATACAATCAACAATTTATTCTTAAGAGACATATATAATTTCATCCATCATTGAACAAATACACTTTGTTCTCATCAGCACACGTATCCTTCTCTAAAACAGACCATATGTTATGCAAAAGAGCAAATCTTAGCAAATAAAAAAAAAATTAGAGATGCCATCCTGTATTCTATCAGATCATAATAGGAGGAATTTAGAAATCAATGGTAAAATGAAAAATAGAAGCTACTCCAACACTTGGAGACTAAATAACATGCTACTGAATGATGGATGCTACTGAATGGATAGCAGAAGGAATCAGGGAAGAAAAAAAAAATACTTAGAGGTAAAGGAGAACACTGACACAACATACCCAAATCTCTGGGTCACTAAGAAGGGTGCTAAGAGGAAAGTTCATTGCATGGAGCTCATTCATTAAAAGAATAAAAGTCAACAAATAAATGATCTAACATTACATTTTGAAGCTGTAGAAAAAGAACAAATCAACACCAAAAAGAAAATAATTAAAACCAGAGCTAGAATCAATGAAACTGAAACACTTCAAAAAACTGAAAACAAAAAGTTGGTTCTTTAAAAAGTAAGTAAAATTGATAAACCCTAAACTATACTAATGAAAAGAAACAGAAAGAAAAATCAAATTATTAAAATTCATGATTAAAGAAGAAATATCATGATGGACACTACTGAAATACAGGAGATAATTAGAAACAGTTTTGGAAATTTATACTCTAATAAAATAGAAAATCTCGAGGGCATTGACAAATTTCCAGAGACAAATGATCTAACTGAATCAGGTAAAAATGCACAATTTAAACAAATTCATTTCAAACAATGAAATAGAAGACAACATCCAAAGCCTACCAACCAAGAAAAGAATCTGGATCAGACAGATTCTCAGCTGAGTTCTATAAAATCTTCAAAGAAGAATTAACATCAATACTCCTCGAATTATTCCATGAAATAGAAGAGGACGGAACCCTTCCATACTGATTCTATGAGGCTAGTATCAATCTGATACCAATACCAGACAAAAACACATCAAGGAAAGAAAACTTCTGACCATTATCCCTGATGAAAATAAACAAAAAAAATTCTCAACAAAATTATGGCAAATCACATACAAAAACATTTTAAGAAGATAGTGCACCATGTTCAACCGGGGTTCATCCCAAGGATGCAAGGTTGGTTCAACATACAGAAATCAATAAATGTAATTCATTACATCAATAGACTTAAAGACAAGAATCATATGATTATCTCAATGGATGCAGAAAAAGCATTTGACAAAATACAGCACCTCTTTATGCTCAAAACACTAGACAAACTAGGGATATTAGGATCATGGCTTAACATTGTGAAAGCCATCTATGCTAAGCCCAAGGTCAATATCATTCTAAATGGAAAAAAAAAAAAAATTGAAAGCATTCCCTATAAAAACTGGAACAAGGCAGAGATGCCCTCTTTTATGACTTCTATTCAAAATATTTCTGGAAACTCTAGTCAGAGGAATCAAACAGATGAAAGAAATTAAAGGGATATGAATAAGAAAAGAACTCAAACTATGTTTATTTGCCAGTGACATGATTCTACATCTAGAAGATCCAAAAAATTTCACCAGAAAACTTATAGAATGAATACATGCATTCCGGAAAAGTAGCAGGATATAAAATCAATACCTATAAATCAAATGCATTTCTATACAATAGTGATGAATCCTCTGAAAGAGAATTTAGGAAAACTACCCCATTCACAAAAGACTTAAAAAAATAAAGTACTTGGGAATCAATCTAACAAAAGAGATGGAAGACCTCTACAAGGAAAACTATAGAACACTAAAGAAAGAAATTGAAGAAGACCTTAGAAGATATAATAGAAGATATAAATATCTTCCATGCTCTTGGATAGGCATAATTATCATTGTCAAAATGACCATTCTACCCAAAGTGTTACACACATTTAATGCAATTCCTGGTAAAATCTCAATGACATTCTTCATATAACTAGAAAAAAGCAATCATGAAATTCATTTGGAAAAGTAAGAGACCCAGAGTAGCCAAAGTAATCTTTATCAAGAAAATTGAAGAAGGAGGCATCAAAATACCAGTCCTTAAATGATATTACAGAGCAATAATAACAAAAATGGCCTGGTATTGGCAACAAAGCAGATGTGTAGATCAATGATACAGAACAGAAGACAGAGACAAACCCACATAAATATGGTTATCTCATACTAATAAAAGGCACTGAAAACAGACATTGGAGAAAAGATAGCCTATTCAACAAATGGTGCTGGGAAAACTGGAAATCCATATGCAGCAAAATGAAATTAAACCCCTATCTCTCACCCTGCACAAAACTCAACTCAAAGTTGATCAAAGACTTAGGTAACAGAACAGAGAGCATGTGTCTAATAGAAGAAAAATTAGGCCCAAATCTTCACCATATCATTTTAGGACCTGACTTCCTTAACAAGTCTACTACAGTACAAGAAATAAAATCAAGAATCAATAAATGGGGATGGATCCTAACTAAAAGTATCTTCTCAGAAAAGGAAATAATAAATAACATGAAGAGATAGCCTACAGAATGGGAGAAAAATCTTTACCACATGCACCTCAGATAGAGATTAATCTTTAGGATATATAAAGAACTCAACTCACTAAAAAAAAAAAAAAAAAACAAATAACCCAATCAATAAATGGGCTAAGGAACTGAATAGACACTTCAATTGATTAAAATTGATTAAAAACATTCAATTGATTAAATTAAAATTATTAAAAATTAATCAATTAAAAATTCAATTGATTAAAAATATATTAAAAAATGTTCATCATCTCTATCAATTAGAGAAATGCAAACCAAAACTATTCTAAGATTTTATCTCACTTCCGTTAGAATGGCAATTTTCCAGAATGCAAGCAATAATAAGTGTTGGTGAGGATTTGGGGAAAAAGGTACACTCATATATTGCTGGTTGAACTGCTAATTGGTGCAAACATTATGGAAAGCAGTATGGAGATTCCTCAGAAAACTTGGAATCATTGTTTGACCCAGCTATCCCCCTTCTTGGTTTACACCCAAAGAACTTAAAATCACTATACTACAGTGATGCAGATACATCAATGTTTATAGCAGCTAAATTCACAATAACTAAACTATGGAACCAACCTACATGCCCCTCAGTAGAAATGAATAAAGAAAATGTGGTATGTATACACAATGGAATATTACTCAGCCTTAAATAAGATTGAAATTATGACATTTGCAGGTAAATGGATTGAGGTGGAGGATATCATGCTAAGTAAAATAAACCAAACTCAAAACATGATAATAGGGGAGGACTGGGAAGAATTAGGGAACTTTGGATTGTGTAGACACGTGAGAGAGGGGAAGGGAGAGTGTGTGGGAAAGGGAAGGAGGGTGGACTGCGACACTCTTGCCTAATATACATGTATGTTACACTCTCGGTGTGACTATGCAGCATGTTCAACCAGATGAATGAGACGTTGTGCTCCATTTGTGTACCATGTGTCAAAATGCATTCTACTGTCATGTACAACTAATCAAAACAAATTAAAAAATAAAGAATTTGAGAGTGATTGTGACATGCAGAAACTTGGGAGAACAGGAGATTCAGAGTGTAAAAAACCCACTGGACTATAAATGCATAAAACGATGGCCAAACAATAGTTACCAAAGCAGTGAAAATTAGGCAAAAATTATATATGATTTGATATATTAGATTGGCAGACACTAGCATTTGGCAATATAGAGAGAAATTAGAACTCTCATACACTGCTTGAGGAAGTTACAGAAAATTGGAGATCTTTGGTAAACATTTACTAAATGTACAAAGTGCTATATCCAGTGATACAGCATATTCTCTCCTCGACAAGATCAGCATGTACCTATTTCTTCTAACAGGGGCAGTAAATACAGTTCAATCACTGGACTCCTATGACCCAAAATGGCAACCCTCAAAGAGCTACACAGCTCGTATAGGAAAAGGATACAGTGCAGCAATGCTATTGAAGTCAGAGTAGAATTTACAACGATGATAACTACACCAAAAGAAGAGAAGAAAGGAAGTGAGATGTTCATTAATGAACCTACACTGGGACCCAGAGAGAAATCTTCCAGGATCCTGAGAGCAGTGTTAAAAACCACATTTTTTTAAAATCCTGAAAGCAAAGTAGAGCTATTAACATTTTAACTAGAACCCATGAACAGTCAGATTTATATGCTGCCAGAGAGAGGGATAATTCAAGAAATAATTGGCAATATAAGACTTTCAATCTTCCCATTTGGAATACGTGTGCCATTCTCAAGTAGAGACAAGTGAAGGAGCTTATTAATGATAATAGCCAAGTTTCTAGAGATAAATAAAATAAAGCTGAAAGATGATATTTCCAACTTGTTAGCTTGAGATATTTTAGAAAACTATTTAAACTTTCTGAACCTAAATTCTTAATTAGTAAAATAATAGCTACCACACAGAGATGAACAACTCTTAAGTGTAATAATTTATATAAAGTGCTTAAGAAAATGTTAACAATATAGCAAGAACTTAAAAAATATAAGTTGTTATTGTGGACTGTCATTCATGGAAAGCATCACAAGTATTTTCTTTTCACTGGTGCAGTAGCACTAGGATTTACATTTTTGTAAATATTCTGAGATTCTCTGTTGCTAACTTCAAACATGTATCCAAATAACTGAATTCCAGATATTTAAGAAAATGAAAACCTCTAGGATTTGTGGATGGAAAGCTGCAGTTCAAAATGGGGGTTTTAAGGAGAACAGAAAAAGGTAAAATTATGGATATATGGTACTGACAAAGAGAACTAGAAGAGTGAGTGCCAAGGGTGACCATAGAGGTCTGTGGGCCTTTCAGGGAGATTATTGTCTTCTTTCATTCATATTTACTGATATGAAATGATATCTTAGGAATTGAGATGCAATATATATACTTATCAATGATATGCATCCAACTGGCTAGTAAGAGTTATCTAAGGGCACAATGAAAACAAGAGCGTGAGACACAAAGAAGAAAGCAACTTGACCTGCAGTTATTGCTTTCTTTTTTGATTTTCATACAGCTATTATACATAAACTAAACAGAAGTATTTCTTTTTTTGAGATTTAATGGTATAGAAAAGGCAGCATCTCAAGAGAAGATAAATATAAAATTTTAGACACAAGGACAAATTTCTGACCGGTTTTGACTTGGGAGAATGGCAGATAAGTTTATTAACACAGACATCATCAACCCTGTCTGCTTATAGTCTTATGAAATAGACTGAAACCCCATTTCACACCAGAACACTTGTTTTATGTTATCTTGGTAATTTACTCCTGTTTGATCTGGGACATCATCTTCTGTTTTGAACATCAGAACTCTCAGTGTTTAGGCCTTTGGAATGAAATTGAATCATCTCATCAGCTTTCCTGGTTTTCCAGTTTTCAGAGGGCAGATCATAATAATTTCCTTGGTCTCTGTAATTGCATGAATGGGTTCCTATAATACTTGAGGAATTATTATAGAAATATTTTACGTCTATACACACGTGAGTGTATACAAACACGAACACAGAAACACAAACACAGACTCACATATATGCTTGTTCTAAAAATGAAAAATTGGCTACAGAACTTGCTAATTTGTAGAACTGTAAGAGTTTTGAGGTATGCATTAGAAAAAACTTACATTGCTGTGAATGGGTGATACCATTGAGGTCTCAGAAAGGAAAAAAGAAGTAGAGAGCTTCAACCTTCCTATAGCATGCCTAAGGAGTCCTGAATAGAAAGTTGAATGAAATATGGATGGCAAGCATGTCAGAAGGAAACCAGGAGCCAGCATGTCATTAGACAGTGACTAAAAGGTCATCCTGGTCTTAAAGTGGCAAAACTTGGTATAACTCTGTGTCCTAGTATTTTCTGGAAAGGCAGCACTTGTAAGTGATGAAAATTTATATTTGAATGAAGAGATATCTAAAATACTGAAGAAGCTCTATGGTTCTTCTTGACTACTTGCAGAAAAGTAGAAGAGAGAAATGTTTTAAAGATAGAATTGCTCATTAAAAGTGAAGGAAACATAAAGGTTTGGAACATCCTTGGCCTCTTCTTGTTGAAAACAATGAGAGAACTTATTCAGGAAAGAACAGTGTAGCCAAGTACAGCCAAATGAACCTTTGATAATAAAACTAATTAGACTTGTCATCAGAAGCTAGGAGCTCTTGTCCTAGAAAATGAAAGATGACCCCAAAGGGTCATTCAAAGATCATCAGTCTGATTTCAAAGGAGGTTCTCTAATGCCTCAAGGACTTTGGCTATGCTATGCTAGTTGCCTCCTCACATGGTGGGCTCAGTTCCCCACATTCTGGATCTGTGATGCTTTCTTGTCCCACATGTGATTCCTGCAGGCCCTATTATGTCCTACATCTGTCCAGAAAAACTGAAGAGGGTAGGGCAGTGTTCCTCTAGCTAGATATCAAAGCATACCTAGGAGAGGTGCTGGCAATGGACACCACTTGAAAGTCAAGGGTATAAGGTAATTACCTGTAGGAGTGGGACCCAGGGAGAGAATGTCCTTGTTACTACAGAGAGCGACCACTAGGGCAATGTTCAGCTGAGTTCTGTAAGTGGGGCTACACACAGGTGGGCAGGCAGGGTCACAGGGGTCAAGAGTAGGCAGTTGTCAAGGTGTCCAATGTACATAAAATACCTAAAATAATATGTGACCCATATTAACTGTGAAATAAATAATATCTATAGTTAACATTTAAGCTATTTTTTTTTTCATGACAGTGTGTTTTCTCTGTGCTCAAGCTTACGGAAATGTTCCTTGGTTCATCATGAAGTGAAATAAGGCTCTTTCAATGAATGAAATCTTCACAATTCACCCATTATAAAAGGCCAAAGGCAATAGAAAAGATTACATTTATTATGATTTCCAGTATCCTAAATATTCCATGATTTCTGTAAATAAGGGGTAAATCTATAAGCAAATGATAGGGCATAATATTTCACTCATTCATCTACAACCCAGTTTAGACTGCATATGAAGGCTGAATAACCCAGTAAATTAAATTCCCTCATGTTTTATGTGAACACATTGTATTTTTGAATGGATCTTTAGATACTTGGTTCCACCTGTTCTTCCTCTTTATTGGTAACCAGAAGTCCTCTGTTTTTAGGCAGTATATTTTCAAGATTCTTAGCAATGTGTATTATAAAATGTTGATTTGGTTTGTGACCAAATTCTTGAACCCTGTACTTCTATATTCTTTCCCATTGTTTAGCTCTTCCTGTGAGCACCTGGAAACAAGACATCTTTAAAAGTAAGTAATATCTTTAACCCATCTTCATACAACACAATCTCTTTAGAAGTTAAAGAGCACTATTAAGTTATATCTTAATGATAGGCTCAAATGGTTGTCTCTTGGAGATTTTTGGTGTATGAAGTACAGAATCTTTCAAGACATGGTGCCCCAAATAAAAGATTCTTTTTTAATCTCTAAGGGGAAAGAATAGGTAGAAACTAAATATTCAAAGACCCATCTCAAAATCCAAAGTGTATGTATAAATCATAGCAATGAGCTGATCTGAAAAATCTATCATGAAGAAAGTAGTTAAAACCATTTTTAATGGTGTTGATATTGGCATTGGATCTGCCATTTTGCTGCCACCAGCATTCTTCCCCCCAATACCATTTTACAACCCAAATAGTTAGCCTGGGAACTTCCTGGTCAGTCATTGGTCCATTGTTATTAGCCCATGAAATTCCACTACTTAAGAATCACTCCCCTTTGCATTTTTTTCTCTATCCCCCCCCATTCTCTCTCTCTCTCTCTCTCTCTCTCTCTCTCTCTCTCTCTCTCTCTCTCTCTCTCTTTCTCTCTCTCTCTCACCCTGCAGGCAGACACTTTGCCTGTCCGCTTAATAAAATCTCTTGCATGAGTTCCTGTGTCCTGAGTATTTTCTGGGTACTTTCATTGGTGCTGTGACTTGGATAGGCTCTTCTACTGCCACTTAAGTGAGTGGAATCTCATCTCTTGCCCCAGACCCTGAGATGCTGGCCTCACCTTCCATTCGCCTGGACACTCTCCTCCATATCCAGACACTGCCCGGCCTATTCGGTGAGTAGCTTCTCCCCCAGTTTTGGTTACCTGGGAAGTGACCGTCGAGCATCCAGTATCCCTGAGACTCTCTGCAAGTCAGGGGAACCCCCAACCGTGGTTCTTGTAACTATGGCTGAATCCCTATACTGATTGTTGTGGAAGAGCTCCAGGCTGACAGGGGACTCTTTCCCAAGAGGATTGCCTCTTGTGAGACCTACTCTCATCCTGGGTTCTCTCTATGACATTTTTGTCTCTATGAAAGCCCTGGCACCAGGCACCCAGGTACCCCTACTGGCTTAGCCTGGACACTTATCTAGTGGTAGTGACTACTCCCTGGAGAACTCGTCCTTCACTCAGGTGATTCCCTGGAGGTCGAGGGACACCTCACCTCTATATTCGCCAATTCCTCTCTCGCAAAGGGCAACTTGCTCTCAATCTTCACCCATACCTCCCTGGGTTGCTTCTTAGTTAATTTAAGAGTCCCCCTGCTTCACCCAGGACCTCAAACCAAATGGCACTTCAGATTCCAATATTTTTCGGGATCTTTTTAATTTCTGAGAGTGCTCAGGGAAATGGAAAGAGATTTCCCTGCATTCAGGTTTTCTCTTTCTTGCAATCTTTGCTCTTCCTGCAAACAAAAAAATTTCTCTATCTATCCCTCTCTCTCTCTTTCTCTCCCTCCCCCGCCTTTCTCTTTCTTGCTCCTTCATGCTATTTTACTAAAATAATAAATGACATTATCATTTTTTCTTCTAGGACTCTTGTTTTTCGTAAATGCTATATTTTTTGAGCTCACAATTTTGATCCTATATACCTAGGTTAATGGTTTTTTGATCAGTTCTATTTTTATTCAACTCTAGAAGTATTTTTAAACATCAGTTACATTGCAGTGGAGATTCACCAATAGAGGCTACAAGACCTTTGCTTTTGTGTTAAGTGTATGTTGTGTTGTCTAATGTCATGTTGTCTATGTATGTACATGATAACAAAATTGACATAAATAACAAACACTCATAAAATTAAAGTTTAAGAAATGAATCCAGATACCTTTAATTCATGTGATTTAAAAAGGTGTAATTTAAAATTGGATAAACAAATAAAGGTAAAATGTCTTTGAACTTACTTACCTCACAAGTCTCCAGGTAGTCAAATTAATAAAATGTTGATGTCTATAAAATGTCTAATATTGATTTTTTTCTAGGACTTTTCTTCAACAGGAAAGAGACGGCAGATACTATACAATACACTTATCTGATATCTTGGTTTTTACAGTAAAATAAGTAGGTTATATATAAAGGGATCCATTAATTTCAACTGTGTTTCAGAGTACAGTACATAAAAAAATATTTCATCTTATTAAAATGGAGTAATTTATCTAAATTCAGACATTTCATAAGACTTGTTTCAGAATTTGATCCAAAGGGGGTCAACATATACTAAAGAAAAATAAAATTTTTTAGGTACAAAAATATATTTAGTAGAAGGGAGAAGAAAATGTTTTTGGGTAGGAAAGTCTTTCTGTGAGGAACACTGGGATGTGATCCATGGTCATTGCCTGCTGGTTGTCCCCTCATGGGAATCTGAGTCACCTTGACTGTGCCCCCTCCTCCCTGTCCAATATCCACCATAGGGTGTTTCTGCCTCTTGCTGTTGCCGACCTCCTCACCGCCACAGACTCCAACTCTGGACAGTCTTCCCTCTACTGGCAGTGAGTGCTCAGAGCTCTTCTAGTGTGGCCCTGAACTCCCTCTCTCTCTCTACAAAATCCCAAGGGCTGGGTCAGAGTCTCCATTGACTTTGAGAACAGATGTGTCAGAGATGGTGATGACCCTCACTGTCTGCTTTTGCATGGGAAATAAGAGAGGTTAGGGGGATGCCCCTTCCTCTCCTATTTCCCATCTCTGAACTCTTAAGAACTCTTCACCATGGGCTTTGCCCAATCTAAAATTTTCTGTGACCCTCTTGACTGTTTCCTCAAAAACATTCGCTTCTCCATTTGACTCCAGATCTCAAGCCTCACAGCTTATTTTCTATCGCAGCACAGTCTGACCCCAATATAAGTTAGATAACGACTCCTCTTGGCTGAGAATGGGACTTATACAACTTCTGTCACTGTAGCAGCAAGCGGTTAGAGATTCCCTATGTTCAAACCTTCTCTTCTCTTCACTCTCGCCCTTTTTGTGTCAATGAGAACAATATTGGGGACTTATTTATATCATCTAATGTTCTATAACAGGACATGTTAGAGCCTAATTAGTTTAAATGTTAATATTCTGAAACATGAAAGCATTTTGCCACTTTGCCACACAAAATGAAAGTTAAAAGCTCTGTCAGCATTTCCTTGATTTATGTTTTGGATGTAATATTGTGTTAACTAATATCCACATAGACTCAGGAAACAATACATGTGAGCCTTGTAAAATGATGTTTAAAGAGGAGGCAAAGATAAGCTTCAGAACTAGAACACTTTACCTAAGATTTGTGAAGAGCCCCACCTTACCTGAGATAAGGTTCTACCTCCCAAACTGCTGCATTTCAGAATGGCTCCAAAATAAGATAGATTTCAGCAAATTTAAAGTTATATTCAAAAAGATTGTTTTTTGTTGTAAAATTACTGTGATCTCAAACAGGGGATATAATGTATAGCTCAGTCAAAATTCAAGATAGCTATTACACAAACTAAATGTTTTACTGTTGTTAATTCCAGTTTGTATTTTCCTTGTAAACTCTATAACTGTTGCCTGATTTATTTTTTACAGAAGTACAGCTTCAAGAAAAAAAACAACATAAATTAATGTGAGATAATAAGCCATTACCTATAGGTCAATAATATAGACCCCAATTAAATAAAAGGGGTCTATAAATAAAATGACTGTAATGTCATAACCTTTGAAGTTAAAAACCAGTACTCTTACTCTATGACTGGTGAAACTGGCTTGCTGGATGTTTAAGATCAAGTCTAAGATCAAGATTAACACAAAAGGGCCAAGAAAACCAGTATTTGGCTCTAACGCTCTGAGTCAGCCTGAACCCAGGGAAAGGGAGAGCTTCTCTAAGGAGCTTTGCAACTCTGGGACACAACCTCCTGATCAGGGAGATTGATGAGAACACTAGAGGATGTGAAGCCAATCAGTGCACCTGCTGCAGAGGAGGGTTATTAAGAAAGGGAGACATCCATGATGCTTCCAAAGGAAGTCACTTCATCAAGGAGACCCTACCTAAAGGAGCTAAGAAGCTGCTCTCAAGTTCTCCATGAGTAACCCCTATGGGAACTCAGCTGATCCTTAACGACAGATAAAACAAGGTCAGTTTGACCAGCTTGGTCTTGAATCCCTAGCAAAACAATTAAAACCAAAACATAGCCATTCCTGGGCATTTAAAAGAAGAAACAATAAATAAATGTGACTTAAGACCTACACTTGTGTTAGCCCCAAGAATAAGTAAGATTGGAGGCTACAAAAGAAATTTTTAAGCAAGAGTGCCTGATAACTCTCAAAAGAAACTGCCAGAGTCAGAAATATTTGGTCGTTTTAAAATCTACAGATCTTCCTAAACAAGACCATGACTGCCAAATTGCCTACAGAAGTTCCTACAAGATGAGATACACAAGTTCACCAATCAATCAGTCAATCAACCACTTCTCCTTCAAGACTATCATTCCCTGACACCCAAAGCCGAGACCTACAATTCACTATTGACTCTGGCTCCAAAACTCTGCTCCCACCTAAAGCCTTCCCTAATCCTTTTTTTTTTTTTTTTTTTTTTTTTAAATAGGAATGACACTCTTCACCCCTAACCAGAAGGAAGAAGCTACAGAAGAAAGACCATCATCCTACTCCTGATATCTATAGAAACAAAAAGGGAGGAATATTGGCATAAGATCTGCCATTTTGCTGCCACCGGTATTCTTCCCCATCACACACCCAGATTGTTAGCCTGTGAACTTTCTAGTCAGTCATTGGTCTGTTGGTATTAGCCTGTGAAATTCCAGTACTTAAGAATAGTTCCCCCACCATTTTCTCTCTCTCTCTCTCTCTCATTTTTTTTCTCTCTCTCATCCTGTGGGCAGACACTATGTTCACTTAATAAAATCTCTTTCATGAGTTCCTGCATCTGGAGTGGTTTCTGGGTGCTTTCAGTTGAAGTCTGGGGGAGTTTTATCTAAATGTATACACTGAATGTAGTAAAAGTAATAGATGAACATATTGTAAATTATGGATTAACCAAAACAAAGCATGAAACCAATAAGTGGAAAGTGATAGTATGGCAAGAGAAGTTGAATGTAAGACTACATCTTACAGAAGATTTGACAGACAAAAAGAAAGTGACAGGTGTGTCTCTGAAGAGAATATGGGAGAACCAAACATTTAAGTATAGATTCAAATAATATTGAACAGAAGAAATTTGAGTATATTTAAAATATCATAACAATTGTGCATAATGTTAGAAAAAAAGCTAGAGAAGGCCACTTTCAATAAGATAACATTCATGAAAACCTTTAAAATGCATATGCAAATTCTTATAAAAATGGAAATGTGATCCTTATATTCAATAATGTAGTCAGATGCTGGAGATAAAGGAAAGGGAGGGACATTGGTCAGAGGCTTTAATTCTATGACTTTATTTTTTGAAGTGCACACATGTATACACACATGGACACATACACGTAGTGCATGTTATCTAAATTTGTACTGGTAATGAACCATTAGGAAAGAAATTTTTACATATAAAATAGAAAATAGAGAATCCCTAATGTAAAATTTTTTTAGTTGTATTGGGGCAAAATTGTAGCTCTTTAGTCTAATGTCTAAACAGATTGCCTCCACAAACCTCCATAGGGACATATGAGGATTAGAGTGCGAACCCAAGACTTGCATTTCATGTCTTGACACAGCTACAGAATCAAGCACAAGCATATGACTGAGAATAGTTAACTATGATAACTAATTGCCTAGTGTTGGAGATTTAGTTCCAGTTTCTTTAGGATATGCCAAAACTATTCTTACGTTGACTTGAAAATGATCTCTTTGAAAGAACTACTTTCACCGAATAAATTATTTTGAATGATATTTCAGAAAAGAATGATATAGATGTTTAAAACCAGTAATTGATTCTGGACCTACTAAGTCAGAATTTTCATGATGCAGACTTGGCATCTGGGACATTATGATAATCAGAAATATTTGAAAGCAGAGACAAGTCATGAATTTGGAGGCAGAAGGCAGGAGAGATTTTTCTTTTTCTTTTACCTTTTTCTCTTTATTCCTCCTGCTTGCTTGCTTACTTGTTGAAACTTGAGCAGCTGTAACAGAAATTAGGCATAAATTTGAGGAAGTCCCACTTTAGTTACTCATGTATTTTAAATAATTTAAGTACATAATTTTTCTCAGATTCAAATAAACAATAACAATATATTTTTAAAAAGTGTTAAAGTAATGTACTCCTTAGCTACAGACTGGGTTAAAATCTTATCTTTACCAACCCAGCTTTCTGATGTTGGGAAGTTTACTCTTCCTGCCAGTGATTCTATTTCCTCATCCATAAAGTAGAAAATACTATGATTTGAGTTTTAAATGTCCCCCAAAGACTGGTGTGTTGAAATTTTGATCCCAGCCATTGATACTATTGAAAGATGGTGGAACTTTTAAGATGTAGGGCTTAGTGGAAGTAAATTAGGTCACTGGTGACATATACTTGAAAGGGATATTGGAACCTCAGCACCTCCTCACCTATTAATCTGCTTTCTGATTGACATGAGGTAAGCAGTTTTCCATACCTCAAGCTCCTACTATAATGTACCATCTCATGTCAGGCCCAAAAGCAATGTGGTCACATGGACTAAAGTCAATAAAACCATGAAATAAATAAACCTTTACTCATTTTAAATTGCTTATCTTTGGTTATTTGTTACAGCAGCAGAAAGCTAACACAGGGGCTATAGTACCAAGTTCATAAGGTTCTTATAAGATTTCAATGTGTAATATAAAAATATTCAAAGTACCTGGCACAATCACTTCTATAGTGATATATTGCAGGCATTATGGATTCATTTTATTATTTTACGTTTCATAGATTTGTGAAGTGGGTAGGCTATTGTGCCATTTTTTTTTCCTTTTATTCTTATCTGTTTTCTTACTCACATACTTCTTTCATTTTTTGTTTCTGTTCATTCTATCAGCATGAAAAGAGCAAGGTACTGTGCTAAACCCGAGGCCTACAAAGATAAATGAACACAATAACTAATTTACAAAGGATCAGCATCTACGAGGAAAGAAATGCACATTATTTGAGAATATTTATTTTCAGATCAAAAGGATATTCAGTGAGAAAGGGGGCAGAATAATCTAGAATGACTTTCAGAAAAAACTTAGCCCTATAAGCTCAAATGTAGGTAACTCAGACTTTTTAAAAAATTTGTTTGTTTTGTTCTGTTTCTTCTTGCTCTCCACCCTACCATACTCCCCATTAATTGAGATACTTCTATTTACTCATCTGAATAATAGCTGGTAAAGTGGTTAGAATGCATTTAAAACCCTCTTTATTCTTAACATATTTGAGAAGTATTATTTTTTAGCAGATTGAAATTAGGATGCTATACTGTCTTCCAGAGTTTGTAGTAAAATGTGAGCTGAATTCCATTTCCTTAAAGAGATAACTTATTCTGCTTCTTAAGATTCATCTTTCTGAACATCTTTTATTCAGTTCAACTGAAGGACAGAATGGAATGAAACAGATAATGAGCTAGCTGTGCATTAGACGAACCCTTTTGAATAATAAAAAAAGTACATTTGCTCCCTTAGGTTATGTTTCAACAGAAAAGGCATGTATCCATATAGTCAAGAAAAGGCATAAGGGGTCTCAGAACATCAAAATGAAGAATTCAAAGTGTATTACTACTATAGAGGAAAGAAAATATCTCACTAATGTGTCTGTAGGACAGGGTTTTATGATATCATGAATTAAATGGGTGTTGATGAATTTATTTTTTTTGCATAATAAGAACATCCAACAATGAATTATAGATATCTGAGAATTTCTAACAGTAGATCTTAATTTCTAATATTAGATGCATACTAATCAAATTACTGAGAAGAAAAGAACAGCAAATGGGCCACATAAAAAATCATGAATTTCTTATACAATGACACCCCCAACCAAGATTCATTTAAATTTCCTCAACAGTATTCATTCTTACTGTAGTAGGATGTAATAAAACATTGAAGGTAACAGATACACTTGCCATATAAAATGTTTAATTAGGAAATCAGAAATATAGCAGGAGTAACAATTTTCCTAAAACTGCACGTATGTACATTTTTATGACATAGGCCATTAGGGTGAATTACGTGACTTTATAAATGCACTTCATAAACTGACTTACCTCCAACCTTTGTATTCCTAGTAGATTATTCTTAATATTGTAAATTAACAACACTATAAATAGTCATTTTGTAATTGTGTCATAACAAAAGTAATAACACTGGAAATTTCAAAGTACCACTTTTCAAAATGCTCATAGACTTATAATCATTAATTCTATGAAACAATTTTAAGAAGGGAAAATTTCCTACATGATAGGTCAAATTATCACTAATAATATTAAAGGACCAGAATTACCAGTTGTCATTTTCTGCCCCTCAATATCACTGTTTCTGTTCATGCTTCTTGTAGTGACTATAAAAGTAAATAATTTATAAATTTATAAGTGGAGAAAATATTCTCAAAGAATAATAGTGTCTCCGAACTTAAATTAGAAAGTAGCTGAGTTGATTGTGTTACTGTCCTGGAACAATTAATGCTGTGTTTTATGAAACCGCTTTTCATTGAGAATGTCTAGAATGGAAGGAAAATTGAAACAGATATGAAATCTTAAGTAACTCAATTTTATGTAAATTTATGTATGAAACAAAAAGCAGCATGGCAATGAAATCTTCTGGGCTTTAATTTGATTTGAGGTCTGATACATATTTTGACCATCTTTCCTTCATGCAAAAAGGAAAATACTCCAGATAGAACAAGTCATTGACTGCCTAATGTACATCAATCAAACTTGCTAACTTATGATGTTTCTCAAGGGTATTGGCTCTTTGGTAGTCATCAGAAATATAAATGGACAATGTGGTGTGGGTATGCTGTGCAATGGAGCAGAGAGGCAAGATATTCGATGTGCCATATTCCTTCACTTCAAACAACTAATTAATGGGCTGCTATATATCCTGTTTCTCAGGGGTCAGAGGTATTGTTAAGAATCCTCAATGTTGCCTGTTTAAATTAAAAGAGATGACAGACAGATTCATATGGGCATTAAGCATAAAGGGGGGGTGAGTGCGATAAAGTCCTTGTCTGTTTAGAGCTCATCCCCAAGAATTGGAGCAATACCACCCAAAGGACTGGATTCCCCTTAATAAATCTAATAAATTTCACTTATTAAACTTTAACCCTTAAAGAAGAATTAAAGGTTGTTCTTTCAAAGAAAGTAATGAATTTGATATATTTGTCTGGGAAGCCACTTCCTTAAATCAGTTTCTTGATTAAACCACTTAGAGTTTAACCCACAGAGTATGTTGAAAAGGAATCATATTTCTGAGAAGATTGGTGTCACCAGCTACAGAATTTTCTTCTCTTTTTTGGTAAGGCAAAATACATTATTGCAGTGTGAATTTCAGTGTTTGAATATCAATGTTTTGAAATTAGACTAAAAAAATGTTTTTAGTCTAAAACACCATTAAAAAAGGAAAATTGAGAACCTTATGTCACACAGCACACATTAAATAAGGCTAAATTCACACTGAACTTGATTTTTATTAAATAAAGTATACTTTTGATGTTTACATAGAGTTCAACTATTGTTTTAACATTTTAATTTTTTAATTTTTTCTGGATTAAATACTGTACAAAATTAAGTTTCATTCTTTTCATTCCCTCAGTATATACTCAGGTTCATTTAATGCTGAGTTACCTCGAGGAAAACTTGAATATTAAACAGAATTCAACACCAAAATTAATACTACAAACACTTTCTCTGTATCAAAAACCCCTCTAAGCTCTAAAATTATCAGACATACAGAAGGTTAAATTCTTAAAAATATGACATGATAAATATAAGCACAATAAAATCTTAGGTAATAATGGATAGAAAGTCATATGCATGAAATAAAAAGTGTGACGATAGTAATTGGAAAAATATTTGTGTAAATAGGCTTCCAAGAAAGCCTTTTTAGAATATACCTTCTAAACTCAGATCTGAAGGCTGAACAAATCTACTGAACATCTTTGGGAAGCATTATAGGGTGGAATGTTCAGAGGGCAGTCGAAGGAATGGTTTAGGAATGGCTGGAAAACAAAAAAAGAAGACACATGCCTGGAAACAGGGGAACAAACCATGTAAAACAATAAATAATTACATAAAAAATAATTTTTTGGGGGTACTGGGGATCAAAACCCCAAAAATAAATTTTTAAAAAGTCAAATCTTCTGGCTAATTGTAGGTAATAGAATCCATTCTCTCCCTCTCCTGAGAATAATAGCCACTGGAACATAGGAAAGCAGATATGGAGATGTCAGATTTTATTTTCCAAAGTTTATACTGGGCATTTTGTGAAAAACCAGGTTGCAGGTGTGTTGTAATGTATGTTAAGAAGAATGTAAAAGTGAGAAAGAGGAGAAACAGAGTCAGTGAAGTTTCTGCATAATTTTTAACCATACAACAGCACACCTTTGAAAGTTTATGTTGAAGCTCATCCCTCTTTCTCATGCCCCTCTCTACTCCTCCCTGCCATTTCAAATCAAATAACCTACTAGGTATTCTCTTGAAATGCTTTGTATTTTTGTCTCTGTATTAGATCATGAATTCATATTGGTTTACCTATTCTATCTGGCTGTTTAATTATATTTTTTGGTTACACTGTAGAACACATTCTTAACAGGTATGTTTGCATGTATTTTCTCAACCCACAATAAACCAGCAAAGCAGGGCATATCACCATATCAACAGAATTTTCAGATTTCAGTAACATATAGTGGTTCATGACACAGAGTGGTAAACTCAGAGAAGATGAGTGGAAATAACAGCCAAATTCTTATTTGCTAGCTTTGTTCTCTGTTCACTATTCAAGTTGTCACATAAAAATGTAAAGAATAAAAGAAAGTGTGTCTTCCAATTGTATTTTCAATTAGCACACTCAGAATCTTAATAAACAATGTTTCATACAACAGAAATCATAAAGCAGAATTATCATTCTATTTATTTAGTGAGAATGTTCGACCTTTTACCTCTCATTTTTTGACACTATTTTATTTGAAAAACATTAATAAGCAAGGGTATTTTTTAAAAAACAGATTTAAAACATCCAATTCAAAAAGGGTAAAATTCTAAATATACTCAGATTTATTTTTCTTGTATTTATCTATCTATTTATTTATTTATTTATTTATTTATTTATTTATTTATTTATTTATTTATTTCGTAGTACTGGGGATTGAACCCAGGTCCGTGTTCATACAATGCAAGCACTCTACCAACTGAGCCCTATCTCCAGCCCCTTTTCTTGTTTATTTTTAGTAATTGTTGCATAAATGGAGTATAATTTATCATTCTTCTGGTTGTACATGATGTAGAATCACACCAGTCGTGTGATCATATATGCACATAAGGCAATGATGTCAGATTCATTCTACCATCCTTCCTACCCCCATACCCACTCCCCTCTCTTCCTTCCCCTCTATCTAATCCAAAGTAATTCTATTCTTCCCTATCCCTCCTCCCTTATTGTGAATCAGGATCTGCTTATCAGAGTAAACATTCAGCCTTTGGTTCTTTGGGATTGGCTTATTTTGCTTAGTGTGATATTCTCCAGCTCTGTCCATTTACCAGCAAATGCCATAATTGCATTTTTCTTTAAGACTGGGTAATATTCCATTGTGTATATATACCACATTTTCTTTAGCCATTCATCTTTTGAAGGGCCTAGGTTGGTTCTAATAACTAATAATTTAGTTATTGTGAGTTGAGTTGCTATAAACATTGATGTGGCTGCATCTTTGTAATAGGGTGATTTTAAGCCTTTGAGTATCAACTGAGGAGTATATATATATATCATATATATACATCAAAGCTTGCTTCTCTTTAACTCACTAGAGGGCATATCCATCATTTCTAGTTTGCAAAATGTAAATAACTAATAAGCTTATTATTTGTACTATGTTTTGTATGTGAATATGAGTTTTCCTATTGCTTTAGTGAGTACCAAAAAATGAAGTTCCTGGGTGAATATCTAACTCTTGTCAAATTTGCCCAACATTTTTTCCAGTGTAGCTGTACTAGTTTGCATTCTTCCAGTTTTCTATGTGAGATTCAACTTCCCTGCAGCTATACCAGTATTTGGTATTTTCAGTATTTTTTATTTTAATCTTATAGCAGTTCTATCCTAAGGGGTTAAAGAGGTTTTAATTTATGTTTCACTATTGGCTAGCTGTGTACTAAATCATACATCTCTGTTAGATCTATTTAGTCACTTAACAGTGTGTTTTTTCAGAGAAAACTTTTAAAATTTATTTATTAAAGTTCAATTTATCATTTATTTTATGGATTATACTTTTCCATTCATGTGTAAGCACTATTGCCTTAAGCCTAGCTCACAAATACATTTTCTTGCTTTTTTTCTTCTAAATGTGCTGTGGTTTCTAATAGGTCTATAATTCGTTTTGAGTTAATATATATCAGTTTTAAGTCAAAATTCATTTCTTAAAATAGATATCCAGTTGCTTTAGTATCGCTTGGTGAAATTAACTTTGAAGTTTCATCAATAATAAATTGGCTATATTTATTTCCATAAACATTTCTGTATATTGTTCCATTAATATATTTATCTTTTTACCAATATCATACTCTTCTGGTTAATGCTAAGTCTTCAGATCAAGTAGTATTTCAAAATCCCTTTTGTGTTGTAGTTCCTTTGAATTTCTGTATAAATATAAACCTGACTAGTGTAAATCTTCAAAAACTTCTGAGATTGTGATGAAACAGTTAAATCAATACAGACCACTCTAAATCACATTATCCAGAAAATCAATTTGGCTCAACATTTATTTCTGTCTTCCTTGGTCTCTTTTAGCAGTATTACATAGACTTCGCCAGCCAGAACTTGCACAAATTTTGTTAGAATTACATAATTATTTTATTTTTGGAGATATAGTAAATGCTATTTTGAAAAAAATTAACCTTCAATTATTTTTATTGTTAGTTTATGAAAACATAATAATTTTTATTGGTGTTTTATCCTACAACTTTTCTAAATTTATATATGAGTATACTGATTTTTTAAAAATATTTTTGGATTTTCTATGTACATAAACATCAGCAAATATAAATAATTTCCATTTTTTATATTATCAAATAATAATTTCCTTGTAAGTCATGTATTTTGCTTTGTAGATCCTTTAAAAAATTTATTTTGTCTTTAACTTTCAGCTGCTTGAATATGATGTTGTTAGGTGTATATTTCTTTGGGTATTTGGGGGGATTTTCTGAGATACTTAAAAATGTAAGTATGTATAATTTTGATTTATTTGAAACTTTGAGTTATTAGGTTGTGTATACTTTAAATATTTGTATGTATTGCATACATATGATCTGATGCATGTACACACTACTCATAAACATACAATTGAAGTTGACAAAATAACAGTGGTAATATAATTCAATTATTGTTTAACTTAATATTTTTAGTAGATATAAGGAACTATGAAATAAGGATATTAATAATGAATAAGTTATTTGCTTATTCCATATTATATACCTATATAGACATTCTTATTTTAGAAAAATTGCTAATTATGTTGTAGCAAACATAAATTCAAATAAGGTCTCTTGTAAATAAAGTTGCATTAGGAACATTATAGATCCTTTACCAAATACCACACTCTTGTAGTTTATGAGTCATCATAGATTTCTTATTTTTGAAATTAAATTTTGAATCAAATTATTCCTATAGAGGCATTAATGATGCAAACATAAAAAAAACTTTCAGCAATAATAAGATTCTGTAAATTTTATATATTAGATTCAAATATTGTAATGAAGGGTCACATATGAAGAATAACTGTCTTAGAGAATATTACCAAGTATTTCACTTTTTGCTTCTTTTATGATTGTCACAAATTTTTATGATACATAATTATGCACCTTCCTAGTGATCTAAAGTACTTACAAATAAAATGTACACAATTTTAGTGTTTTTATAATGCTTTCTCCCATTGTATATACAGACTGGGAACAACTATCTCTCTTAATGATAATAGATGTCATAATTCTATAATTAAAGTGTAAAGAAATTCAAAGTTGTAAATGAATTAATGTCATTCCTGAATTTATTTCTAAGAACATAGTTATTTTTTCTGATTGTGTCTGCTTTATGATGTTGTGATTAAAGGATTACAAACTTTTCACTAAATACAAAAGAAGACTGGACACATGCACTATATATTTAATATTTCATCTTGAGAAACCTTGTTCAGAACAGAGATAGAGCAAGTCACATTAAATTTGCTGTGAGCTCAACCCTCTCAATCTCTGACATTCTTAATTTTACCAACAAAGATAAACGATGCAACAGAAATTGTAACATAACATTGATCATTTTATCATTGTCAACTGAGAACAAAATCACTTACTTGCCATGGGTTTTCCACAAACATTTATTATATGTTTTATCTTTCCTATTAGTACCCTATTGCACAAGTGTTTTCTGACATTAGTGCTATATATCAGGTGGGGAAAATATTTTGTTCATTAGATTTTAAATATTATCATGGAAATCTTTTCCTCACAGAAAAAATTAATTAATTTAATGAATTTACCAATATCTAGTTTTGAGTGGACAGTTACAATTCATATTTTCTCCAATGATACAAAATGATCTCGTTATTTTATAGCTGATAAGTCATTTATAAAAGTAGTTATGGCTATGAAACTGTAGGGAAAAAATTCCCCATCAAATGTTCTTGTAGCTAAACATTCACTTTGTAGCATTTATTTAAAACCATTATAATGAGAAGGATTTGATTCATTAAAAATTCCATTATAATGATTTTAAATGAAAGTATTAAAGAAAAATAGTTATATGAACTTATTTCAACATTTAATGAAGAGGCTTTCTTTCTTGTAATAAAAGAATATAAGGAATTCTGCTGCTGCTTAAAATATATTTCAATGTTTAATTATTTAATACAATTTTCTACTAGATGGAAAAGAGACTCAAAATTTCTTAGTACCAACTCAAGATAAGAATCACTAAATAAAATAGAAATAAATATATCCACAGTTATTTATGTAGGGTGGGAACAAGATTCTGAATTTTCTCAGAATATAGAGATCTTATTCATTTAGCTAGATTTTAATAAACATGGACAATATTGTATTTTTATCTTTCTGAGATTCCTTAACTTTCTTCTTAAAAATATATTTAGGAAATATCTATTTTCATCTGTTTATTTTTCACAAATCAGCTCATTTTCTGTGGCATGTATAATCTAAAATATTTTAATTGTTATACATTACATGAAGTTAGCCTGTTTGGTGACATATATGCAAGAAAAAATATTCTGCTTTACTTAAAAATCTTGAGATAGTTTCCTCTATCTACTACCATTAACATGTTGTAGATCTTTCTCTTTCACTTTTTATTTTCTAATTTAAACACAGTTATTTTTAACGTGTGTGTGTGTGTGTGTGTGTGTGTGTGTGTGTGTGTCCAGAAAGATATATAGGGAAAGAAGTTCCCAAAGTCATCTGCTCTGTGCTGTGGTGGCCCTGACTTTTGAGGTTTCAATGTGTCAATTCAGTGATTGAATCAAGTCCAATGTTGTCCCCTTCCTATATGCATATTTTTCAGGGTGAACTCTGCCTTTGTTTTTGTGCTTTTATTAATTCATCCTTATCTGGGTTTCCAATAATTGTGCTGTTCTTTCCTTATATTCCATTGAGACAAACTTGGAACCTGAGCTCCAAGTCATTCTCTCTCCCTGTTTTTCCTAACACTGACCACTTTTGCAATGTAATTTGGTAGAGGGTTATCGTTATTAGAGATTTCACATCAAAAGTGAATGACATACTTTTCTCTTGTTTCTTCACCCAAGTTTTTATTATTTCTTACGGAAACAAGTTTGGAGATAATTTTTAAAATTCACTATTTAAATATATATGGGCATTTTATGGAAATATGTCAAAGGAAGGCATCATCTCATATTCCACTTTATAAATATTGGATTTATTTTTACATGTAATTCATAGGAATCCCTGCACTTAATTTGATTATTTTTTTAATTTTTACTTTTTATTTTTTATTTTTACAAACTGCTTTTTGATTCATTGTACACAAATGGGGTGCAACTTCATTTCTATTGTTGTACATGATGTAGATTCACATGATTCGTGTAATCACACGTGTACATAGAGTAATGATGTTTGTCTCATCCCACCATCTTTATTTCCCCACCCCTCCCTTCCCTTATTTCCCTCCACATAATCTAAAGTTTCCCCATTATTCTCTTACCCAAAGGGCTTAAAATCAGCATACTACAGTGACTCAGCCACATCAATGTTCATAGCAACTCAATTCATAATAGCTAGATTGTGGAACCAACCTAGATGCCCTTTAACAGACGGATAGATAAAGAAACTGTGGTATAAATACACAATGGGATATTACCCAGTCTTAAATAAGAATGAAATTATGGCATTTGCTGGTAAATGAATGGAGCTGGCGACTATCATGCTAAGTAAAATAAGCCAATCCCAAGAAATCAAAGGCCGATATTTTTTTTTTTTTTTTTTTTTTTTGATACTGGGAATTGCACCCAGGGTTGCTTTACCACTGAGCTACATACAACCCAGAGCTTTTTTATTAATTTATTTTGGGACATGGTCTCCCTAAGTTGTTAAAGATCTCACTGAATTGCTGAGGTTGGAACTTATCATCCTTCTGCCTCAGCCTTCAGAGTTGCTCCCTGTGCTTAATATGAAAAAGAAAAAGAAAAAAACCTCACAGAGATAACAGGCAATTATTTTAAGTACACATTTCAAAAATTTTAACAAATTTATCCAATCATGTAAACACTCCATATTTAGTATAACATATAATATTTTTAATCATCTGAAAATTTCCTTTTTGCCCCTTTATAATTAGTCCTGCACTACTACCAGACTAGGCAACCACTTATTAGCTGTCATTACAAATTATATTTGCATATTTTAGGATGCACATCAATGGAATTTTACTGTACTTTCACTTATATGTCTTCAATAAGTCAGCGTAATGTTCTTGAGAGTCACTCATGTCATTTCAAGCAGCAACAGTCCATTAAATTTTATCACTTAACAGTAATCTATGGGATGGATATATCACAATTTGTTTATCTGTTCACCTATGGATAGACATTTGAATTATTTCCCTTATATACATAGTTGATATGAACATATGTAAACAAGTGTTTATGATTATATGGCTTCATTTCTTTTGAGTAAATATCTAAGAATGGAATTGTTGGATCATATAATAACTGTACATTTAACATTATAAGCAACTTCCCTATTCCTTTTCAAAATTTTACTTTGGTATTGGGAATGTATGAACATTTCAGTTGCTATATGTCTGCATTAATATTTTTTGTTGTTAGTTTTTGGATGTGTGACTTTTGTGTATACAGAAGTTTGTGCATCTCCTTGAATAATAAAGTATTTAGGTATTTTTCTTATTATTCACCTATACAATGCATTTACGTATTCTGATGATTATTCATTCTGATAAATGAAGTGGATATATGTCTATGTATGAGGTAGATATATATGACTGAATTTCTGTATGTCTTTTAGGAAAAACATGTTAATTTCTACAAGATATTTTTAATAAGATTGCATTGAATGTGTAGATCAATTTCATATTAATTGATATTTTGTTTGAATTTTCTGATCTATGACCATAGGACACTTATTCATTGACTTAGATCTTTTTAAATTTCTCTCAGTAGGCCCATTTAATATTCAATGTACATGACATATATGCTTTTTAAATTTTATTTCTAAATATTTCATGTTTTTTTAAAAATTTGTGTCTTGTGGATATACATGATGGTGAGATTCATTTGATATATTCATATAGGTAAAGAGAAGTTTAGGTCAGATTCATTCCACTGTTTTCCCTTATCCCATCTCTCCTCCCTTATTCCTTCCATCTACTCCACTGATCTTCATTTTGATGGAATGACCCACACGCAACTTTTTCCTCTCTCTCAAATTTTGGTCTAGCTTCCACTTATCAAAAAAAACATTCAACCTTTGAAATTTTGGGTATTGTTTATTTCACTTAGCATGATAGTCTCCAGTTCCATCATTTTACTGGCAAGTGCCACAATTTAATTCTTCTTATGGCTGACCCCACTGCCATGTATGTTCAGGATCCTTCACCAGAAGCCCCAGAGTGTGACTCTTCCTGTGTCCACAGTCAAATGATATCCAATGGCCAAGGAGGCCAGTGGTTACTGTTGAAGCTGATATCGCTCTATCAGTAAAGTGTCATTCCATCTAGTGTCCATGTGGGCTGTGTCTTTCTCGGCAACCTCAACACCTCCACTCCTTGCAATATTTTGATGTCCTGGGACTGCTGCTCCTAGAGGGAGCATATTATTTTGATGTTTTCCCAATAGTGGGTCTGCTCTCTTAAAGGTACAAATAGATCATTAGCTTCTGAAATCTTATACAGTGGTTATTATAATATGTATATTACAAATAGAAAAATTATTTTAAGTAGTTTTAGTAAGACAGACTAGGTGGCACACACCTGTAATCCCAGCAACTTGGAAGGCTGAGGAAGAAGGACTGCAAGGCAGAAGCAAGCCTCAGCTACTCAACAAGATGCTCAGCACCTTAGTGAGAACCTGTCTCAAAAATTAAAAAAAAAAAAAAAAAAAAAAAAAATAGAAGGAGCTGAGGTTATAACTCAATGGTAAAATTCCCTTGGGTTCAATAAAAAAAAGAAATAAATATTAGTAAGTTGTCTCGTCCAGCAAGTACAATGAAGACTCGGCTCTCAAATGAAGTTTTAAGGTCTTTATTTTTATGGGAGAGCTTCTGAGGCGAGTGCCTGGTTCTTCCTCCTCCACCGCTGCCGTCTTCTTTTTCTTCTCTTGTCGCACAGCTCTCTCTCTCCTTCTTCTCTTGTCATGCAGTTTTCTCTCTCCTTTTCTCTCATGCAGCTGTCACTTCTCTCTTCTTCCTCTCTCCTCTCACCGCGGCCGCCTCTCCTCTTTTCTCATCCCGTAGCTGCTGCCTGCCCTCCTTGCCTTGCTTGCTCTGCCTTGCTTGCTCCCCTTGCCTGCCCAAAGTACCCAGCTTTATGGGATATAATAGCCAATCACCTTAATGGGTCAGGCGTTTGACTCGTGGAGACTTAATGGTGGGTAATGAGGACATGTACCGATCTCGAGCTAAGCACTGCCGCGGAGGAGATCAGTCAGCCAATAGAATGCACTTGCAGCTGGGCTTCTCGGCGCCATAGGGCGAGGCCAGCCACCACTGCGGGCCCTACAGGGCAGCGGCCCCCAACAGTAAGTGTCCAATATCATAACACTATTATAAAGATTTAGCTTCAAGTTCATTAATTTTAACTCTAACTGTATACCTATACTATATAGTCATTATGTTTCCCTTTTTACTTATATAATTGCTATAAATAGTCCATTCATTTTATCTTCCCATAATTCTGATGAGAATACTATGTGTACAGAATCTATGTATATTTCATTAAAGCACTCTTATTTATAAGACATCAGTAAGTAGAGATACCAAGGATAATAAATGTGCATTTGGCTTGGAGAACTTAAAGTGCAGTAATTAATATTTATATTTTCTGAATGATTATTAAGCATTGGAATTGTGTTATCTAGTAGCATAGAAGAAACTTGATTGGGTCACACTTGAAATGAGATCATTTAAATTAGTTCAGACAGATTTCTGAGACACCTGCCTTTTTTTAACCTTGCAAAAATAAGATTGGATTAGCTATCAAATTGTCCCTGTCTTACATGAAATTACTATTACCTAATCTAAGGAGAGTGATTTATGTAAGTAAGGCAGTTTAAAAGTGAATAAAATATGAGTAGCGAGGCAAAATGAAAGTAAAATTGTGCACACATTTTGCAAAGAGATATAAAGGTCAAAGGAGTATTCCTACAAAGGACACTAAAATTTCCACCACAGTAATATGTTCCAATCCATAAACTACAACTTCACAACAATATCATAAAATTTAATATGACATCAAGAATAAAATTTTTCATATTAATCATTCATAAATTCAAAAAGTTTTATTTAAAGAGATTTCAAATAGACTACTATTTCTAACTCATTATTGTTAGAACATTCAGAGAAATGATATATAGCCATTTTCTAACTAAAATGGGAAAATCCGAAAGTACAATAAAATTTCAAAGATACATAAATACATACAACTAAAAAGGATCTCCAACATACTTTTCATGCATCAGCGAAATACTATATAACCTATCAATCAACTATTAATTTCATATCTTATCTCAAAATTATATTTGTGGGTATCAATACTTTGTTTTAAAATAGGACGTGAATTTCAATGACTGTTGAGGACAGTAAGTTCAATGGTAGGTCTTTGATTGCTACTTTTCCCCCATATATTTATTCATATTATATATGCCTAAGAGCAGAAAATATCTTTTTAAATATACATGAAAGTGAAAGAGACTATAAAACATCATTGTATATAAAACAATAATGTTATATTCAGAACTGAGCATCTACCATGTCAGTTGGGATTTTATAACAACTAATTTAGTTTTAAAATATGTTAGCATTGAGGCAAAAAACAAAGGCAAATAGTAAAAAGGTTAAGTGCACATCTTTACTGTCAGACTTCTAGTATGTCACTACCTGTGTAACCATCTTCAAGTTCAACTTCTCTGTGTTCTTACCTCTTCATCTTTAGAATAGCAATAAAAACAAGTGCATTCAATAAGCTGGTTAAAAGCAATAAGTAATGCACTGTATGTCTCTCTTAGTAGATTAGAATTGTTTGTTAAATGTGCAGTGTTAGTTTACTATAACTCTTTCAGGCATTAATAAGTGAATAGTCCCTCAATTACTGATTTTGCCAATTCATCCTCAAAGTTTTACAAAAATGTGAAAAAAGAAAAAAAATTATCTGTTTCTGTGCAGATTAAATGTACTGGCTGGGAATAATCTTTCATTGACGACCTTTATTCAAATATGTTCCTTGAGGAACCAGCTTTGAGATTAGATTGACATCATAAAATGCATTGTCCCAAGAAAGGGCTTTCGTTTGAGATTCTTTGATGAGGGGATTGCTGTCATTGGTCTCAATTTTAAACAGAAAAAGGTAAACAGAAGAAAGTATATAATTCAAACCTTATTGGTGAAAATATTAGATTGCAACTTATGGAGGAATATCATTATATGGGCTAATGATTTTGGAAAAAAATTCTCACCTTATATTCCTATGCAAGTCATACACACATAATGCCAGTGATAGGTGAGGCAGCCATACTTGTATTTGGATAACCACAGATGAAATCCTTCTTATTGCATACACCCAGAAATCTTTCCAGTATCTCTCCTAATAATTTGAGGATGAAATATGAACCATCCAAGGATACTGGTATCTGACTATAGAGAATTGCACTAAACCTTCTCATTGTGAAATCTCACTACCATTTGCCAATCCTTTTGTCTTTAGTCCCTTATGAAACTGCAAAGCCAAAATTAGATAATTTAAATATTTAACTCCCCTACATTATGATTTTGTCTAGGAAATAGTTCATTATAAATGTATATGTTATGATGCTAAATCATAGCTTTTCTGAAGTGTCAAATTGGATAATATAACAAAACCTTGGAAGAAATTCACACTTAAAATAATGTAGAATTTTATTTTGTTCAAAATTTTACTAAGGAAATTGGATTTAAAAAGTTAAATGGCCTATGGGAATTTGTAACACATTGCTTGTAAAACACTACCTTGTACATTCATGTGGTTACTTGTCCTTTGTTTATGGTTATAAATAAATTCATAAAGTTTTTGAAATGCATGAATATTAATAAAACAAACACAGGCATATCCACATTGGCACTAATGAAATTTTTCAACTAACTTGGCTTCACAGTGAGGGAGTGCATTTCAAGCTTTATATAAGTTATCCATAGTGTCATGCTACACTAATTTAATTTATCAAGTGATATATCGATTTCATACTTTATTTGAATAGCCATATTCTATAATATAGAAACTTTAAAAACTAGTTATCAATTATCTGACTTTTTTCCTTTTAATTTATTATCTTATGTCTTGTTTCAAATTGAAATGGAAAAGTACTGCTCTCTTCAAATAACTATAGCTTTTTACCTAATGATCCAATAAATTAGTGCTTGTTTGATGGGTATATATACTGCTTTTCCAAACTCAATAGGAAGTTGCCAATGCTTTTATGCAGAGGCAATATTTTCTCTTGTTCTGAATTTCTCAAAGGATCAGCAGTTAATATAGTATTTTCTGTAACAATTAAATTAAAGTGGTAGAGATTTGTTTCTCCATATGTTCAATTTTTTTGATTAAGTAATGCCTTAAAGGATCATTTTAATAAGGTAAGTGCACTACCTGCATGAGCCAACTTCACTTGTTAAATGATGAGTGGCTTCCTGCCATTGCATTTTCACGCAAAACTGATGGTTATACAAGTCTTGTGCAGAACAGAAAATACATTCATCTGTGTAAGCCAATCCTCAAAGATAAACACCAGAAGAAAAATTTGTATTATTATGTAGTAAGGAAAACCATGAAGAATTTCTGGGTAATAAAGCATTGCATAACCTATACAAATTAATTGACAGCCTTAGTTCATCTAAAAGTTAAGCAGAACACATGCAGTATTTCTGAAATACAAGTCTACATACTGTGGTATTCATGTGTTTATTCATAGTGTATTTTATCTGAACTTTAAGGGGGTTCTCGTTAAACCAAAGCATGGGTAATAATCAGGTCGTTAGAATGTGGAGGACTAATTTTGAAATTCAGGCTAATATGCAAAGTCAAACAAAAACTTTCAGAATATTTATGTATTCTCTAAGAAAATTGCATCAGAGAAAATGACCCTTAGCATAACAATACTCAAGAGACCTTGTAGTTGTGAATTTGATGGATTTCTTGGCACTGTACTTAATAATAGACTTAAAAATTGGTAAAAATACATTTTTAAAACCCCAATTAATTTTAGTACATGCCCATAATTCCCAGATAAAGAGATCTCTTAATTACAACTGATGAACCCTGCAATTTCCTTCACTTTCGGTCTGGAGGTAGTTTCTAGATAATGTTATAGATGGAAGCCTCACTGAATTAAAGAACAATCAGAGTGTAAAAAAGCAGATGCACCTACAGTTTGCCAGGAAGGGAATCAAAGAGGAGGACTCTATACAGAATAAAACATCTCCAAAAGTTGGAAGAGTTTCTCCATGGATGGGTAGCACAACATTAGACTGCAGATAAGAAAAATGAATTCCTATTACAGGCAAAGACCTGAGAGATGCACATCAATCTCAGATGCCCCACTGGTCTAGAACACAATCTGGTCAACTGACTAGTTTGTGTGGAGAATACTCCTCACTGAATGCATCTAGTGGGCACATGATGAAGATTAGGTTTGGCAAACCTGAATTGGAGTGAGTCTTATTTTTAATTTACACTAACAGAGCTTAAAGAGAGTCTTAAAATGATCCACATAAGTGTCCAGTGTCATAACTGCCTTACAGAAAAATAAAAAACAAAATCCTATACTCTTTAAAAGGAGACAACCCTTTATCTGACTCTTGAGAATGCAAAATTTTCTATGTCCATTTTCCAGTGAATATTTACTAGATTTGCACTGCATCTACTTCAGCTCAAAATGAGGCAAGCTGCAAGACAAGGTCACAATCTGTATGGGAGAGAAATTTACACAATAATGTCTTGAATGCATGAAAGTCCCTGAAGTTGCAAAGCAAACAGTAGAACAAATTCCAAGGGCTGATGAATCACATGAACCGTTTTAACTTTGGAAGATCATAGAAGAAAGAGGTAACAGTCATAAAAGTAAATAAGGAAGCACCTGAAATTTCAATAAATTCTGAAAGTCCAAGTGTGGATTATCATGAGAGTTTTGAGCTGGTAGGAGACCAAGACACAAGAGATGTATGTAAATACTCACTATCCTGTCTCTATAGGCCTTCTACAAGGGCTATGGGAAAGGTTGAAACAGGAGAGAGGAACTGAGAGTCTCATTGTTGCTGCAGATTATTTGTTTGCAGATTCTGCTGTGTTCTGATCTGGGTACTAAGCATTTGTGTTCTAGGCCCTACCTAAGAACACGGTGATGATCAGTTGCACTTGGGAATAGGTATGATATCTGCGCATACCATGATGTTTCTCTGATGGGAGGTAAATTCTGACTGTGCTGATCTGAGGGAAGATAAGTGCTTGGAGAGAAGCTTGGCCAAGGAAGAAGGTACCCATGACCAGCAGAAAATTTAATGTGGATCAAGAGTTCAGTGAAAGCCACCTGGTACTTTACGTTTCATACAAAGGTAGTAGTTTTCAACCACTGAAGGGGTTCAAAGTTCATGGGAAACAGACTTTACAGTAGCAATGAAACTTTTAAGGTCAATTATGACCTAGATGAATTCAAACCTCCCAGAGATCTGAAAAAAGAAGCATTTCTATTTGAAAGTGTATGTATTATTAAAGTAGGCCTCTATAATTCTTTTGCATGGACTATCTGGCATATCATCAAAAACTATGTAACCAAAAATACAGTATAAGCAATGATAAATTGAAGATATAAAATAACCAACATAAACAAGAAGAGTTACACTCAAGTTTTGAAACTATCAACATTTGTTAGTTTATATAGATGAATCATTTGCTAAAGGACATATCAAAAATGTGGGTGATATGGATGGGTAAATGCCAAATTTCATTAGAGTAAAATATCCTATAGAAAAATCACATTTAAGTGATAAGAATTAAAAACATGAAATCTGAGATGAAGAATTCTCTTAGTGGAGTTATCAATACACTGGTACCCCAGAAGAAAGAATGAGTAAGCTTGAGGAAGGGTGAAGAGAAATTACACAAACCTAATCACTTAGGACAATCAGAAAGCAAATAAGCAAATACACAAAAAGAGAAACAAACAGATCAGAGTCCATGAGGGCTGTACCAAATGTTTTATGTACCTATCATTTTACTTTCAAAAGAAGAATATAGAGAGAAAGGAAAATGAGTCACACACCATTCTGTGTGCCAGACAGTACAGCAAATTGGGAGTCAGAGATAGGAGGATTGCAAGTTTGAGGCTAGCTTCTGGAACTTGGTGAGGCTCTATCTTAAAATTGGAAATAAAAAGGACTGGAGATGCAATTTAGTGAAAAAGTGCTCTTGGGTTAAGTCCCCTGTGTCAAACAAACAAACAAACAAACAAAAAAAAAAAAAAAAACAAGCAGGAAGAAACACAAAAGATAATTTACCAACTTAATGAAAAACAACACATTTTAGATTTAAGAACCTCAGAGAATCCCAAGTAAGAAATTATATAGAAAAATAAACCATGGTGCATTACAGTAAAATAGTTATAAATGGAAACTAGAGTATTTTTAGTCAACAAGAATAATAAGAACCATTAGATTAAAATTTAAAAAT
Organism: Sciurus vulgaris; assembly: GCF_902686455.1. Taxonomy (NCBI): domain Eukaryota; kingdom Metazoa; phylum Chordata; class Mammalia; order Rodentia; family Sciuridae; genus Sciurus; species Sciurus vulgaris. Next base: position 34,013,827 of record NC_136470.1, on the reverse strand, counting down.
CTGTTCCTAGCTAAGATATTGAAACAGTAACTAGATTCATATCACTACTTAAAACAAATATAAAAGGGATATAAAAGAGCTAAAACAAGAGTAATCAAAATATCAGGTTTTAGTTGGTAAAGAATATTAATTGTGGAAAGACCAGATACTAATGAGGTAAGCCCTAAAATTTCTTCAGCTTTTTAACTGGAAGAATTCCCCAATAAAAACAGTGCTAAGAATGTTTTACTGGCAATCAACTTTGATTATCTCTGAAATGTAATAATTAAAATTACTGAATCATATGTCATATATATTATTATGGCTTTTGATACAGGTAAACATTTTCAGCTTCTCCCTGCCAATAGTACATGCATCACGAATAACTGAGTAGATTATTTTTATATCATCTTGTTTGTAGTTGCCTCTAGCATTTCTTGGGAGAAATATGTCCTACTTTTGTATTCCAAAGCCTAGTCCAGCCCCTAGAATATACAGTAACCATAATTAAATAAAGCTTTATAACTCAATACATGAAATGTGCATGACAGGCATTGAGTATTAGGTATAAAATTATATCATGTAACTTCTGATCACAAGTATCTCTGAGCTAAGAGAAAAGACATGTATGGTTGTTATCAGCTGGTGAGCCAGAAGTATCAGAGAAGGCATCAAATCTAGGTGCTAAAGGAAGTAGAAGAAAGTAGTAATCAAGGCGCATTAAAGAAGGGGTAAGAACAAGTTGTTGATATTTAAGGTACTCCTTAAAATAATATGAGATTTCAGTGTTCTTAATGAGGATTCAAAGGTAGAAGAATGAAGAAACTGTATTGGTGTTTATTGAGAATTGACTGAAAAGTATGCTATGGAGAGAATTTGTTGGGAAAACCAAAATATGGAGATAATGACTTATTTTTGTGTTTATTATCGGTTGATTGGTCCAAGGTTTTGGTGGGTTTTTGATTAAACAGTAAAAAGAAAAAAATGAGAAAATGATTGTTTATTCTATTGGTTTTTAGATTAATCTATTCATGCAATGCTGGATGATTTGGCAGAACATGGAATTATAGAAAATGCTGAAAACAAAATGAATGTTAAGAAGCTACTGTACTGATTTAAATAAAATGTTATATAAACCTGAATTAAGTTATTTCATTATTTATAGTGAAAGTAGATTAGCAAAGAATTAGAAGACAGATACCCATGCAGATTTATATAATTTTTCCTTTAGCAAAGAGAAATATCATCCTTTGTTTATTACTTTTAAAAGATTGGGTTCATCTGTTAAAATTTCTCAGTCATGATAAAATATCATTTGTTGTGTACAAGTTTTGACTTACTATGGTTTGTGTTGTGGCCTAGGAATTTTCCATATGCTGGTTTGAGTCTCCTGGGAAATAAGTAGTGCTATCATAAGACAATGTTGTCAACAGAAAAAGATCAGTGATGCACATAATTGAGGAAAAGAAAGCAAGAAAACAATCTTGATTTTGTTTATACAACCAAAGACAGTCAAGTCAATCGTGGTAATTAACTGTATACTGAGTCAAATAAATAACTACACTATTAATGAAAAGATTGTTTAGGGAAAGCAATGTATTGGTGAGTTAGCTATTGACCCAGAAGTAAAGAGTAAAGGATGTACTCATTGCTTTACTTTTACAGAAAAATAAATGATGTGGAAAATACAAAGGTAAACCAAAATTGAATCAAAATAGGAAGTGGAATCAAAGAATGAAATAACTTTAAAAATAGTAATAGAACTTTGTTCATTTTGATTGTCTTCCTTGTATTTAAACTATTTGGAATCATGTCAACTTTATGGAATCATGAACAATATATTCATATACATTGGTTTGAATATATTGAATATATTGATTCATAATCATCAGCCCTCAATAATTCATAGATATGTTATCATGTGTTTTTGACTTATTCACTTTCCTCCTCTGTGCTGGAATGTTTCCTGTCTCTCAAAACGAGGACCCTTCTTCTCCATATCACCAACAGATAAAATCATCACTTTCTGCTGAAAAAAAAACAGAAGGAACTCACAGCATGTTATGTGAAGTGGGTTTATTGCCTAGAGATGGATAAGCAAGTAACACAGAAAACTGGGAACTCCAGAGCCTGGTTCTATGAGGCTCAAGTAAGCTGTCCAGGGTAGATGGAGTCTTAACTGCATTATTCTGCTTGTGCTACAGCAAGGACCCCTAAGGCAGCTCCTGGGTTATACTCTTCAGGAGACATGTGACTCACTAAACAAATCTTCAGATTAAATCCATGAGTCCTGGCAAGAAAGAAACAAAGTCAAGGTGTCCCAAGCAGTTTTTCTATAACTCAAGATGTTAAATTCCCTAGGCAGAACAGGAGTAAGGCCCAAGATATTTTTTGTCTTTTTTCTCCCTGTTTCAGAATATTGCATTTCCATTCTATTGATGCCATTATCCTTGAGAACTACAAATAAAATTGTTGAAGAGCTGGGTCAGTGCAAGACCACTCAGAGAACTGTACTGTAATCTCTTTCCCCCTACACCCAGTTATTCCTCTTGGCAAATCTAATCCATCTTACATTACTTATTGATAACTCTGATCTGGGGAAAGAGTTTTGCCTTGTCAGAGTGATACAACACCTTGACCAACTCAAACTCATCATTGAGACATAGCCAGAGCACATATTACTAGGCCTTGGAGGACAAGCTCCACAAGAAGAATGACTAGAACTGCTGAAAGTGATGAAGTTCTTCAAGAAGTCCATGAAGGATCCTTCAGGTGATCAAATTTCTGCAGCCACATTTCCTCTGCATGTATTTATCTAATACCTGAGGCATGTAGATACAGCAAAAGGTGTTGACAATCACAAAAATTCTTCCCAATTGAGCTAAAAGGAAGTCTGAATACTCAGTGACATTTACTTCTCTCACTAAACTACATTTCTACTAATATTATTTTAATTAGCAAAAAAGAATTAAGTTGTGTGGAAATGTTACTTAAAATTGGATTACTCTTTAAAAGATATCATCTCTTAGTTTTAACATTAATAGAGCTAGATAATAACTTTCCTTTTCCTTTACAACGAGGAAACTAAATCCTTCACTCTCCAAGTACAAAATATATACCCCAAAGGCATGCCCCCAGGTGTGGGGAGCCAGCAGGCCACGCCCCACCTCGCCACATGTTGAGCTAAGATGGGCGGGCCTGCACATGTACCTGTCATACAACACCAGGTGTATCAGACTAGATTGTGTGGTGCTTCACGACTGGCCAAGTACACTTCCTTATTTGAGCTCTGGCGGGCGGACTAGTCTTGCCTTCCCGCGCTTTCCCCTGATTGGTTTTTGTACTTTATATTAACTGGGTTTATTCCCCTAATAAAGGAGACTTGATCAGGCTTTCGTCTTGTCGCCATTTCTTGTGTCTCTTGTCTCTCTCAATCCCCGCTGCCCCCTCCAGGTTCCCATTGCAGTCCTGCGGGTTGGGACACCCAGGGATCCACCTCCTTCAGCCACACTCTTCCTACCTTCAGTTACCACTCAATTTACCCCATCAGGGGATTTGTTCACTGACTGGCTTAAGATACTCATAAGCCAGTCATTTCTCCTCTAAATCTTCTTGCATTATCTCACACATGAGCTTTTGAAGAGCACCTCACATCCAAAACATAACAGGGTCTTTCTCTTTCTTTAATGTGTCAATTAACTTTATTACCAAAATATAGAAAAATAACTTTTTATAGTATCACAACTCTGATTTCATAAGAAAATAAGTATAAAAAAAACAGAATGCCCTATACAGAATTTCATTGTATAGAAATTTTACTGAAACATATGGAGATCACCAAATGAATTTTCAATGGTATCCTAACTATAAGGTGAATAGCAATTTTCTGCTATATTTCATAGGATTTATTTTGCATAAAACTTTTGTGATTTTGACAAAGGTAACATTAAATATCTGCATTCATGCAATTCATTTTAAGTTTCTGATCTTGTTACTTTTGATTTAAAAGAATTAGGCTCAAACATAAGTAGGTTTAATATTTAATCAATGCATATGTATGAAGTAAATGTGTCTTTATGCAAGCCAACTTCTGACATTAGTGTTTAGCTAGAGGAAATTTTGAATATGAACATGGACTTATTGGCTTTTGGTAGTATAAGTCAATGTCTTGTGAAAAATAGATTGCTACAAAATTATAAAATATTTACTCTATAAAAATAATATCCTAGGTGCTTCAAGTTCAATAAAAAGCCATATAACCTTATCATGTTAACACACATTTCATTAAACACTAAATAATTTAAGAGGTATGAGAAATTTGAAGAATGTTAAATAGGTATATTGTGTTTCCTCTCATTCCAATTTTATTAATTCTGTTGTTACTAATGTAAAACTTAGTCAAAGAATAATAAGATTTTTAAAAATTTCTTGACATTCTTCAGTTATTCAATTTTAAACATTTAAAGAGCACATGTATGGAACACTGTTAGGCTTAAAAAGTCAGCCCTACCTCTTTCAGTTCAAGTTGTTTGGGGCATGATTACCTTAATCATTTAGAATCAAAGTATAGCTAGAACCAAACATAACAGATATGTTTCAAAGGTGAAAAATTGACTTAAAAGATTATAATAAGACAATGTAATATGTCAGTTTTTAAAAGGCAATGAATTACCAAAAACAGCAAATTGACTGTAGAGCAGCAATGAAATAATTCTATTTCTATGAGGGAAATTATATTAAGTTCCTCAGGACAGAAAAATAAAATGATTTTTATTGTTAATCTTCCTTCTAGTTTTCTTATAAGAGCACAATTGTACCAAGCAATGACATGTAAGGAAGAAATAAAAACGTTTCTTTCAGTATATTCTTAATGTTGTAAGTTTTTATTAGTCCTTTATAGTCATACATAATAGTGAGTTTCATTTTAACACATTCGGAAATGGATATAACATGATATTCTTCATTTTGATCCCTAGTACCCCTTTCACTCACTTCTTCCCACCCCAGTCCCCATTTCTTTACAATACTATTCTTCTATTTATTGTGTGTTCTAATTGCTACATTATAGTTACACATAAAAATAAAATTCATTTTGATATATTTGTATATTCATAAGGTACAATTTGATCAATTTCATTCCATATTTCCTCACGTTTCCCAATCCTTCCTTTTCTAATCCTTCCTCCTCAATATCCTTCCTCTGCTTCACTGTTCTCCCTTCCAATACCATGTAATCCCCTATTGCTTTCCTTATTTCTTCCTAGCTTCCACATATGAGAGAAAACTCTGGACCCTTTTGATTTCATGAGTTCAGTTTGGCTTATATCACATAGCATGTTTTCCAATTCCATCTGTCTACCAGTGAATGAAATGACATAATTTCATTCTTCTTTACGACTGATTAATATATATATATATATATATATATATATATATATATATATATATATGATGGAGGTATATATATATACTCCTTGTGGATATGATTTGGATTTTTCCTAATTGCTAAGGATGTCGACCATTTGTATTTCTTCTTTTAAGAAATGTCTGTTTGGATCATTTGTCACTTGTCATAGATCAGATTTTATCTGTTTGTCTTGTGGTACCAGGAATTGAACCTAGGGGAAGCCACTGAGCCACATCTCCAGACCTTTTTATTTATTTATTTATTTTATTTTGAGGCAGGGTCTCACTAACTTAACTGAGATCTCACTAAATTGCTGAGTCTGACTTTGAACTTGTGATCCTCCTGCATCAGCTGGGAATATAGGCATGTGTCATCATGCTGGGCAATCATAGATTATTGATTGGACTTTTTGGTTTTATTTATTTATTTGGTATTAATTTTTTTATATTAATCTCCTGACAGAGGAGTAACTAAAGAAATTTTGCAAATTCTCTAGATTCTTTATACTCATTTCCTATGCTGTGCAGAACCTTTTTGAGACCATTCCACTTACTCATTCTTGGTTTTATTTATTTAGCTTTAGGAGTCTCAAAAAAATTGGAATCTGTGAAATGTGTTGGGGTTTGAACCCTGTGCTTTTTCTAGAAGTTGCAATGTTTCCAGTCTAGTTTTTAGGTCTTCAATCCATATTGAGATGACTTTCACAGGGGGTGAGAGATATAGATCCAGTTTCATTATTCTACATATGGATATCCAATTTTCTCAGGAAAATTTGTTAAAGTGACTCTCTTTTCTTGAAATTTTGTTTTTGGTATCTTTGTCAAGTGTCAGATGACTGTACCTATGTGAATTTGTCTCTGTGTCTATCTTTCTATTCCATTGATCTTCAGGTATGTTTTAATACAAGAAACAAATGGGAATAGAAATGCAACATATCAAAATCTATGAAGGCAGCTCTAAGAGGAAAGTTCATAGCATTGAGCATCTATATAAAAAAAAGAAAAACAAAGATTCCAAACAAAATCTAATGTCAAATATTAAGCCCTAGAAAAGCAAGAACAGACTAACTCCAAAAGCAGTTTATGATAAAAATATTTAAGATTAATTGAAATTAATGAAATAGAATATCTAAAAAAATTACAAAGAATCAGTGCAACAAAGAGTTGTTTTTTTAATTTGTTCACATTAGTTATACATGATAGTAGAAAGTATTTTGACATACCATTGTAACCACTCATTCTTCTGGTTGTACATGATGTAGAATTACACCAGTTGTGCAATCATATATGTACATAGGGTAATATTGTCCAATTCATTCTTCTCTCCTTCCTATCCCAAACTCCCTCCCCTCCTTTTACTCCCATCTGTCCAAACCGAAGTACCTCTATTGTTCCCTAGCCCCATCCCCTTATTGTGAATTAGCATCCCCGTATCTGAGAAAATTTTCAGACTTTGGTTCTTTGAGATTGGCTTATTCTCAAGTTCCGTCCATTTATCAGCAAATGCCATAATTTCATTCTTCTTTAAAGTTGAGTGATATTCCACTGTGTATACATAGTACATTTTCTTTAGCCATTAATCTGTTGAAGGGCAGCTAGGTTGGTTACATAGCTTAGCTATTGTGAGTTGAACTACTATAAATAATGATGTGGCTGCATCACTGTAGTATGCTTATTTTAAATCCTTTGGGTATATACAAAGGAATGGAATTACTGAGTCAAATGGTGGCTGTATTCCAAGTTTTCTGAGGAATCTCCATACTTCTTTCCATAATGGTTGCACAAATTTGCAGTCCCACCAACAATATGAGTGTACCTTTTTCCCCACATCCTTGTCAAAATTTATTGTTGCTTGTATTTTTGATAATTGACATTCTTACTGGAGTAAGATAAAATCTCAGTGTAGTTTTGATTTACATTTTTGTAATTGCTAGAGATGTTGAACATTTTTTCACGTATTTGTTGATTGATTGTATGTCCTCATCTGTGAAGTGTTTGTTCAATCCCATAGCCCATTTATTTATTGGGTTATTTGTCTTTTGGTTTTAAGTTTTTGAGTTCTTTATATATCCTGGAAATTAATGCCCCATTTGAAGTACAGGTGGTAAAGATTATTTCTCATTCTCCAGGCTCTGTCTTCATGATCTTGATATTTTCTTTTGCTGTGAAGAAGTTTTGTAGTTTTCTCCCATCCCATTATTGAGTCTTGATTTTATTTCTTGCATTCTAAGAGCTTTATTATGAAAATCTGTTCCTAAACTGACATGGTGGAAATTTGGGTCTACTTTTTCTTCTATTAGACACAGGGTCTCTGTTCTAGTACCTAAGTCCTTTTGTAAAGTAGAGTGGTAAACTGTGAGCTGAACTAATCAAAAGAAAGAGAAAGATGATCAAAATAAACAAAATTAGAGATGAAAAAGCAATTATCCTTAGGATTATTTAGGAACTCTTTTGAAAACAGAATAAATTTGAAAATCTAGAAGATATCAACAAATTTCTAGATATATACAAACTACCCAAATTGAACAAAAAGAATATAGAAAACCTAAAAAGACCAATATCAAGCAATAAGACTGAAGCAATAATTAGAAGTTTTCAATAAAGAAAGGTTCAATACCAAACGATTCTCAGCTGGATTATACCAAACCCTTAAAGAACTAATGTCAATCTTTCTCAAATCATTCCATTGAATAGAAAAGGAGGGAACAGTTCTAAATTAATTCTATGAATCTAATAATAGTCTGACATCAAAGCAAGATAAAGAGATATCAAGGAATAAAAATCACAGACCAATAGCTAAAGACAAAATATTAGCAATCCACATTAAAAGAAAAATATGTTAAGATGATTGTTCACTTTGATCAAGTTGGTTTCATCCAAGGGATGCAAGTTTGTTTCAATATACACAAACCAATATGTTTAATTCATTACATATACAGAATTAAGGAGCACAATCATATGATCACATCAATAGATGCAGGAAAAACCTTCTGGAAATTGTAGCACCCATTCCTGTTAAAAATCCTGAAGAAACTAGGGATAGAATGAACTTATTTCAACATTATAAAGACTACATATTACAAAACCAAAACCAACATCACACTGAATGGAGAAAATCTGAAAGCATTTCCTCTAAGATCAGGTACATGACAAGGATGTCCAACTGCTTCAACTTCTATTCATTATAGTTCTTACAGTTCTTTTCAGAGAAATCAGGCAAAAGAAGTAAATTAAAGGGATACAACTAGGAAAATAAGTCAAATTATTTTTCTTTGCTGATGATCTAATTTATACTTGTAAGTTTATAAAAAGTCCTACCAGAATAATTCTATAACTGATAAAATTTCATCAAATTTGAAGGATACAAGATCAGCATACAAATAATAGATTTTCTGAATTCCGATAATGAATCTGCTGAGAAAGAAATAAGGAAAATAATTCAATTTACAATAGTTTCAAAGTATTTGGGAATAAATCTAACCAATGAGATGAAACACTTCTACATTGGTAATTATAGGACACAAAAAAAAACTTGAATAAAACCTCAGAAGATAGGAATAACTCCCATGTTCTTGGATAGGTATAATTAGTACGGTCAAAACGGATATCTTACAACAGGTGACCTACAGACTCAATGTGATCCCAATGAAATTATAATGACATTCTTCAGAGAATTAAAATAAACAGTTCTAACAGACCTAAAATTCATATCAAAGAATATAAGATGCAGAATAACTGAAGCAATCCTGAGCAATAAGAGCAATGCTTGAATACCAGTAATACCTGATCTAAAGTTCTACTATAGAACTATAATGAAAAAAAGCATTCCTAATTTAATTCACAATTTTCCAAATAAGTTAAGATTTCTTGATTTTCCTGTTTGAAGAAATTTATAAATAATAGAACATTTTTGTTTGTGTGTAGATACAACTCTATCTTTTCTAGATCATTACACAGTCCAAATTTTATAATTTATCTCCAACTCTTCATATTTTAAGAGTTGTCACATTCTCTGTCATAAAATCAGAATGATCTCAGTAAAATAATTTTTATTTTGGTCTTACTTTCTATGTCTAATTGATAATAGTGCAAAGTTTTATCTCATGGCTTTTCTTTTCCCTTAGCATTTCCATTTTTGTTTTCTAATCCATAAGCAAAATGTGCACTATCTTAGTTTATCTTGTTTGCTACATTCATTCAATCTTATCAATTTTTGCTAATCATCTTCCTTTATTCATACAATTCTTTCATTTATAAAATTTAAAAACATTTCAGAATATGATTTGCTGCAATATTTGATTTTGTTTCCTTTAAGATGAATGATTTATTAAAATGATAATAGAAATAATAACAGGTAATTAAATAATAAGTACCTGACTTCTATGTAGAAAAATCAAAAGTTGCATCTAAATGTTTTGTTTGTGGCATGTCTCTCCCTCTTTCCTGTCCTCAATATTTTAATACATCAAGTCTACTCTTTAATTCTTTCTTGAACTACTATTGAAAGGAAATAAATTTCTGGTAATAGAAAACAAATATAAATTAAACATATATAAGTGGCAACACAATATAGACATGGTATAAAACCTCTATTCATTTGTAATATGAAATTTAGGAATTAAGGCTCTGTGCAGTAGTGCATACCTGTAACCCCAACAGCTCAGGAATCTGAAGCAGGAGGATCATGAGCTCAAAGGAAGCTTCAGCAAAAAGAACTGTGTTTCTAAATAAAATACAAAATAAGGCTGGGGATGTGGCTCAGTGGTCGAGTGCCCTGAGTTCAATCTCACTTACCCACCCCTCCAAAAATTTAGGAATTAAGTAGATTAGATTATTCTCTTGAACATCTCATAGAACTATTGTTATTTTCATTCACATTTCTGTTAATATGAGAAGGTTATTTGTTTTCAATAAACCCTTCACCACAGAACTTAGAGTTGTTTGCATTATTCAATGAAAGAACAATACTTCTGTTATGATTTAGATATGAGGTGTCCTACAAAAGCTTATATGTGAGATAATGCAAAAAAGTTTATAGGTCGAATGATTGGACCATAAGAGCCTTAAACTAATCAGTACATTAATTAATCTAATGGATTCACTAGGTTGTTACTATAGGCAGGTAGGGTGTGACTGGAGAAAATAGGTTGTGGGGGCCTGGCATCGGGGATTTATTTTATTACTGGTGAGGGAGTGCTCTCCTCTGCTTCCTGGTACAAACTCCAGAGCTGCTTTCTTCTGCCATGTCCTTCTGCCCTGATGTTCTTCCTCACCGTTTGCCCTGAGCAATGGAAATGGCCATCTACAGAATGAAACCTCTAAAACTATGATCACCAAATCTTTTCTCTTCTAAAATTGTTCTTGTTAGGTGTTTTGGTCACCGCAGTTTACATTTTCAGATTCATATATATTTACTCTCTGACCCAATTTTTTTAACATAATAGTTTCTTATTTTGATATTTTCCTTCTGCTAATTACATTCTCTCCATTTATAATAAGATTTTTTGAGTCTAAATGGATAATCTAGGTGTGAAGTCATTGCTGTATATATCAGGGTGGAAATACACAAACATTTGGGAGATTATCAATTTGTGAAATTACTAAAATAACACATAAGTTTTTCCTGCTACCTAAACCAGGTGATTCTATCAATAACAATAATAGTAGTGATAAACTGGAGTTATTTTATAATTTTTTAGTGAAACACTTGGGGATTTAGGAGGTTCCTTCAACTTGAAAGAACTCAGAGTAGTATAGGTTAATACAAATAACTAAAGAAGGTGAATTTATATAGAGAGGTATGTATCAGAAATATATATATATATATATTTTGCAGTGCTGGGAATTGAACCCAGTGTCCTGTGCTTGCAAGGCAGGCACTCTACCAACTGAGCTGTCTCCCCAGTCCTGCATCAGAAATACTGTAGATTCAATTCCAGTTCACAGCAAAAGTTACAGTTACAGTTACAGTTTTATTTCCCAGTGCCTATACAGTTGATCTATACAGTAAAATATACTCTATTAAATGTGCAATAACACTTGCTATGTATAAAAGATAATTTAAAAAAAATCTAATAGAAACTAAGAATCAACTGAGCTCTCAGTGAGTCATAAACTTACTGCTGCAATACGGTCTTGCCATGATGTTGCTGGTGGCTGACTAATAAGAATGTTGATTGCTAATGATTTGGGAAGGTTGTAGAAATTTATTGAAATATGACAACAATGAAATTTTCCATGTTGATTGACTTTCTTTTATGAGAGATTCCTCTGTAGGTTGAAATGCTATATTTACTCAAAGTAGAACTTCTTTAAAAGTTTCAGTCAGTCCTCTCAAACCCACATGACACTTTATAAACTAAGTTTATGTAATATTTTAAATCCTTTGTTCAACAATGTTTGGTTCACTTTCACCAGGAGTGCCTTCTTCTAAATAAGGATTTTCTTCACTCCTTCCTAAGAAGCAACACAACATCTGTTGGTTTTATTACTACATTGAAGCAATCAGTTATGTCTTCAGACTCTACTTCTAATTCCAGTTCTCCTGCTATTTCTAATGCATCTGCACTTAGTATGCTCACTGAATTCTTGAACTCTTCCATCATCCATCAAGTAAGAGTTAAATTATTTCAAATTCCTACTAATATTGATATTTGACCTCTTCCCTTATATCAAAAATGTTCTTAATGTCATGTGGAAAGGGAATCCTTTCCTGAAAGTTTTCATTTTATTTTGAAAATATCCGTTAGAAGAAAAATTATGTATAACAGCTATAGCTTTAAAACTTCTATCTATTATAAAATAAGACTTTAAATTTAATATTATTCTATGATGCATAGGATGCAAAATATATTTTGTTTTAACCAGCATGGAAACAACATTGTACTTCTCTGTAAGGTGCATTGTCAATGAGTATTAATATTTGAAAAGAAATCTTTTTTCTGAGCAATAAATCTCAATATTGGGCTTAAATTTCAATATAACATGTTATAAACAGAAATTTTTTCATCCAGGCTTTTTTCTTCCACTTATAGAACACCAGCAATGTAAATTCACCAGGCTAGTGTTCTAAAGAACCCTATACTTCAAGTCACCAGTTGCATTGGTCCCTAAAAATTAGGTCAGCCTGTCCTTTGAAGCTTTGAAGCAAGAGATTGACTTCTCCTCTCTAGCTATGAGAGTTCTAGATGCCATCATCTTTCAATAGATTGCTGTTTCCACCAAACTGAACATCTTGGGTTTAGTGTGGCCATGACTATCAGTTATTTTAAAGATACCTCTTGAATAACTCATTACAGCTTCTACATCAGTACTACCTGCTTTACATTTCCCTTTTGTGCCATGAAGATAGATTCTTTTCTTGAACTCCTGAACCAAATATTGCTAGGTTCAAACATTTTCTGTAGTTTCCTTATCTCTCTCAGTCTTTATAGGGATTAGGACCTTGCTCTGGATTAAGATTTAACTAATGGCATTTCGTGCCTTTCTTGATCTATCCAGATCACAAAAACTCTCCACCTGTCAGTAATCAGGCTTTTCTGTTTGTTGTAGTTGTCATTTTCATTGTTGTTATTTTGTTTACCATTCATATATTCTCTAGGGCAGTACTTTTAATTTTCTCCAAATACTTTTCCTTTGCATTCACATTTTGACAGTTTGTCCCAGAGGCCTCATGTTCAGCCTATTTCAGTTTTCAACATGACTTCCTAAATGTAAACTTAGTTTACAACATGTCAATTCAGATTCTTCTTGAATTTTAATCATTTCTAGTTTTGACTAAAAGTGAGAGATGTGCACTCTTCCTTCACTTGAACACTTCTTATGAGTTTCATATGACACAGTGGAAGAAGTTACAGAAGTCAAAGAAGGAAGCAATGTCAAATAAATTAGTACATATTAAAGAAGAGGAAGAAGAAAGTCTGTGTAACCAAAGAGATTTAGATTTCAGGTGTTGACTTAAATAATCTTTTAAATACAGTAATCTTTTTAAATACAGTTTTCAGAATTGGAAAGCGTGAAATGACTATTTTTTAACGTCTCCTTGAAGAAGTAGGTCAATTTGTTGGTGTCTGTTTCTTAAAATTTGTGAAGTAAGACCAATTATGACAGAAGTGATGGAAAGTCAGAAAATGAACTTGAGACCTGAGGGAATCACTTGTATTTGTCTGTGAGTGGTGTTATCAATGGAAGAAAACTTTAGACCACTAGCGTTTGAAACTCTGAAGATCTATCAAAGTATATTTTGGGTTATTTAGGTCACACTGATAGAAAAGCTAATGTTATTAAGTGCTTTTGAATGTTCAAAAAAGTCCAGAATAGTGTAACAAAGGTTTCTGTCAAGGATGTAAGAGATGAGGAAATAGAAATTAATTATCTATATTTGTATAATTCTCCCATAGAGCAAATATTGGAAATAAAAAATCAATAACTATATATTCAACACAACAAAAAACAAAGTTATTGATTAATATTTTTCCTTTTCTTCCTCAATTAAAAAGAGCTGTATCATTAATCTTTTGGGCCTAAATGAAGACTTCCATAAGATTCTAACTCAAAAATATTCTTTCATCTTCATTTTCTTTTGTAGTAAAATGGGAGATCAATTACTGTTGATAGTAATAGGGGAGATTGTCTTAGTCAGTTTAGACTGTTATAACAAAATTGCCACAGACTAGATAAAAGAAAGAACAAAAATGTATTTCTCACAATACTGGAGACTAAGAAGTCCAAGATTGAGGCCAACAGACTCAGTAGACTGGTTGTCAAGAGAGAGTACTCTTCTTGATGTGAAAAAAACTATCTTTCTGCATTATCCCTGTTTGATGGGGAGGCAGAGTTCATCACTGTAGTGTCTCTTCTTAAAAAGGTACTAATCTCGTCTTGAGAGATCTGCTTTCATGACTCAAGTACCTTCCAAATGCTCCATCTCCAAATTCCATTATATCAAAGATTAGCTTTCAAAGAAATGATCTCCAACACATTCTTTCCATGGCAATAATTTTTTTTTTAAATACAGTTTTCAGAATGGTAAGATTTTAGGTATAATCTGCAGTGAAGCTGACCTTTAAAAAATGATGTGATTATAATGCCATCTCTCTGATTATTTAGTGACTCCCATATTTTCTTCTAAAAATTAATAAGAATATCAGAATCCTAAAAGTGTGTTATGATGTTCAATAGCACTTGAGGTTTTTCTAGTTCTCCAGCTGTCTCTCAAGTCTCTCCATTTTTTGTGGTCCAACTACTACAGTTGACTATATCTCTAAGTCATCAGGTTTCTTCCAGCATCCAGCATTTTAACATGCCCTTTCTTCTGACAGCATGGTACTCTCCATTATTTTACCTTTCTACTTCATCAACAAGCTTTCTCCCACTTGACTTAAGATTTTGAAGCTCAAAGAGCATTTCTTCAGAGTAGGCATCCTAAAACATGCAGGTTTCTTTGACATATATACAGTCTCAAAGAGCACTACAACATAAGAACTTGTAACTCAGAGGTACTTATTTGATGTGCATCTGCCTCACACATATATTGTTATGTTCAAGGAATTCTAGGAATTAAAGCTTTGTATATGTGTGCATGCAACCATAGCAACCTTCATATTTTCAGCATCAATTTAAATGCCCTACCAAAAATGAAAGAATTATTTCATATATGCATGTAAATTTAAAAAGTAGTCTTTCATGGTGTTCATACTCTAGAAATTATGCTTTTGTCAACTTATCTCAAAGAAATTGTTAAGAATAAATGAAATATTCAAATAAATGATACATGGCCTAACATTTTGATAAAACGGGTTTTGGCAATACATTCAAATTCAACAACAGGAGATTGAAAAAAATAATTTTGGGTCTACCTATTTTGTGAAACCTAAAATACACACAATTAAGTCGATGGAGATTAAAGCCTAATTAGTTCAAAGAATCTTTCTACTTTTTCAGGATTTTGGCTAATCTATCTAATCTGTCTTCTATGACATATACAAACTGAATGTCAGTATTAAGCATTCATATAATTTTTTATGTTTTCTAAATTTAAATAATATTGAAAGGAAAAATAAGTTTTTATAAAATTTATATAATGAGATATAGACCATAAAAACTAACATTTTACTAAATATATATTTTTTGTTCATTTTAAATAATCTTTTACCTTAAAGTTGACAACTCTTTTGGTTGAGAATTATGCTTTTCCCTTCTGAAATTCCAACTATCACTATTATGTATTTGGTATGAATAAATGCTGTTGGAATTTGTGCACATTTGAACATATACATATTTTTGGAAAGCAGCATTTCCAAAGGCATTACTACTGAATTATATTTCATTGAGTATGGCAGTTGAGGTAAAATTTCACAGTAACTAATTATTTTAATTAATTTATTGCCAAGGAACTGCTATCTGGAAATGTTGTAAATGGATTGCTCAGCATCTCAGTAATGAATCAATGCATGAAAAGAAATGGTCTGAATCTCATGGTTAAGACCTGGGGAGGTATCATGCTGATATTACACTCTTTCTCTAGGAAGGCACTTAGTCACAGCATATTTCTTGAAAGATTAGTCTCTGTGATATTGAATCTGAATCGTTCATTTGAAAGGATTAAGACATACCTAAGATTAAGAGACTTCTGGGTATGTTGATGAGGGTATTTCCAGAGATAACTGGCATGTGGGATAGCAAATTAAGAGACACCTACCTGAAATTTGGTGGCACTCTCCAATAGTCTAGAGGCCCAGCAGCAACAAAGAAGGAATAAAAGATGAAGAAGTGGCAGAGGCAAGCTATTCTTGAGAGGGTGTCTTCACTGCAGCTGCCATTACCTGAGGATATCTGACTCTAGCTCCTACATTTTCTGAAGCAGACTCTGACCAGCTCTTCCCCATGGAGCATCCAGGCCTTCGGAATTGGATTCTTTTAATCTGAGACTTCAACTTCTTGGAGCAAGCAGCTACTAATTCCTCCAACTTTCCAGTGTACACACAGCCACTGGGGACTATCAAGTTTCTGATCTTGTGAACTATTAATAAGGCCCCTTATCTAGTCATTATACAAGTCCTTTTGGTTTTGATCCTCTAGAGAACCTAATTAATACAATCTCATGATTTTATTCTTCACAAACCTTTCACAGATTTTTCTATAATACTCATGAGTTTATTTTGAAAGTCCTAGTTAAAATGGAAATGTACTACCTGGAAGAAGTATGATGTCTGTCATACTGGTTCATGAGCATTTTAACGTGAATCAGTTTGTCAAATTAAATAATACTTATACATTGAAATTTTTAAGGGCATATAAAAAAATTACCATTTAAAAATTGTATTGAAAATGTGGTCCCCCAAATAAGTGTATTTATTAGTAATATAATTTTTGATCTCTGCCATCAAAAGTCCCATTAATATATAAAAAGAAAATAAACCATAACATATTTAATGCTTGGATATATCATATAATGCACTAAGCGACTAACACTGAATTCATTAATTTACCAGCATCCCAAAGAGTTAGGTAATACAGTTTGCATTTTGCAAAGGAGAAAGCACAAGGAAGATAAATGGAATGCAACTATGCATGAAAAAATGAAAATCTCTATTTCTAACTTCCAAACATCTATCTGAAATTTTGAAATGTTGACTTTAAAAAGAAAAATATATTTAATCAACTACTCTACCCTTGAATAACTAAAAACCATGAATAAATAATAAATTATAAAATTATGCAACATTTCAATTATAGTACATACAATTTTTGTGGTTCTTAAAAACAATACTTTTTACTCATCCCTACCTTTGGAGAAAAATATTGTCATGTACCCTCCTGATGAATATCTAAAACCTTGTCACTGAATGACTCATGGTAATAAGCCCTTGGAAGTATCAGAATGTGATTATTCTAAAGAGAAAAAGAAGTAAATATGATTACCTTTAACAAATTTAACCAATGACTAGTGCATGCTAAAAAAATGTCTTGCCAAAATTGCATGTTGGTTTTTTAAGTATAGACAAAGAATTTTAAGATGGTAGTAACATCATTAATTCAATTGATTAAAAATCTTTTACTAATTTTGTAAAATCTGCCTGAATTTGCAGGTGCAAAAGGATTAGATTGAATTTTACATTCCATTCGGGTGAGTGTTTAAAATAAGTTTTCAAAGAAAATAATTATCAAACCATGAAATTCAATGTGCATAGAATGTTCTGGTTTTCAGATTATTAAATGTTATCTAATTTAGGTACAAATTACATCTAAATATTGTATATGTCTAGTATATTTAGGTCACATATATATGTATAAATATATATATATTTAGAATATGGGTACACATATTTCCATAATTTAGCTGATGTATTTTACTGTACTTCTTGTCAATAGGAAAATTCTTTGGCATTGATACCTGCTAGTGTTTGTTGTTAATATACATAGGTAAGAAAAAAATGGTTCAAATTAATATTTTTGGTACTATCAGAGGTTGTAGCACAATTACAAAATGAGGCCAGGAAATTTAGCATTATTTCAGGGATATGTTTTTAATTATAAATTGTGGATATACAGAATGACATGCCATTGTCAAGGAATATTTGAAGTATTTAAGTTCACCTTACAACAAAACTAAACAATATATAAGTATAAGGGTTTGTAATGCTTGTACGAGTTGCTGAAAATTTCAAATTCTGGCCCAAAAGGAGCAACATTTACCATACTTGCATTCCTACTTGAGACACACACAGAACAGACCAAGCACATGAGCAAAAATTTGTAATATATTCAAGAGCAGATATTTAAGGACAGTGGTTTCTGAGTGAGGAAAAAAAAAATCAAGCAGAATACTGATATTGCTTTATATTCTAGCTTTGAGAATTTCTACACTGGGATGCAGGGAGACTAAGCTGAATTGAGAACTTAGAGCTGCAAGTCCAAGTTTCCAAAGAGTTGAAGCTTATAGGGCAGGAAACTGAAGAGGAGACAGCTGCACAGAAAAGGAACTATTGAGGTTGCAGACGGTCCTTTGCCACAAAGCACTCAATTGTTGAATAGTAATCACAGGTGAATGTGTGTAGTCATTCATACTGTAAACCTCAGGATTCATAGGGCTTTGCAGTGAGCACATAGTAAGATGTTACCTCCGTGACAGTGATTAATGGTTGGCATCAATATTAACCAAACCCAAGTTAGAAATGCAGGATCTTAGTACCCACACTGCAATAAGCTGCATATTTTTACCATGATCTTGAAGTGACTGCTATAAACATTGAAGTTTGAACATGATAGGAATATGAAACATCTTCTTCAATTTAATAGTCAAATTCATTAGGGTAACATCTCTAGCAGATATACACTTATATTTGTGTATTGATTAATTGATTCAGGCCAAGAATCAACTGATATTGATATTACATCTATTAGTCTAGCAGTCATTTTAACATGATATGTTTTGGTAAAAATTTTAAATTATAATTAGTGCAATGAACAATGAGAAGATGAAATTTTGGAAAACAACAACCAACAGAACATTGACCTAAGTTTTGGGTGAAAAATTGATACTTTCTGATGACCACAAATTATTACCAAACATATATTAAGAAGACTTTGCTAATATTTTACATTAAGCCCCTGGTTCTCTGGCATAATCCCTAGATTATAGGAGGTGTCAAGTAAATATAAAGGAATATGGTAGTTTTGTACTTTTAACCATTCTGGTTTTTTTAGAATGGAGCACACAAAATTTTTAATGTAATATTATCAATAAATTTGGATTATTTAATAAGAAATTTTCCATGGAATAATTTCACTAGTAATTTTACATTTTTAATCTTGAAAACATTATTAGTTGGAGGAGAAACTTTACTAATATTTTCAAATGTTACTTCAGAAACTATGGTGCAAATAGTATCTGTAAGATATGAAAAAAAATTTTCTCATTTATAATGAACTTATAATGAAAACTGTGTTAACAATGGCTTATTACACTGAGCATAACTGTTGCCTAGGCACCAATATGCATATAAAACTATAACCTTAAAACACATATTTATTGAATTTTAATTTTCATTGCTTTAAGTGTCAATATATACCATCTCATCTTGTGACTTTGCATCTCCAATTTTAGTCATTTTGCAAACTGAATAATTATTTTTACATAAATCAGTATTATCTAACCCTTACAAAGTAAACAACATACAATTTGCAAAATACAACAATTCCATGGACATATTAATTTACTCTACAATTATTTATTGAATGAGTTAATTCTTTCAGTATAAATTCATAAATATATCACACATGATGACTACAGAGTACGTGAGAGGAAAAATAAGAGTAACTAATTCCTACTTATTGGCTGGTAAGATTTCATATGAATGGTTTGTACAATGATAAATCTGATAAATGATAATTTTTTGACAATCATTTGACATGAATATTAACCAATACTTCATAGATGTGTCACATCTACCAATTTCTAAAGTTTATTTAAAATAATATGATACTACATTTTTTAACAAATTATCAGCTAAGGTCTTTGTGTTTTTTTTTTTTTTTAACTTAAATTTTATGTCTCCTTTATACATTATATGGCAATTTTCCCTACTACCACTAAGATAGTTTAATAACTTAGAACTATTAAATGAACAATGTATCGGTGAATCTCTCCTACAATGTATGAGACAGGTACTATATAACCCATAATCAGAAAATGAAAAAAAAAATTATAGTATGTCTTTCTTAAAGACTATTGCATTTACTAAAACTCTCTAAAACCAAGTTAAATATACCATATCATTAATTCAGATAGGCATTAGAAATCTTATATTTTATCACATATAGATTTTCTTGTGTTTATATTGTATATATGGAGATCACAGAAGATTTAACTTATTAATGAAAGAGACCTAAAAAATAAAATGCCTTTCCTATTGTAAAGTGAAGAGTATATTTTATTGAGTGTTTTGTCCAGTGGGATTTTCATTTAGATCAATATAGTCTCTTTCCATCACATTTTTGTTTCTAGCAAAAATAAAGATAAATTTGTCTGTTTGTTTCTAGATTTCATTTTGCTTTGTTTTGTTTTACAGAACAATACTTGGTTGTTTAAGTGAAGAATTATTACATAATTTCACACCAATTTTTGGAATTTGACCTGATTATGTTTTCTATTATGCAATTTTTCAACTACCTGATTACTTCTAATCTTGATCCATTTTATATTTTACAGATAGTGTGGCTAATATTAAAATTCACTGAGAGGTGACCGACAATTAGTGAATTCCTAAGAAAACAGAGACCTAAAATTAGATATGTTTTTCATATTTAAGAGTAGAGAAAACCTTTCAAGTTACTGCCCTAAAGTTCATGGCTCTAAATCACCATTATATGAGTGTCATAAAGGAGTCTTTGTCCACAGGACTAGTCAAGACTTATCATTCAAAATAGGTACAGCAGATGGAGTGGCAAGCTAAGAATTATTGAGCATTACTGAGAGCTCAGCACTCTGGCATGTGTTTACCATATATTATCTATTTTGTCCTTGAAACAACTACATGAAAGAGATAGTTTATACATGAAAAATCTTTAGTGAGTAACTCATGCAAGTCACTAGCAATTTGAAAATGGGGACAGAAAAAATCAATGCTCAGCTATTTCAAAAATAATTTTTAAAATAAGGTAATTTCTAGATGAGAGAAATAGATCTACAGAGAGGATGAGGTGGATAAACGTGTTGGACTAAATGTCAATATCATGGCAAAATCCTATAAATAAATAAAAAAGATACATTTTACATAGGACTTCCCTCTGCAGACACTTGTGGCATGCTTATGCGGATAATGATAGACTTCATATATGTTGATGGTCCTGTAAAACTAGAATGGAGCTGAAAACTTCCTGTTACCTAGTGACATTGTAGCTTTTGTAACATCATAGCACAATACATTACCCAACTATTTGTGGTAACTGTACAATTGTAAACATATAGCATATAAAATTGTATTCAATATCTAATACTTGATACTGATAATAAATAACTTTGTTATGACTTCGGTTTACTCTGCTGTACTATTTATTGGTACTTTCCAGTGTATTCCCACTTATAAAAAGTTTGGCGTTAAGCAGTAGGCCATGTTATACATCTTATATATATCCTGTCTCTCTATTTCATCAAGAAGCCACTTAGAATTATTGACATTTGTTACTTAGGTTTGAAGAAGTGTACTCTGACTACTATACTATGATGGAAACCCCTAAGGATGTGTTTCTCAGAAGATACCTCATTAACAACATGAGACATATCCCCTTTGGGTCACGTATTACTATATTAATTTATTTAGCCATCAGAAAAACCTAGGAAGCAGCTATTTCTAATATTATCATTTTCTTACAGAATATGTAGACACACATAGCATGATCAAGCAATAGTGACATAGGCAATGAGTGGTTCAAATTCTATTTAGAGTTGTTTCAGGGTAACTTCTAAGTGCAAGGTTAAAAGCAGAAGAGTTTGAGTGTAGTTGGAAATTACAGGGTTCATTGCATAATGGAGACAGCATATCTAAATTAGAATGTTTGAACTGTTCAAAATTTAGGAGTATGACATTCATCTGTAGAGGATTTGATAGTAAAATAAGATTTTTGTGTAAATAGACTTGGTGCAACGAAGCAAGACCTTACCTTCTGAGGAACCAACATGCAACTTGAAGGTCAAAAAGCGTCAACCCCATGAAATTCCGATACATGGGGCTAAGGGAGAAGAGAGTGGTTGTTCTGGCTCAGGGATGAACTATTTATCTATTGACAGAGGACTTGAAGAGAGGAGACAAGTTTTGTCTAGAAAGCACTGAAGCCTTTGCTCTTGTGAGAAGTGCAGCACCTGAGCAGAGCACGACAAGATGATAACCACTGTAAGAACAATGGGAATCAAGCCCAGTGGATCTTCTAGGTTTCAATACAATAATCTTGAGCAATTTACAAATCTTATGCATTTGACCCATTATTATAAATTCAACTGAGCATTGCACAAATTTACATTAGGGCGAAATTCTCTGAACAGAGGAAATAGGTATGAAATGGTATCTTTATTTCAAATATGCATAGAATTTGTGGCAGTTGTATTACAAAAAGGACAAATCCCAAGGAAATCCTCACAGGAATTTAACAAACATGTTCCATCTAAAACCACTCAGATGATTTTGATCCCTGGATAAGATTGAGTCAGAGGCTACTACACAAATTGTATATCATTAGAGTATTAAAGTGCTTTGATTATTTTCCAGCATGCATGTGACTTCATACATATATTCCCAAGAATATGAATCAAAATGTCAAGGAAGTGCAGGTGAAGGCAAATAAACAAGTTGTAGATTCAGTTCATACATCATTGATCAATGAATGTTATCAATTTTCACACAGCCCAGGATACTGATAACTTTCCTGTTGAGAGTGTAGCATAAATTTTAAATGACCTAAGGCTCACCATGAGGAGAATTGCTAAAAAGCACTCTCAAAAAAACTCTAAAAATGTTGTGAATCACTCTTCCTAATAGTGGAAGAAAATTTTAGTGCAATTCCCAAGAGTCACCTAAAATAAATAGAAATATGTCTCTCATATTTAAATCTTCTAAAGCTCAATTACTAAATAATATGATAATAAAGGTAACAGAAATCATGGTTTTTCATAGTTGATTACCTCTACCATTTGAAACTCTGATGATTAAATTAAAATGAAAATTATCTCAAATTGGATATTTATATCTTGTCCTGTATTTAGAAGTTAGGGCTAATTCATAAAAACTATAATGCCAACCTGACCCATTCAACCCTACAATATTTGGACAATAGATCTAATGAGCAGCACATGCACATGAGCAGTCTCATGCAGATTATTGATAGGATGCTATTGGAAATCTGTCTTGCTGAATCCTTCCACCTCCAGATCTTTTCCTGTACACCAAGGATCATGAAATGAATGATGAGTTGGTTCTTATGAGTCATTCCCACATTACTTAGAGTTTCCAACACTCAAGGAGGTCAAAGGAATATTCAGGCCCACACTATCACTGTATGGAATACTTTATAAGGTAGAAAAAGAATCTGTGTCACTCTGGAGTACATAGGTATGAAATATTGGTGCTGCTTCAATCTGACTTTTTTCCTGTACCTGACAAAAGTAGAAGTCTCTTTGCAGAGTCTGCCCAAACTAGAAGAGTCTTTCACTTCCCATTATATATTCAACTTCATTGTTCTTCCTCTCCTATAACTAAAATTTGTTCCTTTGTTTTAACCCCTTTTCTGGAATGCTCTGAAACTGCTACCCATGACCAGCATCATACCCTATATGCAAAAAGTCTTTGGAGGTGTCATTTTCTTCTTTTACCCCATGTTCCTCATGGTCAGAAACATGATTACTACCCTCATCGTTCCTGATTTCCAGTTTCAAACTATTGCACCTCTACCAGATTTTTAAAAATTCTGTTTTAAGACTCACAGAACTCAAATGCAGGACTCCTTCTTTTTATGCCAGTCAACTTCTGGCCTCCTGGTACTTCCCCTTACTGACTTAAGTTGTGGATAACTTATTCACAATCTTAAAATCTTAACTTTTGCCAGCAGTCTTTCCTTTCCTCAAAATCATGCCATTATCCTCACACACAACTTGTCCCACATGTTGACCTCTCAGCTCTGTGGAATCCTCTTCCTTTGACTAATTTCTAGGCGATTTTCTAGTAAAAAGTCGTTGATTTATGAATTGGAACTTACTAGAAGCCAAGGTTCAGTCCCCTCTGAAATTAATAATTTAAATAATATTCACTAGGCAAAAAGTACTCTGACCTCATAAGGAATTATAGCTGAATTTCTTTTATAATTTATTCATTTTGTTTCCCCACTCATCACCACCTCTGTGTTCTATCTCTTCAGTCCGCAAATAGTCTGTTATTCATTGTTTCTATGATTCTTCTCCTAAAATCCTATTATTCACTCATAATCTCTGAATCAGTAGGAAGTGCCACCTTCTACTTTGTTGTTTAGACCAAGGGCTTACAAATGAATCTGGACATGACCTGCTTTTTGATGATCATATTCTTCATATAATCAGGTTCTATGAATTTCATTTTGTAAATATGTCATGGATTTGTATATTTTCCCAATTTGAACTCCCATCTCAATATTTGAAACTCTTATCACCTGTCACCTAAGTAATATGAATCATATACAAAAGGTTCTATGTCCAAAATGAATAAGACAGTTCTGTATTCATTGGTATAGTGAAAGATTCCTTTTTTAACTATTTTGTTTGATTCTTGTGTTAATTTTATATTTACATTCTTATACAAATATGGAAATGTAGGAAACACGTATCATGTCATGGGTGATGCATACATTGGAATGACCTTATGATATTATCACATTGAGTTGATATTGGGAAATAATTGCAAGGTAAATTTAGCTTCTTTACTGCATCATTTTCTTTTTGTCATTTTATCTGTATTTTTGTGTTACATGCCAGTAACAGTAATCCTTGTTTCTTAATTCATAGAATTTCTTTTTTGTAGCAGTTTTAAGTTTACAGAAAAATTGAAGTTAAATGTTAATGTCAGGTCCCCATATCATATTATCCCAGCCACTATGAGCTCTCCCTCATCACTAACCTCTTGCAAGTATGATATATTTGTTTGAATTGATGAACCAATGTTGATGCATTATTATTAACCAAAGCCCATAGTTTACATTAGGATTTGCTCTTTATGTTATCCATTTCATTGGTTCTGACACTATCATGATTCCACTGTTACACTATCATTCAGAATAGTTTCATTGTCCTGAATATTCCCATGCTAACTGTTCATCATTCTCTCTCTCCCCCCAATCCCTGGCAATGATTATTTTTTCTACTATCTTCATAACTTTACATTTGCTAAACTATCATATACTTAGAATTGTAAGTATGTAGCTTTTCAGTACATACTGGCTTCTTTTCCTGAGCAATATACAATTAAAAAAGTTTCTTCTATGTATTTTCATAGAGTCACCTCTTAAAAATAAAAATCACAATTTCCTCTACTTAAATGCCTCCATACCATTCCACTGTTCCAATATACAATCAAAATTCCTTATGGCATCTAAA
Organism: Sciurus vulgaris; assembly: GCF_902686455.1. Classification (NCBI taxonomy): domain Eukaryota; kingdom Metazoa; phylum Chordata; class Mammalia; order Rodentia; family Sciuridae; genus Sciurus; species Sciurus vulgaris. The sequence goes on along the minus strand of NC_136470.1, from coordinate 33,988,329 downwards.
ACTGTATTATTCAAAGCATGGTTTGCAGATAAGAAAACACATGGTCACCTTCCAGTTTATTCCAAAGATACATTCTCAGGTGCCTCCTGAGTAATCGCAAATCATCACTGATAACTGACAGGATTTTAAGGGGACTTGAAAGCACAATGAAGTTTGAAAACACGGGTATTTTTCCTGTCCTTTTTTAAAATTATTATTATTGGTGCATTATAATTATACAATTGGTGAGGAAAAGCATTGATTTTTAAGATCTTCTGTGATCTTTGCTCTGTGGTCTCCTGCTATCTCTATCGTGTCCCACCATCCCACCCCGGAGCTCCTTTCTATCCTGAAATTCCAGTGCACTAAGAATAAAGGACTTTACTTTTCTACATTTGAGTTAAAATTTAGGAAAGGTCGTTCATTTAAATAACAATGATGAAGGAAAATAATGTAAACTCTATTTTTGGAGTCATACAAATTTTCTCAGTGGCAAATTAATTTGAATTTTATTCTTAAAAGTACTTGAATACTTTAATTTTCCTAGAATAAAAATATATGTAAAAGTATGCATTTTCATGAAAATTTTCACTTTTCTTCCTCTAAAAAAAGTCTAAAATATTTGAATAAGTATAGCTATTTGGTTATAGATTAATATGAATTTTTCTTCACTTTTACTTTGTATTTCCTTGATGAAGAGCAGAGTTATTCCAGCTAAAAAAAAACTAAATCATTTATGTTTCAGTGAGAATAGAGAGACATATCTTAGCCATATCAACCTCACCTGACTACTTTTTTCCACCTATCAGATAACAGATAAAATATAATTTCCTTAGGGAAGCCTACTTTAGACTCATCAACCCAGGTTAGATCTTTCCATATATACTTCAATGCATCATGTTATCCTCTGTAAAGTAAAACTTGATACTTTCCTGCTGTATGTCAATATCCTGCTAGACTATAAATTCTATTAGGAGCTTAGATCAAATACCACATCTACCCTACTTTCTGCATTATTCTCTGATTTTAGGAATTGTTTAAATCATAGCTGATGAGAATGATTAATATATTCTCAATATATATGGATGTAATTGGTGTATCATTCAGTGAATATTCTTACACAAGCCCTGTGCCTTTAACATTTATATTCAACATCTTGTGCTAAGAAAATGGAAGTGCAGAATGAAATACTTCCAATTGCTTTCAAAAAGGAAGTGTGAAAAATATAAATATTTTCCTAAAAAGATCATATAGCTGAAATTTTATTCTTTTTTTGTCTTTAGAATAAAATTTAAAATTTTATTTTTCTTTTGTGTTTATGTACTTTAAATCTTCCTTCTTTTGCTAAAGTTGTTTGTTTTAGTCACAAAACAAATATGCTCTTAGCAGGTACATGATCATTTTGGCTCTTCCATTTATCTCTTTCGGAACAAAGACTCAGAATTTTTTGTAGTTTGTTTTGTTTTTTTGCCATTTTATGCCAAGCATGCAGCAGTTGCTCAATAAAAATTAATTGCATTTCTCCTAAACATCTCAAAGCTCCTTTTAAAATTTATTTTATAAGCTTTATAACAGCTCCTGTTTCGAGAGAAATAGTTATCCTTTTTCTTGTATATAAGCCTGCTGGAATGAAATGGAAGGTTCAATATCACACAATAAAGCAAAAGTGAAATAAAATGTGGCTGTCCTTAATCCTGGCATGCTACTCCCATCACGACACCAAATTTCTTCATGGAATAATAATGGGAAACTGTATTCTGTCTTGCAAGCCAACAATAACTGAGATCATAATAGGGTGCATAACTCCCAAGAAAAACACCTAGTGCATCAGCAATAAACACAGGATAGATCCCTGAAATACTGCTTTCCCTGGGATTCAGAATTTATATTCAAAACATTGCAGTTGCTGTGAGACACCACAATAACAATTCTACAGCTCAGTTTCAAAGGTCTAATAAATTAGATTCTTCCTTGGCTCAGTCAAAAATACTGTGTTCAGCAGTTTCAACAATGGAAGCCTCGTCTAATTAAATTAAGTGCTGTGGAGGCTCCTGCCAACAACACTACCTCGAGCTGAGACTCAGGTTTGCAATATTGCTAATCTGGCACACAGCCACCAGGATGCTCATAGACACTGAGCCAACAATTTGATCTTAAGTAACTGAAAGAAAGGAAAGGAGCAATTTGCCTTTAAATGGAGCAGCAGAGCTAACATGAAAATTTATATTTCACCCCTGCCATATATCTAGAACATTTTTGGAAGACTGACTTATTACTAAATTAGACATTTAATTTTAAAAAAGACTATGAGTGCATTGCTACTTTATAAGCCAGTTGATTTTCTTCCAAAAGCATCTGCATGGATAATGGCAAATTTTGCTTGAAAATGCTTTTATTTCTGTCTTATTTTACTGATGGCTCTCAGACTTAAGAGTATATGAATGATGTAGTGTTTTCCTCTTTGTGCATTTAATTTTTTAACATATTGTTGCTTGTAAAAATATTTGTTTTGATAGTTTGTAGTATGAAATTTGAAGTAAAACTTGCCACTAAAACAATTTTTATTTAGGAAACTGACTTAATTCTTACATTAGCTCATGATTTTTAAATCTAGAGAAACATATTTTTATAATCTTTGGGCACTATATTTATTTCCTCTAGGTGAGCTTGTATATATAGTATTATTAACAAAAGATCATAACATAAAGCACTTAAGTATCATTTGACATTGAATTTTATTGGTAGTTTTATCATGATTTATTGGAGAATAATTTTGTAATAAAAACAAGCATATTATTATATTTATTCCTTTCAGACAAGGCCTGCTTCAAACTATCAGATTTTATAAATGTAAGTGAACAAAAGACATAAAACAATTTTTTTATTAAAAAACATTGAATAATAATATTAAGCTATAAATATATAAATAAAAAGTGAAGAAAATAGAGTCATCACAACAGAATTACTATCACGAAATCTTACCCTGACTTTTGAAACATGCAAAAGAAACTAAGGTTTGACATGGAGTCAAGAGGGACAACCCAACCTGAAAAATGTCATATAAATGTAGAGGACTTGAATATCAGCACAACAGATTAAAATTTCAAATGTAGGGTCAGCTCTCAGTCAAACTCTGAGAGGCAGGGGAATTTGGGAAAAGATTTTGACTTTCCTGTATGGCAATGATTCTAAAGTAAGAAAAATGAGTGATTTAGTATGGCATTACAATAAGTATGCAAAAGATCAGGAGGAAAATTCAAGTATCAGTGAATCCGAGACAAAAGCAGATGACATAAAATAATCTTAAGAACAATGAGCACAAATTTTCACAAAATCTGTAGGTGATTGGAATAAAAATTGAAAGCACAGATTCTTACAGCTTTTCTTCTGACTTAGTGCAATCTGAACTCCTAACATTCTCTTCCATATTTACTTATTAATTAATTAATTAATTCTCTCAAAAATGGACTTACGTTAGTAGTCTATTAATTTTTCCTTGGGAATACAGGGCACAATTTGAGAAAAAAAAAGTGTTGTGAGGTTATTGAGAAGGGGTTTGGAATGTAGTAAAATGAATGCTCAAGAACATTTTTTATTTTTTAACACACCATTATCCTATTTTATTGAGGCAGGCTATATAATAATTTAATTTAGATGGTTCACTATGTTGAGCTGAGTCATTAAGATGATTTTTTGGTTTAATATATTGTCCTCTTCAAATAGCATACTTTAAATAGCTGTTCACATACTTAATCATTATTGTAATTAAGATTTCCAATCCTATGTAACTTGCTATATCAAAATTGAAGAAATAGAAAAAAATATAATTTGATGTAAAATGCACCAGAAAAAAAATGTTAGAGATTAGTGATGATTATCAACACAACTGTTATTGCATTAAGGTCAGAAGAAAAGAAGGTCTGACTCCTGTTTGCTAATTGTCTCTTATCTACAGACAGGTAACAATTGGAATGTGGAGCCCTAGAAATTTTCCTTTAAGAATAGTTGGATTCAAGGAAAGACTCACATTCTTATGTGGCATGGTCTGAATATCTGTTTCAATCCCAAATGCACATGTTGAATCCTAAATTTAATGTGATGGCCTTAGATGATGAGGGAGTTAATTAGTTATGAAGGATGGAGCTCTCATGAATGGGATTAGTGCCCTTATAACACAGACGCCAGAGAAATTCCTCACCCCTTCCATCATGACAGGACACAGCAAGAATGACCATGTATAAACCATTAAGTGAGACTTCACCAGATACTGAATCCAATGATGGCTTGATCTTAAACTTCCCAGCCTCCAGAACTGTGAGCAATAATCTTATTTTGGTTACAAGCTTCTTATTTTGTAGTATTTTGTCATAACACCTTGTACAGAATAAAGGAGAAGGCAACATAAATACTATACCCTTCATATTCCTTACCCCAACATCAAAATATAAAGGCTTCTGATAAACACTGGGTGGACCCTATGATTATGAATTGAAAATCTAACAGAGATGCCCTTCATCTCGGCAAAAACTAAGATGACTGGCAGCCATTGAACAATCTTGGACTTTCTCCAGAAAGAGCAGATGCAGTCAAGGGGAAAAGCAGTAAGCACATTTGTCCATCACACCAATAATCTTCCCTAAACATGGCACAACCCATATCTCAGACTATAATCATGTATGTTAGCCACTTCTCCTTCATGGGTAGCAGGAAAGGTCACGAGAGAACATTGGACATTTCTAAGGAGTAAATTAGGACTTTCTGGTGTAATTGGCTTCATCCACACTTTCCTAGCCATTCAAAGCATGAATCATTTGATGTTGAAATTGTATTTATTTCTTTCATTCTAGTTATTTAGGAAATGAGGTCTTAAACTATTGAGAAACTATTGGATCATCTTGCCCTTTCAACATATTATTTTGTGTTATATTAATATTAAAAGATACTATCACTGTAATTCTCCATAGAACATGAGTGGCAAATATAGGTATAAATGTAAGCACATAGTATTATTCAAGCTCTGTTTCAAGTTCTCTGAATGGGAATTTTATCAATAAAATGATAGAAAATATACAAGCGAATATCACTATAATGTGTGTTAATTATAAGAATCTTCATAAAAATCTTCTAAATCTTTTGGTGAGAATATAATAAAAAAGTAAGTTTGCTAAAGAACAAAGATTGGAAATTTACCAAATCATGTATGTTATGTGCATGTATGAATGTGCTATAATGAATCCAAAATTATGTATAATTATATAGCAATTGATGAAAAAAGAATAAACAAAAAGAACATAATGATTGACCTCAAAAATACAAAAGTAGTTTAGAATCATACATAATGGTGATCTATAAAATACTAGAAAATAAACTATAGTACCAATATTAGAGCACAGAGTAGAAATCATGGAATTGTTCCTCAGTAGAAAAGAAGATTAAAATCATGCACATAAGAACAGAGAAAAATGTATTTAAAGTATTTCATTTCATACAGACTACATGCAAGAAATTCTTGTTATAAGTTTGTGAATGATTCAGATCAACCTAGGAAACAGCAAAATTTGGGGGACAAGGCAGTCAACACTACACAATAATTAGACAAAGTAAAATAAGATACAGTAGGTACACTGGCAAGTTTCTTCAGAGAAATAAAACTGGTAAGTTATACCCATTGTCTACATATGTCTTTATCTATATTTATATATTATCTCTCTATCTATTTACATATCTACAGAGAATAAGAAAGAACGTGTGTGTTTCTGGAATTGGCTCACATAATTATTTTGTGAGCTGTCAAATTTGGAATTTATAGGGCAGGTTGCCAGGCTGGAGATCCAGGTAAGATTTGATGTTTCCTGAATCCAAACTGTGCAGGGCAGGCAAGCAGGTGGAAAACTCAAGTAGCTTCTATGTTGCACCTTGAGGCAGAATGGCTTCTTCTTTGGGAAAACTCAGGTTTCACTATTAAGTTCTTCAACCAATTAGATAAAGGCCACCCAAAATTTGGAGAGTGATCAGTTTTATTTGAAGTCTACTATGTGCAAATATTAATCACACCAAAAAAATACTTTAAAAATAAAATATAGATTTATAATTGACTGAACAACTGTGTATCATAGACTAGCCAGGTTGACTTATAAAATTTTACCATTACAGAACAGATAACAAATATATGATGAACAAGAAATAGATGTAAATATATCACAGAAGTAAAATATAGTTAAGATTCCAAAGTGAATGCAACTGTTATGTTGAGCTGTAATCACTGATTTATCATTTAATATAATGGAATGATGACACAAAGGTCACCTCATTCATTGTCCTTTGCAAATACTGCTTTTTTTTTTTTTTTTACAATGTGAAGGTTTGTGGCAATACTAAGTGTTGCAAGTTTATCTTTACTATTTTTCCAATGGCATGAGCTCAATTTGTGTCTCACTTATTGGTTACTCTCATATTTCATACTTCATTATACATATATATAATAATACACATACATATATGCATATACATATAATAGTGAACATAATATATTAAAAAATATAAAGTTCAATCCAGAGCAAGACCCTAATTCTCTTCAACTCTATGAAGTCTGAGCCATGGGAAGAAGCTGCAGAAGGAAAGTCTAAATCTAGTGGAGGTTGTTTCATGATAGAAATGCAAGATGAGGCAGCCTGTGTTGATGCAGAAGCTATGAAAAGTTATCCAGAATATCCTGCTAAGAACTATTTTTTTTGTTTTTGGTTTTAGATGGACATGAATATTGTGAATATTCATGAATATGGGCATGAATATTATGAATATTGTGCATGTAGAAGGGAGATCATTAGTGAAGAAAGGAGGAGATTGGGGGCGAGGAGGGCAAGGAGGATATTGTGGAGTGAAATTGATCAAATTATATTATGTACATGTACAAATATGCCAAGATGAAACCCACTATTCTGTATGGTTAATATGCACAAAAACAGAGTAGAACGGGACAGGTGACTGATTGTTTTAGTGTCATAATAAAACACACATATGCAGTATTGCTTCTTATGGGTGAGAGAGCAAGTGACTTCTTGAAGTGGAATATATTCCTGGTGAAGATGCTGTAATGTTGAAATGATGATAAAGAATTTCTAATATTACGATAAATCTTTTGATAAATAGTGGCAATATTTGAGTGGATTTTCCACAATCTCATTCTTCCATTGTGGAAAATGCTATAAACAATGTCTTGTGTTCCAAACAAATCTTTTATGAAAGGAAGAATCTATCAGTGTGGGAAACTTCAATTTTTTGTTTTATTTTAAAAATTGGAAGAATAGCTGAATGAAACAGACATTATTACCTCATGTACATACATGACTGCATAACTGATGTGATTCTACAATATCTATACTCAGAAAAATGAGAAATTACAGTCCATTTATGTATGAGCTATCAAAATATATAAATGCATTCTACTGGCATGTACAACAAATTAGTACAATTAAAAAAATTGCTGCACCCACCTTCAATTTGCAGCAACCCTGATCTGAATCATCAATAGCCATTAGACATTGAGGCAAGACTTGATGACTCACTGAAGCTTTTTACCAAAAACATATTTTAAGTTAAGGTTTTGACCTTTTCGTTTTAGGAATAACGTTACTCTACAGCAAAATTAACTATAGTATAAACATAACTTTTATATGCAGTGGGAAGACAAAATATTTGTGTCTGGCTCTGTTTACTGTGATAGCATCTTTATTTGCCATGTTCTGAAACTAAACCTGAAACATCTTCAAGATATACCTGTAGTTTTGGTATCAGAAAATTAAAGTATTTTTCTTCTTTCTATAATCACAAGAAATGTGGCTCAGTTTCTGTACATTATAAATGAGAAAAATGGGACTGAAAATTTCTCATAATGTTGCCTTCTGTATTAATCAAACCTCAGTCCATAAAAAAATAATAATTTTAATAAAAAAATATTATCACTGATAATTTTATTCTCTAAGTGCCTAAGTTTCACTCTCTAGTCTTTCATCATGTCTGTTTATTCATTGCTCCTCAAAAATTTACAACCCCACATGTGGATATCCATCTTCCAAATGTCCCTAGTAAATATGAATAACTAAGTGAAAGCATACATGAGATTTAAAAAGAAGGAAACACTATTAAATAGAGTATCAAGTTGGAAGGTATACTAGAAAAAACACTCCATTTTAAGTCTTATAAAAGACTTAAATGCAGTTCCCTTCCCATTGTTTATTTCACTGATTCTAGGAAATATGTTTTTCATGTTTGAGGAGGACCATTTCCTACAAGTTGAGTTTTGTTTTTTTTTTTTTTCCCCCAAAACAGTTTATCAAGTCTTTGTACTAGGATGGAATTTACACAGCATTTGGTTTCACTCCCTTTTTATTTAGACTTAGTGAAATCTGCATTCTCTCCCTGGACTTCCTGAGTATTATATTAGTGAAGAATCATATTGTTTAGTGTACTTACAATGACTGAAGAAGACACATCTAAAATTGTTTTGGTTATTTAATTGCATTAATTACTATTAATGGTTGTTAGAATTCTGTGTAGTACATATCATATGTATTATATAATATTGTCAACTTTTTCTAAATACCCCATCAAGATGTATATGTTGACAATAAGGTCCAAGGCAAAGATTACCACCTAGGTGCCTCTGATATACGTGAAAATGTCTGTATATTAGTACTGTACTGAATGTAAAATATTAAGTTAATTTAATTGACTCAGCTTATAACCCCCATTTAGAAAATATGTAGGTATAGAAATTTTCAAATTTTTTTTCAAACCACCTATAGATTATCAACTATGAAGAAGACTCTTCAAATAGTCGAGATGAAACACCGATAATGACTAATATCTGTATTTAACTTTACCATAAAAAACTCCATCAGACACGTACAATGTTGTGAATGAAACTCTTGGCCCAATTCCTATTCCAGTCACTCTTATAGCAAAACAGTGCCAAGGAGGCTGTGACCACAATCGCACACAGGAAACTGTTGCCTAATGCTTAATAAATTTTAATTATTTTCTAAAGTCCCTAAAACCCTGTGATGTGAAAAACTCAAGCAACCAGTTCAGCACTCTTATAGCCAAAAAGGACACAGAAATAAAGTTTGAAGGTCCATCTTCATATAATAAGGGATTAAAGTCTAGAGTTAAATTCTTTCCATTTGTGTCTGTTAGGTCAATAATTCTAAATTGCATTTTATTTTTATAGTTTCTTGGACCATCCAATCACATCAAGCATCAATGACTTGTAGGAGCTGCAAAACTGATGACCTATCCTTCAGTCTTATCTTTCTTCCTTTTCACTTCCTGATGTTAGTCACTTGTCCTCCTTCATATCATTGTCCAAATAAACTATAAAACCATTTGTTCTGGCTATGCTTTCTATGGATAATAATATTTAATAATAATAAAGAATATTATATATCACATAAAGTATAATAAACACCATATGCATATATAAAATTTAAATATCTTATTCACTTCTTATGTCTTTTTTTTCCTCTCAAATATGGACTTTCACATGAAAAAATGAAACTACCATCTCAGTCAAAAGTCTTTCAGTTCCCCATTAAGGATTACAAAATTCCTAGAGCTGTCTCTGTGGAGTTTACTGGCTATGTCATTTTCTTTCATATGTGCTGAGTTTTCCTGGGTATGACCCTCTTTTGACAACCCATCAGATAAACCATCAAAGAAATCTTGTAGATGTCATGAAAGAGGCTTCTCTTTCATTACCAAATTTAAACCTTCTCATTTTCAGACTTATTTATATATAGGAGAGAGCAGTGACTGAAATCAATAAACCCCTCAATCAAGCTACGAAATAACACCACATCATCAGACAGATGTAATGGAGTTGAGAAGGGTCAGGAAAGGGCAGTCAGAAGGATGAAGGGGATAAAGTGGCTTTCATATGAGTTTAAACTAAATCATCTGATCATAATGTGACTTAGGTCTAACATTTTATAGTCAAAGTTTATGTAAAGTCAAGAAGAAGTTTGAAGAGGATGATATATTCTTCAGCATTTGTAATATCAGAAATTTGGTACATGCTTCAACCACTTTGAAGACATTGCTGAGAGTGCTCCTTAAGCCTAGGAATTGTGCAGTAATTATTATTTCAAGAGGAGATATCTTTAGAAAATACTGATAGGATCACATGAAAATATAGCTTATACTTTCCTGACTGGATAATATAAAAACTAATTTATTAAAGAATGGATTGCTGACCAGTTAAGCTCATCTTCATGTAGGCAATATACATACAAAATTAATTTTGGGTTCCTGGCAGGGAAAGAATTTGAGAAAACTATGTCAAATCAATAGATTTTACTCGGACAGATTAAAACATTAATAGTCTAATTTAGGTCTACATTGAGGTGATATCAAAACATTTATTTAAAAAATTATGTTTAAACTGTATTTACCTTTTTACTATTTTCAGAATGAGGATTTCACTCTGGAAAAATCAGAGTGGTCCAAAAAGAAGGAATCCTATCCTTGCAGGTTGCAGAACTTTATGAAGTATAATTAGCTATGCAGAAGGAAAAAAAGGAGCTCTGTTTAATTTTTAATTATTATACAGTTTTACTTACTTAATCTTGAGGGCTTGATTAATCTACTTAAAATTTGCTCATATCAACTGTATTACTTTAAAAGTAAATCGATATTGTACTGTTCAGATCTTTATATTTGCTCTTTACAAGGCCATGTTAGGAAGGAGAAATAGACACATTTAGCACTCTAAGAGAAATCATGAATGATTTCTAAAATGGAAAACGAATATCTAAACAGAATGCTTCATTTTTATTGAGACCCACTAAAACATTTTGTGAATTAACTCTTATTAATGGCTTGTACATTCATGTGTTTTTCTCTCTGAAGACAGCGTTAAAATTTTCTTGAGTGATTTTCACGTACACTCTCTGCATCCACTTGAAGTTATCTTTCCTTTGTAGTTATTTCTTATAATAATTTGAAAGATGTTTTTGATCCAATAGAAACTTTTAAAATATAATTGTATAATTTTTTAATGTTTTGTTCATTATTCTAAGCAATAAGGAAAGTAAGCATATATCCTTTTTTTCCCTATCTTTTGGCTCCAAAATTTTATTGATTTGTTTATGTTTATAATGTTGACATTTGGTATTAAGGTAATTAGTTCTGGCTTCTTAAAAAATATCTCAGCTGCTTATTGCAACACAGGTTCATTTCCCACACACATAAAGATTGATGGGGTTTGGGAAGCCTCCTTCCATCTGGTAGTGACACCATCTGGAACATGTGGCCTCCAAGGACACTATGGCAGTGAAAGAGAAAGACGCAAGAAGATGCTAACTCTTAAGAGCCTCAGCTCAGAAATGACACATGCTACTTCTTCTGTCTTTTTTGCTCAAATTAACTGCAAGGCAGTCTGGGAAAGTCAAGGAGAGCAGGGAATATTTAGTGAGCACTGTCTCTACAACACGCTTACAATGCTAAATATTTTTAAAAACTTACTGTTTAATGGGTGACCTTTGAACAGTCTGATTTAATCCCAAGACAAAATCCATTCGACACATAAGCACTAAAGAAAGATGTAGCACTTCTCAAACATACAGGTTACCACCACAGATCAAGAACTAAGTTATTTGTTCCTCAGAAATCCTTTTGAGCCCACAATGAATCACTATTTTTCTCTCCTCTGTAGAGGCACCAATAACCCAATGTAAAAATGTTATAATTTAGTTTGAATTATTTTAGAACTTATGTAAACAGAATCACCCAGTCTCTGTATTTTTATGATTTGTTCAATCTCATGTGTATGAGAATCATCCAAGTTGTTAGGTCAGGTAGGAATGTGGATCACAGGTACAAAATCTGAGTTACTTGCACTTCAAACATAACAAAGGATTTATTGAGGGAAACCTTATTTGCAGAGAAGTGGTAGAGCATATGCAGTCATGAGAACTCTTTTTTTTTTCTGGAATTTTATAAGGGATAGACATGTTCCATGCATACTGTGACCAAAATTTGAACAGAGAAGGTCCAGGACCAGCAAGGTAGACATATAGCAAAATCACTGCAAGAGAGAACATGAAAGTTGATTCTACCCCACCTTGTTTTCTTATAGGTAAGTAGTGTAGGGAACACTGAATTTCTCCAAGTGACAAGAACTATATTGAGAAATCTCTATACTGCTTTCCAGAGTGGTTGCACCAATTTTTAGTCCCACCAGCAATGTATGAATGTACCATTTTCCTCACATCCTTTCCAATATTAATTATTTATATTCTTCATAATTTCCATTCTGGTTGGAGTGAGATGGAATCCCAGGGTATCTTTAATTTGCATTTCTTTAAATGTTAGAGATGTTGAAGATTTTTTTCATATATTTATTGACCATTTGTATTTCTTCTCTGTGAAGAGTATTATCAGTTCCTCACCCACTTATTGATGTGTTATTTGTTCTTGTGGTGTTAAGGTTTTTGAGTTCTTTATATATACTGGAGATTAATGCTCTATCTGAGGTGCAGATGACAAAGATTTTCTCCCATGCTCAAGGCTCTCTCTTCACATTTTTTATTGTTTCCTTTGCTGTGAAGAAGCTTGTTAGTTTGATGCCATCCCATTTATTGACTCTTTATTTTACTTCTTGTGTTTTGGGTGACTCATTGAGAAAGTTGGTTTCTAAAGTTAACATGATGGAGAGTTGGACCTACATTTTCTAGTAGGTGCAGGGTGTCTGATCTAATGCCTAAGTCTTTGATCCAGTTTGAGTTGAGTTTTGTGTAGGGTGAGAGATAGGAGTTAAATTTTATTCTGTTACATGTGGATTTCTGGTTTTCCTAACACCATTTGTTAAAGAGGTTCTCTTTCCTCCAATGTAGGTTTATGATGCCTTTTTCTCATAGGCCTTAACTGTGTTTAGGTGGGTTTATCTCTGTGTCTTCCATTCTGTTCCATTGGCCTTCACTTGAAACGGAACCAAAGGCCTTAAAATCAGCACACTGCATTACATAGCCACATTGATGTTTATAGCAGCTCAATTCACAATAGCCAAGCTATGGAACCAACCTAGGTACCCTTGACAGATGAATGTATAAATAAAGGTGATGTAGCTACACAATGGCACATTATTCAACCATAAAAAAATGACCTATGACTTTTGCTGGTAAATGAATGGATCTGGAGACTATTATGCTAAGTGAAATAAGCCAATCCCAAAAGCCAACAGCCAAATGTTCTCTCAATATGCAGATGCAAACACACAATAAATGGGGATGGAAGAGTAGAAGTTCAGAGGAGTAGACAAACGGGAATGAAGGGAAGGGAGGGAGGATGGGAATATGGAAGACAGAACATAACTTTCCTATGTTCATACATGAATACAATACCAATAAAACTCCACATCATCTACAACCACAGGAATGGGAACCTACTTATATAAGTTATACTCCTTGAATATATAATATGTCAAAATACACTCTACTGTATGTATATCTAAAAAGAATAATATTTTTTTAAAAAACATTGAAACAAAAAAGAACTATATTGAGAGGTCTGTGGGCCTTTTAAACCATTCCAGGCACTATATGTATTCTGAATGGCAAGGACTGCAGATCAAAGGCCCACTTAGGAAAGTAGTATCAATTGTCAGGAATATTAAAATCAAACTTTCTATCTTTTCAGAGTTCTCACTCCAGCTAAGCAGACTTCCTACTAAGTACCAAAAGGAAGAAGGAAATGAGCAGCAGTCATCTGGGTTTCTCTCTTACCATGTTGCCTATAGATGAGCTTGTTCAATTCTCATTGATGATTGTATTGTGTGAATATTAAAACTTTATTTATTGTACTCTTAATAAGCACTTAGTTTCCAATTTTGGAGTATAAAGAATAAATCTGCTCTGAGTATTCTTATACATATCTTGGTACAAATGTGAACATTTCTCTTAAGTCTAAATCTACTAAGGAGTCTCTTGGACCATAAAAATGTGTTTGCCAACCTTTACTATATAATACATTAAGTTTGATATAAAAAAGGAATGGAATAAGGAGAATATATTCTAATTTATATATGTATATATGCATATATATAACTTTTTATATTATTCAATGTAATGAATAAAAAGATATGAAGCAAAAACTCTATTTAGTTCTATATTAAAACTCACTGCTTGATCAGTAATATATATTTTAACATTTTATTTGTACATGCAGAATATTAGTATCCTTATTGTACGACATCTTCACCAAATCTAGGATTTTAAGATTTATTAGTTAATCTCAGAAGAAGAGTTAGTTGTTTTATTGAGGTTTTAATTTTATTTTATTATAGTTTAATTTTTTTTTAGACTTCCTTTTTCTTCTTCTTTTTTTTTTTTTTTTTTTTTTTTTTTCGGTACTGGGGATTTAACCCAGGGAAGTCACATCCCCAGCCCTTTTAATTTTTCATTTTAAGATAGAGTCTCACTAAGTTGCTCAGGCTGGCCTCAAACTTGTGATCCTCTTACCTCAATCTCCCAAAATGCTGGGATTACAGGCATGTGCCACCATGCCTGGCTGTTTTAGACATTTTGTTTTTAGGCAACATGCAAAATAAAATCTTGTAGACAGCGAAGCAGACACAGGTTTGGAAACACTTAGGGAATAAATACATGACCAATTTAAAGTAAATTAAAACTATGTATATTACAGATATATACATACATATTGCAGCTTTATTTTTTTATTAAAATATTTCTTATTTTTACAGACACATTTTGATTCATTTGTACACAAATGGGGTACAACTTTTCATTTCTATGGTTGTACACAATGTATATTCACACCATTCATGTAGTCATACATACATATAGGGTAATACTCTCTGTTTTATTCTACTGTTTTTCCGTTCCAACCCCCTCCCACCCCTTTTTCCTCTACACCATCTAAAGTTTATTCATTCTTCTCTTTCCCCCGCTGCCTCATATCATTATATATTGTCATGCATTTATCAGAGGAAACATTTGGCCTTTGGATTTGGGACTTGGCCTATTTCACTTAGCATGATAGTTTAATTTTAATTGTATATGTTTTTGTTTTTAAAAGTTGTATATTTTAGATAACACCTGTTTTGAGATATAAGTTGGAAATACCTTTTTCACATGGTACTTTGCCTTCTTACTGTCTTAATGGTAAGCAATGTTATTAGCTAAATATCAATTTAAAATTGTATTTTCACAGTGAACAGAAATGTTTATAATTTTGAAGTTTTGTTTGTTTTTGTTTTAACATTACTGGTAGGCTTTGCCCTTAAAATCTACCTTGCTCTGACATTAGTATAGATTTCTGCATTAATATTGGTAAAGTAAATATTTTCCTATATTTTAGTTTAGATCTTAGAATATCTTCATATTTTAGATTTATATTATGTAAGCACCAGACAAGGGGATTTCTTCATCAAATTTTAAATGGAAAATAACTTATTTGAAGCAGTTTATTAAGAGATATTTTGGAGTTCATATCTACATATCAGCATGTTATTTGATTTCCATATTTGTCCTCACTCTTCTATGTTCTTTTTCACTCTTTTTTTTCAAACATTTTTTAATTTAGACTAATTTTCCTAGTAGAATATTTCCCTTTAACTAACATATTTAGGCACTATTTTACTCTTCTAATTCTTATCACAGAATAATTATAATTTTATATTTTTTAAATTAAATAAGTGTAATTTATATAAGAACTATAGATCTGTTATCTCAATAACTGTATACACTTACAATTTTCCTAATAATACAGATTTTTCTTTATGTTTAAAATTTTTTCAGTGCTGGGGATCAAACTCAAGGTCTTGCATATTCTGGGCAGGAACTCTATCACTAAGCAATGTCCCCATTCCCAAGAAAAGCACTTCAGAACACTTTAACCTCATTTATCTTTATTATGATTCATGGCCACTGTCATCAGTTATTTTAACAGAAGAAAAGCAAATGAACAAATGAACAGTAGTATTCATGACAGTTAATTCTAATTTTTATATACATGTATATGTTAGGAATGTTGCTTTCATTCCTTGCTGCTTCACTGAACTTCCCATTAAGTGTTAGATTTATTTTCACTGAATAATAACTTTGAGTATTTTCTTTGCAACAAGACAGGTGAGAATTTCTGTTTCTGTTGTTTGATGATGTCATTATTTCACAGATATTCTTGAAAAATATTTTTTTGCTAGACTGTCTTGTCATTTACTAATTTTCTTTTCTTAAAGGACATTTTGCTGTTGTTCTCTGGCCTTCATTGCTTCTGTAGCTGAGAAGTTTACAATTCCTTTAATCATTTATTTATTTTCTAATATTTTCTCCAGAATTACTAACATTTTTCTCCTTTAGTTTTCAGTATCAATTCTTTACCTACGTTTTCCAAATAAATCTAGGCTTTTATTTTTTACCATTTGATTAGAGTTAGAGGGTCTCTTGAATATATAGCTTAAAATTTTAGATATATTTTTCAATTTTCTAAATAATACATTTTAAATATGCAGTCTGTCCTGTAATCTCTCTTCTTCTGGAAATTTCTTACTCTATACCTCATCTCTCTTACATCTTTTCCAAAATGTTCTTGTCTTTCCTCTTTTTTTATACATATAGCTTTGTTTCTTTTGTTCAGACATATCTTTTAGTTCACTAATTCTCTTTAACAGTAACTTAGGCACTTTAAAATGAAGATTAATTCTTGTTTTGTATATTATGATTCATACTGAAATTTCCATTTACTCTATCCATTCATTCATCTAAAGACTTACCTACTCATTGTCTTATTATCTCTAATGTCTGCCAAGGACCTGAATCTTAAATTTCCTTTCTTTGATTACATTTGCAATTGCTATTTAGAAATCTGTTTGATATTGCTGTTACATGTTTTACCTGCATTTCTGTTTTTGTTTTTCTTTTGTTTTCTTGATAGAACTTGTTTTTCCATGAGCTTATTAATTTTTAATTGCATGTCTACACAAATGCTGTAAAAGAAAAAATATATATGTATATAAATGATTCTGCCTTCTTTCAGAGATAATTTATTGTTAAGCTTTAATTCTTTTTCTTGTCTAATTTTCATTCACCCTGATTCTAAGAGTGTTACAAATAAAGTCACAACCTAACTCCCGATGGATTCATAAAGGCTGATCTATATTAAAGAATACCTACGTATAGGCTGGGGTTGTGGCACAGTGGTAGAGTGCTTGCCTGGCATATGAGGCACTGGGTTCAATCCTCAGCACCACATAAAAATAAATAAATAAAATGAAGGTATTATATCCATCTACAACTAAAAATATTTAAAAAAAGAATACGTACATAAATGAAGAATAAAGTGTATCCATTAATTGTAAGGACTAAATTGTAAAGTTGAGCAATTTTTCCGAAATTCTCCAAAACTTTTTTTCTTTACTTTCATGGATGCACTGATTGGCACTGGCAATAAAATTTTTTGACTGTTCTCAATTTCTCCGGAAAAAAAATTTGATATTTCTCGTTTTTGGTTATGTGATCATGACAAGAAACATTTAAAATTAGCATTTTGAATAGTATTTGATGGTTTGGGTGGAATTTAGGTAACCAAAACTATAATACCCTCCCCTACAACTAGAATGTAGTTACATTAGGCCAAATATGATCATGAGAAGACTGGAACTTTAATTCAGATGTGGTGACTTCAGGAGAAGGGTCATATCACTGGACTGATGTGATAAAGATGCCATAAAGATGGGATAGAAACGAAGCATTGAGATAGTAGGAGCAGGTTATCTTGAGATATCTGTCTTCTTGTGCAGTTTACTAGTGTCTCTGGACAAGTTTTGGCTTAGTCTTATTATATTTCATTTCAAATCTACAATGGAATGATATTTGTATCTGAATTTTATGATTTAGTGGATCATAAAATAGCCACTTGGATTACTCATATACCCCTCAGTCAGGCATTTAGATCCTCCAAAAGCCTAGTAGTAAGTTGGAAGCTGCTTTGCAAATATACCTAGTTTATGATAGAAACTGTTTTGGCATGAATCTCACATTCTAGTTGATTGCACTGGAGTCTCATTTTTGAGATTCAAAAGAAGGATATGAAGAACCCTGCTGTCAGCAACATGTTACAAGTCTGAAAATATTGGTTCTATTATGTCATGTAGCACTTATGGGAGAATAACTAGTACTGAAACTTGCACAGGCAAAAAGTTTGTTTCTTCCCCAAAACACCTTTTAAAACTGGCAGCCTCATAGGTCAACCCAAATGTGATATATACTGCCATCAAATTTCAAAAAGGCCCTCTTTTCTCATGGTGGGCAGTACAAGATTCATCAACTTGTCTTTCACCTTAAAAGTAATATAGCAGATGTACTACAAAACACTGGAGCCTTGGCAACTTAATTAATGTGCCAAGTTGCTGTAGTTTCCCTAGGATTATCTCAGAATCTCAATCAGACATGTATTTTTTTTGTAGGGCATTTAAAGTGCTTCCTATTTCCTGATCACTGTGTATTAGTATGATCTCATCAATGAGTTAGACTTGTATGATGTTTTGTGGGCTATCATGATAATTAAGATTTTTGTGGAATATGGTATTAAGGAGAGCAAACTTGACAAGTCTTGGAAGGTATATGGTTGTACTTATTACATGAAAACAAACTGCTTTGGATTTTGCTACCAGTGATAGGAAAAATAGATTAATAGCTTCATTTCTGGTTTTCAAATCTGCTTGATTTGCATAAATAAATATATCACTTGCATCACTTCATTTTGAATGAGTCACCAAATGAAAGAGTTGTGGAAATCTATGGAAGTTTGATTCAATCTAACTTTTGCACTAAGTAATAAAGTTAAGCAGGTCTTCAGTTATATGAATCAATTTTGCAATATTCTAGAATTTCATGACAACACTAAACTCTGCAATTGATAGAGAATTGCTTATATTTTCTTGGTTGAGGAGAACATTCCTTCGAGTTTTAATTTGACCTTTCCTGCTATTTCTGGGTTCAGGGAATGGATGAAGAGACTCAGAGTTACTAATATATTTCTTCCACCATATATTCTGTAGTTGAAAAATAAGCAAGCAGATAGTTCTATTGTGGCAGGAACATAGGGAAAGATAGATTCAAGTCTATACTCCTTTAAAACCTGACTTCAGTATATCACAGCAATGTAGTTTTTCAGGGAATTATGAATTAGAGTCAGTCAAAGCCAGTACCCCAAAATTCTCAGTAATTTTAATTGTTTCTAGTTTCTTTGCAAATTTACTCTGGTAATGTGTTAGCATTTTGTCACACTGATCAAAATAACTGAGAAGAACAGCTTAAAGGAGGAAAAGTTTATTTTGGCTCATGGTTTTAAAGGTCTCAGTCGTGGTTGGCCAACTCCATAGCTCTGAGGCAAGGTAGCACATCATATCAGAGGGCATGACTGAGGAAAACTGCTCAGTTCATGAGAGCCAGGAAGCAGAGAGAGAGATCAAGATGTCTGAGACAAAATATAAACCTCTAAGTGTGCCCCAGTGACCTACTTCCTTCAGTCATACCCTATAGTTACTACCACTTAGTCCATCCAATTAGGAGGGACTGATCAGGTTACGGATCTCATAATACAAACATTTCACCTCTGAACATTCCTATATTAACATGGGAGCTTTAGGCTGACACCTCACTTCATATCCAAACCAACAGGTAGTTATTTTCAAGTTCCTCTGGAGAAATTCTGAGAAAATACTTTTGGCACACCACTGTGACTGTGATGTAGAATCTTTTGCCATAGGAAGTGTGAAATGTGTGTGAACTGTCATGTCTGGGACTTAACCATGGGCTCTGAAGTTTTCACCTGGTCCTTTTCCCAGACAGTTTTAGTCCCAAAGACCCCTTGGTTTAAGAGACATGGCCAAATATCCCTGTGTCATTTTAATTAAACTTTTAAATTAAACCTTTTGTTTTGAGATTTGTAAATATATGCATAGTTCCCCACTAAGCAGAGTCAATAGGAACATAGGTATTTTCTGGAAGACATTAATTATGAGAGATTGCTTCATGTGATTATGGAGAATAAGGAGTTCCATAATCTGCCTGGAGGCCCAGAAACTCTGATGCTTTAGTTCTAGATGAAACATGAAAGCTTGAGAATCAGGAGAGCCAATAATATCTGCCCTAGTCTAGAGGTCCAAGATGAGGGGTGTTGATACCCAAGAGCAGAAGTTATTGGTTCCAGCTCAAGTAGACAGCAAATTTGCTGCCTTCTACTTTTTTTCATTTTATTTGAATCCTCAACAGATGGTATGGTGTTCACATAGAGGGTGAGGGTCATTTTTATTGAGTTTTATGGTTCCAGTGCTAATCTCTTCTGAGAAAACCTCACATACACACCTAGAAATGATGTTTAACCAGATAAACTCAGGTTGACATATGCAATTCATCATCACAATTCAACTGCATTCGTGAGTAAAAATACAGAGATCTCATGTGAGTATCCTTGACTCAAATTCAGTCAATACTAATGTCTTACAAAACTATACGGCAATGTAGCAATTGGGGGACAGCACATATATAAACCATAACAATGTCCTTTCAACCAGAGGGACTCCAGCATTTCCTTTAGGTCAGATCTACTAGAAATGAACTCCCTCACTTTTTATTTATTTGAGAATGTCTGTATTATTCCCTAATTTTTGAATAATATTTTTTCTAGATAGACTCATATGTGGGCAGTTTTTAGATATTTTTAGCATTTAATACACTGACCTCCATGGTTTCTGTAATGGAAAATTAGCCATTAACCTTTTTGAGGATTGATTGTACTTAAGGAGTTGCTTCTCTTCTGCTACTTCATGATTCTGTCTTCATCTTTTGACAATTTAATTATCCGGATTCTTGATATGGGTATCTTGCTGTTTTTTGATTTCATTGGATTTGTAGTCTTTCACAATCTTTGCAAGTTTTCATTTATTAATTTTCAATTTTCCTTCATTTTCTATTTCTATATTGTTTTTCTTTCCCTCTGGAAGTCCCATTATCCACAGGTTTTTATGCTTTATAGTCTCCACAGGCCTCTAAGTCTTCATGTGTTATTTATAATTTTTTTCTCTTTTGATCTTCAGACAGAATAAATTCAATTGACCTATCATTAACTTTGATGAATATTTCTGTTTGCTCATATTTTCTGAGCAAAAATATAATTTTAATTATCATAGTGTTTTTATCATTTCAGTTATGACATGTTCCAGTATCAGAATTTCTATTTGATTCATTTTCATAATTTTGTGTCTGTTGATATTTTCTATTTGGTGAAACATTTATTTTCTAGCTTTGGCTTATCCTTCATCAATGGTTTCATTAGCTCTTTGAGTATATTTAAGAAAGTCTATTTAGTGTAGTTTTTCTCCAATTGGATCGCTATTATAAAATATGTTATATTTGGTTAATAAACAACAAACTTATTTGGCTCTTTTATAAGTCAACATAAACATATTCTGTTGGCTTATAAACAACAGAAACTTAGTTTTCACAGTCCTGGAGGCCGAGAAGTCCAAGATCAAAGTGCTAGAAGATCTTGGTTCACAGAAAAGTGTCTTTTGAATTCCCAGATGGTGGAAGAGACAAGGTCCATCTCTGGAGCGTAGTTTACAAGGCAGTTAATCCCATTTACCAAAATTTATACTCTACCCTGTTTGGGTGTATTGAGTCAAAGGTACACAAAAGCTATTTATTAGATCATTAAATGTTAAAATTGTAATGTGACATCTGTGAGAGTTCAGTTGAAGATAATTTTATCTGTTTTATTCTCCTTCACTAGGTATGTGTCTCCATTTTCTCATTTATCTTCACTAGCTAAATGGCATTTAGCAAAAAGGAGAGGATGAGTCAGAATGATATTGTCAACCTGCCATTTCTAGACTACATAGCTGTATCAGTTGCTTATTAAGATTAAAAACTCTATAAAGACATGAATAACATAAGATTAAAATGTTATTGACTTATTGAAAGAGGACAATAACAGAGGTTATGTGACCCTTTTTAATAGTAGAAAACAGTACTCTGTGGTTAGATTTTGAGAAAGTAAAGAACATGATATTAATTGTTCCCTGTAGATATAAGTTGGGTAGTTCTGGCCAAAATTCAGTGAACAAGGTGGGAATAGAGTCCAGTTAAAAAGGTGGATTACGCATGCTCTCATGAATATGTTGAATCTAAAAAATTTGATCTCATAATAGTTGAGCGTAGGATGGTTGTTACCAGAGATCAGGAAGAGTAGAGGGATGGGTAGGTATGGGAAAATTTAATCACTAGATACTAAATTACAAGACGTTCTGGTGTACTGTTGCACAGTAGGATGAGCATAGATAACAATAATGTATGTTCAAAAAGCTAGAGGAAGGAATTGGAGTGTTTTCACCAAAAAGAAATGATAAATGTTTGAAGACATAGACATATTCAATCTTAATTATACATTATTAAATGTATACATGGATTGGAAACATTACAAGGCACCCCATTGATATGTAGACTTTTAATGTTTCGTGCATATGTTTTTTAAAAAATTACAAGCTTTACAAAAGATGTTTTAAAAGTGTGAAGATTGGAATTTGGAAGAATCAAGTGTTAGGAAAGTGATGAATTAAAGATAAGAACAAACAAGCAGCATATTTAGTCTCTGGGACAAGACACTGAAGAGTAGAATGAATGAAAGTAGATTTTTGAAGAACCTCAATATCTTAATAGACTGAAACAAAGAAAAAAGAAAGAATAAACATTACATGGGTATTTCTGTATAAAACCTTTTATTATTATTTTTATTTAGCTTTTAATTTTTTAAAGATTGCATTTTGATTCATTGTACATAAATGGGGTTCATTTCTATGGTTGTTTAAACATATATTTTCCATCTGAACTTTTAATATAAAATCTTACAGAGGAAAAAACTGTTGATTTTTTTTATAACAAAAATAAATAAATAAATAAATAAAAGTGACAAAATGTCATTAACTTTTGTATTGCACAGTCTGCTTTTTTACTAGGATAATGACTTTGGTACACAAAAATTATAATGGTAATTTCAGAAATAGACTGCCTTTTTTCAAATGTAAAATAAGATAGGTGTAGGTTACTAATTATTTTAACTAAATGAAGAATTTTAGAATATGAATTATAGTTTCCTTGCAGTATATTGCATTGCATTTTTTAATAAGGTGATTCCAACTTAAGGCATTGGCCACACAATTAACTGCTCATTTATATGTCCCTTAAGGGACAATTCAACTCTCTATATATCAACCTGAGATAATTTTTGCTCAAATTAATTAAATAATTGGTTTAATTAAATATGAGGTTTTAATTTCCTTTTCCTGTCTATCACATAACTGCATGGACAAACTTGAATTGCTGACAGTCATTAACTCCTTCATCAGTCTCAGAGTTAATTTTATTTGCTACCTTCTCACCAAATAATAAATACAATTAGGCTCACATGTAGCAATAAAAATATACCTGTCTCTTTTATTGAGAAATGATGTAGTAAGAAAGATTATATTAAAACATAATTTGGTTTTAAATAAGATTGTATGAATACAAGATATTAACTTGTCTGAATGTGCATCACATAAACAAATGAGTCAAAATTCTTTTATATGTGCCATTTTATTTTTATCAGTGATTATAAGTCTGTGGCCTTATTTTTAAATTATAAAAACAACTGTAAGTATCCTGAAAATGAAACTATATGGGCAATAAAATAGAAAAATTAGTAGAGTAAGATTGCATTAACTCAGAGTAGACAACATGACAGTTTAGATCAACTTCACATTGAAAAGCGATTCAGGGTTACAGAACTGAATCTCATCAACCAGATCCCAACTTTGCAAATAATAGAACAATCATCATTCAGAAAGAAAATTTTATATGAAATTGTGGTGTGCAAGACATTTCCATGTCAAATGGTTTAGAAACCTCATTCTGTTATAAACGAGAACTGTGAAAAAAATCACTTAAGAAAAATAATTAAGAATAACACAATTTCTTTATAGTTTTAGGAGAAAATGCAAATATGAAGAAGCCATTTGATTGTTAACTTCAGCTTAAAGAAGCACAGTATGGGATAAAAGAATATATTTCCAGTGGTCTATTGTTAAATAATACTAAGTATATAATTATATATATATAATTACATACATATCTTTGCACATGTTATAAATATATGTACATATGTGTTCATCTAATATTTCTTAAGTGAAATATTAGATAAGCACTTTTTAAACATTTTTTTTTTAGATAAACACATTAGGATAGTGCTTAGAAACTTCCATGATATACCTCTAAAACATGTTTTCTGAGTCTCAATCTTTTTTCCATTTCATGATCCAGTTATAATGCATTATTTTGAATTTCTTTAACTGAGAGATGATTCATGTTCATTTAAATAATGTCATTAGCACAGAATTCCTTACAAGTGTAACGAAAAAATTTGTTGTTTTTGTTGGTCTTTTATTGCCTTCAGAGAAGCTGTTTTCCACATTTATCAAATCCCTTATTTATGATTTACTTTTATTTCAGCTCATTTGTGGGGACATGATTTACTTATTCTTGTAGATTTTTTTGTTTTAGAAGTACCTTTTACAGTGCATTTATATATTTAAAATCAATTACATTTAAATTAATGGAAGATTGAATTCAAATAATGTCTACATTAATGACGGATGTAGTGACTCTAAGGGGCTGAAACACGCTCCAGGGGACATAGGCAAGAGTCAAGAGAGGAGATGACGTGTAGGAAGTTGGGCATTCATGGATAATCCATTATGTAGGGTTTGTAGTTGAAACAATAACTTTTCTAGTTTTTTTTTTTTTTTTTTTTATTGCTTGAATTGTGTTTGTAAAGGTTAGAGAAGAAAGCTTTTAGGCTAGTCAATAGGGAACTTCAAATTTTCTGAGATAGATGAAATATATCACAGTAAAAATTTTCTATTTTAGGGTACAGTTCATTTATCTTAGTTTTCCATATTGCACCTGAAGCTCAAAGGTAGACTATATTGTAATCACATTTCCTTAAGTGTGATCATTATAGGTATTTTTGACTAATGGAAAAGTATATCTATGGACATGGTGAATGGTTGATGTTTAAAAGGATCTTCATTATTATAACAGAGGACGAAAATGTCTTAAAAAGTCCTCATGTAGTATGTAAATTTTTATCATGGATGTTCAAGTACAGAATTCCTTAGAACATAAAATTTTTCATTATGTTTTAAATTCTAAGTTAAGCTTTAACTTAACAATGGCTTTTGATATTTTGCAAAGTGATTGATCTTAAATAACTGCATGACTGCCCCTACCCGTTGAGAGCATCCTCTGGCACCGGACCCTATAGTTCATGTATAGTTCGTAGTTCTGTATGACATCCCACACTGCCCGTGCTTTTCACAAGGCCAGGGCTGCAACAGTGGTTGCTAGGTGTATTCTTCGAAGATTTCCTATTCTTATATGTTTATCAACAACTAATTAATATAGGATAGACTATGAATCTCATAAATACATGACACAAAATTCAAAATGAATGAAACTCCAACTCAACTTTAGCACCCATCTTTCTAATATCATTTGGAATTATAGAAAGTCTTCTCCATCTTCAGAGGGAGAAGAAATGGTCTTCTTGTAATTATTATCTTACTTTTGAAAATTTTACAAAAGTATCTGATCATTCAACTCCATTGTCTCCATAGTGCTGTGGTCAGCAGCTGACAATAGCTACACTATGAAGCAAAGAGATGGAAGAACAGTGAGAGAAGGACAGCCAAAGAGGCAAGGCTGGGTTTAAAGCTGCTGAGCATAAGTATTATGGCTTAAGCATTTTAATTTGTGCTGCTCCGCAGAATTGTGTGGGTGATCGTGACATCTGAATTAGTGGGAACTGCTGCCCTTTACAGATATTTATTGAGGTGCCTATTAAGTTCAGTGGAATGGCCATTTCCTTTCCTTCTATGAAGCAATTTAGAATAATGATATCACATGTTACAGAGATTATAAAAACAAGCAACTCTGTAATGAGAACCATAAAATATAAGATAATTGTGACAATTGAAATAATGGAAGAAATCATTTTGTCTATCTGAGAGGATCAATTATCAAGTAGAATATCAGATTTGAGAGATCTTGAAAACTAACCACTTTAAAAGAAGAAAATCCAATGAGGATAGAAGAAGAGAACATGAATTAATTTGTTCTGGAATGTAAAATTTTCAGAGGTATAGTCTAGAATGCAATATTTTCTCCATTACCCTCTATCTATGCACTGACCAAATTAGAATTTCCCAGAGTCCTATGGGTTCTGTGTATCAGGAATGTCCCTTTGTATCAACTTTTGCTCAGTTATCTTCTGTGTGTCCTTTAAGGTCCACCTCAGTGTTGGTTTCCTGTCTATAGAATAATGAATCATCACATCCTATGTGTTTTCATAGTATTTGGTATATTGCAAAATTCCTGTGGTAATTTTGTCTGACCTTGCTTATTAAACTGAAACATTTGAAGTTTGGGATAATGGTTAATTTGTCTTTGTAAACCCTATGTGCTTATCTGTATACTGCATTAAGGCAGACTCAATAAACTTTTGATCGATGAATAAAGATAATTTAAAAATATGCAGTGGTATTGCCAATAATCCTTGTGGGTTCCCTTTGGCTATTGTTGAATTCTGGAGAAAGATTACAGTTAAATTAATTCTGTTTTATGTTATATCTTAGTTAAAAACATACAAAGTTACTAAATTGTAAATAAGCATAACATCAAGAGTACATATGTATGTATACACATACACATGTAAATATATGCACATCTTTAAGACCTAAAGAAAATGTGAACAGAGAACATAATTTTCCTAAACTGGGAGAATAAAAATATATAAATCTGTTGAAATTACTAAATACTATAAATTATCCTCCTCATACATTATTTACTAACTTGCATTTTTATTAACATTATAAAAGAATAGGAAAGTTATAGAGAGCTTTAGTGTATTCCATCTAAATATGCATGCTGATTACTTTTCTGTTAAAAGCCTATAAAAGTTCAGGCTGTTAAAAAATTGATCACTGAGTTATGGTCAACTACATTCAGTGAAATGTTTGTAAGTGGTAAAGAAAGATAATACATTCAGTACAATAATAAAGCATTGTACTGAATTGATCCCTTCCCCACTAAAAAGAAAACCTTCAACTTTCCTGGAACTTTTCTCTGACAAAGGCATCAATGTGCAAACTGTTATGAAACTGAAGGACAAATAAAAAATTCAGTGTAACCATTTGTGCTTTTCCTCCTCTGGAAAATTGAAGAGGTTATAACACCCCTTTTGTAATCTAGGCAAGAAACAAAAGAAAATTATTTAGTGGTCAAAAGGAAGGACATTTGGATATTCAGCAGGCTTCTTAATTGATTGATTAAGCAGGTTGATTTCTTAATATTGTTTTATTTTTGTTGATTCAAATATGTCTTGCATTATAAATAAACAAGTAACAAAACATACATTACAATTGATCATGTAGAATGCTATAAATATTTCTGTTTATTATATCAAGTATAAATTCTTAAAACTAGAATCCAAATATCCACAGACCCTTGTTTCTGTTTGCTGGGTAACAGGCAATATTAACTTTATAAAAATAAGTTGGGTTCACACACTGCTCTTGCCACTTCTTGGACCTCAGCAACTTTATTACTAAACTTGCCCAATTATTTTTCTGTGCAATGTGGGATGTCATGTCATTTAGTCTCACTCTCCTCACCTGAGGGAACTGTTTTGCTTCCATAGCTTCTAGTACCCTATGAAAACAAAAGATCAGTCCTCTGATGGCCCTAATTCCTCAACTGCTTTTACTAGAAAAGCACTACCCACGTACACTGTTGACCAAAGCAGGGAAAGAGACAAGAAAAGGAATGATCCTGTTCCCAATTCTTGTCATCAACATTCAAACTAACAACTCGTGTGCCTTTGGTTTCAAAGGCACTCACCTTAGATTCGCAAATTCACCCATTAAAAAAGCTGCCATCCCTCACAGCTCTGTAATGAGTCTCAATATTGCCTCAGGTAAAAAACTGTCAGAAATACTATCTCCTTCACTTTCTTTGTCTCTGCTCTATTTCCTCCTGGACACCTGCGCACAGTTATACAAGTGTGCACACACACACACACACAAACATACACAAATACATAAAAACTTCAGCACCTGAAACATTTTTAAAATTTGTGTTTTTCAACTCAGACAGAAGTCCTCTTACCTGCTGTCTTTGTTTGTGCTGCTATGCCAAATTCCTTATAGTAGGAAATGTATGAACAACAAATTTATTGCTCACATTTTAAGGGCTGGGAAGTCAAAGACTAAGGTGCCAGCAGATCCACTGTCTGATGAGGCCTCTCTGCCTCTGGCACCTGTTGCTACATCTTCACATGGCAGAAGTGAACAGCTCCCTCACATGGGCTTTACAAGGACACCAAATTTATTTGTGTGTCTTCTGCCCTTGTGACCTAATTACCTCACAAAGATTCTGCCTTGTAATACTATCACATTGAGAATTAAATTTCCAAATAAGAATTATGGGATGATAATAGCATTCAGAACATAGTACTTACTAACTTATGTAAATGATATTTGGAAAATATTTCACCCGTCAGATAAAACCACAACTAGATTTGTACCACAACAAAATCTATTGTATTTCTACATTGTATACCATGCACCAATAGGCAAAAATTATAATTTATGCATATTACTTTGGGTTTGTAACAGTTTTTGAATTAGTTTTTACATAAACAAGCAGAAAACAATTTTAAGTTGGTAGATAGATCCAAGAGAGAAGAAATTTCACCTTACTGAAGTTCATAACTATAACTACCTCACAGAATTCATTACAGGATTAAATGGGTTAATATGCATGAAGTATTTATAGTAGTGTATATCTATAGTATGTATCATATGTACATGATAGAAACAGTAATAGTCTGATTTCCATTGTTAGAAATGTGCCCAGAGGAAAACAGATAAGAGAAAAAAATCACCACAGTTCCCAACTACATTTGTTTAATTTCACTTTCTTTAATACCACTTCTCTTGTCTAAGGATTTTATAGTTGCCTTCATCAGACTCCTTCATTCAAGTTTATCAAAGAAGAAACCATTTGTATGCAACAATGACTATGCCACTGGGCAAGTGGCACACATCAGTAATCCCAGGGAGGCTAAGGCAGGAGGGTTGCAAATTCAAATCCAGCCTCAGAAACTTAGCAAGGCCCTAAGCAACTCAATGAGACCCTGTATCAAAGTTTAAAAAATATAAAAAAGAATTGGGGATGTGGCTCAGTGGTTAAGTGCCCCTGGGTTCAATCCCTTGGTACCATAAGCAAACAAACAAATGAAATGAATATACCACAATGAAAACCACCATTATGAATAAATTAGTATGCACCAAAAAAGAGTAGACTAATAAAAATAAATTTGGATTTTTTTTATGAAAAGAAAAGTTTATTTTTTGGCTCACTGTTTTGGAGGCTTGATCTTAGGTGTTCCCCAAAAGTCCATGTGTGAAAGGTTCAGTCCTCAGCTATTGGGAGGTGGTGGAACCTTTAAGAGGTGGGTCCTAGTGGGAGGTCTTCAGGTCATGGGGGGACATGCCCTTGAATAGGATTATCTTTTATACAGTAATAGTTAATATTCTGATCCTTCCTTTAGGTTCCTGGTTTTATTTGCTTCTGGGGCTTTTTATGATTCTAGTCTCAGGTAGTAGATGTCATCAGTTTGCTATTTTTCTTTTCAATACACTTGGACTGGGGTGTAGTTCACTTGTTCAGTGGTAGAGATCATGCCTAGTGTGTGCAAGGCTTTGGATTCAATTCCTAGAACTGTGAAAACCAAAAAAAAAAAAAAAAAAAAAAAGAAGAAAAAAAAAGAAAAAGACAAAAAGACAAAGACAAAGCAAAACAAAACAAAACGCACTCACTTTTTCCGTAGTTTCTACTTTTAATAAGGCAATCTGTGTTGCGTATAAGGATTTTTAAGTAAATTTAAAGTTTAAAAAACTTAAATAGTTTAAGTAAAGTTTTAAAAACTTAATAGTTTAATAGTGCACAAATTTGAAATATAACCAGCAATATATTAAGATTTTGTCTGGTTCCATCACCTCTGTATGAACAACTTAATGATATATTTAAATTTTTCATCTTAACTTTTAATTTTTTAAATTTTTTAAATTTGTTTTAATTGGTTATACATGACAGTAGAATGTACTTTGATATATCATATATAATGGAATAATCTTAATTTTTAATCATATTAACCTACAGTATTTACTGATGCCAAGAATTTGGAACAGAAGTGGGTCATCAAAATATAAATTTGAATGAAAGTCAAGTCTAGAAGAAATGCAGATTAAAACATCATTTTATACAGAATGATATTTACTATAAACTGTGCAGTTTCCCCCAATTCTTCTTTAAAATATGTGGTCCCCCAACTTAAATATATAACTGAATCATAACTTTTATTTTTCTGCACAAAAAATTTTCAGATCTCTGAAATTCCTCTTATGTCAAATAATTCTATTCAGGAAATTTGCAGAAATGTACAAATTTATATTATGATTACTCAAAAGTGGTGTAGTTTTGATTGTAATGATTGCTTGATTGTAATTATTATATGTCTAAAGGACACACATTATGAAGTGCTACGAATTACAGATTTCTAAAAGGATAATACTGATGCATTCTGTCAATAGATCCAAAATAGTAAATATCAGAGAATCTGAGGAGATGAAGCTTTGAAAGTAACACATAAAAATAAATCAAACATTGAAAATGCACTTGGAAACTCAGGAGTGTAATTAACTGAGGTAGCTGAAAGAAGCCGTGGACAGTTTACATAGTTCACATCATTGATTTGAAAGACTTTGTGAGATTTTAAACTGAAATGTCTCATTTTTTCAAAATGTGTCTCAATACGATATATTGGACTTTTTTTTTAACCTCTAAATGCAATATTATACCTATTAGAATACACAGATACAGATGTTAATAATATACTTTAAATATTTACATTTTTCTCTCTTATGGTAAACAAGTCATGAGAAATCCAAATCATTATTTCTTGGGGCTTAAACCAAAAATAACAATTGTATCATGTGCACAGAATGATTATGTAATAGATTTCACCGCACTACCTCCAAATCTGAAGTTGCAGTCACCTAAGTTGTCTAAAGATGTGTTGTTGGCATAAATGATCTTCAAGTTATCTCCAACATGACCTGTTTAACAGATTTTGAGACCCTGAAACACTTATCACCTATGCTTTTCTATTTATTTTGAAAACATCAATTTACTCTGCTAGGAGAAAAAAAATAATTCCTTCAATTGGATTTGAAAAGATTTTGTGTTTTGTGAACTTGACTTTATGTATAATAGCACCCCGAAGAAGAACAACACAAATATTTGTTCATGTGTCTTGGTAGGCGTGAGGAGAAAATTTTCTATACTAGATAATAATTATATGAAACCAATTTTTCCTAAAACATTTATTTCATTTGTAAAGGAATCGAAGCAAAAGGAGAGTGATTATAGTATCCTGCAATATAGTCTAATAAAAAGGTCATTATATCAGCAGTGATGAAAATAACCATCATTTCATTTGCAGTTAAGTGGCATACAGAAATGAATTGTAAAGTTTTCTTCCTGAATACTCCTTGGTAGTTTTCCCTGTTGTTTTCTTAGTAGACTTAAGTCCCTTGCTAGTCGTTCAGTTTGATATATGAGAATATCTTATTTCACACACTGCCAATATAGGCAAGTATCATAAGGACCCAGTTTCCTTCGTGCCCATGAAAATATTGGAAGCATGATTAGAAGTGTGATCTATTTCCTTTTTTTATTTCTAAAAGAAGCTTGTGATTCTGGAATAAAGCAGGAAGAGATTAAAGCAGTGTTTCATTACAGAATGGCTCCATTCCAATCATGAATTCCTGAAGTCAAATTTTCATTAAAAAAAAAAAAAATGTGTGTGAGTGTGTGTGTATCTTTTTTTTTTTTTTTCTTTTCTCCTGGGAAAAAGGCCCAGGCCAACAATATATAATCACCACACTGAAAAGATTTAGAACTCTTCCCTCTGGCAACGAGTTTTCTATTTCCTACAGATGCTAGGTTGAATTCTCTTACTGCATGAAAAAATATTAGTCATCTATAACTTGAATGAGTGTGCAAATCAAAGAAAAGCTTCTTTTAAACATGCTCAGCTGTCATATAGAATATAATATGTAAAGGTATATAGTGAGGCAGGAATCCAGAGAATTACAACAAGAAAAATAAGCAAAAAGATTCGGATTGGAACCTAGGCTTACAAATAATCATGAGAGACCATATATTTTGTGGAGAAGTATTTAAGAGTTTAGTTGTGCTTTTTTCTCATTAATTTTACTT
Source organism: Sciurus vulgaris (assembly GCF_902686455.1). Lineage (NCBI taxonomy): Eukaryota > Metazoa > Chordata > Mammalia > Rodentia > Sciuridae > Sciurus > Sciurus vulgaris. Next base: position 33,955,897 of record NC_136470.1, on the reverse strand, counting down.
AAATTAACTTGATGTTTTAAACCAATAAAGGAAACCATGAAAATTTAGACAACGGACATATACAGAGTATTTCATCCATCTTTGTGCAAATATAGTTTCTTCTCAGCAGTGCATAGATCCTTCTCTAAAATAGGCCATGTGTTATGCCACAAGGCAACTTTCAGCAAATACAAAAAAGTAGAAATACCACACTGCATTCTATCAGATTATAACAGAATAAAACTAGAAATCAAGGACAAAATAAACAATAAAAGTGACTGTAATACATGGAGACTAAATAGGCCATGTGTTATGCCACAAAGCAACTTTCAGCAAATACAAAAAAGTAGAAATACCACACTGCATTCTATCAGATTATAACAGAATAAAACTAGAAATCAAGGACAAAATAAATAATAAAAGTGACTATAATACATGGAGACTAAATAGCATGTTATTGAAGGACAAATGGAGAGCAGAAGAAATCAGGGAGACATGAAAAAATACTTAGTGGTAAATGAGAACACCAATACAACATATCAAAATCTCTAATTCATGATGAAAAAGGAAATATCTTGATGGACTCTACTGAAATAGAGAAGAAAATTAGAGACTATTTTGAAGATTCATACTCCAATAAAATAGAAAATCTTGACAACATTGACAAATTTCTGGAGATATACAATCTACTCAAACTGAATCAGGAAGATATACACAATTTAAACAGATCAACTTCAAGCAATGAAATAGAAGACACCATAAAAAAGCCCACCAACTAAGAAAAGCCCAGGACCAGAAAGATTCTCAGCCAAGTTCTACAAGAACTTCAAAGAAAAATTAACACCAATACTCCTCAAATTATTCCATGAAATAGAAAAGGAGGGAACCCTTTTAAACTATGAGGCTGGTATCACCCTGATAACAAAACCAGGCAAAGAAGCATCAAGGAAAAAAGAACTTCAGACCAATATCCCTGATGAACATAGACACAAAAATTCTCAATAAAATTCTGGCAAATCACATAAAAAACATACTAAGAAAAAAAAAAAAAAAAAAGAGTAGTTGAAAAAAAAAAACAATATATTAAGAAGATAGTGCATCATGATCAAGTGGGGTTCATCCCAATAATGCAAGGTTGATTCAACATACGGAAATCAATAAATGTAATTCATCACACCAATAGACTTAAAGACATGAATCATATGATTACCTCAATAGATGCAGAAAAAGCATTAGACAAAATGTAGCACCTCTTCATGTTCAAAACACTAGATAAATAAGGGATAGTAGGAACATACCCCAACATTGTACAGGTTATCTATGCTAAGCCCAAAGCCAACATCGTTCTTAAATAGAGAAAAATTGAAAGCATTTCTTCTAAAAACTGGAACAAGTCAGGAATGTACTCGTTCACCATTTCTATTCAACATCATCTTTGAAACTCTAACCAGAGCAAACAAAAGGAATTAAAGTGATATGAAGAGGGAAAGAAAACCTCAAACTATCACTATTTGCTAATGACATAATTTCACATTTAGATGATCCAAAAAAGTACATCAGAAGACTTCTAGAGCTAATAAATGCTTTGAGCAAAGTAGCAGTGTATAAAATCAACACCCGTAAATCAAATACATTTTTATACATCTCTGTGAGTGATGAATACTCTGAAAGAGAAATTAGGAAAATTACCTCATTCACAATGTCCTCAAAAAAAAAAAAAAAACAAAACAAAACAAAAAAAAAAAAACACCTTGGAACTCAATCCAACAAAAAGTGTCAAAGAGCTCTACAATGAAAATTATAGAACACAAAAGAAAGAAATTGAAGAAGACATTAGACAATGGGAAGATCTAGCCATGCTTTTGTATAGAAACAATTAACATTATCAAAATGATCATGCTACCAAAAGTGTTATACAGATTTAATGTAATTCCTATTAAAATTCCACTGACATTCTTCATTGAAGTAGAGAAAGCAAATATTTTTGTAAAAATAAGAGACCCAGAACAAAGTAATCTTTACTAAGAAAAATGAAGCAGGAGGCATTACATACCAGTCCTTAAATGATGTTACAGAGCAATAGTAACAAAAACAGCTTGGTATTGGCACCAAAATAGACGTGCAGACCAATGGTAGAGAATAACAGACAAATGAACTCACATAAATATTGTTATCTCATATTAGACAAAGGTGCCAAAAACATACATTGGAGAAAGATAACCTCTTCAACAAATGGTGCTGGGAAAATTGGAAATCCATATGTAGCAAAATGAAATTAAACCCCTATCTCTCACTCTGCACAAAACTCAACTCAAAGTGGACCAAAGACTTAGGTATTAGAACAGAGACCCTGCATCTAATAGAAGAAAAAGTAGGTCCAAATATTCATCATGTTGGCTTAGGAACTGACTTCCTTAACAAGACTCCTAAAATGCAAGAAGGAAAATTAAGAATCAATAAATGGCATGGATTCAGACTAAAAAGCTTCTTCACAGCAAAGGAAACAATCAATATCATGAAGAAAGAGCCTATAGAATGAGAGAAAATCTTTACCCCCTGTACCTCAGATACAGCATTAATCTCCAGGATATATAAAGAACTCAAATAACTTAACATCAAAAAAACCAAATAACCCAACAATAAATGGGCTATGGGATTGAACAGACACTTCACAGAAGAAGGAACACAATCAATCAACAAACTTAATAAAAAATGTTCATCATCTGTAGCAATTAGAGAAATGTAAATCAAAACTAAGATTTTTACTCCACTCAGAATGGCAATTATCAAGAATACAAGCAATTATAACTGTTGGCAAGAATGTGGAGGAAATGACACACTCATATATTGCTAGTTGAACTGCAAAGTGGTGCGACCACTCTGGAAAGCAGTATGGATATTCCTCAGAAACTTGGAATGGAACCACCATTTGACCCAGCTAGCCACTCCTTGATTTATATCCAAAGGGTTAAAATCAGCATACTGCAATGAAATAGTCACGTCAATGTTTTTAGAAGCTCAATTCACAATAGCTAAACTATGGCACCAACCTACATGCCCTTCAACAGGTGGATGGATACAAAATGTGGTGCATATAAACAATGAAATGTTACTTAACCTTCAAAAATGAAATTATGGCATTTGTTGGTAAATTGATGGAAGTAGAGAATATCTTGCTAAGTGAAATAAGCCATTTCAGAAAACCAAAGACTGAATGTTCTCTCTGACATTTGGATGCTCACCCATAGTGGTGGGGTGGGTAGGGAAGAATAAAAGAACTTTGGATTGTGTAGAGGGGAGCAAGGGAAGAGGAGGGACTGTGGGAATGGGAAAGATAGTTGAAAGAGATGGACATTGTTACCCTACACACATGTATGATAACACTACTGGTGTGACTCTGCACCTTGTACAGCGAGAGAAATAAGAAGTTGTGCTCCATTTGTGTACAATGTGTCAAAATGCATTATAGTCATATATAACTAATTAGAACGAAAAATTTAAAAAGAATACTATAAATTTTACCAATGTCTTCTCAATAACAAGGTGAAATCTGTCTTTTAAAAAGACTTTCTTTAATATTACTGAGCATTGTTTTATACTTTGCCTAGAACCTCACATATTTTGTAGATTTATCCTATAGTCTTTTTTATTTTAATGTTTTTATAAATCGTATTGCTTGTAAATTTTTCCATTCCTGATGTTCATTGCTACTATGAAAAAAAAATGATGAAATTTTTATATGTGGATCTTGTATCCTGGTATCCTACAACCTTGTTAAGACCATTTATTAGATTTCTACATAGAAAATCATGTCATTTGTGAATAAAACATTTTCACTTTTTCTTTCTAAAAAAATAATAAAAAATCATATGAGCAGCTGAGTACTCTCTCTCTCTCTCTCTCTCTCTCTCTCACACACACACACACACACACACACACACACACACACACACACAAAGCAACACCCCCAATGGTCACTTCTTCCAGCCACACTTTACCACTTCAGTTAACACTCAGTTAATCCCTATCAGGGGATTAACTCACTGATTGGATTAAGAGTCTCACAACCCAATCATTCCTCCTCTGAACCTTCTTTTCATTGTCTCACACATGAGCTTTTGGGGGACACCTCACATCCAAACCATAATAAACGTGTTTTGATTTTCATTTCTCCCACGGTTAGTGTCATTGAGCAGTTTTTCTTATGCCTTTTGGTCATTTGAGTACCTTCTTTTGAGATATGTCTGCTTAGATGAACTTCTAATTTTTTTGCTAATGACTTTTGGAGTTCCTTATATCTTCTTCATAGTAGCCTCTTGTCAAACAAATAATCTGCAAATGATTTTTCTTGTTCTGCAGATTCTCTCTTTCCTCTGTTGGTTATTTCCTTTGCTGTGCATTGACTTCTCAATTTGATGAAATTGTATCTGTCTATTTTTGCTTTTGTTTTCTGTGATTTTGGTGCCTTGTTCAAAAAATCCTTGCCATTCAAGTGTCCTGAAGTATTTTCCTATTTTTTTCTAGTACTTTCATATTTTCAGGTGATATCTTTGTTAAATCCATTATGCATTGATTTTTTATGCTGAGAGAAAGGTATCTAGTTTCATTCTTATTCATGTGAATACCCCAAATTCCAGCACCATTTATTGAAAAGACCGTCCTGTCTCCAGCACATGTTCTTAGCATGTTCTTTGACAGTCTCTTGGCTGAGCATGCCTGGTCTAATTCTAGGTCTTGATTCTGTTTTACTTCTTTGTATGTCTGTTCTTATGCAAATATGCTCTTTTTTTTATTTTGGTAACCATTAGCAGTATTTTGAAATCAGATTATGCAGTGTCTCCTGCTTTATTCTTTTTGCTCAACAGTGTTTTGGATATTTAGGCTTTTTTTTTGTCAGTCCACAGAATCTTTATTATTTTTTCTAACTCTGAGAAGAATGGCATTTGTATTTTCATAAAGATTGTCTTAAGTCTGTGTATGACTTTGTGTTGTATCAACATTTTAACAAAAGTGCTCTTCCAGGGCTGGGGATATAGCTCAGTTGGTTGAGTGCTTGCCTAGCATGCACAAGGCCCTGGGTTCAATCCCCAGCACCACCAAAACCCAAACAAAATTGATTCTTCCAATCCATGAACATGGTAAGTCCACATTTTTGTGTCCTCTTCATTAGTTTTTCATTGGTGTTTTATAATATTCACTGTAGTTCTCCTTCATTTCTTTAGTTAAATTTATTCATTGGTACGATATCCATATTTGTATAGCTATTGCAAATCAGATTGCTTTCTTGATATTTATTTCAGATAACTTATTGGCTATTGGCATATGGAAATGCTACTAATTTTGTATATTTATGTTTTGCTACTGGTTCGTTTTTTACATTTTTTATATTCTGCTCAGTTTATTTATTAGTTCTTATGGATTTTTGGTGGAGTCTTTGTGGGTATATATATATATATATATATACAGATATATATATATATATATATATAATACTATGCCATCTGCAAGCTGTGACAATTTGACTTCTTTTCCAATTTGAATGCCATTTATTTATTTCTCTTCCCTGAGTGCTTTCACTAAGAATTTCAGTTCTATGTTGAATAGAAGTGGTAAAACTGGGCATCTTTGCATTCTTCCATGTCTAAGAGAAAGCTCGCAGCTTGTTCTCTTTCCGATGATATTAGCGTCTGGGTTTTAATAGATGAATTTTATATGTTTTGGTAGATTCCTTCTATGATTACATTGCTGAGCATTTTTGTCAAGAGAGATCTTAAATTTTATCTAATGTGTTCTCATTATCTATTGAGATAATCATGTGGTTTTGGCACTTCATTGTTTAGATGTAGTGTATCACATTTATTGATTTACATATGTTGGATTAGGTTCGCATTCCTGATCATAGTGAATAATCTTTTTAATAAGCTGTTGTGTTTAACTTGATAGTATTTTAGTGAGGATGTCTGTCACTTTATCCTGACCTGTATGTAAGGTTTTGGCTAAAAAGTTTGCCGTCAGGTGAATTGCTACAAGGGTTGTTTTTCACTTGTATCCTTAAGAATATTGTCTTTATCTTTCACCTTTGAGAGCTTAATTATGAACAATGTCTTGTGGTAGACTTTGTTAAATTTATGCTGTGACTTGAGCTTTCTGTACTTTGGTGTTCACATTCTTCCCTGGGAATTTTTGGGGATTTTTCTGTTGTTATTTTTTGAATAAGTTTTCTACCCCTTTGATATTCCCAAGTCACTCTTGCTCTCCAATAACCAAAGTAATTTTTCTGTTAATGCTATCACAATGTTTCCCAAGGTTTTCTTCATTTCTTCTACTTTTTTCCTCTTTTTGTAAGTGATGTCTAAGTTTTTATATAAGAGCTAAAGGTTGTGGATTACATCATATAGTTCATCAAAAAAAAATGACCATGTACATGGTTATTACAAATGCTGCATGAATAAATGAGGATAAAATACATTTTGAATTTTTAACTTAAATGTATATCAATGAACTTAAACCTGAAGGTCAAATTATCTATATTTTTACAAATCATCCTAAATTTGTAGATTGACTCCTTTATAATACTAACAGTGCTTTTCAATCTACTTGATAAATTAAGAATGATGATGTGTTAAAAATATCTCACTACAATTACATGTTTGGAAATACTGTATTTTAATTTTTTCAGTATGTTAGACATTTTGTATATTTTGTTCAGTTCACTTGAGGTTGTACTATTTTATAATTATTTGGTAAAATTATACAATTTGAATTATGTGTATATTCAGAGTATATTTTCTCCATATCTACTTGGTGTAATATACAAGTTGTTCTTTTAAACCCAAACAGGGACGTACATATTCAGTTTGGACAGTAATCAGTGAGGAGAGCTCATATCTGCTCCACTTGGTTGTCAGCTTTGTTGGCTAAAAGCCTGGGTGTTGGCTTCATCTGTACGTTTATTCACTCACACTTCTGGTAGTTGATGCTGGCAAGTGTATCAATGTCTGAATCACCTACTTACCACTCATCCATGTGGCTTTCACTTCTTGACAACATGATGGGAGGTACAAGAACAAGTGTATTTATAATGAAAAAATGCTGTGTTACCTTTAAATTTTCTAGTTCCCAGGCCGCAGGCTGGGCTTTTCTCATGTACTCTCACGGTAGCAGTGTAGTCCATCCATCAGAGACAGTGACCTCTTGGATCAGGTCCTTATCTCCCCCAACTCCATGCAACTGCATACTCCTTCCAGGAATTGGTCTGCTTCTTTTCCTTCTCTGGTTCTTTCAGATTGAAGCTTTCATATTATATACAGGTTTTATTATTTACTTTGCAAGGCATGTCATTTGGTAGGTTGTTATTTCATCAACTCAAGCTAAACCTGTGAATCTTATAATATTGTGTAATAGAGGTTGTGTGACAACACAGGTTTTATCTGGGGAATTTAAAATAAAGAAAACAAAAGTTGTAGCAACATTTTAAAAATATAACAGATATTTCACTATACTGAATAACGGATCCCCCAACGAAGAACTGATTGGAATAATGGTATAAATGTCTTTCAGCTCTTTGCTTACATATGAAATCAACTCCATGGTATAGTTCATGTTTCAAAGCACCTGAAAGGATTAGGATAAAGCTGGACTTCATCTGGAACCATGGTTTTGCTACTTTCCTCCTCTTGACTTATTCTAATTTTCTCAATCACTTTCTCTTGAGGTTACTTCCTCAATAAATCACATGCACCAGTATCCCTGTCTCAAGCTATCTGTTATGGTTTGGATGTAAGGTGTCCCCCAAATGCTCACATGTGAGACAATGCAGGAAGTTTCAGAGGAGAAATGATTAGATTGTAAAGGTCTTAACCCAATCAGTGAATTAATCCCTGATGGGATTAATTGAAGTGGTAGGGTGTGGCTGGAGGGATTGGAATTGGGGTGTGGCTTTGGGGTATATATTGTATATCTGGAGAGTGGAGACTCTCTCTCTCTCTGCTTACTGATGATGTGAGTTATTTCTCTCTGCCATGCTCTTCCACCATAATGTTCAGCCTCACCTCAAGCCCTGAGGAATTGAGTCAGTCTTCTATGGACTAGGACCTCTGAAACCATGAGCCCTCAAATAAACCTTTCCTCCTCTATGGTCAGATCTGGTCAGATATGGTCTGGTGCTGGTCAGATCATTTAGTCACAGCAGTGGAAAGCTGACTAAAACACTATTCTTTAGGAATCCTAACTTAAGATATTAAGTGCCTTCTTATTGTATTAATCAATTCATAGAGAAGACTGTTAATGACTACCAATTGATCCTTCCAAAAATCTGTGTTTTTTCACGATGAGGTATATGTCTATCATAGTGAGATGGGGGAAGTAGTGAAAACTTACTGAATAATAATAATACGTACCAAATTTTTTCTGGAAGAAAGTCTTAAGATATGAGTGTCCCTGACATTCTTTTGTAAGTTGGAAGTAATAATGGAAGAAAAGTGGCAAATTAAAGCTCAGACTGTTGCACATATAAATGTTCATGGGATTGGGAGAATTCATAAGAAAAGGAATTCCTTTATTTGATGTCTATAGTCAACTCACTAAGGACAGAAAAAACAGATTAATCCCTTTTGTAGTTAACAGCTATCTCACTGTAATATATACAATAAGACTTACTGTACTCAAATTTGCTTAAGGTTATTTTTCCTCTTCTCTGCATCAAAATTGAAACCTTACTTTTGTTTCTTGATAACTACTGTTTTATCCTTATCTTTGTCTTATTTTTAAAGCTCCTCAAGTGGTAAATGCTTCAGTAATTGTTTAAGTGAACATCTTATGTGACAGGTGCCTTAAGTACAACTTAAGAATAAATACATGCATATTATTGAAATAAAGATTTATCATCAAAGGGCAGTCTCAGAATTTTTAATGGGCTATACACTTTAATGATCATATGGAGATAATTCTCGTGGAAAGCAAATTATTGCCAAATGGGGTATTGAAATATCATGAATGGCAATCAATTTTATAGAATAGAAAGTATTTAAGGAGGGAGCAGTTATCAAAATTCCATTCTTCAAAATATAACAGAAATTAAAAAAGAAGAGAAAGAGAGAAAAAAATAAAGTGAGGAGGAAACAAGGGATTAAAGAAGGGAAGGAGAGAGGAAAAGAACTGTGGTTATTTCTGAGCTATGTGGAAATATTTGAGTGCTAAGCACTATTGAAAAAATAAGTATAATACATTAGAGAAAGCTAAAGAAATTTAATGTATTCAATTAGTATAAATTTATATCTTGAAAATTAGAATTATGTGGTAATGATCTTATTTAAGTTACCAAGAGAGAAGTTTTTTTTTTTTTTTAATTATCTACTGTTCAATTCTCCTTATTTATTTTTCTTTATTCAGACGGAAAAAATATTGAGATGAATATTATCAAATGTGTGATATAGTAAAAGAAATGTACATATATTAGGAACAAAATCATTGATGAAATTTGCTATTATTAGCTATTCTAATCTCATATGAGTTATAGTGAGTAAAAACATACATTTTTTTTAGTTGAAGTTGCCAAGACAATGAGACATTGCAAGTTTAGTTTAGTATTCCAATATCAGTAAAGATTTAGCCAACTGAAACTCTTCATCTTTCAAAACACAGGTAATATTCTTCTTTTATCATAGAAGAAAAAGAGAAAGAGTAGTAAAATACATTTTGGTTTTAACTTCTAATTACAAGATTGCAGATTTATTTTAAAAAGTAATCAAACTAAAAATTTATATTCTCTAAATTTGTGATCATTTTATGTAAATACTAAATGCTATAATCAATAAGAATTAAAATAAGAACAAATAAATAAATGTTAGGCAAACTTCCTTTATATTAATTTCTTTTTATTTTCTTATTGTATCATATGTAACAATATTTCAAATTAAATATGTTTTGTAGGTCAATAAGTTTTCACATACAAAATTTTAGCCCTCCACAGAAAAATTGGTAATAATGCTTAATATGTTTTCTAATATGAAATTACCTTAGGAAATTTTTATATCAGTTGACAAAATATTCAAAACTAAAGTATGGGAAATACATGAATCTGCAGACTAAATACATCATAGAATGCAAACTATGAATTATGTTTTCCTGATGTAATAACTAAAAGGATTTTAGCCTCACTTTATCTTATTCGGAATACAGATTTGGCTTATATGATGCCTATTACCGTTCTTTCTGCTGGATGAGGAAAATACGATTTTTCTATTGTAATTATATTCTATTTTACTTTCTAAAGTGAATAGTAATATTTAACATGAATTATAAATAAAAAAAATGTTTGTTTGATACAATAGTGAAAACAAGGAAATAATACTGTTTTCAGAGGATCAGAACATTCACTATGTTATATAGGTATAGGATAAGAAAGTGATTATTGGATTTATACCAATACAAATGGCAGAGTCAGGAATCCTAGGACTCAACCTCTCCACTAAAAAGAATCTAAGTAATAAGAAAACCCCTCAGAGTCACCTTTTGCATACTTTGAAATGTAGACAGAAAATGAAAACACCTAACGAAGCTTAAGGAAGGAAACACGAATGCAGTGTAGTAGGAGTTGTATGGATTTTTAAAACAACTCTCTCAGCCCTGACCCCAGTTCAGCAGCAGTCATGAAGACGACAGCAAGCGTTCCTGGTTGAGCTTGTGAGTACTAGACATAGCAAAATAGTTTTTGTTCTCCAAGAATTGTGATTATGTGTTGTTTCTTATCTGGAGGAAACCATAAAGTAGGGCACAGAAGATTCACCTTTGTTTCATACAACTTGAAATAGTCACAGGACTAAAATAGCATTAGTGGGGATGTTTTGGCTACAGGTATCCTAAGAAAAATTTTAATAATAGCACACTATGGCAAGGGAGAAAGAGAATACATCAGGACAAACAGTAGAAGGGCCGTAAATCCTGGGAAGAAGTTGGGAAAGGAGATCCATTGGGGATAAAGGGCTTTAAATAGATCTCATGCACATCAGGGAATTGTGACAGGCATCCTGGCTGGATAAGTGTTTAGCAAAGGCTTGAGAAGACCATCTTTCAACTCTGGTGAAACGTTAGGCTTCCCATAAGCTATGAGTGAAGACTGAGGCAGAACTGTGAGTGGTTGGCCAGGGATTGAAGGAGGACAGACACAGTGGATATGCAAAGAGTGGAAGAATATGGGTCCCCCCTATTTTCCTTTCTCAGATTCAGGTATTTAAAGCAATTCTGTTGAAACAATGGGCTATTACTAATCTAAAGAAAAGCATCATTGGCCGTATATAAGAAAACAAATATTTTACAAAAAAGCTTAGCACAATAAACATACAACAAATTTAACCTATGACAAATACCCCCCCCCCCCAAAAAAAAAAGCTCTGTGGAATGGTGAGCCTGTTTTCCTGATTTATCATAATTTAGTATTTAAAATTTGCACTTTCAATAAGAAATTGTCGGGCATACAAAGAAAAAGTATGGTTTGTTTACAAAGAAAACAAAAGAAATTAATCAAACCATCCATAAATAAGTGTAAGCACTAGACTGATTGGATAAAGATACTTGCTGTGGTCTGAATTTTATGTTCTCCTAAAAGTCAAGGATTGAAATCTAGTCATTGATGAGATGACATTAGGAAGTGGGGCTGTTGGGAAGTGGTTAGGACCAGCGAGTAGAAACACATCCATGACAAAAGAATCAATATGCTGCACTTCATGAAAATTAAAAATTTCTGCTCTGAGACTACACAATCTGGACAATAAAAAGGCAAGTCATAGACTAAATGTTATTATTTGCAAAAAAAGAAGTGTGATAAAGAACTATTTCCCATGTATACAAAGAAATATGAAAATTCAAAAATAAAAACAAGCAATTCAATTAAAAAATGGGCCACAAAATTTAACAGATATCTCACAAAACAAGACAAGCAGATGATAGCAAATGAAAGGATATTTTATGTTATTTGCCATAGTGGAAATATAAATTAAAATAACAATGAGATAGCTGTATAAACCAAATATAGGTCAGAACATGGACTGTAGTGGGTATGGAAAAAAGTAAAGCCACTTTGTACAGAGTTTGGCAGCTTCTTACAAAACTAAGCATAGTTTCATCACACAATTCAGCAATTACACTTCTTGGTATGGGCCTCAAGGAACTGAAAACTTATGCCTATTCAAAAAACAACACATGGATGCTTATAGCAGCTTTATTGAAAGTCTTCAGAACTTAGAAACAACCAAGATTTCCCTCTGTTGGTAGATCAATTGATTGGTGCATTTGGACAATGCAGTATTATTAAGCACTAAAAATAAATGAGTTATCATGCCATGAAGAAAATAAAGGAAACTTAAATGCATGTTGATAAGTAGCAGAAGTCAATCTGAAAACACTCTTTAGAATCTGTGTGATTCTAAATCAAAATCCTTGCAAATTATCCTGTGTATAATGACTTGTTCTAAAGTTTAGATGAAAAGGCAAAAGACCCAGAATTGCCTTCATTGTATTGAAAGAAACACTGAGGGATGTGAAGACAAAAATTGGAGTACTAAAGGAACTTATTATTAAACCAACTGTATTCCAAATATATGACATTCAGGAAAAATGCAAAACAATGAGAAAGCAAAATTACAGGGCTTATGAGGGAGGGATGAATAAACACACCAAAGAACATTTTTATAGAGTTGTGAACCTATCCCGTGTGATATTGTAATTGTGGATACATTCCATTATACATTTGTCTAGATCCATAGATGTACAACACAGTGAAACCTAAGTTAATCTATGGATGACTATGTGACAACTGGATGATAATTATGTGACCACATGGGTTCATTATGTATAACAAATATACCATTCTGGAGTGGGGGTTGTGGATAATGGAGGAGGCTATGAATGTATAGGGTTAGGGCCTATATAGAAATTTTCTGTACCTTCCCCCTCAATTTTTCTGTGAACTTAAAACTCTAAAAATTATAGTCTTAAAATGGCAACATTTAATTTTATACTCAAAAGTAGAATTAGTTATATGTACTTAGTACTATTTGGAGACTTTAAAAACCAAAGATCAGAGTAATATGACTTCTTTTATGTTTGGGAAACACAAGACACACTGGTAACAAAAATCTCACAACGTTTTGCAGTAAATAAAATACCATCTTCCACAGGGACTCAGCAATAACAACATAACTATCTTCATTGTGCTAGCCACCTGCACAGCTCTGGCTGAGCAGTGACTTGGTTCATGATGAAGAATATGCTCTAGCAAATTGGTTTCTCTGTAATAATAAACCAGTGGATTGACACCATTGTAGAACTCATATTTCCAGAAGGTCAGTTGGAAGGAAGTTCTTTCAAATCAAGTTTCTAAAATAGAAATTTGTCTCAAAGACAGGAGAAATGTTACAAAATTTCCTCTTTGATGTTAGTCCTACTCACCCACATATTATATTACATATTTCCTCTCTGGAAGCTATATTATTTAAGTTTTTGGTTTTGTCTGTGTCTGTCAGCCTCATATTTTACATCAGAGCAAGTGTATTGCCACATACCTTGTGTTCTGCTTATTAATAGAAGAGGATATAGATGACTTAAATTAGACTATGTTTAATATATTGCCAACAAAAAACACATGTGGGGCTGTAAAATAGTCTATTTTTCAAACTTTTATTTATGGCACTTTTTGAGAATCTGAAACATAACAGAAATTAGGCAAGAATGTAGGTGATATAATGATCAATTTTTGTCATAGTGTGTTCTGGGAGTTATGTTTGCGCTCAGAAATATTCATAATATGTCCAAAGAATTACAGAAAGTTGGATTTGGTCCTCCAAAGCCTTGATAGAAGGAGAAGAGTTAAGAGAAACCTAACAGTTATAATCATGTTCCTCTGCTGCCTTCCATTAAGAGAATGAAGAAAAGGTGCCTTTGGAGGTGGCTTCCACCAGTGTCGGGGGTCTTTGCTGAGGAGCACACCACAGAAGTCTGGGGAGGTGAATGTGAAAAGAGAGAATGAACTTAGGGTGAAGTTGGTAGTGTGCCACAGAGACATGCAGTGGATTAAAGTTCAGTCTGCTGGCCCCTGCTTTCTTTCAATGCAAGAATCTAAGGAACTGAGGGATCATTAAAAAGCTCATGGATGCATGGATGATTAAGAAAGGAGGGAGACAGTGAAAGTCTGAGAATTTCGGCTTTGAGGAATTGTGACTATGAGGAAGGTAGAATGTACAAAAAGGGAGATATTGAACACACAAACGTGTGTGTGTTGTCTGTGTGTGTGTGGGGGTGTGTGTGTTTATAGCCATGAGGCTCCTAAGTGAAATGAAAACTCACATTCATGAAGCTGTTGGACAACAGTAATAAAGAAGAGAAGGAACTACAAGCGATGGAGTACTAGAGTAGCAAATACAGAGAAAATGGAAAGAGAAAGGTTAACACAGGGACATGAGAACTTCAAGAAGGGAAAATGAACAGCTGAGTAAAGGACAGGCCTTCCCTAGACGCATATAAAACCAAAATGAACAGAAGTGTGCACAAGCTCAGTGAAAGCCCTGGAGGGAAGCCTTCACTTTCATGGTATTTTGTATGAATTGGATTTTTTTTTAAAAAAGACAAAAATTTTAACAATTTGCTTACTATGAATGATGAGAAAATAGAGGTAGAATGTCTTCAAAAGGTTGGCTCTGAGAGATTGAGAGATTTGAGGGAGTAATTTAGAAGGAGATGAGAATTCAAGAAGGAAGAGGGAAAAACGTTTTCATGTGTTCCAACACCACAAGGATCACTTCTGTTGCAAGATTTGTGTCTGATCTGAGGGAAGAACAGAATGATAATGGAGGGGAGAATCCCCATTTCAAGAGTATAGAAAGTTAGCCCATTACACAAGATACTTTTTATCAACTTATGAAATAGAAGATTTTGTAATCTACAGTTTTGACATTTTATCACCCTTAAATTCCTATATGAAACCAAATCCCTAATGTAATGTTATTTGGCCCTGGGGGCTTCCAGATGTAATTAGAGACTTTGTGAATATTAATGCCCTTATAAAGAGACCTCAGAGAGCTGCCTTGTCCCTTTCAACATGTAAAGACATAGCAAGAAACCGTCAATGCATTTTCCTTTTATACTGGTGGTTAAGCCCAGGATAACTTTAATACTGAGCTACATCCCCAGTCCTTTGCATTTTAAATTTTGGGACAAGTTCTCACTAAGTACTTAGGGTCTAGCTAAGTTGCCCAGACTGGCCTTAAGCCTGGACTCCTCCTGCTTCAGCCTCCAGAGTTGCTGAATTGCAGGCATGTACCACCACACCTGTCTCTTAAGAAGGTGACCTCTGTGAGCTCAAAAGCCCTTGCCAGACATTAAATCAGACAATGCCTTTATGTGGACTTTGTGGCTTCCCAAACAATGAGGAATACATTATATTGTCTGTTAACCTCCTAGTTTCTGGTGTTTTGTTACTTCAATCCAGACAGATTAAACATTTTTAATATATCATTGTTTTGGCTCTGTAAGCCTATAATGCAGGCGGGCAAGACCCACCTCCTCTCTCCATTGCTTCTACTTATTTCTACCAGGCCAGGGACTGGCCTAGATTTCTGTTATTTAATAAAACATTTCCTCTTTGCCCTTAGCTGTCAGTCCTCAGCTTTTATCTCTAAAAGAGAAAATCGTGATTTTTAAGTTAACAAAATGGTGATACTTAGGTACCTGAAAATTTAAAAGATATGGTTTGTGGATATGAGTGTGATACTTTATAACGAGGATACACATAATGGGGGCATTATATCTTCTATTGAATTACTGAAATGATTGTGCTTGACTAAAATTTCATGGCTTTTTAATTACCATGTAATAAGTGACAAATGAGATGTGAATATTTTTACTTGTTTCAAACAAATCTCTATCTTTGGGTTCCAGTTAGTAATTTATAAGCTTATATAAATGTATACTATTGAAAAGCATTTTGTGATAAGAATTCAAGTTTTCAAAAGTCACATTTCCAGAAGTCTAGTCTCAAACATTAAATTTCATGCATTACATTAAAAAAAGAAAGAAAGAATAAAACAAAACCCCTCTATTTTCTCCTAAGGTGTTACATTAGGAAGAAAAATTTTTAAAGACATTGAGATAGTACCTATTCTCTTTATTCTATTATCAAGCTGTCCTTGTTGACAGCAACAAGTTGACTTTCTGCTTGTTCTTTCAAATAATCAATCATTGTAATGTCTATAATCTCTAAAATCTTAATCTGAACTTTACTTTCTTCCTCTGAAATCATGTCTATTTGTTATCATATTACTGAAGGTGGCAAACAGTAGATTCAATACTGTTAATATATTTGGGGAACAGACATTTTCTCTCCTCTGCCTCCTTTGTTCCTAACTATGCTTCCTGTTTGTTCTGCAAATGTTGCATCAAGCTTCTTGGTATTCCTGAGCCTGCTATGCCCCTTTCGCTTTCTTTCTGTAGAGAGCTTTCTCTTTCTTCCCACAAGTACAAAGTTTGCTCAACATTAATGAACAACACTAAAGGTCATACCTGTGAAAACATTTTCTGTCTTACCCTGAGAATCTTCCTTTTATTTTTGGCTCATTCAACAGAATAAACCATGGTATAGAAATTTTTTGTGGAGATGCCAATATTCAAACTAATTATGGGCCGAAATCTTGGAACAAAAGGAGCCATTTTTGTACTCAGACAGTAGCATGGAACCTTGCACATTTTTGAGAAATTAATGAGTGGTAAATGCAACAAATCCATATCCCTAAACAGTAGTATTTCAGCCTGCAACTAACTGGGAACCTTTTTTCTACTCATCTAAGAATTGAAAGACATTTTATTTTTGATGAAATGTAAAGAGTATTCTGAACCTTTAACCAAATTTTAGCGAGTATAAAGAAGGTTAGAAAACCCTGTGAATTTTTAAACTTCATATCTTTCTTTATCTAATTAATCATGTAAGTGTCACATCATTGCAACAAGTACTTTTCTGGTTCTAGGGAAACCAAACACCCTCCCTGACCTAAGAAGTTAACAATGAATTGGAGGATCAGACCAGAGGGACATAACAATTTTTCATAAGATATAGGGCACAATAAAGATAATAAATAAAAGAATGGGTGAATTAAAATATTGAGTCATTAGGCATAACTCTACTTACAGTCATTATCTGAAGCAGTTCTCACTGCTAAGGTATTTTTAGGCTGAATGGATAATTTGTGCACCCATTTCTTATTTTACAATCTGAAAGCACCCACACACAAACGCACACCCACACTCCCACACCCACACACACACATAAATCATTTGTTTAAATGAATATACCTCCACTAGTAATCTAAGAATTGTTACTTTCTGTCCTGCAGTCATGCGGATTTATGCTCTTAGGCAACAGATCATTTCTTTTGTTTCTTTTATTCTTGTCCTGCCCTCTAGAAAGTGGTTGTTTTTTTTTGTATTGTAAGCACTTTCTACTTAAATAATTTTAAGTAGTTACTGAAAAATGAATGGAAGTGCTTGAGAAGGTATCTGTTGCTGATAGTGTGATAAAGTTGGAATAATGCTGTGTCGCTTCCCAGCCCGCATGGTGCAACCTGTGCATTCTCTGCTTGTGTCCCTTTTCTTCTGCTCTTGCTGATGCTCCTGAGGGCTGTAATTTTCTCTTTGCAATACTGCACAGAATGGATGACTATTGTTCCTGAGGGGAAACAAGATACAGATGTTGCATGTATCTCCAAAATTTCGACTAGAGAAATGAGAAAAGGGAGAAGGGAAGGGGCAATTTAACTGGAAAGGTAAAAAGGAACGACTAGAGTTTCCAAAGTGCAAGATAAGCGTGTCAAGAGAACCCAGGAAAAAAAAGACTTTCAATGCTTTTGTTTTTGGCTGTAAGAAATCTATATTTGGAAAGCCTATACATAACATATACCCTGTGTTTCTCTCTCTCTCTCTCTCTTTTTTTTTTTTTTTTATTGCTTGAATTGTGTTTGTAAAGGTTAGAGAAGAAAGCTTTTAGGCTAGTCAATAGGGAACTTCAAATTTTCTGAGATAGATGAAACATATCACAGTAAAAATTTTCTATTTTAGGGTACAGTTCATTTATCTTAGTTTTCCATATTGCACCTGAAGCTCAAAGGTAGACTATATTGTAATCACATTTCCTTAAGTGTGATCATTATAGGTATTTTGACTAATGGAAAAGTATATCTATGGACATGGTGAATGGTTGATGTTTAAAAGGATCTTCATTATTATAACAGAGGACGAAAATGTCTTAAAAAGTCTTCATGTAGTATGTAAATTTTTATCATGGATGTTCAAGTACAGAATTCTTAGAACATAAAATTTTTCATTATGTTTTAAATTCTAAGTTAAGCTTTAACTTAACAATGGCTTTTGATATTTTGCAAAGTGATTGATCTTAATAACTGCATGACTGCCCCTACCCGTTGAGAGCATCCTCTGGCACCGGACCCTATAGTTCATGTATAGTTCATAGTTCTGTATGACATCCCACACTGCCCGTGCTTTTCACAAGGCCAGGGCTGCAACAGTGGTTGCTAGGTGTATTCTTCGAAGATTTCCTATTCTTATATGTTTATCAACAACTAATTAATATAGGATAGACTATGAATCTCATAAATACATGACACAAAATTCAAAATGAATGAAACTCCAACTCAACTTTAGCACCCATCTTTCTAATATCATTTGGAATTATAGAAAGTCTTCTCCATCTTCAGAGGGAGAAGAAATGGTCTTGTAATTATTATCTTACTTTTGAAAATTTTACAAAAGTATCTGATCATTCAACTCCATTGTCTCCATAGTGCTGTGGTCAGCAGCTGACAATAGCTACACTATGAAGCAAAGAGATGGAAGAACAGTGAGAGAAGGACAGCCAAAGAGGCAAGGCTGGGTTTAAAGCTGCTGAGCATAAGTATTATGGCTTAAGCATTTTAATTTGTGCTGCTCCGCAGAATTGTGTGGGTGACCGTGACATCTGAATTAGTGGGAACTGCTGCCCTTTACAGATATTTATTGAGGTGCCTATTAAGTTCAGTGGAATGGCCATTTCCTTTCCTTCTATGAAGCAATTTAGAATAATGATATCACATGTTACAGAGATTATAAAAACAAGCAACTCTGTAATGAGAACCATAAAATATAAGATAATTGTGACAATTGAAATAATGGAAGAAATCATTTTGTCTATCTGAGAGGATCAATTATCAAGTAGAATATCAGATTTGAGAGATCTTGAAAACTAACCACTTTAAAAGAAGAAAATCCAATGAGGATAGAAGAAGAGAACATGAATTAATTTGTTCTGGAATGTAAAATTTTCAGAGGTATAGTCTAGAATGCAATATTTTCTCCATTACCCTCTATCTATGCACTGACCAAATTAGAATTTCCCAGAGTCCTATGGGTTCTGTGTATCAGGAATGTCCCTTTGTATCAACTTTTGCTCAGTTATCTTCTGTGTGTCCTTTAAGGTCCACCTCAGTGTTGGTTCCTGTCTATAGAATAATGAATCATCACATCCTATGTGTTTTCATAGTATTTGGTATATTGCAAAATTCCTGTGGTAATTTTGTCTGACCTTGCTTATTAAACTGAAACATTTGAAGTTTGGGATAATGGTTAATTTGTCTTTGTAAACCCTATGTGCTTATCTGTATACTGCATTAAGGCAGACTCAATAAACTTTTGATCGATGAATAAAGATAATTTAAAAATATGCAGTGGTATTGCCAATAATCCTTGTGGGTTCCCTTTGGCTATTGTTGAATTCTGGAGAAAGATTACAGTTAAATTAATTCTGTTTTATGTTATATCTTAGTTAAAAACATACAAAGTTACTAAATTGTAAATAAGCATAACATCAAGAGTACATATGTATGTATACACATACACATGTAAATATATGCACATCTTTAAGACCTAAAGAAAATGTGAACAGAGAACATAATTTTCCTAAACTGGGAGAATAAAAATATATAAATCTGTTGAAATTACTAAATACTATAAATTATCCTCCTCATACATTATTTACTAACTTGCATTTTTATTAACATTATAAAAGAATAGGAAAGTTATAGAGAGCTTTAGTGTATTCCATCTAAATATGCATGCTGATTACTTTTCTGTTAAAAGCCTATAAAAGTTCAGGCTGTTAAAAAATTGATCACTGAGTTATGGTCAACTACATTCAGTGAAATGTTTGTAAGTGGTAAAGAAAGATAATACATTCAGTACAATAATAAAGCATTGTACTGAATTGATCCCTTCCCCACTAAAAAGAAAACCTTCAACTTTCCTGGAACTTTTCTCTGACAAAGGCATCAATGTGCAAACTGTTATGAAACTGAAGGACAAATAAAAAATTCAATGTAACCATTTGTGCTTTTCCTCCTCTGGAAAATTGAAGAGGTTATAACACCCCTTTTGTAATCTAGGCAAGAAACAAAAGAAAATTATTTAGTGGTCAAAAGGAAGGACATTTGGATATTCAGCAGGCTTCTTAATTGATTGATTAAGCAGGTTGATTTCTTAATATTGTTTTATTTTTGTTGATTCAAATATGTCTTGCATTATAAATAAACAAGTAACAAAACATACATTACAATTGATCATGTAGAATGCTATAAATATTTCTGTTTATTATATCAAGTATAAATTCTTAAAACTAGAATCCAAATATCCACAGACCCTTGTTTCTGTTTGCTGGGTAACAGGCAATATTAACTTTATAAAAATAAGTTGGGTTCACACACTGCTCTTGCCACTTCTTGGACCTCAGCAACTTTATTACTAAACTTGCCCAATTATTTTTCTGTGCAATGTGGGATGTCATGTCATTTAGTCTCACTCTCCTCACCTGAGGGAACTGTTTTGCTTCCATAGCTTCTAGTACCCTATGAAAACAAAAGATCAGTCCTCTGATGGCCCTAATTCCTCAACTGCTTTTACTAGAAAAGCACTAACCCGTACACTGTTGACCAAAGCAGGGAAAGAGACAAGAAAAGGAATGATCCTGTTCCCAATTCTTGTCATCAACATTCAAACTAACAACTCGTGTGCCTTTGGTTTCAAAGGCACTCACCTTAGATTCGCAAATTCACCCATTAAAAAAGCTGCCATCCCTCACAGCTCTGTAATGAGTCTCAATATTGCCTCAGGTAAAAAACTGTCAGAAATACTATCTCCTTCACTTTCTTTGTCTCTGCTCTATTTCCTCCTGGACACCTGCGCACAGTTATACAAGTGTGCACACACACACACACAAACATACACAAATACATAAAAACTTCAGCACCTGAAACATTTTTAAAATTTGTGTTTTTCAACTCAGACAGAAGTCCTCTTACCTGCTGTCTTTGTTTGTGCTGCTATGCCAAATTCCTTATAGTAGGAAATGTATGAACAACAAATTTATTGCTCACATTTTAAGGGCTGGGAAGTCAAAGACTAAGGTGCCAGCAGATCCACTGTCTGATGAGGCCTCTCTGCCTCTGGCACCTGTTGCTACATCTTCACATGGCAGAAGTGAACAGCTCCCTCACATGGGCTTTACAAGGACACCAAATTTATTTGTGTGTCTTCTGCCCTTGTGACCTAATTATCTCACAAAGATTCTGCCTTGTAATACTATCACATTGAGAATTAAATTTCCAAATAAGAATTATGGGATGATAATAGCATTCAGAACATAGTACTTACTAACTTATGTAAATGATATTTGGAAAATATTTCACCCGTCGGATAAAACCACAACTAGATTTGTACCACAACAAAATCTATTGTATTTCTACATTGTATACCATGCACCAATAGGCAAAAATTATAATTTATGCATATTACTTTGGGTTTGTAACAGTTTTTGAATTAGTTTTACATAAACAAGCAGAAAACAATTTTAAGTTGGTAGATAGATCCAAGAGAGAAGAAATTTCACCTTACTGAAGTTCATAACTATAACTACCTCACAGAATTCATTACAGGATTAAATGGGTTAATATGCATGAAGTATTTATAGTAGTGTATATCTATAGTATGTATCATATGTACATGACAGAAACAGTAATAGTCTGATTTCCATTGTTAGAAATGTGCCCAGAGGAAAACAGATAAGAGAAAAAAATCACCACAGTTCCCAACTACATTTGTTTAATTTCACTTTCTTTAATACCACTTCTCTTGTCTAAGGATTTTATAGTTGCCTTCATCAGACTCCTTCATTCAAGTTTATCAAAGAAGAAACCATTTGTATGCAACAATGACTATGCCACTGGGCAAGTGGCACACATCAGTAATCCCAGGGAGGCTAAGGCAGGAGGGTTGCAAATTCAAATCCAGCCTCAGCAACTTAGCAAGGCCCTAAGCAACTCAATGAGACCCTGTATCAAAGTTTAAAAAATATAAAAAGAATTGGGGATGTGGCTCAGTGGTTAAGTGCCCCTGGGTTCAATCCCTTGGTACCATAAGCAAACAAACAAATGAAATGAATATACCACAATGAAAACCACCATTATGAATAAATTAGTATGCACCAAAAAGAGTAGACTAATAAAAATAAATTTTGGATTTTTTTATGAAAAGAAAAGTTTATTTTTTGGCTCACTGTTTTGGAGGCTTGATCTTAGGTGTTCCCCAAAAGTCCATGTGTGAAAGGTTCAGTCCTCAGCTATTGGGAGGTGGTGGAACCTTTAAGAGGTGGGTCCTAGTGGGAGGTCTTCAGGTCATGGGGGGACATGCCCTTGAATAGGATTATCTTTTATACAGTAATAGTTAATATTCTGATCCTTCCTTTAGGTTCCTGGTTTTCATTTGCTTCTGGGGCTTTTTATGATTCTAGTCTCAGGTAGTAGATGTCATCAGTTTGCTATTTTTCTTTTCAATACACTTGGACTGGGGTGTAGTTCACTTGTTCAGTGGTAGAGATCATGCCTAGTGTGTGCAAGGCTTTGGATTCAATTCCTAGAACTGTGTAAACCAAAAAAAAAAAAAAAAAAGAAAAAAAAAGAAAAAGACAAAAAGACAAAGACAAAGCAAAACAAAACAAAACGCGCTCACTTTTTCCGTAGTTTCTACTTTTAATAAGGCAATCTGTGTTGCATATAAGGATTTTTAAGTAAATTTAAAGTTTAAAAAACTTAAATAGTTCAAGTAAAGTTTTAAAAACTTAATAGTTTAATCGTGCACAAATTTGAAATATAACCAGCAATATATTAAGATTTTGTCTGGTTCCATCACCTCTGTATGAACAACTTAATGATATATTTAAATTTTTCATCTTAACTTTTAATTTTTTAAATTTTTTAAATTTGTTTTAATTGGTTATACATGACAGTAGAATGTACTTTGATATATCATATATAATGGAATAATCTTAATTTTTAATCATATTAACCTACAGTATTTACTGATGCCAAGAATTTGGAACAGAAGTGGGTCATCAAAATATAAATTTGAATGAAAGTCAAGTCTAGAAGAAATGCAGATTAAAAACATCATTTTATACAGAATGATATTTACTATAAACTGTGCAGTTTCCCCCAATTCTTCTTTAAAATATGTGGTCCCCCAACTTAAATATATAACTGAATCATAACTTTTATTTTTCTGCACAAAAAATTTTCAGATCTCTGAAATTCCTCTTATGTCAAATAATTCTATTCAGGAAATTTGCAGAAATGTACAAATTTATATTATGATTACTCAAAAGTGGTGTAGTTTTGATTGTAATGATTGCTTGATTGTAATTATTATATGTCTAAAGGACACACATTATGAAGTGCTACGAATTACAGATTTCTAAAAGGATAATCCTGATGCATTCTGTCAATAGATCCAAAATAGTAAATATCAGAGAATCTGAGGAGATGAAGCTTTGAAAGTAACACATAAAAATAAATCAAACATTGAAAATGCACTTGGAAACTCAGGAGTGTAATTAACTGAGGTAGCTGAAAGAAGCCTTGGACAGTTTACATAGTTCACATCATTGATTTGAAAGACTTTGTGAGATTTTAAACTGAAATGTCTCATTTTTTCAAAATGTGTCTCAATACGATATATTGGACTTTTTTTTTAACCTCTAAATGCAATATTATACCTATTAGAATACACAGATACAGATGTTAATAATATACTTTAAATATTTACATTTTTCTCTCTTATGGTAAACAAGTCATGAGAAATCCAAATCATTATTTCTTGGGGCTTAAACCAAAATAACAATTGTATCATGTGCACACAATGATTATGTAATAGATTTCACCGCACTACCTCCAAATCTGAAGTTGCAGTCACCTAAGTTGTCTAAAGATGTGTTGTTGCATAATGATCTTCAAGTTATCTCCAACATGACCTGTTTAACAGATTTTGAGACCCTGAAACACTTATCACCTATGCTTTTCTATTTATTTTGAAAACATCAATTTACTCTGCTAGGAGAAAAAAAATAATTCCTTCAATTGGATTTGAAAAGATTTTGTGTTTTGTGAACTTGACTTTATGTATAATAGCACCCCGAAGAAGAACAACACAAATATTTGTTCATGTGTCTTGGTAGGCGTGAGGAGAAAATTTTCTATACTAGATAATAATTATATGAAACCAATTTTTCCTAAAGCATTTATTTCATTTGTAAAGGAATCGAAGCAAAAGGAGAGTGATTATAGTATCCTGCAATATAGCCTAATAAAAAGGTCATTATATCAGCAGTGATGAAAATAACCATCATTTCATTTGCAGTTAAGTGGCATACAGAAATGAATTGTAAAGTTTTCTTCCTGAATACTCCTTGGTAGTTTTCCCTGTTGTTTTCTTAGTAGACTTAAGTCCCTTGCTAGTCGTTCAGTTTGATATATGAGAATATCTTATTTCACACACTGCCAATATAGGCAAGTATCATAAGGACCCAGTTTCCTTCGTGCCCATGAAAATATTGGAAGCATGATTAGAAGTGTGATCTATTTCCTTTTTTTATTTCTAAAAGAAGCTTGTGATTCTGGAATAAAACAGGAAGAGATTAAAGCAGTGTTTCATTACAGAATGGCTCCATTCCAATCATGAATTCCTGAAGTCAAATTTTCATTAAAAAAAAAAAAAAGTGTGTGTGTGTGTGTATCTTTTTTTTTTTTTTTCTTTTCTCCTGGGAAAAAGGCCCAGGCCAACAATATATAATCACCACACTGAAAAGATTTAGAACTCTTCCCTCTGGCAACGAGTTTTCTATTTCCTACAGATGCTAGGTTGAATTCTCTTACTGCATGAAAAAATATTAGTCATCTATAACTTGAATGAGTGTGCAAATCAAAGAAAGCTTCTTTTAAACATGCTCAGCTGTCATATAGAATATAATATGTAAAGGTATATAGTGAGGCAGGAATCCAGAGAATTACAACAAGAAAAATAAGCAAAAAGATTCGGATTGGAACCTAGGCTTACAAATAATCATGAGAGACCATATATTTTGTGGAGAAGTATTTAAGAGTTTAGTTGTGCTTTTTTCTCATTAATTTTACTTAAATTAACTTGATTTTTAAACCAATAAAGGAAACCATGAAAATTTAGACAACGGACATATACAGAGTATTTCATCCATCTTTGTGCAAATATAGTTTCTTCTCAGCAGTGCATAGATCCTTCTCTAAAATAGGCCATGTGTTATGCCACAAGCAACTTTCAGCAAATACAAAAAAGTAGAAATACCACACTGCATTCTATCAGATTATAACAGAATAAAACTAGAAATCAAGGACAAAATAAACAATAAAAGTGACTGTAATACATGGAGACTAAATAGGCCATGTGTTATGCCACAAAGCAACTTTCAGCAAATACAAAAAAGTAGAAATACCACACTGCATTCTATCAGATTATAACAGAATAAAACTAGAAATCAAGGACAAAATAAATAATAAAAGTGACTATAATACATGGAGACTAAATAGCATGTTATTGAAGGACAAATGGAGAGCAGAAGAAATCAGGGAGACATGAAAAATACTTAGTGGTAAATGAGAACACCAATACAACATATCAAAATCTCTAATTCATGATGAAAAAGGAAATATCTTGATGGACTCTACTGAAATAGAGAAGAAAATTAGAGACTATTTTGAAGATTCATACTCCAATAAAATAGAAAATCTTGACAACATTGACAAATTTCTGGAGATATACAATCTACTCAAACTGAATCAGGAAGATATACACAATTTAAACAGATCAACTTCAAGCAATGAAATAGAAGACACCATAAAAAAGCCTACCAACTAAGAAAAGCCCAGGACCAGAAAGATTCTCAGCCAAGTTCTACAAGAACTTCAAAGAAAAATTAACACCAATACTCCTCAAATTATTCCATGAAATAGAAAAGGGAACCCTTTTAAACTATGAGGCTGGTATCACCCTGATAACAAAACCAGGCAAAGAAGCATCAAGGAAAAAAGAACTTCAGACCAATATCCCTGATGAACATAGACACAAAAATTCTCAATAAAATTCTGGCAAATCACATAAAAAACATACTAAGAAAAAAAAAAAAAAAGTAGTTGAAAAAAAAAAACAATATATTAAGAAGATAGTGCATCATGATCAAGTGGGGTTCATCCCAATAATGCAAGGTTGATTCAACATACGGAAATCAATAAATGTAATTCATCACACCAATAGACTTAAAGACATGAATCATATGATTACCTCAATAGATGCAGAAAAAGCATTAGACAAAATGTAGCACCTCTTCATGTTCAAAACACTAGATAAATAAGGGATAGTAGGAACATACCCCAACATTGTACAGGTTATCTATGCTAAGCCCAAAGCCAACATCGTTCTTAAATAGAGAAAAATTGGAAGCATTCCTTCTAAAAACTGGAACAAGTCAGGAATGTACTCGTTCACCACTTCTATTCAACATCATCTTTGAAACTCTAACCAGAGCAAACAAAAGGAATTAAAGTGATATGAAGAGGGAAAGAAAATCTCAAACTATCACTATTTGCTAATGACATAATTTCACATTTAGATGATCCAAAAAAGTACATCAGAAGACTTCTAGAGCTAATAAATGCTTTGAGCAAAGTAGCAGTGTATAAAATCAACACCCGTAAATCAAATACATTTTTATACATCTCTGTGAGTGATGAATACTCTGAAAGAGAAATTAGGAAAATTACCTCATTCACAATGTCCTCAAAAAAAAAAAAAAAAAACAAAACAAAACAAAAAAAAAAAAAACACCTTGGAACTCAATCCAACAAAAAGTGTCAAAGAGCTCTACAATGAAAATTATAGAACACAAAAGAAAGAAATTGAAGAAGACATTAGACAATGGGAAGATCTAGCCATGCTTTTGTATAGAAACAATTAACATTATCAAAATGATCATGCTACCAAAAGTGTTATACAGATTTAATGTAATTCCTATTAAAATTCCACTGACATTCTTCATTGAAGTAGAGAAAGCAAATATTTTTGTAAAAATAAGAGACCCAGAACAAAGTAATCTTTACTAAGAAAAATGAAGCAGGAGGCATTACATACCAGTCCTTAAATGATGTTACAGAGCAATAGTAACAAAACAGCTGGTATTGGCACCAAAATAGACGTGCAGACCAATGGTAGAGAATAACAGACAAATGAACTCACATAAATATTGTTATCTCATATTAGACAAAGGTGCCAAAACATACATTGGAGAAAGATAACCTCTTCAACAAATGGTGCTGGGAAAATTGGAAATCCATATGTAGCAAAATGAAATTAAACCCCTATCTCTCACTCTGCACAAAACTCAACTCAAAGTGGACCAAAGACTTAGGTATTAGAACAGAGACCCTGCATCTAATAGAAGAAAAAGTAGGTCCAAATATTCATCATGTTGGCTTAGGAACTGACTTCCTTAACAAGACTCCTAAAATGCAAGAAGGAAAATTAAGAATCAATAAATGGCATGGATTCAGACTAAAAAGCTTCTTCACAGCAAAGGAAACAATCAATATCATGAAGAAAGAGCCTACAGAATGAGAGAAAATCTTTACCCCCTGTACCTCAGATACAGCATTAATCTCCAGGATATATAAAGAACTCAAATAACTTAACATCAAAAAAACCAAATAACCCAACAATAAATGGGCTATGGGATTGAACAGACACTTCACAGAAGAAGGAACACAATCAATCAACAAACTTAATAAAAATGTTCATCATCTGTAGCAATTAGAGAAATGTAAATCAAAACTAAGATTTTTACTCCACTCAGAATGGCAATTATCAAGAATACAAGCAATTATAACTGTTGGCAAGAATGTGGAGGAAATGACACACTCATATATTGCTAGTTGAACTGCAAAGTGGTGCGACCACTCTGGAAAGCAGTATGGATATTCCTCAGAAACTTGGAATGGAACCACCATTTGACCCAGCTACCCACTCCTTGATTTATATCCAAAGGGTTAAAATCAGCATACTGCAATGAAATAGTCACGTCAATGTTTTTAGAAGCTCAATTCACAATAGCTAAACTATGGCACCAACCTACATGCCCTTCAACAGGTGGATGGATACAAAATGTGGTGCATATAAACAATGGAATGTTACTTAACCTTCAAAAATGAAATTATGGCATTTGTTGGTAAATTGATGGAAGTAGAGAATATCTTGCTAAGTGAAATAAGCCATTTCAGAAAACCAAAGACTGAATGTTCTCTCTGACATTTGGATGCTCACCCATAGTGGTGGGGTAGGTAGGGAAGAATAAAAGAACTTTGGATTGTGTAGAGGGAGCAAGGGAAGAGGAGGGACTGTGGGAATGGGAAAGATAGTTGAAAGAGATGGACATTGTTACCCTACACACATGTATGATAACACTACTGGTGTGACTCTGCACCTTGTACAGCAAGAGAAATAAGAAGTTGTGCTCCATTTGTGTACAATGTGTCAAAATGCATTATAGTCATATATAACTAATTAGAACGAAAAATTTAAAAAGAATACTATAAATTTTACCAATGTCTTCTCAATAACAAGGTGAAATCTGTCTTTTAAAAAGACTTTCTTTAATATTACTGAGCATTGTTTTATACTTTGCCTAGAACCTCACATATTTTGTAGATTTATCCTATAGTCTTTATTTTAATGTTTTTATAAATCGTATTGTTGTAAATTTTTCCATTCCTGATGTTCATTGCTACTATGCAAAAAAAAATGATGAAATTTTTATATGTGGATCTTGTATCCTGGTATCCTACAATCTTGTTAAGACCATTTATTAGATTTCTACATAGAAAATCATGTCATTTGTGAATAAAACATTTTCACTTTTTCTTTCTAAAAAAATAATAAAAAATCATATGAGCAGCTGAGTACTCTCTCTCTCTCTCTCTCTCTCTCTCTCACTCTCTCACCACACACACACACACACACAAAAGCAACACCCCCAATGGTCACTTCTTCCAGCCACACTTTACCACTTCAGTTAACACTCAGTTAATCCCTATCAGGGGATGAACTCACTGATTGGATTAAGAGTCTCACAACCCAATCATTCCTCCTCTGAACCTTCTTTTCATTGTCTCACACATGAGCTTTTGGGGGACACCTCACATCCAAACCATAATAAACGTGTTTTGATTTTCATTTCTCCCACGGTTAGTGTCATTGAGCAGTTTTTCTTATCCTTTTGGTCATTTGAGTACCTTCTTTTGAGATATGTCTGCTTAGATGAACTTCTAATTTTTTTGCTAATGACTTTTGGAGTTCCTTATATCTTCTTCATAGTAACCTCTTGTCAAACAAATAATCTGCAAATGATTTTTCTTGTTCTGCAGATTCTCTCTTTCCTCTGTTGGTTATTTCCTTTGCTGTGCATTGACTTCTCAATTTGATGAAATTGTATCTGTCTATTTTTGCTTTTGTTTTCTGTGATTTTGGTGCCTTGTTCAAAAAATCCTTGCCATTCAAGTGTCCTGAAGTATTTTCCTATTTTTTCTAGTACTTTCATATTTTCAGGTGATATCTTTGTTAAATCCATTATGCATTGATTTTTTATGCTGAGAGAAAGGTATCTAGTTTCATTCTTATTCATGTGAATACCCCAAATTCCAGCACCATTTATTGAAAAGACCGTCCTGTCTCCAGCACATGTTCTTAGCATGTTCTTTGACAGTCTCTTGGCTGAGCATGCCTGGTCTAATTCTAGGTCTTGATTCTGTTTTACTTCTTTGTATGTCTGTTCTTATGCAAATATGCTCTTTTTTTTATTTTGGTAACCATTAGCAGTATTTTGAAATCAGATTATGCAGTGTCTCCTGCTTTATTCTTTTTGCTCAACAGTGTTTTGGATATTTAGGCTTTTTTTTTGTCAGTCCACAGAATCTTTATTATTTTTTCTAACTCTGAGAAGAATGGCATTTGTATTTTCATAAAGATTGTCTTAAGTCTGTGTATGACTTTGTGTTGTATCAACATTTTAACAAAAGTGCTCTTCCAGGGCTGGGGATATAGCTCAGTTGGTTGAGTGCTTGCCTAGCATGCACAAGGCCCTGGGTTCAATCCCCAGCACCACCAAAACCCAAACAAAATTGATTCTTCCAATCCATGAACATGGTAAGTCCACATTTTTGTGTCCTCTTCATTAGTTTTTCATTGGTGTTTTATAATATTCACTGTAGTTCTCCTTCATTTCTTTAGTTAAATTTATTCATTGGTACGATATCCATATTTGTATAGCTATTGCAAATCAGATTGCTTTCTTGATATTTATTTCAGATAACTTATTGGCTATTGGCATATGGAAATGCTACTAATTTTGTATATTTATGTTTTGCTACTGGTTCGTTTTTTACATTTTTTATATTCTGCTCAGTTTATTTATTAGTTCTTATGGATTTTTGGTGGAGTCTTTGTGGGTATATATATATATATACAGATAATATATATATTATATATATATAATACTATGCCATCTGCAAGCTGTGACAATTTGACTTCTTTTCCAATTTGAATGCCATTTATTTATTTCTCTTCCCTGAGTGCTTTCACTAAGAATTTCAGTTCTATGTTGAATAGAAGTGGTAAAACTGGGCATCTTTGCATTCTTCCATGTCTAAGAGAAGCTCGCAGCTTGTTCTCTTTCCGATGATATTAGCGTCTGGGTTTTAATAGATGAATTTTATATGTTTTGGTAGATTCCTTCTATGATTACATTGCTGAGCATTTTTGTCAAGAGAGATCTTAAATTTTATCTAATGTGTTCTCATTATCTATTGAGATAATCATGTGGTTTTGGCACTTCATTGTTTAGATGTAGTGTATCACATTTATTGATTTACATATGTTGGATTAGGTTCGCATTCCTGATCATGTGAATAATCTTTTTAATAAGCTGTTGTGTTTAACTTGATAGTATTTTAGTGAGGATGTCTGTCACTTTATCCTGACCTGTATGTAAGGTTTTGGCTAAAAAGTTTGCCGTCAGGTGAATTGCTACAAGGGTTGTTTTTCACTTGTATCCTTAAGAATATTGTCTTTATCTTTCACCTTTGAGAGCTTAATTATGAACAATGTCTTGTGGTAGACTTTGTTAAATTTATGCTGTGACTTGAGCTTTCTGTACTTTGGTGTTCACATTCTTCCCTGGGAATTTTTGGGGATTTTCTGTTGTTATTTTTTGAATAAGTTTTTCTACCCCTTTGATATTCCCAAGTCACTCTTGCTCTCCAATAACCAAAGTAATTTTCTGTTAATGCTATCACAATGTTTCCCAAGGTTTTCTTCATTTCTTCTACTTTTTTCCTCTTTTTGTAGTGATGTCTAAGTTTTTATATAAGAGCTAAAGGTTGTGGATTACATCATATAGTTCATCAAAAAAAAAAATGACCATGTACATGGTTATTACAAATGCTGCATGAATAAATGAGGATAAAATACATTTTGAATTTTTAACTTAATGTATATCAATGAACTTAAACCTGAAGGTCAAATTATCTATATTTTTACAAATCATCCTAAATTTGTAGATTGACTCCTTTATAATACTAACAGTGCTTTTCAATCTACTTGATAAATTAAGAATGATGATGTGTTAAAAATATCTCACTACAATTACAATTGTTGGAAATACTGTATTTTAATTTTTTCAGTATGTTAGACATTTTGTATATTTTGTTCAGTTCACTTGAGGTTGTACTATTTTATAATTATTTGGTAAAATTATACAATTTGAATTAATGTGTATATTCAGAGTATATTTTCTCCATATCTACTTGGGTGTAATATACAAGTTGTTCTTTAAACCCAAACAGGGACGTACATATTCAGTTTGGACAGTAATCAGTGAGGAGAGCTCATATCTGCTCCACTTGGTTGTTCAGCTTTGTTGGCTAAAAGCCTGGTGGTGGCTTCATCTGTACGTTTATTCACTCACACTTCTGGTAGTTGATGCTGGCAAGTGTATCATGTCTGAATCACCTACTTACCACTCATCCATGTGGCTTTCACTTCTTGACAACATGATGGAGGTACAAGAACAAGTGTATTTATAATGAAAAAAATGCTGTGTTACCTTTAAATTTTCTAGTTCCCAGGCCGCAGGCTGGCTTTTCTCATGTACTACTCACGGTAGCAGTGTAGTCCATCCATCAGAGACAGTGACCTCTTGGATCAGGTCCTTATCTCCCCCAACTCCATGCAACTGCATACTCCTTCCAGGAATTGTCTGCTTCTTTTCCTTCTCTGGTGCTTTCAGATTGAAGCTTTCATATTATATACAGGTTTTATTATTTACTTTGCAAGGCATGTCATTTGGTAGGGTTGTTATTTCATCAACTCAAGCTAAACCTGTGAATCTTATAATATTGTGTAATAGAGGTTGTGTGACAACACAGGTTTTATCTGGGGAATTTAAAATAAAGAAAACAAAAGTTGTAGCAACATTTTAAAAATATAACAGATATTTCACTATACTGAATAACGGATCCCCCAACGAAGAACTGATTGGAATAATGGTATAAATGTCTTTCAGCTCTTTGCTTACATATGAAATCAACTCCATGGTATAGTTCAATGTTTCAAAGCACCTGAAAGGATTAGGATAAAGCTGGACTTCATCTGGAACCATGGTTTTGCTACTTTCCTCCTCTTGACTTATTCTAATTTTCTCAATCACTTTCTCTTGAGGTTACTTCCTCAATAAATCACATGCACCAGTATCCCTGTCTCAAGCTATCTGTTATGGTTTGGATGTAAGGGTGTCCCCCAAATGCTCACATGTGAGACAATGCAGGAAGTTTCAGAGGAGAAATGATTAGATTGTAAAGGTCTTAACCCAATCAGTGAATTAATCCCTGATGGGATTAATTGAAGTGGTAGGGTGTGGCTGGAGGGATTGGAATTGGGTGTGGCTTTGGGGTAATATATTGTATATCTGGAGAGTGGAGACTCTCTCTCTCTCTGCTTACTGATGATGTGAGTTATTTCTCTCTGCCATGCTCTTCCACCATAATGTTCAGCCTCACCTCAAGCCCTGAGGAATTGAGTCAGTCTTCTATGGACTAGGACCTCTGAAACCATGAGCCCTCAAATAAACCTTTCCTCCTCTATGGTCAGATCTGGTCAGATATGGTCTGGTGCTGGTCAGATCATTTAGTCACAGCAGTGGAAAGCTGACTAAAACACTATTCTTTAGGAATCCTAACTTAAGATATTAAGTGCCTTCTTATTGTATTAATCAATTCATAGAGAAGACTGTTAATGACTACCAATTGATCCTTCCAAAAATCTGTGTTTTTTCACGATGAGGTATATGTCTATCATAGTGAGATGGGGGGAAGTAGTGAAACTTACTGAATAATAATAATACGTACCAAATTTTTTCTGGAAGAAAGTCTTAAGATATGAGTGTCCCTGACATTCTTTTGTAAGTTGGAAGTAATAATGGAAGAAAAGTGGCAAATTAAAGCTCAGACTGTTGCACATATAAATGTTCATGGGATTGGGAGAATTCATAAGAAAAGGAATTCCTTTATTTGATGTCTATAGTCAACTCACTAAGGACAGAAAAAACAGATTAATCCCTTTTGTAGTTACAGCTATTCACTGTAATATATACAATAAGACTTACTGTACTCAAATTGCTTAAGGTTATTTTTCCTCTTCTCTGCATCAAAATTGAAACCTTACTTTGTTTCTTGATAACTACTGTTTTAATCCTTATCTTTGTCTTATTTTTAAAGCTCCTCAAGTGGTAAATGCTTCAGTAATTGTTTTAAGTGAACATCTTATGTGACAGGTGCCTTAAGTACAACTTAAGAATAAATACATGCATATTATTGAAATAAAGATTTATCATCAAAGGGCAGTCTCAGAATTTTTAATGGGCTATACACTTTAATGATCATATGGGAGATAATTCTCGTGGAAAGCAAATTATTGCCAAATGGGGTATTGAAATATCATGAATGGCAATCAATTTTATAGAATAGAAAGTATTTAAGGAGGGAGCAGTTATCAAAATTCCATTCTTCAAAATATAACAGAAATTAAAAAAGAAGAGAAAGAGAGAAAAAAATAAAGTGAGGAGGAAACAAGGGATTAAAGAAGGGAAGGAGAGAGGAAAAGAACTGTGGTTATTTCTGAGCTATGTGGAAATATTTGAGTGCTAAGCACTATTGAAAAAATAAGTATAATACATTAGAGAAAGCTAAAGAAATTTAATGTATTCAATTAGTATAAATTATATCTTGAAAATTAGAATTATGTGGTAATGATCTTATTTAAGTTACCAAGAGAGAAGTTTTTTTTTTTTTAATTATCTACTGTTCAATTCTCCTTATTTATTTCTTTATTCAGACGGAAAAAATATGAGATGAATTTATCAAATGTGTGATATAGTAAAAGAAATGTACATATATTAGGAACAAAATCATTGATGAAATTTGCTATTAATTAGCTATTCTAATCTCATATGAGTTATAGTGAGGTAAAAACATACATTTTTTTAGTTGAAGTTGCCAAGACAATGAGACATTGCAAGTTTAGTTTAGTATTCCAATATCAGTAAAGATTTAGCCAACTGAAACTCTTCATCTTCAAAACACAGGGTAATATTCTTCTTTTATCATAGAAGAAAAAGAGAAAGTAGTAGTAAAATACAATTTGGTTTTAACTTCTAATTACAAGATTGCAGATTTATTTTTAAAAAGTAATCAAACTAAAAATTTATATTCTCTAAATTTGTGATCATTTTATGTAAATACTAAATGCTATAATCAATAAGAATTAAAATAAGAACAAATAAATAAATGTTAGGCAAACTTCCTTTATATTAATTTCTTTTTATTTTCTTATTGTATCATATGTAACAATATTCAAATTAAATATGTTTTGTAGGTCAATAAGTTTTCAACATACAAAATTTTAGCCCTCCACAGAAAAAATTGGTAATAATGCTTAATATGTTTTTCTAATATGAAAGTACCTAGGAAATTTTTATATCAGTTGACAAAATATTCAAAACTAAAGTATGGGAAATACATGAATCTGCAGACTAAATACATCATAGAATGCAAACTATGAATTATGTTTCCCTGATGTAATACTAAAAGGATTTTAGCCTCACTTTATCTTATTCGGAATACAGATTTGGCTTATATGATGCCTATTACCGTTCTTTCTGCTGGATGAGGAAAATACGATTTTTCTATTTGTAATTATATTCTATTTTACTTTTCTAAAGTGAATAGTAATATTTAACATGAATTATAAATAAAAAAATGTTTGTTTGATACAATAGTGAAAACAGGAAATAATACTGTTTTCAGAGGATCAGAACATTCACTATGTTATATAGGTATAGGATAAGAAAGTGATTATTGGATTTATACCAATACAAATGGCAGAGTCAGGAATCCTAGGACTCAACCTCTCCACTAAAAAGAATCTAAGTAATAAGAAAAACCCCTCAGAGTCACCTTTTGCATACTTTGAAATGTAGACAGAAAATGAAAACAACCTAACGAAGCTTAAGGAAGGAAACACGAATGCAGTGTAGTAGGAGTTGTATGGATTTTTAAACAACTCTCTCAGCCCTGACCCCAGTTCAAGCAGCAGTCATGAAGACGACAGCAAGCGTTCCTGGTTGAGCTTGTGAGTACTAGACATAGCAAAATAGTTTTTGTTCTCCAAGAATTGTGATTATGTGTTGTTTCTTATCTGGAGGAAAACCATAAAGTAGGGCACAGAAGAATTCACCTTTGTTTCATACAACTTGAAATAGTCACAGGACTAAAATAGCATTAGTGGGGATGTTTTGGCTACAGGTATCCTAAGAAAAATTTTAATAATAGCACACTATGGCAAGGGAGAAAGAGAATACATCAGGACAAACAGTAGAAGGCCGTAAATCCTGGGAAGAAGTTGGGAAAGGAGATCCATTGGGGATAAAGGGCTTTAAATAGATCTCATGCACATCAGGGAATTGTGACAGGCATCCTGGCTGGATAAGTGTTTAGCAAAGGCTTGAGAAGACCATCTTCAACTCTGGTGAAACGTAGGCTTCCCATAAGCTATGAGTGAAGACTGAGGCAGAACTGTGAGTGGTTGGCCAGGGATTGAAGGAGGACAGACACAGTGGATATGCAAAGAGTGGAAGAATATGGGTCCCCCCTATTTTCCTTTCTCAGATTCAGGTATTTAAAAGCAATTCTGTTGAAACAATGGGCTATTACTAATCTAAAGAAAAGCATCATTGGCCGTATATAAGAAAACAAATATTTTACAAAAAAGCTTAGCACAATAAACATACAACAATTTAACCTATGACAAATACCCCCCCCCCCCAAAAAAAAAAGCTCTGTGGAATGGTGAGCCTGTTTTCCTGATTTATCATAATTTAGTATTTAAAATTTGCACTTTCAATAAGAAATTGTCGGGCATACAAAGAAAAAGTATGGTTTGTTTACAAAGAAAACAAAGAAATTAATCAAACCATCCATAAATAAGTGTAAGCACTAGACTGATTGGATAAAGATACTTGCTGTGGTCTGGAATTTTATGTTCTCCTAAAAGTCAAGGATTGAAATCTAGTCCATTGATGAGATGACATTAGGAAGTGGGGCTGTTGGGAAGTGGTTAGGACCAGCGAGTAGAAACACATCCATGACAAAAGAATCAATATGCTGCACTTCATGAAATTAAAAATTTCTGCTCTGAGACTACACAATCTGGACAATAAAAAGGCAAGTCATAGACTAAATGTTATTATTTGCAAAAAAAGAAGTGTGATAAAGAACTATTCCCATGTATACAAGAAATATGAAAATTCAAAATAAAACAAGCAATTCAATTAAAAAATGGGCCACAAAATTTAACAGATATCTCACAAAACAAGACAAGCAGATGATAGCAAATGAAAGGATATTTTATGTTATTTGCCATAGTGGAAATATAAATTAAAATAACAATGAGATAGCTGTATAAAACCAAATATAGGTCAGAACATGGACTGTAGTGGGTATGGAAAAAAGTAAAGCCACTTTGTACAGAGTTTGGCAGCTTCTTACAAAACTAAGCATAGTTTCATCACACAATTCAGCAATTACACTTCTTGGTATGGGCCTCAAGGAACTGAAAACTTATGCCTATTCAAAAAACAACACATGGATGCTTATAGCAGCTTATTGAAAGTCTTCAGAACTTAGAAACAACCAAGATTTCCCTCTGTTGGTAGATCAATTGATTGGTGCATTTGGACAATGCAGTATTATTAAGCACTAAAAATAAATGAGTTATCATGCCATGAAGAAAATAAAGGAAACTTAAATGCATGTTGATAAGTAGCAGAAGTCAATCTGAAAACACTCTTTAGAATCTGTGTGATTCTAAATCAAAATCCTTGCAAATTATCCTGTGTATAATGACTTGTTCTAAAGTTTAGATGAAAAGGCAAAAGACCCAGAATTGCCTTCATTGTATTGAAAGAAACACTGAGGGATGTGAAGACAAAAATTGGAGTACTAAAGGAACTTATTATTAAACCAACTGTATTCCAAATATATGACATTCAGGAAAAATGCAAAACAATGAGAAAGCAAAATTACCAGGGCTTATGAGGGAGGGATGAATAAACACACCAAAGAACATTTTTATAGAGTTGTGAACCTATCCCGTGTGATATTGTAATTGTGGATACATTCCATTATACATTTGTCTAGATCCATAGATGTACAACACAGTGAAACCTAAGTTAATCTATGGATGACTATGTGACAACTGGATGATAATTATGTGACCACATGGGTTCATTATGTATAACAAATATACCATTCTGGAGTGGGGGTTGTGGATAATGGAGGAGGCTATGAATGTATAGGGTTAGGGCCTATATAGAAATTTTCTGTACCTTCCCCTCAATTTTTCTGTGAACTTAAAACTCTAAAAATTATAGTCTTAAAATGGCAACATTTAATTTTATACTCAAAAGTAGAATTAGTTATATGTACTTAGTACTATTTGGAGACTTTAAAAAACCAAAGATCAGAGTAATATGACTTCTTTTATGTTTGGGAAACACAAGACACACTGGTAACAAAAATCTCACAACGTTTTGCAGTAAATAAAATACCATCTTCCACAGGGACTCAGCAATAACAACATAACTTATCTTCATTGTGCTAGCCACCTGCACAGCTCTGGCTGAGCAGTGACTTGGTTCATGATGAAGAATATGCTCTAGCAAATTGGTTTCTCTGTAATAATAAACCAGTGGATTGACACCATTGTAGAACTCATATTTCCAGAAGGTCAGTTGGAAGGAAGTTCTTTCAAATCAAGTTTCTAAAATAGAAATTTGTCTCAAAGACAGGAGAAAATGTTACAAAATTTCCTCTTTGATGTTAGTCCTACTCACCCACATATTATATTACATATTTCCTCTCTGGAAGCTATATTATTTAAGTTTTTGGTTTTGTCTGTGTCTGTCAGCCTCATATTTTACATCAGAGCAAGTGTATTGCCACATACCTTGTGTTCTGCTTATTAATAGAAGAGGATATAGATGACTTAAATTAGACTATGTTTAATATATTGCCAACAAAAACACATGTGGGGCTGTAAAATAGTCTATTTTTCAAACTTTTATTTATGGCACTTTTTGAGAATCTGAAACATAACAGAAATTAGGCAAGAATGTAGGTGATATAATGATCAATTTTTGTCATAGTGTGTTCTGGGAGTTATGTTGCGCTCAGAAATATTCATAATATGTCCAAAGAATTACAGAAAGTTGGATTTGGTCCTCCAAAGCCTTGATAGAAGGAGAAGAGTTAAGAGAAACCTAACAGTTATAATCATGTTCCTCTGCTGCCTTCCATTAAGAGAATGAAGAAAAGGTGCCTTTGGAGGTGGCTTCCACCAGTGTCGGGGGTCTTTGCTGAGGAGCACACCACAGAAGTCTGGGGAGGTGAATGTGAAAAGAGAGAATGAACTTAGGGTGAAGTTGGTAGTGTGCCACAGAGACATGCAGTGGATTAAAGTTCAGTCTGCTGGCCCCTGCTTTCTTTCAATGCAAGAATCTAAGGAACTGAGGGATCATTAAAAAGCTCATGGATGCATGGATGATTAAGAAAGGAGGGAGACAGTGAAAGTCTGAGAATTTCGGCTTTGAGGAATTGTGACTATGAGGAAGGTAGAATGTACAAAAAGGGAGATATTTGAACACACAAACGTGTGTGTGTGTCTGTGTGTGTGTGGGG
Organism: Sciurus vulgaris; assembly: GCF_902686455.1. NCBI lineage: Eukaryota > Metazoa > Chordata > Mammalia > Rodentia > Sciuridae > Sciurus > Sciurus vulgaris. The sequence continues at coordinate 33,916,139 of NC_136470.1, read as the reverse complement.
GTGTGTGTGTTTATAGCCATGAGGCTCCTAAGTGAAATGAAAACTCACATTCATGAGCTGTTGGACAACAGTAATAAAGAAGAGAAGGAACTACAAGCGATGGAGTACTAGAGTAGCAAAATACAGAGAAAATGGAAAGAGAAAGGTTAACACAGGACATGAGAACTTCAAGAAGGGAAAATGAACAGCTGAGTAAAGACAGGCCTTCCCTAGACGCATATAAAACCAAAATGAACAGAAGTGTGCACAAGCTCAGTGAAAGCCCTGGAGGGAAGCCTTCACTTTCATGGTATTTTGTATGAATTGGATTTTTTTTAAAAAAGACAAAAATTTTAACAATTTGCTTACTATGAATGATGAGAAAATAGAGGTAGAATGTCTTCAAAAGGTTGGCTCTGAGAGATTGAGAGATTTGAGGGAGTAATTTAGAAGGAGATGAGAATTCAAGAAGGAAGAGGAAAACGTTTTCATGTGTTCCAACACCACAAGGATCACTTCTGTTGCAAGATTTGTGTCTGATCTGAGGGAAGAACAGAATGATAATGGAGGGGAGAATCCCCATTTCAAGAGTATAGAAAGTTAGCCCATTACACAAGATACTTTTTATCAACTTATTGAAATAGAAGATTTTGTAATCTACAGTTTTGACATTTTATCACCCTTAAATTCCTATATTGAAACCAAATCCCTAATGTAATGTTATTTGGCCCTGGGGGCTTCCAGATGTAATTAGAGACTTTGTGAATATTAATGCCCTTATAAAAGAGACCTCAGAGAGCTGCCTTGTCCCTTTCAACATGTAAAGACATAGCAAGAAACCGTCAATGCATTTTCCTTTTATACTGGTGGTTAAGCCCAGGATAACTTTAATACTGAGCTACATCCCCAGTCCTTTGCATTTTAAATTTTGGGACAAGTTCTCACTAAGTTACTTAGGGTCTAGCTAAGTTGCCCAGACTGGCCTTAAGCCTGGACTCCTCCTGCTTCAGCCTCCAGAGTTGCTGGAATTGCAGGCATGTACCACCACACCTGTCTCTTAAGAAGGTGACCTCTGTGAGCTCAAAAGCCCTTGCCAGACATTAAATCAGACAATGCCTTTATGTGGGACTTTGTGGCTTCCCAAACAATGAGGAATACATTTATATTGTCTGTTAACCTCCTAGTTTCTGGTGTTTTGTTACTTCAATCCAGACAGATTAAACATTTTTCATATATCATTGTTTTGGCTCTGTAAGCCTATAATGCAGGCGGGCAAGACCCACCTCCTCTCTCCATTGCTTCTACTTATTTCTACCAGGCCAGGGACTGGCCTAGATTTCTGTTATTTAATAAAACATTTCCTCTTTGCCCTTAGCTGTCAGTCCTCAGCTTTTATCTCTAAAAGAGAAAATCGTGATTTTTAAGTTAACAAAATGGTGATACTTAGGTACCTGAAAATTTAAAAAGATATGGTTTGTGGATATGAGTGTGATACTTTATAACGAGGATACACATAATGGGGGCATTATATCTTCTATTGAATTACTGAAATGATTGTGCTTGACTAAAATTTCATGGCTTTTTAATTACCATGTAATAAGTGACAAATGAGATGTGAATATTTTTACTTGTTTCAAACAAATCTCTATCTTTGGGTTCCAGTTAGTAATTTATAAGCTTATATAAATGTATACTATTGAAAAGCATTTGTGATAAGAATTCAAGTTTCAAAAGTCACATTTCCAGAAGTCTAGTCTCAAACATTAAATTTCATGCATTACATTAAAAAAAGAAAGAAAGAATAAAACAAAACCCTCTATTTTCTCCTAAGGTGTTACATTAGGAAGAAAAATTTTTAAAGACATTGAGATAGTACCTATTCTCTTTATTCTATTATCAAGCTGTCCTTGTTGACAGCAACAAGTTGACTTTCTGCTTGTTCTTTCAAATAATCAATCATTGTAATGTCTATAATCTCTAAAATCTTAATCTGAACTTTACTTTCTTCCTCTGAAATCATGTCTATTTGTTATCATATTACTGAAGGTGGCAAACAGTAGATCAATACTGTTAATATATTTGGGGAACAGACATTTTCTCTCCTCTGCCTCCTTTGTTCCTAACTATGCTTCCTGTTTGTTCTGCAAATGTTGCATCAAGCTTCTTGGTATTCCTGAGCCTGCTATGCCCTTTCGCTTTCTTTCTGTAGAGAGCTTTCTCTTTCTTCCCACAAGTACAAAGTTTGCTCAACATTAATGAACAACACTAAAGGTCATACCTGTGAAAACATTTCTGTCTTACCCTGAGAATCTTCCTTTTATTTTTGCTCATTCAACAGAATAAACCATGGTATAGAAATTTTTTGTGGAGATGCCAATATTTCAAACTAATTATGGGCCTAAATCTTGGAACAAAAGGAGCCATTTTTGTACTCAGACAGTAGCATGGAACCTTGCACATTTTTGAGAAATTAATGAGTGGTAAATGCACAAATCCATATCCCTAAACAGTAGTATTTCAGCTGCAACTAACTGGGAACCTTTTTTCTACTCATCTAAGAATTGAAAGACATTTTATTTTTGATGAAAGAGTATTCTGAACCTTTAACCAAATTTTAGCGAGTATAAAGAAGGTAGAAAACCCTGTGAATTTTTAAACTTCATATCTTTCTTTATCTAATTAATCATGTAAGTGTCACATCACTTGCAACAAGTACTTTTCTGGGTTCTAGGGAAACCAAACACCCTCCCTGACCTAAGAAGTTAACAATGAATTGGAGGATCAGACCAGAGGGACATCAACAATTTTCATAAGATATAGGGCACAATAAAGATAATAAATAAAAGAATGGGTGAATTAAAATATTGAGTCATTAGGCATAACTCTACTTACAGTCATTATCTGAAGCAGTTCTCACTGCTAAGGTTATTTTTAGGCTGAATGGGATAATTGTGCACCCATTTCTTATTTTACAATCTGAAAGCACCCACACACAAACGCACACCCACACTCCCACACCCACACACACACATAAATCATTTGTTTAAATGAATATACCTCCACTAGTAATCTAAGAATTGTTACTTTCTGTCCTGCAGTCATGCGGATTTATGCTCTTAGGCAACAGATCATTTCTTTTGTTTCTTTTATTCTTGTCCTGCCCTCTAGAAAGTGGTGTAAGCACTTTCTACTTAAATAATTTTAAGTAGTTACTGAAAAAATGAATGGAAGTGCTTTGAGAAGGTATCTGTTGCTGATAGTGTGATAAAGTTGGAATAATGCTGTGTCGCTTTTCCCAGCCGCATGGTGCAACCTGTGCATTCTCTGCTTGTGTCCCTTTTCTTCTGCTCTTGCTGATGCTCCTGAGGGCTGTAATTTTTCTCTTTGCAATACTGCACAGAAATGGATGACTATTGTTCCTGAGGAAACAAGATTACAGATGTTGCATGTATCTCCAAAATTTCGACTAGAAATGAGAAAAGGGAGAAGGGAAGGGGCAATTTAACTGGAAAGGATAAAAAGGACGACTAGAGTTTCCAAAGTGCAAGATAAGCGTGTCAAGAGAACCAGGAAAAAAAAAGACTTTCAATGCTTTTGTTTTTGGCTGTAAGAAATCTATATTTGGAAAGCCTATACATAACATATACCCTGTGTTTCTCTCTCTCTCTCTCTCTCTCTCTCTCTCTCTCTCTCTCTCTCTCTCTCTCTGTGTTGGGGGATAGGGCACTATTCATCCAATACACAGGAAAAATTTATTTGACTCCAACTGGCTACATAAAGTGGAGTTGAATACAATCAGTTTGAAAATTACCCATGGGTCAGGCAGTGAACATACCCTATTGCTCCTTTATGATGCACTAGAAACACACCCAGTGTTTTGGAGTGGGGAGTAACTACAATGCTTGATGTTACCATTCAGTTTGTTCAGTGTGTCTTGTAGAAGTCTTAAATCTTATTCTCCCCACTCAAATAGGGAATCTTTTTTTTAAAATGAAATTTCTTTTTTTTATTTGTTCTAGTTGGTTATATGTGACAGTAGAAGCATTTTGACAAATACTGAACTAAACATTCATCAAGCTGCTTTGGTCCTGTGGTCCTTTTTATAGCTTTTCTCTATTGAAAATACATACAAAGCTTCTCAAAAATTTCATTGAAAAAGAATTATATGCATACTACCAAATTCTCATATTTCTGTAACCGGAAGCATGTTCACAGTATAATGAATTAAAACCCAAATCAACAATCTCTTTCTCATACACTGTTAGAATATGTTAATATCACTTGTATTTTTTGGTGACAAATGCATGGTTGTGAAGGCTAAGAGAATCTATTTTGTTATTGCATTTCTCATTCTTAAAATGTTATTAATGCTCATTACTTCTGTATGATTGTAAATGAATGAAGAACTTATTTCAGAATGTCCTATAAATTTCACATGATGTCATTAATTATCCTGTCTAATCTGGTATATAAAGACTTTTCCATATACTTAGAAAGGGGACCATCCAAAGAAATCAATAAGACTACTGTCACCCAGAAACTGGCATTTAGTTCAAAATGCAAGCCTGATAGGTCTGTCTTGGTTTATTTCTCTCAGAATATATCATCCTGCAATTATTTCACCATATGTGTAAGTCAAGCTTTGTGAACCTTTAATGGCAATGTCTCTCCCCTTTATAGGAAGTGTCAGTATTTATGACTTTATTCTTCTTACATATGGTAGAGGAATAATATTAAATGATTTGTTGATACCCTCACAACAAATCTTGTGTGAGATTTTAGACTTAACATCTATAGATTGTTTGGACAAGAAAAAATCCATCAGATATTCCTAACAATGATGGAGTGAGAAGAATGGAAGGAAATCAGATATCATACTCATTCTTCTTGCCTTTTCCTTCCTATTTCTTTTACTCCCCACGGAAGCTGACCCCACCTTGGCATTAATTTTGTAAAGCTATTGACATAAATATAAATGGATTATAGGTGAAACCATCTTAAAACAATTTTTAACACAGAAGAGAGTGCACTTACTCAAAGTGCACTGATTAAATACTTACAGAAACATTTAAGGAGTGTTCATGCTCTTGTCTACTCCACCGATTGTATTTTTTTCTTATGTTTTTCTGTCCCTAACTAGTCAGGAGGATGCATATGAAACGGGGGAGATTCCATCAAAATAGAAGGTCAGTGTACTAGATAAAGGGAATTGAGGAGGAGGGAAGAGGGATGGGTAAAGGAAGAACAATGGAATGAATCTGACCAAAATTTCCTATGTACAAATATGAATATGCCATAGTGAATGTCACCAACCATCATGTATATCCACAAGACACTAACAAAAGAAAAAAAAACTATCAATAAATAAAAGATCAGTAGAGTAGAGGGAAAGTAATGGGGCAGAAGGAAGAGGGGAGGAAAAGGGGAACTATGGGGACTGAATTAGATAAAATACATCCATTCTTTTATACTTACGTGAAAATTAATTAGAATTCTATGTATAACTAAAAAGAACCAATAAAAAAAAGGAAAAAAAACAAAAACAAAAACTTCTGGCCTCCATAACTGTGAAAGAATAACTTTGAATGTGGGAACCTATGTGTTCAGGAAGACACACAGGCCTGACATTTATTGCATAGCTCTAAGCAGAAAAACAGCTCCTGGAATCCATTCCTGTTCATGGAAACAAGCAGGATCTGAAGAGTGAGGTGTTAGGGAGCAGGTGAACAGGCTCTGGTTGGCCTCCCTGTTGGAAATTCACTGGGCTTGCATGATGGGATCCAGAGAGAGTAGTCAGCCCCAGGACCCTGTTTGCCAGAGTGAGTGTTCCTTAAGGAGCCTGAATCTGGAAAGATTGCTGCAGTCAAAATTTCCCTCATTGAAATGGAGAGGGAGAAAAACAGCAAGTCATAGACACAAAAGAAAGTTAGCCTCGAATTCAGAATCCAGAGATCAGATTATGGCCATTTAATATATAGAGAGAGAGACAAAGAAAGATACAGAGTCACATGTAGCAGCTTATTTTAGCTGCAGTTAGCTAAAGAAACTAAGAGATTATTTTTAAGTGACATAAGAGTTGGGAAATAGGCAGTAGATAGCAATAAACATCTATAGACAACAGGAAACGGGTGGTAATGCCAGTTTTGCCACTAACTTGCTTAGTAACTAACTTCATTTTTCTGAACTTCAACTGATTAATAGTGCCTAATTTTATAGCTTTATTTAAATATGAAAGGCATTTTATAAGTCAAGAAGAGTGTCTATGCCTATGCAGTAAATTAGACTATTAATTTTTATTTTATAACCTAAGCAAGGATTTGATTGAAGAATAAGCCACTGTCATAGTCTTGAACTCATGATGAAACTAACAGGTGGCCTCAACCAGGCTTTTATTTTGATGCCTCAAATTTTTAATGATAAAATATGGACAAGGATGGAAGATTTTTCAACTTGTACTGTTCTTTCTACAATAACACCTTTTACTTCATGACTTTTTTTTAATTTTATTTTTTTGATACTGGGAATTGAACCCAGGGGAACTTAGCCACTGAGTCACATCCCCAGTCATTTTTTAGAAGTATAATTTCAGTTGTGGATGAACATAATATCTTTATTTTATTTATTTAATTTTATATGGTGCTGAAGATTGAACCCAGTACCTCATGTACTAGGCCAGAGCTCCACCACTGAGCCACAACCCCAGTCCACCACAGTCCTTTTTATTTATTTCATTTTATTTAGAGAAATGGTCTCACTAAGTTGCTTAAGGCCTTACTGAGTTGCTGAGGCTGGCTTTGAACTTTCAATCTCCTGCCTCAGCCTTCCCAACCACTGGGATTACAGTGTATGCCACCACCACCTGGTACTTCATGATATCTTCTTGTGTAAGGTAAAGTACATGTAATCAAGAGCAAATTAGGTATGTTATAGTTTTGATTAACTGCCTACCAACTTCAATCAACAAAAGGAAAGATCAGCAGAACTGCACACAACACAAGTTTCACCAACTCTCCTCAACATGAAAAGCCCTTTCATATTACAAATTAATAAACAATATCTCAGGAAACTAACAGCCTTGAGGTAGAGATAGGGTCTTGTGAGGTTCCTGCAGTACAACTCAAGATGGAGAGACCACAGAGTTGAGCAGAAGGCAGGTCCTATACTAACCCACAGTGCTCCTAAATTCATATTGGATTGTCAGCCTCATCAACTGTAAACATAGACCAGTAAACTTTGTTCCCATACCCTATTGTTTTTCAAAAATCCAAAGTTTTTGATATACTGAGATTGTGATTTCTCTATGATTCAGTAGACCAGTATATTTCTACGTATTATCTGCAGGCTTGTTTCGAACACACATGCAGAACATGGTCTGGAAAGAGCAACTTAAGGGAAATAAACACCTGCAAAGCTGATGTGAAATGAAACCAAACTTCATTTCAGTCTTTCACTTTTGCTGCTGATGAAATAGGAGGCAGTGACCTTGTGGCTAGCCATGACCTGAACAGAATGGTCTGCCATGTTCAGTGTGTGCTGCATCAGTGACAAAAATGGACCCATTGCCACCTTTATGAAGCACCCAACTTGCTATGGAGAATATAATTCCATCTTCTACAAGTGTCAGATCATAAGGTCAGTGTTTATGACCAGTTCTTAAAAAAACATGAGAAACTCTTCAGAAACTGACACTTTTAAAATCCAATATTTAAGAAAGCAATCTCCCATAGTCTTAATTAATATATTTTAATTTATGTTTATATATAAATGTTGTTTCCTACTATTGCTTTTTTCATATGTGACACAGAAAATCCAAATGTAATCAATTTAGAATTTTTTGAATGCCCATATACCTTTTTAATAGGAATATTGATAGAATTATTTACAGTTAAATATTAAACTCAAAGTTCAATTTTATTAAATTTTCAAAGCTCCTTAGGGCATATTTTCTGTTTTTTTATTGTTATTTGGGAACCATTTACCAACAGTATATGAAAACAACACTGTTTGAATAGAATAGTCAAAGCAGTATAAGCTTAGAAAAAATTTAAGCATAATTTCATATTTATCTTATCTCAAAAGCAACAGTCATAAAAATGCAAATTATCACATACTAAAAAGAAAAATATAAATGAGTAAAACTGTTACATTAACATGAATGATTTCCTTTATATATTTATTCGTCAAAAACGAGATACTGAACTCTCATAATTTTAATTTATGCTGCCATTTGTATTTAAATCTCCTACAGTGATTTTTACATATGAATGGATTTTAAATGTTGAACACTTTTCTGCTATATTTGAAATACTTTATTTGAAGTAATGGTGGTATAGTTAGCTTGCAGACCAAAGTCAGAAAAAGTGAAAAATGATCATGACATGAAGAAAATACTATTCTTGTAGTCTGTTTATAACCCAGAAATAAATCCTAGTAAAAGGGGCAAGAGAGAAAGGAAGAAAAAAGAGTCTCAGTGGGAAAATAAAATGTATCTTTTCTGTTGAAAATAAATTAGCAAGACAAGAAATATACAAGTAAGGATGGCTAAATCATCAAAGAAAACCTGTGTTTTCCTTTATTTTTCTATATCTTCAATATTCCTGAATAGCTTGGTCTCAGCAGTTTTTTGTTTTTGTTTTTTTTTTTGTTTTTTTTTTTCCATAAGGTGTTTGAGGCCTCATGTAAGTGATTTGCTGATTGACAGACCTATCCATGCTTTGGAGAACACCGTTCAACATGGAGCACTAGGGGATTCAGTGAGCAGGTGTTAAACCTATGGCAGGGAATATTTCTCTTTATCAGCCTCTAATCTTCTGACTTCACAATTTTTAAACAGATGTTTTAGACAGATCTTTTTCTACTTTCTGTGTTTCCATAGGATTGTCTCTCACCTGCTTAATTGCTTCTTGGCCCAATAAAAGAACCAAAAAGAACATGAAAACACATTCTAACTTCCCCTGTGAGAAGGAAGTTGTCTCTTTAAGTTTCTACACCTACTCACTTTACTGTGAAGGCTAGAAAGTAGTAATAAAGCTGAAATGAGCTTCCCAGGTGGATTCTAACACTTGGCTGTATGGCTGTCATTCCCTTCCTCAGGTCTGTCATTTACTCAGTGTTACAGTTTCCTGAGTGTCACAGCTCTTCAGCCAGAGTCTTTCCTTTGTCTCCTTTCATGACCACAAGGTTTATTTATTTTTAACTCAAATCTAGCAAGAGACTGAAAATAAGAATAGTGAGTATAAAATAATACTGAAAACTGGACATAGAATTTGATAGGGTTCATATGTAAGGAACAAAGAAAGGCAACACTCAGGACAAGGAATTATGTGCAGGTGCATTTGAGTTTTTAATTTAATATCACATTAAATACATCTTTTTATAAGTATCTGGCAAAGGTATGCTTATTTATATACATATTTCTATACTTTTATCCTTGATGTAAGTTACTTATATAAATTAATGTGTAGTATATAGTTTATACATATAAACTTTATACATAATCTTTCCATATTAAATTTTATATATATGTAAATATATATGCAAACATACACATAAATATATCTATAATACTATGATGCAAGTCCAGGTTGATTACTTTAAGGAAAGAAGTAACCTAGTACAATGAACTTTAAGTCAGTATGAACACTTTAGACAGAACTGGGAAAGTAATATTAATGGAGAATATACCATAATCGACTTACATTCAGGTCTAACCATAAGAATGCAGATTCTTATGTTTCCCTGCTGAACCAAGGAGATGCCTATAGAAATTTTGTTTAATGTGTCAGCAGAGCAATAGTGTTTCTTGATACTTCTTTTCTGTAAAACTTTGTTACTAGCAGGGCATTTCTGCATGGGGACTAGCAATTTGGATAGAAGCAGCAGGTGGAGAGAGGACTTGGAAGACTTAGATAAAAATAGTAGTACTGGTTGGAACTTTTATAGAAATACTTGCTGGAGATTTTGTAAAAAGTTAGGGAATCTAATATACTATTGTAATTTGAATATCAGATGTCCTCAAAAAGCTCCCGTGTTAATAATTCAGGTTATGAAATGATTAGATTATGAGAGTGGTAAATTAAATTGGTGTATTAATTCATCAGATGGGTTAAGAATTTGAATGGATTAGAGGGAGATAACCGTAGGCAGGTGGAGCATAATTGGAAGAAGTAGGTCACTGGGTGCGTGCTCTGGAGAATGTTTTCTGGCTCCTGTGCATTCTCCCTCTGTTTGTGCTTCCTGGTTGCCATGATCTGTGCAGCTTTCCTCCAACACCCCATTTTACCATGACGTTCTGCCTCACTTCAGGCCCAGAGAAATGGAGTTGGCCAACCATGGACTGAAACCATGATGCAAAATAAACTTTTTCTCCTCTAAGTTTTTCTTATCAGGTATTTCAGTCATAATAATGAAAACCTAGCTAAAACAGCACAAGTTAAGGGTGAGCGTTACAGAAATTTAAATTATACCATAGAGTTGTTTAATTTCAAAGTCAGCTTGCTGTTAAAACCTTTTTCCCTCAGGATAGACTAGAGTGTTAAATGCTACCTTTCCTACATTCCTGTGTTCCTGAACTTACATATAAAATTTCAATTCTGCAATCAAATACAATGATATTGGAAGTGAAGAGTGAAACAGAATTTGTCTATTATAAAGCCAACAGAGGTGGTTTTTTTCTTTTTTATTCTGTCTGATTTTGTATCATGGCTTTTGTACTGTGCATGTTGGGAGTTCATTCCCAAATCTGTCTTCGCCTTTCTCATAATTCTATAAGGACCCTGAAAAATCACTTTCGCTCAATCTGTAGAAAAACCAATACTTTAAAACTGAATTCTGACTAAGGTGTACTGCAAGTACACCTACAAACTGCCAAGGATGAAGAAAATTACATGGCATTTGACACAAGGGAACTGAAGTGGAGTGAACTTCATAGTGAGGCAAGAATACAAGCAGAAAAAAAAAAAAAAAATCACATTGAGCATGGCCATATAGCATGGAGGTAATTTGCCTAGGCACCAAATATCTCCATTTTCTGAATGGAACCTTGTCTGTTGATATCTGGATTCTACAACTATTTCCTCCTGCCATTGCTGTGGGTTATCGATATCCTCAGCACTCATTATTTGTAAGTCATTTGGCACAGTATGGCCATGCTGATATGCACAGCATCTGACTCAACTTACCTCCAAAGATTCTTCCCCACTCTGTGCCAGTCAATTAGAGATGTGCCACAACTAATTCTCATTACCCATTAGAAAAAGTTCAATGTAAAACTTAAACTGTGTGGACACACGTGAATGAAAAAAATGAAAGAATACCTCAGCATAGAGGCAACAGCACAGGAGAACTGTAGTTTGCAGAGGAACTGAATTTGATAACGTGGGTTATAACACTTCGTGAGAAAAAGAGTTAAAGAGGGTTAGAAATTTTGCTATTGTTTTTGTAAGATAATACCATATAATTGGATATTTACATGAAGGCACAGTAAACTGTTACATATGACTTTTTCCTATTGGATATGACCTGTATTTTAAGACTAGATGTAATTTCTGTTAAATGCAAGTTTCAAATGCATTCCATTTCATATGACTACAGGATTCATAAAGATTCACTAAGAATATGCTGACAATATCTTAGAAATTAGTCTAACTCATAATTAAAATAAATTACTTTTCTTGTTACAGAAATGAAAATTTTTAAGAATTAAATAAGAGAGCAAAAATGTAATATTTTTGGTGAGAATAGAAATATGAATGGTGCCTCTTTTCTATACTACTTGGTTGTAGAACCAAGGATGCTCTTATTATAGAATCATCTGGACAAAACTGTTGCATCTCAATAGCTGCTTTGCATACCATTTCATCAGTTATGTGGTTTAGAATTAAATCCATAAATCTCTGGTAGAAGAAACAGGACTGATGTTTAATAAAGTCATAAAATGGGCTGTATTAAGCAATGTTAATTGAAGAATTGAAGGGATGATTTGCCTAGGCAAATAGTAATTATGCAAGTCAAAATTTAGTCAAGCCACTAAGGTCAGTTGAAAGTAGTGGTCTTAATATACATATTTACGAACTAAAATGACAAGTACTATTTTTTTTCTTGAACACCCAAATATCACCTATAAATTCGTGTTTTGTATTAACCTTGTGTCAAGATGAGGATCAAGTTTACTCTATTTCTTGGGAAGTTTTCCAGTTTAATATTGCACCACACTTTCTTAAGAGTAGCATTGTGAATAGAACAAAAAGCGTTTCTTGGTAAAGGGGGTATTGTTAGGTTGCATACAGGATATGAGGTACTGTGAAAAGAGAAGACACAAAATTCTGTAGTAAAAAATCAAAATGTACTCTTGTTTGGGTATTATCATACCTAGCGATAAAGGTATTTTAACAAAATAAGAAAGGAACAGATAACCTCTTAAAATTGTTGTGACCATGTAACATTTTAAAAGCCCTAAATTTGCTATATTTACATATTTTTATTCATATAGAATAGGTACCAATGAGACTAAAACAATTTCACATGCTCATACTGGGTTAGCTTTATAATGGGTTAATGGAGGTTAGAATGCAAAACTCCAACCCAACTTAATTTACGTAAATTAAGATTTCTTTATATGAAGACTTTTTAACCTAGAATAATGAAGATGGGTTATAAATGAAAATTTAATCAGTTGAGTTCAGGATATAATTATGTTACTTGTATAAACATGTTATGGTATTCCCAGGGAAATGAGGCTCTGACAAGATAGGTAGTTTATCTAACAGTGATTTATCCAAAAGGAATTAAAATGTCACAATAACTACAAAAATAATTGTAGGGAGACTGACACTTTCTTTGAAAAGCAAGGTTGCAAAGAAAAATTATTCTAGGATATTATTTTAACTTATAACTGATTTTGAAGACAAGTCTTGCCTAAATTATTGATAACAAAGATGCATATGTAGACTAAATGACTGGCTGCACCAATGTGGATGGTACGTTAAAGTCACAACAGTATTAATAAAATAGAAACTTGCAAATGAAAAATGTTGCCATGAGTTTACATTAATTATAATGTTAATGTATCTATTCTCCAATCTGATCTTTCATTTTGGTCACCTTTCTGCTAAATTAACATTGCTGCTGCATATGTGTAATAAAATTTTAATCTTTGACATTTGATCCTCACATATAATTTTTGTACACAATACTGTGTTATTTCATCACTTACTTCATTTGGGAAATTTGGACTCAGAAAATTGTGAATATTTTATTTTAATGAAGTCTTAATTGCACAAGGATTTGTTCCTTACAACATGTTTTTAAAATGTAACATTTCACTAACATATCAGAAAAATTTATAAAATATTTTAATTATAACTTAGATAAAAGAGTTAAATTTCTGGGAGAAAGCATTGTCCTTGAGTATAGGATTTCTCATTTTAAAACATCTTAAGGATGATCTTAGTGTTTTTTCTTTTTTAATTTCAGTTTTATCTCAAGAATATTTTTCACTTGGAATAACATAAATCCAATCTTAATCTTTTCCCATTCTACTTTAAAAATAATTTGACTTAAAGCATAATGACTTCCATGTTCAAGGTTAGGATGCAGTTTTCCTTACTGAGTAGCAAAACTGTGATTAGGGATTACTAAGAGGACAAAGACTCAGGGCATGGCCTGTTTACTTCTTTCTGATGAGATACAGGCTAACTGAAACAGCCATATAATGAGAATATACTTGAGGGAATTTTTCTTTCTTGTGCTAGAAGAAGTATTGATCTCAGAAAATATCTTTCATGGAATGAAAGTTCCTGAAGTTCCATCTACAGTCAAAAATAAGTTACTGTATATTTTTAATACTTATCTCCAAATGCTGGACTAAGTCTGTAAGATTTAATAGTATGAATTTATAAACATTCAATACTCTAATTACAGGAATATTTTACTTCTTTCTTTTATCAAGTCAATGCCTATTGGATTGTCCTTCATTTACTTTTCTAATGTAATCTAACTTACATATACTTATTATTCCATTAAGGGAAATAATCAAATCTAGGTTTTCATAAAACTGTACAGTTTTCTAGAGATAATGAGGAAATAAACGTTTCCATTAAGGAGTAAGAGTAATGTTTCAGCTCTGTTGTTCACAACATTTCAAAAGACTTTTACATCGTTAATATGTAAAGACTCAACAGCAATACAGAGACTAGTCTTTGTATAGTATTCAATTTTCAATACCTGTGCTTTCATTTGTGTAAAGCAGAAAGTGTCCAACTATGTCAGTAGATGAATAAAATCATTCATATTTTCAATCAAATTATGATGGGGTTAAGTAAAATTAAAATGCATATCCTTGGTAAACATATTAATTCAAATCTAGCCATGTAATTAGAATGCTGAATTATTAGATGGAGATTAGATGAGTTTTTCTTGGGTGAATGAATATTCACTATATATCCCAAGACACATTCCAATTTCATCAACATTCTAAATGTGCCCTTCTGTTATCACTGTATTCTTCTGATTTATAGTACTTCCTTATCTACCCTTACTGTATTCTAACAAACTCTATGTCTATCATGTAGTTTACTGAAAATGTTGAATTAAGCTAAACATTTTTCCTAGTGAAATTTAGTTTATATAGCACCCCTTGTTCCACAACTGGGAAGAACATTGTTATCCAAATGCTTTAAATAAGAACAGTAGAGTAGAGGAAGGGAAGCTGGGGGAGGGGAAGGGGAGGGACTGGGGAAGTACTGAAGAGCAGCACATTAAACTCCATGCATGTAGTATTATGTCAGAACAGCATACAACTATATATAACTGTAATGTATTAATAAAAACATTAAAAATACAAATACGTTAGAATGCAACTAAAATCATTATGCAGTCACTTCTTTTAATTTTTTAAAGATTTTTATTAAATTGTTCAAAATATTTAAACAGAATAATTTAATTTAACTTAAAATGTACTAAACAATGCTATTAATAATGAATAATATTTGGCTAATTTACAAACATTCAGACAAAATTAACAGTTTCTGAAGTGAAATAGTGGATCCAAGATGGCGAACTAGAGGGAGGCTGCGTTCCTTGTCCCTCCTTAACGCCGGTTTCAAGCAGAGGATATCTGTTTCTCAGTGAGGCAGTTTTTGCTGCTTATCGATCCCCTGGTGTTTACCCATTTGTCTGCTGTGATGACCTGCAGTCTGCCAGCATATAGACGCCTTTTTTGAGAGCAGATTGTTCACTGTTAGGCATCTATCATCTGCCATTTGCCTGCCTCTCACCTGTCCATCGCCTGCCTTACTCCTACCCATCACCTAACGCTGGAGGTTCACCTCCCTATCTTCGGACAACAGTCAGCAAACTGATCACCAACTGCTAGTGGAGCACCAGCTGTCTGCTGCTGCCTGGAAGTTCACCATTACAGTACCTGCAGGTTTGATTACACGTGGCTGCCGCCATTTTGAGACAACAGTCAGGCCCCGAAGGACCCCTGGCCAGACTGACTGAGCCCCGTCTCCAGGATCACTCAGCCCGACTGATCACTCCCTGCCTCTGGGGCCCTCACATCAACTGACTGCTCCCTGCCGCCAGGACCCCCAGACCAACTGACTGCGCCCTATCACCGGTACCCCAGACCGACTGATTGCACCCGGCCTCCAGGATCCCACAACCACACCAAACACACGGGACCTCCAGGACCCGTGCCTGACCAACCGCATCCCGTCTCCAGGACCTCCAGCTGACCACATCCACACCCTGAGCTGCAGCTCCCCATTTGCCAACACATTTCGAAGCCAGAGCGGCCATCTTGGATTATCCTGGAAGCCGTAGCTCCGATCTTTGGGTGGGGCAAATCCCATCCTGCGACGCCTGCTGGAAGCTTGAAGCTCATTGTCAGGTACCTCTCATACATCAGGCTACTGAACACTGGGAGGTTTCATTAGTATATGACTGTTATACAGTAGATTTTCTTTATTCTCCTTTTTAAAAAAATTTAAGTTTTTATTTCTTTACTTTTCTTGCTTTCTTTTCCTTTTGTTTACCTGTTCCCTCAGAGTCTCTTTCTCCCTTTTTTGCATGCTAACATCCGATTTCTTTTGATTACACTCTCACCCTTTCTATTTTCTAGAACTTCTATATATTCTTTTCTTATCCCATTAACAGCCACATTCTACATTCCTCTGCATCCTCTTTGTCCTCCATTAGAAACTGCAGACCTTATTGCAAACCTGTTTGTTTTACCGAAGATAATATTTGAACTCATTTTGTTTATTATGACAATTTTGTTATTGTCCCCATAGGGGCTATTTGGTCTAGAATTGAATAGTATCTGATTTGGGCACTGCTAATATTGATCTCCCCTTAAAGAAAGGTTTTGGAAACCCATAGGGCCACTATAAGCCTACAGGTGGAAATCTGCAATACCCCAGATCTGCACTGCTAGTGGGGAAGATACATGAATAACATGAAGAAACAAGGGAAGAAAATGATCCAAACAAATCTAGATTCTATAGTAATAGAATCCAATGACAGTATGTTAGAAGAAATGTCAGAAAAGGACTTCAGATTATACATGATTAAGATGATTCCCGAAGCAAAGGATGAGATAAGAGAGCAAATGCAGACAATGAATGATAATACCAATAGGCTGAAAGAGCACCTGCAGGAAACAAAAGATCATTAATTTATTTCTACAAAGAGATAGAGATTCTCAAAAAAAATAAATAAATAAATAAAAAAAGGAAATCGTTGAAATGAAGGAGACAATAAACCAAATAAAAAACTCAATGGAAATCATCACCAAAAGACTAGACCACTTGGAAGACAGAACCTCAGACAATGAATACAAAATATTGAATCTTGAAAATAAAGTTGCCCAAGCAGAGAAGATGGTAAGAAATCATGAACAGAATCTCCAAGAACTATGGGACATCATGAAAAGACCAAATTTAAGAATTACTGGGATTGACGAAGGCACAGAGATACAAACCAAAGGAATGAACAACCTATTCAATGAAATAATACCAGAAAATTTCCCAAACCTGAAGAATAAAATGGAAAATTAAATACAAGAGGCTTACAGAACACCAAATGCACAGAATCACAACAGATCCACACCAAGGCACACTATAATGAAAATGCCTAACATTCAAAATAAAGATAGGATTTTGAAGGCCGCAAGAGAAAAGCATCAGATTACATATAGGGGGAGACCAATACGGATAGCAGCCGACTTCTCAACCAAGACTCTAAAAGCTGGAAGGGCCTGGACCAACATATTTCAAGCTCTGAAAGAACATGGTTGCCAACCAAGAATCCTATACCCAGCAAAACTAACCTTCACATTTGAAGATAAAATAAAATCTTTCCATGATAAACAAAAGTTAAAAGAATTTACAAATAGAAAGCCTGCACTACAGAATGTTCTCAACAAAATATCCCATGAGGAGGAAATGAAAAACAACAATGTAGGTCAGCAAAGGGAGGAACTACCTTAGAGAAAAAAACAGTCAAAGGAGAAACCAAGCCAACTTAAAAAGAAAAATAAGCCAAATGACTGGGACTACAAATCCTTTCTCAATAATAACCGTGAACGTTAATGGCCTAAATTCATCAATCAAAAGACATAGACTGGCAGAATGGATTAAAAAGAAAGACCCAACAATATGCTGCCTGCAAGAGACTCATCTCATAGAAAAAGACATCCACAGACTAAAGGTAAAAGGATGGGAAAAAACCTTCCACACACATGGACTTAGTAAAAAAGCAGGGGTTTCCATCCTTATATCAGATAAAGTGGACTTCAACCCAAAGTTAGTCAGAAGGGATAAAGAAGGACATTTCATACTGCTTAAGGGAACCATAAATCAGGAAGACATAACGATAGTAAATATTTATGCCCTAAACAATGGTGCATCCCTGTACATCAAATAAATCCTTCTCAATTTCAAGAATCACATAGACCACAACACAATAATTCTGGGTGACTTTAACGCACCGCTGTCACCACTAGATAGATCTTCCAAACAAAATCCAACCAAAGAAACCATAGAACTCAATAACACAATCAATAACTTAGACTTAATAGACATATATAGAATATTCCATCCATCAATGAGTGAATTCACTTTCTTCTCAGCAGCACATGGAATCTTCTTGAAAATAGACCATGTGTTATGCCACAAAGCAGCCCTTAGGAAATACAAAAAAATAGAGATACTGCCTTGTGTTCTATCAGATCATAATGGACTGAGAGTAGAAATCAATGACAAAATAAAAAAGGGAAATTACTCCAACACTTGGAGACTAAATAATATGCTATTGAATGAAACATGGATAACAAAAAACATCAGGGAGGAGATTAAAAAATTCTTAGAGGTCAATGAGAATAATGATGCAACATATCAAAATCTCTGGGACACTATGAAAGCGGAACTAAGGGAAATTCATTGCATGAAGTGAAATAGTATATACAATTCACTAATTTTATTCTGAGTGGTGAAATTTATACATTTTAATTTAATGAATACCAAGTAACCTCTGCAACTTGGACTCTCATATATTAGGAGAAAGGTAGAATATCTTAGATGATCAAGGAGCAACATTTTGAACTTCTTTTCAAATCAGGAAGGTAAGATCAAATTTTAATAATTTCACTTTATTCTCTGAAAATGGTGATCCAGACTAAATGTCCTCTGGGCAGTGTTTTTATATTAGTGATTTTTGATAGGTAAATTGTAAAATGAATAGACTTGGTAACAAGACTACATATTTCAGAATCCAGGGTCAGGAAGCCTAGGATCAAATCAACACTTTCACTCTTAGTAGTGTATGGATTGTGGTCACATTACTTAATGACTTTATGTCCAGTTTGCTCAACTATAGAACTAGCTACTAGATGCTTTCACTTCAACTTCCTGTTGCATTCTAACGTATTTATATTTTGGAATGTTGATACTGCTGCCATTTGAGGACTCTGAACTTGGAGACAGAGAAACGTAATCAAAGCAAATAGTTATCATGGTTGAGAAAAGAGAGTGGGATGAAAACGATAAAGATATCCCAGAAGAAGTGATGCCAGTAAAAAGTCCACATTAAAGATCCTTGTGGAGATCACACATTGCAACATGAAAAAATCTAATGTTAGAGGCTGAACTCAACTTAGATGAATATGAAGACCAGACAAGGCATAGGAGAGATCCTCTTCCATATTATGTGATGTAAAAGAAAAAGGCAAACACTTGCTCAAACTACTCTTTTTAATTTTTTTTTGGCCCTGGGGATTGAACCCATGGGTGATTAACCACAGGGTCACATCTCCAACCCTTTTTATTTTTTTCTTTTAATTCATTTTTTTAAAACTTATGAAATTTATAGATTTTTCATAATAGTGTTGATCTAAATATTAAACAAATCTGTATTATTTTTCTTATTAATAGGAAGCAGATGAGACAACCTGAACAATAAAAACAAAGCTATCATTTCTAAACTAAAGGAATATTCAACTTCAAATATATCAAGAAAGTCAAATCCAAATATGTCACAATGATATGGCATGTGATGTTCCATATAACAGGTAAAATATTCTTAAATTTATGATAATTTTCTGAAAATTTATAGTGCATTATTTTAGTTATGACAAAATGTAGTCATTTTAAAAGGAAAATCTCCAGATGAAAAATATAAAATCTAAAATCTGTGAAATACAGACAATAAGAATTAATATCACTATTCTCTGGAAAACTGCCAAACTGTTAAGAAAACAAACAAACCTCCATATTAAGAGTAGTTCTAAAATATTTACACACTATGAAAAGTTAAAACACACACACACACACACACACATACACACACATACACGAGGCAGGTGGGGTGGCACACTCCTATAATCCCAGTGACTTGGGAGGCTGAGGCAGGAGGATCTCAAGTTCAAAGTCAGACTCAGCAAAAGAGAGGTGCTAAGCAATTCAGTGAGATCCCATCTCTAAATAAAATCAAAATAGAACTGTGGTGCAACCACTCTGGAAAGCAGTATGGAGATTCCTGAGAAAACTTGGAATGGAACCACCATTTGACTCAGTTATCCCTTGGGCTATACCAAAAGACTTAAAATCAGTATATTACAGTGATATAACCACATCAATGTTTATAGCAGCTCAATTCACAATAACTACACTCTGGAACAAAGCTAGATGCCCTTCAATGGATGGACAATAGATAAACACAAGGGAATATTACTCAGAATGAAATTATGGCATTTGCATGGAGTTACAGAGGAGCATGCTAAGTGATATAAGCCAATCACAAAAAAACCAAAGGCCAAATATTTTCTCTGATATGTGGATGCTGATCCATAATGAGGTAGCGGGGGAAAGGAATAATGGAGGAACTCTAGATTGGGCCAGGGGAGTGAGGGGAGGGGAGGGGTTATGGGGATGGGAAAGATGGTGGAATGATATGGACATTATTACCCTATGTATAATTGCATGGATGGTGTGACTCTGAACCATGTATAACCAGAGAAATGAAAAGCTGTGCTCCATTTATGTACAATGAGTTACAATGTATTCTGCTGTCACGTTTAACTAATTGGAACAAATTTTAAAACATTAGCCTGAAGTATACTTTTGAAGTGCTTTTCAGAGAACTGCTGAGGAAATAAAAGATATCAGCATTTTTTCTGTTTTATCATTGTTTTACACTTTCAATATTAATTTAGATTGTAAACAATGGATCATGGTATGTGAGGACTGAAAAACAGGCAATTCTAACCTGAGTCAAATATATTAACTCAGTTCTTAGTATTATTGAGATGTACTGGAGTGAGTACTGTCTAGTCAGGAGGAGGGCAATAAAGAATTTCAACTGCAGTTTACCAGACACTAAACTGACTTAACTGATTACAATCATTTTTCATTCCAAAGTGATGACAAAGGACTATTTCTGACTATATACATGTCACAAAACATTTAAAAACTCATGTCATTCTGAAACCAGTGCTTGTTGTATAATTTGTGATATATTACATTCATTACTTTCTGATAAGATATGTGAAGTAACCAATTCTCCTAAATCCATTCTGCTGATAGAATAAAATTTTATTGCCTGCAGATATGCTGACCTCCTAATTGCTTCAATATCTGGATTCATATTTATTGCCATATTTCCTAGGATAATGCACACGCTAAGATCTTTGCTCTTTCAAGTGTCTTCCTTTATATGAAGTGATATATGAGATTTTCCAAAGATAAAGTTTTGACAAGATATTATTCAATAGAACACTTCTGCATACATTATTCATTGTATTTTTGAGATGTTGGTAAAAGAATAAGAGGAAGGGAAGAAAGGACATGTTAGCATAATTCAAACATAAGGAGACATTAAATAGTAAGTTGACAACTTAGAGTCATATTTCTTGTATTAGAGATTAAACACTCCCAATATAATACAGTGATGAAACACACTATACTCTACCTCACATAACCATGTAACCTTGACCTTGAGCTCTCCATCTCTCTTTTCTGATCTTAAAAATATTAGTGAAAATGGTACCTACCTCAAAAGAAGACCACAGTGCCTAAAGTAAATGCTAAATCAGAATTTAAAATTTTTACTACAACCCACGTAGTACTATGAAGAAATGTGACACTGAATCATGTATAGGAAGTCCTCAAAAGAATAAAAATGGACTGTGACTTCCTGGGGTGTAAATGCGAACATATACTGGCATGAGAGCAGGAAATATGCACATATATTTTGGGTTCATCTTCAAGAAAATGAGTATGATATTTAAAATGCAAAATTAAGTATGCTAAGAGATGATTAATTTAAAATGATAAATAGGTTACTAGAAATTATCTTGAAAATAATTAACAAAATGTATAATATCATAAATTATATAAAAATAAAATGTGATTTTTATTGGCTGCCTTAAAGCTTCTATAAAAACTCCAATACATTAACTTCTAATTCTTAAGAAGTCAAACTTTGCTTCTCTTCTACTTCTCATATACTTGTGATGTCAGTTACCAATGAGTAAGGCTGACTGCTTTCCAACACTCATCTTTTTCTCATAACCCAGGTTAAGTAAGCCCATGAGCAGGAAAGAAAAGTTCTAGTTGACAAACTCAATGGAATGATGATAAAACTCATCATTTCAAAGAATAAGTTTCAAAGTCTTATACAAAATCACACTTCATGTTTGAATCATTTTAGCATATTAAGAAATCAAGCCAAGTCACTCAAATATCATATCCCATGAAGTGTTTTCTCCTTAGTGAACATCATAGAAAATAGATACAGAAATCTTAATAAAATGATACTAATACCATGTCTTTAAAAACTGGCTACAAACATATCCATGACTTACACTGCAAGAGCTTCTTCTCTCTATCAGCCATCTCTTGGTTTCTGAGAATGACATAAACTATGAAGACAGAAGACACAAAGACTAAAATATTTACCCCTTTGATTCTTGCAAAAGTCACAGTTTTACCAGATTCCAAAGTAATTCAAAGAACTAATATACAGTTGTGTGGTAATGAACATTCCAGCCAATATGTATAAAAATTTTGAAAGATGACCTTTAGCCCCAACACATATTCTAGAACATGTGTCCAAACCATGAGAAGCAAAGAAAAAAGTGATATTTGTAAAGAATGATAAAACACACAAAAATTGGACAATCCAGGGTGAAATTTGATTTTAGATTATAGAATGAAAGAAGGATAGTTTGACTTTGGTAATTTTAGAATCATCTAATAACCTACTTGTGAAATTTGTCCTGAACTGTACAAAATGACCTTAACAGAGCCCATGGAAAGGGAGATAAAACACTTCATTCTCAATCATGGTAATAGTTACATGTCTGTATTCAATTATCAAAACTAAAAATTTTACACTAAACTGGATTCATTGATTTGTATATAAATGATATCAGAGAACAATTTAAAAAAACTTCTTTGGCAATAATAACATTAATAAAGCATCAAAGTGAAACTGAAAAAAAAAAAAAAACCAGAAAAAACTAGTTACTATTTAATCACAAAAAGTGAAAATCAATAATCTAGGAAAAAGTCCTAAAGTTCATTTGGAAGAATAAAAGACCCAGAATAACCAAAGCAATTCTAACTTAAAAAAGCAATATTGGAGACATCGCCAGACCTGACTTCAAATTATACTACAAAGCTGTAGTAACAAAATCCACATGATACTGGAGTAAAAACAGGACAAATAGACTGATGGATCAGACTATAAAACACAGCAATAAACCCATACAGATAGAATCATCTAATCCTCGACAAAAGTGCCAAGAAGACATATTGGAGAAAAGACAGTCTTTTAAACAAATGGTGCTCGGAAAACTGGTATTCCATGTGTCAAAAAATGAAATGAGATCCTTATTTCTCACCCTGCACAAAAACCAACTCAGAATAAGTCAAATATCTAGGAATTAGACCTAAAAATATGCAAATAATAGAAGAAAATATGGGACCAACACTTTAGCATAGAGATGCAGGCAAAGACTTTGACAACAAAACACCTAGAGCTTGGGAAATTGTGCTAAAAGTTACTAGATGGAATGACATCGAATTACAAAGCTCCTGCACAGAAAAGAAAGCAATTAAGAATGTGAAGAAAGAACCTACATGATGGGAGAAAACCATTGCTAGCTAGTCTTCTGACAGAGGAGTAATAGCCAGAATATATATATATATATTTACTAAAACTAGTATATATATAACTAATATATACAAATATATAAACTAATATATAAACTAATAAACTCTCTCTATATATATATATAAACTAAAAATATAGTATATATATAAATATATATATAAAAATATAGTATATATATATATATATATATATATAAACTAAAAAAAGAACCCACCAAAAAAAGTTCAATAAATAAAGGGATGAATTAACTAAATATATATTTCTCAAAAGAAGAAATACAAATGACCAGCAAATATATGAAAACGTGCCCAACATTATTAGTAATTAGAGAAATGAGATTCAAAACTCTACTGAGATTATACCTCATTCCAGTTAGAACCACAGATATAAAGAATACAAATAATAAATGTTGGAGAGGCTGTGGAGAAGTTGGGACAGTTTTATACTGTTGGTAGAATCATAAATTAGTACACCCATTGTAAAACTCAGTAAGGAGGAGTTTTCTCAAAGACAAGACATAGACCCAGCTATACCACTTCTTGGTATTTATCCCAAATAATTAAAGTCAGCATATTGTAGCAGTACGTGCATATCCATGTTTATAGCAGCATAATTCACAATAGCTAAACTAAGGAACCAGCCTGGGTGTCTGTCAAGGGGTGAATGGAGAGTGAAAATGTGGTATGTATACACAATGAAATTTTATTCATCCATAATTATGAATGAAATTGTGTGATTTGCAGAAAAAAATGGAACTTGAGAACTGATATGGTTTGGATGGGAGGTGTCTCCATAAGCACATGCGAGAGACAATGCAAGAAGGTTTAGAGGAAAAATGATTGGATTATGAGAGCCTTAATGGAATCTGTGAATTAATCCTCTGATGGGATGAACTGAGTGGAAACTGAAGGCGGGTAGGGTGTGGCTGGAGGAGGTGGGTCATTGGAGGAGAGTTTGGGGTTATATATTTTGTATCTGTTGAGTGGAATCTCTCTCTCTACTTTCTGATCATCATTTGAGTTGCTTCCCTCTGTCACTCTCTTTTGCCAGGCTCTTGTGCCTCACCTTGAGGCCTAAGGAATGGAACCAGCCTCATACGGACTGAAAACTCTAAACCGTAAGCCCTCAAATTTTTTCTCCTTAAAATTGTTCTTGTCGGGTTTTTTAGTCATGGCAGCAAACAAACTGACTAAAACAAGAACATTATATTAATGAAGGTAAGCCAAATTCAGAAAGTCAAGGCTTGTATGTGTTCTTTCATATGTGGAAGACAAAAAAGAAAAAAAGAAAGATGGGTGATCTCATGAAAATTGAAGGGAAATCAGTAGAATAGAGGCAAGGGACCAGGGGACAGAGGAAGGAAGGAAAAAGGGACATACAGAGGAATGATCTGACCAAATTGTGTTGTTATGTTATGCGTACATATGAGTACATAACAAAAAATTCC
Organism: Sciurus vulgaris; assembly: GCF_902686455.1. Lineage (NCBI taxonomy): Eukaryota > Metazoa > Chordata > Mammalia > Rodentia > Sciuridae > Sciurus > Sciurus vulgaris. Next base: position 33,891,037 of record NC_136470.1, on the reverse strand, counting down.
ACCATTACATACAACTAAAATCCAATAAAAGTATTTAAAAATATTGAAAAGCAAAAACCTGGTAATAACTGAAATCAAAGCTATTAACAAATGTCATGGAAAATAGAAGTATAAAAGTCCTATCAACATAGAAAAGGATGTTTAGCCTTCCTCATAAAGTAACACCACACAAAAATAAACTGATCATGTCTAATCAATTAGATTTTAAAATGCAAGGTCTGTTGACATACTGTATTGTTGGCAAGACCCTGGGGAAATAAGCACTCTCATAAATGATGCATATGCATATGCAAAATTACAAAACAAAGATAAAGTCACTATCACACAGGCAAGAAATGTCAGTCCTTAAGATATCATGGCAGGCATATTCACCAGACAATACTGACCATGAAAGCAACATTCGAACACACATATTGAGGCTCTCAAAGATGAACACAAAAAATAGATGTTTAGGGTTTCCAGCTCTACTGATTTCTAAGTTTTGAGATAGCCACAATGTACCAAATACATTTTGTTCGAAAAAGACATTCTTTTCAGAAATACAAGCATCTCCCTGCAAGTTTTAGTAAATATATAGGGACACGATGTTTTGCTAAGAGATCGTTCCCAAAAATGTTACGTGCAAAGATTAGTCCGTAGATTCTAGACAAATGAAAAATATTGTGTAGAAACTTGTAGAAGTTATAACTAAAGTAAGAACTGGGTTCTGAGAATGCAATTCTCCTGAGATATCTGCTTTAGAGCCCAGAAATTATTTTTTTCTAAAGATGGTAGGTGCGGAAATGGGAGTTTCACTAATGTTGTGTGTATGACTAACTTATTAGAACATTTAATATAAGACTCACTAGAGAGTTGATATTTGGATGATGTGGTTGCTGGAATCCTGAAATATAATTGTTCTTCTTCTGAGAAAGCCTTTATCTGTAACTTTGAAAAGACCCTACTCTCCCCATGTACCACAAATTCCTCTAGCAGAAAAAATAAACAGGTAAGCATGAATTTTAAGTATTAATTTATGTAGAAGGTAATTGATAAGGACCATTTTTTGGGGAAAATAAATATCATTGGAAGTTCTATTCCCTGGAAAATAATTAATAGAAATCTCTTGAACTGAAGACACTTCTTAGTTATTTATTCATTCAAATGAGTTAAAATATTGTTCCATTATCAAAATATTTTAGGCTGTGAAGATAAATGGTGAACCAAATAAACAATTCTTCTGGTATTATAGACTTTATATTTGTACTGAGGCTATCCAGTCAATTAAAAATGTATATAGATAAATATATTTAAAAATTATAATTTCAAGTATTATTTTCTTGCATGAAGAACAACATACATGCAATATAATAAATGGCATATAAACTAATATTATTATGTATCAGGCTGCCCAAAACCTAAAATTACTCTTATTGACATGTTCATGATTTGATAGATTGGCACTATGGATTGCTTGCTCTACTTCTGGGCTTATCTGTGGTCATTTTTGCAGCTGTACTTATCTGGTGGCTGGTACCTCTGATGGTGGGAAATTCAAGATGGTTTTATTCACAAGTCTAGAAGTTAGTGCTAACTTTTGGACAGGACTTTACAGCAGGCTTGCTATTACTTCTTTATATGATGGTCACAGTATTGAAAAAAAAAAAAAAATGGGAAAGACAAAGTCCCAGAGCATAGCTGCTTGTATCAGGTTTGGTGATGTCCCATTGGCCAATGCAGGTCATATGACTGAGCTCAGGGTCAATATGTAAAGGGATTACACAAGCCACAGCTATTCTGTATTATGCTTATTGGTGTCCATAATTATGATAACAATGCAGTACAGAGAATCACTGGCATGCTTGTTTGTGTCTGTGTGTGTGTTTGGGGTAGTGCTTGCTTGGCAGTTTAAGTACATTTCAGAAATTATGGAACTCTTAAAAACAAACATAGCATTCTAAGTATATAGTTATGTCTTCTGCAAATAGGAACTTCTAATTTTCCATTCATAAATATGCACTATATTTTTGTTTTGTGCTTTAATTTTATTTTGAAATTCTATTTAGTTCATTAATTAGTATATATTAACTATACATGTTGATGGGATTGAATGTGATATTGCAACTCCTGCAGGCAACATTCACTTAACAAATCTAGCTTTCCTTTGTCCACTCCCTTCCATTTCCCAATCTCTCATGATCAAGGCTCTACATTTAGGTTGACTTTTTTAGTTTCATGAGTGAGAGAACAAGCAGTACTTAGCTTTCTGTGTCTGGCTTATTTTACTTTTGCTTATTTCAAAGGTGACTTGAATTGGTTCACATCCTTGTTTTGTTTTAAATCTCATGGTTTTCATGATTTCCTTGAATTAATAAATGAGGCCCACAATACCAAGGAGAGAGGGGAAAATATTCTTTGAAGTATTTTCCCATGTTAGTAGAATTATGTCACATTTACCTTACTTTAATGTGTATCATCAGGAATTCTAGTTTTATGCAGTCTTGTCCTATTAGTTTCCCCAGCAAGTGCGTCTCTGGATTTTATCTCCTTTCCTAGTGTAGTCATTGAACGGAAGCCTAATACATCCATGCTTCAGTGAAAATCCTCAGGCTGAGAATCAGCTTTGGCATCTGTGCATTTTCTAGTATTGCAATTTTCATTTCCTTTGTGGGCCTGGTATATCCTTTACTTTCATGTCAGTCCACCGATGTATTTAAAATGATGTTTGAAATTAGTCCAGATGTTATTTTGTTCCATATATTTATCATGCTTAACCAGAATATTAAAAAACAAACAAAGAAATAAGCAAACAAAAGCACAGACACAAGTATCAGAGTCCTGCAAATGAAAATTCAAATGTGCTTTATAAAAGAACTGAGATCACCTTACTGATATCAGGTATTTCAGGGGATAATTAAACAGGTCAATACTTGTAGAGTACATATAAATGTGCATTGCACATAGAAAGTGCTGTGTAGTTATTAGTTGTTTTGTCATTATAAAATTTAAACCTAACATGATGCTAAAGTCAATTTGCAATAGTAAATAGCAGGCACTCGATGACCTAACATGAAACGTCAATACATTAAGAAGTTATTAAGGAAACCCATCTTATATGAATAGATGTTTGTGAAATAATTTTCTTTGTGGCCTAACTGAAATCATGGCATTTTGGATAATGTACATTTTGATGTTAGGTAGAAATAAGAGGTAAATTGGAAGAGATGAATACTGCTTAATAAGAAGAGACCTGAGAACGATAGAGAGGAAACCAGTATTTTCTGAGTGTTTGGTATGTGTTGAGCATGACATTATGCACTTGTAATAAAAAGTTTCATGTAATCTGAAAGCAGTAACTCTGAAATATGACTATTGGCATAAATATTGCTAGATAGGGAAATTGAAGCAAGAGTGATTAAATGACTGACAAACTGCTTGTAGGTGGTGAAGCCACAATTTGAAACAAGTTCATTTTTTTAAATTAATAAATACATGTTTAATAGAAGTTGAGATTTAATAATGAATCTTATGTATTATTATTTGTTCACTCTGTTTACAATAAAACCAATGCATTTATTATTACAGCAAAGCAGTCGTATGTGTTCATGTACTCACCTGAAAACAGTCCACTAGATTAAAGTACAGGTACTTATCATCAATTAACAACTAGTTATAACTGTGAACATTCTTTTTGTTTCCTTTACTAATAATCTTTATTAGATCTCTAGATCATTTTAACATTGACGAATTTGAGGTACAGTAAACATAAATTAGAAAATTATGAAGTCTACCTTAAATGACCAAGTGCCATTAAAGTTGAGAGCTAAACCAATATATGATTTTAAAAGTTATTATGTAAGTGTATATTAACTATGATGAAAATTTACTTAGAATAAAAGAAGTCTTTGGTTTTTAGGCAAATGATGATTATCCCAAAAATATGTAGGTAAGGATGTAGCTATAGATAAAGATTAGAGGACAGAATGGTCCCTTTATCCTATTTTTGCATGAGTTTATTTCAGCAATATTCACAAGTTCATACAGAGTGATAACAATATATAAGTGTATAACACACTATAAATGCTGTTGGAATTTTTTTTAAATTAACACAAATGTTCTCTTTTTATAGTTCTTTTAGAAGTTGGTAGATCTTTATTTTATTTATTTATTTAAATATGGTGCTGAGAATTGAATCCAGTGCCTCACATATGCCAGGCATGCGCTCTACCTCTGAGCCACAACCCTGATCCCTGGAAAATTTTATGCTTCAGAGAAACTAACTAGAGTAACCAAAGTCTCAGTCCTCTAACATAGTAAAGATGGGTGTGCTTACACTTGGTTTATAATAGGTAGTAGGGGGAATTCTCTTATACAATTATTAAAATTTTAATTCTTAGTCCACCCAGTGAGGCTGTCACTGCATAGGATCTTGAGGCTCCCCCACTGACACTGTATCTAGGTAGAGAGGAGAACATAGAGTATCTGATATGCAATTACATTGGTTAGACTAGGAATTGTCCAAAGTTACTCCTGCTCTCATTATCATGACCAAAATCTAGTCACATGGCCATACCTAGCTGTAAGAAATGTTCTCATAGGAGGAATAGAAAGATTTTGTTTAAAACTTAGCCAGAATAGGATATGAAATTTAAAGGGAATAAATATAATATTAGGGTAAATTACAGTGATGTGGATAAGTCCACTTCATTTTCCTTACATTGCTCATATCCCAAATAAGAGAATTCTCAGGCATACTATTTCTGAATATAGAATCAGAAATTCTGAACTTTAGAAACAGGGTATAGAATGCAAAAACCATATGAGGGTGGGTTAGTCAACCCTTTGTTTCTGTGATCAAAATACCTGACTTAACCAACCTAAAGAAGAAAAGATTTATTTTGGCTCACGGTTTCAGACATTTCAGTCCATGGTTGTCTGGTTCTATTACATTGGGCCTGAGGAAAGGCAGAAAATCATACTAGAAAAACATCATAGAGGAAAACGTTTCATCTCATAGCAGCTGAGAAAGAGTGAGGGAGGCAGAGAGTAAGGGAAAGGAGCTGGGGATGAGATATAGAGTTCCCAAGATCAGGCCCCAAGGACTCTCCCTTTACTTGGTTCTACCACCTATACATTCCACCTCCTCCCAATAGTCCATTTAGATTTTAAATATCTCAATGAATTCCTCTGCTGATGAGGCCAGAGCCTTCACAATCCTTTCACATTCCAAGAGTCCCACCTCTGAACACTGCTGCTTTTGGGAATCAAGCCTTCAACACAGCCTTTTATTTTCCTATCAACAACTATCAGTTTTATTTTTGGTGTCTTAGTGTGTTTTCCAGTTGCAACTCTACTCCTTTTTAAAAAGAATCACAAAGACTCCACAAAGTTAACCACAAAACATTTTAAGAAAGTGACATTATGTACATAAATACATTTAGAGAAATGATAAACCTTCCAGAAAAGGGAAGAGGGCTTGTGTCAAGTGTTAGCAATGATAATATAGAAACCTCTGCATTCAATAGAAGTTATACATATGTAACAATTCAAATATAAGCTATGATGTTTAAAAAATAGGATGGGGGAAAGCAGAATGTAGGAGGAAAAGAAATTGGAAAAAAAATATGATCATTAAATTCAGAAGGCCCACAGAATTATTCAAGTAATGGAAGGATTAAAACCGTATGTATTTATTTATTTTACAAGAACACATGACTGCTGTTTTTCAAACTTGTCTCTCTACTGTGTTTTAGTGAGAGGGTGCTGCAGAGCATACTTCCTGGCAGGTGGAGCCAGAGTGACCACCCCCATGGACTGCACCAAGCAAGAATCAACAGTCTTTGGGGAATATTTCATTTCCAAACCATAAAGGGTATAAAAATGGTTGATTTGCAAAAGACATATATTATACATGGTAGTATCCAAAATATATAAATAAATCAACACAATAATTAAACAACTAATCTGATTAAAAATGGACAAAGAACCTTAACAGGCAAGTCTCTTACATGAAAAAAATCCTCAACGTCACTAATCATTAGGAAAATATACACTAAAAGTAAAATCAAATATAATCTCACATCAGTTAAAAAGACTATTATCAAAAAAAAGAAAAAGAAAAAGTATTCTAGTAGAAGATATGAAGAAAAGAGAACCTTAGTAAACTATTAGAAGTGTAAATTCGTACAGTCATTATGAAAACAAAATGGAGTTATCTCATCAATTAAAATCAGAACTATTATGTGATCCAGAAATCTTACTGGGTATATATTCAAAGGAAATCAGAAATTGAAATCAGTTTGTGGAAGAGATATCTTCAATCTCATGTTCATTGTGGCATTACTCATAATAAGTTGAATATGGAATCAACCTAAATATCCATTAATGGATGAATGATAAAATGTGATATACACATATATTTGGTTTTCTATAGTTGCAGGTTCTGTATTCACATGAAAAAAAGCTGGCATTCATACTGAATATGCAGATTTTTTTCTTGTCATTACTACTAAAAATTCAATTATATTCACTATGCATAGATTTACACTGTATTGGTTATTGCAAACTAACTAGAGAGGATTTAAAATATTCAAGTGAATATATGTGGGTTATGTGCAATTACCACACTATTTTATAGAAATAGTTGAGCATCTGTGAATTTTGCTATTCATGGGTGTCCTGAACCAATCCGCCAGAGATCAGAGGGACAACTGTGAATACACCTGGAATAATGTTGGTTCCAAAATCATATCATTGGCGATAATATGGATGAAACTGTAGGAAATTATGCTAAGGTCAATAAATCAGGCACAGAAATCAAACACTGTGGACTCTAAGTGGAACTCAAAGAAGTACAAAGCAAAATGGTTTCCAGGGGCTGGAATATGGGCGAATGTAAAGATGCTTCAGTTAAATGGAATAAAATGTTTCAATTAAATAATGTTAATAAATTTGGAAGATCTATTGTATGGTATAGTAACTATAATTAATAATAACTATCGTATATTTAAAACTACTTGAGAAAGTAGATCTTAAATGTCCTTACCTCCAAAAAATACATTATTTGAACTGTTAGGTATGTTATCTGTTTTATGCATCCTGATATGTGTAAATGTATCAAAAATTATGCCATGTGCCATAAAACATACATTTTCATTCAGTTATATCCCAATAAAATAAAATTTAGGGGACTATGACAAGAATGTATCTTCTTGACTAGGCATGGAGGGTAATTTTCAAACATGGTTTAAGTCTAGATAAAGCTGTACTTTTTCATGCAGTGATCAATGTTAATGAATGATTTTGACATGCGATAGCGAATGTCTACCTGTATATGAAGATAATTTTTATTTGGGGTAACAAATAAAGGAAGCACATATTTTAAGGGAAGGAAAGTCAATGAGAAATCTATCCCAGACATCTAACCCAAAGATGGTAGAATCTGAAATTTAGGAATACTGTGAAGATAGAGAAAGGTGAACAAACTGGAGATTCTCCAGTGATAGAGTAAGAGAAAATGCAACAACTTATTGAATTTGAATGGTGCGGAAAATAATTCTAATCCAGAATGCACATTTCGAAAATGAAGATTTCTTCCCTTGAAAGCAATCATCAAAAAAAAAAAAAAATGTCTCTGGGTGTAACTAAAGTTGTTTCCCAAGTGTCAGAAAAATAAGTCAAAATAATGATTAAAAAGAACAAGTTACAAACAATATATGAATGCAAAGAAAAGATAATATGATTGCTAATAGTTCCCATTTGGTCCTTGCTGTTGATTTTGGTTGATAAAGTTATAGAAAAAATGCAGTTATCCATGCATTTATTTAATAAAACCACACAAGCACACAACCATGTAATTAATTCAATGAGATGACAGAGATTAAATATGGTCCTTAAAATCTATATAAGATTAAAATCTTGGTGATGGACTTACTTGTAACCGTGGAATCATAAAGAACTAAACAGTTATTTAGAGAGGATTTTGAGTGTTTGTGATAATAAAACCATATATGTGGGAGAAAAATTATTGATGAAGTTATGCAATTGGTTTGGTCAGTCTGTTCAGCAATGGTTTGAAAAAACATATTTCATTGTATAGTTGTCATTTGCTTATGTTATTTATGATTTGTAATACTGACTTAAGACCAAAAGCTAAAAATGCATTATATATTAATGATCATTAAATTAATGTATAATAATCAATTTAGTGAGTAGGACTTTAATGGGCAACTAAGGATCTAGAGCAGGAAATAAATTTATTTTATAAAATAGAATTTATAAAAGTGAAAATATACCTTTCTTAAGAAAACTCATCATTTCAAAGTACAGGGCTTTAAAATAAATTTCAAATATTTCTCTGTCTTTCCAATGCATACTTCTGCCCAAACAACAGACTACTTCCTAAGGGCTTCCTTTTTATTTATTTTTGAGTAGCAACATAACTGCACACTTTCTATAATTTTATACCTTTTCAATACAGACAAGGCTACTCATCTATTATCTGTCTGCAGGTCTCTCTTTATATATGGATAATTTTTCTTGAAATGTGCAACTCCCTCTTATTTCCATTTTATAACAAGGTTCACTTGATTTAGACAAGTGAACAACAAGCAAAGTCTTGTTTTTAAAAATATGTTTTATTTGTACTTTAAAATTACTAGAAAATCACTAAGCCATAATAAGGAACATTTTGAGGGGCTCCCTTTGAATTTTAATTTTTAAAAATGTTGCTGTAAAGGAAGAAAAGATTTTAAATCTCTATGAAAAGTAGTTTTAATCAGTTTAATGAGTTTCTACCCAGGGAAGATTAAAATGACTTATATGCTTCTCACTTATTGAATTGATAATAAAATAATGAGAGTAATTATCAAATAACTAAGTTTAGTGAGGTAGGGCCTACTGGATGTTCTTCGGTGCCTAAGGGTGTGCCCCAGAATTGGATAAAGGGACTCAGGTTTTCCTGCTCCCTCTTTGCTTCCTGTGTATCCTGAGGTGAGGACCTTGCTCTGCCACATACTCCCTGCCCTATTGTGCAGACTCACCACAGGCCTAACATCAGTGGGGCCAACTATGAACTGAACCTTCCAAACCACGAGCCAAAAAACAGCCTTTTCTCTTTCTTTATGAGCTGATTGTTTCTTTCGTCTCCATTTTATTACAGGTGATTAAAATTCTTGTTATTTTTCCTTCTTTTTGTTTGTTTGTTTTGTATTTAGTTATTATATTAATACCATTTTCCCTATAAAAGGAAGTTAGGTCAACTGCATGACTAGGCTTCATATTCTTGTTCTTTTGTATATGAAATTGTGTTGAAAAGTATTTTTATAAAACTGTATCAGCATTCTCCAGAAACACAGAATCAAACGGAGAGAGAGAGAGAGGGAGAGAGAGAGAGAGAGAGAGAGAGAGAGAGAGAGAGAGAGAGAGAGAGAGAGAGGTCAAAGATTAAATAATTGGCTCATAGCATTATCAAAGGTGACAAGTCCTAATTTCATAGGGCAGGCAAGAATCCTGGAAATTCAGATTAGATTTCTGTTTTAGTCTTGAAGCAAATTTTCCTTATTCCTGATAAAGTTTTATTTTTGCTTATCTTAAGACTTTAAACTGATTAGAGGAAGTTCACCCTCATTATGGAGGACTATCTGCTTTCAGTAAAATAATTATATTAATGACAAAATACCTTCAAAAAAACATCTAGACTAGTGTTTTCATATAAAAAAATTGATATTGTCTAGTCAACATTAAAATTTAACAACAATTTTAAAAACTGCAAAATATATATGGTTTCAATCAAAACTGGATGCTTGGAGAAGTAAAATTTAGGAAAAAAGAAAAAACATATTATGAATAGTTACCAATTCTTATAACATTTTTTACAGTACAGTTTGAGTTATTTTCCATCACTACAGGGAGCTGAATTTCAGTAAGCACCTATTATTTTCTAGGTAACGATATTATTAACATTATTTCTTATCAAATCCACAAGTATATAATTCATATATATTCAATTATATAATATATATATATATGAATATCTAAGCCAGGAGATTTAAGAAGCATTAAAAATTGTCTACCAGGTTGAATAGATAATCAATATGGATAACAAACCTTTGTTGGGCTATATAGTAAGAGATTAATTTCAGGGAAACTCAGATTAGACTATGTAAAGTGAATCCTAGTTTTATCTTTTATTGAATATGAGAAAATAGAAAAGTGTTTGAAAACATAAGTTTGCTACCTAAAACAGTTTTAATATGAACTCAGTAAAGTAATCCTCAAAAATTGTTTACTCATTCCAGAACATTAATAAATATTCAATAAACGCATATTATAATTAAAACTAGTACAATTTTAGAGTTCATTGTTTCAATAATGTTAGTATTTGTGTCATTTTTTTTAGATGAGAAAAATGAGACATAGAGACCATAAGTAAGTTTCAAGAAATCAAAAATATGCAGGTATTCTGGTATTCAGATCAGAATACAGTAGAAATATTTTAATCAGATTATTGAATGACCTGTACAGTTATTGCCACATAATCACACGTGTGTAATCCCACAAATGTGGGAGACATCACATTGAATATATTAAAATAAATTTTCAGATTTGTTCTGTAATTTAGAATAGCATATGTTATTTTAAAACTTTTTAAAAATAACAGAAGTATGAATGAAAAAATAAAATATTAAGTACACTCATCAAATGGAGATTGCTGATATTAATATGTTCTTATATATACACACATTTGCTTCCTTTTACTACAAAGCAATGTATTATAAACATTTTTAAAAAAGGATTTTACTGTATTTCTAACATTATAACAAGAATAATAAATATATATATATATATATTAAATCATAGGTATAGTTATAACACAAGAAAGAAAAGGAATGTTTTTTATGCTGAATACTTTGTTAGGTTAAAATGGTAGCTTATAATTAGTTAATCTAATTTTATGCTCCCTTTTTTTATTTGGAAGAGTGAACATTTTTCTTATTTATTGGCCATTTGTACCCCTTATCTTTTGGATAGCCTTCCAGATGTTTTAGTCCCAATCAAACTCAAATAATTACCAGTCACACTTTCAATTTATAAGGAAATAAATATAAATACAACCCTGTATTTGAGTCGTGTTAATTTAAAATGGCCTGCATTTTTCTATTATTAAAATAACTGATTTTCACTGTAGAAAATTAAAAGAACGTAAAATAGGGTACAAAGGGAAAAACACAATTAGCATCTATCATAACATTCTGATAAACAGTACTAACATGCTGGTATGTCTTTTCTGGTGTCTTCCACGTACATGTATTGCTATATATTTCTATTTTTCTGAGCAAAAATACATACATGGGTGATAGATAAATTATCTCCAGCATATGCACCACACAACAATTCTTCATAGCAAACTCAAATTACCTTCAAATCATGTGTCATTTTGCTTATCTACTTAAACTCTTCCCAACTTTATGCCAAATCTTCTTGGATGGGCATACTACATGTTGGTTATCACTTCATCTGTTAGTGGAGAATTATTGGCTATGCCTTTTCCATGTTTTTATTTGTGATATATAGTTATATATAGTAATGAGGTTTGTTTTGATATAACCATATATGCGTGATAATGTCCCTAAGTTTTGGGAGAGTTTGGTGACTCTCCCAAAATAAAAGAATAAAAATATTTGCTATGAATACTATCACTGTTCTTTTTTAATAATCAGGGCAGGCTAAACATTTGCTATATTAATACCATACCTGTATCCCCAAATCCAATTAATTTATAGGTCTGGTTTTACAAATGCTTGTGATACACCAGATCAGATTATTTATATGAACATTTTGTTTGAGTATATAATGTCTGTGATTCTAGGTTACCTTTTGATGGACCTTAAGAAAAATGATAGTACAGGTAGGGTCTTAACTGTCAAATAATCAGTGCTAATTTGAAGACTTATGTAATCATATATAATCAAAATAGGGAAATTTAGTGACTACCAATTGCCATTAAATGTATTGTAAAATTGCTGCTTTTATTTTCTTGTGATACTAATATAATTGGAAACACCAAAACAGACAGGTGAAAAGTAAAGTATGCAAAAAATTCCTTTAATAAATCTTGCCATTGCTTGATAAAAATTTATATGTGGATATGAAATTTTATAAGTAAATACATGGATGATAATTTTACAAGGTACTTATTATTATATACCAAACCCTCTGTTAGTCTTTGGAATTGAAATGGTTGATTTCACTGGTACAATCTAACTCCACTGAGATTTCACTCTATGGGAATGACTAGTCAAGAAATACAAAATATTTAAATACATACATACATATAATAAGTATTGTCATATCAAAAAGTGTTCTGTACATAATATATACAGTCAGCCTTCATATTCACAGATTCTGTATCCATGGATTCAACAAAATGCAGAGAGAAAATACTCAGGGGAAACGAAAAAAAATTGTGTTTGTACTGAATACACACAAACTGTTTATCTTGTCATTTTTCCCTAAACAATACAGTATAACAACTATTTATTTTATTTATATTATATTGGGTATCAAATAATCTAGAGATGATCTGAAATATACAATATCTAATATGCACATGTTAGATGCAAATACTAAGCCATTTTATGTAACAGACTTGAGCATTGATAGATTTTGTTATGTGTGGATGTCTTAGAACCAATCCCCTACATATACTAGGGGACAATTATGTATATGTACAAATATACTGTATAAGAAAAAAATGAATCAATAACATTATTATGATGACTGAAGGCAGAGAGCCAGAGGAATTATTCAATATGGTACCATTTTTATAAATTATACAAAACACAATTTAGTTTATAAAGTTATAAAACAAATCCAAAGTTGTCTTTAGCTGGAGGCAAAAGAACAGATGAATTCTAAAGTTATGCAAGAAACTTTTTGTTTCCCAATTTCACAGTGTAGTAACAGAAACCTTGTTTGTATATATTGAATTCTTTTAATTCTTTTTTTTTTTTTTGTTTTCCATTGATGGGAATGAAAATGCATTTTGTTCATAATTAATAAATTATCTTTGTCCACATTCTCTGTTTTTGTTACCATCATATTGAATTTAGTTTTCCTTAGTGATTTGCAAATAATCACCTGATTAAAAAAATAAATGTTTTAATATTGCAAATATTTTACTGTTATCTTTTCCTTATCATGCTGTACAAAATATTGAAGTAAAACTATTTATTTTTATAAGATGTTTGTAGGTAATCCATTAAATAATTCAGTACAACCCAATTCAATTTTATTGTATTCTAAGCAAATATTTATGAATAACCTATATTCAAGACTAAATGAATATATCATTATCTTTATTGCAAAATCTAAGTTCCACATGAGATTATTGTTCCTCTTACATAAAATAAGGTGATTCAAATTATGTGATTTGTTAATTTTTACTTTTTCCCTTTTTTACATTTTTAAAAATATCCAAACACTATTCTTTGGTAGTCTATTGAAAAAGTGGTTTAAAAATATAAATGAAGTTTTTCGTGCATTTTAAGCACCAGAATGTATCACAATAATCCTTAATACATTATTTCTGTATTTAAATATATGTTTTTACTATTGTAAATTATGTTAAGTAACAGTATTACCCTTCTCTTAGTTTCGCCTAGGAGTTATTTGGATCTTTCAAATCTCAGATTTTTACAAAAAGTGAAAGGTCTATAACTGGAAGTAGCTCCAGAGACAAGAGCTCCCTTCTGAATAATTTTAGAAATGTTAGAGCATACAGGGAATATTGAGGAGTAACTGCTTATGGAATGCTCACTTGCCTAAGAATGAGGAAATTTGTAAGAAAATGAACAATCTTCTCTCTGTAAATTACTACCATATTCCACTATCGAGTGTCCAAGAAAAAAAATTTGCACCTGAGATTGATCTTGCTTTCCTAGGTAATAGAGATGGTGATTTTTTTTAAAAAAATTCATCAAATTATAAAAAAGAACTTGTAATTTCAATCTCTACTTGTCAGTCAGCTTCAATTATATACTCATACAAATTTCAAAATTCATTATATATTTTGTGGTGTGAAAATAGAAAAAAATAAATTACAAGTTTAGAACATTAAAGCAAAGGCAGAAAGAATGAGAAAATTTTGATGAGTGCCAAAATTAAGCCATAGTAATTACTAGATACAAAAATATCATAAATATGATAATCAATAATGGGAATGTCTCAAACAATGTTAACTACTTGCACTTTCTAGGTTAACTTTCATCACTTTTAGACAATTTGAAAAATGTGCTGTTTTCCATATTCATAAATTATTATAGAATTTACCTCTTAATTATTGCAAAGATAGATAACCCTCAATTTGAAAAAAAAGTATTTATTTAAACATGAACTTATATTTTATTGTGCAGTATCCTAATACCACAACTTAATGCCTATGCAAACTTTCACTGTTTTAAGGTTTCTTTCATGGTGTCCTAACCCCAAACTCCCAACACACAAACAAACATGTAAACGGTGAATTCCATCAACTAAAATTATATCAAAAATTAGCACAGTAGCAGAGTGAGTTATATAATCATCATTTAATTATTTTCATATGTAAACTTTGGTGAAGAATTGAGAACTCTAAGCTGTTGAATCAGATAAGGTAAAATTATCATACTTAAATATTGATATAAATTTTTTATATGACAGAATACAGGACAATAAATTCCAGCTTTATTAACTGACAAACATCTTTTAAAGAGTCATATATTCATTTCTGCATTCAGAATATACTTAAATAACAAGGGGAGTTTTCTACTCCCCTTGCTTTCTAGTAGTATCATGTATTTCTAATTTGTAGTTTTGTAGCCACTAGCCATATACAATGGTTAATATGATATTAATATGATCACGTACAATATGATCATGCTAATATTAATATGATCACTTACAAATGAAGTGTATTTTTAAATTAGTACTGTATTCAGTTTATTCAGTTGCTGGAGACCTTATCAGTATGTTTTGAACACCTTGAGTATGTGCATCTATTTTTCAACCAAATTTTATAAAATCTACATGCAGATAAATATTTATATATGAAGATTTAGTATCTTAATCCAGATGTTCTATAAGAATAATATGCACATGACTTCAAAACTAGGTACAACTCCAGTGTAAACAAACACCATGATTTTCATATTGATAAATATTAAAATGATTTATATTTACTGTTTTAGAATATTTTCTTAAAATAATTATACTTGTTTTTTTCACATTTGAAAAATTTGTATATTAAAAATTACAAAAGAAAGAGTATTAAAAGAGCTAATGTTGGTATAGTATTTAAGAATTCCCATCACATACTTACCACATTAATATTCATGAATTCCACCAGGATCCATCTTATATTAGCGGCATGAGAGGCATTTTCTTTTATAACTTGAAGGTTACCAGTGAAAAACCTGCTCAAAAGTGTTACCTTGTTCCTGCCTGACCTGAGGCCTAGATTTATTTTTTATGAATCCTTTAAATAAGAGCAAGAATATCCTATCAAACTGCATATCCAGACCAATATATCAAGTGTTTTCAAACTTAGCTAAGAGAAAGGTGCTCAGTGTATTTCCTGTATTATCTTACTTAATTCTTACAACAATTCATTGAGGTGGGTATCATTACTTAATTTCCATACATGCAGAAAGCAATTAACATGCCCAACAGGCACAAGTGCCTTCACTCAATGAATGTCTTTTGAGTGTCTCCTTCGTGTTTGGGCTGCTCAGGCACATGAACATCACAAAAGAACAAAAACAAGGAAAACTTCTATCCATCTGGAGTTTATTTTCTAGGTAGTAAGTCATTATTTCAAAATAGATATACCTTATTAAAATTCTCTGCCTTCATTAAATTATACTACTAATGCTAGTTTAATGTTTTGTGTCTAATTAATCTCTCTAATCTTTTCTTGACTTAACCTCTAAAAGAAAAAAACTAATAGCAAAACAATATTAAAACAAATAAAAGCACATAGAATTGGGGGTAAAATATCACATGTACACATTTTTTATTAATTTATTAATCTTCCTATATGTTTCAAATTGTTCCTGCTGTTTTAAAACTATTCATTGCATGTCATAGCACAGTTAAAGATATGTCAACACTCAATTTGTCTGAATTTTATATTTTAGTGTTATGCATACTTTATGATATTATTGTTAGTGTAATGTAGTTCCTTAGTGAATTATATTTCCTTTTGTATCTTTGATATCAAATGTTGTATTTTCTCATTTTCTCCTAGTTATATCTGCATGTGATCCATAGTTCATGACAGGCTTTGATTAACAACAAATAATGCAATCCTAAATAAATGCTAAAAATTTTGGTGTGCTGTGTATGTCAGAATTATCACACAATGGACATCATGTAAATAATTGTTTGAAAGTAATATTCATTCAATTTAAATCTTTTAAAGTGAAACTTTTAAAAATCATTTAAAATACTATTTTTATTTTTGCATCATTTTATACTTTGTGACTTCTAAACATTTCAAATTTTTAAAGTGTTTTGACATTTAAAAAATGTTTAAACATTTATCCTGACCATGAGGAGTCAAATCACAGCAAATGTACATGTAGAAATGACTTAAGAATGTAAAATCCCAAGTTTTGAGTCTGGAAAGTATGAGAATTAAGAATAAAACTATACATTTTACCTATAAAAGATAATATGTAATGTATCATAAATTTTTATGGTTTAATGCATTAAAAGTTTAATCAGAAAATTCAAAGATTTCTTGCTTTCATTTGAGAAGTCAAAAGTGCTTTGATTGATTTTCTCTCACATATAATCTAATAAAATCCTTGGGATTTTATTAAATCAGACATCAAACAAAGGTCTGTCAATATCTCCTAGGGAGAAGAGCCTTAAGACAGTCTGATTCATTTTTTATATGTGCTTCATTTTCTTAATCATATATTTATCCCATTGAAGTACATACATATTCAAAGGTATAAAGTAGCATTTGTTTCCTGCAGCCCTTATTTTCAGAAGTAAAAATATTCATGAGAATCAGGGGAAAAAATATGCTTAGGGCATTTTAAATTAGTACAACTTAGAATAAATATTTTCAATAAAATGATTTCATTATTCAAAGAAACTTTATGTTTTAAATTGAGTGACTAGAAGGGTTTAAAATATGTATAAAATGACTTGCCAAGAAACAAGCAAAAACTGATAGTGTTCTTTGAATTTTGAAAGTCAATTTATTCTAAAAACAAATAATTAAAGTTTTCCAACAAAACTTGGATAGGGGATGACTATTCTTTGAATTAAACAAATGTTTTGGCCTGTGTATAAAATACATCATATATGATGGTGAGAATTTAGATATTTTAATGTTATAAATAATAAACTTTGGGAGAAGTGATTCACAAGGTCCCCATAATAATATTATTTCAGAAATAACTCAAAAGTCAAGATACCTTGTTTCATCTATTAATTAAATTCCCTGATTGATTTAGTCTGAACTTATTTGGTAAAAAGAAACAAATGAGTAGCCTATGGTAAAAAATCAAAGTGAGAGGGCTTACAGAGAAATGTTATCACTTCAGGCAGCAACTTGTGATAATTTGTTAAAGAAGAAGAAATAGGTAGAAAATAGTTCCTTTAAGGGCTTTGATATTTTATTGAAACTGGTAATTTTTCTTCAGAAACAAATGGGCCATAGAAATGAGTCATTAAAATTGTCACCTATTATTATCAGTTTTTACTTTCATACAGATTTATTATGCCCTGATATCAGAAAATGCTATTAATATATCTGAGAAATTTTTCATCAAAACCTCAATAAAAATGATTTATTTACAAGTTTTATTTTATATATTAGAGTGTAGTGTATCATACCCTGGGTATTAATGCAGTTTATTACATATATTAAGTCTTAGTGCATCAGATAGTATGGAATATACAAAATATTGAACAGGCTAAAAAAAGTAATAAAAGAAATAACTTCCATTTAAACTAAGCCAGAAACTACTATTTAGAAAAACCTGGTGCTCATGTTACAAAGAAAAGCTTATTTTGTTAAAAACAAGACTTTCAGGAGCTATTCAAATCAGCGTTCCCCTCTGGTAAGTGCATAAAAACTGGTGGAAATTAAGCATTTGACCATTGGGTTTTATAGTTTGGATATGAGGTGTCCCCTCAAAAGCTCATAAGTTACCTACCCAATGTAGCAGTGTTTAGAAATACAATCATTAGATATTGAGAGCTGTATCCTAATCAGTGGATTGATCCTTTTAAGGGATTAATAATTGAAAAGGATGAAGAATTAATGAATAGTTGTAGGAAAATTGGGTGTCCACAGGCAGAAGAATGAAACTATTTACAAAAATCAAATCAAGATGGATAAGATTTAAATGTAAAACCTGATACAAAGAATTTCTTTTAAACTTTCTAGCACCACCTCTGAAATTCCAACATTAAAGTACTTTGAGACCAGTAAAAATTTCTTCATGCCTGAAGTACTTGTGGATATGTGGTATCAGAACCTTGAGTTGCTGTAAATTATGGCCTTTATCATGCCATATTTGATCTGCAATCTTACAGTAGTTTTTTTTTTATTGTTTATTTACTTCTTCTTTTTGACATGTTTATGTACCAGTTCTCTAATTTATGGAGTCTCTCATTTCATCTTATCACTGGGATTTGCCTATCCTACTTTTTGCAATTACCATTTCTGACAACATTATTACTTAGCATCTAGGAGTCAATATCAGTTACAAATGCCAACTGCAAGATGGAATTTGACTGCCCATCTCTGGTTACTGTCTCTTTTGTCATTTCTAAATCAAGGTTTATGCATCAGTGTGCATTTAACATGCATTAGAATTCATGTTGGCATTTGAATGCTCTTTGAAACACTCCCTGTTATCTCCTTGTATTTTCTTCTGTGTTTTAACAGCTAAGATACTTACTGATTTGAAGGCACAGCAAGTCTAATAAAAGGTATTATGAAGTTCCCTTTCACTGCCATTGAACCAAATTGCTTCATATAACTTAGATCTATTTTTAAGAATAAAAGTTCTTGCTTACAACTACAATGAATAGCATTGTAAATTTAAAGGGAAGAAAAACAAAGATAAAAAGTTCTGCTAAATATTAAATAAATGTCCTCACATTCATTTCTTGTTTTTTTTTTTTTCACTTTATTCGAATGCCAAATCTCTACAACTAAAAATACAGTATCAAAAGAACTAATCCCGATCTATCTTCCTGTCAAGAAGCCAAGCATGAAGTTTCTACCATGCAGTACAGTAAATTCTATTTCAGAGCTACATTATGTGATGGGAAATTCAAACAAACAAAAAAAAATCTTTATTTTGATCTGATAATGTTAGAAAAAGTTCTCGGAGAAAGTGATACCTAAACCTTTGAAAGATGAGTATGAGTTTGACTAGAATGTGATACACTGATGGTTAGAAAATCCAAATTGTATTCAATAGCTATCACAAGCTTAAGATGTTTAAGAAAGCAGTGTGTTTATAGAAGCATAAGCAACTCTTCTCAACCTGATCATTGCTTCCTTGTGTAGTCTTTCCCACTCAGTTTGCCTGATTTCATCTTTTCATTCATATCCTTTCACAGGGCTTGATTTCTGCCTTGCAATTGTATAGGGATCAAGTATGTGTAAGGTACAGATTACAATAACTAAGTTAAAAACTAAAAATCCTGAAGAAAGATTTATAAGTGATGGAATTTTTAACTGATGTGCCTCCAAAATGCAAAACAGAAACATAAGAAATATTAATCTCTTTTTAGATCCTGGCATCACTGAATAATTGTGAGTCTATTCACTGAAAAAGTAAAAGAAAAGAATAATTTTATATTATCAATATAAAAGATGAATAAATAAATTAGAATCTTATAACAAGGCACAGAAAATCTTTTACTTGCTATTTTTGTTTTCTGAATCCTATCATATGTAGGTGTTTTCATCTTTGTATAGATATTCCATTTTTTCAAGTATCTCCTACACCTTTTCCCTTAGAAAAATATTTTATTGTATGAGAAAGAATAATCTGACAATCAATGCACTGATATTTAAAAGGTCAAGATTTTTCCTATGAAAACACTGTCATTTTGCTCTTTGTTCTTCAGATTCTTCTGAGCAACAATTAATTAATTCAATTAAACCAACTCTAAAGCTGTAGATTGTCATAGATCATAACCTTTCAAAGTGTCTGTGTGTTCTTTCTCAAATTTACCTTAGTTAGCATATTTTAATGGCATCACACAAAGGAATAGGATTAAGTGTTCCTGGTGTTAAGAAAAGACGCTATGCCCTGCCAATTATAGGCATGAGAATGAGAGAGATGGCATTTCAAGACAGACAAACATCAGCCCAATGACTCACATACAAAAAGATCAAGAGTGATGGGGGCAGCTACATGAAGTGACATGTCATCTTTATACATTTATTATTTTGACATCATGGTTCACCTTTATTTTATCAAGTATATTCTAAGGAAAAGACATATCATTAAGTGACTGGGAAAAATCTAGATGCTATTTAATTAACACAAAGTGAGAAGGAAACAGCATTAAGATTATCAACTTTAAAAAAGGGCATATTTTTATTAATGCGCTAATAATACCATTTCTTTATGCTTTTCTACTAATAGATCATCTTTATTGAGGATTTATTGCATTATTTCTACAAAACCTTTAAAGAAGAGCTCATTCCAATACTCCTCAAAGTATTCCATTATTTATTTAAATATAGATTTTATAACAAGTTTTAAATAGAAATTTCATTTACTATGTATGTTAATTTTCTAATCTCATTGGTGATAATCTAAGGCTACAGAAATCTTGCAAAATAAAAACTGAATATATGATACATAATCTTCTCAGTAAAATTTAAAACAATTGTCTTATATATTGCTTTTCCAAATTTTACATATGCACATGTACCTTTTAATGTGCAAAATTAGACTAATCATGTTTATTTAATTAATTATACCTTTTTTATTATTTTCATTTTTCATTGTGATAGTTCTGCAATGAAATGACTTCTCCATACTTTTAATTATTTCCTAAGAATTGGTTCTCAAGGTAGGATTTGAAGAGAATTGCTCTGTGGAGGGGTATTATTACAGTATTGAAAGGGAAGCACTTTGTTGCTATTTTCCTTTTGATCATGCTGTTATGTATATGTCTGTGGTAACATTGGATTTATTGTATTTTTGCTCTTTATCCATTTATCATTCATATCAGACTAGAAGTCACTGAGAATGTCCATTTCATCATTCTTATTAAGCATAACACCTGATATACAGCAGATTCTTATTACTTTAATAATGTTTAATAAAGTGGTGCATATATCAATCATTCTTTAACTTTAATAAGTCAGAAGTGCCTGTCTATATTTTATAGAACAAATTTGCTAATACTGACAAATCCCTTGAAATTCTTACAAATTTGAATGAAATACTTGAGTCAATTTAATATTCAGAACACCTTAACCTTATGTATTTGGTTGGGGCTTTGGTAAATAGGTAGGGGATACACTGTTTTTAACAAATATAATTGTTACTGCTTAATTCCAGAGAATTAAATGCATTCAATATTTTAAAAAGAGAAACATCTTTGTAAATATGGTTGTTCATGAATCAAATTATGTGTCCTTAAAAGATGGAAGTCCAAACTCTTGATACCTTATCCTGGGACCTTATTTAAATTATTTAAAGTTTAATTATTTAAGATGTGGTCACATTTGGATGGTGTGGTGTCCATATAAAAGAGAAGAGATAAAGAAATGCATACATAGAAACCATGTCAGGACAGAAAGGCAAAGCCTGGAACGCCAAGGAGTCCTGGTACACCCACCTGCAAGGAAGAGACAACCTAGAAGATTCCAGAGGACAATGGCCTGCTCACGCCTCTAGCTTCAAGAACAGTGACATAATATAAATGTCTGTTGCTTTAAGCCAGTTTGTAGTGCTTTATTATGGTATGGTAGCCCTGTGAAACCAACTTGAGAGTTAGCAGTCTCAGCAGAGAATATAAAAGCTTGCAGATTGTCAGTGTGGTAAGATTTTATGAAGAATACTAATGTATGACTGATCAATAACACGAGAAAGTAAAAGCATGCTCTACTCTCCTTCCCAAGTCACCACCAGCATCAGTTTGAGGATTAATGAGACAACCACCTAAAATCTTAACTGGCATCTTACAAGCACCAGATGTGAAAGTGTAGGTGGACAGAGGCTAAAGACAGCACCGAAAAGATCATGAAGAACAAAGGAATGCAAAACATATGTAGAAAAAAATGGAATGATTGCAAACAACAAAGCAAGACTTAGTTCTAATATAATTAGTTTATAATTATGTTTCTAAGCTATCACTATAACGAATGTCTGAAATAATCAAATTACATAAAAAGAAAGGTTTGTTTTGGTTTATGGTTTAGGAGGTTTCAATCCAGGATCGATTGTCCTGTTGCTTTTAGGCTTTTGGCAAGGCAACACATTATGGTGAGGAGCCTGTGATCGCCAGGAAGCAGAAGACAGAACTGGAAAGGACCAGAGTGTCATTATCCTCTTCAAGGAATTGTCTCCAGTGACCTGAAGACTTGTCACTAGGCCCTACTTTCTAAAGGCTTCACCATCTGCCAATAGCACACTACTGGGTACCAAGCCTTTATCACACAGCTCTTTGGGGAATACTATAGATTCAAAACCCAGCAGAAGGAAAAGGAGCATTGACTCTCTAGACATTAAGAGCTTACGAAATGACCAGCTTGTACGGCCCCTTCAATTGTATACAGGGAAAATAAAAGAAACTATTTCATTGAACATTTATGGGAGTTATTGCTACCCTCCTTAGACTTTTGCAAGGCTCCTGTGTGAAAATCTAGGAAATCTGACAATTTCTGTTTTCCCAAGTGAGAGGTTAACTGTGAATAAGAGCCTGAGTACTTGCCATGATGACATTGCTGAGCAGGGTGTGAAAAGACACTGCAGATGGTAGAAGTTTAAGAATTATGATGTGACCAGGTGTTAGATAAGCCAAGAGTCTCAGGCTAGGTGCATAGGAGACAAATGTATGCCTTCCAAGTGTATGGAAATGTATGATTTCCAAACTCCCACACCAACACTGGACATTATCCAAAGCGAGAGTTAAATGTTCTCCTTCTGTAACATATAAAAGATGTCTTCAAACTTCCTGAACCCACCCTGGAGGGTCCCAAGAAAGGGAGTTATCTATGAAACCTGAGATGCAGTTCTGATCTGTCTAGCAGGTATATATAAAATCACGAATTGACTGAGGAATGGTAGGAATGGATTAAGAAAAGCTAGACTGAAATCCTCTCTATACTCTTTCTATAGAAATAAACTCTCATTTCTTCAAAAGTCTTTCAGATACCTTTACAGTTTCAGTAATTATACTCCACGATGATAATTACATGATGATTTCTGACACTTTAGATAATGACCATGATGCTTAACATAAATAACACATCTTAAATCCAAAGGGGCTATTGACTTTGTCCTTGCAGCACTGTATTTCTGAGAAACATTCATTAATGAGTAACAGAAGCTCATCAGCAGGCTAACCTCTCCACTGTCTCTTCCCACTGACAATTTTCCATCTTTGATCTAAAATTAGTTCTCCCTTTTGGGGGGAGCTGAAATTTTCTGTTTGTTTGTTTTGTTTTGTTTAATGGAGAAGGTGACTTGTCTTCCAGAATTCTGCCCTATTATTCAACATTTTCTCCTGCTTCACTAACCATATGAAAATATAGCACTTTCCCAATAATTGAGAGAGTTACTTCAAGAAAAACACTAAATCTTTATTTTCTTGTAATTCTTTAGGCAAAGAGAAGCTGACAGAAAGCTCTTAAATTGCCCTTTAGGAAAAATATATTTTCTGTGCTAAGTCTTTCAGAATTTTGTAGAACATCTGCAAATCTTGTATGAAAGAGCTGAATGCATTTTTTTCTGCTTCTATATTAAGTAATTTATTTTTATGCTTATTTAAAAGTGTTAATTACAAAGCTGGTGAAGTTATTCTTTAAGATCTGTATTATCTTGTGATTTCACACACACTCATGAAATATCTTTGTCTCTGATTAACAAGTATCAATCTGTTCTGAGTAAGTCTAAGAACAATTCAACAAGGTAGTCCTTTTGGGATACAAAATGAACACATATTAATGTACTATTAATAAAATAATAGCATTTAGTATATACTAGTTTCTACTATTTGAAACATAGGATAGAAAACAGCAATATTTTATAACTATATAATACAGATTATTTAATAGATTGTAATTTTATCTATAAAAGGAAAAAAAATTAATGGTATTTTATTTATCCAAATCTATATTAAAATATTTCTCATTCCATTGTGAGAAATACCTTGTGTTTAAAACAATGGTCATTTTTTTCTAATTCATAGTTCTTTGTCTTGAAATCCTTCTGTTGACTTATATACTTGTTTAGATAAATAGATGAAGTTTTCCTATTCTAAACTTAACATAATAGTTTATTGTAAATATATATGTATT
This sequence comes from Sciurus vulgaris, assembly GCF_902686455.1. Taxonomy (NCBI): domain Eukaryota; kingdom Metazoa; phylum Chordata; class Mammalia; order Rodentia; family Sciuridae; genus Sciurus; species Sciurus vulgaris. The sequence goes on along the minus strand of NC_136470.1, from coordinate 33,866,499 downwards.
CCCCACATTATTAGAGAAGTTGACTATGGCCACAAATATCTCAAATGGGAAAACAATACTGTAAGATATTTGATATTTTCACTCATTAATTGTTCTTCAATTTAATACTTTATTTTAACCCATGTCCAATATTAACTGAACTTTAAATGGACATAAATACTTAATATTGCTTGAATAGGAAACTATGTGGAACCTCACTATAAAATGTAATTATCCACCAATTATCTGTCCCATATGCAAAGCCATTTTTTTCTAATCAAAACTGCTTCCAACTGTAATAAAATATTTCCAAGAGGCATCCATAAAATATTCACTATCATAGCACAAGACAATTTCTCATGTTCACTTAATAAAATCAAAGAGAATATCAAGAAAAATTTTTATTTATGGAAGAGTCAACCGCAAAAATTATCATTTTTAGATATAAAATGTGTAATAATATAAATGGTAAACAAATGAAGAGTAAGAAAAAAAATAGAGGGTTACCAATTATTACCGAATGTAGATGGAAAGTAAATAGACAGGAGTGTCAGTCTCAAGGATAATCACTATATTCCTTCTTGCCCCCAAAAATGAACTTTGCTTTAATTCTATACTCATCTGCTGTAGTGATGTGTGTATTGATCTTTTTTTTTTTTTTTTTTTTTTTTTTGTAATTTTGCACTATTTATGTGTATGCAAGTCAGATGAAAGGGAGTAGTAAACCCCATTCCGATCTTTATTTTTTTTTTCTTTTTTGAAATTTTGGAGTTCTTTAAGTGATTTTTAAACATTCAAGGTATTATAATTTAAGTGACTGAATGTAACTTTGCATTTAGATGACCTAACAGATGCTAAGTTTGGCAACTGGCCTTGAAAACATACAGTTCTTGTAATATATCAGATGATATGTATAAAGTAAAATATCAGAAAGAAGAGAGCATCTGTAATGGCAAGTTGAAACAGATAATTTGGCATGGTGACAGTATTTGTAAAAGCAGTGCCGGGTATGTGGTGTTTTTGTCATGCACATGTCTGACGTGGTTCTGAAGCATATAAACATGATTGGTGAGCTAGCCATGTCCCCTGTGTTTGGAGAGTAGTGAAGCATGACACTCTGTGTGCTATCTTAGCCTTTTTCTGTTATCCTTGATGACAGCATCTGATAGCATGTCTGGTTTAACCATTTCCCTGAAGTAAGGCTGAATGGTTGTGATGCCTTTCCAATTTCCTCCCCAGTAATTCTTTGGGAGCTTGGCTTTACTTTTATTAACCCCAGAGGTCTCTCCCTTTGTTTAGTTCTCCCAAACTGTATCCAACTCTCAAAATCCAGCAAAATTGATGGAGCACAATCCTGTACAATATGCTTCTTTGTAAGATCACCTTAAAAGCTTCGGCACTTAAAGAAAATCAATAGTACTTGATGTGGTTTCGTGGCTTTCGGTCTCTTGAACACTAAATTCAACTTGATCCATTGCTATTAGTAGTTTGGTGTCATAGTTCAGCCACCTAGAAAGATAAGTGTCTTGGTCCATCATCTGCCATAGATTCACCTTCATTGACAGGGTTAATGAGTTTCAAATTTACATTTTTATATAAATAAATGGTAAGCATCACAATTATGATTTATTTTATGTAATCCCAATATCATGAAATGAAATGCTGATTTATTAACAAATGATTTGTTATCTGGGTTTTCCAGAGTAACAAAATGAGTAGAATGTGTATAATATATGAAAGAGATTTATTGTGAAGAATTGGTCCACACAATTATGACTCCAGAAACTGCAAAATTTTCTGGGTAGCTCAGCTTGTGGAAGACCTAGGAATTGCTTATGTTCCACTCAAACCTGAAGACAGTGTGCCAGAGAACCAGGACAGGTGCTGACTGTACAGATGAAATCCAAGAATAGCTGGAGAATTCTCTCTTACTCAGGGTAGTCTGTCTTTTTGTACTATACAGACCTTCTGCTGGTTGGATAAAGGGTATCCACCTTATAGAAGTTAATGTGCTTTACTCAAAGCTACTGATTTGGATGTTAATCCCTTCCAAAAGCATCCAAAATAAATCCTGACCAAATGTCTGAGCACCTTATGTCCCAGCCAAGTTGACACATAAAATTAATCATTACTGAGTCCCAGTTTAGATGTTAGTGGTGTTTAATAAGGATGTTGATAGATGCAGGGCCAATTTGTGACATGGGCCCAATCATCATTATCATCATCATCATCATCATCATTTCATACTGGGGATTGAACGCAGTGACTCAACCACTGAACCACATTCCCAGAATTTTATAATTTTTATTTTGAGACAGGGTCTTACTGAATTGTTTAGGGTCGTGCTAAGTTGCTGAAGCTGTTTGAACTTGTGATTCTTCAGCCAGTCTCCCAAATTACTGGTATTATAGGCATCTGCCACTGATCTCACTCAATCATTATTATAACTCTATGGAAACTGGAACCCACATGAAAGGAATCTTGCATCTTAAGGCTTCAGAGTTTACTAGATATATCCTGTGAAAATGAACCTAAAGAGATAAATTGACAGGAGACCAAATTTTCTTATAAAACACATTTATTCTAAAAGAATATTATGTTTATATGATGGAATACTTTACAACCATGTGTATGCAAATAAGTAAATAGCATTCTAATGTAATGTGTAACTAATTAGAATAATTTTTTTAAAATCCACTGCAATGATGCTTCCCAAGTATTTATTGAGAAGGAAAATCTTATAGTATTATCTAAGCCACTATGTACATTTTTACTGAAAAATAAATTCATTTGGGCTCTTTTGATTGTAACATATATGATAGAAAGGGCAATATTCTTTCCAAGTTTATCATTAGGCCTCTGAAATGCCAATGTGCAGGTCTCAGCACCAAGGAGTATAGGAGAGGCAGAGCCTGGCAGAATAGACATGGGAACTGGTAGGAAAATATTGAATCTTTAAGATGCAACAGAAATGAATTAATTAAGGAGCACACGTTATTATCAACTATGTTATGCAAGCTATATGAAGTTTAATTTATATATGTGTGAAAATATTTAATAGTCAACAATACAGTTATATAATGGTTATTTCATAACAAATTATATGCAAATAGCATATTAATGCATATGAACACGGAATCATCTCCAAAACATGTTGGTAATTTCAGTAAAATCTTTGACTTGAGTGAAAATGGAGCTGTCAATGTCAATGTGATTGACATCCGCAGTCAAAGATCCAGAAGAGCTGGACATTCAAGTTATAACTTAATGCATTTTTATCCCTTTGTCTAACTGTTTTAGATAACCACACTGTCTTGGAACTTGGGATGAATACTGTGATAGTTTTTTTTTTAATTTTTTTTTCTCTTATTTCATGCTTTTAAAAAGGCAAGCCTTAAATGTCACATACACTAAAAAATAATAATTCAAAAAATGTTTTAGCTTGAGAAACTATTTAGATAAGATTATGATGTACTGCTAGCTTCATAAACCTTAAAATTATAAAATAATAAAAAGATATATATGAGGATCATTTTGACAGTAATGCAACTTTTATGAAATGTAATCTTGGCAGTGACAAACACATAAACAATTAGTGTTATATAATTAAGCTTTTGAAAGCCAGATTTCAAAACGTTTGGCAAATCAAAGAACTATTAATTAATCCATTTGCTGGACAATATTTTAGCAAAATAAGAAAAAAAATATGTTTTTCTTGAACACTGCCAAACATTGAATAAATTTATGGTCAAAACAGGCTCTGTTTTGAAGAACATATTCAAGTATCTAATTTTTCAAAAAAAAAAAAACCTTTAATAGATTAGGATGTTTATTATTGGAAAAATTTAAATAACTAAATTTTGTTAAATACACAAGAATTTTGTTAAAATCCTTTAGGAACAGGGAATATTATATATTACAAACTATAGCCGAATGTTTTGTGTTGCAATTGCACTTAACAGGTATGCCGGATCTCTCATTAATAGTCACTATTTCAATAATGTAATAAAAACAATAATGTTTAGAAATTCGGATTTCAACATTTTCTTTTTCTTTACAATGTGCAAGTTTGGACATCTTAAACACTTTAACAATCAATTAAAAATTCTGAAAAAGTTAAAATATTATGCTATATATTTATCTTTGAGTTTTTGTAATGAATTTATATTATAAAATTGAAAGGTAATAGCAATTTAAGCCTTTCTTTATTAAGAACAGAAAAAAAGAATACCCTTTAATATGTATTATGTTTTATTCATATTATGTCTACATAGACAAATAGAAATATTTACTAAATGCAAATTATATCAACCTTATTCTAAGTTCTTTAGATATATTAATTCATTTAATACAACCATATAGTTTTGTAAATATAATTCATTTCTTCAAATTATGGAAGATACAACTAAATCTTAAAGACAATTTATTATTTTCAGAAAACAAATGACATTAAGATTCAATTTATCTTATTTTATAAAAGTCATTGAAGCAGGAATTGATTTATCAAAAATTCCTGTATAGATATATGTCTTTGAAATACTCAGAAAATATTTTATGAGCTAATTCTCTTAACCAACTCTACATTGTCATCCAACCATCCATGCTACTGTTTTTTAAGAATCTATTATTTTGAAATATGCTTACTGAAGACCTAGTAGAAAGGCACATGGGAGAATAAGAATGAGTAATCTTTCAACCCAATTTTCATAAAGCTTAAGTCCTGATCATTATAACTTTTACTCAGGACAATTTGTAATTTTCTAAGAGCTTTAGACTAATGCTGCATAATTGCTTGTATCATTATGTATTATTGTTTTTGAAGTATAATTGGGAAAACATTTGTCTAAACCTTTTATCAGATTTCTTAATTTACTTTTTTATTCAATTGCATATGGTCCCAAGAAATTTATGTAAGAATATTACTGATCAGAAACTAAACGCAAAAGTAATTATGATTCTATTTAATCAGTTATTTAAAATAGGTGCTATAAGAACAATGACAAGAGCATTGATAAATATATTTTTGAAACACAATGCCATTCAAATATTTAACCACAAGTAAAACTGAGAAAAGGTACCAAAAATACTGAAATGATTATTCTATCTTTGTTTTCCTAAAATAACTAAAACAACAAATATCAAGTCAAGTCCTATTTTTTATATCCATGTTATTGTCTATTTTTTAAAAAGTGCTACAAAAATTGCAAAGAATGTAATTAAATAATGCCTGTTTCATTTATAAGGTTGATTCAGATCTCCCAGGACATTGATCAATATCAGGCAATCTATACTTTAATCCAGGGATGCAAAAAATCATGGAACCAGAAATATTTTTATAACTAAACATTTATTTTTCCTTTATAAAACTATGATCTTCTCCTCAATAAATTATTTTAGATTTTTAAATTATCTTACTCTGATAAAATCACATACCTATTGTATAAATTTTAAAGTATTAATTTTCTCCCTATTATTGAGAAATAACAGTGCAATGGGGTAAGGAAAAAAAGAGATGAAAACATACAAATGTGCTTTAGTGCAATGTTATACTATATTACCACAATAGAGTTACCATATTATAGCATTTACTCTTTACAAGTTGTCTTAAATTCTGTTTTTTGGATGTGCACCTCTTTATATTTGCTTATTTAAATGCAAACTGCCTCTATATGATTTTAACATCTTCTCCACATATTTTATATAATAAACCCTTTGAGTACAAATATAAAAAGGAAAATTTAATATTTATTTAATGCTAAAATAAAAAGTGAAATTACCTTCTATTTATAAATATGGTATTTTAAAACTTAATTAACTTTTAACCAAAAACTCCATTACTTGGTTTAGGATCATTTGAAGAAAGACTAGATTGATATATTAAATTAAGCCTTATGACAGAGTCACATAATTTTGCAAATTTCTCTATTCATTAAAGCCTCCACAAATTATAAAATATGCTTTTTACCTATGTATTTAATATTTACATATGAGAGAAATATAATTGTTTATTATTGAAAAATAGCACTAGTAATGAATGGAATTAAAATTTATGTTCCCATCATTTTACGAACTGTACAGTAGCAAGAATATAGACTAAAAACAACTCTAAAACATTAAAAAGTCTCTTGGAGATAAGTTTTTTTATTCCAATATAAACGTCCAATCATTTATTAGACTTTTCAAGAATGACTTGTCTGTAGAAGAATGGCAATGGATTTCATCCAGTCCCAAAACTTGGGAAGAAAATTAAGTAAAATATTCGCAAGTGCCAACTTCAAAGCATATTTTCCATGGTAACGGTAGTTCAAAAGCCTGTGGTTGCAGATTTTTGCCAATTAGCAACTCCAAAGGGTGCTATTAGATTCTTCAAAAACATAAGGGACATGGTTTTCATCTGTGATTGCTATTCCTCCTTTACAGCATGCTGTGATAAAAGATGGAATGCACAGTGGCATACAGTTTAGTTCCTACTTATAGTCATATAACTAGTTCATAAAGAGAACAATGCATATTATGGTATAATACTTTTCAATTAAGAATAATTGCATTTGCTAAATCATCAGCACTAACCTAAAATTCTTTCATTGAAGCAGATTGTGCAATATCAATAGCAAAAGTAAACCACATTTAACATCTAGAATATGGAATCTTCTTACAATGACTATCATTTAAGCCATGAGCTAGAGAATAAATGACACATGCATAATGAGAAGCTTTTCTACAGTGAACATGGCAACTGGGGATAGTCTAAGAATTATTATTCATAATTAAACATTGACTACATGTTTACATTGCAATTTACAAGACTATTCAATTTCCACTTTTTTTCCATTTCTAATCATTACCTTGAAATCTTATGAAACATTATATCTCACCAACAAAACTCTACATTTTACAAAATATAATTGTATAACATTATTATTATCTTGATTATTTGTAGAAATGATTTTATGGAGCTATAATCAAATATACTGAAAATTAAAGAAATGAAAAGGAGTTCATTTCTTTATTAATAACAAACACTAAGAGTAGTTTTCTTCTTAATCTTTGGCTAAAAAAATTCCATTCAGTCAGGTAAGAAAAAAAAAAAAAAAAACATTGTCATTGTTATAACACAGTTCAGTTTGAAATATATTTTAAATTATTTAGAGTTTGGACAAATATGTCACAATAGCTAAGTTCTCAGGATATTGATGTTATTAAAATAATAATATTATAATGTTCTAAAACAAAGCAAATAATTCTCATGTAACATGACAAATTGCAAATATTCAAAATTCTTCTATGAAAAAGTTCCAAATTATTTTACTTAAAATAAACTTTAAAATTAGACCTCTATCTCTTAACTAAATGTCTTTTTCTACTTTACTGCTCAGATAATAATGGAAATAACTTAGACTGAACACTAAATAAGAAAATGTTTTTCTAACATGTGTTCTCAAACCAATAGTTCATCACAAACAAAATATTTGGAAAGGGTCCATTAATTTTCAAACTCTGCCTTAACGTAAAATTAATGTTTTAATCATAGGCAAGATAAGCAGAATGTCGGAGCTGTAGTTTAGATTGAGCATTTTAATGTTAGTATTTTGAACTATATTAACATAAAACATTAACTATTTTCATTTTCTTAGATGGCTCCAATGATTTCATTGCATCTAAAATTCTTCCCTAAATTACATTTATAACATATACATTTATATGTATATGTATACATATAAATTATATACATATATGACATTTATATACATATAAATGTCATATGCATTTATAACAGAAAGCACATAAGCACCTTTAAAGGAAAAAACAAAAGAAAGGATGCTAGTAATGTTAAGAGAAGAAATTTGAGAAAAATTGTTTCCAAAAAATGCCAATTGTCAAAAAAGAAAGTATTGATGATGTAGGTTTTGTTATTCTGGAATATCTGTTGATGAGGCCATAGAACATGAAATATACTGCTATTTCTTTTTCTTTAAATAACATTTTGCCTAAAGAATTTTGAACTTTCAGAAGTTTTCTTGCTAGTCTGCACCTTTTTCTTCAAAAGAAAGAAGCATAGCCATTTTTTTAAATTGACAAGCCAAAATTTTATGTAGTAGGGATCTCCAGCATGACATTGTGTACATGCACACACACACACACACACACACACACACACCATGAAATATGGAATGACTAAATCAAGTTATCCAATACATGAATCATCACACACATGTATTTGTTTGTATGATAAGAAGAATAAAATCTACCTTAACACTTTGAAATATATAATACATTGTTATTAACTATGGTCATAATGATATATAATAGAACTCTTGAAATTATTTCTCTTTTCTAACTGAAATTTTCTGATCAATATTTATCCAACCCCAAAAGAGTATAGTTTTAAGAGAGTTATTCTATCCTAAGATGACAAATTCCATATATGTTGAAAACAGATAAAAAACTCTGAGACTGGTATATCCATGTCAACATTTTGAAATAGGGTAGTTGAATAGTGTAGAGCAACAGGGAGCAAATTGAAATAAAAAATGTTAGAAGTATTTATTGCATAGCATCTAAATGACCATGAAAACTTAAGGAAAATGATTTTTCAGGGTTTATTTAAAAGATAAGAGTAAAATAAAGTTTTGTTAAAAAATACTGGTTTCTGAAAATGAAAAAGTTTATCTATTCAATAAGTTTTACTTTATTTTAATACTTTCATTTTTCTTTCCATTATTTTTAAATTAACAAAACAAATTAATATCTCTTCCAAAATCTGTCACTGCTGTTTCTCAAAAAATCTCTCTTTTTTTCGAAACAAGAGGGGCATCAAGAAATAAAGTAAATGTCACATGGCATGACATTCGGTCTGTATGAAAATCTATGCTTTGTCCAACAGACTTGCTTTGTTTAAGTGAGCTAGGAACTGGTCATTTAAAAGAAATCTTTAGTACTAGGCATATAACTCAGAGATAGAGCTCCTTCCCCAGCATGCACAAGCTCTGGGTTCAATCCCAGTACTACAAAGAAACAAAATAAATCTTTAATGTGATATTTACTTTTCCTTAGAGACATAGTATTTACTGTCTGTTAAAAAAAAAAAAAGGGAATTTTTTTTAAATCGGTATGATTTTTAAATGTCGATAGAGTAATCTAAATGAATATCTAGTACGTATGAATCAAATAAAAGGGTATCACTAGAAATTCCATTCTTGTTATAGGGCAAAAATTATTTTCTTTGTCATTAATAAAACTGATGATAGAGTGGACTCTCATGACAATTTCTTGTTTTATTCAATTCACAGACCATAATGTAAACCTAGAGTGTGCAAGGAACTGTACCAGATGATTGATACATCACTATGAATGGACACATATGATTTTTATTTTACAGAGTATATCATCAATGTTGGAAAAATACATAAACATGAAATTACAGACATGAAAGAACTGCAGAGTGTTATAAGAGCATGCAATGAGAAGAGCTAACTAAATTCTGTGTCAAAGAATGTCTCCTTTAGGAAAGATGACCTAGGAACACTTAAGAAGGAGATAATGCATTTTAGTGGAGGAGAGAAGGGAGTAGACAGAAAAAGAGAAGTTGGAATCCAGGTGCAGAGTGATGGGGTTGCTATTCCATGACTACCATAGTAAAAGTGGTTAGTATTAGGTCACTAAAGAATGTAGAAAGTAGTGAAGTAAGAGAAAAGGCCTATCCCCAATTATGTGGGAACTTACAAAACATAGAAGGAATGACAGAATTTATCTTGAGAATAATGGTAAGCAGCAGCAATAGTGTAAAAACTTATTCTTTAAAAGTTACCTTTTAAGTCAGGTATGGTGATGTATACCTACAACACCAGTTATTTGGGAGGTTGAGGTATGAAGATCACAAGTTTGAGGCTAGTCTGGGCAATTTAGTGTGAGCCTGTCTCAAAATAAAATTTTAGAAAGAGCTGGGAATGTAACTCAGTCATAGATTGTTGCCCTAATATCTATAAGAACTTGTCTTCAATCCCAAATACAGGGGGGGGAATCATTTCTACTAATGATTTAGAATGGACTAAATAAATGTGAGTCTAGGACAACAATTCAAAAAGGAAGGCTACTTAAGTGAGAACTGGTACTAGGGTAGATGCTATTGCAATTTTCTAAATAATGTATCACTGAGAGGGCTAAAATTGTCTGTCAAATAAGATAAACAAGGATGAGATAAGCAAGTATAAGCTCACAAGCTAGTAAAACATTTCTTGGTGTGTCTGCGATCATTGTGGTTTGGATTCTAATACTCTCTAAAAGTTAATATGTTAAAGACTTGGTTCCCAGCTGTGGTAGTATTGGGAAGTGATGAAAACTTTAGGAGGTGAGGACTAGTTAGAGAAAGTAGGTCATTGAAGTGCCTCTGGAAGTTATAGTGGGTTTCCAGTTGCTTTTTCTTGCTTTTTCCATCTCTGTCTCTACCCTGCCTCTCTCTCTTTCCCAGCTTCCATGAGGTGAAAGCTTTGTTCTACTGCAAACTCCCCTCCATGATGTTCCACATTGCTCATATCCCAAAATGATGGGGCCAGGTGATGATGGAATGAAACTCTGAGCCAAAGTACTTCTTTTCTCCTTTAAATTGATTATCTCAGGTACTTTGTCACAGTAACAACAAGCTAAATAATACAGTGACTGAGTTTACAGCAGAGATTAACATTTGGAATAGTAGAATGATTAACTAAGATCTTCCTTCACCAACATAGGCAGCAACATCCAGTACATTGAGGGGCAGCAACAGTACTATGTTCTGTTCTAAGAAAGAATTTGCCCTCTTTTTTTTAAGGTGGGAAATCCATTCTCTCCCACTCTTGGACATTATAGTTCATAATTCATGGATCTGGAGACTCTGGGATTTATACTGGTGGGTTCCACACTGGTTCTCTTCTTAGATTTAGGCTGACTAATACCACAGAAATTCCTTTTTCTCAAACTTGCAGACAGCAGATGGTGGGAGATCTCAGTGTCTACAATCTCTTGATCTTTATTGTATGTGTCTGTGCCTCAGATTAGATATGACTTTCTAGAGAACTTTGACTAATTCATATTTAGATAAAATAGAATTAAGTGCTAATTGAATGGGGTTGGTAAAGTGAGAAAAGGAAGAGCCAAATATTTGCCCCTAGGTTTTAATAAAAGTAGGTGACCTTGCCATTGATAGAGATAACCATTTGTGGAAGTAAGACAAAAAAGAGTTCCATTTGTACCTGATAAGCTTAATTTTATTAATTTAAAAGTATTTATACCTGCTAAATTTAATTTTATCAATACATATTCAAATGTAAATATTAATCATATCAATGAAATACAAATCTGAAGTCAGTGTTGAGTAGCAATACATTTTTCTAAGAAAGCAAATAAAATTTATTATTTTATAAAATGGGTCTTTATGTCCAATGCATGAACTTATGTTAATAACAAAAAAGGAGTTTTTTTTTTGTTTGTTTTCTGACTCTGACCCCTTCAATTCAATTAAGTAACAGAAAATAGTACCTTATGGGTGTACTCTAATTTTGTATCCTGTTAATTTGCTGAATTCATTTATGTGTTCTAGAACATTTCTGGTGGAGATTTTTGGGTCTTCTAAATATAGGATCTTGTTGTCAATTAACAGTGATATTATAGTAACACAAGACATGTCAATGTCTATAGCAGTATGATTCACAATAGTTAATCTATGGAACCAACCTAGACATCCACAAGTAGATGAATGGGTAAAGAAAATGTGGTATATATTCCCAATGGAATATTACTCAACCATAAGGAGGAATGACTTTATGACTTTTCCTGGTAAGTGGATGGATTTATAGACTATGTTAAGTGAAATAAGCTAGTCCCAAAAAACCAAAAGTTAAATGTTCTCTCTGTTATGTGGATTTTAGCCTACAACAAGGGGTGGAAAGGGGAAGAATACAAGTTCAGTGGATTCGATAAAAGGGAATGAAGTAAAGAGAAATAGGAAAGACAGAGGACTGAATCTGACATAACTTCCCTATATATATATATGAATACACCACAGTGAATCTCAACATCAGGTATATATCCCCAAGTCTAGGATACTAATTAGAATAAGATATATTACATTCTTTATAAATATATAAAAATATGTTCTGCTGGTATGTATAAATAAAAATAACAAATAAAAAATTTAAAAAATTGTACCTTAAAGCTTATTTCCCTGTCATGGAAGGAAAGATCAAAAGAAAGTAGGCTGAGGAGTGCACTGTAATAATGAAATTAAGACATTGTCAACAACCAAAAGAAAACATGGAGTGCTACTTGCCCTTGCTTTTGTTTCTGGCACTAATTACTTTGGGTTTAATTTGTTCTGATATGCAGGAAACCTGTAATTGCTTAAATGGTAAAATGTCAAGAATTCTGAAGTGGGGCTATTCAAAACATGATTGATATCGAAGAAGTAATAAAATAAAAACAGCACTGGCAGGTACTAAAGATAGTCTGGTTTAGGGGCAGAGGGAAAAGTCTTCCTCTCAAGTGACTTCCTTTTTTTCTGAGAAGTTGAAAGCAGTCATCTTCTCAGAGTAAGAAGATGCTCAAGAAGATTTGAGTCAAACGGAATTCTGAAAGGTGGGTGAGAAGGAGTAAAATACTATACTGTAGGGTTCTAGTTAGGGACTATGGAGTTATCAATATTTTTTTGTTTAGTTTGCTACAAATCTTCCTAGATGTGTGATTTTCTTAAACTGTGTTTGAAAATAACATGAGCTACCACCTCCCCAGCATAAGCTTGCATAACTGTCTCTTTTCCTGCTCCTTATGTAATGACCAGTTTCTGTAAAACACAGGAATGTCATAGACTTCCATGGCTTCCCACAAGAAGATTGTCTTTATTTGTAAAAAGGAATGAGAAATTCCATGCTTTAGATTGTTGTCAAAAATTAATATGTACAGATGCAAAGCAATTAAGTTCATATCGCCCTAATGTTACTAGCAACAAACAAAGTGATGGAAGAATAACAATAATAACTAGAGAAAGAAACAGAGCTCCTTCAATCACATTTAATCCTAGAGCTCTGGAGAGTTTTTCTCAAATACTAGGTAAGATCTACTCAGGAACAAGAATAGCGGAACCCAGGACAGACACAAGGTCAGAATGCTTACTGGAAAGAAAAGCGTAAGAATAACCTTTGATCAAACATTAGATAAACAAATTGATCAAACACAAGATCAAAGGAGCTACTTTGATGAAATGTGTCATCCAGGAATCCAGAATTAAAGATTAGATTACATGTATCCTTGGTAGTGTGGAAAACTGTGGTGTACTCAAGTCTGTGCCCTATCAGGGGAGATCAAAGAGGAAAAATTCAACATAAAGACGTGAAGCAAAAGCCAAAACTCCTTGAACTATTATAACAGCCTCCAGGAAACAGAGAAATCAAATTGCAAAGGATTAAAATGCAAATAAGCAGCATTAAGTGTGACTTCCCTATGTTTGTATTCCCTCAGAATTATAGCCTAATCCTTAAGGTGATGGTACTAGGAAGTGGCACCTTTCAATGGTAATTGTGTCCTGAGGGCTTGTTCACCTTTTCTATCACGTAAGGATATATTGAGAAAGTATTGTTTCATCATCTGGAAAGGTGCTTTCAGCAGACACTCAACCTTCATCATGGACTTGACAGGCTAAAACTGTGAGGAATAACTTCTGTTGCATATAAGCCATACCATTTATGATATTTTGTAATAGCTCCTTAAGCATACCAAGACAATATTCACACAGTAAGCATTTTATGCCAACCTGGTAAGAAATCTAGGTAGCCTGACTGAAAGTTAAAAGCAAGGAAAGAAATTAAGTAGGGACATCAAGAGAAAATAAATTTTGCAGGACTAATTCTGACAAGACAGTAAACAAATATATAAACAGTGAAGCAACCATCATTCCTGGTGAAGGTCAGTGGTGGGAGAGTGCATGTATCCAGAGTTGTTACAATACATGATTTTAAATATGTGTTTACTTTTCAAAACTATTATAACCCACGCAAGAAATGGGAAAACCCATGCAAAGGAGGAAGACAAGCAATCAATAGAATCCATTTTTGAAGGGACCCAGATGTTACTGAAAAATCACTAAATTTCTCTGTTTAGAATGGCACAGTCTATTGTATTTTGATGCACCATTCTATTTTGGAAGACTATAACCAGTGTAATTTCACATGCTCATAGCTGGCCAGGTGTCCTGCTTCCAAAAGAGGAAAAATATTACCCATACTTACCTTAGATTGTCTTTAGATGAGACTTCAGATTTTGGACTGCAGAGTTGATGTTGGAATTAATTAAGAATTAAGGGTCTGTTGGAAGAATGAGAATTTTTTTTAATGTAACAGATACACGAACTTTGGAGGCCAGGAGCAGAATGTTATGGGCTACAATGTATTTTTCAGGATTTATATGTTGTGGTTTAAATTTTAAATGCAGTAGCATTTGGAGATAGGGTTTTAAGAAGGTAGTCAAGACTAAATGAGGGAATAAATCGGGGGCTAATCTGATAGAACTGTTGTTTTCATAAAAAGGGAAGAAATACATCTCCTCTCTTTTCCCCCTTTTTTTAATATGTGCTCAGAGGTGGCCATATACAGGAACACACTCTGTTGGGACACAAATCTCAAACTCTAGAAGTATAAGAAAATAAATATCTGCTCCTTAAGCCAAACAGAGTTGTCTTTTTTAAGCAGCCCAAGAAGACTAATGGAGTACTGCAGGCCTAAAGCAAATTACAAGAGCTCTGGCAAAGGAGACTTTGTAGACAATTATTACAGTATAACTGCATATTTCTTCTTCTCTTAAATATAAATTGCATAAAAAACACCAATAGAGTTGTGCTCAGGTTTCAAACATAGAAATTCAGTATATTTGATTATATTAGCACGAAGGAGTTAGGTGGGAACAGAATTAAATGAGTGATGAAGTGACATGAGATGGTAAGTCCAATTCACAGGGAAAATGAAGATAATCATAGATAGTGAAGAAGAAGGATAATATGCATTTACTCTTCTGGCTTCCTCGACTTCTTTAAAACACCAGGGATTTGTAAGCATTATAATGAGATATGGTGGGTGTAGAGCACATGCAAATGTAGTGTGTACAATAATGAGAGCACTAAGTGAAAACGAAAACACATAACAAGAGAAAATATTAACGCAGCAAATATCTGACCTAGGAATTATATCTAAATTATATAACAAACTCTTACAACTCAGTTGTGGGATGGCAACCTAATTAAAATATGGGCAAAGAATTTAAATAGTGTTTCTCTAAAAAAGAAATATCAATGACTGAAAGCACAAAGATGCTCAATATCATTAGTAATTAGGGAAGTGCAAATCAAAACCCACAATTATTTACCACTTAACACCCATGCCCACCCACTGCTTGTAATGAAAAAAGAAGACAATGGAAAATATTGGCTAGGTTATGGGAAAAAGTTAGTTATCTCACTCATTGGTGGTGGAATTGCTAAAATGGTGTAGTTACTTAGGAAAATAGTTTCTCAAACTGATAAATGCAGAGTTATCATAAGATACTCCCAGCAAGTGCATTCCTGGGTATGTAAACAAGAGAAATGAAAACATATTTCCACACAAAATTCTGCAGAAACAAGTTGATTCTATCATTATTCCTATTAGCCAAAAATGCAAAAAAGTGCAACACCTGATAAACATGAACCAAATGTGGTGTATCTATGTAACAGGATACTATTCAGTCATATAAAGACTTACTACATATTACAAAATTCATGAACCTTGAGAAAATGTGCCAAATGAGTCAAACAAAATGTACCATGTGTTGCATGATTTCACTCATGTGTAATGTCCAGAACAGGGAAATTGTCTTACGTACAAAGTACAATAAGACTATGTGGGGCTACAAAAGGAATAGAGAATGAGAAGTGACTGCAAGTGAGAATCAGTTGTTTTGACATAAATGAAATTTTTAAAATTTAAGTTGTTGAAATGTCTGCTAAAACATTGAATTTCCCTCTTTGGGTAATTTTATTGTATGTGATGTCTCAGAAATGTGATAAAAGCATTATTTTAATTGAAGTCAGTCAAACTCAAAAATCAAGGGTTGTATGTTTTCTTCCATAGGTGGAAGCTAGAAATAAGGGAGATAAGTAGAAGCTAAGAGTAATAACCTGCCTGTAATTCTTGCAACTTGGGAAGTTGAAGCAAGAAGATAACAAGTTCAAAACCAGCCTCAGCAACTGAGAATGTCTGATATGCAGCAGCTATTCACAATAAGCGGGGAGGGATAAGGAAGAATAGAGTTACTTTATATTAGGCAGAGGGGAGTGAAGGAAGGGGAAGGGGTTGAGGGAAGGAATGATAGTAGAGTGAAACAGACATTATTTCCTCATGTACATTTATGACTGCATGACTGATGTGATCCTGTAATATGTATAATCAGAAAAATGAAAGATTATACTCCATTTATATATTATTTATCAAAATGTATAAATGCATTCCACTGTCATGTACAACTAATTAGAACAAATAAAATTTAAAAAATTTTAAATAAATAAAAAATAAAATAAAAAATGACTAGGTGTATGGTTCATGGTAAAAGATCCAGGGGTTCAATCCCCAGTATCATAGAAGGAAGAGAAATGTGAGGAGGAGGAGAAATGAGTAGAATAGAGAGTAAGAAGACAAGAACAAGGAAGGGGAGGTAACGGATAATGAAATTGAACAAATTATATTGTTATATTGTGTGCATGTAGAAATATGCAACAATGAATTCTATTATATGTACTTATAATGCACCATTAAAAAAAAACAAGGATTGTTTAAATGTGAAAAATATACAGAAGTTTGGGACAAAAGGGAAGGAAAAGAAGATGAGTCACGAATTTAAGGAATTTCAGTAAAATGATCTCTGAAATATATTGAGTAAATTATGCTGATTTCTTTCCCCCCAAATTGGGACAATGTTATATATTTTCAGTTTTTTTTTTTTTTTTTTTTTTAAGGGTTGAAAGAGACTTTTGTGAAGCACTTTATTCTGTCTCTGATATATGGTTATTGGTAAGTGTTTTTATTGAAATCACAGATTAGCCTATCAGAGAATTGACTCACAGGTGGAAATTCTTCATGTGGGTTATAGGCATAATCATCTACCCAATGGACCTATCGTGAGATTAACGATGCAACAAAGTTCAACCACAAATTCAGTTCTAAATGGGCTAACCCAATATAATATCTAGGAATAATAATCATATTTATTGAGAATTTAATAGACACAGGTATCTGTGCTAAATACATCACAAGAGATTATCACACAGTCTTACAGACCAGCATGATATTGCTATTATAAAAACTGTATATGGAGAAACGAAACATTAAACAAGCTGATGTACCAAAACACCAGCTTTTGTAATTAACATGAGTAATCACATATAGACTGTTTGAGGGGATAGAAAGACTAGAGAAAAACATACTCTTTTATGCAGTGTTATGATTCGGATATGAGGTGTCCCCCACAAAGCTCCTCTATTAACGTAGCAATGTTTGGAGGTGAAGTAATTGGATTGTGAGTACTATAACTTGATCAAAATCTGTCGTACTTTGGACTGACTGTTCAGTAACTACAGACAGGCAGGGCATATCTAGAGAGGATTGGTCACTGGGGATCACCAGAAGGGTTGTTCTTCCTGCACCACCCCCTTCTCTGCTTCCTAACCCTGCCGTGAACTGAGCAGCTTTCCTCTCTGGGTCTTTTGTTTATGATGTGCTACATTAGTTGTCTAAGAACTGAAACCTCTCTGAAATAATGAGCCCAAATAAGCTTTTCTTCCTCTACGTTGTTCTTACCAGTTGATTTTGTCACAGAGACACAAAAACTGACTAAAACAGAAATTGGTACTGAAAAGTGGGGTGGTTGTTGCAACTACTCTGACAAGGTGGTTCAGAAACTTTTGAAGCTGGTTTGCAGGAGGAATTTTGAAAAGTTTAAAGATGCAGGCTGTAAAGCTTTATGGTGTTGTAACCAGAGCATAATGGGCAATTCAAGCTGGAGCTCGGAAGACCACAATTCCAATAGGAATGTGGACTGTGCTCATGAGGCTTCAGAGGGAAATAAGGACACTATTGGAAATTGGACTAGAGATCACTCATGTTCTATTCTGGCAAAACAGTACTTGGCTACTTTTTTTTTTCCCCCGTGTCCTGAGACCTTGCATGAGGCTGAATTTAAAAGCAATGTACAAATTAATTTGGTAGAGGGAATTTCAAGGCAGCACAGCATCCAGTTAGTGGCACGAATATTGCTGGCAGCTTTTATCTAGGTTTACTGTGAGAATCGGGAACGAAAATTAGAGCTGAAGGATTTTAAAAACTTGTAGCTTGACCAGAAACGTGCTTATAAAACTGGAGCCAAGAAAGCTGTGCTTGTGAAAGAGATTAAAGATCCTAAAGGGATGATAAGTTCTATGCATAGAAACAAGTGAAAAAATGACTTGAGGGCATCTCAGGAATTTGAAAGATCATACTCACTACAGGTTTCAGGGTACAGAAGAGAAAAATCCCTTTGAGAAGAGATCACGGGGATGCCCTGCTGGCACAGGGGAATCTAGTAAGTTGTTTCACCATGCTGAACTGTGCAGGTCCTCAGAAGCCCCTGCAGCCATCATTCCAGGGGTCTCAGGGACTGCATGAACTGGTGGCAGACCTTGGCATCATGCACATGGTGCACGTTCTACAGAAATGCAAGATGCTGTAATAAGGGGGTCAAGGACCACCAAGATTTTAACAAGAACCTGAGAGGTCAGAAAAAAGGTAGTAGAATCAGAGTCCCTGAAGTCTTCCCCTGACTTCCTTCTTCCATGAAGCTATGAAGGTGAAACCTAAACTGGAATGAAAACCCCAGGAATTAAGAGATGCCAGTTACACAGATGGTCTGCCAAGAAAAGCTGCCAGCTATAGAAAATGCCAGACTAAGACAGAGCCCATGTGCACTGCAAGCAAGGGCAAAGGGGCAGTGCTGCCAAGCCCTTTGGAGAGTACGTATAAGAGGCAGGTGTCTCAGATGCCCTAGGAGGATTTAGGGGACCTGTTTTCCCATTGGGGTTCAGTCTTGCTTTGGCCCCATTCATTTTCCTCCCTTTTGGAATAGGAATGTTTATTCTGGACCACTTTATATTGGATATATGTAACTTGTTTTTCTTTTTCCAAGTGTTCACAACCAAGATCTTGCCTTAAGTCTCAGAAGAGACTTTTGACTTGAACTAGACTTTGGGGCAATGATAGGACTGTTAATATTGTGAGACTCTTGAAGAAAACTAAATGCATTTTTCATTCTGAGATGGAAATGAACTTTTGGGGGTTGGAGATGGAGTGTTATAGTTTGGATATGATGTACCTTCCCAAATCTCCTGTACTAATGCAGGAGGATCACCAGTTCAAAGCCAGCCTCAGCAAAGTGAGGCACTAAGAAACTGAGACCCTGTCTCCAAATAAAATACAAAATAGGGCTGGGGATGTGGCTCAATAGTCAAGTGCCCCTCAGTACTCTTCCCAGTAACCACTCCCAAAAATTACTGTCCTATGCTGGTGAACTAAGTTTCAGTCATCCTAATATCATGGATATTTAAACAGGTAAATCAATTTGTAGCATAACGGACAATAATTTCAGCTATCATTTTCAAAAGGTTAAAAATTCTTAGGAAAACTTTTTACAATATTCTTCATAAAAAGTGACTTCAAAAACATTTAAAAATGGCTTAATGAAAATATGGCTGTGATGACTAACTACCGAATTTGAGGAATATAATTTTCTGGTGATGAAGGTCAGAGTTGCTTTATTGAATTATTCTTGTTTATCAGAAATGGGGCCAATGTATCACATAAATTATTTCTAATCTTCACTAAAACCTGCAATGAAGCTTATTATTCTTATTTACTATAGTTAGTAGGTAGTGAAAAAAAAATCACATTTTTTACATTAAACACAGCAATCTTACATTTTACTCATGGATTAACTTTATGTGAGTGATCAGCATGTTCCTTCAATTGTTTTCTTCAAATAATTTTGGTCAGTCTTTGAAAAAAACTGGACAAAAGGAAGTTCAAGGTTCAGGTCTTTGGAGCATGTTCAGAGCTTATGTATTGTCCTTGAACTGAATGTGCACACTGCAGCTTCATTTTTGTTTTCATCTTAGTGAAATTTTATGTAACATTTGATGACATGAACTATACTTTCTTTTATAATATTAAACAAGTTGCATTTAATAAAATTATGTACACAGTTTTTCTTATTTTTAAACAATTTACATCACTGTATCTTCAAATATCTTCCCCCTACACACACACACACACACACACACCTCTAGAAAAATCAAAGTATACTCTAGTTTGCTGGAAAATAGAGAGTTCACAGATACAAATAGTAGCAGTTAAGTAGAGAGTTCACGCATGAAAAATACATCATCTTACTTTCTCTCCCTGCATTCCTAGTAAATATGTGAATCATTCTTTTATTCCCTGAGTAAAAATGCTTTTTCATTGTGTGTCAGAAGACAAAAATTGCATGAAATCACTCAAATGTAGAGTCTGAAAATGTTGATATCATAGAAATATACAATAATGGTTAACAGGAGCTCAGAAGATTGATGTGAATGGAGTTTGGAATTTGATCAAGGGACAAAAATACAGAAAGATAAGAGAAATAAATCAAGAGATCCATTGTATAGCATAATTACTACAACTAATAACAAACATTGTATTCCTCAAAAGAGTTAAAAGAGTGGATTCTAAGTGTACTCTCCACAAAATTAACTATGTAAGGTAATGTATATGGCAATCAACTAGATTGACCATTTCAAAATATACATGTATATATTAAAACATTGTGTTGCAATAATAATTCCAAACAATTTTATCTGTCAATTTGAAAAGAAAGAAAAATATATAAACAAAAGAAAACAAAGACATAGAAATACAAATGATTTCATCTGAGTCCTCTGAGATGTTTACTCTCAAATACCATGCTGTGCAGCCATGGAGAGAGACTCCTTTCTCCAAAACTCTCTGAGGTTATATTTGCTAATTCTTATTTATGGTTAAAGTTCTTGCCTCTAACAAAGGGTGATTTTTTTTCTTCCAGGGAGATCTATTAACCTAATTCTGCATATGTCTTCACCTTGACTTGACACCCTGGAGCAGAACTATGATAGCAGTCTTGGAGATCAGGAGTGGGTCCTTGTTTCCCTGGTGTTGAAGATTAAACACTCAAGAAATGCTAAAGCAAGCATAGGTAACAAGTTTTATTTAAGAAAGAGGTAATGACAGACTACTCTGAAGAGAAGGGTCCCCGAAGCTGGCTGTCCATGAGAGGAGTGCCTTGCTCTCTCTAGACCCCAGAACCCCTCTTTTAATCATTGCCTTCTTTTTTTCTCTGTAAATGTGCTTAAACCAGTGACCTAGAGGTTAACTGTTCGAAACCTAGAGATCCCAGGAGCACAAGAGCAGAGGTTAAAAACCCATTATCCTCTCTCTTTGATAACCAATGATAACAAGTCATCATCCTCTCTCTCTCTCTCTGGACCCCCATCATTCATTGCCTACACTGACTGCCTCACGTTAACCCCACTACCGCAGTTTGCTGAGGAATGTGACATATCCTGTCTATTCAGGCCAGATGGAGCTGCAGGCAGATTGCTTTCTGGCAAAGAAAACGTGGGGTTTCAGCACAGTGTGCTCATTTTATAGAATTAGTCTCTTAACCTCATGTTCCCACCATTCTTATCTATCTGTCCCCTTATACCTAGAACTGGATAAGTCTCCATTCAACAACTAGGCACACAGCGATCTCTGCGTTCATGGTGGGAGGCAGTGTAGACTGTATCCTCAACCAAACTTTCCTGTCATGTCCTATTTCTCATCCATGTCTATAATGGAAAAATAATTCCAGGTAAGCCTATTGTGGATGTGTGGAAATTCCTGAGATTCTCCAGACACCCCAATAATTACATGTTTACATTGTGATTTGTCTTTTATCATTATAAGTCTTCATGGGTTTGCTTGTTCCAAACCATTTGTTTTCTCTAATATCAAGCAAGAAAAAAGAAACCTTCAATACTCCCATTTTTCAGCAGATATTTATATTTTGTTTCACAAAGAGAATTACATAAATTTTCAGGAACTAAGAGTTTCAAAAACTTAAGATTGATATAATCATGTCCAAAGACCAGTTGTGCCAGGGCAGTGGAGTAGGTTGTACACAAGCCAAAGAAAGTGCCCAGAGAAAGAAGCATAGGAGACATACAGGTTATTGGGGAAAGCTTAAAAAAAAAAATCAGTGATTGCTATAAGAAGAATTCAGTGGCAACAGGCTGACTGGTAACACTTCTATACCTCAAGGTATTTCACTAACCACTGTATCCTCTTCCTCAAATTTTTTTGTCTGGTGGCAATCAGCTGGATGAATGACACATATTCTCTTATAGCATCCTAAGTTCCATACCCATCCTCACTCAGAAAGCAGCTTTTTATTTTAGTGTTATGATTCAGATTTGTGTCCCCCAAAAGCTCATATGTGAGACAATGCAAGAAGGTTTAGAGATGAAATGATTGGGTTATGAGATCCTTAATCCATTCAGTGAATTAATGTGTTACAGGGATAAACTGAATGGTAACTGAAGGCAGATGGGGTGTGGCTAGAGGAGCTGGGTCCCTGAGGGTGTGCCTTTGGGGTATATATTTTCTCTTTGTTGAGCAGAGCTCCCTCTCTGTTCCTAATGATCATGCAAGCTGCTTCCTTCCACCGCACTCTTCTGCCTTGATATTCTGCTTCATCTCCAGCCTCCAGGAACAGAGCCGGCTATGGACTGAGATTTCTGAAACAGTGGGCCACCAAATAAACTTTTCCTCCCCAAATTGTTATTTTCGGGTCTTTTAGTCACATCAATGAAAAAGAAGATTAAAACACTTAAGGTGAAGAAGAAGCGATATCATCACATTAGCTTGCTTAGTTGTTTGTATGACCAGAATCCCAAGGATCAACTGTCCTCGTACACGTGCAAGAAAGTAGCTTTCTACAGATGACACTAACTTGCCACAGTTCCCAGTGTGCATGAGAGAAATCCAGAGTCCTCGAGATTATATTTATCTGAACATTTCAGTCCAAGCTTGCTCTTGTTGTTTTCTTAACTTGACTAGGATTTGGGGAACAGAAGAGGGGAATTGAGGAACATGGCTTTTTGTACTGTCCCTCTTTACTTTAGGGACAATAAAAATGGCCTAGTCAAAAATTTAAATGAGGGACTACCTGTTCAAATTTAAAAATTTTGAAACACTGAGAGTAGAACATTAAGTCAAGCATGGGGTCCTATAAACCTGTGTAAAATGCACATCTGTACTGTAAGTCTGCTGTCTCTCTTCATTTGTGTTTTCTAAAAGTAACACTTGAAATTAGGAATCATATTGATGTGGTTTGATGGGGGTGGGTATTATTCTCAGAAAAGGCAATAAAAAATAATAACAATTTTGGGAAAAGTAGTAAATATGTACTCTCAGCTGAACACTAAGTTCTCTCTGATTTAAAAGGGAAAGATTTGAAACACAATTATTATTGTTTTTTTCTGGAGTTAGTCAAATCTTGGGGAAAAGCAACCAGAAGTTCCTAGTTTCATGTACCTGATTAGAGGCAATTCTCCACTGAAAGGAGTAAAACCTTCCAGCATCTGGACAAGGGTTAAAAAGGCTGTTACAGGAATCTGGTTGGGGCCACAAGATCTTGTACTGCTGTCCCTCTTTAATTCCATGGTACTCACCCATCTCCTAGACCCAGGTGTCTATAGCAGACTAAAGCATGGTACAAAAAGAAACAGAACAGCTCAGCAGTGAATGGGTCATCTTCTTGTAGGTTCAGTCTAGGTTCTTACATGATTGTTTCTCAGAGTCGGTTTTTAGAATTACACATCTCACCCCTTTCTGTTCTTTCCTAAGAATTTTGTCTATAATTGTGATGATTGAAACATTCAAAAAATTAACAAGATTACATTTGCTTTATTTCCCCATTAAACCACCTCTGAATGTACAAGATGGTATAACTATTTTTATGTGACTCTATCAATGAGAATCTCATCACTGGTACTCCTGAAATTGCAAATGGTTTCGGAGAATGGACCTCTTCTCTGCACTTTGCCTTTCTTACAGGGTTATAGTTCTTGTTTCAAGGTGAATTGTTTCTAATTTAAGTAGTAGGCTTTTAAAAAGTCACTGTTAGAGTTATGTGCTATAAAAGGATTCTTTGAAATTTCAGAAGAACCCATCAATAAGAAGTAGAAGTAGCTATCAATCCATTAGAGTGTGAGGAATGCAACACTCCTTACCTTTCAAACGTAAAACTTGGTTATTATTTGTAATTTCTGCTCCACTGAATAACCACAAATTAATTAACTTCCTTCCCCTAATAACTTACCCCCAGATAGAGGACAGCAGGAAATTTGGTTATATTTTGTCAAAAGTATCAACCAATAGGAAATCCTTGTTTTCTACCTGTCTCAGGAGCCAGTTTCAAGTATACTATTGCTCTATCCAGCTCCTCCCAAATGCAAGGACTCATTTTAGTAACTTCTACCTATGCTAAACTTTCTCTAAGTCCATGTTTTAGCAGATCTGCCCATAGCACATTCCTCTGTTCATTTATTCATTTCAAAGTATAGATGGTCACTTTTTCATCTTTCCTTTTAATCTCTGACTCCCAAACTCCTATGCCTTCTTCCTCCTTTCACGCTGATCTTGCAAAAACTAAGGAAAAGAAGTCTACAATCATTTAATCTGCCCAGAGGTCATAGTCAATTAATAATTATGATTACAGAAATAATATTTATTATTAAAATAAGAGTCACTGTATAAAGGCCACAGCCTCTTCATTCAACACACACACACATACACGCACACACACACACACACACACACACACACACACACACATTTTCAGTCCTGGGGGTTGAAACCAGAGGTGCTGTACCACTGAGCTACATCCTCCGCCCTTCTTATTTATTTGTTCTTATCATTTTTTTAGTTTTAGAAAGGGTCTCAAAATATAACGGGCCTTGAATTTACAATCCCCCTACCTCAGCCTCTCCAGTTTCTGGAATCACAGGTGTGCCTGGCATGCCACAGTTTCTTCCTTTTCTTAATGGTCATAGTGAGGTGCATTCTGCAAGTTTCCTGGGGTGGATTTTGGCTCCAGTTGCCAAGACACTTAACCAAATAAGTAATAATAAACTTTATTATTTTTTCTTCTTATGTTCTCTCAATCTTCCCATTTCTTCACTCACACTTTTCGAGATTTTTTTTTTTTCCAAAGCATCTGTTTGTACACAAGTCCTTGTCCTTGGCTTTATTTCTAGTGAACTCAAATAGACAGTTTCTACCCTAAGTGGTCAAGAAAATAATTTCTTTAAACAGAATATTGGACTTTGATAACTCATCTGATATGAAAAAAAAAAAAAAAACCTGTAGCTGGGGCAAGGCAGGGGAGAGTAATGCTATAAACTGGAATAGCAATATATGGATAAACTACCCTAAATCCTACAGACTGGAAAAAGCAGCACTCTCACTTTTCTAAATGTGTCACATGAGATTTTGCTTTTCTGGAGTTCATGCTGAGACTCCAATTGCATCAGAGATATAAATGCCTTGCAAAATGATATCTTCTCAAATTCACTCATGCTTCTTATTATCTCCAAAACCAACTTAAGTCAGCAGTACAGAGCAACCAGGTGATTGTGGTCCTTGATATTGAGGAATAGGGTATTAACTAAAAGGATTACAGAATGGATACCAGAAAAAAATGGGAAAATATATATGGCAATATATTATACAGAAGTAGGATCATGATGGGAGGAAAATAAAACAGGGTATATAATTGACAAGAAGCATTTTTTTAAACTCAGTATTAAAAATATCCATGCAGTGACACTTATCAATGAACCCAAAATGATGCTGGTAGGTTGATGGGATCTTGAAAATGACAATGGTGCAGTTAGATGGACAATTTTTGTGCATGCTACTTACTTTTCACTGCAAATAATTCTGTATCTTCTACTTTTACAGATCTGGGTTTTTGACTGAGATGTGAGAACTGACTCAAACTAGGTAAAAAGCAGCCTGAAAACATAAGTGATTTTCTGCCTTTTGGGACAATACTCCACCAATATGGGAATTGTCAGTGAGTAAATGCCCTTGCTTTCTTGCCTTCAAAAAGGTAATAGTGAAGCAAATTGTAATAAACTTCAGTGGCCACCAAAAGACCAATTCAATAATATATACTTTTCTAGCTCTTCTTATTTCCATTTTGATTTCCTTCTTTGGGAGATCATCATTCCACATATGCATCCAGGTCCTTGAAATAGAAACTGCCTTGGCAAAAGTCAAACAACTCAGAAATAAAATACAGATTTATGTAAGCAATATACACCCATGCATACACTTTGCATACAGTAAAATTTACCATATAAAACTTTTCAGACCTTTTATATGAGTTAGTATTAGAATCAAAATTATGTTCAAGAAGAGAATGATATTGAAGGATCAAGAATGTCTGTTAAATGGGCATAGTGATCTGTTTTTTTTTTAAGTGGGATTATGATGATGCTGACAAAACTTGATAAATTACTGAAAATCATAGAATTAAGCCAGGTGTGGTGGCACAGGTAGGTAATCCCAGTGACTCAGAAGGCTGAGGTAGGAAGAAGGCAAGTTCAAGGCCAACTTCAGTAATTTAGGGAAGCCCTAAGCAATTTACCAAGACCCTATCTCCAAATAGAAAGTAAAAATCTTTGGGGATGTGGCTCAGTGGTAAAGTGCCTCTAGGTTAAATATCATAAAAGAATATATAAGTATCATAAAAGAATAAAAATCATTGAATTTTACACTAAAAGTGGATTAATCTTACACAATGTAGACAGGGTCTCAATAAAACAGTTGAAACCAAACAAAAGTCCATCAGAAGAAAAAAATAATAGCATCTGAACTGATTTCCCCTCCTTGGTCCTTGTTATATTAGAGCAATTTTCCTTAAGCTGAGATTAGAGGATTTCAGTGATCTTCAGACATGTTCTTATCCCAAGGTCTAATATAATTAAAGTGTGGGAGATTTTCTTCATCATTTCTGTCATTTGGCCTAGGGCAAAAAAATAAAAAGAAAATTATCTGTATTCTGCTTTAAACAGGAAGGCACAGTATATACAGAAGTTCAACTACAGACAAATAGCAGCACTTGTTCCCTAAGTTATGGGAATGATCCAGATTCCAGCGCAGGAGCAATAAGAATCAGGAAAGATTTGGGAACTAGAAAACACTTTTATAACTATACTAAATTTTATTATTCTGACATTTCTGTCGCAATATTATTAAAGGCATCAGATGAGCAGGGTTGCAGAAAGAGAAGTCATCCCAAATCAGGCAAATAAAACACAGGCATATTAAATTCATGTGCACTAGAATTTAATTATACACAGAATTTAATGCATTTATTTTATAATCTTGTAATATTTAAAAACAATATTAACTGGTTTAATCAAAATAAAATTTTCTCTTTAGGAGAGGGGCTTTCTCTTCCCCAAATGTTATTACCTTACTTAAGTTTGGGAAGCATTATGCTATATATGCAATCATATAAGTGTAAGGATGATTACTATTACTTGCTATAGCAAATTCCAAAACCTCAGTGATTTTGTACAGTAAAAGATTATTTTTCTATCATGCTAAGACAAGGTTGCTGTAATATTGGAACCCAGTGACTTTAACTCAAGTGATTGCTCAGAAATCTGACACCTTTCATGCCATCTTTGTATGTCGTCTTAAGGTTCCCTTGGCATCACCCTACCAACAGATGGACAGTAGAGAAATTAAGAGGGACAGTAAAGGGTGGTTAGGTCATCAGGATTGGAAATGGTCAACATCTTCATGATGCAAATCCCATGGATCTGAATTTAATCAGAGAGCCCTACAAGCTGCATGAAAGGCAGTAATGTATAGTTAAACTCAGTGCCCAGGATGAAAACAAGAAGAGATTTGGTGATGACACAGAATTTTCTCTATACCTCACTAATTCACCCAGCCCATTCTGCATTCCACTATCCTAACTAGAAACTCCACTCCCCACCAAGGGAAAAATCCTGAAAGTACTTGTCTAGAGAGCACAGATGATGTCCCATCTAGTACAGCTGATTGGACAAGACTTCACATGGACTTCTGTGGATGAAGTCCCTAGAGCAGCCTTAAATCTACAGTTGTCCTCTGATAGTTGTCCTAAAAGTCTGTGTTTGAGAATTTTCTTAGATATTCATTTGTATGTTTATCTTTATAGTAAAACTAGACAATCTGAATAACACAAATGAGTCACCATTTTTTGTTAACAAAACCCCTCATACAAGTTTCTCTATTTTCTTCATCTCTCTGAATAGTCAATTGTAATTATCATGAGCACTTTAAGCTCAATATGTACAACTTAAATTGCCTTTTTTTGCACCTTTATTGACTTCTTTCCTAGCTTTTATATATTTTTCACTATTGATGTTTTAGAAGCTTCTTAGACCAGAGACCAAAAATCAACAGATTTATCTTCTTTTTAATTTCATATTAGGCATATATTTACCTTTTTTTTCAAACCAACCTCTGATGACTTGCTTCCATTTTCTACATAATTTCCAAATTTCTGGTGCTTATTGTATTTATAAAAATCATTATCTACATCAAACCTTTGCAAATCTATTTCATACACTGCTGATCCAATCTAATCATGTCATCCCAATTGAAAATGTGTAATTTACTCTCCAGGGCCCAAATGAAAATGCACATTATAATTTGTTTAGAATGACTAATCATTCACACTAAAGCCCCGAATCATCTTTTCTATTTTCTTCTGTTTGCCTAAATTAATTGTTTATACCCATAAATTGACATTGTCTTCTATTACAGTTTTAGATATGAGGTGTCCCCCAAAAGTTCATGCGTGAGACAATGCAAGAAAGTTCAGAGGTGAAATGAGTGGAATAGGAGGGCTTTGACCTAATCAGTGCATTTATCTACAAATAGACATTAACTAGGTGGTAAGTGTAGGTAGGTAGGGTGTGGCTGGAGGAGGTATCTCCCAGGGACATCCCTGTTGCTGATGCATATATATATATATATATATATATATATATATATATATATATATATATATATATGTCCCTGGTGAGCAGAGTTTAGTTTCTCTCTGTTCCTGCTTGTCATGTCCTGAGCTGCTTTCCTCCACTACTTGTTTCTGCCATGATATTCTGCCTCATCTTAGGCCAAGAGCTATGGAATCAGCAGTCTATGGACTGAGACCTCTAAAATCTTGAGACAAATAAACTATTCCTTTTCTAAAACTTTTTGTCAGATCTTTTGATCACAGCAGCTAAAAAGTTGTCTAAAACAGCTTCTGATCATCAATACCCTAAATGCTGTGATTTGAATGTGTTGCCTCTAAAATTCAGGTTTTTGTCAATGTGATAGTATTAAGAGGTGGAGATTTTAAGAAGTGAACAGACAATGAGCAGACAATGAACCCTCCCTCGCCAACAGGGCTAATTCCCCTTGTATAGAAGTTTCAGACAGCATGAATTCCCTGTACATTTCCACTTTCTGATAAGTGAGGAGCACTCGCCAGACATATGAACTTGTTAGTACATTGATCTAAGACTTCCCAGACTCTGGAGCTGTCAGAAAATAATTTTTTGTTCTTTATGAATTAAAAAGCTTCAGATATTTTGTTACAACATTGCAAATGGATTGACTCCTCCTTTAAGTAGAGGTTGTATTTTACCTTCTTCAAGATGATTTGCTTTTTTCATTTCCAGCCAAATTTAATATTTTGCTCCTTTGAAATGATTTATTTTTGATCTTCCAAATACACATGGGTTCTCATTTTGAAAGTATGTCCACACTTAGCTTTCTTCTTGGTTATTACGAATAATCCTTTGAGAGTGCCTGAGAGTCAAAGAGATAAGAGCCATAAAATAATGTGTGTTAAATGAATAAATGTATTCAACCTACTGAGGAAACTATTTTAGTTAAAAAAAAAAAACACAATTTTCAATCAAGAATTGCTTAAAACAATTGTCTCCAATGTGTACCTTAATTAATATCACCTGAGGTTGTCATATTTTTCTCCTCTGGAGATATACACCTGTTAAATCTTACCACCTATCATTTATTCCTCTTTCTTCTACATAGAAGAGTGACCGTTCCTATTGTAACTTTTTATTTAAAACAAATTGAACCAATGATTGTTCACATATGATATGAATAATATACTGTATCAAACATAAAAATCAAATGAAAAATGAGATGAGGCATAATCAAAACCCATGGACATCAATATTAGTATCACATAGAAGTGTTTAAGAATTATCTTTATAAATGCCCTGAATGTCACTTTTATTAATTATATTCCCTTTCATCAAAGCATCAGCAATTCACTATCATTATTATTTGTTGTCTAGTAACTTGTATTTGTTTAAATACTTGTTTTGCATATTGTTCCAATTATGTTTCATTTCAATTACTTAATTGCTTGCAAGTATTTATACATTAAATACACTTTGACAATTGAAACCAAATCTTTATCATATCTGATTCTTTCCTAAAAGAAAAATGGATTGTGAATTCCAATTATTTTACAAATAAACATTGAAAAAACTAATTTTTGTGTCAGCAGAAATTCCCAATTCTCTGCCTTAATGGAATGATAACTTGATAAATATCTAGATGCATACTGGAAATATTACTGCTTATATAAGTGATTTTTATTTATACATCAGGAAAAACATGAGTTACTTTATTTCTTTGTAATATTCTTAAGTTGTGTAAGCTTTAGGAAAATTTTGCTGAAATAAATGTGAAAAAAATTAATAGGAAGTAATATTATTCATCCATATGTATCATATGAAAATTTAAACCATCCTAATTTGAACAAATGCAAAACAAATGATCCACCATAAACAAATAAAGACAAATAGGCCATGTGCTCCTCAAGCCAAAACTACTCTTTAAATAACTATTCAATGGAGTGTTAAAACTTCCTTATTCTTCAAAATGGATAGAAATGTATTTAAGAAAAAAACAAAAACGTTACTTGTGTAACTATTTTACAATAATACTATGTCAAACAAACTTTGGGTTTGTTTCACATGTCTTTCACAAACTTCCTCATCAGCTTCATAGTTTTGATAAAGTACCATGAATTTGCTAAATGTTACCACTGGGGAAAGCAGGTGATAGGTACACAGGCCCTCCCTTCATGTGAGTCCAGAGTTATTTCAAAGTAGAAAGCTAATTTTTAAAATAATTCAGAAAACAACCTTGCTTTTCTCTACAATTTCTGTTATCAATCCGTTGTTAAGAATGAGTTTCTACTCTGCACCACCTACCAGAGCTCATGATGGGCAGAGGGTTCAAAGATGATGGGGAACAAATTTTTTAGAACAAAAGAAGGAAATGACCACTTTACAAGTGCCCTTTTCTGTTGATTTATTTCTCTGAACTGTCCCCTCCACTTTTTAAGTTTATATGCAGATGTTTTTTGGCACAGATGTGAGCTGTTGGAGAGTCATGCCAGGTTTAAGGCTGACATGCCATTTTTATTCCTCCTTTCTTTCCTGGACAGGCTGCACATAATTCACTTCTCCCATGTGAAGCAGAGGTTGCATGCTGTGCAAGGGAAAGGGAAAGGCCCCTCAGGGTGAATTACACACAGGTCCTCAGGTTCCTTGCTGCTCAGCTAAGAGAACACTTCTCCTGGTGGGGCAGGATGCATTTTCTGTTTCATCTCAAATGACTTCAATTTTCACATTTTGGAAAAGACATACTATTGATAGGGATCTAGTAGGTAAATATTAAAATCTTCACTTCACTTTGGTGAATATAAGTGAATATACAATTTACTAAGAGAGTGTAAGGAACCCTGTTGATTTTAGCAGTTTTAATCACACATACTTTAGGTTTTCCAGCAATGTACTTAACCTCTTGTCACCATTGCTTTCAAAGAAAGAAAGTCAAATTCTCACACTATAAATCGTACAATTACATTTTTTAAATATACCTTTAAAAATAAAAAAGTAAATTAAAAATATATTAAAAATAAAAGCACAGTAGAATGGAAAGTCAACTTCAATTATTTTGTTTCTTATATGTGAAACAAAAAGCTTATTGTGTTCTTAATGATTGTTACTAGTCAGTAACTGCCACCGATAATCAGACATAGTCATAATCAGCCACTGATTGTTTCCCCCAAAAGTATCATGTCAACTATCCTAATAATTTAGCAAATTTCTCAATTTTGAAGTAAATGCTATCCTCTAAGTTTATCAGGAAGTCCATTGCAATATTGTATTAATATTGTACCACTGAGGAATTTGAATGAATGATAATTCTTTTGAATTCTCAACAGTCAGCTAGATACAATTGCACAGTAATGACACTAATTTGAAACAGGTTTGTCAACATGTTGGTGTCTTTATCACTAAACTCAAGTGTATAACTGACCTTGGAGAGAACCATGGAGAAATACCTGTGGTATTGAATTCTTCATATCTAAAATGATATCTCAGTCTCTTTTTTGTTTCTTTAGTTTTTGTTTCCCTTTGATTTTTAGCCAACAAGAATAACTAGGTTTTATGCTTTAGCTATAAAGATTTAGAACATTCATTTATTTATTTTTGTAATGTAGAAAATTCACCTGCCTTAGGAGGCATGTCTTCAAAAGATTTCATGCAAATCTTTTAAGAAGAGAGAGATCAAATAATGGAATTGATACTTAATGAAGACTCTTTAGATTGATTGCATTTGTCCTGATTGATGTCAACTGATCTTCTTGCTTGAGTTGTTGAGCAAATGTAAGCCTGCCTGCCATCATAATGAGTATATCTAACTCACTACCTGCACAAAATCCTATATAAAAACAGTATTGTTGTCCCACAATTTTGTGTGTGTGTGTTTGTGTATGTGTGTGTATGTGTGTGTGTGTGTGTGTGTATGAGCATGTGTGAATTTCCACTCTGCAGGCAGCACTTGGAGAACCACATTTCTGGTTGTTTGTTGTGAACATTGACTCAATTTTCATTTGTTAATCCAGGTTCTAGCAAAATATCAGTATAGAATGTCTGCACTATAATTAGGTTTCAAAAGTTTAAAGCCCACTTAGCATAATGGATTTTTCCATGAAATAAATTTTTCCTTTAAATTGCTCATGTTTAGCTGAAGTTAGTAATAGGCATAACCATGTAATTATAAAAATCGTGTATACAGAATGATAGTGGATTATATTATACTCATTTTTAATTTGCTTAATTTTAATTATAAGAGCTAATGATGAAGTATATATTGCTTGAGTTAGTAAGCATCATGTGTACATAAAGTGCCTCAAAAATTCAATGAAATTGGCACTTTTATGCCTTTCAAGAGATGAAGATCTGAAACACAACAGTTTTCCCAAGGTGTTTCAGTTAGTAAACCACAGAGTGGATTTTCATCTAGACTAGTGGATCCAAAGACCCACATGTTCCACACATATGCAACTATGTATTCAACCACCATAACAGGTAAACTTAGTTGTCATTGCCTTTAGAGCCAATGTTTACAGATAAATTACTGCATGGAAGAACCAAAGTATTGCTCAGAATGGTGTCTAGATTTTCTCACTTCATTCTCACTGTAAATTGATGAGCAAGTTCCAATACTATAGGTATTTTACAATTTTAAAAATTGGGGATGATGGAGATTATGTAATTTGACAATGTCTCATTGCTTTTAATGCCTCTTTGCTCTACTACTGTATTTATTCACACTCAGAACACTGTTAATAATAATTCCACACAACCATATATCACTTCATTAATTCAGTCAACCCACATACTGTATAATTGATAAATACTGAGAACAAAGGAATTAATAAAGAATGATACTTGACTCTGATGCATATTCATCTTCTCAGTCAAGAATTTATTCTCATTAGCACTATATGGAAATAAAGTTCTATGGACTGACAAAAATAAAACTAATATGTTCTCTGAAGGGATCAGGAATATTTTCTGTGAAAAACAATAGTAGCTGGACTTGAAGATTCAAACATGAGTGAGAGAACGAAGTTCATGATAATTGGCAGTCTGGGCAGTGACAGGGTGGAAGTGCAACCAGAGCTGACAGTACCTGATGTATTTGATAATGAATGTGAGAAGTTTCATGAAATTAGAGTACACAATGAGAGGTGCATCATGGGAAAAAGGAGAGAAAGTCAGACTGGGGCCAACTGGCTGTGACCTTTCTAACAAAATATCCCATAATTCCAATGGAACAAACTCAAAGTTAGGACATTCCACAAATATTTGTCATTATTCCTCATGAGTGTCAAGGCTATGAGACACAAGAAAGAGAAAATTTCAAAGACTGGAAGAAACTAACACATGTGATACTAAAAGCAATGTGATATCCAAGATTGGGTCCTGAAACTTAGAAGGGTCGTAGTGGAAAAAATGGTGATATGTGAAGGAAGAAGGCAGGTTAGTTAATAGTAATATAAAAATGTTAGATTCTTAATTTGACAAAGATATCTGAGTAATATCTCACCATCAGAGAATTATGGGTGAGGGGTATGTGAGAATCCCTCTTTTCTGTCTATAACTTGTATAAATCCAAAATTATTCACAAATCAAAATTTTATTTTAAAAATATTGAAAATATAATTTCTGTTCTTTATCTGAAATACTTTTTCAGAATCATTAAAAAATGTTTCATTATTTTAAACTGTTTTGAAGCTGTGATTACAGAGTCAAAGTTGCCTATATCTCTCCTAAAAATGTCTTTTTAAAGAAGTGAATGCCTTCCAGCACTTACTTGAATGAACAGAAAATGTTTTTATTAGTTCATAGCTCCAGAGATAGTATATTTCCTTCAAAATCAAGCAAAAAATTGGCATAGATATTATAAAATAGACTGGAGGAACACATCTGCAGTGTACTGGGGAACAATCTCACTATATAGAAATAGTCACATTGAATTATGGATTTTTGTAGGCAAGTGAGAAAACCTTGATTGTGATTCTAGATATAAATATTACTAGAAATTTAATGGTACCATATTTTTATTATTATTCTTTTTGTTTTATAGTGTAGTTTTAAAGTCATATAACTTTTGAATGGTAAAAGCATGTCATTTTTGTTTAGAAGTAATACTACTCAATCTTTAATGTTCAAAATGTACAGAATTGCAGAACTTAAAGTTTATCCTACATATGAAAGTTCACGAATATGTATATAAAGTATTTTAAAAGACTTGTATATAATTTTAGAATGTGTGGTTGTGTTTATATACATACAGGTACATATATATGTATGTATATATTTGTGTGTGTGTGTGTGTGTATATATATATATATATAGAGAGAGAGAGAGAGGAAATTCTAAATATTTTCCTCAGAGTGGTGTCCAAACAATCCATCCCTATGTTTCACTATAGTATGCATTACCTTTAGACCAAAATAGAGTGGGAGGCTATGAATTGGTCTCCACTGTTTGTTATTAATAAATTATTTCCCATAAAGTGTTGACCTTATTACCAAAAATTAATTGAATATTAAGGAGAATATTCTAACTTTCCCAGTAACTTATGGGTTAATAAGAAATCTTTGGCAATGGATTGAAAAGAAAGTGACAAAAGAGGCTTTATGAAAATCTGAAATAGTGTTATTATTTCTATACAGAGAGTTTTTTCCCCAGAACAATAAAGATTTGCCTCTTCAAACAATATCCATTTTGTAATATCTATGCCAGTTTATTAAGTTTGAGTTTCAAGGAAGACTACTATCTTGGAACGATAAAGATATATATGGCATTTTAAATAAATACATTTATTCTTAATCAAAATGAAGATTTAAAAAATGAAGCCACTGAAAAATGTTAATATGATAAATAGCTACGTCCTCATTTCAATTTTTATCTTCACAATATTTTTTAGACTTACAATAAATGATCAAGTAAAAGTAAGCTAAAGTTTTACTTTAAAATTATATTTCAGGAAAAATATACAGTGTATTGAAATCAGTGAACTGACCATCTGTATTCAATGAAGCAAGCTTTTCTTTTCAAAGTTAACTGCTCTTAGATCAGAACACTCAAAATGAAAAGCAGATTGCCAAATTGACACTTAGGACCCAGCTCAGCAACAACCAAGAGGTACAAAGTGAAATAGAAGATGGGAATGATGAGGAGCGTTTCTATTGATCTCAGAGAGCATATTATATTGGCTGCTTTAGCTTTGAAATTCCACTCAGAATTGATTGCATTACTCTTGTTGTGGTCAAATAGACAGGATTTCTAAAGACTAAAAAATCTCAACTGAAGATTTATTTTCTCTTTTGTGTACAAGATTCTATCCAAGTAAAAGGAAAACCACAGAGCAGAACTTTAAGTATTATAAAAAGAGAGAAAGAAAACAACTGCATATGAATAAGTTATTTTTCTGAAAACTCTAAAAACAACATAAAACACATTTCCTGTTATGATGAAGACATTGTTGTCATTAGTAAGGAAACAAGGCTGCTCTGTATTTTTGATGTTATTCTCAAAAACCGTATACATAAACACACACATAGATTCTTATATCACTTTGTTATTATGAGGGAAAAGGTAGAATTTTGAAATATAGTATATACATTTTGCCAAACTTATGAGACCCAACTTCAAAAGCCACTCTGTTCATTAATCTTCATTACCACCATGCTGTTCTATAACTTTCTAATTATATTTGCCAAGTTTTGTGACTCTTTTTCTTCAAATATAAGTTTACATGGAAACTCAATATATAAAACAGGTATAAATGACACTTTTTTGTTGAAACATTGATGTTTAAATGTGAATGGCATTTGTCTGTCTCCAAAGTGATCTCTGAAATCTTAAAGCTCTGTAAAGCACATTTTGTATACAATAATTCTACAATACTTTAACCACTTTTAGCATCTAAAAATAAATTGTCTTCTCTATGCATTAAATCTATCTCCCCAAATTGGGTATACATTTCCTACAAACAGAAAAAGTGTCTTCACATACAGTCCCCCATAGAATCTAAAAGGTGAATGAAACATTGGCCAGAAATCAGAGAATTATTTCATAGTAATTTGACATTGAACGCCTACAGATGAGCATAATATGGAAGATAACACAACATTGTACTAAGTGGAAACTGCACCCATCAAGCTAATTAAACACAGTTTTCAACTATTTTCCTGCTAATCATCATCTACAATCACCATCCATATGCTCTACCTGTGTAACAAATCTTTCAATTCACAGTTGACCTTTCCCTGGAGCTATGGTAGGTAATTTTATGTGTCAACTTGAGCGGTGCTCAAGTT
Organism: Sciurus vulgaris; assembly: GCF_902686455.1. NCBI lineage: Eukaryota > Metazoa > Chordata > Mammalia > Rodentia > Sciuridae > Sciurus > Sciurus vulgaris. The sequence continues at coordinate 33,829,101 of NC_136470.1, read as the reverse complement.
TCCCAGTGTAAACTTTGGTTCTTATTATGTCCATATGAATGCTCCCAGATATGATTACTATGTATTTGAATCAGTGGACTTAATAGATTATCCTTCCTAATGTGATTGAGCATCATTCAGAACAAATAGAACAAAAGATTGGAGTGTTGAGACCTGCACAGTTGAACCCATGTAGGGAACATTCCTCAAGCTTATCTGATATCTGACAGCAGTCATCGATACCATGGTCTAAGTAAGCCAAACAGTCTGAACAGAGAAACTGAGGTAATGGTAAGGACTCGCCATGGAATGAAGGTCTTTGCAGTTGCTGCGGCTGAGTTTGAGCTGAGGGGAGGCCATGTTCTGACATGCATCACAGAAAGCTGTGATGTGAGCTCGCCTGTGCTGCCTTGCCTCATACTGTGTGCTGGAGCTTGCCATTTCCCCAGTCCTTTGTCTCAGACCTGTTGCTGGGCAGAATTGCTTAGACATGCTTGGTTTGTTTACACTATCTGGACCCTCGACATATAGTTCACCTACAGGCTGACTTTGTTATACTTTAACAAGTGTGTTAACCTGATTGGATAATGTGTCTATATATGTCCTGTGCAACCCTAAATAAAATTAGATCCGTGCCTTCAGAGCTCAATCTCCGATGCCTGAATAAGCGCGCTGGGTGAGGCTAGGTAAGGTAGGCATCGTTCATCCTCACCCTCAGCGAACCCCATCTCTGAACATCTACAAACCCGAGGTACTGGTAAGGGGCAATGGGGAATTAAGAAAAACATGCACATGGATATAAAAATAAAAGACTGGGATCAGATGGGACACTGCTGCCTGATGGAGAAACTGAATCTAAAGGGTTGGCCCAGCAAGTTTATTTATATAGAGTCTCATAAGCAAGAACTCAAGGACTATGGAGGCACTGTTCTTGTGCATTAGAAAGTTACAGGGCTAGAAACATTCTTGTAGTTATTTTACTGTTGCAATACTTGGAGCTTCCTTGCAGCACTCAGGAAGCCTATTGGGTCTAAAGTCACTGTTAACAGGCAGGTTTGGAAGTAGCGGCACTGTTCAAACATTGTAGTTATTTTGCTATGCTCAGAATCATCAACCCTGGGAGCTGATGTCTGATATCTAGGTCAAGAACTGAATGGCTCCGTGGCTAACACAGAACCTCCTTTAGAACAGGGCGTCTCATGTAACTGGGCCATCTCAATCAGCACCCTTGCACCAAGAAATTCCCAGAGGGGCATAGTCTCTGTCAGAGGACAGTTTCAAAATCCATCATTTGGTCACCACTCCTCAAAATGGAGGAAGAAGAAATTAATCTCTTCATCACTTTCTCCCTGTCTGTTTGCTCGAACTGGAACATCAATCTTCTGTTACTCTGGGACTGGGGTTTCTATCATCTTGCCCCCTGATTCTCAAACTGTCATATTTGGACAGGAATTATACCACCTTCATTCTTGAGTCTCCAGCTTACAGATGGCAGCTCATCGGACTTCTACTCCATAATCAAGTTAGCCAATTTCCTCTTCTAAATCTTTTCAAGATCATTTCATAGATAAATCTTCCTATGAAATCGTTCCATCTCTTCTTATATACATATTTATATACATATTTCATACTGGTTCTGTTTCTCTAGACTAACACAGTTTTTCTTGAATTATTAGCTAACTAATCCTCTTTTATATTTTTTGTCTATACTGCAGTTGCCCATTTCCTCTGAGAGACATAATCTAACACCTTCAGTGGATGCCTGACACCACAGATAGTATCAAACCCTATATAAAATGTTCGTTCCCATATATATACATACCTATGATAAATTGGGCACAGCGAGAGATTTATACCAATAATAATAATAAAACAGAATACTTATTACCACATAAGTTGTTTTAAATTTGTTTTTTAAAATTTCTGGAAGTATTTATTTATTTATTCTTTTATATATTTATTTTTATTTCCTCATGGGTGCTAGGCAAGGACTTTTACCACTAAGTTATGTTCCCAATCCTTTTATTTTGTTTTGATACAGAGTCTCGATAAGTTGCCTAAACTAATCTTGAACTTTCAATCTTCTTGCCTTAGCCTCTGTGATATAAAAATATGAAATGACTATAATCTCAGCTGACCAGAGATGTTAAAACCACAGAATGGAAACTATGGAGCAGGATCAACTGTATACAGTTGCATAATCATTAGCTTGGTAGCCACTAGTTTAAAAAAGTAAAAATTCTGGAACAGTTTCAAATCTTCAAAGATACAGTGACACTTTATCATTTCAAAAATGCTTTTATGACCAAGATCCTAATTTCATCTTATGTATAAGTAATTGCTTTAAATACAACTATTTCTAGGTGGTATTGTGTATTCCAGAAAATATGACATTACTGTGGAAGAACAAAATGACTAGATATTGCAACAATGTCCTATTGTATAGAAAGTCAAACCATCCCCACCAAAGCAGTTTTCCTTCCCTGTTTCAAATATTGTGACCAAGAATTCATGGTCAGTCAGCCTCACTTGAATTTCACAGTGTTCTAACCATATATATAAAAAAAGTAAGTCATGCAAGGTTAAATGATTGAGGTTTTCCATGTGGAATTTATTTGTTAGCTCACAAACATGCTGTAAAATATGTTGAAGGTAAATGATTTTATGAAAGAAAGGGGAAAAATAGAAAAAACTTAGAAACATGTAACAATATTTAAAATACACTTGTGGAAATTCTTAAAATTTTTGATGCATTATTAGATTAAATAAAACTATGAAGTTGTAATAGCATATTTAATAATCTAATAAATCAAGAACAAGTAAATTGATGTTTTTATTCTTAAATTTTTTTCTATACTAAAACCAGAAAAGTTTTTCTAAAATGTCAGAAAGAATTCCCTTCTCTAATTAAAGTCCTGCAATGGGGCTGTGGTTTAGGCTCAAGGGAAGAGTGTCATGGGTTTGATCCTCAGCACCACATGAAAATAAATACATAAATATAATAGCAGGTGGAGGATTCATTAAGGAAGTGGTAATCATAAATATTTATATGATTTATGTGTATATAATGTCTTGCAATTACTCCTTACTCTTCTAAAATGAAAGACAAATTCTTCTCCGGAGGTTGAGGGCTGTAATGGTTTGGAATTTGCTGTCCATGTATTTCTGGCTTTTATTCTGACCTCCCGCTGTATGCTCCCATAGCACCCTGAAAATGGACAGCATAATGATATACATGTTATAACTGTACACATGTTGTCTCTAGCACTTGACTATGTGCTCAGTGAGAGTTAAATCATGCATGTTTTGTTCACAGTGTTCTCTGGAGAGTACTAAAACCCCTGGTATATAATAGATCCTTAATACATATTTGAGGAATTAAAAATAATCATAAAAATTTAATAATGTGTCAATAAAATAATCAAAAAGCTTTTCAATTGAACTACAATATATTATAATATTCAGTAAGTGATTGCTTCTGTTCTTTGAATCCAGAAATAGGCTCTAGAAGAAGATGGGCTTCCATTCATAGTATATTCATTGAAAGGCCCCACTATTGCTATAATGAGAATGGTTGGGAAAGATTCTACATCACTAAACAAGGTCTCAGGAAGTGAAAGATGCTGTATTGGTTATATATGAGTTATGTGTCCCAAGAAGAGGAATACATTCAAAGAAGTACATTATTAGTCAATTTTGCCTTTGTGTGAATATCAAGTAGTGTAATTATATGAACCGACACAACTAGGATATCACCAGATGATACAATCGATGACAACACTATTGTATATGCAATTCATTAGTAATAAAAGTACCATCAGGTTGTATGTGATTGTGCATAGATACACATATACACTTATGTATTACTTCAATGTGTGTCGCTGGCTCTTTGCAGTACAAAGTCTGTGGATATTTGTCACCGCCTGCAGCAACAACTTGCACGGGTCTTATGGGTGGTGGAGTGGAAACTGAGGCACTTCTATCTTTCTCTTTAGTGCACTGCTTTCTTGCTTGTTTATAGAGGATAGAGGAAATGAGGTTTACTTGCTTTGAGAGGAGAGAGAGAGAGACTTTGCTTAGGAGAGACTTTGAGAGAAGGACAGGCTTTGCTTAGAGCTTAGAGGAAGAAAGACTTGCTATGCCTTAAAGTCCTGCATCCTGTGAACTAAGGGTACATCTACCTAAGGTGCTTCAGTGATGCGTCTCAGTTCTCTGCTCTGCAATCTGCCTTCCGCTGCTGCCCCTACTCGCTGCTGCTGCGCGTGTCCTAGCTGCTTCCGTGTATGTCTTCTTCTACTGCTTTTCTGCTAATGGCTGCTGTGTCTCTGTCTCGCTCCGCCTACGCTTATATCACCTCCAGGAGGCGGAGAGCAGGGCCACGCCTCTTACGCAAAGATTAGGCGAGGCGCTCCGAGCAGGCGATTAGTGCTGGAGAACACATAAAATCACCTGAGTGTGCTTATGTCAATTAACCTCCTCACTGCCGATGTGATCAACATGGCACAGCCCGCAACAAATGTGAAATTAATTTTAAGAGAAATAACAAAGTTGTTCAAGATTCATGATTAAAGTAAGAAACTACAAATCTAATTTGAAGAGTTATTGAATGATTACTAAAGGAGATAAGGCAATTATGTTATACTTATTATAATAATATAATTTGTTCTTTGATGGTTTATTAAGTGAAAATTAGCAGAAATTAACCTTGGTAACCTCATTCTTCCCTAGCATTTTGTTGCAATATCAGTTATCATTTTCTGAGTTGTAATTTTTCTACCTTCCAAATAGTTTATTATTCAGATAAAATAGGTTCTAACTAGCATAAGTGAGGATATTTTCATAAACATGAAAAACAAGAAAGATAATTGAATGCCATTCTTTCTGATAATTGGAGTGTTAAGCACAAAGTGATGGCTGAGAAATTACAGGGCTTTGATTCTACTTAGGAATGCAAAAATTATTTGGAGAACTATAATTTTTTTTTCAGTTTACAACTAATTCTACTCACCTACTAGTGATTCTCAATTTAAGGGAAGTTTGTTTCAAAAGAGTATTAGAAAAATAAATGGGGAAAATCTTGATTGTCACATGACTTAAAGTTCTGATTGGATTTAAGGGTTTGGTTGACTCTGTTCCCTAAGTGCCTGAAATGTGCAAAATGTACTTCATGGTCAATTATCACACTAATTCGAATGCCAACTAATAAATTTTTTAGGGTTAGAGACCAGAAAATAAATAGTTTAAAGTCTATAATCTAAATATTTGTTATCTATACTCCCCAAAAATTCATGTTAAGACCTAAACACCCATGTAATAGTTTTAGAATGTGGAACCATTGGAAGATAAGTCCATGAGGACAGAGCCCTTGTGTATGGGATCAATGTCCTAATAAAGTGATCTCAGAGAAGTGTTGGGCCTCTCTGACCTCTCCACATGAAGACATAGCAGGTAGGCTCCATCTATGAAATAGAAATCAGGCCCTCACCAAACATTCACTCTGCAGGCACCTTGATCTTAAAGTAGGACTCCAGATCTGTGAGAAATGCCTTCCCTCTCTACTTTTTCTCCAAGAGAGTCTGTCTGCAGCCTGTAACTGTGGTCAGACTCTACTGGTGTATAAGAAGTGTGGGGGCTGCAACGAGGAGTCATGATCTTCACAAATGTTTCTCTAGTGCTCTGACATCCTCTCCTTTCCCATCCCTATTCCTTTACCTGACTGCAGAATTTCAATCTATGTACTTCAAAGCCCTGAAAACTATTGATAATGTAATTTTCTCCTTTATGTGGGACAGGAAGGGCTAGAAGGAATTGGAGGCAGAGAAATTCATTTTCTCAGAAGGGATAAACTGTAGCACTGACTTTGGCCCTAGAAAGTAGATTATTTTATAAAGACTCAGGATATTTCATAGGATTATTCTTCCTTTCTTTCCTCCCTGAGCCAGGAAGGGGCCTTTCTTAGATTCTTATTTAGAATTTGGTAGGGCTCTTGGAAGCAAAGTCCTGGAGAGCATGAGGTTACTACAAGACTGCAGCCCCAAGGAAATTTTATTCTTATGCTCACTTATATTCAACATTCCATCAAAATTACATTAATTTGATATGAATATATGTAGCAAACATTACTTCCTAAATCGCTTCCTTATTGAACTTCCTAATTGGACAATATTCTTATTTTTTCAAGCAGGCATTACTTCTATAGATATTTTTGAAAATATAACTGCTTTGTTATAAAACTGGAGGTTTTGGTATAAAACTCAAGTTGTCCCAAAATATTTCTAATTATATGACAACATAGTCCTTCAGCTGTTTCTATACTTAAATCAAAATACCCTTATTGTTCATTATCTGTCTCCAACCTAACTTTCTGACATTCCATTTCCTATTCCATGAAAATATTCGGTGTTTCTTTTCACAACAAGCACTTTTCAAGCCTGTGCTCTAATATGATTTTAACCCCACAGAGATTTCCTCATAGGAGATTAATTTTGCATTTGTGCTTGCCTTTTTATTGTGGGTAGACAAAAGAACTTCTAGATGAAAAATCAGTCTAATATATTGTGACACTGATATTGAAGGCATGTCCATTAGGTTGTTCACCAAACATTTACATAATGATTTTCTCTTTACATTTAGAGCCAGGAATATTTTCTTTTCTTTCCCCTTATGATTCATTTAATTCTGTTTACCAGATGATGAGAACATTACAACTGTCTTCCTTTCCACTTACATATTAATTTATAGGTAGTCTTAGTCAAATTGTGTGTTTCAAGTTATAATGGTAGCCTAGATTTTGGTGGTACCTCTTTCTATAAGGCTATTGAATGGTTAAAATATTCAGGGCACTATGCTCTTTTTATAGTTCACTTAAGGAAGTGTATACCAAATCTTTTATTAATGTGGTGTTTACTAATAGAAAGTTTTAGAGAAAATGGCTAAAAATGCCATTCAACAGAATGCAGCCCCATGTATAAAAGTTCAAGAAATTAGATTACTATGACATGGAAGATGTTTCAAAAATGTCAGGCATTTCCATGTTTCGTAGCATGTAAATTAAGGACTGGGATCAGGGCTAGGAATAAGCAACATGTGGATGTGAGAACCTGAAAAGTATGTTTGGAGGACTTCTGAGGAGCTTTTTCTATGCGTATAAACAGAAACTTTAGGAATAAAATATGATTTGGCTCTAGGTAAAATCAATGTAAATTACTGCTCATGATGATGAGATCTTGAGAAGCAACATCTTCAATGAGAAAAAGCAAGAGGTTTTCTTCAACCTACAGTCTCTCCTAAATTCTTCAATGCAAATTATTACTTGGATAATGTCAAATTTTAGATAAAATGCTCATGCTAATTCAGAGGAACTGAGGTCCTCCTAAAATCTTATAAAATACATTTTGTCTCTTTTTGTCTACAGAATGTGTCTGATGTGGAAAGGTAATTTGTACTTCAGAATAGTCAGTATATTAAACTGGATGCTCACCTAATCCCTTATATAAAGATGCTTTAAGTCTTCTTGCAGACTGCATTTTAGAAAGTGCTTTACAGATTCAACAACAAAGGCAAACAATGCATAAATTCATTGATGGATGGATACTTTTGATCCAAAATATGAAGTATGAAAAAAGGTATAAATGTGAATTAGGTGACTAGTGGTAGACCTGAGAACTAAAGACTTTGGTTTTCTCCCATGGGCAGTAGAAAGTCAGACTCTGTTCAACAAATGTAAGACTTTAAACGCTAAGGATATTTATATCATCTGCATCTTAAGCATGAAGAGCTAAGAGGATCATTTCATTTAGATATGTACTAGTAATTGTCTTAATTTAACAAGTGCATAAAAAACTTGAATGAAAAATTGCTTTAAATATGTGATGAGTGATGTATAGACTCATTAATATGATGTCTAATTTCTCACAAAAAGCAAAAATATGCCAAAGGAACTTTTTTTTTTCTGTGCAACAATTTTCTGGAGGTAATACTGTCTGCTTTAGAATGACAAAAATAAATGTTTTCCAGCTATACCCTCACTACTATGTATTGCACACCAGATTGTTTCATCTGATTATTCTATTTTCTTTAAGTCATACTGCTTTTAGGGTTCATTTTGTCACATTATTTTGCTGTTTCTGGTTTAAAATAATTCTTAAGGATATTTAAATATCATCTTTTTGTAAGTAATAATATTTATACCATATATTCAAAATGTAACTTGTATAATGAAATACTCATACTTGAACTATCTGAAAACTATTTTAAAAAGAAGAAAGAAGAGTGATTTGGGCAGAGAGTACACTAGTGTTCACTTATACTTTTGTGATAATCTCACAACAATATCATAGTTTTGGTGGTATTTGCACCTGACCCAAATTAAGATTGTTAAAATAATTAAATAACCAAATTACCAACTATTCTGTTTACTAAAAGACAATATTCAGTAAACCTGCTTTTTCCTTCTTTCAGTCATGTTAAAATTCTCTCAAGTGATTCTAGTAGAGGGTTTGCCAGAGTTAACATTAGGCTTCCATTTGTCAGGGTAAAATTTGTAACAAAAAAATTTTCTGTTCTCTGGCAAAGAACTGACATTTTATGTATGATTAAAAGTTAATGTGCTTTAGTTTGGAATGAGAACTACAGAACATATTGTGTAAAAACAAAGTTATTCCATAAAATGTTTTGAATAAAAGGAAAATGTTGGTGTCATGCTTCTTAAGAAATGTTTTGATTCTTAGTTCTCTCTCCTCTTCTTGCTCCTGTTCACGTTCTCTCTCTTTCCTTCCCTGCTCCCAGATGTGAATGCTTAAATTGGATTGAATTCAATTACACCTTAATTTCTCTTTGGCCTTTTGGAAAAGCAATTAGAAATTACTGATTAGAGATCTATTAGAGGTTTCAAAATATGTTAGAATTATAGAACTTAAAACATAATTGGACATAGAAACGTCCTGGCTTCTAACCTGCACATGTTTATGCTATTCATTGAAGCAAACAAATTAATTATCATAATAACAAAGACATATCTAAATATTTTGTGGATGAACTCAGATGAGTCTAGGGTTGGAAATAAGACAATGGGTTTAGGTGGAAGCAACATTGGAATAACAAACTCTCTTTACTTATCTCTAATGTTTGCTATGTTCTTCCTGTATGTGAGGAAAGAAGGAGAGTAAAAAATAGAGTGAGAGGCTTGCTGCTTTCTTTGCTTAACCCTCAGAGCATAGAGAGAGACAAAACCAAAAGGTGGTATTTTAGGCCCGTTTTCATTCACTAGCTTTATAATGAAAGCACAGAAGCCCCATTTCGTTCCCCATTGGGTAGATCCATCGAAAGTCCCACCAAAGGCATAGACTTCAAGAGCCTAGAGCAGCATGAGGGTGGTTTAAAGATTAGGCATGCACTGTGACACATATCAGAAAGTTACCAACTCTCCCCTTGTCCAAGGGAATCCAGATCCCCAAAACATCAAAATCAAACTCTGATGTTGTGACTATGTTTTTTTATTCTTTTTCTCATTATCTTCCTACAGAAATAGTGTGCTCATACATTTAATACAATAATTATCAATTTTTGATAAGCTCAATAAGTAAGTGCATAGTCAATAATTGGATGGTGTGAATATGTGTGTGTGTGTGGATATATATATTTACACATACACGCTGAGGGAGAAATCTAAAGGAATTTGAAGAATATACTTCTAGAGGAAGTTATATTTATCCTAAATCTTACAAAACAAGGTGGAATTTGTGAATAAATGGGAAGGAAGATGTGCTGGGAAGAAGTTAGCCTCTGAGGAGATCCTGAGTGCACTGGAGCACAGCTTTGGAGTAACTGATAGGAAACAGCCCTGATGGAAAGAGAAAGGAGACAGATAACTAGTCTTTTTATTCACACACAAACAAACATGTATGTATATGCAAACATATATGTGTTTATGTGTGTTTAAAAATATCGAGAAGAAGCAGCTGAAAGTTTTAAACAGAGGCATGAGATAATCACACCAGGATTTTGAGGTCTGCTTCCTGTTAGAGGAAGTGTGGGGAAAAGAGAAAGGCAGTCACTGCTGTGGATGCTAATAATTTAGTCTGAAGGGAATTAGAATTGAAACAGATTTAGAAAGTAAAATGATAGATTTTAATGATGGCATGGAAGGGACAGAGGGAAGCCACTGTCAAGGATCTAGTTTATAAATATAATAAAATAGAGAATTTGTATAATGTAATTTAGGACAAAAGGTCAATTTAGATTAACATAAAACAATCTGTTGTTGATAAAAATATTCAATTGACTAATCTCAAAACCAAAATTAAGATACAGTTTTCTGCCCCATATCATGTCATTCCTATTAGTAAATGACCCAGCTGTATTACCTAGTTGTGAAATTGAGTACACTATTTAAAAAATAAGAATGGAAGAAAAATTGAAATGGGGACACATAAACATATACTTTCTTTAGATTAACTGCTAGCAAATAGGAAATTTCCAATTTATTGGGGTAGCATTTCAACTCGAATCAAATAAACCAAAACCATAGAAATCAGTGACAGAGAATGTTTTATTGTATCTCTAACATTATTAGAGTGAAGGAAATTCACAATATCTTCTGGCTCATTCTGCTTCCTTCGGGCATGTACCATATTATTATGTCTATGCCTTATTCATTTCTGGGTCCTCAGTATTCATCCAACTCCTGGACACATAACTGGAAAGTCCACTGTGTGAGTTCTGTGTGAGTGTTAAATACTTGCCCAAGGTCAGGATGCTAATCGGAAAGGAAAAAGAATGAAAAAGAAGTTTTTAGTCTCCTTTCTCCTAGCGTACTCTTTATTCTTCAGGCCTGAACATGGTGTCTGTACATAAATGTGCTTCCCCACCATACTGCCAACACCTGAGGCTATGGGCAGGGCCCAGGGTACAGCTAAAATCAGCTGAAAGTCCTTAGATGAGAATCTGGTGATGATTTGCTTTTTTCCAAACCTGTTGTTCATTTCCTTGGGTTTTAATTTTGCTTCATCTCATCACTGACTCATTTATACCCCTATGAATCTGAATATCAATCATGTTTTTAGTTATCAGGTCCTGAAAGATTAGCATTTATTCATCTATACTCTCTTTCAGTCTGTGTTTGCTTTGTATATCACAGATATCCTCATAGTCTGATTGAATCCAGCTCATGACCACATCCTGGTCGTAGAGAATGGGTTCAGTTGCTATCTTTTACTTCTGCTTCAGATATGAAAAATATATTGCTGTCAAAATATTTTAATCAGAATTTTATAATAGTGACAAATTTAAAATTGCCTGAATAAATGAGTGAAAAAAAAACAGAGATCTGAGCAACTAACTCCGTTTAGAATCTATAGACTACCTCACAAAATTCATGACGTGTAATTTATAAAAATTTTCATTCTGTCAATAAACAACTATTTTCCTTTTTGTACAACACCCTCAACTTATATAAGAAGCTTCTCATAAGCCTAGCACATATTTTGGGACCTGTTATTGTTTTTTGGTTGCTAACTAACACCTGCTGAGATCTTAATTGATAATCCAAACAGAAATTTGTGATGCCTGGGATTATGACTCATGCAGAAATATTTGCATTTTAAAAGAAAAAGATAGCATTTTTAAGGAAGATATTAGTGAACATGTTTTCTAACCCAATAGGCTATGATCGTTAGATAGAGAGAAATTCTCTGATTTTTCTTTATTTCCTTTGCACACTTTAAGCATAAACTGGAAGGGTAGATACTGTGGTTATTGGAGATGGGTTAGGGTTTGTCTTTAAGGATATAGACACTGGTTAAATATAAAACTTTTAGAAAGAGAATGAATTGGGTATCTTGAATTGTACACTTGATGACATACTGTTAACAGTTGTTGTGTGATAATATTTCATTAAAGAATGTTGCCACTGAGGAGTAGAAATAAATCTCTAAAAAAAGAATTTGGAGTATGAAGTGTTTCTGTACTGCTGACAAACAAGAAATTTAATAAACATTGTCAGTTGAAAAAAAAAGAAATTAGTGCTCATTTCGGCAGCACATATACTAAAAATTGGAAGGATACAGAGAAGATTAACATGGCCCCTGGGCAAGGATGACACGCAAATTCATGAAGCATTCCATATTTTTAAATGAAAGCAGGAATCAATAAATAAGATAGATTCAAACTAAAGAGTTTTTTTTCTCCACAAAGGAAGTATTCAACAATGTGAAGAGAGAGCCTCCAGAGTGGGAGAAAATCGTTGTCACTCATACTTGAGATAGAGCACTAATTTCCAGAATCCATAAAGAACTCAAAAAACTTTACACCAAGAATACAAATAACCCAGTCAATAAATGGGCTAAGGAAATGAGTAGACACTTGACAGAAGAAGATGCACAGGCAATCAACAATTATATGAAAAAAAGTTCAACATCTCTAGTAATAAGAGAAATGCAAATCAAAACTACCCTAAGATTCCATCTCACCCCAATTAGAATGGAGATTATCAAGAATACTAGCAACAATTGGTGTTGGTGAGGATGTGGGGGAAAAGGTACACTCATACATTGTTGGTGGGTTTGCAAATTAGTGCAGCCACTCTGGAAAGCAGTGTGGAGATTCCTTAGAAAAACTGGAATGGAACCAACATTTGATCCAGCTATCCCACTCCTTGTCCTATACCCAAAGGACTTAAAATCAGCATACTACAGTGACTCAGCCATTAATGTTTATAGCAGCTCAATTCACAATAGCTGGATTGTGGAACCAACCTAGATGCCCTTCAATAGATGAATAAATAAACTGTGGTACATATGCACAATGGAATATTATTCAGCCATAAAAAAGAATAAAATTGTGATATTTAGAGGTAAATGGATGGAATTAGAGAATATCATGTCAAATGAAATAAGCCAATCCCATTAAACCAAAGGCTGAATAATTTGTCTGATAAGTGGTTGATGGTACATTATGGGGGTGGGGGAGATAAGAGAAGAATTGAAGAAGGATGGATTGTGTGGAAGGAAATGAGGGGTGGGGAGGGGTTGGGGAAGGAAAGATAATAGAATGAGACAAACATCATTACCCTATGTACATGTATGAATATGCAAATGGTATGATTCTACTTCGTGTACAATCAGAGAAACAATAGTTGTACTCCATTTGTGTACAATGAATCAAAAAAAAGAAATTAATTTAAATCCTTTAGACTTGCTTTGCATATACTAAATCTTTTTAGGGAATGTAAAAATTTTTACCTCACATATCATGTCCCCCAGTAGCCCCCCCAAAAAGTGAAATATTTTAAAACAATGCCTTTAACCTATTACAAATTAAAAGTTCTGATAACTGTGAAGATTTCAAGCATATAAACGTCATTCAGTCATTCATTACCTCTTATAATGAGAATTGATCTAAAAAAAGGTTTTTAGTAGAAAATAACATATCTTATTCCATTCTTTATTAGCTCTGAACTTTTCCCAAAGTTTGACACCAGTGTGAGCTGTCGATCATATTTCCTGGTGCCCTCCATCTCTGACCAGGAGATCCTGGCTTCAAGCTACCCTCTGTGCTCTCTGTACCTGTACCTGTACCTGTCCTCATTCTTTCTGCAGTGCTAGTCCTGTCCCACGTTCACTGTTACACATGCTGACTGGAGTTCTATGTCTGAAACAGAAACAGGTAAAACAAATTATACTTGATGAATCAATAAATCAATAAATAGTTGGGCAGTTCCACAACTGCCCAACTATTGTGGATTTCCCCTTTCTTGAAGATTTTAATACATAATGCTACATGTAGTGACATAAAAGTTTTACAAGCAAGTCTTTCATATTGATAATCATATCCTATAACTTTTCTCTTTTTTTATAGAGGACAGTCTTTTATACTTCAAGTGTATATATTGTGTCACATCTCTGTGGTTGAATGTTTTCGATAAATTGTTAATTACCATCTAGAATGTACATATGGCTTGAAGATATACAATCCAGTACAATTATCTCCTTTGTGCCTAATTATGTGCTAAAGTCTGAGATGAAATGAGAGGCATAAAATATGCCTCCTTTGATTATGGAAACAATGATTAACTTAAAAAATTAAAACTATAGAAGGGAAAGAAATATAGATTAATATAAAGGAATTTATCTCTTTAGTACTTTTACTTAGAAAATAATCTGATATAGGATTGCATTTAATTAGTAAAACTCCCAAATATAAATAATTTGCATAATATGACGTTTTTAAATTGATAACATTATTAATCTCACAACAGTTTTCCAATTTAAAATAGTATTTTTTTGTTTGATAAACAAATTAAAATCCTATGAATGCTAGTTTGCACTATATTTTTGTTTAAAAATTTAAAAAAATTAATATTATATATAGTTTTTACTTGCCAGGATTTTAATTCTGAAACCCCATTATAACTTAACTTGACTAATTATCATGGATAAGCATTTTTTCTTCCTTATGTCTAATTAGCACTATTGAAGCAACTTGTGATGATTTTATCCTTGTTGTGACCTTTATAAATTAAGAAAAACATGGTCAACATAATTCTTTTAATCAAGCTTAGTACACTTGAGAGCAGGTATCAATTATCTCCTTAACCTTCTCTTTCCTCATCTAAATATATTTATGTCTCTTCTACATTTTTCATAGGGCTATTTTATATTTTTAATTATCTTGGTAACTTTTTTATTCATTTTGAAATGGAGAAAATATTACAGAGGTAAACATAAATACAGTAGAAATAATCCACATTTCCCAATACATTACAAAAAAAACAAAACTATATGATGGTTCTAGTCTGGATCTGGAGCAACACCCAAAGGCTCGTGTGTTGAAGACATTGTCCCCAGTTGTTGGTGCTTTGGGAGGTGGTGTCAGGTGCAATGAATGAATTACAGGTTTCTTTGAAACATCCCAAGACAAAAGTGATACCCTCTGAGAACTTTTCATTTTTTCCCATCACTGTTTTCTTTTTTATTATTGTTATTATTTTTTGATTCATTGTACACAAATGGGATACAACTTTCATTTCTCTAATTGTACACAAAGTAGAGTCACACCATTTTTGTATCATATGTGTACATAGGGTAATAACGTTTGTCTCATTCTATTATCTTTCCTTCCCCCTGCCCTTCCCCACCCCACATTTTCTTCTACACAATCCTCCTTCTTCCATTCTTCCCTAACTCTCTGCCCTCCCCCCACATGCACCATCATCCACTTATCAGAGAAATCATTCAGCCTTTGGTTTGGGGGGATTGGCTTATTTCACTTAACATGATATTCTTCAACTCCATCCGTTTTCCTCAAATACCATAATTTTATTCTTCTTTATAACTGAATAATATTCCATTATGTATATATACCACAGTTTCTTTATCCATTCATTTACTGAAGGGCATCTAGGTTGGTTTCACCATCTAGCTACTGTGAATTGAGCTGCTATAAACATTCATGTGATTACATCATTGTAGTATGTTGATTTTAATTCCTTTAGGTATAAACCAGGGAGTGGGATAACTGGGTCCAATGATGGATACATTCTAGTTTTTCTGAGGAATTTCCATACTGCTGTCCAGAGTGGCTGAACCAATTTGCAACCCCACCAGCAATGTATGAGTGTGTCTTTTCCCCCACATCCTTGCCAACACCTATTGTTGCTTGTATTCTTGATAATAACCATTCTAATTGGGGTGAGATGAAGTATTAGGGTAGTTTTGATTTGCATCTCTCTAATTACTAGAGATTTTGCACATTTTTTTCATATATCTGTTGATTGCTTGTAGATCTTCCTCTGTGAAATGTCTGCTCATTTCCTTAGTCCATTTATTGATTGGGTTATTTTTATTTTTGATGTAAAGATTTTTAAGTTCTTTATAAATTCTGGAGATTAGTACTGCTTAAGTGTATGTGGCAAAGATTTTATCCCACTCTGTAAGTTCTCTCTTCACATTGTTTCCTTTGCTGAGAAGAAACTTTTTAGTTTGAATCTATCCTATTTATTGATTCCTGCTTTTATTTTTTGTACTTTGGTAGTCATGTTAAGGAAGTCTGGTTCTAAAGTGACATGATGATTTGGGCCTACTGTTTCTTGTATTTGGTGAGGGTCTCTGGTCTAATTCCTAGGTCCTTGAACCATTTTGAGTTGAGTTTTATACATGGTGAGAGATATAAGAGACCCAGATTAGCCAAAGCAATCATTAGCAGGAAGAGTGAAGCAGGAGGTATCACAATACCATATCTTCGACTATACTACAGAACAACAGTAACAAAAACAGCATGGTATTGGCACCAAAATAGACAGCCCAATGGTACAGAATAGAGAACACAGAGATATACCCACATAAATACAGTTTTCTCATATTAGACAAAGGTGCCAAAAACATACAATGTAGAAAAGATAGCCTCTTCAACAAATGGTTAAAACTGGAAATTCATGTGCAGTAAAATGAAATTAAACCCCTATCTCTCATTTTGAGAACTCTTTATGGGAACACACTGATTGAAAGACTGCTCAGTTGCTGGTGACACCCTGTTCGAAGGAGGTTCTGTAACTCACAGAATTTACTGATTCACTAGCTTTGAGTTCAAACACCAGCCGCCTGGAGGTAGAAGAGGTATGGGTGCAAGCTGATAAACCTTAATTGGGCAGCTTTCCCTTACAAACTCTATTTTTGTTTATTTTAGGGGTTTCTGTCAAGTGAATGCGAAAAAGATTAACTGCCAGAGGACAATGTTGGCTATAAATCAATCAATCACCCATAAACTTAACTAATCAATGAGCATACAAAAGCCAATACTCGTTTTAAATGAGAGGAGGCATGATGGGATCAAGCCATACCATCTCTGGCCTCTAACAACATGGAGTAGTTCAACTCTTTTTTATTTATAGTCACACAGATAAAGGGACCCTGAAGGGGATTGGGGGGGCTTCCATGATGAACAGGATGGGGAGGAGTTAGGGGAGCCAATTTGCTCAGGGAAACTATCACATAACCAGGCGGGGAACCACTCCCCGCCACATATTCCACATATTCCCTGGCAGTCTGGGACAGACCTCCATTTCTGGAGTTCCTAGGAGTCAGGCCTCTGTCCTGTGGCTCAGCCTCGTCTGATTCTGCTAGATAAGGATGGCTTCCTTATGTATAAGATCTTTCTAAATTCTGGATATTAGTACTGCTGAAGTGTATGTGGCAAAGATTTTCTTCCACTTATCTTTCTCACAGTAAACTTTCTCACAGTAAATTCTATTGATGTTTAAACACGTATAATAAACACGCGAGCCTGTTTGTGGCCAGTCTCTCCCATCGGAAGTTTGGTTGGTCCACCAAGTCCCACTTTCTCTAGGTTTTGTGTTGTATTGTCTTATTTCCAATCCTCTTGCTGCCCCATCCAGGAAACTGAGGAAATGTGGTGTGGGCATCCACAAGGTGATGTCATCCCCGCCCTTCCATGTGGCCATCGAGTGAGCAGCTTTCCTGCACCAGACTTTCTACCTCCTCAAAGTCCCCCCAAAGCAATAAGGCCAATTGACCATGGACTGAAATCTCTGAAACTGTGAGTCAAAACAAAATATCTCCACTTTATTGTTTTTCCCAAGTATTTTATCATAGTGACAGATATGTCACTATGCATTTTCTTTTACAGTGTAAACCTTGTATGAAAATGTACAGAAGCAAACAAAAACCAAACCAACACCCACCCATTAGGTGCCTACTATGCTAAAGACACCATGTAATGTGGCTTAAGACTATGGGTAAATTTTGGGTTCCTTCAGAGTAACCGTCAAGCTAACTTCACCTGGAATCCTGTTCTTTGTGTGATTCATTCCCTCTCTCCTTCCCTCTTCCTCTCCCTCCTTCATGCACACTCTCCTGGCTCCATTCCCTCCCTCTCTCTCTCTCATTCTTTTTTTTTTCTTTTCACTTCTCTTCCAGGACATGAGTTCTATATCAACATATAGAAGAAATAGAGAAATTCTTGCTCCTTTAGTATAGTTTTATTAATTACAATTGACTTATTTCTCTGATAAATAGCTTAAGGAGAATGTATCTCTTTTTTTCCAAGAATATTTGATTTTAACTTTATCAAGTATCCTACTATTTCTGTATAATAAAGTATAATAAAACCAAAAAGATTGGGTTATATCTTTAGTCATTAAAACACACATAACATATAACATTATATTTGATATATGTTTTTATAGAAAGGATACATCAAAAATACTAGCTTCCATAAATACATAGCACTCATAAATATTGAGCAACCCACTGACAATTCTGGGCCATCTTGGAGAACTGATATTTGTGGTAGAGTTTTCCTTGGAAATTAATATAGGATTCAAATTCACTATACCTTTCACATATCTTCTTTTTGGCCTAAATTAATGTCCCATACTTCAAAAGCATCACTTCCATAACTTATGACATTATTTTTTCATGTATGTGTCAATGGGTATGCCTCTTTAAAGAACTACAAATAAATTAAATTTTAAGACTTCATATCTTTTAAAACTTATTCACTTCCTTTTAAATTCATTTTTTAATTTTTACCATTGCTGTTGCCCTGTATTATTGCCAGTCTCGGGTGACAGACTATTCTATTTTTATTTTAATCAAAATGAATTTCTTTCTACCTATAGGCCTTTGAGTGAACTAAAAGTGTAGAATTTTGAATTTGAAGATGCATTCTTGAATATGTATTTTTGAAATAATATAAATTCCAGAAATGTTCTACATGATGTTCCAAGAAAATAAAAAACACTAAAATACTTTTAGAAAAGGAGTAAACAACTAATGAAATAAGAATATACTTGTATTTAATTTCTTTTGTCAGTTAATCTTTCTTCCCAGTATTTAATGGATACACTATCTGGAGTAGTATTTCTTAAACAAATGAACATACACATTTGTTCTAAATGCCTTGATATGGGATATACAAATGTGAAATGTCACGTTCCTTTTTGTTCAACAAGCAAGAATCTGTGATCAAACTTAAAGTCACAGTAATAATTCACATGCTTGAAAACATTATTTGAATTTCTTCCCAAATGTTAGACCAATTTGAGAAATTATCCCATTAAAAATTTATACAACTATTTTGAGTAATGAAGACAATCATCTCTACCAATAGAACAGCAAATAAAATTTGACTTTCTCAAGAATCATTTTATACATTATATCAAACAGCTTTTATTGTTTATTTGTTTGGTTTTTTTAACATCTGGAGTTGGAAAATGACTTTATTCATTGATGCTGAAACCCCACTGTAACTGGTAATTTCTAAAACATCATGGAAAATTTAAAATTTATTAAGAATTTCTTTAAGAAAAAAAATAACTATCATAACTAATTTCAGTCAGACATGGTGGCACACACCTGTAATCCTAGTGGCTTGGAAAACTGAGACAGGAGAATCGCAAGTTCAAGGACAGCCTCAGCAATTTAGCAAGGTCCTAAGTAATTTAGAGAGATCCTCCTTTAAAATGAAAAAATAAAAAGGGCTGGGTATGTAGCTCAGTGGTAAAGTGCCCCTGAATTCAATCTCCAGTATCAAGAAAAAGAAAAACAAAACAACACGAAAAACTTAATTTTAATTAGGGAACCAATGTTTGATTTTTCTTTTTATCAAAGTGTATTTGTAATATTGAAGTATGAAATCTTGCTTTTTATTAAAATTAGTTATAACATACCTCATACACTTCTTTAAGAAAGATATATGTTCATTTTAAGGAATATCAGTATTCATGCTTATTATAGTTAAATGTATATTGGAAAGAATTAGAGAGAACTCAAGGTTTGGACAGCGCATTGATTTCATTAATGTTAGTATTAAATGGCATAAACAATAATGAATAACAAATGATACTCAGAAAAACAAGATGAGAAAGGAAGATCAGAATAGGAAATAAGGGAAGCTGTCCTCTAAACTAAGAGGAAAGGCCAATGAATTGATTATTCGGGTAATTATACAAGAATGTGTATCTTTATTTCCACTACAAATGAAAGAAGCGTTCATCAAATGTGGGATGTGATTCCACATGTTAAGACAATATTGTGGGATACCTCAGAAGATCTAAAAGGGACCATGGGTGCTTGAAAGAATGGAGGTGCATCTTTCCAATTTGACATCTCTAGCACTTCTGA
Source organism: Sciurus vulgaris (assembly GCF_902686455.1). Lineage (NCBI taxonomy): Eukaryota > Metazoa > Chordata > Mammalia > Rodentia > Sciuridae > Sciurus > Sciurus vulgaris. The sequence goes on along the minus strand of NC_136470.1, from coordinate 33,808,984 downwards.
GAACCAAGAAACAAATGCAGGAAGAAAGCCAAACCTACTGGGAGATGGGGTTAGGAATAGGGATCAGTCAGGACAAAGAGATCTGTTAGGTGGATCTGAGATGCAGTGTCAGAAAGGAACTGGAACCCCATGATCTGGTATAGTTTTTTCCTAGTAATTACAAAACTTGGTTACTACAGTCAGGATAAACCTGTACCAATGGCAATTTAATGTTGATTCAGTAGGTTATAGTCCTAGAGGTGATTACAGCGACTCAACACAAACTGATCACTTACATTAGGAATGAAGCTGAATCTATCACCAGGATTGACTTCACTGGCTACATGAACCTTCCAGAAGAAAAATCAAGAAAAAATAAATAATCAGACACGGTGTGGTAGATTAAAAAAATAAAAACAAATAAACAAAAACAAGCTTTGGAGTCCAACAGTATATGTGTCAGAGCACACAAAGGAATGGTCACCCTTAAGCAAGTAATTTATATTCTCTTTGAATCTCATATTCCTCATTTATAAAAAATTGAGTAAAGAAATAGATATAAGCCAGAGCTCTTTCAAGATGAAAAAGGTATAGTAATATAGCTTTAAAAATAATGAAATGCTTATGGGGGTGGAAAAGGGTGAAACGAAATAATTCACTGAGCTGCTTGGATAGGAGAATGATGTACACCTTGAGATGAAACAAATGAAAAATCCTACTCTACCAGTTGCCGTGCTCCTTTTTATTTTCCTGACAATTGACGTTGACATTTTCGTAATATACTTAAGATTTAGCTATGTCAATACAGAAACAACATTAAAACACCTACCTAATCGTGCAATTTTTCTTATATTTTCCCCTTTTGCCAAAATTGTGAAAGACTAGCAATATGATGTGACTCTGAATTGAGAATGATTTCTAAAGATAAACATTTCAGAGTTCAAAGCTTAGCCAAATAATAGAACATATCCAATAGAAGTTAAGGGAATTGGACTTCACTATTGCACAAAATACATCATAAATTCATCTTTCACCACTCAAAGGTACAATCGGTCCAAAAGAAAATTGTTTTCACACATGATAAAATCAAGGAGGTGTTTTTAAAATTCATAATCGGAGGGTCTATCTTTTTCTTTCTTTTTTGTTTTTGGCGCCTTTTTGGGTGTATTTCAAAATAATGTAAGAAAAAAGAGTGTACTTCATTACTTTTTCAGGAAAAATTTCTCTGGTATATTTTTTTAAAAAGAGAAAGGTTTCTTATCAGTAATGGAGAGTTTTGTGGCTAACTCTGTATTGTGTTACAAAATATTCTATGATGCTTCACAAGAATCTATAAATCATCTTTTTATTTTCAGTCTGCTAAAATACATGCATATGAGTATTCGTGAGTGTTGAGTGTTTTGAGACGTATGCATGTGTATGTGTGTGTTTTTGTGAAAAGAAAGAGGCTGTGAGAGAGACAAGGAAGCAGGAGGAACATGAGAAAAACAGAAGGTAAGCAATCTCAGAGAGAAGGCGCTGAAAAGAAATAGATCAACAAGAAGATGAGCAGAAATATGATTGTATATAAAGAAACAAAATCATCACTCAAGACTTAAGAAACTTGACTATGGAAACATTTGATTTTAATATGATTTGATTAAAATCAAAATCATATGACTAAAATTGTGGAAATAAAATAATTTAACATATAAACAATGAAGAGTTTTTTTAAACTAAAACAACATAATTCAGAGATAGAATGTTTCCTTTTAAATATGATATTTTGAAGTTAGTTTACACTTTGAAATGAGTAATTTGTCTTCTGAGAAGAAAATAAACTTGTCAACTAGAAAAAAAAAAGTATTTGCAAAATGGGAGAGGCTGGACTGAAGAACACAAGTTAGGTCAAATGACATCTTTTGCTTCTCAGTAAAATACTCATGAGGATGCAGATGAAAATGTCATTCATAGTATATCTTCACTACTTAAATTTTTCATATATGGAATATTTTTGGACTACCACTGACAAATGTAATATGACAGTAAATTGAGAGGGCAGAAAACCCAGATTTCAGCATATCACATACCTGTGTTTCACTTGGTAAAATAATCTTAACTTGAAAAACCACAGGACAATATTTTATTTTTACTTGATCAATTATTTAAAGGCAAATTATTATATTTTCCAGAATGCTGAGCAACTGCCTCTTTTTGATATTTTGATATTTTGTCTTTTCGGTGCTGTTTTATTGAACTTAGGAAACAACTCTTTAGAAAAAAATTATTTTACCTTTCAGAAACCTCCACAACACTTAACTCTTCCTTCCTCATATTAGATCTTGAGAGAAACCATGTTTAGTTAACCATTCTCTATCTCTTCTTCCGCTCCTCACTCAATTAGAATATTGTCAAAATACTTTGATGTACACTTGGATTGGTCCTGCTCTTTCTTCTACTCTGCTGTTTTCTCTTTACCTAGCTGACCTAATTCCATATTTTGACTCTACCATTTTAAGTCAATTGCTCCTGCATTTGCTTGGTCCACAGCAATAATTGGAAAAACCAATTCCCAAATCCGCCAGGCATTTATTTCCCTGATGGTGCAGTTATTAGCTGTAGTTACACTCAGATCACTTGGATTCCTCTCCACTCTTTGCACTGTTTTAACTTGTTCCTTGAAATCTCTTCATTCTCCATGAAATAATAGCAACTCAGGATTGGCAGTAGTGCAAGGTGATGACCTTAACCAGCAAAGTATTTGCTTATATCACCCTTCCTAGTGTCTCATTGCCTATGACAGAACACATTAAACCCAAAGTCATTGGATTAGCAGCATTTAATTCATATTATTTATTCATTTAGATCATCTGGCAAGGGAAGAAAGTGAAGACTGAATTGCAGTAATCTTGTGTACCATAACTCTCAAAATGTAACCCTACACATTTTACAGAAATCCGATCTTGTGAAGTAGCAAGGGGGTGGCTTAGGTGAGTAGAGTCTCAGACAGAAAGTAGAAAATGATACAACCAGAGGAGCATCAGGGGCAGGTCAGTTTGAACTGTGGATTAATTTGCATCCTTTCCATTGTCTCTGTTAAAAAAAGGAGATCATTAAAAGGGCCTGCACAGCTCATGCTATTTATTTTTTTAAAAAATCACTACGACTAGGGGTGGTGGTGTACACCTTTAATCCCAGTGGCTAGGAAGGCTGAGGCAGGAGAATCACAGTTCAAAGCCAGCCTCAGCAGAAGCAAGGCACTGAGCAACTCAGTGAGATCCTGTCTCTAAATAAAATACAAAATAGTTCTGGGGATGTGTCCCAGTAGTCGAGTGTCCCTGAGTTAATACCCAGTAACTCCGCTGCCAAAAGTAAAGAATCACTATCAGGAAGGGATGACTGTCAGGAAGGGAAGAGGCAGAATAATTTGAAGTCTTTTGCAATAGTCCTCATTAAATGAATACTGGCTTGTTTAGGTGGAATGAGAGAAGTGGAAGAAAAAAAAGTGATCAATTTATTATTCAGATTTGAAGTGAGGTGGGAAGAATTCAAGAAACAAAACATGTTAAAAAGTATAAGTAATGATGGGGACAATCAACAGTTTAAGATATATTTTATTAGGTTTGAAATACTTAATAGACATCCAAATGGATAACTTGATTAAACATTTAGATTTCTGAGTAAAAAATTGAAGAAAGTAGGTGAATCTAGAGATAGACATTGGAGATGGAATAGGTAGGTATTTAAATCTACTTCTTTAGTCCATGTCCTTTCCCTGTTAGAATCTTAAAATAGGAGAATCAAATCTGTCATCTTATCATATCTGACCACATGGTTTTATCTAATCCATTCCCAGGAAATCCATATCAGAATTTTCTTCAGAGCAACTGTCCTTTTATTCTTTGTACCCCAGCTACATGTAGTCTCCTCTCTGCTTTTAAAACAATTTTAAGACATTTTCACTGTGGTTCTCAGCCCATACAACCTCATGACCAACTCTTATGGGTCTAATCTTGTATATCCTGACCTATTTTATCAAAGAAATTATCTTTGTCTCTTCACTAAATTTGTTTAATTCTTACTTTATAGCATTTATAACAATTTGACTTTAATATATTTACTTATATATTCAGTTTGGCAAGTCTCCCATCAGTAGCCTTTCAAGTATATGACCCTAGAGAACAGTGATGATCTCAAGTCTTGCTCCCTGTATACAAATCTTTAGAACATTGTACTTACTACGCTGGATGGGTAAAAGAAATAAAATCAACAAAGTCATCGTCTATTCATTCACTTTGCTGTTTCTGGTTTTCATCTTCTATCTGACTGCAAATTCTAGGAGAAAACTGAGTAGACAGTTGGTAAATAGGGAAGTGTTTGTTGGCTTTCCTTGAAGCCTTACAATAGAGATATATTAGAAACAGATAAATTTTATCTCATAAAAATATATAGCATGAATTTTTGTATATTATAAACTTCATCAACTTAAAGTATTAAAATAGCAGAAGTGTGGATAAATGAATGTCATCTTTTGAATATGACAAGTACTTATGAATATGAGAAATAGTAAAAATAAATAAAATAGAATAAAAAGAACTAAAAAAGAAAGTAGAATACGGAAAAGGAAGAAAAGAAAAGAAAGGAAAAGGTAAAACACGTTATAAAACTGTGAATGTGACCAGGAGCTGGAGTACTAATTCATAATACTTGCAAGTCAACAAACTACAATATATATGAATCCAAATGTGAGATCCAGAATGACCCATTTATAATTTTGCAAAACAAGCTGGTCATCTATTTATTTCTCATTTTAATAAACAATGACTAGGTGCTAAGGAAAACATATTGTATAAGAAATCTGAAATAGGTGGATGAGTCAGAGTGAAAACAAGTAGCTGAAAATGACCTAATATAGCAGCCAAAACAAAACAGGAAACTCTTCAGTTCTTTTGTTATACTATTAAGAATATGTGACTTTTATGAAAGATAAGGAGTAAATAGTGAAAGGAGGACAGGATGGAAGTAAAGGATAAGATATGTTGGAATTGATTAGATAAAGGAGGACTCTAGTAATTTAAATATAAGTTAAAATCCAGAGGCAAGTGCTGGGATTAATGTTCAGGAAAAGCAGATCAGTACAGAGGAGGAAAAGGGGTCTCCTAAAATGCAGGTAAGAAATTGCAGTGATGGATATGATCAGTAATGTGGCAGATCCAGATGGGGAGTAAACACAAAGATCGTAAGTGCACTGAATGAGATTTTAGTTCAAAGGAACAGAGGCAATACCAGATACAGATGAAGAGAGTTGCCCAGTAAGTGCCAATTAAATAATTCACAATGTGCCAGAAGATGGTCTATGAAGAGAAATTTGTGGCATAATTTTAAAAGTTCTGAGAAGTTCACACAAAGAAATAATAGGCTACACAGGAAAAAAGATTAGATTTTACCCAGACTTCTTTACTTCAATAACAAATTCAAGAAGAAAATGTATAGCAAAATAATCAATTACCTATGGCCTCTTGAGCCATGTAATCTGGCTTTAAATCCTGTCTGCTCTTTTATAAACAGTGATGTTTAGCAAATGAAATAACTTCTCTTTTCCTCAGTTTCCTCATCTTTAAAAGGAGATTCATGTGTTTCTTGTGATAATTAAATGAGATTATGAACATAAACTGCTTTTAAAATGCCTGGCACATAATTAGCTGGTATCAATTATTTCAGTTTAGCATAGGTTGCTTTTCACCTGCTAAGGCAATGGAAAAGCATTTTCAGAAAAGAAAAGGCTTATAAGACCTTCTACTTGTAATCTTTAGAACAAACTTGTGTTAAGATATTTCAACATACAAATTTAGAGCTCAATTATGTTAACAATTTCAAGGCCAGAAAGACTGATAAATATACATTTTAGGCTCAGTGACTACATCTTCAGCTAAAAATTAGTCTTCAAGTACCCAGGGGAATAGTGAGAATAGGTATCAGGAAATGACTAGCAATTCTGCCTCAATAATATATGTACAAACTTTATTAGGCAGTGCTCAGAAAAGTCCACTCTCCAAGTGACCAACCTTATCAGAGAATGTACCCAAATCAAAGGTCCTGGGTATTGGAATTTTTTAAAGTCTTGTAGTAAGGCCTTGTTGTGGTTCTTTGTGCTTTGATGACCAATAAATCATATATGCATTTGCAGGATGGTTTTCCTTGTGGTCTTGGACTGAAATACTTCACCATTTTTATACTTGTAATTCTCAGGCATATACAATATGCTAGAAATGTAACATCTTGGGAAGAGGGTGGTAGCTGGAAGACTCTGTGCTTTGATTCAGTTTACCTTGCACCAATGCCCTTAATGCTTTAGCACAAGGTGCCATGTGCCACCCTTCCCAAGATATAAAACTCAGAACAGGCTGATTTCCAAGGTTTCTTAGTGTGATCCAAGTTGGGCACATACAATAGAATCCAGCAGTCCAGGTAGAATTCCTGAGTGTTGGTTGACCGGATCACAGTGAATCCTAAGATCTGTTCTTCCTTGCTGGCTATATAAATGTAAGAAATAAACCTGCTTAATGTAACTGTGACAGGGATCATGGTTCTGTCTCACTATACTCAGACAAGATGGTAAGCAGTACACAATGAATCTTATCCAGGGTATATATTACTGGAAGCTCTTCTAGCGCAGAGCCTCAAATATAATAGTGAATAAATAAATATTTGTTAAGTGATTTGTTCTAACTACAGGTATAAACTAGCATATATTTCATGGGCAGATGCAATATGGAAGTAAATATCAAGGCCCAAAGTAAAATTCTTCAATTCAAATATTTTACTTCTGAAACTTATCATAGGAATAAATGTAGGCATATGCATGAGCATGGAGATATAGGTGCAAGGATAGGCACTGGAGCAAAATTCATTTTCTGTGATTCAAATTCAAATTCTACTTAGTTCCATTTCAGTGTGTTCTTCATTCAAACAGGTTATTGGGTCTATGTTCATTGACTCGTGGTAAGCCTAGCTGAGGCATTAAATGAAAATAGAGTTGCATGACTCCTGATTAAAGTTCTGCTTCTCAGGAATAGGGAATAGATTCTTGTGAGCTAGGGTTCTTGTTGTTATAGCAAGACAAAAGCAGAAAAATCATATTTTAAAGCTTACAGAGAATTGCATAATTAATGAATATTCCAATGACTTAAATTCCAGGTGGGAAGCACAGTTCTTGGTAGGCTGTTCAACTGATCATTTTTTTTTGCTTAGGGTCATTTGATAATTCTGGACATGAGCTGAAATTTGGATGTTGTTTTCAGAAAAAATCAGAAATCAATGACTTTTATAGTCATGCAATAGGGTAAAAGAATTGAATCTGAAGAAGCACAAAACCTTGTTTTTTTTTTATTTTACAAAGTGTAATTCTTTACTTCTGGGGTGATACACAAAACTAGAGATGTGGACTAGAAATTCCTAATATATAAAATGCAAGTTTCCATAGAAGTTCTACTCTTATGAGGTGAGGTAAAATTTTACTACCAGTGAGGTACCTATGTCAATCACACATTTTCCTTTGCAAATGCTTGCTGGATCTGAAATTTGAGAAGGAAAGCTAAATGGCTACTATGTTAAAATTCTCCAAAGAACCATGCAGAAGCTTCTTAGCCTTTCAGGGCCGGAGAGACTGGGATTTGCATTATTTTAGATTTAAAAAAAAAAAAAAAAAAAAGGTCCCAGGGGTTGGGAATATAGCTTGGTAGAGTGCTTGCCTTGCCAGCAGGAGACCCAAGGAATGTGAAAGATCAAAGATTTTACTCTGTTATGACAAAGCACCCTCCCATAGTCATGGATGCTGGCAGAAGACACAATATGTTTGGGTTGAAACAAAGAACTTTATTATGCAAAACAATAGCAGAATCAAGAGTATCAATTTTTCCATTTTTTTTTTGGGGGGGGTACCATTTTCTTGAGTTCCCGTTCCCATAGGACCATGCAAATTGATATGATAGTATGATAGATGTGTTTTTCCTGACAGGAAATGTGCATGAAATGAAGATTTTGGGGAAAGGTTAAAACAATATGATGAAAGAATTTTTAAAGAATTTCTTTGGAATTTTCTCTAAAATAAGCATGAATTGAATGTATGTTATACAAGTTGATATAAGATTTAATAATAAGAGTATGGGGCCCAGACCTACTTCCCCAGTACAAGGAACCAGAATCACCTACAGGGCAATCTTTCCCAGACCATGAAATTTGAATTTGATGAAGACCATATAGATTGAAATGTCAAATCATAGAAATATGAAACACAGAGAAACAGCACATTTTGAGATGCAATCAACAAAATACACATTATGGGCAACATGTCAAAACAGCCCTATTTCTTCAGGCAATATGTACCAAAGGGGAAAAGAGATGAAGGAAAAATCATAAAGTATGTGACTACATTTAAATATTTAAAAAGGAAATAAACGCTCAAAATAAATGTTATTTTGATGAGATAATTAGATATTGGAAGACTAATAGATGATGTTAATGATTTAATAACATGAAATGAAAATTTTATTAAGATTTTCTTTTAAAAATATATTTATTCTCTTTTAGACAGTCACTGCTGGGTGTGTGGAGGCTACTTCCACTGGAGGAGGAGAGACTTCGTCCACTAGCACCGATGAATCATCAGAATTTAGGGTAAAATGTTTGCAGCTTAATCAGGACCATCTCACACATCCAGAAACAAACTTGAAACTTGTGGGAACCTGTTTTCACTCAATCAGTGCCTTCACTTTAACAGCCCATACTCTGATGCTGGGAGTTCAACTTTTCTATAATTCAGTCAATCACAGGATGAGATTCTGCATTTGATTTTCACTCAACCCAGCCTTCCTACTATAGGAGATGCAGAAAGGAGTCTTCAGGTTATTCATGCAGCATTCAAGTTGGGAATTAGAAATCCAGAGTTATTTTTGTCTTTCACCACTTTATTCAGGGATATTAAGAACCACTGGTTACTTCATTGTATTTGTTATTTTTCCAAACATATTCCAAAGGCTCATATACACCAGTCCTTTGTTTCTTATTAAAGGTTGATTACGGCAACCAATGGAGATATTTTGTATATCTCTATAACCAGGACTATTATACCAAGGACTATTAGTGCTCTCTTTACTACTGGGTAGGGGGTTATTACAGACTTTAAACTGAATCAGAACAGAAAATCAATTCAAGAAACCCCTGAAACAATTTATACACTCATTCTTAAAATTCTGTTCTCTAGAACATTTCTCAATATCAACATCAGTATTACTTAGGGTTTTCCATAAACACAGAACCAAAAGTATATACATTAACATAGTAGCAATATTATTTATATAAAAGGAATTCATTCTAAGAATAGACTCACACAATTATGGAGACTGGAAAGTCCCTTATTCTGCCATCTGCAAGTTGGCGACCCAGGAAAGTTGGTGGATTATTATTAACATGAGTCTGAAGTTCTGAGAATCAGGAATGCGAATGTTGTAGGTACCAAATACAGGAGAAAGTTGATGTCTCAGTTCAAGCAGAACAGAAAGGATCTGATTTTACCTTCTTCCAACTTTTGTTTTAATGAGACCCTCAGCAGTTGAATGATGCCCAAACAAATGAGGAGGAAAATCTGCTTTATTCAGCTTACCAATGCAAGTGCTTATCTCATCAAGAAATAGCCTCATACACAGTAATGTTTAATCAAATATTTGGGTACCCAGTGATTTAGTCTAGGTGATGCATAAAATTAACCATCACAGACATACATGCTGAAATATTTAAAGTGGATTGATTTGTTAAATGAAATTTACTTCAAAATAATATGTGATGAATTATAGGGAACTTGAACTGTTGATTATTTGGTATAGATGATGATACAGTTGTAGAGTATTAAAAATAATTTATCAGTAATGGTAACTGTTTTATATTATTGCATACAAATTTCTGTGCTTTTAGTGTACAGTTCAGTAAGTCAGAATCTGAGTGGACTTGGCTGGATTCTCTGCATATGCTATCACAAGGTTGGAAGATTATGTCACCTTGGATATACTTTTATTGTACGGTGGAATAATTATTCTCAATTGCTTGAGGTTGTTCTTATATTCTTTCCATATTCAAAGCTAGAAACTGAATGTACCTTTTGCATCAATCTTTCGCATCAATCTTTCTAACACTCTCTTTTGCATACAGAAAAACAACTGCTTATAAAAAGTTCATGCTTAGAATAGACCATCTTAAACAATCTACAAATGTCTTACAAAACATAATCACTGGAATATCAATAACAGGCAAAAGACATAAGACATCTTAAAATTCTGCCTATCATGATAATCTGTAAAATTATGCAAATATGTAAATAGTAAATAACTGCCTTCAAGACTATCCTTAACATAATATTATCCTTACCCATGATCAAAATAAGCATCTTGGACCTATAGTCGTGAATGGGAGACAGGTAGAGACTTATAGTATAATTTACTAAATCCAGCATAGGAGTAGAGTGTAAACATTATTTAATGAGTTAATTATTTTAACAAAATAAAAAGTTTGGCAACCTATTATATTTCATTTTAACAGTCGAAACCCTTAGTTTAAAAAGTCTTCCTAGACTCATAGTGATGAGAGTTGTGTGTGTGAGAGGAGATCCCTGTAAACCAGAGATGGGGAAACTGCTGTCACAAAGTCAAATGAAAAGTGAAATCTGTTTTAACAGTGGTACCAGGTGTATAGTTTGAGAGCTAAGGATGAATTTTACAGTTTTAAACATTTGTTAGAAACATCCACAGAAGACCACATTAAAAAAGACCATCTGCAGACTCAAGGGCTAATATATTTACTGTTTGACCTTTGACAGGGTTTGCTGACTCCTGCTCTGAACAGAAATGCGTATGTTTCATTCTTGAATGGCATGTAAATAAATGACAGCTAGGCAGTTTAAGCTAAAGGAATGATGTTTTCTGTGAGAACTGCAAGTAGATATATTATTCAAAATAAACAAGCGATAATAAATTTGATGCAACATTTTGACTTAGCTCTTCATAATATATCAAATTCAGTATCTGTGACTTTGGCTTGCTGATCACTTTACTAATGACATTTTATATGCATGGACTAAACTGAGTTAGTGATTTCAGGGAAAGGTATGTATGGTGAAATAAACATTGCAAGAATATAAAATATTATGTTATAAACAGAAGATTCTTTGTTTATTTAAGGTTTATCATGTCCTGATTTCTTAACTACAGTTGACAATAGCAAAGGGAGTAGAGGGTTTTAAAAAAAAATGTGAAATACTTCTTTTATGTCAGATATTTTGTAATTGTATAGAATATGTTGTTTATTTCATGTGCAAAGAGTTGCTCACATCCTGAATTTGAATACAAATATATAGATGTATATATAAGTGTATATATACATATATATATGAATGTATGTATAAACTGTCTAAAATATAGTGAAAATGGAATTATAAGAATATATTCTGTAACGATTATGTTATGCTTGCTTTTAAGAGGAGAAAGAGAAGGAGGAAAAGAAGAAGAAGAAAAGGAGGAGGAGGAAGAGGAGGAAGGAGGAAGGAAGAGGAAAAAGAAAACAAAACAAAAGCAACCTGTTACATTATTTATGGTGGGCAATTTTGAAATGTTCCCTAAGATTCCAGTGCCTCTTCTATGTACCCTTTCCTTGTTGGAGGAAGAAGTTTGAACGTGATGGAATCTTGGCTCCATAACTGTCTCATATAAATAGAAATGATTTTTCAGATACTTTGGGTAAATGTAAGGGGATTCTCTTTGGTGCAATTGATCTCCTCAGGTGAGTACTTAAAGTAGCCCAGATCCTCTGCAAAAAAGAGAGGGAACAATATGGAAAAGAATTTTAGTTGGCTTCTTTGACTTAGAAGGTTTGTGAGCAGAATGGGACCCCCATTACAGCTGCAAGGAGCTAAGATAAATATTACCAGGTCATTTTTAAAGTCAACCTTGATTTCCAGAAAAGAATACAGCCCAGCCAGCAATCAAAATGCAGACTTGTAGAACCTTGAAAGACACTGGTTAACCCAGACACTCTCCTGACACACCAATTCTGTGGGATAATAGATTTCCATTGTTTAGCCAATAAATTTGCTATGTAACAATTGAAAATTATAAACCTTTGAACCTAGAATATTTTCATGTTCTGAAAATATTATCTTTGATTTTCAGGAATGCTTTCAGGTTTTTTGGTTGGTAAGACATTTTATCAAAAGAATGTTTTAATATACCTGCTTATTGCAATCTTTTAGAATATTTTGCATGAACCCATTTGGTTTAAGTGTCACATATATGAGGATTTTATCTTTAGCTAAAACAAATATTCATTGGTGATATTGTGCTCATACTTCTTCTGGAATAATTACTTGGAAATTATCACTCCTCTTCTACATAAGTATTTGCATTTATAAATTGATTGTACAGAAGCAAGCATAACAACAGCAATTCTGAGTTTCCATATTTCCACAGTCTTTTCAGTGATGATTCCGCAGAATGACTTCTATAGTTGGGGAGAAAACATAATTTCAATAGTGAAAAGCGAAAGAAAAGAATATCTTAGGCAAGGTATATTCCTGTAATAATGCTTAGCAGTACTTTGCTGGGTCTCTTAAATTATCTAATTGAACACCTAATACTTTTGTAAATGTATACTGGAATGTATGGTAGGAGCCGGGCATGTGAGCAAGGAGAATAATTTGTGTAATAGTAGAGTTAAAGATGAATGTATAATTAGGTTAATATATGTATCAATGGTTATGTATAGAAATATCTAGACAGAGAAATATATAGATAAATGTACACACAAGTTAGTACATGTGCACATATGTGAGAGATTGTGACTGTAGTTACAATGAGCACTCTTCTTGTTTTGTAGTTTCTAATATCAGTATCGAATAAAAAGAACCAGTTCTAGAAAAATGACTCATTAAGACTGAGATAAAATAATCCTGAGACATATTACTGCCAGAAGGTTAAAAAAAGAAAAAAAAAAAAAAAAAAAGAACAGAAGAAGGAAAAGGAAAATCTGCAGGGATATGATAGCTTCCAGTGAAACAGGATCCAAATTATAGAGTTCCCTCTCAATGGTTAAAACTACAGCAGTATGAGCAACAAAATAAATAAAATATCATTAGGTAATAGCTCAAAGTTTTCAAGTAGTCTCCAAGAGTCCATTTGAATCATAATAATAAATGATGACTAAATAGATGTGTTTAATAGACATATATTCCATGTAGAAATATTTTAATACAGCTATGTAGCAACTTCACCCTCAATGAGGTGAACCATAATGTTGCACTCTTTAAAGTGTGAACTAAACATGATGAATTTCTTCCAAAGAGTCTAGTGTTGTGTGGATGTGGAAGAAGTAACTTTATAATGGGAAAACATGACAAAACCTCCTGACCTCAGCGAGATGATCAAGGTCAATTACATCAGTGATATATTAACAGTAAGACCCTTGATATTAAGAATGAAAAATTTCTCTCTGTGGAATTTCTTCTTAAAATCCATAAAACTAGTCTAATAGTGAAAAAGTTAAAATTTCCATTTGAGAAACAGAAACTTTCCAAGTATTCCACAAAGCAGTCAAGATAATCAAAAAGAACAATCTGAGAAAATGTTACATCAAGTAGAACACAGAAAATATAACCACTGAGGGTAATGTGTTTTCATAGATAAGATCATGCAACAGAAAGAAAACTTAGGCTACATTTAAGGAAATATGAATAAACTATAACACAATAATATTAATATTGGTTCATTAATAATTGTACAATAATCATATAAGTTGTTAGAAGACAATACTATTGGCTCCAAATAGTATTGGAAATCTGTAATATATTCCAAATTCTCTGCAAATAGAAAATTTTCATATTTATGTAAATAAATTAAAAAAATAATTTTATTGGAAAAATAAAATAAGGATTCTAATAAATACCAACACTGTGAGCTTTCAGTCTCCAATATCCCATTTCCTCAGGCATGATCTCTGCAACTCAGTAAAAAAATGTTTGATTCCCTTTTTGAAAATTCTTCCATCCTCTAACTGACCAAAATCTTTATAGATGTAAAATTTTGAATTGTCTCTTTTGCATTTTTTCTTCTCTTAAAATTTTTTGTGTTAAGAAACAAACTAAGTACAAATCACAATTGTTGTTCAAGTTTCCCCACAATTGGGCCAAAAAAAAAAAAAAAAATCAAATGTAGTAGATACAGGACAATAAGAATCTATTAAGGTTACTGGGGAAATAATAAAAATCTTAAAACATAGCAATTGACCAGTGTGTTCCATCATGACCATAATGAGTAGGCCTAACATTAACCATTTTAGATTCTGAGAAGTAGCTGGGGAGTTGCTAAAGTAAAACTAAAAGTAAGGTATCTAATAAAAGCCACATGTTTGCTTTTAAGAACCGGCACAGACCAATTCAATTCCTCAATTGTTCTTCTCTTTCCTTTTTAGTGGGATATTCCTACATGTCAACAGCACCATTTTATTAATAAAAAAGTCTAAAAATCAGTTTTATCTGGGTGTAAGTACAAATTAAATTGTACATGTTAATGTAGTTTGAAATAAAAGATTCATCAGGGAAACAATTGCAGTTGTCTTCAAGGGTGAAATATTTCATAACAACCACTAACAGAAGGAAATTAACAATATTCTGTTATAAAAACCTTTGAATGATTTTAGAAACATTATGTTTGAGACTATTAGTATAAGCCTATTACATATCTAGCAATTTTGGAGGTGCTTCTGAGGAAATAAAAATAAGTACGAAAAAACATTTGCTACTTGAAAGTACTTGCTATTTAATGGTAGAGACAAGAGATAGCCTAGAAATAAAAGAGGACAAAAATTTGACTATAAATAAAGTAAACAGACTAAGTGCTATAAAACAGGAGGCATCCAGAGGAAGAAAGAGCAGAAACTCCTCATATAAGTGTTATCAGTTATCACACTGAAATGAAACAGAAATGGAAAAAGAAGGCACAACACACAGAGTGAATCAGTAAGGAAATCTTTGTTCATATGGTTTCCATTGTTCATGAAGGAAGCTAAGGTAGTCAGATAAAATGCAATTGATGTAAGAAGACTTGAGAAAAAAGATGCAAAGTGTAGAGTCACAGAAAGCTTGGAAAAATAGGGAAGCAGGATTGATTGAGGAAAGAATATTTTGGTGAGTTTTGAAATATGAGATTGAGTTAAAGATTGAATAGTTCAAGTGGAGAAACAAAAAGAACCCACATGGTATCCACAATTTAGAAAATATCCTGTAGGCTATATTAGAGACATGGTGGAGAAAACAATAAAAAGTTAATCTTGAGGAGAGTTTTGAAAATCTGTGAGGGGGCAACCATAAAATCTGGTCTGGTTGCAAAGGAAACAAGAATGGGGAATAGAAAATTAAGGTTTATTTTAGTTATTTTCAACTTGTTTCATAGAAAACTAATGAACAAGACATATAAACCAATCACAAGGTCAAGGGGACTAGTGATAAGGCATTTTTAATTGTCTCCTTTGTTACACAGGAAGCTATAGATGGAATTAACCAATGAAGTTTTCATGAAGCAAAGAATTTGTCATGGCTAAGAAATCCAGAATACACTTAGGCTAGAGGTATGACCCAACAGTAGTAAAAGGTCTATCTAATTACCATATTATTTTGCTTTTTGCACTGTGTTTAAATTTATTTCAGTTTTGCTTCTTAGTGCACTATTGGGACACCTATAATAGACTGGTCATAACTTCCCACTATCCATGATGCCAATTTAAAACACACAATTATTATTTAAAGGGCTATCATCTGAATGATACAGAGACAAGAACATTTAGAGAAATGACGGGATAATCAATTTTATCTTCTACTAAGATAACGCAGGCCGTGCATTATTGATTGGAGATAGAATAGGGACACAGCTTGATTAAAGGGATGGGATGTAATTTTAATTTCAAAAATAAAGGTCCAACATTAAGGCTCTGTTATGGTTTGGATATGAGCTGTCCCACATAAGATCCTGTATTAATGCAGGAATTTTTGGGAGGTAAAATGATGACTTGTAAGAGCTATAACCTAATCGGTCCATCCCAATTTTAAAGGACCAGCTGGGTAGTGACTGTAGGCATATGAGTCATGGCTAGAGTAAGTGGGTTAGTGGGGGTGTACTATCCCCATCCATTTCCTGCCCCCCCTTCTGCTTCCCTTTTGCCTGAGGTAAGGAATTCTTTTCCACCACACCTTTTGCCAATATTTGCTGCCTCACTCTGTGCCCAGAGCAATGGAGTCAGCCATCTATGAACTGAGTCTCTGAATCATGTGAGCTCCAAATAAACAGTTCCTCTTCCAAGTTGTTTTCTTCGGGTATTTTGGTCACAGCAATGCAAAAAAACTGACTAAAACCGTTTCTGAAAATGAGGAAGGATAATTTAAACATGAAAACTATTAATGAATAAGAAGTGATAGAATTTAATGAATATTTGGTAGTTTGGATAATAACAAACTTTTTGTTTAAGCAGAAAGATAACTTGCTAGCAGAAAACATTTTCTTGGAATATATTTAAATTATTTAATTTAGGGAACAGATGCAATCCAGGAATCATACAACTAGAGCATTATTGCTTTTTAAAACCCTAACTTTATTACTTTCCTGTATTACCTTGAGCAAATTGCATAACCATTCTGTTCCAATGTTTACTTATCCAAAATTGGAGAAAATAATAATATGACCAGTCACAAGATTTTGAGAAAACTAAATCAGATAATAAAATTATAACACTTCAAACTGTGAGGTGAATATAGGAATATAATTACTAGTGATAGATTATGAAATTAGAAGGGAAAGTAAGAGAACTTGTAATATATTGGCATTTAAGAATCTTAATTAAGAAAGAAAAATCTTTCGCATTAGAAAGCAAAATGTGGGAGACAGAGCAAGTTGGCAGCTTGGTATACTTCTCCAAACTTTAGTATACTTCTGCCTATGGATGCACCAACTTAAAACAGCTATTCCTGCACCACATTGCCTACCCTAGAGCTGGGGAAGCCAGTGAGGGACCATAGTGCTTGGTTTTAGTATAATAAGAAAAGAGATTTTAAAAAGCAGAAAGAAAAGAGTCATCTGCACTCTCTCCCCAACAACTCCATTACCTAAAATTTATATAAATGATTCAGAACACACACATCACTGTAGTTTCATTTTACTCCCTTAATGTAACTGGTCCTACATAGCATAATTATAGCCTTTCTAGAACCAAAAATATTTAAAATTTAACATTTTGTTCCCTAAATATCTTTCTCAAATTGTTTTAATCTGTATTGCTTAATTCTACTATTTTACTTTTCCTAATTTTAAAATAAACAACCTTATTAAGATCATTATACTGAAAATCTTTAAGAAAAATAATCACTTCATTAAGAATATTCAGGTATTCACAAAGTATTGAAATATGGATAATGACTTGAGCATGCCACTAAAATGATCATCTGTCCCCA
Source organism: Sciurus vulgaris (assembly GCF_902686455.1). NCBI lineage: Eukaryota > Metazoa > Chordata > Mammalia > Rodentia > Sciuridae > Sciurus > Sciurus vulgaris. Next base: position 33,791,490 of record NC_136470.1, on the reverse strand, counting down.
ATTAATACTGATATATTGCAGTTGGGAGATCTTTTAATGATCACATTACTGGGAAATTATTGCTACTCATATAATTTGTCCTTATAATCATATATTTATCAAAGATACAAAAGACAAGTCTCCCAGGAGACTTATTAAAATTCTTATTCTCTTGATTTTTTAATTGGTAAAGAAGGTAGTTTTCCTGTTTTTTTCCTGAAAGTCCAACTGGGTTTTCATCAACAGAAGTATCGTTTCAAATTATGCAGTTGTCATATACATAAATCTCCATCTTTAAAGGGCAGAAAATAATATGGAAAATGATGAACCACTTTAAAGCAGTTTTTCAGCTCTATGAAGTTAGAATTAAATTAAATATAAAATTACGTATCAAATGTTTATAGATGCAACCTATTAAGCACTGCACTTAAATGGCACCAAAATGAAAAATCAAAAGTACATAATACTGGAACCAAATTATACATATCCCTGACATTTGTTTCAGAATCTTTTTAAAAATTTATAAATGTAGATAACTCTAAATTATTAAATTTAAGAAAACATCTTTCCATTTCCATGAATTGTTTTATCTCCTTCCCATATGGTGCCAAAAAAAAATTCAGCAAAATATCTATCAAGCCTTTTTTAAAGTTATTTCAGGCACTCATTCTCAGTGCAATGCCCTGCTGTATTTTTGACAGAGCATGCCAATCTTTGACACCATAGTCACAATAAATTTCAGATGTTATTACAGGTTAGTGGAGTAAGTAATTGAATAAAAACAATGAATTTGATTTCTTGTTGACTTTAAATAGTGATGACTTTTTTCCACTATAAAGTTACTCTCTGTCCTAACTCCCTCTTTATTTTTCAAAATATACCCTTTGGAAGCCATTATTCCCAAATTAGACCTAAAGAATTGTGAGTTATACTCCACCATCCTGAGGATAGAGTAACTCCATACATTTTTGGATTACTCCTGCATAAGATCCTTGCCTCCTTTCCCCAATTTATAAAGTTATTCAATAAAGGGCTTATAGATATTTATCTTGTACTTTATGTGATAATTTCATTTTAAAACCACTCAAGTCTTCGACTTTGGCTGAATACTAGGAATTCATTCATTGAGCTCCTGGCTATAATCTTTTGACACATCTCCCTATCAGTGGTTTGGGAGTGGATGGAGCTCTTACTTTCTAACACTAAAAGATGCTGTCGATTCATCTTGTAATTGCCTGCCCCACAACCCACTCATTTTTATAAGAAATCTGTTTCTTTTAGTGAAAAAAAATAACATCAGAAAACAAAAGCCAGATGTTAGAAGTTTTCATCGCTACTTGAATATCTTTTGGTCTATCTTTGTTTTTAGTTTGTTTGGTATCTCAACTAACAAAGCAAAAAAAGTCATATGCATTAATACCAACTCATGTATATATAAGAATCTGTAAGTACTTCTGTATATAACCACTATAGTGACTTCTCTGATCCATAGCCACATCAATCATTCTAGTTTTCTCCCTTTGCTTATCTGTAAACTACATTCCAACAGGGACCTACCCCCTTCCCACCATCTGCCATCCATTTAGTTAATTGTTTCATTCCAGTCTACATGTATAGCAACATTAACAGTTATAAATGATATCAATAATGTGTACACTTGATATGATATAATGACAATAGCATTTTGCAGCTCTGTGATCTTACTTACAGTTATATATAGACCCAGTCTTATCATGAAAAATGTTCTATGAAATACATGAGTACTAAGGAAGATACAAGGTTATAAAAAGAAAGGAAATTAACAAGGTGCCATGTGCATATCTATAATCCCAGCAACTCAGGAGACTGAGGAAGGAGAGTTGCAAGACTGAGGTCAGCCTGGGCAATTTTGAGAGACCATGTCTTAAAATTGGAACTATAAAAGATTGTACCTGGGTTCAGTCCTCAGTTACAAAAAAGCAAAAAACAAAACAAAACAAAACAAAACAAACAAACAAAAAAGGGGAATTCAGAATATACCACAGCCAAGAGAAGCACCTATAGCTGTGAAAACTAAATAGAATATAATACCCTAAAAAGGACCCTGCCACAGAAAAGGGATATTTGATAAAATCTAAGGTAAATCTAAATAAATTATGGGATTAAGTTAATTATGTATTTATATTCTTTCATTAATAGAAAAAAACACTTTATACTAAAATAATATGATAATAATAGAGGGAGTTTGACACTATGCTATCCTCTCTGTTTGAAAATCTAAGTGAAATGAATTTGACAGAACTTTCCTATGTAAACATATGAATACACTGCAGTGAATCTCAACATCATGTACATCCACAAGACTGGGATCCTAATTTGAATATGATATATTCCATGTTTGTATAGATATGTCAAAATAGACTCTACAGTCGTGTATAACTAAAATAACAAATATAAATTTAAAAAACAGGAAAGTATGATAAAATGATTTCTTAAATAATCTATTTGGAATGTCATTCAAAGTATACCATTTGTGTCAAAGATATCCTCAATTATGTTGTAGAACATGATACCATGAAAATAAAATTAACTAATTAATGTCATGTAAATACTGTTCATATTATACATGTTTCCAAGAAAATATGTATTTTTAAAAAATTATTTTCAGTAATAAAATGCTGGCACTGATGCTTGCCTCTATGATATGTTTCATATTTAATAGTTATCAAAAATTAATAGTAGAATTGAAAGACTGGGAAATCACAATTTAAAATATATAAAAGTGTTCATGTGGTAGAAAACATCTAAACTAAATGCTAGATGTGGTTACAGTATAAAGAAAAACAGTATAGTGTCAACCAAAGTTTTTAGTACCCTCATGTAGAACTGCCCAACACGTATATATTTACTACATACTATGTTAAGCATTAGGCAGTGTGCACATTATTCACTGTTTCATTTTAGTTTGTAATATCATGCTTGTGATATTGTGGGGTTCTCTGACTTCAAAATCTTAAAATTTGCGTTAAAAATTTAGAACAATGACATAAGCATGTATAATTATTTGTGAATAAATAAGCTAGTAGGATTTATTTATTTATTTATTTATTTATTTATTTATTTATTATTGTTATTTATTTATTACCAAGGATTGAATCCAGGGTCACTTAATCACTGAGCTACATTTCTCAACCCTTTTCAGTTTTTTTATTCTCTGACAGGTTCTCCCTAAATTGTTTAGGGACTCACTTACTGAGTCTGACTTTGAACTTATGATCCTCCTGCTTCAGCCTCCTGATAGTATGAATTAAACTCAATTATCTGCATCTAGATGTAAACAATTATTCTCTATTTCAAACATTACTTGTTCAATTGTTTCATCAACTATTTTTGTGGAAACAAATTGGAAAATGCTATGCTACAGACATTTGTAAAAATTTTACATTTTCTATTAAGCAACTTTGTGGATTCATTATGTAAAATGGGGTAGATTGGAGTTCAAAACAAAAGAAAACAAAAGAATTCTGATATAATTGAAAATGTTTCAGTGGAAAATGTATTTTTAAGTGTTTTATTGAAAATAATTTCAGATTTACTACAAAAATGCAATAATACTATTCTCTAAAACAAGGGTAGATTTCAAAACATTAACATGTTATTAATGTGTAGAATATTCTCTTTGATGAGCACATAATTATAAAAAGAAGAAAGTTTTTTGTAGTTTTTAATTTTTTATTTGTTCTTTTTTGTTATTCATGACAGAATGTATTTTGACATATCATACAAATATGGAGTATAGCTTCCTATTTTTGTGGAATTACACTGGTGATGTATTCATACACAAACATAGGTAAGTTGTGTCTGATTCATTCTGCTGTCTTTTCCATTCACATCCTTCCTCCATCCTCAACCCCTGACTCTGCCTTGTACAATCCAATAACCACATCCCACGCCTATTCTGAATCAGCATCCTCATATCAGAGACAACATTTGGACTTCAGTTTTTGGGAATTGGTTTATTTCACTGAGCATGATAGTCTCCAGCTCCATCCAAATGCCATAATTCAAAAAGAAAGAAAGTTAATATTGTCACAATATTTGTTCTAATTTATAGATGCTTTAAGTATATTGGAATTGTTCCAATTTTCCTATTTTACCAAAAGGAAATCCAGAGTAGCTGTTCTATTCCATGGTCATTTCTTTAATCTACAGCATATCCTGAGTCTCCTCAGGATTTCTTTTAAGTCATCAAGTTTTGAGATTAGTAGTTTCATAAAATATCCTACAATTTTCATTTATATGATTATCTCTCAAGAATGCATATCTATATCAAATATCCCAAAAGTGATGCTGTTTTTGTTCACTGGCTCCTAATCAAGTGATTCATATAACTACTTTTATCACTGCTGTTGAACTTAATTCGAAGCACTTAGTTAAGGTGACATTTGTCAGTCTCTCCACTCTAAAACTTTTTACATAACAAATTTTAATCAACAAGTCTGTAGTGGTACTATATTTTCAAATTATTTCAAAGAAGTTATTTCTCTTCAAAATTTCAATTTCTCTTTCTAATCAAAGATGGTCCTTCGCTGAGTCAACTATTGTTATTGTATGGTGTTCAAATAGCACATGACATTTTCTTAAATTCTCCGTAAGGTTTGTACAAATTGGTATTCGTGAGAAAAGTTTGAGAGTGCCTACTTTCCCACAGCAGTTATATTGATCAATTTATAGAATATTGGTTTTTAAATTTAAAATAAATTAAATCCAGTTAATTATTATCATTAATTTTTCCCCTGTAATGAGGACTGGACTCCAGGGCCTTGTACATGCTAGGCAAGTGATCCACCATATGCTACACCCCCAGCAATTCATAGAATTTTGGAACTGGCAAAAAACGTGAATATGATTTATTTCAAAATCTGCATTTTTAATTTTATTTTACTTTTTTTGTGTGTGTGTGCTGGGGATCGAACCCAGGGCCTTGTGTTTACAAGGCAAGCACTCTACCGACTGAGCTATCTCCCCAGCCCCTATTTTAGCTTTTAGTAGATAATTAAAGAATATACTGCTAAGGCTGAGCTACTTTTGCTTAATTTTTAATATCAATTAGTATCCTGACATTGTGTTAAAGGGAGATAAGGTAGATCATTGGGTTATGTTTATTGAGATGAAAACAGTATTAATTCTATTTTTTGAACATTCATACCTCTATAATATAGAGAAATATGTCACTTTGTTAAAACTTAGTTTCCAAAACAAGCATTAAGATACCTATCCCCATTTTAAAAATAAAAGCATTCAACTCATTAAGTGGTATAATTTCAAAATAAAAACATTTTATTTAAAGCAGTTTTATTTAAATTTCCTAAAAGCATTTAAAATTATTTTATATTATTTTAAATGATTTTTAAATAAAATCCACAACATAGTAGGAAGAAAAAAAAAATATCATTTCCCCTTCCCAAGAGGGAAAATAGTTTTTACTTCCCAAAGATTGTGTGTACAGGATATTCTGCTACTCTATTAATTCCAGTAATACCTTATCAAAATCCAGTCTTCAATTATTCCATATAGATTTATAGTCTCAAACAGAGATGATGCACAGTCTCCTAGCATAATTAGTGTATTCTGCTCTGCAAAAAAGGCCTACATGTCTGATTTTCTTGCCTGAATGCTTCTGGAAACATATTATGACCTGTCTTGCACTATACATTACTATTAGTAAATGAAATATTGATGCTGTTTGGGTAGACTCATTACCATAGTGGACATGTTAGATTTATTTCATGATATGCATATAAGTCAGTTTTGTAAACACAGAATCTTTATTTATTTAGCTCCTTGGGACCACAAAAAAGCGGTTAGAAGAATTTCTTCTTTTTTCCTTAACATAGCAGCTAAAACATTTCCCCATGTGAATGCAAACTGTCAGCCTTCATTTTGCATAACCTTTTAGGTCGGGCTTTAACCTTTACATGATAAAACACACAGTTGTAATCTGATTTGTGTGCTTGATATTTGATAATGAATACCTGAAAATTTCTGACAATAAGGATCACTAAGTTAAGGAGAAGCAAATACTATAATCTATCTTATTTCTGATTGAATTAACACTATGGGTATATTAGCTAAAACACTGAACCAGACATTTGTAACAACCTTGTCATAAATCAAATATTTATTAAATTAGAAGAATCTTCCTATCTTAACAAAAACATCAGCATTTAAAAATTTTGAATTTATTCTGAAATCTAAGAACTCCACTTTTATGTTTTAAGATATCAAGTTCCTCTAAATAATATAAAATCTTCATGTAAAGTAGTATTTTGCCAGTGGATTTTTATACAATACATGTGCATTCAAGCAATGTTTAATATAATAATTCCTTTGTATTTTATCTCTTGCTTATTTTGCTTCTTTCTCTTATTTATTTCTTATAAAGTTAATGCAAGCACATACAACAGTGAGAGACTCACCATTTTAGACTTTTAAAATTGTATTTGTTTTTCAAAAGTGGGTCTTAAGCAGATTACTTTCCTATGTTTTATCCCTTAAAGATTACTGAAGATTTAAAAAATCCCTTACATGTCTCAAACTAACATACTTTGTTCTGAATAAATACAGTATTTTATATTTGCCCCAAACAATGTGTAAATAATACATGAAATTCCCTGCTACAATAGTATAGAATAAGAAAAAAAATAGTGGATTATATACACCATACCACTAGTACTTTTATATCAATAAAAAGGAAAGAATTGAGCACAGAGCTTCTTAGTGTTTACTTTGAGTGTGCTTAACATTATGTATTACCACTGATAAAACATAATTTTGAAAATTTTATGTTTGACATAGTCTAATATTAGTCTTGTGGTTTTGTATAGGTTTAATAAAAGTTGTGTTACTCGCATAATATTTCACAGAATATATCTGTATATTTTTAGGAAATATTAGACAAGACTCTGTGATAATAAAACAGCATTGTATTACAATAATAGTAAAGCAAAAACAAAGAATGAAGAACCAAAGTTTTATAACCTAATCAAACTATTGAGTTATAAACCAGTATATGATGACCAACACTACAGAAATATTTTGAATAGAATAACTATATTTTTAAATTAGGGCATTTTAGTTGTGCATAAGAGTTGGGTTCATTTTGACAAAATCAAACATTCTTGAAATCTCATTTACTCCATTTTGGTCCAGCAAATCCCCCTTCTTTTTCTCCCTGCCTCCAATCTTCTTCCTCTTCTCTACTTATCTTCCTTTCACTTATTTATTTATTTTAATTGATACTTTATAAATACACATAAAGGTGAAATTCACTGTGGCATATTTATACATGACCATAGCAGAATGTTGTTAAATTCACTCTGCATTTCCTCCCCTTTCCTGTTTCTCTTTCCTCCCTCTCAAGCTTCTTCTACTCCACTGACCTTCCCTAGATCCCTATGATATCCTATCCTCCCTTTTTATTTCCCATACTTTCCTTTAACTTCTACATGTACAAGAAAACATTCTACTCCTGATATTCTGAGTATGGTTTATTTCACTTAGCAGGACGTTCTTCACTTCCATCCATTTACTGGTAAATGCCATAATTTCATTTTTCTTTATGGCCCAGTAAAACTCCATTCTGCATATATACGACATTTTCTTAATCCATTCATCTATTGAACATTTAATCTGGATCAAAAATTTGTCTATTGTGAATTGTGCTGTTATAAACCTTGGTGTACCTGTATCACTGAAGTACAAAGATGTTAGTTCTTTTCAATAAATGCCAAGGACTGGGATAGCTGGGACATAGGGTGGTTCCATTCCTAGTTTTTTAGAGAATATCCATACTGCTTTCCAGAGTTGTTGTACTACTGTGCAGTTCTACCAGCAATGTATGAGCGAAACTTTTCCTCTACATCCTCTCTAGCATGTATTGTTATGTATATTTTTGATAATTGCCATTCTGAATAGAATGAGATAAAAATCTTAGTTCAGTTTTGATTTGCATTTCCCTGATTGCTAGAGATGTACATTTTTTCATATATTTGTTGACCCTTTGTGGTTTTTTTTTTTTTTCTTTTGAGAAATGTCTATTTATTTTTGTGCCTATTAATTGATTGTTTTTCTTTGGGGGGCGGGGGGGTTAAGCTTAATAAATTCTTCATATATTCTAGATATTAATCTCCTGTCAGAGGAGTAGCTGACAAAAATTTTCTCCCATTCTGTAAGTTTTCTCTTCTTACTCTTAATGATTTCCTTTATTGTTTACAAGGTTTTTAATTTTCTGCTCTCCCACTTTTTGATTCTTGGTTTTATTTCTTGAGCATTAGGGATCTTGTTAAGGAAGCTGGTGCCTGCAACAATATAATGGAGTGTTCACCCTGTGCTTTCTTCCTTAAGTCACAAAGTTTCTGGTCAAAGTTCAAAGTTTCTAATCTACTTGGAAAGACTATTATTAAGCTTCCTCTACCCATTACTCCATTTTAATGAAGGTATTATTTTAATAAATTATAAATACATAAATATATGTATATTTAAAATACAATTTCAAAGATTATGTAGCAAGTAGTTTTAAAAAAATTAAAACATTGTTATTTTATTTTATACTTTTCTAAGACCAGCATTTCAGTGACTATCTATGGTAGATTGCCACAACACTTGAAATGTCAGAAAATTCCTTTTTTTGGGGGGTTCATAGGGAATTTTTTTAAAATTTTAATTTAATTTTATTGTACACAAATGGGATACATGTTGGTTCTGTTTGTACGTGGAGTAACGGCATACCATTTGAATAATCATACATTTACATAGGGTAATGATGTTAGATTCATTCCATTATTTTTTCCTTCCCCCCCACCCCTCCCACCCCTCTTTTACCTATATACAGTCCCTCGGTCTTCCATTCTTGCCCCCCTCCCACCCCCCATTATGTGTTATCATCCACTTATGAGAGAGATCATTCAACCTTTGTTTTTTTGAGATTGGCTTATCTCACTTAGCATGATATTCTCCAATTTCATCCATTTGCCTGCAAATGCGATAATTTTATTATTCTTCATAGCTGAGTAATATTCTATTGTATGTGTATACTACAGTTTCCTTATACATTCATCAATTGAAGGACATCTATGTTGGTTCCACAATCTGGCTATTGTGAATTGAGCAGCTATGAACATTGATGTGGCTATATCTCTGTAGTATGCTGATTTTAAGTCGTTTCGGTATAGGCCAAAGAGAGTGGGATAACTGGGTCAAATGGTGGTTCCATCCAAGTTTTCTAAGGAATCTCCATACTGCTTTCCAGAGTGGCTGCACTAATTTGCAGCCCCACCAGCAATGTATGAGTGTACCTTTTTCCCCACATCCTCTCCAACACCTATTGTTGCTTGTGTTCTTAATAATCGCCATTCTAATTGGGGTGAGATGGAATCTTAAGGTAATTTTGACTTGCATTTCTCTTACTACTAAAGATGGTGAACATTTCTTCATATATCTGTTGATTGCTTGTAGATCTTCTTCTGTGAAGTGTCTGTTCATATCCTTAGCCCATTTGTTGATTGGGTTATTTGTATTCTTCGTGTAGAGTTTTTTGAGTTCTTTATATATTCTATATTCTGGAAATTAGCACTCTATCTGAAGTATGAGTGGCAAAGATATTCTCCCACTCTGTGGGCTCTCTCTTCACATTGATGATAGTTTTCTTTGCTGAGAGAAAGCTATTTAGTTTGAATCTATCCTAGTTATTGATTCTTGCTTGTATTTCTTGTGCTATGGGAGTCCTATTAAGGAAGTCTGATCCTAAGCCAACAAGTTGAAGATTTGGACCTAATTTTTCTTCTATAAGATGCAGGGTCTCTGGTCTGATTTCAAGGTCCTTGATCCATTGTGAGTTGATTTTTGTGCAGGGAAAGAGTTAGGGGTTTAATTTCATTCTGTGGCATATGGGTTTCCAGTTTTCCCAGCATCATTTGTTGAAGAGGCTATCTTTTCTCCATTGCATATTTTTTACCCCTTTGTCTAGTAAGAGAAAATTGTATTTATTTGGGTTTGTGTCTGTGTCCTCTATTCTGTACCATTGATCTACCTGTCTATTTTGGTACCAATGCCATTTTTGTTACTATTGCTTTGTAGTATAGTTGAAGTTCTGGTATTGCGATACCCCCAGCTTCATTCTTCCTGCTAAGGATTGCTTTAGCTATTCTGGGTTTCTTATTCTTCCAGATGAATTTCACGATTGCTTGCTCTATTTCTGTAAGGTACATCATTGGGATTTTAATTGGAATTGCATTGAATCTGTAGAGCACTTTAGGTAGTATGGCCATTTTGACAATATTAATTCTGCCTATTCAAGAACGTGGGAGATCTTTCCATCTTCTAAGGTCTTCCTCAATTTCTTTCTTCAATGTTTTGTAGTTTTCATTGTAAAGATCTTTTACCTCTTTGGTTAGATTGATTCCCAAGTATTTTATTTTATTTTATTTTTTTTTGAGACTATTGTAAATGGAGTTGTTTTCCTCATTTTCCTTTCAGATGTTTCATCACTTGCATATAAAAATGCTTTAGATTTATGTGTGTTGATTTTATAGCCTGGATTTTGCTGAATTCATTGATGAGGTCTAAAAGTATTCTGGAGGAGTTTTTTTGGATCCTCTAAATATAGAATCATGTCATCAGCAAATAGTGACAGCTTAAGTTCCTCTTTTCCTATTCACATCCCTTTAATTTCTTTAATCTGTCTAATTGCTTTGGCTAGAGTTTCGAGGACAATGATGAATAGAAGTGGTGAAAGCGGATATCCCTGTCTTGTTCCTATTTTTAAAGGGAATGGTTTCAGTTTTTCTCCATTAAGAATGATGTTGGCCATGGGCTTAGCATAAATAGCCTTTACAATGTTCAAGTATGTTCCTACTATTCCTATTTTTTCTAGTGTTTTGAGCAAGAAGGGGTGTTGTATTTTGCCAAATGTTTTTTCTGCATCAATTGAAATAACTATATGATTCTTATCCTTAAGCCTATTTACATGATGGATTACATTTATTGATTTACAGATGTTAAACCATCCTTGCATTCCAGGGATGAACCCCACTTGATTGTGGTGCACAATTTTCTTGATATGTTTTTGGATACGGTTTGCCAATATTTTCTTAAGGATCTTTGCATCTATATTCATCAAGGATATTAGTCTAAAATTCTTTCCTTGATGTATCTTTTCCTGGTTTGGGTATGAGGGTGATATTAGCTTCATAGAATGAGTTTGGTAGGGTACCCTCCTTTTCTATTTCCTGGAATACTTTGATAAGTATTGGAATGAGTTCTTCTTTGAAGGTCTTGTAGAACTCGGCTGAGAATCTGTCTGGTCCTGGGCTTTTCTTGGATGGTAGGTTTTTAATGGCTTCTTCTATTTCATTGCTTGATATTGATCTGTTTAAATTGTGTATGTCCTCCTGGGTCAGTTTGAGAGGAGCACATGTCTCTAGAAATTTGTCAATGTCTTCAGTAGTTTCTATTTTGTTGGAATACAGATTTTTGTAGTAGCTTCTCATTATGTTCTGTATCTCAGTGGTGTCTGTTGTGATATTTCCTTTTTCATCATGAATTTTAGTAATTTGATTTTTCTCTCTTCTTCTCTTTGTTAGTGTGGCTAGGGGTTTGTCCATTTTGTTTACTTTTTCAAAGAACCAACTTTTTGTTTTGTCAATTTTTTGAATTGTTTCTTTTGTTTCAATTTCATTGATTTCAGCTGTGATTTTAATTATTTCCTGTCTCCTACTACTTTTGCTGTTATTCTGTTCTTCTTTTACTAGGGCTTTGAGCTGTAATGTGAGGTCATTTCATTGTTGACCTTTCATTCTTTTCTTGAATGTGCTCCATGCAATGAATTTTCCTCTTAGTACCGCTTTCATAGTGTCCCAGAGATTTTGATATGTTGTATCATCATTCTCATTGACCTCTAAGAATTTTTTTATCTCCTCCCTGATGTTTTCTGTTATCCATGTTTCATTCAATAGCATATTATTTAGTCTCCAAGTGTTGGAGTAATTTCCCTTTTTTATTTTGTCATTGATTTCTACTCTCAGTCCACTATGATCTGATAGAACACAAGGCAGTAGCTCTATTTTTTTGCATTTCCTAAGGGCTGCTTTATGGCATAACATATGGTCTATTTTCAAGAAGGTTCCATGTGCTGCTGAGAAGAAAGTGAATCCACTCATTGATGGATAGAATATTCTATATATGTCTATTAAGTCTAGGTTATTGATTGTGTTATTGAGTTCTATGGTTTCTTTGGTTGGATTTTGTTTGGAAGATCTATCTAGTGGTGACAGCGGTGCGTTAAAGTCGCCCAGAATTGTTGTGTTGTGGTCTATGTGATTCTTGACATTGAGAAGGATTTGTTTGATGTACAGGGATACACCATTGTTTGGGGCATAAATATTTACTATCGTTATGTCTTCCTGATTTATGGTTCCCTTAGCAGTATGAAATGTCCTTCTTTATCCCTTCTGACTAACTTTGGCTTGAAGTCCACTTTATCTGATATAAGGATGGAAACCCCTGCTTTTATACTGAGTCCATGTGCGTGGTAGGTTTTTCCCATCCTTTCACCTTTAGTCTGTGGATGTCTTTTTCTGTGAGATGAGTCTTTTGCAGGCATCATATTGTTGGGTCTTTCTTTTTAATCCATTCTGCCAGTCTATGTCTTTGAGTTGATGAGTTTAGGCCATTAACATTCAGGATTATTATTGAGATATGATTTGTATTCCCAGTCATTTGGGCTTATTTTTGGTTTTTAATTTGGCTTGGTTTCTCCTTTGAGTGGTTTTTCTCTAAGGTAGTTCCTCCCTTTGCTGACCTACATTGTTGTTTTCCATTTCCTCCTAATGGAATATTTTGTTGAGAACATTCTGTAGTGCAGGCTTTCTATTTGTAAATTCTTTTAACTTTTGTTTATCATGGAAGGATTTTACTTCATCTTCAAATCTGAAGGTTAGTTTTGCTGGGTATAGAATTCTTGTTTGGCAACCATGTTCTTTCAGAGCTTGAAATATGTTGGTCCAGGCCCTTCTAGCTTTCAGTCTCGGTTGAGAAGTCGACTGCTATCCATATTGGTTTCCCCCTATATGTAATCTGATGTTTTTCTCTCACAGCCTTCAAAATCCTATCTTTATTTTGAATGTTAGGCATTTTCATTATAATGTGCCTTGGTTTGGATCTGTGGTGATTTTGTGCATTTGGTGTTCTGTAAGCCTCTTGTATTTGATTTTCCATTTTATTCTTCAAGTTTGGGAAATTTTCTGATATTATTTCATTGAATAGGTTGTTCATTCCTTTGGTTTGTATCTCTGTGCCTTCCTCAATTCCAATAATTCTTAAATTTGGTCTTTTCGTGATGTCCCATAATTCTTGTAGATTCTGTTCATGATTTGTTAACATCTTCTCTGCTTGGGCAACTTTATTTTCAAGATTAAATATTTTGTCCTCATTGTCTGAGGTTCTGTCTTCCAAGTGGTCTAGTCTGTTGGTGATGCTTTCCATTGAGTTTTTAAATTGGTTTATAGTTTCTTTCATTTCAAGGATTTCCATTTGTTTTTGTTTTTTGAGAATCTCTATCTATTTGTTGAAATGATCTTTTGCTTCCTGCAGTTGCTCTTTCAGCTTATTGATATTATCATTCATTGCTTGCATTTGCTGTCTTATCTCATCCTTTGCTTTGTGAATCACCTTAATCATGCATAATCTGAAGTCCTTTTCTGACATTTCTTCTAACATACTGTCATTGAATTCTATTAATATAGAATCTAGATTTGTTTGGATCATTTTCTTCCCTTGTTTTTTCATGTTGTTCATGTATCTTCCCCTCTAGCAGTGCAGATCTGGGGTATTGCAGATTTCCCCCTATAGGATTATAGTGTCCCTATAGATTTCCAAAACCATTTCTTTAAGGGGAGATCAATATTAGAAGTACCCAATTCAGAAAGTATGCGATCCTAGGTTAGCATGCAAAAAAGGGAGAAAGAGACTCTGAGGGAACAGGTAAACAAAAGGAAAAGAGAGCAAGAAAAGTAAAGAAATAAAAACTTAAAATTTTTCAATAAGGAGAAAAAAGAAAACAGTCATATAGTAATGAAACCTCCCAGTGTTCAGTAGCCTGATGCATGAGAGGTACCTGACAATGAGCTTCAAGCCTCCAGCAGGCGGCGCAGTATGGGATTTGCCCCACCCAAAGATCAGAGCAACAACTTCCAGGATTATCCAAGATGGCCACTCTGGCTTCCAAATGTGTTGGCAAATGGGGAGCTGCAGCTCAGGTTGTGGATGTGGTCAGTTGGAGGTCCTGGAGGTGGGGTGCAGTTGGTCAGGCAGGGGTCCTGGAGGTCGGGTGTGTTTGGTGTGGTTGCGGAATCCTGGAGGCCGGGTACAATCAGTCAGTTTGTGGTCCCAGTGATAGAGCGCAGTCAGTTGGTCTGGGGGTCCTGGCAGCAGGGAGTAGTCAGTCGATGTGAGGGCCCCAGAGGCAGGGAGTGATTGGTCGGGCTGAGTGATCCTGGAGACGAGGCTCAGTCAGTCTGGCCAGGGGTCCTATCGGGTCTGGCTGTTGTTTCAAAATGGCGGCAGCCACGTGTAATCAAACCTGCAGGTACTGTAACAGTGAACTTCCAGGCAGCAGCAGGCAGCTGGTGCTCCACTGGTGGTTGGCAATCAGTTTGCTGACTGTTGTTGGTCAATCGGGGGATGAACCTCATGTGTTGGGTGATGGATAGGTGTAAGCAGGCGATGGACAGGCAAGAGGCAGGCAAACGGCAGATGATAGGCACCTGACAGTGATCAATCTGCACTCAAAAAATGTATCGATATGCTGGCAGACTGCAGGTGATCACAGAAGACAAATGGGGTAAACACCAGGGGATTGATAAGCAGCAAAAATTTCCTCACAAGGAAACAGATATCCTCTGCTTGAAACCAGAGTTACAGAGTGACAAGGAACACAGCCTCCCTCTAGTCTGCCATCTTGGAACCAAGAAAATTCTTAAATTTATCAATAGAATAAGCACACATACACACATACACACATGTGCATATATTCATTAGCTTATACACACACACACACACACACACACACACACACACACAAATTTTTCATGATTTTAGAAGTTCAAATTGCATGAGCCAGAGCAATGCAATGATAGGAAGTGGACCTCCCCTGCTACCGGCCTGCAGCTTCAGGCTCTTCTTTGCGCACACACAAAAAAACAGTCAAGAGTAGACTGACAGCAGACACCGTGAAACTTCGTGGCACAAACAGTGCTCCTCCAATGTGAAATGCCAGCAGAGACAAGGGGAGTTTCCACAGGATCTTTCTCATTATTTATATATTAATATGTTTGTAAACGCATATACATTTTTTGTGGGGGAGGGACACAGGAACGGGGTTAAAAACTACAAAGAGGATTATTTGCTGTAAACCTCAAAAAGCAAATGGTCAGTCAAGTGTCTAGAAACTGTCACATAGGAAAGATTCTCTCCTGGGCAGTGAGGGCCCCACCAAGGGGTGGCATACATGTAGTTGTATCCAAAGGTCAGAGTAAAGGGTAGAATCATAAAAAACATTTTAAAAAATTAGAAACCCTGGAGCTTAATATTAGTTTTTCTCTAGTTGAGGATGATTTCTCTAGAAGAAATACAAAATAAATTTAACAAAATCCTGTTCAATGCATACATAAATATACAAAAGGAATTTCACTTTTATGTATATTCAGAAAATACAAACAAAAATAAATACATACATGAGTGAGGTGGGAGAGAATTAAATGTCTCTTTCACCCTCCTTTTAGACAATGTTTTAGGTGAGAAATCCCTTTAGCATTTATTGAAGTAATGATTTGCAGTTTCCATGTTCATTAGGACTGTTCTTAAGTAAAGGCCTACTTAGGAATTAGTTAAGATTTTACAAACTTAGTAACAGATCTTTTCACAAATCAAGTCAAAATGAAAGAATTTGTCTTATCTCAAAAATAAATCCAGGCAACCAATATTGCAAAGAAGGTCATTTAGCTTGTAATTTTATTGTGATGGGACTGTACAGATTTTAATATTTCATTATTACTCAATTGGGGATATAAAAGTCTACTTCAAATTCTACCACTAATTTTTCATGTTAAGATTAAAAGCACATATTTCATAGCAATGTAAAGTTTTCTTTCTTGTTAAATTCAACCAGATGTCCTTAAAACATGGACACCAAATGAAAATATGTTATTAAAATGATAAGTAGATACTTTTGGATATTATTTTAAGTAAAAATAAAAGAGTAGACTTGTTGATGTCTGAAACATGCATACTTTTCTGTTGAGTTATATTCTCAGCTCTACATATCTATCTTCTTATAATATTTAGCAATTAAATTCTTTTGAGTTTTTCACTTTTAATATATGCAGTTTCTTTGCATCTACAATATCTGTATAAAAACTGTTAAAAATATTTGAATTAATATTTCTTAAGTGTTCAGTAGTCCCACCTTATCCATGGGGGATGCATTCAAATACTTCAAGGTGATACATGAAATCACAAATAATACCTAATTCTACATATACTTTGCTTTTTTTCCTGTACATATATGACAATGATAAGCACTGATTTTTCTCACTTAAAGAAAGCACTTTAAAGGTTTCCTCTGTCATATCCTAATTACCAACATTACTTTTCTTGTTTTGGGACAATTATTAGTAGAATAAAAGTCACTTGAAAATTTACATTGTGATACTGAAACAGTTGATCTCCTGACCAACATGGCTATTAATTGAATTGTATATATGTTATGGATACTCTGGGCAAAGGGATGACTCACATCTTGGGCTGGACAAAGAGGGACAATTGGAGAATTTGTCATGGGGTGACTCAGAACTGCACGCAAATTGTTCATCGAAAACAAATAAGGTTTTGAGTAAACAAATGTCTTTAATAATAGATACAGACATGGAAATTTCACCAGGTTATTTTTTCTTTACAGGTGACCAAATGAAAACAAAAAATAGATTACAATCCTGCTGATAAATCCTTTTTGAACTGTTCCAAAAGTGAAAATATTTCCAAACCATATCCCACTCTGACACAAAAATACTCTTCTTAAATTGGTAAATGAATAGGAGAAAGAAAACACATAGTTCCCTTTATTGGCTTATTAGATAGGAGAGTTTGATGAAATCAAAAGATTCTGAAAAATTCCAGGCAACATCTGTTTTTAAGATCTTCACTGTCTTTCTATTTATTTTCCCCTCTCGGAGTGCTGGTGGTCACTTTGCCTTGGTGGTGTAAACTAATCCTTAGTCTGACATGGATACAATGAGACAAAAGAAAGAAGAGGCACAAAGTGGAAAATAATGAAGGGCCTATCAATATCTTTTGAGTTGATAAGTCTATCTTTGTCTGAAATACTTGAACTTCCATATAAAATGTGGTAGGTATTCCCTTTGCTTAGACTAGTTTTAATTTAAATTCTTCTTACTGGCAATCCAAAGATTTCTACTTCTTATTTAGAATTAAATAAATAACAACTATGAATGATTTACCTCCTCCTAAAATAAAAAATAATAATAATTCTATAACCCTTTACTGAAAACATAAACAGAATAAAAGAGAGAATGTATATAATGCAGTGTCATGAATACTTGACAAAAGTCTGTAATCAGGAGCTATAACTTATAATACTTCCTACAATGTAAGATTTCCTGAAAGTAACAGAAATTTGGATTAATACGTGACAATAGAAAAGGGAAATAAATATGTGACAATAGAAAAGGGAAATATAGAATAGGAATATTTCAAATATAAGCATACATCCCATATATACATTATGAAATTTATGATCACTGAAATAGTCTAAAATTATAGAATTTAGACAAATTAAACATTTAGATCAGGAATCATTCTGTTATAATAACAAAGTAAATCAATGGCTGAGCTTAACTTTTCTTCTTTCTTACATTATATAATCAAACAAAACTGATGTAATCAATCATTTCTTCTAGAAATACAAGCAAAATCAGCAAATAGAGTGGTATGATATGACCTTTTTTATTTTTTTTTCTTTAAGTATCAGGGATTGAACCCAGGGGCACTCAATTTAGCCACATCCCCAGCTCTTTTTTTGTATTTTATTTAGAGACAACATTGCTGAGTTGCTTAGGACCTCGCTAACTTGCTAAAGCTGGCTTTGAACTCGTGATCCTCCTTCTTAGCCTCCCAAGATGCTGGGATTACAGGTGAGTGCCATGGTACCCTGACAAACTTTCAAACAAAAATCGCTTTTCTAGACATAAGTATTTTTAGATACTATCTAAGTCAACTTAAGTTTTGCCAAACCTTTCCCATCATGATTTATCTTTGTTCATTTTGGTTTAATTAGTTTCAAAGCTTATAGTAATGTTATTATTAATTTGAAGGCATCATATTTTAATTGATTTAATGAAAGTTGGAAAATATCCTAAGGAATTTTGCTTTTCTGGATTTCGTATTGTTTTAAAATCCTCAAGTCTGTAGGAATTAAGAGAATCTTGAAATATAAAATTATAAAAGTAAGTATTCATTTGTACACAAACAGCAAAAGAAGCAAAGGCAAATGATCAAAATTATGAAATTATTTTTATTTTTAGAGTACTCTGATTCTAACATTAACAACAAGTGGATAGAGAGTTGGATCTACAGAGGAGAAAATTATTAGTTTATGGATCCATATAAAAACTCACTCTGAATCTGCAGACTATAGAGTTAGTATGAATTTTTAATAAGCATTTATTCTTGAAACCAAACATATGCATGCACACACACACACACCCCAGATTGTGACAATATATCTAATTAACAACATTATTATTATGTGTTTGGGAGCTAGCAGAATATGATTTCACTTTAAGCTTTCAGAGAACACTATTGTTTTCCCTGGAGAAAATTTTTTGAAACTAAAATCTCTTTAGTTATTTTAACTGGTTGAGTTGACTCCAAGTTGTTACTCCCTGCCCCATTTCTAGTGCCTCACCATGCTGCTACACTGTTATATGTTCATTTGGTTGTGACTAACAACAAAAATAACAATAAAAACAAAATGCCATGAAAAAACTATGTTGTCTGAGGCCTGTAGGCAGAATCTCACAACACATGGCAGCCTCAGCTGGTATTTTTGAAATCTCAAATGCACAAGCAAAACTGCCAGTATTAAAAAATAAATAAATAAATAAATAAGTGTGTAGTTTTCCTGTAATTATAGTTCTATTTGCTAAATTCCTGCTGTAATAAGTATTTACTTAAATTAGAATAATAAAATGTATATCTAATGTAGATACTGCATATCTAATGGAGATGATGGTCTTTTACTCATATTTTGCTGCTCATGAAAATAAATGTAAGAGATTGTTAAGTAAGTTGGAACTAGAATGAGTCTTTGGTTCTACTTATTAGCAATGCTGCAGACTGTATACATGTTTGGCTCCTTTGGCCCTTGAATGGCCAGGATTGAAGACTGCATGTGATTTATTACTTTGCTCTGTTAGGTAGCACATTTGTGTTACACCAGTTTACCCAGTCTGTTTTTATCAAAAATATTTTTCAAAGTATTCATATCAAATTTCATGTGAATACTTTAAAACATTATGATAGGCCAACAGAATGCTGCTTTGGAAAAGGAGCCCTTCTCTACATCCTCCAAATTATACCATGCAGGTGGCTGACTATTCAATTTATACTAATACAAACCCAAATGAGGTATCTTGCATATGAAAATATTATGAATATTTTTTAGTTTTTAAATAAATGCTCTAAGTATACATATGTGCCTGCCTCATATGTGGGCTTAAGCTCCAAAAGCAAATTGGGACCTGGAACATGTGTCTGGTGGATAGATGAAGAAAAAGGTATAAATGTGGACACAGGAAACTAATCCACATACATATTCTAAAGATTTCAGAAATTCATATGTAAGTGCCTAAAGACATGATCAACTCACTGTTTATTTTGTTTGATATTGTTATTCATAGCAAGTGATCAAATTCAGGATGGTCATGCCAAGTATTTAATTCATAAATTGACATTCTTAACAATGGAAGGTGTGTTTATGGAGAGCGATATCCATATGAGAGATGTAATGTGGACACTACTATGCAGAACTTAGGAGCAAAACCTGAAAAGAATGGATATAGAAAAACAGTCATCTTTTAAGGCTCAGAGATGATTCCTAATAATAGATTTTGATGAGTCTAAGGAAGTATATGGAGAGTCTATCTAATGAAAACTCAAGCCTGGAGAACTGTTTTCTGATAAGTTCTGCAAGGCTGGAGGTTTGGTGCTACACAGGCATTTCAGAGCATCCTAGATCATATACAACTGCAATTATTGATAAACTACATTAGGTCATTTAGAAATGTACTTTCCTTTTTTACCCTGAATTTTTATTATTTGCTTTTTCAACAAATACTAACAAATTATTTCTGGGACCTATTAAAATAGGCACTATTTTAGGTCCTAGAAACAATTTGTTAAGCCTGGCAGACCAATTGTATGCAAGGAGCATGCAAGTTATATAAAAAGAAAATGTGATAAACAAATAGGTAACAAAATCAGATGATAAGTATTTTAAACCAAGTATAGACAATATTTTACAAAGTTTTGAAGAGTTAATTTTTATTTCATGGGTTGATAAAAGAAGATGACTCAGAGCATCTAACTTTTCAGCACAGGAGGAGAATAAATATGACTATGAAAATAGTTTATTACCTGGAGTCAAGGAAAGTGTGCTTCAGGTTGAAGAGAAAGCCAGTGCAAAAACTCAGCAATTGGAATGAATTTGCATTTTCTGGAAGAAAACATTGGTCACTGTGCTTGTAGTAGGATGTTCGCCAAGAAAGGTATGGAAAGCCCTGTGGTTGTACAGCAAGGCTGAATTATGGGAAAAGAAACTGAAAAACCAGGAAACTAATGGGAAATAATTCTGATCATTTAGATTATGAGGATTAATATGATATCCTTTTTGTCAAAGAGGAGAATGTGAAAAAACATAAATCAATGCTAAAATAACAAAATTTGTTGAATAATTGGATATGGGTTATAATGAGAAAGGGAATAATAATGACAATTAGATATTTGGTTTCATCTGCTGAAGTTAATGCTACATATAAATTAAGACTAGGAGGACTAGATAAGACAGTAGTTATTGAAAGAGTATTGCAAATTAAGAGCTCTATTTTGGTCCCATTACTTATGAAATGCCTATTAAATGTTCATTCTTTCATCCAGTAATTTGTCATATGAGGTTTAAGTTTAGTAGAGATATCAAAATTGGAGAAACAAATGGAACTAAGCCTAGAGCTGATATATAAAATCAGGTATCTGGGTAAATTCAACAGAGTAAAGAGAATAAAGAAAGCTCTAGTACATATTTCATTTATTACAAGAGAAGAATGCACCAGAAAGGAAATAATTAGAGAAAGTCATAAAAATATAATATCGTGGAAACTATAAAAGATACAATGAGAAGAGAGGAAATAGTTAAATTCAATAAGATTGAATAAATTGTTAACTATATGGGTATACCTGATAAGAAAGATTATATTAATGATACAAAATTTGGCTAGAGTGGGTTGAATGCTCCAATTTTATGTACTTGTGAAGAGTAACCAGGACTTAGGTAGAAATAGCAGAAGGAAAGATTACTAATCATATTGAGCATACAGCATGACTTAAAAGAGAATGTGGTTTGTTAAGGAGAATGA
The DNA here is from genome assembly GCF_902686455.1 of Sciurus vulgaris. Lineage (NCBI taxonomy): Eukaryota > Metazoa > Chordata > Mammalia > Rodentia > Sciuridae > Sciurus > Sciurus vulgaris. The sequence continues at coordinate 33,769,768 of NC_136470.1, read as the reverse complement.
TAAAGAAATATTTAGATAGCAGAGATGGAGAAGAGAAAGGATATCTATTGAACTACTTAGACCTAAACTTAAATAGGGATGATGAAAAATGACTTCAGGTTAAGGAGTAATCTCTGACAGCCAGTTAATACTAGGATATGGAACTAACATTCTGGGAAGAGATAAAGGAAAACTGAAAATTTGGTAATTGCAGGTTTATACTTCCAGTAAATGGACTTAAGAGGACAAGCAAAAGGAGGACTGAGGTAATTTAGGTAAGGATGTGCAAATGAATATGAGAATAAAACCTTGGTTACAGTGGATAAAGTGACTTCTTGTAGTGACAGAAAACCACATGTCAGATGTTATTTTAGTTAGGTTTTCATTGTTGTGACAAAAATATAAATAAATAAAACCTGAAAAGAACAACATTGAGGAGGAAAAGTTTATTTGAGGGACTCGTGGTTTCAGAAGTCTCAGTCTGTAGATGAACGACTCCATTGCTGTGGGCCTGAGATGAGGCAGAACATCATGGTGGAAAGACATGCCTAAGGAAAGCAGTAAAGAACCTGGAAACCAGAAAACTGAGAAAGAAGTCCACTTACTAGGGACAAAGCATAAACCAAAAGCCATGCTCCCAGTGACTTACTTCCTCAAGCTACAACCTACCTGCCTACAGTTACCACCCAATTAATCCATATCAGTGAATTAATGAACTGTTTGGGTTACATTTCACCTCTTATTGTTCTTGAATTATCTCACACATGAACTTTTGGGAATTGTTATAAAGCCAAACCATCGAGGCATGATGTCATTATATCTCATATTCTAATGATGACATTTTAACAAATGGTTCAACCAAACCGCTCACAGTTGCATGGAATAAGTATGGCCTTTTCCAGCTATCTCTCTAACCATTTGGTAGTTTGGAGAAAAAGAACATTTTAATGGGGAAAAATAATAAAAGTTTCATGGATATCTTATCTTTAGTGCAGCTGAAGATAAAGGCAATAATCCTTTGTAAGATATATATTATTAACCAAACTCTGAAGATAAGGAAAATAAATCAGGGAGAAGTTAAGTGTTTTCTTTAATGAAAATCAACTAGTAGAAATTATGCTTCTGGCATAATAGAATAGGGGACTTAGCTTTCACTGTCTTAGAAACAATTAGAATCTTAGAAGAAATATATCAGGAGACTGTCATTGGACTTTATTCAACAGACAACACAACATTGTGATTCCTGAGAAAGCAAAAATGAAAAGAAGTGAACTCTAAATTCTTATGATATGTCTAATTAAAAACACTTTACGTTTATGATACGTGTAGAACAAGCCCAAACAAAACACAGTTTTCACACAAACTTGACAAGACAGAAGGTATAGTTCAAAAAGGTGAGGTGTTCAGCATTTTTACAGAATATTAGAGGAAAATCGTTGCATTGAAAAGAAGCTTCAGAAATGTGATAGAACTTTTCTTGAGTTGGCTAATGACAACTAATATTCATATTCGTAGCATGAAATTCCATAAGGCTGGCATAAAATGAACATAATGCTATAAACTGAAATATTCCCAGAACTTAAACATGGCTGTGAGATGCTTAAGCTCCAATAGGTAATATATCCTTCTGGAAACCCTGTGCTTTATTAGAGACCTCTAGAAATTCTTGTCTTATTAGTGGGCTGTGCAAGCAATACAACCAATGTTACTGAACTTTAAAACCTGAACTAACTTAAAGATAAGTGTCAGAAGATCTAGACAATCTACTTGTAACTAATCTACCCATCCAAGAGCAGCTTATTTTATACATTTATGTGTTTTCTCTACTGTGCTTTGAACCCAGTGGCACTCTAACACTGAATTATATTTCTATCCATTTTTTATTGTTATCATTATTATTATTTTATTTGAGACAGAGTATTACTAAGTTGACCATACTGAAGCTTGTGATGCTCCTGCCTCAGCATTCCAATTTGCTGAGATTACAGGAATGTGCCCCTGTACTTGGCAAGACCAGCACTTTTTAAAGAAATATAACCAGTGCAGTATTTAATATAGTGAAATTCACAGTACAGGGCAACCAATTAAACATCACTAGTCATGTAAAGAAATGCTATCAATAAGACCGTAGAAAAAATATTCAATAGAAAGAGTTGGCGATCCAAGACAGCAGACTAGAGGGTGACTGCATCTCCTGCTGTCCCAGAACCCAGGATTCAAGAAGGGGAGGCATTGAGAGACTCAGACTAAAACAGGACAATGGGGTGAGTCTCCCCCACCGGGTGAAGCTTTTCAGAGCAGGGCAGGGTAGCTAGAGTCTTCCCCAGGTAGCCCTGCTCCCATCGGCGGCAGGCTCCTTCCACATGGCCAGCTTCTTGGAGCAGGCCCCCCACTGAGAACCTTTCTGCACAGAACCAGCTTCAAGTCCCGGAGCCAGCGGCAAGCTCCGGCCCGCAGGCAGCTTCAGGGACCAGGTCAGGGTAGCCAGGGACTTCCCCAAGCAGTCCTGCTCCCTCCAGCGGAAGTCTCCTTTCACAGCCACCTTCTCAGAACAGAACGCCCAGTGAGAGCCTTTCTGCACAGAGCCAGCTCCAAGGCCAGGAACCAGTAGCAGGCTAGGGGCCGCTTTCTTTGGAAACACTGCATTATCAAGTACCTCCAAGACTTCAGGCTACTCAAGGCTGGGAGGTGATACACTGGAAATCTACAGGAACACTATAAGCCAATAGAGGAAATCTGCAATATCTCAGAGTCCCACTGACATCTGAACAATATGAGAAAACAAGGGAAGAAAATGTCCAAACAAATGTAGATACTATATCAAAAAAACCCAATGACAGCACAGCAGAAGAAATGTCAGAAAGGGAGTTCAGAATGTACATAATTAAAACAATCAGGGAAGAAAGGGAGGAGATGAAAGAGCAAATGCAGGCATCGAAGGAGGAGAAGAAAGAGCAAATGCAGGCATTAAATGATTGCACCAATCAACAGTTAAAAGAGCAAATACGGGAAGCAAGAGATCATTTCAATGAAGAGTTAGAGTTATTGAAAAAAAAAAACAAATTGAAATCCTTGAAATGAAGAAAACAATAAACCAAGTTAAAAACTCCATAGAAAGCATAACCAATAGGTTAGAACATCTGGAAGACAGAACCTCAGGAATTGAAGACAAAATATTTAATCTTGAAACCAAAGTTGACCAAACAGAGAAGATGGTAAGAAATCATGAACAGAATCTACAAGAATTATGGGATATCATGCAAAGGCCAAATTTAAGAATTATTGGGATTGAGGAAGGCTTAGAGAAACAAACCAAAGGAATGAACAATCTATTCAATGAAATAATATCACAAAATATCCCAAATCTGAAGAATGAAATGGAAAACCAAATACAAGAGGCTTATAGGACTCCAAATATACAAAATTACAACAGACCCACACCAAGCACATTATTATGAAAATACCTAACATATAAAATAAAGACAGAATTTTAAAGGCCATGAGAGAAAAGAATCAAATTACATTCAGGGGAAAACTAATAAGAATATCAGCAGATTTTTCAATCCAGACCCTAAAAGCTACAAGGGCTTGGGACAACATTTATCAAGCCCTGAAAGAAAACAGATGCCAACCAAGAATCTTATATCCAGCAAAACTTACTTTCAGATTTTATGATGAAATAAGATCCTTCAATGATAAACAAAAGTTAAAGGAATTTACCAAAAGAAAACCAGCATTGCAGAATATTCTCAGCAAAATATTCCATGAGATAGAGATGAAAAACAACGAAGCAAATCAGCACGGGAGGAACTAGCCTAAAGGAATAGCCAAATAAAGGAGAAACCAAATCATGTCAAAAAACAAAAATGAGTCAAATGACTGGGAATACAAATCATATCAAAATAATAACCCTGAATGTTAATGGCCTGAACTCATCAATCAAAAGACATAGACTGGATTATAAAGAAAAATCCAACAATATGCTGCCTGCAAGAGACTCATCTCATAGAAAGAGATACCCATAGACTAAAGGTGAAAGGATGGCAGAAAACATATCATGCACAAGGACACAGCAAAAAAGGGGAGTACCCATCCTCATTTAAGATAATGTGGACTTCAAGCCAAAACTAGTCAGAAGGGATAAAGAAGGACATTACATACTGCTTAAGGGAAGCATAAATCAGCAAGACATAACAATCATAAATATCTATGCCCCGAACACTGGCTCATCCATGTACGTCAAATAAATCCTTCTCAATTCCGGAAATCAAATAGACCACAACACAATAATACTAGGCAATTTTAATACACTTCTCTCATCGCTGGATAGATCCTCCAAACAAAAATTGAATAAAGAAACCATAGATCTCAGTAACACAATCAACAATTTAGACTTAACAGACATATATAGAATATACCATCCAACAAAGAATGAATACACCTTCTTCTCAGCAGCACATGGATCCTTCTCTAAAATAGACCATATTTTATGCTACAATGCTACTGTTAGCAAATACAAGAAGATAGAGATACTACTTTGTATTCTATCAGATCATAATGGATTGAAATTAGAAATAAATGACAGAATAAAAAACAGAAACTTCTCCAATACCTGGAGATTAAATAATATGCTATTATATGATGAATGGATAACAGAAGACATCAGGAGGGAAATAAATTCTTAGAAGTAAACGAGAACAAAGACACATCATATCAAAATCTCTGGGACACTATGAAAGCAGTTCTTAGAGGAAGATTTATTTCATGGGGCACAGTCAACAAAAGAAATGGAAATCAACAAATAAACGACTTAACACTATAGCTCAAAGCCCTAGAAAAAGAAGAACAGACCAACACTAAAAGTAGTAGAAGACAGGAAAGAGTTAAAATCAGAGCTGAAATCAACGAAATTGAAACAAAAGAAACAATCAGAAAAATTAACAAATTAAATGTTGGTTCTTTGAAAAAATAAACAAAATTGATAAACCCTTAGCCACACTAACAAAGAGAAAGAGGGAGAAAACTCGAATTACTAAAATTCGGAATGAACAAGGAAATATCACAACAGACACGAGAGAAATACAAAACATAATTAGAAGCTATTTTGAAAATCTATACTCCAACAAAACAGAAAACCTCGAAGACAAAACAAGTTTTTAGAGACATATGAATTAACTAAACTGAACGAGGAGGACATACACAACTTAAATAAATCAATTTCAAGCAATGAAATAGAAGAGGTCATCAAAAGCCTACCAACAAAGGAGAGTCCGGGACCAGATGGGTTCTCAGCCGAGTTCTACAAAACCTTTAATAAAGAGCTCATTCAAATACTACTCACAGTATTCCATGAAATAGAAGAGAAGGGAACCCTCCCAAACTCATTCTATGAAGCCCATATCACCCTGATACCTAAACCAGACAGAGACACATCGAGGAAAGAAAATTTCAGACCAATATCCTTAATGAACATCGACACAAAAATTCTCAACAAAATTTTAGCAAATCGCATAGAAAAATATATTAAAGAGATAGTGCACCACGATCAAGTGGGTTTTATCCCAGGGATGCAACGTTAGTTCAACATCCAGAAATCAATAAGTGTCATTCACCATATCAACAGACTTAAAGTTAAGAATCACATGACTATTTCGATAGATGCAGAAAAAGCATTTGATAAAATACAGCATCCCTTCATGCTCAAAACACTAGAAAAAATTGGGGTAGTGGGAACATTCCTTAATATTGTAAAGGCCATCTACGCTAAGCCCATGGCCAATATCATTGTAAATGGTGAAAAACTGATAGCATTCCCCCTAAAATCTGTAACAAGGCAGGGATGCCCTCTTTCACCACTTCAACATTGTCCTTGAAACTCTAGCCAGAGCAGTTAGAAAAACCAAAGATTAAAGGGATACGAATTGGAAAAGAAGAACTCAAACTATCCCTGTTCGCTGATGATATGATTATATATTTAGAGGAACCTGGAAATTCCACCAGAAAACTTTTAGAACTCATAAGTGAATTCAGTAAAGTAGCAGGATATAAGATCAATGCTCATAAATCCAATGCATTTTTATATATGTGATGAATCCTCAGAAAGAGAAGTTAGGAAAACTATCACATTCACAATAGCATCAAAAAAAATAATATACTTGGGAATCAATCTCACAAAAGAGGTGAAAGACCGCTACAATGAGAACTACAGAACACTAAAGAAAGAAATTAAAGAAAACCTTAGAAATGGAAAGATCTCCCATGTTCTTGGATAGGCAGAGTTAATATTGTCAAAATGGCCATACTACCAAAAGTGCTATACAGATTCAATGCAATTCCATTTAAAATCCCAATGGTGTACCTCACAGAAATAGAGCAAGCAATTATGAAATTCATCTGGAAGAATAAGAAACCCAGAATAGCTAAAGCAATCCTCAGTAGAAAGAGCGAAGCAGGGAGTATCGCAATACCAGATCTCCAAATCTACTACAAAGCAATAGTAACAAAAACGGCATGTTATTGGTACCAAAATAGAAAGGTAGATCAATGGTACAGAATAGAGGACATGGACACAAACCCAAATAAATACAATTTTCTCTTACTAGACAAAGGGGCCAAAAATATGCAATATAGAAAAGATAGCCTCTTCAACAAATGGTGCTGGGAAAACTGGAAAACCATATGCAACAGAATGAAATTAAACCCCTATCTCTCACCATGAATGAAACTCAACTCAAAATGGATCAAGGACCTTGGAATCAGACCAGAGACCCTGCATCTTATAGAAGAAAAATTAGGTCCAAATCTTCAACTTGTTGGCTTAGGATCAGACTTCCTTAACAGGACTCCCATAGCCCAAGAAATAAAAGCAAGAATCAACAACTCGCATAGATTCAAACAAAAAGCTTTCTCTCAGCAAAGGAAACTATCAGTAATATGAAGAGAGAGCCTACAGAGTGGGAGAATATCTTTGCCACTCATACTTCAGATAGAGCGCTAATTTCCAGAATATATAAAGAACTCAAAAAATTCTACACCAAGAATAGAAATAATCCAATCAACACATGGGCTAAGCATATGAACAGACGCTTCACAGAAGATCTACAAGCAATCAACAAACATATTTAAAAATGTTCAACATCTCTAGTAATAAGAGAAATGCAAATCAAAACTACCCTAAGATTCCATCTTACCCCAATTAGAATGGCGATTATCAAGAACAGAAGCAACAGTAAGTGTTGGCGAGGATGTGGGGAAAAAGGTTCACTCATACATTGCTGATGGGGTTGCAAAATAGTGCAGCCACTCTGGAAAGCACTATGGAGATTCCTCAGAAAGCTCGGAATGGAACCACCATTTGACCCAGCTATCCCACTCCTTGGGCTATACCCAAAGGGCTTAAAATCAGCATACTACAGAGATACAGCCACATCAATGTTCATAACTGCTCAATTCACCATAACCAGATTGTGGAACCAACCTAGATGTCCTTCCTTCAATTGCTGAATGGATAAAGAAACTGTGGCATATATATATACAATGGAATATTATTCAGCCATGAAGAATGATAAAATTATGGCATTTGCAGGCAAGTGGATGAAATTGGAGAATATCATGCTAAGTGAGATAAGCCAATCTCAAAAACCTAAAGGACGAATGATCTCGCTGATAAGCGGATGAGGACATATAATGGGGGGTGGGAGGATTTAGCGTTAGTGTTAGGGTTAGGTTTAGGGTTAGGGATAAGTAGGGTAGTAAGAATGGAGGAAGGAAGGACTATATAGAGGGAAAAGAGGGGTTGGGGGTAGGAGGGGTGGGGGAAGGGAAAAAATAACAGAATGAATCAAACAACATTGCCCTATGTAAATTTATGATTACACAAATGGTATGCCTTGACTCTATGTACAAACAGAGAAACAACATGTATCCCATTTGTTTACAATAAAAAAAGAGAAGCATATAATATTGAAAAAAATAGGAAGAGTCTCTAAATAGACAACGATGATAAAATATAACAAATATTGCTTGATATCACTTACATGGGGAATCTGAAAGGCAAACTCATAATAATAAAAAGCAGAATTGCAGTGGTGGTTACCAAGAGCTAGGAAATGAGCAAAAGAGAGATACTGGTCAAGGGTACAAACCTTGAGTTATCAGATGATGGGGTAGCAGAGACCAGCACAGAGATTAAATTAATAATACTGTATTGTACACTCGAAGTTTGCCAAGAATAGTACTCAGTTGTCTCACCACTAAAAATGGTAAAAATATGAGGTAATGAATATGTTAATTAGATTGATTGTGGTAATCATTATATAATCATATCAAAAATATCATGTTTATATATATGTAATCTTTATTTGTCAAGTTGTCATGTTGTAGGTTCTAAGTACATGCAATTTTATTTGTTAATCATATCCCATTAAAGTTGGATAGAAAAGAGTCAATAAAACAAATAAAAAAAAACCCATTATAAGTGCAAAAACATTCTCAAGTGTTTACAGGAGAATATGAACATTAGAATTCAGTAGAAGATAAAATTAGAACAGAATGGAAGTTTTAGGAGCAGTATAATAATATTTTAAATAAAAAATTTCTCAATAAAACTAATAGTAAATAAGCAATTTTCTGTGATTAATCAACTGGAGGGCATGGTAGGAACTCATTTTTAAAAATGAAAGAAACACAAAGAAAATAGTTAATAAGTAAATAAACAAACAGAGCCTCAGAAAACATAAAGGCCAATATGAAAAGATCTAAGAACTATTTTTTAACTCTCAGAAAAAGAGGAGTAGGTGAGAAGATAGAAAATGAATCTGAAGAACATATCACTAGCATTTTATGAACTATGTTAGGAGTTAATTAAGAGATATAAGGAATAAACCTCAAACAGGATAGAAACCAAGAAAATCACACCCAAGCACATGCTAATTAAATTGCTGAAAACCAGAGAAAGAAGAAAAGTTAAAAAGAGCAAGTGGAAAAAAAAAATACCGACAGAAGAATAATACAGTAACTCCAAATTTATCAGATAAACTGTAAAACAATAGAAAATGGAAAGAACTTTAAATTATTTGAAGGACAGGGTTAATTATCAACCCATGATTATAAGTCCTACAAAAATGTCCTGCCTGTGAAAGATTAACTTCTAAGGCAACAATCTTCTTGCCATGAAGAGCTAGAAAACTGAATATATAATATATATGCACAAGTATACAGTCCCCAAGAAAGTGGAATGAATGAGGTGAGTTCTAATCTAATAACTGGGAAACAATGGTCAGTCCATAGCATAGACCTGGAAAACCTAAACAGAGCCTCGCAGTCCTCTGGATGGGGGAAACAGAGATGGGCACACAGGGCGTTAAAATTTAGAATTGGTAGGGCACAGATACAGTGAAAGGGGAGCTGTAATATAAGGAATGGAGAGAAAACAGAATGAAAGGATTTATGCGGTAACATTAGAACTTGAGACATGTTAAAGTTATGTATTAATGGAAATACAGCAGTATTTGTTGAATATTTGTATATGAAGTTTAATCAGAAAAGGGAAAATGAAGGAACATAAAACTATGGTTTGAAAAACTGATTAGATAAGTACTCAATGACGAGTACTCAATGACAGGTACAGTTTATGAAAAAGGGTTGTATATTAAGAACACTATTTGGATCATAGTATGCTTGAGATGCCTATTAGATATTTGAGATGTGTGATAAATTAAGAGGTTATCATATGAAAAGTATCAAATATTGAATAGTGGGCACCATTACATATCTTAGAGATATGTAAAGAAACAATGTTAGTCAAAATACTACAAATAAAAGGAATATAGTTCCTAAAGCTATAAATATCAAAACCCACTTAGGAAGAAGTATCTGAATAACGCTGTAGCCCTTAAAATTATTCTCATAGTTACTCCTTTCACAATCAAACTCAGCAATAACTGAACTTAAAAGAATATTTTACAAAACATTTAAAGAAGAAATAGTACTAATTACTAATTGTACCTAAAAATTTCCACCAAATGCAGGAGAAGTAAATATTTCCACCCTCATATTGAGATGAACCTTATCAATACAAGGAAATCAACAATATTAATTGAGCTTATCCAAGAACATGGAGGTCTTTCCATCTTCTAAGATTTTCTTTAATTTCTTTCTTGTGTTCTTTAGTTTTCACTGTAGAGGTCTTTCACCTCTTTTGTTAGATTGATTCCCAACTATTTTATTTTTTAAATGACATTGTTTTCTTAATTTCTTTTTCAGAGGATTTATCACTTATGAATAGAAATGTGTTAGATTTATGCATGTTGATTTTATATCCTGCTATTTTGCTGAATTCATTTATTAGTTCTAAAAGTTTCTGGTGGCATATTTTGGATCCTCCAAATATAGAATCATATCATCACAAATAGTTATAGTTTGAGGTGAAAGACCTCTACAATGAAAACTACAGAACACTAAAGAAAGAAATTAAACACCTTAGAAGATGGAAAGATCTCCCATGTTCTTGAATGGGAAGAATTAATATTGTCAAAGTGTCCATACTACCAAAAGTGCTATACAGATTCAGCTCAATTTCAATTAAAACCCCAAAGTGTACCTCATAGAAATAGAGAAAAGATAGCCTATTCAACAAATGGTGCTGAGAAAACTGGAAATCCATATGCAGTAAAATTAAATTAAACACTTATCTCTCAGCCTGCACAAAACTCAACTCAAAATGGATCAAGGACCTAAGAATTAGAACGGAGACCCTGCACCAAATAGAAGAAAAAGTATTTCCAAATCTTCATCATGTTGATTTAGGACCAGACTTCTTAATAAGATTCCCAGAGTGCAAGAAATGAAAGCAAGAATCAATAAATGGGATCGATTCAAACTAAAAAGTTTTTCTCAGCAAAGAAAACAATCAATAATGTGAAGAGAGAGCCTACAGAGTGGGAGAAAATCTTTGCCATATGCACTTCAGACAGAACACTAATCTCCAAAATTTATAAAGAATTTAAAAAACTTTACACTAAAAATACAAAAAAACCAATCAATAAATGGACTAAGGAACTGGGCAGACACTTCACAGAAGTGATCAACAAATATACAAGTGATCAACAAATATATGAAAAAGTGTTCAACATCTCTAGTAATTAGAGAAATGCAAATCAAAACCACCCTAAGATTTTATCTCTCTCTGACTAGAATGTCTATTATCAAGAACACAAGCAACAATAGGTGTTGGCGAGGATGTGGGGGAGAAGATACACTCATAAATTGCTGGTGGAGATGCAAATTGGTGCATACACCCTGAAAAGCAGTGTGGAGATTCCTCCAAAAATTTGGAAGGTACCCACATTTGACCCAGTTATTACACTCCTTGTCCTATACCCAAAGGATTTAAAATCAGCATACTATAGTAATGCAGCCACATCAATGTCTACAGCAGTTCAATCCAAAATAGCTAGGTTGTGGAACCAACTTAGATGCCCTTCAATAGATGAATGGATAAAGAAACTGTGGTATATATACACCATGGAATGTTATTCAGCCATAAAGAAGAATAAAGCTATGGCATTTGCAGGTAAATGGATGGAGTTGGAGAATATCATGCTAAGTGAAATAAGCCAATCCCAAACCAAAGGCCAAATGTTCTCCTTGATATGTGGATGTTCTCGCTGATAAGTGGATGCTGATGCCTAATGGGGTGAAGAGGGAGAAAGGTAAGAATGGGAGAAAGGTAAGGGAAGAATGGAGGAGTGTTGGATTGAATAGAGGGAAAAGAGGGAGGTGAGAAAGTGTGGGAAGGAAAGACAGTGGAATGAAACAAATGTCATTATCCTATGTACAGGTATGATTACATGAATGGTGTGAGTCTCCAGCATGTACAACCATAGAAATGAAAAGTCGTATACCATTTGTGTACAAAGAATCAAAATGCATTCTGTAAAAGTTAAAATTAAAATTAAAGAAAATTAAAAACACTAAATGTTCTGATTAAGGTAAATGTAGCACCCCATAAAATGTTTGTCAATCAATTCCAGTACTATAATTAATAGTGCATAAGAACCATGTAGCAATTATCCCAGAAATTTAAGTTTGATTTGCTGTTTGAAAAAATAATCAGTATAATAATATTTTATCTGATTATGATGAAATAAAATTATTAACATTAAGTTGAAGTTACCAGTGGGTTGGAGTTAATATTTTTCCATAGTCATGTCTTTGGAACATAAAAAATAATTTTAAAAAAATTACCAAATAGTTAAGAAAAATTCTATAACCTAAAGTCAGCATTCTCAATTTCTAAGAAAACAATTTTTTATGTCTACATTTGAGTAAGATCATAGAATATTTGCCTTTCTGTGCCCTCCTTATTTTACTGAACATTTTGAAAATTTTTACCATCAGGAAATGGTAATATTTAAGGACATCAATATTTGCAACCTGATTTAAACATTAAAGAGTGTACACATGTATTGCAACATTACACCATACCCCATTAGAATGTAGTTTTTATTTGTCAGTTAAAAATAAAATTAAGAAATTTAAAAATAACTTAAAATGATTAATTTTATCATAGATTTATATAAAAGATCTTTTGTAATACATATGTAATATACTTATTTTTATATGTATCCAAAATCTGTATGTATTAGTATATACTGTGATAAATTTTACATGTTCATATTGCATTTTGGCAAATATAGAAAAATTATATTGTATTCCACTATTCACATAATTGTCAAGAGTGAATATTGGCAAAGTTAATACTATATAGATATAAGCAAAAATATGTATAAAGATATTAATTACATTTAATGGCATTTGCTGGTAAATGGGTAAATCTGGAAAATACCATGCTAAGTGAAATAAGCCAGTCCCAAAATCAAAGGCTGATTTTCATTTTGATATGTGAATGCTAATCTACAACAAGAGAAGGTAAGGAGGGGAAGAATAGAAGTTAATTTGATTAGACAAAGGGAAATGAAGGGAAGAGTGGGGGATGGAAACAGGAAGACAGTAGAATGAGTAAGACGAATCTTCCCTTTGTCCATAAATGAATACATGAGCAGAATAACTCCACATTATGTACAACCACAAGAATGGGATCATAATTGAAATGAGTCGTACTCCATGTCTGTGTGTCAAAATACACTCTACTGTCATGTGTATTTTAAAACAACAAATTAAAAAATCATTAAAAATAACAATGGGTTATATGAAAATGACATACATTTCCATCAACAGGCGACTCATACGAATGCTAATTTGTTTAAATGACATACTATTATGTGTTAAGATGTAGATATGTTCACACAAGAAATACGAACATTTTATAAAAAGAGAAGGAAACAATAAAAAAAAAGTATTCTAATAAGAATCTTCTTTCTAAAAGTATGAAGTTTAGAAATTTTCTTTTATTAGTTAATTCTACTAAACTTTTCTCTTTCACTGTTTTCTGCAGTGCTGGGAATTGAACCCAGGACCAAGTGTTCTATCACTGAAGTATATTCTTAGGCCTTGATTCTGTTTTATTTTAATTTTGTAGGAAACATACATGGTTTTTGCAATTCAATTTTTATAGAAAGTGACATAAACATTTAAACGTATCCAAATAGCTCAGAAATCTATTATTTTAGCTTTTAATAATACTTTATTAATTTTAATATAATCATTAAGAGAATTCTAGTTCATGGAGTAGGAAAACTCATTTATCTTAATAAAAATGCTAATAATTTAGCTATAACTGTAATGAATGAAGAGAGAAAGTTAAGGAAATATATAAATGGCTTATTCCCTCTTGTGTAGTTATAATAGAAGATCTGAGACTGGGTAATTTATAATGAACAGAAAAGTGTTGGGTCTCAGTTGTGGAGACTGGGAATTCCAAGGTCAAGGTAAATGCATCTGGCAAGGGCCTCTTTTCTGTATCATTACATGGAAGATGAAAGGGTAAGAGAGGACTGGAACAAGCTGAATTATTCTTATAAGAAGATCAATCCCTCACATGAGGGTGGAACCTTCAGCCTAATCAATTCTTAAAGGCCTTACCTTCCAATTTAATTACAATGGTAATTATATGTCAACTTGAGTTTTAAAGGGCACACATATTCAAACCACAGCAATAGATAAAAATATCACTAAAGTTCTATTAATTGTGATTGAAACAGAAATGATATTTCTTAGTTAATAAAATTAATCTTTTTTATTAATATTTTAATAAATCTTATTATTACACAGAAAATTAAATTAATCCAGAAACATGATGAAGGAAACATGTATCAATGAATTTATAGGTAATTTACTGATTCATCTAATATTTTAAATTTTTATAAAGTTCATTGAAAATAAGTGAAATATATGGTATGTATAGTATGTTTTCTCCATGAACATAAGTGTCATTTTACTTATTTTTTATTGTGTTTCTAGGAGGAATAGAAACAGGAAAAAAGGAAATATGTTTGCATTTAGAAAAGAGTATTTTCAAAAAACCTAATGATTTGTATTTTCATCTTAGTTAATGTACATCTGTCCTTGTTACCATGGCAATATTCATGAACATATAGTCTACATAGTTTTTGGAATCCAAAAAGTGTGTATAGCTGCTCTCACAGTCTAAAAGTGGGACAATTGCGTTCACAGACACTTTTGTTTCCAAGACAACGTGATATGCACTGATGCGACTCTATGGAAACCCACAAACTTGTAATTGGTGTTCAGTCCTTGTGTTAGCCAAACTCTGTTGGGTTCTCAATATAAATGCTAATAGAAAGAAGGTGGATAGCTCTTTCCCCTCGTGTTTCAAAATTATACATCCAAGCCCCAAATTGCTTTGGCATTCAAGCCTCATATTGTTTTGGCATCCCTTACGTGAAACTTCCATATTGACATAATATTACATTGTTATTCATTCTATACACAAAATATGATTTCATTTTACTGCCAAAATTTTCCAAGGGTCATCATAATAAAGCACTTTTTCCCTCTATCCTTAATATGTAAGTATTTTCCTGTACAAAGCAAGATTTCTGGAACAATTCCTTCAAAAAATTTGTACTGAGACCTTTAACAGATTTCACTTACTCTGCATTGCCAGACTGGATATTTTAAAACTAACTATTCCATTATTCCCATGCTTGATGATTTGGTTTAGCAAAGGTTAGCCCACACATTAAGTAGATATCAAAAATCATCTAAGAAAATGTTTTAAGTAAATGGCATAATTGTCTTCTCTGTTGTAACATCTCCTGGCTTACTTTAAAATATCTGAAAATGCCTATATATGTGTATATATATATATAATATATATTATATATATATATCCAGAAATTTAAAACTTTCAAACAACAAATATAATTACATGAATATTGACATGGTACATTATAGTCAATAGGAAAGAAGATCATCCTTCATATCATATTTTCAAAAAATTATGGTCTAGTCCATAGGTTTAGTTCAATTGAAAATCAGACAAGTATTGGTTCTTCTATATATCCAAAATTTAGGAGAAGTTATATTCATTTCCTTTTATTTCACCTTTAATCAGTAATGTCAACAAACAATTAAGAAAGTTATAACTCCCATGCTAGGATGAAGCTGTTGAATTTATAAAAACATAATAATATGAAGGGTGAACTACCAGCTCCAACTTTTATAAATGTTGTACATATTCCATAATAACTATGAAATGCACACCATTTCAATCCAAATACAAATGATAATAGGATATTTTGCTGGAAGAGGTTGTGAAGGCTGGGGATTACAGTTATGTCAAGTAATTGGATTTATCAGTAGAAAGACTGTATCTGAGCCCATGTTAGCAGATTAGAAAGAGGACAAATTACTTCTCTCCAGTAACTCAAATGTCAAGCATACCTAACCACAAAATTTCAGATGATAGTGAAATAACAAATTACTTACTATGAATAAACAACATTTTATTGTTTAAAAACAGAATAATTAATTGGATAGACCAAAACTAAGGATTTAGTTTTCAAGTATATTTTTACTATCATCAATGTCAATACTTTTTTACATTTATTTACTTATTTATTAAATACTGTATTCCAAGAAGTATGTCTACCTAATTTCTGTGCAAAAGATAAAGGTTCTCAAGAGTTCTATGATCAAACTGTTTTGTTTATTCTAGGAAAACTCCTCTAACAATTGTGAAAACAGAACTAAATCAAGTAAAACAATAATTAGCTTCTCTACAGTTATACAATACAAGAGAAACTGGGAAGATGATGTGTCACTTCTACACTGCATCCTAGAATTTTAGTTTATGTCAACCTGATGACCAAGCAAATTTCATTTCATACACAGGGGGACTCATTGCTCCCTGTTCCCGTTTGGTAAGTACAGATGGCAGCATGTGATAGAAGGAATCTACTATGATCCAGTTTTTCTTCCTAGACTGGGCTGGTAAGTTGGACTTCAAGAGATTTAATCAGATTTTCCAATATTTCCAAAGATTCATAATATTTTTTTAGGATTCTACTTGTTTCTAACAATTTTGGTCTACATATTTTGAAGCAATGTTACTGAACACTTAGAAATTCATGATTTTTATATCTTGAAAAATTATTCACTTGAAAGTATGAAATATACCTTCAGTACTTTCCAATATCTATTAATGTATATGGAAATACAGCTCACTCATTCTCACTCTCTCCCCAACTCCCTACATCTTTCTCACCTCTCTGCCCTTAAAGGGATACCACTCTTCTTTTAACATGAAAATAAAGATGTTAAAATGGGAAATGATATAAAAGGAGATTGTCCAATTGTATCTTTATGATTTTGAATTCTATGGCCTTCCTAGAAGTTTCCAGAAAAAATAGTATATTTTCTTGGAAGTACTACAAGATGAACTTCCAGGAATTATTTTCAGGAAGACATTGGCTGAAAATTAATATTGTGGCCCAGAATCCAGTTTGACATCAAAGTTACCATAATGTATTCTAGGCTGTCCATCTGACATATATGTGAGAATGAGCAAGCTGTATTTCTATGCATGTTAATAGACATTGGAAAGTATTGCAGGTATTTAACACATGTGAAAGAAAAAATTAACTAAGAAATCTTTTAAAAGATATCTACAAATGATGTTTCCTAATCATGTTACTCTTTGAAAACAACTGAATACTTTCTTACATGTAAAGTGTTCTTATCGGTGTGACAGCCTTGGAATTATGGGTACTGGAACTTACTGTATCTGTATTTAATTAAGTAAAATATAATGTATTTGACAGATTGACTCGTGAGTATAATATAAAAAGAGCCTATGGAAATCCAATCATTCAGCACTGCATCATCACCTATGAGAAAAATCAAGGTCTAAAGATTAATAACAAGCTCATGTTCAAATAGTCTGTTAGTTTAAAAGCTAGATTATGGTAAAATTCACTGCATATATATCGTACAAACATACTCAAAATGTTATAACATAAATTAATATCTATTAGAAAGTAGAATCTTAAAAGTGTTCTGTTTATTTTGTATAACTTTATAAACAGATAATTTTCCATAAAAAATTTCTAAGTACCTGTGCCAAGATGGTCATCTATTTATATGAAGATCGAAGCATTAATAGTATATATATATATATAATTTTTTTCCCATACTGATAATGTCATCTTCTCAGAGGTCTTTAGGAAGACTCTGTTATTATCTTCTCTCATTATACCCAAAGGTTCACAAAAAGAAAGAAGTATCTGAATTTGATATCAAATGAAATGGAACAAAATTCAAATCTTATCACTTAAAATATACCTTATAAAAATAAAATATACTATATATGCCAAATATCAGTGTTTCTAAAATTATTTTGGTTTTTGAACTTACTGAATTATTATAACATTGAATGTGTTTGAAAACTGAATAGGAGAAATATATAAGAAAAAATATAGATTGATGTCATAAAAGAAAGCATGTAACGTTTGAAATTTTCTAACATTTGTATTTATTTTCATAGTTCCTATGAAGTTATTTTCCTTTTGTTCCCAGTATATTTATAATCTGTTATAATCATGAAATAAATTAAGACAACTAAATGACAGAACATCCCAGACTTTGAGATTCTTCCAAATTTTGATTGAAATTCATAGCTCCTGTACCGAGTTGAAAATCAGAAGTTTGTGAATGAACACCAATACAAGACTCTCAGATCCACCTGCACTCACGTTATTGACATTGATTGGAATTTTTCTCAGTCAGACATTTTATTCTCTGAGACATTTGGGGAAATATACTAGGTCAATTCCTTTATCTGTAATTATTGGGACAAAAGTCCTAATAAGAAATTTTATATTTTCCTGTATTTCATCAGTCAAGACATAAAGAAACATACCTCATACTCTAGTGACAATTAAGTTTCTTGAAGCTGGTAAAACAGCAAGTAAGCTAAGTCCTTGAGACTCAAGGAATACCTGTAATGCTTTTTACCCTCCTGAGAAAGTCTGCATTCCATGAGTGGTATAACATTGAAAATAGATTAGTTTCTTTTGTTTTAACTTATCAAATGGCATAATTCTAACTAGCAAAATGACTTCCCTCACTACAGAAGGGCATATATGATTTGACACAGTGCCTGGAAATGTAGCATAATATGTTACAATGTTAGAAATGGAACAAATGGGGGTTTTTCAAGATGGCGGACTGAAGGGTGGCTGCATTTCATGTTGCTCCAGGACTCAGGATTCAAGAAGAGAAGATATTGAGAGACTTGGGTGCAACTCAAAGCCGCCTGGTGAGTCTCTCCCGTTGGGGAGGCGTCCCGAATGGGGTGGTAGTCCCGGAATGCAGGGAACTTTGTGAAGTAGAGTTGCCCAATGAGACACCCCTCCCCCTGCTGCAGCAGTGAACCTGGACAACTGGGAGCATTGTACAGGAGGCTGCTCAGCACAGTGCTTGGACTCAGAGCAACCCACTGGGGCTCCGGGAAGCTGCACAGAGGAGGAGGTGCACTGCGAGCTGTTTGGACTCAGAGCGACCACACGAGATCTCCAGGAGGCTGCCCGGAAGAGGAGGAGGAGATTCGGCGGGTTGCTACTTGGAGCCACTGCACCGGAGCTCTGGGCGGCTGCCAGGAGGAGGTACACAGCGAGTTGCTTGGACTTGGAGGAACCACACCGGAACTCTAGGCAGCTGCCCAGAGGAGGAGGAGGAGGCGTGCGGACTCAGAGTGACTGCACTGGGGCTCTGGGTGGCTGCCAGGAGGAGGAGATGCGCAGCAAGTTGCTTGGACTCGGAGCGACCGCACAGAACACCAGGCAGCTTCCGGGAGAAAGAGGCACATGGCAAGTCCCTTGGACTCAGAGTGACCACACTGGAGCTCAGGTGGCTGCCCGGAGGAGGAGGCATGCAGCTGGTCGCTTCCAGGTGATTAGGTGCAGAGCACGGTCCCAGGACTTAGGCAGCTTATTGGTGTAGGAACCACACAGAGACAAGCTGAGGGGCAGAGTGAAGGTTCCAGGACTGCAGGCAGCTTCTGTGAGGAAGGGCAGCCTAAGTAGACTCTTCTGCATAGGGTGAGGCTCCCAGGCCCAGGAGGTAGGTCCAGGCCCATGGGAACGTTGCACAGGAAGGCTGCCCAGCCCAGGTAGTAGTTGTGGATTGAGGGCAACCTCTAGGAGTGGAACTGACCAGCGAGACCTCCCCACCGGGTGAGTCTTCCCTGCCGGGTGAGGTATTCCCACAAGGACATTAAAACCAGAGACACAGGCCCAAACAGGCCTTGCCTCAGCCCACAGCCTAGTTCCCCTTTGGATGACCATTGGTCAACAAGTGGAGGCACCTCTGCCCACTAGCAGGGAATATACCTCACCTGAAGGCCACCACCCCTAGAGAGGCAGCTTCCTTCTGGAGCACCGCACTATCAACTTCCTCCAAGACTTCAAGCTACTGAAGGCTAAGAGAGGATATACTAAAAATCTTCAGGGACACTATAAGTCAATAGAGAAAATCTGCAATATCTCAGCGATCCACTGATACTTGAACAATATGAGAAAACAAGGGAAGAAAATGCCCCAGACAAATCTAGATGTTACAGCAATAAAATACAATGACAGCATGGCAGAAGAAAGGACAGAAAGGGAGTTCAGAATGTACATAGTTAAAATGATCAGGGAAGCAAATGATGAGATGAAAGAGCAAATGCAGCATTGAATGATTGCACCAATCGACAGTTAAAAGAGCAAATACTGCAAGCAAAAGATCATTTCAATAAAGAGTTAGAGTTACTGAAAAAGAAAAACAAACAGAATTCCTTGAAATGAAGGAAGCAATAAACCAAATTAAGAACTTCATAGAAAGCATAACCAATAGGATAGAACACCTGGAAGACAGAACCTCAGATATTGAAGACAAAATATTTAATCTTGAAAACAAAGTTGACCAAACAGAGATGGTAAGAAATCATGAACAGAATCTACAAGAATTATGGGATATCATGAAAAGGCCATGTTTAAGAATTATTGGGATTGAGGAAGGCTTAGAGAAACAAACCAAAGGAATGAACAATCTATTCAATGAAATAATATCACAAAATTTCCCGAATCTGAAGAATGAAATGGAAAACCAAGAACAAGAGGCTTGCAGGACTCCAAATACAAAAAATTACAACAGACTCACACAAAGGCATATTATAATGAAAATACCTAACATACAAAATAAAGACAGAATTGTAAAGGCTGTGAGAGAAAAGAACCAAATTACATTCAGGGGGAAACCAATATGGATATCAGCAGATTTTTCAATCCAGACCCTAAAAGCTAGAAGGGCCTGGAACAACATTTTTCAAGCCCTGAAAGAAAAAGTATGCCAACCAAGAATCTTACACCCAGCAATACTTTCCTTCAGATTTGACAATGAAATAAAATGCTTCCATGATAAACAAAAGCTAAAAGAATTCACAAAAAGAAAGCCAGCATTACAGAACATTCTCAGCAAAATATTTCATGAGGAAGAGATGAAAAACAAGGATGAAATTCAGCAAAGGGAGAAATATCCTAAAGGAATTGTCAAAAAAAGGGGAAACCAAGTCGTGTCAAAAAAAAAAAAAATGAGCCAAATGACTGGGAATACAAATCATATCTCAATAATAATCCTGAATGTTAATGGCCTGAACACATCAATCAAAAGACATGGACTGGTAGATTGGATTAAAAAGAAAGATCCAGCAATATGTTGTCTGCAAGAGACTCATCTCATAGAAAAAGATACCCATAGACTAAAGGTGAAAGGATGGGAAAAAACATACCATGCACATGGACACAGCAAAAAAGCTGGGGTATCCATCCTCATTTCAGATAATGTGTACTTCAAGCCAAAGTTAGTTAGAGGGATAAAGAAGTACATTTCATACTGCTTAAGGGAAGCATAAATCAGCAAGACATAACAATCATAAATATCTATGCCCCAAACAGTGGCTCATCCATGTATGTCAAACAAATCCTTCTCAATTTCAGAAACCAAATAGACCATAACATAATAATACTAGGTGATTTTAACACACCTCTCTCACCATTGGACAGATCTTCCAAACAAAAATTGAATAAAGAAACCATAGATCTCAATAACACAATCAATAATTTAGACATAACGGACATTTATAGAATATTCCATCCAACAAAGAGCGAATTCACTTTTTTTTTAGCAGCACATGGATCCTTCTCTAAAATAGACCATATATTATGCCACAAAGCTAACGTTAGCAAATACAAGAAGATAGAGACACTACCTTGTACTCTATCAGATCATAATGGATCGAATTACAAATAAATGACAGAATAAACAACAAAAACTACTCCAACACCTGGAGATGAAACAATATTCTATTATATGATGAATGGATAACAGAAGATATCAGGAAGGAAATTAAAAACTTCTTAGAGGTAAATGAGAACAAAGAAATATCATATCAAAATCTCTGGGACACTATGAAAGCAGTACTGAGAGGAAAATTTATTTCAATTTATTTCAATAAAAGAAGAAAAAATCAACAAATAAACGACCTACCACTACAGCTCAAAGGCCTAGAAAAAAACAGACCACCACCAAAAGCAGTAGAAGACAGGAAACATTTAAAATCAGAAGTGAAATCAATGAAATTGAAACAAAAGAAACAATTCAAAAAATTGACAAAGAGTTGGTTCTTTGAAAAAATAAACAAAATTGATAAACCCTTAGCCACACTAATAAAGAGAAGAAGAGAGAAAAACCAAATCACTAAAATTCGGAATGAACAAGGAAATATCACATCAGACACGAGTGAAATACAAAACATAATTAGAAGCTATTTTGAAAATCTATACTCCAACAAAACAGAAAACCTCGAAGACATCAACAGGTTTCTAGAGACATATGAATTGCCTAAACTGAACGAGGAGGACATACACAATTTAAATAGACCAATTACAAGTAATGAAATAGAAGAAGTCATCAAAATCCTATCAACAAAGAAAAGTCCAGGACCAGATGGGTTCTCAGCCGAGTTCTACAGAACCTTTAAAGAAGAGCTCATTCCAATATTTCTAAAGTATTCCATGAAACAGAAGAGAAGGGAACCCTCCCAAACTCATTCTATGAAGCCAATAATTACCCTGATACCTAAACTAGACAGAGACACATCGCAGAAAAAAAATTTCAGACGAATATCCTTAATGAACATCGACGCAAAAATTCTCAACAAAATTTTAGCAAATCGCATACAAAAACATATTAAAAAGATAGAGCACCATGATCAAGTGCATTTCATCCCAGGTATGCAAGGTTATTTCAACATCTGGAAATCATTAAATGTAATTCACCATATCAACAGACTTAAAGCCAAGAATCACATGATTTTCTCAAGATGCAGAAAAAGCATTTGATAAAATACAGCACCCCTTCATGCTCAAAACACTAGAAAAAATAGGGATAGTAGGAACATTCCTTAACATTGTAAAGGCTATCTATGCGAAGCCCATGGCTAATATCATTCTAAATGGTGTAAAACTGAAAGTATTCCCCCTAAAAACTGGAACAAGGCAGGGATGCCCCTTTCACCACTTCTATTCAAAATTGTCCTTGAAAACTCTAGCCAGAGCAATTAGACAGACCAAAGAAATTAAAGGGATACGAATAGGAAAAGAAGAACTCAAACTATCCCTATTTGCTGATGATGTGATTATATATTTAGAGGAACCAGGAAATTCCACCAGCAAACTTTTAGAACTCATAAGTGAATTCAGTAAAGTAGCAGGATATAAGATTAATTCTCAAAAATCTAACCCATTTTTATACATAAGTGACAAATCTTTGGAAAGAAAAATTAGGAAAACTACCCCATTAACAATAGCTTCAAAAAAAATAAAATACTTGGGAATCAATCTAACAAAAGAGGTGAAAGACCTCTACAATGAGAACTGCAGAACACTAAAGAAAGAAATTAAGGAAAATCTTAGAAGATGGAAAGATCTCCCATGTTCTTGGATAGGCAGAATTAATATTGTCAAAATGGCCATACTACCAAAAGTGCTATACAGATTCAATGCAATTCCAATTAAAATCACAATGATGTACCTTACAAAAATAGCAATCATGAAATTCATCTGGAAGAATAAGAAACCCAGAATAGCTAAAGCAATCTTTAGCAGGAAAAATGAAGCTATGGGTATCGCAATACCAGAACTTCAACTATACTACAAAGCAATAGTAATAAAAATGGCATGGTATTGGTACCAAAATAGACAGGTAGATCAATGGTGCAGAATAGAGGACACAGACACAAACCCAAATATATACAATTTTCTCTTACTAGACAAAGGTGCCAAAAATATGCAATGGAGAAAAGATAGCCTCTTCAACAAATGGTCCTGGGAAAATTGGAAATCCATATGCAACAGAATGAAACTAGACCCATATCTCTCACCATGAATGAAACTCAACTCAAAATGGACTAAGGACATTGGAATCAGACTAGAGACCCTGCAAAGTATAAAAGAAAAAGTAGCTCCAGATCTTCAACATGTGGGCTTAGGACCAGACTTCCTCAACAGGACTCTCATAGCACAAGAAATAAAAGCAAGAATCAATAACTGGGATAGATTCAAACTGAAAACCTTTCTCTCAACAAAGGAAAGTATCAGCAATGTAAAGAAAGAGCCTACAGAGTGGGAGAAAATCTTTGCTAATCATACTTCAGATAGAGCACTAATCTCCAGAATCTATAAAGAACTCAAAAAACTCTACACCAAGAATACAAATAACCCAAATGACAAATGGGCTAAGGAAATGAATAGACACTTCACAGAAGAAGATCTACAAGCAATCAATAAACATATGAAAAAATGTTCAACATGTCTAGTAATAAGAGAAATGCAAATCAAAACTACCCTTAGATTCCATCTTACCCCAATTAGAATTTCGATTATCAATAATACAAGCAACAACAGGTGTTGGAGAGTATGTGGGGAAAAGGTACACTCATACATTGCTGGTGGGGCTGCAAATTAGTGCAGCCACTCTGGAAAGCAGTGTGGAGATTCCTTAGAAAACTTGGAATGGACCCACCATTTGACCCAGCTATCCCACTCCTTGGCCTATACCCAAAGGACTTGAAATCAGCATACTACAGAGATACAGCCACATCAATGTTCATAGCTGCTCAATTCACAATAACCAGATTGTGGAACCAACCTAGATGTCCTTCAATTGATGAATGATGAATAGATAAAGAAATTGTGGTATATATATACAATGGAATATTACTCCACCATAAATAATGATAAAATTATGGCATTTACAGGCAAATGGATGAAATTGGAGAATATCATGCTAAGTGAGATAAGCCAATCTCAAAAAAACAAAGGTTGGATGATCTCTCTGATAAGCAGATGATGACACATAATGGGGGGTGGGAGGGGTTAGTGTTAGGATTAGGGTTAGGGTTAGGGAGGGGGGAAAGAATTGAGGAAGGAAGGACTATATAGAGGGAAAAGAGGGGTGGGACTTGTGGGGGGGGAGGGAAAAATAGCAGAATGAATCAAACAACAGTACCCTATATAAATTTATGATTACACAAATGGAATGCTTTACTCCATGTACAAACAGAAAAACAACATGTATCCCATTTGTCTACAATTTAAAAAATTTAAAAAATAAAGAAATAGAACAAATGAGAATATTAAGTTATTCAGAGGTCCTGGTTAATATCTGTTGAGGTTTAGCAAATGTTAGTAACAAGTTACTTTTCTTTATTCGAATATTTTAAAGATGAGAACATGACAAAAATTTGTACCTTGAAATTATGCTGATGCAGAGATCTTATAATTTCACAAGATTTAATTCTTCCAGTACATTTTCTACTGAATTTTCATGACAAAATATGCCATTTTCAGTAAACAACTGTAGGTTAATTTCTGACCTCCATAAATTAAAAACAATATGAAGTTACTCCAATAAAGGTCACTATGAATAAGTATGTTTCCACTTATGGAAGAAGGTTACAGAGAGACAAAAGTATTTGAATTATCAGTAATCCTGGATTAATTCATCATATAAACTAGTAGATGCCTTGTTATACATTGGAAAGAAGTTTAAAGTTTTGGAAACAGCAGATGTTTTTGTCGTTGTTTTTTGATTTTTGTTTGTTTTTGCCTTTTTTGTTTTTTGCAAGGACCAAAAAATTCACATTTAGTTGGCAGTATTTCACATAGTTCCAAAAATAAAATAATGTTTTAGTGTGAGAGAAATGAAGATAAAGGTAAAGTTTATGAAAACTAGAAAAAAATATATACTACATCGTTTAATTCTCTTATTCATAGTTCTGAGGTCAAGGAATTTAGTTGTTCTACAAATATTCACAGTTTAAGGTTCCTATTCTAAAAAAGTCAACCCTTCAGTATTATACTCAGGATCTATCATAACAGAACTAAAGAAAATACATTAATCTCCCAAGATGGTTTATTATACCATTATTTCTCAACTTATACATTGGAAAAAATGAGTTTCTTGGTTTTGAATATAAGCAAACCTGTATTTTGGTTTACTTCACAAGAAAGAAAAGCATGCTACTTGTGATTAGATTTATAATAACTTACTATTAGCATTTATGTATTTTATTTTGCTGTGTGCTTTCTTTAAAACTTTTTGATGCATTTAATATTACAACCTTGTCTATAAATCAGTCAAGCAGTATTTATTGAGTGCTTAGTCTGGTTCCACTCTTAATCATTCATTTCCACATTCAATCATATCTATAATTTATCATCACTTCTGATATCTCATGTCTATATGAGAAAGGCTAAGCATCTTTGATATATTTTCATTTTTAATCTAATAACCTGTGTGACTAAATTTCTGATGTAGTTGTAAATGTATTAAAATGTGAGTTTAGAATTCTCTGTGATTTTTTAAAAAAATTCTTGTTGAAAAAGTTCATGAAATAGTTTGTCTTAACATCTATTTTCTGATTAATGTGAGACCTCACATCTATAATAAAGACACATTACAGGAAACGTAAATTAGAAATATATACCTTATACTTGTATTCCATTGGATGTCTGTCTAATTAAACTTTTTATATTAACTCTTTGAAATATGGTTTCACTTTAAGCAATTTTTTTATGCAATAATGACCAATGATCCTTTGTCAAATTCTAAGCACTAACAGATTTCACACACAATTACTTATTTTCTTATGGACATATCACACACTAATGAGACTTTCTTTTTTGATCATATGGAATAATGAAGACAAGGTGTGTATCCCCTATGAAAGTGGACAAAATATATGTAATGATAGTTCTCAGACACTGGACAACAAACAAAGACTGACAGTGATCACAGAAAAAGGAAAAACAAAAAACTGTGAACCTAACTAACTATCAGCCTGACTTCATACCTGTGGAATAAACTTGGATGGAGATGATAGGTAGGAAAAAACTTCCAAGGGCCTAGGAAGCTTGCTGATTTGAAAGTACAGAACTTGTGACTTGGGAGTTGACTCAACTATAAGTTATGGAACAAAGTTGAAGGACTCCAGAGGCACTTACAGAATGTTCAAAATATTTAACTGCATATTGGCTCATTTAAATAAAATTATTTGCCAAATACTATAACCCTTCACATGTAGTAAGTAATTCAACTGGGCCTGAACTTGAACTAAAGAGTTGTAAGAAGAATTATACCTGGGTTTAAAAAAGAAAAGGAGAGTACAGTTCTAAGACTGAATTTCGAGAACTACTGGTTAGAGCATTCATCACAAACCACAAAGTGACAAAATTTCTGGTAAAACTGAAGCATTCCTGTCATAAAAACTAATCTCGACTCTCCATGGAAAAACTAAAATAGGAACTCAAAGCGGTCAGACTCATCTAGAGGTAGCTTAATTGAAGGTTAAATTGAGGTTTCTCTTTAAAAGCGACAACTGAGTCTAATTAGTCAACCCGCAATATTTACAACAACCGTCACCCTACAAAATAATTGAAAGAATTACAAAGTAGCAGGAAAATATAACTTTAAATCAAGTGTCAATGTATCAAAAATGGTTTTTTATTAATAAAATCATTTATTAAACTCTAAGTATTTCTAAAATAACATTCTTCTAACTATGCCAAGAAATCAAAAGAGAAAGGGAAGATATTTTCAGCAAAAGGAAAATCAAAACCCATCTGTTATTTAAATAAAGTTTGCCTTTCTGGAGTTCATTTTGGAGTTTAATTCTATGGCAGTATAATAAGAACATATAGATATAGAGGAGGAGTGGGATAGCTGGGTCAAATTGTTCCTTCCTAGTTTTTTGAGGATACTTGCATATTTCTACTAAAATGAATTCTACTATCATGTGTGACTAAACAGAACCAATGAAAAAAAGAGGGTATAGCCTATGGTGTTTAGGGGTGTTTCTGAGGTGGAGCATTTAGAGAGTGATTAGGATTAAATAACTTCATTAGGAAGGAGTCCCTATGACCAAATACTAATGGCTTTGTAAGAATGGGGAGAGAGACATACACAGTATGCTCCCTGTTTATTGACATGTGATGCTCTGTGCAAATTCAAGAATCCTCAGGATCAAGAGTGTCACCCAATGTAGCCCTATGGCCTTGGACCCAGAATCATGAGCCAAAATAAATGTTTTCTTTATAACTTATCCAGTATGTTTCATTGATATATAGCAAGAGAAAGTGAATTAATATATCAAAATTTGTGAAGTGATTTATAGAAGATCTTTAGTTAAATGTTTTATTTTAATTGAATATATGGAAAAGACAAAGTTCTAAAATCAAATAAATAGATAAAAACCAATGGTCTACATCTCCACCTTCAGAAGGTAAAAATATAGGAACTGAAACCCAAAGTAAGTGAAAGAAAGAAAGTGATAAGAGCGAAAGTCAATGAAGTAGCAAATGAACAACAACAACAACAAAAAAAAACCACTTTAAAATATAAATAAAAAATTATATTAATATAAATGACAAAATTTTAGCAGGGCACAGTGGCACATGTCTGTAATCCCAGTGGCTGGGAGACTGAGGCAGGAGGATTGCAAGTTAAAAGCCAGCCTCAGCAAAAACAAGGTGCTAAGCCAGTGAGACCCTATCTCTAAATAAGATACAAAATAGGGTTGGAGATGTGACTCACCAGTTGCATGCCCCTGAGTTCAATCCCCTCCCCCCAAAAGACAAAATTTTAGCTCACATGATCAATATAAAAATGACAAAAATTACTAAATGTAATGAAAAAGGGTTAAAACTGCACATAATAGAGAAATTAAAATAGGACAAGTGTATTTTTATAAAGTCCTTCTTGACAACATCTTAAATTTTTATAATAGAACTTTTTTCAATGGAAAAATAAATCAAAACAATGAGAGATTTAAAAATTATAGTCTCATGTAATTTGATAATTTTGTAATTGCTATTTTTTTCTACAAAGAAAATTCCAGGTCAAAGTGGCTTTATTGCTTTATTCTATCAAGTTTATGAGAAAGAACTAATAGTGATGAAGCCAACTCTCTTAAGAATACAGATTAAAAAAATGTCTTACACATTTTATGAGACTATCATTAGCCTCATGTCAAAAGCAGACATAGTCATTAGGAGAAAAGACAATTATACTCCCTAAACATCGTAGGTGTAGGTACTAAAGCCCTTAAGAAAACAGCAACAAGTTGAGCCCAGAGGTAAATAGACAATGCATTATGAAAATAAAAATGCATAGGTTTCAGGAATATGCAGTCTTTAAAATTCAAAGCACAAGCAATAATTTACCATATTGTCAGGCAAATTTCTATAAGTCTTCAAAAATATGTCAAAGTTAAGTATCCATTTTTGACAAAATAACATTCAGCAAACTGTGAATAGAAGCAGTTTTCTTGAACTTAACAAAACGTGTCTGTAAAAAAGTATATTGCTTAAATTATGCTTAATGGTCAATGTTAAAAATATTTTCCATCACCCTGCACAAAAATCAACTCAAAATGGATCAAGGACCTTGAAATTAGACCAGAGACCCTGCATCTTATAGAAGAAAAAGTAGGTCCAAATCTTCAACATGTTGGCGTAGGATCAGACTTCCTTAACAGGACTCCCATAGCACAAGAAATAAAAGCAAGAATCAACAACTGGAATAGATTCAAACTAAAAAGATTTCTCTCAGCAAAGGAAACTATTAGCAATGTGAAGAGAGAACCTACAGAGTGGGAGAATATCTTTGCCTCTCATACTTCAGATAGAGCACTAATTTCCAGAATATATAAAGAACTCAAAAAACTCTACACGAAGAATACAAATAACCCAATCAACAAATGGGCTAAGGAAATGAGCAGACATTTCACAGAAGAAGATGTACAAGCAATCAACAGATATATGAAAAAATGTTCAACATCTTTAGTAGTAAGAGAAATGCAAATCAAAACTACTCTAAGATTCCATCTCACCCCAATTAGAATGGCGATTATCAAGAACACAAGCAACAATAGGTGTTGGAGAGGATGTGGAGAAAAAGGTCCACTCATACATTGCTGGTGGGGTTGCAAACTAGTACAACCACTCTGGAAAGGAGTGTGGAAATTCCTTAGAAAACTTGGAATGGAACCACCATTTGACCCAGCTATCCCACTCCTTGGCCTATACCCAAAGGACTTAAAATCAGCATACTACAGAGATACAGCCACATCAATGTTCATAGCTGCTCAATTCACCATAGCCAGATTGTGGAATGTTGGGGGCTGTGCCATGTGGGCTGTGCTGGGATGGCGCCTGGCGGCCAGCCGGAGGTTGTTTTAATCATATTGGCAGTGAGGAGGTTGATTGATATAAGCACACCCAGGTGATTTATCATTGGCCATATTCAATTAAGTCCACGCACACAATGCGTGCACAGGTGCTCCCGAGTGCTCCTGCTCGGGCCTGATCGTTTTGACCTTTGCCGTGATATGGCAGCTGGCGCCTCGCCTGATCTCAAATGGTGTGGCCCTGCCCTCTGCCTCCTGGAGGGAATATAAGTGGGCAGTAGGCAGAAGGAAAAAAGCAGCAGCAGCTAGCAAAGAGAAGAAGCAGCAGTAAGCAGAAGCAGCAGTAAGAAGAAGCAGCTAGCAGTAAGAAGAAGCAGAGAGAAGAAGCAGCTATTTGAAGCAGCTAGCAGAGAGAAGCAGGCAGTGACAGAAGGCAGATCGTAGAGCGGAGAACTGAGAACACACCTCTAGGTTGTACATCACAGATAGATAGCTCCTAGTTCACAGGATGCAGGACGCACCTCTAAGAAGAAGCAGCAGAACTCTAAGAAGAAACAGATGTCTGATAAGCATAGAAGCCTGTCTTTCTCTAAAACTTTCTCTATAAGGAAAGCCTATCTTTCTCTCAAAGTCCCTCTTCCTCTATAAATTAGTGAATATAGGAAAAGTAGTTTATTTCCAGTCCACCTCCGATAAATACCCGCGCAATTGTTGCCGCAGGTGGCGACAATGGAACCAACCTAGATGCCTTTCAATTGATGAATGGATAAAGAAACTGTAGTATATATATACAATGGAATGTTACTCAGCCATAAAAAATAATAAAATTATGGCATTTGCAGGCAAATGGATGAAATTGGAGAATATAATGCTAAGTGAGATAAGCCAATCTCAAAAAACCAAAGGACGAATGATCTCACTGATAAGCAGATGATAACACATAATGGGGCATGGAAGGGGGGCAAGAATGGAGGAAGGAGGGACTATATAGAGGGAAAAGATGTGTGGGAGGGGTGGGTGGAAGGAAAACAAATAACAGAATGAATCAAAAACTATTACCCTAGGTAAATGTATGATTACACAAATGGAGTGCCTCTACTTCATGTACAAGCAGAGAAACAAGATGTATCCCATTTGTTTACAATAGAAATAAAATTAAAAAAAGAAGAAAGAAATGGCACTTTATAGGCACCTTATAGTTCTGTCCTCACATGGTGAAGTGGGATAATGAGTTCTTTCATGAGGGCTCTAATCTCATTTATCAGTGCTAAACCCTCATGAGCTAATTCCCTTCCAAACTACCTTCTGATACCATCACCTTGGGAACTAAAATTTCAACATGTGAGTTCTGGTTTGGGGAAAAACATTCAGACTTTAGTAACATGGAATTTGTTTAATAATGGAAATGATAATAGTACCAGTTTGGGTTGGCAATAATCCATCTATGCTTTTCAGCAACAGTTGTTCAAAGTATACAAATAATCTTACATATAATTTTTTGGGACCTTGTGAATCTGTGGAGTATAAGTACCAATTCAATATATATTTAAAGTAAATGACGATTGGGATGTAATTATGGAATAATTCTTGTTGTAGACCTTCTCCCATGATCTTGTTCCTACCCTCTTTTGTATTTTCAGTCTTCCTATATTTTGAACTCTAAACCTCTATTTATCCTTTCATAGATCCCACCATTAGAAAAACAAAAAGATTTTTTTACTCAATTTTTTTCTGAAGCTATCATTTGGAGATAGTACTATCTTGACAATAGTAACATCATACTAGTGTATTTGAGCAGTGTCACACTTATAACAACCTTAAGCAGCTTTTGCTAAGGTCTTTATTTTTCAGTTGAGGAAATGATACTCAGAGACCAACAATTTTGCACAATGTATGTGATGTTCTCTCTAGGTAACCAGAATTAAGCTCAGAGTTATCTTGTTATCCCTTCTTCTAGGTTCTCAGAGATAAAGCTTTTTGAAGGAAAATAAAGATGATGATGTATAACTTTAATTTTTGGTTATTAATATTTCTTGGACCTTAGCATAATTATCCATAAAATTTCTGAGTTAATGCTTCTTTTAAAGAAATGTTTACCCAAATATTCATACCCATTGTAGGACACAAAGAAAATACATAAAAGGGGGAAATTTTCACACAAAACTTCCACTTGGCAATCACTTTCAATATTGCAGCATAATCCTTCAAGCTTTAGTCTATGAAATTCTGTGTATGAACATGCATACACAGAAACAAATAATACTCATTTTATATTATTATGTGCATTATATGTGTCATTTTGTTACATGAGCTTAGTTTTCACTGAGCAATATGTGCAACACACCTTTACATCTGAATAGCATGGTTATTATTATTTGCCTTGGTTTGCATTACATGGATAATCTAGAATTAATGAATCTGTTATTATTGAGGATTATTAGGTCTCATTCATTATTATTATAAAAATGTTGCAAATACCATCACAAAATATTTTCCCAAAACTTTAGGTAATAATAAAACAAAACAAAAAAGCTATCTATGTTTACAGAAGTCATGAATATGTGTAAATAAAGAATCCAAAAAATATGTACCTAGAACTAGTAAGTTATTTGATAAATACTGATATCAGGATAAGATATGAAAATTTATACATAATATCAGAAATAATCATATATATTTTAATTTTAAAAATCAGTTTTAAATCAATTTTTAAATGCACTATACAACATTAAATACATATTTGATGAGGTCTATGCAAAATCTGTACATTTAAAAAGTTCAGGGCTGGGATTGTGGCTCACAGGTGAAGTGCTCGCCTAGCACATGTGAGACACTGGGTTGGATCCTCAGAACCACATTAAAAAATAAATAAATAAAATAAAGGTATTGTGCTCATTTGCAACTAAAAAAGTGTATAAAAAAGTTCAAATACTGTTAAAAGAAATTAAGAGACTAGTGTAGTAATACATCATATTCTATGTTCATAGCCAGAATACTTGTGCTGGTCAACAAAATAACAAATTTCCCAAAATTAGTCTATATATTTGATGTATTTAATATCAAAATCACAGACAGTTGTGGTGGCTCATGTTTGTTATTCTAGCAACTCAGGAGATTGGGCTGGGTGGATTGCAAGTTCTAGTCTGGGGAGCTTAAGGAAACCCTGTCTCAAAATAAAAATTAAAAAATGGTTGAGGATATAACTCAGTGGTAGAAAGTCCCTAGGTTCAATCACCAGTACTGGAAAAAATATTATTTTTTTGTAGGAATTCCCAATAATTTCAAAATTATGTGGACATGGGGGAAAAAAAAACTGGCCTAACTAGCCTAAAAGCTTTAGAAAAAGTTGGCAATATTGATATACTCAAGTTACTTGATTTCAATACTTACAATTAAGTTATAGTAATCAAAATAGTGGGTACTGACATCAGAATAGGCATACAGACAGTTGAAACAAATGGGGAGTCTAGAAGTAGACTTCCACTTCTATGGTCCATTGATTTTCAACCATGTACAAAGGTCTCTCAATGTGATCATTATAATCATTTATATGATCAATATAATCATTTCAACAAATAAGGGCAGAAAAATAGTTCATGTGTGGGACAAAACCAAGTTTAATCTTACTACATCACATTCAAATAAACTTGATTGAATGTGGATCACAGACATGAACATGAAAAGCATTAAAAAAAAAAAAGAAAGAAAGAAAACCCTTCTAGTTTGAAGGAAAACAGCAAATGTTTATGACCTTTGTGTCACAAAGATTTCTTAAAGTATTATTAGAATAAAAAAGTTCAGGCACTTAAAAAAGTGAAGTGTTATACTTCATCAAAAATCAAATTTTATTCTTTTAAAAGATACAATTAATGCAAAGGGACCTCATACTTGAAGAAATTACTCATAATTCATACATGTTCTATGGTTCCCCAGAGAAATAGAACCAACAGAACATGAACACGCACACACCTTACACTCACATACATACACAAACACACATACAAATACATTCACATTTATATACAGATCATTTATTTTAATAAATTGTTTCACATTAAATTTAAAATATGCAGAGTAGATGGAGACCCAGAGAAGAAATGTGTGTGTGTCCAACGTCGTCTAGCGGCAGAATTTCTTCTTAATCTGGGAAGTCAGTTTTCATTCTATTCAACTGGTTGGATAAAGCCTATATTCTTTATGAAGGATAATCTGATTTATTTAAAGTCAAATAATTTAAAAATCAATTTTATGCAAAAAATACTTCACAGAAACATCCAAAATAATGTTTAGGTACCATGGTCCAGCCAAAGTGACCTACATAATCATCCTTTACTACATATATGTGACAAAAGATATTAAATATCTTTATATCTTTAAGAATATACAAATTTGCAACTCAATAATAAGAGAGCCAACTCAATTTAAAAATGAGGACGCCTTTAACCATCACATGTACAAATATATAGCAATAGTCAAAGACACATTCTTAAATGCTTGACATCATTAGTCTTCATTGAAGTGTCGAATGAAAACCATGATTAGATACAACTACGAAAACACTGGAATGTCTCAAAGTCAATAATGACAGCACGAAGCACTGGTAAAGATGTAGAAAACCACTAGAAATTTCATGTATTTGCTGATGTATTTTTAAAATACTACGCTACTTTGGTAGATAGTTTGGAAGTTGTTATAAATTTTAAGACATATGGAATATATGACCCAACTATTCCACAACTAAATGAAGCAAAAGATATTCTCACACGGTATAGTCTGTCTGTGCATAATAGCTTCACATGATTGTTTAGCTTGGCCCTGCACACCTTTACCAACACCTCACTGAAGTTTATAATAAAATCTGTGTTCAGCTTTCTATGGCTTTATTCCTTCCATGGAAAGTATGATGTTCAAATAAAAACCCTGTTCAAACTGAAAAATAATGCATATTACATAGCTATGGAAGATCATTTTAATTATAATTTTTAAAATGCTATATCATTTTAGAACGTTTTTAAATTAGATATTTTAAAATCTTCGACTCACTTGAAGCAATCTGGTTCAAGGGCTGGTCCTGCATAAGTTATTTGTATTTCAAGATATTGGAAAGATAACTATAACTCTGTTAGTAAATGTGGTTGTGTTTTATGATCTGTGACTGTGATAGCATATTAACCATAAAAATAGTGGTGCATTGTTTAATGTAGATGACCCTAAGAGAGCTTCTTTTTGTACTACTGATTTATGCTTCTCATGAAAAGATAGATGTCCTCTGTGAACATTTTATTACACCATATTCATGTATGATATTGTCTTAGGAAGCTACAAGAATTATGAAAAAATGTGCCCAGAAACAAATAATTTCATGCTCTACTGATACAGAAGGTCAGCATCTACTTTAGTGAGTCTGATAGTATTTTTACTTAATATTCAACAGCCATAATATAACAGTTTTCTAATAAGTACTTACCTGTTACTTAGATATTTGTTTTTATATCTATTTTCTAGGAGAATTCTCATTAATATTCCATGATTACATATTAAATTTTAACATTACACACATGGAAAGTCTACTAAAAATGAATTTTCTTCAACCTTCTACATACTGGATTTCTACTTAGCATTACACATTTGGGCAGAGTTATGTTTTCTTCTTTTTTCTCTCACTTTCCCCTACTCTTCCTTCAGTTCTCTCCTCATAGGATGCCACAGAAGTCGATTTACACCAGTCATTTTCGAATGTAACCTAAGGCTGTGCTGACTTTTCTGATACCTACGTTCCGGACTGTCATCTGATAGTGTTTTAGTCAGGGTTCTCTAGTAGAACAGAATCAACAGGAAGTATGATCATAAAAAGGGGATTTATTAGATTGACTTATACAACCAGAAACTGGGTAGTCCACCATCCCCATCTGAAACTGGAGAGCTGAGAGAACCAGCAGCGGCACAGTTCAAGAGGTGGAAGCCCCAGAACAAGAAAGATCAACAGTGCTACCCTAGTCCAAGACCAGGACTTCTGGAAACTACCTGGAGAATCACTGGCAGAGTCTGCTTTGGAAGAGTGAAGAAGGGAGAGTCCAATATCCTCAGATGATTGAATCAGCAAATGAGAACCCGTTCAAGAAGAACCTAGCTTGCATCTGCATCTGCTTCCTTGTTCTCCCAGTTTTTATTCCATCTTATTGGGCAGTGCTGCCCACGCTTAGGGAGGGTCTCCACTTCAGTTCACTCTCCCACATTCCAGTCATTCCTAGACACACCCTCATTGACACAACCAGAAGCCTCCTAATCACTGGCATCTCTTAATCCAATCAAGTTGACAATTCAAAATTCAAATTAACCATTACAAATAGTGTACAGATGACTGTTTTGCCAAGGCAACTTAAACCTATTTTTCCTTTTAAAAACATTTTTCAGTATTGACTTTGTCTTAAGTCATAATTACTCCAAATTTATGGATTAAAGAAGTTCTAGGTACCAATAAAATGTAGAGGGGTTATACATACACATACTACACAGTATAAGAAATGGCACATTACCAGCAACATAGCCATGTCTTATTAATGCTCCCATATTGACTTAATCATCTTACCCCCCAAAATATCTTTGATTTTCTAATTCCTTTACTTAATATCTATAAACAATACCAAGGTATTATACAAAGTCTATTTTGCCTTCTTTTGAAATTTTAACACATGAAATTCTAGCCTGTGATATATCACATAGTCTCTTTACTCAACACTATGCTTATGAAAATCATCCACATTGTTGTGCTGACCAGCTAATGTTTTATTGCTATTTAATATTTCAGCAGATGAGTAGTTTATTATTTATTCTCTATTTTTTGTTGGTAGACATTTGAGTTATTTCAGTATTTTTGAATTATAAAATGTCATAATGAAATTTTGATATCTCCCTATCTTTCTGGTATGTTAATATTAGTATATGATATGATAACCATTGAAATGAGGGTATTAATGAACTTGCCATAACCTTGGAAACTTTGATTGAAAAAACCTACTTATCATAAATGAAAATGAAAAATATGCTTTCACAAAAGAGTAATGCATAATCAGGTTCATATCCTCACTAATGCTTACTATTGAAAACAATTTATTTTTTCCAATTGAATAAGGTTAAAATAGTGTTTCTTTCTGAGTTTTACTCATATTTTCTGCTTACCAATGAGGTTTAGCAAGAGTAATTTTAATTAATTTTGAGTATAAATTAATTTTAGTAGCTACTTTTACTATCAACTACATTAGTGAAATATTCCATTTTAATAACAATAGCATATGAGTCAAAATAAAAGACAATAGAATATCATCTGTTTCACTTATTGAAAGAAATTGCAAATTTTGCATCTTTTTGAAAATAAAATCTCTTGGACACATTAATGATAACTTAAACATAAATTGATTTGGGGCTTATATTTTTATTTATTTTAAAATATAGAGAGTAAGGTATAAATACTAATTTCCAATTAATTGAAGTAGAAGGCCAAGTTATATATTTTTTTAATTTTATGAATAAAACTGAATCCAGAGAAAACATTAGTATTATTGATTTACATTAGTAATTAGGTTATAATATTAGAAGAGTTGAGTCACTACAATTTTCTATTTGAAATACGTCAGTTCTTTTTTTTAATTACTTTTTAAATTTTTTTCTATCTTTATTTTCTTTTAAAAATATATTGCAGTTCCATTACCCTAAAACAATGACATTAAATGAAACTTCCATAAAGTGCTGTTTAGTGTTTAATGGGTAGATTTTTATGATGCCAAAAGGAATGAGATTGCAATCAATAAAATATATAACATATAAAAAAAGAACAAATGAGATGAGAGTAGCAGAGAGAATACCATGAGCTTTCACAACTTAAAATGAAAAAAATGTGGTTGAAAATATTAGTAAATTTGGATATGATACACCACATTGCTAAGTCAAGAAAATCCTACATGTCATTAGGTAATCTGAGAAATGGGACATCTCAGTCTGTAGAATTGATTCTTTTATAAAAATCCAAGGTTCCACATATTGAGATATGTTATTTCTTAGAATTACTTTATATATATATATATATAAAATAAATACATATATATGTAAAATAAATACAATTTTAAATATTTCTTACTTCTATGAGTTATCCAAGTTATATGTCAAATTACTTCAAAGTTTTGTGAGATAAATAAAAAGCACTTATTATTTCACAATTTCTATAAATCAAGAAGTCAGAAGTGGTTGATAAGGGTATTTCTGGCATAAGTTATCTTATGCATTGCAAGTGTCACCAGTTGTTCAACTTAAAACACTGAGTGGAGTCACAGGTTCTGTGTCCACCATGGCTCTCTCATTGGCTAGCAAAGTGGTGCTCCCTGTTCCTAGGGGTCTAGAAGTTGTATTTTTTCAAAGATTTTTAATGTAATGTCATTCCATTTATTAATATTTGATATTAGTTCCTAAACTTTAGGTGTTCTTTTGAGAAAGTAGTTGCCAACAGCTATATGTTGGAATGTTGACCTTACATTTTCTTCTATAGTTGCCAAAATTCTGATCTATTTCCTAGGTTGTTGATCCATTTTGAGCTAACTTTTGTTACCATCTGATTTTTGAAGCTGTATTTATTAGTCAGGGTTCTCAAGAGAAACAGACCCATAAGAGACCTACATTGTGTTAGCTTTTTGTTGCTGTGATCAAAAGACCAGAAAAGAATAGCTTAGAACAGGAAAAGTTTATTTTGGGTTCATGGTTTCAGCAGTTTCAGTCCATGGTTGGCTGACTCCATAGGCCAGGGCTCAAGATGAGTCAGAATATCATAGTAGAAGGGCTTGGTGGAGGAAAGCAGGAAGCATCTCTCACCAGGGACAAAATATAAATATCAAAGCCAAACCCTTTGTTCTACTATCTTTAGCCACATACTACCTGCCTAGAATTAGCATCCAGTTAATTCACTTGAGTAGATTAATTCACTAATTAGATTACAGATTTCAGAGTCTAATCATTTAACCTTTAAACGGTTTTGCATTGCCTCACATGTAAAATTTTGGGGACACCACATATCTGAACCATAAGAACCATAGATAGAACCATAAGATAATATTATATATATATCGTATGTGGTTATATATCACACACATACTCTATATAATCATAATAGTTTTATATGATTATGTGGATCAAGAAATCTTACCATCTCTCTTCTTTTATATGAAGATCCAATAAAGTTGGTGTATAATTCTGGCTGAGTCTAAAGGCCTGAGAAATATGAACTCAAATATCTGAAGGCAGAGAGTATGAATGTTCCAGTTTGAGAAGAGAGAAAAAAACTTACCCTTCCCTTCCTCCATCTTTTTATTCAATATAATCTCTCAACAGTTTGGGTGGGGCTCATCCACATTGATGAGAGCAGAGCTTTTTTATCCAGTGTACTGATTTAAATTCTAATCTCTTCTGGGATCCCTTTCACAAACACACTAAAAAACAAACTTTTGCTACCTGAGTGAACCTTGACCCAGTCAAGTTGACATGAATTTCAAATTAACCATCATACTGCATATCCATCCTTATCCCCCTCCTTATATAGGGTTAACATTAAAACCAACATCAAAACATATATTAGTAAGAGTTTATGTTACTTTGTGAATTTTTATCATAAAAAAGTTTCAATGAATTCAGGAAAACTTTTGTTAAAAATATTATGGAATAGTATACTATTTTCAGTTTGTTTTATACTAACATGTGGTAAAGATGTTCCTAAATCATTAGAAGTAACAGTACCATTTTTGTATGTTGAAAGATAAGGTGTGGACAGTAAGAAAAAAGTTAAGATTAACTGCAGGTCACCATCCATGGTCTGCAAATAAAACAAAGCTTGATTGAGCTCAGACATGGAAATCTGGCTCTCAGGAACTGACAATCATGAGAAATTGTTCCAGATTGCCTGGTGTATGTAGTTTCTGTGTAGTGACTCACCACTGGAATTTTGCAAGCCCTGAATGTGTTAATGACCCAATAGAGAAAAATGGCTTGCTTAGCTCCAACCTACAGGTCCCTCTTTGGTCTATACCACTATAAATAAAGAGAGCATGGGCTCCTCCAGGTTGTTAGAGCCAGACTTTTATGAATGGCTCAACCTGTCATGACCCCATTCTAAAGAGACTTGTATCGCCTGTTTTTCTTGATGATAAATAAATTTCTTAGCGATTAGGTCCACAGCCAGCCCATCCTTGTGACAGAAACCCTTTTCCTGCACATGTGCGGCAATAATTAAGGAAGAGTTTGAATTAAACCTATGCCACAAATTTGCAGAGGACCGCTTTTATGTTACATTGTTAAATTTACATAAAGGGATTCACAATGAGGAGAGATACTACGTGTCTCAGGTATAATATTAAATTTATAATAATGTGTCAAATACACGAGTCTTTTCTCCTATGGTAAATAGATTTCCACAACTACATAAGATATTTATAAGAACATTTATTATGAACAGATATATCAGGAGCTTAATCAAAAATAATAATCCCAAGTAGAAATCTCAATAGACGTGAAAAATCCTTCATAATATTATGCACAACCTGTTTCTTGTCAGATTCATTAAGCTGTATTCATTCACTTGATTAAATTCTCTTCAACTTATTTTGTACAATTTAGCATTAGGATCAACATACTATGTCACTTTTATCTAATGATGTAAAATTAAAAACTTGTTTAGAAATTATTTATTTGAATTTTTAATGCTTTTGAAATTGTTATTCTCACTTTATCAACCAGTATATTAAGGCTTAGAATATTTACCTGGTTTCCTCAACATATCAGAGGGCATAAGCGGGAGAATTTTAGATCTGAACTTTTATCTTTTCACTCCAAGTCAAAGCCTTATCTAGCATAATTCATCTTTTACCACCTGTCACCAAAATACCTGACAAGAACTACTTAGAGAAGGAAAGATTTATTTTGGTTCTCGATTATCAAAGTTTTAGTCAGCTGAATCCATTGCTTTGCACCTGAGATGAGGCAAAACATCATGGTGGAGGAAAGTTTCTTAGGTATGGCAGCAAGAAATCAAGGAGCCAGAAAGGAATATATAGAGAGAAGGCCCTAGACAAACTATAGGCTCCAAAGACACACCCAAGGGACTGGTTTCCTCCAACCATGCCCCACCTGTCTGCAACTTCCATCATTTTCTTGTAGTATACTCATTCTCAAAAGGATT
The DNA here is from genome assembly GCF_902686455.1 of Sciurus vulgaris. Classification (NCBI taxonomy): domain Eukaryota; kingdom Metazoa; phylum Chordata; class Mammalia; order Rodentia; family Sciuridae; genus Sciurus; species Sciurus vulgaris. Next base: position 33,728,363 of record NC_136470.1, on the reverse strand, counting down.
AATTCGCCAATGAGCCCTCATGATCAAATCCTTTTTCCAAAATCCAACCTCTGAACATTGCTACATTGGGGACCAAGTCTTCAACCATGAGCTTTTGGGGACCTTCCAGATCCAAACCAGATTACTTCTTACATTAATGATGTCTTATAAAATATATCATAGATCATTTTGAAATTAAAAAAAATACTTTATGACTTAAAGAAAAGAGCTAATTATTGGTCATTAGAATAATAACATCATCATTATAGCTGAATCAGTGTTCTTAACCTATAGAATTATTCAACAACTAAAATTAAAGAATTTCTTAATGTTAATTATATACCAAGTGAGATCATCATGATTCAAATAAATTTGTAAATAGTTACAAAATTATTTACAGATGGATATAGCATCATATTCAAATACTTTTAAATATCATCATCATTTTTATTATTGTATGAATCATAGCATACATACATGGTCGGGACATGATATATATATATATATACATGTAGTTAAAGACTAATTTTTGTTCCCCTAGAGAATGTGTTCATTTTGCTATGGCATAATTCAGCATGAGACATATTTTTATTATTTGCTTGGCTTCATATTCATATGTATGAAAATGTAAAATTGATTACTATTTTCATAGTAAATAGAAGAGTTGTGAATTTTCTTGATGTTTTTGAAGTACTGAGGAAGTGTTATGCAATTCACACCCACTTTATTCCCAATTATTCAGAGTAATAGAGAAAAAGCACGGAATGACATTTTGCACATCATAGCTAGCTGACAGAATATACAATTAGACTTGATTCATAGCATTTATTAAAATTTCCATTTAATTGCTAATTAGTCTGTATAGATTTGTAAAAGTAGGAACTGGCACTTGCATAATTTTTTTTTTCCTAAAGCTCAGCACAGCAGAGAGCATTGAAATTTCTATAAAGTAGAATCACTGCAATTCTTCATTATGCCCTGTGGTAGTCATGAAAATAATTATGGATTCACTAGTCCATTTATTTTCCTAACATTTTTGTGTCAATCTCTTACTATTCCTCTCCCAGCTCCAACATGATATGTGGAGAAAATTACAGAATATCAGAGATAGAAACATAATGTAAATCAAGCTCTTCATTTTATATAAGAGGAGATCAACATCAAGAGAAACTTCCTGTCACATGTTCTGCACTTTTTTCATCTAAATTATCAACAGAATTCTAACATAAATTGATTTTATGTCCATTTTGTTTGTTATTGTTAATAAAGTAAGTCTTATTTACTTTGTTTTTTATTCCAATTAATTGGCTAATAACCAAGATTCAGAATATTTATTGGTATTTCAGCAAGAATTGAAACGTGTATTGTTTTTTCTTCCTTCCTTCTTTCTTTCCTCCATTCCTTCCTTTTCAAAACATCAAAGATGTTTAAGAAGTGAATTCTGTTATCTGGCTCATTTAATTTATTTTATTTATTAATGAATAAGGACAAAACTTCCAAGATATTTAAGTGTATGGCCAAATCTTGAATATCAACAAATTATTAATTTTTGTTTTAATATTACATGGGAAATATTTTAGATGGCTCATCCATTCTTATTAGTACAGGTAGAAAATAAAATGTGATTAAGGTCATGGGTTTTAGAGGCTGAAAGAACAGGGTGGAAATTCTGTCTTTATTCTTATTATTTGTGACCTAGAATAAGTTAGTTAATTTTTATGTTCTCACTTTACTCATCTGTAAAGGAAAACAGCAGTATTTGGCTAATAAAATTATTATGATATTTAAATGAGATAGTTTGTGTAAAGCCTAAAATAATTTATAGAATTTAGTAGCAACTCTAAAATGCTAACTATTTACAAATATGAGATTCCGATTGCAATTATCCTCTCTCAGTCCTTACTTAACCCTCTTATCTATTTATCTATCATCATCATCATCATCATCACCATCATCATATTTCAATTTGCAAATTCTTCTATGTATACGCCACATTCACACAGAGTGAAGGTCATTCTGTTAAAAATGTTTCTCTATGATGAAATAAAATTTTTTCTCACTGCAAGATTTATAATTCCTCAGCATTTATTTTTCTCTCTTTGTGGTACTGGGAATCAACTGTATGGCTTGCACAGGCAAGACTCATATTCTACCACCGAGCTATATCCCCAGTTCAGGAGGAAGCATTTTTAAACTAATTTACCAACTCTAATGATATACAAAAGCCTTGTGTTAAGTAATAAAACCAGGATGAATACAGTTATGGCTTGGATCTTAAATATTTCCCAAAAGCTCATGTTAGAGACTTGGTACCCAGTGCAACAGTGTTCAGAGGTGAGACTTTTGGAAGGGCTCTGATCTCGTGTGTGGTTTATAGCATAAAAGGCTCAGTAGGAAGGGTTTTAGTATAAAACAAGCTCCCTGTCTTTGTTTCCAGGCAGTAATAATGTGAACAATTTTGCCTTCACCAGGCACTCCCTGCCATGATGTTCTGCCTTGCCACAGTCCTAAAAGTAATGGAGCTGTTTGCTGCAGAGAAGAAAGTGTATTCAGTCATCGATGGATGAAATACTATATATATAGATATATATTGTCTAAATTATCAATTGTATGTTTTAGTTCTGTAGCTTCTTTTTTAAATTTTTAAAAATTTTTACAGACTGCATTTTTGATTCATTGTACACAAAGGGGTACATCATTTCATTTCTATGGTTGTGCATGATGTAGATTCACACCATTCCTGTAATCATACATGTGCATAGGGTAATGATATCTGTCTCATTCTACCATTTTTCATATCCACCTCCCTTTCATTTCCCTCTACGTGATCTAAACTTCCTCCATTCTTCTCTCACCCCGCCATTATATGTCATCATCCACTTTTTAGGGCAAGCATTCAACCTTTGGTTTTACTGGATTGGCATATTTCACTTAGCACGATATTCTCCAATTCCATTCATTTATCTGCAAATATTCTTCTTTATATCTGTAGCTTCTCTAGCTTTCCTTTGGAAGATCTTTCCAGTGGTAAGAGGTGTGTTAAAGTAACCAAGTATTATATGTTGTGGTATTTTTGATTCTTGCAATTGAGAAGTGTTCGTTTGATGTAAATAGATGCTTCATTGGAGCATAAATATTTATAATTGTTATATCTTGTTGATGTATAATTACCTTAAGCTGTATGAAATGTCCCTTCTGATTAACTTTGACTTGAAGTCCACTTTATCTGATATGAGAATAGAAACTCCTGCTTGTTTACGAGATCCATGTAAATGATACACTTTTTTCCCATTCTTTTACCTTAAGTCTGTGGATGTCTTTGCTTATGAGGTGAATCTCTTGAAGACAGCATATTGTTGGATCTTAGTGTTCCAGATTTTCCTTTGGTTGGAAAAGCATTTTTCCTCTACTTTACTACCATCCCTGACTGAAATCTATTTTCTTGAAGCCCTGTCTATTGCTAACAATGCCACTCCCAAGTTCTTCAGGTGACTTGGGAAAGTTGAAAGGAGTTGGAATGAGAAAGAGTACCTTCCTTGCAGCTGGGATAGGTTTTCAAAATTGTGTTCTACCAAAGTTCCATCTCCTGGAAAGTGAGACTTTGTTAGGCAAAGTCTGTAGGCAGATTGTGTAAGGGATACTCTTTACCATCCCTGTAAGATGCAGAATGGGACCTTTCTCACTTTATCAAACATTGCTGTGAAAACCTGAGGGAGGTAGTTGCTGTAGGGTCAGCTCACAAAAGTATGGGGAGGGGTATGCTGAAATTACAGCCCTAGTTCTTTGTCACTCTCAAGCAGGTTCACATTCATCCCCCACTCTTTTGCCAAAATTAAAGTGTTCCTACTTGTTTAAGGCTCCAGTAGTTCCTGTTATAGATAAGCAAATCTCAGTTGTGACTCTCTGAATGTGCCTACCCCTCCAGATTTTGAGCTTTGTTTGGTAACCTCATCTTTCTGGTAGGTTCCTATTTTTCTGATGGGCTCCTAACTAAAAGCAATTCTATTAAAAAGATATTAGTTTACTTGTCAAAAATAAGAAATGGGCAATTAACTTAAATCTAGACATCATTTAGACTTTTCCACTTGTTCCCAAAATCCAATCTAGGGTACCACATTGGGTTTAATTGTCATATCTCCCCAGTCTTCCCTGGTCTGTGACTATTTCTGTTTAGCTTTTGATGATGGTCAGAAGAGTGCTGGTCAGATGCCTTTACAGTGTTCCCCACTGTGAGCTGGTTTGCTTTTCTCATGACTAGACTGCAGTATAGAATTTGGGGAAGTAAAGTTACAGAGGTGAAGGAACTTTTTGTCACGTCCCATCAGGGGATCCAGAGGGTACTTGATATCCTCATGACACAAATTGTATTAACCTTTCTCATCTGGATAAGAAAATGTCTGCCAGGCTTCTTCTCCATTATCAATTTATTATTTTTCCTTTCCTTTCTCTATTCTTTGAAAGTGCATCACTAAAGCTGGCCCACCCTTATCGATACTCTTTCATAGTCATGCTTTTGGTGCTGTAGCCAAAGCCTCATTGACAAATATCAGATCATACAAATGTTCCCCTATATTTTATTCTAAAAGCTTGATAGTCTTACAATTGGATTTAGCTCTATACATGACCCGTGTGTTGTTGTTTATATAAATTTTGAGGGATGTCTGTAAGTCCATTGGTCTGTGTAGACTCAATTATTCCTGTATAGTTTACTGGTAAGAATACCTTTTCTTTGTTGACTTGCCTTTCTTTGTGTAAGTATCTTTGCCCTTTGTCCAAAGTCAAGGTAAAATGCTAACAATAGGAGAGACATGTATGGGAATTCTCTTGTACTATTTTATAACTTTCCTGGAAATTAAAATTATTCTAAAACAAAAACATTTATTCTATTAGCAGAATAAAGTTTATATTGGGGCACTGAGAGAATGGAAGGAACTGTGAAGAGGCTTATTAAATGATAATAGTGGTGACCTGCTAAATCTGGGAGCTAATTAATTATATGTGTGTGTTACTTTGTGAAAATTTGGCTTGCTGACATACATAATTTTCTGTGTATATCTTATAATTTGATAAAAATTACTTTAAATGAGAAAAAGGATATTAGTTAATATTTAATTATATTTAATATATGTGATTGTTTATGTAAGTAAGATTTTGACCATTTCAATCAATTCAGAAATGAATGAGCTAATATATAAACTACTGTATATTTCCATTTGAAATCCATGATAGAGGTGGGGAAAAGGGACATAGTGGTTAACATTAGGAGCTTTGGAGTGGAAGAGATCTAGACTTCAATTCTGAATCAGAACTTTGGAAGGACTTTTCATTGCCAACAAAAATAATAATAACTATCTCATAAGATCTACATAAAGGGTAAAAGGTAGAATGTTTATATTTACCATAGTATCTAGCTTATAAGAAATGCTCAATAAATGATAATTATTATTCACTTTAATTTACAGATAAATCACAGAAGAACAATATAGCTAAGGACTTGCCTTAAGAGAAAAGAAAACCAGATGAGTATATATATCTTCTTTCGAGGGGATTAAATCAAGCAGGTAGAAAAGAATAATTAAATGAAAAAAATCAAAACCAAAACCAGTAAAGTTTCTAAATGCATATACATAAAACTCCTTTGGGTAATATGAGGCAAAATATGTCACATTGTGTTGATGTAATGTAAGAAAAGTTTCTAAAATCAATTTAAGCATTGAGGGCATTGCAGAATTTTTACAGATGAACACAGGATCACTGTAAATAAAGCTACGATCGATGGATTTTTGTGCAGGAAAACAGCAAATAATGCTGAATATCTGGAGAATAACCTTCAGGTTGATGAAGAAAAGGAATATAGATGAAATTTGGGTTTTCTGGATAGATAAAGTAGACTTAATTAAGCCATTTTGTAAGCCATTTGTTTTAAAGAGAAAAGTTACATGATAAAAATACACAAAAAATTTTTAAAATATCCATGACTTTTCTTGAACAGATTCAAATTCAGTATTCAATTATACAGATGCAAAAAATCTAAGAAAGAAATTATTGAAACTAACAGGACAAAGGTTAACAGTTCAGTAAAAGAAGCAGGTAAATAAATTGGTGGGGAGAGAGAAGTCAAGAGCTATAAGAAACTCAGAAGTTCGAGAGTATTCTGCTGGATGTCCTATTTTAGTTTCCCTTGTTAAATAGTTCAAGATGAGGTGTGAAGGCCAAGGTGAGTAGAAATTTCAAAGTGAATAGAAGCCGTACACATTCAATTTGAATTTTACAATATTACAAAATTAAAGAGTTACAAAAACACTAATAGAGTTATGTGCACTTCTTGAGAAAATAGCACTAATGGTTGTTTTCAAAACAATATTAACCATTTATTTTTGCTTAATATTTCTAGTAATTAATGTTCCTAAATTGCTCATCCAAGACACTAAGCATAGCACAAGAACTTAGTAACGGGGAGTATTAAGAGCAGCCATCAGCCATTTTAATGTAATTCCAGGAATATTTAAAAGCGGGTAGAATTTTGCCATTACATGCCCATTCTTCATTTGATAACTAGTATGAGTTGTTTCCCTGTGAAAATCAGTTCAAAGGGGCTCTAATAGTGCTACTCTTAAGCCTCATGTTCTCATAATACATTACATTTTTATTCAAAACAGTAAAATAGAAATAAATATAATTCAAAAAAAATGATTAGCATTTCATTAGAACATAGTTACATATACTTCTGTGTAGTAAGGAAGTTAGAAGATGAAGCAAGGTATCATCATTTCAGCCATAAGAGTTTTTTAGCAATGTCCACTCTGTGCCCCTGCATATACACCATGGAAAGATTTAATATTCCTATCAATGGTGAGCATTGCATGCCTTGTCTATGGATCATTTAAAACAATTTACCAAACTGTAGTGATATTTTTGATAGGATATATGTTTTAGAAGAAGAATAAAGCCGAAAGAAAGAGCCAATAAACATGAACTGCTTCTTAAATATGTAACTATTTATTTTTTCATATTATGCCCAGGGATAAGGATTTTATTAGCTAAGGTTTGTTTAAATAAAATTTGGGTGTTTAAGCATGCTAATGACAAAATTTTGTGAAAAAGGACAAGAGGATGTATATTTGGTAGTAAACACAGGGGTTAAAGGAGAATTACCAAATGGATTCATAAAGAATCTACTTTCACCACAGCTCAGTAAGCATGATTGCTGCTGTCTGGGCCAAAGATTCATTTTATTTTCACTCTTGCTTTCTTTGCCAGTGGGGAAACCTAAGTAATGCTGCTGTCTTTTCAGTCATCCTTATCATAAACGATCACTCTGTGTGGCATGTGTTAATTATTCCAGCAGCCTCTCTTTCTCTCTATTAGATTAATAGCTGCCAATTATAAATCCTCTCTCCTGCATTGCTATTGTGTACACATTTTCTAATTCTCTTCATTACACCAGTGAGTATCTATAATTATGGTTGTAAGTTATCCATCTATCTTTTCAAGGACAGTGAGCAATGTAATTCTGTGAGGGCCTGGAGTGTGTGCATGTGTGTTGGTGTATTTGAGAGAGAAAGAGACAGAGACAGAGACTCTTGGATAAATTGGATCTGCAGGAATTAGAAAAATCACAGATCAAGTTTTCTACAGGAATGAATGTATTATTTTTATTAACCAACAAAATAGAAGGAGGAAAAATATATTGATACAAGCCCAATCTTATGATAAGCACTTAGTCTAAACTTTGAGGGAATACATTATCCTGCAAACCAAATAGCTTCCCCCTTCTACTGGTGAATCAAAACTCTTCATTCTATTTGAAATATATATATATGTATTCTACTATAATTGATAGTATAAAATTAAAATGTTGTATAGTGCCATATCAACTAAAATTCACAGTATATTGCAAAATTTTGCAATATTTAGTGGGAGATTTGAGGGGGAAATAGTGAGGTCTTGGATGATTTTGGGCAATGGGGACGGTAATCCTCACAAGGAATAATAGTGGCAGAAAGTAGAAGTGATGAGTTTTGAAGATATTCTCTTACAGCCTCCAATACAATTGAGTTTTTTTTTATTTTTAATTATTCCCCCTTACCATTATGATTTTATTCTTAAGATTCTCCAGATGTAGTACAACTAATAGAAGACAAAACAAAGTGAAAGATGCAAGAAAAGATAATCTTAATGTTTGTATTTCTTCCCTAAAATATTAAAAATCATTTTAAATGCAAATTGGACAGTCACATATTCTCAAAACAAAACCTGTGTGTGTGTTTGAAGGCATGAGGCTGTTCTCATATGCCCTGAAACTTCACTTCCTTTTGTTTATAAGTGAAGTAATGGTGAGCCACCAGACTCATCTCTAATGGGCTGTTCTGTAGATTGTCAGACCCTTTGCCTGTGGGGGTTCTAACCTTTACCACCTTGAAAAGGGAAAAGATGGATGATTCTCCCTCACAGCCTTTTCAACCTGTGAATTCCTCCTTTACACGTAAATCATTTCTGCAAAGCTTTACTTGGTCCCATTAGCCAGAAAATTGCCTCATTCATTTTTGCACTCTTAACCTTTTGTATATCTATTAGCACTTAGCATATTGTGATTGCTTATTTATGTATATCTGTGTCTATCCCTAGACAATAAACTGCTAGAGATTAGAATCTTATTGGAATTATTTACAGTCTCAGTTTATTTCGTAAGTCCTGGATCACAGTTATTGTTCAGTAAGTGTCTTCAGAATATATTGCACAAATTCTTCTTTTGATGAAGATAATCATTTAGCATTTTTAAGCATCTATTACCCACCGCATACTGTGTTAGGAGCTGCTGTTACAATCACAAGTTAGACTCACTGCCCTCAGGTAGTGTAAACTCTAATAGAAAGGAATTTTTAAAAAATATAAAACACCTAAATTTCATATATACATAATTAGTGTATTGATTTTATTATAGTATCATATACAAATAGCATACATACAAAAGAAAATTGTTTCTCAATATTTGAAATTTTATTTGGTAAATAAATTATTCTTTGAGAACAAGTTTTAATTTCGTTAAGAGAGTACCAACCTCCTTTTCATGCATATGCAATGAAATATTAGCCTTGTTGAAATTAAATAATTTTACAATAATATTGATTGAATATTATAAAAATAAAGCATTTTTGAAATTAATTTTCTATTATTGCATGATATTGTCTAAAACTATTTTTAAAATATATTTTATCATGTTTTTATAATAATGACAGGTATTTATTGGACATATAATGTTTGTTTTGAATTGGACAAAAGATTATATATCCTTACAACACTCTCTATTGGTTTCTTTTCCTTTAGAATACATCACAATGAACCACAACACAAAACAAGCTGCATTTATTATCTTAAGGTATGTGGTTCTGGTGTCTGGGTACTACTTAGTAGATGTTCTGTTTGGGATCAAGGCTGAGATCAAGTGTTAGCTGTGCTATCACCTGGCTTAAGTACAGGAGAGTTTGCTCACTGACATTTTCAAGCAGTTGAAGGACTGAAGATCTTGTCTTTGTGCTAGCTATTGGGTAGAGGCTGCATATAGCTCCTAGAGGCTGCCTTATGGACCTCTTTTCTCAGCAAGGAAGAAAGTCCCTGGAGAGTTTCTACTAGCAAGATTGTGTCTATATATAATACGCAATCATAAAGTGGCATTCCAAAACCTTCGCTATATTCTGTTGATTAGAATTAAGTCGCATATACTTTCCACACTCAAAGAGAGGTACTTAAACAAAGCTGTAAACACTAGGAGGTAAGAACTAAAGAGAATCACTATGGATTCCTTTGATCCCATATAAAATAAACTTTCATGTTACGGTAATGATACTAAAATCGTGAGAGGTACATAACTTGCCCAATTGTCTTGTAATATACAGCTCCAGCATCTGCTGTGGAATGTACTTATTATTTATAGAATGACTAGCTCTCTTTGAGGACACAAGAACATGAATGCCTCATGTTACAGAATCTTCAATTGAGGTAATAGAGTATGATATATTAAAAATACTATATTTGGACCTTGGAAGAATTTAGGTCCCCTGCTTGAAATCAAACTTTAAATTTATTGCCCTTAGTAGGGTTAGGAGCTAACATGACAAACTTATGCTAAGAATTCCTGTTTTGACTGCTTCAAATGAAATCAGATCAGCAAGAGGCAGATGATCTGCTTATGTGCTCCTAATGAAAATCACTACTGTGAACAAAAAATCATTCCTTGAATTGAATATTACTTGATAGTTATTTGAGAGTTAATCAATTGCTTTCCTTTTTATAAGTTTAGGAAAGTCCACCCTATGTGTATCCGTAATACATTTTCTCAGAAGAAAAGAAAACAGAAAAATGGTGAATTTGGAATGAAGGTGACACTAGTTGATCATGAATGGATTATAATGATAAGAAAATAACAAAGGTTTATTAAACACATGGAGGTTTTCCTATTATATCTTATAATTTTAAAAACAAAACCCAAAACAAATGAGGAACAAGACAGAAATCTAAACTCCAATCTAGCAATTATTCTTAGTCAACTTAAAGAAAACCACTTTAATTCTCTTTGAATCATGTTTTCTCATAAATAAAAATGTTATGATAATACTCAGGTTTTTTTTTTTTTTTTTGAGGGGGTACTGGGGATTGCACTCAGGGGCACTAGACCACTGAGCCACATCCCCAGCCCTTTTTTGTATTTTTTTATTTAGAGACAGGGTCTCACTGAGTTGCTTAGCGCCTCACTGTTACTAAAGCTGACTTTGAACTTGCGATTCTCAGTTTTTAACATCCATTTTTTCCCAGGTTTTGCTGTGGGTGTAAAAATATGTAATTAAAATGGAAAAACTTTTGTATACAGCACTTTAAAATAATTATTGATAGCAAATGATGCATATTTTTAACCAGTATTTTAGTCAATCATGTATCAAATGCCAACAGTTTGCAGAATAAATTTATATTGTAAAATTGACCTTAATGTATATATTTAATATAGTCTAGATTTTTAATTATATACAGCGCATCAACCATGAATAAGTGATTTTTTACATAGCAGGCTTTTTTAAAAAGAAAATGTGGATCATATTGCTGAAGGCACCACAAGTCATTCTTAAAATGCATTTTTCCTCATTTAACTTAATGGGAAAGATTACAACTTTTTACTTTCCAGGTGTGATTTGATGGCTTCAGACATTGTCTCTCTGTTCACATTTCAATTAAATTAAATTACATTGTTCCTATGGATGCAATTAACTCATTTGGTTTGTAGCAAGGAAGATGTCATTATATAGACAGGCTCAGAATCCAGGTTCTTTACCCTTTTGTCTCCTTTCTTTCTACTTGCCAAATGTTAATCCCAGTGAGCATGCAAAGTAAGAGTTTGTTCAGCAAGGCTATCAATTGCACCTTGCAGAGCTTGAAGCAGAACATGAAAAATAAAATGGTTAAGGGTGTTAGGATCTACTCTTCCTTGTAATCAAGAGAAAGAATACAAAATGGGTGAGGAGAGGGAATAGAGGAATGACTGGGTAACCTTTTTATCAAGATAGGGACCTGTGGAAATACTTAAATGGAGGACTTAAGTGCTTTGCTCCGGGTCACACAACAAATCAGTAACAAGCAAGGGGAGACCCAGGAGCTCTTAACCTTGGTCCCTGATCTCAGAATGAGACAATCTTCTTTTCTCCGTCTTACACATGCCATCACTCACACTATTGTACAAAGCAAAGCTGGAAATTTTCTTGGCAAAGAATGAAGACTAACTTGCCTTCTTGTTCTCACCCCATGAATTTACATATCACTGTGTTGTTCGTGGCTGCACAGTGACTCACATCTCACAGGCACACAGAAGCTTTAGTGGAGTAGAGTTGCTATTCAGAATGGTAAACTTTTGTTTGCTGAAGGACTAAATTTATACGATGCTTCTGAGTGGACCTTAAAAGAAAAACTTTACTCTGTTATTTATCTTTTTGCCCCTTAATTATTTACAAAAACCAGTATGATGAATTGAAATAAGGAAAATAGAATCAAAATGTTTTGTTGTGAATCTCATAGGTGAATAATATAATTGTTTTAGTTTGGTTAAGTTAAAGATTCTATGTCCAGCATCTTCTAATGTCAACTTAAAATACATGCTTTACTTACATTGCAAGGTTTGTGGTTGCTTTTCCTCCACTGTGCCAACACATTTAATAGGTAACGGCCGCTAACATTCTAAAGAAGGGGGTGACATGATTTCTGATCAAGATGACTTGATTTAAAATTTCATATTTGAACTATTCTCCTGCTCCAGGAATACAACAATGGATAAGCCAGTTTTATAATACAAAAGCAACACCTTCAGTGTTCACAAACAAACAATACTAACAATACTAAAGTGAGTGAAATTCCTCACTTGCTTAGCACTGGTTGAAGGCTTGCAGAAATGGCAGGTGTCCCATGTCCTAGAGAACAAATAATAGAAGTATTCCAAGATCAGGCAACTGCAGGAGGAATGACTACTGGAAATAAAGATCTAAGACAGGGAGTGGAGGGGACACTCCAAGATTGCATGAGAAAACATAACACTCCTATCACTACTCCTGGGACTAGAGTTTCTATGAGCAGAAAGTCTTCAAAGATGAGAGGACATGAACATGACTTTGAGACCAGAAACTGAACTGCAAAAATCTTCTCATTAATTCTCAATACTACCTTTATTCTTAATGTTCTTTATGGAGAATGTTGATTTTTCCCTTAATTTTTACTATTCTTTAAATATTCATAATGCCAAACTTTATTTCTAGATCCCGTGATTTTGTAAAAACCACTCAGATTTCTAGGTTTCTAGGAGGTTATCTATCTGGAGGCACCCAAGCTACTTCTAAGTTGATGTCTACAAAGTAGAACTTGAGAACAGATGATGACAAAATTCAAACTCTTGGACTCAGAGATCTACTACATGAGGGATGAAGAGGCAGTGAAGCTGATGGTTGAGAAACACCCAGTGAAGACTCATAATACCATCCTGAAATATTATTTTTAAGCAAGAATTATAGATTTAGAGCTTAAATGTACACTTAGTTTAATTTTTAAAACTTCTAATTATAATTTTTGCTAGGTTTTTGCTAGGGAATTTCAGATGGTTTGCTATTTAATAACTAGCAATGGAGGTGGGTAGATTTGTGTACTAATGGAAATAATACTTATTTGTCACTACAAGCATCTAATTTGGATGGGCTTAATTTAATTACTTTTATGTCACATGTAAACATAATACCCAGGAAAAGCCACTATTTATTTAGAATTGTTTTTTTTTTCTTCATGCTGCTATCCTCATGTCATGTTTCACAATTGACATCTGCTTAAATTTGATTGACTTCATGAAGTAACATACTTTTCAGATATGAAAATGTTGCTGCCATCGAGAAAATCCTTGAATATAAACGTTCCATCTCGAACTATTTGCTCTGTTTCTTTTATCATACATTACAGAAGTCTTTTTCTTATTATTCTTTTCTTCTCTTCTGTATTTATGTCTGGTTTTCCTTTCTCAGTTCCAACCTTGTGTATTTGTACTCCCACTCTATTTTTGTTTGTTTGTTTAAACTACAAACAAGTTTAAGCAATTTTTATCAAGTCTAGCTTTTTTTATATATATATTTTAAACTTTTCTTTCCCTTTCCTTTTTTTTTAATTGTAAACAAATGGGATGCATGTTGTTTCTCTATTTGTACATGGAGTCAAGGCATACCATTTGTGTAATCATAAATTTACATAGGGTAATGTTGTTTGATTCATTCTGTTATTTTTTTGTTCCCTTCCCCCCATCCCTCCCACCCCTCTTTTCCCTCTATACAGTCCTTCCTTCCTCCATTCTTACCACCCTCCTTAACCCTAATCCTAAATCTAACCCTAACCCCTCCCACCCCCATTATATGTCCTCATCCGCTTATCAGCGAGATCATTCGTCCTTTAGTTTTTTGAAATTGGCTTATCTCACTTAGCAAATAATCTATCACTTGTCCAATTTCTCTTTTGCCTCCTCTAGGCACATAGCTTTACTCAAAGCTATTCCTAGCATTTCTCTGGTTCCCTCAATTTCTGGCTAATGATCTTTATTAGCACATTTTGGCTGCTTAGGTGCTAACAGTTGCACTAACTTACAGGAATCTCTTGTGGGTTTTCAATCTACAGATTAGTTTCCAGTTGTCTTTTTGGACACTAGGAAGAAGCAATAAAGAAGTAAGAGAGTTCTACCCACCTGATTTTCTTTTTCTCTGAATCTTGGTTCCTAGGGAGACCCAACAATTACAATCAAACGGTATTTATCCTTCTTTCTAGAGAAATGGAATCTCTGAAATGCAAAGCTTTTAATCCCTACCCTAGGTCACTCCAATATGGTCCCTTAGACTCTTGTTCATCTGAAAGGAAGAAAAACCTTGCATCAAGTCAGAAGTTCAAGTTTCTACAAAGCTATGTTGTGACTCAGAACCTTCTCTGTCAGTCCAAAGCCACAGCAGTTACTTGATCTTGGAAGGGTTAATGAATAGGAGTATAAATACCAAAAGAGGGAGAAGAGGAATTAAAAGTTCCAAGTTCAAGCACCCTCACTAGTAAGTTAGAAAGTAATGTCTTTCCATTGTGTAAGAGAATTCATCTGTAGGTCAAGAGAGAAAAAGAAAGAAGGAAGGAAGGAAGGAAGGAAGGAAGGAAGGAAGGAAGGAAGGAAGGAAGGAAGGAAGGAAGGAAGGAAGGAAAGAAAGGAAGGAAGAGAAAGAAAAAAGAAAGAAAGAGAGAGAGAAGGAAGGAGAGAAGGAAAGAAAGAGAAAAGGAGAATAAAAAGGTAAGAGTTGGGAAGGGAAAGGATGAGAAAGAACATTCAATCACAGTCAATAATATTCTACTTTATGTACATCTCCCTAATTTAAAGTCAAATCTGTAAATAACCCAAATATTCATATTGACATAATTATACTGTATTATTTTCTACAATGTTTTGACTTCTAGCATAATACTTTGAAGTCAATTTTGAAACACAATGTTACCTTTCCTATGGAACTGTAGTCACATCAGATATATTGATAACCCTTTCTAGAAAGAATAATTATATCTGCAAAATGATGACACCATTTAAAACAATCAACATCCATATCATCTAAAGTTAGTCCACATGTATTCATCTGCATAGGTTCTGAATCTGAAGAGGGAAAGGATTCCTGAAGAGTTTCACTTGGATCATGAAAGAATAAACATGTATGTATATTTATCACTATATGTGTAAACTGATATGAAAGTATTTTGATTCATTTGAATCATTCTTCACTTGATGAAATTTCTCCTATATTATACCTCATTCATCAGTATTCATCCATTTTCTATGGTTTTATTGGGTACCCTACACTTTATCAGTTGGGAAATTAAACCTCAAATTGATATGTTAATGGTTTTTGGAAGTGGAATATGCAAGGCATATTGGGTAATGAATATACCCAATATATATTCTATACTCTACTCTGAAGAAAAGTTCATTGTAAGGGGTTAATGGATTAGTGGGTTATTGAAAGAATGGTTTCTTTATGAACATGAGCTCTCTGGCATGCCTACTTTGTCTTGTGATGTTGTCTGCCATGGTATGATGCAGCAAGAACACCCTCATTAGGTACCAGTGCCATGGTCTTGTACTTTCTAGCCTCTAAAGTAATGGGTAAAATCAACTTCTTTCTTCTGTAAGTTATCCACCCACTCTTGAGTATTACTACAGCAATAGAAAACAGACGATGGCACCACTGAAGCAATGAGAGTAGGCAAGACAACCTTTTTTGCCAGTTTTATTAGTAAGTCACTTTGCCTCATTGTCATTAATACACATACAGTGGGAAAATCCTGAGCATGAATAAGGGTTATCACCACAACATTAAACATACTAGAAGGAATTGAGAGTCAATATGTTGTTACAACACTGTAGAGTACACAGTGTAGCACGGAAAAATATTTTAATAATCATATCAATGCTTTTTCTTGGTTTCAACTCAAAATTAATTCAACTATAAAATACTGGTATTGCCATAAAAGTTATTCAGGGATGACATCTGATCTCATGGTTCTGCATTACAATAGGCTTGAGAGTCATAAAGGTTGTGAGGGAAGTTGAGAGTGTAACTCAGTTGTAGAGCATAAGCTTAGTACACTCTAAGGACCTAGATTCAATCCCCAGCACCAATTAAATAAAAGAAAATAAAAGTTGTTAGATACCTTTATTTTCATTTTTATAAATAAGCATAGAAGACAGAGCAGTGGGTAAAAATGAAATATAAATATTAAAATGGATTTACTGTTAAAAAACTAAAGTGTAGTTAAGGAAAGATGGGATGTGGGGGAAACGTGGAAATACATACAGCTGTTTTCCACTTTGTAAGGCACTGGAGAGACTGAAAGTATTATTATCTGTAGTTGAAGTAGCAAAAAGAAAAAAATAGAGAACTATAAATATATTATTTGAAGGTACAGAAGCATAATTAACTAAGTTACTAACATAAGAATCAGACACCTATAGAAATTCAGAGGAAGAGAATGTTGCAGAGGTAAACCATGATTTCATTGCTTATAAATATGAAAACTCTACGGGATAAATTCAAAGTTAGAGTATGATCATATTTTCTATAATTTTGAAGGTGCCAGTAGGGAAAGAAAACCTATGAAGTAAGACTCTAAGGTAAGTACACATAGTTTTATACTATGACTTTCCTCACAAGTCCTTTATACTGTTTAATTAATTACCAAATACATAAGCATATAGATTAAAAAAAAAAAACACACAAGAAAATAAGGCTATAATGACATTGCAAAGCTACAGTAATCAAAACAGCATGGTACTGATATCGCTAATAAGTGGAGGATGACACATAATGGGGGGGAGGGAAGGGTTAGTGTTAGGGTTAGAGTTAGGGTTAGGGAGGGGGGGCAAGTATGGAGGAAGGAACTACTGTATAGAGGGTAAAGAGGGGTGGGAGGGGTGGGGGAAGGGAAAAAAATAACAGAATGAATCAAACAACATTACTCTATGTAAATTTATGATTACACAAATGGAATGCCTCTACGCCATGTACAAACAGAGAAACAACATGTATCCCATTTGTTTACAATAAAAAAAATACAAAAAAAAAAAAAACAGCATGGTACTGATTATGCAACATATATAGAGCAATTAAACAAAATATGGTGCCCAGAAATTGTCTGAAGCATACAAAATCAACCGATTTTCATCAGGGCACAACAAAAACCCACAGTGAGGAAGAATAGTCTCTTCAATAAGCAGTGCTGATAAAACTGCATATCCACATGTTTATAGTATACCATAAGCATAAAAAATCAAAATAAGTTAAAGAAGCAAATACAAGAGCTGAACCTATATTTCTAATAGAAATCAGAAAGAAAACTTCAGAATATTGCGCTTGACAATTTTTTAGATACCACCTAAACTTCAGACAACAAAACCAAAAGTGATCTAGTGGAGTTCACCAGACATTATTACCCCATGTACATAAATGACTGCATGACCGATGTGATCCTACAATATGTATAAATAGAAAAATGAGAGATTACACTCCATTTATGTATGATCTATCAAAATGTATAAATGCATTCCACTCTTGTGTACAACAAATTAGAACAAATAAAAAAAATTTTTAAAGTGATCTAGTGGAACTATATCAATTGAAATCTGTACAATAAGGAAAGGAAATATTCAACAAAAAAAAGGGGAAGATTGTGTATTAGAAGAAAATTCATCTGATAAAGGTTCAATATCAACAATATATGAAGAATTCACTTGACTCAATAACAAAAAATAAATCAATCTTGAAAAGTGGTCAAATGATCTGAATAGACATTTTTCCAAAGAAGACATAAGAATCTCCAACAGATATACAAAAAGACGTTTCACATTACTAATCAACAGGGAAATGCAAATTAAAGCCATGAGGACATATTATGTCACACCTGTTGAGATAACTGGAATCAAAATGATAGGAAACAACAAGCACTAGCCAAAGTACAGAGAAAAGGGAACACTACACTCTCTTGGTGGGACTGTAAATCAGTATAATTACTATGGGAAATAGCATGGAGGTTCCTCCTCAAAAAAATTAAAAACAGAACTACCATAAGATCCAATGATTCTTATAGGAAACAATTCTTAATCTAGTAGAGATATCTGCACCAATGAATTAATTGCAGCGTTATTCAAAATAGCCAAGATATGGAAGCACCCTGTTTGTGATATCTGAAAAAAGTAGAATATATAGAAAAAGACAGTGGAACAGTGGTTGCCTGGGGTTTGGGTGGGGGAAATTGTGGAAATATTGATCAAAGGGTAGAAGATAAAATTGATTAGGATGAATAAATCTAGAGGTCTAATGAATAGCATAAGGAGTACAGTTTATAATACTCACCTTCCTACTGGAAATCTGCTAAGATTGCATATGCACAAAAGTTACCATTTCAATATATGTTGTGATGGATCTCTTCATATTCTTGTCTGTATTAATTATTTTATTGGATTTCAAAGAATCATGTTATATACCTTTAATATAGACAACAATAAAAATAAATCTATTCATACCTACATGCATACATACATAATATGAAATTCTATTCCTCTTGAGTTGAATGTGAATGCTTTCCCCTATTGACATGCTATAGATGAGCACAAACTTTAGAGCTGTACTGCTTTTTTCCTCTATAAAATTTATCATCATCATTAAAAACATGACTGCCAAACAACTAGTAGTGTCTATTTTATTTTACCTTTTTAACATTTCTGTTCAATAATGAGGAAAAGAATGTGAAATAGGTTTAATAAGAAGTTGGTCCATGAAAGGCATTCTTTTTCTTTCTTATTTTCCTATTTATAATTCATTTGTCTTTGCACATCTTTGAATAAAATTTTTGATCCTTTTGATACCAAGCTCTCTCTTAAGCATTATTGCTCTAATTCCTTTATGGAGTTCATTATAGTACTTAATGCTCTCTGTTCCTACAGTGCACATCACATGCCCTTTATGACTTCTTTGTTTATTCTGATTAAAGGAGAGATGTGCAGGAACATCATGACTCATATCATGATGTTACACGAGTTGACATCCTCTCTACAATTGGGATAATCCTGACCAGACAGCACTTGTTTATATTCTCTAGCTTTCTAGTTCATTTTGTTTCTAGTCTATAATGATTTTTCAAGTATTTAAAAATGAAACCACTATGAAGTATCACAAATTGCATTAATTCTATATTGAATTAGAAATGAATAGAGGAAATTGCAATTAATCTTGAATTAATTGGTTAAAATCATTATAAGTTGGTCCCCTATTTTCCTCCAGGAAAACTTTCATGTGAAAATAGAGGTGATGATTCATATCTGTTGATGAATATTCCACCTATTCATGGCTCTAAGAAAAATAAATTCATAAGGCTATGTCTACCTTTATCTGCTCTATAATAGACTGATTTGAATTCACACAAATGTTAAAATAGTAGGCTGGTAGCTTTTAGATAAATATCTTGCAAAACTTTAATCAGAAACTATTTTTCTCCATGAATATATTTTTGTAACATTAGCAATTAGTAGTGTCTATTTCTTTTGTACAGTTATTTGAAATGTGTACAGATTATGTTCCATATTTCAGAGCTGATATTTACTTCCTGATACAAGGATTCATATTTATGTGCAGTAATGCATAAGCCTACTCATTTGTATATTATGGCAGAAAATAGTGCCACAAGGACTTAACACATTTTCTGGAATGTTCCTATTTAAATGCATGTTGTAAATTCTAGAAAATAGGAATATATCCCAAAGTGCTATGACAGTAGGGAGACAGGAAGTAACCATTATTCATACAAGTATTTTATCAAGAAAAATGGGTTGTAAGACATGAGATGAATGTGATTTTATGTATTTCTCATGCACCTATAAATGCAACCCATACCAATAACTGTTATTGTATAAATATTTGTCAAAGACATGACTAAATTTATGCACAGAAAAATATAAGATACTAGCATATCAAACTCTAAGGATTTATCTGATACTAATATAATTGTCTTCAAAGTTGCTACAATCATTTTCTAAAGCTACTGTAGGAATCAGTACAAGCCTCCCCTATTTGGAACATACATTTACAGCAATGCATTTTGAGAAATAAGAGGTCTCTGTGTTCTAATTCTTTTTATGCAGAAAAGAGGTCAGTTGATCCAGGTTCAGTGATATGAACACCTTGATGTAAGACCACGTAGGACCATGTAAGAAGATAACACCCTCCATTTATATCTCCAAGTAGGCTAATGGTTGAGGAGAGAGGAACAGATTCCCAAGGACAATGGTGCTAGCTCAAGCATGGTTCCCTAGGAAAATTAGTGTGACCCAAGAAACAGGCTTAATTTTTTCTATTGTACCATTAAAAGATTTTGTACTCTAATAATAACTGGAACTTCTTGGTATTTTTCTTGTTTTATTTTTTACCCATCAATAGTGTAGATAAATGGAGAAAAATATTGATATCTGAAAGGATCACATGGGCAAGAATGTAGTCATCATTGCTAGATTTAAGGTAAATGTAGCTGTTTTTCTTATTTTTATTCTCACTCTAATTTCACAGTCATTTTTAAAAAATATATTATTTTTTCATTTTTTTTTCTTTGTCAAAGCTAAATTGAGTGGGTTTTTAATGGGTTAGGAAGGCTTGTTGTCCTGACTGCAAAGCCATATCAGAATATCTGAGTAGGGATAAAGTATGTGTAATGTTACACCTGACCCAGTCCATTTCAGTAGTTTCTCCTTTTGTGCATTGTTGAAGGCCATGTTCCTCTCTGAGATTAGTTTTCACATAGTCCTTTTTCAAGATGACTTCATGTCCAATGTCATTGGCCCCTCTTCATGCTCACAGCATGAGATATGTACTAGATTGGAAATTCCTGAGAAGCAGTCTATGTCTCATCCAGCCCAATGCGGAGTGGTCACTCAGTAAACCTTCAAAATCCCATAGTGATACTGGACTAGACTGCAGTGGCCCTGGTTACACTGCTTCCCATAATAATGCATATTGTAATCCAAGAACAATTGTTCTTCAATCATTTGATTTAAGTTACTCTTTTGGTAAGATTAGATTTAAATGTCCTCAGAGTCTGTTCTAACAAATTAGTTTTTATCAGATTCAGATTAATCAATATAAGAAGCTAAGGCAGTGCTAAAAGC
This sequence comes from Sciurus vulgaris, assembly GCF_902686455.1. NCBI lineage: Eukaryota > Metazoa > Chordata > Mammalia > Rodentia > Sciuridae > Sciurus > Sciurus vulgaris. The sequence goes on along the minus strand of NC_136470.1, from coordinate 33,707,146 downwards.
CATATCCGTTCATAAGAGTTTTAAGCTGGTAAGTTTCAAAATGAAGAGTATTTTTATGTATCACTGGAAAGGCATGGAATGTAATTATGTGAAATAAAACTCTTACAACTGTCATAAATTTTACACATGTACTCCTTTACAATTTAGTCTCCTCCTTTACATGACATTTAGTCTCCTTTACAATTTAGTCTCCTCCCATTGTCTGCTGTGTGAAATATCCGTTGTAGCTACAATGATTCAAACGAGCTAGGATATTCTACTTCTGTGTCTTTGCTTCCTCTGTGTATGTTTTTCCTGATCCCACTTTCTAAATGCTATTCAGTTTTGCCTTCCTATCTTAACAATCTGAAGTCTTCTTGGTCAGTCTATACCACAGGAATCTCTTTTTCTAGTGTCATCAAAACAACATTATTATGAGGATGACTCGTGTGACATTTATACAATTGTTTCTTTTGAAAATTCTTTTAAAAAGTGAGTTATTTTTTCGATATAAATTGTTTCCTCTCCAATAATATCTAAATTATTTGACAACAAAGATAATATGTCTTTCCATCCCCAAATGGTTAACAATTATGTACAGAGTAAGCATTCAATAAATAATTGTTGACTAACCTGGTGGTATATTTGATAGCACCTTAAGTAATTGGAAACTGCACACATGTGTTGTATAATGAATGTTCAACCATCATGGTCAATAGCCTTTTCTTTTCTCTGTAAATTCCAGTGTGTATATTATATTTATTTAAGTGGTAAATATCTTTATCATCATTATATTATGTAGATGTGACCTATTCATGGTAAAATCTGCATCTATGTATTTGAAGGTGACAATTTATGAGAATAACACATTTCAGTTTCTAAACAACATCTTACTGACATTTTCTTATTAAGTTTCAATCTTTGTATTTTGCACATGGGAATGCAACCTTCCTACTATGATTCTGCCTAATTAGAACTAAGCATACCAATTAAAAAGAGAATTGATCACTTTGAAATATATGATAGCCTGTCACTGGTGTGATAAAGGACAGAAACAGAAGGAGAGAAAATCTATACACAAAGAATTGCATATAATTTCACATAAAAATGAAAATTCAGTGTAACTTTCTATAAATAAAGCCATTACCTCTATAAAAATTGATCCTAGAGTCACCATATATTAAAGTTTTTATGAAGTTGGAACTCTCTGGCTGCATTAAAATTTTTGAAAAAGATCTTCTTGAATCTAAGGATTATTTGTTTGAGATGCTCATATTGGTACAATTTTTTATTGGTGCACAAGGAATCCAATTTCCAGGTTCATTACCCAAAACAACATAGAAATTTGAAACAAGAAAATATCTTAGTGCTTGAACTATAGATCAAACTATAATTCATACACCCCATTCCCTCATGGATTATTACGATAAGAAGAAAGAAGAAGAAAAAAGGCAATTTTTCTGCCCACTTGATCGATGTTCCATTTGACCTCTGTAATGCCCTCTTGCCATAACCTTTTAAATACCATCTGCTCTTTTTGTGAAGAGTGTGATGGGAAGGAGTCACTTCCAGACAGCAATTGATTATAAGAACATTAATCAAGGGCATGGATTATCTGTAGCATGACACTATGTGCTGTAGTTAAGCAATCTGGCCTTCAATATGATTGGAAAGGCTAATCCTTATGTGGAAGCCTAAAACGGACTTACTACCACATGTTTAAGGAGAGCAGAGCAAATAATGCCTGCACATTTATTGGAATCTATGATAAATTTCAGCAATTTTAGGGCTAATTTGTTTACCCAGTCTAATGGGATTGAATTCATTATAATATGTGCTCCTAAAATGCTATACATAGCTCATGTTTGTTCTAATCACAGAGCACAGACAGAGCTGTGGAGTCTTTGCTTAGGACTTGAAAAATCATGGCAGTTTCTAGTACAGTATAATTTGAATAACATAGATGAATTTTCCATTTATATTTCTCAGTAATTAACATATTCTAAAATAGATTTTAGCTCCTATGAAAAAATAATTCTACAAATATGTATAAGAAGAAGAAAGTCTTTTTAGTTTAGTTATAAATATTAGGAAATTAGAATTTTTAATTTTTATATACCTTTCTAGGTGTATAATTTTTTCTTCGCTAATATTCTAAACTACTGTTCAACCTTATACAAAATGTCTATATCAAATAACAGAGAAATGGATTGTAAATAAATGTTTAATGTGAATGTGTGTGTATGTGTGTGTGTGTGTGTGTGTAGCAGGAGAAAGGAAGGAAAGAATAAAAAAGAAAGGAGGGGAGAGGGAGAAATTGGTTATTTAAGCCCAAACTTTCTAAGCATTACCTTAATGCCTTACCAATTCTGTCCAGAGTAGAGAAGGTTATTATTTATACAAAGATCTTCTAGAAAAATATCACCTTACCATTGAAAAGTGGGAGGCAATTTATCTAAAGAGATGAAACAAACAAACAAAAGATAGAAAAGAGTGTTTTCTTTTAAAGAAAGAATTTAAATCCTGAGCAAAAGTAAAAACAAAAATAAACTAAAGAATATTTTATAGAATCATGAAAATATTCTTTTTATTTATTAAGCAATTTGAAAAAGATGCAGTTTTTTTTCAATAATTGTACAATTTTAAACCTTAGCCTAAATGCATACATACTTGAAAATAACTATCCCTGATTAACCTATACCTTCTCAGTAAACTTAACAGTAGACAAATTGTTTTCTATTTTTACAAAAAAGAAGCCTCACAGAATTAACTAAAAAAGTAATTTTTCTTCTGGATAATTTTTGTTAATGTTTTCCTTTAACATTATATGTACATAGTTAAAAGACAAATAGGGGATAGTAAATTGTATGATTGATTGATCTCAGTGGCAAGAAAGAAAAACCAATATGGCTAACATAAGCAGAACACAAATTTATGTGAAGGCCCTAGGAACATCAGGGTATGGTTGCAAAGGCTGGTGAGCCAGATTAGAGGATACGTGGCCGTCAAGAGAGGATAAAAGCAGGAACTACAAATGAACTCAAGAGCACGAAACGTCATTTTAAATTATCATTCTCTTCTACCACCCAAGGCATTGTCCCTGGTCACGAGACTGCTGCTACTGATGTCAGCTGCTTCCAGGTGTGAACATGAACCCACCTTCAGTTTAACTCCATTGCGTACACTCTAGAAGTGAACAGGCAGGAAAAGGAGTATCTGCTCCCTCCATCCCGGTCTTCCACCTACCTTGGGCTGTATTTGGAATTTTTGGATGATATCAATATTTTTTATGTTTTTTTTTTTTTTTTTTAATTAACCTTGTTTTTATTTGCCGTATTTTGAGGAAATTTTCTTTGCCCTTCTTTTTGTTAACTTTTTGGTCTCTGTGACCAGAATACTTAGAGAAGGGAAAGTTTATCTGGGGATCATAATTTCAGAGATCCCAGACTTCATTGCACTGGGCCTAAGATGAGGCAGCACATTTTAGGCAAAGGACCCAGAGGAAACTTCTCAGATTATGGCAGGGTCAGGTAGTAGAATGAGAGAGAGGGAGTGGGGAAGGAGCCAGGGAAGAATTACCCTTCCAGGGCATGCCCGCAAGACCCACCTCCTCCGGTCACACCCCATCTGACTAGTTACAACCCAATCAGTCCAAGTCAGTCCATTCAAACTGTGATGAACTGCTCACATGAGAGTTCTGATAAGCTAATCATTTTATGTCTGCATATTCCTACATTAACAGGACTGTTGCCAGGGGGGCACCTCATATTCAAACCATAACAGCTTTTTACTATGATGAGTTCAAAAATGTTTATATACTTTGGAATGCAATTTATTCTAAAGGAGTTAGTCTTTATTTTTCTGTAGCTTTCATGTCTACTCCAACCTCTAATGTGACCAATGGAAGTTCTGTGCGCTAGGATGGGGCTTACCACCTAGTTGACTCCCCACAAGTGACTGCATCATGAGGATATCATGTTGTTAGAGACCCCTTGAAATGCCTGTAGATACAGATTTTTTGCAAGAGTTTATTACTTTTCCAATATGGATTCTCCAATCTCAGACACTGGGAATTACAGCCCCATCCACTGGAGTCCTGGAAGCAGGTAAAGGCTGTTAGGCTGAGTAAACTTCTATTTCCTGAGAGGACAGACTTTCAAGTCCTCATTTGCCACTCTTTATTTTCAAAACCTTGCCAATTCATCTTCTCTAGAGAAAAAGCAAAACAAAACAAAACAAAACCTTCCATTGTACTTTCTGAAGTACTGTTAATACTTTTTGCCAAATTTACTCAATTTCCCTGTTTTCCAACCCTTCTCTTTTGCAATTCCTGGTGCCTATATCCCCTGAATTTTTGAGGAATTCTTCGAGAGTACTTTGCATGTTTCACATGGTTGTCTCATTTTGCAAATTCTTTAGGTTTTGCTTACTACTAATCCAGTTAAGCAAGCCTACATATGTTCACTTTCTTCTAAAATATTTTATAATGTCTTTTTCATTGAAATTCTATCTGAAATGTGATTTTTTGTGTGATTACCCTTATACATTTAAAATGTATTTTGGGGGTGTGGTGGCGGTGGTGAGGTAATTAGGGATTGAACCCAGGGGCACTTAACAACGGACTGACGACATCCCCAGTCTTTTTTATTTATTTATTTATTTCTGTGGGGACAGGGTCTTACTAGCTGCTCAAGGTCTTTTTAAATTGCTGAGGCTGGCTTTCAACTTGCAATCCGCTTTCCTCAGCCTCCAGAGCCACTGGGATTAAAGGGATGTGCCAACACACCTTTCTGGATCAAATGGTTATTCATAAAAATTATATTCATACATTTGTAGGCAACATTAAAATATACATGAGTAGCAGCATCTCAGGGATTGCAATGGCTGGGAGACAGTACTGTTCTAGAAGTGTTAGATAGAATAATGGGTTTTGAAATGGGTCCACATCCTAATCCCCAGAACACTTTACCTTAAATTGAAAATTGAACTTTGTAAATATGACTAATTGAAAGACCTTAAACTAGAGAAATTATCCAGTATTATCCAGGTGGCCCAAGCTAATCACATAGGTCCTTAACAAAGAGACTTTCCTGGGTACAGTCAGGGAAAGGTGACTATGGATGAATGTTAATAGAAATGAAACACTGCATGTTTTGTAGGTGGAGGAAAGGGTCTCTGAACTTCTAGAAGCTGAAAAAGGCAAAAAAAAAAAAAAAAAAAAAAAAAGAGAGAGAGAGAGAGAGAGAGAGAAAATGACTTTTCTCAGAGAACCTTCATAAAAGAGTACATCCCTGTCAACACCTGGGTTTTAACCTAGTGAGGTAAGTGTAAAACTTGGGATCTTGTTGTAAGTTGTATCATTTAAAGATAAAAAAGAGAAACTGCTAGAATCCAGACAAACTATCTGTGTCTCTAGTTGAGAACTTCCCATCTTAAGTTATAGCCTTCAGTGAACTTGCTAACTCAGAGTGATATACAAAGCAGGAAAGAGATTAGGGAAACAGTATAACCAGCCTCAATCTTCCCTACTCCAATTTCTTTAAGTGCCTCCACTAGCCATCAAAAAATGGGAAAAAATAACAATAGGCAAATTATAAAAAGTATAGAAAAGAATGAAGTGTAGAGATGAATGGGCAAATAGAAAAGCTGCCATATATTTTGCATTTTTGACTCTTTTTTTAATGGGGTCTTATAAAACAGAGCAGATAAATACCAGTTATTAGTAATGCATTTGGTATCACAAAAAGTTCTTATATTTTTTAAAATTGGCATTCAATTGCATTAATTTAAAATATATTGCTAGAATATTACAATGTTTATTGCTTACTGAACACTTATGCTTGCCAGACATACATGGAAGGAAGCATTTTCCATCTATTAATTCACTTAATGGTCAACACAGACCTTTAAGGGACTTACTGTTCTTTTTATTTCTTTTGTTGTTGTTGTTTTTGTTTTGTTTTGTTTCAGAAAAGGAAACTCAAATAAATTAAGGTCACTTTTTAAAAAGTGGCAAAATTAGGATTTAAATTCTGTTTAAAGAGTGATTACATGGTACAGAGTATCTTAGGCATCTGCACCAATATTCTATACTAAACGAATATAGAATATTAAACAAATACTACACAATGAAAGCATTCAGTGTTTCAAAATTTAAAAATTAAAGATATCTTCAAAGCATAAGTATTAGAGAAAAAATTTCTTAGCCTTTATTCTTTGCCTTGACTGTTTACGTTTTTTTTGTTCTTTGTCTTTTAGCTTTTCCTCTGTGTGGGTGTGTTTGTAATTACTGAAAGGTAATTATTTTACCTAAAGCTCTTAAGCAGAGAGAGTCAGTTGGGAATTCTTATTGACTTCCCCTGGGTGCAAAGCACTGTACCAGAAACCGTGAGATTATTGAAAGGGAAAAGTTCTCACAGAGGAGAAAACAAACAATTACAAAGTAAGATGATAAGTATAATGAGCACAGGGAGTTATAGAAAGGAAGCAGAAGGATGCTTTAGTCACATCAGAGTATCAGTAAGTCAAGGTAGACTTGCAAAAGATGGCAACCATAGGGTAAGAGTTTTAATGAACACCCAGGATAATTTGGTATAGGCAAAAGAAGAGAGAAACCATACCCAAAGAAAACAGGATTAAGGAGACCACTATGTCAACAGAGACTTTTAGTAGTTCCATTTCATTGAGTCATAGGGTGGAACATTAATATGCCACTTACTGCTTTTTGTAATCAAAGTCTGAACAAACAGGCTGGTATTTCCAATAATTCCAAAAACACTTAGATCCAATCTGTGCACACATTATGGTGAGCTTCATATATATTCTGTCTCTACCTCTGTCCCATTGCCTTAACTAAGTCTTTGTAAATTGGTATTTCCTTTCCCCCTCATCACACTAACTAGTATTTGATGGTCTATCAAAGAGAAAGAGGTAGTGGGTAACAGTTGTTCTTTTTCTGAAAGAACTTTTATTATTTTAGAATTAAGCTGTGTGAATTTACATAAACTATTTATTTCCATTTTTTCTTTTCTCTTAAGACTTGTGGCTATTAATCTTTCTCTCTGTGCAATTTTAACATTAATCAATACATCATGCAATTTAATAAATTATACATAATTCAGCATACATTCAGTAATTTATTCTTGTTAATACTTTTAGATTCATTTTCCAGATACTTATATAATCACATTTGCCTTGTTTTCAAGAATTTCAATAGCCAGTGCTGTCTTGAAGCCCTTGCTTGCATTACCTTAAAGTCTTAGAGGCTTCCTTTGTTACTAAGGTGGTTACATTAAGGCTTGACTTTCAGGCAATTCAGTGTGATCTTTCCTCTGTCACTGTTTTGCTGTCAAGTGGCTCACATTTTTTGATCTGACCATAAAGTCACTTGCCCAGAATAACAAGGACATACTTGTTGGTATTCATTATGCTAGCCAGCAGAGATTCCCAGAAGTAAATGAACTTTCCTACATCCCTTGGCTAATGTTGAGGTACATATCGATGGATTCCTTAAGCAAAATCACTGTGCCGGTGTGGCTGGGTGCAAAAGGTTTCCTCTCACATATTTCCTCAATTCTAGGAGTTAGCATGGGTTACCAACACAGGAAAATCTCAAGGAACAAAGTACAATCCACTTTTTTGTGTGTTGTTTTTGTACAGGAGATTGAAGTCAGAGGCACTTTATCACTAAGCTATATTAGGTCCTTTTATTTTTTATTTTGAGAGTGAGATACTCTTGCTGAATTGCCCATGTTGACCTCAAATTTACTATCCTGCTGCCTCAGGCATAAGCCATCATGCCCAGTTTACAATCCACATTGAAAGTGGCTTGATTCTTCTACCACAGTTAGGAGTAAAGAACCAGCTCCCTTTATCTACATCTGTGTTAGTCATCCTGATAACTTTCTAGGTTATTTTGTCAAACAGCTCTATCAGCATTGGGTGATAATTCTTTGCTGTGCCTGTGCCTTATACGTTGCAGGGTGCTTAGCACCATTCATGGCCTCTACACACAATGATGTCTTGTTACAAGATAAATCATTCTGACACTTCTTATTTTTAAAAAAATGTATTGGATACTTGTTACAAAAATACCAAGAGACTTTATTCAAGGATATTGCAGGAGTCTTTTTGCAACAGGGGAGAGAGATTAAACTCAACTCTGAATACCCCAAAGAGACCCCAGGTATCTCTGAGCTGATTTATCTCCAAGAACCTCAAAGACAGCCAGAGTTGAGAGTGGGGAGGCAGAAAATCTCTAAGGGGAACTTGATTAGACGTACAAGCAGTGTCATTTTTATAAGTGTGACTTAGTATGATTCTTCCTAAAAGCAAACCAGATTTAGATATGAAAGACAGAGAATAAGGAATTTGTTCAAATATCAAGGGTAAGGGTGATATGTTCACTAAACTGACTTACAGGATTCTTCGCTAAATTTAGAATAATAGGCAAGGGACACAAAAGGACAATACAAAGCCTAGTTAAAAATAAGGTTCAGAGAGCCTGGTTAAAATTTGTTCAAGAAGGGAATCTTTGTCATTTTACCCATCCCCAAATGGTGACAAAAACAATGTTTGTAAATATTACCCCTACAAGGGTGTAGGGGACAAAATCACCTTGAAAACAATTGAAACAATCATCATTGAAAACAACTGTTCAAAGGAATGGTGTTGGATTCTTTTGTGCCTGTTAATTTTACCACTGTAGAGTTAGGCTGTATTTATCAGGTTAATCATAAGCACAGATTCTCAAAATTATTAAATAAGAAACAAGAGGAAATGGATGCCAGCTATTCAAAATCCTTATTTCATAGAAGAACTTTTGAAATAATGGGCATTTTTGTTGTTGTTTCAGGTAATTTTGTACTAGAAGTAATATAACTAGGTATTTCATCATTCATTATTTTAATGAGTTTTTTTTTCTTATATTCCAATAGTAGCCAAGACTTAAAGTAACTTTAAAGTAGGAAAGTAAAAATCATTTTAAATTTTATTGTTAAACACTACTCACATTCCTAAAAGACATTATATTTATATATTTTTATTTCTCTGGAGAGCCTGTTAAAGGAGGCTCAGGAGGTATATGAGTGAAAATATTTGTAACTATTAAAATTTACACATTTCAATTGTTTATACAAGCTATTTGCTTAAGTGGTCTACATAAATGTGACTGTGTTCTAATATATTGTACTTTTTCCCTCTATTCAGGTAATATTAAGATTTGCCAATTCTAATAGGATAAACACTGACTGCTTGCTATAACTCCTACAATTGCTTTTTCTAGAAAAGAGATAATGTTTTAACATATAAAATATACTTCTATTAGCAAACACTCTAATTAGCCTTGAATATACTATAAAATATATATATCACATGAACAGATTTATAAACAGGATAATGAGAGAGTTAACTAAAACAAGCCTTGAGCAGTCATAAAATACTATAAACTCATTAATCTGTTTTTTTCAGTCTTCATTTAACATCTCATACTCAGAAAAAATTGCTCTGATATAAATGGCTGTGTTAGCTTTTATATTGCCACTAGCATAAACTTAAGGCAAATTAATTTGGAAAACATGGTTTACTTTGGTTTATATCATATATCGCAATTTGGATTCTATCTAATAGCTACTTATACTGCATAAGTTTTCAAACCAGTTAATTATCACATATTTAAGTATAGAATGCAAAATCACTATGTCTGTCTCACTCCACCATTTTTCATACCTCCTCCCTCTTATTTCCCTCTACATAATCCAAAGTTTTCCCATTCTTCTCTCACTCCCCACCTCCCCACCCCCATTATATATCATTCTCCACTTATCAGGGAAAACATTTGGCCTTTGGTTTTTGGGGCTTGGCTTATTTCACTTAGCATGATATTCTCCAATTCCATCCATTTATTTGCAAATGCCATAATATTATTATTCTTTATGGCTGACTAGTATTCCACTGTATATATATATACCAGAGTTACTTTATCCATTCATCTGTTGAAGGGCATCTAGATTGGTTCCACAATCTAGCTATTGTGAACTAAGCTGCTATAAACATTGATGTTGCTGTGTTACTGTAGTTTGCTGATTTTAAGTCCTTTGGGTATAAACCAAGTACAAGCACAGAAATGAAATGATGTACCCCATTTGTGTACAATGAATCAAAATGCAATCTGTAAAAAATTAAAAGGTAAATTAAAAAAAATCCTGGATGTTGAGACATCTGAACATAAAACTGGGTGACAGGATCACTCTGTGTTCTTTGAAAGGAAAAACAATTTATAAAGGAAGTGAAGACAGCCCAAGGCATAATTCTGTAAAAATGACACCTTTAGATTAAATACACAGTTAGCTGCTTAGGGATGTTTTCATCTATATTTGTTGTTAAAAAAAAAAGAAAAGAAAAGAAAAGAAAAGAAAAGAAGATAAATACCATAAAACCAAAATGATGATCTGACTTTAGAGATATCTTTCAATTTATTTCTATTGCAGATATGTGGCAAAAGTGAATCCCAAAAGAAATGATTTTTTTGAAATCAAATGGAAAAGGGGTTTTGAAATAGTCTATTATTTATGAGCAAAAAGTGTAACTTATTAAATGAATCAAAGATTTTATTAAATACCACAGATTCTAATTTTATGATATCATATCATCATGGATCCACTTTAGTAATATTTATTTGATTTTCATTTAGTTTTTTTTCTACACTTTAATTTCCTATGTGGAGGTAATAACTAGGATTCAAGATAATTATAATATTGTATATTCCAAAAAATAAACACCATACTGCCTACAACAATGTCTGAAGTGTAACAAAATCACTAGTTATTTCATGTTAGAGTTGTCTACATGAAATCCTTTAGGTATATATTCTGAACTCCAAAATAAAGAAAAAAATTGGTCTTATATGTAATATTTAATGAAGCAGCAATTTGGTACTTCTGTGCTCTTACCCAAATATATAGAAATGGACATGAAGAATGTTAGCACTGTTAGCTAAAATATGTGTTATCTTAGGAGGGAAAGTTACTATGCATGCTAGGAAGAATGACAGTTAGGTATTAATTTTGCTTTCCTTGAAAGTCTTGAATATGTTTTCTACAGTGATTTTCACTTGTGGGTAAGTTACAGAACTCTTTCCTTCTGTGATGAGCTTTGTGTAATTTGTATGTATCTACAAGCAACCTACCTTTAAAATGTATTCAATAATTTTCCTTGTTATAAAATATGGAATTCAAATTTTATCAACATAATAGTTTTTGAAGGGCATAGGCTATCTAAGAAATGATGACAGAGATTGAATAGGTCTGACTTATAAACAAATATGATGCCAACAGGTTCTTAAAATATTTACATATTGCAAGATTATTGATGATAACAGTAACTGTGGTTTGTCATTGATTTTTTTTAATTCGGCAGGATTATCACATGTCGTACTTTTAGCTAACGCAAAACTAGTAACATTACATAGTCATATTTCATAGTCACCTAGCTGGGCAGGATAACAGACTATCATTTGGGGTTCTTTGTTGATCAATATAGTCAGTACTGTCAAAAATTGTGTTATGGATGTAATGTTTTTCTAAGTTCACTGCACAAAGTTTCTCAGGAAAGATTTATTTTTTGAGCCTTAGGAACATTTGTTCACCTATTATATGTATTTTTAACTGAATTATTCAGTGTTTTAGTCTGCCACGTGTTGTTATAGCATAATACCTGGGACTTTATAAACAAATGAAGTTCACTTATCTTATAATTCTGGAGGTCCCAAAGCATGGCACAAGTACTGCCGACACATGGCAAAAGTGATTAACAAGAAAAAAAGTCGGGCACAGAGGTTCATGTATGTAAGCCCAACGACTTTAGAGGATGATGAAGGAGGATGACAAGTTTGAGACCAGTCTCAGCAACTTAGCGAGACCCTGTCTCAAAATTAATAAAATGAAAGGTACTGGGAATGTGACTCAGTGTTTAAGTGACTCTGGCTTCAATCCCAGTGTCAAAATATATATATATATATTTTTTTAAGATCAAATGAAAAATGGATTTCTAAATGCATTTTATTTATGAGCAAGTACTATAATGTATTAAATGAATCTAAGATTTAAACACCAAACATTCTAATTTTAAGGTATCAAATGATCAGGGATCCATTTTACCAATATGTATTTGATTTTTCATTAGGTTTTGTCTACACTTGGATTTCCTATTTAGGAGTAATAGAATTAACCAGGAATAGAATTGTAACATTCTATATTCCAAAAGATTAATACCATTCTTTCACCAACAGAGGCTTGTAACAGAATCACTAGATATTTCATGTTAAAGCTGTCTAAATATAATCCTTTAGTTACTTGTCCTTGCCTCCAAAATGAAAAACAATATTGTTTTTAAGTGTAAAATTTAGTGAAGTACTAGTGAGGTATTTCTGTGTGAAAAATATCGATGTCCCCATGCCACTATAAAGACCAAAGAGTGGGATAACTGTATCATATGGTGAGTTCATTCCTAGTGTTCTGAAGACTCTCCATACTTCTTCCTAAAGTGGTTGTACTAATTTGCAGTCCCACCAGCATTTATAATTATTTGTATCCTTGATGATTACTAATCTAACTGAAGTAAGATAAAATCTCAATGTGGTTTTGATTTGAATTTCCCTGAGTTGACCATTTTTTTCATATATTTGATGGTTATTTTTGTTTCTTCTTTTGAGAATGTCTCTTTAGTTCTTTTGCCCATTTATTGAGTCATTATTATTATTTTTTGGTATTCAGTTTTTTGAGATCTGATATTCTAGATATCAGTCCATTGTCAAAGGAGTAGTGGGTGAAAAATTAATTTTGTAAGCTCTCTCTTCACACTTTCTTTTGTTTCCTTTGCTGTGCAGAAGGTATTAATTTGATAGCATTCCACTTATTGATTCTTAGTTTTATTTCTTAAACTTTAGAAGTCTTGTTGAGGAACTTGATGCCTAAGCCAACATGTTGGCATATTGACCTTATAATTTCTTCTAGCAGTTGCAAAGTTTCTGGTCTAATTCCTAAGTCTTTCACTCACTGGTTTGACTTTGTGTAGTTTGAAAAAACAGAGATCTAATTTCATTCTTCTGTCAGTGGATTTCCAATTTTTCCAGCACCATTTGTTAAAAGAGTTATCTTTTCTCCAACATGTATTTTTGTCAACTTTACCAAGTATCACATAACTGTAACTATGCAGGTTTGATTGTGTGTCTTCTATTTTATTTCATTGGCCTTCTTGTCAATTTTTATACCAACACCATGTTGTCTTTGTTACTATAGGTCTGTAATATAATTTGGACTTCCTGCATTCTTTGACCTTCAGCCTGTGGATGTCTTTACTTGTGAGGTGAGTCTCTTGATAAGCAACATATGGTTTGGTCTAGATAGTTTGTTTGTTTGTTTTCACTCTGCCAGTCTATATATATATTTTGATTTGAAAGTATGGACCATTTGCATTCATCTTTATTATAGAGATTATTTTTATATTCTGTTGTTTTGATGTATTTACAGTGATTTATTCAGACTGGATTCTCCTTTAATTGACTATTCATGTGAAATCCATCTATACACTGGCTCCAATATTTATTTTCCATTTCTTCTGTGTGGAATACTCCATTTCCTGTGTTGTGTAGGGCAGGCTTTATGGTTATGAATCTTTCATTTTTTGCTTATCATGGAAATATTTTATTTCACTTCCAATTCTGAAGGATACTTTTTACTAAACATAGCAATCTTTGTTGGTACCCATTATATTTGAGGCGTTACTATATATTGTTCCAAACATTTGTGACTTTTAGGATCTAGGACAATAAATCAGTAGAAAATCTAATTGACTTACGTCTAAATGTGGCCTGCTTTTAATTTTTTTCTCTCTTTCTCTTGTGGCTGTTAAAATTCTATATTTTTTTGTGTATTGGGCATTTTGATTATAGTGTCTTGGAGAGAATTATTGTTTTAATATTGTCTATTTGAAGTTCTAAATACCTCTTGTATTTGGATTTTTATTGATTCCGAAGGTTTGAAAATTTTTCTAATAGTATTTCATTGGAAAGATTGTACATTCCTTTAGTTTGTACTTCATTGCCTTCTTCTGTGCCAATGATTATTAGATTTGGTCCCTTTATATTATCCCAGGTTTCTTGAATATTCCGGTCATGGATTTCAATAAAAAAATAAAAAAAAAATTTTGATACCATGTATTGAACCCAGGAACCCTTAACCACTGAGCCAGGTCCCCAGTCCTTTTTGCATTTTGTTTAGAAACAGGGTCTCACTGAGTTGCTCAGGACCTCACTAAATTTCTGAGGCTGGCTTTGAAGTCAAAATCCTCCTGCCTCAGTGTCCAGAGCTGAATAAACATGTTTTCTTTATCATCAACTTTATTTTCAAGATTATATTCCTTCGTCATGAGGGCTGAAACTAGTCTTCTCTGTGGTTTAATCTACCTAGATTGGTGAGGTTTTCAAATAAATTTTTAATTTTATTTATTGAGTATTTTATTTCCAGGATTTTTGTTTCTTTTTCAGAATCTCTAACTTTTTATTGAAATGATCATTCACTTTCAGTATTTCCTCTCTTAGTTCATTCCTTACTTCTTTTAGTTCATTGAATATTGTAATTATAAACTTTTTAAGTTATTTATCCAACATTTCCTCCAGTGTGTGGGTCAGTTGTTGAAGTGATGTGGCTGTGTTGGTGTGGCTTGTTTCCTTGCTTTTTCATATTATTTGTATGTCTACCCTACTGCTGGAAGGATGATCTTTCCTACCTTTATGCAAGGGGCTATTTAGTTAGCTTTGTTCTCTTAGCACCCCAAGCCTGGGGAAATATCCAAGTATTGATTCTCCTACTCAACATGTATCTTCTCTGTCCAGTATCCAGCAAAACTTTGAGAGAAGATACTCACAATTCTGTTAACTGAAACATCTCAGAGCAAACTATATCCTGATAAACCTTAGGAAAAATACTTTTAGAAAATGTCCTCCACAATTCTTCTAATCCAACTATAAAATTGTTTAATGTTCTTATGCACATTGAGAAATTAGTTTTTAAAGAGAGTAAAATTATCACACTGTATAGGGGTTGAAAAGGGAAGAAGAGGGAAAAATGGCAGAGGAAGAAAAAGATCCATGAATCTAAATTAGAATTGAGTTAACTGGCAGCTCTGGGGCTCACAGTGGTGAACCCCTTCTAGTGTTGAAGCACTGGAGCCACCTCCCTGGTTGCTATGGTTTTTCTCACCAGCCAGGGGTTACTGTTCAGCCCAGAGGCCAAGTCTGCATGCTTACAGAATGATGGATATGCTGACTATTTATTCTGGGTGTGGGGGTACAGGGTTCAGGGATCAAAAGTGTCATTGACAGTCATGGAACACTGAACATACCTCCCCTTTGCAGGGACTTTATTACACTGGTATTGAGCTTGTTAGTTATCTATAACTATGGGGTTTGTCAGTGCAGATTTTCTGCAGGTGGTCTGTGATACAGAAGCCTCCACTCTGGCTGCTACAAATCTCTGGGGTCTCACTTATTGCTGTGATGGAGGTAGGGTGTCAGTTGACCCATTTTCTCCTGAGGTCCCATAGAGGCCATAGAGGGTGCTGGGTTGTGGTTAGCACTCCCCAGGTAGTTCAGTTCCACTCTGTCCCCTTGTTTACAGTGAGGGGGAGAAGATTTTATTAACCTTCAGCTCACAGAGATCCCTCTACAAGTTCCTTCTAGATGGATTACTGATGGATTAATGATGGAAACCATTTCAGAAGCACTCCCTGTGGTTTTATTTGTTACTATCTATAGGTGGGGAGAAGCCGTATTGATTTAATTTCTCCTAGGGAGGCTGGATAGCTAAGGACTCTACAAAATGGCTTCCCTGTCAAGTACAGCTTTTGACTGAATCGTGTTACCTTTTTCACTGTCTTGCTGCTCCTGTCCTGGTTAAATGTGGTACACTTTTCTTTCCAGCTGTTAAGGAAGTAGGCTCTTTCTCTATTTGTTATTCCTCACCCATGACCCCATCCTGGTCAAGGTTCAGAGTCAAGAATTCTTTATTTTCTGTTCCAGTAGCCAAATTCCAAGTCTCAAGCTCTCCAATATTGAGTGTTAGAGTGTTTACTCTGTCATCACCTCTCGGTAAGGCGTCTATCACTGCCTCATTTCTGGGCTATAGAGGAGATAAGAGTTACTGTTTACCTTACTCCACCATCTTCTGAGTCTCAGCTCTGTCTTTTAATACCATCATGTTGAGGGATTTAAACATAGAAATTTGGAGCAGACCCACACATTTAGACCATATAAGATTGTTTTAAAACTTATAGAACTTGTTTGCCCAGCTGAATTTTGATCTTTCTTTGGTCCCGTCCCTTTTTTTCTATGCCCCATTTCTCCCATTTGGAATGGAAATGTTTACTCTGAATTTTATATATTGGATACCTGTAGATTGCTTTTGATTTTTAGAGGAGCTCACACTGACAGTTCGGCTGGAGTCTCGAATGAGAACAGTTAAGACTATGGGCACTCTTGAGAACGGACTAAATGTATTTTCTATTACGAGACAACCATGAACTTTTGGGGTTGACGAGGCAGAATGTTATGGTTTAGTTGTAAGGTTCCCTGAAAGCTCATGTGTGAGACAATGCAAGAGGGCTTAGAGGTAAAATGATTGGATTATAAGAGTATTAACCTGATCAGTGCATCAATCCACTAATAAGAATTAAGTGAGTGGTTAACTGTAGGCAGGTATGGTGTAGCTGGAGGATGTGGATCATCAGGGGCATGGCTTTAGGGTATATATTTTGTCCATTGTGAGAGGAAAATTCTCTCTCTGTTTTCTGGTGCCATGTCTTGACCTGCTTTCCTCCATCATACCTTTCTACCATGATGCCTGAGGCATCATGGGCCCTGAGGAATAGAGTTGGCCATCTATGGACAGAGACCTCTGAAACCATGTGCTCCCAAATAACCTTTTTCTCCTCTAATAGTTCTTGACAAGTATTTTGGTCACAGCAGTGAAAAAGCTGACTAAAACACAATACAAAGGGTTTGCCCTTTTAAATTTCTGCTTCTCTTACAATTGTCCTCTCTCTGTCTCTTACCTCTACCTCCTCATACCTAGATTTCATTCTTTGTATATTTTCTTTGTTTTGTATTTTAATAATCTCAAAGTGTTATTTTTACTTTCATGTTTTCTTTTATGTTGCCTAAAATTAATTTTGAAAGCAGGTTTGGTGTCAGTAAGTTTTGGTGAGAAATATGTAACAGTATTTTCAACTATAACAGTATACTTCACATATCTCTTAACCTGATAAAATTAACAATTTATTATGCATTTCGTCTCAAATCAACCACTGTTTCTTAATGATTTGCAAAAATTATTTTTTACATATTTTATTGGTGGATTATTTAATTATACATAACAGTGGAGCTCACTGTTCCATACTTAAACATGTACACAGTATGAAAACATAATTTGGTTAATTTTGTTCCCTAGTATTTCTCCTTTCTCTTTCCTCATCCCTTCCCTTTGTCTCCTTCCCCTAATCTGTTTGGCTTTTCTATTTTAATGGAATTCCCCTCTCCCCCTTCCTCCTTTTTTTTTCTCTTTAGCTTCCATATATGAAAGAAAACATGACCCTTTATGAGCTTGGGTCATTTTGCTTAACATAATGCTCTCAAGTTTTATCCATTTTCCTACAAATGACATAATTTTATTCATGAAGGAAACTTCATTGTGTATATATACCACATCCTCTTTAACCATTCATCCACTGATGAACCCCTAGACTGGTTCCATATTTGGATATTGTGAATTGTGTTTCTATATACATGATATGCATGGGTTGTTATAATGTACTGTCTTTAATTCCTCAAAATAAATATGGAAGAGTGGTATGGTTGGGTCATATTTTCTGCCAAAAATTATACACAATGTTTTTTCCTTGTCTTAGTCATGGCTCTCAATACAAAAAGGACCAATATAATATAGAGAAGTACGAAAGAGAGGATTTATTTTTGGAAAAGACCCATAAGATGAGGGGGGTTATCAGCACCATGATTTGGCCTCTGCATGCTAGTTAACTAGGAATTTAGCTTGTAGTGTCATTCAGTGTGATTCGAAGGCCTGAGAAACAGGGTTGCCAACAGTGGTGTGGTTCTCAGTCATAGACAGAAATTCTTCACACCTGGAGAACAATGACCTAAGTTCAGGAGTTTAAAAACTCGTGAACTAGGATTTGCAAAGTCCAGGAATAGAAAGAGATGGATGTTTCCCAACAAGAAGTCACAATATTTACCCTTCCTCTGATATTCTGTTCTATTCAGCCCTCTACTGATTAAGTGTTGTTCACCCACATTAGGGGAT
Organism: Sciurus vulgaris; assembly: GCF_902686455.1. Taxonomy (NCBI): domain Eukaryota; kingdom Metazoa; phylum Chordata; class Mammalia; order Rodentia; family Sciuridae; genus Sciurus; species Sciurus vulgaris. The sequence goes on along the minus strand of NC_136470.1, from coordinate 33,688,796 downwards.
AAAAATCCTCTTTACTACTTCTACTGATGTAAGACCATCTCTTCTAGAAACACCCTTCCAACAAATCCATAAATAATGTCTTAATAGCTATCTGGGTATTCTTTAATCCAGTCAAGCAGACACATCAAATTAACTGTCACATCCACTTGACTATTAGAAAAAATGCATTCCTTGACAATAAAAGTGCTAATATAAAGATGTACAGTAGATTAGAAGTGGAGGAATTAAGACTCCTGCTTAATACAATAGGCATAAAACTCCCACAGTTGTCTTCCCAAAACTATGCTGTCATAAATAGATTGAAAGTACTTCTTCAGCACCTGAGCATGCTGGAATGATTTACCAAATATCATCTCAGAAGCACTGGAGCTTATTCTTTAATATAAAATAACCAAGTAAAATTTACATAGAGAAAGAAAAAGCAAATAAAGTATTATCCAGACATCATCTTCTATCAAGGCATATAATTTTATGGGTGAAAATAAGATATGGTTACTAAACTGCTAATTTGTGTTTGGATCATTCCAATTTACCTGGATGGAAGGTTTTATTCTTTGCACTGAAATTTTATAATGTCAATTACATTGAATTTATGTAAACAGAACAGTTGGAGTAATGGTATGATGTAGAATAAAAATAACTAATTTTTAATGTTTATACGGTTTTATGTAGGAAGAAGAACATAAATATTTAAGAGCATATCTAAAAGATTTGATGGGTCTGAGGGTGTTTGTATTATGATTTAATCTTCAACTGAAGGAAATACTTTTGGAATCCAAACTTTTATGACCCTGGATTTCTTACAGCAGTTGTCACAAACAGATATGCTGAAAATCTAGTTTTAGTGGGTTTTTCCTCAGTTAAAGTTGGGCCCATTGGAAAGTTGAATTAGCTCTTTCAGGCCATTAGAGATCATTTAGAAAATCACTTCTTTGCAATAATGGCAAAGTGCAAATGAAATAAGTCCATTAAGTCCTCACAGTGCCTGATGGAACTGGAAAGAGAAGCAGAGGGATGAACAAAAGGATGTTAGCCCTCCTGAGAAATCAAGGCAAAAAACACTAATGAATCAGATTAGATTGTCAGTAGTCAGTTTGGGTTAGATTAATGATTTTTTCTTGCAAACCAAAACTAAGTTATTATTCTCTACTAGAAGGTAATTTAAAAAAACTAATTATAGAAAATAAACAGAAAGCATTAAGCCTAAGTATTCATTAGTTGTTAACTGATTATAGAACTATTGATACATAACAAGTGTCTACACAGTAGAAGAAAGTGAGCCACAGAAGTGAAAGAAGAAGCATTTTAAACTTTCAGGCCAGAATGTTTTTCTATGGGTATAATTAAGTCTTTACATCAGCATATTACAAAATTTTACACCTATGTGTTATTTGCAATGGTAGAAAAGCTTTGAAATATCCTGAAGTCAAATGTAGTTTTGAATTATTTTTTCAATCATCATATTACCTTTATTTTCAGAATAATATTTTTATTTTAATCTAGTGAAAATTTAGACTCATCAGAACTCAGTTTTAAAAATTAATTGATTGATTTTTTTTTATTCAACATCTTGACAAGGTTCCAGTAGCTGCTGCTGATCTCCAGGCTTCACTATGCTGAACAACAGGAAGAAAGATGCTGGAAAGTCAGCCAAGAAAGACAAGGACCCAGTGAACAAATCTGGGAGTAAAGCCAAAAAGAAGTGATCCAAAGGCAAAGTTCAGAACAAGCTCAACAACCTAGTCTTGTTTAACAAAGCTACTTATGACAAACTCTTCAAGGAAGTTCCCAACTATAAGCTTATAACCCCAGCTATAGTCTCTGAGAGAATGAAGATTCGAGGTTCCCTGGCCAGGGTAGCCCTTCAGGAGCTCCTCAGTAAAGGACTTATCAAACTTGTTTCAAAGTGCAAAGCTCAAGTAATTTATACTAGAAATACCAACGGTGGAGATGCCATAGCTGTTGGTGAAGATGTGTGTGTTGGCAGGCTGTTTCTGAGTGCCATATATGAATTAGGTCTTCCTACAACAATGTACCATTTCAACCTTGACTTTGTTGTTGGAACTCATTGTAATTTGTAATCATATATAAGTCCTCAGTAATTTCTTATATGTATGAAAACATGAAACAAGTGAATTATCTAAAGAGTATTCAACAACAGATTAAAGGTATTGTGTTTGACAGTGGAAATTCTCATTCCAGAATTTATTACATATCCATCAAGCAAAGTTTTCTTGGAAGGAAGATGGTGACTTGTAGATTGTAAGATGTCATAATTTTTATACACATGACTTTGTGTTTATAAAGGTTATTAAAACATGATAATGAATATTTTTCATTATTGTAACTGATATATGAATAATTAGTCTTTTTATTTTATTCCTTTCTTCTGGAATGTATTGGTCAAATTTAATCACTCCATAATAACTTATTTCATGATTGGTACATGTTGTTAATATTCTTATGGGACTGCCCATTACAAACACTTTGTTTAAAAAATGTAGAGAGAAGAGACATCAGCATGGAGTAGACTGATGTTATGCTCCAATTTCTTTGATAGTTAACTAAAAATTTCAGTTGGAATTGAATATGCCCCTTCACAATGCCTTTTCTTTTTTGAGAAGACATCACATTTTTGTTCGAACGATTAAGTGTTATTAGGTAAAGAATGAGTTAGCAAGGAGATTACACCATTAGTGAAATTTAACTTCCTAACCTCACATTATAAACAGTGGTAAGCTTTCTACCATGGCACTTCAATTTAACATTTATTAAAGATACTTATTTTTAGTTAAACCAGATTTTTAGTATGCTCTTTCCTTACTGCTTCCAATAGTGCTTGAATTTTAACTATGATTCTATAAAAATTGAAGAATATTTAGACAAATATTACAAGTCCCAGAATATGTTTTAATGTATTGTTTCTCATGAACAAGTAATGCATCAAGTAAGTGATTTTTCACAAAACATAAAAGAAAATAGCATATATGTTTGTTTGTTGGTTGGTTGGTTGGTTGGTTGGTACTAAGGATTGGACACAGGGACTCTTAACCACTTAGCCACCTCTCCAGTCCTTTTCCTATTTTATTTTGAGACAAGTTCTCACTGAGTTACTTGCCAAGTCTTTGAGGCTGGCTTTGAACTTGCAATCCTCCTGCCTCAGCTTCCCAAACCACTGAGATTACAAGCATTTGCCACCTGCATGTGTGTTTTAAAATATGTTATCTTTTGGGTCTCACACAATTTTGATGTTGTTACTCAAAGATATACTCACCTAATCCATTTAATTGAGCTCTGACTTTTTAAATGTTTGCATTAAACTAAACATTATATTTACCTCAAGTTATCTTCCCTCTTTATATACAAGTCTCAGAGTCAGGAATGAGGATTTCTTTATGTTAAGGATAAATAATATCCAGAATGTTTTAATTGATATTAAGTAATGACAAATCTTCTCATGTAAGGCTCAAAGATATATTATCAATACTTTTTAATCAGTGGAAGATCTTATTTGTGGTAGTAAGACTGAGTGGCCTGCTCTCTACCCATCTGATAACACCTTACTGACTTGTCCATTTCAATCACCCTCGATTTTCCATCAACAAAAGATGCTTGCATCTGCTTTCTTTACTTTCCTACTCTAATCTGATTTTCCATCTTTCTCTCTCACCCTTTCAAAAATACTACTAGAATTTGATCCTGTCATCAAATTATTTTACATATTAAAATATTTTAAAAATATTCCATGCCCAACTGACACTTGTCTGTCTGTTGAAAGTACTTTCTTCTATATAACCCTTTCAGGTAACAGGTATGCACACAAATGTACAGGTACACACACACACACACACACACACACATTCCTCACAAAGCTCTGGTACTCAGGGTGACAGACGCACTCATGTTTCCACATTATTATGTGAAAGCAAAGCTTCTCACTTTCTCTCTGAAGAAACAAATCCAGGTCATTTCATATAAATTCTGTCTAGCTCTCTCACTGGTGATTCAGATTTTGGCCCTCGCCCTCTCTTTCTCTTCTGAAAATATCCCGATCTTCTTAAAACTAAGTTTGTGTACTTCCAGGTTGCAACTGAGGAACAGAGTTTGGCTATAGAAAATATACGTGTTGAACAGATTTTTCTCAAATGTTAGGACCACAAACCTCAAAAGATGCTCCTCAAAACCTCAAAAAGCTGTTAGAAGATCTTTTTATATTCCTTCAGTGATATAACTTTCTGAAATAAGTTGAACCCTTCTCTTCTCTCCATCATTCCCTACAAACATTTCATTCCTAGGTGATGACTTAATCACATATTTTATATGTAGAATAACTGCTACTAGGGAAGAGGAAATATGGCAATTACTAATGGTATGGTCTTACCTTCATCTCGACCTGAAATCCTGAAACAATGGTGCTCTTTTAATTGACAACTCAAGACTGGGTCCCTACCAACTTTGCCTTTTGAAGGATGTAGCCATTGTAGTATTATCTATTTTTCTACCTCTTCACTTCTTGCCTTTTACTGTGTTATTCCTATTAGAATATAAACAGGCTTGTTATATTTAATCTCTCTAAAACATCTTCCTTTACATTGTTCCACTGGCTATTACATTACTCTTCTACACTATTCTTAGCAATATTGTTAAAATATACTTGTTTTGCATCCATGTCACCATTATCACATCAAACCCTCTAAGACTTTTATTCAATTATAGCAAAATGTTCCTATTTATGACTATTTTGTCCTTCTCTTGTGAAATTCCCAATATTTGACCTTCTTTTCCCCTTGAAACACATTCTTCTTTAGCCTCCCATGGCACCATAGTCTTTTATCCTATATCACTGGCTCCCTCCTCTCAGTCTCCTTTGTCAGTTTCTCTTACATTATCTGCCCTCTAAATATGACAGTGTTCCATTAACACTGTCCCCTCACTAGATGCCATCAGTCAATTGCAAGATTCAAAATATATTTATATGTGAATGAACCTCAATATATATCTAGGTAATATATTCACATTTATATTTTCAAATAAATATAAACATATCATGTATATATGTATGTGTGTGTATATTTATCTATACATATATATTTTTACCCAGATATTTTCTCTGAAATCCAAAGCTGACTTTTTGATAAGCCTACTCTAACTTGAAGTAGACATACTCAATTCAAAATTCACAGAATGGAGCACTTGAAATGGGCTTCTAACCATCTCAGTCTTTTCTTAAACACTACACAGCAACAGTTCATATTTCTTAACAACCTTTTTCCACACCCAACAGCCATTATGTCACAACTCTTCTACTTTCTCAACACAGGTCTCACTAATCTACCTATATCTCACCATCTCTATCACTAGTCTAAGTCATCTCATCTAACCCTTAGACACTGAAAATACGATCTCAAGTTATCATTTTGCATGTGATGTTTCCATCAGTTTGTCCTCTTCAAAGCAAGGAGAGAGAACTTTCAAAGATGAAACATAATCTTGTAACTCATTGAAGCTTTCTAACCACTTCCCATTATACTCAAAATCAGAAAGCCAAAGTGTCTTATGTGACCTGGCCAGTACTCCTTCTCTTCTCTTCTCTTCTCTTCTCTTCTCTTCTCTTCTCTTCTCTTCTCTTCTCTTCTCTTCTCTTCTCTTCTCTTCTCTCCTCTTCTCTCCTGAGCTCTAATCATGTTTCTTTATTCTCATTTCAGGGCAATAACACTTGCTGATTCTCCCACTTGATCTGCCCTCCACCCACATATCTGCATGGCCATTTCCTTCCCTTCATACAGAAATTACTCCAGTATATCATCTTCAGAGTGACCTTCCTTAAATCAGTCTAACTAATGTAACTCCTGCATGGCCCCATCCAGTCACCTTCTTATCCACAACCACCTTTAGTCTCTACAATGTTGTACAGTCTTCACAGCATATTTAAGTTGTCTTAAATAATTTTTATGCATTTATTGTCTGTGTTTCCTTTAGAAAACATGATTTTTGTTGGTCACAGATTTTCATAATGACTGCTAATTATCATGATACTGAGATCAGTGACTGTTATGTGGTAGGAACACATTAAGTATTTCTGTAATGGGTGACTGAGCCTTTTAATGTGACCACAAATAATTCATTTTTCCTGACTGTGCCATCATTATCCTTGCTGTTATCATTACTATTATTATAATTTTTAATTAAACTTAATTTTCTGTAGGAAAATCATATATTCATGTATTGATTTGCCAAATATTGGAAACTAGGATTACAAACATAAAAAAAAAATCACTATCTTCATGTAATTTAAAGTCTGGTAGATGACACAGGTAAGCAAGAAGGAAATTACAGTGCAGTATAATATTTTTATTTTATAAATTTATTCACATACCAGGTATTCATTGATTCAGGTACTCAGGACATAGTTCAATGAAGTAATTCCTACTATGTAATTAAATTCTAATGGGGATAATAAGCAATATGTAATATAATATAATCTTGAATCATGTATTCTATATTCTCATTTATATACCAGTTTCCAGCAAGTTGTGATACTGTGAGTCACTTCATAGAGATTTTATTCCTCTCTGGATAAAGTATTGATGTTAATATTATGACCAATAAAACTGAGGACAATGTCATATATGATATCTACAGAAAATTGCTGGGACCCGTTCTAGATTCTAGCTAGTTTCTTTCACATTCTATCTAACTCCTGCAAATATTTTTCTGGAGTCATAAAATTTTATAACTAAGAGCTTTTTATAATGAGCACTTTTTATTTTTTTTATTATTCAACATGAGCACTTTGTGAATTCTATGGTATAACTGTATATCCAGTAGACCACTGAAGAAACATACAGGTGTAAGTTACATTTTTCATGAGCAAAGTGATAGTATTGACTGCTTTCTTTGTGCTCAACATATAATAATGAAGAGTCTGAGCAAATTCTTGGTTACAGGAATCCAGTGGTAATCTCGTAGTGAGGACTCAGACTTGATGAAGCAAAGTCAAGAGCAGCCTGTACAAGGACCACAGAAAACACGCAGATTTTCTCAACATCTATTTTGCATATATTCATTGCTATACTATTTGTAGTATTAGTGATTAAACCCATAGCCTCAGCCATTCTGGGCAAGTGCTCTGCTATTGAGCTTCATCTCCAGCCTGCATTTTATGTTGAGACAGGGTCTTGCTAAGCTGCTGAGATTGGTCTTGAACTTGCCATAAATTACTGAGGCTGGACTTCAAATTACCACCCCTCTTCCTCAGTTTTCTTTGTACCTTGGATTATAGGTATGCACCTGTTCACTCTGTGTATTTTAAAGATTAATATCTTCAATAAAAAAGGAAAGTAGGAAGAAAGAAAAGGGAAGAGGCAGGAGGTTTTTGAAGAAAATAATCTTCAAAAAAATCTTAAATTCAGTTTTGAAATTGACTGATTTTTCTTTGTTATTTCTTAATAATATCTAGAAACAATTAGCATAGGTATTTGAAATTTTAAGTGAAAATTTTCATGCTGAAGTTATTGTGGCAAAATAAAAATAACTGTCAAAAATCAGTATGTGTTAACATTCAGATCAAAAAAATACTTGCAGGCCACTAACACATAAAACATATGAATAATATCACTAAATCACTATCCTAATTTTTGCTGACTTTGTGTTCCCTGGACTATACTACAGAAAGCCATTTATCAATATATTCTACTCTATGAATTACAATAATGCAAGGTAAGTATTATGGGGTAGTACCAACAAGGGAACAGCGTTGGCACTCAACTGCAATCGCTTGTTTTCAGAAGGGGTTTAGAGGACTCTTGCATCAAAAGCTCTTTTTGCATTTCTAACCAACTTTCTGATTATGAAATGCCATGCAAAAGAATTAGCAAATTTCTAATCAACTTACAATTAGACTCAAATGAAAAATGATTTTTGCATTTTGATTTAGTTTATCAAAAAATAAAATATGAGAATAAGAGGATGAGAGTTTCCCCCTCACATTTTAACAATTAGAGTACCAAAAACAATAATTAATGATTGTGCTGGTTCAAAATGAACCTCCCATTTAAAACTGAAATCTCTCATTCACTTAGAAGAACACTGAATAAGAAAAGAGGTAAGCAAAAAGTACAAAATCTAAAGCTGTATTAAGAGAAGTTTATTATAAATGTATTATGCAGTGTTGGGATTTAATATTATTTTTAATTATAATTTCAAATATAGCAGTGATTTTAAATACTGAACCCACATTAGAATCAGCTGGGTATATATTTTAAAAAATAATTTTAATTGACAGATACTATTTCCATGCTTGTATATACTGTAGAATGATCAATTCAAGATAAGTACCATATCTATCTCCCCATTTATTATTTACTTCTGATTAGCATATTCAAAATCCTTTTTTGCAGCTATTTGAAATAAGTAGTACATTGTTATTATTAACTTTGGTCATTTTACTGTACAATGGGGCATCATAACTTATTTTTACAAACTTTAACTTTGTACTCATTAACCAATATTTCACTCTTTCCCCACCTCCAGCCCTCTGCCCTTTAATCAATGTCTCTGTTAACTGCCACTGTACTCTCTACTACTATGAGTTTGCCTTTTTTAGCTTCCACATACAGGTGAACGTGTATAGTATTTCTCGGTCTGCAACTGGATAATTAGCATGGTCTTGCCGCAGGAAAATTAAATCAATTTATTTATGGACATGTGAATCTTAAGCCTCATTCTTTTAAGATCCACTCAACTCTATGATTATAAAGTTTGCTTAGTGCTGATAGTTATGGAAATAAAATATAATAAAAATTATTTATCCTACACACAGAGCAATAAAAATTCCATTACAATTGCTTTCAGTTTTACTAATTTTTATTTCAAGTATCATTAAACAGTTTAGTTCAGTCCAAAATTACATTCAATATTCTCCCAACATACATTAAAAGAATGTTTTACTGTTGGTAAAACATGTGTTACAGTTAGTATATAATACATAGAAAATAGAGTTTAGAGAGGTATCTTGAAATCCTCCTCCTTAAACTTATGAGCTATAAATGGACAAATCCAGAAAAAAAAATATTAGCTCTATATTTAGCATATATTTAGCAGCATTTATTTAGTAACATTTATTAGGGGCCAAATGGAACAATGAAGAGAGAAAACAGCCCCATCCATTTAACATATGTACATCCTCAAAAATGAAAAAGAGCCAAGTTGAGCAGCAATGTTAACATATGTGCATCTAATACTGCTAAGTACTGTAAGATCAGATATTGTCCAAACAGTTATAGATGAGATTTAGGGTTTTTTTAAAATATTAAAAGCATGATTCTGCTTGTATTCTAATACTTAGCAAAGGTTATAAAACAAAAGGACTCTAAACAATGCCAGTCTCCATGTTCATGATTAGCACGGCTCTCCTTTGGGAGTAGAAAATATAATGCAGTCACACTTCAGGGTCCAGATGCTTTGCTGATACTAGGCATCCCAGACCACCTGTTTTCACATACTCATATGCACTTTAGTCTGTCATTCACGGATGCCCTGTGCACAAATTTGGGTTTGCTTGCCCACTGTTTTGGCAGTTTTCCAATGACAAGTAAGTACATTGAGCTTTACAATTTCTATGTGCAATGGTTTCCAAATTCACTTAAGTCACTCACCATCTCCATAAGCATTACAGAGGCATTATAAACATGGCAAACTGCCCAGGCCAAAATAATTCCACCTAAAAACTATTAACCAAAGGACTTTAAGTGGACTTATATATTATTTCTACAAATATATCAACTTCATCACCACAAAACACACAAAAAATTAGATGACTCATTGATGTAGTGGGTTTTTTTTTTTCCCCCTCAATTTTGGAATCACAATGTATAGGAAATATAGATTTAATTTTGTATAAGCTTTCAATTGTTGGTTAGATCTCCCACAATCATTTAGGAATAGGTCACAAAGAAAAGTTAACAAATAGCAACCTTTAAATTAATTTGATTTTTCACTTCAAGAGCTGTTACTAAATATACCCAAGGACTGTAAACAAAAGCTGGTATTTCTTTTCAAATGTATATATCTTAGAAATATGCTACTTTTCTATTGAGAAAAGCCCATCTCATATTCAATACATAGGATCCCTTTTAAAATAGAATGCCTGTTGTAACTAATTTGTTTTTCAGGAAAACCTATCATTCTGCTATTTAATGGCATTTTAATTATTAACAAATAAACCAATACAACAAATAAACCAAGAGGCATTGCAGTTAGAGTAAGTAATTGGATAAAATAGGCAAAGTTAAATAAGTCATAAATCCTGAAACCATTTAGTAAAACCACAAAGCACGCACTCCATCTTTTCCCAGGTGGTTTAGGGAGAAGACTATTAAAAGAATGCTTCACATACTGATCATTTCATAATTCCAGCATGCAAAGCATGGACCAGGGAACTAAAGAACACAAAGACCAGTAAGAATAAGACATTATTCCCAGAAGTTAAGTGATCTCATTCAAGTGATGAGATTGTGTGTGTGCTCATGCAGGCACATGTATGACAGACACACACACACACACATGCATACTGCATGCATGATGAGAACATGAAAAAGTTGTATAATAAAACATACTGTCATAATTGTAGGAGAGAGTGGTACATGGTTTACATTAGAGGTGGCTATTTCTTTAATTTTGGAAATCACTTTAATGGACCTTTTTACCCCAATAAAGTGGGCTCCACTTTGTCCATCTATCTACTGTGGATAGGACAAGAGTGTTATCCACATACAGTCATATTGCATGTGAAAATCATAAATAAATGACCTTTCACTTTTCCCATAATTGTTATGAGACACAAGCATTTAAGGGTGATCTGAAGTGAGCAGAGAATTAGGGTTGGGGAAGCAAGATCTGGGGAGAGTAAAACAGATGCTTAGTTTCTTGCCAGTTCATTATACTCAAGGAGGTATATGCCAAAGGGGAAATAACTGAAGAAAATTTAAGATGACCATGTCCCAAATTTTCTTTTAAACTCTTACATGTGTTTTCCTGGGCTACCTCTCAAATTTTTAAGGAGAAGGTATTTAATATTACAATCCTGGCCCTGTGATGTTTTCAAAACACAGGGGAAAGCACCAGGTGTCTGCTGAAGTGGTGAGGAAAGAAGGATACTCCCAGTCTATAAAAATGAAAGATAAGACTCAGGCAACAGTGGGGAAGAAAGCTGCCATAGACTTGGACTCAGGAGCAGACCTGAGATGCTCCCTACAAATGCTGTAGGAATTGACACCAGAATGAAGTCTATTAGCGATCTGGCACCAAAGTGAGCTAATCCATGCTGAGAACTTAATCAAGCCCCATTCCAGATAAGGCACCAGGCTTCTCATAACATGAGGAATGAGGGCTTAAATTATCTTAATTGAAAGGATTATTGACATCTGGGACATGAAAATACACATTCCCCTGTAAGGACTATAATGAAAGTGCACATTTCATGAAGGCAATGGGTAAAATACAGATGTTTTGAATGCAACTGGGTCAGCATCGGTATCCTACAGTCATTTACAAGCCATGTGGTAGCAGGAAAGTGAATGATCTTCTCTGGAATATGTTCCATGCATATTAAATAAGATTAATAATTCTGACTTCAATGGCTAGATGTATACAACAAATGTGTTTAAGGCACCTGGCATAACATGGGCACTGAATAAATCTTAGTTCCTTTCCTAATTGTCCTATCCATCCTACTATCCAATGAGGACTCTAGAAGACAGAGCCATTGATTTCAATTATAAGTCAAAAAGTTTGTGTGAAAAAATACTGACTTTGAGTTAGGCCTTGAAAAATAAGTATGTGAAAATACATCATCATAGGTTTACTGGGGAATGTGATATAATTTCAAAGGAATTTAACATTATATATGAGGATATCCTAAAATGTACAAAGTTTTCATAGAAGACACAGTAGGGAAGTGCTTCTATAATGGAGATTTATGATGTGCAATAAAAGGATTTTGCCCCCATTATCTTTCCCTGTAGGTGTTACACCTGTGCATAATTTGTCTCATAGGAAGAGGAAGGTACTGAGTTGCTCAGAGAGAAGCAATATGAAAATGGCTTTATCCATGGTTGCTGACTTTGAAGATGAAGAAAGAGACAAAGAAGTGCACAGACTTTATGAGCTGGAAGCATCCCTTAGCTTGAAGCTAGTGAGAAGATGGCAACCTCAGTCCTATGACCACAAGAAACAAACTTAGCTCCAGAATTCTCAAAAATGAGTGCAACCTGTGAATAACTTAATCTGTTCAGACAGCATAGAATTAGTGTGCACATAATAGCAGACTCATTCTTTTAAGCAATTAAGTTTGCGTGGGGATAAAGAGCGGCAGAGGGCTGTGAGGTGAATTGCCTCCCAGTGCTAGTGGAGGTGAATCTTTATGTTGTATTGCAGTGCTGTTTTGTTTTTTTTTTTTTTTCCTACTCCTCATAAATATTTATTTAAAAATGCTCAGGTAATATTTTATGAGAACAGCTAGAGGGTAATAAAACAAATTACCGTGACAGTTTCTAGGTTAAGTAGTTTGGTTGGGGTCATAATATAATCATTAAATATTATAAGAGTAAATACAACACAACTTCCCAGGGATAACATAAAAAGCTAAAAATCAAAGGTCACAAGGCAGATATGGTACAGAAATACTATGAACCTATTGCAATTCATTAAGAAAATTTACTAAATGACCTGTTTACATTTACTTTTCTTCTTCATTAGAAACTGGCTTTTCTGTTTTGATAATAAAGAAGGAAATGATTCCTAACTAAAAATCCCATAGAACTTTCACTATTCTGTTGCCATCGTGTTGTGGGTGATATAGATGTTTTCAACAGAGTAAAAAGAGAGCTATTTGAATTTTAAAACCAAGTATATCTAATTATTACAAAAAATGTGGAACTTGAAAATGATAACTATATCTTTAACAAACATTTGGTGGTTCTCTAGAAACAAGTTGTCTAGTCAGATCCCTGCTACTTTTGATATCAATGTGCTTCTACCTATTCTAGGGTAATATGAGGATGGTTACAAGATTTGATCTGAAAAGTCATAAATGACTAATGAATAATTCTATCAATAGTCATCCTGAGGTATGCAATTCATTTCTACCCCTTTAGTGTATAAATCAATTTATGACACAAAGCCATTGGATGTGGTCCATTTTGGATTGGTGAATCCAAGATGGGCCAAGTGTCAAATGCATGTATCTTCTCCAATATACATCTTCTTAGGATTATTTGGAACATTTTCTGTTATTTCTTGTTTTACTTTTTAATATTAGGCAACTAAATTTCTCTGTATCTCCCATAGGATTCTCCAGGTTCTAGCACTGGAGTGATCACAGGAATAGAAAGAGTGCAATTTGTAGCCAAAATCCAGGGAGTGTATATGAAATCAGCTTAAAATTTTTCATCCTTTACTTACCTTCTACAAGTATAGAAGAGATTGCTTTTCTGAGTTCTCTAACATCTTTCTGTTTTGTTCTTGTCTCCCTTTGTCTAAATGTATGATTCTAAACTCCCAGAGAAGGAATGTGTGTTCTTTGTTCCTTCTACTGCCATTCAGGTTCAGTCCTTTTCCTCCTGTTACCACTTTTTGGATAATCATTCTGCTCCTGCACTGAAAAAACAATTTCATCTTTCTGCTTTGTTTCAATCACATGATCCCAGATTCTATTCTGCTGCTAATATGATCTTTCTAAAACCCAAATCTATGACATTATTATTTTAAAAATCTCATTTTATTTCAAATTGATCTCCAACCCCTTAGCATAGTATGCAAGGTTATTTGCAAACTGAGTTTTTTCCTTCTTTGAGCTCATCTCCAAGAAACACCAAAACCCATGACCCATGACATATAGTCAAATTGACTATTTACACTTGTCCAAAGTACACAGGGGTTTCCTGCCCCACCTCTTGTATTTGTAGAGATGATTTTTTTTTTTCTGCCTGAAAAATCACTTTTCCATTATCTTAATTTACTTAAACCCCTTTCTTTATTTTATTTATTTAATTTTTTTGGAAAAAAAATAACCACAGTGGCTGAAATGTTACCATCTAGTAATAGCCATGTCTAATGTCTTCTCTGTGCACTCAGGATCCCTTTAGATTTTATTACTTGAGATTTCATTATAATAGAAAAATGTTTCTCATTTTATTTTCCTGAGACAGAGATTGTCCATTTTTTTCAATTTTTAATATACGTTCTTAAAAACTGGTAATTGAGTAAATGAATTAGTCAATGAATTTAAAAAATTAATTAAAGTTATAATTTGATCCTATGTCAAAGGCTGATAATAGACATGACTTTATATGGAATATGGTACCCATCTAAAATGCTTGTAAATTTTGAACAATTTCTGTCATATTAAAAGCAATTTCATATTAGATTTACCCAGAAGAAAAACATTACTGTATGAAATGCAATGATCCTTTATATATGGAAGAACAAAAGAGAGGAAAGAAGTATACAACTCACAATATTCTTTCTCTAGTATTATGTCAGCAAATTTAGTACTGAAATTTCTGATATTTTGTTTTTCTCCAGTCATGGACTGCTTTTTTTGGTCCAGATTTCCAGTCATAGTGGATGAAAAATGAGAAATTAGCAAAAAAGCAGGGGTAGGGTGGGGAGAAATATTGACCTGCAATATTTACATGAATATCACTCACTCCTTATTGTCATGCAATTTAACATATCCCAAATCTATTTTAAAAATACTCACTTTTGGGGTATGGATCTCATGCTTAGCTTGTGTAAGGCCATCAGTTCAATGACAAAGAAGAAAATAGTACAAAACATTATGGTCTGGAAATGAGATGACCCAAAAGTTCTTGTGTTAATGCTGCAATGTTTGGAGGTACAAGTTCTTGTGTTAATGCTGCAATGTTTGGAGGTACAATGATTGGACTGTGAGAGCTATAACTTAATCAGTTCAAATTAATTTGAAGGAACTGACTGAGTAACATCCTGGAAGGTTCATTTTCCCTGTGGCGGTTTCCACCCTTCTCTCTCTCTCTCTCTCTCTCTCTCTCTCTCTCTCTCTCTCTCTCTTATTCCTGGTTTCTGTGAGGTAAACAGCTAACCTCAACTGTTCCTTTTGGTCCATGATGTTCTGCCTTATCTTGAGCCCAGAGCAATTGAGTCGCCTATCTATAGACTGAGACCTCAAAAAACGTGAGCTCCTCCAAATAAAATTTTGCTTCTCTGTTGTTCTGGGAGGGTATTTTGGTAACAGTGACAAAAATCTGACTAACGCAAAAAGCGAATAATAAATAAACAAACAAAAATAAAAACAATCGCTTTTGCATGTTGTTGTCTCAAAGAGTTAAGGAAAAATTTTATATTCTCCAGAATAGCATCTGAAATATTCATTGCCAAATAATCTTAATATCATGTAGCAGTATAAAAAGGTTGTAATTCAATGATAGGTTAGTACTAGTCACAGCAAATAGAACACTGTGCATTTGAAAGCACCTTATAATTAAAATCTTTTATACATGACCACATTAAAAAAGAATATTTACTGTGTTAAGCGTTAAAGCTATGTGTGCATATGTATCCACATGGACACATTTAAAACACAAAGCATTAAAAATTCAGGAAATAAAATTTTCAAATACACAAAAAGAAGTATTCAAAAAGACCAAGAATATTAACATATTAACTAATACACTCTATACATGATGGCTGATAAAATCAATCTTAAAATATATGTAAATATTTCATAATATAGTATTAAAACACAGTTAAAATACAAATTTTAAGTAAAATATTATTAATTTTAAATACTTTTTACTAACTAATGTATGTAAAAAGTTCAAATAGGCAGTTACAAAATATTTTACTTGATATTTCATTTAACTTATCTGTATTCAAGAGTAGGAATTTACAAATACACTAACAATTGTTACATTATTTAATAAGTTTAAATATAGGTCCATTTCAATAATGCAGCTTCAAGGTTAGTAAATTTAAGTTGATTCATTTTATAAGTCACTTAAAAATGAAACACATTTTGGAAAATTACTAGATATAATTTTAACACTTCTAAAATATTAATATGAAACTAGATTTTCGAAGTGTGGTTGGAATAAGGCTGAGACTCAAAGAGAATGAACATTTCTATCATTCTCAAAGTGAATAACAGATTTAATCAAAATGGGTATTATCAAAGGGAATGATGGATTGAAGGGGAAAGATTTCAAAGTGAATGTTGAAACAAAGGCAACCCCACAGCAGACTATATTCTATAGTCAACAGAAGAGTAAATTACCATTTCCCTCATATAACTTTTCCAATATCCACCTCCACATTTCTTTACATGTCATCAAATTTACTGTTGATGTTCATGGTTGAAATTAAACTTTCTGTATCTTTTTTGTTGTTTTATTCAGATTATATGATTTTCTATATTATTAGAATTTTATATTCACTTTATATTTCAATTCAACTAAGACTTTTACTTTTAGTTCATACAGGAGCAGCAGGGACCTGAGTCACCCTCCTCTAGTTATCAGCTACAAAACTTGATAAATTACAAAAAACAAATGTTTTTGGACACAGGACACCAGTCAGAGAAAATCCATGATTTCTGAGGGGAGGGAAACATGCAAGGTGAGATTATAAATACCCAGGTTTTTGTTCTAGAGTATTCCAAATTCCAGTGAAAATGTCAGATTCGTTTTGAATTGAAGATAAAGAGAACAGAGTTTGAGATGGCTTACCAACTGGAAATTTCAGGACAGATAGAAGATATCTAAACAGAAAGAAATATAAGAAATCTGTATTGGCATCAACTTTAGTCTTTTCAGAAGTTATATAGGTACAGAAGTTAGGATAGAAAAACTTTTTAAACTATCAGTATACTCAAAATGTACAAGAATTGGAAGAAAAATAGTATACTTTCATACCAGATTTCTAATTTTGTTGACTTCTATCTAGTGGAATGTAATCCTTTGTAGCCAGAGAACACTTTCTTTATAAATGCAGTTCTTCAAAATGTATTGAAATACTTTTAAGACCCAGCAGTTAGTCTTTTTTGGTTAATACTACAGGAGTACCTAAGAGAACTTGTGCTTTGGGAATGTAGTAGGGAGAATGTGGTACTTGTAAATCTCGTCAGTTTGATGGTAGTATTCCTTAAGACTTCTATATATTTACCTTTCTATTCGGTTTTTCCATATATTAGCAGCTTTGGAATCTCTGAGCAAAATTATGGATTTCTGTTTCTCCTTTTAGACTGCCAAATTTTTGTTGGAATTCTCTTACGGGATAAATACACAAATAGATTACATGAAGAAGAGCAAGTTTAAAGCAAAGTATGTAAAAATGAAAGAAATAATTAAGACAACATATATAAATTACTCAAGCAGCAAAAAGAAGAGAAATATATAACAATAAAGCAAAATATTGATAATTTGAATATAATTAGGCTAATCAATCAAAAAAGAGAAGATATAAATTATTAACATCAGAAATAAAATCAAAATACAACAAAATCTAATAAATAATAGGTGAAATATTCCTCTTCTTGACTGCAGGCTGGGTCAGTGAATATGAGGGCTATCACACCACCATTTCATAAAGTGAAACTCCAAAGAGACACTTCCACGTGGCTCCAGAAAAAGAACAAACCTTTGTTTCCTTGGCTTTTTAATGTTTTAATAATGTTTCCTGGGAAAATGCTGATTAGGTTTACTGGTGGCTCCCTTAGAAACATCCCAGTTCCTCAACTTGGGATCCTCTCAAAGAAATGTAGCCAACTGTGTATTCAGGCATCATGAGGCTCTCTGTTAATCTATGGATGTGGTTTGATTGTGTCCTCCAAAGATATGTGGTCTGGAAGCTTGGTCTCAGTGTGGTGAAGCTGATGTGGTGGTCTCTTTAAGAGGCATGTGTTCAGGAAGACATTGCCCCCCAAGAGATTAATTCTATATTTGAAGAATAAATTTATTACTATTAAGAGTGGGTTGTTATAAAACAAGGCTACCCCTTGTATTTGGTTTCTTCTACACACAGCTTTTACCTTATTCATCTAGCCACCATATTGTGTCCCAGCCATGGGGGCCTTACTAGAGGCCAAACAGATGAATCCATTGGTTCTTGAATTTTCTGTCTCTAAAATAGTGAGTTAAATTAATCTCTTTTCTATATAAAGCACCCAGTCTCAGATATTTGTCATAGAAACAGACTTATTCACTCGTATAATGACATACTGTGGGAGTTCAAGCTCTGGCAAACTGAAGAAATGTTACTCTGTCTACTATTAATGCTATGATAAACTCATTTTGTCTCTGATATAAAATTTTTGCTTTTCTACCAGTATATATGATTCTGATGCAGGCTAACTTGTTAACTTGTGATTACTTTTAGACCTTTTGCAATTCTTGGTAATTTTGATCTCAAATGTGTAATAGTGACAGAGACATGAATTCCTATAAAAGAATGCAAAGACCTTTCTGCAGACTGAGTAATGGGATTGGAATGAAGTTCAGGAATAGGTAATGGAATTATTGACTGAACTGCATGATCAGTCAAGCAAAAAATATTTATCCTCTATCTTGCTTGTTAATGAGGAGGTTCTGAGTACTGGTACTGGGAAACTGAGTACTGGGAAATAGGTATAGCCACCTGAAAGTACCCTGGTTGTTGCTGACTCTTCTCCATGTTCAGCTGGGTAGGAGAGGAGGAGACAGACAGGAAACAAACCAAAATATCGATATATCAGCTAGTTATAAGTTTTATACCAAAAATAAAATATTGTGATAATAAAAACAGTAATGGATACAAATAGTTATTTATATTTATTTATATTTATATATATTTATTTTTATATATATTTATTTTTATTTATATATATAAAGATATTTGCATGGATTTCCAAGGATTTTAGACTTCATGATATTTACACCATGCAGAGCAGTAAAATGCCCAGATTTTAAAATATAATTCGGCAATTGTGGAAAGAAATTAAAAGTAAGATTTTAGAATCTTACTGCTATTAAAAAAATTAGAATAAATAAGGGTGAATCAGATAAATAAAATAAAAATATCTGATCCCAATAAAAATTGTGTGGAAAGTAACAAAATATTCTAAAATGAGTTTCAATTGTTCTCTGTCATTCATGATATAAGGTATGAAAAGGTATAATTGAAGACACTATTTCATGTGCTGATATTCCATAAACTAGAATGATAGAAAGAATGTAGAAATATATTTGAATGTTATCCCATATGTTGAAGTTTCATAAAAGAAGAAATTCAATATGACCATTGTTTTTCAGTATCACCCATTTTATAAACTAAAGTAATAAATTACTAATTAAATTCGATTGGAATTATCCAAAATTAATGATATCTTTTAATGCCATGGCTTTTTCTTTCTTCCTTTTTTTCTTGCTTTTCTTCTTTCTTTTTTTTTTTTTTTTTGGATTGTTTTTGCAGTACTGGGGATTAAATCTAGGGCCTCACATATGGTAGGCAAGCACAGTATCACTGAGCTACATCTCCAGTCCCAATATGGAATAATTAATACACTTAATTTTGGGTATTTGGGGGCAGGTATGTCAAGATACTCAGAATTAAATTCGGGTCTCAACTGTGTTATGTATCTGCTACATGTACTTTTTCTGTCCTTTCATTCTCTTCTGATTCACATTTTTCCAGTATTAAGTTTATATTTTTCTTTGGAATTTTGTATTTTGATGGACACAGTTCTGCATGGTTCTGACATTGTTTCTGTTGTACAAAATCTCACAACAAATTTAGCCAATGGATAGGAATGTATAAACAGGAAAATTGTTCTTTATCTGTAAAAAAAAGTGGGGGGAGGGATAGTATTCCTTATGAGAACATGTTTTAGAGAAGGATGATTTGATGAAGGAGAGCAGACATGAAAAATAACAGAGAGGGATCTATGGAACTTGCAAGAAGGGGACACAAAGAGTAATGGGGGTTCCAGAGAGAAAATAAACTGTGTTAAGGGACACAGATACCTTTCAAAATGTTGTCAGAAACTGTCAGCTTCATGTTTTTGATATTAAAAATGTCACATGATGGATCTTTCTCATCTCATTTCTACAGCAAAAATCTCCGCAAGCCTAGGTTCTCACAGGGAGCAAACTACAGTCTGATTGAGGGCTATCTGGGTTTAAAGTGAATGCATATAAAATTTGGAAGGAGAAAGAAGGGTATTTAATAAATGTATTAGGTGCTGCACAAGATAATGTATGTAAACAACAGAAATTACCTCCCATGGCAATTCTGTACAATTTATATTATGAGGTTTCTGTTACATTTCAGAAAACAGAGCTTCAGGAATTAGAAATGTTTCTATGCCACAATTTAATAATTTTTGGAGTCAAGAATCAATCCAGACCTTTTCTTTCTCTTCATCTCCATGGAAAGACACAGTAAAGGAGGCGATTCAGATTATATTTAAAAGACAACTCAAGCTGCAAATAAAAGACATATTTTCATGCCCCTGGAATATCTTTTAATGCTGAGGGCAGGGATAGAGCCAGTTCTTGAAAAGAAACAAGAAATTGGACAGGGAATGCTGAGAAAGAACCAGGCAGTACTCTCATCTTTGTTTTCTGTTTGCTTATCTTGTTGTTATTGCTGTTTCTAACAGTGTGTTTATGATATCTGCTTCTGTTTTTCCCTGTGAAGTCCAGCCTACTCTGCTGCTCAGTCCTCAGAGCAGAATCTTACATTACAGCTGCTCAGAACACATCTCTCTCCTTCCAGTATGGTGGTGACTTTCAAAATCCTTTCTTCTAGATTTTTGAAATGTATGGTAGATTATTATCTATAGTAATCCTACTGTACAATAGCACATCTGAACTCCTTCCTCCTATCTAAATGTAACTTATAGCCCCGTTAGTCAGCAGTTAAGAGAAAGACCATGCACTGGATCAAAACCCTACAGCCATTTTCTCTATTGCTTTTGTTGTATTTGTTCTCTTTTGTTTTGTTTGTTAACTCTTCTTAAGAGTTGTGGGGAGGAAGTTGAAAGGCAGAAAAGAAAAAGGAAAAAAATAGAAATTATATCTCTTCCTAACACTGCAAACAATTCTTCAAAAAGAGTGGGCTAATAGAAATTATTCATGCCTGTATAGGGTATTGTAGTTTCTTTAGGGAAGAAGTTTCCTGTGAGAATTCACATAGATGACAGAAAACTTGGGAACAATCACAATAATAAGTGTACTAATTCTCGAATCAATCAGTTTTGTGCTGCAAGATGGTTTCTCAGAATCGCCTTACCATTTTCTAGCCAAGAGGAAATGCATAGTTAGAATAATTTGGAGATTAACACAAATCCATTCTATGCTTTGAGTTTCATAAAAAAAAAATTCATATAAAATAATTAATGCCGTAGGGGACAAGAAAAGTCAGATTCAAAAATGAAAGAAATTATAACCTGTATTGCAAAATATACACAATCTAATTTTTAGGGAAGTAATGCTATTGAAGGGAGCACCACCATGTTTTGAAAATTTTGTTACTTGAAATAATAAGGATACTGGAAGTAAATATATAGGCTAAGTATATTCAAAAAAAGACAAAATTATGAGGATGTGACATATTTTATTGCTAAAGTCACATTTTGAGTTGGAGAATTGCAGGACAATTATTTTTGTGGATATTGCAGATTTCAGAAATGAAGAGATTTCCTGCTGTTAAGGCTGCAAAACCCCACTGATGCAGGTTATTTCTTTATTTTTGATCAGAAATATCTCTAGCAGCTGATCCCGGTTGGGTTCCAGGGTTGTGAATTGGTATTGTCATTTCTTTTCTAACCACTTCACACTATGCCACGGGAGAGTGGGCAATATAGGAAAAAGGTCAGTGCTTATTTAGAGAGAAATTCACTGAGTGTAAAGGTATATTTTAAGTCAGAAATATTAGATATCCCAGGCTCCCATTCACAAAGCAACCAATGTCTACTCTTGTTAATAGTTGCATCACTTGGTAAAAATTCTGAGTTTGTTCATACATAATTATGTTTTATTGATTTCATATTAATAAGCAATATGTTTCTTAAAGTTCATTATTTTTTAAGCATTATGGCCAAATAATTCCTGTATGCATATAAATTGAGATTGGTTACATTTTTGTGAAAATAAATAACATTTGCTAAAAGCAATCCTTTGTAGAGTTTATGGGAAGGTATTTCAAGATGACTTTACAGTGTCAATTAGATATGAATGCATATTAATGTTGGATGAAAGGATTATTTAGTATTCAGAATATAATGATGATATACATTTATTTATAATATTTGAGCACATATTTTCAGAAACTGTCTTTAAAATTTTGAATTGCATATTTTCATATTTAATTTTTCAGTTGGCCCCTAAGATTTGTTTTTCAAAGGTAAAATCTATAAATCAAGGTATTCAAATAATGAATATACGACTTTTATTTTCCTCCCTCAGAAGTAGTTATTACTAGTGAAACTACTTAAATTGATGATTTTCTGTATTCCTCTCTCCTGATGTTATTGATTAGACTCCCAAGATGGACTTGGAGAGTCCATGTTTTTATGACTAACAATCTTGATTCGGAAATTGGTATACTGTCTTGCTAGGTCTTTCCAATTACTCCTCATGTAGAAAAACCTCAGAGATTTCCAACGGAATATTATTTTCCTATTATTACTTCTGTTCCATCCTGAAGTTTGGGGATAATAATCTTTCAGCCACTCAGGTTCTCATAGGGAGCCCATCCCCCCACTTCAAGGAAGCATAAATCAACCAGCAAAATTAAAATAGTTTCATAATAACAGTTAATTATAGTACATTTCCTTTCAACTACATGGTTTAGAAAGTAGTTCTTTCACATTTGTTTCCCTTAAGCTACCAAGAAGATTACCCTGTAATGAATATATTTTCTAGGAAACTTGGACTTTGTCTCAGATGCTTTTTCTCCCTGTGGATGCCAGCAGTAACAGCAGATATCACTATAAAAATCATTATGAATCTAACACAATTCTCACATTCTAAATGGTCTGAATATTAGAATACACTTTTGTAATTGAGCCAATCACTATATTTGTAAACATAAGAGTATTTCACACTAGTCAAAATACATTTCCTGAGTATGAGTCATTTTAAAATAACCCAATTTTCACATGTCTAATTATTACCTTAAACCGATTTTATCTACTGGCCTTTATCTGGCCTCAATTATCAGTGCTTTCCCTTCATCCTACAAGAAAAATTTAAAATCTGAGAACTTATAGCAGAAATACTCTTTATCACAATTGGTGAAGGATAAGAAATTTACATTTTATTTGCATGTGACTTATTTATCCATTCATTCTTTGTACAAATATTTATTAAACACTGCCTCTGTTTTTAGTAATAAGAGTTTTCTTTTTAAAAAATAAAAACAATTTAAAATTTGAAAGTAACTTCATTTACTATTTCAGGCAGCATAGCAGTTTTTAAAAATGTGATATTGTCTCTACACTGTCATTCAGGTAGAAAACACATGAAATGTGATTGAGTCCAACTATAATCTGGATATTGTCAATCATTGCCTGTTCTTCAGGATTATTTCACATATTAAATACAAAGAAAGCTCTTTTTCCTTTCTCTGCCATGATTTTGTCACTTATTTTGTTATTTATTTCCTTATATTGAGTTTTCTTTATAAGATATTAAAAAGGGCAAATATTTGTTCTGAAAGAATAAAATTTTCAGAAACAGGATGATTGTGTTATGGACAAGAATATGAGGAAGGTAATTCACAGAATAGAGAGGTTTGATTGATAATCAAGAGAAATGTTAAATCCAGGTAAATTTGTGTAGCAAATTAAGAATTTTAGGATATGGAAAATATATGAGATAATTTAGCAAAAAAATTCAATTCTTCTAGAGTACAGAAATTCTTTAATTTTAAAATTCTAAAAAAATTGTCACAACAGTATTGTGGAATCTCAACAGAAGAAAATATTAATAAACACAAAGCTTTCTAGTAGTGAAATTTGAAATAAAAAAATAAAGTTTATTCTTTTAACTATAGGAGTTTTGCAAACTGCTTTTTCAACTAGGTATTCATCTTAAAACCAAACATCGTATATGCAAAAGATGAACCCATTGTACAATCAATACTACTGGGAAAATATTAGAAGAGGAAAACACGTTGGTTTTATATTATATAGATATAGATATATATATATAAAAGATATATATCTATCTATTATAAAAGATATATATATATCTATTATATAGATATAGATATAGATATATAAAAGATTTAGTTTTTGTACTATTTTTCATATTTTCTAGAAATGAGATTTTTAGGTCAGATGAAGAAATACTAGCAAAAAAGAATCAAGTTATCACTAATTCATTGGCATATAAACTGAATATTTTCTTTTCTTTATTTTTTGTGTCTTGCAACATTTATACTCCCTTCCACAAAGGGAAAGTAGTGTGGATTACATTCAGAACATAGGATGAACAATTCTTATAAAAAGTACTTTTTCCATTATAATTTGTGAACACAAAATAGCATACCATTATGGAATTTATTTATTTCCTTATATTGAGTTTTCTTTACAAGATACTAAAAAGGGTAAAAATAAAATATTAAGGTTTGCATTTGGCTCTTCAAGAATAACCAGAGCCAGATCTCATGTGGTGGTGATGTAGTTAGAAAGTTCTCCAAGAAAAGCATATGACAGGGGAACACAACAGGAAAGTGAAGAAAATAACTAATCCTAGACATTGTGATACCAGCTTCTTAGGAAGCTCTACAGTGTAAGAGACTGACTTGAGTTTAGAAACCTGATGTTTTGTACTTCCATGCCAATCAGTCATTGGCCACAGGCCACTGTGGGGCTGATTGGAGAGAATATAAAACAGATACTGCTGTTGGATCCAGCATCCATAAGCAACCAGGAAGGTCACAGTGTAGATTTTTAGTACCAAAACAAGCAGCAGGTCGGGCAGGACGGGTATACAAACATGATAAAAGGAAGCCAAAGAGAGATGGGTGGAGCTCAGTCATGTCCTACCGTGTTTCAACACTTGCTCTGATTCTCTGAATAAACATTATACTTATGCAACACTAAAACAGCTTCTTCAAGTTTATAGTTAGTGACAGCAATGGACAGACAGGAAGATTATTTGAGTGATTCCCTACTTCTGCTATTGTTCTTAAGGTTATTCTTTAGACTATAGTAGTTTTCCTCTGACCTATATTAGATAACTCATTCTTGGCTAAGCCACCTTATAATCTAAATGGATTTCCTATTGTGGTGAATAAAAATTTCTTCCGTAAGGAATCTGAGCCTTTGTATAGTATGCCTCTGTAGTCTGAGCTATATCATTGGTCATGGGAGTATCACATGATGTGACAGTGAGTCACGTGAATGTCAATCTTATTTCCTTTTCTATCCCATTAAGATCCAGCAATTCTACCTTCTTGTGATAATCAGCTCAATTATTGTTATAGTGTTATAACATTCTTTTCTTACTGGTCTACTATTATGAGGAACTGGATGATATCTAAATGCTTACATTTAGTGAGCCTATAATTCTGTATATGAATATGAGAAACGATCCCCTCCAAAGCAGAATGTCTAGACCACAGAACCAAAAGTTACAGGAATGGAAATCAAAATTACTCAAGTGAGTCATTGGGAGTGAACTCTGAAAAGTCAAGGGAATAGTTAATTGCAATCAGCCGTCATCACATCCTTTTTAAGGCAAAACTATTGAAAGAATTATCTAAATTCCCTGCCTCCAGTTCTTTATTCATCAATACATTCTAATTAACCATATATCCCTAGTAGTTCTCAGATTGACAGACATAAATATCTTCTTTAATTTAAAGGCCATTGCTCGATCTCAATTTATTCAAATTTCTACAGGATTTAATATACTTCCTTACATCCTCCTTTTCAAAAGCATCTTTTAAATTTTCCTTCTAGGACAACAACATACACTGGTTTTTCCTTCTGCCTATCTTGATGCTACACTTCCTTGATGTTACTCACAAATCTCAAAGTGATGGGAAACCAAAAGTTCTAGACACTTATTTTTGCTTTCTTCAGCTTCAATTTTTTTTTCCCTAGATGACATCTTGCAGTTTCATGCTTTACAACATCTTCTATAAATGGTATATTGGTATAATTACTAACATTAATTAATTGATTAATACCATATTAGTGTCCCCAGCACTGATGTTCTTGTGAAATCCAGCTTTTTTCCCCCAATTTTCTACACATCACTTCTTCTTTGATTCTCACTTGGTATTTCACACTTACAACCAAAATCCAACCAATAACAGACTCCTCCATCTTTAAGCAATTGGCATCCTAATTTATCCAGACTAAGTCACTGTCAATCCATTCCTGGGCTTTCTAGGAATCTAATAGAGTTCTTTGACTTTTACTCTTAAAATCTATTCTATACATTCTACCTAGAGTGGCCTTTTAAATGTGCAAACCATAGTACATGCCTTCATTTTTTCATCAACATATCTTCCCCTCACATTTAGAATAAAATGCAAACTCCTTATCATGATAAAACCAGACACAATTGATCCTGCCTACCTCTACGATTGCATCTATCTCTTTGTTCAGTCCTCACTGCCCTTTCACAAACTACGAACTTCTTTGCAGCCTAAGGGCTATTATACTTTGATTTTCTTCACTGTAACCTTTTCCTGAAAGAGCTCCACAGTGACCTTTCCTTCATTTATCATGTCTCTACTGAAAGGTAATCTCCACAGAGAACTTCCCACGTTTGTGCTACTGAACGTAGCACCATTTCAACACTGTTCACTAAAAGTGCTACATGATCTGTGATAGTACTAAGCAAAATTTTGATTTATAATACAATTTGTATCTTATATTAACACTTGGCATTTCTTAATTATGTGTATTTATAGGCATTTTGTCTGTCTTACTGATATGAATGTGAGCTCTCTATCACCGCAGGACCGTATTTGTCTTAATTCCCTGGCAATGAATCTGTACCTAAAATAGTGCCCAGCTCTTGACAAAAATAGAATGAATAAGCACATAATTGAATTAGCAAGTCTGAAAACCTAAAAATCTTCAAATCTTTAGTAGTTGGAATTCTTCATAATACGTAATTTACATACATAAATATGTTTTGTAAAGGGCACAAGACAAACATACAACAAAAAGCAGAAGAAAGCAAAACAAACAAGTTATTTAAAAAAATGCAGAGATTGAGCAAGTTTAATAGTTGATGATTTTCAGCAAACCTTCCCTGATGTGATCTGAAAATGAACAGAATAATCCACTCATCCTGACCAGTATCAGCTTCAAGGTATTTTAGGGGAAGTATCTCAATTTGCTAAAGGTGCAATTCTCATGTATTTTTGGTAATAATATTTCCCTTATAAGTACTAACTGACCACTTCTTCTGCAAAACTCACAAAAAATGCTAATGCCAGAGCAAATCCTGGCTATTTAAAGTTAATGAGAGAGAATATCAGACTTACCATATTTGGCAACTTTGTCAGTCTTATTCATGATATGTTTTTAAAACATTCAGTGAAAGTATTTGTCATTTACTAGAAGTATTTACAGAGTGCAAACTACTTGTAGAGACCATCAGGTGCCAAGAATAGAGTAATAATGAAACAAGTCCCTTTCCTCAGGAAACTTACATTCCAAGGGGAGGGGACTGATACTTAATGAATAAGGTATGGTGTGTCAAGGGGTAAAAATTTTTGCAGAAGATTAATCATGTTAAGAAGAATAGGCAGTTGATGCAGCTATCCTTTTCTAAGGGTTGATAAGTATAGGTCAAGTCAGAGAACCTTGGCACTCTTTAGAAATGTCTTTATATATGACTTAATGTTATATATGTAGAAAAATAACCATTTTAGGTCATTTCCAAAGGCAATGTACATATGATAGAGTGGTTTCTAAATAATCCATTATGATTTTATTATTGTTGTTATTGTTTGGAAGTACACAACAAAGCTATTGTAATCAACTTTATCAGGGCATAATTTGCATTTCATAACCAACATCAGTTTAAATATACCAATCTGTTGGAAGCCATGTATGATCTATGGGCTTTGTTTGAGCCATTAAGGCAGGGAAGCTGCTTTTATGGGAATTCCTGGTTGAAATTCCCCAGTTGGAGAAAGCCCAGATCATGCTGGTGACCTGCATTAGCTCTTAGTCCTAAGTACAACACATCAGCCAGGAGATGGGTGTAACCTGCCAAGTTCCAAACTACTTGTTTATCCCACTCTTATTCTGTTTACTCAAGAAGTCTGCCAGATTGAAACCTTTAATGTATGTCCCTTTTAATAAAGGATTGGGGCCTTTTCCCCTCATTCAATTCCAGTTTCTATCAGGAGTGGACAACCCACCAGGAACCCCCCACCCCTCCATCTTAAATTTAACTTCTGTCTTTGTCTTTTATTCCTTACTAATTATTTTCAGACTTTTTATTTTCCCAGGCAGCTCACACCTCCAAGAAGGAATCTGCTCTACCAGGATGCTGCTAACCCCACTACCAATCAATGAATTTTCAAAGATATATGTACCTCTGAACACATGATTGCAGTGAAGGTACAAATATTTCCATCAACCCAGAAAAATTCCTTAGAACCAGTTCTTTGGTCAATTGCAGTAACTAGAATCACCATGGGTTTTCTGAAAAACTTTTCTTTTCACTCTCATATGGTTTGTGTGTTTGTGTGATGTCATAGACCATATATATATGTGTGTGTGTGTATGTATATTCTCGTATTGATGTTCTAACAATATGGAAAAGAATGAAATCTTAAACTTTGTTTTGTGCCTCATTTTTCTGGGTTCTATTCAGTCACCATTATATAACAGTTTTTTTGGTGCATGCATAATTTTCTTTATGAAGATACAGGCAAATGCAAATGTATATTCTTACTTTTCATCATTTTATATAATATCAACACATCTTATGTATGCTTTTATATGCCTTTCTTTTTTTTTCATTTTTCAATATAAATGATCATTTTCCCCCCAACAATTGGCTAAAATCTTCCTCTTCTTTCTTTAGAGCCATCTGATATTATTTAATATTGATGTACATGTTGGAATATATTTAATCAGCATTCTGCTGATAGACATTTGGATGATTTCCAACTCTTTGCTGTTACAAACAATGCCACAGTGACTGACCTTGAACGTTTGTCTTCTGTATGTGTGCCAAGAGTGTCTGAAGGGTAAATTCCCAGAAGTGGAATTGCTGGTCATAGGGTATTTGAATCTGTTATATCAATAGATATTGCCAAATATTTTTCCAAGGGGACAGCAAATGTATAGTCCCACCAGAAATACATAAATATACTTCTTTCCTTCTAACCCTGATGATAGAAATTGGTAAATACAGCATAATATCCCAGTGTAATTTTACTAACATTTCTCTTTTGTGAATGGGATTAAGGGCTAGAATTAAGAACTTAGAAAATTAGAAAACTAACCTTTCTTTAGTGGATGAGTTCAAAGTGAGTATCCAGTTGTACCTGACCAAGACAGTCCACGATCAATTAAATATCCTTGTTATTAAACCTCAATTGATGTTTCTATTTTTTTAAAAATTATTATTTTAAATTGAAGAATATTTTCATGTTAAAAAGTTAAAAAAATCAAAAAATTTTAAATTTAGAAATGCAGCTAATAGGGTACCATCTGGTAAATGGAAATAAACAAATAATATATGGAGAAATACTTAAAGGGAGTGGGGTTTAAAAATGGGAAAAGATATAGAAATAGGAAGAAGAATAAGAAATAGGAATAAGAATAAACAATTCAAAATTGCCAGAAATAACATAAATGAATATTTTTTCTTTTCATTCTGATCAAATGCAAAAATATTAAGAGGGGAAAATAAAATAAAACTTAGGAAAAGGGTGTATCTCTAGCAATATTTGAGGTGAAGTTTTGATGTGATTAAAAATTCTTACCAGGCCACACAAATACAAATTTGAAATGCATGAATCACACAATAAATAATTAAAGTGCCTGTCCATAATTTCTTCTTGCCAGATCAATTTTTGGCCTTATAAACCTAGTCAATTGAATTTAAGAGGTTTTTCTCCCAATTTACATTTGTAGTAACTCTCTCAACTTACAATGCTATTTATCCTGTCCTGCAATATATGTAAGTATGCAAATGTCATTTAGAACATAGGCTTTCTGATGTTATTTGCCTGTGTTATATAATTAGTTAGGCTGAAATTCTTTTGCAGAATGATTAAAATTTCATATCCTGGGAGAAGAGAAAAGCCTAGAAAACAGACTAAATCCTAGTAGGAGGATGCTTTTGAGCCTGTACTACAGCAAAGAGAACAGATGGGAAAACATCAGTCTGCTCAACCACATGGGCACAAGCTGGCAGCTATGCATTGTCCAGGAACAGAGGTGAACACAGAAATCAACCTTCAAAAGGAAGCAGTCGCTTCAGTTTGTCTTCAAGGAAATCTGGAAGTTGTATTGCACACCTTACAGGTATCAAGCTTCTCTTACAGTCTCCTGTGTAGTATTATTTTGCCTAGAAAACACTGGAGGCAGTTTATTAGTCAGTTTGATCCTAACGCCAATCTTGAAGGGCTATTTTTTTTTTCTTTTTACATTATTTTGCCTTTATTAAACTCAAAAAACATCTCACAAATTGACTTTTTAAATATACTGGTACCAAATACATATGATTGCTTTTAGCATAAAACTGATTCACATATAATACTCTGCATACATTTTATGCAGATGTAGAAGGCATTCTACAAATACTAGTTTAACTACTTCTTAATATACAGTTTAAAATATGTTATAAATGAAATTCTGTACAGAGAGTAATATAATTACTCTGAATCCTCAAATCACACTATGTGCCATACAGAAAAAGAAATTTCTATCAGAATGAGAATCAACTGAGCACATGAGTAGTGACAGCTTCGGGTGCCACACTGTGCCAACCCAAACTGTCATGACTAGTTTCATGTTTATTGGAGAGAAGAACTAAGGGGGCAAACTCTCCAATCTGGCTAATTAACTAGGTATAACATTAGTGCAAAGACCCTTCTTTTCTCTCAGAAAAAGCTGCTAACACTGGTGGCTGCAACAGGGAAAATGAGATCCAGATTGGCAGAGACCAAAAGGTGAAACTTCAGAGGCAGCTCAGGGTCAGAGGAGCAAAAGCAGTTGCAATAAAGAGTTCCAGGTGGCTGAATAAAGAGCAATCCCAGAAGGTCACAGGAGAAAATTCTAAGTGGCTCTCAAGGAAAATAAGCCTGCCATCCACAGCATTCCTAGGAAAGTGGTGGGCAGTTATTGGACTTGAATGTCAACTAACACTCAGTACGACTCAGGGCCAGAACCTATTTCCTTCTCCTTTATAATCGCTCCTTATCTTTGTCTCTGCACTCCGCTCTGCCCTGAGGAAAGAATAACTGTACTGGGATAAAATAATCCATCCAGGATTCAATAACATCCAAACTTAACCTAAGATAATTAACAAAATTTTGAAGAATTTAGAACTCAGGCTTAGCTTTCTTTGGGAGGCCAACTGAATTTTTCTCTTCTAAAATGCATAATGCCAAATATTGTTAATAAAGTTCCAGTAATGATTGATTAGGAATAATTCTAGAGACACACAAGTGATCATTTATTCCTCTCCCCTCCTAAATTCCTTCCTGAGTCTTTTTTTCCCTACCTTCTTAAACTTTTTGATGCCCCACAATGAACCTATCTACCACAGTCTCCATAATCACAAATTGCAGGCAAAGTGTCAGTAAAATGGAGTGATGGGGATTGCGGCAAATTGCAAATGGATATGTAAACTATTTAAGTGTAGAGCCCCTTCTCAGGCCAAAGCAGTTTTTCCTATACTGCCTCTGGTCCTGGGGACCATTCTTAATTTTCCCCCTTCTGGCAGCAGCTCATGCCCAATTTTCCACTGGGGGTTCTTTTTCTCCCACCTCTGCCCAGAAAGTGAAGAGGTCCTTTTATAATATATTTCTTCCTTGGTGCTACTGAAGATGAACACACAGGGCATTTCAATGTAAGCTTGCTATTGCCCATAATTAGGTCAAACATGATTGGATATTTAGAAATAAGTTACAAAAATGGGACAGTAACACAATTTACAAATACTTAAGAGTCATGATTTCTGTTTGGCACTTTCTGAATTTCTTATCAGGTGGTAAATGGATGGCATCATCGTATTGTTACACAACATTTGAGCTTCCAAATCAACAATTCCCTTTTTATCCCCTAGCTTTAGGTTTATGCTTGTTATTAAGACAGAATGGAAGGGACAGAGCTTTCCTTGGGATCAAACTGGCTGGCAGTTTTTACCTCAAAAAGCTTAAGATTTCATCACAGACAAATTTTCAGCTGTTTTCCAAGTTCCAGAATATTGTGTGCATACACATCTACACAAACACAAACACACACACACACACACACACACACCCTTCCATTTGCATGCACTTCCCCATAAACATAAAGGGATTTTTCTTTTATCATTTCTATGTAGTAATCAAATGCAGCTCAGTTTAATGTAAATGTTCCTTTCACTGATGGAATGAAATGCTACAACCAGCTAAGTAAGCATAAGGAAAAACTATTCATTACTGGTCTTTCCAAATTGACTGTTTATGTCACTTGCACTCTGAAGACAGTTTGGAAAACTCACAGCTATTTTGTGTATTTCTTATCATGATACATTTTTAATATTGATAGCTATCCTTCCATTAAAATTATCAACCAATGAGTGAGGCTGCATTTCCTAAGCATTCTACATTGCTTTTCCCTTACAGAACCATATCAGAAATTTAGACAGCTACGCATTTGCAACAATAATAAATAGATCCCATTTTAAATGTGCTGATCTTAACTTGACATTCAGGATTAATTTTCTTTTCCAATTTAGGCAGGATTGACTGACAGATTGTAAGATTACTGAACAGCTGTTTGCTGAAACAGGATCAAAACATATACTAAGGTTAAAGTAGTATTCTGTTAAGTTTGGTTTGATTGCCTTAATATAATAAATGAACTCAAAATGATCCAATTAAAGATGATTATCAAATATAATATATTTATTCCTTAAATAACTGTTAAATGAAAATAATTGAAAAACAAAATTCTCGTAGTTCAGGAGCTTACCATGAGGGAAACTGATAATAAATACCAAGTAAGTTACATGGTGTGTCTTGTGAAGATAAATGCTATAGAAAAGGCACAAATTTAGGATAAGAGGGTTGAAGTGCTAGCAGTGGGGGTTGGGTGCCAGGTTGCAGTAATCCCTATGTTGGTCATGGTTAGTCTAGTTGAAAAGGTCAGAATTGACATAGACTTAAAGGAGGTAAAAGAGTTGACAGAACGAATAATGGGATCTTTTTCTTACCATTTAGAAATTATGCTTTCAACATATAAATAGAAGAAATCAACAGATAACAGAGAAATCTGTCCACTTATTTCACAAGTTATATTTCGTATAAAAGATAACAGATATAAGAAATTAGGTGTATATGCTGATCTAAAAAAATCAAAATGCACTTTAAGAAACCGTACTGAATTAGTAGAAAGACAAAAACAGACTCTATTATCTGTTATTTCTCCTGTTCCACTCTCCCCCCAAATTATAATGTGATGGAAAATGTAATCAAATTATTCTCTTTAATTTCATGGTTGCCTAATTACTTTGAGCAGAAGCTAAGCAACAGTTTACAGTGCATGAATATATTTAAATTAGTTCCTATTTAGGAAGTAAATAATGTCTGTGCCTTCTATTATTAATTGGCATATTTACATTTCTAATTGTAATTTGTTAGAAAATATGTTTGGTGTATTGCTTTACTAATTTATTATAGTATTATGCAATGTACATATATGACCATATAAATTGTGTCTTATCTAGAAAAATACATTGGTTTTTGATATGATCATATACCATTTTTTCAATCAAATGTACTGTTTACTGTAAGCCTAAATTAGCAATAGAAAATTAGAGTATCTTCATTTCTTAATTTAGCATATACCTTTAATTTAAAGTTGTAAAAACTCACATAATTGCAGTATGAGATTATTTGGAAAATTTAATGCAACTTAATAATATGTTTTACCTTTGTTCAATTGAATTTATTTTTGCTTAATAAGGATGGGACAACCAAAAAGGCATCAAAAATCTACTGTGTGTCATTGAATAAATGTTATCTAATTCACAAAACAGTTTAATGAAATAGAATTTCTGGACTTTTATATTATAGATGAAGACTAGCAACTAATTAATGTAGAGTAAAATAAGGATAAAAAACTTGGATCGGAAGTGAGAACATGGACATCACTAGTACTTGTGACAATTTTTGATTATCTTGGGTTGTTTTTAGTTTAATAATCTTAATGTTGAAAACAAAACTTATATTTTCCTCAGCTGCTTAACATGCCTTATGGTTTAGATATAAGGTGTCCCCACAAGTTCATGCGTAAGACAATGCTAGGAAGTTGAGTGGTGAAATGATTGAGTTATAAGAGTCTTAAACAAATCGGTGTTAATCCACCGAAAGGGCTTAACTGGGTGGTCCCTGTAGGCAGATAGGAAGTGACTGGAGAAGGTGTTTCACTGAGGGCATGCCTATGGTTTTTATGCTTTGCCCAGGCAAGTGGGATTTTCTCTCTGCTTCCTGGTTCCATGTCCTAAGCTGCTTTCCTCCTCCAGTCCTTTCCACCATGATATTCTGCCACACTTCAGGCCCAAAGCAACAGAGTCTGCTGTCTATAGACTGAGACCTCTGAAACTGTGAGACCCACATAAACATTTCCCCCTCTAAAATTGTCCTTATCAGATCTTTTGGTCACAGTAGCTAAGCAGCTGACTAAAACAACATGCTTACAAATTATAAATAAATCATTGAAGTTATATTTTATTTCTAATTTTCTCAAGAAAATGAGACATTTAATTCTATCGTTGACTCAAACCTTTTTAAAATTCCAAATGTTTTGTCTTTAAATTTTTTCCGTTTGTTAGTGTAAGACAACAATGGCAGTAGTAATAGCAATAGTAAACTATTGGTTTTCCAAGAAGTTCCTAGTTTTGTTTTGTTTTTTTTTTTAATGTGAGGAACACTCTTCACATTGCATTCTTCACAGATCACACCTGACTCTTTGTATAAAACTTCAAGAGGCAGAGATATAAAGAGGCTCTCTCTTAAAATGAGGGAATCTGTGTATGGATATATGTAATTTAAGAAAACAACAGGGAAAAATAAAGCCTGCTTATTTAAGGAAATAATAGAACTAACCACTTTTATTTTTTATTTTTCTGACCCAAGAGTTTATATCCATGGCACATTTCCCATCTTTGAGTGAATTCCTCAAAGACATTGTTTTATTGCACTTTATTTTTATACAATGTTCACAGCTTCACCCAAATGTGGCTTCTACTCCCCTCATACTTTATGTTTAAACTCTCACAGGAGGCTCTAAATGAGCCACCAAATCACAATACAAAACATACTCTTGCTAAATTGGTTCTCTTCCTTTCCAGAATCTGGGGAGTCCATGGGGTGTGGGGGAAGAGACAGGTGAATGGGTCGTGATAAGCTACAGCTGCATAGGAGAAGTTATAGTGTGCTAATACACAGTGGGGTGACCCCTGGTAGCAATAATAATCTGTACATTTCCAAAAGCCAGGAAACAGGATTTTGAATGTTTTCACTATAAAGAAATTATAAATGTTGGAGGAAATAGATATGTTTACCTTGCTTTAAACATTTTGCAAAATATACGTGTACCAAAACATCACATGGTACCCCATAATATACATAGAAACCTGGGATTGTGAATATTCTGGGTATTTTTATGAGTAAAAAGCTCTTGACCAAGGAGTTCAGTGAATGTTCAATGATTCATCTCAGAACACACGGGACTCACATTCCCTGATTCTGGAAATTTTCCAAACTATAGAAATATATTTCCATGTCCTACCTAGAAATTGCCAATGTAATTGAGAGGTGGCAATTGTCAAATTATTTATTGACTTACATATTCATTAATTGTACTAAGGAGATATGTGGTAACTCTGATCTTGTGACACAGTATTTAGGTTTTTTTGAGAAAGAAAATTAGTGAAAGGAAATTCCACCCATAAGTGACAGCACAAGTGTCTTTGCAGTTAGGCTAAGAAGTTCCATTTGGCTCCAGTGTAAGTGTTATGAAATGACAAGCATTATATAAGATTTTTCATGGAAATTCTACAAGCTATGACTGTTTACTCAATGGGAGAATATTTCCTTAGTGTAAAATGAGATGCTTAGAAGAGTAGCTTCCTAAAATCCACTCTCTATATGGGTCTTATTCAGTCATTTCAAATCATCCTTGAATGGAGGTTTCTTTCTCTGTCCAGATCCAATTTCTAAACAGAATAGAGCATCATAAGTTATTCTGCAGGGACTCAACCTTTCAGGAGCAATCTTCAATGAGGGTCTTCCATTCTTACAGGCACAAGTTGCAAATATCAGTTTTGCCTCTGTGTCCCTTGATCCTTCACCCTTCAGAAGATTCTTATTCACAGACACCTTGAAAATCCTGGCCTTTTGCTAGGTCAAAAATGAAATTCTTTTACTCATCCTTTCTATCTTATTTCAAAAATAACGTGACTTCTTGGATTGGTCAAACATTTGGTATTAAAGTCAACCAGGAGTGGAAGGCAAAGTCCTACACTGAAAATATGTGTGACCTAGGATGAACAGTTAAACATCTATGGACAATGTCCATGAGAGAGTAATTAAATGCATGAGGGGATGAATAAGAATCAGAGCTGATGCATACAAAAGACAAAACAAAAATTGTACTTCCTTTATTTTTATCATTACATGATCTTGAAAGTTCTTCATGAAATCACAGTCTTGTATTCTGATGCTCACACAAATTCCATATCACCCAGTTTTTAGAATGGTTTGCAGACCCCAGAATATCTATAGGTAAAATATTTGCAACATTTTATAATTACTATCAGCAGTTTTCTATATGTTTCTTTCTAAAATTCCACTGATTATGAAATAGTATTCAGAAGAAGTCACAATTTGGTGAGAGAACTTTAGAGAAGCAAAGAACATTCAGATACAATCTTGGATATTAAAAGACCCTGGGGGTACATCCACATATTTAATTTACAGCTGGGGATGTGGCTCACTGGTACAGCACTCGCCTCACGTGTCAATGCCCTGGATTAATCCCAGAGCAGCAAAAAGTGAAAACAAAACAATACATCAGAAACAAATATTAAATTTATAAAATACTAAAGATAAAAATCCTATTTTGTAAATCCTGCCAGACTCCACAATCTACCAATTTCAGTGAGTTTATGTGTGTACATAAATATTAAAATTAGAAAACAAACTGTAAAAGGTGAATTAGGTTTGGATCATTGTGGTGGAGACTCTATTTGGTCAGCTTTCACAGGAAAGCTCTTCCTTTAGGGCATCAACTCATCTTCCTCTTTTGCTCTTTCTTAGAAAAAATTAGAACAGCTCCTCATAGTACTAAAGAAATTTCCCAGAGCACAGCTTCCATGTTTAGAACTTAGCATGTGAGTTTAGTTACTAAGTGTGGAGGTAAGGGTCCTGCCATTAAGGGGAGGTGAGATGATTGAGATGCACTATGGTTCAAAAAACAAACAAACAAACAAATAAAGAGAGGTAAGATTTTAAGCCAAACAAACAATAAGAAAAAAAGAAAGAAGTGACTCACTGGCAAATTTGTGACATCTTTCCTAAAAGGAAGTCAAATACTTGTAAGCATATACTCAGAATATTTCAATTTTTTTTATTAAAAATTCAAAAAATCAAATTGAAGGAAGAAACCAGGTATTTTTCCTAAGTTTAAGACTTCACCAAGTGGTTGAGTTGTTCTAAGGGGAAAACAGGTTGCACTCTGTATTGTTAGTTTTTAATCTTAGTTATTACAGTTATCTTTTAAGCTGAAAATATTATAGAGAAATAATACAGTGAGATTTATGAATTCATTAACATTAAGTAGTTTGCCCTGTCAATGGGATTTTTAATTTTCAGCAGACTTTACCAAAGCGCCTTATGATTTTGAATATTTTTTATCAGTAGATTAAAAGTAGCATTTCCAAAAATCTGACCATAGTTACTTCGGTTCAGAATTGCCTGTTTAGAGGCTTACTATTCATTTCTACTGAGCTCTTGGAAATCTACACAACTAAAAAGAGAAGTATATGTTTTCCTGCAGCAATGACATTGAATTTTTTAATTCATAAATTTATAACTAAAAATACTGTATGTAGGCTGGTTTGGGTATTGGCATTGTCAGCATGCAAATGCTCTTTCAATATTAGTTTGCTTTCTTTATATTTTACACTACAGAAAAATCTTTTGTTGGTATTTGTTAGTAAGTCAATCTTTCTTTCAAACATCAAGAGATGACCTTTCATGACCCAAAGATTTATCAAGTCAGCAATCTATTCCCTGGGGCCAGAATCTTCAGCCTCTTCCTCTGCCAGTCACGTCTGTTGAAGGACTTTGCTAAACCCCATGAGAAAATGGACTAATCTACTTGTTTTCAAGAACAAGAATGACATCTTTACTGGCTGTACTTTGTCTATAGCGGAAAGGAGCTAATAAAGGATGAAATACTTTATCCAATTGTGAAGGGCCAATGCCATGTTTTTATAATAAAGGAAACAGTAGCAGTTACAAGCAGTTATGCTGCGCTGATAAGACTTCATTACTGAGAACAGAAAGGAGAAACTTATTACAATGAACTCAATGAGACAAACATATTTTAAAAGCACATTCCCTTTTGTAAGTTCATTTTCTTCTTGATACATTTTGTGACTATGACATTCTGTAATAATTGTGCCACAATTGCCTTCTGGCCTCTTGTTTTGATATTATGAAGGTCTGAGTGCACCTGCAATTAAGTCCAATTATTTGTGACTTGTGAGGTTGTCTCTTTAAATGACGTCTGGTGAAAACATTACAGGGGCTTCTTGTCAAAGACTCCTTGAAAAACTAAGCAGTGGAAAGACTAGGCAATTATCATCAGTGCTAGTTTTTAGATGGAAAAAGACAGCTACAGCCACAGCAATTGCATTCACAATGAGTTCCTGAGTTAGGAAGACTAAAAGTAATCCTCTGGGTTAACCAGATTTACAAAGGATGTTGCCAGGTTACCTAGAGACAGCTTGGAAATGGCACTTGCCATGGAACTTAGGTAAACCCCTTATTTATTTATTTTATATTGTTGAGTTAGTAAAATAAACAGAATTTCTGGATTGTTGCATGTCTGTTTTATTCCTTTTCTTATATTTTTGAATTATAGTGTTTGGTTCTGTTAAGGTTTGCATTATCTAGGGAATTTTATATTTTATGGTACGGTTCAGAGCTAAAAATCAAAATATCTTCACTGTTTTGATTGTTATTCTTTCCTTTCTAATTTCGTCTGAGACTTTTTGAGTTTTATACATACATACTTAAAAATACACAGGCAAAAGAGAAAGCTAAGCTTTCTAAACTGTGCTCAGTGACAATTAAATGTTCCCAACCAGTATTCAAATTATTGCACCTGATAAGGTATCATTGTTATAACTAAAATTTGCAACACTTAATTACCAACTATTATGTGGTTGGCTTTTAGCTAGATATTTTCATGTATGTCAATTCATTTTAAGAATAAATAATGAAATATTACTATAAAATTTTATCTTCTGTAACATTTTGAGTAAACTAAAATTTAGGCAGAATACAGAGCTCTGCTTTAATTTATACAAAGGATTTCTCTAAGTCAAAGCTTATTTATTAGTAAACAATATCTTTACAAGCCAATTTACAATATAATATCGATACTCTCTCAGGAAGGATATGACTCCCCTTGAATAAGAAAACTAAACTTAACAATAAAACTTTTCTGAATGCAGAGTAATTAAAACCCTATGTAAGGCATAAATTCTGCTTATTTCCTACCTCAGATGCCAGTTATAATACATATTTTAGTTCGACCATCTGACTGGAACATCTGTTACCTGTTTTCTTCTGGATTCTGAAAGCTTTTTTTATTAGTGTGACTGATCCCCACTATGTGTTTTATGATGTGCAAGTGGCATAACAGCACAAAGCAGATGTTCCTTAGCATCAGGCTACAAGCCTTTCATTGACCAATGCTACAAATCTTATTTCAATTCATCAAGTAACATAAGGATTCCTCAATAACCTAGTCTTCATCCCTTCTAAGCAATACATAGACTTATTTTTGGTTACAAATATATCAAGAAGACCACATTTGCAACCCCTATTCCCCATAGTATGATTTAGTGGGTTTAAAGAAGAAAAAAAAAAAGAAGAAAATTATACAAGAAAGGCAATAACAACATGGTTCATCTGAATTCTGTTTTTGTTAAAAGAGAAAAATGGCATGAAGCCTGAGAAAGAACTGACAACTGACCCAGTTTAGTATCAACAATTTAGTGCACAATTTCCGTTTAATGGAAGAAAGTGAGAATTGAAGAGTTGATATGTGGTATGTCAATCCATCTTCATACTGTTGGATTCAAATTATTATCAATAGAAGGATGACAAATGAAGAATTAAAAGTGAAAAATCCGATGGAATCCCATCATCTGATCCTCTCTCTTAACATCAAGGGTGGTTTTGGTAGATGGAATCCAAAATGGTCATCCTCAACCACTATCAATTCCTTTTTATTGTGCATGTGTTTTCTGTTCATGTCATCTATCCCCTCCCTCTTCAGTACTGCCTAGACACAACACATTGTTTTATCAATAAATTACAATAAAAATAACCACTGGGACTTTGGAGACTGGATTCCCAGATAA
Organism: Sciurus vulgaris; assembly: GCF_902686455.1. NCBI lineage: Eukaryota > Metazoa > Chordata > Mammalia > Rodentia > Sciuridae > Sciurus > Sciurus vulgaris. The sequence continues at coordinate 33,647,913 of NC_136470.1, read as the reverse complement.
AAATCTAGATTGAAAAAGTCTTGCAGAGTCCACCTGTCACTCCCAGAATACTCAGGCAGAATCATGGCTATCCTGAGATAGCCCATCTGTGGGGAAGTTCACATCAGCCATATGCTGAGCCTTAAATAGTGAAATAGAGGCCCAACACCAGCAACTGCCTCAGCTTTGGCAGCCCAAGCACAAGAATAGGAATGAATATACTATCTTGAACATTTCTGCCCTAGCAGACAGCATGCCAAGAAGAACTGAGGTTCTACTGCCCAACAGGCAGAACTGAAACCCTGGGCGGAGAGATACAGTCAGGACATTGCAACAACCTGTATACAATGACAACTCAAAGAGTATCATGGGGAAAAGACAAGCATCTGGGCTGTTCCTTGCCCAAATTTCAGACCTATATAATTAGTTATTTTATTTAAAAAAAAATTGGTGGTTTAGCTACTAAGTTTTTGGAGTCTGCTACATAATAATAGATATCCAAACTAGTGATGTTTTGAGAAAGAATGCTTACTATGAGAGATGACATATTAATCATCCACAAATTCTCTTAGTCTTTCTTATACCTAATGACAAGAAGGCTATTAATGATTTTTTAAATATGTTAATCTCCTTTGAAAAATATGTTTTTTTATACTAATACTCAAGAAATAAAGAAATAACATGTATTTGAGGATAAGCAGGATGTACAATTTAAAAAATTGTACAATAGAGTAGTAGTCACAGAAGTCATCTCCAAATAAGTAATTTTTTGTAGAATTCACTTTTTCTCTTGTCATTTTCATCTCTAAATCTGTCTTCTGAAGGCACTTATAAAACATAGACACTGAGACATAGGCATGGTCTATAGGAGCCATACTTGATTTAGTAGAAATTAAAACAAGCTATATTTCGCTTTCACTATTGTCAGTGTTCAAAAAAAAAAGGCATTGACATAAAAATTACCCAGAGACTCCCTTTTTCAGCACTATCTATTCCCTAGACTGTCAAAAATGCTCAGGAATCCTAATCCACACATTTTGATTAGGTTCCAAACCATATGACTTCAGGCAGAAAGATATTTCAACCCAATTGGAGGCCCTTAGGGAGAGCAGGATGGCTCAGCCTGATTTATTCCATGTGCAAAGCCGCAGGAGCATAATATCTCAATGAATAAATTTATCTATTTAATGATTCTTAGGGCAGTTTTAGTAGTCACAAAAAGTGCTATATTTACAAGAATAGAAACTACCATTATTTTTTCCCCTCAGAATTAAGAACATGTTAAGTGCAAGAATCGTAAAAATCCTAAAGAACTAATTCTGTTAGCTAAAGATTTCTAAACCAAGTTGAGAATTAAGGTCTTCAGGAAATTAAGATTGAAGGTAGCCATCATCTGTGAATAATTTTAGAAGAGACCAAACTCCCTTTTGGGAATTAAAATGTGGTCTATCACTGCCCTGTATGTTCTTATCATAATACACATAATTTAAAGGCTTTTAGGATATGGAAACAACACGTGAGTCTGAAGTCAGAAACATCTGGGAAAGTGATGTTTCCTTTGATAAAATGAAAGTTTAACAAAAATCTCCTCTATCCTGTTTATTTTTGAATACCTGATATGAAAACAGAAATAGTACAGTTGCAGGATGGAAAAGGGGTATTTGCGCCCTGTCTCTGTGACACCAGGTAAATGAACTCCACTTGGAACAACTCGTGATAAAATCAGACTCTCACTCCATTGTCTAGAAGAGAGGCCCACACACTTTTTTTCTGTAAAGAGACAAATGTTAACATTTCAGGCTTTGCGGCCACAAGGTCTTTGTCACAATCACTGTCTTCATTGTGAGAGCAGCCATAAACAAGGAGTAAAGCAATCTATGTGGTTGTGTTCCTATACAGGGTAATTCAAGCCCTGGACTATAGGGTGTGGAAGCTATCAGACTTTACTATGAATATATCTCATATCTAGGGGACCAATTCATGAAGATCCAGTCACAAAGTCTAAATACTAGGAATAGACAGAGAGAGGTAAGAAAAATAAAGCCTCAGGGGAGGATGGGGAAATTTAAATATGATAGAGGGCAGCATACTTATTATGGTCATGGCTAAAAGACTCACATAAAGACATCACTTCTCTAATCGCAACAGAAATGGGAGATCTGAGGCATAAATACTCCTCAGAAATTTATATCATGACTATTCCTGTTTTTAATGAGCAGAGACTTAAGACCAAAGAACTTCAGTAAATTCCATAAGATCACACAGCCTGTGTCTGATGCCACGTATACTTTTCTCTCTTAAGTCATGCCCTTTCACATAAATAGTAGTTCTTTTACAATTCTCAAACATTTAAATAAAAAAGTGACTTTCAAAGCTTTGATACAGGTGACAGGATACATGTAGCAACAGGATCTTCTGTGTAATTAACTGTATGCTCCTTGATATTTACATTTGAACCCACTAATGTGGAACATGACATCCATGGTGGCTTTCTAGCTCCATCATATTATGAGAATTGGTTCTCTTTGAAATACTAATAATCTAACCTGCCCCTCTGCACCTCGATGTATGTGTTGCCCCATATCTCCAAAAATAATATTCAAGGTAGCATATTGGGCTGTTTCCTTGGGGCTAAGAATTGCAACTAGGCTTAATAGCTATTTTAAATTCTTTGCAAAATATATTTCCATGCTCTTCCCCGCCAATTTTAACTCTGGGATATCTTTTATAGTAGCAGCATGCATTAAGTGAACTGTGAAAAATTAAATAATGATGGTGGGGAACCGAAGAACATCCTGCACTTAAACTAACATTTGTGTCAGCCTTGTCCTTTCATTATAATAACAATGTAATATGTATACATTTTGTATATATTTCGTGTATGTGCACATTATATGTGTACATACATATGTGCTTAATATGTTTCATATACGTTTGTAATGATTAGCAAAGTCATTGTGAGTTTGTATGATAATCCTGATTATCTATTTGTAAAATAATACCATATACTAGTATTTTTTAATATATTATGTGACTCATCAATATGAACATATTTAAGATCAGACTAATTCTGGTAATTAAGACCTTGATAGGTGCCCTGACATGGGCTCTTATTTGAGGTTAGAAAGAAAAGAATCTAGAGAAGCAACAAAGAATGAAAAGCAAAACTGGCACAGAAGGATGTATCCTTTCATCTGTCTAGCAAAGTGGGTAGCAGAATAATAGATTTAAGTAAAAGTTACATTTCCAAAATCAAATTTTGTTCTATTTGAAGAAGACAAATCTCTTTGCAGTTAAACTGGTATATTTCATAAAATAAAATTGACATAAATATCATGAAAGATGCATGTACTCTCCCTATCCAAATAATGGAAAGTGCCAAAAGAAGCAAGTGCCCAAATAAGCAAGCCTCAATGGGTTTACTTATGCAAACTGACATTACAGTACTGCCAAGATGACTAAATTCTAGTGTTATCAGGATTCATGAAATTCAGCTTGTCTCCAGTGCCTGAGAACTCCTTTAGCAGGTCCAAATTAGATTCTACTATTTTATGTGTGAAATATAAATTTGAATTGTAACCAATTTATATCCTTTTCCTCCTTAAGAAAAATAAATGTTTGCTAACATTTTGTCTTCAAGAAAACATTATATTATACTTGTTATTAATTTAAAATCAATATGATGGACCAGTATAAAAGTGTTGTACAACTTAATTGAGATTGTACTTCTCTAATCTAATTCTTCTCAGCAATATAATATACTTCAAATAGTGAGGTATTTTTTCATGGAAAAAATGAATCTAAATTTAAGTTTTCAGGTTGTGTTTATTCATTTGCATTACTCAATACAAAAATATTTGTGTCTTTTTCTTTTTGTTTTTTTAGATGTCCCCAATATCAATGAAGATGTCGTACATGCATACAATACTTCAGAAACAGGATACAGCTGGCATTTCAGTCAGAGACAATTTTCCTTGGGGGCTCTTTCATTGCTTTAACACTAATCTGTGACAAAAAGGTCTTGTCAGATTCTTATTGCATTTAAGAAGCTTTTGGTGAGATTTGTATTGATCTGGAATAAGGCAACTGACAACATTGCAATAAATTTTTACTACTTAGTGCTGATCAATATGTGTTTTTCCTCCCAAACTTTTACAGCAAATTGCCTTGAATTTTTTTAGATATGGCTAAGATGCTGTTAGTGAGTAATATCTTATTCAAAAAGTTAAACATGCTTGATGAAAAGGAAAGAACCCATTATAATATAGTCTGCATTTTAATGGGATTAGTTTTATTTGATATGATATGTATGAAGTACACATACAAAGACATACAGACAAACCTATATAGATAACACAATGACTGATAGATACTATAAGAATCTGCATATACTATTTTTATATCGATCACCACGTAAACCTATAAATTATGCTTATTTGTCATGTTAAGATCCTAGGAATTATTAATATACAGTATAGTTTTTGTCTCTAATTACAAACTGGTGAATTGGAATGAATAAGTAAATATGTCAAAAAGGGCAAATCCATGACATCTAGTCTTTCTAGATGGCGAGGAGGTGGCCAGTGTATAGCAATAGAGTTAGTAAATAAACACATTGAGTACATGCAGTGTTAAAATTCATAGGAAAGACTGTTCCTAAAACCACTTAAATGAAATTGTTAAATTCCCCTCATTAAGCATTACAGATGTGAGTGTCCCAACCCTGGGTTGATAGAATTAGAAGGGGAAGGTTTCTGTGGATGCTTTTCAAATCCTTTGTTAAGGAATCATATGCCATTGATTCAATGTTACTGCAATGTTACTGTATGTATAGTGGGTAACTCATGTCCTTGTTGGAAACACCTAGTCTTTCTAGATGTTTAATAGTATACTGCATACAGTAAAAGTAGAGGGCTAAAGTAATGCCCTTCAATTACTTTTTGTAACTTCATAGGAATGGTTGTTATTTGGGAAAGGAAATTGTTAAGTTTGATGTCTTGGACAGCTTGTTGACTTTCACCGGGTGATGGATGAGTGTTAGGGTTGGGAAAGAAAGTATGCAGACGAAGCATTCTGTGCCCACTTATATTAGTTCAGATTGTTTATATGTGTATTTTAGTTAATATTACTGTATTAAAGGATAAGGCTATGCTCTGATATGTTAGAAGTAGCAAAATAATTCCGATATAAATATCCTTTCGTGAGTTTCTTGAAGAACTGCCTTCTGGGAATGACTTCTGTAAATACACTTCTTGGTGCTGGGGTAGTCCTGAAGTTAGTCACTGAAATGTTGAAGAGGGAAAAGAGAAAGGGTGAAGGGAAGGAGCTTTGCTAGTATTTCAATATCTGCAAGATGGTTTTAGATTATAACTTTATATCTAGATGTGTACTCTTTGCAAAGTACTTGTGTTTATTGTGCACAAAATTCATGCTTCATTTTACAACATTTAAGCTCTCTAGATGTCCTAAGTCAATGACACATGATTAAAAGCAGAGCTATTGAATGAGTCAATTTGTAAGTATCTTTTCGCTATCATTTTTAGAAAAGTTGCATCTTGGACATGGAATTGTGACGTGTCTGGGCAGCATGTGTCAGGACAGTTTCATTAGACTGGCAGGGGAGGGGCAGCGGAAAGCACACAGGAGAGGTGGGAGGAGTCAGTGCTGAGATTCACATTTTGATGAGAGCCTTTGATGTGTCTGCATATTCTTACTGTATTAAAGGAATACCTTAATTCACTGGGAACATGCTTTCTTGCTAATGCTTTAGCAGTAGAAATTCAAAAATAAACTCTTTTGGAAACTTTGTTCATCGTGTTCTTTGTTGCTTTGTGTCTCCTTTTAAATTAAGCATTGAAGGAATGCAGCATTTTAATGGCAACTCTGCCAATATGTCTATCTAGAGGTCTGTTGCTATTTCTGTCTTCATTAAAATCTTTGTCCCCAAGAAAGGTAGGACTATAATATTTTTTCTAACAAATTGTATTAGTATAGTTCATTCTTCGTTATCAAAAATACCCTTGTAGCTTTGCAATTTTAAATTGGTCAAGATTCAGGATATGTGGGAAGCATGATACACACTAACTACCATCACAAGCACACAAAATGAATGTTCTGCATGTACACACAGGACCTAGGACACATCCAACTAGGCTGCTTATGACTCAATGACTTTTTTCTCTGTTTCTTATGCTTTTTTTTTTGTTTCCTGTAATGTACATGTTAAATTTAAAGAAATACAAAATATTCAATCAATAAATATATCATTATATTCTACCCATACATAGATTTTATAAAAGTTTAAAGTATACTTTTCTCTTGTACTTTAAACTTTGAGGTATTAAATCAATGAAATGTGTTTTAATTATTGATATTTATTTTCAAAAACTTTTTTTTATTTTTTCTAATTAGTTTTACATGACAGTAGAATGCATTTTGACATATCATACATACATGGAGTGTTTTAGTGAGCTTTTTTGCTGCTGTGACTGAAACATCTGACCAGAACAATTTTAGGGGAGGAAAAGTTTATTTGAGGGCTCATGGTTTCAGAGTTTTTAGTGTTTAGAAGGCCGGCTCCAATCCTCTGGGCTGGAGGTGAGACAGAATATCATGGCAGAAGAGTGTAGCAGAGGGAAGCAGCTCATGTGGTGATCAGGAGGGGAGCGAAAGGGAGAGGGAGAAGAAGAGGGGGAGGGGCGGAGAGGGAGAGGGAGATACATAATATATACCCCATAGCCACACCCCACCTGCCTCCAGTTACCACTCAATTAATTCCATCAGGGAATAATTCACTGATTAGGTTAAGGCTATAACTTAATTGTTTCTTCTCCAAACCTTCTTGCATTTACTCATACATAAGTTTTTAGGGACATCTCACATACAAACCATAAAGTGGAGTATAACTCTCATTCTTCTGGTTGTACATGATATAGAATTACACCAGTCGTGTTATCATATACACATGTTATGGTTTGGATAGGAGGTGTCCCCCAAAAGTTCATGTGTAAGAGTGTAAAACAATTGAGAGAGGGTTCAGAGGAGAAATGATTGGTTTATAAGAATCTTAACCCAATCAGTGAATTAATCCCCTCGTAGAGACTGAGTAGTAAGTGAAGTGGTAGGGTGTGACAGGAGAAGGTGGAAATTGGGGCATGACTTTGGGGTATATATTTGTATCTGGCAAGTGGAGATCTCTCTCTTTGCTTCCTGATCACCGTGTGAGCTGCCTTCCTGTGCCACACTCTTCCACTACAGTGATGTTCTGGCTCACTTTGAGCCCAGCTTTCTATACACTAAGACATCTGAAATTATGAGCCTCCAAATAAACTTTTCCTCCTCTGCAAGTGTACTGATTGGGTCTTTAAGTTCCAGTGGAGAAAAAGCGGACTAAAAATGCACATAGAGTAATAATATCCGATTCATTCCATTGTCCTTCCTACCCCAATACCCCCTACTATCCCTTCACCACTTCTGTCTAATCCAGAGTACCTCTATTTTTCCCTAGCTCCCCTCACACACTTATTGTGAATTAGCATCAGAGAAAACATTTGGCCTGTGGTTCTTTGGGATTAGCTTATTTTGCTTAGCATGATATTCTCCAGCTCCATCCATTTACCAGCAAAGGCCATAGTTTCATAATTCTTAAAGGCTGGGTAATAATTCCATTGTGTATATATACCGCATTTTCTTTCTCCTTTCATCTGTTAAGGCACCTAGGTTGGCTCCATAATTCAGCTATTGTGAACTGAGCTGCTATATTCATTGATGTGGCTGCATCACTGTAGTATGCTGCTTTTAAGTCATTTGGGTATATATGGAGAAGTGGAATAACTGGTCAAATGGTGGTTCCATTCCAAGTTTTCTGAGGAATCTCCAGACTGCTTTCCAGTGTGGTTGCACTAATTTGCAACCTCACTTATTTTTCTTTTTTCTCTTTTCTTTTTTGCATTTCTTTCTTTCTTGCATCATCACCTCAATGTTAATATAACAACTTTCACACTGACTTCTCTATCAATCATATTCCTTAATGTAGAGATCTTAGGCTGTTAGAATAGGAAAAAAGAAAGTAAATTTCATTAATAATGGGATGAAATGACTAGAAGTGTAAGTATGATAAGTAATTCCATATTTTATTGTGGTATATTTTAATGTGAATTTTTATTAAACATACAAACATCTTTCTGCAAGGAGTGCCTAAAGATGAAATGTGTTGTTTTGAATTATTTAACTGACTGTAAATTCTTAGAACAAGAGTTTTTATTAAATCATGTTTACTGAAATCTCAGTGGAAGAAAGGGTTACTAAATGTATTTTTTGTTAAGAACATTTAAATAGTTAAACCCTAAAGTTCAATAAAATGTTTTCTCATTTCTTTTGTGTTCAAAATAAAATATATTTATTCAGTGAATGCCATATGTACCTGAGTATTAATCTGGATATTTTAATCACACACTTTTAAAAAATTGTAGTATATTTATCTTTTATCTATAAAATTTTTAGGCAATTTCTGTAGAAATTCTTCAATGAATGAAATCCCTACTTTCCAATTTAACTTCAGCTTTTGAAATATTTTACTTATTGTACACTCTGTTTTTCTGGAAACAGTGACCTTAGATTTGGACTTATGCCACGTGCATTTAACATTGTATTCTCTACTCAGCACCAAATTTCTTGGTTCTACAGAGTACCTAGAGCAAGAAACAGCACAGCATGTACAGCAATATCCTAGCAGTGACCCCATGGACTGCCATGCATGACTTTTGATGCTCAAGTCTCTCCATGGTTGAGTCATAGATAATCAAAAGATATGAGAATGAATTAGCACATTGGCCATAATAGTTCAGAGATGTCAACAGGTCTCCTTCAGCTTTGGTACATAACTATTTATGCTTTCTCACTCCCTGGGATACAAGACTTTTTCCCACTCTCAAAATAAACTGACTCTTAATCCCAGTTTTATATTACTTAACATGCAAATTCAATTCCTAGATATAGCTAATTATTATGGTTACAGTTTATAGGTGAATTCCATTTTATTGGTGTCTGTTACATGTAACCTTTTAACTTGCTTGAGTTAATGCTGTAAGAAAGATTCAAACAGGGTTCAAATTGTCCCACCCATATGATGCTACAGGAAAAAGCAAGAAACCCATATTTCTATTTATAAATTCAATTCAAGTATCCAGATATTAAAATAAAAAATCGTTGAGTTTTTAAAATATTATGAGGTCCTTATAATAATTATGATTTAATTGCTTTAATAACAAATTATTGTGACTTTATTATGATTTTATTTGAAGTGTTCACTTTTATATTTTTATTTCAGAATAAACATAAGACTAAGTATAATGCATAGGTGTTTTCATATTTTGATTCTATTCCTATGAAAAAATTGGCTATTATAATTTCTTTAACTTGTGTAATAACTTTCAAAGGATTTGTAAATGCTGCAGAAAGTTTATTTTCTTAAATTCTTAAGGACAAGATACAAACTACTACTTGGGTAAAACCGTGTGAATTAAGTTAAGACGGAAAGCCTTGTTCTTGATTCTCAAACAAAACACTATGTGTAGCACACCAAAAAATGTTGGTAAAAATATCTTTTAAATGACACTAAAGATCACACCCTAAATGACAAAACAGATGAAAATTCAATAAAGAACAGGAAAAAAGTAACATCAGGGTGTAAATCTAAAGAACTAAGAGAAGGCTGATATTGGAATTTGCCTTGAATTAACTGCCAGTACTTTCCTGGCTTATCGCCTGGGTTTTAATGGGCCACATGTCAGGAACAGGAGGCAATTCCTGATGCCCTTGAAGGGTGAGAAACTTGGATTTGAAAATCCTGAAGAAAATCAGAACTTAAACAGTATGTCATATTAAAGGGAAAAATGAAGAAAAACTCACCCAATAGAGAAAGACTAAAGAAACTTCCAAACGTGGACATATTTCCATGAAGTATAAGGAGAAAGTTGAATAAAATGTATTTCATCATAACTTACTTCTCCTCAAGCAAATAGTCATTTATGTTTGAGTTCAGCATCCTCAATAATTTTGGGATCTGAAAATAAGCCAAGAAAAAAGCACAAAGTTGTTCTTCATTGATAGTGCTTCCAGGCATACACTAAAAATAAATTTTAAAAATCCTACCTGAAGGAAAAACGTTTGAATGCAAACCACCAACGATATATACAGATAAAATTTTGATGAAAAACAAGCCCAGATGAAAAAATATTGTGAACATATGCTAAAGTCAGTCACAACGAGTTGAACTAGAAGAAAAGTAAACTACAGATTCAGACCTATAAGTAATATGATATTATGGTCCACAGAACATAAAATAATCATTAATCTTTAAAGTAATTAAGAATAGAGTAAAAGCAGGTTATACAATGGAAAGTTGAGAATAAGAATACAAAAGAAAAGTAACCTGAAAATAGAAGAACAAACTGTGTAGGTCAGTACTTTTTCCTCTCAAGGAGGACTAATGGTTTTGAACCATCCTCTTGCAGAGAACAAAGACAAATATGATCAGGAATGAATAATGAAGACGCAGCCATAGGTGCTTTCTCTGGCTTGGGTATGCTTGAGTGTGTTCCCAAGGGTTCATGTGTTAGAAGCTTGGTGTTGGGACTTTGAAGAAGTGGAGTTTAGTCCAGAGTAATTAGGTCATTGGGGGAACAGCCTTCTGAAGGTTTTTACCTAGTTGTCATGGCACCCTAGCTAGTTCTAGGAGATAGGTATGCTATACAAAAAGCAAGACTGATCTCTCCCTCCTCTGTGACTTTCTGTCTCACCATTCTTCCTTCTAGCATTCCTTCCAGGATACCATCTGCCCTGTCATGATATATTCAGGAGGGCACTCATGAAAGGCCAAATCAATAGAGCTGGCCAATCTTGGACTTTCAACCTCCAAAGCCGGCAGTTAAAAAAACCTCTTTTCTTCAAAAAGTTCTCATCATCAGGTATTTTGTTGTAGCAATGGAAAATGAACTAGTATAGAATTTGAGAACTACCAAATAATAAAATTTTGAAAAGATAAACCGTAAAGGGACAAATATCCAAGAGAAGAAGCTCAGTATAAGATACTGATCTCACTGCTAATGGTTACTGCCTTTCCACAAAATGACAGGACCAAGGTCAGGATTCTCCGGAAACACTGGTTTTCAATTTCCCATAAAGGAACAGGAGATATAAATCAATAAAATATTTGTTTTACTTCTGCGTGGTAATAACATCAGGATACACATATATGTCAAGAAACTAAAAAGAGACCCAAGAAATGAATTCACAAATGTGGGTTCTGGCACCTGTTATTGCTGGTATTGATATTCATTGGAGAGAGGCTAGAAAATCCAGTAAATGGTGATGGGAAAATTGATTCATACAACATTGGTTTGTTATCTCACTCCTAGGCTTCCTAACATCAGGGAAATAGCTCTCAAACTTCCTTCTAAATAATGACTGCTTGGCATTACTGCAACAAACTCAATTAGATTTCTTTTTATATAGCTTAAGAATTATTAAGAATATTAATCTTAAGGATCATTATTTTGCCCAAAGTGAAAAACAGTTTATATATGGATCAAGAACAAAACTTTGTAAGACAACATTTAAAATACACCCAGTCAAATTATAGAATTTACCTGGGGATCTTGGGTAGTAAACATTTGGTTTGGATATAAACATTTATGTTGATAGTGGTGCATTATAATTATGCATAATAGTGGGATTCATTATGACATTCATACATGCCAAAATCATTTAATTTAATAACCCTTAGGAATCAGGGTGGCAAACACTTCTTAAAATGAGATACAGAATAAAAAATATAAAGAAAGAAATTTGATAGATTTGACAAATTTCAAATTATCTTAAAAGAGTATAAAAGGAGTAGACAAATAAGTCACAAAGTAGGAAAAGATATTTGTAATTGTAGTAAGCAGATTATTAAAGGAATGAAATTTATAAAGTGACAACTCCATATATACGGGAATAGAAAACAAAGTTTCATCCTTTTAATTTCATTAGTAATCAGAAAATGCAAAATAAAACCACAGTTAGGTACCATTTCACATGTGATCAATTAGGTCCTATTCCACACTGATAAGCTCAGTAGAAGTTCAAAAGGTCTGAAAATTCTCAGTATTATCAATAACGGAGTAGTAGTTGAGATGCATCTATTGTTAGGAATATAAATTGGTTCCTAACAATAGATGAGGAAAACAAAATTTGTGTAGTAGCTATGATAGTTGAAATCACAAATATCCCATGACACAGCAATCCTGCTCCTAGTTATATACCCAGTAGAATTGTGGATTGGACTTTGCATAATAAAGAACAGCAAAACCTCCCAAGTTCCATGAAACTCTTTAATAGAATCCCAGTTTTAGTGCTCCCTGCCTCCTAGCATATCTCATGCTAGAAACAGAATAAGAAATGGTGAGACCCAGTACTGCTTCCATTATGTAAATTTCTGTACCACCATACTTACCAGCAAGACAAGTTTTCCTGAACTTAACATGACATTTTTCTAATTTCAGCATCCAACTTCACATCATTACCAAGTTAAATACACATAGCAAAATTTCAGCTCCAGTGTATATGCTATAGAAACATTTGCACAAGTTCATCCAAGCTGACTTAGTAATAGCAATGACTGAAAACAGCATTAAGGATCCATAATAATGGAATGCCTTAAGTTATTGTTATATATTCTTGCTTTGAAATACTTTGCAAAGTGGAAAGGAACAAAGTTAAGTTGATGAGTCTATTTAAATGAAAAAATCATAATCTGAAAAAGGAAATGATAAGAATATGCAAGTTACAGACCAATACACATAGAAGGAATCCTATTCAATGAGTGTTATGGTTTGAATACCAGATATCCACCGCAAAGCTCCTGTGTTGACGCAGGAGGAGAAATGATTAAGATTATGAAGTCTATAACCTGATTGGTCCATCCTAGTTTGAATTAACTGATTGGGTGGTAATGGTAGGCAGGTGGAACATGACTGGAGGAGGTGAGTCACTGGGGGTGTGCCCTGGAAAGGTTCATCTTCCCTGCAGTCCCGTCCCCTTTCTTTTTGCTTTCTGACTGGGATGACTAGGGCATTCTCTTCTACTATCCCCTTCTGCCATGATGGTCTGCCTCACTTTGGTCCAAAGTAACGGAAGCAACACACCATGGATCAGACCTCTGAAACTTGTGAGCCAAAATAAACTTTGCCTCCTCTAAGTTGTTCTTTATTATTTTTGTCACAGAGATGAAAAGATAATACAATTGAGTTTACTCAAACTTAAAAAATTGACAAAATTAAATTTTATCTTGTTTGTTTATTTTAAATAAACTTAAGGAAAATACAGTAACTTAGCTTCTTAATTTTCTCAGAAAAATGAGGAAAGGGTAAGAATAAGAGGCACAATGTGGGGCTGGGATTGTAGCTCAGTGGTAGAGCACTTGTCCAGCATGTTCAATTCCCAGTAAAAAACATAATAATAGAAAAAAAAAAAGAGGCATGACGTGCATAAAAACTAAATTATGACTACTTTTATTTCCTAAAGTGGGTGGCTTCTCATGAATCAAATCCATCAACTTTTTTTTAAACCATAGTCTTCCAAATATATCATATATTGAGCTGTAGGAAATATGTAAACAATGCTAATCTCAAATGTGATTATTTCTTGTCAAAGTAACTCTATTTACTAAAATTATAAGGCAGTAGTCTTGTGACTAGATGGCATTTTTTGGTATTTTTGAATGATATTATATAAGTATGCTGCTTGTAAAACGGTATTTATATAAAAATACACAAAATACACAAATATATTACTTTTTAAAAAAACTTTTGAAAAATATATGCCTCCCCACATGGGCAAGGTAACTGAGTTAATAACATGTACAACTCTGTGCAACTATCTTGGTTTAAAGCACATTTAATTTTCAAGGCAAACTCACATTCTCTGGAACACAATTTTTAGTTGTCATCCTGTGGACAGCTATCTCTGAGAATGGTGGCTGATGTTAATGATGAAATCTGAATTTAATGTTTTTTATTTCAAGTTTCACATCCATGGATTAAGTGTTCTCATCCAAAGGAAAATTAAACTATGCCAAGAATAATTTCCCATGAAAGTATTTGAATATTAGAGGTATTCAGAATTCTGTCATAGGAATATTGAACATGGTCAGTAGTGAAAAAATTTGGATTGGAGTTGCTGTTGATGTCTTTAGAAATAGAAATTTTTATGAATATCTTATTAGGGGGAAATTAGTTGCAAATGAAATATACTGGAATAAATATTGTCACACAAAATACCTCTGTATAAGCAACAAGCTCGTTTTAAGAAGGTGTCTACTGATTATATTTGACTCCTACAGTGTTTAGAACAAATTTTTAATGATAGTTGTCATATTAACTGCATATTGATTAATTTGTGATTCAGCATCAACAAATGTCCTGCTAATAAATGATCACAGTATTAAACTATCAACTATGTACAAAAGCACATTCAAACAAAAACTTAATGGTAGGAGATAAATATAAAATAATGTACCATATGTAATTACAGAATGTCATTGTGCTAAAGTAAATGAAGTTTCCAAAGATAATAGGCATATATCTCACTACTTCTTAGATTTCTAAGCTATCTTTTTTCCAAATAACATAATATATGATTTGGCTCTTAGTATTTTAATGATTCATAGATTTTGAAGAGAGTTACATATGAATAAAAATAAAATACTGTAAAGGCCAGAATGTGATGCAAAAGGTCAAAGATGCCTGCTATCTCTGCTAACAGTAAAGAAATATAGTTTAAGGATAAATAAAGACATGAGAGTAGAAACTGACTATAAATTTGGTATGAGATTAACTTTTTATAATTTTGTCATAGCTAAAATGAAATATTCAAGTGAGTACATAATTTATGTATTTATGTTGAAAAATTTGCAATACAGATTAAGCAGATAAAGTTCCATATATTTAATTTGCAAATAATAAACAAAATAAAAATCACTGTTAACAATAATTATTAATAATATCTCTTAACCAATAATGGAGTGATTTTTAAATCAGTAGGTATAGGGAACTGAAAATGACTACAAAAAAATGGTCTTTCTTATCCACAATACCCTTTGGTCTTTTTAGAATTAATTGTGTACAGGGATAATCTCAGTTTGGTTTCAGAAAGTTAGATGTTATTGATCTCAAGCTATAAATCAGTGACTAGAGAATAAATTATGTGTCCAAAGTAAAGCAAGCTTTTAAAAGTTTGCATAGGTTCAGTGCATATCTAAATTAAAACAGCTATCATAATGCCATTCTAGTCCACAATCACTGAAACAACCCACATTTTATAACAGACAGTAAAGGTTAATATAAACAATGGTTGAAGGGCAAGCTTTGATATACTTCTTTGGGGTTTCAACTAGGAACCTTTATTCCTGGGTTTGTTTGTAGTGTCTTGTTATAAGCCTCAGCTTTGTCTGGATTCAAATGTTCTTAGCACATTGCTGTAGAAGTCAAGGTGATATATTTCTTTACAATATTTTTGTCCATACATTAAGCTGAAGTTCTGTCTTGCCCACAATTGTTACAGAGAATTAAGACTTTTTTGCTTTGAGCCACGACTCTTCACTTGGGCCTGCAACCTGTCTCCATTGCTTTCTTAAACTTTGAGACATTCTGGCCCAACTCAGCTCATAGACATGTTGACCACTTGAGGAGTATCTGTCTAAAAGTTGATAAGAGAAGGTTGATGAGCTCTAAATTTACAGAATCTCTCAAGACTGAATACATCAAAACAAAAATAACTAAGATTCCACCAAGAGTGAGTTTCAGGCAGATAACCCTGTCCTTAGAACCAGAAAGCTGATTCTCAGAAAGCTGAGACTATGAATTTGGTAAATTTGGTATTTCATAATTTTCATGCCCTCCTAAGTGGAAGCGATCATCTCATGATGGGAACTGAATTCCCTTCAAGTAATAAGAATTATTCAGAGCCCTCAAAACCTTGCAGAAACAGACCTGAGAAAATGATCAAGCAGATGATAGTTTGACCAAACATACCTACTGCCTCTCCCCATTTTCAACCCCACCTACATAACTTGAAGTTCTTTGTCAGTACCCCAAAGACAGGAATTAGGATGCAGGTCCTCTATTTTCTTCACAGTGTGGCCAAACTGAATATCAGTTCCTTTCTTGCTTAATTTCTAGCCCCTGCAATTGGATTTTTGAGGTAGCAGGTGGCTGAATCTGGTCTAGTGGGACCCACAGAATCATGTCCTTGGTCTGAAACTCTGGTTAGAGGATTAATTCTCACATTAAGTAAATTCTGATCACATTCACCCAGGATTTAGCACTTCTTAGATGGCTAAAAAGTAAATTTAAAACCAGCGGTATTGGCTGACTCTTCATACCAAAGTACAAAGTGAGTTCCCTTCCAATACATCACTTACTTTCCTGAACCATTAGTGTGCATTATTTGAAAAATTAAAGATAAAGTACTTTGAAATTCTTATATGCATCCTTGTAAACTTTATGTTTGTCATAAGTCAAGTGAAGATAAGGGCATAATTCAAGTACAAGTTCCCCTGATAAATCCACAGGTTTATTGTTTTGTTGTAATGTTTTTGTTCTATTTTTTAGTGAATGCAGATTTTATAAATGACATTTTAAAATATGTAAACAATACATGGTATACCCTGCATGGATGATTAGGTATCTGAGAGCCAGAATTTCATTTTTTGTTTTTATTCTTATGCATGAGTATTTAAAAAACTTTTATCTCTTGTTTTTGTTAGGCATGAATGATCAAATATTTCAGAACTAGGAATTTTTGTCTTATCAAATTAACTAAATTGTGTAAAGCCCTTAGAATATACATATTCTTGGAAATATTAATAAGTGTCTTTGTTTTAATGCTGAGCCACTTTTGGGAAAAAAAAATGAAATCTATTTCTCTTTCTCAGAAATTCATAAAGATTATTAGCATCTATTTAAAAATCTCATGAGTTTTGCTGTTGGAGATTGAATTCTATTTGTTTAAGTCAAGAAAATTTATCAAGAACAGCAAAATTAACGTCATTTTTTTCCTGCAGAATGCCAATCAATATCTCATAAAACAAAAAGTTTCTTAAAAACATAATGAAAGCATTATAATACTTATTTGCATTTTTATTAAATGCTAAGAAAAGGTGCTAAATTGAGTGGAAGCATCACTTCAGGACACTAACAACTCAGCTCTTCACTTCCTTTAGTCATGCTGATTTTGAACATTCCCCTTTGCCTGTTTTAACTTTGACTCCATTTTGAGTGGAAACCAAGAAAGCAATCAATGGTAATATCAGATCTCATTAAAATTATTTACTTCATATATTCAGGTTAAAAGCAGCCATCTTTAACACAATAAGCAAAATGTTAATATTACCAGTAGAATTTATATATACATTCAGTATGTATATTATAAAATATACAGAATAAAGAGAATCAATTTTATCAAATGTATCACTTGTAACTTTGAAAAGAAGAAAAGGAAAATATGCTATTAGACTTTTTTATTAGTGGCAAATTATCATGATAACCTCTTCATTATAGCAAGACTTCATTAAAGTGTCCTTTCATAACCATATATTATATTTTATGATAATTTTATGTCACTTACAGAGGGAATTAAATTAATGATTTAATAATACCTTTAACCTTCCTGGAGTTAGTTCTGCATGATAAACAATATAATAACTATATTTAAATGCATCCTTTTAATTGGCCATCACACTAATTCTTTTGTAGAGTAATAAATTGGCTAAGCCATTCTTATTATTTGTTCTGTGTATACTGCAATTACATTTGCAGCATGTTTGAAAAGGAATATTAATGTAGACTTAAATTAGCATTGTTACACTAAATTAAATTGTAAAATACCTATCCATAAATGCCTGGCTCTGGCATTGTACCCTTAATTCAACTATGCTTCTCACTTAGGCCAACTATGTAGTTCTATGTAGCTGGCATGCTTTCTAGCTGGATAAGAGATAAAGCTGAGATGTGAAAGTTTTTTAAAAAGAAAGAAATATCCATAATGCATGAATGAGAGATAATCATATGTTTATTTGGAAATTTGACAGCTTTTTCTGGGGAAATGATTTTAACAGAGTTTGGGATAAAGACAGAGAATTTAAATTTCTTACATTTCAATAGATCTCCAAGAGTTGTATTTTTAACTAACTGCATGAGGATTAAAGTTTATTAACTAAACAGGCATAAGAAGTTTTTTTTTTAATGAACCCTACAGTCTGACACAGCTGAGTGATATGACTCCTATTGCAAAATAATAATAAAGGACATTACTTCCTTGCTTGATTTAAAAGGTAGGCTTAGTAATGTAGGGGTGAACAAAAGAAATGCAAATGATTAGATCTCTAGAAAATAGAAAAGATGAAATTCATGTATGATCCATTTTAGATATATAGATACATGAAAAGGCTTTTTATAGAAAAGAATTATTAATGAAATATATAAGGAACACAGGACAAGATAACATTAAATGTGAAATCATAGTAAGACAGTTTTTTTGTTTGTTTGTTTTAAGGTAATAGAAATGTAACAGAAAATGAAAATCATGCTTTGAGAAAAATCTGTGGTACTGTTTTTAAGTAAAAAATTCATCTGAAAATCGGAATAAAGCCATATAAAATATATTTAATGATATTAAATTTGAAAAATATAATCTTACAATTTGGATAATAAAATATGTGACTAACATAATGGATATGCTATATTTCATTAATAATAAAGTGCATTTTGTCCAATTTTAACATGATGGAATTTTAAGGATGCATCTTACAATAAGATGAAACTGTGAAATTTGATATGTAAATTATTGCTAAGATTTAAGTGATTGTCTCTCAGAAATAAATAGTTCAAATTCCTAACTTCCAAAATGATCATATTAGGAAACTGGAATATTTGGGAGGTACATTAGGTTATGATGGCAGAATCCTGGAGTGGAATAGTGCCTTCTTACAAAAAACATAACAGGGAGCTGGCTAGTTCCTTCTGCCCATGGAAGAAGATGCCTTCTGTGAGCCAGAAAGTAGGTCTTCACCTGACACCCATTTATTGAGGCCTGGATCTTGAATTCTCCAGTGTCCATAAGTATAAAAAATAAATCTCTCTTGTTTATAAGATACACAATTAATGGCATTTTTTTAGAGCACCCTGACATTTATTCAGGATAATAAGACATTTATTTTGGATAATAGAATCATGTTATCTACCATTCAGGTTAAGCAACAGAACAGCCCTAAAACATCACTGTGAACACCTTGAACACCTGTATGTCCGGGTGCAGTTGCCTTACACTTCTCAACATGACAAACTAAACCAGTATTCTAAGAATGGACTTCATAATTTTCCTTCTTTTATTATAGTTTTAATAATATATATGTGTATACACCCCAAATACATAGTATTTTGGTTTCTTTAATTATAAAATGTTTTCATGATTTCTGGTTTTTTTCCACTTCATATTCTGTTTATTTATTTTGTATATGTCTGCCATTGAACAGTAGTTCAATATTTTTCACTTCTGTATTACAGCCCAGCTTATGAATATATAGCATGTATCCATTTTCCTACCCATAGGCAGCTGTTTTACATTTTATTTTATAGAATGTGAAAAAAAATCTGTTGTTAATGTTTTCCACATTTCTTCTGAGGTATGCATTCAACATCCTCTCTACAGTTATGTGTAGTATTGGAATTCCTGGATAGTAGGTAAATATTATTTAATTTTCAAACACTGCTCCATGTTTTCTGAAACAGATTTATAAATTTAAAGAGATGCTGTCATGATAAAAATAACTGTTGTTCTTATTAAAAAAAAAGATGTCAATAATTTGTTTTGACATTTCATATATTTGTTGAACATTCCAAAGCTCATTTTTTAAATTTCTATTATGCTTATATGTGCTATTTTCTAATTGCTTTGAAGGGATTCTTTATGTACTTTGAATAATGTTTTTGGTCCTTCACATGAGTTGTAAATATCTTTTCCCCATGTTTGGGTTGTCTTCCAACTCTTTGATGTTATCTTCTGCTGAAAAGTCCATTAAGATATTATAATATTGCAACATTCATCAACATTTTCCATTATTGGCTACACTGTCTATAAAGATATGTCTATATTCTTTCCAAATATTTAATATTTTACTTTTCCAAATCCAGATTCCCTTGTTTGGTAAATGAGGAGGTTGGATTTGATCTAAGGGTCATCTTGTTCCTAGGGAAGTCAGTTAGAGTTTTCATAGAAGATGAACACATTGCTGTGTTATCTATCACAGACTTGTTTTTATAAAAAAGGACAGAAATTTTTCTAAAAACAAATCTTACAGGAGAAACAAGAGAAAACCTAGTCTGATACGCGAAAGAACATATTTAAAACTTTGATTACTCTTGAAACAAATTGTCTAATAAAAGTGTCTTATTCGCCCTTGGGGAATTACAGAAATATTAAGAGAAGGTTTAATGTAAGAACTTTCTTGTACCTCAGTAAATGTTCGAATGTTTGAGTGGAGAGTCATTATTGTGGGTGTCTCTTATATAAAGTAGGATCTGGGAAACTAAATGTTTTAATACATAATGAGTTTGAAATTATCCCAGATATAATTTGTTACTGGATCTTCCATTCATGGATGATCTTTTAGAACAATCAAAAATATATTGGATAAAGTTGACAAAAATGAATAGGTAACTAATATGAAATTATAAACACTTAAGAGCATATTATCTAAAAAACACATTCAATAGAAACATGAACTTGAAATGAATAATTTCTAAAACCATTAGGTAGTTATTATTACCTAAATAAAAATAAAATTTTCATGAATTAGAAATAGAACTTAAATAAGATGCATATACATAAAAATTCATTTTACTGTAAAGCCTAGAGTCTTTTGACTCCAGTTTACAGGTGTTTTGAACAGGACTCCTTTCTAAGCCTCCTCCTTGTGGGTGCATAAGAACCTTTACTCTGGGAGTAGTTTCATCCTGCTCTAAGTACCTCCAGATAAGGAGACAGTTTGGGTAACTGCAGTATCTTCTTATGATACTATTTTCTACTGTTGTCCACTCAGTGGTGCCTCCATAACTGGAGACATCATGAAACCAAGCTAGATACACCTGGAGGAATAATAACATTGAGAAAGGAACAAATACCTAGGAGCTCATAGCACTTACAGATATTCAAGTTCCATGCAACTTAAGTGAAGCAACCTCACTGAACACCTGAGATATTCAACAGGGACTGTAGGAAGGCCCTACCTTGAAAGCAGAACTAGTTAATTCCCAGAAAAAAAGTGATGTCTATTCAAATTAATGAAGCTTAAAAATAAGTCTGGAAAGGAACAAACTAAGCCATAATTAAATTAATTACTATTCAGAACAAAACATTCTTTAAAGAATGACTTTTAAAAACACAGTAGATACTCAAATACATCTACAATGCATTACATACGATAAAGATTAATTGACTTGCACAAGACAGGAAAAATCAACCAATGCAATTGAAACATTCCCATAAATGATAGGAATGATAAAATTGGCAAGAAAAAATGTACAACTATTATAAATATGTTCAAGGAGCTAAAAGAATATGTAATCCTAATCGAAATCATATGAAATTGTTCATAGAAATCGAAAGGTTGAGTATGTTTATATGAAATATGCAAAGTACTTCTGAAAGTAAAATAATTTTGATAAGGAAAAACAAAGTTGTAAGATTTAAACCATATATTTTTAAGATGTACTACACAGCAATACCTTAGAAATCAAAATGATTACAAACAAAAAAGAAAAAAAAAAGATAAATTACACATTGTTGCATTTGAAAATATGGGTTCTTTATAAGATATTGTTAAAATAAGTCAGAAATAAAGAGATAAAGAAAATTCAAAAACAAGAAAATAATATTGTTTCTATATGTATCATCTATGATATATATCAGATATACAGCATGTATATAATATATATGATACATAGCATATACATAAACATTATCTTTATAGATACATATATACATACACATGTATCCTGATTTTATGTGTATATATATATATATATATATATGCATGTAATATTTACAAATAATACCAAAACAAATAACCAAAGGAAAGTAGGCAAAATCCTTGAATCAACCCTTCACACAATTAAATATATAAGTGGTTTAAAAATATTAACCATCACTGGTAATTAAGAAAATGTAAATTAAATTTATAATCAGATACCACTGCACTCTTTTTAATATAATTTAAAAGACTAAGCAGAAAAAGTGTTGATCAGAATCTGGAGCATGTGTACTCTCATATACTACTGGTGGAAATATAATTCAGTATGCCTCATTGGGTTTAATATATACTTACATCACAATTCAGCAGTACCACTCTTAGATATTTACACAAATAAAATCATGATAACATTTATTCATATAACAACTTATACAAAATTTTTCGTCAATTGTATTAATAATATTTTCTAACTGGAAACAACTCAAGTGATGAATAAAAGGTGGTTAATGATTAAACTAACACTAATATATTCATACAATGTACAAATGTTAGCTATGAAACTAAAAAAATACTGATACAAGGAACAACATGTTCAATTAAAAAGAAATAATACTGACCAAAGATAAGAAAACATAACCAAACATAAGAAAAGTATCTACAAAAGTCAAAATTGGAATGCTTTCTCTGATATGAAGAAGCTAGTCCAAAATAACTAAAAAGAACTGATAAAAATAATTTTTAAAAGTCTGCACAATTTAATGTACATTAATCTTCAGAAAAGACAGATATGTACTTACAGAAAGTAAGTTAGTGAGTAGATACCCAAAGCTGTGTGAATGAGATAAGGAATTATTACAAAAAGGAAAAGGCAAAATTTGTGGGATATGAAAATATTCTATGCTTGAATTCAGTAACTTTTATGCTTTTGCTAATACTCATTGAAGTGTGCATTCAAAACGTAAGTATTTTGTTGTATGTAAATTTTATCTCAGTTGTTCATTATTTAAAACTGGGGGGTCAGATTTTAAGCACCAGTTTAAAGGTTAAATTTAACTTTAGGAGGATTACAGGAGTGTATACCAAAATCTTAGGCCAAGTAAGATTTTAAAATAATTTTAATTCATATGGCCTCTGGAAAAAAAGATTTAATTGAGGACAAAACCACATTTATTCACTAAAAGTGTGGTAGAAGTCATTAAGATATCTCTAATAGTTTTATCTGTATTATTTTGTGTTTTCTTTGTTCTATATCACACACTGTAATGGTTAATTCGAACTGTCACCTTGATTGGATTAAGAGATGCCTATGATTAATCGACTTCTGGGTGTGTCAATGAGGGCCTGTTTAGGAATGATTGGAATGTGGGATAGTGAACTGAAGTGGAGACCCTCCCTACACGTGGGCAGCACCACCCAATAGGATGGACTAAAAGCTGGAAAAACAAGGAAGCAGATGCAGATGCAAGCTCCACTCTTCTTGAATGGATTCTTGGTTGCTGCTTCGATTGTCTGAGAATATTGGACTCTTGTTTTTTCACTCTTCCAAAGCCAACTTTGCCTGTGATTCTGCAGGGAGTTTCCAGAAGCCTTGTTCTTGGAATAGGGTAGCACTGTTTATCCTTCTTGTTCTGGGTTTTCCGCCCCTTGAACAGCACAGCTACTGGTTCTTCCAGCTCTCCAGCCTGCAGATGGCCATTGGGGACTACACAATTTCTGGTCATGTAAGCCAATCTAATAAATCTCCTTTTTATAATCATACTTCCTGTTGATTCTGTTCCTCTAGAGAACCCTGACTAATGCACACACTAACATACACTTGTCATATAAAGTGGATTTTTTGACAACTGTATAATATATAAAATTTTCATTCCTCTGTCTTCAATGCTTAAAGTTCAGACCTTAAATAAAGAAACCTTGTCAATTATAATTATATATTTCTGAGTATATTTGTTCCATTAAGTAATTGCACACATTTTTTTCAAGGTTAAAATTAAGTAGATGTAACTTTTATTGCATGTGGTACAAAAAAATAAATGTGTCTCCTGTCATGGATGGAGTATTAAGAACAACTGTACATTTGTTGAGAAAACAAGCGATTCTGGATTAAAAGCTACTTGTAACAGCATTTTTCCTTTATCAAGGACCTTTCCATCCATAAATTATATACCTATAGAATATAGCAGCATGAACTTTGTTATGTTATACTAAATGTGTATCCAGTCACTATGGTCTACATGTTTGTGTGTCCACTTAATAAATATATTAAATTCCTAACACTCAAAGTGATGGTAATAGGAAGGTGGGGCTTTTGGAAGGTGACCAGGCTGAATCAGATTAGTGTCCTTTGAGTCCCCAGAAGCTCCAATTCCTCTTCCATCACATGAGAATGCAAGTGAGAAATGCCATCATCCATGAAACAAAATCTGGATCTTCATTTACCAAATATGCTCCCACCTTGATCTTAGGTTTACCAGGCTCCAGAACTGTGAGAAGTAAGTTTCTATTGCTTATGATCTTCCCATGTGATGGTATTTTGATATATTAGCTAAAAATGACAGACATCACTTTTTTGTGAATTTTATTTCAATTAGTTCAGAGTATTGTACTCTCACTGAATTAATATCATATTCTCTTTTTTAAAAATATTGATGTAGATTTGGACAACTGACAACTTAATCAATAAATATAATGATAAGATGTTAAAATGGATGATAGCAGAAATTAAAATTACTGGTTCATTGGCCACAAAAAGAGATGGCCATTCTTTTTGTCAGTTGCCACAATAGCAATACTAACAATTATTAATGATGAAGCAGCTGCTGTAAAGTAGATATGCTGGGCATTTTCATACATTGCCATCTTAATATAAATGAAAATAATTCATAACAATATTAGCATTAATACTAGCAAATAATCACACGGAACTACTATGTACTAAGGACAATTCTAAGTACCTTACGCAAAATAGCTCACTTAATTTTCACAATAAGCTTGTGTGTCAGGCACTGGTATTGTTGCTATTTTCTAAAATAGGAAAGAAAAACACAGAGAAGTTAGCTCTTTTGTTGAAAGTACTGTAGAAAGTAAGTGTCAGAGCCTAGAAACCACAGTCATTTAGAAATGTAGTATTTCTGGGCCATGTACAGATGAGGATCTGCCTTCTGAGAGATTAAGTCAATTGCAAAATAGTCAACAACAGTAGTAAATTAGAACTTGAATCTAAGTTTCTCTGACTCAAATACTGTGTTGTTTCTGCTTTGTTGTATATAATATTGAATGAATATTAGCACTGTTTATTTCAAAATGTGAATAACTATTTGCTGGGTTCCTGCTACATACTCTCAATTCTGCTAGACCTAGTGAAAAATACATATGAATGAAAAACTAATAATAAAACACACTTATCCCAGGAAATCTCATGCAGAAAAGCAGTAAATGGTATGACATGATAAATGTTAAGAAATAGATTGTTAGAAAGTTCTAAAAATATGAGATAATATCTCTCCATACAAGAAAAGTAAAGAGGAGAAAGAAATCCATGAGATATGCAGCAGTCGAGATAAGCAGTACAGAAGGGATTAGGGTTGACCTAGACTAAGAAAGGTAGTGTAGATGTTGACAAGTGGATAGGAAAATCAAATTCACTTCAAATGAGGAGGGAAATGGCAAGCAATTCAAAATAGTAAGACAGTTTTCAGAAATAATTCTTATTTACCTGGAGCAGAATCAAACTGATTACAGAGTGAAGAATAAGTAGTTTGAGTAAGTTGCTCAGAGGAAAATAAGTGGAAACAAACATTTGAAAATCAAAAAAAGAATACTGTGCTTGCAGAAAAGAGTAGGACTTTATTAAGATCTTTGTGCAGAGGATTCACACATAGTAGATGCTCAATAAATTAAAAATATTGTTGTTAATCATATATGAATTCCATAAAATTTTTTGGAGCAACTTCTCTTGTGTCTGCTAGTTACTGACCACATATATATGAAATCAACAGAAGAGAGACAGCTAAGTTCTTTGTTAGTCAAATAGAAACAAGAGAGAGAGTCACTATGTTCAAAAGTGTTTTTAGTTGGACCAGGATTAGATTTAGCAATTTTAAAGTTTCATAGATATGCATATTATTTTACTATCTTCTAGTAAAATATAAAAAAATGCTTACACTTAAAAGACTTTATTTAAAATGAACACTAATTTTGTTTTTTGTTTGCCTGTTTTATATTCCTATAACTATTTTTCCAAAATAAAACTCTTCTTTTTGTAGATTTTTTAATAGAAAAATAAATCATTACACAGAAAATGCTGCAATTTTTTTTTTTTTTACATTACTAATACACTAAAGACAGATAACAAACAGATCCATGTTCAAATTCTTCTGTAGCAACTATTCCTGAAATCATTGTTATTTCTTCTCTCAGGACTTAAAATGTTTACCCAGGAAGTTTTCAAATCTGAGCCAGTTTTGGTAAAACTGAAAATCAGATATAAAGAAAAGCAATATAGCCTTAGGTACAATTGGCTTACCTTGGCTTTTTTTTTTTTTTTTTTTTTTTTAATTCATTAAAGAGCACTCCTAAAATGGGCATAGACATGGGATTTGTGTCCAGATTTCAGTTCCTTCCATTTCAAAGCTGGCAGCTGCTTTATAAATGCCTATCT
Organism: Sciurus vulgaris; assembly: GCF_902686455.1. Lineage (NCBI taxonomy): Eukaryota > Metazoa > Chordata > Mammalia > Rodentia > Sciuridae > Sciurus > Sciurus vulgaris. The sequence goes on along the minus strand of NC_136470.1, from coordinate 33,621,205 downwards.
CTATTCACAGGAAGATGTTATGACCATATGGGCAGATGAGCTAAACCCATTTACTATTGAGAAAACAAGTCACACGTGCCTATACATGCTAACATCTGTGTTTGCAGGGCAACACAAGAATATTTATGAATACCAAGTGGTCAATGTGTTTTTATGTGGGGTTTGTAGATGAAGGCACAGGGAAGGGCTATTCTCTATAAGCAATATGTCAATCACAGTACCAATGATGTCTGCCTAGTCCTAACTAGTGGAAGTAGAGTACTTCAAGTTGCACCTGAGTATGGTAGAGCACTAAAACAAGAGTAGTGTTTGCAAAATAACCTCCAGCAGGAGGTTATGAAGTCAGGTTCATTGCTGAAGAGTATAAAGGTCATATATAAAGGAATAGGAAAAAGAAATAGGAAAGAGTGCTAATTTCCAAGGATGAACTACAGGATACAATTAAGTTATATGTCTGGGAAGATCAAAAACAAGAAGTGAAATGTATGAAAAACACTGAAGAACTACTGTAGAATAGTAGAACTATGATAGATGGAGACTATATAGAAGACTTCCCTTTCGTATAATCATAACAAAATTTGTTCCAAGAGGTGTGTTTACAGCTGTGTGAGTCTGAACAAAGTTAACATAATCACATGAGCAATTTTGTGGACAGTCTCTTCAGCTGTCACTACACAGGCATGGGGGACAAAGATACCCTTTATTTTATGGGCTAGTGCATATTGAAAAGTGTTTGACCTATGGGTAAGAGGCAATATACTCCAATTTTATTTAGCAACATTAAATAAAAGTGTAAGGCAATTGAACTAGCTATTTGACTAGGGAAATTATGATAACTCAGAGCAAAAGTTTATTTGTAGTCTAATAAAATAAGTTTAACCTTGGTGAATGGAGAACTTTGCTGTCACTTTAGCAGAGGGTATCATTGAGAAAAACAGTGGTAATTATCTTTTGTTTTTTAAAGGATCCTCCCAGCAAAGAAAGTCAGAGCTAGAAAGAGTCAAGGATGGATTCCCTGTCAGATTTGGGAGGGAATGTGGACCTATGGGTGCCTTAATTACAAATTTCTCACATCTAGACCCGTGATTTTAGCCGCCAAATTTGTGGTACTTTGTCAAAGCAGCCCCACAAAACAGAACACATAACCTTCATCTTTTTTAAAATAGATTTTATTTTCCAGAGTACTTCCAAGTTCACAGTAAAATTTGTTGGAAAGCACACACACTCCAACTACCCTATCAAAATCCTGCACCAGAATGAGACGTTTGTTACAATTGATGACCTACATTGATCCATCATTATCACTCAGAGTCCATACATTGGGGATCATTCTTGGTGTTGTGCAACCTTGGATTTGAACACATGTATAAATAACATGTATACACTAATATGTATCATACAAAGGAGCTTCCCTGTCCTAAAATTCCTCTGAACTCCACCTATTCAACCTCTTTCCCTCCATAAAATCTGGAAAGGACTGATGTTTTGCTGTCTCCAAAGTGATGCCTTTTCCAGAATGTCATGTGACTGGATTCATACAGTATTTAGCTTTTATGAAATAAATCTGTTGCTACAAAATTCATGTGTTAGAGCCCGAACCCCCAAATGACTGTGATATAACCCTTAAGTAGGTACTTAGGGTTAAATAGGATAAGGTTGGGTATATAATCTAATATTATTGGTGACCTTAAAAGAGAAGAGTGAAAGATACAAAAGAGATTACATATAAGGACAGCAGGATGTAGCCATCTGAAACCCAAGGAGGGAGACTCAGGACAGACCAAACCTGCTGACACCTTGACCTTGGACTTGTGGTTTCCAGGAGTGAGAAATAAAATTTCTGTTATTTAAGCAACCCAGTTTGTGATATTCTGTCATGGCAGCCCTAGAAGACTAATATAATGAATATAATGAAGATTTTTGGGGGGTTGTCTTCTTTCACTCAACATGTATTTAAGTTTCCTCCTTAACTTTTCATGACTCGATAGCTCATTTTTTTTTAGGGCTTAATAAAATACCATTGTCTGAATGTTTCTCTGTTAATCCATTCACCAACAGAAGGATATCTTAGTCAATTAATGTTCTGGCAATTTTATGAGGAAAGTTGCTGTAAATATTCACGCACAAGTTTTTGTGTCAACATGTTTCACCTCACTGGGTAAATGCCAAGGAGCACAGTTGATGGATCGTGTGGTAAGAATATGCTTTGTTTTTGTAAGAAACTGCTGTTACCCAAAATGGTTGTGCAATTTTTCATTCCCACCAGTAATAAATGAGAACTTATGTTATTCTACAGCCTCACCAGCATTTACTTTTGTCTGTGTTTTGGATTTTGTCCATTTTGATATGTTTGTAACTGAATCCATTTTTGTTTTCGTTCATGGTTCTCTAATGATACGTGATGCTGAGCATCTTTCCACATGCTGATTTGCCATGTGTGTAACAACTCTGGTGAAGAACCACCTTTGTCTTTTTTATTTTGTGTAATTGCAATATTCTGTTGAAGCCTTGGAAAGGAGAAACATGATTTAATTTCTGTCGTAAAGTATCATTCTGTCTACTTCAAGTGACTTGGGTGGGAGGAGGCATAGATTGTCAACAAATTAGCACAGAAACTACTTCACAAATTTAAAGGCTGTTGTTAAAATTTAGAAGGGTTTCTACAAGATAGTAGGATTAAAAATGAGGAGTAACGGTAAGGAAATATATATATGCACACATATATATGCATGTATATTACCTTGAATGATATAATACATATATATTATATCACACACAGAACTGATCACTTCTAGCCAGTTCTTTCACACAAATGCACTCACAGTAGGGTTTACTGTTGGATGAGATATGTTATTGAAAAAAAATGAAAGAATCCGAAGTTAAGATGACTAAGATCTTTGTCCAAATATCTGAATAATTCTTGGTGCTACTTACTATATTGCAAAGCAGTGTGATAGGAGCTACTGAAAAGTAAAAGTCAGCGTGATTTCTTTCACATTTGAACCTCTTCATTTTTCACCTCCAGGTAGTTTACTTGGGAAACAGGTTACAGATGCTCTTGCTTCTTATAACTGAGAATCAGAGCGTAAATGTAAATTAGTTAAATATTTTCTCTTATAGGTTTATACTTCTGTATTCAAAATATGTTCATAAATGCAGTGTCATTACCAATAAAATTATGACTATTCTTGACTGAATGAATCTTCTTTGGAATACGTCTCCATAACAAGGTTTCTCAACAATGACATTCAGGGGTGGACAATGACTTCTTGTAGGAGACTGTCCTACACAATGTGGGGTGTTCAGCTGCCTTCCTGCCCTCTCCATTTCACGTGACAGAAGTTATCTCCAGATAAGTCCGCTGCCTCCAAGGCAGGGGCAAATCTTCCTTTTTGAGAGCTGTGACTCTATCTAAATATGGAACTTTGTTTTCAATTTATGTTACAAAGGATTTTGAAATGTTAAGTAATCATTGTGAGAAGGAAGAAAACACTGAGAGAGCAGAATTTAACTTAGACAACTAAGTTATTTATTTTTGTCACGTATAGGTTATCTAGGGAAGATTTTTTTAAAAAGTATCTGTTGAAGTCTTTGCCTATTATTTAATTGGTTTGGTTTATCTTTCATTTTTTCATTTTCTCTTTGAGGTGTGTGTGTGTGTGTGTGTGTGTGTGTGTGTGTGTGCGTGTGTTATATACCAGATGTAATTTTTTTAATCAGGTATGTGGTTTGCAAATACGTTCTCCCATTCTATAAGTTGTGCTTCATGTATTGGTAATGTACTTTGAAAAACAAACCATTGGAAGTTTGATGAGAAACAATGTGTCTTTATTTTGTTTTATTTCTTATGCTTTTTATTATCTAACACAATGTCCTTAAAATTTACTCTATGCTTTCTCCCAAGATTTTTTATGGTTTTAACCTTAACATTTTAAGTCCGTGGTTCAGTTTGTTTTGTATGTAATTTTTGTACGATAGGTATGAGTCCAAATTTGTTCAGTTATTCATAAAATATAATTGTGCTGACATCATTTGTTTAAAATAGAGATTGTATTTTATACACCTTATGAAATATTAAATAGTATTGGTCATCAGTTTGACATAAAATATGCATTGTAAAATTGTTTCATTTTTCTCAGAAGGTATCAATTAAACTTGTGCTAATATGCTTTCTAACATAGTAAAGATATAGAAAAATTAAAGAGAAAATGGCAGAACTTTAAATAAAATGATCATGTGAGTAAAGTATGTTGTCTTCGAAAGTATTTTTATTATTATTAACTTTCTGAATAATATAAATGTATATATATATTTTATTAGGATGGTAAAATTAAATATAGCAGTGATCTTGTATTATCCTATAATCAATAGCATATAATCAACTTCATGATTGATTTTAAGTATAAACAATAATTATATTTACAATATAGAGGGAGAAAATAAATATCTATTTGCTCATTAATATATGTTACTACCTTTATAGAGGCAGTCAGCAGGTAAAATAAAGGTGAAACAATCCATGTGGGTATCTGAGGAAGTAATGTGAATGTGAAGAACTGAGATGGTAGCATGCCTGGTTGGTTTGAAGAAAGTGCTAGATTGATTATTAAGAATGAATGAGGAAGATAACTAGAGATTAGATCACCAAGGTAGTGGGGAGTCCAGTAACATTGAACCTTATGGGTAAAGATCTTACTCAGAATGTGAAGAAAAGCCCTCAAAGGTCTTCTAAAGGACTTACAAATATGATCTAACTTATTTCTAAAACAGGCATTCTGTGTATTGTGCCAAAACTATATTCAATATTAGAAAATCAAGTTTAACATAAAAACAGAAGATACTATCATTTTCATGCTTTAAATTATAGATAGAATGGTATCATTATATAGTCTCATGTTTCATAGAATAAAATCAGTTATGAAAGATAAGGCAGCCCCCAAAGTAAAAGAATGATTTTAAATACTATTCATTTTCTTAGATTAAATCTAAAAAATCAATTGCATTATATTGTTTTACAATTGCCTAAATATAACTAAACTTACTGAATCAAGATTTCTGAGTTAGGGCCTTAGTAAACCTTTAGTAAACACTCATGAGTATTTCTGATACACAGTACTTATTAAAAACTGCAACCACAATTTATACCAAGAATTAGGTAATTTACCCACAAAAATTATATGCAATACAATTTTTTTCATATTAGTACCATTTTAGAAAAATCACACATATAATTTTACATAAACTTTGAAAAATTATTTCCAAATTTAGGAAATTATTATTATTCCCTAGTTTTCTGGATTAATAGTCTCTATGGCAAAGGAAAAACAATTGATTTGGTATGATTTGCACCACATGAATTCGTGTTGGTGCCTCATGATAACACCATATTTGTGAAATTCTTATAAACCATCTGCTACAGAATCTGTTTTAGAATCGTGCCAAAGACCCATGTCAAGTTTGTTGGCTAACTGATATATAGTTTAAGAATCCCCGTTTTCCAATTTGGGGAAATTACTATAATATTTGTCTTCATTCTTTTAGTACTTTTGCTGTTCCTCGTGGTTTTTCTCATTGACTCTTATTCTGAAAGTACAGATTCAAGAATCTTCTGTACTTAGGAATGTGTAAACATGAACTCTCTTGGAAATAATAGATTCTTTTCATATATTTTCCTGCTTCTGCATCAAAATTGGGGCAAAATTGATTCCCTAAAATGCATTTTTTACTGTTTCTAATTTATTATTCTTTCTGGAAATTATAAAAGCAAAATAGAAGAAAGGGTATGCTTGTGGTCATCGACTTACAGTTGCTTATTTTTTATTAGATGGAGTCTATTTGGTTGGTCTCAGGAAGTGTTTTCATTTTGTACCACATTTTTTGACTTATTGATTCCAGTTATTTGCTTCCTTGCATACCAATTAGTTATTTTACTCTTTCTAATGTTGCATAAATAATTTAACTAATGATTCCATAGAATTCAAAATTCTGATGGCTACTTTTCAGATTAACAACACTAACAACCCTAACTCCTAATGGTATCATTTCAGATCACAACAATTAATCAAAACAGCAGTCTTTGGTTTTGTTCTGTTTTATTATGTTGCTGTTTTGTAATTTCTCCAGTTAGGTGGTTCCAACAGCAATCTTTTATTAATGGTTATGATGATAAATATATATATTTAACATTTTCAATATATTACCTCATTTAGTATTTTTGAAGTTAAAACTGCTTAGTATGTGAAGAAAATTTCCCACATTTGCAGTCATAAGATGTAGAATTAAGATTTTTAAAAACTTTAAGATTGACATACCTAGGTTAGGAAAAGTTATGTCACAGAAGATTCACAGGCAAGAAGACAGTCATGTATCATATAAGAACATTTCAGTCAACACCAAACTGCATATATAACAAGTGGTCCCAGTAGATTATGTGGCCTAGTGACAGTGTGTTCATCTTACTTGTGTAAGTACACTCTAAAATGTTTGCAAAATCACAAAATTGTGTCTTATAACATATATAACCCATTGTCAAATATATACATATATATATTCCTTGAAATTCCTTACTTTATTCTTCAGTTCTTAAGACACATATAATACTGAACAAATAGAACAAAATAGGACTGCAGAATAGAAGGATAAAACTTGAAGTCTACAGGGTATTTTATTTCTATTATTCATATTTAACAAATCCAAACTGTATTTACTTGAACAAAATTTTAAAAAAAATTAATAATGTTGAAGAAGGAGAAAATTCTCACTATTCCAAATAAATTTGGAAACATTAACTTGATTAATTACTGGGAGCACTATGAAAATCCTATTTTTATTGTCAAATGGAAATGCTTATTTACCGTCTAATTTTTTCACCACAAACTATATTTTACAGTTTTGTTTTGCATTATCTTTTTTTGTGATCAGATTTCTTTATAGGTAATTGCTCTTTATTAAATTAGTCAGGACCAAGAAAACATAAACTTAATGAAATGATAAAACTGGATTTATTAGATTTTGAAAACAATAGCAATTCCATACACTTTTCAAATTCTGCTATGCTCATGCTCAAAAGAATGAAGTGTGTGAAATACATCACATCTATCAACATGCAATGGAGATAATAATTGTAATAATAGTAAACATTTTATTGAATTCTTACTTTGTGTGTAGTACTCATAAGCTTTACTTTTCTAATACAAATAATTAGCAATTTGTGCATTATGTTAATCAGTAGAATGATATTTGTCCATTTGAATTTAGAATCATATTACTAAATAAAAGATCTTTATTCTTTGTAAGAGTTCTAATCAATTACTAGGTATAATTTTTCTTGACTTTTCGTGTGTATATTCTTTCACAATTAAGATGATCATCATTCAGGGTCAAGATGACAAAGTAGAGAAGGTTGCTTTCCAAACTTCTCCATCGCCCAGGACCAGGAAAGGGTCCAAATAGCTTCTCTTTTTGTTAAGAAACAAAAAACAAAAAAATTCTACTGGGATTTAATGCTGGACTCTCAAAACGCCGAGGGACCCAGAAGTTTCAATAGAATAAAATTAAAAATAAAAAAATAAACAAAACACCGTTGGCCCTGCTGGCTACTGATGCATATCCACAATAGGGAGTTCAGAGAGAGACAAAGAGAGCCCGCATTTCGTGTGGCACCCAGGTGTGTCCTGAAGCGGAGAGGATGGTAATCAGGGACACTGTCCAGCTGATCCAGTGGGTGAGAGGCACTTTGCTTTCATGTGACAGGGATGCTGCACATCACCCAGTTACCTCTGGTGATCCAGGTCAGCAGCCAGCATTTTCCACTGTGCCTGCCACTCAACCCAGAAGTTGACTAGAAAACCAGGTGAGATTCAGGCATCTAGGGGAATTGGAGACACTCACACCTGAGAGATCCTGGGTTATCTCTCACTCTGAATCTGGCAGTGGGCAGGACCAGCTGAGGACGACTGGGCACTCTGGTTGGGGCAGGCAGAGGGAACGTGTGGTTTGGAACTGAGCCCAGGTTGTAGAGATGGGGAGCCATGGGAGGTGCGGAGGGGCAAAGGACTGGCTCCTCGCTGCTGGAGTGAAGCCAGGGGAGATTCAAGCTTAGAGAAGTCAGGGACTTTGGAGGTGTGCTGATTTAAAAGCTTCACCAAACATCAGTCCACAATGCAGTAGGGGTCTAGCTAAACCCAAACCATGCCTCTAGGACTTCTTTCTCTGGGAATCCCTTCAGTAGTGCTCTACAGTGTCCCCTCACTGTGAGTGGAGTAGACAACACCCTCCAATATCTGCCCCACCTCATAAGCTGAGAAGGGAACTTGAGAACCAGCAACACTGAGGAGTTCCACAAAAAGAAGGAATTGACAGTCCCTGACTACTACTATTGGGTACAATACATACCTCAAGAAAAAACAAAAAGACAACTGGGAACTGACCATCAATATATAATGTTATAGAGAGTTTTTTGACCATTGCAACAGAAACAATGCCTTAATCTTCCATCAAGAGAAGAATGGAGGAACTTTAGATTAGGTAGAGGGAAATGAGAAGGAGGAGGGGTGGGGACATGAAAAATGGTGGAATGAGACAGACATCATTACCCTATGTACATATGATTACACAAATGATATGAATCTACATCATGCACAACCATAGAAATGAAAAGATGTACCCCATTTGTGTTTAATGAATCAAAATGCAGTCTATACAAATAAAAAAAATTTAAAAGAGAATCTTTTTTTTAATTTTTGAGTGCTGAATGGTGCATGGACATTTGAACATATACATATTTTTCTCACTATTCTTAATTTTCAGCATTTCCTGCAGGTATTTATTTTCTTGACTCTGTCTTTTGAGGACTAGGGTTTTTGAGTGGTATATCTTGATTTTGTTTTATATTGTATTTCTTCTATTTCCCTTGATTCTCTTCCTCTCTTTTCTTTTGCTAACAAATTCTATTTTTCTTTCTTTCCCTCTTTCTTTAACTCTTTAGTAATACTCTCTCTCATCCTTCCTCTTAATTATTGATTCCTACATCTCCTCTGCCTTCTCCCTATTCACCTTTTTGAAATAGCAAACCCTTTAATAAACATAATACCTCTACTGTTGGCAATTGCCTACCATACCATTTCTGTTTACAGTGAAAATTAACATTATAGATGTCAAAATAGGAACCAAGTATTTAGTTTAATGCTGAATGATGATTGCATTGGTTGTTGTTATTTTTTGTCTCCCCCTGAAATGTGAGGTACTAGAAATCTTCAGGAACCCTATAAATTCTTAGGGTAGAAGCTATGCTACCTCAGATTCTTACCAATAAATGCATAGACTAACAAACATGAAAAAAGCAAGGGAATAAACCATCCCAAACAAATGAAAATACTTCATTAACAGAATCAAATGATATCACAGTGGATGAAATGTCAGAGAAGTAATTTATAAAGTTCATAGTTAAACTGATCTCTGAGGTAAAAGATGATTTAGTGAAATCAGAGAGAAAATCCAAGAAGTGAAAGATTCCTTCAATAGGATATTCTAATAAGGTTTTTCATACAAATAGAAAAAGCAATCATAATTTCATTTGGAAAAATAAGGGACCCAGAATACCCAAAGCAATCCTTAGTTAGGAAAGTGAAGAAGGAGACCTCACAACACCAGACTTTAAATTACACTACAGAGCTATAGTAACAAAAAACATGGTATTGGTAGCAAAACCGACAAGAAGACCAATGGGAGAAAATAGAAGACACAGAGACCAACCTACATAAATACAGTTATCTCTTTCTAAACAAAGGTGCCATAAGCATACCTTGGAGAAAAGATAGCCTCTTTAACAAATGGTGCTGGGAAAACTGGAAATCCATATGTAGCAGAATGAAATTTAACCCCTATCTCTCACCTTACACAAAATTCAACTCAAAGTAGATTAAAGACCTAGACATTAGACCAGAAATTCTACATATAACAAAAGAAAACATAGGCCCAACACTATCATGGCAGCCTCGGAACTGAATTTCTCTACAAGAATCATAAAGTGCAAGAAGTAAAATCAAGAATCAATAAATAGGATGAATGGTATCAAACCAAAAATATTCTTCACAGCAAACAATCAAGTGCATGAAGAAAGAGCTTACTGAATAGGAGAAAATCTTTACCTCCTACACAAAAGATAGATCATTAATCTCCAGAATATATAAAGAACTCAAAAAACAATACCAAAAAATAAATCACTTAATAAATGGGTGAAGGAACTGAACAGACACTTCACAGAAGAAATACAAATAGTTCATAAATATATGAAAAACTGTTCAACATCTCTAGCAATTTGAGAAATTCAAATAAAATCTACACTGAGATTTCATCTCGCTCCAGTCAGAATAGTGATAATCAAAAATACAAGTTACAATAAATGTTGTGAGGATGTGGGAAAAGAGTATATTCATACATTGCTGATGGAACTGCAAATTGGTCCAACCATTCTCAAAAGCTGTATAGTGATTTCTCTGAAAACTTGGAATGGACCCACCATTTCACCTAATTATTCCACTCCTCAGTACATACACAAAGGACTTAAAATTAACATGCTATAATAATTCAGCCACATCAATGTTTATAGCAGCTCAATTCTCAATAGTTAAGCTCTGGAACCATCTAGGTGAACTTCAAGAGAGGAATGGATACAGATAATGTGTTATATTTACAATGGAATATTAGTGGGCCATAAAAAAGAATGACTTCATGACATTTGCATAAAATTGATGGATGTGGAGACTATTGCTGCTATTAAGCAAAATAAGCCAATCCCAAAAAAACCAAAGTTCAAATGTTCTCTCTGATATGTGGATGCTAAAATACGACAAGTGGGGAGGGGAATAACAGAAGTTCTGTTGAGTAGACAGAATGTAATGCAGGGAAAGAAGGGGGAAAAGGAATAAGAAAGTGGAATAATTCTGACATAACTTTCCTATGTACATCTATGATCACACCACAGTGAATCTCTACATTCTGTACAACAACAAGAATGGAATCCTAATAGAATAAAATGTACTCCATGTTTGTATAAATAAGTCAAATTATATAGTGCTGTCATGTATAAATAAAAAGAATAAAAATTTTTAAAAATCAATATCTTTATATTAAAACCACTGCATAAGCATGCTATCTAAAAATTTCAAGTTAAGGAATACTTTTAAAAATATACATACATAGCTATTAAAATGTGTATAACAACTTATGTGCTTAGTACCCATTACTATCAAATCAAGAAACATTTTTGATCATTTTATAATTGTAAGACATCAGATTTTTTTTAACATTAACTTATTCTTTCAGAAAGCTGGGGCTGTAAGGCATGAAGAAATACAATTATATTACAGGTATTATAGATATTTTATCCTGTGGTTTTATTCTAGAAATTTTTCCTTAGATTAAATTACCTTATTTTATTACATATTCCTTTTTTCCCCCCACATTTAGCACATTTTAGCCAGAAGTCAAAGAGAAATTTCATAAGTACTATATTCATAAAGTACAAAATAAATTTTCTTTAATATAATATGTCTATGGAAAAATAACCTTGGAGAAATAAAGATGTTAACTCCATAACTTTAAGGAAACAAAATACTTTAAATTTAAAATGTTGGTTCCATTTCTTGGGTAATTGTTAAAAAGAATATAAGATACATGTATAATAACATTAGTTGGAATGATATGGAATAATTATTTAAGTTACAAATTACACTGATAACATTTCTTATTTTTTTGGAGTAACATATATGTAATAAATATTTGCTAAAATCAATAAGGAATATATTTTATTGTAATAATGATTCATATAAATATTTTAGGATGGTTTAGTATGTTAATCAAACAAGAAGGTTAAAAATATACAAACCTATTTATCTAAATAAAATTGTTTTCTTCTGATCTTCTTTAGCTCTAATAAGGAAGCACAAAATTTAGCAGGAAGAAATTAGAATACACTTATTCCAATAGATTTGGTTCTCTGAATATAATTTGAATATGTATCAGTGGACAAATAACTGATTTCCACCCTTCTTTGATTTAACTGAAGTTTCTGTGCTGAAAACTCTTTTTTTTTCCTGACCTGGGACATGTGCTCTAAACTCCAGATTCATACATTCGTATATTCATGCCTTGAATCTCTGGGTGTCTCACTGTAAATCAAACTGAGCCTTTACTTCTCTCCTTACACCCGCCTGCAGTCTGTTTCTGTGCAGGCCAATTTTATTCCCACCATCCAACTTCTTCACTCTTTCTTTCAATTCATCAGATTTCTATTTTTTTTTTTTTTTTTGCTCAAAATGTGTTTTGAATCTGCCCAGTTATCAACTTTCCTTGGAGATTTCCCTGCTTCCAATTTTGCTTTCTAACAAAACATCTCCAGAGAGTTCTGAGGGTGACATTTTTCTATTAGCTATTATATCATCATACTGCTTACAATCCTCTAAGAGGTATTGAGGGTAAATGGAATTTACATTGGTTTATAGATTTTAATAGGATCTAGCCCTGCATGCTTAAGCTATGAGTCATCCTATTGCCCAATAAAATGTATATGAGCTCTTTTAAAATGCCATTCATTCCAAGCTCAGTCAGCATCAAGGTTCTTTCACATGCCTCAATTATCAAAGCACTTGTTTACTGTCATAAATTTGGACAATGAAATCTGGCTGCCATATTGACAGAGGAGAAAGGGTTTTCAAATGAAAACAAACTTCATAGAAATAGTAATTGCTACTAAATTACATAAACATTATAAAATTCATCTAATTTTTTACTTGTCACATGACAGTATTTCTACATTTTTAGAAGTTCCCTAGAAATTCAAGTTTTTCTTTTCCACTTTAATGAAGCCCTGTATTGTGAAAAATCATTTGTAATATTCACTAGAATTAACAGTTTTTAAATTATGTGAGGTGTAAGTTTTCTTATGTCTCTGCTTAACTCTTAGATTCATAATATGATGTGTTTTATTTTAAAAAGCATGATTATTCACAGCAATAATAATGGTATTCTTCTATTATTATCTTAAGTGATACAATTTACTTAATCCATTATTTCTGCCAGTCAGACTTTTGATGGGCATTTTAAAGTAACCATGTATTATGTAGAATCAATGCCACTTGGTGAATTAGTCTTTTTCTTCTATTTTTCAAGTACATATTCCTCTAATAACAAGTGGAGAAAATGCTGATTAAATGCTTATCTGAAATATCTGAAATCATCATCATCCATGCCATCATCCCTGAATAGGTAAATTTAACACATTTAGGACATGAATGTTATCATCCTTAATATATTCTGAATATCTTCTAAAGGACAAGACTCTTCATGGCTGCCTGCTTTAAGGCACTTTTCCATCATGCTTAAATGTAATCCCCTGAAGTGATTATGTGTGAATAATTCAGAAAATTGCACCATGTCTGGGGTTTTAAAACCACATACTGAATTGCAGTATGAGTTTCACAGTACTGGAGTCAGAATACTAGATGTTCCATAGTGATATTCCTGAAGAGCATGGATTCAATTAGCACCTCATATTTCTTGTTTATATTTTCAGTGTCAGGCAAATAGAAACTCATTCTAAAAACTTGAATAGCACACATGGATTAGACACTGAGATATTCAGCATCCAGATATTCAACATAAGCAGAATTAATTTAGAAATAGCATACCAACATGTGCAGGAAAAAAACAACTTGTTGTCCTTACACTAAACTAGAAAAGTGATTGATATTTAATATGATTATTCTGTGGAATGACAAAATTGATGGGTAAATTCTGATCAGTTGTCCTTCATAAAACTTGAATTTCAGTAAAGAGTTTCAGTGAAAATCTAGAAATTTGAAATTACTGCATAATAGTGGGAAAGGCAAATCATCTTGGGTCCGTCTTTGTAGATGAAGTTTTATTAGAACATAGCCAAACTCATTTCTTTTCTCTACAACTCATTTTATGCTATAACAGAAGACTTCAGCAGTGCGGAGAAACCCTATGACCCTATGTTATCAGTTCCACTAGAAAATGCTTACCAGTTTCTGATTTGGAGAAATATACTGTTTTTTAAAAATAATTTCTGAATTGTATTTCTTTTTTGTGCCTCATACATACCATTCAATGTTTTATTTTGCCAGTGTTTCCTTATTTATATGATTGCATCTTACCAAGTTTTATATTTATTTCATGTTTCAAAATATATTTAAGGAATTTTAAAATTCTCATTGACAACTTCAAAGTGCTAAATAAAGCGTAGCTTAAAGATATATCCATATTTATATAGCATATAGGGGATAAAATATTATACTTTTGATTATTAGATTCAATTTGTAGTTATAGTGACTAACAGTATCCACATCAGAATAGTATTTAATAAAATTAGCCATTTCAAGTACAGAGAATGTACACACTTAAAACATGTTTAGAGTTTTTAGAAATTTTACTTTAGTGATTAATGACATATTTAAATAATTTTTAGATTTAAACTAATTTAGCTGTTTGTAGTGGTGCATGCTTGTATTCCTAGCAATCTGGGACAACAGGATGACAATTTCAAGTCCAGCTCAGCAACTTGGGGGTTGGGGGCTAAGCAACTTAACAAGATACTGTCTCAAATGAAAAATAAAAAGGGCTTAATGTCCAGTACCAAAAACAAACAAACAAAGGAATGAGAGAAATAAAACCAACTTCAATAAATATATAGTAGGTATATAGTAATTGTCATTGTGTCACATCAAGATGAGTGTTTTCTATCCTAAACAGATTTTAATATGTTTCTTTTATGACATGTTTTATCAACACTTTTGTGTGGGTGGGTGGGGACAGGTACTGGGAAGTAAACTCAGAAGTACTCCATCACTAAGATATATCCCCAGTCATTTTTATTTTTCATTTTGAGACAGGCTCTTCTCTCTCAGAGATGACCAGGCTGGCCTTTAAATTGTGATCTTCCTTCCTGGGTCTCTGAAAAAACTGAATTATAGGCCTGTGCCACCACACATAGCTTTTTAAATCTTTGAGACAATTTTCAGATCATTGATATTTTAATTGCTTGAGCAAACTCCAAAAAAAAATGTTTTGCCAGAGATTGAATTAGCATGGATTTTTAATGTGTGTTCAATGAGTGACAACTATGAAATTGGAATTTATCAAAGAAAATCTCACATTAAAATTGCACTAATCTTTCTTAATAATTGTTATGGTTTGAATGAGAAGTGTCCCCCAAAAGCTCATGAGTGAGATAACACAAGAAGGTTCAGAGGAGAAATAATTGGGTTATGAGAGTCTTAACCCAATCGGTGAATTAATTGTCTGATAGGGATTAACTGAGTGGTAACAGAAGTGGTAGGGTGTGGCTGGGGGAGGGGGGCATTGGGAGCATGATTTCTGAATATATATTTTGGATCTGATAAGTGGAGTCTCTTTGCGTCCTGATCAACTTGTGAGTTGTTTCCCTCTGCCACACTCTTCTGCCATGATGTTCAGCCTCATCTTGAGCCCTGAGGATTGGCATCTGCTATCTATGGACTAAGACCTCTGAAATTTTGAGCCCTCAAATAAACTTTTTCCCCTCTACAGTTGTTCTGGTTAGATCTTTTAGTTACAGTGGTTAAATAGCAAACTAAAACAGAAATTAGTATCAAGAGTGGGATGGTTGCTATGATGAACCTATGGATCAGAAGTTTTTGAGCTTTTTGGAATTGTTGGGAGGGATTTTGAGATGCTTAGCAGAGAAAGCTGGAAATGCTATAGATTGTTGTAAGCTGAGCTAAGTGACTGGTTCTGGTGGGAGCTCAGAACACCAGAATGCCAGTAGGACCACAGACAGTAAAGACAGGGCTCAAGAGGGTTCAAAGGAGTACTATATTGGAATTTGGAGTAGAGACCATTCATATTATATTCTGTTGGAGAAGCTGTCTGCATTTTGCCCATGTCCTGAGACTTTCTGTGAGGCTGATTTGAGAAGCAATGGACTTCATAATCCGGCAGAAGAAATTTCCAGGTAGCATAGAATTCAGAAAGTGGCATAAATATTGCTGGTGGTTTTTAACCAAGTTTATTGTGATATTAATGAGCAGAAAGCAGAGCAAAAACATTTGAAAAACTTTATCTTGAAAGATGGGAGTAAAACTGAGGCTAAGGAAGTTGTAGTTGTTAAAGATAATACTGAAAGTATAGGAATGCTAAATACTTTGCCCAGAGACTATTAGAAAGATGGCCTGAGGGCATCAGGAACTTGCAAGAGCGTACCTACTCAGACTCAAGGGCGTAAAAGTAAAAATTCTTGAGAAAAGACCAGGGGGATACTCTTCTTGCACAAGAAGGCCTAGGAAATTTTTCAATGTGCTCAACAACCCAGGCACTCATACACTGCTGCAGTCAGAGTCCCTGGAGCCTTTACAATTGCTCAACATGGCAGCAGACCTTGGCATAAACCACATGGTGCTAATTCTGCAGGAACGCATCATGCTGGAGTTAGGGATTCATGGAGGCTTCCACCAAGATTTCAAAGGAAGATTCCAAAGTGCAGCAGGATTGGAGTCCCTGCAGACAGCCCCTGAGAGGACAAAGCATGGAGAAGGGAGGAGGAAGTTGAAGATGCAATTGAGATCCTGAGATTAAGAAATGCCAGCAATGTGTGACATCATCCTAGGAAAGCTGCAGGAATCAAGCAGAGACAAGCCAACAGAAAGACTACTTTGGATGTAACCAAAAATACCAGAGGGTCAGAGCTACGGAAGCCCTTTGGACAGAATATCATCATGCCATGTGCCCCAGATGTCAGACATGGAAATACAGGACTAGTTTGCTCAGCTGGATTTTCGTCTTGATTTTGCCCTATCCTTCCTTTCTATGCCACTATTTTTGTGAATGGAAATGTTTATTCTGTACCTTCATACATTGGATACTCATAAAAAAGCGTTTGATTTTTACAGGAGTGCACAATGTGAGTTTTCCCTCAGTCTCAGAGGAGACTTTGAACTTGAAATTTTGGGCAATCTTGGAAGTGTTGAGACTTACGGGAACTCTTGGAAATGGACAAAAATGCACTTTAGATTGTGGAATGGTTGTGAGATAGGGGGGGACCAGAGGCATAATGTTATGGTTTAGATGTGGTGTCCACAAAAGCTCACAGGTAAGACAATACAAGGAGGTTCAGAGGAGAAATGATAGGGTTGTGAGACTCTTAACCCAATCAGTGAAATAATCCCTTGAAAGGGATTAACTGAGTGGTTCCTGAAGGCTGGTAGAGTATGACTGGAGTAGGTGAGCATTGGGAGCATGTCTTTGGGGTATATATTTTGTTTTTGGCAAGTAGAGTCTCTTTCTCTGCTTTCTGATCATCATGTGAACTGCTTTCTTCTGCCACACTCCTCTGCCATGATGTTCTCTGCACTTCAAGCCTCGAGCTGGACTTCTATGAACTAAGACCCCTTAAACTGTCAGTCCTCAAATAAACTTTTCCTCTGCTACAATTGCTCTGGTCAGATCCTTTAGTCACAGTAGCTAAAAATCTGACTAAAACAATAATCCAAAAAATTTTTCATTGCATATTTTAAAATTTAATAATTGAAACAGACTTTTAAAAGACTTTTAGTATTAGCATAAGAAAATAATTGGCTTAAATTAGACATGAAAGTGTAATAGTAAGAGATTAAAATTTTTTTTCAGGTCCACTGAAACCGTCTATATTCTGCATATTATACTAAAGTTTCAGCATAAACAATATTTAACTGTTCTTAGCAATTTATCCTTTTAAAAATAATTTCCCAGTACCACTTTTTATTCCAAAGAATCTTCTTTTCCTAATAAAAAATATTTTTAAAATGTTACTTAAAAATTAGTAATAAAATATGTAAACATCATACCTACGATTTCCAACCAAACATGACAAAAGTGTTTTATAATTCTATGACATGGTTTCAGTCCATAGTTTGATTAAAACTTAATATAAATATTTAAATATGCAAATGAATCTTAATTAAAGTAACATCATAAAATCCCAGGGTCACATTATATTAAGGTAATATAATATGATTTCCATTAAAAAATCCAAGTTATAATATCTTATACAAATAGTATATATTTTTATTGGGACTTCAGAATTTATTTGAAGAGTTCAATATGATCATACAAGTTACGAAATGTGTATGGTATTTCCAAAATAGTATCTTTAAGTAACAGCAATAGTAATAAAAATGAACATGATAATTAACTTTAAATTTTGAAATTTAGGTAATGATTCTGAAGGAAATCATGATTAGGAAATAATAGAAGATTTTAATTTATAATAAGTCTGACCAGGAAAAATTATTCACAGGAGAATGATTGAAAACTAGACCAAATGTAAAATAATTTCAGGGAGGATTCAAATACTTCCAATCAGCATTACTGATATACCAGATTGGAGCAAAGAATCAAGAGGATCAATGAACATGAGAAGTTGAAAAAAGGGGTCTATGCATTATTGGCCTTATGAAATGTGCAACGAGTGGATTCAGTGTTTCAGAGAAAAGGGGAATGTGACCACATTTGCTACATCAAAAAATAAGTAATGATCTCCTTTAATTCTTGAGTACAGTATGATTCTGTCAGAGGAAATATTATAAGTTCTACTTTCTAGTCTAGATGGGCAAATGAAGAAAATGGTATAGATACTAGTCATAAACTCAGACTCCAGTAAACAATTTGACACCCTTTGGTTCCCTTAGGTAAAAGCATTTTTCCCATTAAAAAATGTAAGTATAAAATAAAAAGCGTTACACTTTAATTTCTTGCAGAACACAGTTGTAGGAGAAAAGATACTTATTATTCACTCCTAATGAATGAATGCATTAGCTGCTAAGAAATGTAAGCATATTTTCAGCTTTATAAAAGTCATCATTGCATGCATCAATAACATAAAAATGTTAGTCTGCATTACAATTATAGGAATTTTTGGAATAAGCATAACAAAAATGTATTTTCAATGTATTAATATTGTTTATTCATTATTTTATCAGAGGATTGACTTTGGGTTGTGTACCATCTATAGAACGGAGGCAGTCAGCACTAGAAGGAACTTAGTAAGGGAAGGAAACTCATGGTTTCCATAACATAACCATAACAGTATGGTTATCTTATCTTCATGCAATTTATGAATTCTTAAATCCCTGGGACTATTAACACATGATCGTTCACAGTTCACTTCAAAAATATATGCCCAGATAAATGTTCAATTAATTGCCCCCTAAACACATGTGTTGGCGATTCACTCAACGCTGTCTGTTAAGGGCCTTTAGGTTCTCCCAGAAAGATTCCCTTTGATCATTGATTTGCTGTGTGGAATATGAATTTTATCCATGTCACCTGTGCATGAAACATGTAATTAATTGCCAGTGCTAAATTTAGGTGGAGATATTATGAATATCATAAGCAGGGCTAACATTTTTTTCTTTCTCTTTTTGGTACTGGTAATTGAACCCAGGGTGCTTTACCACTGAGCTGCATCCACAGTTCTTTTTATTCTGAGACAGGTTCTTGCTAAGTTTCCCAGGTTGATCCTTTTTCTTAGCCTTCCAGGTATCCCAAGTATGATTACAGCTACAGCTCGTGGCTCAACATTTCTTTTACGTGTACATAAAATCAGAAATTTGTGACAGAATCAAGAGAGATGGTAGAGTAATAGTAAAGATTTCAAAAGTAAGTTATATTCATAGAGTTCTCAAAAAGAGGATTCTAATTACATGAAGTCAAGAAAAGTGAAATATTGGTAGTCTTTCAAGAATGACAGAGTGAGTGGCCTTATTTGAATTTTAGAGAGTGATAATGTTTGTTTTAAAGGAGTCATGAATATGCCAAGTCACTCCAGGGATCTGCAGGAGACCCTTAACTTCTCTTTTCTTTCTATTTGAAATAATATAATACAGACACGTGCACACATGCAAATACAAATACATGGCAAGCATTGATAGAAC
Source organism: Sciurus vulgaris (assembly GCF_902686455.1). Taxonomy (NCBI): domain Eukaryota; kingdom Metazoa; phylum Chordata; class Mammalia; order Rodentia; family Sciuridae; genus Sciurus; species Sciurus vulgaris. Next base: position 33,601,238 of record NC_136470.1, on the reverse strand, counting down.
ATGTTTCATGCTTTCTTAGTTATCTAAGTAAAACTGCTTAGCACAAAATCATGCTTCAAGTGTTATAAAAACTACACAATGAAAACATTCAAAAAATTCAGAATGATGAGTAATTTTGTATTAATAAAGGCAGTTGTTAATTAATTTTCCTCGAGATTATGTGACATTTACTTATCGGACAAAATGGGGGAATTCTTGCTTTGCTTTTTTTTTTTTTTTCCAAATTATTTAATTACATTTGAAAAGAAACACAAAAAAAGGAAAGAAAAAAATGTTAGTATTACTTGTGATACTCATAGTATGTCCACCTAAATTTAGCACTGACAATTAATAATATGCTTCATATACAGGTAACATGGATAAAATCCATATTCCACACAGTCAGCAAATCAATTAATCCAAGGAAATCTTTCTAGGAGAACCTAAAGGCCCTTAACGCATAGCTTTAAATGAATCACCAACATGTGTGTTTATGGGCAATTAAATGAACATTTATCTGGGCATATATTTCTCAAGTGAAGTGTGAACAATTATGCTTTAATAATCCCAGGGATTTAAGAATTCATAAACTGCATGAAGATAAGATGGCCATACTCTTATGGTTATGGAAACCTTGAGTTTCCTTCCCTTAGTAAGTTCCTTCTAGGGTTGATTACCTTAGTACATATTGGAACTTCTTTATATATTGCAATCCTCAGTAATAAAAATGTGTTTGTTTCTCAAAAGTGGTGTATCTTCTGCAAAACAGGCCTTCTCCAAAAATGATTTTATATCCCATACAGAATATTAACTCAGCATAGTCTCAATAAACTTTTAAGGGATATGAATTTGTGAATAAAAGTTCATTTTCTACTTTGAAGGTAATAAATATAATATAAATCTATCTTGTACCACATTCATTCGTAGGCCTAACTTTGTCAAGAAATTTCTTAAAATGAACATTAACCAGAAGTTAACTCAACAGCTTCGACTCTTGATTTTCTTCATACAAGGGCATGAATGGAGCTCATAATATTTGAAGGGATGCTCAAAAATGCCAATTTTGATGAAACATTTAAAAAACATTTTTTTATCTACATTGCTATCAGAAGACATATCTCTGACATACAGTAGAGTCAAGCCAATGTTACTCCTTTCAGTGTACAGAGAATAACTCCAATGTTGCCTGAGAACCTGAGAGTTCTGTAGTACTCAAGGATGCTGGCTCTACATATGGTGAGTGCAATATTTAAATGAAAATGCCCATCTATAATTTCTGTATATTTTAGGAGATATTACATGTTGTCTCTCTGACCAGACACAGCATTAAAGAAGTGTGACAAGGACAGTTTAATAACATATATACCAATCTCATATTTTAATAAATAAAAACAAGAAAAAAAAACCAGTTAAATGGGAAAACTTAAACTTTGTAAGGTACAGTTTTGAACTGTAGAATTCAATTAGTAAGAACATAGTAAATGTCCACATCTAACATATTTTGAACTAGTACCACCTCCCTACATTCCTTCAACCCTTAGTCTGGTTCCTGATAAATCATTCTGTGCTCAAGACAATAAACTACAACATCTATCCAGCTGCATCTTTGTTTTTATGATATGAAATCCTTGAATTTCCCTTTGAACCTTTGAAAGTTTGTACTGTTTAATTTGGAAGTTTGAATCTTAATGAAAATTTCTAATTTTTACATACCGTTGATATGATGCTACAAAACAAAGTGAAGAACCGAACTGAGTAAATTTCATATGGTATATCAGAAGTATTCCCTGCACATTTCCTGGTTTCCAGCAGGAGGTTTTGTCTTGTTTAGTTGTTTTTTGCCTCGTTGTTTTTGTTACCATCGCATTGCGTCTTATGAAATCCGAGTCCTCCAGCAATGTATTACCAGATCACTGTCTATGCCTTCTGTTTTATTTCCAAAACAAAGCCTGGAGCTCAGGTCTCCTAGGTGCATTTAAAACACTCACACAACCTTCCCTAGGTAAGAATGGGAAGTCTTGCTTGTGGCAATTTTTGTTTTCTCTAGTACTCATTCAACCAACATTTTTCTATACTTGATGCTTTGGTAATGTATTTTGTTTTGTTTTGTTTGTCACTGATTTGCAATCCCCTCTTCTATTCTATTCTGTACCCTCCAGCTTGCTGATTATGTTAATACACTTAATAACTGCCATCACTTCTATGAATTCAGAGTGGTATATTGTGACTCGGAAACCTGGTAACACAATTAACTTGGAGCTAACATTTCAAGGTAAAGAATGCTTGATAAAACAGCTTAAAAAGTTTGGCATTTAAAAATAGAAAAAAATTATTTCTATACATCAAATATATGTGTGAGTATGTGTTCGGTATGTATATGCACATACCTTTGTATAAATATACACACATATGTGCACACAACTGTAAATGGAGACCAAAAAAGAATCTTTACAAGTTCCAAATAGCAGAAGTACTTGAAAAGACATGATATTCAGAGAGTTGCTAAGAAAAAGTAATTTCTTTTCTTGAAAGAGTAACAATATTGATTTAGGGATGATTTCTTAGATAACAGTATACCAACCAAGAAAATTTAGGCATGTTTGTGGGTATAGTAAACACTAGACTATTATTTGTATTTTCATAATAAAATCATTTGAATATTTAATATAAATAAAAAGAACACAAAGGTAGAATTAGATGAAAAAAAGTCAAGTTAATGGATATTTATTGCACTGAAAATATTTAGATTGAATGAATTAGTAATAACAAAAATGATTTCAGAACTATAGTTGTTATTATTTAGTCTGTATAAACTATTTTACTTTAACATTATTATTGCTTATTAGAGTACTTTTCTCATCCTTTCAGTCTCCAAATATGGGGGTTTCTCAGCCACATCCCACATAGATGAGAAAAGGATTAACTGCCAAAACATGATATTGGCTATAAATCAATCACTACCCATAAACTTATCTAATCAATAAACACACAAGAGCCAATACTTCTTTTTAAATGAGAGGGAGCGTGACGGATCTGGTCATACCAGCTCTGACCTCTAACAGCATGGAGTAGCCATCTCTCCTTTATTTTATAGTCACACAGGTAAAGGGGCCTAGACCAGGAGGGGCTTCTTCTGTGATGAACAGGATGGGGTAGGGTTAGGGGAGTCATTTTTTCAGGGGAATTATCACAGAAACAGACAAGGAACCACTCCCACACAGTGCCACATGCTTCCCGGCAATCTGGGACATTCCTCCATGATAGCCAGTTCCTACAAGGCAGACCTCTGCATCCTGTGGCTCAACCTAGTCTGATTCTGCTAAGTAAGGATGGCTCCCGACAAAGTACTATATTTTGAAAATAAACAGACATTTTTGAATAGTTATCTTTGTTCTTAGAGTATAAATTTTTAAGATCCTAGGACTTTGCTCTAGTAATAACAACAACTACAATACTAGTAATATTTAAGGACTATCATGCAACTTTCTGGAATCACTAGTTTACAAAATTATTGAATACTTTAAAAATTTTACCAGAGATATGGTAAAAATGTTTATTTCAATGTTTACTGAGATGCTTATTGAACCAAGTCAACCAATAAAGAGACTGAGTTAAAAAAACTTATTAATCCACTCAAATTAAAATGAGTAGCTAATTATTCGGTTATATTTACACTTATGTAAAACAATGAGTTATATTTTAAAAAATGTGAATGCCAATAATAAAGCAATATTATTAAACTTTTTGTGTTTCAGTCTTATCTTGAATACAAATGAAAAAATTTACAAATTAAACAGAGAACCAAACATTTGATCTTATCATTATGTATGTGCAGTACCACGCAATGACTAAGATACCAGATTGGGGAGAGAGGATGCTGGTGTTCACTTCCATTGTGTTTCCTTCCAAGCCATGAGAACTTGGCCACACTATGTAAACTGAGTTTATTTTCCTCAGTGGTAAAATGAAAATGATAATGGTGATCACTATATAAATGTTAAGTTAGGGTCAAATGTATTTAATTTATACAAAGTGTTTACAATGGAACTTAATATATATAGTATACATTCCTGAGCAATGAGTTCTACAACTGACCCAACTACCTACTTCAAATCTATCATAATACAAAGCTTTAAAGTCCAGAGTGTATATTAAAAGTAGAACTTTTATATATTATGATTTCAATTCTAGCCTACTGTACACTGTACTATAAAAGATATGAATATCTTTTGAACAAAGTATACACTGACACACACACATACATATAGTTTTCAAATATATACAAAATGGATGATGTACATATGTATATGTGAACAAGGATAAATATATATCTATTATATAATTCTTCCAAAGTTTTCATCATAATCTTTTAGATTTATAATTTTTGAAGCTATAGGTATAAATTGAAATGGAAAATTAAAGCAATAAAAACTATCATAAAATATTCATTAAAATATTACACTACTAAAATTATTTGAGTGTATGAAAGTTTTATTTTTTGCTTATTTTTTCTTAATTTTTTTTTAGTTACTATAAGCCTAAACTTACTGAAATGGTTTGGAGACAATTAAATATACATTTAAATTATGGGAACCTGAAAAAGCATTTAGTTTCAAAATGAAGAAATACACAATTGTATGAAATTTAACACTAAGAATAATAGCTTTGGGTGTTATTATTTTTACTTTTGACTTAAAGCTTATAAATCTATTTTATGATAATTCTTGGGTATCATTTCTTTTAGCTATAAATTATGATGATCACACTTAAACTCTATAGTAACCACGCTTCAAGTTCCATGGTAATTAATTTTGAAACAGTCTTCCTATAATGTTAGGGAAATCATTAAACACCCAAACATCATAAAATTTGGGGAAAGAAAATTTTGGCATACTGGAGGATGTTTTAATATGGATGAAAAATTCTCTTTAGTCTTTTTATTTACTGATATTTCATATATGATAAATTTTCAGAGAGATAATAGACAAAATAATTCTTGTCTTATAATTCATAGGTTCACTGTGGAACTCTTGTAAGTTATATTCATCATTTTATTCTGTTATATTTCCCTTATTGAAGAATTTTATGGTAAATAACATATAACCAGAAAATTAATTTTATCTGAAACTCTCATAAAGATATAAAATCAAAAAAATTAAATTGATGTAATTATTTATTTCTGTATATTCTCAGTGTGATACTGCTGTTTTATATAATCAGTACAATCCATGATTTAAATGTGTACTTGCAGGTTAATAGGTTTATACATTTTGTTGATTTCTTTTGCTGTACTATTTATGTTTATCACCTTCACTGGGAATTCAGTAGGAAACCTTAACAAAGTGAGTATTGTGCTTCATTATTTCACTACATGAAAATCATTTCCTTTAGGCAAAAGAAAATTGCATCATAAGATTGTATCAGAAGTGATTTCTTGCTACACAGCATTTTTTTTATAAGAATCTGTGTATGATTATGTGTGTTTATGTGTTTCCTAGTTTAAGGTGTCTTTGGGGGTGGCATGTGAAGATTCTGATGGTCACATAGCTGGGCAATGTAGCTTTGATTAAAATTTTAAAAATTTCCATTGTGTAGCAATTTAAATGGAATGCATGAAAATCTAGGTGGAAGCTCTGAATTTTAGGCAAATAACTTGAACAGTGTCTCTGGTTTGAAATAAGACTTTGGTCCCTAAAGTGTCTAATTTGAAGAAGATATTACTCATATGCATTCACATATTTATAACTTCATATTTTACTCTAAATGATTGTTAATACTATGTTTAGTAAAGCAATTGAAATTAATGCTTTTAATAAAAACAAAATGTAATAATTTATTCCAAGTAATAAATGCAGAGGTTTGGAATTTTTTTTCCAAAAATCTTGCTCTGTAATATATATGTATGTATATATTTTTATGTAAATCATTATACTGCTGTACATTAGTTTTAAAAGGATTTAATCAATTACATGAAAATATAATGTTATTCACCCTAATCCAACTCTCCTACATTGACAGTTTTGAATTAAAATGAAAAAGAAGTGCATAATTGTCTTTGTTTACTGAAATGGTAACAATTATATTTGTAATCCATAAGTTCATAGATGAGTATAAATATTAAGGAGAGTTAAAGTCCTATGTTACTGTGCAGATTTTGTTAGAAAAGATAATAGATCAGTTCATATTGCAGTTTATTCATCTCTTAGGTCAATTCATATTGCAGTTTATTCATCTGTTTGGTGGCATATGCCATTTTCTGTGGGCCTTCTCTATGCTATAGCTGTGCATATGAATTTCTACCTAGTAGAAAGACATTAAGCATGCCAATGGCTCTGCTTAAGCTATTCTTAAATTCACTACCACCTCACTTTTAGTTTATTAATCTGTGCAAAATTATTTAACTAATTTTCTTTCTTTCTTTCTTTCTTTCTCTTTTGCATTGAAACTCTTCAGGAAATAGTGAGCAAAGAGCCCTATTAACCTGATTGCTACAGCAGGTTTATAGTATCCTGTGTGTTATTTTTAAAATGGAAAAAGAAAATAATCAGTGAGGAAAGAACATGTAAAGAATTAAAAAATAGCATAAATGCCAACAATATTCAGCTCACATTTTTCCTTTCCTGAAGCGCTAGAGGTTATCAAATCCATAGTGTTTTATTAGCAAGCTGTAGATTTACAAGGAGCACATTCCAAAAGGCATTAGCAGAGCTCATTTACATGGAATGATTTTGTATAGATCAACAATATAAAAAAGGAAGAAGGAGTAAAAATAGCACAATATGTCACTGATAAAATGAAATGTCAAAAGAACAATACACATGAAGCATTGCAAGAATTGAGAAGTAATACTATAATACATTCACCAAAACAGTGGATGCTAACTTGAAGAAGGAAAAATAACAATTAGGAGAACCAAACTAATTCAAGGATAGTCTTGATAAATCCACTATTCTGGCAATTCTTGACCACTGAGTTCCCCAATAATTCATTTTGTTTTCTTCTTTTTGGATTACATATGGTTGATTCTCATAGGAGAAAATCTTGTGACCTTTGTCTCTTAATATCTCAAAGACCTTAAAATATTATAATATAATTAACATGTAATAAAATTTATTCATTCAGTATAAGTTCTGGGAGATTTGATTAACACATAGCCATGTAATAACCAACACAATCAGGAAAAAATATACCACTCCTCAAAATTTTCTCTGTGCCCTTTCATAGTCAAAGATTTTGATAGACACTTCACAATAACCCAAATCACTATCTTTTAACTTTTACCATGTAAAACTTAACTCAAAACATTAACTCAAAATACATCATAGAGGTAAAGGTACAAAGCTTAAACTATATATATTGAGGAAAAATAAAGAACAGATTTGTGACCACATATTAAATACATATTTTGACAAGACACAAAACCACTAATTATAACAGAAAAAAAAATTGGACTCCCCCAAAATTAAATCTCTCACTCTTTAAAAGGAAACACCAAAACCACAAATAACCCAAATAAATAAATGGACTAAGGAACTGAACAGACACTTAGCAGAAAAAAAAAATACAATCCATCAACAAATATATGAAAAAAATGTTCAACATCTCTAAGGATCAGAGACATGCAAATCAAAACTATTCTAAGATTTCATCTCACTCTAGTCAGAACGGCAATTATCAAGAATACAAGCAACAGTAAATGTTGGCAAGGATGTGGGGAAAAGGTATCCTTATATATTGCTGGTGGGACTGCAAATTGATACAACCATTATGGAAAGCAGTATGGAGATTTCTCAGAAAACTTGGAATGGAACTTTGAATGGAACTGTCATTTGACCCAGCTATCCAACTCCTCAGTATATACCCAAAGGACTTAAAATCTGCATACTACAGTGATGCAACTACATCAATGTTCATAGCAACTCAATTTACAATGATCAAACTATGGAACCAACCTAGATGCCATTCAACAGATGAATGGATATGGTATATGTACACATTGGAATATTATTCTATTTTAAAGAAGAATGAAATTATGGCATTTGCGGGTAAATGGATGAATTTGGAGAATATCATGGCAAGCAAAATAAGCCAGTCCCAAAATACTGAAAGTCAGATATTTCCTCTAATATGTGGATGTTGATCCATAATGGGGGGTGGCAGCTAGAGAAGAAAGGAGGAACTTTGATTTGGGAATAGGGGAGTGAGAGGAGGGAAGGGGATTTGGGGGTGGGAAGGATGGTGAAATGAGACAGACATTACTGTCCTATGTACATATAAGATCACACAAACAGTGTGACTCTGCATCATGTACAACCAGAAAAACGAGAATTTGTGCTCCATTTGTATACAATGAGTTGAAATACATTCTACTGTCATGTGTAACTAATTAGAATAAATAAAAAAAGAAAAAAGACTAAATTTGAAATCAGAAAATAAAGACATTCAGTTAGTAAAATATGTCTAAAAAACAAAAACAGAACAAAACGAACAAATGAAACAATTTCTAAAGAATTAAAGGAAGGTATGAGAATCATGTCTCATTAAATGGAATACTTTTAAAAAATTAAAAAGAGCCAATTTGAAATTCTAGAAACAAAAAATGTAATCCTTGAAATGCAAATATTACTATAGAAATTTCAGCAGATTTGAACTGACATTAATAAAGAACTCTTGAACTTGAAGATAAATTGAGAGCATAAAGTTTAAGAAAGATAAAATTTAAAAAAAGTAAGCAAAATTAAAAAAAAAAACCCTAGAGATTAATAGGATATGAATTACCTAGCTATGCATAACAGAAATTCCAAAGAGAATGACATATAAAGATGAAGAAAAATATTTAAAGAAATATTAAACTCCCCTAATTTGAAGTAAATTATTAATTCACACATTCAATATGTTCAATAAATTTCAATAGTTTAAAATCAAAGATATCCACACTTAGTCAAACTGTGGAAAGTCTTAAACAAATAGAATATTGAAAGCAGAAAACAATATATTGACTCATGCATGAGTCTCAATAAGATTTATAAGTAACTTTTTATCAGAAAACATGAAGGCCAATGGCCTATGGAATGGAATATTTACAATCCTGAAAGAAAAGACTATCTGAAATTCTAAATTCAGAAAACCTATTACAGGAGATAAATTAAGTTATTCTGAAATAAACAAAAACAGAAGATTTCTTGTTAATGGTGCTCCCCTATGAAAAATACTAGAGTGTTTTAGACTATAGTAAAGAACACCAGACAGTAAATTCAATCCATGTTATAAATTGCACCAATAAAGAGAATTATGTAAGTAAATGTAAGATAGTTAGCAGTATTTTTAATTTTAATGATTTTGTTCTTTCATATTAAAGATAACTTCATAAAACAATAATCATAAAAGTATGCTTATGCATATGTAATATATAAAAATGAAACCGTATTTAAAACTGCTTTAATCTGTTTGGGTTGATATGATACTATAGATTGAGAAGATTGTAAGTAACAGAAATTTATTGTTTAAAGCTGTAGAGGCCAGGAAATAGAAGAATAAAAACCAGCAGATTTGGTGTTTACAGAGAGTTGATTCCTCAAAGAAAGCCATCTTTTTTAAGAGTGGTCCAGGGGACTTTAGAACATCAGCCATGGCCCCCTTCTCCCTGCCAGGAGAAGTCTGTATTATTAGCTTTAAATAAAACCTGCTTAATATGAAAAAAAAAAAAAAAAAAAAAAAGAGTGGTCCACTTCATGTTTTGACTACAGCCCTTGCTGCTCTGCCACTGAGACTTATTTTTAAAACGACACATTTCTTATCTTCTTGATTTCTCCTCCTTGATTTTCTTCTCCCTGGTCTTCTTCCTAATCTCTTCTCCCTTACCTTTTCCTCCCTGATCTCTTCTCTCTAATTTTGGGATTGATCCAGATTCCTTTTGGATCACCTGTTAAAAAACCCTCTGCTTCCTCTAATGGACAGAATCACAGCTTCTGAGACAGGAGTTCCCTGTGTTTCTACTTGATAGCAAAAAAAGAAAACTTCTTTTTCCTGTTTTTTTTTTTTGTTTGTTTGTTTTTTTTTTTTTTTAATTGGCATCAGGGAAAATGACTGAGCTTTGTGTAACACTTTGAGCTATAACATCACAGATTGTACTAGAACAAAGAAAAAGGCAAATGGATTGTATTCGTCAGGGTTCTCTAGAGAAACAGAATCAACAGGAAGTATGATTATATAAAGGGGATTTATTACATTGGCTTACACGACCAGAAGCTGGATAGTCCACAGTTCCTGTCTGCAGCTGGAGAGCTGGAAGAACAAGCAGCTTCACAGTCCAAGAGGCAGAAGCCCCAGAATAAGAAAGATCAACAGTGCTACCCTAGTCCAAGACCAGGACTTCTGGAAACTACATGGAGAATCACTGGAAGAGTCCACTTTGGAAGGGTGAAGAAGTGAGAGTCTGATATCCTCAGACAATCCAAGCAGAAATCAAGAACCCGATCAAGAAGAACAGAACTTGCATCTGCATCTGCTTCCTTGTTCTCCCAGTTTTTATTCCATCCTATTGGGCAGTGCTGTCCATGTTTAGGGAGGGTCTCCACTTCAGTTCACTCTCCCACATTCCAATCATTCCAGACATGCCCTCATTGACACACCAGAAGCCTCTTAATCATAAGCATCTTTTAATCCAATCAAGTTGACAATTCAAATTGACCATTACGTGGATCAATATTGTATACATTTATTGAAACAATATAAATGGATGTAATTTAAATCAGAGCACTTTAGATTATGAGTTCAGTTTTATCTCCCAGGGAAATGGCATGTATTGAATGTTTGTATCACCCCAAATTTTTAAGTAGGGCCCTTACTATAAGGGTGATGCAATTTAATTGTGGGTTCTTTGGGAAGAAATAAAGTATAGATGAGATTGTAACAGTGGTATATGGTTTGGATTTTAAATATTACCTAAATGCCAGTATACATGGGCACTAACCTGTGGTACTACTAGAAGTGGTAAAAAATTAAGAAGAACAAAAGGGAATTTAATCGATGTGGTTAAAAAAATATTGGAAATGAAAAGAAAACACAGATAACATCAAATATACTTGGAAATGGAAAGAATAAATACTCTTTTTAAGATCAGGAAAATCTGCTTTTGCCCCTTGAATACAACATCATACTGTAAGTGATAGTGATGTCAATTAGGCAATGAAATGAAATAAAAAATTTTCACATTGAAATGACAGATACAAAGCTATACCTATTTGACATGATCTTTTCTACAGAAAATCCTTAGAAATGCTCTCAAAAAATCTATTAGAAGTAATAAGCAAGTTTAGATAAAATCTCCTTAATAAGATCAATATGCAAAACCCAATTGCATCATGTATTCTTTGAGAAACACTCTGTCAAATAAGGAAATCAATTCTGCCTGCAGTCGCATAAAAAAGCATAAAATATTAGAAAAAAGTTAACAAAATAAGTACAAAAGTTATATTTTGAAAACTCAAAATATTTCTAAAAGAATTTAAAGACATAAATGAAAGCCCATATTCATAGATCAAAACAACTTAGTATTTTTTATGATGATAATATTTCTACTGTCCTGGCCAGATTCACAATAGAATTTGACAAACTGATCTGAAAGTTAGTATGGAAATTTCAGGAATCCAATGTAGTTCAAATAATGTGGAATGGGCAAAACAAATATTAATAATACATACATATTTCTCCACTTCGAAGCTTATTTAAAGTTACACTAATGAAAAAAAGTTACACCAATGAAAAAATATGGTATTACATTATGTGCAGACATACGGGCCAAAGGAATACAATTAAGAGTTAGAAAGTAACTCCTTGATCAAGGTCAATTGATTTTTCACAGGGGTTCCAGGATTATTCATTGAGAGATAAAATAAATCATTCAATAAATGATGGGATAACTGGATATTCACGTACAAAATAACTAATTTCAAATGGATTCAAGATCTAAGAGCCAAAGCCAAAACAAACTTATAGAAAAAGAAATCATCAATGTACATGTCAATCATCATTACAATGTTTTCTTAAATATGACACTTAAAATATGAGTAATAAATTTCAAAAATTGATAAGTTTATCTTCACCAAAATTTTAAAACATGCATGCATCTACAAACAACAAGGAGAAAGAAAATCAAAAGACAGCACAGAAAATGAGAAAAAAAATATTTTCAAATCATATATCTGATAAGAGACTAGCATGTGAAGCCTTTCCTTTTTTAAAAAATGAGAAGATGGATAATTAATTTAAAAGTGGACAAGGAATTTAAACAAAATTTCTCTAAGAAGACACAACAAATGATCAATGGGCATATAAAAATATTGAACATTAATAATGAGGGAAATCAAATACAAATCACAAAGATACCATTTTGTAACATTATTCATAATAGCTAAAATGTTAAATGACATGATATTAAATATTGACAAGAATGTAGAGAAATTGAAATTCACATATATTGCTGATGACAGTAAAATGTTGTAGGAGATTTGGAAACAATTTGGTAGTTCCTCAAAAAGTAAGCATAATTATTAAACTAAGTGAAATAACCCAGGCAAGGAATAATGTGAGCTACAAGATCTCGTTTATAGTTAGAATCTAAAACTGTCAAACTCATAAGAATATGTATTGGTGGTTGTTCAGGTCGAGGGTGGGGATTGGGGAGTTTTCAGTCAAAGAATAGAAAATTTGAGTTAAAAGGAGTAAGTTCAAGGGATTCTTATTGTACCTTGTTATCACGATCGTTAATAACAATATGTTACATACTTGAAAATGACTAATAGAATAGATTTTAAGTGTTGATACCACAGAAAATGAGGTTGAACATGTTAATAGTTTGTTTTATCCATTTCACAATGTGTGAATATTCTTGTGTACATCATGCTTTGCTATATATATATATATAGTTTTTGTATTTCAAGGTAAATGAAGTTAAAGCCAAAAATGTATGAGAAAGGTCTTCCCAAAATAGTTTCATTGAAATATACATGTAGAACATATTCTTATCAAATGCAAGCATTTTTTTTAACAAAGTAAATATCAAAGATGAAAAACATGATTTACATATACATTTTTTAAAGGACCACAAAAAAGATTGTGCAATTGATAACATCTTCAGATCAGGTTTCTCTAATATAACCCAGAGACTGCCAAGTAAGTTGAATGTGTGAAGATGTTGATCAAATTATAAAATTTCGGTAAGAGAGGATAAAGAAGATATGGAGATCAATTTTAAAATATAATTATTATAGTTAATGTTATTATTAGGCATTTGAAAATTTTTAAGAGATTTAATCTTCAGTGTTTTCACCACAACTCCAATGAGTATATAGGTTGGGGACAAGTTATTTAACTTGATTAAATCATTTCACCATGAATTTTATTTTATAAGTTCTTTAGAATGTTAATAAGAGAACTGATTGTAATAGTCAAGATATGGAACAAATGTTAAACAATATTATACTAGATGAATGAATTGCCGTATAACCTGAGTTAATCAACAGGGAAATTACACTTTGTGGGTCTGACCTAATTATTCTTGCCCTTTAAAATAAGATGAAATGTCAGAGAAAGTCTTTCTTTTTGACCTTGAAGTAAAAGCAAATTGCCATATTATAAGGGGATGAATGGAAGGGTTTGTGGCAAGGTCCTGGCCCTCTAGATGCTGAGAGGAGTTTCCATCTGGCAGAAGCAAGAAAAAAGGTGACTTCAATCACACAAAGACCAAGATTCTGATAACAATTCTGAGGCATAAATAGGATCATGAATCTCACATGGTATTACAGTCTAATATCAGCCCCAATCCTAAAATGAGCCTCCCTTGATTGCAGCCTGGTAAAATCCTAAAGAAAGAATCTAGCTAAATGGTACCTGAAGTGTGGATCCACAAATCTCTTACATAATAAATTTGTGCTGTATAAAACAAAAATTCAGTCTGTTATGCTTTGGATGTGAGGTGTCCCCCTAAAAGCTCACATGTGTGAAACAATGCAAGAAGGTTTAGAGGAGAGATGATTGGGTTGTGAGAGTCTTAATCCCCTGATAGGGGATAACTGAATTGGTAGGGTGTAGCTGGAGGAGGTGGGAATTGGGGTGTGGCTCTGTTTTGTATCTGGTGAGCAAAGACTCTCTCTGTTTCCTGATCACTTTGTAAGCTGCTTCCCTCTGTCACACTCTTCCACCATGATGTTCTGCCTCACCTCAATGAGCCCTGAGGAATGGAACCCACCTTCTGTGGACTAAAACCTCTGAAACCGTGAACCCTCAAATAAACCTTTCCTCCTTTATAACTGTGCTGGTCAGATCTTTCAGTCACAGCAGCGAAAAAAAACTGACTAAAACAGTCGCACACATTTTATACTATACATTGATAAAGATGAACAAATTGGAGTTATATGCAAAAACACTAACTACTATTGTGAAGTTGAAGAAAAAATTGAAATAAATAAGATCTATTTTGTATAACAACCTAAAACAGGTTAAGTTGTACCGTGTAACTTAAAGATTAGACACATAACTATTAAACTATTTTTGAAAGTATAGAAATAGTTACCTAAAAGTAAAGAGAGGATCCTTAAGAAGGGGGTGATTTGTTTAGAAGGAGCACACTGGAGTTTAGGATTGAAATTTTACCAATTTCTCCTTTGGAGGGCTATTTATTTGAATATTTGCTTTATAATTGTTTGTATACAGATATTTCAATTACTTCCTATATGTAAATTTATCCAAAATGGAAAAGGTATGATAAATTACTAAGGGATTGTCAAATATGCAGAGAAATCATAGCAGCAGTACAGAAACAAAGCAAAAATATGAGGGTATTTCATGAAGGGAGACAGCAATAATGCAGACTCCCTGTGGGAAAAATGGTCTATTCGATAACATTTTTCCTGTAGATACAGATTCAAACATTTGATATAATTTTAAAAAATTCAGGTTTTTAAAATATATACATATTTGAAGATAAATGTATATATATACACATATATACTTTAAATACATATATACTTGATTGTGTGTGTATGTATAGTCTATTCACATGAAAAAGGAAATCCTATCAATTTAGTACTAAACTTCTAAAATAAAATTTAAAGAAACTTCCAGATTTTTCTTCATTGGTTATTATATTCTAAAAAATGAGAAGATATAAATATTCAAAATCATAAAAATCAAGCTCAAATAATTACATGGCAAAATACAGTACAAAGAAATTATATTTAACCATATATTGGTAGATCTTTCAAGTTTCACAGAAAATATATATTTTTTTAAATTTATTTATAATAAATTACATTAATCATTAAAAATCATAATATCACTCCACAAGAAAATATAAGTGATTCTTAAAATACATAGTACACAATTATAAAACATATATGAAAGAAAAGTTATAAAGATTGGGAATTAAATCTAGAATGCCAATATTTGTTCAAACTTAAAAAAGTTAACAGAAGAGAATGAATGACATAATCATATAGTAGAAGAAATGCTACTCTAGCAAACACTTTTGTTTTTGTGCCATATCATGTCAGTCCACAGCTGACTCCACACTACTGCAGCTGTTTTCTGTCTGCATTCATGTTTTCCCAGCTGAAGTATCTGAATTTATCTTAGATTTCTCTCTTTCTCTCTCCTAAAGTCTTTTTCTAAAGTGGTGGTAATTTTTATTAGCCCATGAATAACACAGTTCCAATGTGTGAACTAATTTCCTTGGGGTCAAACATTTAGCAATAGGGGCAGCAATCAATACATAAATTCCCCAGTCTTTTCTCTTTGAGACCTATGTTAATTTGCCAGGACTGCTATAACAAATTACCACAATACTAGTGGCTGAAACAACACATTTTTCCCCCCAGAGTTCTGAAGACTAGACAAGATCAAGATCAAGGTGTTAGCAGGTTTAGTTCTTTCTGAGAGTTCTGAAGGAGAATCTAATCCATGCCTCTCTTCTAGCTCCAGAACAATTTATCAAATGGTGATAGTCTGCCAATTTTAAATTATGTACTTCAAATAGAAAATCAGTTGAATTGATTTTATTAGCAGAATTTTAAAAATTCAATCATGAAATCAATGTTTACCTATTGGAAGTTCATTTGGCTGAAAGCAAAGTATCAGTGCTTATGAATGTTATTATATATATGCTTATAAATGAAGTTTAAAGTTTAATGTAGAGAATACAATTTTTTGTTGATGAAAATATGACTACAAATTTTGATGGAGTGTGACATTGATAAAACACAATGTTCTAGAAAATTCTTAGCCAAAAATCCTATTGAATGGGGGAAAACAAAGAATTTTCTCTAAAATCAGGAACGAAACAAGGATGTCCACTCTTGCCACTTCTATTATATATAGTACTAGAGGTTTTAGGGGAATTAGGAAGAGAAGGAGATAAAATGACTACAAATAAGAAAGAAGGAAATCAAATTATCCCTGTTTTCTGATGTTGTGATTCTATGCTTACAAAATCCTAAAGGTTCCATCAAGAGATTCTTAAAACTGATAAATTCATCAGAATAACTGGATGCAAATAAACACATGAAAATCAGTAGACTTTCTATACATCAGTAATGAAGTTGCTGAGAAATAATCAAGGAAGCAATCCTATTTGCCATAGCCAAAACAAAACCTAAAAAAAAAATCCTAACCAAGGAAATGAAAGGTTTCTTCAATGAAAATTATAAAACAATATAGAAAGAAAATGAAGACACTAGAAAATGGACAGACCTTCTGTATCCATGGATTGGGAGAATTAATATTATTAAAATAGTCATGCTAACTGAAAGCCATCTACAGATTCAGTGTAGTTCCTATCAAAGTTCCAATGACATTCTACACACAACTAGAAAAAAATCCTAAAATTCATATATAAACACAAAGGATCTCAAATAGCCAAAGAAATTATGAAAAATAAGAGTCATGCTGGAACCACTGTAATACCTGATGTTTTGTTCAATGTTTTCTTTTGTTTGTTTTCTTTTTTTTTTTTCCTTGCCTTTGTGACCAAAAGAACTTTCAAGAACAAGTTTAGAAGAGGAAAAGTTTATTTGAGGTTCATGGTTTCAAAGATTTCACTTCATGGATGGGGATGGCCAACTCCACTCCTCTGGAGCCAAGGTGAGGCAGAATATCATGGTGGAAGGTTGTGGCAGAGTAAAGCAGCTCAAGACATGGCTCCAGGAAGCAGAGAGACTCCACTCACCAGGGACAAAATATAAACTTCAAAGGTACACCCCCCAATGACCCACCTACTCTATCCACATACTACCTACCTACAGTTATCACCCAGTTATTCCCTATTAGGGAATTAATACACTGGTTAGGTTAAGATCCTCATAACCTAATAGTTTTGCCTCCTAACTTTCTCATATTGTCTCACATGTGAGATTTTGGGAGACACCACATATCTAAACCCTAATACTTGATTTCAAAATATACTACAAAGACATCATGATATAGCATGTTCCTGGATGGAAGTGCACATGCATCCATCCATTCAGTGATTAATATATGTAGACATATATATGTATATAAATGGAGAGGACTCACAAATATTATATACATTATATACATATAATTAATATATGTTATACACATACCATATAAAATTATATATAATATACATTACATGTATGTAATATAATAAATATTATATTTTAATACATCACAAATATACCCATACATCTGAAGTTAATCAATTTTTGACGAAGGTGCTAAAAACATATGTTGGAGAAAAGATAACTTCTTCCACAAATGACTTGGGAAATCCACACATAAAATATTGAAACCAATTCCCTATCTTCCACAAAGGTCAATTCAAAATGGTAAAAGACCTTATAATGTAAGACTCAAAACTTTGAAACTACTAGAAGAAAACATTTGAGAAACATGTCAAGAAATTGGCATAGGCTATAATTTCCTGAATAGAACTCTAATACTAGTGGAAACAAATGCAAGAATCGACAAATAGAATTATATTAAATTAAAAATCTACATAGCAAAGGAAACAATCGATGGAGCAAAGGGACAACTAACAGAATTGGAGCAAATCTTTGCCAACAATTAATCTGACAGGATTCATATCCAGAATATATGCATAACTCAAAAAACTTAACAAAAGAACAAGTAATCCAATTAAAAATCGGTTAATGATCTGAACAGATATTTATGGAAAAAGCAAGTACAAATGGCCAAGAAATATATGAAAAAATTCTCAATATATTTAGCCATCAAGGGAATGCAAACAAAAACTACATTGAAATTCTATCTCACTTCATTCAGTATGCCTATTTAAAATCAACAACAATAACGATAATAACAAATGCTAGTGACAATGTGGAGAAAAAGAAACCTTTATTCACTGTTGAATGGAAGGAAAAGTAGCTCAGTCACTTTGAAAAACACTGTGGAAGTTCCTCAACAACCTAAAATAGTACTAATATGCTATACAGTTATACTACTCTAAGGTATATCTGAAGGATATTAATTCAACATATAAGAGAGATGCCTGTATAACCATGTTTATTTCAGCACTATTAACAATAGGCAAGATATGGAATCAACCTAGATTCCCATCAACAGATACATGGTAAAAGAAAAGTGTTTTATTTATATATATATATATATATATATATATATATATATATATATATATAATGGAGTGTTATTCAGTCACAAAGAATGAAATTATGTAATTTGCAGGAAATTAATGGAACTGGAGATAATCATTTTACACAAAATAAACTAGACCCTGTGTTTTCGTCAACTGTTTCAATGCTTAGACAAGGATCTGACCAGAAAAATTTTAAAGGAGGAAAATTTATCTGAGGGCTCATGGTTTCAGAAGTCTCAATCCATGGACAGCCTGCTCTGTTCCTCAGAGCTCCAGGTAAGACAGGAACAATATGATGGAAGAGAGTGGCAGAGGGAAGCAGCTTACAAGGTGATCAGGAAGCGGAGAGAGAGCCTACTAGCCAGATACAAATATATACCCCAAAGTCATGCCCCAATCCCACCTCCTCCAGCCACACCCTACCACCTCAGTTACCACTCAGTTAATGATTAAATCACTGACTGGGGTAAGACTCACAACCCAATCATTTCTCCTGTGAACCTTCTTGCATTGTTTCACACTTGACCTCTTGGGGGGTGGGGGGACAACACTTTTAAACCATAACTCGCTAAAAGAGAATTGCCACACATTCTGTCTTGTATGTGGAAATATAAAAATATAAAATAAACATAAAAAGAAAAAGAAAAAAAAAACCCTGAAAGTAGAAGAGTGACTATTAGGGGGAATAAGAGGGAACCTTGGACCTGGGAATTGGTACAGAGGGAAGAGAAAGGGAGGTTATAAGGGATGGCGAACATGATCAAAATATGGTATAAGCATGTATAGAAATGTCACATTGAAATACTATCCAGTTGTACAATTAATATGCTAACAGTTATAATTTTCAAAAATTAATATCAATCTAAATTTTAAAAAAATAAGGATGACTTTATGCTATTTTAGATAGCTTTTCTAGAACTTAATTTAAATTTAAATCAACTTTCTAGTTGAATTTAAAATTTTATTTTGATATCTTATTAAATGTGGAATAGATTTTTTTTACTTTTTTTTTTTTTTTTTTTTTTTTTGCAGTACTGGGGATTGAACCCAGGGACTCATACTTGCTAGTCAACTGAGCTATATCCCCAGGCCCTGTGGAATTGATTTTTAAAAAATATAATGCCCTTATCAAATTTGTAGAACTATGGAGTGTATGTATAGACTTCATTGACAATTATAATTTATAATTTCATCTACATATGATTCTGTCAATCCAATAAAACCAATTGGTCTAATTTATAAAAATTAAGATATATGCCTTTATAGGCATACACATATAGATATACATTTACAAGAATTCAAGTCCAAAGTATTTGTGGTAATGTTAATTTTGAATTTAAAAAGTTTCACTAGACTCTTTCTACAATGCCATCAATCAAATTTTAAGAATGTCTACAGCATTATTAAAAATTTCAATATTTTTTAATAATTTCTAGTGTCAATGATTTTGACATTTACTGTAACTGTTCTCTAAATCTTGTTGTGATTTATTTAAAAAAAATCTTGTAGCCTTCATAATATTCAATAAATGGAATACCAATAGTTTCAGTTTATAAAATTTTTAGTGAATTGATATTATTAAAAATATATTTGGAAGAAGAGAGAGTAATTTTGTGCCTATAAAATCAGAGGAAAATTTTAAAGATAAAGTTGTAAACAGTGCCTGTCTTTCTGTCTCTATTGCTGTAACTGAATTATACAGATAGGGTAAGTCATAAAGAATCAAGTTCTATTTAGCTATGGAGGCTGGACACTGCAACATCATTATACTAGCATCTGTTCTGCATCTGTGAGGCCTTCATGCTGCATCACATCATGGCAGAGGGTATCACAAGGAAAGTCAGAGCATGTAAGTTAGAGGGAGACTGTTTTTTTAACAAAACCATTTCCATGAAAACCATTAATCCAGGAATGGACGAAACTATCCATGAAGGTAGAGCCTTTTAGGACCCATCACCTGCCAAAAAAGAGAAAAAATAGTTAAGACTGTTGGATTTTGAGATTCTACTTGCAATAAACATGCCAAAAGAACTTCACAGCTGTATGTGTTATCTATCCATCAAGAGAAGGGAATATTGATTTTGAGGGCAATTTAAAATTCTCAAAACCCTTAAAGATCTTCTATGTATGGCCCTAGGGAACCTCACCATTAAACAGAGTTCTACATAGATCCTTCCTGCATTTGCTCATCTTTATTCCTGGCTTCTGCTGAGATGGCTGTTTGGATTTATAAATCACACACCCAATCTCCTTAGTAAATGGTTATCTAGTAATACCTATGATGTTCATTCAGAAACATGCTTTCTCTGTTTCTCATCTTTTGCTTCATAGACAGACAGAGAATATTCCAAGTCATCAGGTTGTAAGTCCTTTTGGTTAGTATTTGTCTCAATTTATCTCTTTCCTCCACAAGTCATAAGTAGCAAATACAAGCCCAAGACAGGCCTTTAGCACTTCATTTGGAAATTTCTTCAGGTAATCAAAGCTCATTGCTTGCAAGTTCATTTTCTTTCCCACCCAACGGAACAAGAAAAGTCAGACAAAATTTCTGTCACTTTGTAACAAAAACATATTCTTCATTCTCTTCTGAGGCTCACGAGAAACAGAATCAATGTTCACATTTCTACCAAAAAACTAAGTTGCTTAAATGAACAAAATTTTTTTTCTCTCAAATTCTGGAGGCCAGAAATCTGAAATCAGTAAGACCATAATTCCTTTGGACGCTTTAGGTAAGAATTCTTCCACTCTCTCTCCTATTTTCTTGTGATCAACCCCTGACATTACTTGGTTTACGGTAGTATATCTCCTATTTCTGTTTTTGTTATCACATAACCCTATGAGACTTCTGTGTGTATAAATTTCTCTTTTCTTATAAGTCATTATAATAGGATCAACCCACATCCTGTATGATCTCATGTTAATTTGACTATGTCTGCAAAGAACCTGTTTTCCAGAAAGTTCACATTCTGAGGTTCTTGGTAGATACAAACTTGAGGAGTGGAACAGGGAACAAGAAGAACTAGTCAACCCAGTACAATAAGTTACTTATTTCATATTACTTATACTTTACTGAGTCCATGAATTTGCATGATCAGTGTCTTCTTTATTCCCACCTAGAAAATAATTATAATAATTATTATATTCAATAATTATTTTCAACATTTTATAGTTTCCATTCTAACCTGCTATTTGTTCTCAGGAAAAAATATTCAGTCGAATCCTTTATCTCTCTCTTCCATGGCTACTATGTCCTCCTTTATTATCAACTATTAATCTTTGCCATCCACATTTTAATAAAGTTCTCAAGTTCACTTTTCACATCATTGAAATTGACTTTTCCATGATACCAGGTAAATTACTGCCCTCATGGAGAACATATGCTTTTGCATTTGTGCTTTTTTGTACCTTCTGATTATACTTCTAGCCTATCCTCAGTGTGTTCTGTGTATTTTATGGAATTATTTTGATTGTACCAGAGATTGAACCCAGAGGCACTTGATCAATAAACCACATTCCCAGCCATTCTTATTTTTCATTTTGAGACAGGGTCTCACTAACTTGTTGAGGTCCTCACTAAGTTGTTGAGGCTGGTCTTGAACTTGTGATTCCCCCTGCCTCAGCCTACTGAATTTCTGGGATTATAGACATCCACTACCATTCCTGGCTTCATGAAATCCTTTTGGATTTCTAGTCCTAAATTATAAAAATAATTATTTGTATGTATTTTTGAGTATGAGACATGTTTTGTTTTGTTTTTGTTTGTTAGTTTGTTGCTGTTGTTTTTCCAATAGAGATGTGGGAAGAAGACTGCACCAAGTATCAGTCAATTACTAGCTAAAACCTACAATAACTATTCTAACCTTACATCCTGGTAAGCATTTCCATGTTTTGACAAGATCAATATATAGTATTATTTGCCACTTAAGGATGAGCTTTTTGACAGAAATAAATCCCTATTAAGATTTTTTTCACTCACCCTGACTTCCAGACATTAGTTCTGTGAACCACTAAGGATGGAGAACACTATGAATGTAATAATTCCATCATTAAAATATATTGTTTTCAATATCATTTCATTGAGATTTTTATTTTTTCAGTACATACACTTCATTGTATAATTTTAGAAAATAAAAACCTATGCACTGGGTACAGAGGTGCATACTGGATACAGAAGTGCATACTGGATACAGAAGTGCATACGTGTAATCCCCGAGACTCAGGAGGCTGAGGCAGGAGGATCACAAGTTCAAGGCCAGACTCAACAACATATTGAAACCTTTAGCAATTTAATGAGACTCTGTCTCAAACTAAAACAAAACTAGAAAGACTGTGAATGTAGATCAGTAGTAAAGTGCCCTGGGTTAAATTTACCAGTACGAGAAATAAAGAAAAGAAAGAAGAAAATGTGTAGTCAAGAAACTATAAACTTTATATTTTTTTTGTTGTTGTTGTTTTTTTATTGCAAACAAATGGGATACATGTTGTTCCTCTGTTTGTACATGGATAAAGGCATACCATTTGCGTAATCATAAATTTACATAGCATAATGTTGTTTGATTCATTCTGTTATTTTTTTCCTTCCCCCCACACCCTCTCACCCCTATTTCCTCTATACAGTCCTTCCTTCCTCCATTCTTCCCACCCTCCTTAACCCTAAACCTAAACCTAACCCTAACCCTAATGCTAATTCCTCCCTCCCTCCATTATATGTCACCATCCGCTTATCAACAAGATGGTTCCTCCTTTGGTTTGTTGAGATTGGCTTATCTCACTTAGCATGATATTCTCCAATTTCATCCATTTGCCTGCAAATGCCATAATTTTATCATTCTTTATGGGATAATATTATTCCATTGTATATATATGCCACAGTTTCTTTATCCATTCATCAATTGAAGGACATCTAGGTTGGTTCCTGAATCTGGCTATGGTGAATTGAGGAGCAATGAACACTGATGTGGCTGTATCTCTGTAGTATGCTGATTTTAAGTCCTTTGGGTATAGGACAAGGAGTGGGATAGCTGGGTCAAATGGTGGTTCCATTCCAAGCTTCTGAGAAATGGAAATGGTGGTTCCATTCCAAGAATTCTGAGGAATCTCCATACTGCTTTCCAGAGTGGCTGCACTAATTGCAATCACACCAGCAATGTATGAGTGTACCTTTTTCCCCACATCGTCGCCAACACCTATTGTTGCTTGTGTTCTTGATAATCGTTATTCTAATTGGGGTGAGATGGAATCTTAGTGTAGTTTTGATTTGCATTTCTCTTATTACTAGAGATGTTGAACATTTTTTCATATATCTGTTGATTGCTTGCACATCTTATTCTGTGAAGTGTCTATTCATTTCCTTAGCCCATTTGTTGATTGGATTATTTGTATTCTTGGTGTAGCATTTTTGAGTTCTTTATATATTCTGGAAATTAGCGCTCTATCTGAAGTATGAGAGGCAAAGATTTTCTCCCACTCTCTAGGCTCTCTCTTCACATTACTGATAGTTTCCTTTGCTGAGAGAAAGCTTTTTAGTTTGAATCTATACCAGGTGTTGATTCTTGCTTTTATTTCTTCTGCTATGGGAGTCCTGTTAAGGAAGTCTGATCCTAAGCCAACATGTTGAAGATTTGGACCTACTTTTTCTTCTATAAGATGCAGGGTCTCTGGTCTGATTCCAAGGTCCTTGATCCATTTTTAATTGAGTTTCGTTCAGGGTGAGAGATAGGGGTTTAATTTCATTCTGTTGCATATGGTTTTCCAGTTTTCCCAGCACCATTTGTTGAAGAGGCTATCTTTTCTCCATTGCATATTTTTGGCCCCTTTGACTAGTGTGAGAAAATTGTATTTATTTGGGTTTGTGTCCATGTCCTCTATTCTGTACCATTGATCTACCTGTCTATTTTGGTACCAATACCATGCCGTTTTTGTTACTATTGCTTTGTAGTAGAGTTGAAGATCTGGTATTGTGATACCCCCTGCTTCGTTCCTTCTGCTAAGGATTGCTTTAGCTATTCTGGGTTTCTTTTTCTTCCAGATGAATTTCATAATTGCTTGCTCTATTTCTGTAAGGTACATCATTGGGATTTTAATTGGGATTGCATTGAATCTGTATAGCACTTTTGGTAGTATGGCCATTTTGACAATATTAATTCTGCCTATCCAAGAACATGGGAGATCTTTCCATCTTCTAAGGTTTTCTTTAATTTCTTTCTTTAGTGTTCTGTAGTTCTCATTGTAGAGGTCTTTCACCTCTTTTGTGAGATTGATTCCCAAGTATTTCATTTTTTTTGATGCTATTGTGAATGGGGTAGTTTTTCGAATTTCTCTTTCTGACGATTCATCACTTATGTATAAAAATGCATTGGATTTATGGGCATTGATCTTGTAACCTGCTACTTTACTGAATTCACTTATGAGTTCTAAAAGTTTTCTGGTCTAATTTCCTGGTTCCTCTAAATGTATAATTATGTCATCAGCAAACAGGGATAGTTTGAGTTCTTCTTTTCCAATTCGTATCCCTTTAATTTCTTTGGTTTGTCTAATTGCTCTTGCTAGAGTTTCAAGGACTATGTTGAATAGAAGTGGTTAAAGAGGGCATCCCTGCCTTGTTCCAGTTTTTAGGGAGAATGCTTTCAGTTTTTCACCATTTAGAATGATATTGACTGTGGGCTTAGCGTAGATGGCCTTTACAATGTTAAGGAATGTTCCCACAATCCCTATTTTTTTCTAGTGTTTTGAGCATAAAGGGATGCTGTATTTTATCAATGCTTTTTCTGCATCTATCAAAATAATCATGTGATTCTTAACTTTAAGTCTGTTGATATGGTGAATGACATTTATTGATTTCTGGATGTTGAAACAACCTTGCATCCCTGGGATAAAACCCACTTGATCGTGGTGCACTATCTTTTTAATATATTTTTGTATGTGATTTGCTAAAATTTTGTTGAGAATTTTTGCATTGATGTTCATTAAGAATATTGGTCTGAAATTTTCTTTCCTCGATGTGTCTCTGTCTGCTTTAGGTATCAGGGTGATATTGGCTTCATAGAATGAGTTTGGGAGGGTTCCCTCCTCTTCTATTTCATGGAATACTTTGAGAAGTATTGGAATGAGCTCTTCTTTAAAGGTTTTGGAGAACTTGGCTGAGAACCCATCTGGTCCCGGACTTTTCTTTGTTGGTAGGCTTTTGATGACCTCTTCTATATCATTGCTTGAAATTGATTTATTTAAGTTGTGTATGTCCTCCTCGTTCAGTTTAGGTAATTCATATGTCTCTAGAAACTTGTTGATGTCTTCGAGGTTTTCTGTTTTGTTGGAGTATAGATTTTCAAAATAGTTTCTAATTATGTTTTGTATTTCACTGTGTCTGTTGTGATATTTCCTTGTTCATTCCGAATTTTAGTAATTTGAGTTTTCTCCCTCTTTCTCTTTGTTAGTGTGGCTAAGGGTTTATCAATTTTGTTTATTTTTTCAAAGAACTATTTTGTTAATTTTTCCGATTGTTTCTTTTGTTTCAATTTCGTTGATTTCCGCTATGATTTTAACTATTTCCTGTCTTCTACTACTTTTAGTGTTGGTCTGCTCTTCTTTTTCTAGGGCTTTGAGCTGTAGTGTTAAGTAGTTTATTTGTTGACTTCTACTTCTTTTGTTGAATGAGCCCCATGAAATAAATCTTCCTCTAAGTACTGCTTTCATAGTGTCCCAGAGATTTTGATATGATGTGTCTTTGTTCTCGTTTACTTCTAAGAATTTTTTTATTTCCCTCCTGATGTCTTCTGTTATCCATTCATCATATAATAGTGTATTATTTAATCTCCAGGTATTGAAGAAGTTTGTTTTTTATTCTGTCATTTATTTCTAATTTCAATCCATTATGATCTGATAGAATTCAAGGTAGTATCTCTATCTTCTTGTATTTGCTAACAGCAGCTTTGTGGCATAAAATATGGTCTATTTTAAAGAAGGATCCATGATGTGCTGCTGAGAAGAAAGTGTATTCATTCTTTTTTGGATGGTATATTTTATATATGTCCGTTAAGTCTAAATTGTTGATTGTGTTATTGAGATCTATGGTTTCTTTATTCAATTTTTGTTTGGAAGATCTATCCAATGGTGAGAGAGGTGTGTTAACATCGCCTAGTATTATTGTGTTATGGTCTATTTGATTTCTGGAATTGAGAAGGATTTGTTTGACGTACATGGATGAGCCAATGTTCGGGGCATAGATATTTATGATTGTTATGTCTTGCTGATTTATGCTTCCCTTAAGCAGTATGTAATGTCCTTCTTTATCCCTTCTGATTAGTTTTGGCTTGAAGTCCACTTTATCTGAAATGAGGATGGATACTCCAGCTTTTTTGCTGTGTCCATCTGCATGGTATATTTTTTCCCATCCTTTCACCTTTAGTTTATGGGTATTTCTTTCTATGAGATGAGTCTCTTCCAGGTAGCATATTGTTGGATTTTTCTTTTTAATCCTTTCTGCCAGTCTATGTCTTTTGATTGATGAGTTCAGGCCATTAACATTCAGCGTTATTATTGTGATATGATTTGTATTCCCAGTCATTTGACTCATTTTTGTTTTTTGACATGATTTGGTTTCTCCTTTATTTGGCTATTCCTTTAGGCTAGTTCCTCCCGTTGCTGATCTGCATCATTGTTTTTCGTCTCTTCCTCATGGAATATTTTGCTGAGAATGTTCTGTAATGCTGGCTTTCTTTTTGTAAATTCCTTTAGCTTTTGTTTATCATGGAAGGATTTTATTTCATCGTCAAATCTGAAAGTAACTTTTGCTGTGTATAAGATTCTCGG
Organism: Sciurus vulgaris; assembly: GCF_902686455.1. Taxonomy (NCBI): domain Eukaryota; kingdom Metazoa; phylum Chordata; class Mammalia; order Rodentia; family Sciuridae; genus Sciurus; species Sciurus vulgaris. The sequence goes on along the minus strand of NC_136470.1, from coordinate 33,573,820 downwards.
TTGGCATCTGTTTTCTTTCAGGGCTTGAAAAATGTTGTTCTAAGCCCTTCTAGCTTTTAGGGTCTGGATTGAAAAATCCGTTGATATTCTTATTGGTTTCCCCCTGAATGTAATTTTATTCTTTTGTCTCAGAGCCTTTAAAATTCTGTCTTTATTTTGTATGTTATGTATTTTCATAATAATCTGCCTTGTTGTAGGTCTGTTGTAATTTTGTATATTTGGAGTCCTATAAGCCTCTCGTACCTGTTTTTCCATTTTGTTATTCAGATTTGGGAAATTTTCTAATATTATTTCATTGAATAGATTGTTCATTCCTTTGGTTTGTTTCTCTAAGCCTTCCTCAATCCCAATAATTCTTAAATTTGGCCTTTGCATGATATCCCATAATTCTTGTAGATTCTGTTCATGATTTCTTACCATCTTCTCTGTTTGGTCAACTTTGGTTTCAAGATTAAATATTTTGTCTTCAATGTCTGAGGTTCTGTCTTCCAGATGTTCTATCCTATTGGTTATGCTTTCTATGGAGTTTTTAACTTGGTTTATTGTTTCCTTCATTTCAAGGATTTCTGTTTGTTTTTTTTTTGTTTGTTTGTTTTATTTCAGTATCTCTAACTCTTTATTGAAATGATCTCTTGCTTCCCGTATTTGCTCTTTTAACTGTTGATTGGTGCAATCTTTTATGCCTGCATTTGCTCTTTCATCTCCTCCTTCAATGCCTGCATTTGCTCTTTCATCTCCTCATTTGCTTCCCTGATTATTTTAATTATGTACATTCTGAACTCCCTTTCTGACATTTCTTCTGTTGTACTGTCATTGGGTTTTATTGATATAGTATCTAGGTTTGTTTGGAACATTTTCTTCCCTTGTTTTTCATATTGATCAGATATCAGTGGGACTCAGATATTGCAGATTTCCTCTTTGGCTTATAGTGTCCCTGTAGGTTTCCAGTATATCACCTCCCAGCCTTCAATAGCCTGAAGTCTTGGAGGAACTTGATAATGCAGTGCTTCCGAAGAAAGCTGCCCCTAGCCCGCTACTGGTTCCAGGGCTGGGGGCTGGCTCTGTGCAGAAAAGCTCTTACGGCGGCCTGCTCCAAGAAGCTGGCTGTGGAAGGAGCCTGCTGTCGGAGGGAGCAGGGCTGCTTGGGGAAGTCTCTGGCTGCCCTGCCCTGTTCCCAGAAGCCGCCTGCGTTCCCGGCGCCCACCTCTTGGTCCAGGGCTTGGAGCTGGCTCTGTGTGGAAAGGCTCTCACTGGGCGGCCTGCTCCGAGAAGCTGGCTGTGGAACGAGCCTGCCACTGGAGGGAGCAGAGCTGCTTGGGGAAGACTCTAGCTGCCCTGCCCTGCTCCAAGAAGTTGCCCCTGTCTGGGCCTGCTGCCCGGCTGAGCTTCACCCAATTGGAGAGCCTTACCCTGTGGCGCTATGTTAGTCCAAGTCTCTCAATGCCTCCCCTTCTTGAATCCTGGGTTCTGGAGTGATGGGAGTTGCAGTCACCCTCTAGTCTGCCAACCTGGATCCTATAAACTTCTTAAAAGAACACTTTTCAGGAAAACTAGAATGATAGAATAATTTTATAGAGTGTATGGAAAGATGCATTCAAATTATAAAGAAATATATTAGATATGTGAAAAGATCAGAATTCAATTATTTCTTTCATGTGTTTTATGGTTTCAATGTTTGTGTACCCCAAAATAATCATGCTAAAACTTAATTCCTAATATAATTATGATACAAGTCCTTCAGGAACTCTTCCCTTACTAATGGATTAGAACATTGTGAGACATTGTCTTTTCTAGAGGGAGCCTTGGCACCATGTTAAAGGAGAGAAAACAAATTTCAGCAAACACTGAATAAGCCAGCATCTTAATTGAGCTTCCCAGCCTCCAGAATAGAGAGAAATAAAGTTTCATTGTTTGGTAATTATCCAGTCCCAGTTATTTAGTAATAGCAGCAGCACAGACTAGGATAGTTTCTTACAATTGAGGTTATCTTTTTGCTTATCCATTCATCTGTTGAAGGGCACCTTCAGGTTGGTTCCATAGCTTAGCTATTGTGAATTGTGCTGCTATAAACATTGATGTGGATGCGTCACTGTAGCATGTGATTTTAAGTCTTTGGGATATATATCTCCAGAAGTGGGATAGCTGGGAAAAAGGTACACTTGTACATTGGTGGACCTGCAAATTAGTGTAACTACTCTGGAAAGCAGTATGGGGATTCCTCAAAAACCTAGGAATGGAATCACCATATGACTTAGGAATGCAAAAGTGTACTGTTCTACTTCTTGACTCTTAACCTTGTGCAAAGTTTTTGCATGTTTGCTTGTTTTTGTTTTGTTTTCCTTTTGAGGTCCTGGAGCTCAACACCAGAGCCTGATGCCCACAAGGCGTGCGTTTTACCATTGTGATATAGTCCCACCCTGCTTGCTTTTCTGAAAATTGTAGATAAACAATTTGAGATATTAGTGAGAAAGGCATATATTTGGGAGATAGCACCTTACCTATCTTACATTCTTGAATGTTTTATTGAAAAGCTGGACATTAGAGTTTTAATTGCTCTTATGTTTTAGCATTTAAACTTAGTTTTCTATTTCTACTGGCAAAGCAGTGGACAGTCCTTTTTTATTTCTCATCACAGTATAATGACCCTTGTTCTTAGAAGTTTCTGTTCTCTACAAGATATTGACTAGGACAATTATAGAAATATGCATAATCAGGTATAGTGATTACCTGAAATATCTGATTTATTAATAGGGACACATATTTATTGAAAGAAAACTACAATCTTTTATTTAATTTACATAATTAAAGTCAGCTTTGTTAAAAAATGATTTGATAGTGACAGCTCCAAGTTCTTCTGTTAATTAAAATATGATCACTTATTAAAATTTTAAAAAATTAAACTGATGTATTTTAAAATGTCAACAAAAATCTTTTGTTACTATAAAAAATAACAGAAAAAATTATGACAAAGTAAAATGACATGAATATGTGACTTGAGGAGAATTGTGACAGTTGTATAATGATAATTTTTAGAAAATTCAGTCAAGTTTTTTTCTACTCCAAAGTATAAGATATAATTGGACTATATCTTTGGCTTAATATCTTATTATTGAAACATTTCACTATAAAAGCCTATTAATTGCATTACAGTTGTGTGAAATATACAGAATATGCTAATTTGTACTAGTTATATTTACTCTTAATAATAAGGATTTAGGCATTAAATTACATTATATTTCAAAGGCATATGTAGATTTGAATACATATTATCTCTTTATACTTTTACAAATATCATGAAATTTTGAATACAGTGAAAGGAATTGATATTTTTATTATATCTTCCTGATCATTCACTTTCCTCAACACACATACATAAACACACAAACACAGATGCTACTTCGTTTATACTATATTGTAGACTGTCACATATGGTGTGTTCATTAATTTGGAAAAATGCCACAAATATTATGCATTCATGTTTACAATTTCAGAAATTTTTTTATAAACCAGACAAAAATAATAGTGGACTCAGAATAAGAATTGATAGTAGAATGCTAGATTAATAAATTTTTATACATAAAAAATAAAATGTAAACACTAAATACATGATGATTATTCATTTTTATCAGATATTAACCAATTAAAAATTATAAAGGAGAATTTAACTAAAAAAGACAAATTGTGACAAAGTAAAATAACATGAATATGTGACTTGAGAAGAATTATGACAGTGGTATGAATTTAACAATAGGTTATTTATCTCTGTCATTTTTTCTGCTTTGACTCTGTTTTCTCTTTTTGCAGTTCTGGAGATTACACCTAGGGTCTTGCACATGCTAAACAAGTACTCTACCAATGAGCAATATGCCTAGTCCATTTTTTAAATTTTATTTTGAGATGGGTGTCTCACCAAGTTTCTCAGGCTGGCCTCAAACTTGTGATCCAGTTGCCCCAGGCCCCTGAGTAGTTGAGATTACAGGCATGCACCACCATGCTTTAATTTTCCAAGCCATATTTCCAAAAATCATACATACCAAATATATCATACCAGCCATGAGGATATTTATAGTAAATTATGAATAAATATTTAGTGATTGGTTATACATATTTGTACTGAGAAGGATCAACATTTTTCTCATCACTTCTTTTTGAATTTACAGAAATCCTTTCAAATAGTATTGATATAATTACAATTGCAATCATACATAATATAATTCATTAACTCTATGACTGTGCTATTCAGCCTACCTTGTCCATATGGAAAGGTTTTATTTATTTTATTCTCCATGATAGTCACATGCCAGAAACAATCTCTACTCTGTGTAATTCAGAAAAAAAAGAAGTATTTTTTAAGAAAATATTATACAATTTAAAAATTCTCCAGGAGTACAGAGAGTCAAGGATTTGAAGATCATGCCCCTGAGGACATTGCCCAAATGTGTAATAAATGGCCTATAACCCACCACTGCTACCAGCACTCTGTAGAAAACTGGTTTTATTACCCCCATCACCTCCACATGAACTCCATGTGGTCCTTGCTTTTTCACATTGTTTTGTTCTGAATTGAAACATTATTTGGACTTACCTGACTGACTGGTCTAAATCACATTCCTATGTTGTAAATTCAAAGGATACTGGAAAAAAAAAAAAACCCTGACTGGAAATCAGGGAAGGGAGGTTCTTTACATGCCTTCATCGATGTGAGAATGGTCACTAGAGTCCATCTCTTAGTCCATCAAATATCCCTGCACGCTCTTCCACTTTAATTTGCATAAGTTCTATTTTCTTTAGTTCAGCTTTCACAAAAGCATAATACCAGGACAACAACAAAAAAGATGCTTCTCTCTTCCACATTACATGGAGCAGTTTACAGATGAAAATAAAATACGTGCTGACTTTCCTGGCCACCAAGTCAAATATGAATTAGGATGCTGTGTTCACATTTTATCTTATGTTGTATCATTTACCTAAAACACAATATAAAAGATAGCATCCAGATTTATGTAATGCAGTGGTCTTGTCACTCACTTCCTATAGTGGGATGACCCAAAGTCTCATCATTTACTGATTAATTTTCGGACTTTTGTGAGTTATATCCATTTCTTCTTGTTCCAACCAAATTTTATATTCGTGTTGTCCTATGCAAAATATTTAAAACCTAACACTAGTAAAATAAACATATCAAAGAGCTATGGTATTTGGGTTAAAGGAAAAATATTTAAGATATACACATAAATTTATAATACTACAAAGAATAAATATGAGAAGAAGAAGATAACTTATTACCTAGCTTTACAACTGGTCACATGGCTACAATTCATATTTAATACCTTCTTCCTCCATTTTTTCCTTATCTTTTTCTCCATAGCAAAGCCTTCGATGATCTGTTTATCTGATGAGGTGAACCAAACCTCCATTCCTGAAGAATATGAGTTCATTCATGCTCTACCCATAAGAATTTAAGTCTTCCATTCAATTTTATTATACATTTCCAAGCATATTCCCTCTTCTCTCATTATGCAGTGGAATGTGTATTTGCCTTTATAATGAGTATAATTACCTAATTACACTCAAAATCTTCTTTTTACTAATTCAAACAGTAGCATCAAGAACTCCCAATTATAGGATGGTATTTCAGTTTTTATTTCTATAAAGTCATTTTTGCATTCCCTGGTGAACACTTTTAATACAGTGTTTCCTTAGATAGTGTGAAAGATAAGCCAGAACAGGCAAACTCTTCCTGTAAAAGACCAGAGAGTAAATATTGTGTGCTTTTCAGGCCATATGGTCTCTTTTACAACTACTCAGTTCTACTGTTATTACATGAAAACATCTATAGACAACATATAAACAAACATGTTTGGCTATGTTCTAATAAGTTAAAATGAAACAATATGGGTATCAGGGATTAAGCTAGATATTATATAGCCATCTTGGGAGTAACCATTATTTTGACATTTTGCCCACTGAGTGAACATGATATTTATCCCAAAACTTATGAAACCAACAAGATCATTAAGATAGTCAGTTGAGCATGTGTTGCTGGTCACTGATAACTGTCTGTCTTCACTGGCACTGGCAGATTTTGCAAAAAAACAGATACTTACTACTTGGCACTGGCTTTCAATTTTCTAGAAGAAAAATTCTCCCTTCCCTAAAAAGGGTTTATATCTTGCTATCATTAAAGACATGTCTGTGGCTCTAAGTCCTGGATACATTGCCCTTTGTGTAGTCCTAGATTTGTTAGCATCTTTGGTCTTTTAGAACTCTCTACCTTTGGGTACCAGTCATAACACACTAGCACTTGATTTTTTGGAAAAACAGGTGGTAGCCCCAGTTTGGCCTACAGGCATAGATTGCCAGCCATTTTCTCTAAACCACCAAGACCTGACATCATGAAAACAAGAAGCAAGTAGATCTATAAATGAGATACTAAATTTATCAAGAAAATTACCACTCCAAATTCCATGTTATTCCTTCTTAAACCTGTATATTATGACTGTGAGTGAAAAATCACACTGTATTTAGTTTTTGGTTCAAAGCATATAATACATTAAGAAAAGAGTGGTCTAAATTTGAAAGCTGGCATTTAAAATTGGAATTTAGTAAAGATTCCAAAAGTTTCTAGTCTCCTGGAGGATGAGTTAGATGGTACTAAGACATTATTAGATTCTGTCAGTGGCCTTAATCATTTGATATACATGTTAAGAAGCAATATTATACAACATGATGGTGATTAAGCCAATGAATAATTACACAGATGGTTTTATTGGCTGAAATATCTGCATAAGGTAGTCAAAAAATACCCAAAATATCATTTTAATGACATACATTTGCTGCCTTGCAATGATTGAAGGAATATTACCATGTTTTTAAACTGCCATCTGATTGATTGCTGTTATCTTTCTATATAATAACATGTAGGATCTGGGTGCTGGCCATTTTTGCACAGTGGACATTTAACATTGGCAAGTGCAAGGTCAATCTTAAGAAAGTTCTATTATTAACTCCATCTATAATCTTGAAATCTGACACAATGGCACTATGGCCACTCTTTCTTTAATCCAATGAGTGTTAATCGAGATTTCTAGGGAAAGGAGCCTAAACTAATCACTATGATTTTTCAAATTTATGTTATAACCCTTTTCCTAGTAGAATCAATATAATATATATTACCATATATACTTGGGTGTTCTCATGTTTGTATCTATGAATATATGAACATATTCACAATCATAGTTTTTCATACTTTTTTATTAAATTTCCCTTGCTAAACTTATAACAAGGATGGTATGTCCATGCAGAATTATGAATTATATGAAGATACTAAATTTATACTTTGAGACTCGATCAAGACTTTTTATGCAAATACTACTGTATTTACTAATGCAAATGAATAATACCTTAGTTGAATCTCATAAAGTTTAGGTTTTAGGAAACTTGAATGTTTTTTAGCTACCATCAAAGTTCTGAGTCAATCAGGATGCTCAGATTATAATTTGTTACTTTTGAATATAGAAATAAATATTACCTCTTTTTTTGATAAATGAAGCTAAATGCTTCCTGCCAACCAATATCCATTAACTATCTGTATTAAGACCCTATCCACAAATAGAATTATACTTTGAAGTATAGATGGTTAGGACTGCAACCTTCAACATATGTTTTTGGGGAGGAGGTTCAATTTAGTTTATAGAACCATACTATTTGAAATCTTATAATCCATTCTAATGATACCAATATCATTTTATAGATATTAGAAAAGAAAGACTAGCAATACTTTTTAATTTTGCAGGAATTCTCTTCTGTAATGTATAATCTTGGTCATGGTGAAAAGATTGACTTCTGGGCCTCTTAAGGGGCAATATTGAAGGTTGGGTAGACAGAACATTCATGATAATTCCACTCCAAAATTCTTATCACTTTAAAATCTTCTATTATTACCTTACATTATTATCTCCATATAAATCCAAATAATTTTTTTGGCAATGTAAAATGAAGTTTTAGTCAACCTACCAGGAAATAATTAAAACTACTCATAATTTAAAAATCTGACACATCATACCCAGAATTTCCAATAATTTCATGCACATATATAAAATCTTTCTTTAAAATTGTAATCCCTCCCTTCAGTTCTAACACCATCAATATCCACACATACTTTCAAAAATTTTGTTTCCATAAAATAGCTAAACCTTTCAGTTTTTTGGTTCAGGGTACTTCTCCTTTGAAAACTGGAATCTCCTATTAAATACTAGAATCTATGTTTATACATATTCATGAATAATATTTTGGCAATGGGTATGAGGAATGAGAAGAATGGAGTTCTTCCTGGGAAGATTGTCCAAAGATTTTTCAGTCCAGCATGGGAAAAAAAAAAATACCTAAAAGCCAAAAAAACTCCTGATACAAGGAAGGACAGATTGCTCAGATGAAAATGAAGCACAATGGGATTTAGATACTTAAGATACTTATCAATTCAGCCATAAATTCTAACATATATTCCTTTCCAATCCTCAAAATCCCTCTAGTTCCATAACAGCATTCTGTCACATCAAAAACTCAGTGAGCTATGGATTAAATTTATTACTAGTATTGGATATTTATTTTCAGTTCAGAGCCATTTTGGCCCTATAACTAGTCAAAAAATTATATTGTTTATAAAAATTACTTTAGCATATATAGAAAATTTATAGAATAGCCTCATTCCACAGATCTTTCTTTGTATTGAAAATTTAAGATTAGTTAAAATGTATTTTCAGTCTATAAATTCTCCATTAGCCAACTCTTTTATTCTGTTTCTTCTTTTTGTTTTCTTTCTCATTATTATTAATTTTTTTGTAGTGCTATGTATCGAATCCATTCTTCATGCAGGTTCTCTGTACTTAGGTACATTTAAGTTTTTATTCCTCTTGAATTTTATGGGTTTTGGCAATAGTCAGTTAGGTCCTTTAAGTATATCCTCATTTAGTCGATGTATGTCATCGGTGCTGGAATCCCATACCCTAATGCAAACTGCATACTTGAAGCTTTTCAAACATACTGAAGTAAGTTAGCCCATCCTTGAGATTGTCATTCTCTGGGAGTCTGAAAGCTGAAACCAAAATAAATTTCAATTTTTGTAATGAACAGTATTCTCAGACGCAGACATTGAAAGTTACTATTGCAAGTCGATTTATGAATTTTATCTGTTAAATTACATTTACTGTTTCACACACTTTTCACTTGGACCAGAATCTGTATTATAGAAGAATGCCTAAGAACAAAGGCCGAACTACAAGGAAAAAAAAATCATGGAAGTTTGAACTGTTGGTTTGGGGCCCCACACACCAAAAAGTTATCAATTGCTGCCTCTAAAATTCAGAAAAAGTATTCATCATCCCTCAACAACAGCAACAAAAAACCCACACACATCAATTTTTTTTTTCCTTAGCACATTTCTGTATGCAGTTATATCCTACATGGATACATCTGATGTGGAGCATCCTTGGGAAACATGAATGTTGTATTTGCTTATTTGTAATCAACGGCAATGCAGTTTCTGGATTTCACATTTAGAAAGTATTTAAATATGGAATATTGCCCAAATATGGGAATGATAGGCAAAATATACTAGTCCAACACAGATGTGTCCAACTAAAATATCTAAATCCACTGCCATCGACAGATTAACTGTTTTTTAAAAACTATTTCCTTGGGTTTAGGTATCAAGAATCATCTGGGTAGATTGAATTTTATCATCTATTTTGAGGTTCATGGGACTTTTTAAAATCAGAAATTTGTGTGATTTTTACAACAATGAAAATTTTTTATCTTTTCTGCAAACAGTATTTTTTCCTTTTTATTCTCTAGATAATTTAATAACTTTGATCATATACATGTTACATGAACTTACCTCTCCTGTTTGTTGTTTAAACTTTCACATATTCTACTTTATTATCTTGGTTATGTCATAAATAACTTTATTAGTTATTCTAGTTACCTGATTTTTCTCTCCAGCTGCATCTGATATGCTATTTATAGAATCCACTAAGTCAATATTCATTTATTGTATTCTTTTCATATAGTCTATTGACTTATAAATTTATAGATTTTACAAAATAAATTTATATATATTTTCCTGATGATTTATTATTTTGATCAGTTTCTACTCAAAATCCTTTAAAAATATCTAATTAATTTAGTTTACCATTAACAGCTAATTCTTCATGTCTGTTTCTAATATCTATTCTTTCTTTTAACTCAATTTTATTGTTGCTTATTAAATCTAGAATATCAGTTTTGGCTTGTTGGGACTAATGACATGTTAACTAACTCAGACTGACTCCTTACTCCCTGGCAAGTGAGCAAGATCAAGGCCTTAAAGGTGGTTTCGATAGTTAATGAGGATAAATCGGACCACCATCAGGGATTGGTTAACAACAGTTCCACCAACGTGATCAGCTCAGTGCTTGCAAAAGTCCTATGGGACTCTGGCCTGCGTGAACCCCCCAGGCCTTGCTGACCTTTAAGCTGTTTGGTTCAAGCCTAGCCCCCACCCTACATAAAAGCTCTGTGATTTCCTCAATAAAGGAGATTCCTGCTGTGCCTGGTGCAGGGACAGACCTCCCAGCTCTGGTGTGTTTCCTTTGCCACTGACATTCATCATCCAGTGCTCGGCCCGTATTCTCCTTAGGCGGGCCCTGAGGAGGTACATCGTTGGACCTTGTTGCTCGACAGGGAGCAACATTGGCTGTTAAGTCTCTTGAAACTTTATAACAATTATTTAAGGTGAATGTAAAACTATCCTCTTCTTTAAATGGACTTCAAATTTTTTGGTGTTTGGACAAAATCAATGTGTTAACTGGAGACTATTTATTTTATTATTAGTACCAGGGATTGAACCCAGGGGGCACTTAACCACTAAGCCATATCCCCAGTCTTTTTAAATTTTTTTTTTTTTTTTTGAGACAGGTTCTTGCTAAGTTGCTTACAGTCTTGGTAAGTTGCTAAGGGTGCCTTTGAACTCATGATCCTAAGACTTCAGCCTTCTCAGCTGCTGGTGGAGACGACTTTAAATGAAATTATCTGTGTGTTTTGGAATGATATGAATACTGTCAAATTTGTACCATGACTCTACCAAACTACTGACTTGTGAATGGCTATTCTCAATTAAGATTTCTTTTTTGAGGCTTGAGTTGTTTGGCTCAGTGGTAGAGCATGTGTGAGGCACTCCTTTCAATCCACAACACTACTTAAAGATAAATAAATAAACAAAATAAAGATATATTAAAAAGAGTTCTTTTTCCTTTTCTTCATTTACCCAGTATCTACTTCAAAATATAATAATTTTATTGCTTTGTTTCACCTTTCTGGTTTATTTCTTATTCCACTTTACACTTGGAATCTTAATTTCATATTGTTCATTGACATAACACTTTCTATATTGGATGGTCCCTGTATTCATTTCCTTCATCTCTTATCCTATGCAACCATTAGAATTAAGGTACAACTCATTGTCTTGAGATACATTTTCAAGATGAAAGTTGACTTAGGACTAACTTACCACACAAGTTTCTTTTTTGTTAGTTTGTTTTTGGTTTTTAGAGTCTTCAATTTACTGAAAATAAAGGATGTATTTTTGAGAATTAAAAAAAAATTACTCATCTTGTAAGGACATATTTATCAAAGATAATGTTTCTAGAATCTAGTGCATCATATTACACTACTCAGTTGTTTAAATTTTTAATAGGAGGAATACCTCTAGAAAAAGATCCTCATTGTTTAATGGTAATGAGGGTAATGAGAAGAATATTTGTATCTGATTAACAAACTTTTTAACTAAAGATTTGTATAGAGTTTTTATTTTTACAGCCTATATGTTAACCTTTACCTATTAAAAAGCTAATGTTATTTACAAGGGTTGTGAATCTTAGGCTTTGGAGAATATGAACCAAGATTACTTAGCCCTTACAAGACCTGAGAGATATATTAACCTTCCACTTCCCATTAATTCATTAAAGGTAAGAGACTAATATCAATTATAATATCAATTATAAATTGTCTTCATTTTTCAAAGTATCTTTTAATATTAATAGCATACATTTTATCACTGCTACATTTTAGAGTAGTGAATATTCAATGACACACATGCCTTATATATTGATGAAAAATGCCACTTTTAATAAAAAAAAGACATATAGTGATAGTATTTTCACTAAATATGTTATACAGTGAACAAATGTTTTTTTAAATGTTTGCTATTACTGTCAGTATAGAATTCATTCTGGAAAGACACACATAACAAAATCTAAGTTGCTTACATTCACTTCGTTGACCAACTTCTCTTTCCTAAGTTTAAGAAAGACCAATGGTAATTAAATTAAAATGTCAAAAAGCTGATGTTTACAGCTGCATAGAGTGAGGATTTATTTTGGCAGTCCTCACAGTGTATAAATATGTACTAAAGGTAATAATTTTGGTTTACTCAATAATTTAATGATAAAGTTTTAGCTTAAAAATTAACTTGATGAACTTGTCTGAAGTATAAATCATCACTGCAGGAGTTACAAAAATTGAATTTTATTTAAATTGGTCATGAATATGTATGTTGAAATGGTTCAGTGTATTTTAGAACTATATTACTCCAGAGGAAAAGCTTAATTAATACCCATTTCAGTGGTTATTCAAACTGAAAATTCCCAATTTTATAACACAGCAAGAAGTTTTTATTAATTGGAATGTTAGATAGTCTACGTTTTCAAATTTTCCATTCTGGTAATGACTTAAGGTTACTAAGTAATACATTTTGATTTTATGAAACCTTGTTATGAAATTGTTTTGAACTTTCAAGTAAGCTAATACAACGCTTGTGTAGAAATTTGTAAATTTATCATGGTATCTAATCAGGTACATGTAGATGAGTACTATGAATAACCATGACTCTGATGATTTATTCAGCAGTTTGCTCTCACACATAAGATACTTTGGTGAGCAGCGCAGAGTTGGTTTGGTGGTTTACAAGACTGCATCTTTCCCATACTTTCCTGTTTCCTTTTTCAAAAATTTGATCAGTTATAACTATTAGAGCTTCTTCACCCTTGTGAGTCACATCATCTGTTTCATTTTACGGACTCTCAGCATATTGGATTGGATCTCTGTCAGGTTTCATTGGAAACTGTGGTGGTGAGGGTGGCCATCAACTTGGGGTTTTCTTCCATATTACAACTACACTGCAGTGTTTAAGTGGTAGGGCCTGCTTGCTATTCAGGGCAAATGTTGGCTGACTGTTGTTCTGGATTGGCTATGTTAGCTCCTACTACCATTTCATATGTTGAAATCAAAACCTAAGGTGATAGCATTTGCAAAGGGGTCTTAGGAAGCAGTTAGATTAAATGGGAAGAGTGCTCACAAATGGGACTGAGGGTCACCTTATAAAAGAGACCCTAAATTTCTCTGAACAAGGATGTAGCCCCTGGCTAGGCACTGAATCTTCCTGCCACCTCAGTGACAGACCTGCCAGCCTTTCTCAAACTATGAGAAATAAAAGCTTTTTGCTTACGCCAACTGGTCTATGATGTTCTGTTATAGCAGCCTGAACAGACTAAGGCCACTATCTTCTGTTTTGGACAATGAAATGAAATACTGAATACATTTATGTCCTGTTATCATGGTTAGATTGTAAATACTGAGGGGACTGATAAAGGTTCTGTGAGTTTCAGGGAAATGAGGATGGGCAGGAATAACAGAAACCCTCCACTTCCTCCTGATTCACTACAGAAAGTTCATGAGAAAATGTCACAAACTTTTTAACTGTCAAATTATAAATGCCATCAGAAGTCCAGCAGAAGTTCTAAGGAAATATGCCAGTGTGAGAATCAGTCTTCATTTTTTCCTCAAAAGAAAAGAAATTGATAGAAAACTTTTGCACATTTTATGTTCTCAGTCACTCTAGATATATACAGGGACCCTGTTATTTTATCTTGTATTGATGAGTCTTTGTTGCTTTTTTATTAATTTTTATTTTTTATAATGACACATTTTTGCATTAACCTACATGGAACTTTAAAGAAAAGTTAACCACAGATGAATGGATAAAAAATAGGTGGTACATAGACAAGTGGGGTTTTACTCAGCCATATGAAAGAGTGAAATTATATTATTTGCAGGAAAGTGGATGCAATTGAAGAACAACATGTTAAGTGAAATATGCGAGACAGAAACTCAAAGGCTGCATATTTTCTCTCTTATGTGGAAACTGGAGAGAAGAAAAAAAGGGGGGGTGAACTATAGGAAAGAAATTAGGGGAAGAGGGGAGGAAAAATGGAAGGTACTAGAGGGTGAAATTGACCAAATTACGCTATGTATAATTATAATGTACCAAAAAAGTCATGATAGAACTGAAAAATGAATGAATGAAAGAATTTGAAAGAGGTGTGATCTCTTGTCCATATTTTATTTAATGATTTCCTCCAGTTAAGAATTGTTATTTTAAATGGCAAGGATATCTTCCACTAAGTAGAATCTATTTGAAAGTGAAAATTATTCTAAGTAAACTTGCTTTCTGAGGAAAAATTTAAGAAGAGAGGTAGAAATATTTGTGAAAAAACTATTCAAAATAAGCAATGAGCATTCATTCAAAAGTAATAGAAAATATCTTCTGTGCAAAACGCTGAAATTTGGCCTCTTGAGAACTAATAAAATGCCAGCAGTTATTTTATGAAGATAAATGCAAAATTACCATGATTTCAATGAGTCTTTATTACAGAAGCCTGAACAAATTATGAATTATGGGTTAAAGATAAAGTAGTTGACAGAGAACAATGCACATATGTGTTTATGCCTCATCATTGAATGATTAATTACAAAAAGGCAAAAATCAAATCCCTATGCACAGGAAAGAAAGTCACAAGCAGTTGAGCTTGAACTAAAATATGTGTAATAGAAATTGGCATAATCTCAAAATAAAGAGAAAGGATTTGCCTTGCTTAAAATATTTCTATATATAAAGGAAACTTGTAGTAACAGTGATAAATGGCCAAGTGTTGGGGTAGTTAAGCATAGACAGCCTGGATTCAGAAAGTCCTGGTTTCATGCCTCCTCCTAGGTTATAATTCTACCACTTCTACTTATTCATGTAGAATCGAATAATTACCTCACTTCCCGTTTCTTCAATTTATTCATCTATAAATATAAATAATAATGGAAAGTAAAGTGTTATTGTTGTATCTGCATGTTATGCTCAGATAACATATCAGTTCACATGTACTTGCACAGTCATGCACTGCTTAGAACTGTGAAAAGTACACATAATTGCTAGCTTTATAAGATTATTTGATATTTATTATTATTATTACTACTATTATTATTGTCATTATTATTATTTGGTACCAGGGATTGAACCTAGGGCTGCTTAACCACTAAGCCATATCCCCAGTCCTTTTTATTTTTTATTTTGAGACAGGATCTGAGATCAACTTTGAACTTGCAATCCTCCTGCTTTGCCCTCTACAGTCATTGAGATTATAGTGGGCATTACTGTGCCCATAATATTATTTCTGAATAAAATGACTGTATTTTCCATAAGATAAAATAAGATTCTTAAGTGAAAATTATCAGATTGATAGCATTTACTACTCTAAGTTCAACATATTTCACTCCAGTTGGTCATTTTTGAAGATGAAATAAATGATATGATTTCTGAAGTAACAAGAATTATACTGACTACTCTTTCTTTCAAAACTGCAAACCTAGCAAAAGTACTTTTCATGATTAGAAACTCAAGCATGATAATTATTACTTTCAAAAAATACATACACTAAAAATATATTGAGGAATTACAGAATCTGAATGGACAATGTACAAGAACACTGATAAAAATAACTGAATTTTTCAAGTCATGGTCTGAAAGTTGGTGTCCTGAAAAATTCATGTTTAAGCCAGTACCCAATGCCCAATGGAATAGTTATTCAGAGGTGAGTATTTAAGAGTTGCTTAGGCCATGAGAGCTTCACCCTGAAGAATGGGGTCAGTGGCCATATAAGAGCTTAAAGCAGAATATTTGCCCCTTCCACCTTTCCACCACATAGGAACTCAGTGACAAGTGCCCTTCTAAGGAAAGAGCAAACCGTCACTAGACATCCAATCTTCCAGTGCCTTGACCTTGGACCTCTCCACCTCTCGGGCTGTGAAAATAATATTTCTGTTGTTTACAAATTACCCAGGCTATGTTGTTTTGTTATGGTAGTCTCAAAAGACTGACAACTCCTAATAATGTCAAATTATTGCTGCCTTAACTCATCAGAAGGTTTCTTGCAAATCCTACTATCTATGAAGCATATTCATTACACATTATTTGTGAAAGACATGCAAATGATATTTCAAGAGTGTGGCCTGCACTTTGAAATATTGAAAGACAAAATATTTAAGTATAAGTCTTCAAGTTTCTGAGTACATTGAATATTTTTAAGTAGAAAGGAGTAACTTTCTCTTTGTATGTAAAACACTGAATTGTTCAAATGTACCACATACACATTCTTGGGAACCTTCTAAAAGTTACTTCTCAGTTTTAAATAAAAACAAGAAGTCAATATGAGATGAAATAAGCAACTCAGGAGAAATGCAACAAAATTTTAGGTCAAAATGTAAGAATGATATCTATATTTCTAAGTAATTTCAAAGAGAAACTTGTTAATTATGAGGAAGGAAAAACAACAACAAAGTATTTGCAAGCCTAACCTTGAAGATTAAAATATGACCTGAATGTGTCTACTGCACATTGTATTTCTCAGTTTATTAGTTCAGAATATGCAAAGATTTTATTTTATTCTATGTTTACATTCCACCTATATCCCACCTCTTGCCTCTGATGCTAACTAAATCCCTTTCTGCCTCATGTGGGAGAGCATCATTGCTTTTTCACAGTACTGAGGATTGAACCCATAGCTTCATGCATGCTAGGCAAGTGCTGTGCCATTAAGCAACATCTCTAGCATTTATGTCCTGTCTCTAATGTTCAGAAAATTTTCTATTGAAAGGACTATTTGATAAATATAGAAAATATCTTAATATCAATAATCGCATTCCTTTTTCTTCAAAACCCTGAACCCAGTACACTCCTAGAACTGTCTGTGGATTGACAGTCTGCGCAAGATGACATGAGAATTTTGTCCTATGATCTTGCCCTCGGCCTTGCCTGGTTGAGACATAGGGTCTTTATAACCTCAAAATGAAGGTCAATATCATACTCCTAAAACACGGGTACAGTTCCCTAAAGGCAATTCTAAGAAAGGTTAGCCCAATGGGGCTTAAGTATGCTACTTTCTAAGAATTGATTAAATGCAGGCTACCTAGAAAGTGGAATGGACTGTCTCCTTTGGACAATTCTTATTAGTATTCACATAATTCACATAACCTCAAGATTATTTATCAGAGTTTTACTTTTCTGGCAAGGATTGTTAAATGAATAATCAAACTTAAGGATGGAATCATATTGTGTAACTTCCAGGATGTTGGGTGTATTAGGATCAACAGGAAGTATTATTATAAAAAGGGGATTTATTAGATTGGCTTACACAGTCAGAAGCTGGATAGTTCCACAATGGTCATCTGCAGTCTGGAGAGCTGGAGGAACCAGTAGTTTCATAATCTAAGATGCTGAAGCCTCAGAACAAAAGGGATCAATAATGCTACCCTAGTTCAGGATTGAAGGCTTCTGAAAACTCCCCGGAGAACAACTGGCAAGAGTCTGCTTGGGAAGAGTGAAGGAGCTAAAATCTGATATTCACAGGTCATCATAGCAGTAATCAAGAATCCCTTCG
The DNA here is from genome assembly GCF_902686455.1 of Sciurus vulgaris. Classification (NCBI taxonomy): domain Eukaryota; kingdom Metazoa; phylum Chordata; class Mammalia; order Rodentia; family Sciuridae; genus Sciurus; species Sciurus vulgaris. The sequence continues at coordinate 33,556,022 of NC_136470.1, read as the reverse complement.
AGAAAAATCACTGCTGATGCTTCCTTGTTCCTCTAGCTTTTATTCCATCCAAACCTGTAACCTATTGCTGGTGTTGCCTACAGTTAGGGAGGGTCTCCACTTCAGTTCATATCCCACATATGAGTCATTCTTAGACACATCCTCATTGACACACCCAGAAGCCCCTTAATCTTCTGCATCTCTTAATCCAATCAAATTGACAATTCAAATTAACCATTACATTGGGGTTGGTATCTTCTTCAAAACATTGCATAGGTAATTCATGATAGAATATAAGGGCATTTCCCTGTAGGCTCTACTTTTTCCTTACAAAACTATCCTAAGTTTGCTCTGATACATGGGCGATGCATGAATAGGACCCAAAGTTTATTTTGACATGTTTCTAGCCAATCAATTCATTAAATTGTTCAATTAAGCTACACACACACACACACACACACACATATATATATATATATATACATGAATACTTATATTGACTATTTTTTGTGATTGGCTCTATGTGAAGTATTCTTCATAATTTTACCTTAATGAAAATTTAAGTCAGTTTTTAGCAATTCCCTACTCTCTCTATATATATTTTTAAATCTTCATGTGCTAAACATTAAAGATTTTTAAAAGATTTAAAGCAAGCAGGGTATAACAAACTGATTTATAAGTAAATAAATTGTCTTACTCTTTAGATATGAAGAATATCTAGAAATATGGAAACATCTATCAAAGATAATTTTGATTTGAGAATGAATGGTTCAGATAAGTTAGTCTTTGTGAAATGAATGCCTTAACAGGTCCTGTGGGACATTGTTGACATTACAGAATGTTATTTCTTTTGATTAGAGAGGTAATTATTCCAGGAAATTCAGAGACTCACCTAAGTTTTAAATTACTTTATCCAATATTTTAACCTTTATTTTTTATTTATTTCTTTTTTTTAACTCTTAAAAACAAGAGTGAAAATTAATTTAGTTATCCTAAACAACTACTAATTAAGGGAGAACAGAATTACAAAGTATACTGGGAATGTCAAGAATATTTCTTCTACATTTTATACACTTTACTATTTAATTCTCCATTTTCATTCTCAATAAAAATATGATTTTTTTACTATCACATGCATGTTTCATATAACTACATAATTATATGCACTTATAATAATTATATATCATAATTAGAACAGGTAATTACAAAGCTAGCATGTTTAATTACCTAGTTGAACCCTTAATGCATGCTAATGTACTGCTTCACAGTAAGTACTTTTTATTAATCTTATCAAATCATGTTCTGAGAAATCAATAAAAAAGTAGAAATTCAGATGTTTATAAACTTGATTTGAAATCAAACATAAGCGTAGGGTGTCTTTTAAAGGAATGAAGTATATCAATTGAAATTTAGCTTAGAACTCCTAATCTATAAATATTACTAAAACCTTTGTACCTGTCCCCAAATGCCAATTCTATAAGAAGAACACAGTTTTGAGAAAGGAAAAATAAGGTTTATTACTTTGCTAGCAAAGGAGAAACACATGGGACTCCTGTCCCCAAAAACTGTGTTCTGCCCATCAGCAAGAATAGGGGGCTTTTAAAGAAGTGACTCAAAGGCTACTTTCCACATGTTGTCTGTTGGAGTTGCAATTCACTTGTTAATTTGTTAATTTCTGAGATGTTCTGGTACCATTCCCAAAGTCTGAATTTCTGCATTTCTATGGTGGACAGATAACTCTGCCAAGGATGGGAAAGAAATGTAATCCTGTTTCCCCGAGAATAGGGAGAGGGAGAGATTAGGGAGGAACAAGGAGAGAGAAAAAGAAAGAAACATGTGCAGAATGTGAAAATTTTTTTCTCTTGTCTTTTCTTTGATAACCAGCACTCATCTTCTTACCTCCTATCATTCATTACCTACACTCAGTGCTATGACTTCAGCTCCCCTACCTCAGTTTGTTGAGGAATGTGACCTTTCCTATCCCTTCCAGCCAGGCAAGGTTGAAGGCAGATTGCTTTTTGGCAAAGAAAGCATGTGGGGAGTCAGTGTAGTGGGCTCATTTTATAGAATTATTGTCTTAACCTTGTGTTCCCAACATCCTCATCTTTTTTTTTCCCTTATATTATCAACATAAATACATTTGAATCTACCATAGGTTAAAAGGGGAAATGTTCAATCCCATGAGATAAATTATTTGATTTTTATGAATACCTATAATTAGAGAGTTGAGAAAACATTGGTGTGGGGCAGAATTCTTTATAATATTTCCACACTAGTGTGAATCATGCAAATTGTCTTCTGTGATTACGTATAAGATTTACTGAAGCTGATAACTTGAGTCACTAAATGATAATAAAATATTTTGTGTTTTCAAATAAAAATAGTACACTAGACTAAGGTAGACATAAACACATGTGGAGAACTAGTGTTTTTAATTATTGTACCTTGCATATGTTCCATTAACATTGCTGTAGGAAGAGTCTTCACTGTTATGATCCTTTGGTTTTCTCTGCAGGTATTCCAGGCAACCTAAAGGACCATCATTCCTGCTTCAGGAATTTTATGCTGTAAAACATATCTGGTTATTTATAGTTTTATGTTTCAGAAGTTAAAACATCCTACATAAAAGATAAAGTCACAAGAACATCCATGCCTACAGATTATACTGTGAATACACAAGATTCATGATAAGTACTCTATACCAATGGAGCTTACTCAGTTTTCACGTCAATAGCATGTGACAAGGATGGCCTTATTCACGATCTTGGTAGGTTTACTTAGCTAAAAGAAAATCACACTATCTTTATAATAGTCATATCACTCGGTTGTTCTTTCATAATGTTCTTATTTTTATTTTTATTTTTTATCATCTCTTAGAAGTCAGTGTTCAAGTCTTGGTACTCAACAATTGTAGAACAAGCATCCTTTTCACTGTACCCATGACCTTTGTCAAAAGTAAAAATTCACTGGTTCTTAAATTGTGACACAGTAAATTTTAAACTAATGAAATCATATAGAGAATTTCCCTATCTACTTGTGGAATTAAATTAAAAATTAAATACAGAAAATATTGGTAGATAAACCATGTAGGTTTCTTTTTTCAAATTTATTGAGGTATATTTGACAATTAAAAATGATAAATAGCTAAGGCTTACAATGTGATATATCTATATATTGTGAAGTATTTATTACAATCAAGTTAAATAACATATCTATCACCTCACTAATTATCATTGGTGTGTATGTAGTGAGAACACTTAAGTTCTAACCTCTTAGGAAACTTCAACTGTACAATAGAATGCTGTAAACTACAGTCATGTTGTTTTATACTAGAGTTCTTGAATTTACTTATTCTAGATCTCTTGAATTTACTTATTCTGCAAATCATTTATTATATTTTTGTATAAGCTTAACCTTTTTAGGGTCTACATATTACATGAAATCATGAAGTTTTTTCTTTACCTGGGTTATTCACTTAAAGCTCTCTCCAGGTTCATTCAGGTAATCACTAATGACAGCATTTTCTTCTTACTTTTGGAGGGTTAAATAATATTCCACAGAATATGTATATGTGCAACATTAAACTTGTTTTAATATCTTAGCTATTGTGAATAATACTGAAGTGAGAACGAGAGTGGGAATGTCCCTTCAGGTGTGGATTCCATTTCCTACAAATAAATACCAAGTAGATGGATTGCTGGATCATAATATGACCTATTGTTAACTTTGTGGTTAAACTATATCATAATGGCTATAACAATTCCCATTCATACTGGGTGTATAAACGTTCCTTTTTCCCCTAACCAACATCTGTTATCTCTAATCTTTCTCATAATAGCCATGCTAACAGGTATGAAAGGATATCTCAATGTGATATTGATTTGCATTTCCCTAAAGATTAAAGCATATATGAGGTTGAGCACTATTTTATGTACAACTTGACCATTTGTATATCTTCAGTTGAGAAATATCCATTCAGGTATTTTTCTCATTTTTAAAACTGATTATTATCTCTATCAATTTCTCTAAAATAAATCATGCATCATATTTCATGTTAAAATATTTAACTTTTTATGCCTTTGGTGATATTCAGACAAAATTAAAATGTAAATATCAGCATACTAAAAAGTTCTTATTAAAATGTTGCAAGTAAGATGATGGATCAAGAAATATTACTTACTCATATGATATAGCAGAATTATTCCAGTGTATGTTCTTAAAATCAATGAAAAGTTTAATTCCCTAATGGAAAAAATTTAAAAATCCCAAACAGAATATTCATAAAACATTTATACATAGACAATGATCACATATGTGAAAATCTGTTAAAAACATGTCTTTTGGGTTTTTTTTATCAAACTAGAAAAAAAGTTAAAAATATTGACTATAGGTTACTTTGGTAACAATGGTATGATTGCAATTTGGCATACTAAATGTAGAAAGTGATTTTTTACTATATCTTAAAACCTAAATGTTGCATTGTCTTTGAACTAACAATATGTATTCTAGGAATTTATTCTGAATAGATAAATAAAAAGATGCATTTACTGTCATTAATCAGTAAAATTTTGATGATGAAAAATGCAAACTAAAATTTTAAAATCACAGAATTAACCAAAATAACTTTAGCCTAAATAGTCTAAATTTATTAAGTAGATATTAAGAAAATCTGATAACATAAGCCAAGAAAAATTGCAACCATAGAGCCTTGGAAAATTTCTTACACTATGACAGATTTCTTTATCTCTAAAATGGCAATAATCAGCCAGCTACAGTGATATGAACCTGTTCTCCCAGCTACCCAGGAGGCAGAAGAATACATAACCAGACTGGGCTCATGGTTTCAGAAGTTCAGCCCATGGTCAGTTTACTCCATTTCTCTGGGCCTGAGTTGAAGCAGAACATCCTGAGGGAAGGGTGGAGCAGAGGAAAGCTACTCAAGCTAATGGTGACTGGGAAAGAGATTGAGGCAATAGGGACAAAATATAAACCCCAAAGACATACCCCCAGTGACCTGCTTCCTACATACATGCTCCATGCCTGAAGGTACTGCTATGGTTTAAAAGTGAAGTGAAGTGTATGAGAAAATGCAAGAAATGTAGAGGTGAAATGATTGGGTTATGAGAGTTTTAACGTAAACAGTATGTTAATCCACTGGAAGGAATTAAATGGATGATAACTCTAGATAGGTAGGGTGTGGTTAGAGAAGGTGGGTCCCTGGGGACATGCCTTTGGAGGATGATTTTTGTCCTTGTTGACCAGAGGTCTCTGTCTTTCTGCTTCCTTATGCCAGCTTTCTTTCTGCTTGCCAGCTACTTTCTTTCTTCACATCCTTCTTCCATGATGCTCTGCCTCTCCTGGGGCTCTGAGGAATGGAGCCTGCTGTCTATGGACTGAGACCTCTGAAACCATAAGTCCCAAAAAAGACTTTTCCTCCTTAAAATTGTTCTTATCAAGTCTTTTGGTCACAGCAGGGAAAAAGCTGACAAAAACAGGTACCAACCATTTAATTCACTTAAATTATTAATCCATCAATTAGGTCATGGCTCTCATAGTCTAATTATTTCACCTCTGAACATTTCTGCACTAACATGGGAGCTGTTTGGACACACCTCATATCCTAAACATAACACTTACACATAGTGCTTGCTAAAAAGTAAACATTTCATGTTATGATTTGGATGTGAGGTGTCCTCCCAAAAAGTTCCTGAATTAGTGCAGGACTCTTCAGAGGCTAAATGATTGTGTTATGAGACCTGTAACTTAATCAGGGGATTGATTCACTTGATGGATTAATAATTAAAATGGACTAACTGGGTGGTAACTGTAGGCAAGTGGGACAAGGCTGAGGAAGTGGGTTACTGGGAGTTTTCCTTTGGGGTTTATATTTTGTCCTTGCATCTGCCTTTCTCTACTCTGTGGTCATGAGTTGAACAGCTTTCCTTGTCCATGCCCTTCTGCTACAATGTTCTTCCTCAGCTTGGGCCCAGAGCTATGGACCGATGGATTGAATCTCTGAAATTGAGTTCAAAATAAATATTTCCACCTCTAAGTTGTTCTTGTCAGATGTTTTGGTCACAGCAATGAACAGCTTACTAGCACACTTCATATATGACTGATATGTATTAAAAAGAAGGGGACATGGAATACTGTTAAGACGAAAAAAATTTATAAAGCAGCATACAACTTTGTTATTGTTTTCTTTTAAAATCAACTGCTTAAATGTGTGTATAAAATGAAGTCTGAAAAGCTTTTTATAAAATATGACCAATGTTTCTGGTTATATTATGGACCATGGTTCTTAGAATCACTTTTACTTCATTGTGTGCTTCAGTGTTTAATAATTTTAAGATAATTGTAAAATCAAAAAATCTATAATAAAGCAATTTTAGTTTTGGAAAACCAGTAATGTGTTACAACAGCAATTTTACTTGTTAGTACACTAGGAGTTAAGAAAATTCTAGAAGCTACCCTTAACACAATTTATTTGAATATTATGCTTGGGAAGTAGGTGTGAGGTTTTATGAATAAATAAAAGTTTTGACAAATATATTCAATACCAAAAGTATTGTATGCTTTTAAGAATCTTGATCTGGTAATTCTTATATTAGAGGCAAATCTAACAATAAAAATTAAGTGCTGGTCAAAATTTCTAGTTAATATTTTTATGGAGTTCTATTGAATTATGTTCAAATGCACAAGGCTTTTCTAATATGCTCATCTCTGAGAAATTTTGAACTTTATTCTCTTTTCTTCCTTTGATTTTTGTCATATTCAAATACTCTTATGACTCTTTTCAGCCATGAATATGTATGTTCCTATCTTCCCTTTTCCATGAGGGCACTTTCCATCCTATTTATCATTTGAAGAGAATCTGGGTCTTTCCTTCTCCTCAGCCTGAGATTCCACTTTTCTTTCTTTCTATGATGCCATCTGCCTAATAGACTTTGCTCTTTGAGATTACCATTGTAGATTCTTCTGTACATCCCTGGAGACTTTGATCCATGTTTTCTCATCATTAATGAAAATCCCTCTCATTTGAAGCAGATTTTAGCAACCAGTTTTTTTGCATGCCCTTATAAAATTTACATTTAGAACAATATGATCATTTTCTATCCCTCTGGCATTAACATTTATTGAGCAAGCAGGATTTTCTTTCTCCCACCCAATTCACACTTGTAGCTTTCCATAGGATTAAAAGAAGATTAGTATATATTAGCATAAACTGTGAGAAAACAGGGTGTTGAGGTATAAGTGGATATTAATCAAATAAAGAGTCTCTAATCTCATCATTATATCAGTAATTTCTAGAAATAACAAACTATTAATATAATAACATTTTAATTATATATAAAATTGAGTTTGATTAATGACACTGATTTTTAAATAAGGATGGAAGGAAACTGCATTTTAACAAAGTCAAAGTTAATGGTAATTGGTACTGGCATATTCTTAAAACTTGTGAAGGATTATTTTAGCTAAAGCTGAGCATTTTGCATTTGTTAATAATCATTCAATGCATTTCGAATTAGGATCCCAAGTTTTTCCATGACTAGAAAGTATTTCCTAATGCCCAGTTCCCTTTATCTGAAATTCTAATACATGTCAATTATTTTTATGTAACTGTTGAGGCTTTTTTCTTAAAAAAGACAAACATTTGGAAATCTAATAGATAATGATTAATTGGTAGAAAAACTTCATGCAAAACCCTTTAAGATAAATCTCTGAGTGAAAGCATTGTTAAAAAGTAACATGCTTTTGGATAAAAAGATGCTTACAAGAAATAGATATGTAAATTCTAGTTCCTGTGATAATGGTGGTGTTAGCTTAACAGTATCTTAATTTCTTCTTATATAAAATGAGAGGACAGTACAGGATGATTTTTTTAAAAGTTAGTTATTCTATATTATGTAAATTCTTATTATAATATACTCTACTCTGTATTATCAACAAAGGATGTAAAATGAAGGAATTTGTTTACAATTCCTTGATCATGTAAAATTTACTTCCAAAATTATTTACTTTCTTTTATGATTTTTTGATAAACAAATTTTTTCAAATTGATGATTACATATCAGATAATATGGAGAAAGAATTCTCAGGAGAAAGAACAACAAGGCTTTTCCCATAGTTATTTCTTATATTTTTACTAAATGTAAATACTACATGTGACTTTTTTTTTTTTTTTTTTTTTGCACTTATTTATTTCTTTTTGGTCCAGCCTCAGGTGTTGAAGGAGCATTTTTTTTTTTTTTTTTTTGTAAAATCTCAGCTCAGTAATGTTAATTCTGCTCCTTTGGGAAGTAGATCCCAAGATAGAATGAGAGAGTAAAAAATGTATTGTGGAGCATGCCTGTGAGTGCCAAAGAGGTGCTCTGATCTGAATTCATTCCCAAAGATTTATAAACTGAAACTTAATTGACAAAGTGATAGAATTAAGAGGTGTGGACTTTCATAGGTGATATGAAAATAGAGCTGTCATGAATAGATCAGAGAGAGTTTATTAGAGAGGTGTGAAGGAGCCATTTGCCCCTTTACCCTATGTCTCAGGTGCCACGTGGCGACATTGCCTGAGTGCATTCTCAGCAGCAAGACATCCTCTTGGAAGCTGAGAGCAGGCTTCCTCATCTGCTGGACCTGTCTGCTTTTGATGTTTTGGGGGACACTTCAAATTTAAATCATAACAGTGAGCTATTAGTTTGCTTAGAGTACATCATTCCCAACAATGTACCTTGGGTACCTTGGGAAATAATTTTGTGTTATTTATAAATTGCACAGTCTAATATTTTTGCTGTAGTAGCACAAATGAACTAAAATGGAAGGCAAGAAGCAGGGAAAATCAGGGAGATATTTTAGTGTCCTATCCATGTCTAACACTTGTGATAGGAAAGAGGTCAGGGAGGAAGATGTAGTGAAACCTTTCACTCTAGTGCAGTTATGAGTCTCAACCAGGCCCTAGTAAAGTCCACAGCAGAGATTACCTTCTAGTGGTGCCCACACTGGGAAGAAATGACCCAGGTCTATTGTGTCCTTACATTTCTCAACTCTTGACTCATAACAACTAGAAGAAAGCTTTCCCTAGGCATGAATGCTTACGAGAAGCTGGAAGGTACTCTGAGTGTCACCTCTATGGTTGCTACAACTGGGGTAATTTTTGTCTTGACAATTTAATGTGATCAACTTATTGGACTCAATGCATATGGAATTGGTGGCTTTCAGGAAAAATAATGAAAATACTTAAAATAGAACAACATTCTCCTGGTTATATTTGAAGTAGATAATTCTCTAAGGAAGACTCTTTTCCTGGACATTTTTGCCTATAAATATATAAATATATGCTAAATAGGACTTGGTAAAATCAAGTAAGTTCATATTTTCTTTACGAATTATGAAAATAAATTTGAAGTTACAAGCATTTATCAAGCATGAAATGTGTTGATCTATTACATTTTACTTAGATGATTTTGTTTTATCTTCATAATATCCCTTTACTTAAGTTCAACAAATGGATAACTGGAATACATTGTTGGGAATGATGTACTCTAAGCAAACTAATAGCTCACTGTTATGATTTAAATATGAAGTGTCCCCCAAAAGCTCATGTGTTCAACAGTACAAATATTCAGAAGTGAATTGATAGGGTTATGAGAGTCTTAACCTAATCAGTGTATTAATCCACTGGGCAGTTAACTGTAGGCAATTAAGGTGTGGTTACAAGAAGTAGGTCACTGGAGGCTTACCTTTAGGATTTATATTTTATCCCTGGTGAGTGAGTCTCTGCTTCGTGATTGCCGTGTTCTGAGCTGCTTTCCTCCTTCATATCCTTTTCCATGATATTCTTCTGACTCATCTAAGGCCCAGAGCAATGGAGTCAGGCAACCATGAACAGAGAACTCTAAAGCTGTGAGACCCAAATTAACTTTTCCTCCTCTAATTGCTCCTATCAGGTTTTTTGCTCGCAGTGACAAAAAAAGTTGATTAAAACATCCACTAATGCACACCAGTGGTGATGTCCAAGGAAACTGTGTTTGATTATATGTCTTGAATTAATTATTGTTTTCATCAGGATATAATGATATCAACATATTCTAGCTATAGAAATTGGGAGATAATATGACTATTCCTATAATCAGCTGCAAACCTTGGAGGGTGTTATATATAAATATGCATGGGAAATTAACCTTGAAAGAATTTCTTCTAAAATTACTTTTCATGATGTCTGTTCAGTTCATCATCATCACTGTCTAACAGAACACGAGTAAATATGTTTTACTCAGAGTCTGAAGAATGCAGATGAGGAATAGATCCCAGAAAAAATGTCATCAACAATTCATGAAGATCCATGAAGAAAAAATGTGAAATTGCAACAGGAGTAAAAAGATGACACCCCTCTAAGAGAAAAGGTGGTTGAAAAATACAGAAAAATTACAAAGAAAAAACTTAAACAATGAAATTGGAATCAAAAAATAATAAAATGATTTTTAAAACTTGGCCTGTCAAATTATAGATATTAAATATTGAAAAAAAATTAACAACAACAAAATAAAAATTTGAAAAGATTATTTTCTCTAATCTCAAACAGATACTGGAAAATACTTGGAAATTCTACAATCTATAACAATGTATTCAAATAGCATATAATGTGCCCCATTGAAGAGTTCCATGGCCTCCACAATAGATTCGCTAGATGTTATAGATCTTTATTATATATAATAGATATATATAATATGTATATATAATAGATATATATAATAGATATATATAATATGTTATAGATGTTTATTATATAGATTTTTTTTTTTTTTGCAGTGCTGGGGATCGAACCCAGGTCCTTGTGCTTGCAAGGCAAGCACTCTACCGACTGAGCTATCTCCCCAGCCCATTTTATTATATTGAGGACAGGAGAAAAAAATTAGGAGGTCATACTTCATTTTTTTGTGATATTTTGTAGTATTTTCTCCAAAAGAAATTATTTACCGGGTGGTTCACCCCATATTGCTCAGCTCAAGAATAATGCATGTTTTCTTCACAAAAATAAGAACTACATTCATTTATTCTACTGTATTGTTCATTTCAAAATTTTAAGGTAAATAATCAAATACTCATTTATTTTTGATTAAATCAGGTTTTCTATTGAATTGTAATGTCAAATATATTACAAGATGGGTTTATCAATAATTTAACTCTACATGTAAATTTTAATGTTATGCAATGAATCACATAATATCTACAGGTGTGACAAATATGATGCCAGATTTTTAAAAAGATCTGATTATTATTATAAAACAGTATTTTGATTAACTATAAGCAAAAAAACCATTGTAGTAGACAATCAACTTTATGAAACAGTAAAGCAAAATTAAGTTTTAAAGTAAACTATAGGTGTGATTCAAATAAATGTGAATAAAATAAATAGTTTTAATTTTAATATGTTTGTGCTTACATAATTATTGTATTTAACATGAAATATTATTGTATTTGTTTAATAATATACTTCAGATAATTGTTTTAGAAATTTATTCACAAATTTTATTCTTTAAAGGTATTAACCTGCAACAATTGTATGCATTAGTGGGTGTTTTAGTCAGCTTTTTTACCACTATGACTAAAAGACCCAGCCAGAACAACTATAAAGACGGAAATGTTTATTTGGGGGCTCATGGTTTCAAAGATCTCAATCTATAGACAGTGGACTCCATTCCTTGGAGCTCAAGGTGAGGCTGAACATCGTGGCAGAAGAGTGTGGTAGAGGGAAGCAGTTCACATGATGATTAGAAAGCAGAGAGATAAGTGTTCACTTGCCAGATACAAATATATACCCCAAAACCATACCCCCAATGGGCCTCCTTCTCCAGCCACACCCCACTTGCCTTCAATTACCACTCAATTAATCCCACCAGTTGATTAATTCATTGATAGGGTTAAGGTTCTCACAACCCAATAATTTCCCCTCTGAACTGTGTCACATTATATCACGTGTGAGCTTTTGGGGGACACCTCACATCCAAACCATAACAGTGGGGTTCAGTGAGATATTTTAACACATTCATATAGTTTTCACTAATCAAACTCAGTCTCCTGTTATCCTACCCCTGACCTCCAAATGTTTAGTAATCAGCAGACATATAATGAATTTGTGTGCCAGAGAAACAAAAATTGAACTTTGGTTAAGGAGATAAATTTAATTACATACATTAAAAATACTGAAAATGTGTTAATAGTGATACATGACATCACCAGAATGAATGGAAAAAAGCACCTGATCATCTCAGTAGATGCAGAAAAGATATATGATAAAATTAAAAATCCCTTAAGAGAAATACTGAAAAATTAGATTGAAAAGAATGTACCTCAACATAATAAAGATAATCTACTATATAAGATAACATTTAAATCTGGAAAACTTCTTTACTAAGATCTAGAACAAGACTAGGATGATGCCAAATTTTACCACTTTTATTCAACATCATGCTCAAAGAAAAAGCCTGAGAAATATCAAGTTGAATAACAAATTAAGGGCATCCAAATTGGAATAGAAAAATTCAAATTGCCATTGTTTGCAGATGACATGATTTTATACATAAAAATCACCCCAAAACATCACCAAAATACTATTAGAACTAATAGATGAATTTACCAAAGTTATAAGATATAAAGTCAATGTACAAATCAAGAGGGTTTTTTTAGGCCAAGAGCAAATTAGTGAAATATATATCTGGAAAGTAATACTGTTTACAATAGCTATAAAAACCCATAAAATATCTAGGAATACATTTGACCAAAGAAGAAAAAGAGCTGGGTGTGGTGGCTCAAGCCTGTAATTTCAGCAGTTCAAATGTGACTATTCCATTATTTTTAGAAAAGCCACTTAAACTGTCAGGGTTCTAAATTTACCTGGATATTAAGATAACTACATCTTAGGGCTGATAATAGAACTAAATTTCAGAAAAGACTAATCTACTTGAAGACACTGCATGTAAGTTCTGGTCATTGAGTTCATAACCAGGTATGTGGTCTGTACATGTTGGCTGATGAAACCAAGTGTGCTCCACTGCTATATGTCTACTGCTCATTATTTTACACAATTCCATGCTTAAAAACTCATTTCAAACCTGAATAGAATATACAAGAATATTTTGAAAATATTTTCTTAAGCTGTCACTCTTTGCCACAAACCAAATTTTTTCCTTTCTGTTTTAGATGATATGTCATAGATTATAAATAGAAAAATAATTTCAAATATTATTTAAATCCCATGATATAACTTCTTTTAATTTTCAGAAAGGAATTCCCCCTTACAAACTAGATGATTTTGGAAAAATAATGATCAGAATTTCTGAGGATCCTTAATCTTACATTGTCCTTCATCCTCATCATCAGGTTTGTAAATTTAATAAAATAAATAAGAAATGGTATTGTTATTTGTGATGGTTTGCAAACATTTTTTAATTTGTCAGGAGCATTGTACTTATGTAAAGTCGAACATTAGAATTTCTCTCTTAAATTCATATTGAAAAGGTACAGATTCACAAAAATATGAGAATTTTGATCTAATGCATTACATTTATTACAAATCTTTGTTGAATTTCAGAACTCAACTTTTTGATGTTTATTTTCAGTGTCTGTATACAGAATAAGATTTATTTAATATGTAAATGAATTCATTCAACTCAAAGTGACTTTCAGAGATCTAGTGACTTATAATCTGTCCCCACAATAGTGCTTACTTATATTCTCAACTGGGAGAAATAAAAAGAAACAAGAAAAAAGGAAGATATGCCATTAAGTTGAACAAAGTTGTTTTTGAATCCATTTATATGCTAATTTAGGGACTTAAATGTATTTCTAAATTTTTTTATGAAAACAGTAAAATAATCTTTTGGATACAGTGAAAGCAATAGAAAAAGATATAATCTAAAAAGAAAAGACCCTTTCTGCCAATTCCTTCTAAATAAAACAACTTCATGTAATATAAAACTGTGAATACTTATAATTTATAAACCCTAAATATATTGGCCCAAATTTTATAAAAAATTTTGCAACCAAAGACAATAAATTTCAATATTATGAAACTGGGAGAGTTAGACTTTCAGTTGTAGGAAAAGTCCCTTGAGATTACAGAGGACTGAGATGTAACAATGGACAACATCTTCTAAAATGAAGAAAGGAGGCAACAAAATAGGTATATGCCAGATAGCCTTAAATACATTAAAAATATAATCATTGATTCATTTATTCAAAGGTCTTTTATGCCATATTAATATTTAGTCTCTTTCTGATGTTGTCATGATTATAATAATTAAATTTGAATTAACTCTTTAAACAAAACTATTCTGAGTTTCTAGTTTAAAGAATTTGTTTGTTCTAAAGTCTTAGTGCAATGATGTTCACGATTTTGTTGAGTAAACTTGGATTTAGAACTTTAATTTTCTTACCAACAGTAATATTTAATATAGGGAGAAAGTCTTCAGAGATGTTCATGCTAATAATAGCAGCATGGACAGTCATATTTACATAAATTTGGAAAGAAAACACATATACTTCCTTCCATTAATTTCAGCACAAGTAATATTGAATTGAGCAAACAATTTAGTATATAAATCACAGACTTTGGCATTATCCCAATTATTATTAATTTCTTGTGTATCCCTCCAGAAAAATACTTATATTCATCTGTACAGGAATAAGTAGACACATTTTCTTTCACACAGTCACTCTTTTTAAATTTGATTTTAATTTACCAGCATGTCTTCAATAACAAACTATCACTAGACTGAAGTGTCAAAAATACCCAAATAGATCTTACCCAATGTCATTCCTACTTATATTTAATAGAAAATACGATAAAGGAGCTTGTTACCAAAGACAGCATTTGTATTTGTTGAAGAGTTTCTAATAATGAAATAGATGCAAACAGTAGGTTGTGCATATTGGTAAAACTGTATTAAAGAAAAAAAATATTCTAACACTTGTTAAAATGGCAAGGAAGTATTTATTCAAGACTTTTGCAATAGGAGTATTGCTATTGGAGAGAGCTTGGGTTCAACTGTGAAGAAAAACAGGATAAGCAGGAAATTAGTACCAAGATATAGTAGACGGAGAATTATTAAGAATCAAGAGGAAATATGGAGGTTATGGAGACCCTTTGGTAAATTGGGCTGAATTCTTGCCGAATGCAGGCAAGGATGATCAGCTATCAAGGGTGGAAAGAGTTTTTTTAAACTAAGCAGGATTCTTGTTATACAGGACTGAGCAGACAAAAGACAGGACCAAATTGTAAGGCTTACTCAAAATGAGGGCTCATAAGAGTCTAACTAAAATTTGGAGAGCAAGGAAATGTCCATTGTGAGACAACAGGGACCAGGTAATAAAAGTAAATAAATGGTAAGTAATCTCTTTTGTTTGATTTCCAATGGGAGTCTAAATAAAGCAGGCTCTGGAATATAACTTGATATTAAAAGTGTTATGACATTTCATAAGAAAAATACTAATTCATGGGTAACTCAAAAGATTATCACATAAGGTAATTTTCATTAGAAATTGTTTTTATGATGACTTTTTTTTCTAGTTCTGTTATTCTAAATGAAAATGTAGCATCTTATCTGAAAACCAGACGCTATCAGTTTGTATAGAAGAAAATGTGGTTACTGAGTATAAAAACACAAAATTGCAATGTGTTGCACTATCTGAACCTGGTGTAACACTGGAGGTAGGAATAGTTGCACTATTGGAGTGCAACTTCAGCGAACGATGGAAAAAGGACTCAGACTCTGCACTGAGATCTGAGAAGAGTTTTATTCAGGAGAGAAGGAGCACTTGTCACAGAGCAAGTTGCTTCTGTTTTTACTGTGTATGACACTGTCTTTTATATGCTCGCAGTTAAGTTAGCCATACACCTTAAAGGTCAAGCCTTGTGTAAGTAGTTACTAGCCTAGTTGGCAGATTATAAGTTGGTAACAGAGAGTAAAAACCAACCATGTGAACAAAGAAGATGACAGTTTCACAGACACTGAACAACTCTCTTACAGATCACAGAAGAACATCCTATTCACAGAACACAGGAAAGGAGGATGGGGCTCTAGTTCCCGAAGATCTTGGCTGACTCCTCCATCATTCCACAGAATGCCATGTGGGCCTCTTCCAGGGGACAGGGCCCACAGTTATGTGGACACCTTTTAAACCTTGGTAAGAGAAATGAAAAATTCATTACTTCAAGTAAACTGTAATTCCAAAAAATTCAAAGAAATCACAAATGAACTTTGTGGAATTTAACAGCACTAGACCCTCTTGTAATTATATTAGCAACACTGTTTCTCACATAAAAATGTCATAGAAAATACATAATGTTAATATTTACCCTGTGAACAACAGTTTCATAGTTCACAAGGGTGAGTTAAACCACTAAAGGCTAATTGAAATGATATAACAACAATGAAAATTAAATGTATCTTACTATGAGAAAAAAATGCTACAGATTAATAAAATACAACCCAAAACAGAAGACAAGTAACAGGTCCCAAAGTAGTTACTGAAATGGAATGTTCTGTTTTCTTAAGATATTACCCATAATAATCATATTTAGAAAAAGTTATACATATAAGTACAACTTCAAATCAATAAACAGTTTAAATTCAAAGTTCCACTGTATTAATAAAATACTGTATGAATATATATATTTTATGCTAATTTGCCTTTCTTATGAGTATGTGTATAGTTTCTCATGCAGTTGTATAACGTAAACTATCTATATTTTACAAAGGGTCAAATATGTTAAATATTTTTAACGTGTATAACTTGCTTCAGATGTTAATTTTACTTACATGTGCCATAGACATTTAGCAAACATTTATTATACCCATATAATCTGAAATAATACAAAGTAGTTTGAAAATAAAATGTGACTATCTTTATATTAAAATGTCAATTTTTATAAATAAAACAAGAAATTCTAAAATAGCACACACAATACATATGTACACACACATATATAATTTGTCTTCTGGGTATGTTGACATGGTTGAATGCAAGTCATATTGCAAGTAAATGTGACTTTCTCACTGGCTGTTCTTCTCAATGTTCCTGTATTGAATATTCGTGGAATATTCATAGAACACATTATTATAGTAAATGTGTTATTCTGCTTGTTGTCACTGTGACTACAATACTTAACAAGAACTTGGAAGAGAAGAGATTTATTGTGACTCATAGTTTCAGGGGGTTCATTCTTTGATGAGCTGACTTCAAGGCAGAACCTCATGGCAGAGGGGTGTGGCAAAAGAAAGCTGTTCAGATCATGGTTCCCTAAGTGCAAAGAGAAAGAGCAAATAAAATATTCCAGGGACCTCCCCAAGTGACCCATTTTCTTCCAACCAATTCCCATCTCCCAGTAATACTTCCAAATGCATTGATAGATTGTTCCGCTGATGAGGTCAGAATCCTCATGATCCAATCATTGCTAAAAAGCTCCAACTTTGCTACATTGGGAACCATGCTTTCCATATGAGACTTTGGAGGAATTTCCAGCCAAAACATAATAGTAACATTGTAACAAGTTTCATCAGTTAGGTCTATATCACAATTTCATCAAGACTATTGTGGAATCTAGCCAATTCTGATAGTTAATATCTTTCACAATTCTACTTAGAATCTTTCTAGACAGAAAGATGCAGATACTGTATATAGATTTAGCAACAACAACAAAAAAAACACTAAAAATGAGGAAAATTAGCTTTTATGATCTTCTTTGTCCATTATTCTATTTAGTACAACTGAAAATTTATTTTAAGGATGATCTCAGAAAGTCAACTACCTTATTCATGGACAGATATCAAGAAAACATATTTTCCCCATACTCCACACACCTATAGCATTTTATAAACACTGTGGACTCATCATATAAAAATTACCAGAATATTCAATATTTTTAAAATCAGTATTCTCTAGTACTATTTGAGCTTCACTATAGCACTATTTCAGCATAGGACATGTTCAATAAATGTTCATTTCATAAATAAATGTTCTGAGGTTTGAACATGCATTAATATTTTCTTTATGGAAGCAACTCAAAAGCAACTATTGAAAATAAGTCAGTCCTAAGGCCAAACACATGATCCATGTGTTAAATTAAGTTGGAATGATATATATTTCCTTTTCCGTGGGACTGTATAATTTAATTCTTCAGAAAGATCTTGGCTCTGACAAAGGAAAGCTCTTTCATTTAACCTTATCACAGAGTTTGGAAAGAGCTTTCTTTGTTTTCTGAATGAGTTCAGTTTGATTTCTCTTCAATGCAGCCAAATTTGAAAGAATGCAGAGATATAGATGGCAGAGGAAAAAATACAACCATGAGCCTCTATAAAATAATTACTAATTTACAGAAGGGGTATAGAATACTAGACACTTTTGAAAAGATCCTTGTTATATCATGTAAAATGAAAAAAACACATAGAACCCTGTAATCAATGTATTTCCAAAATTTAAAAAAATTTACTTAGTATAAGGTATATAAAGAGCACATTTTGATTGTGACCTTTTATTGGAAATGTTTAAAAATTATTTTTGCTCATATACCTACACTTATCCATACATTAAACATTGAGTTCGTTCTCTCTGCCAATAAATTTTCAAGACCCTGAGAATTCAAGGAAATATAGAAAAAATGTTTTATCAAGACCATTTGATTCAACTTACTGGGTTTTTATGGAGAGTATGGTAAGCAGCAGTTTATATTGTCCAAGTGTATCATCAGGTTCAGATAATAAAATGATACTGGTATCTGTTAACATGTGCTGTTTAGAAAGCAAATAGCAAAATATGTGCCACAGGATAAGTGCTATAAACTATTTTTAATGAATAGTTTTTTAAATTTTAGAATAAAAAACATCTATTAGAAGCCATGGAATTATTTTCATAAAATTTAAATAATATTAATATTAAAAATGACACATCATAGACATCTGTACTCATTCAAAAAACTTTGGTTCTGTATTTTGTGTTAAGCCCTGGTGTAAGCCCCCAGTAAGCTAATATTTTAAAGATTTTTTTTTTTTCTTTTCTTTCTTCCTTTGTTTCTTCTTCTTTTTTTTTTTTTTTTTTTTTTTTTTTTTTTTTTTTCCTGTACCAGGGATTGAACCCAGAACACTTAACCACTGAGCCTATTCCCAGCCCTTTTTATTTTTTATTTTGATACAGGGTCTCCATAAGTTGTTTAGGCCTCACTGAGTTGCTGAGACTGACTTTGAATTCGTGATCCTTTTGAGTCGCCTCTTAGTCTCCTGAGCCACTGGGAATACAGGTAGGCACCACCACATCCAGGTAATGATTTTTCTGATATATGGAAAAATGCAAATAAATAAAATGCTTATTTCATTCTTACAGTTTCAAAAGAGACTTAGATCAACAAGAAAGGGGTTAGAATAATAATGCATAAAGGTATTCTCATAGAGGGGACAGGGTGTATGAAGGTAAAATAGGAAAAGAATATCCTGGCTTGCTGGGTAGAAATACTTTCCCTAAGAAGGAGTATAGTTTATTTGTAGGGAGGTGATCAGAGATCTGTTTCTAACAATACAATGGGCAGAGCCTATGTGGATATCTTGTCTTTTAACCCAAGGAAGATCAAGTTAAAGAAGAGAGAGATTATAGATGAGTTTAAAAGAACTTCTTGTGAAATGCCTTGGCAATCCTAATCTTGTGATTGTTATCACTAGATTTTTTTTGCATTCTTTTTCACATAGCCTTCTCTGTGTATGTCTGGGTGTATATAAATCTCTCTCCTCAAAGGAGCACCAACTATTGAATGTAGGGCTCTCCATAATCCAGTGTGACTTCACGGTAACATTATTACATCCTCAGACTCTATTTCCAGATAAGTTCTTATCCATAGGTATCAAGGATTAGATCATCAAAATATCTTTTATGGGTGTAGGAAGGCATACAAATCAACCCCCAAGACCAACATTCAAAATTTTCATGAATTTCATGATAGAACATCTATGTTATACTTAAGTGAAGAGTCCAAGTTTATACTTCCTGTCTAGTAAAAATAACCACTGTGAAAGATTGGTATAAAAATAAATCACAACTAATTGAGTCTCCAGAGCTTCTGAGAAAGCAAATGAAAAACTGTTTTCTAGGGGCATTCATACATCCTAAAGTGAAAGGGACTATTTTGAAAAAAACGAATCAAGCAAAGCACAAATTGCTATTAATAATCACATAATGGGATGAACTACCAGTGAAGAAAATCACTGCACACAATGAACAGAGTCCAAAATGAATATATTTAAATATAGCACATCTCTGTGTTGCTACAGATCAACAAATCTACATTTGGACCACAGGGTTTACTTTTGTCAAGGACCACCTGAAGCAAGCACGTTAGGAAATCTACTCACTGGTTAGAATCACTTTTTAATCAAGTCCTTCAGTGAATATCAAGGTTATTGGAAAACAGCATTTCTTTTTTGGAAGAAGATCAGAGGCCAAGTACTATACTTTGAATCCAAAGTGGGAACTGGATCAGAGTTGGTATCTGTAATATTATCCTCCCTTACTTTCATTTTAACTACTATTACAAAAAATAATTGTCTAAGGATGGCATATTTCACTTTTTTTGCATAAGGAGTTATTTTCCATTTTCTTAGATATCTAGTAAGACAAGCCCTAAAGTTGGATACATCATTTCAAAACAACAAGGCAGATTTGCCCTCAATTAACTGGTCAGAGCATTGTTGCCAGTCCACAAAATGGGTATCCCTGTAGTCTCCCCAGAATCAAGAATTCATCATCTCCCAACCTATTAACCTTTCTTTCCCCAAACTGCATGTTTCAGCAAATCAGGGTTATGAGATGTTCAAGTGTCTTCTTGTGTTTTTAATACCTAGGGAAGAGTGTACTTTACACTGAAAGCAATGATAGTGTGGTTGAGAAGATTGAGAAAATAGTAGTAAGCTCTTAAAAGCAAGATAGCAACCTAATCAGATGTGTAATTCCAAATGACTGTTCAGAGATTCTGAACTTGAAATCATAACTTTGGAGTTATAGAATTCAGAAGGCAGACCCTTTAAGTAATCCTAGAATAAAACAAAACAAAACAAACAAAAAGTGTTAAAACTAAAATAAAGGGAAGCGAGGGGAAATAGGAATAGGAAAGATAGTAGAATGAATTGGACATAACTTTCCTATATTTATATATGACAATACAACCAGCAAAACTCCACATCATGTGCAATTGCAAGAATTGGATCCCAGTTAGAGTAGGTTATACTCCACGTATGTACGATATTTCAAAGTACACTCTACTGTCATATATACCTAAAAAAATTTTAAAAACCAGAGTGTTGTAGATACAGTAAAACATAAATAACTAAAATATAAAATAATATCAGGAAAAATTGTGTGTATTGAAATTTTAAGATTTTAATTTATGATGTAAAACTGATAGCACCAATTGAATGTGGCAAATAAACTAGAGTAGTACAATTAATTGGATTCTGCTCTTGACAACTGGTAAATACTTGTATAAATGACTGCTTGAAAATAGAAATGAAATTGAACTTCATGTTTTTTGAGGAACATAAGTGAAAATGTCCAGTTAATAAAATGTTCTAGATTTCAAATGATAAATTAGGATTAGAGATATTATTGGCAAGTCTGAAATAGGATTTAAGAGGGATAAAAAAGATAGAACCCTTAAAATTACCCATATTTGATGACTGAGAGGAAGATGAGAAGAAATGAACTAGAATAGAATCTGATTAGCAAATCCAAAGGAAAAATATGTCTAGAATGAATCAATAATATTTACAGTCCAATGTTACAGAAAGGATCAAAAAGATAAGAACAGAAGAAAACCTAATTCCTTGTAAAAATTCTTTTTATTTAATGTGATAATAAAGATGCACATTGATTACTACGTTATATCTTTTTAATAATAATATTTATTCACTCTCGTATTTTACACTGCTGTGTGCTTAATTTGTGAAATTTGAAATGTAATTCTGAGAAAGTACCTTGTATTAGTATTCTAGAGCTGCCATAACAACAATCACATATTCAGTGGCTTAAACAACAGAAATTTATTATGTCAAATTTGAAAATAAAATGTCTAAAAGCCAGGTGTCAGTGGTGTTGGTTCCTTCTGAATGTGACGAGGAAGAATCTGAGCCAGGCCTTTTCTCAAGTTTTTGGTACTTTTCTGGCATTCTTCAGCTTCCCTTGACTTTCGAATGCATTGCCACCATCACCACCTTCATCTTTATGAGAAGTGTCCCTGTGTGAAATAAATATCCTGCCTTTTTAAGGACTCTGGTCATATTGACAGTAATGACCTTATCTTACTATAATACTCTACTAATACCCAATTTCCAAATTAGGTCACACGTCTATACACTAGGAATTAGAATTTCTACATATTGAGGGACAAAATTCAACATATAACAGACTCCTAAACTCTTAGAACATGTGCTGTAGATTAGAATTCTACAGTAGAAATAAGTGAGCCACATACATAATTTTCAAATATCTGTGGCCATATTAAAAATTAAAATAAAATACAATTTTAATAATATATTTTGTTGTCATTATCTTCAAAATATTATTATAATGTGTGATCAATACAAAAGTTTCTGAGATTATTTCTACAGAAGTCTTTGAAATCATGCATATGATTATTTTATACTTATAACACATCTTGATCCAAATCAGCCATATTCTAAAACTTCAGTAGCTACATCTGGCTAGCAGTGACTCTATAGCAGTAGCTCTCAAATAGTGTGTTTTGTTTTTCCTGTGAATTTTTGTTAGTCTTGTGAAACAAAGATCAAAACTTAATAAATTTATTTCACTTTAAACATTTTTCATGGAACCTGGCAAGCATGAAATAGATAAAACTAGCTCAAGAAGAAACAAATGAAAGATTGCTGAGAATTGAGGGGTATATTAGTTAGCCTCCCTTCCCGGTAATAAAATTACTGACATAAACCATTTAAAAGGAGGAAGGATTTACTTTAGGCTCATGATTTCAGAGGTTTTAGTCTATGGCTCACCACTTTGGGACTATAGTGGCACTGTACATCCTGGCAACCAGGAAGTGGAAAAGAGAAATAGGATTTGGCCAGGGTCCCAACTTACTTCAAAGGCATGATCCAAAAGGATGACTTTCTTCCCTTTATCCACATCTCCCAAAAGTTCCACATGTTGGCCATTAAACCATTAGCATATGGGCTATTTTGTGGACATTTTAGATCCAAACCATAAGAAGATTTGAATGGAGGGTAAGAAAGTAAAACAAGTATTCGAAAACTAATCAACAATAACTATTACTATGAATAATTCAATCATGAGTATGTTTTCCATTCTGTATAACATGCTGTGTTAGTTTCCTAGTTTTTGCTATAACATTACCACAACTAACTTCCTTTGTCTTACAGTTTGGAAAGTCTGAAATCTATGATGGGTTCTAATGGACAAAAACTATATTATTTTATTGATAGGATAGTGCTCACTCCATAAGTTCAAAATAAGAATGTATTTATTTGGCTTTTTTATCTCCTAGAACTTTATTTTTTGCATTTCTTTATGCATGGGATAAGGGCGAGGGTTTTCTTACATCTTCAAAGTCAGTAGCTTAGCATTTTCAAATGTGTTTCTCCTTCCCTTAACAATATCAACTTATATCATTCGATCTACTGTCTCCTTGTATTTATTTTTCCTTTTCTTTTCACAGTGACAAATTGTTTCTATTTTACTAATAGCCAACAAATGGAATGATACATGGAATTTCTGCTTTTCATATCTTAGAAACTGTCATGGAATAATGATAGAACTCTGTTTATTATTGTTAAATAGCCAAAACAACAGTTTAGATCGTTACAAATTAATCTGACACAGAAATGGCATGGATATATCAGAGGATAAAAATATATTCAATATTAATAACAGAATCTCTTAGCATTATATTTGCTAATTAAATAAAACATTGATCAATGCATTTCCATAATCATAAAAATCAGTGATAGCATGTAATTAATTTGTTCTTGAAAATCAGTTACTGAGTGTGGACCAAACAAAAACTGATAACCTTGTGTAATCAATAAATATGGACTTTATTTTCTTAATACTTGATTTGTTCATGCATCCAAAAATATTTTGACTTTATTATGAGCTAGCCATATCAAATATATTAATGTTTTTAAACAATCTACATTGAAGTTTAAAATAAACATTTCATTTGACATATGTAATCTTATATAATATTTTATAGGAAAAAAACAGTAATAATTATATTGTGTCAAATATACACTAGGTTTCAATGAGTTCCCTGAATTTCTTAGTTACTTTTAAAGAATATTTTCCTATATTTTAGGTAAGGTTTTAACCCTTAGACTACAGCATGGTTTGTGAGTTGATTTCATCTTCCATTTCTCCACGGACTATGCCACTAAAAGTTTTTGGTTTTTTCATTATTATTTTTTCTTTTTAAGTGCCAGGAATTGAATCTAAAGCCTCACAAATGTTAAGCAAACACTGTAAAGCTGAGTTATATCCCTAACCCTGTTCCCTTTCTCTTACGGACTCTGTGTCCTCATAATATTCACCAGGATAATCTATCTCCAGGCCTTTATCATGATCATATCTGCACTCTTTTTGACTGTATGAAATAAGATCACAAATACCAGGGATTAGGCTATGAATAGATCTGGGAACCATTATTCAGTTATTCAGCCTACCTAATATGCCTATTGATCTGAACATTTTTTTATGAAAATATATGTATAAATATTATAAATATTTTTTTTTAAACTGTTAGGCCAAGCTTGGTGGCACATGCCTGTAATCCCAGTGGCTTGGGAGGCTGAGACAAAAGGATGGCAAATTCAAGTCCAGCTTCAGCGATCTAGAAGGCCCTAAGCAATTAGTGAGACTGTGTCTCAAAATAAGAAATAAAAAGGGCTGGCGATATAGCTCAATGGTAAATTGCCCCTGGGTTAAATTCCCAGTATCAAAAGAAAAATTAGAATATGCATACTGGTAAATTTTATTTATTCATTAAATATTTAGTAAATGTACACATAATAGGATTATATGTATTTTTTTCAAGTCTTACAATTATATTTTTCTAAATATTTCCCAAATGTACATATCAAGAAATGTAAAAAAAAATACATTAGATAAATTGATAGTGATATGATAGGAAGAAAAAAATTATATACTTGGGATTGTACACATCAGACAGCTGTATTTCTTTACATTAGCATTTAGAGTTAATTTGTGTTTCTGATATCAGAAGGCTTAATAGCATTTTAATTAAAACTACACAGGTCATAAATTTTAATCATTAATTTACTACCAAAAGGCATGTGAGTAGCATAGAAATTGCCTTTTTGTTCTTTATTTCTTTCTTTATTTTTGTCCTATTACCACCTCAAGTTAAGGGAAAAATTCATCACTTTACTTTTCCCACAAAACCCACTTAATTCTTGCCATCATTTTAACCTTTGCAGTAAGTACACTTTTCAGTTATAGTAAAAAAAAAAGGAAAAGGCCAAAGTGTTGTCAATAAAAAGACTTTCTGATACCAAGTATCTTACAACTCAAGAGGAGATAATGGTTAATAAAATGGGTAAGATAGATGGAAACACTTCAAATAATCTTTCACTGTCATAACCCCACTATGCACTTGTGCAGTGCAGTTAAATAAATCAGCATAGTCAGGCATACACAGTGACATTCTTCAAAATAACTGAAACCTATCCTTATTTATGTAAACTTTGAACCTGGGATTTAAATGATCTCTTTTTCAAAGTTATATTTGTTTAGGTGCTACTGATATAAATTATAAGACCATATCATTGTACAAATGGAGAAGTTTTATAGTGACCAAAAATTAAAGTCTTTTATAATAACAAAAAATAATATTTTTAAAGACATAATACAACTACTAAAAAGCGGGAAACATAATTTTGAATAGCTTCCATTCAGTCTGTAAAAAATATTAAAGAAACACTTTGAAACCAGAATTAAATACAGAGTATAGATGATGGGATCGGATTGAGAAATGGAGGCCAGTTTGTGGCTGGGAAGTTGGAAACCACCCCTGGGAGATTGGGATGTTCTTGTCTCCAGAGCCCTTGATACTACCCCTCCCAAAGGGCTGTTAATGAAGCAACTCCTGAGCAGACAGAGCTACTAATCAACACCCCCTGGGCTGCTGCTCCCCTCCTGCCCCAGCAGGCCATCTTGGCCTTTCCAGCCCACCTGCTCATCCCTCCTACTCCCACCCCACCCCAACCCCCAGCCGTTCCACTCACATCTCCCAGTCACTGGGCAGGATGGGAGGAAATAAACAAGATAAGGGAGAAGAATGCAGGAAAACAAAGGAAACGTAAGTCATTAAAAGGGACAAGGCCCTATCACTTCTTGGAATACCAGAATATCAACAATGGCCCCCTTCTCCATCCTGGGAGAAGTCTGTGTTACTACCTTTAAATAAAACTTGCTTTCTATGCTTGCCTTGGCGTGCTTCTCTAATGCTCAGACTTCAACATATGAGGAAGCAGAAATGTCACCAATAACCAGTAGCATCACTTTGATATAAATAAAAGTACATAGACCTATGTCATTCCTTATAGCTTTGATTTATGATGAATGTTTCATCTAGCTGCAATTATCTAAATCAAATAAATAAAAAGTTCTATGGATATCTTCCACTAGTAATTAATTTATCTATCTTGACAAAATCCTAAATGTGCTTTAACCTGGTAGATCATATTGTAGCAATATTTGATCAGAATAATTACCTTTAATGAAACTAAGATGGTAGTAATATTTTTACATAAGTGTAGACTGATATTTTTATAATGAAATTTTATCAGACTCTTTTACAACAGAAAGTTCCTCTTACTAATAATTTCTTGGACATTGTCATCATACTGAAACAGTATATCACGTTAGTAAGGGATAGACTTGGTCAAATTCTGATATCATGTTTTACCATCTATGTGAACTTGGAAAGTTTCTTTAATTTCCATACATAAATTGAGAATAATACTATTATCTATATCTCAGTATTGTTATATGAATTAATAAATGTATGAGACTTGGAAGATTTCAAATGTTGACTGACAACATGTGTACTATATTAAAAGACAATGATATTACATGTGACAAACATCAGATATTTGATAAATAAAATTCAAAAAGAAACAAATTATATGATTTCATTTTAAGAAATCTTTAATTTTATGACTTCATCATTTGCACAGATTAAACACATGGAAAAAGCCAACCATATGATTAAATGCCTGATTTGGTAGTGATTATGTTTTATTAGAAGTAGCAATAGTAGTAATTGGTTTAATGAGTATAGTGTAATCTAGATCCCAAAGTAACAAAGACAGTGCAAGAATATGAAAAGTACAGGTCAATTTACCTATAATGTCAAGTCATTTTTTTAAATAAACACTGAGCTAAATGTTTCTGATAAGTATAAAATTATATGCAAGAATAAATTGATAACTTATCATAACAAAATCTCTCACCTTAAGATGTTGCACACATTAAAATGGAAAACCATATTGATACAAAGGAACAAAGAGAATAGAAGAATTTTTCAGAAAAGCTGGACTTGAGTCATAAACTGTTGCAATTACTAGGTTTAGAAATCAATTCTTCTCATTTTTTATTTTTACAGATTGAATTATTCTCATTTTAGGAATACAGTGATTATTCAAATTAGAGCTTCATGTAAAAGAATCTGTGAAGTAGATGAACTTTTTTTCCTAACAGTTCCTTTTCCTCAGTTGTCAAACAAATGCCCAATGAGGACCAGTTGGTAGTTATCAGAATGCTTAATATTTATGGCAGCACTCAGCGCTAAATGGAAAACAAAAACAAAACAAAACAAAAAAACTCTGGAGAATCGATGACAAAGTTTCATAAGATATCATAGTCTGTTAACTGTTATTTAAACTTGCCTAGATTTTATTTGTTTATTTATTTGTACTAGGAAATAAACCCAGGAGCACTTAACCACTGAACTACATCTGCAACATCCCCCCACCTACCTTTTCTTTGAGACAGGATATCAGTAAGTTGCTCAGGGCCTCACTAAGGTGCTGAGGCTGACTTTGAACTCAAAATTGTCCTGCCTCAGCTTCCTGAGTCACTGGGATTATAGGCATTTGCCAACATGGCCAGCTAAATTTTAATTTTTTAAAGACCTAAATCAAGTGCTACATTCTCATGTATCTTATAATTTTGGCAGAATTTTTATTAATTTATATTACTAAAACATAGTAGCAAAATATTAAAACCTTGGAAGGAACTGAAAAAGAAGAAAATGAACCACAGTTAAAAATTTGTATCCCGAGTATTTGAAAATGTTGGTATATTATATAATTACTTGGAAAATGGGAAAAAAATTAAAACAAATAAAATCATCCCTCATTTCGGAGATTGTATTGCAAAGCACAAACTAAAAGGAAATTTCCATTTCCTTTCCACGCCCAATCATGGATAGCCCCCTATGGATCTCTTTCCTGGATCTCTGTCAAGTCAACAATAATTATTATTCTAAAATAAACTCAGAGAGCAGCAAGCTTGGCTCAAGTAGGTTGAGTTACAGCCAAAAACCAAAGCATAACTTCCATCTCTGTCATCCTGACTAGCTTTCAGAAATATGAGGAAAAGTGAAGAAGGAGCTTTTTAAAACCTGTTTAATACACTTTTGTAGATGACAGTTCTGTAGATCATCTTGCCGGCATGTAAATTCCAGAAAATGAGGTCAGATGTATAATAGGTGTATTCCTTAGGATTCAGAAAATATATTCTATTTACTATAAATTTGAAGAGGACAGATTAAAATTCAGAAAATCTTATCACAAAAGTTTCTGTCCTAATCTCGGTGGCTCCAGAACCAACTCTAAGTCAATGATTTGAGTTCAAGTACTTTACTGTGCAGGTGACTTCAGTAAACTTCCGTGGGGAAGTAGGGAAGTGAGGCAGGGAAGGGGAGTTAGTCATATTTATAGGACTACTGTAATGAATCCCTGTCTTGGTGACTTGGAGGCCGTTTAAGTCCCAGGCCTTGAAAACTAAAAGTCTAGCAGAGGGCTTCAGGGCTTTGTGAGAGTTTGGGTTCGGCTGGATCCGACTGGAGTGGAGCGAAGCTCTGCCCTGCTTGGATAGAGGCCTCCAGAGAGGAATCAGGAACAGCTGTTGAACATCCACAAGGCACCTGAAAGGCTTTTGTGGTGTTCAGGGACGTGGCTGTGGACTTCACCCAAGAGGAGTGAAGGTTGTTAAGCCCTGCTCAGAGGATCCTACACAAGGAAGTGATGCTGGAGAACTATAGCCACCTGGTATCATTAGAAATTCCACTTTCCAAACCAAAACTTGTTACTCACCTGGAGTGAGGGGAAGAGCCCTGGAGAGAAGAGAGAAAACATTTGCCAGACCTCTGTCCAGGGGACATCCAAGATGGCGGACTAGAGGGAGGCTGAGTTCCTTGTCGCTCCCTAACGCCGGTTTCAAGCAGAGGATATCTGTTTCTTGGTGAGGCAGTTTTTGCTGCTTATCAATCCCCTGGTGTTTACCCCATTTGTCTGCTGTGATGCCCTGCAATCTGCCAGCATATCGACGCCTTTTTTGAGAGCAGATTGCTCACTGTCAGGCATCTATCATCTGCCATTTGCCTGCCTCTCGCCTGTCCATCGCCTACCTTATCCCTATCCATCACCCAATGCTCGAGGTTCACCTCCCCGATCGTCCGACAGCTGCCAGCAGACTGACCGCAGACCACCAGTGGAGCACCAGCTGCCTGCTGTCGCCTGGAAGTTCACTGTCACAGTACCTGCAGGTTTGATTACACGTGGCTGCTGCCATTTGGAGACAACAGCCAGGCCCCATAGGACCCCTGGTCGGACTGACTGAGTCCCATCTCCAGGATCCCTCAGCCCGACCGACCACTCCCTGCCTCTGGGGCCCTCACATCAACTGACTGCTCCCTGCTGCCAGGACCCACAGACCAACTGACTAAGCCCTATCACCGGGAACCCAGACTGACTGATTGTACCCGGCCTCCAGGATCCCACAACTACACCAAACACACTGGACCCCCAGGACCCCTGCCGGACCAACTGCATCCCGTCTACAGGACCTCCAGCTGACCACATCCACCCCTGAGCTGCAAATCCCCATTTGCCAACACATTTCGAAGCCAGAGTGGCCATCATGGATAATCCTGGAAGCCATAGCTCCGATCTTGGGGTGGGACAAATCCCATCCTGAGACTGCTGGAGACTTGAAGCTCATTGTCAGGTACCTCTCATGCATCAGGCTACTGAACACTGGTAGGTTTCATTAGTATATGACTGTTATACAGTAGATCTTCTTTTTTCTCCTTTTTAAAAAAAATTTAAGTTTTTATTTCTTTACTTTCTTGTTTTCTTTTCCTTTTGTTTACCTGTACCCTCAGAGTCTCTTTCTTCCTTTTTTGCATGCTAACATCCGATTTCTTTTGATTACACTCTCACCCTTTCTGTTTTCTAGAACTTCTGTATATTCTTTTCTTATCCCATTAACAGCCATATTCTACATCCCTCTGCATCCTCTTTGCCCTCCATTAGAAACTGCAGACCTTACTGCAAACCTGTTTGTTTTACCGAAGATAACATTTGAACTCATTTTGTTTATTATGACAATTTTGTTATTGTCCCCATAGGGGCTATTTGGTCTAGGATTGCATAGTGTCTGATTTGGGCACTGCTAATATTGATCTCCCCTTAAAGAAAGGGTTTTGGAAACCTATAGGGACACTATAAGCCTATAGGGGGAAATCTGCAATACCCCAGATCTGCACTGCTAGAGGAGAAGATACATGAACAACATGAAAAAACAAGGGAAGAAAATGATCCAAACAAATCTAGATTCTATAGTAATAGAATCCAATGACAGTATGTTAGAAGAAATGTCAGAAAAGGACTTCAGATTATACATGATTAAGATGATTCGTGAAGCAAAGGATGAAATAAGAGAGCAAATGCAGGCAATGAATGATAATACCAATAAGCTGAAAGAGCACCTGCAGGAAGCAAAAGATCATTTCAACACAGAGATAGAGATTCTCAAAAAAAAACGAAACGGAAATCCTTGAAATGAAGGAGACAATAAACCAAATAAAAAACTCAATGGAAAGCATCACCAAAAGACTAGACCACTTGGAAGACAGAACCTCAGACAATGAAGACAAAATATTTAATCTTGAATATAAAGTCGCCCAAATAGAGAAGATGGTAAGAAATCATGAACAGAATCTCCAAGAACTATGGGACATCATGAAAAGACCAAATTTAAGAATTATTGGGATTGAGGAGGGCACAGAGATACAAACCCAAGGAATGAACAACCTATTCAATGAAATAATATCAGAAAATTTCCCAAACCTGAAGAATGAAATGGAAAATCAAATACAGGAGGCTTACAGAACACCAAATGCACAGAATCGCAACAGATGCACACCAAGGCACATTATAATGAAAATGCCTAACATTCAAAATAAAGATAGGATTTTGAAGGCCGTGAGAGAAAAGCATCAGATTACATATAGGGGGAGACCAATACGGATAGCAGCCGACTTCTCAACCTAGACTCTAAAAGCTAGAAGGGCCTGGACCAACATATTTCAAGCTCTGAAAGAACATGGTTGCCAACCAAGAATCCTATACCCAGCAAAACTAACCTTCAGATTTGAAGATGACGTAAAATCCTTCCATGATAAACAAAAGTTAAAAGAATTTACAGATAGAAAGCCTGCACTACAGAATGTTCTCAACAAAATATTCCATTAGGAGGAAATGAAAAACAACAATGGAGGTGAGCAAAGGGAGGAACTACGTTAGAGAAAAACCACTCAAAGGAGAAACGAAGCCAAATTAAAAACCAAAAATAAGCCAAACTACTGGGAACACAAATCATTTCTCAATAATAACCCTGAACGTTAATGGCCTAAACTCCTCAATCAAAAGACATAGACTGGCAGAATGGATTAAAAAGAAAGACCCAACAATATGCTGCCTGCAAGAGACTCATCTCATAGAAAAAGACATCCACATACTAAAGGTGAAAGGATGGGAAAAAACCTACCACGCACATGGACTCGGTAAAAAAGCGGGGGTTTCCATCCTTATGTCAGATAAAGTGGACTTCAAGCCAAAGTTAGTCAGAAGGGATAAAGAAGGACATTTCATACTGCTTAAGGGAACCATAAATCAGGAAGACATAACGATAGTAAATATTTATGCCCCAAACAATGGTGCATCCCTGTACATCAAACAAATCCTTCTCAATTTCAAGAATCACATAGATCACAACACGATAATTCTGGGCGACTTTAACGCACCGCTGTCACCACTAGATAGATCTTCCAAACAAAATCCAACCGAAGAAACCATAGAACTCAATAACACAATCAATAACCTAGACTTAATAGACATATATAGAACATTCCATCCATCAACGAGCGGATACACTTTCTTCTCAGCAGCACATGGAACCTTCTCGGAAATAGACCATGTGTTATGCCACAAAGCAGCCCTTAGGAAATGCAAAAAAATAGAGATACTGCCTTGTGTTCTATCAGATCATAATGGACTAAGAGTAGAAATCAATGACAAAATAAAAAAAGGAAATTACTCCAAGACTTGGAGACTAAATAATATGCTATTGAATGAAACATGGATAACAAAAAACATCAGGGAGGAGATTAAAAAATTCTTAGAGGTCAATGAGAATGATGATACAACATATCAAAATCTCTGGGACACTATGAAAGCGGTACTAAGAGGAAAATTCATTGCATGGAGCGCATTCCAGAAAAGAATGAAGAGTCAACAATTAAATGACCTAACATTACAGCTCAAAGCCCTAGAAAAAGAAGAAGAGAATAACAGCAAAAGTAGTAGAAGACAGGAAATAATTAAAATCAGAGCTGAAATCAATGAAATTGAAACAAAAGAAACAATTCAAAAAATTGACATAACAAAAAGTTGGTTCTTTGAGAAAGTAAACAAAATAGATAAACCCTTAGCCACACTAACAAGAGAAGGAGACAGAAGACTCAAATTACTAAAATACATGATGCAAAGGAAATATCACAACAGACACCACTGAGATACAGAACATAATGAGAAGCTACTTTGAAAATCTGTATTCCAACAAAATAGAAAGTACCGAAGACATTGACAAATTTCTAGAGACATATGCTCCGCCCAAACTGAACCAGGAGGACATACACAATTTAAACAGATCAATATCAAGCCATGAAATAGAAGAAGCCATTAAAAACCTACCACCCAAGGAAAGCCCAGGATCAGACGGATTCTCAGCCGAGTTCTACAAGACCTTCAAAGAAGAACTCATTCCAATACTTCTCAAAGTATTCCAGGAAATAGAAAAGGAGGGTACCCTACTGAACTCATTCTATGAAGCTAATATCACCCTCATACCCAAACCAGGAAAAGACACATCAAGGAAAGAAAATTTTAGACCAATATCCTTGATGAATATAGATGCAAAGATCCTTAACAAACTATTGGCAAACCATATCCAAAAACATATTAAGAAAATTGTGCACCACGATCAAGTGGGGTTCATTCCTGGAATGCAAGGATGGTTCAACATTCGTAAATCAATAAACATAATCCATCATGTCAATAGACTTAAGGATAAGAATCATATGGTTATTTCAATTGACGCAGAAAAAGCATTTGACAAAATACAACACCTCTTCATGTGCAAAACACTAGAAAAAATAGGGATAGTAGGAACATACCTGAACATTGTAAAGGCTATTTATGCTAAGCCCATGGCCAACATCATTCTTAATGGAGAAAAACTGAAACCATTCCCTTTAAAAATGGGAACAAGACAGGGAGGTCCTCTTTCACCACTTCTATTCAACATTGTCCTCGAAACTCTAGCTAGAGCAATTAGGCAGACTAAAGAAATTAAAGGGATACGAATAGGAAAAGAGGAACTTAAGCTGTCACTATTTGCAGATGACATGATTCTATATTTAGAGGATCCAAAAACCTCCTCCAGAAAACATCTAGACCTCATCAATGAATTCAGCAAAATAGCAGGCTATAAAATCAACACACATAAATCTACAGCATTTTTATACGCAAGCAATGAAACAGAAAAGGGAAATCAGGAAAACAACTCCATTTGCAATAGCCTCAAAAAAACAAAAATAAAATACTTGGGCATCAATCTAACCAAAGAGGTAAAAGATCTCTACAATGAAAACTACAAAACACTGAAGAAAGAAATTAAGGAAGACCTTAGAAGATGGAAAGATCTCCCATGTTCTTGGATAGGAAGAATTAATATTGTCAAAATGGCCATACTACCAAAAGTGCTATACAGATTCAATGCAATTCCAATTAAAATCCCAATGACGTACCTCACAGAAATAGAGCAAGCAATCGTGAAATTCATCTGGAAGAATAAGAAACCCAGAATAGCTAAAGCAATCCTTAGCAGGAAGAATGAAACAGGGGGTATCACAATACCAGATCTTCAACTCTACTACAAAGCAATAGTAACAAAAACGGCATGGTATTGGCACCAAAATGGACAGGTAGATCAATGGTACAGAATAGAGGACACGGACACAAACCCAAATAAATACAATTTTCTCATATTAGGGAAAGGTGCCAAAAATATGCAATGGAGAAAAGATAGCCTCTTCAACAAATGGTGCTGGGAAAACTGGAAATCCATATGCAACAGAATGAAACTAAACCCCTATCTCTCACCCTGCACAAAACTCAACTCACAATGGATCAAGGACCTTGAAATCAGACCAGAGACCCTGCATCTTATAGAAGAAAAAGTAGGTCCACATGTTCACCTTGTTGGCTTAGGATCAGACTTCTTTAACAGGACTCCCATAGCACAAGAAATAAAAGCAAGAATCAATAACTGGGATAGATTCAAACTAAATAGCTTTCTCTGAGCAAAGAAAACTATCAGCAACGCGAAGAGAGAGCCTACAGAGTGGGAGAATATCTTTGCCACTCATACTTCAGATAGAGCACTAATTTCCAGAATCTATAAAGAACTCAAAAAATTCTACACCAAGAATACAAATAACCCAATCAACAAATGGGCTAAGGAAATGAACAGACATTTCACAGAAGAAGATGTACAAGCAATCAACAGATATATGAAAAAATGTTCAACATCTTTAGTAATAAGAGAAATGAAAATCAAAACTACACTAAGATTCCATCTTACCCCAATTAGAATGGCGATTATCAAGAACACAAGCAACAATAGGTGTTGGAGAGGATGTGGGGAGAAAGGTACACTCATACATTGCTGGTGGGACTGCAAATTAGTGCAGCCACTCTGGAAAGCAGTGTGGAGATTCCTTAGAAAACTTGGAATGGACCTACCATTTGACCCAGCTATCCCACTTCTCGGCCTATACCCAAAGGACTTAAAATCAGCACACGACAGAGATACAGCCACATCAATGTTCATAGCGGCTCAATTCACAATAGCCAGACTATGGAACCAACCTTGATGCCCTTCAATTGATGAATGGATAAAGAAACTGTGGTATATATTTATACAATGGAATATTACTCAGCTATAAAGAACAATAAAATTATGGCATTTGCAGGCAAATGGATGAAATTGGAGAATATCATGTTAAGTGAGATAAGTCAATCTCAAAAATCCAAAAGAGGAATGATCTCACTGATAAGCAGATGATGACACTTAATGGGGGGGTGGGAGGGGACAAGAATGGAGGAAGGAGGGACTGTATAGAGGGAAAAGAGAGGTGGGAGGGGTGTGGGGGAAGAAAAAAAATAACGGAATGAATCAAACATCATTACTCTGTGTGAATATATGAATATGCAAATGGTATGCTGTTACTCCATGTACAAACTGAAACAACATGTATCCCATTTGTTTACAATAAAAATAAATTTAAAAATAATTAATTAATTAATTAATTAAAAAATAAAAATAAAGAAAATAAAGAAAACTAATGGTCTTGATCAAGGTCTTGGCAGAGTCAAGGTCACTGCAAAATCTCTAGGAGAAAATTCTTTCTTTGTGTTTCCTGGTCCAATAGCTGCAGACATTTCTTGGTTCGCAGTTAAATAACTTCAATTTCTCTCCTTCTCCACAAGGCATTATTCCCTCTGTCTCTGTTTTTTTTCTTTTCTGCTTCTTGTAAGAATACTCTGTTTAAATTTAGAGCCCAGCCTACTCCAGGACAACCTCATCTCAAGATCTAATTTGATATTCTATTTATAAATAAGTTTTCCTTCTGAGTGTCTGAGTGGCTACAGATTTTGTGGAGACACTATTGGATTAACTGAATGATAGCCAATGAAGTGTGCACTATTAAGCAAGTTACCTTTGTAAGTCACTGGAATTCTATTTCCAAGTCAAATTTTGGAAACCAGTGGAGAACTGGAACTTGAGTTAAACCCTGTACCCCAAAAGGAAAGGAACATTGATTCCTGTCAATAATTGGCTGAGGCAGGTGGAGGTGAGGAAGAAGAGGCAGATACTAATGGCTATGTTCAAAATCTCAACAGACTGTAGGAAGCTCCATGGACAAGTGTTGCAGACATTCAAAGGCAGAAGTCCTCTGAGCATTTCAGTGCTAAGACCTGAAGCAATAGGGATAGGGAGCCAACAACTGCTGCCATAGGCTATTAATTACAAAAGTATCATTTCTATCCATTCACAACTTTTATTTCTTTCAGGGTAAAATCTTCTGACTTATCAATGCACCAATAATGAACATGGAAATGATATATTACAGGAAAAAGTCAATTTTAACTTTTTGATCAACTTTAGAAAGATCTAAATATAGTATAGGCAATTTAATAAAACCAGTAAAGTCTCTATCAGTGGCCATGATATCAGACCCACAATATTTGTAGTGTGTTTGAATTTGATTCTGACTTAGGGTAGAAGGAAATGCTTCTTTCTGAAGCACACAAAACTTAGTATAGCAGTGAATCACTTTTATTAAAGAGGGTAGGCTATATCTAACAAGGGTGTTGAGGTAGAGAAAAGAAGTAAAAATAATGGTTACAAAGATATTCTTACATACAAATTCAATAATTAAAAAAATAATTTGTGCTGTTCTGTACTCTTCATTTTTAAAGGACAGGGAAATGTTGTATGTATTGGAAGAAAAACAAATATGTTATGGGAGAGAAACATTCCCCAGAGACCTGAGTTATTGTAACTCAAGTGGTTCAGTCTTCATCAGGTGACCTGAAATAAATGTCAATTAGTCTTACTTAAAATTTTTCTGTAACACACACACACACACACACACGCACACACACACATATACACAACAATGTTCACCATATTCTGAGTTAATATAACAATTACAATTACAAAGAAAGAAAGAGAGAGAAAAAGAGAGAGAAAGAAAGAAAGAGAAAAAGAAAGAAAAAGGCCCCAAATTCTGAGTTTCCATTGGAGAGATTATTACTAACAATTTTGTAGTAGCTCTACCAACATATACTCAAAAATCTTGGTGAAGAAGTAAAAGATATTGCCAATAAGCAAAATGTGTCACCTGAACGACTGTGATTGATTTGAGAAAGGAAACATATTCCAGATTTGCAAGTCAGTTCATCAAAATCCACCTGCCGATATGGAGCGATTGGTTTAAGGATAGTAATATAAGACAAGTTGTCCCAAACAAAGTGAAAGACAGAATATATTTTAAGTGATATGGAAAATAACCTTTTGGAATCTTTGATAGTCGACTTTATATGTCAACTTGACTGGACTCCATTTGGCCCAGAAGTACTCTACATTGATCTGTGAGGGTGTTTTCTAGATGCTATGAGCTTCTCGAACAAGAGATGGTATAAATAGTTTGTTCTCCCCAAAGTGAGTGTCTTCATGAAGCTGGTTGAGATCTTGAATAGAACAAAACCCCTGATCCTCTTAGAGCAGGAGAGCTTCCTGATTGCCTTGAGTGAAAATAGCAGTTCCTTCTTGTCCTTATGAAACATCAGTTCTTTCTGTGTCTTAAATTTGCCAAGATTTGTACTAGAATTCCACCACCCACTTCTTCTCACTTCGTGAATTTAGATTCAGACTGAAACTACATGATTGGATGTCCTATGTCTCTAGATTACTGACTGCAGATATTAGAAATTGTCAGACTCCATAGTGAGGTGGGCTAAATCCTTATAATAAATTATATTTTTCTCCTTCTAAGAACCTTAACACATATTTGAGTACTATTATGATTTTAAATCTGGAATGTTCCCCCAAAAGCTTATAGTCCCCAATGTAACAAGGTTCAGAGGTGGGGCTTTTAGGCAACGATTGAATCATGTTGTTTCTGACCCCAACAGTACAATGGAACATTTGAAAAATTAACTCATTGATAGCTGAATGGACTTACGGGAAGGTGAGGCTTAGTTGAAGAAGTAGGTCACCAGGAGAATGTCCTGGAAGGGTTTTCTTTCCCTGCCTGCCTCTCTCTCCCTACTTTTTGACTGCAATGAGCTGAACATCTTTCCTCTGCCATGCTCTTCTGCTGTGCCCTTCAGCCATGGAATTTCTGGGATGGAATCAGTCAACCTAGGACTGAGAACTCGGAAACCATGAATAGAAATAAATAAATCTCCCAAGTTGTTCTTGTCAGATGTTTTTGTAACAGTGATGCAAAACTGAATAATACAGGTATGGAGAAGTGGGGTGCTACTGTAAAAAATGACTAGAGGTGTAGAAGTGGTGTGGGACTGGGTACTGCACAGAGATTGGAAGGCTTTTGAAGCATGCTAGAATAGAGATTGCTCCAAGAAGGTTTTTGGTATAAATATATTAAAGGTCATTCTGGGAAGATATCAGATGGAATTAAAGAATAAGTTATTAGACAATGGAAAAAAAGCAGTCCTTAAAAAATATGGCAAAAAAACTTGTGTGCTAATGTTTCAGGGAAGGTATATTTGAAGAAGTGAAATTTTATATTTGGTTAACAAGACTGTAAACCTGACTGATTACAGTAAAATGAGAAAGGAAAAAGATGAATTGAAGAAGGAATTGGTTAAAAAAAAAGGAACTAGAATTTGAAGATTGGAACCTTCTCAGATTATCTAAATTGTAACAAAACACTTTTATTCTGAAAAGCAGATCAATGAGTTGCTGGACAACTCACTGATAAAGAGATCTGTAGGAGGGTGAAGAATAGAGAGGATGACATAACTCTGCCAGGTGGAATCAAGGGAAACAGAAAATAGGACATAATGAAGGAAGGTTGGTACATGAATTATTCTTAAAGAGAGGTAAAAAAATCCCAAGATAATTCAGAGATACCAGGGCTCCCATTCCCACTACAGGCCCAGGGACAAATTGTTCCCTACTTGGCTTTCAAGGGCAGGGTACCTGCCAAACTGTGGGAGTACAATGCCATCCCAGTGGGTCTAGAGAGTATGGCATTGAGCCAAAGACTATTGCTTGAATTTTCATGTCTTGGTTTTGGAATTGTTGAGAGCAGTAATGGAGGATGGAAGAGCAGTTACTGAGATCAGGGGTCTCTGATGTCCTCATGACTGTGGCATACCCAGTTCCTGAGAATGTTTCAGTGCAAGGGCACAGGATGCCAACTACTGTAGCAATGCCCTGCATGAGGAGGTTCTGTGCAAGAGTTCTATCAGCTTTAACCTTGATCTCAGGTACACAGCTCTCGGGAAGGAAGGAATTCTTATGCTAGTCAACCACAATGTCTCACCAGCTCTGCTTCTCCAGTTCCTGTCTGCCTTACAGTATCTTTAAACAACAGACTTTTCTTTATTTTTTTTTTTATTTATTTATTTATTTTTTTTTTGTGGTGCTGAGGATTGAATGCACCTTGTGCTTGTTGCAAGAGAAGCACTCTACCAACTGAGCTATCTCCCCAGCCCCCTAAACAATGGATTTTCTTGAGAGCTACACAAAGCTCCTGATATTGCACTTTGCAACTATGGATTGCAACTGTGGAAAAGCTACATAGATGTCCTATTTCTGTAACTTTCCTGAATACAAAGAATAATGGTTGCATAGTCTTTAACCTGATAATGAGACATATATAAATAAAGATTGCTGGCATATCTCTTTAGACCTGCATCTCCATCAGACAGCAGGCTCTGCCTGATCCCAGCTTAATCTTCAAGATCTGTGTCTGTGAATCTTTATTTTCCAATCCCCCTTCACCCCTCACCAGACCTGAGAGATTGGTTGCACTGATAGCCACAGGACTCACTTAAGATTTGTCACCCCTACTTTTTAACCCTATTTTTCACTTTTGCAATAGGAATATCTGTCTTGTGCATGTGTTCCATGGTGTGTTGGTGGTCCAACACTTACCTAGTTTCATAGGTTCACAGCTGGAGGGCAATTTCACCTGAAGATAAAATTTACCTTAACTCTTACCCATGCATATCTGATTTAAATGATATGTAACTAAAATGTTAGGCTTATGTCTTCAGAGTTGATACTGGAAAAATGTAAGACTTTGGGGGATATTAGGATGGATGAGAAGAACACAAATTTGGGGCCAGATTTGCATAATGTTATAGACTAAGTGCTTGTGTACCTCCAAATTTATGTTTCAGTCATAAGCCCCATTGTGATTGTATTTAGAGATAAAGCCTGTGAGAAACCAATGAAAGTTAAATGAGGAGATTTAATCCCAATATGATTAATCATATATCTTTATAAGAGAGGAAGAGACACTAGCATTCTCGCTCTTCATCATGTGAGACTGAGAAAAAGTAGTTCTCTACAAGTCAGGAAAAGTTCTCACTAGAAATCAACTATACCTTTATTGACACATAGATCTTGGGCTTGCAGCCTTCATGAATATGAGAAAATTCATTCCCATTGTTTGTACCATGCAGCCTATGGTATATTATTGTGATAGATGGAGCAGACTACAGCAGTGGACCTCAGGTGGTTACTCAGAGTCTATCCATGAAGCCAATGTTAAGAAAAATAGAGTTGAAATACAAGAGGAACCAAATCCATCTGATAGTGTATGGATCCCTTAATCCAACCAAGCTTGAAGTCAAATTATTTCTTGATTTTTCAGGAATACAACCAAAATTATTTTTTTTGACTTGAATTACTTTGAATTGGATTTTCTAGGATCTTATAAACAAAAGATAATTGGCAGAGAGTAAATGAATGGAAATTGAGAGTATCATAAAATAAACCAAACTCAGAAACTCAAAAGTCTAATGCTTTCTCTCATATACAAATGCCAGAGTAAATTAAAAGAAAGGGGAAGAAAAGGATAGAATAACATAAAGAACGAATCAAGTATAAATTAATAGATGAGCGAAAGGAAGTTTGGTAGAAGAAAAAATGGGAAAGGGGAAGGGAAAAGGTGAGAGAGAAGGTGGGATCATGAACTGAAATTGATCATGCATTTATGAGTTTGGGGGGATAAAACCGACTGCCATACATAATTATAAAGCCCTAATAAAAAAACTAAAACAAGATAATTGACAGATAAAAATTAGCCTCTTCATGAATAGGAATACATCTGTATTCTGAATTTCTAAAGAACACATATTATTCTAACAATATGTAATACTCTGTTCTTAATATTCTATATAGTGATTTTATTTTTTTACATCAAACTGAACCCATTCATTTAAAAATGTGTAAATGACTTATAACTTTGTCATATGCAGCATGAATCTAAAGAACTAAAATGTTAAATGTGCTAGCATGTTTCCTCTGAAAAACTATTACATATCTCTGCCTCTTTATGTCCCTATTTTTGTATCTCAACCACAAGTTCTATATTTTCTCTATTTCTAGATCTGCCTACATATTTGTAAGTAGACATATAAATAGAAATATAATAAAATATATCCTTTTATCTTATAGAAATATAACAGAATATTATTTTATCTATGTATTTATTCTATAGAGGGGAAGTTGTATATATATTTCCCATATATATATATATATATATATATATATATATATATGTTTTTCCCCTAAGGTACAAGAAAAGCATTAGAACAAAATTTCAAATTTGCTTAAAACTATGTATAAATCAAAATGTCTCTTGTACTACTATTCTTTGCTATACTGATTTTTTTCCTATAAATTGCTCAAAACAGTTTCCTGTGTCCCTTTGTTCTGCTCTTTTGGATATCATTTTTTCCTTGTTATGCTATGAAATGCTAATGTCTTGTGCAGCTATTCCACACATGGTTACATGTACTGTTTCTAATAATAAGCCATTGGGCTTGGAAAATCTCAAAGGTCCCACAGGTTAAATCTCTAAGACTGATCTTTGGGACGATTACCACTTATTTTTGAAAATGTTTGTATTCTTGTATAAAAGCATGTTTTTCTAACAAAAAGCTTCATAAATTTTGTCAGATCTTAACAGAGGCATGACTCAAATCTGGTTAAAACTCTCTGCTCCAGTAACAGGAACAAGGTTTTCAGATGGGTTTTCTAGAACGTGGACCAATTGCATGGACAATGTTTCCTGCCTCTAATGTCATTCCAAAGAATGTTTGTTTGTCTGCTTGTCAAAAGAATGGAACTTATTTCTAATTTCTATCCTTAGCTAAATTATAGAAAAGTTATGAGTAAAATTTAAAATACTGAATTTTACCAATTCCTAGTAACATTCTAGTCATTAGAGAGTTAATTTTTCAAGGAAATATTGAAAGTTGACTCAGAAAGCCCCAAAGGAATCTAAATTATATTCCTTTCTTAAGCAGCTGTCATAATTTTGGCAAATGCTCACATGACCTCCCAATAGACTGCATCTGTTTCTTTAGAAAGATTCTTGGAACATTTCTTGAAATACAGGTTAAGCATCCCCAATCTGAAAATCTGAAATTCAAAGTGTTCCAAAATCTGAAACTTTTAGAATGCCAACTTGATACAATAAATGGAAAATTCCACACTGATCTTATGTGACAGGCCACGGTCAAAACATAAACTCACTAAAAATGTATAAAATTATGTTTAAGCTGTATGTTTAAGGTATATATCAAACATAAATAAATTTATTTTATATTTTCTGTTTTGTTTCTAATCTTTTTCTTTTCTTTTTTTTTGTTTTTTTGGAGTTCTACAAATTGAACCCAGGAGCACTATACCACTGTGATGCAAACCTAGCCCTTTTATATTTTTATTTTGAGATGGGTCTTTCTGGATTGCCCAGCCTGTCTTTGAAATATAGCTTCTTCTCCTTTAGCCTTCAGAGTCACTGGGAACACAGACATGCACCATAATGTAGGGTATAAATAAATTTTACACTTAGACTTGGGTCTTACCCCCAGGATGTTTCATTAGATATACAAATATTCTAAAATCCAAATCAGAAAGACTTTTGTTCCTAAGCATTTGTATAAGGGCTACTAAAGCTGTACTGAGAAGTGAGACTGCCCAGTGAAATGCACTTGCCTTTGAATATATTTTAAGTGTGTTCACTGTAAAAGCCAGTATAAATGAATTGTTAGAGGCCCGCCACCAGTTCTGGAACTGCCCAAATTACAGAATTTCTTCTTTTAACTGTTTTATTAAATGATATTAGTTTGTTTATTTAAGAATGAAACCAGCAAAACTTATGGCATAGCCACCATTGCAACCACAGTGTCTCAGTTCCCATCTGATGTGTCAATGTATTTCTGGGATTTCTCTACCTACTGAAGGGGGAGTTATTAAATGATACAAACACCATGATCACTGCTTCAGACAGACTGGGCATTTTTCTTTTATTTCTTTAAAAATGATTAAAATAACACCAACTATGCAGCTGACTATGCTCTCTAAATATTAGTTCTGCCTTTTCTTATTAATTTTATCTATTATGTATGTGTGTGTGTATATGTATATATATCACACACATATACATTGCATATGTATGTAGGTGTATATATCACACACACACGCACATATATAGAGAGAGAGAGAGAGAGAGTGAGGAACAGAAATGGAGAGTAATAAG
The DNA here is from genome assembly GCF_902686455.1 of Sciurus vulgaris. Taxonomy (NCBI): domain Eukaryota; kingdom Metazoa; phylum Chordata; class Mammalia; order Rodentia; family Sciuridae; genus Sciurus; species Sciurus vulgaris. The sequence goes on along the minus strand of NC_136470.1, from coordinate 33,512,011 downwards.
TGAAATGAACATATGCCTTAGTTTTCTAGAATTCTTTAATTATCACAGACTAGATAGCACAGACAGAAATTTATATTCTCTCAGTTCTAGAAGAAAGAAGATTATGGTGGGTACAAGAGTGAGTTCTTCTGAGGCCCCTCTCCTCGTCTTGTAATTAGTCACCTTCTCTGTGGTCACATAATTCTTCACCTGTGTTCATTCATTCCACATATAACTTTGTGTGTCCAACTTTCCTCTTATATATGTATATATATTTTTTTCACCAGGTATTGAACTCAGGGCACTAGACCACTGAACCACATCCCCAGTCCTATTTTGTATTTTGTTGGAGAGAGGGTCTCACTGAGTTACTTAGCTCCTCGCTATTGCTGAGGTTGGCTTTGAACTCGTGATCCTCCTGCTTCAGCCTCCAGAGGCAATGGCATTGCAGGCATGTGCCACCATTATCTGGCAACTTTCCTCTTATAAAAGCAGCTATCAGGTGGTCTAGGACCACCCTAATGGCCTTCTTAATCACAACTTTAAATACCTCATCTCCAAATATAATTACAATCTGAAGTACTACCATAAATTAGGCTTCAATACACAAATTTTGAGGGAGTACAAATCAACTAATAAAACCTTTAAGTTGTATAAACCAAGATTATTTTGAGACTAAAAGGAAAAATGACTTAATGATTTCTCAGAAACAAGTTAATTTAACAGAACTATCCTGGGCCAAGGACCTGGAGTTACTTTCATTTAGATACTCTTGATAAGATGTCCTCATAATCTAGAATTCATGCTGTGACTGTACCTTGGTTAGCTTCCATTGTAATTTGAAACGTTTGTTACTGAATGTAGCTCTCCTATGGAATTCACTATGGCAGAGAGCCCCACAACTGGTGTTCCTGCCTTTGCTATCACTTCAGGGCGAGTGTGGGAAGCATGCGCATTTTCATGGATTGATCCTAAGGTGGTTGTTTGTTATGCACCGAAGTGTTCCATTTCCTTCTGTGTCCTTGGTTCTAATGGCGATTGTAAAAAGGCTTATCATACCCATTCTGTTAAACAATTGCTTTGTGTTTTCTGTGGGGTTTTATTCTACCAAACTTTGAAAAGAAAAATGACCTAAACTGTTAGTTCCTATTTAAAATTAGTACAGATAAAAATGGGTTTCAAATATATAACTTTTCAGATTTTAAAAAGATGCAGCATGCTTATATTTTTTGAAGTATTCACTAATAAAAACACATGAACATTTGTGCAGCAGAAAGTATAATCACTATAGGTAATAATATATATCATACATAATCTCATAATAATTATTATATATAATATCTCATATATAATGTATATATAATACCTTTTAATAATACTTAAATACAAACATACACATACATTTAAATACACACATACATATTATATATAATATATGCATACATGTCATATATTATACATGTAATATATACACATGTTTTACACACACACACGCACACACACACACACAATATAGAGTCAGTTCACATGAACTTTTACCACCATAAGAGATAGACGTGTATGCACACACACAAGTGCGCGCACATGAGCACTCTCCATTAATTGCTTGGTTCTACCATGTCCAATAACTCTCTTTGACAGATGTCATACATGAAGTTGGACTTTTTTTTCTGTTTCAGTTATTTTCCCCTCCTTTGTCTTTACTCATCAAATTGTCTTTGCTCATAAAAATGTTCTCTGTACTAAACATCTGCCCTTATTTTTCATTAGCTAACTTTTAAATTCATCACTTCTCCTCATACTCTTCCTTTACCTGATCCTCAATGTAATAAGCAAAACAAAATACCATGTGAAATTTTGAGGATGAGACAACTATTGTTTAGATTCAAGGTATCAGGATGTATTTTTTATATTGAGTATGTAAGGCCCCCAAAAAGGAAACCCCAACTCTGTCCCATGGATGGATGGCAACCCCAATCAACCGCAGGAGGCGTCACTTGATGCAAACTGCAAGAGGTGTTTATTCCAGCGCGCTGGGACCCAACTCCAGGAGTCGAGTCCCTAGCAGAAAATCTTGTAGGTTTATAAAGGCAGAAACCACACATCGGGAGGGGTCACACATGAAAGGGGGAAAAGGGGGAACAAAGCTGCCAGGAAATTTCAAAGGGGGTCTGGGTTTGCTGACAACATGTTTCACAATGTTTTACAACAGGCTGTAGATTCTGGTCAATAGTTTCTGGTAATCCTACTGTTTGAGCACTATCTGGCTATCAGGCTCAATTTACTCTTTTACTCTCTGTTTGGGAACAGAGAACAGCTTTAAGGGCTTTGTTCCCATTCCTGGGAGGGTGACCTTAGGGAGTTGAGATGACTGGGAGGGTGACCTTAGGGAGTTAAGATAACTGGGAGGGTGACCTCAGACGGCTTAAAAAAAATGTCCATTCTTTCAAGTACTCCTATTAAATTAAACTTTCTACAAGTTCTGAAGATCATATCTGTCCCTTTGAACACTGTATCCTTATCCCCTATTATAAAGAAATAGGAATAATAGGAAGCAAAAAAAAAAAATTGTGAAAGAAAGAAGTGAAAATAAATTAAAGGTAAAATTAAATAATAAAATAATGTGGAAATGTCTCTAAAGTTTTAAGCCTTGAGTTTAACACATATAAAACTAAATAAAAAGAAGTGTCAAAGCAAGAAAGATAAACTGTAATTGAATATGTTATATCTGAAATTAGGTTAAAAATGTAAAACAATATGAGTATTAATATCCTAGGGTTATCATAACAAATTACCACAAACTTAGTGACTTAAAATAAATTTAAATTCTCATAGTTCTGAAAGCCAAAAGTTCTAAATAACATTGTCAGCAGGGTTGTGCCCTCTCCAAGGGCTTTGGAGGAGAATCCAAATAGTCTCCATTTCTAGCTTCTGTGGCTGCAGAAGCTTCTGGCTTGGGGCTACAAAATGTCAATCTTTGCCTCCATGTGCTCATGGCTTTCTTTTCATGTGTTTCTGTTCTGCACGTATCTTATGAGAAAACTTGTCATTGAATTTAAGAGCTATCTGGGTAATCTAGAATGAATATCATCTAACTGTCCTTACTAACATCTGAATAAATTATTTTGTCCAAAGGTCTTATTTGCAGGTTCTGTTGTAGGATGTGAGTACATGTTTGGTGGGCCCACCATTTATCCCACTGTAATTTGTGCAATAGGAATTTGGATCTAAAATTCAAAGTAGAGTTCAGTACTTGGAAGGTTAATTAAGGAGTTATATGTACATGCTCATACATTTCTCCTACTCTAAGTATTAAAATGCAGGAAAATTGAATCTTAACACTTATTTCTGAAACGTTCTATAAAACTAAGTGCTTAACTAGGACAAGTAGTACTAATAGCTATTCAGATTTAGTCCATATCTTTATCCTTATTTTACTTGACTGGATTAATACATATCATGTATGTTTTTTATATTCCCAAGTTAGTATCTTGATGAATTGGACACTTTAGGCAATCTTTTGAGAGCATAAAATCTTGAGACTTTTAGCAGTTTGTCACTAAAAGATTTGGAAAAAACCTTCTAATGATGTATTGAATAATGAAATCATGATATATCCACTGCAGCAGGGGATATAGTAGGAATATACAGCTTTTGAAGCAAGCAGGCCTGAGTTTGAATCTAGATCCTAGGGTTTACCAGTTCTCTCACCTCGAAATGTTACTAAATATTCTGAATTCCACTCCTTTCAAACTATTACCCATATCTCATAAGATTCTTATAATGATTAGATGATTAAGGTGTGCTAGAACACATTATTGCATTATTATTATCCATTATTACATACTAAGCTTTCTCTGAGTGGGTTCTATTGACCAGACACAATAGACAAAAGCATAATTAGTAAAATAGGCAACAGAAGAAAAGAGTGTGTGGTAAATGGATATGATTAAGAAAAGCCTTAGGTAAAACTAGGCAGGAAGTGAAATGGGTTTTCAAAGCCCTAATTCAATAATTCTATCTTCCATTATGTTTCTTCCACTCTCTAACCTGTTTATCTAAACAAAGTCCGCACCATATTGACACAGTAGTACAATTTGTGATCATCTTAACAAAAATGATTTGTAGGCACAATCCTGAAATGGGGAAGAATGTAGATATCATAAAAGAACTTCAGTTACCAACCAGGGGTAAAACACTTTCCATTCTGCATCAATTTTAATAGTTACACTACATAATAACTGCCCACTTTAAGGTATGCTAACTTCTTGGTTGTCTGCAGAACTTAATCCTGCCAGTTTAAGAGAACAAAAAGAATTTAATAAATAATATTTGGTTTCTTGCTACATTTCTGGGATATAGAGAGTCAAATATGACTCCTACAGAAGGATCAATGTCTAAACCATACCTACAATGATCATTCCTAGACCACCATAATTCATGTTCCTTCGCACGGATGCCATTGTCTCCCTGGACACTTAGAGGCCCACCACTAAGTTGATGTTTCCACCAATGGTAAGAAATAGATTCCATACATGTACTTCATGCTTTGTTTTGGAAAAACACTATAGTGTGGAGGACATATTCCTAAGCCTGATACACAAAGAAAATTGAGATAGATCAGAAATGCGCAAATGAAGATGAATGTACTTCAAAATTAGGAGTTGCTTGGGTTTTCCATCTCCAAATAAAGACAAGTATTTGCCTCAGTATTTTAAATGGGTCCTGCATTATAGAAAAGAAAATTAACTCTTGTGTTACAAAACAACCAAGAAGTGTAAATATTTCTTATTATGATTAAAGGGGCTTAAAACAAATTTAAAAAATCCAAATAAACGTCTCTTACACTTAACAACCCTCTCTGCCTCTTAAGAATTTCTTTATAACAATATATATAGATTTTTTTTCTAGACTTTGTATTTTTGTCCCCAGGAAAAAATTGAGTTATAAAATTAAAATGCCTGTAAGGAGATAATTTATTTTTGCACTACTGGGTCAATTATAATCTGACAACACAGGGATGCACAAATAAAAAATGTAAGTACCTCTAAAGAATCAATAGTAAGGGGTTGGAAAAAATATTTTGAATCAACTAATGAGTTTACAATGTCTTTACCATGTCTTTACCATAATATAATTAATTGTTATCATTTTGGTTATTTACTTTCAATGGAAGAGCTGTAATCTATTGAGATCTCTACAGACAGCTTCAGGGCTTCTGAAAAGAGCACTTAACTGGATTATCCATTATACAATACCTCAGGTAGGTCATCTAACAGGAATAATCGAAGAGTCATTCAGGGTAAATTTATTCCAGATTAATCTAAACTTAGTTTTTAAATTCACTTTCCCCTTCCCTTGAACCACTTAGAATCTTATTTTTATCATGCTACTTCTTCAAAAAAACAAATAATAATTGACAATATCCCAAATCAGAATTAAAATGTGTTCCCAGATGACATTTCTTGAAGTCTCTAAAATTGGTCAACATTCTACTAGCAGCACAATTGTATAACATGCATTTATTTAAAAAGTAATCTGACAGTAAGAAATAGCAATTAATAAATTATTCTGGCTCAAAAATGCAAGTAGTATAAAAACTCAATATTCAGTTTTATAATTTAATATGTTTCAGAAAATTACAAATACTTAGGATGACAGTTTCAAAGATTTTGAAATTAAATTATGTGATTCCACAAATAATTAAGAGAAAAATTATGCACGTGATTTTGTGCAAGTTCATATTCTTTGGACTTTTTCCAGGCAGTTTTCCATTTATACTGATAATCTGTCTTACATTAAAATACACTTTGAGCTACACATCTTTACAAGCCTTTGGTAATTAAACAGGATTCAGTACTTGTGATATGGGACTCTGAATGTGTTTGAGATGCAAGGGAAAGCCTTTAATTAACTCCTTATAAATTTATGATGTGACAAGATATTGTCTGTTTCTTTTTCACAGGAGACCTCCCAGAGCCATGAGAGGCCCAGCTCCAGCTATTAGTTACCTTTCAGTGGCAGCAGAGTTACTGGAGAGTTGAATGGAACCCACCATATCAAGCTGCACATAAGAACAACTGCATAAAATATTAATCACTCAAGCGCCACATGTGAAATGTTACAAAAGAGAAAGTCAAAGGGTAGGAGAGAAAAAAAATCACCACAGGATACCAAACATTAGCACGAACAAACCATTCTTAATGGTTAAAGCAAAATGTTGTGGCCCAAACCCCACCTGCTAATAATTTTCAAACTTTTGTCATGGTTAAATAATGTCCTAACCACAGTGGAATATGCTGATAGAAAAGAGCTCTGTCCAAATGGGGAAAAGGAAACAGCCCAAGGGTCAATATGACAATTGAAATAATTCATCAAAAATAAACCAAAATGCTAAACTGAGCATGATGTGTTCCATGATGAATGTCTAATATCACTCTTCTTCAAATATAACAATATTAGTACTGTGATTTTAAGTCAATTTAAATTATGCTAACCATACAATAAACCAAAAATACTTATATTATTGTCTCCCCTTTAAAGATAAGTAAATTGCCCAAAGTCTTATGAATTTTGGTTTTCAACCTCAGTTTGTCCAACACTAGGCCATCAGGGCTATTTAATAGAACCTTTTTGTTCTATTAAAACCAAAGAAGTTTGATATTTTGGCCTTGTGAAGATTTTGCCTGATTCAGTTATAATATTCCATAAAGAACATATTATTATAATGAATCTACAAGCACTTCTGAAAGACTGAGTAGTGATATAGATGCAATCACTATTTTATGTGGTCGATGTAAATAAATAAAAAAAATTCAGAGAGAGATTCCCCAAAGAATAATGATATTTATCACAATGACAATATTAAACTATGGGCATATTCCAAGAAATTGGGGCAGGGGAGCTTTTAAAGGATAAAAAGGAGAATTACACTAGATATTTTGAAACAGTAATCCTTGGGCACAATGATTAATAAGAGTGACATCAGTCCAAGATTGAACAGTTGATAGGCAGAGAATCTCATAGTAGACTTTTTCTATGATGTTATGGTGGCCTCTGTGAAACCTTGTGGTTGTGGCAGAGTCAGAGTTAGTGATAATTACTATCAAGAAATCATTTATGGGCTGGGGAGATAGCTCAGTTGGTAGAGTGCTTGCCTTGTAAGCATAAGGCCCTGGGCTCGATCCCCAGCACCAAAAAAAAAAAAAAAAGAAATCATTTATAAAAACAGAAAAAGCCTTCCTTCATAACCTCCTGGTTTTATTTACTTATTTAGGATTGACATAAGTGACTCCATTTTTGTTCAGACAGCTTTCACATGACACGTTGATAATTTAAAGGAGAATAAGAATAATACAGATATTTTAATAAAAATGTGGTACCAGCAGATTATTCACTGTCTGTTTTAGGGTATGCATTTTTGTGTTCCACAGTGTTCATACACAAAAACTTTCTGTTCTTAAAAAAAATATTGTAACAAAGGAAAACAGGAACTCTTTTAAGTCAATAATCCATCTACAAAATATATCAAAGATATGGGAGCTCAGAGCTGCCATTCCAAACTCTGTGTGAATTTTGAAAAGTTAATGAAGATTAAACAAATTTGACATAAAAAAAGGAGTATCTATGAAACAGCACATCCATAAAGATGCATTCACAGCATATTTATGAAAACAAAAGTGAATGGAGTTTTAACAATCAGGGAGTGGGGAGATGAAACAGAAGTATGTCACTTAAGATGTTTAAGAATCCTGTTAGTGACTGATAGCTGATGGACTTGCTTTAGCAAGGCTTAATGGAATAAGAAAAGAGGGTTCCTTCAAGTCACAAAACCATCAAGTCTAAATCTCTTTTACTGGAGTTTAAGCATCTTCTCTTCTGAGAATACAGAGCTGCTAGACTGTTGACTCAATCTACTTAGATCCTAACCCAAATATATCCTTAACTAAATACATCTCCTTATTTAAGTTAAGGGTTATATTTGGATGAATTAAAGCAAATGTTGTTTTACTTAATGGGATTTAAGGAGAGACCAATAGTTCTATAAATTATCAGACAGTATTTAACTATCTACAACAGATCTACTGGTATAATAACAATAAATCCCTTAAACATAAAATATTTACTATTTGGAACATACTATTCTGAGTTTAATTGGAATTAATTCATTTAAATGCTAGTATTATATTAGTTTTATTGATATTGTCAAATGATCTGCCCAAGATTACACAGAATATAGCTATAGCTAGAATTCAAGGTCATCTGTGTGCCTTTAGATTATACTTTTAACCACTGCACAGTACAACCGTCCATGGGAACATTTTTATATGGAAATTTTCTTCCTTCTCTATAGCTGCCAAACCATCCATGTAGAAGACAGAGTGATAATCAATAAATATATCCAGGTAGATTTTGAAAATAAAACAGTTATAAATACTTTATGTAGACGAAATTAAGTATGAGGTAGAGACTAGCCTTTCCAAATAAGAAAAAAAATAATAGGGTAAAATTTGAGGATGTAGGCCTGAAATTATGATTAAGTGAAACACAGAGAAAATTCAATCTGCATAAATTGGAATGTATTTCATTTATAACCATTTAGATAACAATTCAAATTTGAGGGGAGGTTATCAAGAGGAAAGAAGTGTTGGTGTGATGGATAATAAAAATGTCATCCATTCTAAAAAATATATATATGGTGGTGTGTTAGTCAGTTGTTCATCACTGTGACCAAAATTCCCAGTAAGAATAATTTAGAGAAGCAAAGGTTTATTTTGGCTCACCGTTTCAGAGTTTCAGTCTATGGTTGACTGAGTCCATTGTTCTGGGCTGGAGATCAGGCAAAAACTCATTACAGAATGATACAGCCAAGGAAAACGGCTTAGTTCACAACAGTCAGGAAGCAAAAAGAGAAAGGGAAAGAGGTCACCGGGAAGATTTACCCTTCCAGGGCAGTGCCCCAGTGACCCACCTCCACCAACCATATCCCAACTGCCTACAGTTACTACTCAGTTATTCCACTCAAATTAGGATGGACTGAATAGGTTACAGCTCTCATAATTGAATCAGTTTAACCTCTGGATATCCCTACATTATTACAGGGAGTTTGGGGGTATATCTCATATCAAAACCACAAGAAATGGATTATAATCCATGGCAGGTGCCACTTTCATTGGGTGTTACACTGTTCTTAAGTTTTCAAAATACTGTTTTTCAAAGATAAAAACTGAGACTCATTAAACATTTTATACAGTTAGAGTGATTTAAAAATAGAAAGTAATAATGAAGTGTTATAAAGAAAAGAAATCCTTGACTCTTTAGGAATAAAAACTGTTGAAAACTCAACTGATAATTGTTTGAATTGTACTATTTGGAAAGCTTATATTGAAATTTGATATTTACTTTCCTTCTTGGTGTCAAAATACACAAGCTATAACAATAAGTTTGTAATATAAAATTGTCTACATTCAACCAAGTTTATCTATAAATAATGACTATTCATATATTTCCACTTAATATTTGTCACATTATAAATACAGATTTTAATATCTACATGGCATTAAAATTAGAAGATGTTTGGTTTTTCTGATTTCATTGGTGAGCTAATTTTAAAAGGTGACCAATAGTTAAACCATGAGGTTAGGCTTTATTAAGATGAATTTATTTCAGCTATTGTCACTAACAAACCTATGTTCATAAAAGATAAAGCCTAATAGAAATGTATTTCTTGCTTATGGTGCACACAAAATAGTTCCTGGTTTCCTGGTTTGTGGGCAGCTTTCCACCACTTAAACATCCATGGATCTAGGCAATCTCTTTAGTTCTGCTGTTTCCACCTCATCATCTTGCTTCCTCTCTCCAGAAGAAGCAAGTAAAGATCTCAGTAGATCATACTTCTCAGAAGTGATAAACATCATGGTTGCTCACATTTTATTGCTTGAGTCACAAAGCCATATTTACATGCAAAGGAGGCTAGGATATACAATCTATCTGAGAATCTTGGGAGAGAAAACTGACTTGGAATGCACGTAGGAGGATTTGCCACATTGCAATACAGGGAAATTAGATGCAGTCTAAAATGTGAAATCTCTCCTAAAGAATTTCCAAAAGTAAATAGATATCTCTGATTATTAGAGGTTCCTTGATGACACTGTCATTTTTAACTCATTAGTTTATTGTCTTAACCCACTATCTAAATATTTGTCTCCTTGGTAGCAAATGCAAGGGAAAATGATTTCCACTATATTGCAGAAGTACAGTTGCCAGATACTGATTTAAAAAATTGATATAATAAGTAGTAAAAATACTTTATCACTTTATAAAGAAAGTAAACTTGAAGGCATATAACTTTAGAATGAGTATTTTTATATGTTTATAATTATTATTTCATCATAAAAATATTCAGACTAAATGGAACATACTGTGTAATATGTGACCACAGTTGTCAATTTAGAGGGCGAATGATAAAAAAGTGCATCATAAAACAAAATACCATTTAACAGAAAAATAAATGTATATATGCATCCTAATTCTTTAAATCAAAAAATATTTTCAATCAGATGTGCTTGCCTGTAATCTCAGTTACTCTACTTGGAAGAGAGAGACAGGAGGATGGCAAGTTTGAGACCAGCCTTGGTAATTTAGTGAGACATTGTCTCAAAATGTTAAAAGTAAACAAATAAAAAAAACTGGGGATGTAGCTCAGTTGTAGAACGCTCATGAATTTAATCCCCAGTACTGCCAAAAAATTTCAAAAATAGTTCTCACTGCACTTTCTACCTCTACTGAATTTATCAACTGCATTTCTATTGACCTGTGAGCGCACATGCACACCAACATTTCTAAAATCCTTTCAATATTCTCAATTTCTACTTCCCAAAAACTTCAAATTAGTCTAAATAATCTTATCCCTGGAGTATATAAGCAAACTCATCTCAGAAAAAAAAGCTGGCGCGGGATATCTACATATTCTTTGGTTAAATTTAATTCCTTGGCCACTGTCCTAACTCTCTTTTGTCTCATTTTTGCTTTCGTTTTGATTTTGCTTTGAACTTGAACCAGTTATTTTCAGTTTTTGTGGTAAAGTCTTTGTTCTAGATTCACTCAATCTCTCTTTTACAAAATTTAGTAGATACGAAGAGATAAACACAAGACACTGCTTCCATTTCCACACATTGCTCTCACGGGAAGTGACACAGCCAGGTAACCACTGATATAACTTAGGGGTTTCTTATCCTAGTACATCAACACTTCTCTTTCCCTCTGTCTCTTTCCAAGAAAAAAAATAATAATAATCAGACAGTGGGCAGCAAAAGACAGGATAGAAATGTACAGAACTTGAAAAGAGGCAGGGGTGATTGACGCACCTTACTCTAAAAGTGTCATTTAATACTTAGAGTCCTGAATCTTTCAAATAGACAATATACATTTTTATTAGTTGTTGATGAACATTTATTTATTTCTTTATATGCGGTGGTGTGAATCAAACCCAGTGCCTTACACATGCTAACCAAGTGCTCTCTACCACTGAGCCACAATCCCATCCCCGAAAATGTGTTTCGAAGAGAGAGCCACACAGTCAACCTTCCTCCTGGATCTAGCATATCGACCAGTATTTTCTAAACATCATAACAGATATTCACTGCATAAATGGTCTTACTCTGGATAATTAGGTCTAAAGTGATAATACAATAATTTGTCTTTGGAGAAATATTTTGTCTGACTTAACTCTTTTATATCAGATAATCACATATAAGTTATTTGTATAATTATATAAAGATACATGGAAATTTTTTTGTATTTTGAAATTTCTATGATAAATATTTTAGAACCTCTAAAGAACTGTATATTCTATCAAATGAAGTTTGTGAATACATTTTAATTAGTTGGAATTTTCAAAAAAGAGTTTGCAACAAGTCAATGCCTTGCTAGGTTCTAGATAGATTTCCTTAAAAAAATGCTGTCTTAAATCAGTACTTTACAAATTTGAAGAAAAATATCTAGCTATTGTACATGTTGTGGGAGAAAGGAAAGATATATTTTAAAAGTTTCAAAATTATGGGTAAAGATTATTACTAAGCACAATTTAAGCAAAAAAATCAAATCACTCAAGGCATGAAGACAATGACCTTCATAAAGAGAAATCCAACTAGCTCATACTCACAGAAGTGTGTTTGTGTCTGTGTGTGTTATGTGTGCATGCATGTGCCCATATGTGTATTTGGGCAGTTATTACCTTAAAGACTTCATCACGTGCTCATTCACCCATTACAACAGAGAGTCTTCTACCATATCCTACTCCTGCTTCCAAACCTTAAAATTGTTCAGCCCTTTGTCCTTTGTCACATTGAGAATGCTCTATGAATGGAAATATAAGAATCACCATTTATACCAAGAACTATCGTCATTAGTCATATTCATTGTCCTGATTCCTAATACTTGAAAGAATTACTTTGTTTTTATTACAGTCTTTACCAATCTGTAATCAGTAATGGAATTAAGTTACTTTCTCCAGAAGTTAACCTCATATTATGATGAAATTATAAGTATTCAGTCAAAATATATAATAAATTCAAAATATAATATCAGATATTTATACATTATAGTTATAATGGTTATGTGTGTATATGTATGTGTGTGTGTGTGTGTGTGTGTGTGTGTGTGTATGTATATATGAAGTTATAGGAAAAATATACCTTAAATACAGCCCCAACACTTACCTTTTAATTTCCTGTTCAGTTCTAGGTCAACATTTTTTTGAAATGTTTTAAGTATTCTAGTTTTCCCTTCCCTCAAGCTCTTGAGTTAGTCAAAATTATCTCAGGCACAGACAACACTCACCTTATGAAATAATGTTGCTAAAGTACATATACATATATATATGTGTGTATATATATGTATATCCACACACACACACACACACACACACACACATATATAAAACACTGTTAAGATCAATTCTTTCCTTTTCTCCTAGTCCCCCCTTTTCCTTTCTTTCTGTTTATTTGGTTGTGCTATTCGTCTTAACAAAAGGCAGTCTGCTAGTGGAAAAGATCTTAGGATTTTAATAGAAATTAATTTTGGCACTGAAAAGAAATCTTTTTTTCACTGCAAGTTGGTGAACTGCCAGAATTTTGTTCAGTGGAATGAATGAACTATATCAGATGCACAATGCATTTATTCCTGCCTCAGCGACTGGGATTTGGCTTTCTTTTCTATTTCTCTGTATGAAATGTAGATAAGGATGGTTGTAATAGGGTCTGGGCAAAAATTCAAGGAGGTTGCCAAAACACATGTCTGTCCAATGCACCAGGGAGATGATAGCCTTTATCTTTAAACTCCAAAAATTACCAATGTTTTATTACAACCTTCTTTTATACTCACTCAATTATAATTGCATATTTTTAAAAATAATGAACTATATATCTACTGCCCAGTAATTATTGTTATTTCACATGGTTCTTAGCCCTAATTTGATATAGTCAATGAATGGTTGTAAGGTTTTATTTGGTTTGGCTTTGTCTTGTATTCTTTTGTGAAACAGATTAAACAATACACCTCCAAAGCTTGAGTTAATTATTTGCCAAAGGCAATCTTTCAAGCCAATGATAGTCTTGGAAGGAGATTTATAATTTTTGGCTAGGTTATTCAAATTTTGCTACACAACTATTTGAGAAAGATGCTTTAATTCTGGACCATATTCTGCAATCCAACTATAAACTGCAATCAAACAATGTTTTTCACAGGTTTTATAGCCAAAGGCAAAAAACTATAAGCTGAATTAGGAAGAAACAATCCCATGACTTTCATATCATAGAAAGATAATTAACATTCCTCATGAGTTCATGAACAAAATTAAAGTATGTATGTAGGCATGCTGCAATTAGATTTGTTAAATTCTAGTGTAAAATAGTGTAATAATAACAAAACAATAGTAACTTTTCAATTAGTTATTGTGAGACAGGCTTTGTTCTATAATCCTGCATTTCATACATTCAATATCAAAAGTAACTTTATAAAGTACCTAAATAATTATCTTCATGGGGAATGCAAGGTCAGAGAGTTTAAGTAATACAGCTAAGGTCATGACTTTTAGTGACTCTGACTAGGAAGTTTGACTAAAATTTTAAAAATTTCAGTCATATTTCAAATTTTCTCTACTGAACTTAGGGTAGGTAAACCATGTTCAAAATGACCTTATTATATTATGTGCATGTATGAATATGTCACAAAGAATCCCACTATCTCATAAAATTATAATGCACCAATAAAACCACAAAAATGTAATTGACTAAATTGCCAATTTAAAGTATAAACTAAAATACATTCGTGGGTATATATTAATTAGGACCTATAGTAGGGACATCTACCACTTTTAGGGCCACTTTAATTACTCCTAAATTCTTTTAAGAGAAGAAGGTGATCTCTTCTTTCTATGTTCTTAGAAGTGAAGGACTGTAAAGAATGAGGAGGCAAGGTGACAGCTATTAACATAATCTCTGTGTACTACTTAGAATTCTAAATACAAAAGTAACATTTTCAGGGTTTTTTCATTCTAAAGTGGTGGAAATGTGAAGTTCTGGTATATGTATGTTCTGAATGCATTATAGCTATTCTCACATGCTTCCTGCTTTGGGAATGATTTGCAGGTACTTGGAAAGACAGATTAATTGAAATACTTATTATATCTGGAGCTTTGAAGGAGTAATGCTTTATGAAGTACATCTCCATATGCCAGAAGGATAACAGAATTTATAATCATGGGTAAAACTTCAGTTCTAATTTCAGAATGTCTCTCCTTTCTCTAAAATATTATAGTAAGTCTTGTTGATGAGAACTGGAATATATCAACTTAGCCCTAGTGCACAGTCCAAAATAGAATGTGTAAACAGTTTGCAGGAACTACATAATCGCTGGGCATCATTAAGAAAACTTTCACCGGGTGCAGTGGTGCACACCTATAACCCCAGTGACTGGGGAGGCTGAAATAAAAGGATCCCAAGTTCAAAGGCAGTCTCAACAATTTAGGGAGGCACTGAGTAACTTAGCAAGACCCTGTCTCAAAATAAAAAATAAAAAGATCTGGGGATGTGGCTTAGTGGGTAAGCACCCCTGGATTTCATCCCCAGTACCAGAAGAAAAAGAATAAAACTTTCAGGGAATCTGTTTGCTTAAAACAATTTTCATTATATTAATATGTTATTTATGTTTTCATTATGTTGTCATTTCCCTGATTATATAAGCACAATGGGGTCAAATTGTGGGCAACTTAGGAATCAAAACAGCACCAACACACTGTAAGTTATTGAAGATCTCACCCATACACCTGGACTGAGGTTTGGTTCTTTTTTTTCCCACTTAAAAGGAAATATCCACAATTATTTAAATCTTGATTCTTAGTCTTTTTAATATTCTGTGTGATGAAATGAAAAGATCCATAAAGCATTTCTTGGAATCTTGAGGTACAAGAAAATTTCAGGAAAAACAACTTGAGCAATTGAGTTGTAAACTGAATTAGCAACTTTTGTTCAGGGAATGCGATTTTACTTGAGAGAATATCTGTAAAACTGGATATTTAAACATAAGTACCTACCAGCAACTTTCTCAAAATTGAACACAGTGAGTCAGGCTTTCACTTCAAGGAAAACAATCCATGATTTGGATTTCAAACATTCAGAATTTTGCAAACTATAATATTGGCAACTTACTACTTTTCAAAGACTTCCTTTGTGAGATTGGTGGTAACATTTTATTTATTTTTTAAATTTTCTTCTTATTTTTTATAGGTGGGCTCCAGGGATTGAATCCAGGGGCACTTAAACATTGAGCAACATCCCCATTTCTTTTTTTTTTTTTTAATATTTTGAGACAGGTTCTTGCTAAGTAGAATAAGGCCTCCATAAATTGCTGAGGCTGCCTTTGAACTTGCAATCCTCCTGCCTCAGCCTCACAGCCATTGGGATTATAGACATGTGCCACCATACCTGGCTTAACATTTTATTTTGTACTTTATAATGAAATGAACCCAGTGCATCAATATTTTCCAAATGTCCAATACATGGTGCTACAAAATCATATATGGATTGTTGGGACTAATGACACGTTAACTAACTCAGGCTGACTCCTTACTCCCTGGCGAGTGAGCAAGATGAAGGCCTCAGGCAGTTTCAAAGGTTAATGACGATAAATCGGACCACCATCAGGGATTGGTTAACAACAGTTCCGCGAATATCATCAGCTGGTTCTTGCCTTATAGTCCTATGGGACTCTCACCTGCGTGAACCTCCCAGGACTTGCTGACCTTTAAGCTGATTGATTCCCACCTAGCCTCCACCCTACATAAAAGCTGTGTGACTTCCTCAATAAAGAGTTCCTGCTGTGACTGGTCTTCCTGAGATGTCTGATTGTCCTCCACCGAGGGGGTTAGTGGGCCCTACCTTTCCCGGTCTGGACTTGTTGGGGAGTGCTACCTGCCCTTGTCACTGGTTGAGAAGAACAAGGGGACTAAAGACCCCAACAATGGATAAATCATCCTTCCATCCAAATTACAAGGTATATCAATGTATTTTACTGGACTTAAGTGAATATGGAGTTTAATGATGTGGTTTCAGGTTACACATTGAAATAATTCTTTAAGAAACTACTGTTTCTCAAGTTCTGGTGTAGTATCAACAAATAAGAATATTCCGAGCTATTTTAAAGAGTTTTTAAAATATTGTCATCCTTTCCACTCAATATATGCATGAAACTATATTCTCTTTATATACTCCAATATAAGCAACACTTTGCAACACATTAATTGCATAAATAAATTTGAGAAGATTGATACTTTCTATTCAGCCTGAAATTAAAGAAAATGAAAATGCAAAACAGTATTCTTATTAAATTTTTGGTATTTGAAAATATAGTTACATTTTAAAATCTTACTTATGTTCACATATTATGATTTCATTATTTTAAGTGAAATAATAAATATTTTAGGATATCATTTTAACTCAAAAGATATAAAAATACAGATATAGATGTACACATGAATATGATTCTCATAAACAAAATGTCTTTGTACTACTCAATATTTTAAGTCTAAAAAGTTCTATAGAACAGTGTATTTGAGAAATATGATATGTGGTATATACATATTCTTCCACAAATTATCATAGTTTTCTCTCATAGCAGATTGATACTTCTATTCAAAGTATACCTACCTACTTAAAAGAGAAAACAACAGGTGCATACTACATCTTCTTGATCTTGTTTAATCATTGTATAGCTTTTATTCTTTTATCATAGAGCATTCAGAATTTTGCATTGAATATTCATTGGTTCTGTGCTTTTCCTCTGTTTCCTATTGCAAGGTATGCTCCATTTGGGTGAGAGTTTTGCTTCGTTCATAGGTATAACTCTACTGTCTAAAATAGTACTCAATAAAGAGCCATTGAATAAATTAACATATGAAAATCAGCAAAAAGATAGCATTTACTGTGCTCAGCATATCTCACCCACCTCCCGCTTATATATTTCAGGATCTTTCCAGAACATAAAACTCTTAATTTTTTTCCTTTTGCCCAGAGGTCAGAGTCAAACTTTACAAGAAGACATCCAAAGCCCTCTAAGGTCCATATGAAATCAGTTTACCTCTGCAGACCCAAGCTCTAGTCACCTCCTAAATGATGGAGTAGCTCAGAAGTGTGTAGTAACACAAACATATGGTCACTAGCTGCAGTTTCTATGTTTAGATAGCTGTTGTAATTGTCCCCAAACCAAAAGTAAAATAAGCATGTAAATACCTCACTAGCTTTTAATTATTAATATTTTAAGTCTCAATTTAAGCTATCAAATAAAAGGTACTCCAAGGTAGTAAAGCATGCTATAAAAAAATAAAGCAGAACACTGTTGCAGGGAGTGACTGTGGTGAGGGTGGATACATGTGTGTCACTGGGGTGAGAAAGCGACTTCACATAGTACATCCAGGAGGGT
Organism: Sciurus vulgaris; assembly: GCF_902686455.1. NCBI lineage: Eukaryota > Metazoa > Chordata > Mammalia > Rodentia > Sciuridae > Sciurus > Sciurus vulgaris. The sequence goes on along the minus strand of NC_136470.1, from coordinate 33,494,056 downwards.
CTTCCATGATCACGTCAGTTGAAATCTAAATTACAAGACAGAAGTAACATTTGAAAATCTCAGGGGAGTAAACAATAAGTGAAGTCAGTGATGTGGGAAAAGGCATGTATGCCCCACCACTGAAGAATGACAGAAAAGCAGAATGGCCTTAAGCCAGTGTGCTGGGAGCAATATCGTCAAAACTGCAGTCAGAATGCCAGGCAGGCTGCACAGCCTCCCGTTAAGCAAGGTACACCAGACTTAGAAGTCAAGGGTCATATGCTTTCTGTCATATGGGAAAGCCACAGAGATAAAATGGAAAGAAAGTGGACTCATGAAAACAGAAACTAGACCAGTAGAACAGAGAAAGGGGGTGGGGCCAGTAGGAGAGGAAGGAAAGAAAATAAATGTACAGGAGGATGAAACAGACCAATCTACACTACGTGCATGTATAATAAATATATCACAACTAATCCCACTCTCATGTATAATTAGAAAGGACTAATATTTTTTTAAAAAGCACTAAAATGGAAAGAAAATTAATAACAGGAGGAAAGCTAAGCTAGGACAAAATCATGTAGATGCTTACAGACCTCAGGAAAGGGTTTTAATTATATTCTAGCCATTATTGAAAAATCACTGGAGAGATTTAATCATAGGAAAGACCTGAAATTATTTACATATTAAAAAGTTGAAAGACTGAATGAGAAATGCCAACCATTACTCTGTTGAATGTATTGTTTATACTAAGAAGAACAGAGTCAGAATCGTTACTTTCTCTTTTGCACATTCAGGCAGAAGACAACATTTATCATGAGTGTACAGATTTGAAGTGCTTGATGTGAATGCTATGCATTTATGAGAACAGAAATTAAAAAATAAGACTGATCTGCTAAGCATCTTTTGACTTCATCCCAGTCAGGTATGCACTAAATTCTATAAATAATTTAAAAATACAAGGAATAAAAATATTGACTATCATGTTGAGTTCCATCAAATCACCAAATTAGCAATTTCCTATTTAAATAAAAATAATAAAATGTTACAGAAATTTATGTTCTGGAGGTATTTTTGGATACATATTTTTAGTATTACAATGATGATAACCTTCATTGTTACGGGAGGAACACAAGTTTTAATATTTAACTTTCTATTAAAAAAGAAAAATCTCAAGGTTAACAATTTAATGCATATTTTGAATATATACAATTACTTTTAGAATAAGAATACAAAGAAGGGAAATATATGAATAAAAATAATAATGAGCACTATAACTTTCTAGAATGCAGTAAAATGTGATGAATTTTCTTATCATCAAAATTTTATATATTGCTAACTGCTTTACAACTAGTAAGAGATCACCATTATGAACAGTTATAAAACTTGTCACTTTTTAATGCAGACAATTCATTTTTATGGAAGCATCCATCAAATTTCTTGTTCTTCATAAAACTTTTTTCCTAGCCTTATGAATATTTCAGTTTTCATGAACATTTATATTCCAATTATAAATGTAAATGCTTTAGACAGAGGATATTATGTTAAAATGGCACCCTGTTAAAAACTCATATTTCTTTGATAGGCTTTGAAAAAATAGCACTGGAAGTTTTTTATAATATTTAAGGCCATATGTTATTAATAAAAGAATGAAAGAAGTTATCATTCAAATAATGTATATTTGTTTGCATACATGGTAATACATGTTGTATACTTTCTTAGTATTATTCCTATATTTGGAAACACTATTTTGTAAAAATTAACAGACCTTTTACACACACGTGCTCAGATATCACTTTAAATGCCTTTAGCATTTAAGGTATAAGATAATTCTGTTTTTGTACCTCGATTTTTTAAACACGTATCAACTTTTCATGACTTCAAGTATTGTTTCTCAAAGTAAACTGTATCATCAAAATCACCTGAAAAGCTTATTAAAAACAATTGATTTTCACCCTTCACTTTGATGTACTGAATAAGAATCTCTAAAGGAAGAATCAAAACCTGAGAATGCATGTTTTGTTAAGAAATATCTTTATTTATGCAGAGGTAGAGCAAGGTTGGAGAAACATTACCCTAAAGGATAAAATGACATCCTCCTCAGTTTGGTGTATAATACTCTTATTCACCCTGAAGCCCAGACTTCTAGCAAATCAATCCCAGTTTCCCCACGTAACAATGACTCAACTGTCTTAGTTCATTTTGTGCCTCTGTAATGTAATGCCTTAGTCCAGATAAGTTAAAATGCATAGAAAATTATTGGCTCACACTTCTAGAGGCTAGCAAGATGAATAACATGGTGGTGGCATTAGTCAAGGGCCTTGTTACTGTGCCAACTCAAGGTGGAGAGCATGACAGCAAAAGGAGCCAAAGGTGGTCCGTTACAATGACAGCAATCCACCCTAATGGGGGGGCCTCATGGTCTAACCACTCTTGATCCTATTATAATGGCAAGTACATTTCGACCTAAGCTTGGGGTGGGAGCAAACCTTAGCACCAGCCTCACACAAACCACAAACGATTCTCGCTCTCAGCTCTCATGAAATGTTGCTGCTCTTCCCAAACCCTTGGATTTGTTTCTTTGAAGTGGTTAAGTAACCAAAAGAGATTCTTAACTACAAAATAAAGACACGAATCCAGGTGCCTAACTACATGCTCAAATATATATCTGCCCATTATTTTATTTTTTAATGAAGGCAACTGATAAACACAGCATTGGAGGATTCCAGAGAACACCATTCTGATGAATGTTACTGACCTGATTACAAAATAGAAACCACTCATTCATTGCCTTTTATGAAAAGCTTCCTGAAACAGATGCAAGCTAAATGTCATATTTACTTAGTGATATACTGGTTTTCTGAATATGAAAACAGAACCCTGTGTTGTTTCATGAACATTTAATGTACTCTGATTTCTTACTTTTATGATTATCTGTATGTACTAACTCTGAAATAAGATAATCTAATTTTCAACCATTAAATAATATATGGTCAGATGAATTCAATAATGTTTTAAAAAATTAACATTTTAAATCAAAAGTTCATAATATAAAAAGATGACTTGCTAGATACACAAACAGGAAAAATAAAATCTGATTTTATTTATTTATTTACTTGATATCAGGGATTGAACCCAGAGGTGCATTACCACTGAGCCACATCCCCAGCACTTTCTATATCTTATATTAAGACAGGGCCTCATTAGGTTGCTCAGGGCCTCTCTAATTGCTGAGACTGCCTTTGAACTTGCATTCCTCCTGCTGTAGCCTCCTGAGCCAGTGGGATTATTCCAATACTTGCTTTAAGATATTTTTTGGCGGTAATAGAATTTGAGTTTTTTTATAAGAATTTTAGTCTATGTTAATTTACTATCATTCAGTTTGTCATTACATCAAGGAATATATTTTCCAACATTTTCTGCACATATTTCAAGGTAAGAAATTTTACATAGCAATTGGTGTCTGCATTCATGGTAGGTGTTCATATTTACAAACAAAATCCCTGGAAACAACAAATTTCCATCACTGAAGAATTACACATTGTTCGCTTCCATTACAAGAATGTTTTTTCTTTTGTCCTAAGTAATCTCAATGCCCTGTGGACTATTTTTGAAAACACACACATATGAAAATAAAAGTAGCTTATTACTAATTTATTTTGGCACATTAAAAGTGTATCCCAGGGTTGAAAGGGACCATGAAGACCTATTATGGTCCTCACCTTAGAGAACAGTGAAAGTGGAACCACAAGGGAAAGACGAGAACACTTCAGAGGTGTGACTTGGAGAGAGGAAATACCAAAAAGGAACTGCAAAATCTTTAAATTCGCCTTCAAGAGTTATGGACGTGGAGACCCTTGTTTGCCATATTATGGAGTCTATTTGATATTCAAAGAGGTGAAAAGTCATTTATGTTTTTAGCAAGTAGGCAATATTTGCTAAAAACTATCAGATTTGTAATTTGGAATAATCATTTTGGCTTTAATAAGAAAACGTGGTAGACATGTTTAAAGTATCTGTAGTTAGACCTTCCAGGAAATATGAAATCCAGTTCTTATAAATGATTCAATTCTGGACTGTTATGGTCAATAAGGATGAAGAGAAGATTAACATCCAAGGGACTTGATGATGTAAATTCCTGAAGTAGAACAAAGGGGCTTGGACATGCTGAATAAAAGTCTATCCAGACCATCAGTTTTTACCACAAAAGTTGAAATAGTTACCAGGATAATTTATATAAAAACTATGTTTGGGCTGGGGTTGTAGCACAGTGGTAGAGCACTTGCCTACCACATGTGAGGAACTGGATTTGCTCCTCAGTACCACATACAAATATATAAATAAAATAAAGATATTGTGTCCATCTACAACTAAAAATATTAAAAAATAAATATAAAATTATATATTTCTTATATGCCATATGCATTTATTAATTTATTTTCTTGGAAATAAAAACATTAATTATTTCCTTCTGTATGTCTTAATACTCCTGAATGTTATTTTCAAGTAATATGAATGTCAAAGTATTACAAACTCTTAGGGAAAACAGAAACAAAAACCCTGGCACCTAAAACTAATAAGTAAAACTAACTTAGTGCTGTTTGCTTCCTGAGAGTGTTTTAAACAGAGACCATATCTCTCAACATTTCCTTTATCCCAAGTAGTGCCCAAACTGAACCAATGCCTCACAGAGATAAAACAACCCGTATTAATTTTTTTTAAAAAAAATGCATGCATGCAGTTATTGAAAGGAATTTTAAAAGAGTCTGATACAACAGGAAAAAAATTAAGAAAAACCTGATTCCAAGAAGATCTATCTATCTATCTTCATTGCTTTTTAGATCCAAAATTATTGGGGTGATAAGCTCTTTAAAATTAATAGAGAAGTCGACTGGGACAGATGAAAGACACACAGGTTATAAAATAATTCGAATTTCAATGCATAACTAGAAAAATCAATGTGGAAAAAAAATCTAGGAGTTAAATAGGATCAGAAGTTTCTCAAGAATAGAAGGAGCACTTGTTTTTAACATATTTACAACTTACAGTTTTCAGATAGTTTAAAAATGCCCTTGCAAATGTGACTTGCTGATAAAGCAGATAATTTAAGTTTTCTACTTGAAATTTGAAGCAGCAAATATAGTTGTAGTTTTGAATAATCACTGTTCCTCTATTATAAGATGAATTATGTCTTCAAAAAGAAATATTCTAGTCCTAAATCCCAGGACTTCAGAATGTGACATTATTTGGAAATTGGGTTTTAACAAAGCTATCTAAATGTAGAGTGTGCCCCACATTGATACGCCTGATGCACTTATTAAAAAGGACTTTCAAATAGTGACAGGCATGGTAAGAGGGAACAGTAGGTGAAGAGGCAGAGGAAGAAGGCAGGAGAAAATGAAGGCAGACATTGGGAGTGACGTCTGTACAAGCCAAAGAAGGTCAGAGCATCAAAGCACGAGAAGCCAAAGAGAGCCATGGAAGAGATTCTCTCCACAGCCTTTTCAAGACACCAACTCTCTTGACAATTTACATTTGGAATTCCAGTCCAGAACTGTGAAACACAGATTATATTGCTTTAAGCCACCTTGGTGTTAATCTTAGTTGAAGCAGGTCTGGGAAACTGATTTAAAAGTTTACTTCAAAATACTGATATATTGAAGAAAATAATTCATGCTAATTAAATATCATTGCTTTGGATACAATTACAGAAAATTTTGGTTAACAAAATTTACCATCTAGATTATTTAATTACAGAAAATATCATAGTAAAACATAGCCATTCTGGACTCCATTTTTAAAGCTTTGAGCATATACTTAGTACTATAGAGAAAGCGCTATGATTTTTATTACTTTGGCTACAATAATATTAAGAATTAAACTATAAAGTTAATCATGTTCCATATGGCTTATCAACAATAATCTTCTTAAATTCATTCTGGAGTCAAGACCCTGGGAATGCTAGTCTTCTTTTCTAATTTCTCAATGACAGTGTCATTTTAAAATGTGCTCCTACCTGTAAAGTTAATTTAACTTTTAAATAAAACCTTATTAAGAAAACTATTTTTCTCAGGCAATTCATATGCACTGAGAAAATTTCAAATATCTTTCATTGATTTTTTTTATTGACATTTTTTATTTTGGTTAACAAAATTTACCATCTAGGTTATTTAATGACCCTTCCTTTCAAAAATATGCAAATTTATAGTTTACAGAACTGTATACTTAAAAAATCAAATTCTAGGAGGAAGGACACCACAACAGTTGGCAAGTGTACCTAGCAATAATTACCATGGTTATTCTCCAAAAGAATTACTGCCATTTCCTGAAATAATTATACACCCAAGCAGAGGAGTATCTAAACATTTTGAGGACTGTTGGTCTGAATGATATTGATATCCAGTGATTCCCAGAGTGTTTCGATAGCACCCTGTCTGGAGTAGATTGATCATGATAGGAAAAGCACAAGTTTCACATGCGAACCTGCCTTATCTACTTTTAAAGTCAATATCTTTATCAATGGACTTATGGAGGGTCTGACCCTCAGCACAAGATCTTCTATAATATCACCTCAAAAAAGGACACATTTAATAGAATGTGTCTCATGAACAGGTCAAAACAGGGGATTCACTACTTCCCAGAACTGCAAAATAAGTGACTGCTAGCAACTTGCTAATACTGGTTCATAAATACCAAATTTCCCTATCACTAAAATACATTTGTGTGTGTGTATATGTGTGTGTGTGTGTGTGTGTGTTCTGTTGTACATACACTGAAATTATAGAATTCACATCATTTCCCATTGGGCACTGTAGAGAAAAGACCTATACATTTTTATTAAGACTCTAAGTGGACTACAGACTAAACTTTGAATTGTTTTATAGCTTTTAAACCTTTACTGTGTTAGTGTACTTTCCATTACTGTGACAAAATACCTGACATAAGTAACTTTTAAGGAGGAAATATTTATTTTGGCTCAGAATTTTGGTAGTTTCAATCTAGAGTCATTTGGCCTATTTTAATGGGCCCATGGCAGAACAATACATCATGTTGACAGCAAGTGACAGAGGAGGCCAGTTCACCTCAAGGTGGACAGGAAACAAAGAAAGAAAGAGAAATGGACTGAAGAGCATTCCCCCAATAACCAAACATCCTTCCACTGAATCCTACCTCCTAAAGGTTCTACCACAAACAGTCCTATAACCTGGGGACTAAGTGTTCCCTATGTGGGCCTTTGGGAGACTTTCATGAACCCAAGTGTATCACTGATTCTCCTCATTCCTAAGGAATTATTGATTATGGTTCAATGCCCTCACTTTTTAAGCTCCTCATTCCCATATGATAAACCAACAGTACTGAAGATATCATGCCTAGTCTAAGGTCCAGTTTGAACCTCACTTGACAGATATAAGCAATTGTCACTCATTCATTAGCTCAGGATCCCTTTACCATTCACCATTTGAATGAATGCAGTCAAAGGAATACATGTATTACAATATTGAGAAAGTTTCTAAAATCATAAGAGGTAAAACAAAAATTTAAGAGAATTTTAGAAGTCATCCAAAATATATATGATATCTAAGAAATTTTGAGAGAAGAAAAATTAGAGGATTTTAAATAAATAAAGGAGAAATTTCCTCAAGAATAAACAAGGACTAAGAAGATAATTGAATAAAGAAGTACACCTAGACATACTCTTATATTGTGAAATGTTAAAATATGAAAAAATAATGCAAAAAATAAACCTTAAAGAAATTTCAGAAATGAGAAATAAAGGAAAGAGATAAACATAATTTCACCATGAATAATAAAAATGTCAAAATGATATAATAATATGTTTCAGAATTTTCATCATCAATTCTAAATGTTAAGAGTTAATGTAACAATGTTTAAAGTTTAATTGCACTCCAAGCAATCATTCTACCAGAGAGACAGGATATAGAAATACAAAAATTTAAAGTACTTCATTACTGGAGAAAAATGTTAGCAAAGTAAAATATCTAAAATAAAGAAAAAGATATGAGGTAAGAAATAGGTGAAGGTAATCAAAAAATAAATATATAAAAAAAGAATGTCTAAGATGACAGCTATATTGCAGCTTAAGAACTATCTATCTAATATTGTGAAGTCAGGCATTCTCTGAGAAGAATGACTCCAGCAATAATTTGGATTTTATTACTCAAAGACACGAAAGTGACCTAGAAAGAGATAAGAAAAAAACTATACAATGAAATCATGTGTCAAATACAAAATAATCAAATATGAAGTAATTGGTGGAGTGAAGCAAAGAAAAACAATCCACTTGTAAAACATTCAGAACCTTAAATATGCTGATTTTTTTTTAAAGTCTGATCATAACACTTTCTCCCTTGTTTATGATGTGTACATAGGAGTATTCAAAATGTTCTCTAATCCGTATCTATGTAATTAACCATGGAAAAGAGCAAATGAAAAATGAAAAAACAACTCAAAATTTTAAGGCATAGGATACCAAAAGACTTGACAAAACAGAGCCAAAGGTATGTATGGCTCATACATGTCCTGTGATCACTTATAACAAATTACCACTGGCACTGTGTATACTCAGCCATGGTTATGGGATTAGGATCCTCAAACCAGGCCTTGACAGAGCCATGCTCCTTTATAGGCTCTAGGGGAGGTTTCTCCCTCGTCTCCTCCAGCTCCCTGTTTTATAACTATATCTCTCCAAACTCTGCTTCCATCTTCACATAGCCCCCTCCTCCCAGGGTGTCTTCCTCATCTCCCTGTGACTATATTTTGAGCCACTTTGATAGAAGCAACTCCTTCTAAGAGCCTTATCTTAATCACATTCTTTCTGTATTAGGCACTAATCATTCTTTGTTATATAAGGTAATACTTACTGATTTGTTTAATAAGGTAGTATTTATTTACAGGTTTCAAGGATTGGGAAATTAATATATCTTGGGGGGGATGTTTTTCTGCCTATCACAGTAGAAAAAAATGCTAGATGGATGGTAAAGAATTGGAAGAAATTCAGTATTCTCATGTATTTGTCTTAGGGTTCTGTATAAAGTTGCCAGATCAAGGAAAAAGGTTTAATTATACCTAAAGTCATAAACTAAGCAATAGAATCATTTAATGGAATGTATAATTAGTGGAACATGGAGAAGAGACTTGCTGAGTAGGAGGAAATAATTTTAAAGGTTACATTCCTAGTATTGTAAAGCAGAGTTAGTATCTTAGGCAACAAATCTAGACACAGTGTTGAATCCCATTGTTTGAGATTATGAAATAACTATAAAAGACCTAAACATAAAAACAGTGTAAAGCGATCCAGTAAATGTGGCTAGGAGCAGGGTGGAAATAGGATTGGATGGGAGAAAGAATAGTTACTTCACATTTTATGCCTTTTATATTGCTTACATTTTAGAAAACATGATTAATGTCTCCATATGGCTAATACTGACTTTTACATTCATGTTCAAATTATTTTTACTCTTAACAACAAAAAACATAAAATTAAAAAAAATATATAAAATTTTTCCAAGACCACTGCTTATTTGGCCATTAGCTTCTTCTCTCTGCACATAAATGTACGAAACTAGGGTTTTTATGCAGAAATAAATATAAACATATCCATAATCCCAGATTTATTTTATTTCTATTAATCCCAAGGAAACTAGATGTAAGAGACGTGAAAACCATATTCACAAGATCATCTTTCTGCTGACTAAATTTCTTTACACTCAGCTGGAACTCTGACCCCACTGGACATCCTGTGTTTTAGCTGCTGAAGGAGTGTAGACTTCTCAACATAAAAATCTAGCAGAACTGATCTCATCCATAACACTTAAATTCTTGCTTGTGTGTCAGCAAGCATTTTTCCTAATAAATTATACATGACTATTAATCAGTGACTGGCAATCTCAGTTCTGAAATATTAGTAACAATGACATTGGTCTCATATTCATTACTAAGAAAATACACTTAGAATCTTTGCCTCTCTAAAATTCATCATGCAAGTGGGAATAAAACAACACATTATTCGTTTTCATAAGTTAATAGTTTAATGTTTCATTCAACTAGATGGGTTTTGAGAGAATTGTTAGTGAGCAATCCCAACAGCTTTGAAAAATAGAATATTTGAATTTATTTATTGGTTTGTGCGATTCTTAGAGCAGAAGTTGATCAACATCTTAATTAAACTTGGACTTGATCACTATCTTCTGCGTATTTTAGACAGCTTAGCTTACAAAATTTATGTCACAGCCAAATGTCAAGCTTTAGCTGATTCGACCTTTAAAATCCTTCAAAATACTGCAAATGCCTAGAATTGCAAACCATTCTAATACTATGAATGCATATAGGGTATTGTGTTCAGTTCTTCAGCTGGAAGGAAAACAAAAGTGTGTTGCTCGACAAAAAGACCTGTGGGAGCTGTGTTTGTGTGTGCATTGTGGGTGGGTGAGCAAGGGCAGTATTTGAAGGGATAAACACATGATGAAGAGAAACTGTCACTAGGAGAACACTACAGAATTTTGCTGGAATCAGAATAAATGGAATTACATAAAATGCTGACCAGCAACAAATCTCTCTTGGATGTGACACCCACATTTGGAAAACTTACAGTTTTATAACTGCAAATTCATTAAAGACAAACTACCATTTTGTGATGTTTTGGGGAAAGTTGAATAAAAGGAAAACATAGACTAGCTTCAAAACAAATGATAGATAGATAGATGATAGATAGATAGATAGATATGTAAATATAAAATACTGTTTTCTAGATGATAGATATTAATTCTAAACTGCATTCTCATTTTTCTAATTATTCTTTTTCTATGTTTTGTTCCAGAAATTAAAGGTTTAGTATTCATGGAAAATGTAAGGTACAGAATAATCACATACAATGCTTACACAAATAGAAAATTCCTGATTCTGACCTGTGAGATTATAGGTAGTTGGATCAGATGATCAGCAACTAGGTTTATCTTAAGCCTTAAAGTAAATATGGCATTAAGCCCATAGGGGTAGCAGGTTTGAGAGAAATGTGATTAATTTAGTCTTGGAAATATTAATTCACAATGCTGATAGAAGTTAAGCTTGGAAGAGGAATTAAATATAGAATTAGGATTGCACTAGGCAGTCACACACTTAGCATAGACTGTTATTGACTCTACAAACTCCATGGAAGGAGTGACCACAGCTCTTGACTCTGTGTCATGGACAATATAAGGGTTGAAGTCTAGAAAAATTTTTGTATTAGATGAGCAGAGAATTAATGATCACAGAGATAGGAAGAAAAATATAAGCATGAAATAGCAGATGGCTAGTGAACAAAGGATCAGGATGAGTTGAGCAGGATACAAACATGTTGAAGACCATGAGGATAAAGACTGAAAAATTGCCAGGGGATTCACCAACATGACCAAAATGTACCTACCCCCTTGAACAGTACAGTCAATGAAATGATAGGAGAAAAAAACTCAATTTCAACGGTGCTCAGAGTTGTCTCGTTGAATGACAAGGCACAGAGGCAAATAGCATACATTACATTTTTAAAAATTATTGATTAGAGAATGTTCCAATGGAAGCTCAAGGATTGTGGCAATAATTTTGGTGATGACACACGAGCTTACCATGAGAAAAAAGTTGCCGCTGGAGAGGGAAAATTAAAACTTGCAATTATAAATTGAAAACTTGGTTTTATACAGTTTTTATTTGAATGAAATATGATTTGGACAGAATAACTAATCAATAAGTAATTCAACAACTATCATTATCCATTATACATATTTTTAAATGATGGTTTTAACAATTGGTCATATAACACATCATCAAAATAGATTAATCAGATTTAATCAGCCTAAAAAATCCAGAGTGTAATAGTGGTACTATTTAATTATATAAATGTGGTGCCAGAAAGCCATAGAATCATGGCGCTGTTCATAGCACTGGATTTCTTCTGTTCTAAGGCCTTTTGCAAAACAAATATTCATGTTCCAGGGTAAATTAATAGCCAGTAGTAATAGTAGTAATAATAGTAGTAGTAGTACCAGGGCTTGAACCCAGGGGGCACTTAACCACTGAACCACAACCCCATCTATTTTTATTTTTTTATTTTGAGACAGGATCTCACTAAGTTGCTTAGATTCTTAGTTGATGAGGTTGACTTGAATTCTTGATCCTCCTGCCTCAGCTTCCGGAGCATCAGGGATTACAGGCACGTTCCACCACGCTGGCCAGGGTAAATTAATTTTATTTGCTTCTTTTCTGCAAAGACCATTTGATGTTATTTTTGTCTATCCAGCATTTGAATTTCCATACTAAGTTTAAAGCATCCCCCACTCAATGAGATATGCCCAGTGTCTTGTTTAGAAGTCAAATATACCATAGCCTTACTTTTCCAATCTGTTAAAATGCAGACACAGACTAAGGTTTTGCTGATTACACATTGACTAATTATCTATGAAACAAAAACTAGTGACCTAAAGAAGAAGGAACATAACAAAATGTATTCTGGTGAGAGGTAACTGCAGCCACTCGGAATGAATCCAGAGACCAGTGTCAGCAGTGATTTCATTACTTTATCAGAGGCAGTTTCTGTGGCTCATGCAGCAGTTTTCCTGGGGCCAAGAGGTACTGTCTGGCTCCCAGAGGTGGAGTTGTGTGTTTTGTTAGCCAGATAAGCAGCCTGACTTAGGCTTTGCTTTACCCTGTATGGCCTCCAAACCTGGCTCACTGTTAACTGGAGATTCTGTGCACTATGTAACACCTTCCTATGACTATGAATTCTTTTTCTAGAATCAGCTATTTAAAACTAGTTCCTTTTATTTGGGTACTATTAACTCTTGATAATCAACTCTGAGTCCACATTTGGGGCCTCAACATTTTATATTACTTTTAACTCATTCATTTATAATGTAAGTACATGCTTTCTGAATACCCATTCAACCTGAAATACAATGTAAACTTTGCTTGTTTTGTGACTTCCTCAAACCCCACCTGCTATAATTTTCAAACTTTTGTCATGGTTAAATAATGTCCTAACCACAGTGGAATGCTGATAGAAAAGAGCTCTGTCCAAATGGGGAAAAGGAAACAGCCCAAGGGTCAATATGACAATTGAAATAATTCATCAAAAATAAACCAAAATGCTAAACTGAGCATGATGTGTTCCATGATGAATGTCTAATATCACTCTTCTTCAAATATAACAATATTAGTACTGTGATTTTAAGTCAATTTAAATTATGCTAACCATACAATAAACCAAAAATACTTATATTTTGTCTCCCCTTTAAAGATAAGTAAATTGCCCAAAGTCTTATGAATTTTGGTTTTCAACCTCAGTTTGTCCAACACTAGGCCATCAGGGCTATTTAATAGAACCTTTTTGTTCTATTAAAACCAAAGAAGTTTGATATTTTGGCCTTGTGAAGATTTTGCCTGATTCAGTTATAATATTCCATAAAGAACATATTATTATAATGAATCTACAAGCACTTCTGAAAGACTGAGTAGTGATATAGATGCAATCACTATTTTATGTGGTCGATGTAAATAAATAAAAAAATTCAGAGAGAGATTCCCCAAAGAATAATGATATTTATCACAATGACAATATTAAACTATGGGCATATTCCAAGAAATTGGGGCAGGGGAGCTTTTAAAGGATAAAAAGGAGAATTACACTAGATATTTTGAAACAGTAATCCTTGGGCACAATGATTAATAAGAGTGACATCAGTCCAAGATTGAACAGTTGATAGGCAGAGAATCTCATAGTAGACTTTTTCTATGATGTTATGGTGGCCTCTGTGAAACCTTGTGGTTGTGGCAGAGTCAGAGTTAGTGATAATTACTATCAAGAAATCATTTATGGGCTGGGGAGATAGCTCAGTTGGTAGAGTGCTTGCCTTGTAAGCATAAGGCCCTGGGCTCGATCCCCAGCACCAAAAAAAAAAAAAAAGAAATCATTTATAAAAACAGAAAAAGCCTTCCTTCATAACCTCCTGGTTTTATTTACTTATTTAGGATTGACATAAGTGACTCCATTTTTGTTCAGACAGCTTTCACATGACACGTTGATAATTTAAAGGAGAATAAGAATAATACAGATATTTTAATAAAAATGTGGAACCAGCAGATTATTCACTGTCTGTTTTAGGGTATGCATTTTTGTGTTCCACAGTGTTCATACACAAAAACTTTCTGTTCTTAAAAAAAATATTGTAACAAAGGAAAACAGGAACTCTTTTAAGTCAATAATCCATCTACAAAATATATCAAAGATATGGGAGCTCAGAGCTGCCATTCCAAACTCTGTGTGAATTTTGAAAAGTTAATGAAGATTAAACAAATTTGACATAAAAAAAGGAGTATCTATGAAACAGCACATCCATAAAGATGCATTCACAGCATATTTATGAAAACAAAAGTGAATGGAGTTTTAACAATCAGGGAGTGGGGAGATGAAACAGAAGTATGTCACTTAAGATGTTTAAGAATCCTGTTAGTGACTGATAGCTGATGGACTTGCTTTAGCAAGGCTTAATGGAATAAGAAAAGAGGGTTCCTTCAAGTCACAAAACCATCAAGTCTAAATCTCTTTTACTGGAGTTTAAGCATCTTCTCTTCTGAGAATACAGAGCTGCTAGACTGTTGACTCAATCTACTTAGATCCTAACCCAAATATATCCTTAACTAAATACATCTCCTTATTTAAGTTAAGGGTTATATTTGGATGAATTAAAGCAAATGTTGTTTTACTTAATGGGATTTAAGGAGAGACCAATAGTTCTATAAATTATCAGACAGTATTTAACTATCTACAACAGATCTACTGGTATAATAACAATAAATCCCTTAAACATAAAATATTTACTATTTGGAACATACTATTCTGAGTTTAATTGGAATTAATTCATTTAAATGCTAGTATTATATTAGTTTTATTGATATTGTCAAATGATCTGCCCAAGATTACACAGAATATAGCTATAGCTAGAATTCAAGGTCATCTGTGTGCCTTTAGATTATACTTTTAACCACTGCACAGTACAACCGTCCATGGGAACATTTTTATATGGAAATTTTCTTCCTTCTCTATAGCTGCCAAACCATCCATGTAGAAGACAGAGTGATAATCAATAAATATATCCAGGTAGATTTTGAAAATAAAACAGTTATAAATACTTTATGTAGACGAAATTAAGTATGAGGTAGAGACTAGCCTTTCCAAATAAGAAAAAAATATAGGGTAAATTTGAGGATGTAGGCCTGAAATTATGATTAAGTGAAACACAGAGAAAATTCAATCTGCATAAATTGGAATGTATTTCATTTATAACCATTTAGATAACAATTCAAATTTGAGGGGAGGTTATCAAGAGGAAAGAAGTGTTGGTGTGATGGATAATAAAAATGTCATCCATTCTAAAAAATATATATATGGTGGTGTGTTAGTCAGTTGTTCATCACTGTGACCAAAATTCCCAGTAAGAATAATTGAGAGAAGCAAAGGTTTATTTTGGCTCACCGTTTCAGAGTTTCAGTCTATGGTTGACTGACTCCATTGTTCTGGGCTGGAGATCAGGCAAAAACTCATTACAGAATGATACAGCCAAGGAAAACGGCTTAGTTCACAGTCAGGAAGCAAAAAGAGAAAGGGAAAGAGGTCACCGGGAAGATTTACCCTTCCAGGGCAGTGCCCCAGTGACCCACCTCCACCAACCATATCCCAACTGCCTACAGTTACTACTCAGTTATTCCACTCAAATTAGGATGGACTGAATAGGTTACAGCTCTCATAATTGAATCAGTTTAACCTCTGGATATCCCTACATTATTACAGGGAGTTTGGGGGTATATCTCATATCAAAACCACAAGAAATGGATTATAATCCATGGCAGGTGCCACTTTCATTGGGTGTTACACTGTTCTTAAGTTTTCAAAATACTGTTTTTCAAAGATAAAAACTGAGACTCATTAAACATTTTATACAGTTAGAGTGATTTAAAAATAGAAAGTAATAATGAAGTGTTATAAAGAAAAGAAATCCTTGACTCTTTAGGAATAAAAACTGTTGAAAACTCAACTGATAATTGTTTGAATTGTACTATTTGGAAAGCTTATATTGAAATTTGATATTTACTTTCCTTCTTGGTGTCAAAATACACAAGCTATAACAATAAGTTTGTAATATAAAATTGTCTACATTCAACCAAGTTTATCTATAAATAATGACTATTCATATATTTCCACTTAATATTTGTCACATTATAAATACAGATTTTAATATCTACATGGCATTAAAATTAGAAGATGTTTGGTTTTTCTGATTTCATTGGTGAGCTAATTTTAAAAGGTGACCAATAGTTAAACCATGAGGTTAGGCTTTATTAAGATGAATTTATTTCAGCTATTGTCACTAACAAACCTATGTTCATAAAAGATAAAGCCTAATAGAAATGTATTTCTTGCTTATGGTGCACACAAAATAGTTCCTGGTTTCCTGGTTTGTGGGCAGCTTTCCACCACTTAAACATCCATGGATCTAGGCAATCTCTTTAGTTCTGCTGTTTCCACCTCATCATCTTGCTTCCTCTCTCCAGAAGAAGCAAGTAAAGATCTCAGTAGATCATACTTCTCAGAAGTGATAAACATCATGGTTGCTCACATTTTATTGCTTGAGTCACAAAGCCATATTTACATGCAAAGGAGGCTAGGATATACAATCTATCTGAGAATCTTGGGAGAGAAACTGACTTGGAATGCACGTAGGAGGATTTGCCACATTGCAATACAGGGAAATTAGATGCAGTCTAAAATGTGAAATCTCTCCTAAAGAATTTCCAAAAGTAAATAGATATCTCTGATTATTAGAGGTTCCTTGATGACACTGTCATTTTTAACTCATTAGTTTATTGTCTTAACCCACTATCTAAATATTTGTCTCCTTGGTAGCAAATGCAAGGGAAAATGATTTCCACTATATTGCAGAAGTACAGTTGCCAGATACTGATTTAAAAAATTGATATAATAAGTAGTAAAAATACTTTATCACTTTATAAAGAAAGTAAACTTGAAGGCATATAACTTTAGAATGAGTATTTTTATATGTTTATAATTATTATTTCATCATAAAAATATTCAGACTAAATGGAACATACTGTGTAATATGTGACCACAGTTGTCAATTTAGAGGGCGAATGATAAAAAAGTGCATCATAAAACAAAATACCATTTAACAGAAAAATAAATGTATATATGCATCCTAATTCTTTAAATCAAAAAATATTTTCAATCAGATGTGCTTGCCTGTAATCTCAGTTACTCTACTTGGAAGAGAGAGACAGGAGGATGGCAAGTTTGAGACCAGCCTTGGTAATTTAGTGAGACATTGTCTCAAAATGTTAAAAGTAAACAAATAAAAAAAACTGGGGATGTAGCTCAGTTGTAGAACGCTCATGAATTTAATCCCCAGTACTGCCAAAAAATTTCAAAAATAGTTCTCACTGCACTTTCTACCTCTACTGAATTTATCAACTGCATTTCTATTGACCTGTGAGCGCACATGCACACCAACATTTCTAAAATCCTTTCAATATTCTCAATTTCTACTTCCCAAAAACTTCAAATTAGTCTAAATAATCTTTCCCTGGAGTATATAAGCAAACTCATCTCAGAAAAAAAAGCTGGCGCGGGATATCTACATATTCTTTGGTTAAATTTAATTCCTTGGCCACTGTCCTAACTCTCTTTTGTCTCATTTTTGCTTTCGTTTTGATTTTGCTTTGAACTTGAACCAGTTATTTTCAGTTTTTGTGGTAAAGTCTTTGTTCTAGATTCACTCAATCTCTCTTTTACAAAATTTAGTAGATACGAAGAGATAAACACAAGACACTGCTTCCATTTCCACACATTGCTCTCACGGGAAGTGACACAGCCAGGTAACCACTGATATAACTTAGGGGTTTCTTATCCTAGTACATCAACACTTCTCTTTCCCTCTGTCTCTTTCCAAGAAAAAAATAATAATAATCAGACAGTGGGCAGCAAAAGACAGGATAGAAATGTACAGAACTTGAAAAGAGGCAGGGGTGATTGACGCACCTTACTCTAAAAGTGTCATTTAATACTTAGAGTCCTGAATCTTTCAAATAGACAATATACATTTTTATTAGTTGTTGATGAACATTTATTTATTTCTTTATATGCGGTGGTGTGAATCAAACCCAGTGCCTTACACATGCTAACCAAGTGCTCTCTACCACTGAGCCACAATCCCATCCCCGAAAATGTGTTTCGAAGAGAGAGCCACACAGTCAACCTTCCTCCTGGATCTAGCATATCGACCAGTATTTTCTAAACATCATAACAGATATTCACTGCATAAATGGTCTTACTCTGGATAATTAGGTCTAAAGTGATAATACAATAATTTGTCTTTGGAGAAATATTTTGTCTGACTTAACTCTTTTATATCAGATAATCACATATAAGTTATTTGTATAATTATAAAGATACATGGAAATTTTTTTGTATTTTGAAATTTCTATGATAAATATTTTAGAACCTCTAAAGAACTGTATATTCTATCAAATGAAGTTTGTGAATACATTTTAATTAGTTGGAATTTTCAAAAAAGAGTTTGCAACAAGTCAATGCCTTGCTAGGTTCTAGATAGATTTCCTTAAAAAAATGCTGTCTTAAATCAGTACTTTACAAATTTGAAGAAAAATATCTAGCTATTGTACATGTTGTGGGAGAAAGGAAAGATATATTTTAAAAGTTTCAAAATTATGGGTAAAGATTATTACTAAGCACAATTTAAGCAAAAAAATCAAATCACTCAAGGCATGAAGACAATGACCTTCATAAAGAGAAATCCAACTAGCTCATACTCACAGAAGTGTGTGTCTGTGTGTGTTATGTGTGCATGCATGTGCCCATATGTGTATTTGGGCAGTTATTACCTTAAAGACTTCATCACGTGCTCATTCACCCATTACAACAGAGAGTCTTCTACCATATCCTACTCCTGCTTCCAAACCTTAAAATTGTTCAGCCCTTTGTCCTTTGTCACATTGAGAATGCTCTATGAATGGAAATATAAGAATCACCATTTATACCAAGAACTATCGTCATTAGTCATATTCATTGTCCTGATTCCTAATACTTGAAAGAATTACTTTGTTTTTATTACAGTCTTTACCAATCTGTAATCAGTAATGGAATTAAGTTACTTTCTCCAGAAGTTAACCTCATATTATGATGAAATTATAAGTATTCAGTCAAAATATATAATAAATTCAAAATATAATATCAGATATTATACATTATAGTTATAATGGTTATGTGTGTATATGTATGTGTGTGTGTGGTGTGTGTGTGTGTGTGTATATATGAAGTTATAGGAAAAATATACCTTAAATACAGCCCCAACACTTACCTTTTAATTTCCTGTTCAGTTCTAGGTCAACATTTTTTTGAAATGTTTTAAGTATTCTAGTTTTCCCTTCCCTCAAGCTCTTGAGTTAGTCAAAATTATCTCAGGCACAGACAACACTCACCTTATGAAATAATGTTGCTAAAGTACATATACATATATATATGTGTGTATATATATGTATATCCACACACACACACACACACCACACACACACATATATAAAACACTTGTTAAGATCATCTTTCCTTTTCTCCTAGTCCCCCCCTTTTCCTTTCTTTCTGTTTATTTGGTTGTGCTATTCGTCTTAAACAAAAGGCAGTCTGCTAGTGGAAAAGATTCTTAGGATTTTAATAGAACTTAATTTTGGCACTGAAAAGAAATCTTTTTTTTCACTGCAAGTTGGTGAACATGCCAGAATTTTGTTCAGTGGAATGAATGAACTATATCAGATGCACAATGCATTTATTCCTGCCTCAGCGACTGGGATTTGGCTTTCTTTTCTATATTCTCTGTATGAAATGTAGATAAGGATGGTTGTAATAGGGTCTGGGCAAAAATTCAAGGAGGTTGCCAAAACACATGTCTGTCCAATGCACCAGGGAGATGATAGCCTTTATCTTTAAACTCCAAAATTACCAATGTTTTATTACAACCTTCTTTTATACTCACTCAATTATAATTGCATATTTTTTAAAAATAATGAACTAATATATCTACTGCCCAGTAATTATTGTTATTTCACAGGTTCTTAGCCCTAATTTGATATAGTCAATGAATGGTTGTAAGGTTTTATTTGGTTGGCTTTGTCTTGTATTCTTTGTGAAAACAGATTAAACAATACACCTCCAAAGCTTGAGTTAATTAATTATTGCCATGAAGGGGGCAATCTTTCAAGCCAATGATAGTCTTGAAGGAGTTTATAATTTTTGGCTAGGTTATTCAATTTTGCTACACAACTATTTGAGAAAGATGCTTTAATTCTGGACCATATTCTGCAATCCAACTATAAACTGCAATCAAACATGTTTTTCACAGGTTTATAGCCAAAGGCAAAAAACTAAGCTGAATTAGGAAGAAACAATCCCATGACTTTCATATCATAGAAAGATAATAACATTCCTCATGAGTTCATGAACAAAATTAAAGTATGTATGTAGGCATGCGTGCAATTAGATTGTTAAATTCTAGTGTAAATAGTGTAATAATAACAAAACAAGTAGTAACTTTCAATTAGTTATTGTGAGACAGGCTTGTTCTATAATCTGCATTTCATACATCAATATCAAAGTAACTTTATAAAGTACCTAAATAATTATCTTCATGGGGAATGCAAGGTCAGAGAGTTTAAGTAATACAGCTAAGGTCATGACTTTTAGTGACTCTGACTAGGAGTTTGACTAAAATTTTAAAAATTTCAGTCATATTTCAAATTTTCTCTACTGAACTTAGGGTAGGTAAACCATGTTCAAAATGACCTTATTATATTATGTGCATGTATGAATATGTCACAAAGAATCCCACTATCTCATAAAATTATAATGCACCAATAAAACCACAAAAATGTAATTGACTAAATTGCCAATTTAAAGTATAAACTAAAATACATTCGTGGGTATATATTAATTAGGACCTATAGTAGGGACATCTACCACTTTTAGGGCCACTTTAATTACTCCTAAATTTCTTTAAGAGAGAGAAGGTGATCTCTTCTTTCTATGTTCTTAGAAGTGAAGGACTGTAAAGAATGAGGGAGGCAAGGTGACAGCTATTAACATAATCTCTGTGTACTACTTAGAATTCTAAATACAAAAGTAACATTTTCAGGGTTTTTTCATTCTAAAGTGGTGGAAATGTGAAGTTCTGGTATCTGTATGTTCTGAATGCATTATAGCTATTCTCACATGCTTCCTGCTTTGGGAATGTTTGCAGGTACTTGGAAAGACAGATTAATTGAAATACTTATTATATCTGGAGCTTTGAAGGAGTAATGCTTTATGAAGTACATCTCCATATGCCAGAAGGATAACAGAATTTATAATCATGGGTAAAACTTCAGTTCTAATTTCAGAATGTCTCTCCTTTCTCTAAAATATTATAGTAAGTCTTGTTGATGAGAACTGGAATATATCAACTTAGCCCTAGTGCACAGTCCAAAATAGAATGTGTAAACAGTTTGCAGGAACTACATAATCGCTGGGCATCATTAAGAAAACTTTCACCGGGTGCAGTGGTGCACACCTATAACCCCAGTGACTGGGGAGGCTGAAATAAAAGGATCCCAAGTTCAAGGCAGTCTCAACAATTTAGGGAGGCACTGAGTAACTTAGCAAGACCCGTCTCAAAATAAAAAATAAAAAGATCTGGGGATGTGGCTTAGTGGGTAAGCACCCCTGGATTTCATCCCCAGTACCAGAAGAAAAAGAATAAAACCTTTCAGGGAATCTGTTTGCTTAAAACAATTTTTCATTACTATTAATATGTTATTTATGTTTTCATTATGTTGTCATTTCCCTGATTATATAAGCACAATGGGGTCAAATTGTGGGCAACTTAGGAATCAAAACAGCACCAACACACTGTAAGTTATTGAAGATCTCACCCATACACCTGACTGAGGGTTTGGTTCTTTTTTTTTCCCACTTAAAAGGAAATATCCACAATTATTTAAATCTTGATTCTTAGTCTTTTTAATATTCTGTGTGATGAAATGAAAAGATCCATAAAGCATTTCTTGGAATCTTGAGGTACAAGAAAATTTCAGGAAAAACAACTTGAGCAATTGAGTTGTAAACTGAATTAGCAACTTTTGTTCAGGGAATGCGATTTTACTTGAGAGAATATCTGTAAAACTGGATATTTAAACATAAGTACCTACCAGCAACTTTCTCAAAATTGAACACAGTGAGTCAGGCTTTCACTTCAAGGAAAACAATCCATGATTTGGATTTCAAACATTCAGAATTTTGCAAACTATAATATTGGCAACTTACTACTTTTCAAAGACTTCCTTTGTGAGATTGGTGGTAACATTTTATTATTTTTTAAATTTTCTTCTTATTTTTTATAGGTGGGCTCCAGGGATTGAATCCAGGGCACTTAAACATTGAGCAACATCCCATTTCTTTTTTTTTTTTTTAATATTTGAGACAGGTTCTTGCTAAGTAGAATAAGGCCTCCATAAATTGCTGAGGCTGCCTTTGAACTTGCAATCCTCCTGCCTCAGCCTCACAGCCATTGGGATTATAGACATGTGCCACCATACCTGGCTTAACATTTATTTTGTACTTTATAATGAAATGAACCCAGTGCATCAATATTTTCCAAATGTCCAATACATGGTGCTACAAAATCATATATGGATTGTTGGGACTAATGACACGTTAACTAACTCAGGCTGACTCCTTACTCCTGGCGAGTGAGCAAGATGAAGGCCTCAGGCAGTTTCAAAGGTTAATGACGATAAATCGGACCACCATCAGGGATTGGTTAACAACAGTTCGCGAATATCATCAGCTGGTTCTTGCCTTATAGTCCTATGGGACTCTCACCTGCGTGAACCTCCCAGGACTTGCTGACCTTTAAGCTGATTGATTCCCACCTAGCCTCCACCCTACATAAAAGCTGTGTGACTTCCTCAATAAGAGTTCCTGCTGTGACTGGTCTTCCTGAGATGTCTGATTGTCCTCCACCGAGGGGGTTAGTGGGCCCTACCTTTCCCGGTCTGGACTTGTTGGGGAGTGCTACCTGCCCTTGTCACTGGTTGAGAAGAACAAGGGGACTAAAGACCCCAACAATGGATAAATCATCCTTCCATCCAAATTACAAGGTATATCAATGTATTTTACTGGACTTAAGTGAATATGAGTTTAATGATGTGGTTTCAGGTTACACATTGAAATAATTCTTTAAGAAACTACTGTTTCTCAAGTTCTGGTGTAGTATCAACAAATAAGAATATTCCGAGCTATTTTAAAGAGTTTTTAAAATATTGTCATCCTTTCCACTCAATATATGCATGAAACTATATTCTCTTTATATACTCCAATATAAGCAACACTTGCAACACATTAATTGCATAAATAAATTTGAGAAGATTGATACTTTCTATTCAGCCTGAAATTAAAGAAAATGAAAATGCAAAACAGTATTCTTATTAAATTTTTGGTATTGAAAATATAGTTACATTTTAAAATCTTACTTATGTTCACATATTATGATTTCATTATTTTAAGTGAAATAATAAATATTTTAGGATATCATTTTAAACTCAAAAGATATAAAAATACAGATATAGATGTTACACATGAATATGATTCTCATAAACAAATGTCTTTGTACTACTCAATATTTAAGTCTAAAAAAGTTCTATAGAACAGTGTATTTGAGAAATATGATATGTGGTATATACATATTCTTCACAAATTATCATAGTTTTCTCTCATAGCAGATTGATACTTCTATTCAAAGTATACCTACCTACTTAAAAGAGAAAACAACAGGTGCATACTACATCTTCTTGATCTTGTTTAATCATTGTATAGCTTTTATTCTTTTATCATAGAGCATTCAGAATTTTGCATTGAATATTCATTGGTTCTGTGCTTTTCCTCTGTTCCTATTGCAAGGTATGCCTCCATTTGGGTGAGAGTTTTGCCTTCGTTCATAGGTATAACTCTACTGTCTAAAATAGTACTCAATAAAGAGCCATTGAATAAATTAACATATGAAAATCATCAAAAAGATAGCATTTACTGTGGCTCAGCATATCTCACCCACCTCCCCGCTTATATATTTCAGGATCTTTCCAGAACATAAAAACTCTTAATTTTTTCCTTTTGCCCAAGGTCAGAGTCAAACTTTACAAGAAGACATCCAAAGCCCTCTAAGGTCCATATGAAATCAGTTTACCCTGCAGACCCAAGCTCTAGTCACCTCCTAAATGATGGAGTAGCTCAGAAGTGTGTAGTAACACAAACATATGGTCACTAGCTGCAGTTTTCTATGTTTAGATAGCTGTTGTAATTGTCCCCAAACCAAAAGTAAAATAAGCATGTAAATACCTCACTAGCTTTTAATTATTAATATTTTAAGTCTCAATTTAGCTATCAAATAAAAGGTACTCCAAGGTAGTAAAGCATGCTATAAAAAAATAAAGCAGGAACACTGTTGCAGGGAGTGACTGTGGGTGAGGGTGGATACATGTGTGTCACTGGGGTGAGAAAAGCGACTTCACATAGTACATCCAGGAGGGTCTTCCATGATCACGGTCAGTTGAAATCTAAATTACAAGACAGAAGTAACATTTGAAAATCTCAGGGGAGTAAACAATAAGTGAAGTCAGTGATGTGGGAAAAGGCATGTATGCCCCACCACTGAAGATGACAGAAAAGCAGAATGCCTTAAGCCAGTGTGCTGGGAGCAATATCGTCAAAACTGCAGTCAGAATGCCAGGCAGGCTGCACAGCCTCCCGTTAAGCAGGTACACCAAGACTTAGAAGTCAAGGGTCATATGCTTTCTGTCATATGGGAAAGCCACAGAGATAAAATGGAAAGAAAGTGGACTCATGAAAACAGAAACTAGACCAGTAGAAACAGAGAAAGGGGGTGGGGGCCAGTAGGAGAGGAAGGAAAGAAAATAAATGTACAGGAGGAGGAAACAGACCAATCTACACTACGTGCATGTATAATAAATATATCACAACTAATCCCACTCTCATGTATAATTAGAAAGACTAATATTTTTTTAAAAAGCACTAAAATGGAAAGAAAATTAATAACAGGAGGAAAGCTAAGCTAGGACAAAATCATGTAGATGCTTACAGACCTCAGGAAAGGGTTTTAATTATATTCTAGCCATTATTGAAAAATCACTGGAGAGATTTAATCATAGGAAAGACCTGAAATTATTTACATATTAAAAAGTTGAAAGACTGAATGAGAAATGCCAACCATTACTCTGTTGAATGTATTGTTTATACTAAGAAGAACAGAGTCAGAATCGTTACTTTCTCTTTTGCACATTCAGGCAGAAGACAACATTTATCATGAGTGTACAGATTTGAAGTGCTTGATGTGAATGCTATGCATTTATGAGAACAGAAATTAAAAAATAAGACTGATCTGCTAAGCATCTTTTGACTTCATCCCAGTCAGGTATGCACTAATTCTATAAATAATTTAAAAATACAAGGAATAAAAATAATTGACTATCATGTTGAGTTCCATCAAATCACCAAATTAGCAATTTCCTATTTAAATAAAAATAATAAAATGTTACAGAAATTTATGTTCTGGAGGTATTTTTGGATACATATTTTTAGTATTACAATGATGATAACCTTCATTGTTACGGGAGGAACACAAGTTTTAATATTTAACTTTCTATTAAAAAAAGAAAAATCTCAAGGTTAACAATTTAATGCATATTTTGAATATATACAATTACTTTTAGAATAAGAATACAAAGAAGGGAAATATATGAATAAAAATAATAATGAGCACTATAACTTTCTAGAATGCAGTAAAAATGTGATGAATTTTCTTATCATCAAAATTTTATATATTGCTACTGCTTTACAACTAGTAAGAGATCACCATTATGAACAGTTATAAAACTTGTCACTTTTTAATGCAGACAATTCATTTTATGAAGCATCCATCAAATTTCTTGTTCTTCATAAAAACTTTTTTCCTAGCCTTATGAATATTTCAGTTTTCATGAACATTTATATTCCAATTATAAATGTAAATGCTTTAGACAGAGGATATTATGTTAAAATGGCACCCTGTTAAAAACTCATATTTCTTTGATAGGCTTTGAAAAAATAGCACTGGAAGTTTTTTATAATATTTAAGGCCATATGTTATTAATAAAAGAATGAAAAGAAGTTATCATTCAAATAATGTATATTTGTTTGCATACATGGTAATACATGTTGTATACTTTCTTAGTATTATTCCTATATTTGGAAACACTATTTTGTAAAAATTAACAGACCTTTTACACACACGTGCTCAGATATCACTTAAATGCCTTTAGCATTTAAGGTATAAGATAATTCTGTTTTTGTACCTCGATTTTTTAAACACGTATCAACTTTTCATGACTTCAAGTATTGTTTCTCAAAGTAAACTGTATCATCAAAATCACCTGAAAAGCTTATTAAAAACAATTGATTTTCACCCTTCACTTTGATGTACTGAATAAGAATCTCTAAAGGAAGAATCAAAACCTGAGAATGCATGTTTTGTTAAGAAATATCTTATTTATGCAGAGGTAGAGCAAGGTTGGAGAACATTACCCTAAAGGATAAAATGACATCCTCCTCAGTTTGGTGTATAATACTCTTATTCACCCCTGAAGCCCAGACTTCTAGCAAATCAATCCCAGTTTCCCCACGTAACAATGACTCAACTGTCTTAGTTCATTTTGTGCCTCTGTAATGTAATGCCTTAGTCCAGATAAGTTAAAATGCATAGAAAATTATTGGCTCACACTTCTAGAGGCTAGCAAGATGAATAACATGGTGGTGGCATTAGTCAAGGGCCTTGTTACTGTGCCAACTCAAGGTGGAGAGCATGACAGCAAAAGGAGCCAAAGGTGGTCCGTTACAATGACAGCAATCCACCCTAATGGGGGGGCCTCATGGTCTAACCACTCTTGATCCTATTATAATGGCAAGTACATTTCGACCTAAGCTTGGGGTGGGAGCAAACCTTAGCACCAGCCTCACACAAACCACAAACGATTCTCGCTCTCAGCTCTCATGAAATGTTGCTGCTCTTCCCAAACCCTTGGATTTGTTTCTTTGAAGTGGTTAAGTAACCAAAAGAGATTCTTAACTACAAAATAAAGACACGAATCCAGGTGCCTAAC
The DNA here is from genome assembly GCF_902686455.1 of Sciurus vulgaris. Lineage (NCBI taxonomy): Eukaryota > Metazoa > Chordata > Mammalia > Rodentia > Sciuridae > Sciurus > Sciurus vulgaris. Next base: position 33,466,765 of record NC_136470.1, on the reverse strand, counting down.
TACATGCTCAAATATATATCTGCCCATTATTTTATTTTTTAATGAAGGCAACTGATAAACACAGCATTGGAGGATTCCAGAGAACACCATTCTGATGAATGTTACTGACCTGATTACAAAATAGAAACCACTCATTCATTGCCTTTTATGAAAAGCTTCCTGAAACAGATGCAAGCTAAATGTCATATTTACTTAGTGATATACTGGTTTTCTGAATATGAAAACAGAACCCTGTGTTGTTTCATGAACATTTAATGTACTCTGATTTCTTACTTTTATGATTATCTGTATGTACTAACTCTGAAATAAGATAATCTAATTTTCAACCATTAAATAATATATGGTCAGATGAATTCAATAATGTTTTAAAAAATTAACATTTTAAATCAAAAGTTCATAATATAAAAAGATGACTTGCTAGATACACAAACAGGAAAAATAAAATCTGATTTTATTTATTTATTTACTTGATATCAGGGATTGAACCCAGAGGTGCATTACCACTGAGCCACATCCCCAGCACTTTCTATATCTTATATTAAGACAGGGGCCTCATTAGGTTGCTCAGGGCCTCTCTAATTGCTGAGACTTGCCTTTGAACTTGCATTCCTCCTGCTGTAGCCTCCTGAGCCAGTGGGATTATTCCAATACTTGCTTTAAGATATTTTTTGGCGGTAATAGAATTTGAGTTTTTTATAAGAATTTTAGTCTATGTTAATTTACTATCATTCAGTTTGTCATTACAATCAAGGAATATATTTTCCAACATTTTCTGCACATATTTCAAGGTAAGAAATTTACATAGCAATTGGTGTCTGCATTCATGGTAGGTGTTCATATTTACAAACAAAATCCCTGGAAACAACAAATTTCCATCACTGAGAATTACACATTGTTCGCTTCCATTACAAGAATGTTTTTTTCTTTTGTCCTAAGTAATCTCAATGCCCTGTGGACTATTTTTGAAAACACACACATATGAAAATAAAAGTAGCTTATTACTAATTTATTTTGGCACATTAAAAGTGTATCCCAGGGTTGAAAGGGACCATGAAGACCTATTATGGTCCTCACCTTAGAGAACAGTGAAAGTGGAACCACAAGGGAAAGACGAGAACACTTCAGAGGTGTGACTTGGAGAGAGGAAATACCAAAAAGGAACTGCAAAATCTTTAAATTCGCCTTCAAGAGTTATGGACGTGGAGACCCTTGTTTGCCATATTATGGAGTCTATTTGATATTCAAAGAGGTGAAAAGTCATTTATGTTTTTAGCAAGTAGGCAATATTTGCTAAAAACTATCAGATTTGTAATTTGGAATAATCATTTTGGCTTTAATAAGAAAACGTGGTAGACATGTTTAAAGTATCTGTAGTTAGACCTTCCAGGAAATATGAAATCCAGTTCTTATAAATGATTCAATTCTGGACTGTTATGGTCAATAAGGATGAAGAGAAGATTAACATCCAAGGGACTTGATGATGTAAATTCCTGAAGTAGAACAAAGGGGCTTGGACATGCTGAATAAAAGTCTATCCAGACCATCAGTTTTTACCACAAAAAGTTGAAATAGTTACCAGGATAATTTATATAAAAACTATGTTTGGGCTGGGGTTGTAGCACAGTGGTAGAGCACTTGCCTACCACATGTGAGGAACTGGATTTGCTCCTCAGTACCACATACAAATATATAAATAAAATAAAGATATTGTGTCCATCTACAACTAAAAATATTAAAAAATAAAATATAAAATTATATATTTCTTATATGCCATATGCATTTATTAATTTATTTTCTTGGAAATAAAAACATTAATTATTTCCTTCTGTATGTCTTAATACTCCTGAATGTTATTTTCAAGTAATATGAATGTCAAAGTATTACAAACTCTTTAGGGAAAACAGAAAACAAAAACCCTGGCACCTAAAACTAATAAGTAAAACTAACTTAGTGCTGTTTGCTTCCTGAGAGTGTTTTAAACAGAGACCATATCTCTCAACATTTCCTTTATCCCAAGTAGTGCCCAAACTGAACCAATGCCTCACAGAGATAAAACAACCCGTATTAATTTTTTTAAAAAAAAATGCATGCATGCAGTTATTGAAAGGAATTTTAAAAAGAGTCTGATACAACAGGAAAAAAATTAAGAAAAACCTGATTCCAAGAAGATCTATCTATCTATCTTCATTGCTTTTTAGATCCAAAATTATTGGGGTGATAAGCTCTTTAAAATTAATAGAGAAGTCGACTGGGACAGATGAAAGACACACAGGTTATAAAATAATTCGAATTTCAATGCATAACTAGAAAAATCAAATGTGGAAAAAAAAATCTAGGAGTTAAATAGGATCAGAAGTTTCTCAAGAATAGAAGGAGCACTTGTTTTTAACATATTTACAACTTACAGTTTTCAGATAGTTTAAAAATGCCCTTGCAAATGTGACTTGCTGATAAAGCAGATAATTTAAGTTTTCTACTTGAAATTTGAAGCAGCAAATATAGTTGTAGTTTTGAATAATCACTGTTCCTCTATTATAAGATGAATTATGTCTTCCAAAAAGAAATATTCTAGTCCTAAATCCCAGGACTTCAGAATGTGACATTATTTGGAAATTGGGTTTTAACAAAGCTATCTAAATGTAGAGTGTGCCCCACATTGATACGCCTGATGCACTTATTAAAAAGGACTTTCAAATAGTGACAGGCATGGTAAGAGGGAACAGTAGGTGAAGAGGCAGAGGAAGAAGGCCAGGAGAAAATGAAGGCAGACATTGGGAGTGACGTCTGTACAAGCCAAAGAAGGTCAAGAGCATCAAAGCACGAGAAGCCAAAAGAGAGCCATGGAAGAGATTCTCTCCACAGCCTTTTCAAGACACCAACTCTCTTGACAATTTACATTTGGAATTCCAGTCCAGAACTGTGAAACACCAGATTATATTGCTTTAAGCCACCTTGGTGTTAATCTTAGTTGAAGCAGGTCTGGGAAACTGATTTAAAAAGTTTACTTCAAAATACTGATATATTGAAGAAAATAATTCATGCTAATTAAATATCATTGCTTTGGATACAATTACAGAAAATTTTGGTTAACAAAATTTACCATCTAGATTATTTAATTACAGAAAATATCATAGTAAAACATAGCCATTCTGGACTCCATTTTTAAAGCTTTGAGCATATACTTAGTACTATAGAGAAAGCGCTATGATTTTTATTACTTTGGCTACAATAATATTAAGAATTAAACTATAAAGTTAATCATGTTCCATATGGCTTATCAACAATAATCTTCTTAAATTCATTCTGGAGTCAAGACCCTGGGAATGCTAGTCTTCTTTTCTAATTTCTCAATGACAGTGTCATTTTAAAATGTGCTCCTAACTGTAAAGTTAATTTAACTTTTAAATAAAACCTTATTAAGAAAACTATTTTTCTCAGGCAATTCATATGCACTGAGAAAATTTCAAATATCTTTCATTGATTTTTTTTATTGACATTTTTTATTTTGGTTAACAAAATTTACCATCTAGGTTATTTAATGACCCTTCCTTTCAAAAATATGCAAATTTATAGTTTACAGAACTGTATACTTAAAAAATCAAATTCTAGGAGGAAGGACACCACAACAGTTGGCAAGTGTACCTAGCAATAATTACCATGGTTATTCTCCAAAAAGAATTACTGCCATTTCCTGAAATAATTATACACCCAAGAAGAGGAGTATCTAAACATTTTGAGGACTGTTGGTCTGAACTGATATTGATATCCAGTGATTCCCAGAGTGTTTCGATAGCACCCTGTCTGGAGTAGATTGATCATGATAGGAAAAAGCACAAGTTTCACATGCGAACCTGCCTTATCTACTTTAAAGTCAATATCTTTATCAATGGACTTATGGAGGGTCTGACCCTCAGCACAAGATCTTCTATAATATCACCTCAAAAAAGACACATTTAATAGAATGTGTCTCATGAACAGGTCAAAACAGGGGATTCACTACTTCCCAGAACTGCAAAATAAGTGACTGCTAGCAACTTGCTAATACTGGTTCATAAATACCAAATTTCCCTATCACTAAAATACATTTGTGTGTGTGTATATGTGTGTGTGTGTGTGTGTGTGTGTTCTGTTGTACATACACTGAAATTATAGAATTCACATCATTTCCCATTGGGCACTGTAGAAAAGACCTATACATTTTTATTAAGACTCTAAGTGGACTACAGACTAAACTTTGAATTGTTTTATAGCTTTTAAACCTTTACTGTGTTAGTGTACTTTCCATTACTGTGACAAAATACCTGACATAAGTAACTTTTAAGGAGGAAATATTTATTTTGGCTCAGAATTTTGGTAGTTTCAATCTAGAGTCATTTGGCCTATTTTAATGGGCCCATGGCAGAACAATACATCATGTTGACAGCAAGTGACAGAGGAGGCCAGTTCACCTCAAGGTGGACAGGAAACAAAGAAAGAAAGAGAAATGGACTGAAGAGCATTCCCCCAATAACCAAACATCCTTCCACTGAATCCTACCTCCTAAGGTTCTACCACAAACAGTCCTATAACCTGGGGACTAAGTGTTCCCTATGTGGGCCTTTGGGAGACTTTCATGAACCCAAGTGTATCACTGATTCTCCTCATTCCTAAGGAATTATTGATTATGGTTCAATGCCCTCACTTTTTAAGCTCCTCATTCCCATATGATAAACCAACAGTACTGAAGATTATCATGCCTAGTCTAAGGTCCAGTTTGAACCTCACTTGACAGATATAAGCAATTGTCACTCATTCATTAGCTCAGGATCCCTTTACCATTCACCATTTGAATGAATGCAGTCAAAGGAATACATGTATTACAATATTGAGAAAGTTTCTAAAATCATAAGAGGTAAAACAAAAATTTAAGAGAATTTTAGAAGTCATCCAAAATATATATGATATCTAAGAAATTTTGAGAGAAGAAAAATTAGAGGATTTTAAATAAATAAAAGGAGAAATTTCCTCAAGAATAAACAAGGACTAAGAAGATAATTGAATAAAGAAGTACACCTAGACATACTCTTATATTGTGAAATGTTAAAATATGAAAAAATAATGCAAAAAATAAACCTTAAAGAAATTTCAGAAATGAGAAATAAAGGAAAGAGATAAACATAATTTCACCATGAATAATAAAAAATGTCAAAATGATATAATAATATGTTTCAGAATTTTCATCATCAATTCTAAATGTTAAGAGTTAATGTAACAATGTTTAAAGTTTAATTGCACTCCAAGCAATCATTCTACCAGAGAGACAGGATATAGAAATACAAAAATTTAAAGTACTTCATTACTGGAGAAAAATGTTAGCAAAGTAAAATATCTAAAATAAAGAAAAAGATATGAGGTAAGAAATAGGTGAAGGTAATCAAAAAATAAATATATAAAAAAAGAATGTCTAAGATGACAGCTATATTGCAGCTTAAGAACTATCTATCTAATATTGTGAAGTCAGGCATTCTCTGAGAAGAATGACTCCAGCAATAATTTGGATTTTATTACTCAAAGACACGAAAGTGACCTAGAAAGAGATAAGAAAAAACTATACAATGAAATCATGTGTCAAATACAAAATAATCAAATATGAAGTAATTGGTGGAGTGAAGCAAAGAAAAACAATCCACTTGTAAAACATTCAGAACCTTAAATATGCTGATTTTTTTAAAGTCTGATCATAACACTTTCTCCCTTGTTTATGATGTGTACATAGGAGTATTCAAAATGTTCTCTAATCCGTATCTATGTAATTAACCATGGAAAAGAGCAAATGAAAAATGAAAAAACAACTCAAAATTTTAAGGCATAGGATACCAAAAGACTTGACAAAACAGAGCCAAAGGTATGTATGGCTCATACATGTCCTGTGATCACTTATAACAAATTACCACTGGCACTGTGTATACTCAGCCATGGTTATGGGATTAGGATCCTCAAACCAGGCCTTGACAGAGCCATGCTCCTTTATAGGCTCTAGGGGAGGTTTCTCCCTCGTCTCCTCCAGCTCCCTGTTTTATAACTATATCTCTCCAAACTCTGCTTCCATCTTCACATAGCCCCCTCCTCCCAGGGTGTCTTCCTCATCTCCCTGTGACTATATTTTGAGCCACTTTGATAGAAGCAACTCCTTCTAAGAGCCTTATCTTAATCACATTCTTTCTGTATTAGGCACTAATCATTCTTTTGTTATATAAGGTAATACTTACTGATTTGTTTAATAAGGTAGTATTTATTTACAGGTTTCAAGGATTGGGAAATTAATATATCTTGGGGGGGATGTTTTTCTGCCTATCACAGTAGAAAAAAATGCTAGATGGATGGTAAAGAATTGGAAGAAATTCAGTATTCTCATGTATTTGTCTTAGGGTTCTGTATAAAGTTGCCAGATCAAGGAAAAAGGTTTAATTATACCTAAAGTCATAAACTAAGCAATAGAATCATTTAATGGAATGTATAATTAGTGGAACATGGAGAAGAGACTTGCTGAGTAGGAGGAAATAATTTTAAAGGTTACATTCCTAGTATTGTAAAGCAGAGTTAGTATCTTAGGCAACAAATCTAGACACAGTGTTGAATCCCATTGTTTGAGATTATGAAATAACTATAAAAGACCTAAACATAAAAACAGTGTAAAGCGATCCAGTAAATGTGGCTAGGAGCAGGGTGGAAATAGGATTGGATGGGAGAAAGAATAGTTACTTCACATTTTATGCCTTTTATATTGCTTACATTTTAGAAAACATGATTAATGTCTCCATATGGCTAATACTGACTTTTACATTCATGTTCAAATTATTTTACTCTTAACAACAAAAAACATAAAATTAAAAAAATATATAAAATTTTTCCAAGACCACTGCTTATTTGGCCATTAGCTTCTTCTCTCTGCACATAAATGTACGAAACTAGGGTTTTTATGCAGAAATAAATATAAACATATCCATAATCCCAGATTTATTTTATTTCTATTAATCCCAAGGAAACTAGATGTAAGAGACGTGAAAACCATATTCACAAGATCATCTTTCTGCTGACTAAATTTCTTTACACTCAGCTGGAACTCTGACCCCACTGGACATCCTGTGTTTTAGCTGCTGAAGGAGTGTAGACTTCTCAACATAAAAATCTAGCAGAACTGATCTCATCCATAACACTTAAATTCTTGCTTGTGTGTCAGCAAGCATTTTTCCTAATAAATTATACATGACTATTAATCAGTGACTGGCAATCTCAGTTCTGAAATATTAGTAACAATGACATTGGTCTCATATTCATTACTAAGAAAATACACTTAGAATCTTTGCCTCTCTAAAATTCATCATGCAAGTGGGAATAAAACAACACATTATTCGTTTTCATAAGTTAATAGTTTTAATGTTTCATTCAACTAGATGGGTTTTGAGAGAATTGTTAGTGAGCAATCCCAACAGCTTTGAAAAATAGAATATTTGAATTTTATTTATTGGTTTGTGCGATTCTTAGAGCAGAAGTTGATCAACATCTTAATTAAACTTGGACTTGATCACTATCTTCTGCGTATTTTAGACAGCTTAGCTTTACAAAATTTATGTCACAGCCAAATGTCAAGCTTTAGCTGATTCGACCTTTAAAATCCTTCAAAATACTGCAAATGCCTAGAATTGCAAACCATTCTAATACTATGAATGCATATAGGGTATTGTGTTCAGTTCTTCAGCTGGAAGGAAAACAAAAGTGTGTTGCTCGACAAAAAGACCTGTGGGAGCTGTGTTTGTGTGTGCATTGTGGGTGGGTGAGCAAGGGCAGTATTTGAAGGGATAAACACATGATGAAGAGAAACTGTCACTAGGAGAACACTACAGAATTTTGCTGGAATCAGAATAAATGGAATTACATAAAATGCTGACCAGCAACAAATCTCTCTTGGATGTGACACCCACATTTGGAAAACTTACAGTTTTATAACTGCAAATTCATTAAAGACAAACTACCATTTTGTGATGTTTTGGGGAAAGTTGAATAAAAGGAAAACATAGACTAGCTTCAAAACAAATGATAGATAGATAGATGATAGATAGATAGATAGATATGTAAATATAAAATACTGTTTTCTAGATGATAGATATTAATTCTAAACTGCATTCTCATTTTTCTAATTATTCTTTTTCTATGTTTTGTTCCAGAAAATTAAAGGTTTAGTATTCATGGAAAATGTAAGGTACAGAATAATCACATACAATGCTTACACAAATAGAAAATTCCTGATTCTGACCTGTGAGATTATAGGTAGTTGGATCAGATGATCAGCAACTAGGTTTATCTTAAGCCTTAAAGTAAATATGGCATTAAGCCCATAGGGGTAGCAGGTTTGAGAGAAAATGTGATTAATTTAGTCTTGGAAATATTAATTCACAATGCTGATAGAAGTTAAGCTTGGAAGAGGAATTAAATATAGAATTAGGATTGCACTAGGCAGTCACACACTTAGCATAGACTGTTATTGACTCTACAAACTCCATGGAAGGAGTGACCACAGCTCTTGACTCTGTGTCATGGACAATATAAGGGTTGAAGTCTAGAAAAATTTTTGTATTTAGATGAGCAGAGAATTAATGATCACAGAGATAGGAAGAAAAATATAAGCATGAAATAGCAGATGGCTAGTGAACAAAGGATCAGGATGAGTTGAGCAGGATACAAACATGTTGAAGACCATGAGGATAAAGACTGAAAAAATTGCCAGGGGATTCACCAACATGACCAAAATGTACCTACCCCCTTGAAAGTACAGTCAATGAAATGATAGGAGAAAAAACTCAATTTTCAAGGTGCTCAGAGTTGTCTCGTTGAATGACAAGGCACAGAGGCAAATAGCATACATACATTTTTAAAAATTATTGATTAGAGAATGTTCCAATGGAAGCTCAAGGATGTGGCAATAATTTTGGTGATGACACACGAGCTTACCATGAGAAAAAAGTTGCCGCTGGAGAGGGAAAATTAAAACTTGCAATTATAAATTGAAAAACTTGGTTTATACAGTTTTTATTTGGAATGAAATATGATTTGGACAGAATAACTAATCAATAAGTAATTCAACAACTATCATTATACATTATACATATTTTTAAATGATGGTTTTTAACAATTTGGTCATATAACTACATCATCAAAATAGATTTAATCAGATTTAATCAGCCTAAAAAATCCAGAGTGTAATAGTGGTACTATTTAATTATATAAATGTGGTGCCAGAAAGCCATAGAATCATGGCGCTGTTCATAGCACTGGATTTCTTCTGTTCTAAGGCCTTTTGCAAAACAAATATTCATGTTCCAGGGTAAATTAATAGCAGTAGTAATAGTAGTAATAATAGTAGTAGTAGTACCAGGGATTGAACCCAGGGGGCACTTAACCACTGAACCACAACCCCCATCTATTTTTATTTTTTTTATTTTGAGACAGGATCTCACTAAGTTGCTTAGATTCTTAGTTGATGAGGTTGACTTTGAATTCTTGATCCTCCTGCCTCAGCTTCCGGAGCATCAGGGATTACAGGCACGTTCCACCACGCTGGCCAGGGTAAATTAATTTTATTTGCTTCTTTTCTGCAAAGACCATTTGATGTTATTTTTGTCTATCCAGCATTTGAATTTCCATACTAAGTTTAAAGCATCCCCCACTCAATGAGATATGCCCAGTGTCTTGTTTAGAAGTCAAATATACCATAGCCTTACTTTTCCAATCTGTTAAAATGCAGACACAGACTAAGGTTTTGCTGATTACACATTGACTAATTATCTATGAAACAAAAACTAGTGACCTAAAGAAGAAGGAACATAACAAAATGTATTCTGGTGAGAGGTAACTGCAGCCACTCGGAATGAATCCAGAGACCAGTGTCAGCAGTGATTTCATTACTTTATCAGAGGCAGTTTCTGTGGCTCATGCAGCAGTTTTCCTGGGGCCAAGAGGTACTGTCTGGCTCCCAGAGGTGGAGTTGTGTGTTTTGTTAGCCAGATAAGCAGCCTGACTTAGGCTTTGCTTTACCCTGTATGGCCTCCAAACCTGGCTCACTGTTAACTGGAGATTCTGTGCACTATGTAACACCTTCCTATGACTATGAATTCTTTTTCTAGAATCAGCTATTTAAAACTAGTTCCTTTTATTTGGGTACTATTAACTCTTGATAATCAACTCTGAGTCCACATTTGGGGCCTCAACATTTTATATTACTTTTAACTCATTCATTTATAATGTAAGTACATGCTTTCTGAATACCCATTCAACCTGAAATACAATGTAAACTTTGCTTGTTTTGTGACTTCCTTTCCATTCACCAACTTTTATTCTACAACACTTCATCGTTGGAGATAAAATAAAAAAAATAAATAAAACTATAATTACATACTGTCTTTGATTTGCTCTCAGAGTGTTCACTGCACCGGCATTGTTTGCTACTCTAATTCTTATCTCATCCTGGTTAGTCATCATTATTGACTTAGAGCTGTGCTGTGCTGTGTAATATATCTCTGCCGCAAAAATCATTCTTCTTCGTTAAGTCCTCTTCACTCGCAGCTGCCTGCTGAGCTTCACTCTCCACCAAGATGCAGACGCTGCATTTTCTATGATTGTGTTGGTGGCACATTCATGAATGCTTCTTGGGTAAAAAAATCATTCCAAACCAATAAATCAAATCAATAAATAAGTCAATAAATCTCTTTTGCTTCACAAACATCATCAATCTTTAGCAGAATGAATCACTAGCCCTTGTCCCTACCTTTTGGACTCTTTGAAAGTGTTTTATTTACTATTAGGTGCTCTTTTGGTCCTGAGTTAATACTTACATTAGATAACACACTTGACCTTCTACAAGTTCCAAAGACATTTGACCCTAGAGGTCAATTTCAATGAACTCCATTTTTTCTAAGAGACTTCCACAGGGAATTGAATGTGCTGAAGATGATATTCATCAGTATTTGTAGTTTAAATAAAAATCTTATATATATACACACACACTGTGTGTGTATAAATATACATATATGTATGTATATATATTTATAAAAACTGTATATATATATATACACATATATATATAATTAAACTGTGTTGTTACCGAAATTTATTTCTTGGACCAAATTTAAATATCATTATTTTATTCCTAAAACAAAAATTTTTAGTTAAATCTATACTTTTTAGAATCTTACTAATTTTTTTAAATTTCAACACAGCAGAGTAGAATTCAGTATAAATATGTCTATCTTACATATATATCAAGAAGTTTAAAAGTACAACTACTTAATGATTTCAAAAGATGTTTCTGGTTAGACCAAATGAATGTCTTTATTCTCACCTCTTAACCCCATTTTCTCAATCTCCACCCCTCCCCTCTTCTCCACAAAACGCATAATCCTGTTCTCTCCATCCTCTGCCCTGCTCTATGCCTACAAAAGGCTGATTCTTAAAAAATGCATCACCCAGGCTCTCTTGCTCTCTGGCTTCTGATTTTATTTGTTGAGGGGAGCTTCAGACAAAAGATTTGAGAGTTTAAGGGCAGAATATAAAGATACGCCATCCCCATCCTCTCCAGGGTCAGCCCTTCACTGATTAGGCTGAGCTAAAGCTCCTTTCAAACTACTCCAATTCAGTGTTGGCTCTCAACTAGTTCTAGTGCCATAGTTTTCCTTTCTTGACTCTTCAGGTCAATGGGTGGCTTCCTGGTGCTGCTAGTGCCTCAAATACCTGTCCCTAAATCATTTATCTTTATTAGCTTCTCTTCAAAATCTCAGCCAAGTGTACTTTCTGTCTGCTGCCAGGATTTTCACTAATGGAAACCGTATTCACAATACGAACCAGAAAAAAAGGATTAAAAAGAATGTGTCAGTGGTTTAAAATTTGGTCACGCTCTTAAGGTCTCAATGACCATTAATTCAGATCTTGGCAATTCCCAACTGACTGAAAAATTCTCTTCTTCCACTGTGACTATGTGTAATCTACTAATTATTTTTATGAATTCCCTCAGTCTTCTGCTCTTCATTTTAGTTCTGTGGTATTCCCTTCCTTCCTGCTTTGTGACCCACTTTTGATTTCTTAGCTGTCTATGAATAGCAAGAGAATTCCAAATTTCATCTCACTATAAGATATAAACTGATTTCAGTTTCATACACTGTACTGTAAGCTTTTATTTCATAATGCATAAAGTAGGTTTGTCCAATATCTTGAAGAAATGTACTTATTAAACATTGTTGAACATAGATATTATCATGAGTATTTATAGAATATGCTCATTATGATGTACATTATAGTATAAACAAATAGACTTAAGATAGCAGTAAATGAACTAGTACTAATTAAAATGTCCTTGATTTTTCATCTCTTGAGGGCAAAAATTTAATGGAAGTTTCAAAAGTCACTAAAAAATGGAAACTCACATTCAATTTTCAGGTCTGAGTCCTAGGCTAGTTAAAATCTTCAGGCAGTTCCACTTTTGCAAACATTATCACAGATTTTTATTCTGGTATTGTTGCTGTGGGTTTATCAGGTATTCATGATGTTCACAAATTTGGTGAACTGAGGTGATGTTCAGGGACTGGATATAAACCTTTGTGCATACCCAGTAATAAAGGAGTGACATTGTTACATGTTTCATTTTAATTTTCTGTTCCTTTTGCTTCTCTTTCTCTCTCTCCTCTCTCTCTTGCTCTTTCTCTAATGTCTTAACAATTTTATAAATGATATCCTGAAGAAATCATGTTTTAATTAGCTTTATATTTTTCCCTTTTGATAATATATTCAGCAGTTATTTGTAAGAAAGTTGTAAAAAGAAGCAATAGTTTAAAAAAGAGAGATTTATAAAAAGATGTAAAATATCAAACACTTTATCATGAAAATGTTTCCTTTGAATGACACTTGGGAGTCTGGGACTCATGCCAAGAGTAAAAGCATTTTGGCTGTGTAGCTTCATGAGATCAAAAGATCAAATGTTTTTCATAATCTATCATGCAAAAGTTATTTGCTTTATAGTCTGTTTCCTCTATGCTTAAAGGAGGAAAATAGAAGATATGCAGACAAAAAATATTAAGAGAAATGACTTGTTGCATTATGGAAGTGTCAGGATTTGGGGCTCATTTTGATAACTCTATATCTCTGAATGCATTTATTGTGCTTTGTCTTAAATCTACATTCCTAATATATGCCTGTATTTATAATATGTGGTGAGGTAAGCAATAAAGCCTTATGCTTTATATATTTTAATGAATCACAAACATCCTGTGAAATTAACTGGGCTGGGAATTAAATTTTTTCCGTAATTGTTTTCAGAGGCCATGCTAGGGATTAAGTCCAGAGCCTTGTGCTCCTTCACTGGGGTACACCCCTAACCCCAGTTTTCCATAAATATTTGTAGTAAAAATACACTAAAACTTTGGAACTGGGGATGTAGCTCAGTTGTAGAGCAAATGCCAAGCAAGTGCAAAGCCCTGGATTTGATTCCAGCACCAAATTGGAAAATATATCAATGCATTAATTTAAAATTTTTTGACAATTTTATTTCCTTTCAGGATTACAGAGAAAATCATCATAGTGACAAACCAAAATCAAGTGTTAAAGGTCACTATATAAACTGTTCATATTTTTGCTATTTATTTTCAATCTTTCCATATTTCCATACTTTGTCAATTAATAGAAATCCTAAAAAAACAAACAAAAGCCTCAATCTATACTTTGAATATGGATAAAGATTTGACAGATTTCTACTGTAAAAAATAATGTTAGCTGGGCACAGTGATGCACACCTGTAATCCCAGTGACTCAGAAGGCTGAGGTAGGAGAATCTTGAGTTCAAAGCCAGCCTCAGCAAAAGCAAGGTGCTAAGCAACTCAGTGAGACCCTGTCTCTAAATAAAATACAAAGTAGGGCTAGGGATGTGGCTAGTGGTTGAGTGCCCCTGAATTCAAGTCCTGGTACCCACTCCCAATATAATGATAATTTTATGTATTTACCAGCATACTATTAAAAAAAAAAAAAAGATTTTTCAAGGTTTATGTAGGATTTGTGTCACTTTCTTACTTATATAATTGAACAAAAGAAACATTTTCAGTAAGAAAGTTATGAAAATAAAGTGTCTTTCACTGATATCACTGCTTAACTTGTCTGATTTTATAACTACCTGTGTTTAGAATAAGAATCATTTCCCACAGTGTAACTGTGAACTAGAAAGATGATATTTTCTTTTGTCAATCATAGTTTCATTTTACCAGAATAGCTTGTAGTTTGTCCATATAGCTATATCTTTTGAACAGTTATCTTTCAGCAAGTATTAAAATTATGTAACTGGGTATGATCAGGTGCAATTTAAAAGGTCTAGAAACCAATTATTTGATTTAATTATTATTAATAGATAAATATTATCAAATTTTAGATAAATAAGTGGCATGAAATTCATACATGAGATTCAGTGTGTAGTAAGAAATAGGAAGAGAGATCAAGCTCCTGCTTTCAACATAGTTAATTAGAATTAAAATTATTATATGGTACAATATCTGGAAATGAAAAAGAATTTATACTACTCATTATTACTGCAGTTGCACCATTTTTTGCACTGTTATTTATAACTACTCCAGGTCCTTATAAACCATTCCCAAAATTTTCACAAAGGAATCTAAGAGTCACATTTTACAGTCAAATTTTATGCATTAGCTCTTTTTACCCTCATGACAGTTCTTTGAGGTAGATACTATTATTAAATTAATATTACAGACAAGAAAATTGAGGCAAGAAGATTCTGAAGGTCATTTAGTTAGTAATCATTCCCAAAAGAATTCTATTGAAATTCTAGGCAGTTTAGAATTTCATGAATAAATCTCTGCTAGTAGAGCTATACTCCTTATAGCTTGGCTTTCAAAATTCCAGTAGTTTAACTTATAAATTAAAGTTTGGCATACACAGAAACACTCCTATCATCAAATGGAGATGGGATGTACCTGATTAGTCCCAACTAGTCCTTGAAGATGCAAATAATTTACATGAAGAGGTGGCCCAAATACCCCTCATCTCCACATATGTTTCCCTGCTTTCTCTTTCTCAATCTACATTCATGACTGCATGTGGAGTTTCCTGTATACAGTGATTTGTCAGAGAAAGATAAGACTCAGGACAAGGATTTCTGTATGACATGCAGGCACCTCCCCAAAACAAAGTTACCAGACTCTATTTGTTCTCAGGGACATCTCTAAATGGTTCTGCTTCTCTGGAGAAAACATGCAGTACACTTGGTTAGAGCATTTTAAGTTGCCATCAAATAGTATTTATCTCAAGGAAAAAGCCTCCCTTCTCCACCCAGGCCCTCCTCCAAGTACAAAAGGCCAAGAACAATGGGTCCTTATCATGATCACACTGGTTGACTAGTATGGTAGATTCCACACTGAGAGAGGCAAGTTGAGATCAGTGGCTACCCCACTCTTTGTATCAGGAGCAGAGACTCAGAATTTGTGCTGATGGTGAGAGGAATTCATCAGAACGGTGCATTCTAAAGTTCTCTGTATTTGAAACAGAGTAAGGAGAGATTAGAGCCTAAGGACATTCTTGAAAATAATGGAGATTAGGGGAAGAGCAATTGTGATGAGCTGACAGATCTGACTCTGTGAGAATGTTATAGGCCAGACTCTAAGGGAAATGACTAAACAGACTCCATTTTGCTCTGAGACTCCATGTTATGTAGGAAATAAGCTTCTCCCATGGAAACACCCTGCCTCTGTGCCCATCATCAGTTACTTGGTGTGACATGTTTAATAATATACAATGGCAACTCCTATGTAGTAAAGAATTGCTCTCTTTTGGATTCCTATTGCTCCTAAACAATGTACCATGTGAACAGTGATTGTGTGGATGTTAGTAACCACTCTTTTAGTTTGTACCTAGGTAAGGGTCATTTTTGACCCACTTCCCCCTCTGTCAATGATCTCATGATGTTAGTTTGTAGTTTCAAATCATAGCAACGGACACTTATGATTGATGTGATTTTTGGTATAAGAACCCCTACAACCTGTGGTTGGGGCTGTTCTCCCAATAGCCATTTTTGGGGGCTTTGTGTGAGACAGTCAGCTGGCCAGCTTAATAAAGACTCTCAAATATGGACTTCTCAGTGGTGATCGGTCTGTTCTTAAGTTGAGCCCCCATAACACAATAAAGAGGAGGTTGAAATCTCTCTGAGAACAACCAACTAAATAAACGGACAATTAGTTTATCAGAGAGAACCATGGAAAGAATCCTTCTCAGGTCAGAACAAACTTCAAAGACTGGTTCATAAAGGACTCTCTTGAATTTCACTAGAAAAGACAGTGGAACATTTGTTTCCCTAAATAATAATTTTATTAAAAATGATTAGAATATTTGGCCATCAATTCATGAAGCATAAAAGTGGGGATGATACTAAAAGAAGACAGCTAAATAGAGATATAAAGAAACAAAGAAACAAAATATAAAGAATATATAAAGAAATAAAGAAACAAAAGCCTGCTAAATCCAAGGACTTGCTAGAGTGACTGCATGCTAGGGTTGCACCATCTGAGGAATGATAGGAGAGGTTTCATAGTCCAACCTCACTCAAACAATCCAGCCAAATCTCTATACAAACCAATATCAACAATAAGCAAACAAAAACAAAAACAGTTCAAGAGAATGGCAAAGGACATCATCATCCAGAGTGAGGACATTACCTGAAATGTCCAATTTGAAAACTATGAGACTTTTAAAGCAAAGTGTAACCCAAATACAAAGAAATACAAGTAGCATAAACTGCCTGCAAACATTCAAAAGGATTTAATAAAACTTCAAAGCCGCTCTTATAATTGTTTGAGGAATTAAAGGAAACTATGATTAAAGAAGTAAAGGCGTCTGTGTTCTCTGTCTCACCAAACAGAGAATATCAAGGGGGAAATAGAAATTATAGAAAAAAAGACCAAATATTAATCATAGGGTTGAAGAGTACAGTAACTGAAATGGTAATTTTACTAGAGAAGATCACTAGTAGATTTAAATTGGCCAAAAAAATAAAAAATAAAAAGATAAAATAAAATCTGTGAACTTGAAGAGAGATTACTACAGATTATTCAACCCAGATAACAGAATGTAAAAAGTAATGAAGACAAATGTACAGATCTTTAGAGCAATGGGTGACACCATTGCCAAAATACAAATTATGTGAATATCAGAAGGAGAGGAGAAAGGGTAAAAGACATTAAAGAAATTAAATTTGAAGAAAAAAAACGTTATCTTATTCAACAAGGAAACACAACCTTTTCTGCTGGGGTAAACACACATACCCACACTCAGACACAACATTTAAAAGATACAAAAAAAAAAAAAACAAAAAACCAAAACAAAAGTAGCAAGAGAAAAATAACTTGGGATTCAAAATTATCCCCCAATAAGGTAACTGATGATTTATTACCAGAAACAATAGAGGCAAGAGAGTCGTGGGATAATATATGTAAATTTTTTAAAGAAAAATGGAACAGACTGAATGTGCCTCCGAGTGGATGATAGCTTCTTTCTGCTGAGAATGGCGACAGAGGGTTGACTCCCCATGCCCCACAATGACCTGACAGAGTCCAAGAGCGCTTAAAATGGAGACTACTGCCTTGCTCTGGCCTGTCTAGCACAGGCTAACACCAAATCCAGGTATGGGAATCACTGGTTGTGGTTTCTAAAAATTTTAACTGCTTCTGTGGGACCTGAGGAGAAACAATCTATTTACTTCTGCAAATAATTTGATCAAATTGCATCAAGTTCACTTTTTCTTTTTTTGTCTTTTGACTGTTTTATACATGAGTTAGTGACCAAATCCAGCCAGCTGGGAATCAGGCAGGGTTCCTGGGCCAGGCTGTGAATAACATGAAACTGTCAACCATACTGTCTCTTCCAAAACTTTCAAAATTGAATTCAAAGACATTCCCTGTTAAACAAAAGTTGAGAGACTTTGCTGACAGCTTACCTACCTTACAGAAATACTAAAAGTTATTCAAACATAAAATCTGTTATAAAATAAACCACATATACACACACCAAAAACTCAAATAGTAACAGTAATTATAACCATACATAGCTACTTCTTTATATATGCATATATTATATATACATATATATACATACATTATACTATATATATATACATATATATACACACACACAGTTGTCATGTTGGGCCTATGACATAGAAATATATTTGATAATAACAACACAACACAGTTGGTGGGATCAATACTCTTTTGGAATAAAGAAATTATACCAAATCATAACTCAAATTCTTAGTAAAAAGTAAAGAGAACCAGACAAGGTAACATAGTGAATTCTATAAATATATACTTGCTGTCAAAAAAAAAAAAAAAAAAAAAAGACTTCAGGTCAGGCCCACTGGTGCAGGCCTGTAATCCCAGCTACTCAGGAGGCTGAGGTTGAAGGATCACAAGTTTAAGGCCCAACTTAGCAACTTACTAAGACCCTTTTCCAAAATAAATAAAAGAGGCTGGGGATGTAGATCAGTGGTACAGAGTCCGTGGGTTCAATACCCAGGACCAGATAAAACAGAAAAAAAAAAAAAAAAAAAAATAGTCAAAATCTCCTGAGTTCACAAGTTAGAGGCAAGAAAACAAACAAGGGAAGGGTAAGAGAAAAGAACATTGCCCATACATACCTTTCCTGCATCCTGTTTCATGAAGAAGGAGCTCATTGGTTTGGCTAATTCTAGATTCCAACCCACCTCTTTGACCAATGCCAGGGAGAATGACTGTGAAGATTGGCTATTGGAGAGTTTTTGTTTTTGTTTTTGTTTTCCTACGAAGGCTGATGGAATCAAGGGCATTGCAATTAAGCAGGAGGCCTTTAAACCATCGGAAACTTGTTCCTTTAGAACGATTTTGAGGCAATGAAATGCATAGAAAATACAAAGACAGAGTAGAGATTTACGAATATTTTCTCGAAGTAAAATTTCTAGCACACTATTTTCTCACTTCAACCTCCCACTAGGTGCTTCTGAACAAACAGAACAGGGGCAGCTAACTCTGCCTGGAGGGAGGTTGGAAGGCTTCCCAGATAACATGACACATGAATCAAGTGTTGAAGGATGCACAAGAGCCAACTAGGGTGGAGATACAATTTCCAGGCCCAGAAGTGTGATGGGTAAATCATCAGAGACACAAGTGAACATGTGGCAAGAGGCAGCATATGAGACAGGCAGGCTGGTTCATCTTTGTGTGGTCTTCAAATGCAGAGAAGTAACTTCAAATTAGTGATTTCATTAAGGTAGAAAATGACCTTATCAGATTTATGTTGTAGAAAATTACACAAGTAGCACTATAGGGCATAAAATGAAAAGACGGCAGAGGAGTCATTCAAAATGCTCTCTTAATGGTACAAAGACTTGGTAGAGTGCTGCCAAATCTCATATGCAAGAATGAGCCTGCAAGTGTTTAAGAGTCCAATCTCTGTACAACTGATACCACAGGTTATCAGTGACAAGTTCTGCTTCCTCAAACATTGAAGTTTGAACATTAGGAAAGCTGCCGAGGCAAGCATAGAAAGCAAGTTTTATTTAAAAATCAGGAACACAAACTTCTCCTAGGAGGGAGAAGGGAGCCATAGCTGGTGTCCTGGTATTCCAAGAAGTGAGAGGGTCCTGCCCCATTTTAGACTTTCTTTGTTCTCCTGCCCTCTTCCCCCTTATCTGTCTCCTTCCTGCATGTGTGACTAGGCCCAGGAGATGCCAGTGAGATGCTCAAAGGTGAGAAGCAGGTGGTCTGGAAGGGCCAAAGTGGAGTGATTGGGGCAGGAAGGGAGCAGCGGCCCAGGGGGCATTAATCAGAAGCTCCCTGTCTGTTCAGAGGGTACCTCATTAACAATGTTCTGGAGGAGCAGTATAGGCAGGTAATCAAAGTGCTCTGGGAGCATTAACATCCCAATCTCCCAAGGCTGGTCTCTAAGTCCCAGGACCCAAACTGGCCTCTATTTTCAAGATTCAACCTGATTACCTCTCTACACTGACTGCCTGTCTTTTGCTTCACTACCTAGAGTCACACAGGTTCTGATGACTTGAGAAATGCAAATAAATCTTCATTTCATTAAGTTTGTACATCTTATAATTTATGGTTTATCAATTACTCTTTGATGAATGTTCAGCACTACAAGAAAAATATTATTCTATCTTTTAATTACTGATTATTAATAAAGCTCAGTATATTCATATTTAAATTAAACCTATTAAAGTGAAATATGAATGACTTAGAGAACTACAATTAATCCGAAGAGGACAGAAAATTACTTTGAAGGATTTTTTTTTTTTTCCGGGGGGGTGGTAATCTATATGGGAAATTTTCATATTTTTCAGAATAATGTTCCATGTTTGAGAACTCTTTGTGGCTCGCCTTTCAGCTTACCTGAGACTTAAATGAACATCCTTACTAATTGGTTGAATAAATTTGCCCAAAACAAATTCAGATGTAGAAATAAAATAGACATATAATTTTCTTATTTCCCACATATTAAACTGAAAAGAAAGTTGCAAAAAAAGAAACAAATGTTTAGAAAATAATAATTGTAGGGTTAAGCAGAAAATCGTTTTAAATCATGTTGGAGATATGATTGTTATTTATAACAATCTGTAAGAACAGTTGCTGCATTACAATATTACCTAGCATAACATTTAAAAGAGATCTACTTCACAATTCCAGTTATTTAGTTTGTTATATTTTGAAAACACATTGATAAATTGTGTTCTTTAATTTTGAGGCAACAATGTACTCATTCTAACATGTGCCAACTAAAGAAAGACCAAGTCATTTTAACTTTTACAATTTCCATTGAAAACTCCTGTAATTTATGTTATTATAAATTTACTTTTGTGTTTCAATAAACAATATTTACATACAGACATTAAGATACCACTAAAATGTTTATATGTGTCAAATTTTAGAGAACATATTAAATCCTTCATATGTTTGCTTGCTATGAAAGCACAGTAATTCAGTACTTTTACAGTAGATTGTAATGTAGAGTAGATTATAAAATTTGAACATAGCCCATAGTAGAGAGCTATACAAATCACAATTAGAAAGCCAGGTTCAATTTGCCTTCTGCATAAAATAATGGAACAATAACTCAAACCATGTAGATTTCCACACACAAAAAATAATTAGGATTTTTTTCAGGTGGAAGCAATGTATATATTCTGAAGTACAGTTTTAAGAAAATGTTGTAGACCAAGGCTTGAACAGTAAAATACTCAGAATTTTTAAAAATTTTATAAATGCAAAAGGATATCTATTTTATCAAAGATATTTAACTATGCAAATTTAAGGAACACTTGGTTAAATAGATAGTTATATGTCCTGAGTAAAAATCCACTGATTCTTGACATCCATTTCATTTCATGTATGTATCCTGATATACAAAAATAATTAGAAATTTTACAACTAGATTTCCACTGTCCATTGTAATCAGGGTGTTGGCTGTGAATTATTCCAAAGGCCAGAATCAGGAAGAAACCACCTACCTGCTTGACACTACACTGCACTTCCCAGGCCAAGGGATATTTTGGGTGAGACCAAGCTCGGGATTCCAGGGTATAGTCACCAGCTTTTGACTTCAAGCAGAAAAAGGAAGCAGCATTTAGATCTCAACTATATTATTTTCCTATTGCTGTTGGCATAGTTGACTATCTGATTAATGTCTTCAAAAAAATCACAAATTTTTTTTCATTTAGTGGGTATGAAATCCGAAATGTGTCAGCAGGACTGCATTTCTCCTGAAAGCTCTGGCGGAGAATATGTTTCCCTGCCTTTTCTAGTTTCTGCGTAGGCTTCCCACATTCCTCGGCTCATATCCCACATTATATTGTCACGTCTACTTCTGTTATCACATCACCCTCTCTTCCTTGATCCGCTATCCTCTAATAAGGACCATTGTGATCACGTGAGATCACCTTGAATAATCCAGTATGATGATCTCTATTCATTTAATCAAATTAGTAAAATTCCTCTTACCATATAAGGTAACTTATTAACTAGGATATGGATAACTTTGAGAGGCCCTCATTCATTCTACGTCAGCTATACTTGTGTGCCCTAGAAATTAATATTTCAGTGGTAGACTCTTGACTGTCCATATCAATTCCAGTAATTTTAAAAGCACCTAATTCTCCATATTAAATGTTTTAAATTTCTGAACTCTACCCTTTGGTATCAAGTTGAGATGTATACATTTCATTTACCCAATTGATTTTTCAGATATTGGTTTAATTGTTTATATGCATTTCTTAAATGATCAGTAAAAGTTCAAAGACTTTCTAATCCAAGATCTTGTCAAATCTTGGTATCTGGAATGAAATTTTTGATTTTGGAGTGTACTTGTGATTTAATCCTGGATTTTCAGTGCTTGATCCTCAAATTCTCTTTGTGTAAAATGAGGGTATTAACATATACTATAAGACTTTTATGAGAATTAAGTTAAAAACTTTGCTTTTAGTGCTGAATACAGGCCATGGCATATTAAATAAAATACATTAATGAAAATTATTATTTTGAGTCTCCATTAACGTTTTTTCATTTTGGTAAAAAAGCAACTCAAACATTTACTTTTTTTAGTTAGAATAAAATGACAATACAAACGTTTTTATTGCAACACTGATTTGTTATTTCAAAGAAAATCAGGCTGTATACAACCATGTATATTTTTTGCTGTGTTACAGAATTTCAATCTTATTTTTAAAAAAACAACAACTTGTAGAATGGAATAGAAAAAGGAACCTACCCCTAGCAGTCCATTACCTAGTTCTAAAAATTATCAGTTTAGTCCATCTTATTTGTTGCCTGCATTTATAGTGTCCTATCCAAAAATCATAAGACTAACATCAAGGAGAATTTTCCCTATATTTTCTATTTTTTTTTTTTTATTGTAAACAAATGGGATACATGTTGCCTCTCTGCTTGTACATGGCGCAAAGGCATACCATTTGTGTAATCATAAATCCACATACAATAATGTTGTTTGATTCATTCTGTTATTTTTTCCCCTTCCCCCCACCCCTCCCACCCCTCTTTACCCTCTATACAGTACTTTCTTCCTCCATACTTGCCCCCCTCCCTAACCCTAACTCTAACCCTAACACTAACCCTTCCCTCCCCCCCATTATGTGTCATCCTCCACTTATTAGCGATATCATTCGTCCCTTGTCTTTTTGAGATTGGCTTATCTCACTTAGCATGATATTCTCCAGTTTCATCCATTTGCCTGCAAATGCCATAATTTTGTCATTCTTTATGGCTGAGTAATATTCCATTGTGTATATATACCACAGTTTCTTTATCCACTCGTCAATTGAAGGGCATCTAGGTTGGTTCCATAGTCTGGCTATTGTGAATTGAGCAGCTATGAACATTGATGTGGCTGTATCTCTGTAGTATGCTGATTTTAGATCCTTTGGGTATAGGCCAAGGAGTGGGATAGCTGGGTCAAATGGAGGGTCCATTCCAAGTTTTCTAAGGAATCTCCACACTGCTTTCCAGAGTGGCTGCACTAATTTGCAGCCCCACCAGCAATGTATGAGTGTACCTTTCTCCCCACATCCTCGCCAACACCTGTTGCTTGTATTTTTGATAATCGCCATTCTAATTGGGGTGAGATGGAATCTTAGGGTGGTTTTGATTTGCATTTCTCTTATTACTAGAGATGTTGAACATTTTTTCATATGTTTATTGATTGCTTGTACATCTTCTTCTGTGAAGTGTCTGTTCATTTCCTTAGCCCATTTGTCGATTGGATTATTTGTATTCTTGGTGTAGAGTTTTTTGAGTTCTTTATAGATTCTGGAGATTAGTGCTCTATCTGAAGTATGATTGGCAAAGATATTCTCCCACTCTGTAGGCTCTTTCTTCACATTACTGATAGTTTCCTTTGCTGAGAGAAAGCTTTTTAGTTTGAATCTATCCCAGTTATTGATTCTTGCTTTTATTTCTTGTGCTATGGGAGTCCTGTTGAGGAAGTCTGGTCCTAGGCCGACATGTTGAAGATCGGGACCTACTTTTTCTTCTATAATCTGCAGAGTCTCTGGTCTGATTCCAAGGTCCTTAATCCATTTTGAGTTGAGTTTTGTGCAGGGTGAGAGATATGGGTTTAGTTTCATTCTGTTGCATTTGGATTTCCAATTCTCCCAGCACCATTTGTTGAAGAGGCTATCTTTTCTCCATTGCATATTTTTGGCGCCTTTGTCTAGTATTAGAAAGTTGTATTTATTTGGGTTTGTGTCCGTGTCCTCTATTCTGTACCATTGATCTACCTGTCTATTTTGGTACCAGTACCATGCCGTCTTTGTTACTATTGCTTTGTAATATAGTTGAAGTTCGGGTATTGCGATACCCCCTGCTTCATTTTTCCTGCGAAGGATTGCTTTAGCTATTCTGGGTTTCTTATTCTTCCAGATGAATTTCATGATTGCTTGCTCTATTTCTGTAAGGTACGTCATTGGGATTTTAATTGGGATTGCATTGAATCTGTATAGCACTTTTGGTAGTATGGCCATTTTGACAATATTAATTCGGCCTATCCAAGAACATGGGAGATCTTTCCATCTTCTAAGGTTTTCTTCGATTTCTTTCTTTAGTGTTCTGTAGTTCTCATTGTAGAGGTCTTTTACCTCTTTTGTGAGATTGATTCCCAAGTATTTTATTTTTTTCGATGCTATGGTGAATGGGGTAGTTTTCATAATTTCTCTTTCTGAGGATTCCTCACTTATGTATAAAAATGCATTGGATTTATGAGCATTGATCTTGTAACCTGCCACTTTACTGAATTCACTTATGAGTTCTAACAGTTTTCTGGTGGAATTTCCTGGTTCCTCTAAGCATATAATCATATCATCCGCAAATAGGGATAGTTTGAGTTCTTCTTTTCCTATTCGTATTCCTTTAATTTCCTTGGTCTGTCTAATTGCTCTGGCTAGAGTCTCAAGAACGATATTGAATAGGAGTGGTGAAAGAGGGCATCCCTGTCTTGTTCCAGTTTTTAGGGGGAATGCTTTCAGTTTTTCACCGTTTAGAATGATATTAGCCATGGGCTTAGCATAGATGGCCTTTACAATGTTAAGGAATGTTCCCACTATCCCTATTTTTTCTAGTGTTTTGAGCATGAAGGGGTGTTGTATTTTATCAAATGCTTTTTCTGCATCTATTGAAATAATCATGTGGTTCTTGATTTTAAGTCTATTGATATGGTGAATTACATTTATTGATTTCCGGATGTTGAACCAACCTTGCATCCCTGGGATAAAACCCACTTGATCGTGGTGCACTATCTTTTTAATATAGTTTTGTATGCGATTTGCTAAAATTTTATTGAGAATTTTTGCGTCAATGTTCATTAATGATATCGGTCTGAAATTTTCTTTCCTCGATTTATCTCTGTCTGGCTTGGGTATCAGGGTAATATTGGTTTCATAGAATGAGTTTGGGAGGGTACCCTCCTCTTCTATTTCATGGAATACTTTGAGAAGTATTGGAATGAGCTCTTCTTTAAAGATTTTGTAGAACTCGGCTGAGAACCCATCTGGTCCTGGACTTTTCTTTGTTGGTAGGCTTTTGATGACCTCTTCTACTTCTTTACTTGAAATTGATCTATTTAAATTTTGTATGTCCTCCTCGTTCAATTTAGGCAATTCATATGTCTCTAGAAACCTGTTGATGTCTTCGAAATTTTCTATTTGGTTAGAATATAGATTTTCAAAATAGCTTCTAATTATGTTTTGTATTTCAATCGTGTCTGTTGTGATATTTCCTTGTTCATTCCGAATTTTGGTGATTTGGGTTTTCTCTCGTCTTCTCTTTGTTAGAGTGGCTAAGGGTTTATCAATTTTGTTTATTTTTTCAAAGAACCAACTATTTATTTTGTCTATTTTTTGTATAGTTTCTTTTGTTTCAATTTCGTTGATTTCAGCTCTGAGTTTAACTATTTCTTGTCTTCTACTACTTTTGGTGTTGGTCTGTTCTTCTTTTTCTAGGGCTTTGAGCTGAAGTGTTAGGTTGTTTATTTGTTGATTTTTACTTCTTTTATTGAATGCACTCCATGAAATAAATTTTCCTCTAAGTACTGCTTTCATAGTGTCCCAAAGATTTTGATATGATGTTTCTTTGTTCTCATTTACCTCTAGGAATTTTTTAATTTCCTTCCTAATATCTTCTGTTATCCATTCATCTTGTAATAGCATATTGTTTAATCTCCAGGTGTTGGGTAGCTTCTGTTTTTTACTCTTTCATTTATTTCTAACTTCAAACCATTATGATCTGATAGAATACAAGGTAGTGTCTCTATCTTCTTGTATTTGCTTACATTAGCTTTGTGGCATAATATATGGTCTATTTTAGAGAAGGATCCATGTGCTGCTGAGAAGAAAGTGTATTCGCTCTTGGTTGGATGGTATATTCTATAAATGTCCGTTAAGTCTAAATTATTGATTGTGTTATTGAGATCTATGGTTTCTTTGTTCAATTTTTGTTTGGAAGATCTGTCCAGTGGTGAGAGAGGCGTGTTAAAATCACCTAGTATTATTGTGTTATGGTCTATTTGGTTTCTGAAATTGAGAAGGATTTGTTTGACATACATGGATGAGCCACTGTTTGGGGCATAGATGTTTATGATTGTTATGTCTTGCTGATTTATGGTTCCCTTAAGCAGTATGTAATGTCCTTCTTTATCCCTTTTGACTAGTTTTGACTTGAAGTCCACCTTATCTGAAATGAGGATGGATACCCCAGCTTTTTTGCTGTGTCCATGTGCATGGTATGTTTTTTCCCATCCTTTCACCTTTAGTCTATGTGTATCTCTTTCTACGAGGTGAGTCTCTTGCAGGCAACATATTGTTGGATCTTTCTTTTTGATCCAATCTGCCAGTCTATGTCTTTTGATTGATGAGTTCAGGCCATTAATATTCAGGGTTATTATTGAGATATGATTAGTATTCCCGGTCATTTGGTTCATTTTATTATTTATTTATTTATTTTGAGACGACTTGGTTCTTCCTTTATTTGACAATTCCTTTAGGATGGTTCCTCCCATTGCTGATTTGTTTCTTTGTTTTTCATCTCTTCCTCATGGAATATTTTGCTGAGATTGTTCTGTAATGCTGGCTTTCTTTTTGTAAATTCTTTTAGCTTTTGTTTATCATGGAAGGATTTTATTTCATCATCAAATTTGAAGGTAAGTTTTGCTGGGTATAAGATTCTTGGTTGGCATCCATTTTCTTTCAGGGCTTGAAAAATGTTGTTCCAGGCCCTTCTAGCTTTTAGGGTCTGGATTGAAAAATCTGCTGATATCCGTATTGGTTTCCCCCTGAATGTAATTTGATTCCTCTCTCTTGCGGCCTTTAAAATTCTGTCTTTATTTTGTATGTTGGGCATTTTCATTATAATGTGCCTTGGTGTGGGTCTGTTGTAATTTTGTATATTTGGAGTCCTATAAGCCTCTTGTACTTGATCTTCCATTTCATTCTTCAGATTTGGGAAATTTTCTGATAGTATTTCATTGAATAGATTGTTCATTCCTTTGGTCTGTTTCTCTAAGCCTTCCTCAATTCCAATAATTCTCAAATTTGGCCTCTTCATGATATCCCATAGTTCTTGGAGATTCTGTTCATGATTTCTTACCATCTTCTCTGTTTGTTCAACTTTGTTTTCAAGGTTAAATATTTTATCTTCAATGTCTGATGTTCTGTCTTCCAGGTGTTCTATTCTATTGGTTATGCTTTCTATGGAGTTCTTAATTTGGTTTATTGTTTCCTTCATTTCAAGGATTTCTGTTTGGTTTTTTTTCAATATCTCTAACTCTTTATTGAAGTGATCTTTTGCTTCCTGTATTTGCTCTTTTAACTGTCGATTGGTGCGATCATTCAGTGCCTGCATTTGCTCTTGCATCTCGTCATTTGCTTCTCTGAGCATTTTAATTATGTACATTCTGAACTCCCTTTCTGTCATTTCTTCTGCCATGCTGTCGTTGGGTTTCATTGATGTAACATCTAGATTTGTTTGCAGCATTTTCTTTCCTTGTTTTCTCATATTGTTCAGGTATCAGTTGACCGCTGTGATATTGCAGATTTCCTCTATTGTCTTATAATATCCCTGAAGATTTCTATTATATCCCCTCTTAGTCTTCAGTAGCCTGAAATCTTGGAGGAAGTTGATCATGCAGTGCTCCACAAGGGAGCTGACTCCCTAGGGGTGGTGGCCTTCTGGTGGGGTATATTCCCTGCTAGTGGGCAGAGGTACCTTCACTTGCTGATGAATGGTCATCCAGAAGGGAAGTAGGTTGTGGGCTGATGCAAGACCAGTTTGGGCCTGTGTCTCTGATTTTACGGTCCTTTTGGGAGAACCTCACCCAACAGGGAGGAGTCACCTGGTGGGGAGGTCTCGCTGGTCGGTTTTCCTCCCAGAGGTTCCGTTCAATTCACAACTACCGCCTGAGCTGGGCAGCCTTCTTCTGCAATGTTCCCAGGGACCCGGACCTACCTCCTGGGGCTGGAAGCCTCACCCTTCACAAACGAATCTCCTTCGGCTGCCTCTCCTCAGAGAAGCTGCCTGCAGTCCTGGAGCCTTCGCTCCGCCCCTCAGTTTGTCTGTGGGGCCCTTCCACCAAGAAGCCGTCTAGGACCCTGCTCTGCACTTTTCGCCTGGCTATGCGGCCCCTCCTCTGAGCAGCCACCTGGAGCCCCTTACAATCGCTCCGAGTCCCAGTGACCCGCCACACGCCTTTTCCTCCGGCAGCCACCTGTTGTTCTGTGCGGTCGCTCTAAGACCAAGTGACCCACCACTGCACCACTTTCTCCACCAGGCAGTTACCCAGAGATCTGGTGCGTCACGAGTCCCAAGAACTCACTGTGCACCTTCTTGTCCCGACTGCCTCCCGTAGCCCTGGTGCAGTCACTTCGAGCCCAAGCACCCCGCCGCGCTCCTCCTCCTTCTCCAGACAACCCCCCTATGTTCAGAAGCGGATGCTCTGGGACCAAACCACTCACCACGCTGTTCCACCGGATAGCCGCCCAGAGCCCTGGCGCAGCTGTTCCAATTCCAAGCGACGTGCCGAGCCCGTATTTCTCCTTCTCCTTTTGGCAGCCCCCTGTGTTCAGGGGTGGTCACGTTCAGTCCAAACAGCTCACCAAGCACCTTCTCCTTTGGGCAGCCTCCCAGAGCGCGGGTGGGTTGCGCCGAGTCCAAGCGCTGTGGTGAACAGCCACCTCTCCAATGCTCCCAGCTGTCTGCGATCACTGCTCCGGCGGGGGGAGGGGCGCCTCGCCGGCAGTTCTACTTTGCAAAGATCCCTGCTTTTGGGGCTACCGCCCTGTCCGGGGGCTAGCGCCCCGTCCGGGATGCCTGCCCAGTGGGAAACACTCACCCGGCTGCTTTGAGTTGGTCCCAAGTCTCTCAATATCTCCTTTTCTTGAGTCCTGAGTCCACGCTGCTCCTCCGGATAGCCACCCAGAGCCCTGGCGCAGCTGATCCAATTCCAAGCGACGTGCCGAGCCCGTATTTCTCCTTCTCCTCTGGGCAGCCCCCTCTTCAATGCTCCCAGCTGTCTGCGATCACTGCTCTGGCGGGGGGAGGGGCGCCTCGCCGGCCGTTCTACTTTGCAAAGATCCCTGCTTTTGGGGCTACCGCCCCGTCCAGGACTCCTGCCCCGTCCGGGACGCCTGCCCAGTGGGAGGGTCTCCCCCGGCTGCTTTGAGTTGGTCCCAAGGCTCTCTATATCTCCTCTTCTTGAGTCCTGAGTCCTGGAGCAACACGAAACGCAGCCACCCTCTAGTCCGCCATCTTGAATCCCCCCCCTACATTTTCTTCTAGGTAATTTCTTCTAGTCTTATATTAAGAGTATAACATACTTCAAGTCAATTTTTGTATGTTGTAGCATGAGGGTCCAATTTTATTCTTTTGCCTGTGGACATGCAGGTTTTCCAATATCATTTATTGAACACATTATGCTTTTCTGCTCTCAGCAGTGTTGTCAAAGATAACTTGACAATAAAGACATGGAGTTATTTGGGGCTCTCTATTTCATCTTATTGTTTTAGACCAGTACTATGTTGTTTTTACTACTGTAGCTTTGTAACATAATTTGAAATCAAGAAGTGTGATACCTCTCCAGCTGTTATTCTTGTTATTCTTGCTAAAAATTCCTTAGCTACTTTTTAATTTAGTAAAAATGTTAAGATGTTGTTGTTTTTCTTCTGTGAAAAATGTCATTTAACTTTTTATAGAGATTGCATTGTATCTATAACTTGCTATGTGTGAGAGGTGGACATTTTAAAAATATTAATTCTTCCAATCTGTGCACAAGGGATTTTGTCCTGTTTATATGTGTCTCCCTCAATTTCTTCCATCAATGTTTTATGGTTTTCCTTGTAATATCTTTTGACTCTTGGATGAATTTATTCCTAAGTATGCTAATCTCTTTGATACTATTGTAAATAGGATTATTTTTCATTTTTTATGTTTCATTGTTATCATAAAAACATAACTAATCTTTGTGTGCTGATTTTGTATCTCACGACTTTGCTGAGTGTTTATTAGTTTCAACAGATTTTTGATGGATTCTTTTAGGTTTCTTATAAATAAGATCATGTTATCTGCAGAGATAATTTAACTTCTTCATTTCTGATTTGGATGCCTTTATTTTTTCTGTTGCCAAACTTCTCTGAATAGGACCTCTAATACTGGGTTCCATAAAAGTGGAGAAGTGAGCACAGTTATACCCAATTTTAAAGAAAAAGCTTACACATATTCACCATTATATATGATATTAGCTGTGAACTTGTTATATCAGGCCTCTATTACATCGTGATTCATTCTTTCTTAATTTTTTGGGAGATATTTTAACCATAAAAGGATTGTGAATTTAGTTACAGATGTTTTGAATCAAGATGCAAAGTCACCATTTTTTGATATGTCTTATATCTCTTTTATGTAATAATTTTTGTTTTTTTTTAATTGAAATTTATTTGTTCAAGAAAAATATATAATTCAAATTTCCAGTTTATTATGTAGTAAAACTCTCTCTAGAGAAGTTTGTTGTTATAAAAAAGTTTGTTATTGTTAAGATTTCTGGTGGGAATCAGGTGATATATCTGATGATGGGGGATTACAAAGTAGCAATAAAACATGTTTTTATAAATATATAAACAATAAAACAAATGTTTTGAAACATTTCTCACTTTCTGATTTATTTGGCCAGACATATTAAGTATACTTTATATGGTAAATGTAGTTAATATTCAATAAAACTTCAAAAATAATTCTAAATAATTTTTAAAGCACATTTTACATTGTCTTCCCCTAGGACATTCATTCAGAAATGCTTATTGATAAATTTGTGAAACATTTTTATGGTAGTTGTCTTAGAAAATTACATAAACAAAATGTTTGACTTAGTCCTATTGTGTGGTACAAAATAGCATGGCCTGAACTAATTTATTAAATCTAATGTATACAGTATGATCCACCAGTGTAATATTATTAAGACTGCATTGTGAACTGACATTGTTGAAATCAGCAGTGGTCATATATACGAAGCCTAATCTCAAGGTAAGATTTATTATAGGTCCAATTCGATCCATTCAAGAATTTACCAGAGGCTAGATTTGTGAGTTCCAAAATTGTGATTTGTTCAGTAAAGTTAACTGTGACACATTTAAACACAATTTTTTGCCTCTTCCAGTATAGGGTTCTATAAGCCCATCTCCTTATTCTTTTAAAAATAAAATGCTGGCTGCAAATTTTTGTTATTTTTAACTAGTAAATATGCTTCTTTTAACAATAGCTAATAGTTGTAAGTTAATGCATCTTGGTATAAACATAATCAAGAAATAGCTAAGAAAATCTGAATCATATGGAATGAATTTTAAGTAGACCTTCAAGGTTACCACAAATCTATATGCATATAGATAGACATTAGGAATTGCTAATTTATTCCAATATGTAACTGATTAAAGTAACATTACTAATTGTAATTACTGTCTTTTTAGGTTATTTTGTCTAATGTCATTTTTCATCATATCCAGAGGCAAGGACAAACAGCCATTTCTGTGAACCAAAAAGTTGAAGCTCTTACCTTTCTAAACTAAGATAGGTTATGAAATATATGTCTTCTAAATAATGTGTAGAATATAAAATCTAGAATGCTATGATAAATGATCTGTACACTTTCTCAATCACCTACTTTAACTCTGTAGACTAGTTTTTCAGTTGAGAGTGACTGAACAGTCACTTTGCCCTGATTCTTTTGAGAACCTCTTTCATCCCTCTGTCTCTTTGCTATTGGCTTCCATGATTTCTGTGTCCACAGATTTGCATATTCTTGGACTAGGAAAATATTTTGGTTACAAAGAGGATATTCTATATTATGTCACATGGCAAGGTATTCTATATGTATGTCACATGGCAGAGGTAGGGCCTACCAGATATTCAACCAATATAGGTGTCAGTATACACCTGCTTTCTATAGTACTCATTCATTGTTCACAAAACAAAATTGGGTGGACTTTCTCTGAGCTGCTGTGACAACCCATATTTTACTCCATCTAAACCCCTATCAGTGTTCAGTGACTTAATTTATGCTTTGGCTTGCCATTTGCAGAATATCTGCATTAGAGTAGATCTGAGCAATGGTTTGGAGAATGCTTTCACAAATAAAGAAAATAACACAACCACTAATATCAACATCCACATACTCTAGTTGGATAGATTAGAAAATCAATGATAGCACTGAGCAGTGACGGAAACAGGTAAGGGTGGGGCACAAGGAAGGGAAATCAAACTCAGTCTGAAACACACAGGGAAAGCCTCACAGTTGGGAAAAGATGTGAGTTGTATCAAGAGGAATGAGTAAGAGTTACTCATACTGAGAAAATGGAAAAGAAATTTCCACCTAGAAGGAGGAATACCTGCAAACGCATGGTGGTGGAAAGGTCATGGAGAAGAGGCAAAGTTCAGCCATGGAAGAGTGCCATTTTGTGCCACATTTGATTTTAGGTATGACCCTTTAATTAGGGGAGGAGCATACTATTGCTTTTAGTTTCATGATGCTAATGTCAAATTTTATGCTAATTCATTTAAATTAATGTATTTACCCATCAGGAGAGGATTCTGTGTTAGAAGGATAATGTGATGATAAGGTCTCATTTTAAGCAGATGCCATAGGATAAATGAGAGATAATCAAGGTCTTGTAGCAAGATAGCAGTTTGGGAATTGATAATAGTGGAAATTTGCAAGGTATTAAAATGAAAAACAATTGATATTAATTCTGTAATTAGATGTAGAACAATACAAGTCTGAAGTCCTATCCGTGCCTGATATCTGTAGCACCTGGATCAATAGTACCAACGGTGGACTGAATATTCCATGTTTAAATATACCAATTTTAAAATCAATATGTGAAATCATTATATACAATTATGATCTAGCCTTCTACCTTGAAAATATACCTTCTCGGTGGTTGAAAAACTAGGTTTAAGATTAAAATATTTGTCTTTGGAGCGCCATGCTGGAGCATGATAACTCCAAGAGATTTCTTCCTGTCTTCAACTCCACCCTGAGTAGTGAAAGTCATGAAATATTCATATATGTACATGAAAGCTCCATCCAACCCAAACTTCCCAGAAAGACTCTTTTTGGTCAATCCTTGGGGACTAACTTCTGGAAGACTATTTGGGAAAGAGGACTGTGCACAAGCCCTGAAATCAGACTTAGGACCAAATGGGCAGAATTTGGGGATTCCAGGTGCTCAGAACATGGTCTATAAGAGGGTTGTCATCTCCCCATTTCCCCCATCCTTTGATCCTGCAGAACACTTGTCCTGACCCTGCTAACCACTTGTACAATGGATTGATCTAAATGCCATGTTTTAAGAGTTTCTGAAGAATGTTACATATGATGGAGGCTAGATTTTTTTGTTTCTTTGTATCTGATCATGGTCTTGTTATTTCTGACTTGTTAAATGCCAGAAGTGAAGCTCTCTGAGTTCTTTTTGAATGTAAAAGCTCTCTGCTTTTATGATTTCTCTAAAACTCCATAAACAAAAAGACTATTTCCTGAGACTGTCAGGTACTGCTGCAATGACAGGGTTAAAAAACAAATAAAGTTAAAATAAAAATAATTTGTTTCAACAGGAAATATCATCTTACAAACTACTTTTGGTCTTTTAGTTCATTTCTGAGATTTACTAACAAATACCCCAGCTGCATAAACAGATTGAAAGCTCTCTGCTTGCTGTTTTTGTTTTTCCTTTTTTAACTGTATTCTTTCCAAGTACATATATGTCACATTAGTCCAAAGATTTTTTGTTCTGTTCTAGTCTCTGTCATTAATTATTTGGATCACCTTGGGCAAGTTATTTAATGATTCTGTGTCTGCCATAGTCTCTTATTGTCTATTTTACACATTTCAAAGAGTTACTTACACATTTCAAAGAGTTTACCAGAATAAAGTCAATCATGAATTTACAAATGTATGAAAATTATAATTTATTATGCAAATAAAAGACTTTTTAAAAGAAGCGTTGTAGCTCATTATTGTGAAGATATTTCAATTGCTGGTCCTTTTTGTCTTAATGAAATGTGTAGATATTTATATAACTATGGATTTAAAACCAATAATAATATTTCTGATCTTCCAAACCTAAGTGACTATAATGGATAATTACTTCAACCAAAAAAAAAAAAAAATAGCATAGTCAATAATATAAATTTATTCTTTTACTAAAATTAAACTAATATAAAAGTACTTTAAGTCTTATGTGAATTTTAGTTTAAGCAAATATAAAAATTGAATATTATTTAAATATAATTTTAAGACTCATAATTATGTTCAATTAATAATATATCCAAAAACAGAAACATTTTAATATTTTCAGAGATCGTAAAATCAAAATTGATGTTTCATTCTGTATATTGGTTTGATAACATATTCTAGGGAAATTTATATAGTGTCATATTAAATATTTCATCAATATCGATTCAAATTTTCAAATAGTTAAGTACAATCAAAGGTGATTTTAATTGTTTTAATAGATTCAAAAATGTAAGAATACTGAAGATAAATAGCACTTGTGATATTATTTAAATGTTAATTTTGCTATTCTCTTCTTTCTCTAAAATATTTTCTTTAGAGTTTGTTAAATCCTTACCATTGTTAGTCTATTGTTCAATTTGAAATTATAGTAGAATCCTAGAAAGAATTTAGTTCAGCTTGTTTGACAAAGGCAGGGCCAAAGGGAAAAAAGTAGGTCCAAACTAGTGACCTTCAAGCAGCTAAAGGTAAACAAAATCACTTTTTATTGGAATAAACAATACCACCAAAAATCTTTTTAAAATTTGACTTCTAATAGTATTTTTAATCTCCATTGATTCAAAAACTAGAAAAGCAAAAAGCTCTTTTTGGACTCAGATGTCTCAGATATGCCACATGTATTTGAATGAAAGTATAGATTAATTTTGAAGTTTTTTTTTTCATAATGAATTCCATCTTATGCTTCATCCAGAATGAAGCATAAGATGGGCTCAAAAGAGGAAAAATGTGTTCTTACTGTTTCTTTGGAGTAAATGCTCACTTGGTTTTTAATATTTTATTTTGAATAGCCTTCATTCCCTTTGGGTAGCATCATATCTTTGTGAGACCTTTATGCAAAATCATAGTGGGATTTAGTGGTACTTGGATTGTATTTTGTCACCTGCTGTCTGCCTTAACCTTCTGTGATTAAAAAAAAAAAAAATCATTGCATCTTTTTTGAACTTTGTAAGCCTATTTTACACTTAGAATGACTTTATAGTGAGTAGAGAAAATCCAGAGTGATGAGAATGAAAACACATTGGTTTTACATCTCAAATATTTCTGTGACACTATTTAAGCATCCTGAAAGCATCCACTGAGAAAGTGCCTGTGGTTGGTGTAATTGAGTGTTGGTCCTCTGGACCCAGCCACACACGATGATTACCAGAGGGAGCTTGCCCATTGCTCCCTGCCGACTCAACCTATTTAATAGCATATTGTGTTTACTAGAGACCAGGAAGCATTTCAAGGATGGTATAGTTATACTTGATTTAGCTTAATAGCAGCCTTAAAAGGAAGGCACTACTGTACTGATAACTCAAATGGATGAGGGAATGGAGGTCTACTGATGTTAAGAAACTTGCCCAAAGTCAGTTTGTGAGAAGCATGCTGATTCCAACTCAAGCAGGATCTCCCGTTTCCATGCAATTGACACTGCTATAGTGTCTATGCTCCTTTTTACAACCCTATCATACTGCTAAATCTGGGGACTCCTCACAGTTCTTCCTTTAACTATGACTCATATGGGCTCAGTCCTCAGATATGTGCAGTTGTGCAGAGACACCTGTCCTTGGCCTTCACCTGAATCTTAGGTAGGATCACCCACTCAATTCTCAGCTAAATGTGACCCAAGAAAGTGCTGGTCTATTGTAAGATATGCACAGTCTATTCAGAAAGGAGACCCTTGTTTATCTCTTTTTCTGCCTCACCCTGCCTTGTCATTATTTCTATCCTAATCTAGCTACCTTCATTACTCCAAAAAATAAGCAAGATAACTATCTTTCTGTTAGGCTTCCTCTTCAATCTACATCACAGGCTGCAAGCACAGAGGGAGGGGGCATTGCTGAACAGTTCTGCTTGAAGTTCTAGCCTATTCTAGGCTTACAATGATATTAGCTAGCAGACAAAGAACATCCAGGATTATGAGAATAAAAATGTGTTGTACATCTCAAACATCTTTATATACTATTGCATAAGAGTCATTTCTTTTAAACATATTTCCAGCTTTTTTGTTAAGTAAGCCTTCCAATCATAGTTGAAAAGGTTTAGTCCTAAAAAATGGAATACTATCCTTTAGTCTATGATCAACTAGATACTATTGCTTAGTCACAGATCTTGGTGAATTCCTTATAAAAATCCATGACTGCCTCCCTTGATCAAAGCCTAATTTACAGGTATGAAAAGAGGACAACTCCCGGACTGGGGTGGAAGGAGGCATTACCATACTGTGGGGAATTTTGCTTCCTGTGACAAAAGATGAAACAAATGCAAAGGCAGAAGAATATGGCCGAAAGTTTACTGTTTCTCTTCAAGTAGCAAACTTCATTTTCTGGATTGGGTTTTCTAATTCGGGCCACTACCCCTCACTAGAAAACAAATCAATTTGACTAAGAAAGAATGTAGCAATAATAGTTTTTATATTGTCAGAAGGACCCCGGTAGGCAACAGCAGAGACAATAGCAGCAACAATTTGGTGGCAGTTCTCCAAAGACCTTGTTTTCCTGTTTAGAGCTCTCCGAAGGCTTCAAATTGTATGAATGCTTTATTAACATTTAGACCTCATGAGGTGGCTTCTTTCTGTGGATTAAAAACAAAAGGCACTCAGGGATCCGGGTTCCACTCACATCCGTAGCTTCTGCTTTTGTCTGAATTTGATATTTTTGACAATACGCCCTTCAGCAAAAAGCTTCAACAGCTTGTGTAATTATTAACATGAGTGCCGCAAACCTTTTGTACTGTACTTAAGAGTTGCCAACCTTCACTGTCAGGAAAATCATGGAAAATTAAATTAGGACAATAGATGAAATAATGGATGTGAGGGAGTGAAATCCCTGAGTGCTTTGGTCATGCTGCTAATGAAGAAAGACTTCTCTCCCCCTTTCCTCTCAGTTGTGAATGTCAGATCTCAGCCATAAAAGTATGCCTTATATGCTATTTTCCTTTTATATAAACCACTAATGATTTCTTGAGTGGATCCTTTAAAGTGGTCTATTTTAATACAATGTTTCAATACCACCATTGCATTAACAGAACTGCTTTAAAATAGGCCAACTTTCAAATAACTGGAGAAAAAGAGAGACAAAGTGAGGAAGCTATCAGATCTGTCCTCTCTTTCTCTGTGTGAAAGCATTTTTATATGGCCCTCGGTTAACATTGCATACAACGATCCAGACGTGACTATGGTCCTAAGGAAGGTATTGTCTGAGGCAATATGTTACTGATTCAGTCAGAAATAAAAACAGTTTCCCACAGAAACACTGAAGGAAATAATTCATGTATATTCGTCATGATAAGCAAAGTTTACTACAACCTCTCTAGAGGCAATTTCATTTGATTTCTAATTTTATTTGAATCTTTATATAATTTTAAATGTCTAATTATGAAATAGTACAGTATTAACAGAAGTGAAAAAAATGTGATTTTCTAATTAAATGTGAACCTTTAATGATAGACAGGTGAGTGAATCCAGTTGATTGTCAATATTAATTTAAAATCTGATGGATATAAGCAGAGAGTTCAAAAAAAAAAGAAAATGGAAACATGGTTAAGGAAAAGGAAAATAATTGTGCTTGAGAAAACACACAAAAATCCTGGGTATCTATCACACACAGTAACTGGGTGAAAACTTCCTACTGAGTGTCCTGCTATCACTTTGGGAAAGTTCAGAAGTACAAGCCCAGCTGACTCTCAGCTACTGCTTCATCTTGGAAAGATTGTTGCAAAACTGACCAGAGCTTTTGAATGAATGCTTGTGTAGTCTGGGAAAAACAGTTCTAAAGTATCTCCAAACAAAAGCCCCTTTTTATTTTTTTAGTTGTCAGTGGATCTTTATTTTATTTATTTATTTATAAGTCATTCTAAAAATTGAACCCAGTGCCTTACACATGCTAGTAAGTGCTCTACCAAAGAGCTTAACCCCAGTCCCTTTCCAGTGCCAAATATTTTGTGACATCTCATTTATTGCACATGAAGTTTACAAACATAATACACTTTTGGAATTTGTTTGAAAAATTTTAAAACTTTTAATTGATCCATACAAACATAAAATTGTGCATAAACATAGGGTACTATGCTATGTTTTTAATATTTTTATGTACTGTGCAATATGTAGTCACTTATTCACACCTCCTTGG
The DNA here is from genome assembly GCF_902686455.1 of Sciurus vulgaris. NCBI lineage: Eukaryota > Metazoa > Chordata > Mammalia > Rodentia > Sciuridae > Sciurus > Sciurus vulgaris. The sequence goes on along the minus strand of NC_136470.1, from coordinate 33,427,763 downwards.
GCATTGCATTTCTCTAGGTGAAAACATTCAAAATTCTTTCTTTTAGCTTTTCGAAATAAATGACACATTGTTATTTCTATAGTCACTCTACAGTGCAATAGTATATCAGAAAGTTTTACTCCTAACTATAACTTAATGAGAACTTTAATATAAAGTAGGAAAAGGATAATGTAATATAACAAAATTAATTTGTTTATAAATGCTAAAGCATGAACGTTCTAGAAGACCTGATGCATGATGCCTACATGTATGCCTATAGGTAGACACACACATGCACACATGCACACAGGCAACATACATACGTAGAGACAAACAACATGTGCACAGTTTTATGATGAAAATCAAGTTCAAATGCACAATGGCACAGAAATGTTACGCTGATTAACTCATAGTCATGATTAATTTAATGTCAATGAGACAATTTCTCGCTATTAACACCAAATATTGGTCATTATGAAAGAAAACAACAAAACTTTATTTCTTCCAATGCAGTAGTGTCCTACTGTGGAAATTTTAGTGCATAATAAAACTGAGAATGTGAGACTACCTTTCTGTGACATCCATCATGATCAAGTCCTGACATCCCCATTAATTGCCAGCATTGATTTAGTGGATCTGGCTGGGGAGGCAGGTGCCCCATCCCCTTCCTCAGTGTTCCATGTGCTCTGTTTTGGATTGAAGGGACTGACCTTTTCCAATAGAAAAGTTTCTTTGGTCAAGAGTATGCAAGTAGCTGTGCTCCCTGCCAGAATATCCAAACAAGTTCTGGAGATCCATTTATAGAACATAGGGTAGTAGAGGTTCCAAGACTCCAGACAGAAAAGAAAGAACAAATTGTGAAAAAATGCATTATGATTAAACCTCAAACTTCTTGTTATGAGATTTAAACTGACATTTCATATACTTGACTAAGGGGAAATTTTAAATTTTGCAAAATGTGAAGGAATTCTTCCTCATGAAAGATGGTCTCGGACATTTCAGAATGTCTTATATCCTTGACCTCTGCTCATTGCAAACTATCCTCACTGACCCCTCTTCTAAAAAAATTTTTGTTTTAGTAGTAGATAGACACAATACCTTTATTTTATTTATTTATTTTTATGTGATACTGAGGATTGAACCCAGTGCCTCACACATGCTAAGCAAGTGCACTACCACTGAGCCATAGCCGCAGTCTTGACCCCTCTTTTCTATTCACTATAACCAGAAAAATATTCTGATAAATTTCTAAAACTTCTAACAGGGGGCGGAAACTTCCCTGCCAAGGATCAATGCTTTAGAAAAATCTGCAAAATTATTTAAATTTACATTCTATAATTCAAACCATATTAAAGCTACAGAGAGTGGAAATTCTGAACCGACTTCCTCGGTAGAAGATGGCTGCAGTGTCCACATCTATGGCTTCAGTCTAGAAATCTGACTATACTTGACAAGCAGTTAAGCCTTGTAGTTACAATTCCGTGCATGCCTGATGGGGATGCTCAAGTTCAGCAACAGATCTGTCTGTTGTTCACAGCACAGCACCTACACACCCAAGTCCATTGTTGTTTGTGTGCTGTCCTTCTGTGTGGTGCAAACAAGGAGGCTTTTTGACCCTGTTCTTTTGATTTACTATAAGCTACTGCTCCAACATAGAATGAAGTACTCCTACCATCAGGGGGAAGCAATCACTTCTTCCTGCTACCTTCCTTTGGCTTTTCCCTCCATCTCCTTCTTGTTTGCCGGGAATCAGTGAAATAAATGCTGTCTAAACTCAGAAATATGACAGCTGTCTCCTACCAAAGCCAGCCCTCTTCTCTTCCAAGTTTCTACATTACACAGCAAAACATAAATGAGAAGCATAGTTGAACAACAGACCCCAGGCTATTTGTGAAACAGCAAACTCAAAACAGAATATAGTTACAGTTGTTTCCCTGAGGCTGGACATATAACACATGTAGCCATTATTTTTGACAACACCACAAATTTCACTGGAAATTTCAGGGTCATCATAAGGACACCAATAGAAATGTAACCACATTTAGACTATCTGGAGCTAAGGGTTTTTCATAGAATGACTGAATGGGAGCCATTGTGTATATTCTCTCCATTCATCAGGGATCAAGGAAATCAGCAAGGGAATCAGGAGAAATATAGTTTTCAATACCTGCTATACTCCCCACATGTACACTGAACTCTTTTCTCCTACTTAGAAAAGTTTTCTAAGGAGGATGCTCTTCACCATTTTTCCACATCAATTCAAGATACAGGAGGCTATTACTAAGGGGTTTCATATGGCCAAAGATAAGACTCAGATTTCATTTTTAAGAATTTTTTTTTCAAAATTCACCAGCTCTCTAAGGTTACTTCTCTTAACTCACAAAGATATTAGCTAGTATCTTCAATCTAATTTTTCTTTATGAAGCTTTTGATTTTCAGATAGTTTCACCTTTTATCTTCCCTTGGTAAAATTATTTATAGCAATAGGGAAATTAATATACTATGAATTGGTTTAGCACAAGCATGAGGAACCCTTGAATTATCATCCATTATATCCTCAAAGTTAAGTTCCTTCAAATTTCCACCATTCTATTGCTCAGTGACCAAAATATTCCTTTCTTTTTTTTTTTTTTTTTTTTTTTTTTGGTTTTTTTTTTTTTTTTTTTTTTTATTCATTAGGAAATTCAAATATCTCTTCTCTCAGCACTGATCTGGACTCCCTACATTAATAGTAATTAATAATTTCTAATGATGACTCTATCATTTGTCTTCCCCACCTATCCAAAATCATTTGTATGGAGAGGTTACTGTCAGATTTAAGACTGGATTTTAGAACCCCTGCCACATTTTACTCATTTGTCTGTCTTCCATTTCTTCAGCTAATTAACCACTTATCCAATTCAGGAAACCAAGTTTTGGCATATCTGCCATTTCCCATTCACCAGCAGATCACAGTATTCTCAGTAGGAACTCATTTGCAAAACACACCATGTTATATTTCCAGATCTCAGGTTAAAACCCATGTTTACAAATGTTAGATAATTCATATTCCATGGTAGACAACCTTTTGATTTAGTTCTATTACACCTCCATGTTATTTAGGCACAGTCCATGTGACACCAGCAGTTTAATATAACCAGATCAGAATAAATATTTCCTTAAACTAGTACCAACAATACACCTATTCTCAGAGTTAGTGAATACAAATTATACAGGAAAACTCCTAATTACTGAACCATGCATTAAAATCAAGTTTTGAAAAATGTGCAAAAGAGTTATTTATATTTCAGGCATGCCTTGTACGCCACCCAAGTAGAGGCCACACATGATAAGCAATTGAAAGTAGAGCTTAAACTCAGTTCTACCTAAGTCCTCCACCTTTCATCATTTGGACCTTGAGTTAATGCACATAACCATATATATTCAATGCATGTAAAGTCTCTCCTGTTTGATTCAAAATTCTTATCTCCCCAATGCCTGTTGAGTCCCTATTCCTTTTCTTCCAATGATCTAGACCCGGCAAAATATCTTGAGATTTTACTCTGTTTTCCAGCTGACAAGTTAGTGTGCACAGTATAGGTATCCTGGCAAAAGAGACACAATTCCCACACCAAGAACAAGGTATATATTGTTCATAGCAGAACAAGCTTTATGTTTGTGTTTGTTCCCCTTAACCCCTATGTTTCACAAGCCGATGTGAAGGAACTTAGTGGATGGTGCACACACAGTGGGTTTGTGTCACTGTTGCAGAATCTCTAGCTTAAAGAACATGCATTTTTATGGAGTTATATAAACTTGCTGGTCCTTTGCTTTGGAGGGACACATCGTCATTATCATACTGGACAATAAACATATCTGGTGTTTTTTCCAGACACAGGCACTACATCTATCCTTGAAAAGATAGTCCAGAACAAAGCCATCACAGAAATTTGCACTGTACACAGAAATTTGGAAGATCTGTGGAAACTTGTCTCACGAAAGACCTTTCTTGCACTTCTCACTTTGGGTTCTATAACAGAAGCTACTCTCTGCCCAGATTCCATGCTTCTGATTTTTTTCTCTTATGATGTTACCCACCAAAGTTCCTCTTCTTCACAACCTTAAGTACATAAAAATAATTTTGGAAATGTTTTGTGGATGCTAAGTAAAATACAATAACTATTACCCCTCTGTGCCCTTTTTCTATTTTCAATTCTCCACCACTTTTTATATTATGCATATAAACTCTCCCAAATAAAACAAATCATCTCTGCTTTGATCCTACAAAATATTTCTATCTGAATCTCTTTGCTATACATATGACTTCATTATTATGCTATTATATTATTTTCTATTATATACTGTCAATGTATAGTCACATGATATATAATAATTATACATTGTGTGACCTTTTTAATCAGAAACATGCAACTAGAAAACAGTTTCTATATAATTTATCACTGCATCACCTTCCACATTTAAGGACTCAACTTGAGGGATAAACAACAGAGTAATTAGTGAAGGGTTAATGAACAAATGAGATGCAATTGACCCTAAGCTCCTAAAACCATGGACCATATCTGTTTTGTCACAATGAATATCTAGTTTCTAATGAAGTAACTGAACATTGCAAATGTGAACTAAGTCAGGTGAGTATTGAACATGACAATCACCCTTTAGCTGCAGTCTGGTTCTTCCAAACTTGTTCCAATGTAAGTGATAAGCTTCATAGTCAGTTATAGCTAAGACATTTTTAACTTCCATCATGATTCAATTTACATTTCATAGAAGTCAATTAATTTGTTTATTTTTATTTAATTTTATATTGCTATATAACTTAATTATATTATGGTCATCAACTTTGCTGTATATAATACTAATTCTCTGATATTTATTGAAACTTTGCTGCATGAAGACCACCAACCAAAGATTGCCAAGAAAACCCACATGGTCAAACTTAATTATATGTTCCAGTTTGGTACAGTAAAGAACATACACTTTCATATATTTGTAAGAATAATTTAGGGGAACAACAGTGATGGACTACTGTAAAATTAAAGCTATAGAAATATAGAAAATTTGAACAATGGGGAAATTAATCCTACTGTTGTGCTACCTAGAATATTTTGTTAGCATTACTTTCATATGGTGAGAGAATGGGAGGAAGATATAGAACAATTTTAAACTACTAAGAATTTGTAATGATGTCTCTTTATCAGGAATATTTTATAGATATTTGTTTGAAATTTTTTTAAAAAACTATAAATCATTAAAAAATTCAAAGGGTCTTGTTTTTCTTGTTTTATAACCTAGAAATGAGGAATATTCAGTCACAGATACACCTTTTGCTACCCCTCAGTTACAGTTTTGTGAAGAAAAATATTATAAGGACAACACATAAAAAAAGGAATAGAGTTAAATATTTCTTTTAACTAAATTGGGAAAATTAATTTTCCCTTTCCTATCAGTCTGAAGAAGTCACAAAGAAAACTATAAAATATTTTCAACTGAATTAAATGGAATAAAACACTAACCTTCAAAATAGATGTGGGTGCATTAAGCAGCACTTGAAGAAATATATGAAACAAAGAAAGACTTAATATTGTTACTCTGTTCCTACTTTCAGATGCTAGTAAAAAAAGAAAAATGCGATGTATGGAAAAGAAGAAATAATAGGAGATAAAATACATTATCTAAAAATAGAAGAAACAGAAAAATCAAAATAAAAATTATTTCCTTAATATGATTAATAAAATTATAATATTAGAGAAAGGTGAATCAAGAAATAACAAAAATTGCCAATAAAAGTAAATCAGTAGAGATTCTACCAACTGTAAAAGGGTAAAGAAATATAAGGAACAATTGTATTCCAGTCAATTCAACAGTTTTAATCAATTGAAAACAGTCTTGAAAAATACAAAGTACCAAAACAAAAACAAGAATAAATAATATTCATATTCCTACCTACCAAACAAATTTAACTCTGAATACAAATGATTCCCACAAAATATTCCAAGATCAGATATATTTACCAGAGTAATTGCCCAAATATTAAAAAAGAACTAATATTAATTCTAGAAAACCTTTTTGGAAATTATGGAAGTTTATGAAGTATAATTGAATCTTAATTCCACAGGAAAAATAGAAATACAGGGAAGTGAAATATTTGCAGGGATGAATGGTAAGAAAAAGAGGAAAAGTGTGAGAAAGAATGACTTGTGGCCATTTGGATTTTCACCTGAGAGTTCTAGATAGGTTCATTATTTGAAAGTCATTCAGGAAATGTATCACATTAAGAACATAAAGGATAAAAATAATTAGTAACAGAAAAATTTATTGACAAAATTCAATACCTTTCATTATAAAATTTCTCAGCAAACTAGTAATTTAAGTGAACTTATTTAATTCTACAAAAACCATAAAGCTAATATTATACTTAATAATGCAATATCACCATAAGGTAAGGATGTTTTCTCTCAGTAATCCTGTTCAACACTCTACTCAAGGTCTTAACCAGTGCAAGAATGCAAGAAAATATGCACATAATAAGCACATCAATACGGGAAAAGATAAAAATTTAATATTTCTACTTCTGTACAAAATGATTTACTACTTGGAAAAATCTAAGGATATTTACCAAGAAAATTACCATAATAAGCCACTGAGCAAAGTGACAATGAGCATATAAAATCTTAGTAGCACAAAATTGTAATAAGAAAATTTACTCAAGATCTATTAAACATACTCATTTTACTCAAAGGAAATAATAATGTAGATTATAGTCACCAAAATTTCAAGACAATACAAATGTCCAAGAACAAGAAAAGAACAAATTATGTTTCATAGCAATGGATCATATGGATTTTTATTATCAATAATAATGAACAAAAACTGTATTATAAATATATGTAACAACATGGGTGAATATAACAAGGATATATGTTAAACCAAAGAAAATAGGTATGAAAGACTATATTTTAGGTGTTTTCATTCATACAAAACCAAAGTCAAGCAAAATTAATTGGTAGTAGTGGAAATCAGAGAGTGGTTGCCCCACTCTGATCAGGTGGTGATAACAATAAGAAATAGGCATGAAGGGAGTTATTTGAGTGATGAAAATATTTGAATGACAGCTACAAAGGTGTGTAAAATCTCTACAACTCATCAAACTGAACACTTAGTACTCATGCACATTACTATGGATAAATGGTAGCTTTCTTTTATTTATGTTAATTAATTTATTTACTTGTAGTACTGGGTATTGAACCCAGGCCCTCAGAAATGATATGCAAATGCTTTATCACTGAGTTATACCAGTAGTCCCTACAAAAAAATTATTTTGTTTTGAGACCTGGTCTCACTAAGTAACCCAGGTTTACCTCTAGTTGGCAGTCTTCCTGCCTCAGCTTTGTGAGTAGCTGGGATTACAAGCAGCTTGATGTTTCATTTTAAAATTGAATAAATATCTAAGACTTTTTATTGAATTTTACAGACTGCATTTTGATTCATTATACACAAATGAGGTACAACTTTTTGTTTCTATGGTTGTGCACGATGTAGATTCAGATCATTCATGTAATCATACATGTACATAGGGTAATGATGTCTGTCTCTTTCCACCATTTTTCATACCCCTCCTCCCTCTCATTTCCCTCTAAGTAAATTAAAGTTCTGCCATTCTTATCTCACCCCCTCACTACCACCCCCACTATATATTATCATCCATTTACCAGGGAAAACATTTGGCTTTGGTTTTTTGGGATTGACTTATTTCACTTAGCATGATATTCTCCAATTCTATCCATTTGTCTGCAAATGCCATAACATTATTCTTCTTTGTGACTGAACAGTGTTCCATTGTGTATATATACCACAGTTTCTTTATCCATTCATCTGTTGAAGGGTCCACATCAATGTTTATAACTTAGACTTTAAGTGACTCTTTTAGTACTAGAATTCACTATTCCAATTGTGTATCCCAGAACAGTTTGAAAAATCATATATTTACTATGCTTATTGCTAGGTGTTTTAAATGATGGAACATTACTACATATGTTAAATGGCAACATCATACTTCAAAGGTGTCAAGTGCCTATGCTCAGTTGTCAGGAGGAGAAGTGCTGTGACTTGAGAACAGAAAGAAGTGACTTGCTGCTGAAAACTTCTGCTGAAACAGGAACTTAAATTGAGCTTTGAAAAGCTCAGCCTGTGTTTGAATTGTAATCCAAACTTTTAATTAGCATTTCTGATAAAGTGCATACTGTATCTGATATAAGCTTAGCCTTGTGATTTACATTGACCAAAATAAACACATTTGGTCCACCATAGAGTTTATATCAGAAATTTAATAACCAGCAATAGATTCTCTTGGGAAGGACTTGAAATGAATATCCTCATCTTCAGTATTTGATATTATGTTCAAGTGATGGCCAACAGTGTCTACTAAAGTTAGTGCAAGCAACCTTGGTTACAAACCTACACATTCTCATAAATACAAGACTTTACGGATGCTTAATCAAGAAAGTTTAAAAAAAAACCATCACAGATATCAACAATTTCAGTTCTTTCAGAATCAAACACTGCACTGAGAATTTAGTGGAACTTCTCTGTTCCTGACATCTGAATGTTATTATAGTATTAAGTTTTAACAACTAACTAAATACAATACTCAATAAGCTGATGGATGATAGGTGGTAATTGATGAAGCAAAGCTTCAGAACAACATGTTTTACAGGGTACAGTATCCAATTTCTTGAAGTGACAGTTTTCAGTATCTTAATAGCTAAAGGATAGTAAATTGTTCACTTCATGAGCATTTTTGGCACAAACTTTTAGAAGCAATTTTCGAGGGAGGCATCTACAATGAATGATAGGTACTTAGTGTGACACTGGAGTACAACATTAAATAATCACCATGTGCAGAATATGACAGGACACGACCCTCACTGCAGTTTGTGTGCAAGGGGAGTCAAAGAAGTTCATGTTACATGGCATGTGTTTTATCACACTGAACTTAAAACCAGAGTCCTTCTAAATGATAAGGTTGGCATTTACTTAAAAGTTTAGCTTCCTATCACAGAGTTTTTAAATGGCTTTTTTTTTTTTTATCACTTATCATACAAAGCTTTGAATCATTGAAAGGTATGGGTACAGGGTGTTGCCACTGAGCCATGGAGTTCTGTCTGGAGTTCTCCATTCACACATGTGGTGATAATGGAGGCACTTCCCATATTCTCTCCAGGAAGCCCTCCCCTCTAACAGCTTCCACCTCCAGGAGAACAGGTTTGAGAATGTGAATTGCTTGGCATAAACCCATCTTAGGCTGTAAGATATACAAGTCATACTGAAGGTCTCATTTCATTAAGATAAGAGAAAATAAAAAGTAGACTAACACTTGGTCATAAACTAGACTTCACTTTTTCTTTACTTACAGTTTATCTGTTATAGAAAAGTAATCCCTTGCACCCCATTATATTATTGGTAGCAATGTACATTAGTATGGTCATTGTGGAAAATTTTAAATACACTAAAATTACATCAGTGATCTTATGGAATTAATATATAATATATAATAAATAATATGTTGCATATTATATAATATTATATAATAAATATAAATTCAATAAACTAAAAATAGAGCTATAGGAGTTAGCAGTTCCACTTCTGAGTATGCTGTTTTGAAATGGGTTTGTGGAAGAGACACCTGCACACTTACCTTCATTGTGGCACTATTCACAACAGCCAAATTATAAAATCAACCTAAGTGTCCACAGTAGATGAATGAATAAGAAAATGTGGTAAATATTCTAAATGGAAAACCATAGAGATTTTTTAAAAGAAGAAAATTTTGTTATTTGCAACAAAATGGATAGAATTGGAGAACATCATATAAGTGAAATAAGGCAGGCACAGAGGCATAAATGCTGTATTTTCTTTCCATATGTAGAATTCTTTCTATATGTAGAATCTAAAGCAATTGAGCTCATGGAAGTTGGGAGCAGAATATTGTTTGTCAAAAGGTGGCAGAGGGGCTGGGGATATAGTTCAGTTGGTAGAATACTTGCCTCACATGTACAAGGCCTGTGGTTCAATCCCCAGCACCACTGTACTAATGGCAGAAGGGGTGAAGAGGAGATCTTATTCAGAAGCTGCAAAATCTCAGACAAGATGAATAAAGCTTTGAAGTTTTTTTGTTGTTTTGTTGTGTTTTCTGGGATTTATTACACAGAATGGTGAATAGCTAAAGGATATAAGGCTGTCAAGCATAGTTTAATGTACATTTCAAAATTACTAAGAGGTAAATTTCAAATGTTCTCACCACAAAAAAAAAATATGACAAGTATTCAAGGTGACAGACATGTTCCTTAGCTGTAGTTAATTAATGAATGCTGTATCATAAATTATAACATCACTTTGTAGCACACATATTTATAAATAATTATAAATTTTCAATTTGCTATAAAATTAAAAAGTTAACCCTCTTGAAATATTGTTTTCAATGTACCATGAAATACTCTAAGACACATAAACATTTAGAAATCTTTGAAAGGAAGTAGTGTAGGTGTTAAAGAATTGAGTATGTGAAGTTGGACATCAAACGTTAAATCCTAGGTGTGCATGTGCTAAATCTGTGATGGGGGGCAAGGTTATCTAATCTTTTTGTGTATCAATTATCTCCTTCATAAAATTAAAATAATTTTGCATATGTATGTATTTATAAGCTGCTGAAATATTAAATGCATTAGTATAGGCAAAGCATTTTCTGTAGAGATGTTTTTATAAGAATTCAGTAAACATTTGCCATTATTGACTAATATTTGTATCTTTCCTTATGTGTCTTTTATAAGACAGATTGTAAAATCAAAATTTAAGAACTAGTGAAAAGAACAGTGCTCAATTTTTTTAAATGCTGATAATACAGGTTAGTGTTGCTATTATGACAGCATTCAAATTGAAAATCTTATGAGATGCCATTGATAGTGAATACTATAATTCTGACATTCATTTTTCAATAAATTAAGTTATACATTAAGACAGAGTGGATAAGGGAAAGGGTCAGAAGTCAGAATATAGCCCTTCTCCCTTGGCTGCCCTGACCCTGAAGCCTTGTGGCAGGTCCTGCAGATTTCTTGAGGGAGTGCCGCTACTGTTAGCATAAGAAATTTCAAGGAGACTCTATTGGAAAGCTCACGAGTTACTTTAGAATTACCAGGATATTCTGGAGGTGTATCCCAGGGATTTCTAAAGAATCTCAAGAGTTGACTACCAGCCTAAGGCACCAACACAGAAAGAAAACTAGGATATGCAATCAGAAAGCAACTGCCCTTCCAAGGATGATAAAATACATCTTGAAACTAAGTGTCTCTCATGTAAGTCAAGCATGACAGTCAGTCTAGACACACATGAAACTGAATTTGATTCAAGAGAATTTTCATCAGTAGGTACAAAAATAAGTTGAGACTTAGGATGTAAGGAAAGCTCTATTTCACAAGGGTTAGAGTCAACAGAGATCCACAAGAGACCATGACATTGAAAAAGACCACAAGAGTGAACCCCACAAACTTGCCACTTCCAAAGAGTGGAAACAGTCTTAAGATAATTTCATTAAGATAAGAATATTTCTGTTTTCCGTTCTCTTCAGGTGCTATGAACTCAGGTCAGTAAGTGCAATGAGGAAATGCATAGGTAAGATAAAGGAGGCCAATCACACCTTCTAAAAAGTCAGGTATCCCACTAGCAACCAAGACCCAGATGACCATGTGTTGGAAGCTGTGTATAAATTATGGATTTGTTTGAGTTGTCATAAGGCAGGGAGGCTATTTTTCTGGGAAACTCCTGGGTGAAATTCCTCAGTTGGAGAAAGCCCAGATAATACTAGTGCCCTGCCTTAGCTCATAACCCTGGGTTCAAATGCAGCCACCCAGAGATGGGCTTAACCTGCCAAGTCCCAAACAACTTATTTTTCCCATCTTTATTCTGTCTTCCTGAAGAAGCTCCCATGAATCCTTTTGATGTGTTTCACTCTAAATAAAGCATTTGAGGGTTTTTCCGTTTGTTAGGATCAGACCCATCAGATCTCTACCAACTGACAATGCCCCTACTTTGAATATGTATACATAATTCTCGTCTTTTGTGTTTATTTCTTAATATTAATTTCCTAGCCTTTATTTCCAGCCAGCCAACACCTTCAGCGGTTACCCACTCCCTCCCCATGCTGGTTGTGAGCAGGAACCATGGAAGGATAGATTGGCACTTGAATAAAAACTGAAATGTTAAATACATTGGACTAAACATTATAATTTTGGAATCAAGAGTTCATGGGTTTTATTATTACCCAAGAGTAACAGAAAAATCACAAAGGTTGGCAGAATGGTAATTTTATATCAGAAAAAGAAATGTTTCTTCAATTAAATGGTCAGTGAGAAACCAACTTTGTTATATTTTGATGGCATCTCATTATTTGCACTTGTTCAAACCTATCATTGCCACTGATATTAATAACATGTTTGTTGTGGACAAATACTCCCTGGCTGTTCTATTCCCTCTTGTCCCATCCACATGACCTTGTTTTTTCCTTTGGGAAATTTGCTCCTCCTCCATTCTTATCTCTATTATTAATGTGAAAATTATTCTATTCTTAGCTCTGAGAATATACCATGATTGGCTGTTGTCAATGGACAACATCTCTGAAGTCATTGAGAGAAAATTGGTAACTGAACTTCTCACAGGAAATACCCACTCCACAGATAACTGCAGTGAGAGAGATTTAGCACACTTCCCCCAATTAACAGATGACATGAAAAATGTGGAATATGAAATGGTTGGTGAAACACACCAGGGAGCCCTGTATTGGGTAACATGGGCCTGAGAGTAATACTGACCAGAAGAAGGCAGATACTGTTTGAGCCACAGTACAGAGGTTAAGTCAGCTAGCTCTCATGATGGCATAGTTGATCAAAATAGAATTTTTAATTCCTATTTATGCCATTTTATTTGTATATTTTGTAATATAAATGTCCCCCAAGATAAGTAAATTAATTTTGAGGGGTTCTTAACAGGAACCTACTTTTTTCATAAAAAACATATTCTAATAGCAAATTTAGAAGTGTTTTCAGCCAAATTTATGCTATGAACATAAAGTCCTAATTTCCCAAAGTTTCTCCATTACAATGTGTAGGTCTTAATTTATTTCCCCACGAATAGTTTTTGTTAGAGTAATAATTTTTAACAATGTTTAAAAATTAACACTATGATTTTAGCTTAATCAATAAGCTGGCAGGAAATCAATTCTCTGAAAAAAATGAGAAGTCATATTTAATGAATTAAAATTTGTCATATGTTAAGCTAACTTAAATATATTTAAATACAAAGAAATTTGTATATGAGAAATCTATTTTTGGCACTGCTGAGATTTAAGGGCCAGCATACTTTATTTCTATGCCCTCTAAGTCTCTGTATATTATACAATCATTGATTTGTCACATTTAGCCTTGGATTTATTTTTTTCATTACAAATTGACAATTGCTGAATGTTCCTCAACTTTGGATATATTACTTGAAACTTAAAGTCGTTCTTTTCTTAGTCATCATGAGAAACAAAGTAATATTAGTTCTCAGAAATAGCACAGGGTTGTTTGTTTCTTGTTTTCAAACTTATTTCTGACTCTGAGATCCTACTGCTTCAGAAAATTAACACATTTTCTGTTCTGTTCTGATAGCTGTTTTCTTCTGCTCTGCTTTCTGGAGCAAATATTAGGTTGTAGGTTATGATCCTTGAGGGGTACCTTCTTCCAATTTCATGACTGAATAAGTAATGATGCATGGAGAATTTTAGTTTGTTTTTAAGATTAATTTTTACATTGACTATATTTCAATGGAAAGATAGAAACAGCATAGCAACATTCTACCAGTTTAGTGGACTCAAAAAATTACAATATCTTTTTTATCATTCTAGCAAGGTGGAAATGACATAATTTATAAAAACATATGTACAGGTTATTTACAAGGACTCTTATTCATCAGGAAACTGAAATTCATTCAAATTGGTAAGCCAAAATGGCCTATACTTACAATATCATTAACTGAGAAAAAAAATATAGTGAGTTATTTACCTGTTAGAGTCCATGAGTTAGGTAAAGAAGGGTGGACAAGTTCTGATTAACCTACTTTCCAAAAAAAAGTAGTTGTAAAATGGTCTTTGTAAAAATATTAGAACTACTTTAACAGAAGTTTTAAAACAATATTTTTAAAATTTTCACCTAAGCACTTCAAATTTAGGACATTAATATAAACCTAAGACATAATTATAGTAAATATTGGGGAACTGCTTTCTCCCCTCCTTAAAATTACACTTACTAGTTTCTGGTTTCAAAATATTACAGATCTATAATTAAAGTGTAAACTTTGAGAGCAACAGTCCTACATTTGGGCCATGATTAATGATCATGGGGGATCTGACATCACTGTGGCCTCAGGGCCACACATACTGGACTGTCCCTGACTAGAAGTAGTCAAGTAGTTCTCACTATTCCTATGTTTATTGTGCGTGATTCTCTGTGATGTACATGTAGAGACACCACAGTTGATGCCATGCATTCTAATTTTGAAACTTCTAACCAAGAATATTTCAGTCAGCTGTCATATGCAATGCTTCTCATAAATATGAATAGATATCTTATCAAATAATTGTCTGTAACATTTTTATTAATCAAATTATGTTTCCCATTTCTGATATTAGATTATTAGAAATTAAATACTGGTAATAAGAAAAATAAATCACGATGCATGAAGACAGCAAAGAAAATTATTTACTTTTCCAATAAGATAGTTAATCATAATCATCTGGCATGTTGATAATACAGTTTAATTCAAATACACAATAATGAATTAGCATTGCCTTTTCATTTGATAAAGACAGTACACAGTGGTTCGATTTTTTTCAACAGATACAATGTTTATGGCTATGTTTGGATGAAGAAATATTTCTGCCCTCTAAATTAAGTGAAATGTATTATAATAGAAAAACCTGATTTAAATAAAATATAAAATATTAATAAATAATTACATCAAATACTGAAAATTAAACCAGGTTTGGTGTTGTACCCCTGTAATCATCCCAAACTAATCAGGAGGCTGAGGCAGGATTGCAAATTTGAAGTCAGCCTAGCAATTTAAAAAGACCTTATCACAAAATAAATGATAAAGAAGGCTTGGTGTAGTTTAGTGATAAAGCACTCGAGGGCTAAATCCCCAGTAATGTAAAAAGAAAAATGTTGTAAATTAAGAGCAAACTGCCAAATCTAGGAAATATATTTGCAATCAACAAAAGGACCTAAAGTTTATATAATTTTTATATAATTTTTATATAATTTTAAAATATATTAATGTCCTTAAGTTTCATGCATGTTGTGAAAAGAGTTATTCTATTTTAAAGATAAATAATATGCCACATTGTGTTTATCCATATATATTCAACACTACTGAGCTTTGCACTTTAAAATGGTTAAGATGGTATATTTTATGTTGTGTGTTTTTTGGCACTATTTTAAAGGGAACTTTTTACAATAATTAAACAGCAAGAAAAAGAAAAATTCTCAATAGTTGAATGGTGAAAAGATGTGATTACAGATTCATAAAAGAATAAAGCAGAAAGGATAAATATATCACATGTATACATATATATATAGATAAATATGAATATAGAGCAACAAAAATTTATAAGACAATTCTATCTTGTTAGGAATAAAACCTTACATTTTACTTACTAGTTTGAGGATTTGTGCAAATTCTTTGTACTATCTAACTTTCATCTGAAAATAGTGGTACTATCTCAGTGTGTTCTTGAAATAAATCAAATGCTGTATGTAAAATGTGAAGTATTTTGGCCAGGTTCGATTAAAATATTAGAGATTATTACTGTTTGTGTTACTGTAATTGTATGCTTGTTTTAAGGTTAGCTAGGCTGCATTAACAAGCAGATTTTTAAAATCTGGGGCTTTGCTGAAATTTCCTTTTTCTCAGAGGAATGCAAGGAGGATATTCTAGAGCGCTTGCAGTACTGTCTACACAGTTAATTACACGTTCAAGGGCACAGAGACTCTGCCATCTGTAACACCTGATTTATAAGATAACTGCTGTTGTTTTCCATCGAAGGTATTTGCAGTTGGGAAACAACACATAGAACTCTACTTTAGAAAGTTTCTAGACCTGATTTGAGGGCATATTTCTTGTGTTCTACCCTAATCCCATGGATCCACACTCAGAAGAATATGACAAGTAACCCAGCTTTTTGTGTAGGAAAAAAAAAAAAAAAGGTCAATTAAATTAGGGATCAAATAACTTCATAGCTCAAATTTAACAAGGTCAATAATAATATTTTTAACAAGGTCAAAATAGTGAAAATTGTTTTAATATAATTTAAAATACAGAAAATTAAATAAAATATAGTAATTATTATATGTAGATGACAATTATGGGAGATGTATTTTCTTTTTCTTGTTTGTTTTGGTTTTTGGTACCAGGGATTGAACTCTAGGGCACTTAACCACTGAGCCACATCCCCAGCTTATTTTCTTTCTTATTTTGAGACAGGGTCTCACTAAGTTGCTAAAAATCTTGCTGAATTATTGAGGCTGGCCCAGAACTTGTGAGCCTCCTACCTCAACCTTCTAAACCTCTGCAATTACAGGCATGTGCCACCACACCAGGCTGGGAGATGTACTTTCTAAATGCTCATAACTTTTGACATTTTTAATGAGGATCAAGAGTTTGTTACTTTTATAGTCAGAAAACAAATAATTGCATAAAATACGTAATATATTCTTAATTAGCCTCTTAACAACTACAAAATTAATAGCTTCCAGCTATTAAGGATCTCTTCTCATTTTAACAAGTAATTTTTTGATGAAGTTTTGACTATGATTCTAATTATTTCAAAGTTATATACTATGAAATATTTCCTCAGGGAAATTAGAAATGCCATGACTTACTGATTTTGTGTCTTTTTTATAATATCATGATTTTTTAAGTCATAGTTTTGGCTTTCAGTCAAATGGATTGCTACTTTTACATCTTTTGCTCAATATTTACCAAGTACTTTTATAATAGAAACTCCCTGAAAATCACAATAATAAGATGTCATTTGAGCCAGAGAAACATGTACATTAATTGATAAGTATTTGGAAATGTTATAGAAGTATAAATATGTTGGTCATGCAGAGTATTTATTTCTTAGTATAGATTGTGTCAGGGAAGCAGTGGGCATGTAATAGAACTCCACAATATGTAAGGCTTAATTCAAAATCTTAGTTGGACTTTCCTGGAAAAGAAAATTGAAAGAATAATGCAGGCAGAGGTAAGAACAATTTTATCTGTTATGAAATTATCTACATATGTGTTTATAAAGAACTCATACAGTGAAACACAATGCCAATTCCAAACATTGGGACCAATGTTGCTGAAATATAAGCCTATTGAAAAGTTGATGGGCACATTATTGTGGTGATGGAAGAATTGAAACTAAATCATTTAAAAAGGAGAAGATAAATTGTCTTACATGGAGTGGTTAGAGATCTAGATGTTAATCTTCATGCAACCACTATTCAAAATAGACTTATTTAAGTCTATTGGAGATCATAGATAAATAGACAGATGGATTTATAGACTTAAATTTACTCTTCAATAAATACATTTGTAAGCAGAATATAATTGCAGCAATGTCTAAAGCTGTTCATGTATTTTCCTATGGATGAACTGTTTATAAAATTCAACTACTACGCAACATTTTGAATAAAATAGAGGAAACAATGAATGAATATCACAACTAAAGGTATGTATTGATATTTATATCTGAAAGCAGAATGCCCCTTTTTCAATTGTCAGATTTGAGTGAAGGTTTTTTTGTATGAGGCTAGTTTGGAAATGTAGGGATAATGATGAAAATTATTCAATAGATTCTTATAATTATAAGATCTTAAGGCATAATTTGACATTTTGAACTCTGAATTGGTACTATTTTTTTATTTTTAAGATACTATATTTTGACCAAGCCAAGTATTCATAGAAAGGCAATAACTTACCAAAAGTAAAATTTTAAAATGTATTTATAGAATTCAGTTTATCTTTATAAATAGTTATTTTTCCTACTTCTGCTGTATTTGTGAACTACATGAAATGGCCATGAGGTAGATTTTCTTTTTTTATTTGTTGAACTGGAACAACTAAATTTGGCTAGAGATAATCATAAATTGATCTATGGTATGTAAACATGTGCAATAGAATTGAAGAACACATTGACACACTTTGTAAAGTGAATGTGTGTTAAAATAACCAAAGATTTTTGAAGAAATATTAATTTATGACTAGTGAATAAAATATAATCAAAACTAACTGCTTTTTTGTATAGAGCTATATTTATTTTGGGGGGGGATTTATTGGGTTACATTAGTATATATACATGACATAATTAGGTCCATGTCATTACCTGGTACACCCTTTTTCCCTCCTCTCTCTCTTCTCCCATTCCCATCCTCTACCCTACTGGTTACGAAGACACTTCTGTATTCATGAAAATCCCCTTTTCCCTCTTTTTTTTTTTTTCCCCTAGCTTCCACATATAAGAAAACATACAACCCTTGCCCTTCTGAGTCTGGTTTATTTCACTTACCATGATGTTATCCATTTCCATTTGTTTATGTACAAATGACACAATTTAGTTCTTTCTCATGACTGTGTAAAACTGCATTGTGTATATATACCACATTTTCTTTATTCATTCATTTACTGGAAGCTAAGTTGTTTCCATAACTGGCTTCTGTGAATTGTGCCGCTATAAACATGAGTATGCACACATCACTATGTGGTGCTAACTTTATGACTAATTGTAAGCATTTAAGTGGTTGTATTTGTCCACAGAGTACACATTTAAGAGCAGAAATAGATTGAAGAAGGGAATTTGGATTTTGAAGCTTTATTTTAGAAGGCACATTATATTTTATTTCCTGTACATATAACATAATTGAAACAGTTAAATTGAAACATATCCATGAGATAACTAACATTCATCTAAACTCAGTAATGGTGAATGGTTACAATTTTTAAACAATTTTCTTCAGGACAATAAGGAGCAATTTGAAGTGTCACAAAAATGTTTTCTTATTTACTTAAATGGTACAAAAATCATTCTGTGTTAAACTTTTGGCATTTTGAACTCATCTCCCATGGAATCTTAATCATTTTCCCAAATATTTAACCTAAAAATATACATGAACATATCTACCACCAATACATATTTGAAAAATTTGTTGGAAAATAAGAACAAGCATTAAGAAAAAGACTGTTACCCTACTCATGAGGACCAGTTAGGTAAAAATATAAGGAAATGCTTCTCAAAGTCAACAATACTTAAGATACTAGAAAAAGGAATTTCAGTAGAAAAAGAAAAGTTTTCTACCTTAAATAAGTTTTTATTTTATTTCTAAGTTATGGAATATATATTATATAAAACAATCCAAATATTTATAAGGCCAAAAACTGTGTATGTAAACTTAAAATTGAGAATAAATAAAAATTAATACATTGAAATATAACAAGAGGGATAATTTGATTATATCTTATTCATATATTTAAATAAAAATATTAATAACAATAAGTAAAGCCTTATTTTTTCCACTTATTTATATACTCAAAATTATATAGCTCAGAAGAATTGTCCAATAGGTTGACCTAAATTACATTTATGAATTACATTTATGATATTTATTATTAGCAGATTGTTAACTTTAATGCTAACACTTTTTAAAGGTACTACAAAACATATTTTTTATTATGCTTCAAATATTCCCCTGGCTCACCCACCATAATAATCTTGCTATATTCTAAGATTACTTAGCAAACCTTTTCTTTATATACAAAGATAAGTTAATAACATCCCAACTCTTATTAAAATTAGCAAAAATAAAATTTTAGAGCTCAAATTTATGATGAATTATTCTAGAACTTCAATGAAATTGCTGATAAAGCAAAAAGGAACATTTATGGTAAAGTTTCTTTACTCAGAAAAAACTTCTGTATGGTGTCTAGATTGAAAAGGAGATTGTTGGGGTCAATATATATGGCTCCCAAGGACTAAGAGAGGATGCAAAAATTAAAGAAACTACAGAGTTCCAAGTGTTCGGGTCAGGATGTTACAATCCTTCTCAAATGAAAATTTCTGAGTCTATGACAACATCTGGGAGTCCTTGTTTTGAGATGTCTTTGGATCTGTGTTCAATAACCAGATAGAGTATCTTCACTTTAATTGCAAGGTAAATGCTCTGTGTTCCAGTGAAACAAAAGAAAAAACCTTTAAAACCAAAGATGCATCTAAAGACAGATTTCTGAAATACCGAATATTTTGGAAAATATTGGGTAGAAGGATTAAACACAGGGAAGAAGGGAGAGGGAATGGGCAGCCATTCAGTGAGCATCTACTATATGCCAGGCACTGTACAAGTGCTTGGTATACTCGATGGCATTTACACCTTATAAGAGTTTGTAGGCTTTGTGTGATCAAACTCATTGTACAGACACTGAAGTTAAAGATTAAACTATCTACCCTAACCAATTGCAAAGTAATAATAAAGGTAACAGAACTAGGATCTTTATCTGAGTTTCTTATGAAGTTTGATACTCCTAATCACTTGCTGAAAATACTGCATCTTATCCACTGCCTTTGTTTATTCAAAATAACTTTCTGCTTGCAAAAGGATTAGCCTTTACATTGATATATATACAGTGATATATATACAGTGGTGAGTAATAATATAATGCATGTAATTTTTACTACAAATCTTATTCGACATTTGTATTTTAAATTTCAGGAATGTTCAACTGAAAAAGTTTCTTAGTTCAGAATAATTGTAAATAGGGGTGACGAGATTCATTGTTAATAAGAAATAATATTAGTCATCCATCTCACACCTTTTAGTTCACATATCTTGAAACACTCTTTACCTCCAGTTACTTTATACTCAGCATGAAATTATTAAATTGCTTTGAAAACATCAAAGAAATAAAGAATTACTCCCAATCTGCAACTTAACAACTGTGTCCCTGGATCAGTAAAGGAAGGTCAAAGGGGCTAATGTATTCACAAAGTACAGGAAAGGGCATACTGAAGGGGATATACTTAATCCTCAGAGTCAAATAATCATTAGCAGTTGTGATGGATAAAGTCGAATGTGCAATAGCTACAGGGTTAGTACTACACTTATTCAGATTCGTCAAATGAAGTAGGAAGTTATCAGGCTCTAGCCTACCGGCTCAGAGTGAATGAAGGATGAAATGCCTAATTCCATAAACTCTGAAGCACTTGGTAAAATCACATGATGTCTTTCTCCTCTATAATTCAAAATTAGTTTTCTATAATGTTACTAATTAATAGTGATTTTTCAGGGGAAACAACATCAAGATAAGATATTTTCAACTAGTATTATATATATATAGTATATATATAACTATATATACTGTCAACAAATTATATATACTTTCAACAATTATATATACTTTCAACAAATATTTAATAAGTACATTGTATGGTCATGTGAAATTTTAATAGTGTGTTTGTTACTTAGTTAATATAAAATATCTGCTATTGGTTTCGAAATCTAGTTTTACCATTTCCTATCATACTATATAAATATATCACTTGCATCTATAGAGCATGTTGGTGTACAGAAAACTAGAACATCAGCATTACAATTTATAGTTGTTTACAACCTGTAATTGAAAAAGAATAACAGTATGGTGACAAATTCTCTTTGAAGTTCTGTGAAAAATAGCATTCATTTTCATTTCTTTAAACCAAATTTCATATTGGGCAATGTTATTCAGTAATATTCTTCTAAATAAATTAAATTTTAAAATGCCATTGCTTGGGTAAAATAGTAGCCTCTTCTATTTCAAGAATATATATCTATTTCACTTAAAATTCTTTAAAAAAATCTAACACATCATATTGCTTAATGAAGTTATCTCTTATTTGAATTGTATTAATGGTCAGTGAATCATTCCTTTCAGACAATGTATAAATATTTAATAACATAAAGATGGTCAATAATTTAAATTCAAGGAGATTTGTACATTGATCTTCCAGATAAAATGCTATTAAGCAAAATGATTTCCCACAGGTTCAGTTTTCTTTATGACACAACGTGATGGTACATTCAGTTGTTATATTCACAATAACTAAGGAAACAGTCTTTCTCAGTGGGTAAAGCAAATTAACCGAATGCTATAGATTGCTTCTGGTCTGACAAGGGTGGGAACACACTTAACTGCTACTCAAGGTCAAACCCTGCCTTGGACAAAATCATGAAATAGGTCCAGGCGATGGTTGTCCTTCCTCCATACTCCTATAGCTCTCCTGACCTACCTCATTGACCCTAGCTTTCATCTCCCTGGGGGCTAGATCTTCCTTGCTACTGATGGATGTGTGGTGCCTAAGCAGGAGGGACCTCTTTGTTTCATGGTTCAAACTTACTGCCCTCCCTTCCATCAAAATTTACTGGACATTAGATATCAGTTGTCAGCTATAATGCAAGTTGATCACTCAATGATATTAATAAAGTTACTTAATGGTTATAAAACTACAGGTCTATTGTTTCTAGGGTGTTTATGGAATAGCTGCAAACACTTTTTAGAATGTGAATACCTTAAGTCAGAAAATTCTCTTGATCAGTAAAATAAAAAGGGACAGTGGTAAAATGTTAAAATGTTGTCATAAGGGTGTACCTTGGCCTGCAGATTATAGGTCTAGTCACCTATCCAAACTTACATCAATTCATAGCTCCAAATTTCAGTTTTATATATAATTCTTCATTATCATGACCATTAAATGAGACAATGAGATCTGCAATTGTATCATATGTATGTGTGTGTGTGTGTGTGTGTGTGTGTGTATTCTCACATAATGTTTTAAAATTTTTTGGTTTTTAATTAAGGAATAAATAGAATTCACAGGTCTTAATTAAATTTACTGTTTTTAAGTTGCTGACATTAAGTCAATGAACAGAAAGCATTTGGCAAGGAATCTAAGTAGCTCATTATGTCCATATTTGGTTTTAAGGATATAACTAAACTGTAATGTAATTGAGTCTGAATTTTATGATTCAAAGTAGCTCTGTAGCTAAGATAAAATGTTATATGATTAGTTAATGTTCTTTTTATTGTTAATTTCCAGGAATTCACAGTGGGAGTGAATATCAAGAAATACATTTAAGGCAGACCAATATTATTATAAACTCCTTAGTGCTTTCCTACATAAGATGATGGAAAGTACATTCTTGATAGAGAAATAAAATGAAGATCAAATTAGATGTTTTAATCAATAAAGTAGGACCTTTTGTTTCATTTAAGTGAACAAATCAGTACAAGTGTAAAGATTTACCTCACGGAACTTACTGTTATTTTTAGAATTCAAAGTAGTTCTATCACATAACACTCTTCTATATAACCCTGGGCTTACAAGCCTAGAAACTAAGGTGTTAAATATTTCCCTGTTGCTGTTGATACTGTACACTATTCCATAGTATATGCCCTCAATCTTCACTTGTCAAGATAAGGGTAATCAATCTCAATTCCCCATAAAATGTAATTTCCATTAGAGACAAGCAATAAACACTACCAATTTCTTGGTAGCATTGAACTTCTACAAAATAATCCCCTTTAAGAGAGACCGGGGGAAAAATACTTTATTTTACCACTGAGATACTTATATGTAGAAGCAGAAAGTCAATTCATCTTCTTATCTTACTCAGATGTCTATAATTAATGTTTGTTTAGTTTCAAGAAAAAAGGATAAAATAGAAGTCAGGGAAATTGATTGTTGCTGAAAGAAAATAGCAGAAGCATCAGTGAAAAAGGAGAAATTTGTTATTAAAACTGTACACCACATAATCTAGTATGCACCTAGCATCCTCAAAGAAGGTTGAAACAGCCCATCAATTCAAGACACGGTTGGTGATATCATATAATGAAAAATATTCTGTATATGATAAAAGTTGTGGCCTCCATCTTCAGGAAGCTTATGTTTAAATGTAGAAAAAACTGCAATTTCAGAAAATTAAAAAAAAAAAAAAAAAAACCTTTCCCAAGCATCCAAGTAAAATGTGCTCCTAACAAAAACTTCAAATGCTGTTAACGTATAGTCATAATGGCATGGAGGAATGCTTACCATGTTTGTTGATGGTGACAATTCTAAAAGCTATATCTGGCTATCACATTCTTGTTCTAATTGCTCAGAGGGTCCGTATTGCTTCCCGGACAGACTTCCAGGATGTCAAAAGTGGCTTTCCCTTAAATCTTCAGTTTAACACAGTTCTAGTCACAGGAAACTCTTCTGTGTTCACTTTTTCTTCATTTTGGATCTGCAGATGGGTTAATTTCCATTATCATCATTGTCCTTTCCAGCACTGTTCTTCCACCTTATCAACTTTTTTGCGGGGGCGGGGGTGTAGATACTGGGGATTGAACTCAGGGGCACTCGGCCACTGAGCCACATCCTGAGCCCTATTTTGTATTTTATTTAGAGACAGGGTCTCACTGAGTTGTTTAGTGCCTCACTGTTGCTGAGGCTGTTTTTGAACTCGAGATCCTCTTGCCTCAGCTTCTGGAGATGCTGGGATTACATAATTGCGTTGCTGAGCCCAGTTTATTCCACCTTATCAACTTTTATGTATCCTGAATATTCATCTTAGGCCTCCTCCATCTGAAAAGCGTCCTGTCTCTCAGAACTTGACCAAAGATTGATTTGTCCTATTCCAAATTTCTTCCATTATGTTTTCTATTGTGTCACTTGGTGTTGTACTTGTCTCTTTGTTGACAGACTCTGCTACTGTCTTGTGAATTCCTTGAAGGTCACATTTGTATTTCATCCATTATTTCATTCAATGTCTACCATGATACTTTGGATTTTGGCATGAAAAACTCATTCTCACTGACATGTACCTTGGACAGACTGCAAAAAATGCCAAAAATATGCCTTGACAATAAAAAGAAGTAAAACGTTGTGGCAGGTATTTATATTGGTATATTTAATAGAGATTTTAAAGATAACTGTTCACGCTGTGGATAATTCATAGTATTGTGATTTCCAGACTTTTGTTCCAATGTTCTCATTTCAAATGAATTCCTTTGTTATAAAAAAATAGTAACATTTTAACCACACTTAATTATGCCATTTTCAAATAGGTACAAATACATGGATAAAATATTTCCTGTAGTATGACAGCAATGTAAATGCTATATGTTACTATTAATTTTCAAATATTTTTATGTTACCCAACATACAATAAGGACATTAGAGTTTCAAAAAGGTAAGATTATTTTTCATTAAAATAAGTATTGAGGACTTCCTAAGTTGTAAAGGGCAAAATGGTCTCAGATTTATGAAGTAAAATATACAGCACAATGTTGAGGGAAAAAAGGTATAGCTGCTGAGTTCCCACAGAATAGGTGTACTTAGGTTTTAACTATTACCTCTTACAAAGTTCTATTGTAATTGAGCCACTTAAATAGTTCTCTTCTCCATTAAGTACACAACATTTTAGTGTTTTAAGCCTCTTACCTTTTTTAATGTTTTTTTTTTATTCCTAAGACAACATCTAGTAAAAAATAGGGCTTCAAATTATTTATCAGAATTCTATTGTATCAACAATTTTAACTACATATATAGATATATAATATATAGGTATTTATGTATATATACATATATAGATAGATAAAATTGAAGATATATAGCTGAGTTGTAACAATAATATTGGAATTGGCTTATTTCACTTAGCACAGTATTCTCCAATTCCATCCATTTATTTGCAAATGCCATAATATTGTTCTTCTTTATGACTGAATAATAGTCCATTGTGTATACATACCACAGTTTCTTCACACGTTCATCTATTGAAGGGCATATAGATTGGTTCCACAATCTAGCTACTGTGAATTGAGTTGCTACAAGCATTGATGTGGCTGCATTACTGTAGTATGCTAATTTTAAGTCCTTTGGGTATAAACCAAGGAGTGGGATAACAGGGTCAAAAGGTGGGTCCATTCCAAGTTTTCTGAGGATTCTCCACACTGCTTTCCAGAGTGGCTGCACCGATTCGCAACTCCACCAGCAATGTAGAAATGTGCCTTATAGAATGGAGGAACTTTAGATTATGTATAGGGAAATGAGAGGAAGGGGGGTATGAAAGATGGTGGAATGAGACAGGCATCATTACGTTTCTACAAATATCATCCAGATTAAATTTCATTAAATACTATAAAATAATATCTTCTATATATCCTATAGATAATTTTATAATCATAATAATACTTTAGTAAAGTACTATTGAATAATCTTATAAATTCTAATTAATTGTTCTCAAATACACTTTTGCAAAAAATACAAACCTTCACATATTCACTTGTTAATTACTTGAACTAATAGAATAGTATAGCATATACACAGATAAATATCAGGGAGAGAGAGAGTTGTCACAGAACCAACTTTTCCAGGCACTGAAAATGTAGAGTTGAAGAATGACTTTCCCTTATACTGTAAAATGTAAACAAAGATTCTATCTAAAAATAGAAAATAATAACCATTTATAAAATTTTTATTATTTCCAAAGATGGAAATGCAGATCAGTCTTGTTTTCAACATCACAATGATTACCTTCTATTTTATTTAAAAGCAAGGCACAATGCCTTATATACTCTTGCCAGCCTTCCAGGAAATAAGCTATCCAGTATTCAATATCATGAAGTATGATATGTGGTGATTCCTTCAGGGAAACTTGATTCTGTAGTATAACACATGTGTCTTTTTTTTTTTTTTTATTGTAAACAAATGGGATACATGTTGTTTCTCTGTTTGTACATGGCGTAAAGGCATACCATTTGTGTAATCATAAATTTACATAGAGTAATGTTGTTTGATTCATTCTGTTATTTTTTCCCTTCCCCCCACCCCTCCCACCCCTCTTTACCCTCTATACAGTACTTCCTTCCTCCATACTTGCCCGCCTCCCTAACCCTAACTCTAACCCTAACACTAACCCTTCCCTCCCCCCCATTATGTGTCATCCTCCACTTATTAGCGATATCATTCGTCCTTTGACTCTTTGAGATTGGCTTATCTCACTTAGCATGATATTCTCCAATTTCATCCATTTGCCTGCAAATGCCATAATTTTATCATTCTTTATGGCTGAGTAATATTCCATTGTGTCTTAATGATGACTTTGTGTATGAGAACTAACAAGTCTTTATAGCATAGAACATGAGAGGAAATGAAAAAGCTCTTATGAGGACACTATTATTTATGCCAAGTGATTCAAGTGTGATTTGCAAATCATTTAATGTTACCAAAACTATTCAATGACTATTTAATTGTATATTGTTACATTCTCATTATAATTTCCTATATATTTCTGGTGTCTAGGAGAATTAGTCGTATCAACTTAGAAACTGTTCTTTCATATTATTACCTAATAACATAAAATAATATCTTCTGTTTTAATTTGTAAGGAGCACTCTCTCTTAGTTCTTTTCAAGCCTCCTCTCCTTTTCTCTCTCTCTTCTCCCCTTGCTACCCTCCTTGCTACTATGTAAATGAAATTTCTTTTCAATGAAATCTATAGTGCAATGAATTATTTCTTCCTCATAATATTACTTCACTGTGTGAATTAAAATCTATTCACTATATTTCTCATATGGATCACAAAGTGTAGGCATGGTTCCTACACTTTATAGTATAATCTTACACTAAGTCAGTATGATGGCATATTTCAGAAAGAAAACATACAAATATTTGTTGAATATCTTCAATGCCAAGGTGCCATCATCTTCATTGATGACAGCTGCCTCTTCCACATTATCAGCATATCTACTACATTTCTTTAATACCCTCCTGTGTCAAGCCTTTCATTTAATTCACAAAACAATCCTAAGAAGCAAATAACAGGGTTTCAGTTCTGTGCATGAGGATTATGAGGATCAAAGAGATGAACTAATCTCTTTGATTAATCCTAAAATTAAATGATGTGTTAATATTTGATCATCTATATTTTTATGTATCCAATGTTGAGCTTTTCTCAATATTCCATTCTGAAACAAAGCATTTGGAAAGTTCATTTAAAAACTTGTCCTTTAAATGTTTTATTTTTCAATTCTGTGCTTCTAATAATAAATAATTTATAATCAAATTCACAAGGATAATTTAAAAAAAGGGATATTTAATTTTATGGGGAGTTCATAAAGCAATATAATTCACGCTATGTTCTAAAATTTGATGAAGCATCAGTATTTGATAAACTATAAGTATTTTCTTTATAGCTGTTTAGATGACATCAACACTAGAGAATCAGAATTTGTTAACAGCAGCTCAGCAGAGAATTGCAAGTTATTAGGTAAGTTTTTGTGTGTGAGTGGTACTGGAAATTGAATCCAAGACCTCAAACATGCTAGGCAAATACTGTAGCACTTCATTCCACTGCACCTTAGTAGGTCAGCTCTGGAATTTTGTGACTCCTCCTCCATGGAAAAAGCCCTACTTCTAGGACGCTCTGAGCTTTCTCAACTGGTATGGATTACATTGGTAAAGCCTCTATTGGAGACCTGTGAAGTGTCAATCAGAGAAATGCATGCTCCCATTCACTTCTATGCCTCTGTACTTGCCTACTTTACCCTTAGCTAATTGATGAGATTTTAAATATTTAAAAGCAGGGACCAACAAGATACTTTAAGGTTTTTTCTTTTTTCCTTCTGTCTGTTTATTTTTTAATGTCACTTGTTTTAAAAAATCTAGTTCATCTGTGCTTTCCTTTAATCAAGTTCTACAGATTGCCAATTACAGAAGTAAACACAGTAATTATTTTTGGATAGTTTGATTTTCTTCAACATATGTGGCAGTAGAGCTGAGCTCAAGTTTAAATATTAGGCCACTGTAAATTTTTGATATATGCTCCTTAATAAGTCAAGTTCATTCTGAAATCAATTTCCACATTCAACCTCCTTAGAACTTTCAATCATATTCTATATATTGTTAGACATATGCATGATTTCATAAGTAGTTATTGACTGCGAGGGAATGGATTAAGATGTGGATAATTTTAATCTTGCTCATTTAACAATGCATTTAATTTTCTACCATACACACAATACACATAGGCATCATGTGGCTTTGGAAATAAAAATTCTGTTGGTATTCCAGCCATCAACATTGTGTACTTTGTTTCAGTGACTATTGAACAAAAAAAGAGAAAGAGTGTGTATTTACTTTAGAGAAAAAAGAAGACCAAGAAAGATACTATAGATAAAGCATAACAAAAACAAATAAGCAAAATATGTAAAGAATAATAACAGTATTGATTTTTCAGGAGACATTATATTAGGAAGTAAATTCAAAATATCAGATGAGTATTGAGAATGGTTTTTCCATTTAACATATAAAATTTAATGGTTAAGTATTATGTATTCTTAAGTAGAAGACTATCAGAAGACAATGTTTATATAAAAGTTTAGTTCCCAAAATAAACATAAGAAAAGTAGAAGTGAGATAAAACTGAAAGCAATAAGTTTGTCAGTAAGTTTTGAAAATTCAT
Organism: Sciurus vulgaris; assembly: GCF_902686455.1. NCBI lineage: Eukaryota > Metazoa > Chordata > Mammalia > Rodentia > Sciuridae > Sciurus > Sciurus vulgaris. Next base: position 33,398,181 of record NC_136470.1, on the reverse strand, counting down.
TCACTGGTGATGATGAGATTCTGACATTAATTAATTATAAAAATTAAAAAACATGACAACCCAAAGCTAAATTGTCAGCATTTTCAAGATTAGTTTAATTTTCTTTTTTGCTTTTTTTTTCATATATTTTCCTTCTCCAGTATAATACTCTTTGTTTTTCTATGGGTAAAATTGTAACAATAAACAATAAGAATTAAAATATTCTTTCTAAGAGCATATATTCACTCAAGGGATATACCTATAGAGATGTTTTTATTTTTCATAAATTATTTAGAGGAGAAAAAGTTTTTTTGCTATCTTAATCATTTTTTATTAATTTTTTTATTTGTTCCAATTAGTTGTACATAATAGAATGCATTTATACATTTTGATAGGTCATACATAAATAGAGTATAATTTCTCATTTTTCTGATTGTACATATTGCACCATCACATGTGAATAAAGTCTTTTATGCCATTACTTAAGATTGAAATTATTGAGTCCAGATAGTAGAAATTTCAAGAAAAAGAGAAGTCTACATTCTCTGTCTGCATTTCAAATAAATACAGCACTGTAGAAATCACAGTTACTATACTTCCTGTGGTTTTCATGCACATGATGGATCAACAGAGCTACTTTCATAAATTCTTATCAATATATGAAGTAGTCTTAATGAAAATTGACAATTGCTATAATTTACCAACAAAACTGTCAAGGAACAAAGGACACAAAAATATCTTATTGATGACAAAGACTAGCACAAAAGTAAACTTCTAATAATGAAATTCATACATTACACTTAGCCTCAATATATGTAGGTAATTCATGAACACTGATGATTTATTGTAAGAGTTCTCCTGAAGAGCATTATTGGTATTTATAAATGAGAAAACCCCATATAAATATAAAGAGTCAGGAACTTACAATGTAATCTGAATTTCCTTCCCCCATTATGTATGTGAGACGGAGATGCAATCATGCCTCCATTCTCTGGGTACCCTTCTTCTTATCTTTATAGCATGACTTTCTGAGTTGATGTCAAAGGAAGTGTTGATCCCACCAAAACTGTCATATCATAATAAAAAAGACTTAGTTCCTTCATGTAAGTGATCTGGAAAATTGACCATAGTTTGTGGTACAATACTGAGGAGACTATTCTCCAGGTATTAAAATGAATCAGGAAGTGCAAACATTTAGAGTACATGGTAGAAAACAAAAGCAAAAACTAAACCTTTTGCTGATCATGGAAGTGAGCAAAAAAGAGGATATCATTGAACCAAGAGGACAGGAAGAAACTCTTGGAGGTGATAGATATATTTAAGCAAAAATTGTGAGTGATTCATAGGTATATGCTCATCTCCAAGCTCATCAAGTCATATACAGGAAAGTGTACAGCTTTGCATTTCAGACCTTAATGACAATGTTTAAAGATAATAGCATGGATTGAAAGACATATGTATCACTGACAAAAAGAGCCATGCTGAATAAAGGTAGACTCAAGGTTCTCTTTGTCAGTGATACATGCCCTATTCACTTGTCTTCTTCCACCTGTCCTATTTAGTTCTCCTCCTCCCCTTTTATCTAGATAGATGGACAAGAGAGGAGAGAGAGAAAGATGATATTCATAAATATGGTATGAATGGGGCAAGAGGAAATTTTCTCCTTTCTGCATTAAACAAGGGCACATAAACTTGGTCAGCTTCCCTGAATCTCCTATAAAGGCACAGAGATTCTCCAGACCAGGGCACAGCACATTTCTTTGTTGAGGAGAAGGAAATAGGGTCTTCTGAGTTCTTTTAGGGAGGAATAAGCCCATGCTGGGGAAATATTTGAAGGAGGAAGATGGCTCCTTCGAATGGAAAGGAAGTTCTCCATTTCATGGTTTTTGCCTCAGATATACTGCCACACTTAGAAAGAAGAGAACTGAACTGTCACTGCACAGATGCCACTGATAAATCCTACATTGTTTGCTTCACGTTTTTTTTTAAATTTTTTTATTATTATTTTTTACAGACTGCATTTTGATTCATTGTACACAAATGGGGTACATCATTTCGTTTCTATGGTTGTACATGATGTAGAGTCTTACCATTTGTGTAATCATACATGTACATAGGATAACAATGTCTGTCACATTCCACATTTTTTCATACTCCCCTTCTCATTTCCTTCTACATAATCTGAAGTTCCTCCATTCTTCTCTTACTCCCCACTCCCCCACCCCCATTATATATCATCATCCGCTTATCAGGGAAAACATTCCGCCTTTGATTTTTTGGGATTGGCTTATGTTACTTAACATGATAATCTCCAATTCCATCCATTTATTTGCAAATGCCATAATATTATTCTTCTTTATGACTGAATAATAGTCCATTGTGTATATATACCAGAGTTTCTTCACACATTCATCTGTTGAAGGGCATCTAGGTTGTTTCCACAATCTAGCTACTGTGAATTGAGCTGCTACAAACATTGATGTGGCTGTGTTACTGTATTATGTTAATTTTAAGTCCTTTGGGTATAAACCAAGGAGTGGGATAACTGGGTCAAAAGGTGGGTCCATTCTAAGTTTTTTGAGGATTCTCCACACTGCTTTCCAGAGTGGCTGCACCAATTTGCAACTCCACCAGCAATGTGAAAGTGTGCCTTATAGAATGGAGGAACTTTAGATTATGTATAGGAAAATGAGAGGAAGGGGGGTATGAAAGATGGAATGAGACAGACATCATTACCCTATGTACATGTATGATTACATGAATGATGTGAATATACATTGTGCACAATCATAGAAATGAAAAGATATACCCCATTTGTGTACAATGAATCAAAATGCAGTCTGTAAAAAATAAAAACAAATAATAATAATGATAAGGACAGGGAAATGAAATATTTGCAGGGATAAATGGTAAGGAAAAGAGGAAAAGTGTGAGAAAGAATGGCTTGTGGCCATTTGGATTTTCACCTGAGAGTTCCAGGTAGGTTTATTATTTGAAAGTCACTCAGGAAATGTATCACATTAAGAACATAAAGGATAAAAATAATTAATAATACAAAAAAAATCTATTGACAAAATTCAATACCTTTCATAGTAAAATTTCTCAGCAAACTAGTAATATAAGTGAATTTCTTTAATTCTACAAAATCCTTACAACTAATATCATACTTCATAATGCAGTATCACCATAAGGTAATTATTGCTTTTGTTCTTGATAATAGCCATTCTAATTGGAGTAAGATGAAATCTTAGAGTTGTTTTAATTTGCATTTCTCTAATTACTAGAGATGTTGAACACTTTTTCATATATTTATTAATTGCCTGTGTGTCTTCTTCAGTAAAGTGTTTGTCCAGTTTCTTGGCCCATTTACTGATTGGGTTCTTTGTATTTTTGGTGTAAAGTTTTGTAAGTTATTTATAAATTTTGGAGATAAGTGTTCTATCTGAAGTGCGTGTGGAAAAGATTTTCTCCTACTCCGTATGCTCTCTTTTAACATTGATTGTATCCTTTACTGAGAAAAAGTTTTTTTAGTTTGAGTCCATCCCATTTATTGATTATTGCTTTGATTTCTTGTGCTTTGGGAATCTTTTTGAGGAAGTCTGATCCCTAAGCCAACATGATGAAGATTAGGGCCTACTTTGTCTTCTATTTGTTGCAGGATCTCTGGTCTAATTCCTAAGTCCTTGATTCATTTTGAGTTGAGTTTTGTGCAGAGTGAGAGATAGAGGTTTAATTTCATTTTACTGCATGTGGATTTCCAGTTTTCTCAGCACCATTTGTTGAACAGGCTATCTTTTCTCCATTGTATGTTTTTGGTTCCTTTGTCTACTATGAGGTTACTGTATTTATGTGGATTCGTCTCTGTGTCTTCTATTCTGTACCATTGGTCTGCCTGTGTATTTTGGTGCCAATACCATGCCATTTTTGTTACTATTGCTCTGTAGTATAGTTTAAGGTCTGGTATGGTGATACCTCCTGCTTCACTTTTCCTGCTCAGGATTGTTTTGGCTACTCGAGGTCTCTTACTCTTCCAGATGAAGTTCATGATTGCTTCCTCTATTTCTATGAGGAAATGTCATTGGGATTTTAGTTGGAATTGCAATGAATCTGTATAGCTCCTTTGGTAGAATGGCCATTTTGACAATATTAATTCTGCCTATCCAAGAACATGGAAGATCTTTCCATCTGCTAACGTTTTCTTCAATTTCTTTCTTTAGTGTTCCGTAGTTTGCATTGTAGAGGTCTTTCACCTCTTTTGTTAGATTGATTCCTAAGTATTTTTTTTTTTTTGAGGCTATTGTGAATGGAGTGGTTTTCCAAATTTCTCTTTCAGAGAATTCCTCACTTATGAATAGAAACGCGATAGATTTATGTGTATTGATTTTATATCCTGCTACTTTGCTGAATTCATTTATTAGTTCTAGAAGTTTTCTGGTGGAGTTGTTTGGATCTTCTAAAAATAGGATCATGTCATCAGCAAATAGTGACAACTTTAGTTCTTCTTTTCCTATTTATATCCCTTTAATTTCTTTGGTCTCTCTAATTGCTCTGGCTAGTGTTTCAAGGATGATGTTGAATAGAAGTGGTGAAAGAGGACATTCCTGCCTTATTCCAGATTTTAGAGGAAATGCTTTCAGTCTTCCTGCATTAAGAATGATGTTGGCTGTGGGCTTAGCATAGATAGCCTTTACAATGTTGAGGTATGTTCCTACTATTCCTATTTTTTTCTAGTGTTTTGAGCATGAAGGCATGCTGTATTTTATCAAATGCGTTCTCAGCATTATTGAAATAATCATATGATTCTTAACTTTAAGTCTATTGATGTGATGAATTACATTTATTGATTTCCGGATGTTGAACCAACCTCGCATCCCTGGGATAAATCCCACTTGATCATGGTGCACTGTCTTTTTAATATATTTTTGTATGTAATTTGCCAGTATTTTGTTAAGAATTTTTGCATCTATGTTCATCAGAGATATTGGTCTAAAGTTGTCTTTCCTTGATGAGTCTTGGTCTGATTTTGGTATCAGAGTGATACTAGCCTCATAGAATGAGTTTGGAAGGGTTCCCTCTTTTTCTATTTCCTGGAATATCTTGAGGAGTATTGGTATTAGTTCTTCTTTAAAGGTCTTGTAGAATTCGGCTAATAATGTATCTGGTCCTGGGCTTTTCTTAGTTGGCAGGCTTTTGATGGCTTCTATTTCGGTGCTTGAAATTGGTCTGTTTAAATTGTATAGGTCTTCATGATTCAGTTTGGGAGGATCATATGCCTCTAAAAATTTGTCAATGCCTTCTATATTTTCTATTTTGTTGGAGTATAGATTTTCAAAGTAGCTTCTAATTATGTTATGTATTTCAATGGTGTCTGTAATGATCTTTCCTTTTTCATCATGAATTCTAATAATTTGAGTTTTCTCTCTCCTTCTCTTCATTAGCATGGTTAAGGGTTTATCAGTTTTGTTTACTGTTTCAAAGAACCAACTTTTTGTTTTGTCAATTTTTTGAATTTTTTCTCTTGTTTCAATTTCATTAATTTCAGTTCTGATTTTAATTATTTCCTGTCTTCTTCTATCTTTGGTGTTGATCTGTTCTTCTTTTTCTAGGCCTTTGAGATATAAGGTTAGGTCATTAAGTTGTTGACTTTTTATTTTATTAATGTATGAGCTCAATGCTATGAACTTTCCTCTTAGTACTGCTTTCAGAATGTCCCAGAGATTTTGAAATGTGTGTCATTGTTCTCATTTACCTCTAAGAATTTTTTTTTATTTCTTCCTTAATGTCTTCTGTTATCATTGCATCATTCAATAGCATATTATTTAGTCTCCAGGTATAGGAGTAGTTTTTGTTTGTTATTTTATCATTGATTTCTAATTATGGTCTGATAGGATACAAGGTAGTATCTCTATTTTTTTGTATTTACTATTGGTGTCCTTGTGGCACAGCATATTGTCTATTTTGGAGAAGGATCCATGAGATGCTGAGAAGAAAATATATTCACTCAATGATGGATGAAATACTCTGTAAATGCCCATTAAGTCTATATCATGATTGTATTATTTAGTTCTATAGTATCTTTATTCAGTTTTGTTTGGAGGATCTATCCAGTGGTGAGAGTGCTGTGTTAAAGTCCCCCACTATTATTGTGTTTTGGTCTATTTGATTCTTAATATTGAGAAGAGTTTGTTTGATGTACATAGATACTCCCTTGTTTGGGGCATATAAATTTAAAATCATTTTGTGTTGCTGATTTATACTTCCCTTAAGCAGTATGAAATGTCCTTCTTTATCCCTTCTGACTGACTTAGGTTTGAAGTCCACTTTATCTGATATGAGGATGAAAACCCCTGCTTTTTTACTGTGTCCATGTGCATTGTAAATTTTTTCCCATCCTTTCACCTTTAGTCTATGGATGCCTTTTTCTATGAGATGAGTCTCTAGAAGGCAGCATATTATTGGGTCTTTCTTTTTAATCCAATCTGCCTGTCCATGTCTTTTGATTAATGGGTTTAGAACATTAACATTCAGGGTTATTATTGTGATATGATTTGTATTCCTGGTCATTTGGGCTTATTTTTGGTTTTTAACTTGACTTGGTTTCTCCTTTGACTGTTTTTTTCTTTAGTGTAGTTCCTCCCTTTGCTGATTTGTATTATTGTTTTTCACATCCTCCTCATGAAATATTTTGCTGAGAATGTTCTGTAGTGCAGGCTTTCTATTTGTAAATTCTTTTAACTTTTGTTTGTCATGAAAAGATTTTATTTCACCATCAAATCTGAAGGTAGTTTTTCTGGGTATAGGATTCTTGGCATCCGTGTTCTTTCAGTGCTTGAAATATATTGTTCCAGATCCTTCTTGTTTTTAGGGTCTTGGCTGAGAAATCTGCTGATATCCGTATTGGTTTCCCCTTATAAGTAATCCAATGCTTTTCTCTCGCAGCCTTTAAAATCCTGTATTTACCTTGTATGTGAGGTATTTTCATTATAATGTGCCTTGGTGTGGATCTATCATAATTTTGTGGACCTGGTATTCTTTAAGCCTCTTGTATTTGATTTTCCAATTCATTTTTCAGGTTTGGGAAATTTTCTGATATTATCACATTGAACAGGTTGCTCATTCCTTTCGTTTGTATCTCTGTGCCTTCCTCAATCCCAATAATTCCTAAGTTTGGTCTTTTCATGATATCCCACAATTCTTGGAGTTTCTGCTCATGATTTCTTAACATCTCAGTTTTTTTCAACTTTATTTTTAAGATTAAATATTTTGTCTTTATTGTCTGAGATTCTGTCTTCCAGGAGATCTGTTCTGCTGGTGATGCTTTCTATTGAGGTTTTATTTTGGTTTATTGTTTCCTTCATTTCAAGTATTTCTGTTTTTTTTTTTTTTTTTCCTTCAGCATCTCTATCTCTTTATTGAAGTGTTCTTTTGCTTTCTGTATTTGCTCTTTTAACTGTTTATTGGAGTGATCATGCATTGCCTGCATTTGCCCTCTTATCTTTTGCTTCATGGATCATTTTAATTATGGAGATTCTAAACTCTTTTTCTGTCATTTCTACTATCATGCTGTCATTGGATTCTATCAAAATAGCATCTTGATTTGTTAGGGACACTTTCTTCCCCTGTTTTTTCATATTGTTTCTGTATATTCCCCTCTAGCAGTGAAGATCAGAGGTACTGAAATTTCTTCCCCTGCAGGCTTATTGTGCCCCTGCAGTTTTCCAGTACCTCTCATTTGAGGGGGAGATTAATATTAGCAGCACCCAATACAGAAGAAATGCAACCCTGAACCAGAGAGCCCCTATAAAGACTTTAACGTTATTGTAATAACAGGATAGGTTCAATTATTGTTTACAGTATTTCTAGTGGTGAATGAAGAGGATAGGGAAGGTGTAGGATGTAAGTGAGTAATAGAGGTACCTATCAAAGGGCCTCCAGTCTCCTGTAGGTGTCTCAGGAAGGGAGCCACCTTTCCAATGATGGTGGCCATGCCTTCAGGAATAATTTAAAATGCCTGTACCAGCCTCCAAAGAAGCTGGGGAGCCACAGTGAGGGCATGCTCTGTCAGCACAGGTGGGCAGGAGAGCTCAGTGTCAGGTGTCCATCTGCGGTGGGACAGGGGGCCTCTTGTGTCAGTTTGCCTACTTCAGGTTTTGATAAAATAATGTATCAACATGTGTCCTGTATTTTAGCATGATATTTAATAACAGAAATCATGGAAGATCAGCTTAAATATTCCCACAACTGATGGAATTTTACTGATCCCTAGACTATATTTTTATTCTAGTTTATTTCTCTAATGCCATATATATTTCCTATTAGACTGCTCATCAAAATTTAGGACAGCTACTTATTTAATATATTTTAATAGGAAAATAACTTCAAGGTTGCTTCTTCTCATAGACTTGAGATGTATTTATTTACATTTAAATATTCTTTAAATGTTCATAGTCATTTGAAGTTAGAATTTATCCATTTATTTTTGAAAATCACTTTTATGACACCTATATTTTACCTATTCTTGTTCTGTGATCTCCTGTTTTATCAAATCCAATTATCAATGATGGGGTTCAATGAGAGTTGTTTTATTAATGTGTAATATATTAGAGGGGTATATCAAAGTCTCACATCATTCTGTAATAAAAAATCATAGGCCTGGAAATCCTACAATCATACTTTGCAGGTTATTTCTCAGGTACTGACTTGGTGTAAATATCTCATCTCTTTGGGTCACTTATCTCTTATGTAAGTGAGGTTCAGTAAATTTTTACACAAAGTGCTGAGGCCAATGCCTGGTTAGCTGCAGGAATTCCAATCTGGTGTGTATGTGCATGTGTGTGTGGGCAGGTGTACATACATACATATGTTTGCAGTGATGTGTAGATAACTTGAAGGCAATACATAGTTAGAAACCTTTAAACAATAAATACCAGAAATTAATTTATGAGCTAAAGTCCAGCTTATTCTTTCATCTATCCATTTACATATCGATTCTGCAAATACATGCTGACTGCCTGATATTATCCTCAGTAATAAATGGGCCACCATCTTTGCCACTGAGAAGCTCACATTTTGAGTCACAATCAGGCTCAAAAGCAAATAATAATAATATTATCATGATATTGTATTAAAATGGAAATGAAACTGAGTACTGTATGGGTGGGGATATCTGGAAGATCCAGTATTGTTGCAGCTTCAGTGATGAATATTGACTGTCTTCTGTTTGGAGGTGAGACATGGAGAGTTCATTAAAGCAGCAGCATCAAGCAAAGTGTTTACTGCAAACAATTATGGTAAAACCACGTTTTCCTAGACCATAAACTGCCTCACAGTGGAATGAAAACAGCTCAGCTAAATTTATATTTTTCTTTAGGAATAAATGGTGAATGAGTGTGTACATGTGGGTATATGGAGTGTCTGTTGCTATATAACACTAAAGTGGAGGAGGGAAAAAGTGAGTGATATTCATTATGTGAAGCAATTTTCAAAATGCATATATTTAAATTATAAGTGCCCTGCGAAATGCATTTTCCTACACTTTTGTATATATAAGTGTGAGTGTGTGTTCTTTAGCAGTATGAAAAGCTGAGGTTGATCTAAGACATCTTCTGCTCAGTAACCATGCTAAGAAACATGATGCATTGTCATTGTACAGAGCAGTTATACTAAGAAACAAGAATGAAATTGGTTTCAGAAACTCATAATAAGCCTTAAATAAAAATCATTGTTCCACCTTTCAACCTCTGCATTGATAACAAAGTGTATACGCTGGAGAAGGAAGCTATGGTTCCATGATGATTTTTCACAACACTGTCCATCACTGCTTTTTTCAATCGTATTCAACTACAAAGGGAGAACGTAATGGAACTACACTATAGCATGTATTTATAGAATGAAAGTATTCAAGAGTCAGATTTTTTAAATAATTCATTTGTTATCGTGACAAGCATAAAATTAGGATCTGCCATTATGCTAATTGTTATCTATAAAAAGACCAAGGGAGTTTGAGGAAAGCTGACAAGGAAATAGACATTGAAAAATGCAGGATGCTAAAAAATTTTTTGAAGATTTTTAAGCAATAACTATGTCAGATTTGGCACTAGAAAGATAACTCTGGCATGAAGATAAGTAGGTGAAAAAATATTAAACTATAAAACAGGGTAAAAAGTGTTGGAAGATAACAGAAACCAGCTAAAGGAAAACAGAAAAGTGCTGGAGGCAGCAAATCAGATTAGCAACTCAGTCAGGAGGTTCCTGGGCCAGAGGCAACCACAGAGCACTATAGACCCATCTAGGGCTGAATTCCCTGCAGGGAGTCCCTGGATGCTCAGACAGTAGCAAAGAGGAAAAGGGGAGGTAAGTGCAGTACTTGAGTTTCCTTTCAGTGCCCTCAGTATCAGAAGAGGGAGAAGCAGATACAAGCCAGGGAAACAGGAAAAGAAAAAAAAAAAAAAAAAAAAAAAACCCAGAAAATAAGCTATTAAACAGTCTGAGCATTATAAGGTGTGAGTGAATGAAGCCCTGTTTCTCCCTCTCTTCTGGTATTCACATGCTCAACACAGCCTTTCTGAAGTCATTGGTAGGTTTACTGTTTGCTGAAATAGTTAGAAAATAAAAAGATAAAAATAGGAAAGTTTTTTCCAATCTTAAAGAAGAAAGAAAAGTGCAAGCAAATTTACAAAAAGTTTTATTTTAAAAACATGAAGGGGCTGGGGAGATAGCTCAGTTGGTAGAGTGCTCACCTCACAAGTACAAGGCCCTGGGTTTGATCCCCAGCACCACAAAAAATTAAAAAGATTTTAAAAAATGAAGAAAAGCAAAGACTGAAAAGATTGTATGCTGATACATAGCAAGAATGTATGAGGAAATCAGAAACCTATTCTTTGCTTTTCAGAATAAAATTACATATCTAATAATCTAGCGAGAAATGCTGTGCTATACGTAAGCATTATTCTCTCTCCTTCTTTCTCAGTCTATTTTACTCTTACCTTATACACTGGTAGACAGAGGAGGGAAGTAAGGTTTGTCTGAATATTTATTCCCAGGTATTTTTATCACAGGATCACCTTGGGTGACTGTGAGGCTCCCTCAAAAACTTTACCCACATCTGTGCCCTTTTGAGCTCCAATGCTTAAAACAGTAGTCCCCCCATATCTATAAGTGATATATTCATTTCAAGATCCCCAGTGGATACATGAAAGTGCAGATAGTACTGAACTTTGTATATACCATGTTGTTCTCCCTATACATGCATAATTATGATAAAGTTAATCTTATAAATTAGGAACAATAAAAGATTAACAATATCAATAATGTAGAATGATTATAACAATACACTGAAATAAAAGTTATGTGAATATGATTTCTCTCTCAAAATATCCTATTGTTCTTTCACCTTCTTACAGGCAGCATTTTATAACTTCTCTTTGGTGTATACCAATTGTCAGTATCATTACTCTCATTTGGGGGCCATTACCAAGTAAAATGAGGGTTACTTGAACACAGGCATTGAGACACTGCTTCAGTTGCTCTGGTAACCAAGAGGACTGCTAAGTGACTAAAGGGTGGGTAGTATATACCATGCCAATGTGCCAGACAAAGGAATGATGAAGGTCTGGGGCAAGAAGGTGTGAGATTTCATCAGGCTACTCAAGAGTGGTTTACTTCTAGAATGTTCCATTTAACATTTGGGAATATGGTTGGCAATTGGCAAGTGAAACTGTAGAAAATGAACCTTCAGAAAATGAGAGACTGTGGTTGCTTCTTCCCCTGTCCACCTGGTCCAGGAAGGAATGCTCCATGAAACTGATTTGTCTTTTGTTTCTCTTACAGCTTGTCTATCTTTTTACAAATAGTCCTTGTGTTCGTCAACTTTTCATCATTGTGACTGAAATATCTGACAAGAACAACTTAGAAGAAAACAAAAGATTATTTGGGCTCATGATTTTGAAAGTCCCAGTCCTTGATCAGTTGACTCCATTGCTCTGGGCCCAAGGTGAGGTTGGAATATCACAGTGGAATTATGTGAAAGAGGAAAGCTGTTTAGCTCATGGCAGCTGGGTAAAAGAGAGGGAGAAAGATATATATAAAAGAGGTAGGCCAAAGTCAGATATATTCCAAGACAAAGTTCCCAGTGACCTACTTCTTCCAGCCATACCCAACCTGCCTATGGTTACTATGTGGTACTCCAGTCAAATTACTAATCCATCCCATGGATTAATCCACTGATTAGGTTAGAGGGCTCATAATCCAAACTTTTCTCTTCTGAACATTGCTGTATTGCCTAATACATGAGCTTCTGGTGGGGTGTTCTTAGACCTCAACCATAACAGTCCCTTTGTTAAATAACTTCTCCTGATATTATTTAAAACCTTGTACCAGGAGTCCAGTGGAAACATGGAACACACTATTACAGGATTCTTATCTAAATTTTCATAAAAGCAATTCTGTTCTCACCTGTCTCCCCTATTAGGTTTATAATAATCAAAAGATTAATTTTAGTAAGTGAGTAATATGTTCTATAGTATGCATGTAGTCAGAAGTCACATTTAATTCCTATGCACTCTCTAACTTAAAGTTAGTTTCTCTATGTTGTAAACTACATGAAGGTAGGTACCAAATCTCAGGTATAGTAGATAAAATGGAGTTCAAATATTCGTTCTATGAATAAATATATCTAGTGGTAGTTTACCTGAAATTCAGTTTTATAAGGCAAAAGTTTTTTGTTTTTTGTTTTTTGTTTTTAAGTAAAAGTTCTGACTTTTAAGTTTCAGAATATAGAAAAGAGTTAGTTGATTATACATTCTCAACAAAATTTTACACTTGCATCTTTAGAATCTTGTTCTATTTAAATATTTTTTTAAATTTCAGAATCCAGAGTACGTCATTTATTGCTTTTTTATTTTCTTCTTCCTTACTTTACAAAACCAATAGCATAACTCTGTGGAAGGACCTAGATCAACCTACTTTGAAATCAGAATTTTCATTGACTGTTAAAATGAATATCCTAGTTAAGTACAAAATTATGGTCCAAGCAAGGACACTATACTGAAACTATCCCTTTTCTAGAGTTCATTGTTACTGATGTTCCTTGTATAACAGGAAGCATCAGATCTGATTAAGCATTTTAATTAGATCAACATTTAGTTAAAAAAAAAAATGGAAAAATGTCTTTGCCAATGTTTGGGATAAAGCAAATTCTGTTATATCTGGGAACAATTTTCCATAAATTAATCTTTTTCTTTTTTTATCATTGCTAATTGTGTGCTTACTCTCTTTTTAAATTTCTGTCCTTGTTAGATAATGTGTGGATTTTTTTTTTTTTACTAGAACACATGTTCTGTTTTTCTTTGACTACAAGCCCCTCGAGGAACTGACAAAGACCTATATGACTAGCAAAACACCACACGGAGAGTTAACTTTAAAAAAAAAAATCTAAACTTGAGACAAATTTCAGGTTGCCTTAGGAGTCTGAAGAAATTGGAGAAAAGCTGCAGCATTTAAATAGCTGGTTGCATCTAATCCACCCCAGTGGCTATCTGTCAGTGGAATAGAGATTCTCAGGGAGAGGCAGAGATTGGGAAAGAAGCTTGCTTTTGATAAGATGAAATGATTCTCGTAGGGTGTAAATCTATCTTGAGGACTTTTCTGCCCTACACATTGGTTTCTGCTTAAAAAAATAAAAGTGGTCGGAGGAAACTCAGATGCTAGAAATTGAAGAAGCAATGCTATAATAATCTCTTTGATTGGGGATAATGGAGACACAAAAATAGCACAAGCACTGTGAGAAGCAAATGAAACCAGGGAGCTCAGGGAGCTATGTGAGTAAATGCCAGGTCCCAGGATGACTTATAAAAGAACATATTTCACAAAGCTGAAAATAATGTCATGATTTGAAACAACTTGGTAAACACATTATAATGATATGGTAGTAAGGAATAATACTTTGTGTTTTCAGAGATTATTTTATGATCAATTAACTAATAGTCATTATTAGAGGTAATAATAACCTCTTTTTTTTTCATTAAAAATCATTTTTAATGAAATGAAAAAAAGCATTCTGTGCATTTCTTTTGCCTGACATCTAAGAAAAGCAGTTAGGCCAGGCGCTCTGAGGAGGCCGAGACAGGAGGATCATTAGTTCAAAGCCAGCCTCAGCAGAAGTGAGACACTAAGCAACTCAGTGAGAGCTTGTCTCTAAATAAAATACAAAATAGGACTGGGGATGTGGCTCAGTGGTTGAGTGCCCCTGAGTTCAATCCCCAGAACCCCCTCCCCCCCCCCCAAAAAAAAGGAAAGCAGTTATTTGTCTTAAATCTATTATTTTAGTTTGTGCATATTAAGCACAATGCATTAACTCACCTGCCGTTTTTCTGAAAAGTTGAAAAACCTTATTATAATTAAGTAGCAATAATTTTTTCAAAGGTTTTCCCCTTCAACTTTAATCACTATTCATAGCAGTAATTTCATAGTTTTGAAGGTAACTGCTAAGTCAATTAAAATGTCATTAATGAATTTCCATAACCAGCAAATCAGACTAGTTCAAAAGTAACTTACAATTTCTTCTCAAAATATTTTAGTCAACTCGCTGTCCTTTAGTACATACAAAACAGAAAGAGTACTTGTTTCAAATGGTAATTAAAGAAACCTTAATTTAGAAAGGGTAGTCATGTTTTAATTGCAAAGGATTAATGAGGCCACATGACTATTACTGGAATATGTTTTCAAGGGACTTTATGACCCTTTATATTGTGTCTCATGCAGTAATTTTCCATCCTTTACAGGACATCATATTTCAGTAACACATACTCATAATGTCTTTTCTTTTCCTGAACCTCTGTGTGGCTGGAAGGCATGCATGTGCTGAATGCAAATGTTAGGATGGCTCCTAGGAGACATTTGAGAGCTGAGTCAATGCTGTGCTGGAATGCACACTTTCCACAGCTAGGCCTCAGGTCCACAGATCACTCATTCACCAAAAAGATACTGAGCTTTCCATAAGAAAACAAGACCTCTCTTATAACTCTAAGTAGTACAAAACCACCTGGAAGGTTCTACTTTCTAATCATGTCCATATATTTATCACTTAGAGATCAACTTCTAATTAAATATTTGAGACACATATCTGTGATTAGATCCACAAAGATTCAGCTCCAGGAATACAATTTACTATTTCCTTTAGAAAAACCTTTTCTGGAGTAAAAATCTATCTCAGAAACCAGTGACAGCAACAACAACAAATATTGCAAAGACACCGTGTGAGTCAGCTTTCGTCACTGTGACTGAAGTATCTGACAACAACTTAAAGGAGGAAAGGTTTGATTTTGGCTTACTGCTTCAGAGGCTTCAATCTATGGCTGGCAAGCTCCATTGCTCTGAGCCTCAGGGGAGGCAAATCATCATGGCAGGAAGACATGGTTGTTGTTCAGCTCATTACTGTCAGGTCGCAGAAAACAAGAAAGGAAATGGCCAGGGACAAGAAGTAGTCCCCAAGAGTATGACCCCAAAGATCCATTCCTTCAGTTATGTCCCACCTCCTACAGGTCGCAATAATATCTTCAGATTATTAATTCACTGATGAAATCACAACCTTCATGATACAGTTACTTTCCAAAGTCCTACCTCTGAATAATACTGCATTGAGAATCAAGCCTTCAACACATGATCCTTTAGAGAACATTCCAGATCAAAAACACAAAAGACACCCAGGTGATGGTTATTTTATCGGTGCTATTTTATTCTTCCAATAAAAATCATTAGAAAACTACCACATTTTCCTGATAAATTTTTATATGAACAGGATAAATTGATATAAAATATTAAGAATAAGAAATTTTAGGCATATATTATTGGAATGGATCAAACTTTATTAAAAGAGTCAATGTTGGTCCCCCAAAATTGTAAGGTACAATGAATATTGGAAAGAAGAGCCATGAGTAAATACCTAAAAAAAAAAAAAAAAAAAAGAAAGAAGAAAAAAAGAAAAGAAAAAAGAAAAAGAAAGAGCAAGACATTTTTGATAAAAGTATACACAATTTTTTTTCTTGGTACCAGGGATTGAACTCAGGGTAATGACCACTGAGCCATCTCCAGCCCTATTTTGTATTTTATTCAGAGACAGAGTCTCAAAGAGTTGCTTAGCACCTTACTTTTGCTGAAGCTGGCTTTGAACTTGTGATCCTCCTGCCTCACCTCTGGAGCTGCTGGAATTACAGGTCTGTACCTCTGTACCCGGCAAAGTATGTACAATTCTTCATGGTCTCTCCTAGGAATTAAAAATTTTCACAACTGGAAAGGCTTTAAAGACCTTCCACAGATGCAATTAAAAGCCTAGACATTAAGTGACCAACTCAAGTCAGTGGCAGGTCAGGGTCAGCTCCCTTGTACTTGATGTCTGGTTAGGCTGATTCTCTCTCTGTTTTGTTTGTTCGTTTGTCTTGTCATCATCACAACAAACTGAACGTGATATAAATAATTAAAATAAATTGAGTATTTAACTCTGAGAATGAGGGAGAAAAATTAAAAACTAGTGAGCAATCATAGCTTTTAGAAACAGCTTGCCAGGAGGAGTCAAGGTGCTCTTTCCCTTATAGCACCCTCATGAGCTCTGTCTTTATGAGTAAACTGACCAATTCTAGATTCAAGAGAGAGAGAGAGAGAGAGAGAGAGAGAGAGAGAGAGAGAGAGAGAGAGAGAGAGAGAGGATGTGGAGGGAGGGAGAGAGAAAGTAAGAAGACAGAGGAATGAAAACCTAAAGAAGTAATTAGGAAATTCACCATATGTTTCTGAGGGAACATCTTCAAAATGAAAATAATTTATAGCTATTTCTTCCCCCTCATTTTCCGAAGATGACACTACTTTTCACCTGGCGCATGCAGGAGCACAGTAAAACATCACTGAGCTTCATGGCCACAGTAGGATGGAGGACTGGCTTTCTACCTGGACACCTTCTACCTGGTAAGATGCTGCATATGTGAGGGTTGGTCTTATGTTCCTCGATCCACAGATTCCAAGATGCTCTTCATGGGGAAGCATGATGTAAGCAAAGGTCAATATTGAGTTACTCACTACATGGGGAAAATAGAGATGGAATAAAATGGTATTGATACTAATAAGGGTAACTTTTTTAAAAAAAGGACTAGGTCAGCCTTCATGACTAATGGCAGGAAAGATAAGAAGGAAACTGCAAAATTATGTGCTGTCACTTTAAATAATATCCTCAAGACCATGAACAATAGGAAATAAATGCAATATTTTTTTCTGATTTGTAAACGTTTTGCAAGCTTGAGAATTTGAATGTGAAGGAAATAAATGAGTTTTAAAATCTATACTGAAATATTTTAAAACAACTTGAATATATCCTTTTTGCTATTCAAGCTTTTTTCTAAGTATAAGGAAGTAGATTTGTTATGAATTTATGAATGCCTATGCCTATCAATTGTACAGCTTTATGAAATAATCCAATTGTAATTATTGATCAATGTTATAAAAATTTTCCATTTTTGTTTAATGCAAAACAAATAATCCTGTCTGTCTCCCTTTTCTCCTTTGCATTGATTCATTTTCTGTTAAAATCCTCGAAGGGGCAATGAATGACAACAAAATTGATTTTTAGTTTCAAATGTGTTAAATAAAACATCTGGCACCATGTTCAGGTGCCAGTGTTGGGGGAAATTTCTACAGTTTTAGAGGTCATTGTATCAGGTGATGGATTAGGTCAAATCTATGAAGAATGTTGTAAAAGATTATCTCTTGTCCTCAGAATTTGTTTCTGAGCATATATAGCTTTACTAGTGCCTTCTTTCATACCCCCAAGTTTCCTGTGCTCGGTCAAAATATTCTAGCTTTAGTCTTGATCTTCTTCCTTATCAAAGTGCAGGAACTTGGAAAACAATGACCATAAAACAAAACAAGGGACTAAAATGTGGAAGAAGACAAAACAATGGCAACTTTGAGATGTATCTTTTACCTGATTACATTAGCCATTAAAACTTAAAAATAAGATTCATAGCATCATCAACCGTAGTTATCATTATATCCCCAAAAGTATAGAATGCTGCATAACCTGGATTCATGAAAATGACCTTGAGTCATCAGAAACATTAAATTACACTGTTTCCTATGTTAACGGTGGGGGAAAGCATTAGCAGGCATGTTATGTTACCTTTTATTTTATTTAAAGCTTGCATTTCAGAAGTTAGCCATTTGCCATAAAATAAAAATATTTTATAATAGATAAGACTTTAAGACATAATTAAGCCTTTATGCTTAAAAGTAATTGGAATGATATTTGAAACATGTTGGAAATTTCTGTGTAATTTATATATTTTCCAATGGAATTATTTCATTTAAGAGTTTTTAAAAATGTGAATATCCTTAATTTAACTCTTGAAAATAATTCCCTTACAGACAGTAGCAGATAAAACTGGTTTTGTTCATGCATTAAGAACATATTTACTGAGCAACTACTACATGTCTAGTACTAAAAATAATAGGTTTCAAAGATGAGTAATCACAGGATTTGACTTACATTTAGCTCCCCTTTC
Organism: Sciurus vulgaris; assembly: GCF_902686455.1. Taxonomy (NCBI): domain Eukaryota; kingdom Metazoa; phylum Chordata; class Mammalia; order Rodentia; family Sciuridae; genus Sciurus; species Sciurus vulgaris. The sequence goes on along the minus strand of NC_136470.1, from coordinate 33,379,660 downwards.
TGAAGTGGTAGGGGGAGAAGGTGTTAGCAAGGAAACACACAGTTAAAATAAGATGTGAATATGCCCACAAAATTCTACACATGAAAATTTTAAATTTCTAAGTCACATGCTACTTTAAAAAGTGTTTTTCTGGGAAAAACTGCACAGAAATTATTTTTGATAACCTTCAGAATACTGAGTACATCTGAACTTTCCAGTCAGATATACTATTTCACTACAGTGAATTTATCTTACTGACTCACTTGAAATTATCAAGAATAATATTCAATCTATTATAATCCTCTAAAGATAAAATATTTCATATGTGAACAAAATAGCATAGTCTGTAAATATTTTATTAAATAATTTTCATGGCTGAAATGGTAAATAATGAGATATTAAAAAATAATTTAATGTGTTTTACTTGTCAATATAAAATATTTTGCATATAAATTGTAATCATTGTGGTGCAACATGCATCAGACTATTTCCCAATTTTCCCCTCAGAAATCATTTAATGTATTCAGAATCAGCATTAATTTTGTGATATTATTGCATATACAACTTTTTAAGTTCACTACTTTGTTAAAATGTATATTTTGGAATATTTATTACTTAAATGATATTTGGAAATACATGCTTTGGAGATATTTTTTAATGTGACATAACACTTCTAAAACTGTTCTACATATACATAAACAATAGGAGTATATTCAAACTTATCATAGACCACACTACTTTTCTTCTAATTATTAATTTAAACTTGAATTGAAAACCAAAAAGTTTCACTTTGTTCTGTTTTCTAATAATAAACATTAATGTAATTATATTCTAGTTTAAAGGCTTATTGAAATTATCTCATTAAAGAATATGGTTACTTGTAAACCTCAAAGAGTGAAAAAATCCATTTCCTCATATTTTTATATGAATCTGAGGAAACATAACTAGTATATTCATTACCATCTCTGTATACAGCTCTGTACGTACAACCTGTGTGTCAAGCCAATTACTATGTGAATCCCACCTTATACTCCCTGGTGACATGAAATCTTGTATGTCTTAAATAATCAAGAGAAAAAAAATTTATTTTTAAATGAATAATATGAGATTTTATTTACGCTGAAACTCAGGCAAGTAATAGACTTTTAAAACTGGTACTATTTTAGATAGATATTGTTAAATTTTTCTCAAAATTAAGCAAGATAAAATATAGAAAATATGTTACATGACCAGGTAGATTAAATATGCAAAGAAGTTTTAAAATCTTAATTTATGGAGGAAGGTATAATAGGTAGGAAAGTAAGAACAATATAACATTCAGTTTTATTTACTATTGATAACATATTAATTTTTAAAAAATATAAAAGGATTTTATACGTGTTAATTTTTTAAAGTGTTCTAATGAGTTATACATGACAGTAGAATGCACTTATTCATTGTAATAAATCATAGATAAATGGAGTGTAATTTCTCATTTTTCTGATTGTACATATTGTAGGATCCCATCTATCATGTGCTCATACGTGTACATGAGGAAATAATGTCTGTTTCACTCTAATATCATTCCTACCCCTATACCCCTTCTTCTCCCTTCACTCCCTTCTACCTAATATAAAGTAATTTTGTTCTTCCCTAGTGCCCCCCGCGCGCCCCTTATTGTGAATTAACATCTGCATATCAGAGAAAACATTCGACCTTTGGTTTTTTGGGTTTGGCTAATTTCGCTTAGCATGATATTCTCCAGCTTCATCCACCTACCAGCAAATGCCATAATTTCATTCTTCTTCATCTCTAGGATTTTATACTTTTTAATACCAAGTAAGAGTACATTTTCTATTTATCAAATTTCATTGACTCTTCTATTCCACTGTTGTTGATTTTCTCACTTCTTGCATTCGATTCATTTCCCAATTTCAATAATTCAACATGCATCTTCAATCTGTTATTTCCATTTTCTCCATTTCTTCTGTCCTTAAAATATAATTATTTTCTATAAGTTAAAAAACTGAGGGTGATTGTGGATTTTCCCTACCAGCTCTGGTTTATCTAGAGCTGCTGCCTTTCTTTGTGTAAAAACACTGTACTAAATTATTTTTATGTAAAACAGAAAGACATAGATCCAAGAGGTCCTTCAAGAATTGTGTCTTTGCAAATGAACAAATTCATGGCTGCACTACAGTTTCCATTTTATCCATGATGTCACTCATACCCTCATGCCACAATTGAGTGTCAAGAGCTTCACTATGGTTTGAATGTCCCTACCAAAACTCAAGTCGAAGTCTAATTGCCAGGGTGGCAGTATTGGAAGGTGAGGCCTTTTAGAGATAGTTGGGTCAAAAGAACTCTATCCTCCTGAAGGAATGAATGCAGCTAAAATGGTTTAGTTATCATAAGAAAGCCTTTCTTGTAATTTTGTAAGCCCAGCTTCCTCTTACTGTCTCATGTGTGCTCCCTTGACTTCTACCATGCTATAACAGAGGAGGACAGATCTCATCACATGTAGCCCTTTAATCTGAACTTCTAAGCCTCCAGAATGTGAAAAATAAATTTCATTGTTTTGGTAAGTTATCCAGTATATGGTATTGTCTTATGGCATCAGAAAACAAACTAAAACAAGCTGCAATACATTCAGTCATTCATCATCTAATGATGAATACAATATCTAAAAAGAGATAATGTTACTTTTCTTGTGCAATTTACATTATAGTGGTAGAGCACACAAAACTGAACTATAAAGCCATAAATATCTATTATTTGGGTTAACATTAAGTGCCATGAAGTACAATTAAGCAGAAGATGTCTGCGAATGGTCTTTTTAGAATAATTAGAGATCTCATTCATTACATGTAGATTCCAAATACATTAAAAGGTGAAAATATTATGGATCATTATTTATTTTTGTCTCCTGAATGGATAAAGAAACTGTGGTATATACACACAATGGAATATTATTCAGCCATAAAGAAGAATAATATGGCATTTGCATATAAGTGGATGGAATTGGAGAATATCATACTAAGTGAAATAAGCCAATTCCAAAAAAACAAAGGTGGAATGTTTTCCCTGACAAGTGGATGATGACATATAATGAGGGTGGGGATTTGGGGGATGAGAGAAGAATGGAGGAACTTTAGATTACATAGAGGGAAATGAGATGGGGTTATGAAAAATGGTGGAATGAGACAGACATCATTACCCTATGTACATGTATGATTACATGAATGGTATGAATCTACATCGTGCACAACAATAGAAATGAAATGATGTACCCCATTTGTGTACAATGAATCAAAATACAGTCTGTAAAAATAAAAAAATAAACAAGATCTTTTAATCAATTGCACACTCTTTGATTTTATTTGAAAATGTTTTTATGATTCAAATTAAAGTAAAAACTCAATCTAAAACATTAGACTATGACTTTGGGAATAAATTCTAATGTCTTCCCCTTAGTCCTAATATGATTCACATCCCCTCTCCCCATTCTTTTCTCCTCTTATTTCCTTCCAGTACCCTCCCCTCCTCCTCCACACTTGTTCAAGCAACAACTCCTTAATATTTGCAGGAATACAGCTGCACCAATTGTCTAATCCTTTCCATCTCAGGACTTCCTTGCTTGCTTTTTGTTTGTTTGTTTCCTGGAATGTTTTTCTTTCAGGTTTTTGTGTAGCTCTTTCCTAACTCTTTACTTCTTTCAGGTCTCTGTGACTACTATGTCATTATATCTGAAATGGTAGACTTGTCATACTCTATCCTGATACACTGCTATTTATGGTGTTAGCATTTACAAGTCACTTGCTATTACATATCTATTATTGTCTTTTCCAGTTTACACATCCTATCAGACCATTAATGTAGTTTTTCTTATTTATTGCTACTTTGTTACTGATTAGCACATAGTGGGTACATAATAGATATTTGCTGAATAAAAGAAGTAACGAATGAGAATTAAATTACTTTTGTAGTCTCTATCATTATTTCTTCTCTCTGTGGTCTGAGGTTAAGTTCTACTTTAGATCTCTCTCCAATTTATTTCTCAGGCAAAAAAAAAAAAAAAAAAAAAAATCCCATATTACCATTCTCCTTTATCTAAAGAAGTTATTTCCAAATTGCACTTAAAAGCTATCATACAACACGTTTTTCATAGAAAACTATTTATTTTTTAATTTGTTCTAATTAGTTAGACATGAGAGTAAAATGCATTTTGACACATCATACACAAATGGAATATAACTTTCTATTCTTCTGGTTGTACATGATGTAGAATCACACCAGTCATGTACTCATATATGCACATAGGGTAATAATATCTGATTAATTCTACTGTCCTTCCTACCCCCAAACTCTCTCCCCTCCCTTCACTCCCCTCTGCCTACTCCAAAGTACCTCTATTCTTTTAGAAAGAATTAAAAGTCAATTTTCATGCTCTTCTTAACCAAATTAATGACAAATTTAACAGACTCAACTATATAAATAACTTCACAGTGTTCTTTTGAATAAAAACAAATGAAAAAATGTTCTAATTTTTCTTTCATCTCTTTTTGTTTTGTTTTGTTTTTTTTTGTTTTTTGTTGTTTTTTTTTTTGTTTTGTTTTGTTTTGTTTTTGGTACTGGGGATTGAATCCAGGGGTGCTTAACCACTGAACCACCACTTTAATTTTTTATTTTGAGACAGGAATTCACTAAGTGGCTTAGGCCCTTGCTAAATTGCTGAAGTTGGCTTTGAACTTGTGATCCTCCTGCCTCAGTCTCTCTCCTCTCAAGCCTCTAGGATTACAAGAGTGTGCCACAATCTCTGGCTAAGGTTCTCATTTTTAAAATAAGCACATGTTAATAAAATTTGATCAGTGATTCTTTTGTAAATTATAAATTGTATGACTTTTCAATACAATATTTTCTTTAAAATTATGAATAGATGTGGAAAATTCATTCTACATAAATCAAGTTTTCTCTGTAATAAAGTATATAAAATGCTGATAGTCAATAATACTTAACCTTAAAATACTAAAATAAGGTGAGACTATTCAGAAATACCTGACACACAGTGGTCTGTAAATCAATTTACCCAAAATATGTACAGTGAATTGTGTCTCCAACATATTACTACAAATTGTTTGGTTTGAGCTACTCCCCCAATTTAACTTTTTTTTCTCATATACAAAAGAAATATTGTATTATATTAAATTATTAATCATTGAAATCCTGCATGTTATACATATATACTTCTTCAAGCTGTGGTAATAGACACCTGCATTTTTAGTGAGCGTAAGTCAACCTTGCGTTGCTTTAGAAATGTCACTCCCTTGACACTTAATCTTGTCAAAACAGTGAAATGTATGTCACGTTGTTCGTGTAACAAAGGTTTCTGTAGGAACAACACAGAGCTGTGCTGACATTTTTCTAATTATCGATCATTTCATGTCTATGTAGTTGAAGGTCATTTGTTAAACATCTGAGCATGCTGTTCAATTTTGGTATTCTAAATAGATGATGCTACCAGAAAAAAACTTATGTAACATGATTCTACATTTATTTGCCACTATTTTTTAAATTACTTGATCACTATCAGCTGTTCTAATTGTCATTAAAACTGTGTGTGCATGTGTTTTGGAAGTTCTCTGAACAAAAAATTCGTTATGTGATCAAACTTCAACTCCCAGGGAAGATGATATATAGCAGATTATCTAAGCATGGACACTTAGCAAATATTATTAAACAAATATATAAATGGATATAACCCATTCCAACCCATTATATGTAACTCATAACATGAATCTATTAAGTAGCAATCTCTTTTTCCCTTCATTTCAATAAAACTTATATATTCCTATGAATTTTGGCAGAGAAATGGTAGAGTTCTGTCAAGTGTACGTGAATTAATAAAACTGCCTCCAGTGAATTTGGAGGGGACAATAAGAAGCACAATTTTGTACTTATTGGTACTATGAGGATAATAAGTAACATGCCTCTCTATTGATGGATCTTCATGAGGTTAAATAATATGCTTTCATCTAACACAAACTCAACCAATATAGAGTGGATCGGGATGAGAACATTTTTGAAATATATATCAGGATAGTTCCAATAAAGATTGATCTAGCAGCAAGCTTTACCAAATTGTGCCATTGTTTGGCCTCCTAAATGCTTATACTAAATCCTCCACATATTCCCAGGATGACTTCCAATAGCTTCAAAGAGTTGATTTCATCCTTGTTCATACTCAGGAGAAATTTTGTTTCTTTATGTGTCTTCTGCAGCAGAAAGAGGAATTTTCTTTACTTAGAGAATCTCACCATGACTCCTTGACTGGATGTGTCTTTGTCATCTATAAACATTTCACATGTCTGGGGAAGGTGCAGCTGCTTTATATAAGGCCCGGGAACTGTAAGTAATGGAGCAAGCCCCACTGATTGGGATGTATATTTGAATGAGGAACAGGGAGCTGTGGACGAAGGAAACAAAAAATGAATGTGAGATATCAAAAACAGAACTAGTCCACAAAGCAATTTGAGTGATATTGATGATGCTTAGGGTATTACAGAAGTTCACGTTCATAAACTAAATGACCTTGACTTAAACACAAAATTAACCACTCTCCAAATATGTAAACATTGGCTAATTATTTAATGTATTTTTGTCTCACTTTTTAAACTTGAAAACAGGAACACTAATAGGACTTAAAGCAAGGTTTTCTTTTGATTTTTAACAGATAATAAATGCAAAGTGCTTCGTGAATTTCTTGATACAAAATCAATTCATAATAAACATTTGTCACAGTTACAATAAATGTTATAATATTTGCATTAAATTTTTCTATACTGGACACGTTACTTTTACAATCAGAAAAACAAAGACCATAATATGTGTCTCTGGATTACTGTTAGAATTCATACATTATAATACATGTGACTATTTCTATTATAAGTTGTTTTATAGGTTTGTAATAATTTATTTAGTTGACTCTAGGCAGTTTATTGAAGTTCTTTGAGAACTGTATCTTGAAATAAAAATTTTAACCTTAGAAGCTACAACATTGTTTGGCATACTGTGGATCCAGTTAAATTCTTACTGAAAGCAAACAAACAAACAAGAAAATGAAACACATGACAAAAGGAGAAAGAGAGGAAGGTGTTCAATAAAAAAAGGAAAGAAAGAAAAAAAGGAAGGAAAGAAAAGAAAAGAAAGAAAGAAAGAAAGAAAGAAAGAAAGAAAGAAAGAAAGAAAGAAAAAAAAAAAAAAAACTAGATGTGAGCATGTGGATGATTAGCCTGGATGAGCAGATGCTGGAAGTTCAGGACATCTCTGGTATCACCTGAATGTGTGTATGCTGTGTACTCAGAAGGAGAACTCATATGAAACCAATGGACAGAAATTGTAAGTAGAATTAGATTTCAATATAAAAACAACCAGGCACAGAAAGCAAAGTAGCAAGATGTTGAATTTCCAACAGTAGAATGCATAACATCTTGCTGGACAGAGATATTGGGGACCACTTGTGAAAATTTTTATAAAGAAATTAGTTCATTAGAAAAATCCTTGGCTCTGATGATAATTAAGGTGCTCTTCAAATCTGTGATTATGTGAGAATTGTAACTCTTCACATTTGCAAATTAAATGTCAAAATTAAATATTGAGCACTGATAATCATTAAAAGCAAAATACTCTAACAATGATTCTCATGTTCTGGTATTTATACTTTGCTTCTCTAATACTGATCACACATCACAACTCAAGTAAAGAAATTTAAAGCAGTTTTACGGATATCAACATTGCATATTTGATTGTAACAAAATTACATTAATTTTTATTTAATCAAAATCCTTTTTTTATTAAGAGAAACATTTTAGTATAATACTTAGGAGCAAAGTCCATATCCATTTTCTTAAAGACAAATCAATCCTACTAGAGTTTTTTTTAAATACCAGAAGGGATTTACCACAAAATAAAACATGAAAGTGTTGAATTCTTTCCTTCTCATTGTTTTTGTTTAATAAAGGATAGCTGTTACAAGAATTCTGTACCCTCTCCCTATATTTGAGGAACAAAGAGTACATTTCACATTTGCTCTACATGAGGCAATGAATAAAAGATCATAGATAAAAGAAAACCAGTAAATCATCATTTGCATTGTATTGATGTTTACTGAGGTATAAAATCCCCTAGAATTTAGATGTGCCATCGTATTGTCATGGAGAAGGTGCTTCCCTCAAATAACATGGGAATCACAACACACATCTGAGTGTGAGCATTGATCGGGGATGAGTGCTATGACAAATTCCTGATAAAAAAAGAAAAATCTTCACCTGCTTTTAATACCAGGAGAGATGTAGGTTTATCTTATTATTTTACCTTCTTATTTTATTTTTCGAAAGCACATACACCAACAAGATTTTTAAGAATGTTTTTAAAGAGTAAAAGGTGAAAGCAAAACAGGTAAATTCTTTGATTAATTAAGAAATTAAATTTGTGGATTTAATCCTTTTTTATTTTAATAAATTGAAGTTTGAAGAAGTAAAATCATCCTCCAATATTATTTTTCCAGATATTGACATTGAAACCCTGATAGAACATGATCAAAAATTGAATTAGAGTTATTCCTACAGCAGTTATTTACGTAGTGAACCTTGTAACATTATCAATTTATAGGATTAGTATCTTCTACTGCTTTTCTCCCAATCCAGTGTGGAAATGTGATTACAGTTGACGTGTGACATTACTACTTGGAGCACTTAAATTGTAAAGATTGGTTGGTGTGGTTGGGAGAGAGATAGTTAAGGTCAAATTCACAGGGGTCAATTGAAATTTTGAAGGCATAACTATCATTCAAATTACTCAACAGTTTCAGTGAATTGCCAAACAGGGGGACTGAGGACTGTATTAATTCATATTGACTGAGAAACGGTTGAATCAAGGGACAGTATGTTAATACAGACAAATAAGAAAGTAATAAAGAATTTTATGGAATCATAGAATTTTATATCTGAGAGATCAGTGAAATTGTTTGCTTTAATATTATTAATTAATGTAAATATAAGGTGGTAAAAACCATACACCTTATGGGTACAGCTAATGAATTTTCATAAATATATACAATCACCTGATTGTTATGGGAATAGAAAAAGAATCCCTTCCATGGCCCTCTGAGTCAATAACTTCTCCAAAATAGAACCACTCTTTGAATACGACCAACTTAGATAATCTTACTCTCTTTTTGAGTTTCTTAGGTTTATTTTACTCAATGGTATCTTTAAGTTTTAGGCATGCTTTTCCATATAGCATAATTCATTCTTTTTCTTTTTTTGGGGGGGGGTATTATTATATCACTGTTATTTATTTCTCAACAGGTAATTTTTCTAGCTTCAATATTTTCCCCTCAAAATTAAAAGAAAAAATAAAAAACTTTAAAACTGGATCACTTGGCCCTTTCTCTTCTTGTCTCCTCCCAGTTCAAAATGCTCCTATCTCTTGATGGCCAGCATCCTTCTGGATCTGCAGTTTGGCTCAACGCATTCAAGTCTTAGCACCATCTTCTTGGTGGTTTTAGCCTTCTTGCGGAAAACTGGCTTCGTCTGTCCACCGTTGCCGCTCTGTTTCAGATCATAGCGGCTCTTTCCTTGGGTGTAAAGGGAATCTTCACCCTTCTTATACTGGGTCACTTTGTGAGGCTGCTGTGTGCCACACTTTTTACAAAAAGTCCTTCGGGTTTTAGGTCCATTGACCATCTTTACAGTAGAGGTGTCTACGCGATGAAAGCCAAGCCAAGGTAGGGGGTCTCACCTTCCCTTTCTTACAAGGTCCTTCCCCTGGTTCTGAGCAATGGAGACTCCTGTTTAAACCACTACAGTCCAGTTCCTGACTTACCCCTCATTCTTTTTCTATGCCATGTAACAATCTATTTAGTGACTTTTCCACTATTACTGAATTCTTCTTTCTATGGGCCTTTTAACTGCTAGAAGTTTATAACTACTATGCCTAGAGCTGATATGATCATTCTTGTGTATTTCTTCATTGTACACATACGCCTGTATGTCTTTGGTATTTCTATGAGTGAAATTCTTTGGCCCCAGGTAGACACATTCTTAGTTTAATAGAGCTAATGATGTTTTCCCCAGTCTCTGTGACAGTTTCTACTTCCACTGACATTGTGGGTGGCTTACTGGCTCCACATATTCACCAGTACTGGTTAATATTGCCCTTTTAGTTGATGTCTTTTATTTTTATTTTTTTGATAAAATATCATTTTGGTTTGAGTTCTAATTTTTCTGATGAGTATTGACATTGACCACGTTTTCATGTACTATCATGTTACTCATTGGTGAACTGCCTGTTCAAGAATCCCTCTCCCCTTTTTATGAAAGTTATTTTCTTCTTATTGATTTGAGTATTTTACACAATCTCTGTTTTAATTTTTTTAAACTGGTGAGAAATTGAAGTTTATATTGTTAAAAAAAAAACTTTAAAAACCTCAGGTATAAAATTGAAAGAATAAAAATTGTGCACAATTCTTCTGCATTGCAATAAAATGCCTTTTCTGTGGCACCTTTACAAGGAAAAAATAAAAGTTCTATTATAGCAAATATATTGCCTAAGAACTTTACTAGTGTATTCTTAATATGTCATAGGCCTGAACATAATCTTAATCATTTTAACTGCCTTTTCTCTTAGAGGAATTTAGCCTTTAAGAACACACTATTAGAATAAAGGTCAACAAGAAAATAAGTTTCCCTTATTTATTTCCCTATTAAAATAAGCTAAGTCAATGCAAATGATCAAAAAATAAATCACAAAATATGTCACAAATTTGAAGTGACCAAGAGTTATCAAAAATGAAAAGTTTGCTTGTCATAGACTAGGGAAAGGAAGAAAAAATTGATATTCTCCAATGTTACTAATTGAACATTTTTGCTAGATAAAGTATGAGGATGCAGAATTGAAAAAACAAACAAAAGAGAAACATAGCATAGAATAAAACTAGGATAACTAGGCATGCACATTATAAAAATTATGAAATTGAGATGTGGAAATATTATACTATCCTAATTCAGCTATTGGAAATTACTAGGAGTAAGTAAAATTTACCAGTATGAGTAAGAGGCAGAGAAACGTATTATAATTAGAATTTATAAACTATTGGCAATATTCAAATAGTCCCTATTTCCAAATTAGTTTTCTTGAAATAATTGGGTTAAGCAAATAAAATAATTATTTTCATTTTAAAGTAAATTAATATTATTTATTTTAATATTATTTTATGTTAACTAAGAGTAAAGCAAGTAGACTTATATTTTAAGGTGTTAATTATTAAATAAAATCAAATAGCATCATTGTAAAAATAGTGCTTTGCTTATAAATTTTGCTATCCAATATCTTAATGTCATAAAAGAAAATAAATGGTTTAAAAAATATAGTTGGTGGACTTCAATAACATACCTAAGTTTCTAGTATTTTCCCCAGTGCTTTTAATGAAGTATTAGGGAAATTCAAATCACAACTGTGAAAATTTTAATGAGTATTGAATTATAATTTAAATTCTTAAATGGCCCAAAGACCACTTAAATATCAACACAGAGGCCAACACTTAACCAATATTGATTGATAAATCAATACTTATCAATTGCCAATTATTCATCCTATCAGCAAATTAGCAGTTCTCTTGATTAGACTATAAAATATTAAGAAAAATTTGTTCCTTTATTTACTGGAGTGCAACTATAAAGGTATTATAATTTGACACTTCTAAAGTTTGTAATCAGTTGTTTACTATAAAATAAGCATCATTGATTGTTCACAAGTATCATAGCATTATTCTACAAAACACTTAAAAGACAGTAATGGTCAACAATGTTCTTAATAATTTAGTGTAGATTATAACTATTTTGTGGGGGTCTCTCAGTCACGTCCCACGTGGATGAGAAAAGGGTTAGCTGCCAGAGGATGATGTTGATTGTTTATCAATCAATTACCCATAAACTTATCTACTCAATAAACACACAAGAGCCAATATCTTTTTAAATGAGATGGGACATGACGGGTCTGGCTATACCAGCTCCGGCCTCTAACAACATGAAGTAACCCAACTCTCTTTTATTTATAATACACAGGTTAAGGGGGCCAAGATCTGAAGGAGTTTCTTCTGTGATGGACAGATAGGATGGAGTTAGGGGAGCATTCTCTTAAGGGGACTACTCCAGAAGAGATAGGGAACCATTCCCACACAGTACCATATGCTTCCAGGTGTTCCTAGAAGCCAGATATCTGTGTCCCACAGTTGAAACTAGTCTGATTCTGCTAAATAAGGATGGCTTCCCACAATTTTTTATTCCAGTTATTCCCTAAAATGTTATGTTGAAAATGTATTGATAGTTTCAAGTAGTAACAACACTTCAACCCATTAGGATGACTGCTTTCAAAAACTGAGAAAAAATGACAAATATTGGTGAGGATGTTGAAAAACTTTTGTGCCCTCCTGATGGGAATGTTAATTGGTGCAGCTGCTATGGAAAATAGTTCTGTGATTCCTTAATCTAACTCTAGAATTACAATATGAGCCTGATCTTTCTTTTCTAGGTTCATAGTCAAAACAAGGGACTCAAACATGTTTATTCAACAACTAGCATGGCAGCTTTATTCACAATAGTCAAAAGGCAAAAGCAACCCAAGTGTCCATCGGTGGGTAAGTGAAAATGAAAAATGGGATACACATACATTGGGATGGTATTCAGCCCCAGAAAGGAGAGACATCTTCTCAACACATGCATGAATCTTGAAGATCCTTTGTTAGGGAAATAAACCTGTCACACACACGCGCACACACACACAAAAATGTGATTTCACCTAAATAATGTTCCCAGAGTAGTTGAATTGATAATAACTAGAAGGTGGCCATCAGGGACTGGAGGAGAGGGATTTGAAGAGTTAGTGTTTTACGGACAGTTTTACTTGGGGGAGATGAAAATTTTCTGAATGGCTACACAACAATGTGAATACTCTTGATGTCACACAACTGTATACTTAAAAATGGTCGAGATGAAGCTTGGCGGGTAGCTAAGTGGTGCAACACTTGCCTAGCATGTGCACAGCCCAGCAAAAAAAAAAAAAAAAAAAAAAAAAAAAAAACTGCAAAAAAAAAAAGAATCAAATAGCAGTTAAAATGGTAAATTTTGTATTATGCATATTTTACCACGATAAAAATAAAGGAAAATGAGTGAAACACGTTTCATAAGAAATTAAATTATTTACATTTATCTTTGGATTAACAAAAGATATTTGTTACTTTAAAGGGTTTTATTATTTTTACTAAGAATTCCTTTAATTATTCATTTAATGCAGATTATTTGTATTGAATGCAAAATAATTTGTTCAGAAGTTTCAAAGTCTTATATACTAAGAATTTCCTATTTAATCATGTGCCAAATAAGTATGTTTGGTCAACCACTGATTGCGTATATGACAGTGATCCCATAAGATTGTAAAGGAGCTGAAAAATTCCTGTTATATAGTGACTCTGTAGCTCTTCTAATGTCCTAGTGCAAGGCATTACTCATGTGTTTGTGGTGATGCTGGTGTAAATAAGCCAACTGTACTGATAGTAGTGTGGAAGTATAACATCCTCATAGATCCATTTTGTATTTCCCTTGTGAATGCCAAGTCAAGTGACTGACCTACACTGTATAGATTAGTGAGTGCTGTATGATGTTTACACAATGAAATTGCCTACAGGCACTTTTGTCAGCATATAGTTCAGTCATTAAGCAACAATTACTCATGATAGTTCCAGTAAAAACCCAAATGAAATGAATACAAAAATAAAAATCTGTTTAGCAATGAGTTTGAATAATAAGGTATTGCTTGTGGTCTCCATTTCTGAAGGTAATCATATTTTAATGCACACACATATTCCCTTCTTTACCAATGGGAAGGATGTCCATTGAAGACTTCCTCCACTAAGAAAATATTCCTGTGCACTTTAGGAATGCCCCATCTCCATCTCTGCCAATTTCTTTCTTTTGTGTGTGTGTGTGTGTGTGTCTTTCTTGATTATACTAGTCATCTGTCTTATAAAAAGTACTCTCATGCATCATGCTGCTATTTGGTGGGAGCGGAGAAAGAGGATATTTGTTTGGTAAGTTGGTTAACTGTTTTCTTTTAGGTTTTGATAGGCTTTATTTTGTTTTTTTTTCCTCCAAGGCTTGGTTTTGCAATTTTTTGTAATCTACTGGGTGTTTAACGTAGCTCAAATTTAAATGAACTGATAAAAAAAATGAATAAATAAAAAAAATATATAGAGTGAGAAAGTGTTATAATAACCAAAAGATTTATTTGTGACTGGGTTAGAGAGAGAGCCGGTAGACACTATATGAGAAAAGCTCTCATTTTAACTTCTACATGTGCTAACATTATTCTGAATACAAGAGAGGTTGCAGTTTCTGAATAGCCCCTGCCTGTGCACAGAGGGTGATTCTTGCACTATGGAAGAAGCAGCCAAAAAATACCAATCAGAAGCTTGTACATGTGTCTTCTCCCACACCTTATTTCTTAGGGGCAGGAGAGAAACTCTCCTTGATATGAATTAATTCTTAGGAAGAGAAAGGGAGTTCCCTAAGTTCTTTTTCTTCCAATATAAATTAATGAAACAGGGTAAGGGAAAATATAAGATATGAGTGCCCAGATTTACAATCCCTGAAATGTCCTCTTGGCTTCAGGTTTCAAACCACTTTGAAGTGTAAACACACACCGCTGGGAAATTAAATCTTTCCAGAGCTCTCCTTTTCTTTTCTTCTGTTTTTCAGTCATCTTTTAATATTCCAAGCTGTCCCTTAACCCATGTTCTGATAGAATTTTTTCAGAAAGCCCTAGTCATGAATAAGCATAAAATATTTTTTCTGCTATCCTACAATAACTTGTTTTCATGTGTCAGTCTCCTTTTTCACTCACTTTTAACTTCATCATTCCTTCCAAATTTTGCATAATCTTTTGCCAACTGTTAATCCTAAAATTGAAGAAAAGAGTTATTTTCAAAATGTGTAAACCATAGACCTAATAATTTTATTATACATTCAGAAGATTTGAGTGGGTTGATTTTCCTCCCCTTCCCACAGACCTCCACTGGAGAGCATGACATCTTACAACTGTCCTGTAATTATTATCAAGCACCTGTTGTATCATAATTTCTATATGCTTGGGAGTGGGCAAATAGCTCAGCGAGCAGAGCGCTTGCTTATCATAAGTTCTGTATGCCCGTTTGGAATGATTTGGATGTTCATTTGGGTTGATTTGCATACTCCTATGCCATCTTTATCCAAGGGTCTCTAAAATATTTGTTGTACATGAAAAGACGATGGACATGGGGTAAAGATGTTGGGCAAAATGAAAGTAATCGTTAAGGCTACTTTAATGCAGTATTCCCTTTGCAATGTGTGTACCTAGTATTTTAATGTGTCAGTACATTGTTATTAAAGAAAATTCTAGTTTACTATCATTTTGAATAATAAGAATAGGGGAAGCATATGTAAATATATTTTGTGGGGGAAATAATTCTCATTAAAATGTAGTTAATAAGTTTCTTTTAGTGAGAAATAAAACATTAAATTATATTTTAATAAGTTTCTTTGAATTTAATCAATGCACTAAAATCAACTCATGGATTAGACATTTTAGCTGCCTAACAACACATATGACTCTGTGGTTGTGTGTGAGATAACATGAGAAAAGGCAAGTATCAGTGGCATACATAATTAGAGAGTATACGGTTTAAGAGCCTGAAGGCATCTTAGTAATTATCTTATCAAGCACTCATATTTTACTGATATGAGTTTTTCAGAGAATTTAAGTGATACAGGTTTGAAATTGAGCTCCTAGTAATTTCCTGAATTTAACTTACTGAAATAAGCCAGCATTTCTCCTAGTGTTGCTGATGTGTTCCTGTGCTATTAAAATTTCTCAACAGTTTAAGACACTTATGCTCTTAGTAATATATAAAGCAGAAAATTGTTTTATGTATGAAAGGATTTCAGTATTTCTATAGAAATATTTCAGCATAGTTACACACATTTATTTAGGATAGAAGATAAATTGGGGGTTGTTCAATAAAAAATAAAAATTTCTGTGTTAGGCTACACCACTCCATATCCATTTGAGAATTTTCAGTTTATAGACCAGCATGGTCAGGGTAGTAGCCCCCAGTCAGACCTCAGGAGAGACCCTAGCTTCCATACTATTCTTTAATCTACTTGTCTGTAGTTTTTAGAGCAGGTTCAACTCATCTTTCTCTTTCCTAGAAATGATGTAAGATTCTTCTTTCAGTAGAAAATTTCCAACACAGTTCTCAATTGTGTGTGTGTGTGTGTGTGTGTGTATGTGTGTGTGCCTGCACAAGTACGCATACCTTTTTCCTTGTTTCCAGAAGAAATTCCCCAGTTCCTGATTCAACTTCTCGCAGTGTTCAGTGATAATTGTATTGACCACCAGCGCACACTATCTTCATGCCAATCAATGCATTGTGTATCCTGCCTCTGCAGCTCCAGAATGGGCAGCATGTGTTACTTCTCAACTCACATTGACCCCATTCTTCTTTGACGGACCAGTCATTTGACTTTTCTCAAGGAAACATCATTATCTTAAAATTCAGGCTAAAATTAAAACTTTATGTTTCTATCATATGTTGAAAATTCCCCTAAATAACCAGCCATATATAAAACTGCTTTCTTTCCCTACCTGCACAGTTCATTGTCCAACCAGATGCCTCTGAATCATTGTTTGCTTTGGACAATAACCAAGCTGTCATGTTCTCCTTTCTATTTAAATTATTCTCAACCCATAACTCTGCTAATTTTATATAACTAGAGGTAACAAAAGCTATGTAATGTATTTGGTCACAAATACCTCTAATTCATGTAAGTTTCTCTCTCTCTCTCTCTGTCTCTCTCTGTCTCTCTCTCTGTCTCTGTCTCTATCTCTCTCTCAAATGGTGCTTCCCCAATCAAGTCTCTCTGCATACCTTGTATTCACAGGCTTAGGTATTCATTCATCCTCAGTCATATCCGGGTCACCCCCAAATACTTTAAAGCTGGCACTATTTCATAAAAAGTCCAAAAAGTAAGAAAATCAGTGGACAGGAAAATGGGACTAAAAAGAGAAGAATAAAAGAAAGGCAAAAATAAAGTTAACATAAATTGACTTAAAAAAAAAAAACTGTTCATATAGTAGGTATAATTTGTATATAATATCTAACATTTTAACTTCAAGTGAAGTATATAATTGTTATATAATTCACAATCTCCACAAGATAAAAAAAATTCAAGATTTTTCTTAGGTAGAAATCTTAAAGTGATTTCTTTTTCTCATTGTCTTCACAAAAAAGAACACTATGATACAGTTAATAACATATGCAACAACATATTTACAGGGAGTAAAAGTATGTACAACAGTAATTGGTAGGATACTTATTTTAATGTATGTCAGTATCATAACATCACTCTGAAATTCAGGAAGAAATGTCTCTAATAAAGGAAGTAAAATAAAACAGTTGAGGTAGGAAGCTCTAAAAATCTGGTTTAATACATACAAAGATGATAACATGCAGGTTTGGAATGAAAAATCCATGTTGTCTATATCTCTCCCTGAATGACCTTTCCCTCCCTGATGGCCGGTATCTTTAACTGATTGTTTCCTATGTGATCCCAGGGGAGCCGCTGTCAATCAATTGGACATGGAATAGGAGAAGTCTAGATGTCATCATTTTGCCGAAGGCATTAATATTCTTCATGTTCTTCAGGAAGTACTAGAGAAATGTATTTTTTCTTGATTGACCTTGGATATATAATGAGTAGCAGTGACAAATATCTGTTGTGCAGATGTTCTAGATTGCCTTTTAAGCAAGAATTCTAAAGTTTCAACAGTAGTTATTTATAAATAGAAATCTCTTTTTAAAATGCTTCACAATGGAATATTATTCAGCCATTAAAAGAATGAAATCCTGTAATTTGCAGCAAAATGGATGGAAATAGAGGATATTATGTTAAGTGAAATAAGTCAGACACAGAAAAATAAGTGCTACATGTTTTCTCTTACCTGGGGAAGTTAAAATAACAGTTGACCTGAATGTAGAATAGTGATTCCTAGAGGTTGGGAAGGGGAGGCAAGGTGGATAAAGGGTAGTTCGATTTGATGAGCACATGCAGAATGTATGTCTTAAAATATTAATCAATACATATTCATCAAAAATAAAACAAAAATTTTAAAAATAAAAAAAAAATCATGATCTGAATGACAGGATAAATGTTTTAGGACAAAGTCACTCCAACATGGCTTCCAGGTATAATAATGAAAGTTCTTAAAGAAAAATTCCTTAAAATTCTGTGAAACTGTTTTATGGGGAGAGTAAGTGAGCAGAATTGTTTTTTGGGGGGAGAGGGTAAGTGAGCAGGATTGACTGAAAAATTCTAAAACACAAAATGAAAATGCAAAACCTCCTACATATGTATATCTATAATAAAAGTTTAATAATTATGTCATTATGGTATTGATACAAGATCTGATGAACTGATCAATGAGATAACAGAGAATCCAGGGTTTGTGTGTGCGTGTATATTGATATATGTATTGGATAAAACTCACCCCAAAGAGTAGTGATGGTATTTAAAATTCACTTAGCTATGTGTGATTAATTTTGCATTTGCATATGACTTTTAGATTTTTATGAATCAATGCTCTCACATTATGGGACTTTATTGTATGGAAAACTACAACTTCTATTAGTTTATACTATTTTGTAATTGACCGTAGCAAGTTTTGAAGACTGGGATTAATATTTTCTGTTGTGTTCTCTTCAGAGTATATTGCCTTGCACCTAAGTTCTAAATAAACATTGTTTAATAATATTGAGTCATGAAAAAGTGTACGGATTGGATATTTTATTATATTTTCTAACAATGAATTCAAAGCACATTTTTTAAATTGTTATTCATGCTTTTAATACAGGATACAGAGAAAGGATCAGCTGATATTATTAAATTACCTGTCAGAAAATTTTAAAACATATTTTTATTTTACCTCAGAAAAGGAGAGGGATAAATTTCTATTTGTTTATTATTTCTATTCATATATTAATTAATTATATTTTAGATGTTTTTCTGTTGACTTTATCACATTGAAACAAATATAGTTTCCTACCACAAAACTTTGCAGGAATTTAATGTTCATGTGTGAACATCTCTGTGCTCACCACATATAAAAGTACAACTCAATGTAGGTAAACTTAAAATGGAGGAATGTTTTGAACAGTAGCACAGGTAACTAAAGTGCCATTGCAACAAGTTGATGTGCCAAAGACCAGGTCCTCACCTGGTCTTGCTCTCATTAGCCACAGCTGGCAGTCAGCAAATTGGCTGCAGCAGAAAGCAC
The DNA here is from genome assembly GCF_902686455.1 of Sciurus vulgaris. Lineage (NCBI taxonomy): Eukaryota > Metazoa > Chordata > Mammalia > Rodentia > Sciuridae > Sciurus > Sciurus vulgaris. Next base: position 33,360,280 of record NC_136470.1, on the reverse strand, counting down.
AGATAGAAAGAGGTCTTCCCATTCACGTGATCTGCATTGTTGCTGAGAGAGGTGTTCCTACCCTTGGACCCCTGCAGTTAGCTGTATTTTACTTGGGTTCTCTCCAGGATTTTCAGGCAGCGTAACCATTTCTTATTTCCTCTGAGTATAGTCTGAAGGGCTTTTCCCCCACCTCCATGTGTTATTCGAAGTGTATAAAAGCTGCAGAGTCACGGCATTCTTCAAACTGACAAGACACATCTCCTTACATTTCTGTCTGACAAATCCTTCCTGTTTCTTTTGGTCAAAACCATAGGAAAGGGTATGAAGGACAAAAGTGCTCTCAGTTTATTAATTTCTTTCATGTAGGGGGAAAATTATCCTCTACGAGTCCATTTACATTCAAACCGTCTACACCAGAATTTTCTAAGCTAACTATTTTGTCCCTGAGTGAACAAGATACCAGAAATTTTTAGTACTCGGTGAATGAATACTTCCACAGTACAGAATAACTACTTGACCTCTCCTAATTGTTTTAAGTATGTGCTTCATAGCTTTCAAGAGACTAAGCGAGGGAAATGGAGTTATTATTAGGGAACCATGAAAACCTGGCTTAGCCCATTGGTGTGCAGTCTGCCCGGGGTCCAGGTACAACACACACAAAATGAATGCTTTGAAGAGGAAAATTCTCTATAAAATGATGGTGAGTGCCAGGCAGGTAAGAAAACCTCATGAACCCACTGATTGTATGAAGGTATGGTGGTTATGGGAGCCTCAGGGGTTTTGTTTTTATTTTGTTAACACAGGCTGACAGGAGCCATAGCCTTCTCCCTGAAACACAGTGAACTGCAGACACATACGCTGGGGGCAACTCTGAGTTGATACCATCAGCACAGATCCATCATTCTAGCAAACAACTCTATATATCTGTTTTTTAATGGTGGGTCAAATATAACACCTTTCTATGTCCACAACCTTCTTTTCAGTTATATACTTCACCATAGTGAAGGAAATAATGCAGTTTACTTGAAAGGTTAATGTGGATTTTTTGTTTGTTTATTTGTTTTTACCACTAATTTAAAACGCTCATCTCCCTGGTTGAAATCATGGCTGTGAAGAGTTAGTATAAAAGCGAAAGTTATAGCTCAAAAGTTCAATAAGCTTCTAAGAGCACTTAGTGCTCAAATAGCCTAAAAGTGTTTTTATGGAGATCAATGGGCAATTCACTCCTCAGTTGCATTTTATTTTTTCTATGAAGTGAAATGGTAGTACATTTCCCAATAATATTTAAGGCACATAAAAAAGTCCTAGTGAAAATCTATAGAGAATAAACCTTTCAGTTGAACATGCTCTATGAGTACAGGTTAATATTGGTGTAGTGGGGATTTGGTGTCTCTTATAGGTCCAAAGCCAAGTAAAGGAAATTTTAACTCATTACTAAAATTTTCAAAAAGACACATAATTAAGAAAGAAAGGGTGGGTGACTTCCCTATGAAGTCCTCACTTGATAGGAATTCCATGTCTCAGATATAGTGTTCAGTTATACAGGCTTAGAAATCTGAATGTTCATGCACCCTGAATCCATCAGACTCCAGAGGATTAAATCAAGCTAACCACACTCAGAAGAGTCTAATTTACAGGACAACCAAGTGAGACCTAATTATTATTAAATAAAGCATACAGCTATCAAGAGGACTGAATACTTCTATTTACTGATCAGCATATTTTTTCCCCATAGGCAAGTTAAATTATAATTATATGATTTCACAGTCAACATGGGAATAAAGCAAGAGCAGTTAATTGGATGTTTTATTGCCTAGTGTCATCCAGCTCCGAGAGCATGAAATATTCAACTCAACACAGAAATACAACAACAGCGGCCAGTTGCTCATGGGTAGAAGCTGGGGCTCATATGGTAAGTCCCTCACAGTCTTCCAAAGGTATAAATGTATAAATAAATTGACAGTGTTCAGCATACTGTGCTATATCTGAATATGCATCTTGTTAAATTTGAAATGTTCAGCTGTGTGTTGCAGAGATAAATAATGCCTATGCCTAGCGCACTTCTTTGAACAGACCTGTGGAAAGTTTCTATTTCTCCAGAGACTTTTGAGACTCCAAGAATATCTTGAAGCATCTGTAACTCCTCAGAACAGCAGTTCTCAGCATTTTCAACTCCAGGATCCCTTTAGACTTGAAAGTTTTCGAAAACCTCACAAAATTGTTGTGTATTTGGATTAAGTCAATCAATATTTGTAAAGAAAGAAATTATAATTTAGGCAATTTATTCACTAGCTCATTTTATAACAAATACATGGTCAAATGAATAATACTTTAATGTTTATTTAAAATGTTCACATTTTAAATACCTTTATTGTTTAAATTGATGAATAGTTTGGTATCATGTATATTTTTATAATCATTATTTATATCTGTCATGATATAAGATAGCTGTCTTTATGTTTCAGCATTTAATCTGTATCACATACTATGCAACCTTCGGAAACAAAAAAACATTCTGTATACATATGGATAAAAGGATAAAAGTGACAAATGAACACAGGCAATTATTGTTTGAATAGTTTTGATCTCAGACACTCCCTGAAAATGTTCCCTAAGGGTACAGATCACTTTAGGAATAGTTACCATCATGAATTAAGGTTTTTCTGGCTATAATAGAGACAAGCTTTTCTTGGCTGTTGACTGCCTCTTCTCTGTCTCTCCCCTCATCCCCACCTCCTGAAAAACTCAGTAAATCAGTGCTTGCTTATTTAGATGGGTGATCCAGGTAAGGCCAATCATTTGCTGCTATTCAGTGAATAAGTCACATACATGATGCTTATAAGGCCTTCGTTTAAAATGCCCACTGGTAGAAACAAGGAGGTCTGCAAACTAAAGGGGCAAACAGGGAGACATACCTGGGTTTATGTCAAGAGATGCAAACTGGATATAAGTAACGTGATGGTAAGACTATTTTAAAAGATAGGTTGTTAGACTCAGGAGAATTCATTGAGAAGTGGGGATTCAGGGAAGACTGAAATCTGTGTAAATTGTCCATAGATTTTAAGTATTTACCCAATGGAATCTAACTCCAAATGTATATCCTAAAGTTCAACAATGCCACATTCATGCTAGGTGACAGTCTAAAAGAGTTGTCTCTCTTTTTCTCAGTCTTATTTTTTCTGTATAAAACTTTTCTCGGATTACCTATCTATGCCACATTCTTTTCTTTTAACTATTTGCATGTTTTTTACACTTCTTGTAATCCTGTTTTCCTATATTATGGCTAAAATCTTGCTCTTAAGTCTCAATTGGCTAAGTAAATGATAAAAATTACTACCCAGTAATTAGACATCTGGGTCACCTGCCACGATGCATGTTGTAGTTAACCCTTTGCCTACTTTTGGGAGTACTTTACTATCTTGCGGCAGCTCTTTGCTAATCCCAGATTTGTCATTGTTCTACTGATCACAGGTTAAAAGCCTGGAGATTAAACTTCTTCAGAAGAGTCCAAGTACTCTGCCACTCAGTTTCAAATCCAGTCCTCCTGATTCATTCTAAGCAATGGAACCATATTCAGCAGTCTCACAATGGACTGTACATGGCAAGCATTAGCCAATTCTTCGAGAAAACATTGTTCTAGTATGATTGGTAAAAACAGGGTCATTTGGAGCATTTCATCTAGAATAGATTAGCTTTACCTGTTCTGTTCTATTACCTTTGAGTCCATTGGAGTCCTAAGGTAAGATCATAGTAAAGGGAAAAATAATTCTTCTCAGTTCTCCTGGATATCTCAGAGGATGTCCTGTTTCAATATTTGTTCATCTGTCCACCCTTTAAAGTTCCAAATGTAATATTTTATAGTGACTTAAGACTCCCATTTTCTGTCCCCTAATGTTACAACAATTAGAATCTCTCCAAAATGATTTCTAAAATTTAGTCATCCAAGGTGATTAACTCTAATTTGCCATCATTAAAAGTTTTGATCAACACACAGAGACAAAATGTAAGAATTGTTTTTATCCATTTGGATGTCATAATACAAATTCACAATGCCCAAAATGGTGTTTCACTAGGTGATATAAAATAACATTAAGCACAAGGGATCTGAACCACAATCCCATACTCTATGATTAAGGTTGCTTGTTTTTGTAGTGTAGAAATTTCTACCTAGTTTTAAATTAAATTATGGTTGTTAGGCCTTAATTGCAAATCATCAGTAAAATAAAAGTACATGTTTTCAATTACAGATTTCTTTTTCTGTTACTTTTGATGTAAAAACATTTCAGAGTGAGATTTTTATCTATATTGTATGTGAGTAAAGTTACTATAAATTTATTAAGTAGACTAAATAAAATCTAACAAATCCTAACATTTAATACAATTTTATGAGGGCTGACTTCCTTGGAGGGTTAGACATAAGAGTTGCCAATTTTAGCTACAGATGGGTATTTGTGTATGTGTGGGGGCAACTTTTGTGGTTTTCAGACTCATAGCTTCCATAGCCCATTCAAAGAAGCATCTGATTTCATTCAGGAACATTGTCTCTTTCATACCTCATACCCTGGAGATAGTGGGAGGATAAACTGAAGTTTGCTCCTTCCCACCATAGCAGTTGAAGAAGTAGCTGGAAACTCCTATCATAAGATTCATTCTCTGAACATCAACCTCTAGACAATGAGTGACAAAAGGCAAGAGAACAAAAACAATTTCATTTTTGGACTGTGGGTATTTTTTCTTAGGTATTTTGAATTTACTTCAGAAAAAAAAGAACATAAATAAATTGCAGTAGGTCTGAGCTACTTAACAAAGTTCATAATTTTTTTTTTTTTTGGTTGTACTCAGATGTTGCAGCAGAGGCTTAAAAATGAAAACAATATAGTTATTGCCAAGTACTCTGCATCATAAAGCTACTGAGGCATGTGTGCAGTCATGGACATATCGTCTTCATTACCCAGTACCTATCTTCAGGTTATGGAAGTTGAACTTGGAGCATACAACAAACACTCCCTTCCCCCCCACATACAGAAGAATGATAACTTTTCTTCTACCACCTCTTGGAAAGAAAACAAACTTTAGAAGTACTTCTTGGAGAGTTTAAGTGTTCTTGGGTATTTGGGGGACAGAAAGTGCTATCTCTTTATCTGTATTTATATAAAATGTATGTCACATTTACAGACAAAATTATAGAGATAGACATATATTTCAAAAGAGAGTGCACAAAATAGAAATATCTATTTTTGAACTGGGAATATAGTTTAGTTGGTAGAGCACTTGCCTTGCAAGTACGGGGCCCTGGGTTCAATCTCCAGCACAGCAAAAAACAAAAAACAAAAACCCAAAACAAACATACAAACAAACAAAAAAACAAAAAAAACAAACAAAAAAAAAAAACAAAAAGAAAAATATCTATTTTCTAGGAACTGGAGATTGGGAAAATAACAACTGTTCTACATATTCATATCCAGGAGCATTATTCAGCTATTAAAATGATGCACACTTATATTTATTATTAGACTAATAATATTCAGAAAATATTTTAAGTAAAAATCAAGCACCAACTCTTCTTGCTGCAGATTCATAATACATTTAGAAAAATAGCTACAAGAAAATAATGAAAGACAAACTCAAATGTTAGTACAAGTTATCTCAGTGTTGTTCTAGGTAATTATTGTTTTTAATTTTGCTTATCAAATTTTTAAATTCTTTATTTTTCTATATAAATAAATCAAGTATATAAATATATATGCCTGGTTTTCAAACTATTTGAATTTTTAAAAATAGTCTCTATGATTTTGTCAATAGCCTGAACGTGTCTCAGTAAAAATAAATACAGGATTAAAGACTTTGAATCCTACAAATGCTGGATCTAAGGACTAAAATCACAGTGCTGTGAAGCTTTGGAATTAAATAGCAGAGGGAGATATAAAAGATCAAGGAAGCTGGGCAAAATGGTGAATGGGGAAGTCAGGGGCAGGACCAGACCAAAGGAAAATGGAGAGGGTCTTCCAATGAGATCATCTTCCCAGGTGACCAAAGTGCTTATGGAGACAAGTGGGGACCCAACCAGACACTTCTGTACTTGTGCTCCTAAGTGGGGAATCCAATAGAAAAACTAATCTAGATGTGAGGACACAGAACACAAAATGAACAATAGGAGAGCGTGGATGGGAGGTGATGAGAAAAGGAGGAAAGTCCAGGAACCATAAAAAGAACAAGCCAAAACTTCCCCACTGGACTCCCAGTTCTGGGGCCTGTTCTCTTTGGAGAAGAATGTTATTGTTATTTTTGTGATAAACCTCTCTCTGTGCCCAATTCTTCAACAAACCCAAGATGCCAAATGGTAAAACTCAGTCTAGGCTTGGTTTATTTTGCAATTTTTAACAGTACACCTTAACCTCTCTGGGTCTGAAGTTTTCTCTGCTAAATGAACATGTTGACAATACCTGCCTCTCAGAACTGCTCTGGGAATTACGTGAAGCAGTGAACAGGAGCTACAGCCCAGTGCCCAGCACTTGACAAGATCACAAATGATGTAACAACTGTGGGCTGCCACGGTGCTGGTTCCTGGATGATAAAAGCATAGCAGGTAGATCCTTCGGCAATCCCAAGGGGTAAAATTGTCTTCTTCTAGCTGCTCAGAGCTCAGAACACCTCCTGTTGTAATCACTTGACACGATGTGATCTGAGATTCTCCATAATGACTGATTCCCAGAATATTATCATTTCACGGCAGTGAAATATGAGTAAATGGATCTAGTCTTTTCAGAGTTGCATTAACATTAGAGTCGTTGATCAGTAAGAAAGACTTCTGTGCGTGAATACGTTTGGGCAAATTTTTGTTTGTTTTAATTGCATGTCTCCTGGATGCTCTTAGTAGAGCTGTCAATGGGGTGCATTCTGTGACTGAGTTTTTCAGGAACTGTTTGAAAATACTCAGGGAAGCACTAACATAAGAGTTTCACTTTAGAACTACTATATTTAGAAAACAAGTTGCCTTCCTCAGAAATGTACTTAAACTTCTAAGAATGGTATTGACATCCTACATAAGTGAAATATCGAGTAGTTACAAACTATATTTGTAGATATCAAAGTATTATTGAACATGCTAAGTTGGAAAGAGGCCCCTTATATGCTCAGAAAACAAACAGTTAAAAAAAATGTAATACTAAAACAATACTTTAAATATCTTCAGTGAATTCTTTACTAAACCAAAATATTCAGGATATTCATTCCATTTTTAAACTGTTTTTTAAAGTTTTTTCTTAGAAGTGACTAGGCTTAATTAATCATTGATTAATATTACCTACTGTGAAAAGAAATACATGATTCTAGTAAAATATAGAATAATTTATTTTGAAACTTTCTGTTGTTTCAACTGGAAACTTTAAATTATTCTTAATAAACAACCCTGAAAATTTAAAGCCATTTCAAAATCATAATTGTTGTCTTTCAGTTACTTAACTATATTGATTTGATCTATACTTTCCTGTAGTTATAAAGCAACTTGTTGATATTATCTGCTTATTCTGGACAGTAAGTTAATGTACATCTAGTTTTCAGTTTTTCCCTGGCTATAAACAGCAAGGGTGCCAATTAGACTGATATTTTCTGTGAGATAGGAGATTCTTCACCGGGAACTTGGAATAAAACCATCTGAGCTCACTAGGAGAAACCATTGGGTCTAGCCTCTGCCTTAGGCTATGTTCAAAATTAAACGAATCAATGAATACTAAGTTACAGTTAAATCAGAGCAAGAAGTTCTGGTGTGCTATTGCGCAGTAGGATGACTACACACAATAATGTCCTGTACATTTCAAAAAGCCAGAAGAAAGGATTTTTGAATGTTCTCACCACAAGGAAACAGTCAATATTTGAGAAGGTTGATGTGTTTAAATTGTTTGAAACATTATACAATGTATACATGCATCACTGGATACATGGTTAATGTGTACAATTTCTACATTTATGTGTCAGCTAAAAATAATTTTAATTAAATAAAAAACAAAATTAAACTGCAATACAACTGCAAACTCAGATTGCCAGCAATTAACAAATGATAGACTTAAATTTAGTTTTATGTCTAAATAATAAAGTAAATGCATATCTCAGTATCTAGATATGTATAAAATTCATGACAAAAAATGAAAATACTTTTGTCACATTGTGTTGTTTCTGAAGAATAACATGACAGGGCACTAACAAGATAGAAATAACTTTGTTGGGTTTGATGTAATGTTTTACATGCAATCCCTAAAAAGTAATACTCAAGCATTCTATATAAATATTTCAAATATCAGTATGCTTTTTTGACACAAACTAGAAAGTTTAATTATATTTAACATCTTTTCCTAGCCACATTATCATTGTTTTTTCTAATAATATTTTACTGAATTCTAAAATTGTTCTAGGTCTTTACAGGGGCTTTGATCTTTCTCAGTTATGGAATATTTCATCTATATAAAGTAGTACAGAAAATACTATAATGAACACAAATATTGTTCACCATCTGAATTTGTCCATTTTCTGTCACCATAATGGAATACATGAGGATAGGTACTTATAAAGAAAAGAGGTTGCTTAAGCTTATAGTTTGGGAAGTTCCTGGGCTTTGCACAAGCTCTGGTGAGGACCTCCTTGTCATTGGTGGCATCACAAAAGCAGAAATGCATTGAAGAAGGAGCAATCATATTGCCAAAGAGAAAATCAAGAAGACTGAGGAGCCACCAGTCTTGTTCTTTTATGACAACATTTTTTTATGAGAACTAACTCAGGAGAACTCAGTTTCTTCTGAAATCAGCACTCCAGTAACCTGAGGATTTCAGCCTGAGGTCCCACCACCTTTCAGAATCACCACACGGGGGACCAACTTCCAATATATGAACCTTTGGGGAATTATATCTAAACCATAGTAAGAGATAAATTTAACTACATTAAGATTTTCTTAAAAGTTTGCCAGACAAATTTTTTAAATAAACAAGATATTCATGATTTAGCATTTTACAGATATGTTTGAATATTTATGTGCTGGGCAGGATGTGAGGTGCAAGGGATACACATTATTGAACACTACAGATCAAGTCCCAAATCTTGAGTGGCTAGCTTAAATTTCAATAGAAGGATCAGATGACACACTAATGACAATGTAATTGTGTGTCAGTTTTTGTTGTGCTCTATTACAAAAAGTATAGCAGAGTAAGGGACTAGAGTTGGAGTGATGATTTCCTAAAGGATTAATTTATTAGCTTTATCAGATATTTATTCAAGGCCATTGATGACAAAATAAAAATTGCAAGATTTTGCATTTCTAGTATCTTATATTTTACATCATGATCTTTAATTGGTTATCATTTTCATATGAAAACATAGAGAATTCACATGTATTTCCTGCCTTCCTCCATTACACATTCTGAACCAGAATTGTACCATCAACAAACCTACATTGACATACCAATATCACTCAAAGTCCAATGTTTTATTAGAGTTACCTCCTAGTGTGCTGCATTTTGTGGGTTTAGAAAAATGTATAGTGATTTGTATCCATCATAATAATGTTATACATGTAATAGGGTCACTGACCTACAAACCTCTGTGCTCAGCCTATTCGGCGCCTTCCCTGAAACCCCTAAAATCACTGATCTTTTTTTATATTCCCCATATTTCCAGTTTGGCTTCTTTCACTAAATAAATAATATGCATGTAAGTTTCCATGGCTTGATATGCATTTCTTTTTAATAATAAATAATATTACATTGTCTAGATGTTCCAATTTATCCATTCATTAGCTGAAGGAATTCTTTGATGACTTCCAAGTTTTGGTAATTAAAAATAAAGCTACAACTGGTCATGGTAGTGGATGCCTGTAATCCCATCTACACCAGGGATTGAGGCAGGACTGTATGTTCCAGACCAATTTAAGTGATTTAGGGATATCCTGTCTCAAAAAAAGAAAGAAACAGTAAGGCTGGAATTATACCTCAGTGGGAGAGTACTTGCCCCACATGCATGAGACCATGGAATTGATCCCCAGTCAAAAAAAAAAAAAAAAAAAAAAGAAAGAAAGAAAGAAAGAAATATAAAATAAAACTACTAGGAATATCTGCATGTATATTGTTATGTGGATGTAAGTTTGAAACCCATTTGGGTAAATGTGAAGAATAGAGATTGCTAGATTATGTGGTAGGACTATGTTTAGTTTCCTAAATTACCAAACTACCTTTCAAAGTGGCTACATCATTTTGCATTCCCACCAGCAGTGAATAAATGTTGCTCCTCATGCTCTCCAGCATTCCATATTCCATATTCTTTAAGATTTTCACTATTCTAATAGTTGTGTTTTAGCATTCTTTATGTTTCTATTTGCAGTTCTCAAATACTATATGATGTTGAGTACCTTTTCATATACTTTTTATCACTCTTCATATCTTTCCTGGTAAGGTGTTTCTTCAGATCTTTTGCCCATTATTTTCCCATAAATGGTTTATTTTCTTAAGGGACTTTTACAACTTTTCTGTATACATTGGATAAGTGTCCTTTATCAGATATACCTTTTCCAAATATTTTCTCCTCTACTCTGACCCACGTTTTAATCCTCTTGAAAGTGTCCTTTGTAGATCAGAGATTTGTCATTTTAATGAAGTCAGTTTTATCAATTATGTTCTTATATTCCGTGCTTTTAATGTATTTAAAAAGTCATCACCAAACTCAAAGTCATCTAGATTTTCTTTTATTATCTTTAAATAATTTTATGGTTTTGTATTCTACAGTTAGGTAAATGACCAATTTTGAATTACTTTTTGTGAAATGTGTAAGTTCTCTGTCTATATTAAAATTATTTTTGTTTGTGAATGTACAGTGGTTACAACATTGTTGAAAGTATTTTTTCTGCATTATGCTACATTTTTGCTCTTGTGTTAAAGGTGAGGAAACATATTTTCTTGGTCTATTCCTACGTTATCTATTTGGTCCCATTTAAGTAAGTGTCTATTCTTTTGCTCATATGACACTTTGTGATTATTATAGCTTTACCTAAGTCTTGTAGTCATATGAGGATTTTTTAAAAAGAATACTCAGGTAAAATGCTTTGTTGAGGTGACTTTTCACAAAAGGAAAAGAAGCAAGTCATGAAGATATTTTGGGGACAAAGTGTTTTAGGTATAAGAAATTGTATGTACACCTAACTATTCTAAAGAGAAGCATGCCTGATTTCTTCAAAGAAAAATAAGGATACCTGGGCAGCTAAGGCAGCAATCCTGAGGAAGAGAAAGAAATAAAATAAAAGTCATAGCATCAGCTCAAGTAGGATGGCATAAACTTCATTAAAGTCCCTGGATTATACATTAAGATTAGCAGAAGTCATTAGAGGATCAGAAAGGAAGTGATATTATCTGATTTATGTTTTTAAAGTACCATCTGCTACTTATGAATTAATATCTTCTCTTGTGTGGAATCAGAATATAATTAGAGATTTCAATTTGGAGTAGTCTAGCAGACTGAGGACAGTGGAACAGGTTGGGATGATAGCCCTGGAGGTGTTGAGAAGTGATTGCATTCTTGAAATGCTCTGAAAATAAAGAGGAGAAGACAGATTGACTGTGAGAAGATGTGGGATGTGAAGGAGGAAGCAAGAATCACTCTGCCAATTTTGGACTAAGTTATCAATGAATATAAAATGTTACTGAATTTTATAGAAAAGATTCAGGGAAGAGCATGTTTGATGAAAAATATGAAGTCCCATTTTGCCTACATGAAGTTTAATAGCTTATTACAAACTCAAGTGAAAATGTCAAGTAAGCATTTGGATAGAGTCCACTATATACACACCTTTTGTAGAATCATCAGCAGAGATGCTGTTTATTTTTATTTGTTTTTTTTTTTTGTTGTTGTTTTGTTTTTTTTAAGAGGAGGAAATTTTTATTTGGCTCACAGGTTTAGAGTTTCATTCCATGGTTGGCAGGCTCCATAGCCCTCCCCCCAAGGTGATACAGAACATCATGGTGGAAGGGCCAGGCAGGGCAAAAGCAGCCCAGAACATGGCAACCAGGGAGCAGAAAGAGAGGTGCCAGGGACAAACTATAAACTCCAAAGGCAGTAGGCCCTAGTGACCTACCTCATCCAGTCACATGCAAGTGGAATCATTTACTGAATAAGTTACTCCCCTCATAATCCAATCATTTCACCTGGGAGCATTTCTGCATTGTCTCACACATGAGCCTTTGGGGAACACCTTATATTCAAACCATAGTATTCTACTCCTGGTCCCCCAGAACTTATGCCCATCTCACAATGTAACATATATTTAGTCTATCTTCAGTAGTCCCCATCTTAACAGTTCCACTTCACCAAAAGTCCAAATCCAAAAATCTCATCTGGGACTCAAGACACACTTGATTGTGAGCCTTGTAAAGTTCAAAAGCAAGTTACATAGATCCAATATGTAATGACACAGAATAAACATTTCCATTCAAAAAGGGAAAAATTAGGGTATCAAAAGAAGGTATGGTACCAAAGCAAGCCGGAGCTGTAGCTGGGCAAACAGCTCTATGTCCTCTATCTGTATGTCCAGCATCTGGGACACATGGCATTGTGATATTCTCTTCTCATGGAAGTTCCACCTCCATGCCCTTGCTGGTTGAATCCCACATGACCTCTCTCTTGGTTTGTTTCTGCTTGATTTCTGCAACTTTTCTCAGAAGACATTCTCCATTACTAGCATTTCTTAATCACATGGGTCTCCACTTTAGGTTTTGTTTCTTCTCACATCTTCATGCATTGCCCTCTCAGGGGCTTCCTTCAAGGATTCCATCTCTGCTACATTTTGCCTGACTTCTAAGACTTTTCTTTGAAATCTCAGTGGAAGCCTCCATAATCCTCTATCTCCAGCATCCTGTGTTCCTGTAGAACCAGCACCACATGGTTGATACCAAGGTCTGCCACCATCTTGATCCTGGCTGCAATAATCTCTGAGCGACCAGGTGGTTGATCATGGTGAAACAGCTTCCAAGGATCTCCTGTGTATGCCCCCACAATTTTTTCTCAAAGGAATTTTTACTTTCACACCTTGAACCTGCTATGGGTAAAGTCTGGCCAATTTCTGAGATGACCTCAAGCCACAGAGGTGGTATTTATAACAGATAAGTGTCTGATTCTGCCAACTTACAATTTGAAAGGAACAAACTGATTATACTGACAGTATAATGTTTTCCAATATTTAAATGTTTATAATGTTATAATTATAATGTTTTCCAATATTTAAAAACTGAAAATAGATTAATGATTTACTACCAGTCCATTGCCAATGATACTGATTAATTATAGTCCATTAGTGTTTCATAGGGTAATCATATATACTACTCTAGAACTCTAAATTTCTTTTACAACTTCTTTTGCCTTATACCTGCAAACTTCTATCTTCATAATATACTTTAGCATTCTGCTTCCTCTAATCTGTGACTTTCTGTTTATTTCCATTTTATCATTTCTATGACCCATAACATAGACCAAAAGTAGAGGTACCATTTTGAGAGACAACAAAGACCAAATTGGATTCATGGAGATGGAAGTGAGGCTAAGATTCAAGAACTATACAGGAAAAATTAAATAATCAATTTTTATTCACTTCCTAGAGCTGCTGGGACAAATGACTATAAACTCTGTGACTTAAAACAACAGAAATTGTTCTGACACATTTCTGGAGACAATAAGTCAGAAGACAAGTGGTCTGCAGAATCATTCCACCACTAGAGAGAAGTCCTTTCTCACCTTATCAAGCTTCTGATGGATGCCTGCAACTCTTGCTTTCCTTGCCTGGTAGCTGCCTCACTTGAATCTCTGCTTCCATCTTTACATGGTCTTCATCCCTCTTTGTGTGCTTTCTTTAGTTCTCTGTCTCTTTTCTTTAAGGACATGCATCACTAAATTCAGGGTGCACCCTAGTCTAATATGATCTCATCTTAATTGTATCTGCAAAGTCTTTATTTCCAAGTAAGATCAAGTGTACACCTGTGGGTCAGGATTTCAGCCTGTTTTTTGATGGGCATGATCAAGCCACAGTTGAATGAGAAGGAGCAAAAGAGACATGAAAGCAAAAGGAAGTAAAAGAAATGAGTCTTAGATTACTCTCAAGATTCCACCTAGTTGACAGACCAGTTTTTATCAGAAGCAGGTCTGGAAAGGTGGGAGATAATGTCAAATTTGAGTTCCTACAGAAGTTTAGTCTCAGAGAGTGATGAGTGGTCTTTATGCCCCTGAAGTTTGGTAGACTTTTGAATCATGAATATATAGGTAATAATGGGAACTATAAAAGTAAATGAACAGATGTGATTATTCAATCATATCTAATATGTATTGAGCACATACTATGTGCCAGTCACTTGGTGTTCCAAGCACTTAGAATACATTAACTAATTTAATCATCTTTTTAACTTTATATGTTTAGTTTGATTTTTATCTCCATTTCACAGATTTGGAAACTTGGTCAAAGGAAGATTAAATAACTTGCTTAATCTAGAAAAAATGCTGAAACAAGATTCGAATTTCAGACTGCCTAAGTAGAGAACCAACATGAATAAAAACTTCTCTAGAAGTTTCTTGGTATTTCAAAGAAAAGCATTTAGAAACAGAGATAAATATATATCCACATATAGAGTCATCATAGAAATGATAAGTGTTTATCCTAAAAACATGATTTTCCTACCATAAGGATTTTGCTTTTTATTTTTTTTCAATGAAACTAGGGTTTCATATAGTACACAAGGGCTAGCAAATACTAGTCCTTAGCCCAGTATTTTTCTTGTTCTGAATAATTTTAGAAGACCATATTATTGCCAATGGGCAGCAGTGAAATAAGTCTAACATAAAATTAAAGCTATCTGAAATAGAATGTCAAATCTTAAGGCAAAAATGGGCTCCTTGCCCTTAAATAATGTGTGACATTTTGAAGGCTTTTAAGGAATAGTATGGTTTTGGAAAAATGCTAGGAAGAGGTTTAAGGGACATTATAAAGAAATGTAAGAATAGAAAACCACTAAGATGCATTTCGATTGTGAGATTCCCTGAGAAAATAAGTTGTTTCATTTAAGAAAATATGTGTGAATAATTACTAAATAATAAGTATGATATATTAGCAAGGAATTATATTATAAACAATATTTATGAAAGGAAGAGAAAAAATAGATATATGAAAATTGAAACATTATCTCTGTGTTATGAAAACACATTTAATTGAAGGTGTGGTTTTTCTTTTTTGTATTTATTCCAACTAGCTAGTTTTAAAACAGATTTTTAAGAAGTTAATTTTTATGAAGAAGTATATCCTGCTATGAATGTAGGACTCAATTGTTGTAATGTGAGGATAAAACTAATTTTTGTTGACATAGTGGTAGTTACAAATCTGATTGACACAGGCTCTTGAGACCTACAGCAGTTTTTAGTGCTAGAATGAGGATCCACATGCAACTCTAGATTTTATAACCAATTAATATGTGAATCAGAGAAATATTTTTCTCAGACATACTATTATTGACTTACCTTTTAAATATATCTTGTAATAAAAAAATGCTTCTTCAAATTTACATATGTTGTTAAAGAACTGATCCACCATTACCAGATTACAAAATATCATTAAGATATAAAGAAAAGGACTTTTATAAACTATAATGTTTGTGCCAAAACCTTCCTGAACTTTGGAATTTAATATAACATACTCTGTGAGGATGGATAAGAGCCAAGATTGTAATAAGAGATTTTATCTGGGAAAGGAGGCTTACTTTATGAAAAGTGCCTTTAATAACATTCGTTTTATTTAATTGTCAATTCTAAGGATTCTAAACTAGATGATTTTTGGTGATCATCAAATCTGTTTATTGGAACTGATTCATGTTAAATCAGAACTAAAGCTCCTTTTATTTGTAAACAGAATTTTTTAAAACAATGAACAGTGGAATCTTCTATGTATTATGTTTATGTGTGTCATGACTCTGTGCCTGTTTGTGTATCATGTAATAAAAAGATAGTTTGGTTCAAGATAGGAAGTTTAATCTCCTCTTCCAAAGGTATGTTATATTTTATTACACTAGACCAAACGTAGTGTCCTTCTAACTTGAAAGGTGTACAAACATTTAAAATAATATGCATACCATTCATTTCTAGAGTTTACATAATCAAACTCAAGTAAAGTACCATCTCTGACTACATATATTAATTAGAATCCTCAGGTATTACTGGTTTTCTCAATCACATTTATAGAATTTGTTCTGTTCATCTTTGGTGCTTACAAATTTAGCCTATATATCTGTATTTGAACATATTCAATTGGAAATTAAGAAAGATAATGGTAGATAATAAATATATTTCACATTAGGTTCCACAATAAAATGAAATTGTGGTCTAACAAAGCAAATAGACAATTATCATAAAATTATGTCTCTGATTATTAAAGTTATATTTAAAGTACAAAGACCAAACCATGTGGGTTTTCCCTTAATATTACAGTGGGCTGTATACTGGAATGACTTCATTATTATAATTCTCATTCTGTATTCTTATTCCAAGGCAGTAAGAAGGGATAATTAAATTAACTGTGACTTTGCAACTAATGATCAGATTTTTGAGAACATTCACTGCCTTTTATTCCCTAAGTTATTCAAACTTTAACCTGGCAAGGTTTTTTTCCCCACTTCAAATTAACCTAAGGATCAATTTCACAGAATAATAATATTTTTAATAAAACCAAATAGCATAGTATGGATTATCATAAATGAATTTGCCTTCTTTTGATTAGGAGTATTTCTGAACACCTAGAGAGGATGATTTTGTGTGGTAGGGGACAAGCCAACCATTGCTTTCTTTTTAATCTGGGAATTCACTACTAGGGCACATCAGTCATCTAAGAAGTCAGGGTTTTGTTTCGTAAGGCATAACTTTAACACAGCAACAACATTACAACTGTTTACTTTTCCAGTTAGGGATCATGAGTGATCACCTTAATAGAAATTTGTTGATAAGGGCTTAATCACATAGGATTTAATTTTGTCACATAGCAAGAATGTCCAGGGTTCATAATATAATGATTTCTCTAAGCCATCAGAGTCCAGGCTCCCTATATATCTCTGCTCAGACATCTGCAATGTAAGGTATGCATCTTGATGTACGAAGTTTGCATCTTCACATTCAGATATTGTACCATTCTTCCAGGTAATTAAGATAGTCAAGAACAAAGGGTAAAAGGGCAGGCTCAATGTCTTAATCCATTCAAGCAGCTGAAATAGAATACCATAGACTGAGCAGTTTATAAAGACCAGAATTTTACTTCTCACAGTTCTGAAGCATAAGAAATCTAAGATCAAGGCATATGTGATTTGGTATTTGGTGAGGATTCTCTTCCTCTTTCAAGACACACATCCTCACATGGCTAAAGGAACATCCTCCAAGCTTCTTTTATAAAGGAATTAATCCAACTCATAAAGGCAGAATTCCATTACCTAATCACCTACCAAACATTGTACCTCCTAATACCATCACACTGGGTATTTGAATTTCAACACTTGAGAAACACGTTTAGTTAATAGCAGCTGGCTATGTTGCTCCTAACCAAAAACAAAAACAAGCAAACAAAAATCTTTCCAAGAATGTCCATCTTACTATATCTGCTTACACCTCAATGGCAATCAACTATATCACCCATAGGTTAAAAATAAATAAATTTTTAAAAAAAGGTTAGTCTCTGAGGACATATAACGGAGAGCGTTATCACACAAAACAAAATCACAATTCTCTCAGAAAGAATGAATGGAGAAGTGCATATTAATGAAGCAACTAGGAATGTTTGTTATGGAAGCCATGTCTGTAAGAATTACTCAACCTATATTCTACCTATCAGTGGCATGAAATTTCAACCTTTAATCTACCTCCCAAATTTTAGTTACTTTAATCACTACTAGTCAACAATCTTCTCTGAAAATCATCCTCTATATTTTTATATTCTTTTTTTCTTCTTCATTTTTTGTGGTGCTGGGAATTGAACCCAGGGCTTTGTGCTTGCAAGGTGAGCCCTCTACCAACTGAGCTATCTCCGCAGCCCCATATTTTTGTATTCTTAATTCCACTAAACTCCCCATTTTCCAGTTCCAGCATTGTGTCTGAGCTCCTATCAGCCTTTTGCCACACAAACTACTTACCTCCAAGCCCTGGCTCTAGAGGTCCCCACACATCGCCATCTCTGGTCCTTCCACTTTCCCATTCCCTGAATCATTGAATCCCATCTCTGTGGAGCTCTTTGTGATTTGTGGGCTTCTAAATTTTTCCCAGTTCTGGTGCATTTACACCACCCTCTTCTGTCCTCACAGCCCGTATCTTTGATCTGGCAATTGACAGTTTTATCAGTGCAATTATTTTATCAGCACACTCAATTATCCAAAGTCCCTATGGACTTTTCACAGCCTGTTTATTACTAAGACTGTATATAATAAAACTCTTAAGTTTTACTCTGTCTTAAAAGAGTGTGAACCTCTAGATGCTTACAATCCCTGACATCAGCTCAGAAACTGAAAGGGAAGAGGGAGGAGGCCTTAACCTCCTGACTACAACCCTATAGTGCCTGAGACATAATCTCTTTATACTTGGGACAATGCGTGTCTACGTATAGGCTAATGGGAATCATAAGAGTTAGATGAGTGTGGCCCAAGAAATGACTGAATCAAAGTTTCAGGATGAAAAGTTGGGCAGGAGAAGAAAGTGTTGTCTGTCTCTCCCAAATATTTTCACCAGGTAGTGTGTTCTCTTTATCTAAAGGCCTGTGCTTTGGGAACCAGAAGAGAAAAGCATTGATTCATTTCCAGGTGAGGAGAGAAGTGTCATTAGTAGCTCAAATAAACTCTTACCACCCCACATTAACAAAACAGCTGTCTTTCTAACATTGGGCTTTATCTCACCAGTGTTGATATGCTCTGGCCTCAAAAGATCTGCACGATAGCATATACCTGCTTACTAAAATACAATAGCACAAATAAATAATGAAGTGACCTGTGAAATCATAGAAACATACAGATTCTGTTCATTTCCCTAGACCACAGATGCCTCCTACCACCTTCTTAAAATTCCTGGATCTCAAGAATGTGAAATATAAGAAAAAAATGAACAATGAAGAAATGCCAGAAATCAAGTAACCTGTCCATACTTCCCACAGGAAAAAAATATAATAAAATGAACAATATCTCAATAAAATCACAAGAGGTAAAGAATTCACAATCAAAAATAAACCTTTTGGAGCTGGGTGTGGTGGTGTACCCCTGTAATCCCAGCAGTTTGGGAAGCTAAGACAAGAGGATTTCAAGTTCAAATCCAGCCTCAGCAACTGAGTGAGGCCCTAAGCAACTTAGCAAGACCCTGTCTCAAAATGAAAGCATAAAGAGGGCTTGGAATGTGGCTTAGTGGTTAAACACCGCAGGGTTCAATCCTCAGCACCAAAAAAAAAAAAAAAAAAAAAAAAGAAGAAGAAAGAAAGAAAGAAAGAAAAGGAATAATAAACATTTGGCAATTACAACATGACTTTTGAAGATGAAAACACTTGAAGTGCTACTGGTGCTGGGGAAATTCATTCTCGGTACCTACTACATACACAGGAATTTGTTACCATGGGATATCAGCCAGCACTTTCGTGAACTTTCTGTGACTGTGAACTTTTTATAGCAGTGGTGCATATAGGAAGGACTTGACCTGTAAATGCCCCAAGCATTCTTTCCCAGAATATCACTCACCCTGACAAGGCAATTAGATACATAGGTATACTTTAAATACGAGCATCTTCAGACTTCAGAATCCTACACCCTCTAAAATTACAACCGCTCCAAAAATTAGCTGCTTAACTTCAAAGTAAAATAAGTAAAGAGATGTGTTTAATAATCATATTACTAAAAATAATGTTTCTATTAATAATACACATTGTTTATATAAAAAATATAAACTGAAGTTCTCCTTGGTACAAAAGTTATTGGGCAACACATATATTTTTGTATATGCTCTGTATATTTCCCTTTCCTTTACTTACAAAGTGAGACACAGGGATACTTAATTATGTGATCTTACAGTTATAAACTTGCACATAGCAGGAACAAGAGATTTCAAATTAAACTCCTTTAATACTGTGTTTAGGATTCTCATAAGATCTAGCAATAGGAGGTATATGAAATATGAATGCAATCTATCTTAGCAATAAACAGCAAGAAAAAACCTCATGCCACCAACTATGTGCAGGATGCTATCCTAGTGCTTCCTTTGCTTGGACCTGAGATGTGATGAGATGCATATTTATGTATTATGTGTATTTATGTATTATGTATTTATGAATTCACACACGGTGGGTGTGTATTCAACACATTCATTTGTAACTTAAAGTATGCAAAATGCCCTAAAACAGTATAGGGGTTATATTTGTCTTTTCTTAAGCTAGGTCTCTCATGACTCAAGTTTGCATGTTGTATCTATCATAAAATTTGCAAGTGATTTTCATCTGTGTCAGACTCTTCCAGCATTAAAATAAGTATTTCAAATGAAAAATAGGCTATCTGAACTCTCTCTCTCATCACCCCATGCATATTTTGCCATTATGTGAGATGATAAAACATACATTGCTATATTCTGAACCTAATTCCATTTGAATAAAGTTGGTGTAGCAATAATCATTAATGCTGTTAGCCATATGTTTCCAGTTGTTCACATATAGACATATGGTAGGATTAGCTTCCTTCCATTGGAATTTTATTTTTTCGGAATCAAGTTTGGTTTTGTAATTTGTTTTGGTCAATAACGTGTGAAGTGTTGTAAGTCACTGCCTGGTTAAGCTTTTAAACTCATACATGACTAATCATTATCTCACTCTTGTGACAGCAAGCAACTCACAAAACAATGGCTGTGCCATATTCTGGGCCCTTTATTGACCACAATGAGTGAGGACCCCCACTAATCATGATAGACAAAAGGCATGTCTGAGACAAAAACCTTTATATTTTAAATACCAAAACTTTCAGATTTTAATGCCATGTCACATGTTAGCTTTTCTTGATTGATAGAAATAAGAAACATAACTTGCTGCTTTGATGCTGAACTGTCAACTAAAATCTAAACAACCATGGAGTACTACTTTAAGATCTGTACAGTTTTTACTTATTCATTCATTCAAGATGTATTGTAAGGTCAGGATGATGTTGCTAACTTTGCGAGATCTGGGGGTATAGAGATGAAGCAGATGTCCTTGAACTCTGCAATCTTCATTCTAATACGAATTTTTGATATGATTAATAAAATAATAGGAAATCTGTCTCCTAGCAGGTGTGCTTTAATCTGGCTTTGAATTAATTGATCAAGTGTTTCATGGGAACCACGACCATAAAGACTTTATCCCAAACTGAGAAGACAACATGAGCCAAAAATAAAACTATAAAAGAAAACACAGAGTATATTGATAATCTCACTATAGCTGTGTTATATCCACATCTATACATTAACTTGATCAGAACGGGTACATACAAAGAAAAGGAGGAATTTCAAATTTATATCATTTTATTACTTAATTTGACTTAGCAAATTAATAGAATAGTTGGAGGTTATGGTAAGCATTATCTGGGCTATTTCAGACATATATCTTCTGTTGAGAAAAAAATTTTCACAAAACTAATCCCAAAGCACATTTTCCCTTATTCTATTTATTTTTGAATTCAGAAGAATCTTAATGTGTGTGGTTGAACAAATTTATAGTTCAACATATTGAATATTTTTGAATATTTCACATTGTATATTTACATTTTATTCAGCTGTGAGAAATGAATTTGGCATTTGATATAAAGCTTTCAGCGAGAAATTCTTCATTATCCCAGTCTGCCACTAGCAACATGCATATAGGAAGTCTTCATGACACCAGGTGTCCTGCCTTCTAGGGAAACACATTTTTATAAAAAAAAAAAAAAAAAAAAAAGGTTGTCGAGAAAAGTTTTAATAAATTCATTAGGTAGCTTAATTATATTTAAAATTTTCTTCCTTTTTATTAAAACTGCATTTTTGGTAATTAAAATATACTAGGAGGTATCTTTTGGGTGCCTCTTACACATGCAAAAACTCATTCACATCACCTGCTGTTGTTTTGCTCTCATAAAAAAAAAAAAAAGTAGGTTGAATCAATAAAACTTTTTCTCTCTCTTACTTTCTGTTTCTCTCTCTCTCCACATATATATATATGTGGAAGCACAAATTGAATACCATCTAGAATAAAGCTATAGCCAACTTCTACTTCCTCAACAATGCCAGCAATATGTTATGAACTCTCCCACATGTGATATTACTCTATTTTGAGTGTCTTTATAATTGTGAATTTTCTTTATGTCTGAAAAAAAGACATTTCAGTTCCTAGTTGTTGGCTTCACTTAAAATTGTTTTTCATATGTCTTGGTCCATATGCTTAATTCCATGCAACTACCATTGGTGACATAGACATCTTTATATAGTCCTGATTCCTTTTGTATATGATTCACTTGCTCCTGCCTAAAATCTTTTCTTAAAATACTCTATTTTCCCTACCTATTCTATTCATTTTATCCATTTGCCTAATTTCATGTATTTCTTAGATAGTCTTCATTTCCAGGACCATTTTACAATCAACTTTACATAGACATAAAAGTCTTGAACTCTTGACCAGTATTTTTAAAATAAAAATCAAAATTTAGGTGTACAGAGGTATTTAAGATAGGTCTTATGAAGAATACCTACATGGAGAAAACAGGAGGATTAAAGAAAAAACAGGAAAGAGTGGTCTCAAAAACCTCAGAAGAGGAGAGTAGTTGGGAAAAGGAATAATATGTTGAAATATGTATGTATCTGTTGGATTAAGGAAATCTGAATCACTTTCATTGATATGAGAAAAGAAGCCAAGCTGATATTTGTTAATTATTCAGAATAAACATGTTTTTGAGAACCCAGTATATATATATATATATATATGCAAGATATTCTAGGTGCAACAATGTTTTGGTGAAAAGACTCAATCCCTACTTCCATGAGAGTTTTTGTGAAAAAGGTACATTAGGAAAAAAAATTACAAAGGTAAGAAGGACTTTGCCATGTTGAATGGAACACTGTACTAGGCCACAGAAAACAAAATGCAAATTATTTTAAGACAAGATATAAGAAATGATTAAGGGCTAGATTGCATAAGGCCTCATATAGCATAAAAAAGGGATTCAAGATTTATTCCCTGTGCAGTAGAGAATTCCAGAGCATTGCCCTCCACCCCATTGATGCTTGGGCTGCTTGATTTTTGTTTTGAAGAGAGAAGGAGAGGTTAGAAAGTAGAAACCACAAATATAGTCAACTTTCTTAAAACATTGTTTGTGTAGAGTAATAACATTTATTTCATGCTTACCATGTGCCAGACAGTATCTTAATGATTTTAGACATATTTTGTTTAATATCTACAATAATTCAGTGATGTTAAAGTCTTCTTTTTTAAGGAATGCCGACATATACAAAACATTAGGACTAAAGAAAAAACAGGAAAAATAGGACTCACCAAAGCCACAAGAGGCAAATTTCAAGAAGTAAAATTGGAGCTAATTGGGGGAAAGGAATGACATGAACAGAAAGATTGATCTATTGGAATAAAAAACATGGAGCAGATGAGGAAATTTTCTTTGCTTTCAGGTTGAGAAAACTGAAATGCAGAGAAAAGTTACAGAATAAAAGTGGCATATTATTCCTTGTTTGCTTTTGGTTTTATTTTCCAATAGGCTAGATGTAGAGATTCTATTTTTTAATTTTTTATTTGTTCTAATTAGTTATACATGAGAGTATAATACATGTTGACACATCATGCATAAAAGGCATATAAGTTCTCATTTGCCTGTTTGTACATGATGTAGAGTTACACAGGTCATGTAATTATATATGTATACAGGGTAATAATGTGAGATTGATTCTATCATTCTTACCCCCATATCTCTTCCCCTCCCTTCATTCCCCTCTGTTTAGTCCAAATTATCTCTATTCTCCTCCCCCCACACATTGTGAATTAGCATCTGCATATCAGAAAAAACCTTCAGCATTTGGTTTTTTGAGATTAGCTTATTTTGCTTAGCATAATATTATCCAGTTCCATCCATTTACCAGCAAATGCCATAATTTTATTCTTCTTTAAGGTAGAGTAATATTTCATATTATATACATATATATATATATATATATACCACCTTTTCCTTATCCATTTATCTTTTGAAGAGTGACAAGGTTGGTTCCATAGTTTAGCTATTATAAATTGAGCAGCTATAAACATTGATGTGGCTGCATCACTGTAGTTTACTTATTTTAAATCCTGTGGGTATAAACCTAGGAGTGGGATGAGTGGGTAAAATGGTGGTTCCATTCCAAGTTTTCTTAGGAATCTCCATACTGCTTTCCATAATGGTTGCACTAATTTGCAGTCCCACCAGCAATGTATGAGTGGACCTTTTTCCCCACATCCTCACCGAAACTTATTATTGCTTATGTTCTTGATGATTTCCATTTTCACTGGAATTAGATGGAATCTCAGTGATCTCAGTGTAGTTTTAATTTGCATTTCTCTAATTGCTAGAGATGTTGAATATTTTTTCATGTTTGTTGATTATGTTTGTATTTCTTCTGTGAAGTGCATTCAGTTCCTTAACCCATTCATTGATTGGGTTATTTGTGGTTTTGGTGTTAAGTTTTTTGAGTTCTTTACATATCTTGGAGATTAATGGCCTATCTGAGTTGCCTGTCGTAAAGCTTTTTTTTCCATTCTGTAGGCTCTGTCTTCACATTATTTTTTTCTTTGTTGTGAAGACTCATTTTAGTTTGATTCCATCCCACTTATTGATTCTTGATTTTACTTTTTGCACTTTAGGGGTCTTGTTAAGGAAGTCAGTTCCTAAGCATACATGGTGGAGATTTGGGCCTAATTTTAGGTACAAGGTCTCTGTTCTAATGCCTAAGTCTTTGATCCACTTTGAGTTGAGTTTTGTGCAGGGTGCAGAGATATGAGTTTAATTTCATTTTGCAACATCTGGATTTCCAGTTTTCCTAGCACCATTTGTTGAAGAGGCTATTTTTTTTCCAATGAATGTTTTTGGCTCATTTGTCTAATATGAGATAATGTATTTATGTGGGGTTCGCTCTGGGTCTTCTATTCTGTACCACTGGTCTATGTATCTCTTTTGGTTGCAATGGCTCTGTAGTATATTTCAGTGTCTGGTATTGTGATGCCCCAATGCTTAATTTTTTTTTTTTTTTTTTTTTTTTTTTTTGCTAAGGATTGCTTTGGTTATTCTGGGCATCTTTTTTTTTTTTTTTTTTCCAAATGAATTTTATGATTTCCTTTTCTATTGCTATGAAGAATGTCATTGGGATGTTAATAGGAATTTCATTAAATTTGCATAACCCTTTTGGTATTATAGCCATTTTGACAATGTTAGTTCTTCCTATCCAAGAGCATGTGAGATCTTTCCATCTTCTAAGGTCTTCTTCAGTTTCTTTAATGTTCTGTAATTTTCATTTTTGTTAGATTGATTGTCTTGGCGAATCTCTTGGAGACAACATATTGTTGGGTCTTGGTTTTTAATTCAATCTTTTCCTTGAAAAGATTGTGTATCCTTTGGTTTGTTTCTCTGCACCTTCATCCTGAAGGTCTCTGAGGGTTTCCAGTGCCAACAATGCAAACTATTTATAGCATTATTATTTGTAGCATTAATTCAAATAGTTCCTATTATGATGACTACAATGTTAATTATCACAATGACCAGAAATGAAATGAACAATTATTTCCTATAATAAAAACAGCATGCTTGCAAAAGGGTTTACATTTTCAAATGGTGGACAGGAGGAGAACAGAAGTGACATAGGATATGATGATTCTGAGGGAGAAGGAGAGAAAACAGAAGTAAAAGATTAACGAAGAGTGAAAGAGAACAATAGAAATTGGCTGTTAGAAGAAGAAAAGAGAATCAAGGGAAACAGGTCGGAGGATATATGTATATATCAAAGCAAAAACTTTTAAATTAAAGATAAAAATAAAAGAATACAAAACAAAACTAAAATATTCTAATCAACCATCCTAGTTCACAAAAAAAACAATCCATGTAAAATGATAGGCTTCAAAAATGCTAGGATGAGAAGAAGAAAAAAATAGGAAACTGTATAAATGTCCATGTACCATTAAGATCACAATTAAACAGTGAAAAAGAATTTAAAAAAAGAAAAAGAAAAAGAAAAAAAATCTTGATGAAAACTTCATTGGAGTTCAAAATTTTCTAAGCTTCTCTTCTCAGCAGTTTAAGGTGGGGTCGTCCAGAGTCTGATGCTCCACCCTCTGGATTGCTGGAGTGAGAGTGGAAATCCCATAGGTGGAGTTCCTGGAGGCAGGGTTTCGGCTTAGGCGAGCTCCAGGATCTTTGCTGAATGCTAATTGGTCTAGAGATTTTAAATCAGCACACCTCCAGGGTCTAGTGCTTGTTGGACCATGATGGGGGACTTTACCCCAGGGATCTCCCCTGGGTTCTACTCCTGTGGTGGGGGAGCCAATTCTTAGTCCCTTATGCCACCTGCAGACCCCATGTTTCCTGGTATCAGGTTCAGTGTCCAAACAATATCTCCCACTACTGCCCTTCCAAGTTCCCGGCCAGGTGTGTCTCTCCCAGCTGGTCCTGCAAGCAATCGGATCAGAGGGAGAGGTGTAGAGCTGCATGAGTTTCTGAGACCAGTTGTTTCCTGTGTAAACCTCTCTCCATATTTGCTTTTCGTCTGGCCACTTTGTGTTGTGTAGCTTGTGTTTATGGGCCTATATTTTGGGTCAAACTTGGGTTTGACAGGAATTGACTTCCTCAGTTGCCAGCCCCCTGGCCCCAGTTGCAAAATGGCTCCTTCCTTTGTCCTCCTCAAGCATTCTTTCCCGGTACTTGGATATCGTGCAGCAAGTCCTTCAGGTTTGTTGGGCAATGACCTCAATCTCTAAACACAACTTGGGCCTCCCAAAAATGCAGGTTCCTTGAATTTCTTTATCCCTCTAATATGCTCACTGAGGTACCTCTTTGCTTTGAGCTTCCGGCCTGGCTGTGGCTGGAAATTTTTTCCTTATTTAGTTTTAGGTTCCAGTAAAGTACCCTCCACTTTTTTGTTCACCCAACTTGTGGGGAAGCTGCCTGTCTGCTTTCTTGGTTTCATACCAGAAAGCAGCCAGGAAAGCGACCTCCTCTCTTCGTCCATCTTGGATCTCTCCTAGAGATTCTATTTTAATGAGGAAAACAAAATTATATTGAGTTAGTGAATAATATTTCTCCTCTGATGTTGTTCACTTGCAAAATGTTTCATCAGTTGAGGAAAAAGTAGCAGGAAAAGGTGAAGGTGAAAAGGTGAATGGGGTAAGAGAAAGGGGTAGCTATATGCTAGAAAATTCTGGTAAATGTAAAAGTAAACAATTGTCTTTTCTCAAAAACATTATCTTTTACAATAAAGATTTATAATCAGGATTGAATATTTGTTTTTTCTCATCTGATGTGAAGTTGAGGTCAGAATACTATTAACCCTGCAGAATATTTGATGTGTGCAGGCCAGTTTTTGGCTCATCTGCTGTGCTGGTCAGTCCAGCAAGAACTTTGGTTTCCATAAGGTTTTTATCATATATCATGAAGATTCGAGTAATGGTTACCGATGCACTCTTAGGACTCCCAGGACTTTTATTGAGGTGAGTTTCAAGATCTACAATTGAAATAAAATATCCACCTTTTATCTTCCAAACAGAGTGCAAAGTACCTAATGTGGCATTATAGAATTGACCCAAAGAAACAAACCATGAATGCCAAAAGCATGTATGTGGAACTCTTTGATTGTAGAATTAAAAACAATACTAATTCTTAAATATTCATTAAATTACTAACTTTATGAGTCAAACTATCAGTAAAATAAGCATACTCCTTGGATAGTAGATTCAGAGGCTGAGAGAACTTTATGAGACCTATCCACTCCTTGAAGATTCTGGTCCCAAAGCAAACAGAGCTTCCCATATATCCATTGTTTCTATTACTACACTCTCCATTTCAGGATAGAACTGGAAAATTACCTCCAAGTCATCTGTTTCAAACTACTAACTTAAGTTGCAAGCATGATCTTAAGTTTATTCTGGACAAAATTTTCATTTAAACATTTTAGTTTAAAACTAAAATGATCCTTGACAATACATTTAAGAATAAATGAATTTTTTTTTCACTTTGGATCTATTTTTAATATCAAATTTCATTCCTCTAGAATCAGAGTCTATACCCTGAATATGTTTGAAACACAATCTATTTTTATATTTCTCTACTGCATCAATACTTTAACAGAAAATTTGATATGTATGTGGGCCAATGAAAAAGGATAAAGGAAAAGAACAGAAAATGACCTGTTTCCTGTCAACATGAAATGACTTTTTTCCCTGTGTCTACCTCTGTATTGAGGACTCACATGACTTCAATCAGATATTCTGAAAAAGACTGTCATTCAAAACATAAAGGAGAATCTGTTACCGATTTCTCTAACCTCTAGAGGTCACTTGACTTCTGTTTTCATAAGTGAAACTTGGAAGCAAGGATCATTCTTTCCAAGCCCAGAACTGAATTTCACCTTTACTTTAATCACTTAAATTTAAATTTACATGTTCACAGAACTTGACTTTCAGAGATCCTGACTAATTTGGAGAGTTTGTTGTAGCTAGAATGAGGATAGCAAACCTCTAAGATTTTTCTTTTTTGCT
Source organism: Sciurus vulgaris (assembly GCF_902686455.1). NCBI lineage: Eukaryota > Metazoa > Chordata > Mammalia > Rodentia > Sciuridae > Sciurus > Sciurus vulgaris. Next base: position 33,331,518 of record NC_136470.1, on the reverse strand, counting down.
TTCCTCCAGAAGTAGGAGATGCTTTTTTGTTTTGTCATCTGTACAAAATACAAGTGTCATGTGCCAGTTTTTCTCCTAAGGGTACCCAAATGTTTGGTCAAACTCCAGTGTAGCTAGATGTAACTGAGAAGGTGTATGTTTCGTTGTAATTTACACTTAAGTTGGTGGACTTTGAATAAACCAGATTATCTTCCATACCATGGGTAGTCCTCATCCAATCAGTTGAAGGCTTTATAAGGAAAAATTGAGGTTTCCTCATGAAGGTACTCTCCTCAAACATGTAAGAAATAAACTTTAATTTCACAGTAGAAGATATTTTGGAATGGACCCACCTCCTTGAGATTCACTGTTGTGCCATGTTCTGCACCAGCCAGAGGATCCAGACACTATAATGGTCGGTTGAAGGTGAAGTTGAAGTGATGAGCCAAGACAAGGCCTTGGGAGGATGTGGTGCTGCCTTCCAGGATGCAATGAAGGCATTACATCAAAGATTGCTTTAAGGCACTGTGTCTTCAAAAGGAAGAATACACAGATTCAGAAACCAAAGCACACAGAAGAGACTTCACTAGCCATTATTCCTCATGACTCACTAGGGACCTTGTGCTTCACATCCTTTTAACTGCAGTTGTTGGGCGACCCAAAACTTTCCTTTTCATTAGGAAGATTTTTCAGAAGGCTACTTCTGAGTGGGGCCACATTACTGCTAGAATCCAATTTTTATTGCTTTCTCATACCAAACTTATGCATCCATAAACCACACTGTGGCTTTCCTTCATTCCGCGTCAATCATACAGAACTCTTCATAGATCAAGGTATGTGAGCTGAGGGAAGGAAGCTGATGTCATCATGATGGCTACATGGCAATCTGGACTACCTGAACATTCATTCTTCCTGTTTGTACCCTCTGGCCTGTATGTATCATTTCCAAAATATAATAGTTGACTTATGTGTCCACCTGAATTTTTTACTTGTGTAAGTCCAAATAATTCAATCCATGATAGGCAGTTCAAAATGCATTGTCACCAGGTTTCAAGGAAGTCTGGGAATTTTAAATCTTAAAGAGAATAAAATCAGATATTCCCAACCCGTGTGTCAAGATTTCAGATTAATAAAATAGGATTCTGCCCTGTTGAACATTTTTTAGTCTAATATTACAATAGTTCTTCACATAATTGGCTGATAAGGCAGAAAATCTGCAATGAGTAATTTAAATACTTGTAATATCTACTTTCTGTGCAATGAGAACTATTTTCTAAATTTTGAATTAACTAATATTTGATTGTTTTGATATTAACTAATGCTGTATTTTTATGTGATTGATTTATCCTCTGACACTTAATGCTATATTTATCATATTCAATAGTCTATTCAGAGCACAGACCATTTATTGTGCTTACTAGCCTACAGAATAAAGCAAAGAAACTAATTTTAATTTGAATACATCTTAATACATGAATCAAAGTACAGATTAATTGTTAATCCTAACGATTGACATTAAACCTCAAGTTGTACAGGACTTCCAAAATTTTTAATGCCATAAAATCATAATGAACTAATTTAATTGATATAGAACATAAACTAACTCAATTGCTATAGAACAAAATACAGGAACATTAATGAAGTAGATTCTTACATTTGTTGAAAAAATTGAGTTAGGATTGAAAAAGGAACAAAAGAATCTCTACAGTGACTTAGCCTCCCAGATACATTAACAGATTCAAATATATAAACTAAACAATATTATTGCAAGAGAAACTCTAAAATTATTAAAAGTGAAAGAGAGTTTGTAATATATTATATGAAAACACTTAAGGAAAAGAAGTTCATTGATTTTAGTTATGTAACCACAACTGATTGATAACTGATTATCAATTCACCTGTCTTGGTATAGTTATACAGCTGTTTATTCACAGAATTATTTTTCCTGGAAGGAAAAGAAAGCATAATAAAAGTCTTTCAAATACTTAGAAATGCATTCTTTTTAGTCATCCAAAATAGTACCTTAACTTGAAAACTATGTATCAGAAGAAATGAAAATTATAAAAGAATATCTTAAATCAAAAACTCAGAAATACAAAAATAAGAATATAATACCAATTTATATGGCAAAGAAAAAGTTAAAAATGGTAACTGTTTTTTTTAATATTTCAGTGGAAAGTATTTTGAGTTTTTGAAAATGTATGCTGACTTCTAGTCAATTTATTCATTTTATTAAGTATATCTGCACCTTATCAGATGGATACACAGATAGACATCTCATCAAATATATGTGAAAGCACATGAAAGAGAATGCAAAAAAGAAAAAGAAAAGAAAAGGAGGCAGACCTCAAAAGATCAGCAATGCTTTCTTAAGCAGTAGAGGGGGCATATTTTCAAGAGGAAAATGGTGACTGACTACAATAGGGCCTGAGTTTTATAGGATTTAGCAGGGCCACATCATGGAAGGAGTTTGTCACATACTTTTGGCAGACTTTCTTTTGGCAGTCAGGGGAACTTTGACTGATAAGGGAAATTGTGAAAGGTTAGAGTCCTCAGTTTCCCTTTTCCCTGAAGGGATTTTAAGTTTGCATTTCTTTCAATATGCTTATAAAAAAACATAACGCAACTAAATTTAGAAAGATATTTTGTTTTCCCAGAAATTCAAATGTTTGATGACTTAAATTCTCTTATGATATATTATAGTAGGTATAAAATACTGTTAGTGTGTTACCAAGGTTCTTAAATACTCAAATTTTCTAAGGGAATAAAAGGTCAATTGCATAATTTAAAGGCCCTTAAGGGTAACTCACTTGTATAGCATACCTAACTTAAACAGTGCTAAGAATCATCTATTTTCTACTGGCTGTATGCTTTTTATAAAACGTCCTTTTGTGTCAAAAAAATTGATAGGCTGAAATTACATGATAAATTACATAAATTAGCTTCACAATAATTCAGGGAAATATTCACTTCCTAACAATACAGCGAAGATTAAATACTAAATACAAAAATATTTATTTTGATTCATACATAGAAATCTAAAACTGCAAAAGTGCCACAAGTTAAATTAATAATCTCAGGAAGTCCAATAAATTCTTTTTATGTATGCTTTCAATATGCTATATAAGAAGTTAAAATTAGTGATTTCATTTTCTCTTTATTTTTATTAGAAAACAATATCCTTTTCCTAGAATGTCTTACCTTAATAATTCTTGAGAAAAATATTATTCAGCATTTAACAAAATTTCAATGCCTAGAATATTACTTCTTACTCTATGATTATGATAAAGTAAAAAAATAAATTGTATTACATGGGTATCTCCTAAGCCTTCAGTTTTACATGAAAATATATAGCTAGTAAAAATTCTACACATTTGACAGATAGTTGAATCAGTTTTGAAGAAGTGAATTTTATTACTATAGGGACAACATGATTCATTACATATATGTGAAGATATTGTAACATTTTCTATATTATATTTCATGTATATATATATATATTAGAAAAACTTTGGTGAGATTTTACATTGAAATAACAGAGAATGATTGCATTTCACTGTTTTCATATGTGAGATATTAAGAAATCACACATTTAAAAAGAATAGTCCTTCATTTCAAATGTTGAAATGTCAGTATAGATATATATTTCTTTTGGAACAAGTCATAGTAAGCATTGTCTATAAACCATTTTGCTCAGAGATATTTATGTTTAATATCTTGGTGAGACTAAATTTCAGAATTCTCCAACATGTTACTATCATTGAATTGCCTTTTATGGTCTAAGGTGAAATTTAACCAAAACCTGCGTAAAATCAGGACATAATGATATACCCCTACCTATCATAGCTAAAAGGAATAAAAAGAACCTTTTTCTATCAGAAACTAACATATTGTCATCCTGGTATTTTGAATCAGAGAATAGAAGGGAAACTAAAAAGATACTTATCTGTTCCATTGGCTTGTCTTTTGAGTGAGACTACTTCCAAACAAAACCACAAAAACAAAATTTGCTTTAGAAATAAAGAAAATACAGACTAAATCAACCAAAAATATGTGATTATATTCAAGAACATCTACTATATCTTGTCTAAATGCTTATTCCTGCTCATATGTAACATTTTATGGTACTTCATGAAAAGCAGAATAACTACCTTGTTTCCTGTGACCTCATAATATAATGCCAGTTTCTGTTCTACACCTCAAACCAAGATGCTTCCAGCTACCACCCTGTTACACGTGAAGTTGATGGCTCAGCTCCTACTCCGCTTCAAACTAGTGTTCTGTCTCTCTGATCCTCTTCACAATCAAACTTCTTTAACAATCTCTCTTACATCACAGAGTTGCTTCCATTACTTCCCAGAAACTTTTCAACCTACTCTAATCTGGCTTTTGCTCTTTTTAATAAAATAGCTCTTGCGGAGGCCAAAAACAGTTTCTGTCACTAAAGCCAGTAGACGTTTAATAGCCTTCATCTTAATTGATCTTTGTGTAGTATTTGTTACCTCTGACATTGTCTCTCTGCAAACACCTTCCTTGTCTGGTTTTCCATGATATTATACTCTCCTGATGGTTTTTCCTGCATCTCCGCTCATTCTTCTCAGGGTACCCTGATTGTTCATCCTTCTCCAACTAGGAAAAATATCTTAAAGTCCTTTGAAATGTTGTCTGGTTTATGTTTCCCTGTTGCTCTCTCTTTCCCCAGGCAATATCACATTCACTCATTAACTTAATGATTACCAGTTCCTCTTCATCCATATTTATAGAATTGGCCCTCCATGAGCTTCAAACCATCTCTAAAAGCAAACCCAATTTATCTATTGGATATTATATAGAACCTGAAATGCAGTATGTCCATAACAAAATTCATGATGTTAACCCTTATATCTCTTAATATTGTCTATATGAATGCAATGACATAAACAGCAAACCAAGTACGAGAGCTAGAAATCTGAAAACCGTCTTTGACACTGTATTGTTGTTATCTTGTTTCTGGTGACGGGAATTGAACCTGAGGTTCCATGCATGTTAGGGCAGCGTTCTGCCCCTGAGCTACATCCTCACACCTGATACTGTTTTTTGCCTAACCTCCTCCCAATCTAATTTATCAACAACATATGCAGTTATTGCTTCATTAATGTGTTTTGAAAGTTTGTATTCCTTCCATCCCTTTGTTAGAATTCTAATACCTTTAAAATCTCCTTATTCTGTCCTTCAGCAATAGTTTGCTAGCTATCTGCTCTCTTTCATTTTTCAATTGATTCTCCATTTCACAATGCACTAGTACAACATTTTCCAACTAAAAGCTAGTGTTGCCCTATTCCTTATTTGCTGGCTTCAACTGTATAAGACTTTGTAATATCAAATGCCCCCCGTTCCTTTCTACTACCTTACTACTGTATACATTTCCCACTTTATTTTTCACTGAGATGAATTCCTACTCATTAATTCCAAAACCAGCTCAAATTTCCTCTTAGTAGTCTTCAGTCTGTGTAGTATTTTGATCATGATAACATATGTTCGAGTACACTCTGAATATAGTTTTTTGTTTGTTTGTTTTTTGTTTTTTTTTTAACGAATTGTTGGTTTTTACAGGTGAACTTGTCACAGCCTCTCCACTGGGATGTAAGCTCTACAGAGGCAAGGTAGGAGTTGTATTCCCTGTGTCTACTACTATGACTTGGGCGTAGTACATGCTCATGTAAGTTTTTATTTATTTTTTTTAAAATCTGAATGAACTTCTAAATAAAGCCATGCTTGTATCACAGCTTCCATGTCAAGAAAACGAAGCCTCAGAATGACTTTCATCTTGTCACAAGCACTGTAGAAATTACCAAAATTTTTAGACGGTTTCAAGTACACCCACAATAATATAAAGTCTTTGGCATCTTGTTTATTTACATCACAATTATTTAAATATTAAAATAATTTAAATATTATTTATTTATTGGCACCAGAGATTGAAGCCAGGGCACTTTATCAGCTGAGCTACATTCCCAGCACTTTGTGTTTTTTATTTTGAGATAGGGTCTCACTAAGTCACTGAGGGTTTCACTAAGTTGCCAAGACTGGCCTCAAACTTACAATCCTCCTGTATCAGCCTCGTAAATTGCTGAGATTATATGTGGTTTATTAAAGATCAGCCTCATCCTTGTAATCCAGTCAAAAATCTACTAGGAGAAATAACTTCCAAGTATTGGTTACAAATGAATAGCAAAGCTGTAAGAATTGAGTGATGGAAGTCTGCACTTAAGCTGTACTAGTGATGGTGCGCCGGGGTTATACAAAGTTATTCCAGGGGGTGGGGAGATAGCTCAGTTGGTAGAGTGCTTGCCTTGCAAGCACAAGGCCCTGGGTTTGATCCCCAGCACCGCAGGGAAAAAAAAAAAAAATTATTCCAAAGGCCAAGGCACAATCCCCATTTCAAAAAGCCTAGCCTGGAATAGGTATTTGAACTTCATGTGACCCTATAATCAGTTTATAGAGTCAAGGAACTGTGAAGATGTTCAGCTTAAGAAAGTGATTAAGAATAGAAGCTGAAGAGAGCACTTTGATTCTGTGGCTGACTTTTATCATTAAAAAGATAATTAATACCAATTATACAATGTTTTGTATGTGCAACTGTGGAACGTTCAAGCATCTAAAGACAAGTGTTACTCCCCTTAAAGAATTTATCAACTGTCAATTTCCTGGATTCAGATATGCCTAGACCAATTTTTTCTCTGCTGGTCAAAGATGCATAAACTTAAAAAAATGTATATATGTATGTGTGAGTGTTCCTGTGTGTTTCTCTCTTTTCTCTCTATTTATATATTAATGTATTATGTGTTTGTATATATTATATTTGTATGTACCTACATATGTGTATGTTATCCTATCAAAATATATTTATATGACATATTTAAATTGGATATGTGATTAATATGTTAATATATTAAATCTGTATACATCTGTGACTATACTTATTGTAGTTTGGATCTGGAATGTCTCCAATGTTCTTGTGTTAAATGCTCAGTCCCAGCCTATGACTCCATTGGGAGGTACTAAAACTTTAAGGATTTTGTGCTTAGTGGGAAATTTTAGGCCATTGCAGGAGTACCCTCAAAGGGAAGTTTGGGATCCTAGACTCTTTCTCTTGCCTTTTCATCCCTAACCATGAGTTGAATGGGGTTCTTATACCATGTGATTCCACCATGTGCTTCTACCATGATATACTGCCTCATCATTGGCCAAAAAGCAATGGGGCAAAAGACTACAGACTAAAATATCTGAAACCATGAGCCAAAATACACATTTTTCTCTTAGATAAGTAGATCATCTCACATATTTTTGACTAACAAAATATACATTTTTTTCTATTTTTAGTTTATATATATTTAACAAACACAAAAGGTACCAAAGTCCAGATTTACAAAAGAATATCATCAGCTCTGACTGAAGAAAATAAAATATCAAACTACTTAAGTCTAAGACACTAGAGAATTAATGCACAAACACACACCCAGAGAATTTAGCTATGTATCTTTCATTTTACAGAGAAGAAAAGTAATTTCCCCAGCTTGTTTTCTTTATCTGTAACTCTTTTAGTCTGTTATTATTATAGACATGGATTGGATTTTTTATTGGAAGTCTTTATTAGACTTATGGAAACCTAATGCTATAGAATAAGGGCCATCCTGAAGGATCCCAATGGCAATTATAGGGGCAGGGAGTTGTAAAGTTCCCTCAACAACGTGTTCACTATCCTCATGGTGACCTAAGAGCAAGTATCCAAGGGAAATTATTAGGAAAGGAAAAAGGACCTTGGCTAGTAAAAACCTTGGTGCCTAGTAACAGAAATACCCAGCCGTGCGAGCATTTTAAACCCCACAGCAACCAGTTTGGCATCCTGTACACACTGTGGTAGGAAATGGGTCTTCAGGGATGGGGCAGTCCTGCCCTATAGCTCTTCTTTTTGCATGACACATCGTCACTCTCTCAGGCTGCATGAGATTCCTGTGGCTTTCCAAGTCTGATGTGGCACATTGCTGTTACCTCTACCGTACTAGGGTGTCTACTTCGGCTTTACTATCACAGGTCATTAAGTACCATCCTGTCAGGGGCTCCCTGTGGGGACTCTGACCCTACAGCACATTTTTCCTGATCTTTGATGCTTTCCCTTGTATTTTGATGAAAGCCACCATGACCTCATAACTCCTGCATTCTGTCTATCCATGAAACTGGCATTGCAGGGGCAATGCCAAATTCTACCACCAGAATGAGTTGCTCATGGACCCACTTGAATCATAGCTACAGTGACCTCAGAGTACTCATCCCGTAAACTAGAATTCTAATCTATCCTTGGGCACATGGTGCCATGGGGTTCTTTCCTAAAACAATTCTGCCATAGAAGACTGTTCATATGTCCATCTTCCCTGTTGTCCTGATGCAAAGTACATGTGTTTTTTTAACTCACATTAATCACTTTTGAAGCTGGCCACTTTGCAACATGCTTCTCAGAGGCAACCTTACACACTTTTTGTTTCTTCCCTGACTTGGTTATAAATTTTCCAAATCTTTTCCATTCTACTTCTTTTTTTAAATCCTGATTCTCACTAGAAAGCTAACCAAAAAAGACAATAATATAGATATTTCTTTGTTGTTCTAAAATCTTCTCACCAAATAAACTAGCCCACAATTATTGATTTTGGCCTCTTTCAAAGTCTTCGGGCATGGTTACAATATGGCCTGATCCTTTTTTGTAGTGCAACAAGTATTACCTTCAGTATCATTTCTAATAGAATTCTCCTTTCCATCTGAAACTAATAACCTAGTTTAATCTTCTCCATGCTTACCAGTATCATCTATAATTCTGTGCTTATAGTATTCTGCTTTTGTTTTCTAGCCTGCTCCTCCAAATTTCTTCAAACTCTCCGTATTTCCTACACCAAAGGCTCCTCCACATCTTTAGGTAGACTTAAATAACGACTGCACTTCTGGTACTAATTTTCTTTATTAATTAGCTTTATAATACTTAATAATATACCTGATATGGGATATGCATTTTAAAAATAGGTCTTATAGCTCATGTTTTTGAAGATTCAAAGTCCAAATGGATTGGTACAGAGTCTGAAGAGGGGCATGGATACACTTGGTTTTATCTCCTTATGGTACAGATAGCAGTGACTGGACCATGCCCAGGAGCAAGTAGGTGATTACATCTCAAACTAGAACACAGAAAGCTGGTGTAACCAGGATTGCTGCTTTGTGAGAATTCAAGTGATTACATGAGAATAATCTTCCATGGGCACACCACCAATGACCTAACAACATCCACTAGAAGTTCACCACCTCCCAATAGTGCCACCCTGGGTACCATGCCTTCAATCACATGAACCTTTGAGAGAACACAATGCAGCCATAACTATAGAAACCTATGTCAGGATATTTGTGGGAGATATGCTAAAATGGGGATTGACTCTATATTATAGGAATACTGTGTATTCTTGCTTTTTATTGACCCATGGTGTGTATTCCTGCTTTTTATTGACCCATTGTACTTTCTTTCCTGTGGTTTTATTATATTTTTCTATTTTCATAACCATGTAACTTGTGATAACTCTTTAATCTACAAAGAATGGAGAGTTTCTCTATTTGAAGTTATAATGTACAGGGGAATAAAGGTGCTTTCAACAGTGAAGTGGAAGTTTAAACTTCCCATTTGGAGAACTGGGGAAATGATGACCCAACTAATTTTGAGAGTTAACTAAAACCTTGAGGAAAGATGAGTAGGAGATTATAGTAGCTGTAGATTCTCTTCCACTCATCTCGTTGCTGTATACATGCTACTGCACTTCATGGTTCAAATGCACACAATGAAAACCACTTGCTACTCAGCTTTTCTTTGCTTTGAAAATACACCTGAGAAAAACGATTTAGAGGAAGAAATACATATTTTGACTCAAAGTTTCAGAAATTTCATTCCATAGTCAGCTGACTCCATTCCCCTAAGGCCTGAGGTGAAGCAGAACATCATGGCAGAAGAGCATGGAGGAGGAAATCTTCAGCTCACGGCAGCTGGGAAGGAGGGGCAGGGTGAGACAGGAAGGAGCCAGAGACAAGATATAGTAAGCAAGGGCATAACTCCAGTGAGGTACTTCCTTCCACCATGCCCTTTCTGCCTACAGTTTCCACCTCCTCCCAGTAGTCCATTTGAATTATTAATTCATCAAGTGGTAAAATTCACTGATGAGGTTTATAGCTCTCTTAATACAGATATTTCCCAAACAGTCTATCTCTGGATATCACCGTGTCGGGGACCAAGTCTTCAACACATTGACCTTTGGGAAACATTTCAGATCCAAACTATAATACCACTATAAAAGTGAAATGAGTACTTTTAGTTAAGATTCTAGCTTGTAGTTTTAAAATGCCATGGATTACAATTGAAAATCATAAGGATACACTCTAATTCCTCCCTGAGACAATAAAAGCAGACATGTAAACAATCATTTTAAGATCAGCACATGTGATTATTCATTCCATCATGTGTGTTATTAATTAGCCCTAAAACATACCAATGTACATGAGTATGAATTTTAAAAATTAGACTATGGGGAATATAATAATAAGAGTCACTCAAAAAGTAGCTAGAAAGGTTAACACAGTGAAACACATTCTAGAAAGTTTAATTCAATAAACTTAAAATCAAGAAAAAGCATAGAGTAGAAGAATGTTCTATTCTCAATGACTCCACATCTTAAATTTATCATTAACATGTGCACCCTCTCTTCAATCAGTCAGAGAAATTGTATTCCTGACCAGATTGTATGCTTTGTGTTTACAGTCACATAGTGTTATTGTTGATTATGACACACTATTAGTTCATCATTTTACAGCAAGGGAAGTAAGTGTCCTTCACTTCTTTCTTATTACCCAGAATACAGGTTCATAACTCCTTTTCAATAAATCCTTTCTGATTGATAGGCTTAGATGACTCCATCAGCATGGACACATAGATTATATGGCAGGCCACGTAGACATTAGAGAATATAGTCAGGAGAGGTTGAAAAATCAATAGGAAAGCCAGCACTTCCATTAGGAAATAAACAAACGAAATAAAAACACAGCTAAGCTCTTTCAGAACTAAGGTTCAGAGCTCTCGCATCCTGGGAAATTATTTTTGGGTTTGTTTACCAAAGAAATTATGTTATTGAGGATGCTGTCAAGATGTAGTTTGCTTTGTTTTTGTTTTGTTTTGTTTCTCCTTCAAAGCCAGTTGATAAGATATGCACTTGATCTCAAGATAACTGAAAAAAAAAAAATTAAAAGGTTTTTAATATCCCTGTCTCAATTAAGGAGAAAGTTTGAAATGACTTTGGATGCAATTAAGACCTCTGGGCCTTGAATTTTCTATACACAGCTGGAAGTAAGAAAGAAGACACAGGGCAAAGATCCTCTGTTCTTACTGAGTTGGCCTTGGCATATGGAGCTCATTTGTGCTCGTTTTTGCTCTTCTTAAACACTCAAAAATATTTTCAAGTTCTAATGATAGGAGACTTAGGTTAACTGCTTAGTTTCCACACTTCTCAACAGGTCTTATTCGATGTTTATTGGCACTAGTGCTGCTAGCATAGCTCTGGAGCCCCTCCTTTCATCTAGATTGTGACTTTCCTTTACCATTTTCATTTTTTGCATTGGTCAATCCACAATTCTTACTCCTTACCTGGACTTGGACATCCCATATTGTCTTCAGTGATCACTGCCCAACCCCTGACACAGCTTATCATCTACTACTGCCACTGAGGAATCTCTCAGAAAATGACATCCCTTCCACATTCCTAATAAAGAAATTCTCCACCCAGTTGATTAAAAACCTAGATGGTGGCTGATTTTGTTACTCTTCTCAAACAGCAGAAAGAACCCATTTCGTTCTCTGGGCAGCCATAAACACAGGTCTAAATCCCAAATCAGATCCCAGTAGCCCTCTCTCCCCATACACCATGTTGCTGAGGATTGGAATTATTTCAACCATCATGTTTTCTTGTGAGATAAAGCCATCAATTGTAATTTTTCCTAATGAAACAAGTCCTCAAAGGAATCATTTTGTGAATAAGTATTTTATCCGATTCTTCCATTGGCCTAAATATTTTAAAAAATTTTTAAGATGTTTTTATCTATAGCCTAAACAACTATTTAAAACTGAAAAATGATAATGTCAAAGTGTTACTAAATATAAACTTAAAATTAACATAATTGAAAATAATTATAATTTCTTTTATTTGCCTAAGCTGACTCATGAGATCTGTAACAACAAACGTGATCAGAGATAAGTTTGAAGATACACAGATTCTGAAATCCAAACCTTTCTGTTCCCTAATCCTACTCCTAACCCTACTGCAGGAAGGGTAAAGAGTTTTATTGTAATCCAACACATGTGAAGATCCCTCCTGCAGTTTACAAAGTGGAGACACAGGATGTATAAGACAAAGTTTTTTCCTTGAAGAATATGATAATTTTTTTCCTTGATAATGTCTTGATAATAGTCTTTCATATCATGAAGACTATTTTTTAAATCTTATATTTTAATTTCCACTATATTTTTAACAATGTTTTCTATATGTTAAATAGGACCACAACTCTCTATGTTACTATTTTGATATTTTTTATTTTGTATTTATTATGACAAAAGTTTCTTAGAAATGTGTAAAATGAATACAATTTTCTAGTCCAAAATATAATCAGATTTTTAGAGTTGAAGGATAATTGAAACAAAATATAAAATAATTTTCATTAATTAGTTTGTTATAAATGGTTACAATGTATAGTCAAGCAATTGTAGACATATTAATGCAGAAAATATTTGAAAATAATTTTGCTTTGATTTTTGCATACATCTTTTGCCATTATTGCAAACAACACAAAAATCTCCAAAGTAATGTACTAGAAACAAATGGACTATCTAAATGACCAAAATCCACAGCTAATAGGAGGAGAAATAGATCTGATTTACAAGTTGGACATACAACTTGTAGATGATAGAAAATGGCTGTAATCATTACATGGAGTTTAGTAGATGTTAAATCCCCTTTAAAAATTATATTATGACTCTAATTTCCAAGTTACAATTCAAGTTCATGGCTAACTTAATTATAAACATCCTTGTTTTAGCTGCTAATTTAATAAATAAAAGTGTATAAAAACATAAAATCGTAAAGCCAAAAGTATGGTTAAATACAAACTTATAAAATAATGTAATTGAAAACAATTATCATTTTTCATTTGACTAAGATGACTCAATAGAACATGAAAAACATGTTCAGACATAAGTTTGCAAGGTTAGGATTATGAATTCACAAGATGCAGCCCCTAATGCTATCTTTGCCTACTCTGATTCAGTAGGTAGAAGACCTGGAAAATAATAATTAAAACCAAACATAGCTGTGCAAGAGCTCAGTAGATAGTGTGTCCAGATCACTCAAAACAAAGTATATAGAAAAATGAAGTTACATGTGATGAAAAGCCAAATAATTTTAATTACAGCTTGACTTTTCTTTATATGATTCTTCTAAATCCACTACATCCTACCTCTCTTTCTTGTGATGTTCATTCTGAATTTCAACTCAGAATTCTAGTTCAGTCTGTATAGACACATATATCTAGAGATGGATAGGCAGGTAAGTAGTTACATAAACACGGGATTCTTGATTTTTATCCTGGTAGTTTGCCCTGACGTGTCTGTGAGTTGGTGCAGGTGTTATGCACAAGCGACCTGAGAACTGTAAGGTGAACGCACCATTTCTCTTAGTTGTTGATGGATACTTCTGCCTGTATCTTTACCATACTGTGCAAGTCCCATAGTTCCCATGAAACATCCACAGCAGGCTCACTCTTGCTCTGCATTTGCTCCACTGACCTTCTCTTTTGGTTCCTTGATTCTATATATCAATACTTTATTTGTCTCTTAGATTTCAATTTGTCCAGAGCCCTCTGGTACCCTGACATATTCAGAAACTCATCTTGTCCAAACTAATATCCTCCTCTTCACTTATTGTGAAGTATCTCAGATTGCCCCAGAGGTTTCTTGCATAGGAATACTTGCACATTAAAGCGTAAATTCAAATTCTCTATGTATATTGCTGAAATTAAATGAATGTGCTTGATGCATGATTCCATATGTAAATATGTTTTGAAATCAATACAATTACATTTAATGTTGTAAAAGAAATCATATATTTATTAGAAAAGAAAAATAATTTGGGAATTTTTAAATCTGATTGTAAGCCAATTCTATGATATTTTTTCCTTTGCATGTTTTCTGTCTCAGCACAAGTCTTGAGTTAAGAATCTGGGCCCCAGCTCTCGGGATACCCAAGGCCGGTTACTTATTACCCACACCTCTTTCTCCTCTTTCTCTCCTCCAGAGCCCAAGATGCTGGAACGAAAGAAGGCCAAGGGGCAGAAGGTGGTTCCGGCCCTCGCTGTGGTCAAGAAGCAGGAAGCCAAGAAGGTGGTGATCCCGATGTCTCAGAAGAGGCCGAAGAACTTCGGCATCGGACAGGACATCCAGCCCAAAAGGGACCTTACCCGCTCTGTGAAATGGCCCCTCTGTACGCGGCTGAAGGGAAAGGGCTATTCTCCATAAGCGGCTAAAGTGCCTCCTGCGATTAGCCAGTTCGCCCAGGCCTTGGACTGCCCAACAGCCACCCGGCTACGTAAGCTGGCCCACAAGTACAGATGGGAGAAGAAGCAGAGGCTGTTGGCCCGGGCTGAGAAGAAAGCAGCTGGCAAAGGGGATGTCCCCACGAAGAGACCGCCCGTCCTGCCAGCAGGGGTCGGTACTGTCACCACCTTGGTGGAGAGCAGGGCGGCTCAGCTGGTGGCGACTGCACATGGCTGCATCCCACCGAGCTGGTTGTCTTCCTGCCCGCCCTGTGTCGCATGATGGGAGCCCCTTATTGCATCAACCAGGGAAGGCCAGGCCGGGACGCCTGGTTCACAGGAAGGCGTGCACCACGGTTGCCTTCCACGGGTTAACTCGGAAGACAAAGGAGCTCTGGCTAAGCTGGTGGAAGCTCTCAGAATCAACTACAGTGACAGATGTGATGAGATCCGTCGCCACTAGGGAGGCAACATCCTGGGTCCCAAATCCGTGGCTCGCATTGCCAAGCTGGAAAAGGCAAAGGCTAAAGAACTTGCCACTAAACTGGGATAAATGTACGCTGTTGGGTTTCTGTACATAAAAATAATAAATTGCCCTTCACCCAGTGTGGATGGGTGGGGAAGAATCTGTGCTACCATACATTTTAGGTACCAAAATTCTCTTTACCTATCCATCATGTTTAAAAATACACTTACTATAACCTGTATCTTGGCTCATTTTCCAGACTCATGTATGCTCTCTATATTGTTGCAGTAATTGCTTATGTTTTTTATTTGATGAGTATCTTTGCCAACCGCATTACTTACTGCTAATTTTAAAATGCACACATGTCACCACTGATATCAGATCCATTTGTTCAGGTACTCTAGCAGGTAATATGGGTGAACAATTCATGCTGTTGAAATGCTATTTTAATAAGCATTGGTGTCCAATTTATACTGTCTCTCTTATGTCAGTATTTTATACAACCTTTTTTTTTTTTTTTTTTTTGCCAAATTCAGTTCTTTTGAAGTACACCAAATTAAGGAAAAGATAAAATTTTATTTATCCTAAAAATCATACATATAATTTTTCTAATACTTTTGCTACTTACCATTAGTATTTGTTGCATATGCCTACTCTTTTAATTTACAGAAAGCATTAATGACTGTATCATGTTTACATTATTATGTTTTATATACTTTCAATTTTATTCAACTTTCCATTTTAGCCCTCTAAAGATTCAGTAACCTAATTATGAAGCTTTCCCCAGGGACAAGCTAGTTTTGTTTTAAGTTTTTATGCAGATTCTCAAATCATTTTAACTACATATAAACAGATATTCTGGCTGACCCATAATCAAGATGGAGCATCCCAGGGATAAGCATTCCCACACCTACCCTGTTTCTATTCACACTTTCATAAGAGCAAAGCACACACTAGTTACAACATAGAAGTGTACATGTGTATGTAAGTATCTGAAGCGAAAAGCTAGTTCATAAACTCCTGGGGAAAGACAATGAGAGAGATAAGAGCAATCAAAGGAAAGCCATGGCATCAAGGCCCAATGGACTCAATATTACAATTTTGAGAATGCTGATGCTGAAGTTGAAAAACTGTCTATATGAGAAATTTTGAAGATTGAAAATAGGAGCAATACTGCTGTAAACTTAACAGAGTAAAAAATGAATTTGGGAAGAGGGGTCCTGACTATTTCTGGACCACAGCTTGACTCTGGAGTGTGGAGGACATCAAACACGTGGGGTGGTACCATGTTGGGGCCACAGCAGTGAGAAAGTGACTGAGGCAGAGAAGCAGTGTTCTGCTCACTCAGGAAGCTGACCCAGAGGCAGGGGAGAAAGCCACTCCCCCATTGTCAAATGGGTGGCCACACCTGATGGGACTGCAGGACAAGGAAAGGAGCAAAAGTTGACCCGAAGTGTATCTGATGCACTCAATGTTTACTGAGAATTATGAGAAGTCAGACCTGACTGCGAAGTTCCCAGGATAAGGGTTTAATTCACTCATATTCATATTCTAAGTGTCTGAATTAAATTTATTTCTAGAGTTTCAGTTAATTAGCCTCTTAAAAACATATGGTTGTTTGAAATTTATAACCTTTTTCATAGTTTTTAGATTAAGAGCTCATCTAGACACACACTTTCTTTTCTTTAAGATATTTGCACTTTTAAATTGCAGAACATCAAATCAATTTAACCATAGATTAAATTCTTCTTCACTTCTAAAATCCAATAACTAATACTATGCAGAAGAATTGTGGAAAACATTTGAAAATAAATGCACTTTAAATTCAGCATGTGCAGTTTTTAAGATGATTTCAAACAATGTATAATATAATGCATGTTTGGAACATTCTAAATATGTTTATATACATATTATATCAAAGTACAGAAAATTACGGTTTTTTTTTAAAAACAAAATTTTTGTTTATTTACTCACCTTCTTGTCCCCTTCTTTGTAACCCATATACACTTTGAAATATCTCTTGGGCATGTTTTCATATTTTTTCCAAGTCCGTATATTTTTACATAAATACTTCCATACTTGTATCCAGTGTGTACCTATCAAATCAGGGCCATGATCATTTACATCTCTTTATCATTATGTTTGCAGACTTCCAGCCTCTCTCTTCTAGCTATTCATAAAATATAAGACATGTCTGGAGTAGGGGATAAAGCTGGGTAGTCTGTATATAAGAGACCCTGTGGCAGGCGGAACCTGGGGCCCAGGGTTACTACGTGCATCCAAAGATGGCCACTGTCAGAAAGCAAACGGCATTCTGATTATGCATGGAGAAAGGCAGAAGGCGTTTACAACTGGCTGTATTATAATCAGTTCAGCCGCCTAGGGCATGGACAGATATACTTTACATGTATGCTCCAGCAAGTGACTGCTTGACCTTTAACAGGATTGGATGGACATATCTGGTTATAATTGCTTATGCATGAGACTGCTTATATATTGAGGGTGTTATTTGAATAAAGGGGAAGCTGCTTGATGAACTTTTGAAGTACGTGTCTTCTGTCCCACTGGTCGGCCCTCAGGCAGTAATCGCGAGAAGCAGCGGTTTTAGGTAAGCTAAAAGGGAAAAATGCTGCGGTTTTCCTCCATAACCCGAGCCGCTTGAAGCAGCCCGTCGGCAAACAGCAGCGGCTCTCGGTAAGACCCCTTGAGTAAATCAAAGTCTCTTTATTGGGCATAAACATTGTAACAGAAAAATAATATTTTTGTTCCATCAAGGAAGAAGAAGACTTGTCTAACTGGACCTTTTCTCTGGATGGCAGGAAGAAAAACCCTCCTGTAAGAATTCCCACCCCCAAAAAGATACACTCATACATTTCTGGTGGGACTGAAAATTGGTGCAACCATTATGGAAAGCAGTACAGAGATCCCTCAGAAAAATTGGAATAGAATCACCATTTAACACAGTTACACCACTCCTCAGTTTATACCCAAAGGACTTAAAAGTAGCATACTACAGTAACACAGCCACATCAATGTTTATAGCAGCTCAATTCACAATAGCTAAATTATGGAACCAACCTAGGTGACCTTCAACAGATGAACGGGTAAAGAAAATGTGGTCTATATACAGTGGAATATTACTCAGCCTTAAAGAAGAAAGAAATTATGGTATTTGCTGGTAAATGGATGGAACTGGAGAATATCATTCTAAGCAAAATAAGTCAATTCCAAAGAACCAAAGGTTGAATGTTTTCTCTGATATGCAAATACTAATTCACAATAAGGTGGGGACTAGGGAATAACAGAGGTACTTTGGATTAGGCAGAGGGGATTGAAGGGAGCGGAGGGGATATTGGAGTAAGAAGAATAGTAGAATGAATCAGACATTAATACCCTGAGTGCATATATGACTACACAACTGGTATGATCCTTTTTCATTTATGACCAAAAAAATGAGAAGCTATACTCCATTTATGTATGATGTATCTAAAAGCATTCTACTGACACGTGTAACTAAGTAGAACAAATTCAAAACATAAAGATGTAAAGCAATTTTATCATCCCAGAAAATTTTATTATGTCTCTTTGTAGCCAGGCTTTTCCCCACTCTCCAGTTATTGGCCACTGCTCATCTGGTCTTTGTCTCTATAGGTTTACTTTTTGCATCTGACTTTTTTGAGATTCCTTGTTTGAAACAGTAGCCTGAGGCTTTCAATTGCTGGATAATAGTCCATTGAATGTATACACCAGGATTTCTTTATCCATTCACTTTTGGGAAGGTATTTAGATTGTTTCTAGGTTTTGGCATTTATATTATTTAGACCTAGGATTGCTGGGTCACATGGTTATAAGTGTATGTTTAATTTTATGAGAAACTGCTGAACTGTTTTAAAGTGATTATTCCATTTTGCTTTGTCTCCAACAGTATATAGAGTTTGAGTTGTTCCACATCCTCTTTAGCACTTGGTATTGTCAGTTATTATTTTAAAATTTTTCAGCCATTCTAATAGTTGTAGTTTAATTTGTAATTTAATACTAGTAATTCCTTTACTAGGATTAACCATTTGCTAAAATATTTGACCATCTACTTTCTGAGTCTCTGGTCTCTTCTCTCACTCTCTTGCTATTTTCCTCCATTGTTGATTGGTCTATATATCTTTATATCTTCTGATCTATTTTATTATTTATTGTTGCAGGATTAGAGGTTGATCCCAGGAGTGCTCTACCGCTGAGCTACATTTCCAACCCATTTCATTTTTATTTTTATTTAAATTATTTATTTGTTTATTGAAGACAGTCTCCCTAAGTTGTCGAAACTGGCCTCAAATCAAGTACTTTGAGTAGCTGAGATTATAGACCTGCATCAGAGTATCTGACTTTCTGAACTATTTTAAATAATTAGTAGAAGATATGTTGGCTATGTATATCTGAATTACTCGGCATACACTTCTTTAAACAAGGCCATTGCCTTACATTTACTTATATAAGCAAAGTTGATTATTAAAATGAGGAAATTTAACTTTATATAATACTATTATCCCTTCCACAGATCAGGCTCAAATTTTTTCAATTGTTAATTACTATCATTTCTTAATTTAGGATTCAATCCAAAGTAACATCCTGCTTAAGAAATACAACTTTTTGTTTACTTTAACCTTTAACCTTTAACGTTTTGTGGGTTTTTTTGTTTGTTTCTTTGTTTTAGTGTTTCATGGTACTAACATTTTCAGAGTACAGCCAAATTTTGTGGAATGTACCTAATTTGAACTTGTCTTATGTTTCACCATGACTTGATTCAGGTTCCGTATTTTGGAAGAAACACTATACAAGTAATGATGCGTTCTTCTCCATGAATCATATAATCAAATAATTTTGACTTATGCATGTATTGGTAATATTCTCTTTTAATCATTTTAATGAGTTAGTGGCTATAGGTTTCTGTACTCTAAAATCTCTGTTTTCTTCTTAATAAATAAGTAAATTTATAGAAAGATATTTTGAGACCATAAAAATGCCCTGTTCCTCAATGTATTTACACCCATTTGTATTACATCTGTTGCTTTTTCTTGCCAACATTAATCATTACTGTGATGATAAGAAAAGGTGATTTTCTAACTTGATCATTTTACTTAACTTTACTACTTAAAATGCTACTACAGTGTAAAGTTTTCCGTAAGATACAATTTATTTCTGTATTCGTTTCTTCTGTTCGTATAGACTGGTGAATTTTTATGCCACTACATGGAAAATAACGTAATATAATCATTTCCTAATTGTTCAGATTGACCTGCATTTGGCTAGTGAGAGCACATTCAAGCTGATTACTGTGTCCTTTGACATGTTTCCAGCATTTTTTGAGCACTTGTGTTTTCAGAAGTAATTGCTGGCATATGGTATTTCAGACTCATCTTACATTTTTCCAGTCCCAGTCCTGGAATCAGTCATTTCTGCAAGAAACCCTCACTTCCTTACTATCAGTGCACTATGCATCACTATTGGTGTGCTGTGTCCTTTCTGGACCCTTTGTGGGCTTATTAATGGAAAAAGCTAGAAAATTATTCATATACATATATAAATCTATATTATATCAATACAGATGACATAGTTATAGACACGTGTACTGTGGTTCATAAACTTGTTTGATAACTCTCATTCTCCTACAATGGCACAAGATTTATTCTACTCTTCCCTCTTTGTAATTTTCAACAGCAATAACCTGGTTTTCATTTTTCTCAATGTATTGTATTTTTGTACTCAATTATAGAGTTTTATAGAAAATAGTATAAGAATCTCTAACTCTTACATTATGATTTTTTAAGTCTTCATAATCTACAAATCAATTCTGTTGTGTCCCTATCAATGTAGTGATGATTCATTAAAAATAAAGTTATATAATTCTTCCCATATTTACTTTTTTTTTTTTTTTTTTTTATACCAAGGATTTAATCCAGGGGAGATTTACCACTGAGCTACATCCCCAGTCTGTTTCTTTCTTTCTTTTTTTTTTTTTTTCAATTTCTTTATTTTGAGACAGAGTTTTACTAAATTGCTTAGGGGCCTTGCTAAATTATGGAAGTTAACCTTGAGATTGCTATCCTCTCCTCTCAGCCTCCATATTCGCTGCTTCTGTAGACATACTGCTGTGTCTGGCCCATTTTACTTCTTAAATCCATATTTCTGGTTTTATTTATCAAACTAAAATATTAACTTGTTTCTAGAAGTTAAATCTACATAAACACATATATTTCATAGAATGTGACTATCCCATTCTGTCTATTTTATTCACATTCATGTGAAAATAGTTAGCAAATATTTTATCTTTTCTTTTTTTATATGAATCATTTTCATATGTTTTGATAAATTGATTTTTGCCTATTTTTCTTTGGTCTGGGGAATTTTTTTCCTCAGTTTTGAAGAATTGCTCATGATTAAGGGTTACTCATCTTTAATCTGTGCCATATCCTGTGAATATCTTCTCACAATTTATCTTTTGTCTTTGCTTGTGTCTTTTTTTTTTTTTTTTTGCTTTTGCTATTTGAAACTTTATGTTATTTTTATTATTGTAGTACTATTATTAGGAGATGAGAATATAAATACTCTATTATTAGGAGATGAGAATTAAATCCTCATTTTCAGTGCATCTGATTTTGTTTGTTTTGGTAGCACTTGGGATTGAACCCAGGCCCCATGTAGGCAAATGCTCTATCACTGACCTATATCCTCCAGCCTAGATTTTAATTCAGTTAGAAAGCTTTTCCAATAGACAATTTTCACATTGTTTCCCAGTACTTAAATGGTTTAATTCTTTGCATTTAGATCTCTATTCATTTTGAAGATTATTCTTAGTTGTTTGATGTGAATATAATTCCATTTTCTCCTAAAAAACTATTTTAGTTCTCCCAGCATTATTTATCCACACATTTTCTACAATTTGGATCATATTCTAAAGGCTTTGTATCCAGTCTGTAGTGTTGCTGGGAGGAAATGGAATTTTTAGGAGGCCGAACCTAGTGGAAGGAAGTTGGTCATTGGAATGTGACCTTGAAGTGACCCCAGCACATGACATAAATTGATTCTCTCTCTCTCTCTCTCTCTCTCTCTCTCTTTCTCTCTCTCTTTCCTTACAGATATGGGGTAAGCAGCTTTGCAGCCCCATGAACTCCCCATCTTGATGATCTGACTTGCCACAGGCCCAAAACAACAGAGTTAACTGACCGTAAATTGAAGCAGTTAGTACCATGAGCTAAAATAAATCTTCCCTCCTTACAGTCATTTGTGTCGGGTATTTTGTCACAGCAACAGATATCTGATTAACACAATGTTCACTTATGTCCCAGTTACAGAAATGTCACTTTTATTATATGGTGAATTTCCATTTGTACATGAACTCTATCTCTGAACTTTCTATTCTAGTCTAGTTCATTATTCTATATTTCCATATTATGCAAACAGCATACTCATTTTTAATAACACAGGCTTTATATTATGTTCTCATATTTTGTGGGTTTGTTTCCTTCCTGCAATTTTTTTTTTCTTTCTTTCTTTTAACTATTTTTGAGTGTTGTTTGTCCATAGTCCTGAAATTCGTGAAAAAGATTTTACAATGCAGTGGAACATTATCAGCCTGGGGAAAGTATATTAAGTTTTAGAGTTATATATTTGGAAAAAACAGTCTTGGTTTCCCAGCAGCATTCTGGGAAACCCAGGTATCTGGATGTACAGCAGTCTGACCCCTATCTTTGTGTTAGATGGAAAAGGAAAAATATGAATGCTAAGCAAGTGCAGGATGATTAAAGAGCAGTTTCCTCTGCCAGTGTACATGAGCACATATGTGCAGACATATACACATATACACATATTTTACACTGTTCTCTCAGTCTGCTATATCATAAGGAAGCACCTGATGGTGACTGATAGCTGGACACAAAGTGAACAGTGAGACTAATTATGATGTTTAAGACAATGTCACAGGTAACTGTTAGGTTGGAATTTGGGCGGAGCAACTGAGATAAAGGGCAGCATGTCAAACAGTGATCAATCAAGCAAACAGGAAAACTCCTCTGACCCTTAACTCCACCTGTTGACCCTTAACTCCACTTACCCTTAACTCCACCTGCTCATCCTTAACTCTACCTGTCACTCAGCAGGACCCCCGCCCATTCTGGCCTATAAAGACCCTGGGCAGCCAGGGCCGCTGGTGATTTTCTCTGACTCCCTACCCTGACTCCAGGGGCTGGGAATTTCGCCCGAGGGCCAAATTCCAATAAAGCTTGCTTCCAACGCTTTCTGCCCAATTTTATTTGGCCGCTAACCGTGCCCGCAAGCTTACAGTAACTTGCAGGGGCAAGGAAAATGCACAAAATTCTGCTTGTCCTTGAGTCTAAAACACTCCAAACAATACTTATCTGGGAAGAGCTGGACATGGTGGCAGTCTCAGTTACTCAGAATGCTGAAGCGAGAGGATCCCTTCAGCCCAGAAATTCAAGGTCAGAACGGAAATTTTAAAATGCCAAAATAAAGTACTCTGCTAAATGATGATGTCAGGGAAACATGCGTAGTCCACGTGTTTTGTTATAAGACAAATTAAAGTCTGTCAGTTTTGGAAGAAGTAAATTTCTGATTGAATTGCAAATGTAAAAATGTGAGAAGCTTAGCAATTGAAACACTTCTAGGGGTGAATAAAATCCTTTCTTCAGATCTTAAAGATGAAGATAAGAGGGTAATTTTTTTTCTTTTAATAAATTTTATTTTAAACTTGACTCTGTTTCATCTGGTAAAAAGTCCTTCAACAACCCCATTCTATCTGCAAAATTCAGCAGGACTGGTAGGTAAAATAGGAGAAGCCCAGAAAAATACATGTAGATAACTTCAATATGTTACTAGTTATTAAGTTATTGAGTTAAAAAAAATATATTAAAAAGAGTATGCCGGGCAAGGTGGTGCACACCTGTAATCCCAGCAGCTCAGGAAGCGGAGGTAGGAGGATCTCAAGTTCAAAGCCAGTCTCAGCAAAAGCAAGGCACTAAGCAACTCAGTGAGACCCTGTTTCTAAATAAAATACAAAATAGGGATGGGGTTGTGGCTCAGTGGTTGAGTGCCCCTGAGTTCAATCCCCAGTGTAAAAGAGAGAGAGAGAGAGAGAGAGAGAGAGAGAGAGAGAGAGAGAGAGAGAGAGAGAGAGAGAGAGAGAGAGAGAGAGAGAGAGAGAGAGAATATAAGTGATGAGAGGAAACATTAGACCGGGAGGCCATTCTCTTAGAAGCTGGTTTGGCAGATCTACCTGTGACTCTCAGTTTGGCTTAGCACTGGCAGGCCTGACTTCCTCAGGGTAGAACTTCCCATTGGCCTGTGTGAGTTAAGCACCAAATGGTTTTTCCTATGAAAAATGGGAGGCTGTTCTGTGTTGTGTGTCTCGGTGTCCTATATCCGTCTTGACCCAGACAGGTCTCTTCATCTAGAGCAGTCCATGCAATATTAGATGAACAGGAATTAGAGGATAAGGAGGGTATGTCACTCAGGTTCAGCTCAAAGATGTTGGGCAGGGTAGCAAGGGACACCTGCACATGTGGCTTTACCTCAGGTTTCTCTTCATTTGATTGTTTTTTGATGAAATGGTGACAAGCAATTTCATTTGCAATATCTTTAAATACCTGCAACTGAAGCAAGAGAAAGTCACAGCAGAGGTACCAGAGACTCCTACAGGTGGGAACATCATTTCATCTCAGGTATTCACGGGGACACACCCCTCCAGACCTTGCCCTCCATTGCCCATAATATCTTATAATAAGTTTTAACATTGAATCTATTACTCTCCTTTCTATTTGTTATGGCAAGATTTAAAAGTTTTATGCTTTAGAACTTATTCATAATAATTCTCTGAAAAAAGACTCAGAAAATGACATTTTTAATTTTTTGTATTTTTAATATTTAATTTAGGTAAACATTTTACTTCTTTCACCCCAAGAGAGATAGACTTGCATAGAAACTGGTGAATATGACTTTTGTCCATCTGGTATTTCTGTTTTTTGTTTGTTCTATTATTTAATTTTATTTTGGCATAAAAAATAACATGAGCTCAATTCTCATAACAGATTTTAAGTGTACAGTACAGTAGTTATTTATAGGCACAGTGTTGTACACTAGATCCCTAGAATTTACTTATCTTGCAAAACTGAAATTTTATAATTGTTGCTAGGCAACTCCCAACTTCCCTCCTACCCCCAGCCACTAAAACCAAACATTCTATTCTTTACTTCCATGAATTTGAATATTTAGATATCTCATAAAATAAAATCATATAGTAGTGATCCTGCTGTAACTGACTTATTTTACATAGGAAAATACTCCAGGTTCATTCATTTTGCTATATATTGTAGAATTTCCTTTTTAAAAACACAGAAAACTATACTGTTTTATGATGTATCACTTTTTTTTATTCTTCCATCCATTGATGGACATTAGAGTATTTCCACATTTTGGCCACTGTGGAACAACAAAGATGGATGCTTCAGCAAATATGAGAATGCTAATATTTCCAAGAGCCTGACTTCAGATCTCTTGCATAAATAACAAGAAGAGGAATTGTTAAATCATACAACAGAATGATTCCAAAACTTTGAATTCCAAAACTTGGAATTTTTGAAGAAAATTCACTCTTTCCCATAGTGGATGAACCATTTTTCACTCCCAGAATCAAAAGCGATTTATCCACCACTGTTAGAATAATGCAGTATCAACATGTGCCATATTTTCCTTTAACAAAGAGCACTGCACTTGGGCTGCTGTGCTGATGTTTAGAATACTTTTTTCTTTTGAAGAACTTCCTTTTTCATCTTTTTTACTAATTAAATTTACTTTGACATATAATGATATAAAAATTGTATATGTTAGTAGGGTACTATGTGACATATATATGTATGCATATAAATGTGTGCATATTATTAAAATGTTAGTTAATCTAATGACTGGGCTATAATTAATTTCTTATGATTTATTTATATTTCTATTGGTTTTTCCAAATAGTGAAATCAAAATATAAACCAAAGGCAGGAAAATGTATTTAAAGAATAAATATTACATTTATTCCATTTTAGAGAAAAGAATAGTACAGAGGAAAAGTACATGACACAGTATTCTTGGTGGGCAGGGGGTACAGATTTTGGAGAGACAGTGTTTTTCTGTTTTTTGGGGGGGTTGATTCCAGTTTTTTAAAATTATTTATTTTTAAATTTTTTACAGACTGTATTTTGATTCATTGTACACAAATGGGGTACATCATTTTGTTTCTGTGGTTGTACACGATGCAGATTCATACCATTGGTGTAATCATACATGTACATAGGGTAATGATGTCTGTACCAGTCCACCATTTTTCATGCCCCCCCCATTTCCTTCTACATGATCTAAACTTCTCCCATTCTTCTCTCACTCCCCACACCCCCATCCCTATTATATATCATTCTCCCCTTCACTTATCAGGGAAAAAATTTGTTTTTTTAGGATTGGCTTATTTCACTTAGCATAATATTCTCCAATTCCATCCATTTATTTGCAAATGCCATAATATTGTTCTTCTTTATGGCTGAATAATATTTCATTGTGTATATATACCACAGTTTCTTTATCCATTTATCTGTTGAAGGGCATCTACTGGTTTTGATATTGCTAGTTTCCTATTCACCAGTGGGGTGCAGGAGCCTCATCAATATTTTCTGGACTTCTCAGAAAGGGTATTAATCAATTAGGTGATTTTGACTTGGTTTGTCCATAGTGAAGGAAGAAGAATCCAAGTTTTCCTATTCTACCATCTTTGTACATCCCTAGAAAATACTTTTTAAATAGAATTATACACGTTTCCTCTGCACTGATCTTTTCTTTAAAATGGAGTAAATGTAAGGTTTATTATTTAACAATGTTTTCTTACCTTCAGCTTGCATTTTGATTTTATTCTTTGGAAAGCTGATATAAATTTAAATACATGATATGATATTATTCCATCATAACCCAGGCAGTGGACCCATTTCATTCTATTAATCGGTCAGTGCTAGTTAAAATACCAATTTGCTGAGGTATTAGGAATGCCAAAGTCTGTCATATAATCATACAGACATTTATTTATACCTGGTAGCTATTTATTTTCTTTATTGTAGAGAAGTCACAGTGACATTGAGCTAGCAATTATTTTAAGGAACTGACTATTCAGGAAACTCAGGTGGATTAGAATGTTTTTAAAAAATGTTAGTTAAATCTCCTAATGATTTACAATAATGGCATCTTTTTCCCTTTTTATCATTTTTGTCTTCTTGGAAAACAACTAGTGTTTCATTTTTTTTATCACGTTTACTTCTTTTCTAGTTCAACTAGTTTAATAGATTATCCTGTTTTAGTAAATTACAGTATGATACTAAGTAAATATGTATTCACAAACAAGAAGAGTCAATCAAACAAAATATATTTCTATTCTAATACCATCAAACACTAGGCAGGATGTATTTCAGTTGTCATAAAGCCTTAGCGCATTCTATATCAAAAAAACAACACCAACAACAAACAAGTGATGTTAAAACCACATATTTCGAACCAAATAATTGTAATATTGTGCTTTTAAGACAGTCCCTGTGTTTCATCATGACATTGAACCCATTTAATAAATGCATTAAGTAGATGATTTTCTAGAAACAAGACCATGTCTTGTTTTGTTTCAATGTGACATATTTCTGTGTTGATCTCCACTTTCTTCAACAAAGTGTGACAAACATTAAGAAACAAACAAAAACATCTTAATTGCTTGTGCCACATTATCCAATCATCCAATTATAGTAATGTTTTTTTATCTGTATAGAATCTAAGATAATATTTCCTTTGATATTGGACAACTTTAAAATACTATAGGTTGATACTAGGATAGTTGTATGTCTCAGGCTGGATGAAAATCAATGTCCTCCAAAACTGTTATTAAATATTATGTTATCACATAAATTTATACTAAATAAATTTAAATATGAACATAATGAAGAATCTGAGACTTGTAGAAAATGAACCACAATATTTAACATCAATTTTCCAAAACTTTTTCAAGAAAATGTCATCCATACCCTTTAGAACAAAACTGTCAGAGTAAGGTTTAGGAAACAAAATTTATTACAACTGCAAATAATGTAGTAGAATGGTTATTTTAAGTGAGTGAAATGATATCCTTCAATTACAGTGTTAAGAAGTCTTCAGTCTCTTAGGATATAACCATAGTATTCTCAAACCAAAACTAACTTTAGAAAATACCACAAATAAGTGTTTCTAGGACCACATGCTTCCAGAATTCAAGTATTAAATATTTAATCTATAAGGAATCACTAGAATAAAAGGAAAACTCTTTGAGACAATCCTCTAGTATTGATATTAATATTGCTTGAAAGTTTGTATCACAGTTGTTCCCATAACCTGTAATTACTATGTGGCTGCAAGGCTGACTGAGAAGAGAATATAGCTGGGCATGGTGGTGCATGTCTGTAATCCCAGCAGCTCAGGAGACGGAGGCAACAGGATCTTATGTTCAAGGCCAGCCTCAGCAACATAGGGAGGCCCTGTCTCAAAACAAAAATAAAAAGTAAAAAGACTGGGGATGTGGCTCAGGGGTTAAATCCCCCTGGGATCTCCAAAAGAGAGAGAGAGAGAGAGAGAGAATATTATAAAAAATGGATATATAAAAAATAAGGAAGGATAGATAATATGGACTATGTCAGTGACCCTAAACAAATTAGTATGACCATAAGCAAATTAGTAAATAATTGATGAGTTTATGATGATGTTACATTGGACTTGGATTTTAAAAACAAAAAGGAAGAAGCAGGGTGGAAAATATACACAACCTAATCAGGATACAATCTTAATGACAATAAGGGTTCTATGCTTTTAAAAATGCATGTAAAGATAAATAAGAATGAGATGAGATATTAAGCAGAGAATTCCATGTGAGTTAATACTCTGGGCTGTTCTCACCAACACTATAATGCACTTTACCAGAAAATAAATATTTCAAGCACAACCCTTAGTCTGAATCTACTGGTGGCATCACTTTAAGATAAATACGAAAGAAAATCAAGTCTCACTTCTGGAAATATAGGCTCATAACGACATCTCTTTAAAATGTGAAAAAAAATTTTTTAAGTTATTTAAAATGCATATCTGCATTATATTGTAAATTCTGCATTATAAGTGTTTATTTTCTCAAATATTGAACACTATTATAGAAAGCTTGCTCATAAATTTTTAGTTGGCAGTTGACACACTGATCTAGAAAAATGATGTGACTAACCTTCATGTGCTTCTCCTGGATAAAACAAAACCAAATAAATGCCTACACATGGTAAATCAACAAAGGAGGGCAAGTATAAAAATAGAAGAGCAGAGAAGAGAGATGAACTGGAAAAGTGAAAAAGAATGGAGTAATCTGGAGCAGGGATGTCAGGTGGGTTCTTTGTCTCAAGAATTAGAAGAATAAAATCCAGGGACACAAGGGTGAGAGCAAAGTAACAGGATTTAGTAGAGTAATAGGAAGAAAGCAGAACTCCCAAAGAGGGAGGGGTCCCCGGGAGAGGGATGCCCTGATAGCTGTTGTCTAGGGGTTTATGCGGATCTGTAGGTTTAAGGAAGTCAGTCCCAGCCCAGTCCTGGGTAAGGCATCCATGTAGCCTTTAGTCTAATCAAAATATTAATCGGGCATTTTTCCTTTTTGGAGATGCTATGTGACTCAAGGTCACATAGGTCCTGATTTTAAAAGTAACCTTTCTGTAAGTTTTAACAGCAAAGATCTGCAACTGCTGTTTGTGCTCTGCTGCCTGGGAAATTACCCAGGGGCCCATGTCCTTACCTGCCCAGACTTATCTCTTCCTCTTGACTTCAATGGGACATATAAAGCAATAAGTGAACTGCACGTGCCCTAAAAGACTTCCGCTTACACTCATCCACACTCACTGTGACCTCAAAGCCATCTTCTTAATCTTCAAGGTTTGTTGAAATGAGAGCTGGAATCAAGGAAATAATTAAAAAGTATGGGCTTCTAACTGAGACATACTTTTTCATAGACCTCTTCCTCCATCCACCTTGAATGCTTCTTTATATCTTTTGGTCTTTAGTTCATTTTAATTTTCATTTGTTAAGTGGGAATAATAATAGAGAATAAGACAGGAGAGTTAATGGGTCCCAATTAGGGTTTTTGTTTTTTAAATGTAAAGACCACTCTATGAATTGAACTTCTAGAAGCATGTCAAGCATTTCAATCAAGCCTTTGTCTCAGAATGGCAGGAAGATGAGGGCAGACCTAAATGGAGGTTACAGGAAAGTTCAAATTCAAGGACTAAGAGGGCACAACCAATTAGAAGGTCACAGGTTAAGCCTATAGACTTGGTCTTTTTCCGATAAGTGTACAACATGGATTTTGACCAATAGCATTAGTACTTTTCCAATACCTGTTCTCATGAATTTTGATCAATGTCCCTACCCAGAAATTACATAAGCTCTGAAACTAGTACATTAGGGTGGTGACCTGCTGTCATGTTCCCTCTTAGCCTGCAGGAGTTTTCTCTGTTATTCTTACTTAAATAAATTCTGCTTCTTTCACTCTTGGCTTCCATTATTGTCCATGAATTTTATTATTCAAATTTGTGAGTCAAGAACTCAGAAAAAAATGGACTGTGAGATGCCACAGTCCACCATTAAGAGCTGAAACATGCCACTTGATAGTAATGGAGAAGAATCTGGCTTTGGCAGCTGTAACCCTCAAAGCTGACCCCAGCAGGCCTCCCTGATGTGATTAGCTGCTAACACTGAAACAGGTTTTCTCAGCCGCAAGAGGCCTGCAATGGCCTGCAACTTGCACAGACCCACCTGCCAGCAGAAGTGGAGAATCTAATTTCATCTCAAACTCCAGTTTCAGTTCTTCATCCTTCATAGGAATTTCAAGAGTCACATTGACTTTCTCATGTATAATACTTAAGCAAAGAACTAACATAGGTATATAGGCATCTAATAAATGCAATTTATTATTTTCTGGTTTAATGCATTTTATTTCTTAAAGTTATTAATTAGTAGAAAAACTGATTCATATATGGACACACACATATATACAAACTGGGCATTTGAGAATTGACTAGCCATAAAGATTATATGAAAAAAGCTAGCACATGCAGTTTTTATATGTTATTCCTAATTGTAGGTATAGCATAGGTATATATGCACATACACACAATGGACATTAATATATACATATATTCAGATCATATATACATGCATGTATGTGCCCACTTATATAGATTGTGAGTGTCTTTAAAAAATCTAAATGTTTTATGTTTTCCAAAATGCTTGGCCAAAGAATTGGTATATTTCAACAGCTATATCAAATAGCTGTCAAAGAGAAGATGGTAAAAACTTAGTCACAATGTAAAACACTATTCAGAGGTTGTTAATTAGTAACATATGGGTCACATTCGGCCCAGAACTGTATTTACTATAGCTGTTTATATTATTTTTATGCTTTTTATTTTTTTAACTTTAGATTTGATTGTCAAACACTTTTCCCAGACAAATTCAAAATGGAAATATTGGAATAATACCTACTTCTTGAAATGCACAAACACTAAGATAGCCTGAAAGAACAAGAACAATAAGGAAAAGACCACATTATCACAGGAAGAAAAATAAAATGTCACTGACTGATCTTAAAGAAAATAGATATATATTAACTGACAAAGATTTCAAAATAACTTTGTTAAGGAAGCTCAGTAAATATAAATATAATTCTAAACAATGAATGTATAAATTATAAAATTAAGTATACACATGGAGTGTAACTACAATCTATATAATTTGAGTTAAAACAGAAATCAAATTACATATTAAAGTTTACACATTGATGATAGCAGGTAGAATATTGACAATATTAGGACTAAAAATTGGTGCAACCACTGTGGAAAGCAGTGTGGAGATTCCTCAAAACACTAGGAATAGAACCATGATTTTATCCAGTTATCCCACTTTTCAGTATATGTCCAATGGACTTAAAATCAGCATACTACAGTGACACAACCACATCAATGTTTATAGCAGTTTCAATTCACAATAGCAAAGCTATGGAACCAACCTAGGTGCCCTTCAATAGATGAATGGATAAAGAAAATGTGGTATATATACACAACGGAGTATTACTCAGCTGTAAAGAAGAATGCCTACGACATTTGCAAGTAAATTGATGGACCTGGAGGCTATTATGCTAACTGAAATAAGTCAGTCCCCAAAAGCCAAAGGTCAAATATTTTCTCTGATATGAGGAAGCTAATCCACAATAAGTGGGGAGAGGGGAAGAATGGATATTTAGTAGATCAGACAAAGGGGAATAAAGGGAAGGGAGAGGGAATAGGAAAAAGAATGACAGTGGAATGAATCCAAAATAATTTTCCTATGTACCTATATAAATACACCATAGTCAATTCCACCCATTGTGCTTATCCATAAGAATGGGATCCTAATTAGAATAAGATATATTCCATGCTTGTATAATTATATCAAAATGGATTATACTCTCACATATAACCAGAAAGAACCAATACAAATAAATAAAATGTAAATTTAAAAAATTTGTAATAGGCTTCTACTTCATATCATATGCCAAAAATATTCAGGTTAATTAAATACTTAAGCATACATAATACAGCAATAACAATACATAATTATAAAACCAGAAAAATTACAATCGAATACTTACATAGCATATTGATGAAGAAGTATCTATAAATATTATATTAGATGCAGAAATCTTAAAGACTATTGTACAGAATTGAAAAAACATACTTGTTAACATGGTCCATGAATGACTATTTAAAAATTATCAGTTATCCTTAATGATTAAAAATATACAAATTGTGTTGGACAAGGTGGTTCAGGCCTGTAATCCCAGCTGCTTGGGAGGCAAAGGCAGGAGGATCACAAGTTCAAAGCCAGCCTCAGCCACTTAGTGAGACCATAAGCAACTTAGTGAGACCCTGTCTCAAAATTAAAAAAAAAAAAAAAAAAAATAGGGGAGCTAAAGATGTGGTTCAGGGGATGTGGTTCAGGGGTAGAGTGCCCCTAGTTTCAATTCCTCTTTACCAAAAGAAAAAAATACAAATTGTACCAATATTGTTTTGTTAAGAGTTCAAATTATTCATTAGATGATACTACTCCTCCTTGAGCAGGCTGTTTTCCTTTCCTGTTGATATTAAGCTATGACTGAAGATTTTTTTATGCCCAGTAGGATATTAGCAGAGATAATAGCATTCATTCAGAACAACCTCAAAAGGCATCAAATTTTTCTATTTGTCCATGTATAAGCTATATGTCACTATGAGAAAAACATTCCCAGGTAACATCTGGCCCAGGAAGAATGAAGTTACAGGTGAAGTATCCCTGGACCAACAACAGGACTGAACTTAATCCCACAATCATGAACCACTTGCCTGAATTAATGCTATGAGCCATGCTTAAATATGATTTCTGAATTTTCTCAGTTTATGCAAGTCACACCTAGTTAAGGTTTGAATTTAATGTGTTCAGACATGGTTTACAATTCAATTCAATCTTAGAATAAAACTTCAACAAATTGCCATTTATATAAGATAGTCTATATTTTCATCTTATGACTTTTATTTGCACATTAAACAATGAATGTAATGTACACAAATTTGTAAAACAATGCACTGCATGTCAGTGTTCAATGTTATTCAATAATACAGTGAACAACAACACACTGCCTTCTGACTCCACTCCCTGTACTATTAAAATGATTACTCCAATCAACCACTTTTCTCAGCCTCTATCTCCTGAGATATGTAATACTAGTGATCTCCTCTGCAGAAAGGGATTTTCTCTTTTATTTTCAGAAATATTTAAATCACAACAAATTGGCCATTTGTTGTCTCTCTGAAATCTCTCCTGTAGTTGTTTCCTGAGATCTCTGTTTCCTGTTTCCAAAAGGAAGGACTTACCTAAACAATGATCCAACAAGTATGTTAGCCTATGAGGCTTCACTTTTCTATAACATTATTTGACATTTTTTAAAATTTTATAAATTATCTTGTTATCAATTAGTTAATAGTTGTTGAAGTCCTACTCAAAAAATTCAAATGAACAAATTCTCTTCTAGAAATATAATTCTAGTAAATATTAAATCTCCTTGGTTCTTCCAACAATAAAAGCAGAGCAAATAGGATAACTAAATAAAATTTTTAAAAAAGGAATCAAGTTATTGATAGTATCTGCAATAACATATGTGATAAAGCATAACTCCCTCAGTTGCAAGACCTGGTTCTGTCCACCAAGACTGGGATGTGCTTTTAACAGCCGGACATGAGACTAAAATGGACAGACACTGAGGTAGGAAGAGAGTTATCAGAGGTAAATTCTATGAGAGCAACACAAAGATAGTTATTAGCATTAACCCCACAAAGAATATTTTAAAAGAATGTAAATGATATTTTGGTTACAAATCCATAAAGAGATATATCCTAAATATTCTAAAGGTATAAAATAATTAACTTCAATTGGTAGTCATATTTTTAAAAGAATTCTGATACTGGTTTTATTATTGCAGTAATAGTTTCATTGCTACTTTGGGACTATATATATATATATATATATGTGTGTGTATATATATATATGTAAAAATGTATATATGTATATGTATAAATGTATAAATGTATATGTAAAAATATATAAATGTATATATGTATATATATGTAAAAAGAAAATATACATTTTTTTCAGCATCATTAAAGACCAAAATTGTGCTCATTAGAGTAATAGAAATATACCAAAGAAATTATAAAATAAATCTTATAATTTTTAATGTTTGATATGATTCATAAATGCCAATATAAACTCAGGATTTACTGTTTTTCTTCCAAAAAAAATATTTTACTTTTGTAAACTGAAAAAGATCTAGAAGAAACAAAAATACTGAGTGAATATGAAAAATTTTAGCACCCACATTTTAAACTCTTAAAAAACTATTCCCACAAAAATAAACCAGGGCTCCATTAAAAACATAATCCCTCACTTCTAATTCATACTATATAAGCTGTTGTATTAATTTCAATTATGTTAGATAAGTATTCAAAATCTTTAATAGATTCTTGATATGCAAGAATCAAGCATGGAATACTTAACTGAAAGTCAAGGTCCTAAAGAAACTAGATAATCTTACTTTTTCAGTGTCCTTTTCCACTCTCCACCCTCATGCATAGTAGATACTCATGCAAAATGAACAACTTATTCCTAAATGTGCCTATATCAACTTCATGCTGTTATTTTCCCATGAGATTTTCTT
Source organism: Sciurus vulgaris (assembly GCF_902686455.1). Classification (NCBI taxonomy): domain Eukaryota; kingdom Metazoa; phylum Chordata; class Mammalia; order Rodentia; family Sciuridae; genus Sciurus; species Sciurus vulgaris. The sequence continues at coordinate 33,296,083 of NC_136470.1, read as the reverse complement.
CATTCTTCTATTTCCACATCCAGATGTTTAATTCAAACTTTAAAGAATTTATCAAATGACTCATTTTTATCGTGTCCCTGGTCCACAAATTCATGCCTATTACATAGGCATATCTAATTATCATATCTATTACAGATACTTGAAAATCCATTCAATCCTTCCTACCATAGTACAGTACTATATATTTAAAGAACAGAAGTTAGATGTATACTTATGTTCACTTCCTTATTAATATGATAAAAACTAGTTTCTTCCTGACAATTCATGGTATAAGCATATAATTAGTGAAGGAACTACTTGAAATTTAAAACTTAAGTTTATAAATAATGAAAGAATAATCCTAATGAGATACATCAATAATTATAAGAAAAATTTTCTATGGAAATAAATTCTATAACAACGTTTATAAATTTTGTTCTAGATTATGAATTATATTTTTTCATTATCAAAATAAAAATAGATACAGCAATTTTTTGTTGAATTACAGTAAAATTAAATTTATCCCTTTTAAACTTCAAAGTAATTTAGATAGAATAGGGCATAAACTTCATTAATTGGGTGTACCCACTAATTAACTATTAAACTCTTTTTGTAAAAAGTAATGTATACAATTTCTTTTACAAAATCAAGCAAAGATGAGGAGTCAAAGGTACAAAGAGAAGAAAACCACTAAAACTCTTTCCCACTCCAAGAAATAACCTTTTACTTGGTCAGTTTGGACTTCTATAACAAAATACTATAAACTGACTTTTTTGTGTTCTCACATGTTGGAGAAAGGATGCTGGTCTCTTCCTCTTATTATGACACTAATCCCATCATGGAAGCTCCTTGCTCAACATTTTAGTCAAACATAATTACCTCCCAAAGGTACCATGTCTAAAAACCATAACATTACTGGTTAGAACTTCAACAAATACAATTGGGGGGAAACAAATATTTGGTTCATAGATACAGAATACATATATCTATTGATTTCTAAAATTAAAGAAAATGACCAAATACATCAGGAGCCTGAAGCAATATTTTATACACAATATTTTCCAGTGAATTGAAATTCTAGATAGAAATGTTAAAAAAAAAAAAAAAAAAAAAACTTTTGGAATCACTTCATATTGAAGCAAAGATTTCTAAATAGGACACAAAAGATACTAAACATAAAGAAAATGAATTGGCAACTGTACTATTAGATTTAGAATACTGTTAAGAGAATAAAATAAAACAAGTCACAGAGTAAAAAATAATATATATATGTAATACTACATGTGACACAGAATTTATTGCAGTTTAAGAATTACAAATACATACCAGTTCCGTGTCTGGTATATTTCCAGAAATAGAGAAAAAAGGAAGAATAAAAACGGGAGAGAGAGAAAGAGAGAGAGGGAATTTATCAAGACAAAACATTTGAATGAATATTTTATGATGTTAAAAATAAAAGTATTGATCTGAAACAACAGGGAAATTTTTTAAAACCACTTCTTTGGTGCCTATCCTGAGATCAAAATCTCTGGCATCTGCACATTTAAAGGGGTTCCTCAGGTTGGACTATTGTAAGCACCTACATGAGAGTTAATAATATAGAAAGCTGCTCTTGAATTTTGCCCTTATCATATGCAACTTCATTTACTAATCATCTTTAATTTACAAAAAGAGAAACATACTTAAATGTATATTTTTTAAATGAAGATGAATTAATTTGCAAATTATATGATTGTCATTTATATATATAGTTGAATTATGTAGATCTACGGAATCTAACGCTTTCCAATTGCATAACACATTAATAAAAAATTAGTGAATAGATATCTATATGTATATATTTGCAAATTATAGACAAGTACTATTATATATGTTATAAAACAAATACAAATTTTTGAAGAGATGAGATTAAAGTCTTAGAAGCAATATTTTCAAAATATTTTGCTAGTCATTATGGTTATATACTTATATTAGGTATAAGAATTAGTATTATTATTAGAGGGAAACCATCTCTTGCTATAAGTTGTGAAGCTTTTTATTTTGGAAATTTTTTTTCAAAACTTTCCCATTTTTAAATTCTTTGCTGATATATTTGATCATTTGTGAATGTTTTATTTACCTTCGTAATGTGACTGAAAACTGACCCTTAGAAGTAGTAAAATTAGTGCTTACTGTGCCATTGTTGCTTGCTCGTGCTCTTGTTGATATTAACCTGAGTTTCCTATGCAAGGAGTGTTTTTTTTTAAGGTTAAATGTTTATTTTTTATTTTAAGTTATTTAATACTAGTTAATGAAACTTAGAAGCAGAGTTGAATCACCATAAGTAAAAAGGAGCATATTGCATTTTTTCAAAATAAATTAATAAATCAGGACACCACTATGGGTTCTTAGACTTCTAGAACTCTACTCTTCCCTCGAAGTGAATTTTCTACATAGGAGACCCAGGGTACTTACCACACAGACTAACTGAGGCAGCCAATATCCACCCATTTATTTTAAATTGGAAATCTTAACTTCCATTTCACTTAATTGAATAAAATATAACCATAAATATATTTCTCATCCTAAGGGATTTGACCATGCAACTCTTTGTAAGACCATCAACTCAGATTATGTTTTCACTGAGAACAAGAAAGGAAGAAGAACTTGCAATCCTACTTGCATAATTAAAATGATCTGTGCAGTATTTTGTGGACTATTTAGCAACTCTCACTTTTTTTTTAACTAACATATCTCTTGCATATATAACTTTAAATCAAATTATATAAGTGGTCATCTCACCATCAGGAGGCCTGATGGGAAACCACACACTGACCCTGTCTATGTGGTTTCTGTTTTTTTTTTTTTTTTTTTTTTCAATTCACATTTCCATGGGAGGCTGGTTCTGTTCACTGTCCATAATAGAAAAGATAAGTAAATAACATACACCTCTGAAGCCTTGTTTGAAAATGATTCATAAGAAATATTTTCCTTTAGCAATATTCACAATATAAATACAGATTATAACATTTTCAAAAATTGGTTTTAAATGCAGTAATGGGAATTCAGATTTCTGCACTGTGCTACTCAGTGTAACTTGGTTATTTTGGAAACAAAACACAAAATATTTTGTTGAAAGTTATAAAACCTTCATTTGAACTGGCTTATGCACAAAAAAGAATTGTTTGCTTTATACAACCTCCAAAGCTATTGGCAGGGTAGAGGTGGTCAAGAATTTAAAATTTTCCAGATTTCTGCTCTGCCCATCATATCTGTAATTTTTGCATTTTGTTCTTGTAGTCTCCAACTATAGACTGACTTTTCCAAGAAGGCTAGAATAAGCAACCTTGAAACTCCTGGGCTCAGATTTCCCTCTAGAGAGAAACAAGTTCCTCCCCTAGCTCTGGAGCTGAAAGTTTAATGAAAGAGCTTGATTCAAATGCTCTTTCCTTGAACAATCAGTATAGTCCTTCCTGTGAGTATATTTAAAAATAGGACCATCCCAGTTGTATGACATATATAGATCCTGAAGAAAAGAATGAGCACTTATCTGCAGAAGATGAGTACTGTTCCTATGACAAGGAGAAGGTATTGAGAAGAAAAACAACAACAATAATAGAGACTATTTGTTTAGTGGAAGAAAAAAGTGATGTGTGTTTTTGTAGTATTAGTACCTCCTTGCAAGAAAATCAAGCCCATTAGCAAATTTCATGTCTAAACACCGCATACTGAAGATGAATACACCATATACATCATCTTTATATTAAGTACTTTAACTATATCTGTTCGTTTATTGGTCTCTGGTATCTTTAGGTATTAGAATTGGTTTAAATAGTATTATACCTTTGTCTTACTCTTATTCCATACTTCCATTTTGTCTTTGACAGTTTTTTAAAATAATTTCAAAATTCAAAGGTTGTTTTCTTTTCTTGTGTTTCTTTTTCTCCAAAGTCAATGAATCTGCTATTTATTTCTTTAAGTAAACTCATGTTGGCAATAAAAGAAAGAAGTAGAAATCTAAATTGTCATGTCATGCCCCTAGGAATATCTAAATCAGTTGTGAAACAATCAAATTTATTTTCTTTGCAACACTGCAAATAAGTTTGCATGCTTTCTAATGGAGCAAAAAGTAAGGTTGGAAAGAAATGATTTTATTCTGCATTAGGGTTCTTTCTTTTAAAGCAGAACTCTCATTTCTTTAAGATAATTCATTTAATCAGTGTGGCAAAAGCAATATATCACAGAGTTCTCAACATTGCATTAAACAGATAATCAATAGTTCGAGACAATAAAATAAAATGTTTTCAGCTTTATTAAACTTCAGGGACATGTGGAGAGGAACTGAGAAGTAAAATAGCATTAAAAGTCAGTTAATATAGCTATTAATTGCAAAGTGCATCTGAGTCACCGCTTAGCATGGGGTTTCTTGTGGTTATTCAGGCAAAATCAGATTGAAAAGGAACCACAGGAAAGAAGAAAATAGAACTAGCTGAAACACTTAATTCATCAATTTCCAGAGAATAAATCATAATTTAGTATCAATGTGCCATGTTTCATATTTATACCCTTATTTAATATTTTTCATCTTAGTGGAGAACATTTAACTCTCCTTCAAGAAAAAAGAATTGAAAAAGAGCATTGAAGTCCAATAGATACCATTAACTAAGCTCTTGCAACTTATGTTGAAATGTAGGCATTTCAAAAGCCTTCATATGAGAGCGAGTGGGTCTAATACTTTTTGCATTGATTTATTTAACTCCCATACCCATCCTGCAAGGGTGCTTTGACAACCGAGGAACATGAAACCCAGATAGAAGTGCCTGACCAACCTCCACCAGTAAGGGAGCAGGCTGGGAGTGGTGCTCTGGATGCTACTCTTCTGTCCAAATGCCCCAGACTGCTACAACTCCTGGGATTTGGCTCAGGGAACTGTTACAATCAAACACCAGTTAAAGTGCAGAGTAAATGTAGAGGGCGCTTTTTCAGGACATCATCTAAAGCTGTTTAATCAGTCACTGTCACAGGTGTAACAGTTTCAGCAAGATGTTCTCTGCTTGGGGCTGTAGGTTATTATAAAACCACATGTGGATGCTATGATATAGTGCTTTCTTGTTGGCAAAGATTTAATTTTTAATCATCTAAAGAAATCAGTAACTCCTGGATTCAGATTTCCCTCCAGAGACAAGCAAGTTCCTTCCTCCACCTCTCTTTCATTCTTAAAAGACAATGAAAAGATACCAGTATATGTTTAGGAAAGCTTTTCTTTTATCATTCAAATTGTCAAACAATGTGTTTTGTGCTCCAGTTTTGTTTCATGAACACTGTTAACTTTTAGAAGGAACTATAAAAATTCATCTGTTCATTTACTTTGTAGAAGAGAAAAAAAACTAGATATTTGTACTTCTATTATCTCTATTAAAATAGAAACAAATACTTTTTAATAGTTCACATTCTCCTGTGTTCTCCTGGGCAAATTTGAAGCTGTGTAAGAATGGGGGAAAAAAAAAAACCCAAAACATGAACTTTGGATGCAGATATGCTTGAGTTTAACTCCCACTAGCTTCACTTCCTTCACTACCAGTTAGAAAAGGTAAAGCCTTACTTTACCTAAGACTTTTTTCTATACCTGATAAAAAAGCAATTTTTAATATCTACCTGAAATACTTGTAGGGAATATTTAATGAAGTAATGTATAATTCAGGAAACTCTACAATGTCTAGAACATGGCAGGTGATTAATAAATGCACATTATTGATAATAGAAGGAGACGCATCATATCATTTCTGGGGGGAAACATCGTGGCTGCTACCTCCACCATTGGTGTGACAACCAGCAATTGCTTTGAAAATTTCTCAACATATTTACTCTCTGAAGCAGAACGATTTTTCTATGATACCTCCTGTTTCAGAAATGCCCTATCTGCTTACTTTGAGAGTGACCTCCAGCACATGGGCTGGTAACTTACACAAGTACTCCTGTCAAGAATTAATACCCTGTATGGGATCTTTTGAACCCCTCCATGCTGCCCACTCGCAGATTGTCCAAGCTATAAGAAGCCAATCATAGATCACCCTCCACTTAAGTCATCAGTTAGCCATTCTACAACTTAATTTCTCTTCTCAAGCTAGCATTACTATTTTTCTTTATGACAACCAGATTTTACTTAAAAATTGTGAGAAGAAAAAACACACATCCTTACATATTTACTAGGTCCAGAGTTTGTTCCAGGCTGTAGAAAATGTCTACTAGGTATGCCAGTACAAATAAACATTCTAATCAGACAGAGGATAATAGAACCTCTTTGTTATGAGTCAGGAAACAGAATCAATGAACATTATTTTTTTGGCCACTGGCCAAAAGCCAATTTAAAGCAATACCTTTAGAACAAAGTTAAAAAGTAGCTTCATTTCTCTGAGCACTGCTAGAAAATTCAGGGTAATTGTGGTCTCTTAAAAGCTCTGCCCAAAAAACTAAATCAAAGGACTCCCTTCATCAGGAACTATTGAAGAGAGACTTCCTTGATGGGTTATTACTTATATTTAGATAAGTATGGATCAAATCATATCTCCTGGGAAAGTGATACTAGACATAGCAGAGAAGTTCTATTTTATGATGATAATGCAGGCTTTGGTCACCAGTCATCTACCACCCCCACTTCAATAGTACACTATGTCCCTTAGAATCTTTCCCATTAGCAGAAAGGTAGCAGGGGAAACTTTGATGAGAATATGTCATGTAATTTCAGTTTACTTTCCCTGCGCTCTAAGTAGGCTGTTCAACCACAAAGTAAATAACTCCTGGGCTCCTGAGGCAGTGAATTCCCCTGATTTTTGTTTTAGGAAGTTTTCTATTTTGTTTTGTTTTTGTTTTTGTTTTTCCATCCCCAGTTACCTAATGCCAGGTCTGATATATGTATATCAGACTATATATATGTGTGTGTGTGTGTGTGTGTGTGTGTGCGCGCGCGTATGTATGTATATGGTACATACTACTTGTTTAAGTGAATGAATAGTAAATATTAGAAATCATTGACAAAATTTTAGTAGGCAACATAAATTTTGGAAAGAAACAAGAAGAGAAATTCCAGAGAGAAATTTTGGATTCTTTGAATTCCCTGACCATCAAGTATAGGGTCATCTTAATTAACATTCTTAACATTGTAGAATTTTTAGAAATAAATTGGAGGTTTTAGTCTACACAGTTTAACCAAAAGGGATTATCTTTTCTAGGGACCATTTGCCTGACTTGGCAGGATTTTTAAAAGAATTTAACTAAAAAGGAAATAACTAATCACCTTAAAAGAAAGTAACTAATCAAAAGAAATAATGAAGCCAATCTTGATTACAGCTGATTGAAGATCTAGGACAAAAAGATTACATACCATACCGTAGAGTCTTCTTCTACCCTCTTTCCTCCTTTGATTTCAAGAAAAAAAAAACAAAAAAAAACAAAAAAAAAAAAACCAGTACTACAATCCAGGCCAAAGAAAAGTGAGGCTGAAAATCATGAGTGGCATTCTATGTTCTAAGTTGGACTGGAAATGAGGGAAGGTGGTCATCTTCTTTTTACTTTGAACTAATTTATAATTTAAAATTTACATTTCAGTGGTGCCACAGGGAAGCTAAGGAACTCCAGTTACTCGAGATTTAATCACATTGGCAATCTTTGTATATTTTCACTATCTACATTTCTCAGTTTGCAAGTATTAAAACATTTATTTGAGGTGTGAGAGCAGTCAAGTATCAAAATAAAAATAGTTATGTGAGTCAAAAATAATGTATACCTAGAAATAAATATAAATAATAGATAACTAGTGGTAATTTGTAAAGCTTCCAAACCTTTAATCCTAGCTCAGACACTTATTAATTACCATTTACTCATTTGTAATATAGTTTAAAAAATTGACAGTTCTTAAGAAGTGAAAATTAACTTGGATAATGCCAATATGTTATTTGCTAAGCAAATTGTGACTATTTATCTACACCCTCATTCTAAATTTGTTTGAAGCATGAGAGGCATATCTTTTATTATCATTATTAGAACCATAAAAGACACTGGTTTACATAGACAATACAAATAGACTACAAGACATAGAAAAATAAAACCATTTGTAAATATGACCCAATACCTGTAAAGCTAAGGAAACATCTTATTCTGATAAAGTTCTTGATAGATTCTTCCTGGCGTTAGTACATAATTCTATATGATGATGTTCTTGTCCCACTCTTAATTTGAATAGAACTTTCTGAGGGTTTTTTTTTTCAATCTTGATCATCAAAGTCATGAACTTTATGGAGATATTTATATTGTTTGTAATTCTGTGAAAAGTTTATCGGATTTACGATTGGCTGGTACTTCAAGTTCATGGAACAGAATACATAACAACCTAACTCTGAACTTATTATCATCATGGCTACCATAAATAAATTCACTGTCACAAAGTTCAGACATAATTATATTATTAATTTAAAATTACATTTCTTGAGGTGGTAACTTTACATGACCAAAAATGCATTGGACTAAAAATAAATAGGCGTCTGATTATTCTTCTACCACATATTATTTGTTTTACTCTTACCTTTTCTACTGAACATTAGATTCTTCTCCTATTTGATTTTTTCTACACCTTACTATCAGATAAATCTTCCCAAAACACCATTTTTATCCTTCAAGACAAAACTCATGTGTATCCTTCTGAAAGCCTTGCTGTACCTCCTCTGGTTTAGATTTTGCTTATTTATACTTTATTGTTTCTGTACAGGCTGTATTGCATTTATTTATTCTGAACTACTCCTAATGTTGAGTGCAGGATTTAAGAAACATTTACAGATCATTTACATAAATCTCTCATATAGTTGATGGCTCCCCTATCTCTTAGAGTATTAAACTTATAATGTGTAATAACACATTATTGTAAATCAATAACTTTTTAACCCAATTTATCCTACTTCTTTCTGCCCCCAATTTTTCTATGCCCTTTGACAATTGTGGATGTTGTCACAGTTTTTCCAGACTTGTAAATATTCTCCAAACTGAAACTATTTTTAAAAGGCCTAAATCAAGTTTCATGAATCACGTGAATTTTTTCTTGTCCTTTTCACCATGTACTGATGTCTCTTCTCAAAACATTAAAACAATGTAGCCTAGGTACATGAAATCTTAGATGCTATACTGAAGCTCAGACCTCTATGGTGAGTGTGAACTTCTGCATGTATGATGTAGTTCAAGAGATGTAATCAGAGATGAGAAGGTGCAACACTTTAGGGTTATCATTATTAAAGATGGTAAAATGTTCAGTAAAACTGAACTGTTTTATTGCAGAGTCAATGAACTTTAGTTCAATAATAGAATTTAGAACAATAATAGAATATTTTCTTATTCAATTTATATAATTCTTTTTCTTAGAAAGATTATGAGCATTTCAAGGGCAAGAACTTGTACTTCCTTTTTAAACCTCACTATGAAAAGAGGCTCATTGCTTAGCATTTTCTTTTTCCTTTTGGCAGGTTTAAACATTTCATAAGGTAATTGCAAAATCCTTCTATTATAATGAAAGTCTTTCACAAAGTCACACATTTTTTCACCATTCATTTACCAAAAGCAGACCTTAACCAGACGCACTCTTCTTAGCTGTTGAATTGAATACTTTCCTGAGACTATTGGTTGCACCACTGGTAAGGCCAGGTTCCTTTCTTCCCATGGTTTATTTTCTATTTATATTTATTACTACAATTTAAAGAGGCAGAAGTATTCTAATACAGCCCAAACCAATGCTCATTTCTCTTGATTTTTCTTTTTTGTCAATAATCATGGAGAGGTTTCAGTAAAATATACCTTAAAAATGATTCTGATTATCAGAAAAGTACAAGAAACCAATGTGGGAAAGGTAAGTACTCTGAGGGGTAGTATTTTAGTACAAATCCCAAGTAAGAAAGCTGAAATAAGAAAAGGGATTTTATGATAACCTCTTCTTATCAAATGAGATGATTTGCCATATCACAATAGCTTTAGTACAAAGATGAAAAATGTCAATTCAAAATCTCATTACACATTTATGCTATTAAACATCAATGGAAATTATTGCTCAATGTTATAGTTAGAAGGAATCTTAAGATAATTATATATAATTATATAGGTAAAATCAGTTATATGTAGCTCCTTTAGTGATTATGATCAATTTTTTTTATTTTATTATGTTTCAGTTACCCTCATAAGTGTAATTTTAGATATTTATTCATTTTTCACTCTTTATTCTGTATTACTATGGATCTTGCCTTAATAATTTCCAAAAAAATCTCAAGTAAGAATTCATATTCAAGCTTAGGGGTTTCAAATTGAAATTCTATACACAATCAAGGTCATTTAATGTACTGTTTTGGAAGAAATCCAGAAAAGTGTGTGTCCTTTAGATTTCCTGAAAAATACCAACTGTTTCTGTAGAGGTAAAACAGATAACTTTAGAATTTTTTAAAATGTATTCTTGTTTACATTTTCAGATCATTAAGACATTTCAACACTAGATTATATAACATAAAATTAATGCAATAAAATATTTTAATATTGTTGGAGTGAGTGATTCTTTGTTAAACAAGCTACAAACATCTAAAACTGAATATTTTATTTGGGATTGTTGATAAATATGTCCAATTCATGAAAAGGTATCAGCATTTAATGTCATTGTCCTTAATATCCATTTTGAAATTCCCAGAAGATCTTATTGAATAGTTTATAGGTTATAGTTTAGTTATAGGTTTTTTTCTTAATTTTAGTTATAAATACAAAGGATGCAATTATTATTCATTTGGAAATAGTTTATATAGACATAGGTGGTTTAAAAATAGCACTCACATATTATGAGTTCATTATTAATCTGTGAAATAAATATGCCCATTTTCATAGTGGATAAAACATTGATCCTATTACTATGATCTATGGGTTACAAAACCAGATCTCTAAGCCAGAATGAAAATAACCTGGGCAAAAAAGAGACAATGAATAAAAAAAAAAAAAAATGTTAGACGGTCAAACAAGAAAACCAGAGATAAATTGAAAATTGACAGTGAGAACAAAGATGAAAGTGAACAATTAGTGATAAACTTGGTATCCTAAAGAAGAGACCAATGCAAACAGAAACTTATTGTGATTTATGTTCAAAGAAAAATCAAGTTTTTGGCAAAAAGGAATTTATAACTAAAATAAAGTTTCTCTAAAACATCATAAGGTGTTTTTTTTTTTTTTTTTCTGAACACTTTTGTGGATCTATTGCTATGATTGGAACATACTCATATTCCAAACTTAAAAAAAAATGTGATCTTCCGAGAGCTAAAATAGTATGCCATTTATATGAACTTGCTCTTTGGAAGCCTTGGATGATTCCATTGCGTTCCATTTGATCATGGATTCTAAAGTGATCCCCAGAAGGAATTTCATCATTCGCTTTTATTACTCATAGGAATGAACCAAAGTTTTAACATTCAGACTTAATTAGTTAGTAGCAGGGTGAAAATTCATGCCTGTGACTAGGAGATCTCAGAATTCTAACAGGGATAAACTACTATCATCCTATCTCCTGTGTTCTCCAGAAGAACAGTCTAAGCTTCTTAACACAGAAACACAGAAATATTGTTTAAGATGATATCATTTAGGTGAAAAATTTAACTAGACTCTTTTCCGTTTTCTTTGCATTTGTAATTTTTCATGGAATATGACTTTTGTCATCTATTTTGTTTTCTCTTTTTGTTCTTATCTGGTTTATTTCTTAAAATCATTTTATATAAATCAGAGAGGGGAGATACTGGCATGCAAAGGCAAATTGGAAGACCTGTCGAACCCTAAAAAAAGGAGTTTACTAACATTACTTTTTTTATTCCCAGGTAACTCTGCAAAGTCCCTTTAAGGTTCTTGATTATATTTCTCATTCTGGCACAAGTTAATCTTCTTGGCTCTACAGCCAGCTCTTAGGACAGAATGACAGCCTCACATCCATAATCACAGTTTCTGGTAACTCAGCAGAGCCACAGGCCAAAATTCTTTCCCCGGAGAGCAATGGGCCCAGACCCAAGACAGCTCAGGCGATCGATTGTAATAAAGCTACTATTTCTTTTTTCAGAACTTTCATTCTTAAAAAAGGACATGTTTGAACAAAAAACCATGGTCTCTAACATATATCACTTCCTCACTTTTCCCATTGTTTCCAAACTGTCTATCCTAGAGGTTAGGAAGAAACTAAGTAGGAAAATTTTGAAGAATGGCATAATAAATTATTGTTGAATAAGCGGATGAATGGTTGAATGAATGAATGAAAAGTTTAGCTAAGGGTGATTACTTAATGTAATTATTCAAGTTAAGTGCAGATGAAATTAAGCATACCTTAAATTTCTTTTACAGTTCATTAGAAGGAAGTTCAATTATATTGCTATTATGTTTATATTTACCTGCTTATTTGCTAAATTAGAAAATATATCTACCTTCTACCAATGCAAGTTTAAATCAGGATAAAGCACTGTTCAAGTTTCTCCTTCTAACATAATCACTAAGCTATGGCATGCCAGATTGAGATTATTTAAAATAAGACTTGTAAAACACAGTGGAATTGAGTCATTTAATAGTTCATTCTTGTGTAGCACCTTCTGATAACCAGGATTATTTAAAAACCAGAAGTCATGTAAAAATAGCATATTCACATATAGCATCATGATTAGAAATCCTATTCCTAATGAAGGATGTTGAAATGTATATTCTGGAATCTCTGGCAACCGGGACCAGAAGATCTAGGAATTATGGCATGAGAAAGCAGCAAGTATTAGGCTAAAGGTGATTTTGTTTCTAACTTTATCTCATTTTAAATATGGATATTTCCCTATGAGTATTTTTATGCTAAAATGACTAGTTTAATATTGTACTCTAGCTCCATATATCTAAGAGACATTGCTGTATATGTGTACAAGTTGATCCTTTGGCTGAAGTAATGGTATGATATACTTCCTTCCCACCATTGTGACTCAGACAAGGTATGTCCATTACAGTACCCTTTGCCATTAATGGTCTTTACTCTGGAAGGATGTGTGCTTGGTAGCTGTTGATGTTTTACACACACACATACACACACACACACACACACACACACACACACACACAGTCTGAGATTAGTGCCCATAACAGAGACCTTAGTTAACATTATCTAGTGCTGCTAGAACAAGGTCCACCATCATGGATATTTATGCCATTGTGAATTACATGACTGAGGCACTTCATTCACATACTCACTCTGATATATATACCATATGTATATACCATAAGGATATATGGTATATTGATGAACCTGGCCCATTTATAGCATACCAGAGATCCACAGTGGTGATGTTATACCTGTTTTGGTCATTAGTTTAATCAAAATTAGTTGAATGACTATAATGTGTCAGTCATACTATCTATGTCTTAGAAATACATAAATTAAAAATGACCCCATCATGTCTCTTTAAAAGATCTTGCATTCCCTTGGTTGATCTCCCACACAGCATATATTTTAAAATAGCTTATGTTAATTTAGAGCCCAGATAATGATTATTTCTACTCCCTTCTCTCTTAAGTCCTTTGTGCATGGGCTGGTGACTCTCATGATGAGCTCAACATTTTAATGAATCAAAATACAATTTTATTTTAAAAACTTAATAACTTCTAGAAGTCTCTGAGTCTAGAATATGAAGATGATTTCCAAACCTCCACTCTTTGATGCTTCAATGATCGCATCCCATTCTTCAAGCACATAAAGAAAATGACCTTTAGACATTAAATATTTCAGTGTTGGATGATGCATTTAGACTTTGATATTTTCATTGTATTCCTAACCTAACATCCTCACAGTCTGTATTAAGCCACTGAATGAGAAATTAAGAAACCTCAGTAGATTAAAAATAACTATGAAGATTCATATTCATAAATTTTTTTCATATCTGGTAATTCTGGGTTTACATCCCCTTCCTGAATAGTGACTTACAAGGTCAGCTGTCTGCAAAGAATACAAGAAGACAGTGTTTACTCAGCTTGGCAGAGTAGAATTGCAAAAGTGAAAAGATCACCATCCTTGTACTGTGAGTTTGGTGCTTCTCAGAATTCAAAAACCTGAATAGTTGGGAGGATAAAGAACCCTAGATATGTCTAGAGCAACCTTTGAGATTTTATAATACTCTTTGCATATTCATTTTAGGTGAGAAGTGCTTTTTCTATATACTATAAATTTTGAAGATATTTGGAAAAAATAGTACCATAATTTAATCCTGGGTCATCCTGACATAGGGGATTGGGAATCCCAGATCAAGAAGGACTTCAGCATGACACCGTGTTCCAGTGTTGAACTCGGATAACTAACAAGATGAGGAAGGCATCTACAAAGAGAATGAGAGCAGCAAATTTGTCAATTTGTCACTAATGTAAGGACTGCTTTCTCTCTGTACATATACGTATATTTACCTGAATAAAATTATAAAAACACATCCATAAAATGCAGGCATATGTGATAGTAAGATCCTTGATGCTTTGAAGAAAAGGCTGAATTTGGTGCTTAAGTTCAAAGTAAAGCATCTTATTGCCCCAGAAGCAAGAAAATACTCAAAAGAATAGTAGAGACATGTTTGTACACATACATATTAATGTTTGTAAGTATTTACATAATTTCAAATTACCTCCCCACAAAATTATGGTAACTACAAAGGGTGAAAGAATAGCTTTGCTATTGAGAATCCTGGCAGCTAACATCTTAATCAAGTGATCAAAGTGAACATTATCAGCAATGAGAAAAGTCATAATAATGCACCATCTGATAGTTACTCTCATGTTTTAGAGGCATGGAAGCCTATTAACATACTTAATAATGTTCTGGTTCACTTGAGATTGTTGTGAAAATAATTGTTTTTATTTTTTCAAACTAGAAAGATAACACTGAGAACACAAGGAAGAAAATCTAATTTTACATGCTTCCAATGTTAAACTAAAAGATCTCATTCAGCAGGTTCTAGGAATTCAAGTTTTACAGACCCAAGGAACTTTCCATGGTACTGAAAGATATAACCAAATTGAGTTTGTCCCTTTTTCCTGCAGCCCTCTTTCTCTCTACCTCTTTTCCTTCCTATGCTAACCCCATCCTATTGACTTTCACTATTACACAAGTGACTACACTGGCCCATTACCTCCCCATTCATAAATGAGCTTATATGACAACCAACATTAATGCTTCCACTGAGTCAGATCTTTCATCCTGCCCACCCTTGCTTAGGCTCCAGCTTTGATTCATGTGATTTCTATGTGCATTTGGATAGTTTAGCAATTGAAGGCAAGAACAAAGCATATTTCTGTGTTCTTTCCCTCTTCTAAGTTGTGTGACCAATGACAAGTCTTTGTAAGCACTTTCCTAGTTTGAAAAAAGAAATTAATAATTTTATGTACCTCATACAATTTTAAATATTAAATGATTTTTGTATCTGTAAAGACAAAATATAGGCTGAAAATATTAAGTATGATATATGCATTTGAAATTATTTTATTTGATATACATTGTAATACTATGTATTATATTAAATATGGAAATAGCAAAGCACATGCCATGCTGCATCTTTTGTGTATACATGGTGAAATTTCAGACTCTAATGATAACCACTACAGGTAAGATGTAAGGAAATTACATCTAACTGAGAAGTTCTATCTTCTTCAAGGCAAGGTAAAAACTTATCTTTAAGGAGTTTCTATTATTTCTGTTAAGATGCATGCATCCATAGCAAAGAAACTAATAATTGTCAAAGGTGAACTATGTCAAAGTCAATATATGTCTGTTCAATAATTTTATCACTAACATCAAATAGCTTCAGATAAATTAATATAGTGAATCTTCCACTTTGTGATAGTCTAATTGTTATGGTTTGGATATGAGGTGTCCCCCAATAGATCACAAGTGAGACAGTTCTAGAAGGTTTAGGGGAGAAATGATTGGGTTTAAGAGTCTTGACCCAATCAGTGATTTAATTCCTTGATAGGGATTAACTGAATGGTAACTGAAGGGGTAGGGTGTGGCTCCAGGGGATGGTAATTGAGGTGTAGCTTTGAGTTTATTCTTGTATCTGGTGAGTGGAGTCTTTCTCTGCTTTCTGATCACTATGTGAGCTGTTTCCCTCTGCCACAATCTTCCACCATGATGTCCTGCCTCACCTTAAGTCCTGAGAAACGTAGCCAACGTTCTATGGACTAAGATTTTTGTTTTGTTATGATTCTCTAGAGGAACAGAATCAACAGGAAGTATGATTATAAAAAGGGGATTTATTAGATTGGCTTACAAAACTAGAAGCTGGATAGTCCACAATCCCTGTCTGCAGGGTGGAGAGCTGGAGAAATCAGTTGCTACGCATAGTCCAAGAGATGGAAGCCCCAGAACAAGAGTGATCAACAGTGCTACCCTAGTCCAAGACCAAGGCTTCTGGAAACTCCCTGATTCTGGAGAATCACTGGCAGAGTCGGCTTTGGAAAGTTGAAGAGCAAGTGTTCGATATCCTCAGATGATCTAAGCAGAGATCAAGAATCTGTTTAAGAAGAGTTGAATTTGTATCTGCATCTGCTTCCTTGTTCTTCTGACTTCTATTCCATCCAAGCCACCATCCTATTGGGCAGTGCTGTCTGTGCTTAGGGAGGGTCTCCACTTCAGTTCACTCTCCCACATTCCAATCATTCCTAGACACACCCTCATTGACACACTGAGAAGCCTCTTAATCATTGGCATCTCTTAATCCAATCAAGTTGACAATTCAGATTGAACATTTCAACCTCTGAAATCCTGAGCTCTCAGATAAACTTTTCCTCTACAGTTGTGCTGGTTGGGTCATTCAGTCATAGCAGTAAAATAGCTGACTAAAACAATCTAAAATGTGATTTATGTGAATCTAATTCATTGAAAAATATATACATGTGATACAACTAGATCTTATTGATATATTCTCTGCTAGTTCAAATCCTTAGAAGAATGTTTTATCTGAATTTCTAAAATTAACTATTATAGATTCTTATTATTATATCCATTCTTATTCAGAGTATTTCTGTGTCTGTGTGGGTCTACTTAAAAATTAAATGAAAAACTGAAGATTTTTATATGCTAAATGGAGGTGTACATTTACTTTAAACTTTAATTTTAAAAAAACATAAAAGAAATTATGTATAGGTAATATATAAATAAAAGAAAAATATAAATAAGTAGCTACATACCCAGCACTCTAAGAGACTCTTGAGTTTTCATCCTTCAATTTTTCTTCTCTACCCTTTCTCTCAAAACACTACTATAACATTTTTTGCTTCTTTAAATAATGATTTAAAATTTATGTGTACTTATGTGTGAAGAGTTTAACATTTTATTCAATATACTGCAGAGTATTCTATATACATTATATATCTATATATATCTATACAAAAATATTCTATTCTGTGATTTCTTTTCCTCATTTGAAGTACATCCTCTCTAAAGATTAATTCCTATTCATTCAGCAATCTCTAATTCATTCAATTATAGTTTCATAGTGTATGCCATTGTATGCATATAAACAATTCGTTTATTCTCCTCTAAGCATATCAGTGTGGTTTGGAGATTTTTTCTATTAGAAATAATAGTGCTAGAGATATTCTTGTACATTTCTCTTGAATGACATGTGCCAATATGTCTTCAGAATGTATAAGTAGAACTGAGGAGTAGTAGGGTTTATTTATCTTCAGCTTCTTTCTAAAATTCAGATTTGTTTTCCAAAGCAATTTCACCAGTTTTAACTCCCACCAAAAGGGTGTAAGCCTTCTCATTCTTGACAGCATTTGGTTTTGTCAGATTATTAAATTTTTGTCAATCTGGTTGTGAAACAGCATCTCATTAAGTTTTTAATTTACATTTCATTTGCATTTCTCTGAGGGACTGCCAAGCAGGAACTGCAGACTTAGAGGAGGCTGGAGACACAGCTGCTTCTAAAACCTCCAAAAGTAAAACATCTTGAATTCTCTCTTCACACACACCAGTCATCCATAAGTGCCTCTAGTTAGAGAAACCTACCTGGAAATCAGAGTTTAAGGAAGTCTGGGGACTTAACAGGGTCTGGTAGGAAAAGGTGAGAAATGAGACTGAAATCAAACATAAAAATGGCCATCACAGCTTTAAAAACTTAACTTGTTACATTATCTTCCATTAGAAAATATACTTCAATTGAAAAGAGGTATTACATGTATTTTATTCCCCTTACTTAGAAGAGTTCCTTGCAGATAAGAAATAAATAATAAATATTGAATGGATGAAAGAATGAATAAATTATCAATACCTACACCAGTATTTTCCCTACTTAAATATCACTATTTTATAATTGATTATCAACTAAATAAATTGATATAATTTAATATTTTTAGAGAAAATTTATGTAAACCTAAAAATTGAGGTGATTCATCCAATCATCCTCTTTCCTGTATTATATAAAATCTTCCATTCTAGTCAAGAGTTCTACACAAAAATAGAAATATGTTTATGAGAGAGACTGAAGATTAGAAGGGGTGTTGGCAGCAGAAGATCCAAGAAAATCAAAGATTGAGCTTCAGCCCAAGTTGAAAAGCAAGAACTAGATAAATTAATGGCCAGGTCCATTCTGAAGGTCAGTGGGCTTAAGATCTAGGAAGAGTCAGTGTTTTAGTTTGAGTCTGAAAGTAAACAGTCAAGCAACAATATTCCAGCTCAAAGACCATCAGACAGAAGTTCTGTCTTACTCTGAAAAGAGTTAACTCTTTTGTTGGACTTAGTCCTTCAACTCATTGGATAAGAACCATTCACATTAGGGAAGATAATCTGCTCTTTAGCCTATGGATTCCAATGGTAATCTCCTCCAAAACTGCCCTTACAGAAAAACCCAGAACAGTATTTGACAAAATACTTGTGGACCCATGGTCCAGTCCAAGAAGACATGTAAAAATAACCTTCACAGCTTCCTTTAGCAAAGGAACTGCTATCCATTTGCAAGAATAAACTTGAACCTACACGACCAAGAAGCTAACAATGTCCATCGAAGTTAAAACTGCTAAGTCATCATTTAGGCTGCATTGTCACTCTGATCCTTGCCTCAAATGAAGATGGGAAGTAGGATGAAACAATCCTTGAAACTTCCATGCACTTCTGAGATGGTTTTAAGATGTATGATATTCCTAAATTCATTATTCTTCTACCTTTAGCACAAATATCAAAAATTACTCATACATACGTTAACTCCATGTTTTTTTCCTGCCATTTATAAAATAACATTTTCTCTACAGCTTTCTTCCCTATTGTTTTGAAGATCTCTACACCTAACCCAGCCCTATACTCTGCTCCCTGCTTCTTTTTTAATTGTGTTTTCTAAATCCTCTCTTCCTCCTTTTTCCCTTTACCTTGGTTGCTTTCTTCTATATATATTTAATTTTAAATTTTACTTTACTTATTTTTATGCATAAGATATTTACTTAAATATCACCTTCTCAAGGGGTGCTCATTTGAGCTTTCTATGTAATGTGGAATTTTTCTCTAACTTGTCCCTCTGAATATTTTTTCATATTTTTCATGTTTTTTCCTATGTTTTTTTAATTATCTTGTCTTTTATTTGTCTTCCTGTTTATTGACTTCCTTACTCTACTAGAATATAAAACCATGATGGCAGGAAATTTGTAGCTTTGCTGATGTTGTATGCATAGAAACTACTATACATAGTTAGCTTTTTGGACATCATTAGCTAAATAGATTTGTGAATCTTTCAGGAAGCACAAGTTTTTGTTTTCTCTCTCTCTCTCATATAGATAGATTGGGTTTTTTAAAGTTGATTTTTAAAAGTTTACGACTATCAAAATGTATTTGTGTGTCAGGAGCAATATTGTTCAAGTGTGTACCCCACACTAGAGGGAGAGAATGAATTTAACCTTGTTTTATTATGCAACCCTCAGAACTGCTCTGTTAATTTCTCCAGAATACATTTTGTAGTGGAGGCATAAAATATCTTGTTGATTATAAAAAATTATTTGAATCTACTTTTTCTTTATAAACATACCTAGTTTCTTCAATTTTATAAACATATTATATGATTTTGGCTATCCTTACCGTCTAGTCACTAGCCTCTAGAAATATCCAAGGTTGTTAAACTTCTCTTAAACTGCCACATGTTCAAATTATGCACTTATCTAAGAGCGGAACACCAAAAGAACATAATCACTATTCCTCTGCTCCCCTGGAAAAATATATGTCTAAAGTGGATAGATAATTGATATTGCTGTTGATTTCCCTCATGATTTTATTTGTTACTGAAAAAAATAGAGATATTGATCTCATCCTTCCCAGGCTCAAATTTTACATAGATTTTAAAAATTAAAATGTTAGAAATATTTATACAAAAATTACTCAATGTCTACTATAAATCACAGTTTAATCATCTACTTAAAAATGTATCATCTAGTAGAAAGTTGATTTGCTGAGCAAATTAACTTTTTGAATGTCATCTATTAGAGTTAAGTGATTTGTAGAATGAATAAAAATATTTAATAAATTTTTATTTATTCAGAAATAAAGGATTAAATGCAAAGTCAAAAGGTTAAATTTTAATCCATAACTTTTCAAATGTTCTCACATTTGAAAACCATGTCATTTGTAGTTTTAGGTTATATTTAAGATTTGAATGACAGTTTCGAACTTTATGTAATCAAATGTGTGGTAGCTAAAAAGACAGATTCGTGAAATCAAACCATCTACCCAAGATCTGATAGTTGACAGCAGAATCAAGAGAATAATTCAGGGCTTCTGATTTACAATTTATTTCCTCTCCAGCTTTTACCACTTTGTTTCATATCCAGGAGAGATGATCCCACACCTACTGCCTGTTGCACTAGGTGAAATCCATTGGTATTACATGAAGACATGAATCAGCAGCCTGTTCTGTTATTGGCCAAGGGACTGAGACTCAGCAAGATACTATTTCTTTGAGCTTGAGTTTCCTTAGAGGGTGGTGGTGATGATTAAATAATCTCATATCTAGATATATCTTTAAAACCCTAACGAAACACCATTTGTTAATTTTGGTTTGGGTTTTGATTTTCATGTGATTATTTCTTTTAGCAAGCCAGCTATTTTACTCCATATATAATATCAAGATAAAATACTCCAACATTTCTCAAATAAACTTCTTCATGATAAAAAATATTTTCAGATTATTTAGATAAAAATTTCTCATTTATCCATTATTTCTGCCAACAATGTTCTTCAAGAGGGATCGGTTTTTCAGTCATTGTATAGTGTTCATCAAAGGCATAGATTCTCCTTTTAAATCAATTTGGATGAGCAAGAATAAATAAAAATATAGTCTTTTAATGAAATGATTCTGAAAATATAATGCATCACAGAATCATTTTATGACTAGAAATTCCATGAGAAAAATGCAAACAATTTCATGTGGTAAAACATTTCAGTTTTTATATCCTACATAAATTATAGCTTTATTACATTTGTAAAAAAATCTTAAAACTATGATCAAACCTGAGGGATAAAAATAATCTTTATTTAGTTTTAAATTGGTTTACAGATCACTGAAGTATGACATTGTGATTTTTGTATTTAAGAACAATGTTTATTTGTAAATCATAAATTTGAATATATCTCTGGCTAACAGCACTTTAGTCCATAAAAAATAGTAAATAATACAGAAACAAGAGTGATATGATTTCAAAAAAGAGTGATATAATTACAAAAGCTATTGAAGTATAATATGGAAGATGTCTGTTTTCAGGGTACATGTTCAGGGCTACATCAGCTCTTACTAAAAAAAGAAAATACAAAAGCTGGAATCTAAGGAATTATATGCATTAGAGACTTTTTTGTGCTGGTAGGGTAAGAGCTATTAGATCATAATGTCCATAATTTTGTGAATATAGAATTGTTTCCTATAGCATTACCCACTTCTTTGTCTGGTCTATATAAATGGCCTCAAGCACAAGGACTTTTTACTACATCCCTTAGGAAACAATTCCTCACCCTAATAGACCTAACAAGGCTGCCTTTTCTATGATAGTCACTTGCAAATTTCGTATACTCAATTTCATCCCATTACTTCTGGTTATTTTCTCTTGACTAACCTAAAATTTGCTCCTTTTCCCCTCTTTTTTGCCCTCATATTCTTTCCAGTGATTGAATTTCCCATTAGTCTTTTCACCATATTAAATGGATACTGTCTTTTAATCTCTGTCCATTAATCATTTCATTTAGACCCTTAATCATTTTTATTGTTCCCTCTGAAGTTTCATTTGTTGGCATTTTTCTCACATTTAGAAATCCATATTTCTCCTCTGTTTTGTGGGCAATTTTGTATGAAATTTAACTCATCTTATTTTTGCTTAGTCTAATCTCACCTCCCAGAGATGATTCTTTTATGTTGTCACCTTAACATTTATGCCTAGGCTTCACTTTTCTACCTATATAATTAATTATGTACTCTGGGATTTTTTTTTTTTTTTGACATTGTAATTTTCATAAGTTTCTTAAAGGGATAAATTGCTTTTCCTTTTGGTGGCCCATAACATCCATGGCACATATATACTTAATTTTAAAAAGCAAATGGGTTCCTTAACTTGACCAGGAATTGCAGTTGTAACAAACCCAGAAAGGAATGTCATCACCCATGCCTACGAATAGAACCCTCTTACCTTTCTAAATTCTCCCTGTAGCAATGACCCCCATTCACTATATTTAGGCTTTCTTATCTAGAGCAATTTCAAGGGAAATTAATGTATACTTAGCAATAGTATCCACTATCTCACACACTATTAGGTATCGTTGCATAAAATTAGAGGTACATTCCATCTGATGAAGATCTTTTCCAGATTAAATACTAATTTTTTGAAGTAAGTTAAAAACAAAACAAAACCTTGAAGTATTTATTCAGTATAATATTTTAGCTCTCAGTGGCGAATTCAGAACTCGTAATGAGAAAAAGACAGTGTTTTGTATTTTTTTTAAGGTAACTGAAGAGGAGACATCTAGAAAGCTTCTTTTCATGTAAACAAAGATGGCAGTCAAGATTGGACTGTTCCAGTGGAGGAGCCCTGCACAGCCCAGGACACAAGATATGATAGGAGGTTAGAGGAAATGCAGAGTGCTGAAAAGATATACAGGCAAGTGATGTCTGTCTCCCTTTATGAAATACTTTTTCCTCAATATCTAATTCTCCATTTTTCAGAGGATCAGTGATGCTGAGAAACATGCATAAGAATAAACATCAAAAGAACCTAGATAAAAATATTGTAAAGCCTTTTTAGTTTTTCTCTGTTGCACCTTCTACACACAGTAAATTATGTCCCTGTGAATATATCTATAGTAATATTGACTGTATGGAAACTCAAACTGAAGCAGAGTGCAGCATGAACTAAATTCTTCCTGAATCATTTAAGAAGATGGAACTGTGGTTCTTCCTGTGGTATTATAGTAACTCTTTGTAGTATTCCCTCTAAGGAAAACCACAGAATGGATTAAAAAATACTTATAGTGGAATTTCAGAGTAGCAATTTATTTTCATGGATCGATGATTCATTTCAGAATGCCATATAACTTGAATGAGGAATAATGTAATTCAGTATATGGAACTAAAATATTATAACTGAGTCGTTAAATTACCATATAACTATAAAGGTTTAATATTATCTATACTCTGCAAAATTAGTTCTCAGAATTCATTGAAAGATTCCACTTTGCTGATTCTGGAAAGGATGGTAAAAATCAGATTTTTGTGGTACTTTTCTCTAAACACTGTAAAAATAATATGTCCACACAAAAATGCTAGTCATTTGAAATTTGCAAATTTAAGCAATGTGCTGTTTGTTCATACTAGTTTACAAATCATTAATAAATATTTGTTTTTCACTGGAGTTGATTGTTGATTTTTGCAGTACCCTACTCAGTACCATCTTTCTGTGTTTTTCTTTCATATGTTTCTGTAATTTTTGCTTTACTCAAACTGTTACCAAATGTACTTTCCCAGTTACACATATCAATAAAAATAATTGAATAAGAGTTATTTATTTGCATTTACCAAACATTGGGTTTTAAATTTTGCAGTACACCCAAAGTAGTTGGTGGTCATATTTTAGTGAGATTTATTCATCAACTGCTTCTATTTCTAGTACATGGTTCCATTATCTTCTGGGTGCTTTAAGATTTATTATTAAATCCTCATCTATCTGTGTTTTACTACCTCTCTCAATTTGTTCCGTTTTGAGAATTGGAGTTATTAAATATTAACGGGACATTAATCAGTGTATAATTCTATAATTTGATAAATTTAATTTTCATTTAAATTGTCAATTTGAGAGGAGGTTACTTTTTTAATGTCATCAGTCTCATTGTATTTTGTTTGATTCTTTGATTCTTTTTAAATGGATATTTAATATTTTCTATAAAATTATTTCTGAAAATCTCTTCTAGTATTTAAAAACAAAACATTGTGACTCTCAGCTAATTGAAGTTTTATAATCAATTGAATTTTTTCTATTTCCTCTGTCTTCTACATTCTGTATAAGAACAAAAATAATGTAAACATTCAAACCCAAGATGGTCTCAATTGATGATATGATCACTGTGGTCCCTAAATTGTTTTTAGTCTATTACAGATATTGTCTTTTTAATTAAAGCTCTAAATGGAAACTTCAAATACCTCAAATTTTGAAATAATTAAAAGGGAGTTAAGACTCCTCCTATAGTGGAACTAAAGTCTTTATAGTTATGTATATGTGGTCTTAGAGACAATACACGTGCATAAACTCCTTTCAGTAGTAGTTTCTGAGATCAATAGAAATAAATTGTCCATCCAGATACTGACCAGACACAAACAACCCTGCCTAACTTCTGAGATCAGAGGAGATGAGAGGTATTCAGAGTGGCCATAGGAAAAAGAAGGATATCCTGCCATTGAGACATGGGCAACCCTGGAGAAGCTAAGTGAAATAAGACAGACACAGAAAGACAAATACCAATGATAGCACTTACATGAGGACTCAAATAGTAACACCCATAGAAGCAGAGAGGAAATGCAGAGTTATATGTCAAAGGGTACCAAGTTTTAGTCATGCAAGATGATTAAGTCCTAGAAATCTGTGGCACAACATAGTGCCTAGAGTTGACACTGCACTGTTTTATTTTTAGAAATTTGCTGTGGTTATATCTTATGTTAATTACTGTCATCACTCTCACACACATAATGAAAATAATTATGAATAAAGAAGGCATGAGGAAACTTTTATGGGAGATGAATACATATTTATGACATAGTTTGTCATAAACTATTCATAGATTGCTTCACACAATCTATGAATATATACTTCTCTCTAAACTCATCAGCTGTATACATTAAATAGGTACAACATGGTTATGTCAATCTTAGTTTGATAAAGTGTTTTAATTGGATCTAGTTCCTTCAATTCTATGCTATGTTTATTAGGAATTATAACACTGTGCTTCAGTAACTATCACCTATAATTCTCAGATGCTTACCATGGTGAAGGTTTATTTCTCCTTCGTCCAATACATCCATTATGGGTCATCTGTAGCTCATACCTTGTCACTTTTAACAGAACCCAGGTGGACCTAGTAGTCTTTGTTGGAAACAACCTATCTTCTGGTAATGGAAAAGAATGGTAAACTGCATTCTAGTTCTTAAAAATTCTGCCAAAATTTTATTACCCATAACTGTGGATATGTGATCCTTTTGAAAGGAAAGTAGCTGTAGAAAGGATAATTTGTTATTTGTTAAACATTAATACACTCTACTACATACTTTTTAAAATATTCAATCTGATGTTTTTTTGTTCTATCTACGTTTGTTAAATAATTTTACAAACAAGGGTATTTATCCCATCTCAATTCTTTTCAACAATTTGGAGGGCTGGGGAGATAGCTCAGCTGGTAGAGTGCTTGCCTCACAAGCACAAGACCCTGAGTTTGATCCCCAGTACTGCAAAAAAAAAAAAAAAAAAAAAAATACAATTTGGTTAATTAATTAATTAGTAAATATATGATTCTTAAGCATATAAGAAATTATTTATGGTTAATATATTTAATTATTTTTAATGTATGATCATAAATAAAAGTTTTATCCCCTGCCTATCACTCTTTTATTTCTTGCTTGTGTTTTGTATTATTTATATTTACACCAATATGTTTTGTTATTTTTGTTTGTTATTTTTATTTTTGTAATTAAAATCATGCAGTAGTTCATTCCTTTTTGGTGAAGATTTTAAACATTCAGTTCATTGAA
The DNA here is from genome assembly GCF_902686455.1 of Sciurus vulgaris. Lineage (NCBI taxonomy): Eukaryota > Metazoa > Chordata > Mammalia > Rodentia > Sciuridae > Sciurus > Sciurus vulgaris. The sequence continues at coordinate 33,269,816 of NC_136470.1, read as the reverse complement.
TAACATAATAAACACTCAGATGGACATATCTACATCATAAAATATCTTGCATAATTTTCCATCATCTTTCATATGTTTCCACCTAATAAAAATGCGATGTTCTTTTCATCCATGATTCTGGAATGTACTAATTAGGTAAAATTGTCAAAGAAGAGATTTCCTTTCATTATTCATAAAATGAGTACATGAAGAAAACACACAAACTTATTTTAATGGGGAAATATTCTGGTTAGAAAGTAATAAGTTACTTGTATCATTTTGAAAAGTACATTAAACTTCCCTCAGTGAAGAACTTTGTGTTTTCTTTTCTAAATAAATCTTGTTAGAATTATCATTTTCGGCTTAGAATTTGTAGGACCTTTCCATAATTCATGCTATCATCATCATTTACTTTCTGGTCAAAGAACATATTTGGCTTATTTTGCACGTTTTGTCAAATGATATAGTTATTAATGTGACTTACACATATTGCACTCATCATCTTCCTCAACTTTCCCATCTCTCCCTTTCTGGGCTCTTTTCTTCACAATTATGCAAATAATTGGAATTGAGAAGTTCTCATAGATGAATCATGGCCACTCAGCTTAATTTAAACAAGTGACTGTAGTCCAAATATAAATTGGATTTTGCAACCCTTGCCAGAATTTTAAGAGTATTTAGGTTCAAAGTTCACATAAATTCTCTGCACTAATGTCTACAAGCCATATCTTTTTTTTAATAGCAATCATAATTACAAAACTTTAGTCTTAAAAGTGACCACAGAAATGTATTTTTGCACATCTTTCCATCTCTTTTATATGTAGCTCTAAAAACATCTGAAGTTCAGCTCGTGCTTTGTAAAAATGTTAAATATCTTTATTTTCCTTCTTCTGTTTTATATGCCCGTGTTAAATCCACCATTATCTTGGTTTCTCTCTTGTTCTCTATTTCTCTCCTCCAATCCTTTCCTGCAATTTGATATGCTCTGAATTGTAAAGAACAGAGTTACTATACTACCTGCCTTGACCGTAACACAAGTCGTCCAACTTGACATTGGTTTATTAGCTCTTATATCACACCATTAACTTGTATTGAGCATGTGGTTGGCTTAACCCCCTAAGTGGTTTCACATTGATTTCTGAACCTATTTTTCAAATATTCCATTGCTCACTATTGTATTTCAACTTTTTTCTGTTTACACATTCTTTTCTAAGTTTCAAGTTTCCATTTTCATATTCTGGTACTTTTCAAAGATGTTAGTTCTTCCTCTTGGCTGCATCTTAACTGTGCATTTCATGAAGATTCCTGTACTGATATGAATGTTAAGCCTCACAGGATCAGATACACAGGCTTGTGGAAGGCTATTGGATGTTTCCCTCAGGTTGACATTGATGAATCAACACAGGAAGTCCACTTGTTTAATTAGCTACAAATCCACCTAACCATACCATCATCCAGTCAGTTTCTCTCCACTTTAAATACAATGAAATTGTCAAAGGTCTTATCAGGTTCTTAGGGGAAATCGAGATTAACCGCTTCTAAGGCAGTCTCCTGATTTAGGAGCTGCCTTACTGAGCAAAAACAAGATATAAGTTTTGCTACATCTAACTTCTCAGTAAGCCCATGCCCTTTTTTTGTGCCCTCAAACAAGTTACTTGTTTACTGGGTATTGTAAGAAGGCTATCCTTGAAATTTGCCAGGTTTTATATTATTCTAATTTATAGCTTTATTCCATATTTTATTTATTATTATTTATTGCTGTTTTCCTATTTTAAAAACTGGTACACATTTTTGTTTCCTTATGAAGTTTTCAAAAATATGTAAGAGAGATTTGGTGATCCCGTATCCAATAGATACATAGATGGATAATTTTTTTCTGATGTCACATAGTCAAATGCACTTAAAATAACTAGATGTTTTTCTAATATTAAGAATATTTTTAAGATATACAGTTTACTAACACATTTCATTCTCACAGTAGTAAGATTTTATCACCACATTAGAGAACAGTGATCCGACATTTAGAACTCTGGTGACCTTCCTAAGGTACAATAGGAGGTAAACTGAAACAAATGCTTTGATTATGTGATTTAATATTCAGATTTACTTTCTTTCTTCAACAATAAAGTTAACAAATATATCTTGTTTACTATTCCACAATACAGAAAAAGAAAAATTTCCTCATAGTCACAACACACAGATATTAAAGATGGTTAAGATGTTTAATCATTTACTTGTTAAATTGAGCAAATTTTTACCTAGAAATAGATGTTTTACTATAAAGGATAGAGTGAAATAAAACTTAGGATCCACATAGCTTCTATTTTTAGGCACCTGCTAACTCTATACCATTTCTCTCAGCAGGTGGGAATGGTCACATTATCTTGATTCTCCAAGCTCATTTCTAGTCATTTCAAAATTTTTTTTATGTCTTTGCTCTTATATAAAAATAATGCTTGCTGTGTTGATATTTATTTTTTCAAATTTTGTAGTTTTCACTCTATTTTTACTCACTAGTATCGATTTGATTTCCTATGAGCATTTAGTTAGTAGGTTATCCTCCCTACAAAACTTAGGCTCCATTTTAAAAGACCTAGGTTTTAAAAAAATATTTTAAAAATATTTGGGGTTCTTCCTTAACCGTACTTAATACTATTACCAAAATAGTCACAGCCATTTTCTACTATCAATTCCAGAGCCAAAATCACCTCTTAACTTATCCTTTCAATTATCTATTCATAGCTATGGATCATCTGATCTACCTACCTATTTAAACTTAAACTACTACTCTCTAGAAAGGCAGTCACAAAATTAAGGAATAAGTTTTGTCTGTGAGCAAATAGAACAGTCAGTAAGAAGAAAGCCGACTTTGGGGCCTAACAGTGTTAGACTAATATTTAATTCTTTGCCTCTAAACTTGGTTCATTTTGATTAGGTAAACTTATATGTTGCTTAGAAATCAGGGTCCTTTCTGAAAGGAATGGTAGGAAAAGTTATTTTAAGAATGGTGAAGAAACGAGCAGAATCTTATTTGCAAGTTGCTTTTCTGTTATTAACTTCTCAATTGGAAACATGAACTCCATTTACCATTACTGGGTATCAAAATTTATTATTAGGGACTGACTATTGTATTCATTTATCTTTGCTTTTAAATAAAAATAATGTTTGCCATTAATATCTAGCACAGTTTTATCTACTCCTATGTGTTTTAGTGTCCATGAATGTAGCTTTAATATTCACTAAATGAGCAAATGACTCAGTTTTACAAAGCAGATGGTCTAGGACCATCATTACTTAAAATGTGATAAGTAAATAACATTTCACTACAATTTAATTTATCTACCTAAGAACTATGGAATGTGAATGAAAACATATAAACAAAATTTAGAGTAATCATTATTCTTTTATGCTTTGTAAGAAAATTGAGGAAATTTTAAATATGCTAGAATTTGATTAGTATATGCTTTTCTCTAAATAGTGCAACCAGTTGTGTCTTCTGGAGGGTAAATATGAGATCTGATCATTAGTTTTGATATAAAAAATGTGGAAAATTAATTGTTGCTTAGCCTTCCAAAGAAGAAGTCATGGTAACACAGAATCGTACCTATCTACATTCATGTCCATTTGTTTGCTTTTTTTAGATTTATTTTACATTTTATATGATAAAGGTTTACATTTTTTCCTCTTCATAAACTATGTCAAGCTCTTATTCCCATATAATAGGTAGAAATTTTCATAAGAACCTATTATTTGAATTTAAAATTGTCTATTAACACTTTCTATGATTTCAAAGGCCTACAACAGATGCCTACCCACTTCTCTTTTGTTGTTGTTTGCTCTTTCATCTTTTGCCAAAGTGTTTCACTTCTGCACTTTGTCAACTTTTATCTCGCCTGCTTTATAATCCTGTTTGATATAGTGTAAAATGCCCTCCTCCACGCGGTTTTCCTTGCCAATTTTTATTAGAATTATAAATATCATGAGCATTCCATTCGTGGTGATCATCTCACCAGAACTGCAGTACCATGAAGTTCTCATCCTTTCCACGTAGTGTCAAATTTAGTTCATCTTTTTTAAGTTCTGTATTTGTCCTCAAACTTATTATCTTAGACAATTGTAGTACTTGAGTTGTTCTTTCTTCATTTAGTCTAGCAATTTGACCAAAGTAATTTTTAGACCATGCATTTAAATATGGTCCCTGGCAGTTTTCTAAAATACCTTGGAGACATTTTAGTGCATTATTAAAATACCATGGTATACTAATTAACAATTAGTATAAATATTACCGTTTACTACTGATTTACTCCTTTAAAATATGTTCATTTGATCCTATCCTAGATTTTGTTATTTCCACTTTCAATTTTATCACTGTCACTGTCTTCTATCAAAAATCAAACCTGAATGAATATTCTACTACATAGCAGGTGAAGAGTAATGCCAAAGGTCTTAGAAATATATATGTCAAAATTTTTAAAGACACACAGAAGTTTTAAAATAACTTGAATAGTGGCCTAAAGTCATTAGAGTTCATGAAATTTTGCCAAATGGTATATCATTATATGTTTATGTACCTAAATTTGGAAAGTAAGTTGATTATACTAATGGCATACAGGAATATGCCAAGTTTCCCTCCAACTTTTATAGATGGTCACATTAGCAACAATAAGGCATTGTCATCATGATCCAAGGACATAATGGAAATCAGTTTCTGACATAGCATATATTGTCCTTGAAAACTGTGCTGACAAAATAAGGAGTTCAACTGTATTGCAAATAATGAAGAATAAATAAAGGTATTCCTACAGATGTAGGGAATATGACAGCTGTTATGGCTTCAATATCATTGTTAAAATATTTTAGAATCCAAAAAGTCAACATATTGCAATATTTGTAAGTATATATTATTATATTTATTATATGTCTTCTATGCAGATAATTTGAATAAACAGAATTTATTGAAGAAATGTGGAATTTTTCTGAACACTTCACTTGAACTTAAGATTATATCTAATTCGCTGTGTTTTTGCAACACATTTTTATGTCAAAAGTAAAAATTGATCAACTTTTATAATAGCTATATTAATAGGTTAACTTTGGCTTATTTTTTTTCACTATCATATTTGTACACTATTCATTTAATTCAGATCATAGTTAAATGACATTACTTTTCTACTACATTTGACTACCTGAATGAAGAACAGGTTTTTCTCAGATCTAAGAAGATACACATTAAACACATAACTTTTTTAACTTGTATTTGAAAGCAAATGATTATTCGTAAAGGTCATCTTAAAAGACCAGTAACATACTTCTTTTACAAAGGAAGTGAATTTCAATCACCTTAATTCAACTTTGTGTGGTCATTATACTTATCATGTGAAATAATGACTTTTCATCCCTTATAGTCTTATGCCAAACATGGTAATATGTTGATATTTTTTATATTTACTTTTTTTTTACCTAGAATAAAGTGATTGCAATAACCTGAGTAAAAGTCATTATTTCAAAATTAATTTCAGAGACACAACAGCAATGGAGAATTGCAGCAAATTGATGTAATGCCAGTGATCATGTCTTTTCACTCAGAACTAGTGGCATAGATGATTTTATGATGAAAACTTTGGAAACAAACATAAGAATACTGGAACTTCTAACCCTTAAAGGAAACTCTTCTCTCTGCCCTGTAAGAGTTAATTCTGTTTCCTACAGGGTTGCAATCTGTAAGTTAGGTCTGGAAGGCAACAAAAGCAACCTGGACTTGAAGTAACACTTCTGTTGTCAAGGGTTACTGATGGGGGATGGGAGGAGAGAAGCTGCAAGGGGAAAGGAGTTACGAAGTGAAGAAGGTCCTTAGCACACACCACATAAATTCAAATACTATTATATGAAAGAAGATCTGGAGTCTCTTGTATTTTTGCATTATGTTGGAGTTTTCATTTATTTAGTTTATACATGGCCAGTCAACTTATGGGTTTGAGGCTACTGACCTTATTCAATGAATCATTTTTGCAACAGCATTCAGCTATAAATTAGGGATGTGATGATACTGTAATTAAATTTGAATTTGCCATTACTATTTATGTCTAAGCACAATAAAATATTTCCTATGTTATAATATCAGCAAATACCCTATCTTGATGGGACTTGGTGGAAATTTTGTGTCATTTCAGTTTTAATGATTTGTCTTTCTCTTCCACAAGATCAAAAGTCATGAGAAACAATAGTATCAAGAGTTTAAAAAATAACCTTTATGAAATTCACCAATTACTATTCCAATTTTTAAAATAGCTACATTTACGGATAATATATTGAAGTGTTTTTGCACAGTAGCAATATTTCAAATCACCGGTCGCCACAGGTCTGCCTCACTTTAAATCTTGTTATACCAATTTGCATTACTAATGGATTTGCTAAGAGAAAAGCTGTAGAAAGAAAATGTGGCAATTAATAGCAAATGCTTGACATATTGTGACAGTACTGATATTTTTATGTTGATTTATTTTTTCATGTCAATATTCACAAGTAAAATATTTTTGAATTTCTTATTTTGCAAAGCAATATAATGTCCATGCCATTGTCGTTTATGACATTTTTTAGTAGCATGTGATTAATAAATCTCATGTTTTATAATCAGTACACTCATTTTGGTTTCTACCATTTAACCCATTTAAGTTACTGTATTTGGAATAGCCATGCGTTTTCACAAATAAAATTGGGTGTCATTTTACTTTTGTGATGAGCAGAAGTGTTTGACTATATGTTACCCCCTGGATTTAATTAGAATAATGCATAAAAGAGAGAAATAGAGGGTTTTCCTGCCAAAAGTATGTGTGAATTTTTCTCAGAAAATGTTCTTTTCAGACCCTTTGTATTATCAAAACCACCCCACACAGACAATTAAAAGCAGATATGAAATGATAGATCACATGACAGGAGTTTAAATATGAGGGTTTTTTCCTTGGTTAAACATCGCAGCAGGCATTACAATACCAGAGGTAACGAATCAATTAAATCCATTTTCCCCTCGGCGTCTCCAAAGCTGCGTGCTCGTGATGCTGTGTAGTTTAGAGATGGAGCAGTAGGACCCAGGGGCCTCCGCAGCCACCAATAGAAGCGCACACTTGGACCTATTTGTATGCAATGCCGTCTGCTCTGCGCATTAATAGTAATACAGATAACGGGTTTGAAAAAATTCTCTACTGAAGAAGGATTGAATGTTTTCCAGGGTGCTGATACTGAGAAGAAACCCGACGTTACTCTTCTCCATATTTCTCCACTCTTAGATTGAAAGTCTCAGGCAGCTTTTGCTTGGTTTAAACTCAGGAAGGTCTCCCGGCACAGCAAAGTTGGAGGGCTGCGCCTGCACCACTGAGCTGCTAGATTGCTGGAAACAGTCTTATCAAAGGGTAAGTCTCACAAATGACTGCAAAGGAGTGACAGCCGGCTTTAGAAATGTGAAAGAGGACCCAGTTGATTTTAGACGGTGTTTGGAGTGCAGAACGGGTGCGGAAGGGACTCCGCAGTTTGTACAGAAATTGTGACTGATGCATCAGGGTATTTTGGGATAGAATCAAAAACCTTCAGGCTAAATCGGAAATCGCAACCCTACGCCTGGGCGGGATTCAACAAGTTTCCCTGCAGGGATGTAATGTTTGTTTATTTCTTTGCAAGTTGTTCGGGGTGTCCGTTCTGGGTGGGCTGTGCCTACTAACAAAGAAGTTTCAGCATTTCTGTCTGTGCCGTGTGGGTGGCTCACCCCTTGTATGAGGAGGTTATGTGCCACATTTGGGTTCGTCGTGGACACACAGGGGAACTGCCTCTTGGGATGTTGGAGCATCAGCGGCCTGCTGGGTTGGGGCTGGGCAACTTTGCAGCTTAATCTTGACGTCTCTGGTCGTACCCTTGTTTGTGATGTGGATAGAGACATAGAAATCCTAAGAATCTAAGGAGCTTCCAAACTTTGAAAGCGTTCTCCAAGAATAGATGAGAGTGGGGACTTTGAAAATTAGCATTACTGGGTGAATTTTAGTGAACTCTTGGTGATGCATAGGCAACAGGGTCTTTTGAGACCGGCATTCCCCAACCTGCAACTCTTTGCTTGGAAAGGTAGTGCTGATGTGGAGAAGATGGGGGATTAAAGCTAAACCAGAGGGAACTTAATCTGAGGGACAGAAAGACGGAGGGAGGAATCGGGGGAGAAGGTAGATGAATGAGCAAGGTGTATCCCATCTTTCACACACAAACCCACACGCGTGGGACGTGCCAGGAAAAGCTCCGGTTGGTGGCATTTAGCTGGAAAATGCATTGCAAAGAGGTCCTAGCACCTCTGCATTACTGATGAAGTGCTGTGCCCTTTTGGGGACCCTTCTCACTCCTTCTCCCTGCCCCCTTAAGCTTTCTCTGATGCTCCTCGCCTAAGACTCGGAGGTTGGCGCGGGTGCGGCAGCGCGCGCGACTCACTCCCGCAGTGCTGCGGCCACAATGAAGAGAGGAGGCCGGCAGAGCCCTGCTAGCGGCTGATGCCCGGAGCTCGGCGTGACAAGCCGGCTGCTGCAGCACTGGCTGCAGATCTTCTGGGCGCTGCGGCTCTGGAGAGGCGGTTTACGCCCAGCGGCCACGCGCCTTGGATCCCGGAGGGCCCTCGCGTAGTTTGCACACACCTGCCCATAAAGGTCCAGGGTTGCCAATCTAGAGGGTCCACTGTGCTGCAGACAGACAAGTGGGGCAGGACAGACGGATTACTGAAACAGCTCGTCCAGCCTTGGTGTCAGAGGGAGCTTAAACCTCTACCCGAATTTCCCTAGGGTGCACCCAAGCTTCCTAGGAGAAGCTTGCACCTCAAAAGGGGGAAGCCCCGAAGGGAAGGGGAGGAAAACGCTGATGAGACCCCACGAGGATGAAAGCAGCAAGCGATTGGAGGCAATTCTGTTCACTGGTCAGGCTTCGCGGGATGCTTTACGCGGACTGCTTTAGATGGGGCTTTGAAATGCGGTCTCTGGCCTCTCTGAGAAATGGAAGGGGCAGGCTTCCAGATGCGGGAAATCACTAGAGACTCCTTCTGTAGATGAAGGAAGGAGAGGGCAGGGCAAGAGGCTTCATTTCGCAGTGTCATTTAACCCTGACCTCAGCACCTCCCACCCTTTCATGCCCCCACCAGGGAGTGCCCGACCTTGTAAATTCCTCTGTGTATCTGCCCTGTGTAAGTGATTTTCATCAGGCTGTGTGCTACAAATGCCTGTTAAGAGATGGTTTGTGTGTTTCTAGGTAATGGTGAGAGACTGTTTCAGTCGGAGGTTGATTTCCAATCCTTTCCCTGAGCTTGTGGAGGAGGGAGCCTAGATGCTGGACCCTACTGCACGGGGATGTCCGTTATTTGAAGGGGACTCTTTAGAGGGAATATAGCCTTTGAACACATGTTGGAAGACAATGCATTGCATGTTTCTCTCCATTTTCCATTTGCCCATTTTTATTGTGGGTGTTTGAGAACTGAGATATGATAGTAATCAAAATATTTGGAGAATCCACGATTTATTTGTTCGCCAACTGGAAGCCTGATAACTGGGTTTTCTGGCCCTAAATTGCATGCTCCAGGAACGTGATTTTGGGAGACTTTGTTTGCAGCCCCAAGACCTGTTTGTATTCTGTCTTAAGGAGACACAGGTAGCTCTTTGGAAAGCAGTCTGTAACTCTTGCTGTGGGTTGATTTATGAAAGGGCAGTAGCAGGGTTGGAGGGTGTTCCATCAGCTCCTTCCCCTCGCCTTCCCACAAAGAAGAAAAAAATAGCAGCAATTACCAGAATGAATATCCAGTTGGTGAGATGACTTTGTTTTCTTAGAAATCTATTCTCCTCCCATGGCAGGTGGAAGGGACCTCCATGAATGTGTAAGGAGGGGGGACATTCTCTTCATTTGGCACTGTGGATTTTGGGCTTCCTTTAACCTCTCTCCGCATATCTTCCTTCTCCATGTGCCTTCCAATTTAGCCCTGAACAATCTGCAGAATTGGAGCACAATGACACAGCTGCAGATCTCTGATGGAGGGTTGCTCCAGAAAACAGCTGTTAATCACATGTTTGTTGTATTCTTGCACTTCCTTCCTTTACTTCCCTTCCCTTACCCTGTCCTTGAACCAGTGCTACTGTCTTCCAGGCTGTATCCCCTGAAGGTTAGTGATTTCAGTGATGTAGCAGCATGCTGAGCAGGGAGGAGCAGAAATCCAACAGCTGCCTAGGGAGTTCTATAGGTTTAAAGCCCCCTTTCCCTTACCTTATCCACATAAAATAAAGAGCAAATATCCTAACGGGTCCCCTAAGACAACCACATTGGTTTGTATAATTGTCTTTTATTTTATGGCATAAGAGAATCAATTCAAATATGAAATAACATTGATGAGAGATAAAAAGAAAGCTATACACTTGTGTGCAATATTTGGAAACCAGTGTTGTGCTTAGCTCTGAAATCTCACCTTTTGGCATCTATCTATACTTGATATATTAGGTCTATTTTTATTTAAGTAAGATTTAATATGTTACTTTCCTTAGGAGGCTGAGCAACTCAAGGCACTGCCAAGATGTGAATTTTAAAAGAAAAAAAACATGCTGCAAAAGCAAGACCTTGGCGGCTTGATGAATGAGCAGGTGCAATGCACCATTTGAAATGTAACTCGAGGTGAGGTTCCACCACCCTGCTGGAAAGTGAGCTCCTTCTGGTTACCTAGAAAACTCAACCAATTGCTCTCTGTCTCTCTCTTAAAGCTGTGAATTTGGAAATAAAACACATAGCAGACAGTAGGCTAAAGTATGACCTGGTCCCATAATCATAATCATGAAATATGCTATTGAAATGAGCAGTGCTATTGCTAATACATTCAAATTTGTACCTAAAATATATTAATGCCACATGGACCGGTGGATTTGCTTAATTCCATGGGGAATCAAGATGCTGGAAGAGTAACTGACTCATCTAAGACTGTGTGAGAGAAAATTGTGGAAACAGTGTTACACACCTTTCCTAGGCAATAGATATTACACTGAATCCTACATCACCCTTTTGAGGTAGTTTTGATAGGTCTCATTAGCATATGAAGAGACCGAACCTCAGAGAGGTTAAGCAAAATGTACATATCATTCAATGAATAAGGAACATGATTGGAAACTGGTTTTCCAGAGTATAGTTGGCCCTCTGCAACTCTGCAGAGGTTCCTCATCCATGGGTGCCACATCCACATGAAAATATAATATGATTTTTACAAACATCATAGTTTTTGATACCCACAGAGAACTTGAAGCCCATCCCCTGCAGGCATCTGATGATAACTGTACAATTACTGTACATGTTTTTCCAGTATACTGTGTACATTTTTTCTTTGGGGAATGTGCTAGGGATTAAGCATAGGGATGCTGTACCATCGAGCTACAACCCCAGTCCTTTTTATTTTTTATTTTAGACAGGGTCTTACCAAGTTGCTTAGGGCCTCCCTAAATTACTGAAGTTGGCCTCAAACTTGCAATCCTCCTGCCTTAGCCTCCCAGGTCACTTGAGATTGCAGGCCTATGCCATCCGGCTTGGCTACCAAGTTGTTTTTAAATGAGTCTATTCTCAAGTCACTGGACCTACTTATTTTCTCCTCACATTTAAATATGGAATGTGATTATTCTTTGATTCTTATGTTCATCTTCATACGTTTTAGAATATCCAAGATATGATTTTTATGACTAAAATTTTTGTATTTCTCACAGAACAAACTTCTACAAAATATGACATTCTCAGGATCTCATAATCAGTAAATAACCTCTTCACTGAGCCCAGACCCCTATCCTTCACCCCAACACATCATTTTCGGAAGTTGAAGCATTTAGGAGAAACTGAGAACTTTATGGTTTGCTTTACAATTTACACAAACATGGTCAGGATGTCATAGGAGAATTCATCAAATCCGTCATTTTCACCTTTCTCCACACATGCTTTACTGACCTGGAAGATATTCCCTATCAAATGTTCAAGGAAAGTTCTTATTTCCAGGTCCTTGCCCCCATTTCCTGCTTCCTCTTACTGGTATCAACCTTATAATCCATTACCTCACCCTATTCTTGCATCTTAAAGTCATGAGCATCATATTTGCTAAAGCCACCTTTCTAGAAACACCAATGATCAAGTCCAAACTCCTTAAGATGTTATTCAAGGCATCCTATGTTCTGAACCACAAATTCTTCTCTTTGGTCTTTGGTCTTAACAATTACTACAAAGATTCACTTGCATTTTTTCCAATATGCAAGATGCTTCTTTCCTCTCTTCTTAGGGTTATGTTAGAACTTCTCCCCAAAATGGTTCTTACCCTTTGTTTCTTTGATGATTGCTTCAAATAAGTATCACCTGTTCTGTGAAGATCTTCATGTGAAGCAAATAGGTATAAAAATTTCTTCCTTTTAGTTCCCTTTTAAGTGATGCCGCTGCAACTGTTTATTTATCATGTTGCCGTGACAAAAATTCCTATGTTGAAAATCTATGTTGAAATCCTAACCCTCAATGTGTTGAAAATTCATATATTGAAATCCTAACCCTCAATGTGATGGGATTAGGAGGGGATTAGACCATGTAGGCGGAACCTTCAGGAATGAAATTAGTGCCTATGTAAAAGAAGCCTGAGAAAGCTCCTTTGCCTCTTCTACCGTGCAAGAACATTGATTGACGAGGGGGCAAACTGTGAAGCAGGAAGCAGTCCCTTATCAGTCATTGAATCTGCCAGTACCTTGATTTTGACCTTTCTAGTCTCCAGAATTGTGAGCAATGAATTTCTTTTTCTATAAGTCATTCAGTCTATGGCACTTTTCTAGCAGTTGATTGGACTAAGATAGTCTTGAAATTTCCTGAAAAAGTATTTTTTTAAACTTTGGCCACTGAGCCAGAGACTCCTCAGAATTGACAAAAATAACACTTAAAACTTCACCCCACCCCCACCAGATTTACTACACTGGAAAATGTGGGAATGGGGTCTCGGAATCTGATTTTTACATATTCTAGGTATAACCACGTACATGATGTATGTCACAATAGTAGCTCCCCAGCTCAGCCAGGTCCACACAGAGCTTGATTTAGCAGTTTGTGCTGGAGCCATTAGCATAACTTCTTAGAGTTACTGAAAGCTGTGACCTTGTCTTTCTGGATAACTGTGAGTCAAAGGAAGTTTCAATTACAGGTTCAAGATCACATGAGTTGTCCTCTTGAGGTAAGAGTCCTGCATCAGAAGGACACATTTACCACAAGCAGAAGTTTTACTATCACACATGAAGTTGGTCTTTAGAGTCAAGGTGCTATGGTACAGAGTACTTGGAGCTACTGATGACTGAGTTTTTATTATTACAATGTGGTTGTTTGTCAGAGACAAACTGAACCAAATGCTCTTGAATAACCACCTACTTTAAATACTAAGTTGTTAAGTATAAATCATAAGCCCTCTATCTACTTTTCCAGATTACATCTCCATCTAAGAGATAAGTAGTATTGTTAATTTACTATTATTAGTCCCATATATTGCCTCTTGATTTTATTATGTATATGTGCACCATGTACAATTTTTATAGTATATAGGATTGTATGAGTAACTAAAATATGTAAATTTTAATATATTATGGAAATAGTTTTTCATGATTTAGTCAAGTTGTGCTGGCAGATATACCTCTTGTATTTTCATTACTATATAGTGTTCCATTTCACAAATATACTAAAATTTGTGTTTTCTTCTCATTAATGGTCACTTCCAATTTCCCACTATAATAATTTAGCAATATTTTTCACACATGCCTTATTACACATATGTCCAGTACTTTTCCATGTATAAGTCTACATGTAAAATTGTTTTTATGGAATATACTTTTTCTCTTCTGATATTACCTAGTCACTCTACACAGTGCCTGTAGTATTTAGAGTTTGCAAGCATATTTTTAAGAGTCACCATACCATCTACCTTTGTCAACATTTAATATCCTCACATTTTTAAATATTGCTAAATGAATGTTTCTGATTTGTGGTTTTTGATCATTAGCGCACTAAGCATCTTTTAATGGAATGTTCTGGTTTCCCATACTATAAATTGTCATTTTTTCTTGAGATAATTATCTTTTTCACATATATTTATAGGAGTTCCTTACAGATTCTAGATTCTAAATTTTTTGATATAGGTATTGAAAATAATTTTCCTTAGGCTATATCTTATCTTTTTCCTCCTTCTAATGAAAGATTAATTTTTTATACTATACATATATACAGTGTTCAATTAATAAAAATTTTATTATGGCTTATCTTTTCTGCATCTGGTTTTAGAAATTATTCTCTAGGGTGAAGGCAAAATATTTCATATATATTTCCTCAAAGTTTCAAAAAAATTTTTAATACTTGAATCTTTTGCTCCGTCTGGAATTGATTCACATTTTCGTGTGCTAACAAAGTGACTGCCACATACATGGCTCCACATGTGGATGGAATGTCATCACCTTTTGGTCTATCGGGCTGCTTGTCATCTGTCCTCATTTGAGATGCTTGTCTTGGGTTATTGTCTGCCAGACTGGTATGTGAATGTCATCTCACTGAATCATCACGATGTTAATGAACCAGAGTGAAAAGCATGACTTAAGTCTCCACCCAGAACCAGATTATATTGAGCCCAAATTAAAAACCAATTTTTGTGAGAAACAGAATTATCTCTTTGGATGATATGTGAATCGTTCATATGTAATGAGTCCCTAACTTGTCTAGTGGACTTTACTTGTTTTTAGTTCTTTCTAGAGAATATTAATGAATATCCCAAAGTAAGTATATCAATGTTTACTTGGGTATCTAACTCTAGCAAGGGTGAAACTTAGAGATGAGCTTCAATAGATGAAAGAAGCACGGATTGCTCGCGCTCACTGAAACCTGCTAGCCCATGTGCCAGGTGAATTATAACTCAGAGGCAAAACCTTTCAGTACAGTAGCCCACAGACTCTGATCAATGTGCAAGCAGCAGATGAACACTCCAGAACGTTAATCCAACCACAGAACGTTTAGAAAGGCAGTCACTGCAGTGCACTGGATGCAAGCCATTAAAGTATTTCCTGGAATAAGAAATTGGAGGCAGTATAAAACAACTGTATTTACTTACGTGCAGTCATATGTAATATTTTGTAAGAATTTGCTTTTCATTCTATAAGCAGCAACATGCCAGCCAAACAAGTTTTGTGCTAAGCAATAACTGAATTATTAAAATATTAGTTCTTGATTCATTAGTTTATTGATTTTTAAGTATATTTTAGGAATTGCCTGAATAGCCAATGAAAGGCTCATATATTTATAAGCTTACCTGAAAAACAGTTCTTACACAAAACATCAGTAACATCCAAGCCATTCATTTTAATTCTTTAAAATTAATAATACTATTTGCCAGTACTCTGATCAAGAGAAATGACTATTTTAGAAAATGAATGATTGATGGTGTATCTTTATTTATTCTTTTTCGGTCACCTCTTTTATGACTTCAGCCTGAGCTCTGGGCACTCATACTGATCCCAGCCCACTTTCCTAACTTCCTCTTGCTCCTCTGCCCCAGGTGTACTTTGTCCTGGAAGACACCACCCCTGTCACCCTATCTCAGCCACCACTTTGCTTTTAAATCATTACTGTTGCCTTTCTGTCTTCATCTTTATCTACTGAGGTCATTGTTATTTCCTTTTCGAAGCATTTCCTAATTTTCCTGTAGAAAACTTCTTTCTCGCTCTCTCTTCCTTCTTTCCCTTTCTTTTTCATTTGTGTTTTCATAATAGCTAGCACTTACCTATATTAACCTTCCATACAGAAAATAACAAGTGTGGGCAAGGATGTGAAGAAATCAGAACACTCATAGTTGCTGATGGGACTGTAAATATGTGTCATTTTTAATAATTGGATGGAGCATCTAGGACAAAATGACAAATAACTTCTTGGAGTATCTATCTAAACTGGCACTAATACTTTAACCATTAGCTACATGTGCCTACTGTGCCAAAGGTTCTAAACTTTTAATTTTACTTCTTTTTAATTAAATTTAAATAGTCACATTTTACATAGTGAATAGACACAATGGTTGTACACAATGTAGATTCATACCATTCGTGTAATCATACATGTACATAGGGTTATGATGTCTGTCTCATCCACCATTTTTCATACCCCCCCTCTCATTTCCTTCTACATAATCTAAAGTTCCCCCATTCTTCTCTCACTCCCCACCCCCATTATATATCATTCTCCACTTATCAGGGAAAACATTCGACCTTTAGTTTTTTGGGCTTGGCTTATTTCACTTAGCATGATATTCTCCAATTCCATCCATTTATTTGCAAATGCCATAATGTTATTCTTCTTTATGACTGAATAATATTCCATTGTGTATATACACCAGAGTTTCTTTATCCATTCATCTGCTGAAGGACATCTAGGTTGCTTTCACAATCTAGGTATTGTGAACTGAGCTACTATAAACATTGATGTGGCTGTGTTACTGTAGTTTGCTGATTTTAAGTCCTTTGGGTATAAACCGAGGAGTGGGATAACTGGGTCAAAAAATAGGTGCATTCCAAGTTTTCTGAGGATTCTCCACACTGCTTTCCAGAGTGGCTGCACCAATTTGCAACTCTACCAGCAATGTAGAAGTGTGCCTTTTTCCCCACATCCATGCCAACATCTATTATTGTTTGTGTTCTTGATAAAAGCCATTCTAATTGGAGTTAGATGAAATCTTAGAGTTGTTTTAATTTGCATTTCTCTAATTACTAGAGATATTGAACACTTTTCATATATTTATTAATTGCCTGTATGTCTTCTTCTATAAAGTGTCTGTCCAGTTCCTTGGCCCATTTGTTGATTAGGTTCTTTGTATTTTTGGTGTAAAGTTTTATAAGTTCTTCATAAATTTTGGAGATAAGTGCTCTATCTGAAGTGTGTGTGGAAAAGATTTTCTCCTACTCTGTAGGCTTTCTCTTCACATTCTTGATTGTATCCTTTACTGAGAAAAAACTTTATAGTTTGAGTCCATCCATTTACTGATTCTTGCTTTGATTTCTTGTGCTTTGGGAGCCTTGTTGAGGAAGTCTGATCCTAAGCCAACATGTTGAGGATTCGGGCCTACTTTGTCTCCTATTAGGTGCACAGTCTCTGGTCTAATTCCTATGTCTTTGATCCATTTTGAGTTGAGTTTTGTGCAGGTCCAAGTTTTCTAAGGAATCTCCACACTGCTTTCCATAGTGATTGCACCAGTTTGTAGGCCCACCAGCAATGTATGAGTGTGCCTTTTTCCCCACATGGTAAGGATAATTTTTGGAACTTCAAAAATTTTAGGATGTCCTAGAAAAAAAAAAAAAAACATGTAATCTCAGTCTGACCAAGAAATAATGACAATGTGAATAACCAAATGGACCAAAGAAAGAAGAGAAGGTTATCTTTGTTGAGTTCTTTAGGTTTTAAAACCTATTTGTTTGGCATGGCAGTATAGTGAACATTGTCTTTTAAGATGCAGGAATATAAGAAATAGGGTTGAAGTAATGGGAACAAACCCATCCCTTAATATTTGGATTCCTTCACCTGAGGAGGTAAAATGACTCATCTTTTTCAAATATTGAATTTAATTTGATATTTATACCCATTACTATGACTGTTAATAAAAAACAGAAAGTAGCATGTGTTGGCAAGGATGTGGAGAGATCAGAACACATGTAAACTTCTGATGGGGATATAAAATGGTGCAGCTGAGGAACAGAATGGCAAGCCCTCAAACAACTAAACAAAATTGTCATATGATCTAGAGATTTCATTTCCAGGTACAGACTCATATGAATTTAAAGCAAAGCTCAAACAAATACTTGCTTTTTTGTTGTTTTGTTTTGTTCTGAATTTTTGTATGGCTTAGGATTGAACCTAGGGCTTTGAGCACGCCCTCTATCACTGAGCTATGTTCCCTGCCCCCTCATTTATCGTATAAGAGACAGAGTTTTCCTAAGTTGCCCAGGCAGGCCTTAAACTCACAATCATCCTACCTCAGCTTCTGAGTGACTGGGACTACAAACATGCACCACCTTGACCAAGTCAACAAATATTTGTGTACCCATGTTCACAGCAGCATCATTCACAATAGGTAAAATGTAGAAACAGCTCGGTGTCCATCAAAGGATGAGTATATTAAAAAAAATGTGTTCGAATATTATGTAGTCTTAAAAAGAAATGAGATTCTGATGTATGCTATAATATGTATGAAACTTGAGAACGTTATGCTAAGTGAAATAAGCCTGTCAAAACAAGACAAATATTGTTGATTCCACTTTTATAAGGAATTTAGAATAGTCAAACTCATAGAAGGTAAAATGGTGATTGGCAGTGACTGGGTGGGGGAGGTAGAGAGTTCTTGTTTGCAAGGTTCAGACTTTCACTTTGGAAGGATGAACAAGTTCTGAAGATGGATAGTGGGGATGATTGTGCAATGTGATATGTGTATTTGCTATCACTGAGTCACATATTAGAAGTGATAAATTTCACATCACGTATGGTTTACCATAATAAACAATGGCTTTGGCAAATATTTTTCAAGGGTCTATTTTCGTATAAAGACCCTCTTCCCCTAGAAAAATATACATGCTTCTAATGTGATCTCTCAATGCCCTTTAAAATGTTAATTTTAAATACAGCACCACAGAATTGTCTTTCTGCCTATTAATTTTAAGAAAAACACAGTAAGCTTAAAAAATAATGAAAAAATGAAATGCTCTCTGCTCTTTGGGAGATACAATACTAAATGAGTAAATTTAATAAAGACAAAACACCTCGAGGATTGTGTTTCTGTAGAGGAGAGTTGACAAGGTATGATGGAAGCTTTGGAATGAAAGGGGCTTTGTAATAAAGGATCACATAACTGGATAGAGTGAAGTAGCTGTGAAACCCCAGGAGGACTTCCTGTTGGGTCTGATACAAAGTGGCCAATAAGGCAATGTCTTAGCCACCTGCAAGCGCAACCTGCCAGATCAAAGACTAATATGATCAAATGGGATTACTTCAGTGACACAAATGTATGCAGATATTGTGAACTGCAGATGATGGAGCATCTGCTCCTTTGCTGACTCCTTGTGGGGGCAGGGTCTTACAAGCACGGGTCTTGTAGTGATGGTGACACACTGATTGCACTTGGTGATGAAAATAAAGGAGCTACAGCCAAATCCTTCCTGGAACGTTTTTCCCCTTAGTGTATCGATTCATGTTCTGACTATGACATTGCTCTAATTCACCATTCTGTTCTATTACCATCAGATTTTCTAAGTAACTTCTTCACAGACAATGATATAATGAGCTTTAAAAGCTCCCTCAGATTTACTGTCCTTTGTACACTACACAAAAATAAGTCTACCCTGTACCAGGCAGAGGGCACGAGCTGTGTATTTTGATGTTTTTGTTTGTTTGTTTGTTCCCAGTAGGGTAATGCACTGGTTCCACTCTGTCATGATTTTGCTTGATGCTCTTGGTTGCAAGTGTTTCTCTATGGAACTCTGCCTAGGCTAATATGAACAAAAGAATACAAAGAATATCCTCATTTTATTAATTCATTATGGTAATATTCCAACTGGACAAATGAACCAATCTCATTCTAAGTGTTGTGGGATAATTTGTGTTGATGGGAAACTGCTATTAAAGTAATATGAGGTGTCAAGGAACCAGTGCTTATTTACACTTTGCTAGAGCTATAGTTTTAGGTGAAATACTTGTCAATTTGCTTTTTGTTATGCCTTAGTTTCTAGTGCTAGAGCAACAAGGAAAAGTTTCACAAATAAAGTTCAAAGCCTCAGCTAGCTGATCACTGTTCAGACTGCTCATTTCATCCTACTCCTTCCCTGATGAGTCTCTCCAGCCTTCTACAGAGGAAACTCAAACAAGACATGGAGTTACATAATACTGGGATGCTCCTTCACTGCGATGGTCAGCCTTTTACCGCTGTGACCAAAATACCTGACAAGCACAACTAAAGAGAAAGGAAAGTCTATCTGGGGCTCATGGTTTCAGAAGTCTCAGTCCACAGATGGTTGACTCCTGCACTACTCTGGACCCAACTGGGGAGGGAGTGGTGGAGGAAGCTGCTCCCCTCATGGCAGACAGGAAGCTGAGAAAGCGGGCAAAGGGCTTTGGGAAAGAACAGCCCTTCCAGGGTACCCACTGCCCTGTCCCACAGTGACTCACCTCCTCCAGCCACAACCCACCTGCTTTGTTGCCACCCAGTAGTTCATTTAAGTTGAACTGATTAGATAACAGTTCTCACAATCCAATCACTTTACATCCAAACATTCCTGCATATACCCAGGAGCTTTGGGGGGGGACCCCTAATATTCAAACCATAACCTTTATAGAATTTCTTTCCATTGGTTCCTATAGCTTTTTCTTGATTTATTTTGACATTCTTATCTTCCAAAACAATCTCTCAGAGTGAGCAACAAAGTTATAGTTCATGCCAACAGACATGCATCCAATACCAATCTCACTATAAGCCAGGGTGCTGTACATTAAAAGGCATTGAAGTGAGCGTACATGATTACCACCCTTGAAAAATTTGGGTTACAGCACAGACTAGACCCACAGCACTGGGGATTCTGTCTCTGATGCCCTCTCCACTTCTTGAATTATCACACCACTTCATGCATTGCCATATCAGAAAAAGCACTGTTTCTCTCCTAAGAGGCAATCATTGTATCGATTTTCTTCTTTCCTATAGTTACAAACTCTTTAGTAACAGCTGACTTTATTGTCTTTGCTATTATTTGTACTATATTTTCACTCTAGAAAAAAAGTTTTCTATTTATTCATAATACCTCTTTCTCAGGTTATTCCCTTCTATCTTCACCCGACTCCCTTCCTTAAAAATTAAGCTTCTTGAAGTAGTGCCCTTCCCTTAGCTGTCTCTGATGCTTTACCTCCCAACCAATGGTAATTTGGACAGCCTTTAATCTGATTCCATTTTAAACGATTCAATAGATTTAAAAATTTCCAAGTTAAAGGTCATGCTTTAGACTTCAGCTTTTTTCAAAATTTGCAACATCTGAGATTTACCTAATAAATTTCAAGAAACCTTCTTTTCTAGATCTCCTCCATGTTTGCCCTATCAGTATTCTGTTTGTTTGTTTGTTTGCTATCTCCCTTCTCTCTACCAGTTTCTTAAGGGTTGCATATTGCCCAGGTTCTAACTGTAGAGATTTTTCTCTTTGTCCTCTGTGTATATTCTCCCTCACTGATCTTCTGCATTACTATGACTTTAACTTTATATAATAGAGAATCAGATGCTGTTCATAATAATTGATAAGTTTTGCAGATGATGTCTATAGAATCCTTACTGCCTTCTTGGCATTGTGAGAAGCACCTTTTGCATGTAATTTTACTGATCAGTGAATGAACGATATCATCAGTGATTCACAAGTAAGGTGTCTGGGACTTTCATGTGCACAAGCTTTCATGGTTTAATGGCAGAGCTACAATTCAAATATATCCCTACATGGCAAAAAATTCTCAACCTAGCTGCACAGTGAGGGTACCCTGAAATCACTTTGGGAGGGTATGTTTTGATGTTTTTTGTGTGTGTTTTCATTCCAGTATCCAGCCAGTACCCAAAAACACTTAAACTAGAAAGTCTGGGCATGTGAACTAAATGTTAAATCCTTTTAAAGTATTTAAGTTATTCTAATGATTAGCAAAGAGGAGAACCACTGCTCTACAGGAAAAATTTTGGTGCACTGTGTTCATTTCTTCAGTGGCAATCTCTCTCCCCAGCTTTGTCTATTAATTTAAAAAATCAGATTCTTTATTCTCTTTAGAATATATCTATTTAACAAAATTTAGAACAAAAATTAATTTAGTTCAACTTACATTTAATCAAATACTGTCTGTGTTACCCTCCTAATGTTTATCAGTCAGGATGCATTTCAAACAACTTAATGAAATGTATAAGCCTTTTTACCTCCTCTACACACCTTTCTTTCTTACTTAACTTCCTATCATTTGGTCCAAATAACCTACATTCTTAAAGTTCTTTGTGTATGTTCTCATGACACTGCAATGCAACCCCCTTAAAAGAAAAACTTAAAAAAGGCCTTATACCTAACCAATGATTATATTCTTTACTAGGTGTGCAAGCAACCCAGTGGGAAAAATGGGTTCCTGCATTCTCGTTTTTCCCATTATTATCAGAGTACTCTACACATAGGTGGGATTCAAAGGATACTTGTTGAATGAATAAGTTCATGAAGGGATACTGCAAACTTCTCACAACTCTATTGTTCCGTGTTTGTTTGTTTGTTTTTCCTCTCTGCTTCTCTAGGTATGACATCTTTTTCCGGTTTCATCATTTAGTACCCATCTTACTCTTCCCACTCCCCATTGCTTCACTCCCTCTAAAATGGACTCTGGAGCAGCAGCTACTTAGGTGGGAATTCCTTTCTCTTCCTTCCCTACCTTGCAAGCTTCTCTTTTCATTGTGAGATAAACATGTCAGGTATTCCTGGAGCTCATTGGTCAGAAAAAGCAGCTTCCTCCTCTGGCTTCCTCCACACTAACTCTTGCCACTGCAGGAGTTATATCAAATAGCAATTCATTGCTTCTCTTTTAAGCTAAGTGTACTCTAGAATAAGAAGCATACGCTGTTTCTATTTGTAACCTCTGCACATAGGACTGTGTCTGTCACAGGGGTGATAATTACATCCTTATCTTTGTCGAATGGATGGCTGGATTCCTGTGTTCAAGGACTGTGGCCTGTGGTATTACAGCCAGTATGTTTTAATAGTAAGATTGTGCACCTTTCTTCTGGAAAAATAGAAGTGGGAAAGTATGATGATATCTAATACCCTGTGACCATTCATTACTGATTCTAGGAATGGTTCTAGGAATAAGGTTTCTACCTTTACTTTGATTTCCTAATAATCAGATTTTCATTGCTTTGTAAAACTTTATTCATCTTATTGTAAAAAGATTAGTAGATAATTAAAACTAGACTGTACTGAAATATAAAAGTACCTCTCTTAGGCAAAGAGCAATTATACTAAATGGTGTGTAATGGTTCAAATGAAGACCTGAGGTTACCATAGATATATGCCTTATTTAATGACCCTCGATTGGGGTTCTTGAATATTTTTGGTTTTGCTATCTTACCTTAGGTAATACATACAGTTTTTTGCTTTGCTGCATATAAGTCATGATTTAACTACACAAAACACAGATAAATCATCAACACACATAAATGATCCTACCTCTTGAATTTTACTTGTATCATTCCTTAACTTTGATGGAGATATAATGAATAACTTAATTTATTATATTTCTAGTAAATAATATGTATATCTATATTTAGATGACAGTTCTGTAGAATTATATTTTTATGTGAGAAAACTTTGCATTTAATAGTGAATTGTAAACCTGGCTTGGTGGTGCACCCCTGTAATTCCAGGGACTACAGAGGCTGAGGCAGGAGGATCACAAGTTCAAGACCAGCCTCAGCAACTTACTGAGACACTGTCTCAAAATGTAAAAAGAAAAAGAGTTGGGGATGTGACTCAGTGGTAGAGCATACCTTGGTTCACTACCTAGTACCAAAAAAAAAAAAAAAACACAAAAACTGAATTGTATATAATAAAAGCAAAATACATTATTTTATGGAATAATCCATAAAATTTGAATTTAATTACAAAGAATTAATGACCAACTCAGTTCTATATGTATTAAGGTATAGGATACAGAATCAATTTCAGAAAAATATTAGATTTAATTACAGAAGTCTGCATGTGTTTCACAAACTTATAAATCTAGCATGCTGTTTATACTTAAGCTTATTTCACTTACTCTTCCTCTTGTACATGAAGAATGAAACTATTCCCACTCTTGTTTTCTTTGCAACCTCAGCCCAGGTTTTCCTGGCATAAAGAAGACTATATCCCCAAGTTACTATTCCAACATAGAGTACAGAGCCACATGGAGAAAGTCCACTAAACATTTTTTTTTTTTCCTGGTGACCATTTGAATTAAGTATATGGAAAATATGAATGATTTGTTTTAGGGATATAAATTTGGATTCAGTACCCAAATCATTTGATAATACGTACATGTGACAGTAGTTGTACCATCTTAGCAATGCAAGGAAAATAGAAAAGATGGAAAAGAAATGTAGAACTTTGCCATTTGGTAACATCAATTATTTCAAATGAAAGCTTCAGAATAAAACTCATTATGTTTAAAACATATACTTTAAACATGCATGTAGATCCATACTAATAATATCATTATACATGTAAAGACTATAAATGTTCAAAAACAATCTCTTCCATCTGCTTTAAAGGTAATAAAGTTGTGGCTTTATGATATAATTTAGATTTATTTTTTAAAACATTTAAAAAAAATATCACAAATTTCCCTTCTGTTTGTTACTACTTCACAAACTCAGAATCTTAAATACCCGAAGTACATACGTGTTTATCAAACAAATAATTGCTTGTTGTATTGACTTTAATGAAATCCAAAGATTCTTTAAAATTTTTACTCCTATGGTTTTATTTGAAGTAAGTCGTATGTGTGTGTATGCTTATAAAATCATCTTTAAATTTGAAAGTACCAATACATTTGAATCAAAGAAAATCTTCAATAGTGTGGATTCTACATAATTAGTGAATGATTATGTATTTTGTGATTGATCAAAAATGGCTGGGCACAGTGGTGCATGCCTATAATCTCAGCAGCTGAGGAGGCTGAGGCAGGAGGACCACTACTTCAAAGCCAGCCTCAGTAGAAGTCAGGTGCTAAGCAACTTGGTGAGACCCTGATTTTAAATAAAATACAAAGTAAGGCTGAGTAAATGGCTCAGTGGTCAAGTGCCCCTGAGTTCAATTCCTGGTACCTGTTCCCCTCAAACAAACAAAAAGCACAAGTAATAAAGTAAAAGAAAATGATGAGGACAGTTTTTCTAACTATGTTATCAAAATTTTTGTATATTCATGTATATGTTTAAACTGATAGTTTCAAATGCTTTCTTTTTTATATCTTATTATTTCTGTTCATAGCAGTGTCACTTGATCATTATTTCTGTCCTCATTTTTATCTCAATTACTTGTCATTGTATATCTCCATGAACTGGTAGACATTTTTTTTTTTTTCCTAAATCATGCTACATACTTGTCCTACACATTTCTCAAGTATTAATCTTACCTGGCAGTCATGTTTATTGCTCTCTGTTTTCTTAGATATGTTCTTGGTCATGAGGTGACTATAAATAAATACAATGCTGCATCTGTGACTATGTAAAATATCCCACTCAGAGGAGACATTATTTCTGACTCTGATTCCTCTTAATAACAGTATAATATCTTCTTGCCATCAATTTATACTTTCTTTTAATTTTTGCTCCCTGATATTTCTACTTTCCTGTTTATTACTTATTATATACTTACACTTTTTAGACATAGACAAAGTATATACAGTTTCTGCTATACGATAATTCAAAAATTTCTCTTGGATCATTAATGTACTTTGCTTTTTAGAAAACTGTTAGTGTATATAAATATATATACAAAAATATGGAATTCCCTTATTACCATTTCAAGGCTCCAAGTACGAGCCCAAAATCCTATATAAAAAAACAAAAGTAATTCCAAAATAAATGAAAAGTAAAGACTGATGGCT
The DNA here is from genome assembly GCF_902686455.1 of Sciurus vulgaris. NCBI lineage: Eukaryota > Metazoa > Chordata > Mammalia > Rodentia > Sciuridae > Sciurus > Sciurus vulgaris. Next base: position 33,244,145 of record NC_136470.1, on the reverse strand, counting down.
CTAAAATTCTCTGAGCATATTGTGTTCAGTTCACGTTCTCACTCATCAAAAACAAATCCAGAAACACACCTGAAAGTGAAATTTAAAAAAGAACAAGTATCAAGAAAATCCAGTTTGTAGAATAAAAGGTACAAGTATACATTCAATATCTAGGACTAAAGGTTTATGGTCTGAAATACTTTTTATAATGAAAATAAAACAGAATAAAAATTCAGAAATTAAATAACAATATAATTCCTGCTTTCTTATTGAGAAGGGTCTGAGGGACTGAAATAATACTTCCTCCAAAGAAAATACTGTTGACATAATGACTATACTAAAAAATAACAGTTCAAACCAGGATTCAGTATGGCCATCAATAAAATCTTATTCAAATATAAACTATCATTGCTATAACTTTATGCTATCTTTAAAATTTTTAAATTTTAAAAGATAATGTGTTTTGAGTTTTTTCATGTTGTAAAAAGTACAAATAAAATGAAAATATTAGGTTTAAAATCCCCAAATATTTGCAGATGGAAAAGACTCTGGAGTATATTCCTAATCTCAAGACATTGCATATTAGCAACTTGAGACCTAGAAGTGAAAAGCGACATGAAGAGGAGAAAAATGAGTTGGAAATTGAGTGAATATAAGCATAAATGTTACAAAAAAATATTGATTAAATGACATTTGTTTTGAAAAATACTTTCTGTTAAAATATACTTGTTTTAGAAGATGATGTTGGAAAAACTTTAGAAGATGGATTATATATTTTTAGTGTAAGCATTATAGCAGTAAAGTGGCCAGAACTTGATGACTAGAATGCTGTGTCACAAGTCAATTATTTGTATCTTTCACTGTCATCCTATATTGCTGGTCATTTTTTCTTTCCTAAAATCAATGTAGATTTTTATAATATCTTATCCCCCAAATCTCCAGAGTTTTAAGCATTAAACAGAATATGTTCATCACATCTACATTATGCATAGCATACCATTTCATTCATGGGCGTTGGATGGATGACTGGGTTGATGAAAATAATAATGGTGATATATTTTTTTGTAAAGCTAGTCAATGAAAACCCTAAAAGAGATGAATCCAACAAAATGTTCCACATTTTTCAGAAATAGGAAAGATTATATTAAAGATCAGCTCTACCATTATTTCTATTTATGCTTTGTTGTCAAGTTCCAAAACAAATTTAAAGCAACTTAAAGAATTATTCCCTTATACAAATTCAATGATGAAGATATTACAAAAAAAATATTTATAATCAGCAGCATGTTAAAGAGGAAAGAGGCACCTAGAATAAAGGATAAAATAGCTCGACCTAAGGCCAATTACATGTATATATCCTCCTATTATACTACCATAGACTAATTAATTTGTTATTAGCATAATAATAATCTAATTAACTATGCTCAAGTATTTGTCCCACAAAGGAGAAGGTACATGACATTTGCTGAACCTTTGCCATCTTCTATGTACAGTTCTTTTTATGTGATAACTTCATTTAATCTTTTCCTGAGCATTTAGTATAAATATTATTATGTGCATTTGAAATACAAAGAAACGAAGCCTTTAAAGACACAACCTGTAAGAAACTCAGGTATGCTTTGCTCCTACCTCTGACTCCAAATCCCCCTGCCTTAAGGCCTTTGTATTGCTTCTTTTGAATGTGAGTGAATCTCCTTGAAGACCACTCACACATCTGGCAATCAGTGACAATTGTTGTAAGGACAGTAGAATTACACATTCGTATTTGGTCTGTCCAGAAAAAAGAAAAAGGAAAAAAAAAAAAAAAAAAAAAGCAAGAACTCTCCAGAGCTGGTAATTAACACATGATCCTTCTTTTAATTTTTTTTATCACCTTTTAAGTAGCATTATTCTATTTCAATATATGCTATAGGAACCAAGGCTGTGATTGAAAAATATTTTCCTAGCTAGAATATTCCAGGTCAGTGCAGGGACAACCAATGACAATGTGGCAATGAGACCCTTCTCTGTGACTGACTGGTTAGGATAATGGATGTAAGCCGCACTTCAGACTAAAGCACTCTGACAGCAGACTAGCAGGGACACCTTTTATTCTAACAAACTACAAGGACATTTGACTAGCTTTTGACTGAAATAGAAGGTTGAAATTGGAATAATCATTGTACACAACCTATCTTCTGGATTAAAGAAATGCAGGCATTTAAAGCAATTCAGCTCAAAGACATATATGTATACACACGCACACACATATATATGTATGAGAATATTATGATAGTTTTTCGTATTCCTCAATTCAAAAGTCACAGGATTTTTAAAATGTAGTCATTCTGTGAATTTTTAATGAAGGACTCTTTACTAATTGTTTTTCATGCCACATATTTTATGTTGGAAATGTGGAGTACAAGTTGACACTGAGGGCAGGCATCATAACATGAACTATCATAACAAAATACAATAAGTTGGTGACTTAAAGAACATTTATTCCTCACAGTTCGGAGGCTGGGATATCTGAGATCAAGGTGCCAGCAAGGTCAGGCTCGATGTGGACTCTCTTCCTGTTTTATAGAGAGGCATCTTCTTATTGTGTTCTCCTATGTAGAAGTAGAGTTAATTAGCACCTTGTCCTTTCATTATTAGGGCACTAATCTCATTCAGAAGGTCGCTACCCTCATGACCTAATTATCTTCTAAAGCCCTCATATCCCAATACCATTACATCAGGATTAGGTCTTCAATATGTGAATTCTGGGGACACACAAACATGTAGTCCATGCAACTGGCTGTGGTTTTTCCTAACCTTTGAATGTGCAACACCTCACACAGATTCTGTGTCCTAAATAAGCACTTTGCCTATGATTTTGTTAGAAAAATACATGCATAAATGGATAGGATGAGTAAAATTAGGTTCTACCTCAGAAAGAGAAAGTTATTTTTTAGTAAGATGTTTGCTAAAAGCATGAAAAAATAATGAACACAAAGTCTTTTTAGTACTGAAAACAGTCCTTAGCTCTACTTGGCCCTAAAACTGTTGCCTGATTAGTCACTTGGTTCCCTTGAGAACTCAGCCAGAAACCCAAAAATGTCAAAATACTATTCCTATCATGAATGCATATAGCATAAAAAGCATTTTATCAAACACATTTTTTATTTGAAGAAAACTGTAAGAAATGCTAATGTTGCAATAATAATTAGAGAAGAAGATAGTAAGAACATCAGAAAAATAGCTGTCAAATTCCGCTACAAGCTTAGGCAATCTCTTGTTAATAGGCTATATTTTTTCATTACCTAGGGAAGAAAATCTGAGCTCTGGAAAGAATTTCAAATCAGAGACACAGAATTATATAGAGTACAGTAAAATATATGGACAGTGAATGACCAGTAAAAATGCAACTCCATAAAAATATCCCATTAAAGGTTTTACCAGTACCATAATGAAATGGCTCACATGGCACTGAAACTGCTAAATGGCAAAGTGTTTGGGGGACACCTCTAGGCTGAAAGTAGTTGTCTCTGCTACCAAGAATCTCATACTCCAGTCCTAGCTCTTCACTTGGTAGTCTGGGGAGCTCCCCAGGGCATCAGGAGAGCAAATCCTTAAGTGCAAACTCTTCCAGCCTCTTTTTATTTCAAGCTGGCTGATGTTTTCTTGGCCAAAGCAAGCCATATGACCTACCCAGATTGAAAAGGGGGGAAACAGATTCAACCTCTTTCCGCACCGTCACTTTGAAAGGATGGGCATTTATAGGGAGAGTGATGTATAGCCATTTTTACAATCAATGATACGACACTTTCATATCTTTGTGGTCATTATTTTAATAATATTTTATATATTAATACAGTCAGTTCTGCTGTGATATATAAAATATTGGTAGGCTGAATGTTATTTCAAACTTTCTACAAAACAAAATACATGTTTTCCATAAAAAAACATTACATTTTAAAAACATTGCATTACATTACATTTTCTAGTAAAGATTTAAAATAAAGAATATTAAATAAAAAATGAAATGGACTGCCATTTATTTAGCAGATTCCTAAATGCAGTGCCATTTATAATAAGAGTATATTCATTTATATTATATAAAATTTAAAAATTCTCTGAGGTATGCAGTTCAACATAAGTGTTTCTCATAAAAGAGAGGGTGTGTTAAGGAAGGGAGACTTCTGGGTCTGAAAGCATTGCCTTAAACGTAGGACATTCTACAGTGCATTCGATTTTAGAATTGGGAGCAATTTATTATTTTGGTATAGAAGTCAATGACAAGAAGTTTATAAACTTTAGAAATTCTTTCTCATAAAATAAGAAAACTAATTTAAAATTAAGAAGTAATTAAATTTACATGAGATTGTCAGTATGAAACAGGTCTTAAGAGTTGTCATTCTGAATGGAATCAATTTTTTCTGAATACATAAGAATAATTTATATCTCAAGGAATAATCTGAAAAACATGAAACCTTTAAAACCAAGTGACTCCAAGAATATTTCTGATCTGGGTATTACTACATTGTTTCAGCAGCACATTCTAGGAAAATTATACACAAATACTCTGAACCTCCTATTGGTGAAGCAGTGTGCCAGGGGACACTCTTTGTCTCCCCCTCATCATAGGGTGACAGGCCTTAATAGACACTCCACAAAGATTTCATGAACACCTTTCCTCAAATTTATGCTTTTCTGACTTTTGCTTTTCTATGATTTAAGGGGTTTTGCTTTGAATCTTTTGTGTTGTATATTTAAAAAAATATAATAAACATGGAGTGCCCTCAATTTACCAACTGAAATATTTTCTTTTGTATTTTGTGACAATTTAGTACATTATATCACTGGTAGTTTTCACATATTCACTTGGTTGCAATTTTAGTTCTCCCAAACTACTCTCCCCTTTAAGGACTCAGAACAAAACCCAGACCACACAAAAGGACAAGATGATATCTAGGGAATACTTGTAGAATTAACTCCAGGATCATCATATTTAAAAAAGAAAAAAATATGAACTTTATTTCCTCTCTTTGTCTCCATTGCCAACCTTTAAACATTTATTAGGTATTTTTCTGATTAGTATCTCCAGCTTTGGACTCACTACTAATTGACTATCTTAGCAGTTTTTGACTTTAATTCAATTGCTCATCTCATTCTTGTGTCAAAGATAAAGATTACTTAAAACTCAAGGAAATGGTCAATAGCTCTTATCCTTTCATAAGACCTTACGTTTTCTTGCCTCAATTCAATAAGCTTAAGATACTAAGACATCCAATTAACCAACAAATCTATGTGCATGCACCTCTTCCCCTAAATTCTCAGGGACTGTGAGAAAGTGAGTAACGGCTTGTATGCCACCAGTAAGCCTCCATGTTCTTGTGATTTCCTATTCAATGGAACAGACATCCTGATACGTAGCACTCAGTACATAATTTTATAACACATACCACATTTCACTAGTTTTATCTTTACGGGGAACTTTTCTCTTCCTGTAGACTATGCAGAACTCAGGGGCAGGGAACTGATTCCTCAGAATACATTCTGTAGGGAATTCCAAGGGAACGAGTTACATAAAAGAAAATCCAAAATGACTTTACAATACAATACAATAAGGCTACTGTAATAGCCTTATTTTGTTTATTACAAAACAGTTGCAAAATATCAAGTCATATTTCCTTTAGATATTTCCTCCATTTTTAACTCAAAATAACACAATATAAAGCAACCAAACTTCTTGTGAACAGACATCCAGTTAGTACTGAACCGATTGTTGTTTTTAATTCTGGAGAAAATAATTAAACTTCTCACACCTATACCTTTTCTCTAGGAGTGTCAGTGCACCTGCAGACCTTTTATTATTTTGTAACTGGAGGATCAGTGAATAAGCTCAGCATGGTTGAGCACAAAATGTTGGAGGATAATTGGATCTGTGCACTAAGGTGGTGGGAATATTAAAGATTTTATGCGCAACATTGATTTCTATAAAGTCCACACCATGCATGAGAAAATTAAGATTTTATTTGTCATTTTTGTTCTGTATTTTAAATAACCAGTTAAATTTTAAAGCCATTTTTGGAGAGTTTCTTACCTCATATTGTCTTTAAATCTCAGTAAAGAGCTTCTCTACTTGATGGGAAAGTCATTTACCATAGATGCTGGGATTCTGAGAGTCCACTGCTGAATTGAAAGGAGAAACCACACCATGATTTTGTTTGGTATTGAACTTAATCATTATTCTGCAGATTCTTCTGAAAAAAATAAAATTCACTGTGTGACACTTTGGAGTAGTCCCTAGGCAGAGCCAGACAGTACCTGCTGGTGTCTTTGGAGAGACAAATTGGAAAACCTCAAAGGAATTCAGGGACAATCTTTAATGGAGTAGATGGCTAAGTAGATGGTTTCCAGTGAGAGCTTGGGAGGTGGAGGAATTACACTGTGGAGTTAGGTGGCAAAAGGAATAACTAATTCAAGTCAAATGAAGGGAAAAAAAATGAAGGTCCTTAGGATTGCAGAAAGACTCTAGGGAGAAATAATTAAAGCTTGTTTATTCCTTGTGGCATTTGTCACTTGGTGAGCTGGAGAGCCCTGACAGCCTTGTCATATGTTTCATATGCTTAACTCTGCCAGGTGATTTTATGAATCACTTACTTTCTGACAGAACTGTTCAGAAAACTCTAGGGTGTCCCACAGGTGGGATTTTTTGATAGAACAAAGAACATCTGTTATATTTTTATATTTCTGACTTGAAACAATGAGCAAGGGGGGATAAAGGCAATTTGTCCATTGCCTGCCTTCCATCTCCTATGCCTCAGGCTCAAAATTAAGCTCTAGGGAATTTTTTTTCTCCTGCTCATTGCTATGTTTCCAATTACTAGAACATAGTATTTTGCAGGTCCTCAATCATATTTGCTGAGTTAATTGACATATGAATTAATTAATTTTTATCTCTCCACCTGCTTCAATATAGGTAGGATTAGATTAGGTATCAACCATTTGACTAGTTGGCAGTTTTTACATGTACATTTAGAAATGTACATTATGTGCCATAATTTTTTTCAATGTTGAATATTGTTTGCTCACTTTCCCTTCCACCTACTCTGTACTACTTACCATTCTGTTCACAGTTAGGATCCTGTTTCCTTGGGGAAGCTTTCCCTAAACTTCTATTTCCCTATACGCTCCCAAAGTACCATTTGCAGGCCTTCCCCACAACCCCTTTCGTTTGGCACTCTGTTGGAATTATCTAGATCTGGGGTTGTATTCTTGTAGTAAAACATAAGCTCTATGAAGATAATGACCATGTTATCTTAGCCACTGAATTTTCATTCATCATTCAGATCTCAAAGATGACTTCACTGATTTCCCTTTGTAAAGTAGCTGCTCACTCTCCTAAGTCTTATCTCATTTACTTTATTCTCCACACACACATTCTCATACACACGCAAACACACTAGAATGGGAGCCCTATCAAAAATAAAATCTATTTTTCTGTTTTGTTTATTTCTTAATTGTAACATTAAGTGCTCAGTAATTGTTAGATAAACCAATAATGAGATCTATAACTCTATTTTCAATTAAAAATAGGAGTGTAGGAATTTAGTAGAGCTTCTCAGAACTGTCTAAGAAAGAGTTTTAGGACTATAACCACAACAGTGAATATAAATGTTTACTATATTTGGCAATGGTAACTTTGGAGATGTAGCAGGAATTTTTATAAAAATTTTCATAAGAAATCTCATTTAAATTTATAGCAATGATATCCCCAAGATATCTGTTCACATTAAAAATGAAAGAAATCTGCAGGAGTTGGGTGACTTCCTCAGAAAAGCAGAGGAAAAATAATTTGAACCCAAATCTGTTTGACTTGAATGTTCTTCTTATGCTCCACTGTGCTGCCTCTGAGCCATTTACTTTAATAAGAATTAGCACATATTGTAACAAGGAAAAGCATAATTTGCACAGAGATATTGGTCATACTCCAAATTAGATTTGTAAAAGAATTCCTAATTGAGCTACTAAAGTTATTACTCTCTATCTTGATAATCATTGAGGTTTTTAAATGCCTAATGGAAAATAAAAAAGTCTCAGTTCAGTCCTTCTCAAACTGAATGTGCACACAAACCACCTGAAGCTCTTGTTAAGAATGCATGTCCTTCCAGATGATGCAGGTGATGTAGATACCGCTACCTTTGCTTTTTAAGAAGCAGAGCCTAAATGAGTATTAGTTCACCATTGTTACTCACATATGTCATTGTTAATGACTACAAGAAGTACTTTACTGGAAGAATGGGCTGCTATATCTTATAAAAGTGGTTCTCAAACTTTGCTGCATAGTATAATCATCTGGGGAGCTTTAAAAATCCTAATAACCATATCGCATCTAGAGCAATTAAATCAATCCCCAGGAATGCCCAGAAAAAGCTATTTTAAAACTCCTCAGTTATCCCAGTATGATTGCAGAGGCTAGCTCCTCTCAGTGTGGTCCAGACCAGCATTGTTGGTATCATGGGAGGTCGTTAGGAAAATGGTCTCAGGCCCTAACCCATACATACTGAAGGCTGTATAGCAATAGCATCACTAGGTGATGTGCAATGCACTTCGAATTTGAAAAGCACTGATTTAGAGTAAGAGGTTTGTTTGTGTGTTTTTCTTGTTTTGTTTTACAAAGCTCTATTCTTAATTTCAAGTAGGAATGCAGCAATCTAGTGGAACTTCTTAGAATTAAGGAAGAGCTTTAGGAACTATCACCAAAACAGTGAAATTTGAATGCTTAGTGTTTTTTGCAGTGGTGATATTTGTAAAAACTATTTTACTGTTTGAATGAAAGCAGAAGTGAAATTACAACCAGAAAAAAAAATTAAATGGAAGAAAAAGTAGAGGTAACTAGTATATCTAAATTACATGAGGCTTTGCACATTGGTGGCACTAGGAGATAAGGGGTTGTGTGTGTTTTGTTTTTGTTGTATTTTTTAAGAGAATAGTGAATATTTACAAACTCAAAAAAGTGAATGAAAACAAAGTGTTTAAAATACAAATGGAAGGATTAAGGGATGGTGATGATAACGAATCTTATCCCAAGAAAATAAAAGCAGAACAACGTTATGAAAATATAAAAGAAGACCAAAGAATTGGGCACAAATGACAACAGAGCCGTGGATTCTGCTTTTAAGGGAATATGAAATAATGGGAAATACAGGAAAGTAAGCTGGCAACTCAAGGCAGTGTCTGGTAACATGACAATTAAGTACAGACAATATTTTGGCACTCCAAAGACACTTCTGCACCGTGACTGGCAACAAGAGAGTCTGAAAAGAAACTTCCTGAAAGGAAGGACATCAAAAACTTCTGCTGAAGGGAAGAAGATGATGGAACCGAGTTTAAAAGGGGAATGAATGATCTGAGGTTGAGAAAGAAAGGAGAACCTAAGATTTGAATCTGTTTTAGCCTATCTTTAGCTCTGACTATGAGTGAGTAGACACTGAGAAGAGCAAAAAGGAGAGATGAATGTGGTGAAAGATGAAATTGAAGAAGTGGCTTTTTGGAGCTTTCTTCAAAGTGATTAAGTGTTTTAGTCTTTCTCCTGGGGAAACATTTCATCATTCTACTCCCCTTACAAAAATATCTCCATGTAAATGGAAATAAGATTATATTTGGATGTGAGAGTTTTTCTAACCATAAGGGTGATAATGGAATCTACAGATGATAAGGAGATAGCTGAGTTATTGCAATAATCTTGGCAGAAATAAGGGCAGTCTAGTCAAGGTGGAAGAATTGAAAAATGATAAAATTCCTCCATACTTTTAGGAAGTGCAAACTCTTAACACTTGCAGATTGATTCAGTTGGGGTTGGAGAAAGAATTAAGAACAATACTTAGAAGTCTAAATCAAGCACCTTGATGAAAGATGTCATTCATGGAATAGGACAAACAAAATTCTGGGGTTGTTTGGTTATTTGGGGAATTGGCATGGTGGCATAGATGTTGATTTGGTTTGGGGGAATAATGGTGGTGTTCAGTGGATAGTTAGATATATGGGACTGAAAGTCAAGACTGGGATAGGGAAAAACAAACAGGTTGGGAGATTTAAACAGAAATTATGTACTTTAAACCATGAAAATGGACACACTACCACAGGAGGACCAGGTAAAACAAAGCTGAAGTAGAAAACCATTTAGGAAAGAGGGTTTTGGAATATCAACTTTTAAGTGACAACTAGTCTTAATATAAAGAAGCGAGCAGTGTAATGGAAGTGAGAGAGAGACAACCATTTCTAAAATGTGATGTCAAATAACTCAAAAAGTGGTTATTGAATTTTGAATAAAAAAGCTTATGGTCACAGAACTTTTCACAGAGCAGCAAAGGAGTGCGCAGGATGGAGATAGACTCTGGTTTGAAACCCTACACCCTTAGGGTAGAAAAAGATTTTCAACATATTTAATGAGAATGGGAAGAGAGAGATCTGGAGTTTGTGCAAACTCTCTTGGAAGATGATTCAATATCCTTTCCTGATTTTGGTGGTTGCCTGAGGAAACACTGTTCTATTTCCTTATCAAAATAAGTTTTTCTTCTAAAATAAGTTTTAAATAAGTAATGGTAAGCTGTTTTATTTTATGTTAATGTGTTAATGTAATTTTTATCTATGTAATATATATGGCATATAAATCTTAATGAGTGATCTATTCTCAAATTTTGAATATTTGTTTTGGTTTCTTTTCTCCCATGTTCCCTAGAAACTTCTTAGAATAAAAAAAAAAATTCATCAATATACTTTCAAAACAGTCAAACAACTACATTTATAAAATCTGAAATCTGAAATTTTATGACAACATACACATTGGGAACTCTTTGGGCAGAAGTTATGATTCCTATGTCATTTGATTATGATGGGGGCTTCATTTAATACCTTCATTAATGATTTAGAAAATGTGCACATCAACAATCTAGCTTATAGTACAAATTTGGCTAAGGTTTATGTCTAGTGGATCTGCAGTGCTATTTATTAGTTTTGTTCTGCTTTTGAATACATCAAGGGTTACAGACTCCTTACAGTAATAAGGATGTTTCAAAATTGAAACTGTTAAATTAAATTACTGTTTCATCTCTCCCCTAACTTTGGGAAAATGATTCCAACCAAGGATTAGCATTCAGTTCACCTACTTGAGCTTTTTAAAGTTTAAAAGCCCAGATCCAATCCAAGACCTGGAAGAATTTAAGTGAGTAGGTCCAAGGAACATAAGGATATCTTTTAATTTTAGATGATTTACAGATGATTCTGAAGTGAATCTTTTGTTGCAAAGCAGGGAGTTTTCATTAAAATATTATACAATTAATTCCTTTGTATCTTTCTAAACATTTTTAAAATAAAGAAATCATTAGCATTCAAGCATTGCTTACTGCCCCCCTCACTTTTTCAAATATTTCTTCAATTAATATCTGATGTCGAAACTTCACACAAGAGACAGACATATTAAAATGGGAAACTTATATGGAAGATGCTTTAACTTTCTTTTGAAATCATTCTTCTTGCATGTTTGCTGATTCTAAATTATGAAAGAGAAACGACCAAACTTTGAATATAGGAAAATGACATTTTCATAGTGATTTCAAACTATAGTTCTTTGGTATAACAGAACTTTGATTTGTTTCTGCCAGATGTTAGTGGTTGATAATATATTCACTCTAAGAATATTACATGTATTTTGAAGAAGGATTTTCAGACATATATACCTACCTATAAATTCTTTTTGTATTAGTTTACTCATTACTGGTCACCTAAGGGGAGAAGGGTAAAATCTGCTTTGTAATAATCAGAGAATGAATGAAATGAACTCCAAATTCAAATGTGAATGGTTTATGGAGTGTTAGTTTTTCATTGATGTTACCAAAATACCTGAAAAGAACCACTGAGAGGAGGAAAAATTATTTTGGCTCATGGTTTTACAGGTTCAGTCTGTGACTGGGCAGTTCCATTACCCTGGTCCTGAGGCACCAAAGAAGAAAGTTACTCAACTCACGGTGGCGGCCAGGAAGCAGGGAGAGGTAGCAAGAAATAAGCCCTTTCAGGGCATGTTCCTAGTAACCCACCTCCAGCTATACCCACCTTCCTACAGTTATCACCTAGCAAAGAAGTCCTTTCAAATTATTAATCTATCTACAGATTAGGTCATGACTCTGAATATCCCTGCACTGTTCCACACATGCGCTATAAGGGGATACTTCACATCCAAACCATCACAATGAATGATCATTCATTTTGATCATGCACATCACTTTTGTTGTATTTGTAATGAATGTTCAATAAGCAATTTTATTTTATCATTATATAAGAAGCATGTATCTGTTTTTGGCAAAGAGGTTGTACCCTCTCTAATGATTGATTATCACCTCTTACACAATACTTAGGAAGCAAAAATAATTAAGAAGGGGTTAGTTCTCAAATCATATGTCCCTTCCTTTCATTTGGGGAATATGATTATAATAAAATACCTACATTTGGGCTGGGGTTGTGGCTCAGTGTGGTAGAACACTCGCCTGGCATGTGTGAGGCACTGGGTTCAATGCTCAGCACCAAATAAAAATAAATAAATAATATAAAGGTATTGTGTTCATCTACAACTAAAAAAGATTCTTAATAAAACTTATATTTATATGTACCCTAAAGCAAAAGTTTACAATTTTCTAAATAACATATATGTTAATACAATTATGAATTCTCTGAACCATATAGCTAGAAAGGAATCCTTGACACCTATTAAGTAAAGGAACAAAATGTTAACTTGGGATCTCCCAGAGAATCATCCACGTGGATAATACACAGGTGCATGCTTATTAATTTACTATATAATTGTCTGTCTAATGAATTTAGCAAAGTATTACATTATGTAAAGGGCATTGGTGAGCCAGTTCTTTCAAAGAGAAATCATGGGCCATAAAATATGTTTCTGGGAGGCTTTGCCACTTTATTAATTTCAATCGCTCCATAATTAAATCTACATATGCAGCAGTAAAATCTACCAAATCATCAACTGATGCTCATTTAGCCCCTGGACTCAGTGACATTTAATTAGTTAGTAGACAGCCAAATGCCAACCTTTCTTTTCTTGCAACAGAGAGTTTGTGTTTAGTTTTTTTCTTCTTAATCTTCCTCCCTAATATAATAAAGGTTTGAAATAATTTCAACAATGATACCACACAAAATTAAAAGCAAATTTTTTGTAAAAACTTTGGACAATTGGAAATGAGAGAAATAAAGAAGTTAGATGTGGATGCAAACACAATAATTAACCTCCTAAATTTGCTAATTTTACTAAACGATCGTTGTTCTAATGATTGGAAACAGTCAATATCATACTAATAAGGCATATTTTTCCAAGAGAGATTGTTTATCTCAAATAAATATATACTAACTATAAACTAATAGATATGTAATATATATTACATATATATATATATATATATATTTCATTCTGTGGCCTTTTACCTCATATGAGGATTTTGGTTAACTTTATAGGAATTTCCATACACTAATTCAGGAAGACCTCCTTTCAGTCAGGAATATTGGGCTGTGTTGCAAACCATTACTCATAATCACTAACTTTCCTTCAACCTCATGCTAACTTAACCCTGAGAGTTAGGCTCTGTGATGCTGGCAGAATTAAAAAGTTAATTGTCACAAAGTATGAGATTGATACTTGTGAAGAATTGGAGGTAAAGAATATTACTTTGGAAATGAAATAAACCTAATGCAAGTGTTCAAAACTAGAAAATGCATATTTATTCATTAAGAATTCAATTTCATCCATTTCCAAATGAAATGCACTGCACAGAAAATGAAATACAAATTGGTTACATATCTGACATGTGAACCATTTTTTTTCATGTAGTCATCACTTGATAGTATATTTATTACCTGCTTTAGAATTCCTCCTAATTTTATAAAATTTCCTGAAATGAATGTCACTTTATTTTATATTTTTCTTTATATAATCTATGAAGCTTTTCAGTTAGGAAGAAAGGAAATCATGCCAAATTACATTGCTTTATTGGAAGTAAACTTGATGTATACAAGATTTTCATCCAATAGCTTAATATAGAAATTATTTAAGAATCAGTAAAATCATGATTTTTAACCAGAAGCAATTCTGAAGAGACTAAAATAAATTTTTTATGGAATATACTTAAAGAAATTTGACAAGAGAAATGATTATATTAAACATACAGAAATTTTATGCACACATTTTTTACACCAAAGTAGGCAATGCAGTCATACTTTAGAGGTAATATAACTTTGATATGTGTAATTAGAAATAACAATATTAAGTTGTTATTTATTTGTAAATCATCAGTTGGTTTTGGTTAATGTATAAATTTCCCACCTTTTTAATGCCCCACATTATCAAAAGAAGTCATAGGAGTTATGAGACAAAGAAATATGGAAAAATATGAACAGATAAAATGATTTAGAATGTTAAGGTGTGAAATTAGATGTATCTGTTGTCCTTGTCACATGACAACTCTAGGGCATGTGATTTTTGCTGCTTAAATTCTGAGGAAATTCTGAGATTTTTCTCAGCTCTACATATCCATTGGCAGATGAAATACATTTCACTCTGATAGAAATTTTTGATTATTTATATCAAGTACACAGGGAAGAGCAAATAAAAGACAAATTTCTAATCGTGTTAACTCAGAGAAAGACTTCTTTGGGGGGAAACTTGGGAAGATAAACACACATACACAGAATTGTTTCCCTTACAAACTTAACTGGATCCTCATAAATATTATCTGTGGGTAAACATCATGAGCACTGGAGGTGTGATTATTCTAATACTGAAAAGTCTTGAGGGGCACTAACCTAGAAATGACTCTGATTTTTAAAAAAGAAAAGCAGTTTCTAACACATAGAGTTTTGCTTTACAAAAAATACATTATAAAATTTTTCTAGGTAGTATGTATTGTCTCTAAAAATGTATATTATTTTAAAACAGTTATTTTTCAAATAGAATATGTATATTGCATATTAGTCATGTTTGTGAATGGAATTATGGCCTATATATTATATCTACACGAAGAGGTAGAAAAAAAGATCAAAGTTTACGAAGAATGAAAACATTTAGGATTTGTTTGTTATGAAAGAGTTTTTTAAATGTTGCTACTGAGACAATTTATAGAAAATCCTTTTACCTGTGTAAGTAGTAAAAGATTGTATAAGTAGTTAATGTTTCTTGGCAGCAGAATGATTGAAATCTGGCACAGATGTAGAAACAACTTAAAGATTAATTTCACAGAGTAAGGACTTCATAAATTTGTGGCTATGTAGATGTTTTCTAGGTAAGCATTCTACCACTGAGCCCTACCCCTAAACCAGTCCAACATGTCAGTTCTGAAGAAAAATATTCATACCCCACTGAAATTTGAGTTTCAGTTGTCGCAAGTGATTCTGGGCAAAATATAGAATATTTGGCAAAATTCTTCCTTAATAACTGTTTTGAAATGTAATTGCAATATTATCACCTTTCTTTGAAAATTATATAAAATCTTATTATATCATCTGCAATGCTATAACTTAAAAACCCAAAACTAAAATGTTTCACATCTTAGGTAAAAAGTATGTTTTAATGTAGTTAGCAATTAATGTAGCTGCAATCTCTAGCTTTTCTACCTGGCTTATTGATTTGCTTCAATTAATGTTTGCCAGCAAGTAGATTAACATAGCACCTGAGGCAGAACTTACTCTAGTGGATCTTGGACACTGAGTTCTTCCTTTCCTGGCCGGTTAAACTTTTCCTAGCACATTGCTTATAGGTACATTTTAATTCAGTCTAGACATGGACATTACCCATGACTTTAATGACAGGTCATTTACAGCAAACTCATGTTTCACTGCAGAGGTGTCTCTTCAAGTGACATCTTATCAATAGCAATTCAATTAGCCAACCCTAAGACTATGAGATGGAGCTTACACTGTGTCACAAAGCACTCTTTGAATTTGCATTTGAAATGCTCCTATTAGTCTTTTCTTCCCTGCATTTAAACATGAGTACTGAAGTTTTAATTTCAGACATTCTCTGTTTGGAGTTTACTCAATTTATATGTCTGATTCTCACAGAATTAGGTGTCAATTGAAGTTGTATCTTTTCTCTTACAAGAATGCAGGCACGAATGTCTTGGATTTAATTAATAGTGCCATCAAAGCAAATAGAATGGAATGTTTTTTTAAAAGGCCATGTTGCCGAATATAATGTCAGTAAAATAATTTTAAAAATACAATACATGAGAACATGAAAATAAGGAATAAGTGTACAATAAATCAACTTTATCATTTCTTATTTGGCTTATTTAGCTTGTGATCTGAACTATGACAAAATCTTAATGATCCAATGTACAAACTGCTTCATTTTCATTTCTCAACATGGAACATTCATTAAAATCATAATATAGGGCAGACATTACAATATAGAGTCCCTATATGATATCAATACAAAAGGATACTTTTGGAAAACATGAGTGAATCAAAGAATCTTATATATTCTTACTTTGAGTACCAAGACATGAAGAAGCTCTTGCTGCTATAGGTTTTATTGGAGATAAATAAATGGGGGTGGGGTGGGGAAGTGATGGAATGTAGGTGAGGAAGTATGGAATAAGCAACCAGAACATCTGTCACAATTTAGGAGAGCATTAAGTCTGAATGTTCTAAGGCATCCTTTATCTATAATGGATTAACTTCTTATGCATCTAGAATGGCCCTAGTGCAATAGTTGTAAACCATCTTCTGCAGAATTGATAAAACAGCAATTCACATCACAATTTGTGTTCTTAAATTCAAATGAAACCCAGATAAGAAAAGCTGATAGTTTCTTATTTGAGCTTAGTGTGTTCCTTCCTTCATAATTTGACTGCTTATCTTAAAATTTCAGAGCTTAAGATACAGTTGAGATCAAATAAGTGTCAGATATGATTTGCTTTTTAAAAACATTCTAAAAGGAAGTATCTTTATGTAAGATTCGTTGTGTTAAATGATCAATTCTGCGAAGGAGACCCTTAACCTATCATAGTATACAAACAGAAACATGCCTATATGCAGTATTAAAGTTCAGACATTTTAACAAGTATATCAGTAAAGATGGGTTTAATTGCCAGTTACTAAGGACCTATACACAATTAGCTTAATTGTAAGAACTTTACTGAGGCAAATAAAAGACTGAAGGGAGGGTGATTCTAGGATGATTATTTCAGTGGCATAAAATCATGTTATTAGTATAATATTCTTCTTTCTCTGCCACTTTTAAAATAATAATAGTTCTCTTCCTGGTTACATGAAGACTATATCACCAGCAGATATAAGTGAAAACAGAGGTGTTTATTCTCATACATCTTTTTTATTGCATTGGTTGACCAATTCTATAGACCCACCAGTGGACTTATACCTCAAGTTTCTTTGACAAGGATTGGGCTGCACACCAATGCCTTATCACTGGCAAGAAAAGCCAATAAACAATTATTGTTTTAAGCTACCAAGATTCAGCACCAGGTATTGAAAAGGAATCATCTGAAAGTTTATAAGGTAATAATAACTAAGAAAAATTGGAATCAGTGTGAGCAAGAAAGAAGGATGTGGGTGTACATTGACAGGGTTCCACCACTTTATTGTGGGACTGTAGGAATACTCCAGATTTTTGAAAAGCCACAGGAACTGCAAAAGTATAAAGTCTGAGGAAGTGTATCTGTTGATATATACTAATTACAAATTCATCATCCTAATCCAAAATTCTAAAATCTGATATGCCCCAAAGTCTGAAAGTTTTGAGTGCCATGATGTGCTACAGGTGGATAATTACATGTCATGAAAATTTGATTCATGCACAAAATTATTAAAAATATTTTATAAAATTATGCAATTTTATATTCTATAAAATTGTATATTTGAAACACAAATGAATTTTTGTATATAGGTTTGGGTCCCATCCCTAAGATGTCTTATCATGTATATTTAAATAATCCAAAATTCTAAAACATCCCAAGTCCAAAACACTTCTTGTCCCAAGCATTTCAGATGAGTGATATTCAACCTCAAAATATAGTGGCTTACACATTTATTTATGTCATATTCTCTGTGTGTCAGAAATTCAGACATGACTCAGCTGAACATATTTCTTGATTTCTCACAACACTGCAGCCATGTGTCTGCTAAAGATGGGGTTTCAACTGAGGTCTCTAATTCTAACTTAACTCACAAAGCTGTTGGCAAGTATATTAGAATGAGGGACTCAGTTTCTTGCTGGCTGATGGCCAGAAGGTGCCATACGGCCCTATGGACCTTTGTAACACAGCCAGTTATCTTATCATTCATACAAACCAAGAAGAAAGTCGCATCTACATCAAGATAAAACTCCCAATCTTTTGGGGCAGGAACATGCCATTTTCATTTTCTGTTGATTAGAAGCATGTTACTTAAGGAGATACACAAGACCATGAATACCAAAAAGCAGCAATCACTGGGGGCCATGTTACATGCTGAACTGCCATAGGGAGAATCAGATAATCATTTAAAAATACAATAATGACATACTTGAAGCAAAATGAGTTTGGGGTCCCTTGATTATAGATGATTTGGTCCAGTCACTCTATGAAAATAAAATATTTAAAGAAAATTTTGATATTTTTGTGTGGTTACTTGCTCTAAGTAGAATCAAAGAGGTGAAGTAAAAGAAAAAAAATTAGAGTATTTCTATAAAAAGCACCAAAGTATATGATTAAGCCATAGAGACAGTGTTAAATGTTCCTGCCATGTGAGTGAAAATGGAAAATTGTAAGAATATAGATTTAGGACAATGTAGGCACTATCAGAGAGATGTTATAAAAATAGTAATCTACAACATATCATTGATCAATGCTTTAATTCTTTACTTCTCTTAGATTTGCAGTAACCTGTCATAGTTCTTACAAAATTAATTTTTAACCAAATATGGTTGATGATGCTAAGTATTAAATAATATCCCTGCAAATAAATCTTATGAAATCAAATATTAAAATTGCTTTTAAGTTTTAATTGTGTCACATTACTAAGAATAATTTTCTTTTGCTTTTTGCTGTGTGATTAAAATGAAATAATTTTCATTCATATAACCTTGATATAACACCATTGCCTTGAGCATGAGTCAAAGAATAAAAATATCTAAAACAATGAATCCCAATAGGATAATGTATTATCAAAAGGTGAAATCTGTAAGGGGGCTAAAGAACATGAAGCACTGTATGTCCAATTCTCTTAAGCTGGAAAGACATGGTAGGGTGAGAGAGTAAGGGGATTAATGTCATTCACATATAAATTCAAGGACTTTGTAAGCACGATCAAATGCATCTAATCTGTCTGTAAATTGACTGTAAAATATTGTCATTTTATTTTCTTATTCCAGGGTTCCTTTTTTTCATTGAAATGAATCTGATTAAAGTATAATCTCAAGAGAACATCAACTCACATTTTGAAACCATCCTCTAATTCAACAGAAATGTCACAGAGTTGATAGACTCTGCCTCAGGACAAAGAGTTAGCATGGAAAATAAGTCCCACCTTTGATCCCAAGGGAAAGAAGGATGCCTTCAGGTAGCAAAGAAGGGCATCCACGTGATACATCCCATCTGTTTAATCCCTGTATGTCTAACATTGCCAGGGGAAAGGTGGGAGTCTTTTACCCAAAATAGCTACAGTTGGTTGTTAAAGGTATTAAATACTATCCATTAGGTAGAATGGATGATATACCACTGTATTTTAAAAACATATTAACATTAAAGTAGCCTCTTCTTCAAAGATTATGAATTTGTAGGTGTTCTGAATTAAAAGCGAAAAAAAGAGTCCTGAAATCATGGTTGTTTGCAGGCATTGTCTATTTTCAGTGCTGTCTTAAGTTAACCTTACATTGGTGAGTTTTTATGGAGGTAGTTTTAATTTCATAATTTGAAACAATAGGAATTCTGTGAAGCTCCTAGCACTCACTCTTCCTACGCACATGGACGACACTGATGAATCATTGCACTACCCTTCCCTTGACCCTGATCTAGCCTCAGATCCTTAACATATGGTTCCAGGTTGGTTCCAGTGATCACAGTCAGCACTCAGGATAAACCCTACCAGTCATCCTGCTTCTAAATTATGTAGGGAGAAAAGGTAAAACATGTGAGAGATAGTGATGAAGATGCCATATTGTTTGATATTTATAGACATATATTTTAGCAAAATCTGAAAATAGGCATAGAAAAATGTTAAGTGCAGACATATGCTAAATATGTGGACTTTTTACCATTTAGTGACAAAAATACATGTCTATCAACTGATAGTTACCTGCTGTTTCTAAATCAGTATTTGAATATCTCACTTGATTAAATATTTAAGAGTTTTTAGAGGAAGATTCATCATAAGAGATTGTTAGTACATTATAAATTTTTAGTTTTAGTGTTGTAAACAGTAGTCTTGTAGGTTTCTTTAAAGTGTTTATTTTTATTTCAAAAGAAATACTTATGTAATAAAGGAGAGTAATTCCACAATTCTGATATCATGCAGCAATGATTTAGCATAAGTTTTCTTAACTTTGAATTCAAAGTCACTGTCAGAATTCAGGAGAAAACAATAAACTTAGGAAAGAAAAGGTGCTTCATTATTATCACTAAGTTCTAATTAAATTTAACAGCTCTTTAATTATGTATGTGAACAATAAACCAAGTACCATATGGCAGTGTTTGTGATTTTAACATGAGTGAAAATTCCAGACATTTCTGAAGAAAAGTGAAGATGTAACAGAAATCTTAAATATAATCTATGCTTACCACTAACTGGAAATCACTGTAATTATTGTGGTCTATGTGATCTTGCTACTTAATGCATTGATAGATGAATATATTGTTACAGTTAATTATAGGTAGATAATCACCCAACAACTTAGTAGTTTAAAACATCAATTTATCTTCTCCCATAGTATAGTTGGTATTACTGGACTTAACAGGGTCGATTTGGGTGCTCTCTTATGAACTCCGGGTCAGATATCCACTGGGACTGCAGTTATCTGAAGAATCAACACTACCAGTTGCTCAAGAAAGTCACTGACATGACTAATAGTTGGTGCTGGCAATAGGCTAGCAGCTCAGCTGGGCCTGAAATCCAGAGTTTCCTAAAACAGAGTGTTCCAAGAGAGCTCTTCCTCTATGATACTAAGACAAAAGCTGCAAAGCTCCATAATATTTCCATGTCCCAGATTTAATGTGGGAGAAGTCTGCAAAGCAGCATGAACACAGGAAAGTATGAGTCATTGGGGGGCATCTTTGAAGAATAGCAGCTACAGATTATATTACATAAGAGTTTTTAGCAGTATTTTTAAAAATCATTTTGATGCATTTTCCTTTGTAATGTTTTTAACAATACATGCTAAAAAACTTTATTCTGAAAATAGTCTCTTGTTTTTACTCAAAGGGTAAAGGAATCTATGTTGTCCCTCAAGTAGTGAAGAAATCTTGGTTTAATAGAAATATGATTTATAGCACAATGTTGATTTTTTTCTGAGATAAACATAAAAGCTCATATGAAAGACATTTCAGTAATTTTTTTTTTTTTTTTTTTTGCAGTGCTGGGGATTTGAACCCAGGGCCTTGTGCTTGCAAGGCAGGCACTCTACCAGCTATATCCCCAGCCCAGTAATTTTTAATGAATCATAAGAACATCTTTCTTAACATAAGTTTGTTGAGCACTTAGTTTTTGTGAGACATTTATCAAAAGTTTATTGTTATGCTCAGTTATTTTCCCTTGTGAAATAGCCACACAATAAATTTTTATTATTTGACATAATAAAAGTTTTGATCTCACCACATGAGTTCATGTGCTTTTTGTATTATTGTATGAAATCTACATTACCTCAAAAATCTATATTTCATCTATTCCTTTAACTACCAGAAAACTAGGTAGGAAACTATATTTTGCAGTCAACTGCAATGGAAATGCTTCTATTTTAACATTATATTAGCATTTTAGTGAGAACATTTTATTTACCTATTATGCAAAAAGTTGACTCCACAAAAATTCTTTGTTTTTAATGGACATATAATGATTATATGTTTTTATGGGTTGCAGTGTGATGTTTTGATATATGTACTCATTATATAATAATCTACACATCACCTCATATATTTATCATTTCTTTGTGATGAGAACTTCCAAAATCCTCTCATACCTATTTTAAGATATTTGATATAGTAATATTAACCCCATGTGCAACAGAACAACAAAAGTCATTATTCATAACTATAACATTTCACTCATTGACAAAAATCTCTCAAATATAAATAAATTGTCTTTTATATTCATATTTAGTATATTAAATGTTTCAGAAATATACCTGATTCAAAAATACTTATTCATTTTAATTTATTATATCAGTGAGATATAATTTATCTTTACCTCGTTCAATGTAATTTTCATAGAAAATAAGCATTTCATTAAAAAAGACCCAAAGCAAAGTTGTTTAAATGTAGATGGATTCTCATTAGTAGAAATGAGAATTATTCTGTTTTATCATCTTATGCCAACCAACTCATTTCAGAATAGTTCCTTATAAATCTACCTAAATTCTTAAAGAACTCCATAAATCATCTCTTTTTTACTTTTCTTGAGCAAAACCATTCTGGACCTGCCATTAAGTATAAATAATGTCTTTATTTTCCATAAATTCTCAGCAGGACATATTTATGTTTGTTGCACTGACTATCAATATTCTTCCTCTTGTTTATATCTTCTGCTTCAGCATTTCTTTCAGTCCAACACATGGCCAATACAAAAATAATGGGTACCTTGTTTACCGAATCTTTTATCTGAAATTAATTTTATAGGCTTATTAACAGTGACCTAAAATTTTAGCCATAAGTATAAAATTTTAATAGCTTTCTTCCCCCAAATGCAATATTACTATTTATTTAACAGAAATGCTATCCTGTTTGTCTATTGTTTAACAAGGATATCTTTAAATATTACGTTTAACGTCTTTCATCAAATAAGAAACACTCTATTTCAATGCCTTCTTTCTTTTGTCGTCGCAGTACTGATGTATTTACATCATTATCATGTTAAGCTTAATTTTTTTTTTAGACACAGTGGGGAGTAGACAATTATACCATGGTTCATCACTGTAACCAATAAATGATTATAACACTACAATAGTATAATTAATGGAGAGAAAAATCAAAGAATTGGAACACATCCTGTTATAGCTTGTTTGAATGTTTTTTCATGCACATAGTTTATGGTTATTTATCCCCTGGCACAATTTAGAACCCCTGACCTCAAAGCCAAATAAAAGACATTATTTTTGCTCTTCTATGAAAATTTTCTCTTGATAGATTTAATTTATCTCAGGCCAGAGAAAGAAAGAAAACACATACATTTTATCTGATGATTCTCTTATTTAACGGAGTTTAAAATGCCATGAAGATGTGTACATTTCAGGAGTACACAATGATGTAAAATATTCTTTTTCAGTGCTTATACTGTTTAATTGTTGACATAAATTTCAAACATATCTCTAATTAACAGTTATTATGTCATTGCCTTAAAACAGATTCCAGTTGTTATGAATGATGTAATTTTTATATATTTAAGATAATGGCATTCCTTTTTATGCAATAAATTGGCATTACTAATAAAGTCATGCTCTGAGCCAACAATGATGAACAGCTCAAGTGCGTTGCTGGTACTTTCCAACTCCTTTTCCCCTGTCTCTCCCGTTCCTTGGTAGTCCTGAGAAACAATCTCCTCTTCTTCATTCACCCCAATTTGTTCTGTTTGTTCTTCTCTTTTTTTTTTTTTTTTTTTTTTTTTTTTTGTTCCACTTTTTTCCTTTCAAAGACAGTGCTCCTCTAAGAATGGATGCAATTGTCCAAAAGCCAAAAGGCACTGTAACAGCTGTATTTCCTTCTATTTCTTTCCCATTTAGTCCACAAGACAAACAAGTACACAGACAGATACGCAAATACAAGCTTTAAAAGGCTTGAATACATGCACATGCAAATATACAAGCTGGTTTAATTATTTGTGGTTAGTCCTGTCTAAACTTTTGTAAGAGTACCACTTTAAGTTTTTAAAAATTATAACACTATCTCCTAACACTCCAGAATTATAAAACATGCACACTAAGCAACTGATAGAAAATTCTGTAGTATAGATAATAGCTTTTCATTTGATGGAACCATTGATTTGAGTATGGTAAATTGCGTGAAACATTTGGGAAGAGAATAATGCTTTCTCAAATACTTTTATGATTATTTTTTGAATGCGTGCATTTTCATTTCAGACAAAGAGTTTGAAGTCAGATAGTCAAATGCATATCAATTAATGTTTATTTTCTGCAATATGTTGTTCATAGATCATTAAAATTGTTCAAGGTCTACAAACATTTTATCTAAGTTAAAATGCAATTGTCTGGCATTTAATCACTCTAGCAGAAACTAATGTACATGTTTTCTCGGTGCCTTTCAGAAGACTCAGACTATCAACTCACATAGATTCAAAGATACTGCTTTAGAATTATGTTCTCTTATGAGAGAGGAGGAATAGAACAGGTAAATTATTCAAACAGATGAAGGCTGTATTCAGAAGGTTTCTAATAAAATAACTACCATTTAAGGTAGAAAAAGTAAATACTTCCTAGAGAAGAATATGTGGGATAATTCTAACTATTATTTGAAGATAAGAATTAATCAAAATCTACTACATAATAATTTTGGTTGATCTTAACTGTCAACCTTATAAGTTTCTCTGCATGATAAATTAATTAATGATAAGTAGAACCCAGTTCAAAATGTCTATGTTTAGGTTTTCATAATTTTTTTCCAAGCTGAGTTTTATATCCCACTGAAAATATTTACATAGTTTATTACTCACAGAAAATTTGCCCTACATCCCATTCTGCTTTCAACCAACCAACACAATGTCACTCACCCTTCTTTAACCATCATGTGACTTCATACATCACTTTAATGACTAGTCAATTTTGGATGTCAATACCCTTATAACAGCATGCTGTGTTAATAGATGAATTGTGCTTTTTACAGTTTCATCCACTATCTTCCAGTGAGGCCAATATAGGTGGTATCAGGCCAGTGACTTCATTCTCACTGAATCTTCATGTTTGCCATTACTAATTGACTTTTTCTAATTTTCAATGCTACAACTAAAACATTTTCCAAAGCAGGTCTCAGGTATAATCAGGATGCTTGGACAATACTAATGGTATTTTTTCTGTTAGACATTAAGTCAATGGAACATATGTTTAGGAGTTAGAAAATCACCACCAAAACAAACACACAAAAAAAGAGAATAAAACAGTGCATTATTGCAAGGATAAGTCTAAAATCTAATATTTTGGTCTTACAGATTTATCATTCATCACATCCATATCACATGCCCAAATTATACCCGAATATATAATATTCCATGATACCTGTATTATTTACACACTTACCTAAACTGACTCGATCCTATGTGTATAATCTAGAACATCTTCCTTACATTAAAAAATCCATATGCTTATTTCCTATATTAGTTCTTCCATATTTATCTTAGTATTAATGACAAATCTTATACAATAATAATCGTATACAATAATAATAATAATCTTATACAATAATAAATTATCTAATACTTGAAATTGGTCACTAAGACAATTGCTTATTCTTATTGATGTTTTCTATACTTTAATTAAATACTACCTCAATAACTTTTTCTGGATGGAATTTGACTAAATACATGTTATGCTTTATATTTATCCCATTTTGAAAACATAATTTCATACTGTTTTACTTCAAAGAAAGAATAGTACATGTTTATTTTACTGTAATTTTCATGACTAGGAACTTGGAATTTCCATATCTAAAAATACCAATATACCCATAGAAAATAATTAAATATGTTTCGATTATTCTATTTAAATGTAATCTTTTGGCTATTTAAAAAGATTATGGTTGAAAATTTACCATATTGTGGCATATTTCCCACAAAATAATGTAAGTAAAAATGAAAATAGAACACAAATACAGGATCCAAGGCATAAAAAATATAGTTATAAGGAAAAAATACATTATAATAGTATCAGCTAATGTTTCCAATTTGTGCTTGGATTACAGGTAAATTTAATATTTGTCTTCATATATACACTTTTTAAATTTTCTATAATGCTATAAATATTTTTTCTCAATATTTTGGTGAAAATGTTTACATCTATGTTCTTAAGAGCTATATCTCTATAGTTTTTTTGTAATGCTTTTGTCTGGTACTACTTTAGGGTGATGCTGGACTCATACAATGAATAAGAAATTATTCTCTCAGCTTCTGTCTTCTGAAAGCATTTGTAGAGAATTGGGAAATTTCTTCCTCAAAATTTTGATGGAATTACCAGTGAACTGCTGTAGGCCTCATGCTTTCTGATTTGGAAAGTTATTAATAATGATATACTCCCTTCAATAGATGCAAACCTATTCGCATTGTCTCTTACTCCTTACTGTGAATTCTGGTAGATCATGCTTTCCAAGGAATTGGTTCACTTCCTCTAGGTTATAAAATTTGTGGGCATAGACTAGTTTACAGTATTCCATTATAATTTAACTTCTATGGGACCTGTAGTGAATTCCCCTTTCTTTTCTGATATTTCAAATTTTTGTTCTCCTTTTTCTTCTTTTTCTTTTGTTTAGAGGCCTACCAGTTTTATTCATCTTTCAAAGACACAGCTTTTGGCTTCATCGATTTCCCCTATTCAGTTACTGCCTATTTTCTTTTTATCATATGACATTTTTTTCAAACTAATCTTTCAGTGCTAAAATTCAAATGGGCCTATCAAAACTCCTCTGCCAACTCATATAGAGAATCCAAAGTTACTCGGGAGAGTTTATGAAGTTCTAGCCTTTGAATTGCAAAATTAAGCACAATATAAAATAATTTGTTTGCTCTAAACAATCACCAAATACACTTTTGTCGACTTAAGCCCTTTTATACAAAGAGTAGTTTCCAGACTTTTCTTTAAAGAAACCGATGAAGGAGTTTAGAATATGCCACCCAAAATATGCTTCTCTTGCATTTGGACTGTATTCAGTTAATGGTACTTGAGTAACCGCAGATTTAAGATCACTCTGACTTTTATTGTGTTTCTTACAAGGAGGAGGGGAAATTTCCACATAAGAAATGTTCTCCCTATACTAGAAGAAAAATAACATTCCGATCAAAGATGGGAAATTGAGACAAAGCAAGATGTGTTCAGACCCTGTAAAAATAACTCTTTCCTTCTTTTAGCCTCCTTGCCTAATTAACTTTTTCACAATTTATTGCTCATTGTCCAATTCAGTTTATAACCGTTTGACTCTAACTGCGTCTTTGGGTCTTTATTTTCTTATGAAGGCAGCTGTGCTAAATAGAATTTTCATTAAATAAATTCTCATGCTTCTCTCCTATTGACATGTTCTTTTGATTTAAATAGCTGGCCCAGTCAAGAATTTTTAAAAGATGGAGGTAGAATTTTGCCTCCCATAGACGTAGAAAAGAAAGGACAGGTACACAGCAAATAAAAAAGACAAGGAAGATTAAAACTTTTTTTTATTCACACCTGTGACTACTAGAATCAAAAATTTTCCAGATCAAAAGATCACCAAGGGGCTGGAGTTGTGGCTTAGTAGTAGTGTTTGCCTGGCATATGTGAGACCCTGGGTTCGATCTTCAGCACCACATATAAATAAATACGTAAAATATAACGATCCACTAACAACTAGAAAGTAATTAAAAAAAAATGATCACCAAGTGGGAAAGAGAAAACAGAGAAATCACACACACACACACACACACACACACACACACAAAGAGACAAAGAAAGAGAAAGAGAAAAAAATGTATTTGGTTCCTGGTTCTGGAGGCTGGAAGAGCCTGTCATTAGCACCTGCTGAGGAACTTTGTTCTGCATCTTGCAACACTGCATAGGATGAGGCAGAATTCAAACACTAGATGAGAGTGAAAAAGCAGATGGGGCAAGAATTATTTAAAATTAATTTTAACTTATTTTTTATTGTTTTTTTTTTATTATTGAACCCAGGTCATTATGCATGCTAAACATGTGCTCTACCATGTAGCTTCACCTCTACAGCCCAGAGTTCACTTTCATAACAACCCACTCTTGTGATAAAGAACCCACAACTACAATGTCTCTGCACCCATGATCTATTCATCTCTTATAGCCCACATCTCCCACTTACTATTGCCTTGGGAACAGTGTTTCCCATATATCAACTTTAAGGGAACACATTCAAACCAAAGTAATCTACGTTCCAGGTAGTATGATGAAAAAGAGTAAGAATGAGTCAAAGGTAAATG
This sequence comes from Sciurus vulgaris, assembly GCF_902686455.1. Taxonomy (NCBI): domain Eukaryota; kingdom Metazoa; phylum Chordata; class Mammalia; order Rodentia; family Sciuridae; genus Sciurus; species Sciurus vulgaris. The sequence goes on along the minus strand of NC_136470.1, from coordinate 33,215,801 downwards.
TTGATTATCTTTCAAGGAGTGGTCACATAAGCTTCTATTTATATTCCACTAAGCCATTACTTAGTCAATCAAATAGTCAGCAAAAACTATACATGCTATAATTATTTGAAAAAACAAAAACATGTATTTAAATAAATAGCAGCCCCTTCATCATGTTTTCTCTGAGGCCCCACCCAGAGATTCAAAGTAATTTGTGCCACTGGTAGCCGTACCCTTCCTTGTAAGAGACTGTAAGAGGAGCAAGGGCATCTCAGAAACTTCAAGTTTTTTTTTTTTTTTTTCTTGAGAAAAAGTTATATTTTAATAGTGGTCAATGTTTTAATTTGATTTGGAAAGTTGCTGTACTTATAACAATCCAAAATTTTGAAATGGCAGAAAAATCTGATTTTCAGGGTCAGGCAAATCCACAGTGTGCACAAATCATGCTCTGCTGCTATGAGGGGGATCCCCTGTGCTTGACCTGTATTGCTTAGTAACATTCCATGGAAACTGGGGGGATTTCCATGTTAAGATTATGTTTCAGGATTCAGGAAAATCTTATCACCAATTCTTTTCAAATTCTTCAAAATTAAGCCATAGATATTATTTAAAATGTTATTTGTTCACTCAAGTTTATTAAATCTCTTTTAGATGGTTGCATACCTTATCTGTAAGCATTGGTATACCTTATATATTCTGAGAGAGATTACCACATATACACATATAACTTGTTAATAAATGCTCTCTAGTATTCTCTCTTTGAAAAAATTATGAGTGGATTCTGTACATTTTACATAATTGATGCTATGAACTGGAAGCAATACTCTAAATATACCTTTCTTCAACTTTCACTTTGTGAACAAATTCAGCAAGTGTTTAGAATGGTTAAAAAAAATCATTATTTTGTAACTCCTAGGCACTTTCAACATCTCAGCAGAATTCTTGATTTATTCTTTAGTAGTACAGAGCCAACTCTGTGTTCTTCATATGCTTGATTACTTTTTAAATAATTAATGTCCTCATTGCCTTACTAAATCCTTCAATTCCTCAAAAAAATTTGATCATGCCAACAATACTTTCTGTTAATACTGCTTCTTTTCAGGAATACTTTTAGTTGAGGTAAGTAAGTCTTAAAGGTAGTTTGGTTACAAATCTACTCTTTGTTAAATAAATAGAAAATAATCCAGTAGGGAAACAGAGACAAAATTGATAATTGGACCGTTAGAATTTTTTTTAAAACATAAGCACATTCCTGGAGAACAAACCCATATTTTTAAAAAACCTAGGATTTACTTCTAATTATCAAGCTCTGATCTGTTTGTATGTTTATTTACATGTATCACAAAGAGGAAAGCTGAATGAAAAGATGTGAATTTGTGTCCATTACTTATACATCTACCTTATCACATTCTTCCATTTAATCTGTACATCTAACTTACCTATGTATCTTTTTGTGATAATTTCTTTAACCAATAATAAAAGCAGATAAGCAAATGAGGAAAATGTATGAAAGGAAAATAATGTGATTTCATTGTATAATCACACCTGATCTTATAGTGTTGATGTATATTCTTCTGTTTATTACTATTCTCGTGTCTACTTGTAGTCACTACTTGTAGTCAGAATCTATATACTTCAGAATACATAGAAGTTTGTTTCAAAGAATACTTTGTGCACAAGTCTTCAAAAGTTTATGTATATATATGTGTATACATATATATACACACATACATGATATATACATATATACATACTATTTTCTCTCAGTGGAATAGTATATATATAAATGTACATGTATATGTATATACATTTATTATATGTGAATTTATATATATATAAATACTATATGCATATATATATATATATATATATATATATACTATTCCACTGAGAGAAAATAGTACAAATTGAAATATTTCCTAATTGGTTAAAATTTAGGTGGCTCCATAATTTGATATTTAAAATAATGCAATGAACATCTTCAAATTTTTAACAGCTAATTTTTTAAGATAAAGATTTTTCACTTAAAGAGAATAAATTTACAAATGTTATTTTTAAAATATTGACTATTTGCAATGCAATCTCATTCAATGAAATTAGACATAATTATTTTCCATGTTTACAAGTTAATTGATGTAATACACCCTATTGTGCTTATTGTTAAGTAACTATGTAAATGTGTTTCTGTTTACAGTTCATGCTTCTTAGTTATGTTCCTTTTCATAAAGCTTGTAATTTCATAAAGCTTAGAACTCTTAAAACTGTTAAGATATTACTTCTTTATATGTCACATTATGACATACAATTTTACAGCTATTCATCACATCATATTATGTTCTTTTGTGTTTGTTTTTCCACATTAAAGTCTTATAGTTTTACATAAAAAATACATCTATATATTCTTTATAATAACTTCTAGTCAATACTTTGATACATGCTATTCCTTTCTACATGATCCATAATATATAATTTTGATATTTTTAAAATATATTAACAACTTCAAAATTAAATCCAATGAACTTGATTTTTTGTCATTTGTATGAGCAAAGTATGTATCCATATTTTTTTCTAAAATGACTATTTTTAATTAGGTTTTATAATCTGCAGAACAGATGATTAATTGATACATTCATCCATTTACTTGGTCATTTTTAACACTTTTTGACACACATTCTGAACTTTACATTATTGGACAATGAAAAGAATTGTCCCTTAAATTTTTCTTAATCACTCAGGTGAAATCCCTGTTACACCTGCCTACCTGACACCAGTTATCACTGGTTTTGTCCTCAGCATCAGGGAAACCCATCTGGGTCAGGGTGGCACTCTGAAATTTCATTTATGAACATTTATTAGGACTTTCTCCTGCTTCTCTCCTTTGCCCCTAAATTCCTTTATTCTCTATCCAAAGAAATAATCCCAATATGCTTCTGTAATCAATACATCCCTTTCTGACTTTTTCATCCTTATGGAAGAAGAAGAACATAAAAAGCAATAGCTATCAAAAGCAAATATTGATCAAGCCAGGCACAGTGGTGCTGTAATCCCAGCTGCTCAGGAGGCTGAGGCAGGAGGATCTCAAGTTCAAAGCCAGACTCAGCAAAAATGAGGCACTAAGCAATTCAGTGAGACCCAGTCTCTAAATAAAATACAAAATAAGGCTCAGGATGTGGCTCAGTGGTCAAGTGCCCCTGAGTTCAATTCCTGGTACCCTGCCCCCCCCAAAAAAAAACGAATTGATCAATTTCCCACTCAAAACAATAGAAGGTGGTGATGATTTTATGTGATCTCAATCTGAAGATCTTTCTGAAACCAGTATAGATGCTTCTTTTTCATGGTTCACTTGAAGTTGGTGACAGTGCCTGACAAAGTAGAACTTTGTAGAACACTTGGAACATAGCCTAAGGAGGCACTTTATCTAGGTGCCACCTTCTTCTAGCTCTGACCTACTTTTGAGATCAAGTTAGTTAAAGTATCTCAGACATCAGGGTGTCATCTTTTATTCATTTGAATTAGAACTGATGAGAAAACAATACAAATCCCCATGCTATTTCTAATTTGTTATACAGGATTCACTATTGTGCCTCTTTTCTTCACCTCTACTTCATCTCAATTATTCACTTAAGCAGTTTTATGGTTCAATTCCTAAATACAATCTAATAAGATTCTAAATTCTAATAACATTCATTACTTATTCTTATAAACAACAAAAATAGATGTTAGCGTTAGGATGAGAACAGGCATACTCCTCTGAGTACAAATAAGCAGTAAGGAAAAGTGATAGTATTGGAGTAGGCAGGGACTAACAGGCAAGGCCGTGGCATTCAGTCCAAGGAATCTCACCGGGGATGAAATCTGTCTTCTGGGAAAGTTGAAAGCTGTGCAGAGATATAGTCAAAGTAGTAAAACAGCAAAAATTGTATCACCACATTGCAAATATAAATATACTCACATTATTCCATTTTAGTAATACAAACAAAAGAAAAACAAACAAAAAATATAAACAAAACTAGTACTTGCCAATTGCTCATTTTCACTCCAGTGTTCGAGAGAGGAGGTAACAGTCCCCACAAACAAATAACTCACCAAGTGACACAATAATTCCATTTTTATGATTTAAGTACAGGGGAAAAGACAATTACATATACTTAATTTTTCCTGACACTAAATTATCAATAGTAAAATGATTCTCCCTACCGTGTTTTAGATTGTAAAGCCAATGGCAACACAAAAGGCCTCGTACATTTTTTTCTGTATCTTCAGTGCCTCACTCCAGATCCTACATTTAGAAATGAGCTATTTCTACATAACTTCTTGCTAATCTTAATCTCCCCATAATCACGTCAGTGTTGTTCAGGTCTGTGGAATTTTCTGCACTCCTCAATAACAGGCTTATTTCTGTGCTCTACTTTTAGGTATTTTGGATTTTTCCTTTCTTTTTCTATAATATAAAGGAAAGGAAAGGAAAAAAAAAAAAAAACCACCACTATTCCAATGGGATGTATTAAGTTGGCATTTAGTAGTTCACATTGGATTAGTAATAATTAAATCAGAATTCACAACTAAGTTCCACTAATTTTGAATCAGGCAGAATTAAGGGAAGCTGCTGAATTGAATGCCCTACATATTTACTGAATTTGTTCAAAGTTTCATTGATTTGTTATGTTCTGTATTGAAAAACTTAAGTCTTTCATAGGTCTCATTTTTTAATTTTTACTTTTTTGAAAAACTCAATATATACCATTAATGGAGGTTCTCATTGCCTCAGCTTCCTTCTCCCCATTCTCTCTGAATTTAGTGAGAATACTAACAGGATCTACAATTTAAAAACCAAACAAAATGCAACATTTTCCCTTTCATTTTAAAAATAATTGATGTTCTTAAAAGAGGTTAGAATAAAGAGAAAGGTATCTATATTTTTGTTATAATTATTTCCACAAGATAGAATTCTGAAAGCAAAATTACATATCAAAGATCATTCAATGTTTTAAGCTAATATTACCAAATCACTTTTCAGAAAAACTGAAAGAAGTTATATTTCTAATAAAAGAATCTCCATTTTGTAATTTAAAAAGAACTTCTCTAATTGCTTATAAACACTTGGTAGTGTGAAGAAACTGTTCATATGTGCTCATGTTCTCACAAATATCATTATAGCACCATATAAGAAATGCATGGTATTCAAAAAGAAATTCTAGAACTTATACATACTAAAACATGTATGAAAATAAAGTATTTATTAATAGCCTTTCAAGCATTATTTCAAGGCTAACATTTTAAAATAAGTTCCAATTCCTTTCCCTTTGAATTTTAATTCCTTCCATAATGAAAAGTCATTTTTTAAAGTAACTACACAACATTCTGTTTCAGACAGAGGCTGACAGAAATTGAAGGACAGAAAAAGTGATGCTGAGATAGTGTGGAATGAGTGATAAATTGCATCTTCAACTTATCACTAGTTACATTCCTGTGTCACTAATAAATCTGATTTGAAATCTATTAAATTTGGTTGGACATTATAAAATGTAGCCTCAACAAAGAGAGATTTTTTAAACTATGTGGCTAACGATTTATTTGTAAAACATACATACATCTATAAATAAAACCTGCTATTAAAACAAAAAGCATTTACCTGATATTATGGTTTAGATATGTGGTATCGCCCAAAAGCTCATGTGTGAGACAATGCAAGAAGGTGAAATAATGAGGTTATGATTTAATTCAATGGATGAATGAAATCCCCGATAAGGATTGACTGAGTGGTAACTGAGGGCAGGCAGGGTGTGGCTGGAGGAGGTAGGTCATTGGGGGTCTGGTTTGGGGGTATATATTTTGTATCCAGTGAGTGGAGTCTCTCTCTCTGCTTCCTAGTGATCTCTTCAGCTGCTTCCGTCCACCATACCTTTCCCTCATGATGTTCAGCCTGACTTCAAATCACCTTGGAATGGAGCTGGTTTTCTCTGGACTGAAACCTCTGAAACCATGAGTCCCAAAATAAACTTTTTCTTCCCTGTTATTTTTGACAGATCTTATGGTCACAGCAGCAAAATGGCTGACTAAAATACCTAAGACATTTTTATAAAATATATATAGCCAGAATGCATTTGTCATGTTTTCATAATTTCTGGAGAATTTTGTTTCCCTGAAGACTTTAAGGATCTTAAGAAATTTTTTTTTCCTATTTAAGTGATTGCTTAGAAACTTAAGATACTTATTTCAAAGTCATTTTAGGTCTCTTTCCTGCCACAACTTCTTCTTTTATTAACAATGCACTGAAATTCCAAATTTGTCGATGCCCAAAACATTTAGGAGGAAAAACTGACCTGAGTTGTTGACAAAATATGATACAATTTGGATTACCTCTGCTTATAACACTGATTTACATAAATTCTAGACATTATAATTTAAAGATGGCATTTGAGAAACCTAATTTGATTACAGTTGACAGTATCATTTTGTTGTCCTTGAGAAAATGGGGTATAACTTAAATTTGCATCTTAGGTTTTATTTCTATAAAAAGGAAAATCTCTATGCATTTGATTAAGATGATTAAAGTGCATATTTCAATGAAATATTTTGGAAGTTTAATTTTCCTATGTTTTTCTTTTGAAAGTTTTATTTATTTTGATAAACATTGTATATGTCGTGCAACATGATGTTTTGACATATGTGTACATTCCAACTAGCATTATTTCATATATTGGTCATTATTTTCTGCACTATCTCAGCAATTTTTAAGTATGCAGTATTTTGCTATTAACGATAACCATGTGATTATACAATAAATCTTTTTAGTGTAGTTCTTCTATCTAATGGAAGTTTTGTATATTTTCACTATAATCTCCCCAATCCTCCCACCCCAACCTCTGGTAACTGCTGTCTACTCTTAGCTTATATAAGATTGATATTTGAGCTGGAGATATAGCTCACCTGGCAGAGTGCTTGTCTTGCAAGCACAAGGCCCTGGGTTCAAATCCTCAGCACCACATGCACACACACAAAAAAAAGATTGATATTTGGATTCTGCCTGTGTGTTAGAACATATATATATATTTTTTCCCATGTCATTTAGAATCCAGCTGCTATAATAGTTATGAGATAGTCCCTGAATATATTAGTGATTTCAAGGATTACTCAACTAATTTAGTTTTCTTCTACTTGCTACTCTTTCAGGACACTAAATAATGGAACCCACCTCTCGGTTTTTGTGTTAGTCACCTTTCTGTCACCATAGTAAAACACCTGGGAAATCAACTTAAAGGAAGAAAGAATTATTTTGGCTCCTGTTTCAGAGGTTTCAGTCTAGAGTCAATTGGCTTCAGTGTTTCTGGTAGAATGTCATGGTGGATAAGGCAGAGCAAAGCCCTTACCTCATAGCAGCCAGGAAACAGAGAAAAAGAATAATGGGCTGGAACAAGAAGCACCCTTCTGGGGCATACCCCCCAGTGAACTGCTTCCACCAAAGGGGACCCGCCTTCTTTACTTTCTACTGCCTACCAATGATGCCATCAAATTACAAATCCTTCAGTGGATTAATATACACTGATAAGGTTAGAGCACTCACGATCCAGTGTCCTTCCAGAAACTGCACCTTTGAATATTGCTGCACTGGGGACCAAGCCTTCAACAAATGAGTATTTGGGGGACATTCCAGATCTAAACCATAGCGGGTATTTTCCTCAGCATCCTAACTGGTTTCACCTAAATCATTCTCTAACTCCACACCAGGGTAGAGAAATAAATATCCCAATTTATTTACAACATTTTCTTTTCATAGTGTCTCCGGCCCCGCCCACGGCAACAATTGCGCGGGTATTTATTGGAGGCAGACTGGGAATAAACTACTTTTCCTATATTCACTAATTTATAGAGGAAAAGAGACTTTGAGAAGAAGAGATGCTTTGCTTAGAGGTTAGAGGAAGAGAAACTTTGCTTATCAGGAAGAGAGACTTTGCTTAGAGGAAGAGAAACTTTGAAAGATAGGCTTTGCTTATAGAGAGACTTTGCTTATCAGGAAGTTTTTAGAGAAAGAGAGGCTTGCTACGCTTATCAGAGATCTATTTCTTCTTAGAGTTGCATCCCACATCCTGTGAACTAGGTGCTATCTATCTGAGGGCTAGCTGCTTCTTCTCTCCGCTAGCTGTTCTGCTTACTGCTGCTAATTGCCTTCCGCCTACTGCCCGCTTATATTCCCTCCAGGAGGCGGAGGGCGGGGCCACGCCAGTTGAGATCAGGCCAGGAACCAGCTGCCCTATGACGGCAAAGGTCAAAAGGAGCAGGCATGAACAGGAGCACTCGGGAACACCTGTGCAGGCGGTGTGTGCTTGGACTTAATTGAATACGGCCAATGATAAATCACCTGAGTGTGTTTATGTTAATCAACCTCCTCACCTACCATGTGATCAAAACAACCTCCGGCTGGCTGCCAGGCGCCATCCTGGTGCAGCCCACATGGCACAGCCCCCAATAGTCTCCTTTGTCTCAGGAAAAGCATGACCTTATATAACTGTCACATTCTGATCCATACCTAATTCTCCAATCCTGCACATGGACACTACCTGCTTTGAATTTTCACTGAAACACGTCACAACTCCTGGTATTTCCTCTAATCATGTCACATTCTTTTTGCCCCTTATCCTGGGCTGTTCTTCCCTTCTGTCAAGAACAATCTCCCGCTCAATCTCGTTGTCTTTTGGATAATTCCACTCTTCCCAGAGTCATCAACTTTAGAGTTCTATCTACCTGAAAGTTTTTTCTTACTCTTAAAAAGCACAATCTGTTTCCTCTATAAATATTCAATTATATCTGTTTCCCTCTCTGGAAGGTATACTTAATGAAGGAACAATTCAAAACAGTTTTGCTCTCTGATCTCCAACAAAAGTAGGAACAAAAATATTTTTCATGAATGGAAATCAAAAGAGCAAATGAACTATTTGATCACTTGAAATGGAAACACCTGGTCCATGGACACCTACTTTAATGTGCAGCAGAATATCACAATTTGTGCCTTAAACACTTGGCAACTATAATATGCTGAGATTTCTTTTCTAGAAAGTTTGCACTAGTTATTAAAAAGGAACTGCCTAACAAGATTACATGGATGAAATTAACAAGAAGCTGGTTAACATAATTAAGAAAACAATTTCCAAATACTTAAATTCACATTAGCAGCACAGTTGGCCTCGAAAGAGAAAATGAGTCTGTTAATTTTATGATTTGATTTGTACTGAGAAAACTAATTTTCTCATCCTGGCACTCAACGTGAAATAGTAGTGATATATTTTCCATTCTCAAATTTACATCTAATGAAACAAATAGCTACAAATCTATATTTCATAGATATAGGTGACTACATATTCTTTAAAAATGGCTATATATTTCATATCAACTACCATACAATGAAAAATGTTTCACACCTTTTCTTTAATTAGCATGTACTATTATTAGACTTATAAGTTTTAGAAAGTTAGATTCTTTATTTTCTACCTTTGGGGCCTGGTATGTAATGACTTTGGAAAGGGGCAGAGGTAGTACTAATTCTCCTGATATTTTATTTTATGACATTAGAAATTCTACAGTTAGGTTGCTATTTGGGTTAGAGATCATCTCATTAATGCAAAATATTATAAAATACAGAGGTTTGCTCTCAAGTGAGTTGGTGATTCACAGACCTGGATTCATATCCTGCAGTTGGCTCTTTCTGTACAAGGGCAAATTATCTTTATTAAAGCCACAGTTTCTATGCCTCAAAGAGTAATACATCTTACAATTGACTGCGAGAATGGGTAATTATACAGGCAAAGTGCTGGAACATAGCAGACAGACTGTAAATAGTAGGTATTTTTAAAATATCATTACCTAATATTACCTTAGTTTTCATTCTTTTTATCTTATAACCAACAACAGAATATGATTGGGATATTTTGTGGGTACTGTGACAAGTGAAAAATTAAGTCATAGATCTAGATCTGAGGCCTTTCCAATTCAGATAATATTCAATGAAGACGTGAATAAAAGCAGGGTAATTGAGGAAAATAGTACTATGCAGCTGAAAGTCAGTATATCAGTACTAGATAATAAGGGATTACATGTTAGGACATGCCAAGTTGAAAGGTTTATTTGCATTAGTTTTCTATTGGTACTGGAACAAATTACCACAAATTTAGTGGCTTAGGGCTTTGCAAATTTATTATGTTACATTTCTGTAACTCAGAAATACTCAGTCACAGTGAATTAAGATCAAAGCGTCTTTGGGGCTGCATTCCTACAAGGAGGCCATGGGGAGAATCCATTTACTTGCCTTCCAACAACTTTGAAGGCAGCAGTAGAGAGCAGAGTCCTTGTCAGGGCTTTCTCTCTGGCTCTCATGGATCCTCACATCTCTCTCTGAAGTTAGTTGGGAGAAATCCTGTGTTCCTACCGATTTGAATTATCACATCAGGTCTAGATGTGATGGATTTGTGTCCATCATAAAGTCCCTAATGTTAATCACATCTGTGAAGTTCCTTTATCCACATAAGATACCAGCCTACAGGTTCCTTGGATCAGAACACTGATGTCTTTCTGGAGGGGTAGGGGGAGCCAACATTCCTCAATCTACCACGAAACACTTTGTAAAAAGAATTTATCACAATTTTGCCAGAATTCAAATAAATTATTGATTAATAGTCGGTGATGTTTATTATTTAAAACAATTTATTTTCATTTTGGAAGAAAATTCATTAAATAATCACTCAATGTTTGTTCTACAACTAAAGAAAGAATAATTATTTTATCATTAGGAATTTTTTGGATTTCATTTATATAAACTGTCCTTTATCCAATTCCCAATAAGATTTTTATTTGAAAATTCATATCAAAATATTTTCTTCATAATACTTGTTATAACTATTTAGCCATTTTCTCACCAAAATGTGTTTAAAACAGGAAGATGCAAATCTACACTTTATAGTTCCATAAATGTAAGGATAACTCTGCATTGGTGACAAATAAGATAGCCCTGTTATGTAATAAATTGAAGGGATGATTGTAGGTAGAAATGGCAGTTTCTTAGAATAACTATTTAACTAATTGTACCCTCTACTTCTTCTTACCTTTTTTCTTTTAAGAGACTAAGTACTTCCTGTTTGGTCTTTTTTTTTTTTCCTCATAGGGGAAAAGAAGATAGTGATTAATGTTTACCATGACTCTACATGTGCACCTATATCTCACTTATTTCTTATAGGAAACTAATATAGCAAATTTACTATTCTTCCTTTAATGATAAAGAAACACTTGAGAAAGGCAATGTGTCCAATAATACAAAACAAAAAAGATATATTGGTATTCTGCTCACATTTGTAAGGTTCCAAAGAGTCAAATTTCTAAGTAAATCACAGCATCTAATTATTTGAAACAAATCACTTTTGCTTACTATCTATGATGCCAAATTAATATTTTGGAACATTTATTAGTTTTCATGTGTCTGCTACAAGTATTGTAAAATCAAATCTTTGAGGCTCTGTATCATTTACAGTTTTTGGTTTTGTTTTGCAGGTTTCATTTATTGCTTTCTAAATTAATACAAATTAATTGAATCTTTTGGTGACCATACATAAAATATAAACACTCATTAATTCAAAATGATATAGTGGAGAAACTGAAACTTGATAAACTGGGATAGCAGAATAATTCAGAAGACACTCTAATTATAAATCAGTGAAGACCTCACAAAACAATTGGTAAATTAAGAATAATATAATAAGTGTTGAAAATGATGGTGTCTGGCTAGGCCTGGTGGCCCACATCTGTAATTCCAGTCACTCTGGAGACTGAGGGAGGAAGATTGAAAGTTCAAAGCCACCTCTAGCAATTTAGGGGAGTCGTAAGCAAGTTAATGAGACCCTATCTCAAAATAAAAATGAAAAAAGGCTGGGGATATGGCTCAATGTTTAAGGGCCCCTGGGTTCAATCCCAGGGAAAGGGAAGGGAAGGGAAGGGAAGGGAAGGGAAGGGAAGGGAGAAAGGAGGAAGGAAGGAAGGAAGGAAGGAAGGAAGGAAGGAAGGAAGGAAGGAAGGAAGGAAGGAAGGAAGGAAGGAAGGAAGGAAAGGGGACGGGAGGGGAGGGAAGGGGAGGAGAGGGAAGGGAAGGGAAGGGAAGGAAAGGAAAGGAAAGGAAGAAGGAAGAAGGAAGAGGAAGGAAGGAAGGAAGGGAAGGAAAGAAGAAAGGAAAGGAAAGAAGGAAGGAAGGGAAGAGAAAAGAGATTTTATTAATTTTTTATGTTTTATTTATATGCGTATATATAGCCCACTTACTTTCATTATATACTATAATGGAGTTAGCATCAGGGGCATGGCTTTGGGGTATATATTTTGTATCTGGTGAGTGGAGTCTCTTCTGCCTGATCATCATGTGAGCTGCTTCCCTCTTCCACACTCTTCCACCATGATGCTCTGCCTCACCTCCAGCCCCCAGAAATGGAACTGGCTATTTATAAATTGAGTCCTCTGAAACCATAAGCCCCCAACTTTTCCTTCTGTAATTGTTCTTGTCAGGTCTTTTTGGTCACATCAGTGAAAAACCTGACTAAAACAGAGGCTATAAACTGCCTTAGAAGCATTGAAGGTATGCTTCAATATGTTCACAGGGTCCCTTAAGAAAGCCTGGCAGAGATAGGCAGTTAGAGAAATTTCTGTCTTATGATTAGCTGACCATGAAGTTAAGAATAGAGACTTTAGAGATCATATAAAGGATAAAGTCATTACAGAATTAGTTCAGAAAATCAATAGTGACAATGATAAAATAAGTGACAATAAAAAAGAGTATTCATAAGAACCTCTAGAATGTGGGGGAGCATCTTTTTTCCAGAGTTTCCACATTATATTATTTTAAAAGTTTGTTGTTTTGTAATCAAAAATTATGAGTTAAGTCGGGTGCCCATGACTCTAGTTCCAGCAATTTGGGAGGCTGAGGAAGGAGAATCACAAGTTCAAGGCAAGTCTCAACAACTTAGGAAGACCCTCAGTGACTTAGCAAGACCCGGTCTAAAAAAATTAAAATTAAAAAAATAAAAAAACAGAAATGGGCATGTAGCTCAGTGGTAAAGCACTGCTGGGTTCAATTCCCAGTACCCCACCCCAAAAAATTAAGAGACAAGAAAAGAAATAATGTATGATCAAACACAGGAAGAAAATCATTCAAAAGAAACTTTCTCTAAAGAAGCACTCACTGGACAAATTAACTATTTTTAATATGTTAAAAGAACTAGAAGGAAACTTCATATAAAGAAAGAAATAAAAAGTAAGAAAATATATCCCACCAAATAGAAAATATGAATAAAGAGAGAGAGATAGGAAAGAACCAAATAGAAATCTAGGAAATGAAAAATAAAATAACCAAAATTAAACTTCACTGGAGGGAAATAAATAGCCAAGTTTAAAAGGAGAATCAGGCATGAATATAGGTCAGGGGAGATTTTCCAGTCTGAGAAACTAAAAGCAGAAAACACTAAAGATAAATGAATAGAGCTTAGAGACCTGTAGGACATTATCATGAATACCAATACATACACCTGGGCATCCCAGGAGGAGAGCAGAGAGAAAAATATACAGAAGGAACAGTGACTAAAAACTTCCAAACTTGAAGAAAAACATCAATGTTCCCTTCCAAGAAGCTTAATGTGTTCCAAGCAATATCAGTACAAAAAGGTATTTACCTATGCACATAATATTGAAACCCAAAGATAAAAAGACTCAGTCATCAAAGTAGCAAAAGAGGACCACTCAACAATTATAAGTAGCCTCACTAATGTTAATTATGGTAATTATAATAGACTTAAATTTTCTCTCCTTCAGATTAGGCAAGCATTTCTTATACGTGGCGTGGAAAACACACCGATAAAAGATAAGATAGATAAACTGGACTTCATCAAAATGAAAGGCTTTTTTATACTTCAAAGAACTTCACCAAGAAACTGCACAGATAATACAGAGCATGAAAATGTATTTTCAAACTACTTATCAGAGAAAGAATTTATAGCCAGAATATAAAAAGATTACTTATGAATCAACAATAGAAGAAAGATAATTCAAAGAAAATGGATGAAGGATTTGAATGGACATGTCTCCAAAATACATCTACCAATACTCCAGAAGCACATAAAAGCATGCTCCACATCCTTGTTTCTTGGAAAAGTTTCATTAAAACCACAAGGAGATACCACTTCACATGCACAAAGCTGGAGATAAGGAAAAAGGTGGACAAGAACTAGTACTGGTGAGGATGTAGAGAAATTAGAATCTTCATATATTGATGCTGAGGACATAAAATGGTACAATTACTTTGGCAAAAAAGTTGGCAGTTTTGGAGTTACCATATGACCTGGAAGTTCCATTCTTAAGTATAAATCCAGAGCTGGAAGCACATGTTCACACAAACTTTTTACAGGGACAGCATCATTTTCATAGTAGACATAACATAAATTTGTTCTTTCAAAATTTAAAACTCAAGTCATTTTTAGTATCTTCACAAAATTATGTAATAATAATCTAATTTCTAAACATTTTTGTCACTACATAAATGATTCTGGAAGCAACCTAAATACATATATCATGTTTTGAAAGGATACATAATGTAAGCATATCCATGCAATGGAACATTATATAGTCAAAAATAAAGTGCTGAAATATGCTACATGAATGAACCATGAATACACATGCTAAGTGAAAGAAAGTCAACATGATAGAAAGATCCACAGAGAAAATAGACTAGTGATTGCCAGGAGTAATTACTAATAGGTTGGGGCTTCTTTGTGTGATGACAAAAACATTTTGAAATTAGATGATGGTGATACTTATATAACTGTGAAGATGCTGAAAAGGACTTAGCTATAAACTTTGACAGGGTAAATTTATGTTATGTAGTAATAAAACAATTTTGGGTTTGTCAACCTGACTTCACATGTGTATGTACTTGATCTTATTTTTGTATATTTTATTTATCAGAATAAAATATCATTATGCATTTTTTTCAATTTTATAAACAATAGGTTATGAAACAACAGATTCATCGTGTTAGGATTTTATCCCAGGAGAGAAGGAGAGGAAGAAGGGAAAGATAAGGTTCAATAAAAACTTGCTAAATTCCCTCAGATGGATAAGAAACACATTTCACAGTAAATCTGGACACATTAAACTATCCTGTTTTGTTCACTTGAAATGCAAGGGTTCTCAGCTTTAGCGAGGATAGAAAACAATCAAACATGCTGAATTATGCTCTCATGTTAATCAGTGGGCAAAAATAAGGCATGGACTATAGATTTTTTTCAATATCCTAAGGCCAATATGGTCAAAAATACTTCTGAAGCAATCACTATATCCTTATATGTCTTTTACTTTTACACGTTTGAATCAGATTATAACTTTGATTCTGAGTCTCGGTTCCCTTTCTTCAAGAGTCCCACATAACAACTTGAAAACACTCTGAATTCCGAATTATGCAACCTGGTTTTCTTTCCTGTTCTTCCAGTGGCTAACTTTACAAGTATTTGTTTTTTAATGATCTTTATGTTCTTTAAAAACTTTTCGAAAGTAAATAAATGTAAGAGATGCAATTACTCCCATTTAAGGACCCTATGCAATAAGCTCATTCTATTTTTTCTTATTATTCAGAAGCACTCCCTAAAATCTTCCTATACAATTTATAAGGTGTGTGAGTGAGTGTGTGTGTGTGTGTGTGTGTGTGTGTGAGAGAGAGAGAGAGAGAGAGAGAGAAAGAGAGAGAGAGAGAGAGGAGAGAGAGTTAGAACAAGAGACTATCTTTGGGGATGTAGTTTTTCTTAAATTGACACATAGACATTAGAAGAGATAGTAATATAGCATTCTGTACAAATAATAGAGAAAAGTGCACCTTTTCCCAGATTGACTATAGTTAGATGGATCTCATATGATTCCAGGAGGCTCTCAGAGAGAATTGTACATATCCTGTTTTCATTTATGTTCCATTCTTAAGAACTGTTTCTTGCTGAATTAGGCAACCAGGTTAAAATTGGTAAGAAGCAGAAATTAGAAAAACCTATGCTGTTAATAGAACTCATATACCCTTATTTATATTTCTTAATAGTTACTGCCCTTTTTCAAAAGATGTACCTTTTAACTCTTCTTTTTAATTTCAGAAAATATATGAATCATGTCAATTTTTGAGCTAAAAGTGCTGATGATTAGTGTATGAGAATTAGCATATTGGTTTTGCTCATAGAAAATAAGTTTCTGAAAAAATGATATTAGGTGCCTTTAGGAATTTGTCTGCTTAATTGAAGATACAGTATTAGGATTTTTTTTATTTATTTGATATAAACTCTAACAGAATATTCAATGCCTGAAGCAGAGATTTACTTTAAAGGAAGAAAATTGCATTTTCTTTGATTGGTTCATGTTCTGCTGAATTCTTAGAATATTAAAGCCCCTAAGTTTGAATTTTAAAATACTGTTAGGATAAAAGTGACTTACATGCACAGTAACAATGTAATAGAAGAATAAACTATTGATGGTTTACTTCTAGATGGCACACAATATAAGTAAATAAGAATTTTTGTAATATTACATAGTTTTCTTGATAGGGTTATGGATTCCATGATATTTTTAATGATATCCATTGTCTCTTTCATTGTCTGTGAATAGCACTATCTGTACAAAAGTCTTCTTCAAGTATTTTAAAGCATCAAAAGAAGCCCAGTGCTCCAGGAGGTTAAAACACCAAGGAAACTCCAGGCTCCCATGTCTCCTTTGAAAGAGGTTTTGGTTCTAAATGTGCCCTTTTCCTTTTCCCCTACCTTGTTATTACTATGTGCAACACAACCATCAGAATTAATCCAGTTATATCCTTTGTGCCTCTTGATACCAACTAACATCCAGATTCCATGCCCTTGTGTATTTTCCATGGATCCAACTTCAAATTTCCCATTCCAACTCTATACCCACTCATTTTCAACTTCTACTTCTTTTCACAGTAGCCTCTGGTACTTCCCATTATAGACAATTTTCTGTATCTATTCAACTGCTTCTCTACAAGATCATTTTACTTTATAGCTGCATTCAAAGTCTGGTTCTCCCTTAAGATCATTAAAATGGACTGTGTTGTTGTGCATCGTGGCACACCTCTATAATTCCAGAGACTCTGGAGCTGGAGTAAAGAGAATCACAAGTTTAAGATATGCATAATCAGAAAAATGGGAGATTACACTCCATTTACGTATGATCTATCAAAATGTATAAATGCATTCTACAGTCATGTATAACAAGCTAGAACAAATTTAAAAAATTTTTAAAAACACTGAACTGGGCGACTTAGCAAGATCTTGTCTCTAAATAAAAAATGGTATGGGGGTGGACCCTAGTGGTAGAGCACCTTTGGATCAATCCCCAGTACTGAAATAATAATAATAATAATAATAATAATAATAATAGGCAGGGTTCACTCTCAGTCCCACAGTTTTAATAGCACAGAGACTGGAGATAGTGTACATATCTTCCTGTTTAGTTTTTGACACATTCAAAGTCATTTCCGGGCACATCTTTAAGCCATCTGTGTTCATACAACTACCACTCCTTTATTGTTATGTTCTGGTCCCTTCTTTTGTACTTGAAGACTGTAGCATATCTCCCGTCAGTCAGTCTACACTATTCTACCCTATCTCTGAGTGATTCGGGTCCACATCAGTAAAGGATCCTTCAAATAAAACTGTTCTTGAACTTGTCTCCTTCAAAAATCTTGCTGACGCTGCACCTAACCACTGTCTTCAAGTCATTTCCAACAACTTATTCTTTAACAGCCTCAATTTCAAGTGTCACTTGTTGACCAGTTTCTACAATTTACATTGCAATTACTCTATCATCTGAACTCTATAAATTTCTTGACACCCTATCAGAGACCCTACAGTCTTTCGTTTTAAATCTCTTTCCTTTCTCATTTGCAAATCACATTGTCCATCTTTGCCTAGGTTATGTTCTGTGGTCCATTATTCTAATGCACATGCTCTTAACCTCTTGGTTCTTTTCCCTTAGACTCACTCTCATGGAATACTGCAGACCTTGTTAAATGCAAGGTCCCCTTCTATGTACCTTCTATGTCACAGTTGAATGTGACAGAATAAAACACAATCCAGTTTACTGGCCTCCACTTATAATCTATGACTCCTCATATTAAGTAGATACTTTATAGTGACCAAAAATGAAAATCATTTCTCCAGTTCACTTACCCAATTTTTAATATTTGTTCCATATCTTTAACTTTCTCTTATTGTGCCTCATACCCCTTTTACCTCTCAGATGATAATTGATTGTTATAAAACAATTGGGAGAAAATTTCAGGAGAAAATTTCTATTAGCATTCACCAGCACATCTACACAAGCGCCAGCAGGTTTCTTTGTCCCTTGTCATTCTTTTGTTAAACAGATGACATACCCATGTATGATGGTCATTAGTACTATTTTCCAAGGGCTCTTTCCAAGGGTTATTTCTCTTTGTGGGTACACAAAAGCGTCGCATGCTGCCTCAGGGCTGGTGAGTTCATGAAGTTGGCTCTAGCCATGATCCGAGAATGAAAATGATATGTCACTCCTAGACCAGACCACTTAATGATAATGCAGACTCTCAAAGATCCCTTTTCTTGTGATGTGGAGAGAGGTAATGTTCTCTATAATGGCTGCTTTGTGACTGTAGTTCACAGTGTGAGGGCCATCACTAGCCAAGTAGTGATGAACATGTAACATCAACAAAACATAAACATTTTCATTGGAGGTATCTGGAATATTAGGGTTGTTTGAAGCATAATCTACACTACACTGATTCACCGGGATTTTTTCCAGTGCTAAACACCATCTGTCTTAGATCCTATTCCATAACACTCAAGAATATTGGCCAGCAAGTTTCCTTTGAAGTCCTGTATGCTTTCACCTTTACTTGTTAATGGATTATCCCAACAAATCCTGCAGTTTCTTTCAGAAAAATATTTCTTACCTTTTACCGATTTTGAGAGATGCCTCCAATGAGTACAGCATTCCAGAATGACAGAGATATTGTCTCAGCACAACTTTCATCCAAATTCCTTTACCAGTGCTATGCTCTGGCAGTCAGATCCTCACTTCTCTTTGAAGGCACCTGCTTAGAACTGTTTGGCTTCAGTGTTCTGATGCATCACTATGACATGGTTAAATTTGGATGACTTTTTCTATTGGGTAGAAATTTGTTGTATATTTGGTAGCTTTCATTGTTTCTCAAACATTTCAAGTTGTTCCCTTTCCAAACAATCATTATCTCCATCTGAATTCTTTCCTCTCGGTTTGAAACTCCAAATAGGTTTTCTTTAGACTCTCTTACTCTGACTTACACAAATATTGACATATGTTTATGTTTTCCAAGCCTTTCTCTTTTATTTTGTACTTGGGATTATATTTATTTCTTTCTCCTCCTTTTTTGTTTGTGGTTCTGGTGATTGATCCCAAGATCTCATACATGTTAGGCAAGCAATTTTCTTCTGAGCTACTTCCCAGGCCTTTTTTTATTTTTTAAATTTTATTTTGAGGCCGGGTCTTGCTGAGTTGTCCAAGATAGCCTCAAATTTGCATTCCTCCTGCCTTAGTCTACTGAGTAGCTGGGATTATAGGCATGTACTACAGTTCCCAACTATTTCCATCTCTTTTTATCTTTGGTAGATTACCTTTAATATATTTGTACTATTTCAATTTCTAGAAAGTTGAAATTACAAATGTAACAATGAATAATTTCATATTTGTGTCAACTCAAGTAAAAGTAATCAGCATCTATTAAAACTGTCTTGACATAACGAGATTTAATACATTTAAACTTTTTCTTTTCTCTCATATTTCATACCACCCACACTCATGTATGTGATTTCATCTTTGTAGGGTTATATTTTCATTGAAACTCAACAGGTAGGAACATCAAAAAAGACAGTGTATCATATATATATATATATATATGTACACACACACACACACACACACATATATATACACACATATATATATATATGATTGTGTATATATATATATGTATATATAAAACCATCATGGCAATGACAATAATTTTGTGTGTCATTAAGTTAAAATATTACATGAGTTAGTGTAAATAGGTAATAATTTAAATTTGCTAATTATTGTTCATCTCTATTACTAATGATGACTAATAAGTCTCTGGTTTTTCTCATAGCTAAATGTGCAATATATATGAATAATTATATGTTAATATTGGATATTAACAACTACTTTGTGGGAGCATGTAACATGTTTTGTCCTTTAATAAACTGCTACAATTAAATAGTATATTTACAATTTATTATTTAATTTACTTTATGTATCCTATATAAATCCTTAATTCTTTATGTAAAATAATAAAAGACAAATATATTTACAGATTATCAAGTTGTTCTTCATTTACAAAACAGTTTTTAAAAATTTATTTAAAACATATTCTCATTGGCATTCTAACTATTGATTATTAAAATAAAATAAATCATGACTTAATAAGTTTGTGTAATGTAAAATAAGGCAGGAAAACAAAACATAACAAAAAATTTAGAGGACTACAGGGTACTTAATCTTAATGTTATTAAGCTGAATATATGCATTTACTGTAAAAAATATATTATTCTTAAAGTCTTTCCCACTGAGTTAAATCTAAAGTGAACAATTAATAGTGGTTTTATCTTTAAAATATAATTTCTAATATATAATATAATTTCTGTCATTTTTGTTATAGAGGAAAAAATAGCTGTCATGATAAACAATGGTCAAGATGACAATACTTTTCTATTCAAATAATTTTATAGAATCTCCATTAGATGAATCTGTTGTATGGTAGGTAATATTTAACAAAAGGAGATTTTACATGAATTCTTGCACCCCTTAAATGAAAAGTCATCTGATTGTCGTCAAAATGGTAAGGATAAAAATGTTACAGAAAATCTATAGCAAATTACATATAGCAAAACAGCAAAAGATCAATGTGTTCATTTTTAATCAGTCTATCATCTATAATACTAATGGTATACATGCAGTTGGATTTACTGCCTCTATTGAGTCATTAAAAATAGTATTTTTAGTTGATGATCTATTTTGAATCCTATTTTCAGTTGTCCATGTTTCCTCAGCTTTCCATTATTTTTAATTGTAAAAGAGTCAAATTCTTAAAAGTGTTGATAGTCAATGAGAGCATGGTAAAAAACAATTAGCATTTTTTTTCTTGTCCCCAGTGAAACCATGCATCAATGGTATAATAAGGAATGTGTGCAGTGGATGGGTGGAAGGAGCTGGTCTTAGGCACATGTAGAAACTGCCAACCCTAGGTTCAGACAGTAGAGTGGTGAATTTGTTTCAAAATTCTTTTAAACATGTGACTTACCAAAGCTAGCAATTCTAAACTGTAGTGACAGAAATACTTTTTTTTTTTTCCAGAAAGGAGAATTTTCACTTTTACTCTCCCCTTCTCCACCCCTACTGAGTACATCTGGGCTGTAGAACTCATCCCTGGAAAAGGAGAACAAAATGAGATTCAAAGGATGATTTTAAAATTATCCTATTAAGTATATTACAGTCATCCTTCCATATGTGTAGAGGATTGCTTCCAGGAACCCCTGCAGATACAAAAATCTGCAGATGTTCAAGTTCCTCATATAAAATTGTGTTGTATTTGAATATTACCAACATACATCCTCCCATGTATTTTAAGATATCTCTACCTTACTTATAATACCTAATACAATGTAAATACCATGTTAACAGTCGATATACTGTGTTGTTTAAGGAATATATGAAAAGAAAAAAAAGTCTCTACATGTTCAGTACAGATAAATCTGCCTACATAGAACATGTCAGCAACAACATGGTTTTCTTTTTAAATATTTTTGGCCCATGGTTTATTGAATCCAAAGATGTAGAGGACCAAATCTATTTGCTGTATTGAGTCAAATTAATTTGCAGGTTATTATGATTTTGATATGTGGTGTCCCCCAAAAGCTCAGGTGTGAGATAATGCAAGAATGTTCAGAGTTTAAATGTTTGCATTGTGAGAGTTGTAACCTAAGAAGTGGATTAATCCACGGATAGGAATTAACTGAGTGATATCTATGGGCAGGTAGTGTGTGCCCAGAAGAGGTGGATAATTAGGGGCATGTCTTTAGGTTCATATTTTGTCTCCAGTGAGCAGGGCTCTTTCTCGGATTACTGATTGACATGTTCTGAACTACTTCCTCCTCCACATCCTCCAACTAGGATGTTTTGACTCACTGTGGGTCCAGGGCAATGGAGTTGCCATCTATGAACTGAGATCTCTGAAACTACAAACACCAATACAACTTTTCTCCCCTAATATTGTTCTTGTCAGGTCTTTCAGTTACAGCAACAACAACAAAAAATCACTAAAACACAGATGAGAAAAATATTAAATTTAAGCATTTTGTTTTAGTTTTTATTTAAATATAAATATAATCACCTTAATACATCTTTACAACTTTAATACATCTATACAACTTTAATATATCTTACAGTAAATATTGCAATTGTTCACTAATGTATTTGAAAAAGGATGCCTGTTGCAAGTGTTGAAGTAATAAAATACTTCAAATTACTTAAATGTTTATCAGTATTCAAAAATCATGTCATAACAGCAAAATGAAATACTTGAAGAAGAAATGAGGGAGCTTTTATAAAAGAACCATAAAACTATTAGGAAAGAACTAATATAGAGTAAAAATAAAAATATGTTATTTCAAATGCAAGACTTTTTTATAAGTTAAGCATTTTATGTGTAGATACAACCCATTCAATATTTTCTCTCTTTCACATAAGCACACTTCATAGGAAATGTCCTTTAAGTTCCTATCAAAATTTACCATTTGTCAATTAGAGGACATACTGTAATTTTTGTGGTTTGGGTAAAATTAAACTTTAGCTTTATTCAGTATCTTTCATACTCTTAATATTTTATCACTAGAATGTTTTCATGTATGATTTGTATGATTTTTAAAAAGGCAAAAATAACTTTTAAAATCACCTATTACACATTCATTAAATATACATTTTTGACACTTTCCTAAATGCCATACAAAGAAATATAGAACAAATTAAAGAGGATAGCACTATATATAATTATCAAAGGATTTGACTGCCTGGAATTTAACAGCAGCTTTAAGATATCTAATACTAGAAGGAAGCAATGCCCCTCTCAGAAATTGTCATTACTTGCAATCTGTACTACATTATCATTATCTTCACTCTTATCATTTCTACTAGTTTTACCCTATCTCCTAGAAATTAGACATGCCAAAAAAAAAAAAGAAAAAAAGATAAAGAAAAAGAAAAAACCTGGTACTACAGAGAAATAGAAGAAACTATGAATAAGATACCTAAAATGTAAGATTTTCTTATTTGTGAGTTCCCAAGAGATTTTTAAATTTCTAAAGAGATCCTGTCTAAAACAGAAATAAAAGATTTTTAATTGTCTGACAATTTTTAACAGGTACAAGTAGTATTATTAAAGTATCTTCAAATTTTTTCAAGTAATCTTATCCAATTATTTATGTACTAAAAAATTGAAATGAGATCTGCTTTAGTGGCTAGAACCCATATTTATCCATTTATTAGTAATAATTCAACATGTACTAAGACTCTTTACAGGTGCAATGTTGCAGTGATTTATGTGAACACACTTGATCCTCTCATTCAATATCACGTGGCACATAATGCTTTTATTTTCATTATGCATGTGGAAACTGAAGAATAAGAGAACTTAATCTATCCACCATTAGTTGATCAACAAATCACAGAACCAGGATTTCAACTAAGGTTCTATCTTCTTCTTGAACATTCTGCTTCTGTGGAAATAAACATAAAGAGCTAAAGGTTTTTGAATTGTTAATATAATTTGCATTTTAAAGAATTTTTCAGATACAATATTTACTTAATTGCCATATAACAAATCACAATCTGGCAACTTAAAACAGCATGCATTTATTATGTCAACATATCTATGGCTCAGAAATCCAGGTATGGACTGATGAGTATTCTGCTTAGAGTTTCACAAGCAAGAATGAAGGTTTTGGCCTGGTCATGCTCCCCTCTGGAGTCTCAGTTTGGATTTATTCATTCTCAATCTCACATAATGTACTAGAAAAATTAAATTCTTTATGAGTGTTGGACTGAGGGTCTTGACTTCTTAGTGGCTATTGACCAGAGGCAACTCTAGTCTCTTAAAGGTTAGTCACAGTTCCTAGAGGCCACCAGTTCCTTGGTGTATTAATCAGTTTTTTATCACTGTGGTTAAAGTATCCACCATGAATAACTTATAGAGGGGAAGTTTATTATGACTCACAGTTTCAGAGGTTTCATCCATGGTCAACTGAGTCCATTTCTCTGGGCCAAGATGAGGCAGAACACGATGGCAGAAGAGCATGGCCAAGAGAAGCTACTCCATTTATGGCAGGCAGGAAGCAGAGAGAGAGAGAGGAGAAAGAGGAAGAGAAAAGGGAAAGGAAAGCAGGGGAGATGAAACTTTTCAGGACATACTCCCTGTGACTCACCTCCTTCAGTCATGTCCTACCTTCCGACAGTAAACACCCAGTTAGTCCATTCAAACTAGGATGGACTGATAAGGTTAATTTCACAATGCAGTTGTTTTACTTCTGAACATTCCTACTTTAACACAGGAATTTGGGGGGATCACCTTATATCCAAACCATAACCCTTGGCATGTAGGATTCTTATCATGCCTTGTACTTCATAAGGCAAGCAAGAAAACTCTCCATAAATGAGCTAGCAAGACAGTTTTGTATATGAACTGTAATCGTGGAAGCGATGTGCTTTCAATTTTGACATGTTTCATTACATAGAAACAAGTCACAGATCTTGATCACATTTAAGGGAAGGGGATCCCACAAAAGTATGTCCACCAAGAGTTGGGAAACATCGGAGGTCTAACTTAGAGACTGCCTACCATTCTTCCCCGTGGACTCAAATGATTATGATATCTCTCACATGCTAAATATATTCACTCCCTTCCTAAGTTTCCCAGATTCAGCCTATTTCAACAATCCCGAAGGTAAATCTGTTTATTTCTGTGAACAGTTGTGCAGATGTATCCCTAGAATACAAAAGGATATGATCTACTGGTAATAACCTGGGGAACCCTGTCAAAATCTTCTTAGTCTAGCCCCAAAATTTCATTCTGCTCCATGATATTGCACAGGCTTTTTTTTTTTTTTTTTTCAAGTTTCATAGAAATCAAAAGAGGATTTTAATAAACTTTGTATAGACTGATATCAATCATTCATGAATAGAGTTCAGTAAAATTAAAAATGTTTCTTCCTCATTTTCTCAGCAGTCAAGAAGGATGATTTTTAAAATATTAATTACAAGCTATTTACATTTTTTCCATAAAATCTCTGAATTAGGCAGTGCTCAGTATTCACATATACATGATTCAGATCACCTTGCTCTTTTCCTTTACCCTCCAGCTACCTGCCATTTTGTCATTTGTCTTCTCCCTTGGAAGCTGTCCAAGTTCATGGAGAGAAGGGGAAGCTCAAACTGATCTTAATAGCGGCTCTTGTAAATGCAGCTGTGAAGGAAGAGTGAGCAACTATTGTCTGACATCTTTATCATCTGTGAATTTCAATTATCCATACTATCTCCATACACCATTAAACTGAATAATCGGGAGTGAGATCAACAAATCTTCAAGATACTTTTCCTTTCTTTAATATTTAACACAAAGCGAATGCAGTCATAAGTATGTAAAATTTCAAAACAAAAGCAAACATATACATCAAAGAGAACGCTCATTTTCTCTTGTTTCATGCCAATTCCTGGGGGATGTACAGGCTTGTCCACACGACCTCTAGTATTCTAATGACCAAATGCTACTTGAAATCTCTGTTCAAGCTTGAGATCATTAAATAGTGGTAATGATAGCAACAGAAGTGGCATGCTCAAAATGACATTTTCATTTTATTATGTAATTGTCAATGGAATTAATTTCAAAATACTATAATATTGAAATTATATAACTACTGACTCTAAGTGTAAGGATTACCAGAAATTTTAACTAAAATTTTGCTTTGATTTATTAATATTTCTCCATAAATGTATGCAAAGACATGAATAAATTAAGCAAAGGACTGACAAACAGATACATAGATTAAAATGTATTTGGGGAACAATTTCAGAATGAAATGCAATAGTGTTACCAAATACAAAGAATATGGAGTATTTAAATCACTATCTAGGTGATGAGTTACATGTACACAAAATGAATCCTAATGTCATTCTGTTAAGTGTGAAATTTATACATTTTATAAGTATAAAAGTGTATGTTCAGATCAGTTCTCTCTGAAGGGGGTCAGAGAAGAAGAAGAAAAATGTATTCAGCACAGAGAACAATTTTTTTTATCTTAGTATCATATAAATTATTTAGCTTTCCGTTTTTTTTTTTTTTTGGCTTTTCATTTTTGTGTTTCTCTATTCTGCAAAACTTTTGCAATATATATATTTTATCATACATATACAAATATATATATTTTATCATATATATAAATATATATTTTTAAGAAAATATGGTGGTCAAAGTTAATTGCTGCCTTTATAATATAAATTACCTATAGAGGTTGAGAAAAGACAATTGTTGGGTTCAGTATTAATTAGTTTAAAAACATTACATTATATCCATCCTCTCAGTTACCCTATAACATCATTTCCACTTTCAGATGAGGAAACTGAAACTAGTTAAAAATAGTTTAAATAATCTGTCCATAGCTGTCTAGTCAACTGCATGTTCTTAGTTACTCTGAAGGATTAGAAACTTCAGCCATGTGTTCATTATTTCAGAAAATACTAAAACTGTATATTCAGGAAAGAAGTTGAGTACTGTCAAGTGACTTTTGTTTATTTATTAGTTACTGAAGGGATTTTTAGGAGTCTTTGATTTGTAAATGCTAATTCTTTGTGAAGAAAATTTTAATTTGGTTGGTAATAAAGACTTCCCTAATTGGGAAAGCTAAAAATAAGGAAGAGAGTGCTGGATCTATTCTTTACATCTGAGTTCATGTAGCTCAGTCACTGGTGTGTATTCCACAGAATGCAGTGGAATCAATGATTTCTACAGTCCCTGGAGGGAACTCTCATGGATAAAATCCATAAATATGATCAAATATAAAAAATGAAGTTGCTGTTAGCATGAGACTTAGACTTGAAAATCATTGAAACAAAAATCCCCAAAGCCTCAAAACAAGAAAACTTAAAATTGATCCTTACTCTTCAAAAATCAAGAAGTGAATTTTCTGCCTAATGCAATTTCCAGAGACACAGTCCCTTCATCCCTGTCTGTAAACACACTTCCTCCTACACAAACAGGACACACCAGTATAGAGTTTGTGCCTTTCACTGGATCTGTCACCTGAACCAATGGAACTTATGTTGGTACTAGTTATATTCATATTACTCAAGTTCAGCTTGGCTTCTTTTTGATATTTATCTATGATACCTTACTAGATAAGCCAGTTCCATAACATCACATCTCTCATATTTATTTCTGCACTGGTAACAATCTAAAAATGTTACACAGGCTCATATACCCACACTCATATAAAACATTCATGCTTTATCCTCAAGGAAATTCTTGATGAACTTATAAATTATTACTGCATTATTAAAACCACATTATCGCTAATTGTTAAATCTGCCATCTAGCAAAAATATTAAACAAGAAATCTAAAAAAGCTGTTACATGACACAACAACTAAAAAAATGTCTTTGTTTTTGAAAATAATCCCATCTATTTTTTTTCTTTATGTAAAGTGACTGGCTCTCAGGCAGATTGGAGTCAGGAATAGAGGAGGAAATGCTCTTTGATGTCTGAATGCCCACGAGCATCAGCAGCTGTGAAGCCTAGTAATGAAGCATTTGGCCCTCATTTGGCACTGCTTGCTCTTGAGAGGATTTTCTTACAAAAGATCAGCTATTTGATGAGTTCCACAGGCTATCACTCTGAACTTCCACATATTGGCACCTACATGCTGTTGAAATTGACGTTCTACTTCTGCATGGCACAGTGCCCTTCTCACAGATGGGCCCAGGTGTTGGCATGACAGAGAAAATATGGCCAAACATTCAAGTGTTAGGTACTAGATTTTTTTCCTTGAGTGTCAAATTGTAATTTTTGAAGCAACTTAATTCTTGTGAAGAATAACTGTAGACATTATTCAGGATTCCACATTGATTAAAAGAAGACAATGGAAAAAATTAATAGGATATATCAATAAGTAACTACAATTTAAAGTACAATAGTAGAATGGAATTATCCCAGGGCAGTCTTCTTATTAAAAAATAAAAAACACTTAAATTTAAACCCTTATTTATCCCAGGTTTTTTATTTCAAAGAGGAACTAGAAGGTACATCTTACTTGAGTTACATGAAGTCTGAGGAATGAACTTGGTAGAAGAGCTATTAAACATTGAGCAAATCAATGTTAAAATTCTGTCTGAAGGCTGCAAGAGATACTTCAAGTAGTTTTCCAAATGAAGCCAGTAAGTGTAACTGGAACAGTCTTCAAAGATTGACAGGGAGAACATTATCCTAAGTCATTTCTCATTAGAAGTGAAGAGTACCCCAGCTGTGTCACTGGTAAGGCTAAAAGGTGTTAGTGTGTGCCTTTTAAATGAGCATAGTAAATGAAAGTGAACAATTCAGTCAAAAATTTGGCTTCCTATCTGTGCACACTGTGCATTATTGTGATGTTGCCAGCTTCTCTGAATGAAAATACAAGAGCAAATTAAACAGCTTTATGAACTCATAGGGGGAACAGTTGTTCTAGTGGCTTCCATACGAACGTCTAATTAATTCTTGAAGTAACCCAAATTGTACTTTTGTGATCTATGAATGAGAATCTAAGAGAAAACCTGCACAGAAGAAACTAAGTGAACGAGGAATGGAGATTTCATGATTAGCTTGCAGTTCACCGTTGCTGGGACCGACACAATTTAGTTATTTTCCTCATTAATATTACATTAGTAAGCTAATGAAACATTTGGGTGAATACATTATGAGTAATAAAGGCATTAATTTTATTTTTCTGAACACTCAATTATGCTAATTGGCATCTGTTATTATTTACTGTGTATATTTATCTATGAAAATTAAGAACAAATATGGAATACACGGATGATTTTAAATACCAGCAATACAATAAGCTTCAGTACTTTGTGCATGTTTTGCACTTTGGATACTATGCCTAATAAGAAACTTAATCATATTTGAATTTGATTTCCATTTAAATTCAAGTTCTTTTTTATTTTCTAAATGTATTTTTGGTTGTTTTAGTATTAACTATGAGGGTCTGGTACAAATATCATTATTTTTCAGCCAACTCAATACTGTACAAATAGTACACATGTAAACTATTTCTAAGTATGAACTATGTGAATTTGTCAAACTAGCTGAGTTTGGGCTTTTATAAATTGTTCTATTTCAGTATGCTCAATGGTAGAGTTCAGAAAAAAGGCTTCCTTATGAATTTTATTAGAGATTCTTGTAGAGTTGGTATTTGTTTTCAGGACATCTCTATTTTTCATTTTCTCTCCTAACTACAATACCTCTTTGATTCATACATTTATATTATCCTTGGTTCCCTCACAGGCATGGCTCTCTCAGAGACATTGTATTTAGGGTTTTTCTTCTAAAGTATTCTATGCAATTAATTTCCTGTCACTTCATGAGCATGATACAGGTAGTAAGTCTTAAAACACTGTCAGTATCTTATTTCTGTTTCTGTCAATATTATTATTTTACTTCCATGATTATTTTACTAATTTAATATGATTATTTTACTAAATAATATGATTATTTTACTTCCATATACCCGTTGTCAGAAGACAGGTGCCCCCCTTCCCTCCCTTTCCACAGTATACATACACATGATATAAGACATGGCATGGAAAGCTTACTGAACTAACTGGGTGAGTTGCCTGTAAACACTAAACTAGTTATTTGAAGCAATTATCTTATATCCTCATGTATTTTTCCCCTGTGAATTATCAAGTCAACATAATTGAAAATATTTCTGTAAATTGCTGTTCAAATCCACTTTGGGGTCTGGAACTCTAAATATGTTTCTAACATTTCTATAGCCTGTTTATCTATTCTTTATGTTTACCTGACTGGACTTGATTGTATATGGATTTCTCTCCTAATATCTAACCAAATCACTTCAGCTTGAAAGGTGAGTCTTGTATGTGCCCTGTACTTCTTCAGTGTTAATTGAAATATATCAGTGTTCACCTGAAAGGTCAACTTCAGTCAATGTGTGCTATGAATGCTTTCTGCTTTTTTTTTTTTTTTTTTTTTTTTTCCAGAAAATAGGGAACAGCAGATAACCTTGATGGTTCAGTTATCCTTAACAAGTTCTACACTGGAGTTTATAAAGTTGTCTTAATTAGTGTTTTGGAGATAAAGTTTAGAGGAGAAGTTCATATGCCATTTTGGATTTTACCATCAGTCATGAGTTAATGGCACACTTGTCTAATATTACGTTTCGAAATGCAATTCGTTGTATGGAAAGACATTTTTGCTTAAGATGCTGCCCATTCTCATACAAAGGGCCATTAACCATAGTTCTCTTTATTCCACTGTATTTCTGGCAGGTTTAAATCTATTTTATATACTTAGGGGAAGTATAAAAGCCACACATTTGTGAAAATTTCCTAAACCAGCTGAGTGTGAACTATGACAAATTTTAAATTACCTGACTGTAAGGACCTTGTATCTCATGAAATATACAATGTCTTACTTATAGCATCTCTATTAATAGCAATGCAGACTTTATCTTTCCTGATAAAGCAATCCTTTCAAAACTTCAGTATCTAAGTACTAATTTGAAGTTGATTTCCTCCTTCACTTTGTTACTGATCAAATGTGGGCAGGATATTTTAGTATCTCTTGGAATATAAAGATACATACTAAATTTTACTGTATTTGAGTACTTATGTTCCCAGGGACTTTCTATTATTCTAAATTCTACCCAGTGAAGATGTAAAATATACAAACCACAAACTCATGTAAACAAAAATGCAAAGTAAACATTTTCTCTAACTCAAGCTTCTATTCTGCTAATAGATTGCCTCAATTCAGAATAGCTTCACAGTGAAAAGCCTGTAATACTGCAAAAGTTAAAGGCTTGAAATTATTTTGCACTTAAGATTTATCATAGAAAATACTTTTTAAAAGCGGGTTTGTCAATATCACCTCCCTGTTCACATTCTCTTGTGTAGAATAAGGATAGCAAATCGATTCACATTTCAATTGGCTTTGTTGATTGGGAAGGTGCCCTAGTAATGACTCCTGATCATAACTAAGAACAATAAGGGCTAATAGTCCATATGCCTTAAATCCTGAAACACCTTTTCTTCCTTGTATTATAAAGTAAAATTTTTTTCCAGTATCCAAATAAGAACTTTTCTGGGGAAAAAAATGATGATTAAACATACAAATAAGTGACTCTAAGGATATTGAAAGATTTTACTTGAAAAATTTATTTTAATAGAATGAAGAGCCAGGCATAGTGGCTCACACCTATAATCCCAGCAGCTTAGGAGGTTGAGACAGGAGCATCAATAGTTTAAAACCTGCCTCAGCAACTTAATGAGACCCTATTTCAAAACGGGGGGATATGACTCATTGGTTAAGCAACCATGGATTCAATTTCTGGTACCAAAAATATTATATATACATATATATGTCTATACATGTATATATATAATGAAAATATATATGAAGCTAAAGATTTTCCAAGAAGTTTCAAAATTTCATTGACAAAAATCTGAGAGATTTATATTCACCTGCCTTAAATTTTCTCTGTAACAAAATGGGGCCTATATAAATAAAATAAATTGATTTCTCTAAAGATGCACAAAAGTAAGAAGATTTCATATCTTTCAAATGGCATTAAGATGCTTTAAAATAATTCCATGGTATGCCATTGCTCTTTGGACAATACAATCAAAATAAATGTGGATTATTTTCTTAAACATTCTAAAATGATTTTGTCTTTAGAGAACAAATTTTCATTCTGTGCCACATTGATGGTAAGTACAAAAACAAGGAATAAAGGTGATACACGTTTTTTCCAAGAGCAACAAATATGATCTATTAACAGATAGGATACACAGGATTTGCAGCAAATGTGAGTTATTCCATTGCTTTCATATTACTTGAAGAAAGTTTGGTTATATATTTATTAGCATTATTATCAACATCATCAAAATAGCTACTTAAAGGGACTGAATTATCCAGAGTCTAGGCAAACGATTTTTGAGAGTACAAAGTTAGTTTGCTACCTCATTGGTACGGTTGTCAGGAGAAGTAAGTTGTTTTACCACTCCCTTTTAACAATCTACTTCCATAGCAAGAATGTTCTCCCAATAGTAAAACATTAACCTCCCTTAAAGACTAACCACCTTTCACTAAGTCCCATTTCTGTTTTATTTAAAAAATTGTTTTGCTAGTTATAGATGAACAGAAAGCCTTTATTTTATTTGTTTATTTTTATGTGGTGCTAAAGATCAAACCCAGTGCCTTACATGTGCTAGGCAAGCACTCTGCCACTGAGCTACAGCCCCAGCCCACTTCTTAATGGTTCCAATGACCTTACCGTTGTCACACCAAACTTCCAGAACATGAAACTTTTGGGGGAAAACCATATCCAAAATAGAGAACCACCTTTTCTTCTTTCAAGTTCTTTTTTAAGACAATTTTTTCCCTGAAATTTTCAGATGGTTATCCCTACAAGAGTTAGAGCATTCTCTCCAATGCCCATTTTTGTTTTATAATTTCAAATGTTGTTCTTAATTATCTGCTTTAAATTTTAAGACCTTAAAGCAATTGTAACCATAATTTAGTTTTATTGTATCAAACATAGCTGAAAGAAAACTTACCAAAGAACATTTTAGCTTCCACTATTTTTACTCCACTATATCTCAATGATCATTGTTCACAGAAATATGTGAGAAAATGTGGTTTTATAAAACTGATGTACAATTAATAAAATGGGAGAACTAGTAAAAGTGAAGGAAGGACATTGTTCTTGAGATTATTTTAAATAAAATACCACAGCAAAATCAACTATTAATTGAAGCCTAAAACAGTATTTGTCATCATATTTACATTACATAAGTATGGTTTTATGCATTCATATATAGTTCTTCTAGAAATATGCTGTATTTCAAAAACACATAAAATATTTTAGTAAATACTTCCATAATGTCTTATTATATTATAATTATACTTTAACCTGTATCAAGAACATTTTACACAAATATTTTATACCATATCTATAATGAATGCCAAAGTAATTAAAGAGTGAAATATTCAAATTCATCATCCTCTCTCAACTTACTAAGTAATCTCATGAGAAAATCAAAGCAATTTTAATATATTTGCAAAATAGTGGTAATGTTGGTTAAATCCATTATACTTTCCTTATTCCTATATAACACTATGTAGAAAGTCTCTGACATTCCCTAACCAGAAAGAGATATACAGCCTATTGGTCCAGCACACTGAATTTTAAGAAAACCTGCCTAAAGCACAGGGAGGTATTGAATGCTTGCTACTGTTTTTTGTTCCCATGGATCAGTTGGAGTGGACATTTGGAGCTAGAAGTTGCATACAGCATGTAACAGGTCATCATAGCACAGGATGGGACCATGCCTCTCCAGTACAATTCTGTCATCCCACACAGTGTGCTCTGAGGGAGCTACAAGAGGAAGCTGTCAAGGGTGAGGAAGAATTATAGTGAAAAGAATAATTGAACTTAATCGAAGAAAAGTTTACCTGGACTGAGATGCTAAAGCATGTGCCTGCCACTGAGTGAGGACCAGAATCTATGGAGCAGGCTTCTTACACAAACCAAGAAAGAAGAAACCTGATATCTTGGAAGACAGGTAGCATCAAACAAGCAGGCTATGTTTTTCAGAGGGCTGAGTTCAGGAGCAGCTGTGTTAATCAGCTTTCTAGCACAATAACAAACACCAGAAATAAGACAACTGTAAAGATAAAATTCTCATTTAGGCTTACAGTTCTGGAGATTTCAGTCCATCACCCTGTTGCTTTCTGGCCTATGTCACGCGGTAAGCCAGGCAGGAAGTATGTGGCTGATCAAAGCTGCTCACCTCTTGGCACATTTAAGGTATGTTAATTGTCTCTTAGTTGCATGAAAGAATGAAAAGGTTAAGGACTTTTGTCCAAAAGTTTCCTAATACATTTAAGGACCTGGAGAATCTGTAGCATATAAAGCGTGTGTATTATTTCAAAGCTAAAAGAGTGATATGAGCAAAAGAAGTTCACAGATATGTAGTTGACACAGCTCAGTATGTATTAATGATCTAGTAATTGTAAGGCATTATGCTTATTGATATAAACATGAAACACTAAATCTCTACCTTTCATTTTTTAACAATATACTTTAGAAGTTTTAGGGTTTTTTGGAGTTAAAAACAATACAAAACAAAGTCAGAAAGAAAATTACTAAGATGCTATCACTAACCCTGGAAATTTTCACAGGAGTAAAGAGACATACAAACAAACTAATCAAAATTCATTTTGATACCAGAAGCACCTATGGCAAACCTAGAACATAGGTTTTAAAATTTGTTGTTGAATGAATCAATGAAAACATTCAACTCACTACAGAAACAGAAAATAATTAAAAATTATATCCAAAATATTTAGATTGATAGTATAAACAGAAAGGGCATAACCTATAGGAAACACCCTAATTTGGGACCTAACTTAGGGTATCTGATGTTATTAACCTAAGACAACCCTGAAATGAGTACTATGAAGGCTTAGAAGAAGAATGATAAATCAAGAATTCTCAATGAGCTTGCAGTAGACTTCCTCATGGTAGATGATAAGTTAATTAAAAAGCAAGGTTAACTAGGTAGATATGAGAGCAAATGCCATTTATTCAGAGAAATTTTTATTTTGATAGATAGGAAATTTGAGGTGGCATGATATAGGACCCTATCAATAAAGAATTACAAATACTACCTATCAGGAATATAATCCAATAAATAATTTTTCCATTATATCACTGCATTTTTCATGAATTTTTTAATAATTTGATTAATGATAGGGTAGCATAAATTTTTCAAATAAATAATGTGATAATTATCAAAGTACACTGTGGTTCTCAGATTGTAAAAACCTAGAATAAATAAAACTAGAAAGCCCAAAATTCCTGTAGTATCAACAGAATTATCTTCATCTTAGCAGAAATTAGTTTTATAAGAAAAAAATATCTATTTGTACTGGCCCATTGGTCAGAATCATAACTACTCAATTTTAAAATCCATCTTTATTTCATATCTTTAGTTTGTTTCTGGCAGTCAACGATAAATACCACTTTATATGCCATGATGATTTTACAAATTCCTTGGGCTTATCTTGCAGTTCTGCCAAAACACCTTGTTATTTTCTTGGATTCAAACTTCCCTTCAGCTTCTCCCACAGGGCTCAAAGTGACAGTCTTATAAAGACACTCATTCCTTCTGCAGCTGCTTGGCATCTCTCAGGTACAGTTTTGCACCTCAATTCGTATTCCTCACCATTGTTCACAGCTTCCTTACAAGCCGAGCAAAAGATGGTAGTGGGAGTGCCCCCTGAGAATCCAGGAGACTGAGGGGCAAAGTCAGCCAAAAAGAAATATAAAATGGTATTTACGAAGTCTCTTTCAAATGGCAAGTTTTTGATCCTGTAGTTCTTATTATACCTGGATACAGCCTCCTGAGAATTGGCAGAAGTCGACCTCCTTTACAAGGTAGAAACCACATTGAGGAGAAACTCTGGCAAGCACTAATTAAAATATGACTAACGTTTCCCCTTCCCTCTCTTTTGGATCTTTTTAAAAGGGTTTTTATAGTCAGAGAATGATGGTTTAATGATAGGGGAAAAAAAAAAACTTAATTAGCAGGTATTTATAAAGATAGTCAAATTACCTATAATGTAGAGAATTTGCAAGACTGAAACATTTTGGAGGTTTCAGTTGACATGAAAAGCACTGGAGATCTCAGTCCTGATGCATGATCTCAAGTTCATTTCATTGCTTGCTTTGATCGTTTTTCAGTGTAAAGTTAAATCTTTCAAAGCTGCTAATTCTCATTCAAAGTGCAGAGGAGTTCCAGAGAATTTAAATCACATCTGTAAGTGTGTGTAATAGCATCCACGGTTATTTCACAGTAATTTAGAAGGTCACTATCAGGATGAGTGACTCATTCTAAGTATTATCATAGAAAAACCTGTAAAAACAGGATGGCTCTTTGCATTTTAAATTTAAGAAGCACTGCTCAAAATTTCACAGTTTTTAGAGATTGAGGACTATTATGGTCAGGCATTGAAAGAGACAAAAAAGACAAAATACAAACAAAGTACAATGAAAAATGCAATAAAATCATCCACATTGTCTCCACTGGAATATTTGCTACATTCCCTGCTATTACCCAGCTGACAGCAGCTAAGTTATTTTAAAATAGATGAATTTTCAGTGTGTAAAATATGATACCATAGCTACTTTGCTTTAGAGCAAGGAATTTACTTGCAGGCAAAACAGGCATCTAAACAATTGTATCGTTAGAATATTTTAAGTGACTGTAAAAGATCTATAAGCATTGCTTTGAAAATATGGAAAATACGGAAAGAGAAAAGAAAGGGAGGGAGTAATAAAGCAGGAAGACCGGTTGGTTGAAGGCACAAAAAATATAGTAGGAAAATGGGAAGGAAAAAATGGGGGAAAAGTGTGGGCAGGGAAGGAAAAGAGGAAAGGATAAAGATAAAGAGTATTTGTTAAATTAAGTGAACAGAACTCTTGGACTGTAATCATAAAAAAAAAGTTTTAGTAAAATTAAAATAATCTATGATGAAGACTCTTAGAGTTGGAGCAGTCTGGTAAGCTGGCTTTCCCTGGGAAGCAGTAAGAACAGGCAGGGAGATGTTTATTAAGCATGCTTTGGAGATGAACAACTGAGGAAACGAAGGAATGGAAGAGGCACAAAGACAGACCTTTCCACATCAACCAGTCATTTGATTTGGGGCTCCCAGGGACGTGCATGATCTACCATGGAGTGGATCTCGGAAAAAGAGTATAATTCATTAAGGAATTGAGAGCTGAAAACCATCTGCAGACAGCACTCCAAGAAGGGAGGAAGAAACAGTTTCTGTTAAAAAGGGGATAAGGACAGTGGGTGCATCATCACGTCCATAAAGCTCATCCCTGGGTCATTCTCACTACTTGTTGACATAAATTCTTGCAGTAAGTCTGTCTGGAATCCTGAGGAGCTGGATTTCTTAGGGAAGGAGGAATTGGAAAAGGACGATGAGGAGGATGAAATAGAAGCCCACCCCCCCAGTGCTGCAGCTTGTCTTGAGTCCACAGCTGATAGTTATTTTCTTCCTACAGAACTGTTTTACTTTTTCACTGCTGTGACCCAAAGACCCAACAAGAACAATTAGAGGAGGAGAAGTTATCTGGAGGCTCACAGTTTCAGAGGTCTCAGTCCAAAGACAGCTGACTCCATTTCTCAGGGCCCAAGGCAAAACAGAACATCATAGAATAAGGGTGTGGAGAAGAAAAGCAGCTGGGCTCCATGAAGCAGAGAGAGAGGGTTCTCCCTTCTGACAAAATACAAACTCAAAGGCCCACACCCAGTGACCCACCTGCTTATACCCTTCCTGCTTACAGTTAATTGCCATCAGAGGATTCATGAACTGATTAGGTTCAGGTCACATAACCCAATATTTTTATCTCTGAACTTTCCTGTATTATCTCACACATGAACTTTTTGAGGAACAACTCATATCAAAACTGTAACAATAACTATCCATATCACATTGCCTTCATGGTTACCTAGTATCCTAGATATCATTGTGTTCTTGGATCTAAGTTGCTACACTTGTCCATCTAGGCATTAGAGTACCAAGAGGCACTCAAACAGATTACCTAGAAGTTAAATATTCCTCTCTGCCTCTATGTGTTATAACATATTCAATGGCAATACTAAATTATACTTGCCAGGTAAAGGTTTCTCTTCTTAACAGCCGGCCCCTTTGCAAAAGAAATCCATATTTCTCAGGTGACAGTCATAGCTTATAATCGAATGAGAAACTTGCTAGTGAAATTGTTTCCTCATGGAAATCATGACATCTACACCTTCAAGAATCCAGATTTGTGGGAAGCAAAAGAACTTCCAGTGTGGGACATGAGAGTATTTGTCCCATATCCTCTCCTGCTTCCACTTGTTAGTTTCCCAATTCATGAGTTTTATGTTTGGAGACATCATTATATAAATGGCAATAGGGTACCTCACCCTCTGTTGCATAGCCTTTAAGGTTGCACTTCAGTTGTGCCTTCTGCAAGCCATCTCAGACTGCAGCTTCTAGACCATATAGTAGCTGATCCTAAAAAGGGAGTATCCTGGTCTATTAAAAAAAAAAAAATGTGGAATTCCACACTGGTGGATCCAATGATGCCTAAGCTCTGGGATGGTGAGCCTAGCTGAGGCCAGTGAGAAAAGAAGGGAAAGTTCACATTGAATTAAGTATCTTCTTCCC
Organism: Sciurus vulgaris; assembly: GCF_902686455.1. Lineage (NCBI taxonomy): Eukaryota > Metazoa > Chordata > Mammalia > Rodentia > Sciuridae > Sciurus > Sciurus vulgaris. The sequence goes on along the minus strand of NC_136470.1, from coordinate 33,177,178 downwards.
GTCGGAATGTATTTTTGTGCAATATACTCAGTTTCCCCCTAAGTAAGCATGTGGTTTCATTGGGAGATGAGGCCATATTGGGAACCAAAGGTTTCAGCAGTAGCATCATTAGATCAGCTTTGTCAAGGGAGCTCATGTTGCCAGATTTAGGCATTGCATTGATCTGTGACACTACAGTCCCCTTGGTCTCACTGTCCTGAGATTGGGGTAAGTGATTTCAGAGAAAGCTAGATGTGGTCAACTGCCAAGTCATTCTGCCTATTTTGTGGATTGGAACCTCTTCTAGGGATGAATGTTCCTTAGTATATATTAAAATGAAAAAAAAAAAGATCATCATATTTCATACCCATTCCTAAATGTCCATCTACAGGTAAAAATATTAATTGTAATTTATCTACCATATAAGTAGCACAAAACTTGAGCTACTATCACCCTTCCATATGCTATTATTTAATAGTAGTGCTCAAATGTTTTCTGTAAGGTCCATAAAACCAAAAAACATTACTTCTTTCTGAACTTTCAGTGCATTGCACATTATAACTGTTCAATGAGTACTCTTTGAAGCAGTTCAGGTTTAAACTATGTCAAATGGGGCCTAATCCAATTTAAGGAAATGGAAATTTGCCACTGAAAATCATCAGATCATTAATTTGGGTGGTGATCCCAAAACAATTTTCTACAGAGTAAGACTCTAAACTTGTTTTTATTTCATTTGAATTTTAAGTCATTAAACCTGAATCCTAAGAACCTGTCTATTCATATCATTACATTCTCATTATTAAAACTTTTCTCTAGTTAACAGTTATAGGACAAATCTGCATCTCAGATGAGATTCTGAAAATGTTTATATGATAAAATGTATTTTGATACACTTGAAACCTCAATAATTTTTATATTTTTGTATTGTATGTTATTTTTTCAAATACAAGTATCCTTTGAGTAATCTGGATGATTAATATAAACAAGTTCTATACAATTTTAGTTCTTCTATTTGCCAATTACATTATGATACACAGATATGAAAATAAACACTTATTAATGCAACTTTAATTGACCGCATTTTTAAAAATATGGATCATAGAAGCATAATGAATCCATTAATGCTAAGCAAAGTTGCAAAAATACAATAGTATGCTGTGATGGAAAAGAAAAGGGTGGAGGTAGAATTAATAGTGTTTTGTATCAGAGGAAACAAAGATTCTTGAAATGACTAGAAGCTTATAAAATTATGTACACAGATTTACAACAACCTCAGCATTATATTGTCACTATTGTTATCAAGAAATAATTAAGCATTCCTTCTATACCATCAGAGACATTGAACCCCATAGAAAATTATTCTCACAGAATGGCCATTCCATCATTGACATGTGGGTACTCCATCAAGTCAGCTAGAATTATTACAGGAAGTGTTCATTATTCAAGTTGTCAAATCTGATTTAACATTATCTTTAAGACATAAAAACTTTCTCTTTTCAATCAAAGAAAGTAAATTGCAATGGCTTATTGTGTATATGTTTACTTTGACTATCATTTAAAATAATTCCTTTTCTTACCTGCAATTGTCTGCCTATACTGTCATTATCATATATCTTTTTCTTATATTCTGCCACCTGACATTACATACAATTTTTCCTTCATTGCCTGCCATCATTGATAGATGTTTTTTATGGTTCCCTCAAGTTATACAGGGTGGACTGACTTACTAATTCTATCAATGGGGTATGGATGCCTGAAGCAATGTTTCAATATATAACCTTCAAACCAGCTTTCAAATAGCAAAAGACCAAATTGATTTCACCAGCATTTGGATTTATTCAAAAGCTAGGTATTATCCCCCTTTGCCTTTGAGAATATAAAATATACTGGAAAGTAGACAAAAGCAGGAAAGTTAGATTTTTGAATTAATTTTAGAATCAGCAGTTTTTTTCATATGTGAATCTGATATGTTTTATAATCTACATATTAGGGTTAGTTATGTCAATAAGGCTAATAATTATAGGGTGACTGGAAAAATATCAAAATTAGCACAAAATATAGAAACATAAAGTACAAATTTACAAGGCTAAATATTATGCTTTCCCATGGTTCCTTCCCATATTTTGTATGATGACATTATCTTTGCTGCTTTAAACTAGTAAAATCCAAAAGCATAAAATGATTATTCATAGGTTGAACATAACATGTAAGACCTGGAATTCATTAAATATTTATACAAAAATTTCAATAAGATTTGTCATTTGGAAATTCTGAATTTTATGAATATTAAAATGTTGGAATTATGCTGCTCCTTGCTAGTGCATAAAACATTAGGGAAAAGATTAGTGATTTGTTTAGTTTTGCTTTTCGGAGCCTACTACACCTCCTGGCCCAGAGTGTATTTTCAGTAAATACATGTAAAAAATTAAGAATCACAAGACCCTCAACTGCTTACAAAGATTAGCTTCTACTCATGAGGTATATCTTCTTTCTGCTCTTTTCTCCCTTCTCTATTTCAAGTAACTTAAAATTATTTAAAATTGGGGTCAATGACATAATAAGACTGGCAAGGTACGGATTTATTCTGCAATATAGAATTTATCAAAAATAAGTGAAGGACTTATATTGTCTTCTTTCCTGTATCTGAAAGTTCTGTTGTCCCTCTTTTCCTCTCTTGCTATTTCCTTTGTGATTCATTGATTGTTTTGTACTGATTTGTACTAAAATCTTTCTCTTTTTCCTGTTTGCCATCTAAAGGCATTTTCTTTATTGTTACCATGAAACATAAAACACCTCATAGTTATAATCTACATATTAGAGTTAGTTATTAGGGTTAGTATTTTAAGTTGGTTACAACTTAATTTCAATTATATACAAAAACTCTCCGTTTACTTCTCCCTCATACTTTGATATATTGACACATCACAATTTAACCATCCACTGACATTTTATATGTACACTAACATTTTTTGTACTTATATTTTTAACAATTTGACTTTTTAACATTTATACTAGATTTTAAAGTGACGGGCACACTACCGTGAGTGGTATAAAAGTCTGTATTTGTCTATATATTTAACTTTTTCATGATTTTTATATTTCACGTGTTTTCATGTTGCTATTCAGCATCCTGTTTTTCCAATTTGGAGAACTCCCATTCGCATTTCTTTTAAGGCAGGTCTAAGTGGTGTTGAATTCCTTCAGATTTGTCTGGGGAAATACTTCTTCATTTTTGATAGGAAAAAAAAAAATTGCCTGGTATACTGGGTCATATTTCCCAGATGATTCTTGTTCCAGGCAATAGTTACACATTTGAAGAAATAACCACCTCCCTCAAAGAAAGATCTCCATCCATCATTCTGACTAGAGATTCTGGGAACCTGTTAATTCTATGGATTTGTCCTCTCTGGTCCTATGCATGCAGAATCCTAGTTGAGTTTCTTCTCTCTCTCTCTCTCTCTCTCTCTCTCTCTCTCTCTCTCTCTCCCCCCCCCCCCCTACCCTCACCCCTCTTGATTAGAGCCCCTAATCATCTCTTTATCCCTGTGTTGTCCTACTACACTCAGTACTCTGGTTCTAGGACGTAGGAGTCTTGCTGTCTCCTCCCTCCTCTTGGGGAAGAAGCATCTGGTTCTAAACTGTCTCCTAGTCTCTCTGAGCCATAATTATCACCTTTCCTTTGGTTTTCACTGTTCTGAGATTGTAAACTAAGTTATTTCAATCAGTGTTCTAAGTAAGGTGAGACAGAAACTGGCCCCTCAGGCATTATACTTAAAGGTTGAGGACATTGGACACATGCCTTCTTTGCCCTCTCTTCCTGCCCCCCAGGCAGGTTTGGCACTGAATTGTGCCAGTTTGAGGGGGAAAGAATGCAAACAGAGCGTAATTACTCTTCTACCCATTCCAACATGACTGTTCTTGGTTTTGTGCTTATCTGTGGATTCTACAGCTTCCTAACTAAATTCTGGTCTTTCCATTGAGGTTTTTGGTCCACATGTCATTATTAAATTGATGTTTCTGTAGAGAACTAGGTCTGGGCCTTCCTCCCTCAGCATCATTCTCCAATTTTAGGTTTAAGTTGTGGTTTTATTTTGTATTTGATTAATTTTGTGGTGCCTGAGAACAAACCAGGGCCTTTCCCATGCTAAGTCAAGTGTTGCACCACTGAGCTGTATCCCCAGCTCATGTTAGTTTTTAAAGCCTCACCATGATGGTATTCATTTTTATTGCTGCTGTAACAAATTATCACCATACAAATCATCCTACTGTCCTGCAGGTCAAAAATCTGACATGAATTGTGGGCTAAAAACAAAGTATCCGCAGGGCTCATTCCTTTCCAGAGACTTCCCAGGCCGTCCCTCCTTGACTTTTTCAAGGAGGCCACCTGTACTGCTGGGCTCCTGAAATCCCCCTCCCATCTTCAAAACCAGCTCTATGGAATGCTGAGTTCCACATTGCCCTCTCTGGTTTCCATTCTTCAAGAGTCATTTTTCCTTCTACCCCAAATTTCAGCTGAGAAATGTTCTCCCCTTTTAAGGACTCACCCAGGTAGGTTGGACACACTTTGATAACTATCCAATTTCATGGTCCTAGTCATTTTTTTATTTTTTTAGTTGTAGATGAACGCAATACCTTTATTTTATTTATTTTTATGTGGTGCTAAGGATGGAACCCAGTGCGTCACACATGCTAGGCTAGCACTCTACCACTGAGCCACAACCCCAGCCCTCCTAAACCTTAAATTCCCTTTTGTAAACAAAGTAACATATTCAATTTTTAGGAATTAAGATGTAGACTTGTTTTTTTGTTGTTGTTGTTGTTTTTGTTTTGTTTTGCAGTAGGGAAAAGGGGACAAGGAGGCATTATTCCACTTACTATAATTGCCATAAGTTACTCTGCTGTTTTCATAAATTCATGAACACTGGACTATTGGAAGAGTTGAAATATTTCTAGGTTTCTATGAGTTTATTACCTGCATTGAAATACCTCTGCAAAAAATAGAATCTTTATGTCATCATATTTTAAGAGTTGTTAGGCATAACTTCCATATTCCAGAAAATAAATATCGCAACCCCTAAGCCTCTTCCCAAGAGTCTTGTTTTTCATAACTCTCCTGTTGGTTAATGAAGAATTTTGAAATAGGAGTCTAAATATAGCCATAAAGAGACAGCTCTAAGACCAAAGGTTTGTATGAACTGAGTTTTTTGTCAAAATAAAAACTCTAAGTACTCCAATAAACACCACAGACTTCTGGTTTTTCATTGAATACATTTTAGGCTGAGAAATAACAAAAAATAATCAAATTTTGTTGACAAGATTTTTTTTTTTTTAATGTTTTCTGGGAATTTGAAAGGTCCAGAGACACTAAGAGCTTTGGGGGCGCTCAATGCAAAAAGCAAAAGAGGAATTTGGAAGAAGTAGAGGGAATGTATGAGAGGAAAAAAAAAAATAAGGGTCCTAAAATGGAGATGGGAAATCCAAGAACAAGCTCAACTGATGAAAGTTTTGAGAATGCCAGCAAAGTTAGGGAGAATATTCTCAAGTAAAATTGATGCTTTAGTCACATGGACCCAATCAAATTCAGCCCTGGCAGTAGAAGACATAGCTGCATAAAGGCAGGGGGGTGTGTGTGTGTGTGTGTGTGTGTGTGTGTGTGTGTGTGTAAAAGAGGTCAATCATAATTTAAAATAAGGCAGTGAGGACTTGCTATACTAAGAAGATGATACTTGAGGTTGGAAGGGAAAGAGTTATATTGGTAACTAGAGATAGTTTCCAGTCCAAAGGAAGAACAAGCCTAAAGTCTCTGAGATGGATGTAATTATTGTGTTCTAGAAACAGTAAGGGGCCCAAGATGGCTACAGTAAGTAATGTGAAAGGAAAGAAAAATGAGGTCATAGAAGGAACAGGTGTTCTGGACATGTACTTCCTAGTGACTTCAGGTTTTCATCTAAGAAGGATGAGATATGTTAGAGGGCTTTGAGCAGAGGAGATAAGGATCTGACTTGTGTGCTAAAAATAACAAATGACATGATTTCATTTTTCTTGCCTGCTATTTTTTTAGCAAGTGGATTTAAGTAATTTTGTGGAAACCAAATGTCAACTCTTAAACCTCACTGACAATGGAATAAAAACAAGTAAGTTATCTTCTTTACAGAATTCTGTGGCTCTGGGAAGATTAAATTCCATTGCTCATCTCTAGACCATCTAGAATTTGTATAAAACCAGAAACAACTACTGAAAATTTCACTTCACAAAGGTACAATTTTTGTGATTCCCAAAATTTGGAGTGAGGCAGGGGATTGAAGAATCTCTGAGATATAATGTTTCAAGTGAGTGAACCCTAGATACTAGTATACCAGATTACCTGGAGACAAGAGAGAAGGAGGGATTACCTCTGCACAAGAAGTATGACAAGGAAACACAGTTGATTTCTCTTGTTACCCTTCACCATGAAGTTCTCCTTGTTCATTCCCTAGAATTACAAGATTTTTGGTTTGTGCTGCATATTTTTAGATCAGTGGATATTTTTGCTTTATCACCCCAGTAAGTCCTCAAAAAGTAAAAATAACTTCTGCAATAGTTATGTTACACTCAAGAAATTGCAAATTGAGGTTGAATTGTATAAGGTATATGTTGTAAATGAGAAGATCTATTGGATCACACAATAAAGCTTGGTAAAATTAAAGACCTGTGAAAGAGGTGAATATTTTGTATAAGGAATTTATATTCATTCTGATTTGTTAGCATATATTTTATTTATGTATTGTATGTATATGTGCTTGAAGGAATTAATTATTTTCTTACATTATGTGGTAGTAGTTAAAACCTAGTTTTTGGAAGGAATAAGAATACGTAGGATTGTACCTTAACTACAGTTTTTTGTTATGTTATGTGTAAGTTTTTTAATTCCTGTGATTTATTTCAACAACTGTTACCTGTCCCAAATGGTATTTCTGAAGTTCAATTTAATATGTACTTAAAGTTGTGATATGCATTAAGCACTCAATCAGTGCTATCTATTCTCTTCTTTTGTTCCCACCTGTTCTCTGGACAGATGATGTTGCTGGATAAGTGATCTTAAGATAGATGAGTTATTAAGGTCTATGTCTGCCGCTAATGTTGTCCAGAACTCAATTGAAAATTTCATCAGAGCCCTGAAAAATTGATTGATTTTTATACTCCTATATGAATTTCACAGGCTAAAAACTTCACTAGTCTTCCATGGAAGAGCAGTAAATGCTTTGCAACTTCCTTTTTGAAGATAGATTGCTATTTTATATGTTCCCTGTGTCAGACAAATGTGCAGTTAGAACAGCATATGTGGTAAACAGTGGTTGCCTTTATGTCAGCAAAGTCTTCTGATAATGTAAGGAAAATGATGGTAGGATTGTGTAAATTTCACAATTTAGAATTTGTGCCAAATATGGTATGATTGCATATTGCACAACATGTACCCAATATTTTTTAATCTTGAATATTCAAGAATTTCATAGGATTCACATTATATGGACTAGTTATGAAATGTATAAGCACATTTATTCATGATTTAAACTAATGATTTCATTATTAAAGGAGAGTGAGGAACTAATAATGTAGAACAAATACCTTCAAATTCTCCTATGACAGTTGACAGTTTATAAAGCAGGGTGCTATTAATGGGACTTCTATGGGTTCCCTAACTAGAAAAATACCAATCTTCCTTCCCACATTAGAGTTTAGGATTGAACCATAAAGCGGGAGAAATGAAGGCACTGCATACCTCATTACACAGACCTAAGGGGTGGTGAGGTAGCAAAGGCTACAAAATTACTGTGGATCATCAGAGCCAAACAGAAGCAGATGAAATAGGAATAGTTTATCAGAACCAGTCAATCCAAAAAAGCAAAGGATTTAAATCAAAATGATAATAGAGAAGCTGAAAGAAAATGTGCCCTGTATGAGCAATGGAAGAAAAAATATTGTTATAAAAGGAAGAGTGAGAGAGAATGAAATTCACGTCAGTGATTTTATGAAATTGTAAAGGTAGTGAGAAAGAGTGAAAAATGTAAACATGTTTATATTTATATGCATCTTTTAAAAGGAATTGGAATAGATAAACAATTAAAGTTACACTTGGAATACAAATTATACAATATATCCTCAAATAGAAGGAAAGCAATTTCTACTTTTCATTACAGTTGTTTTATGTGAAAAACTAAAAAGAAAGCCATTTTATTTTGTATTGAGGAGTAAGTCACTTATTCTTTCTGACATTCAATTTTCTCTTATGAAAATGACAGCACTGGAATAGATGCCTCTTGTGTTTGTTTCCAGTTTCAAATTTTTATGATTCTATGGAAAGTGATTTTCTACCGGGAAGAAATACTTTCATCCCTCAAAACTATGGTAATTTTAAGTATTTTATTTTGTAATTTCTCAGAACCTTTCAGTAATATTGTTTCTGAGGCTATATTTAATTTCTCATTCTTCTCCTGTGAATACTTACCTGTGAATCTCAAGTTGCATCTGTAAACTCAAGTCATTCTTTCATAAATACATGAACTAATATATCTATGCTTATAATAAATATTCTACTCATATGTACATCACTTATTTGCAGGCCTTAATTTACAGACATACAATAGAAGATCAACATGCAGTCCTTGGTATCATGTACTCTGTATAAGCTTACAAATGTCCAGCTTCAACAATCAACAGAGAGGTTTTTTTTATGTTTTCTTTAAAAGAAAAATATTTCTTCCTAATATTACCTTTACAGAAGTTTAGGGAAATGTACCCTTATCCTCAGTTATAATTTGCAAACTGAAATTATCATACTGATATAGCTATCAGATGTCCTTATTGATAATACTGTATAGATGAATAGAAATAGAAGATTCATTTCATTTGTGTCAACATTAGCAGAAAATAATATGACAGAGTGCAGGACTCTCGGGATTCATCTGACATTATAGAACAACTCTTACCCTAGGAGCTGCCTTTACTGGGCCTACTACAGATGGATTACACAAAAGAATATCTACTGATGGCCTTTGAACAATCTAAGACAGTGATCTATTCACTGTAGAAAAGATGCCCTAATGGGAATGCAAATAATTTGATCTTGAAATCGTAGTCAAAAGCCTGAAAAATATTTCTTTTGTACGGCTCTTTAAAGAGTCTTTTATAATGACCATTCATATCAATGCCAAATCCCTTGTGGAAAAAAAAATCCCTGACATAAAACACAAATTAACATTTTATTATTCAATTTAAAAGGCAGTGAAATATGAGAGAGGTTTTAGCTTCTTGGGAAATGAACTTGAACAAGGAGGCAAAATGTGTCCAACAGATAGATATGGGTTTTTGGTGTCTAAAGAGAGGTTTCTTTGTCAAGAGTTATATTTGATAGGAGAATTTCCCATATTAAAATTAATTCTTAAATGAACTAACTTCCCATTTCTTTCTTTCATAAAATAAGAAGCATGAATATATAGAGAAGATAAAGACAAACATATTAATATATATAACTTTCATAATAGCTCTCCAATAAGTTATTATATAATGTTTAATTGATTTTCCATTATTAAAATTAAATAATGAAAATCACAAATTGCCCTGGAACATTTTAGTCATTTTTTGACCAGATAATGGGCAATCGCACTTCTTAATGATTGAAATGATATGCAAATGTACTTTAATATCAGCACAAGTGCTGTGATCACAAAGCTAAGCTTTATTCCTTTCTCTAATAAGAATGATTTGCCCCTTTATTTATGATGATCCATTTTAGGTAGACTATTTGAAAGGAAACTCAGAATAATTTGAAACATAAGTAGTAATACAACCCCCACTTTCCCCCAAATGCTTTGATTCTTGTGGGTAGTTTGGAGAACCATTTTTCAGGTTTATTATTATTTTCTCATTACTATGAAAACAACAGCAGATCCTCATTTCAGTGGCACACTATTATGAATACCCACCACCACCACTACTTCTAATTAACATTTATTGAATAGAAAATATATGCTAATTCCTGAGCTGAGTACCTACCTGAGTTATTTGAGGCTTTAAAAGTTAGGTTTGGCGACTCCATTCTTAATTCTGTACTATAAAACAATTGGGACTGTACAAAACCAAAGTGAAGCCAGTGCCAAATTCCCAGAGTCCAAGTTGATCCAAATAATTTGGACAATATTTCAAATGCAATAATATCTAATTCTGAACTTTCAGTTAGATTACCTATTCAAAATTACACTGGTAGCTATTTCCTCTAACAAATAATAGAATGGTAAGAAGTGTGGAAGAGATATGAGAATGTAAAGAATTTTTAGAGAAGACGGACAAGAGGGACAAAATGGAAATACCCTAGTCATTGGTATGAACCAGAAGTGCTCAGTCACCTCAAAGAGGATTTAAATAATTGTGCTTAAAATATCCCCTGGAGAATCCTACAAATTTAACTTGGTCACCAAAGAAAATTGTCCAATGAATACAAAGAAAATAGTGTAGTACATCAGGAAACTCACAGGAAAAGTCAACCTTAGTATAAAAATAATACAATAATAAATTATTAATATACTGAATGTGAGGCTTCAGGGTTTCACTTTCACTGACATGTATAACTTTACATATGAAATTAATTCAAGGAGGGAAAGTTGAACAGTTGCTATCTATAAAAATTTGGCATTGCTAAGGATAAGTTGAATGGTACTGTGACATATATTTCAATCAAAATGCAGCAGGAGAAAAAATGTCAGTGAATTATGGTTAAAATAAATTTTATTTTGAGTAATATTAGTTTCTTTTCAGTGATCTTCTTTGACATTTAATAGATTTTTCAGTCATGCACAAACAGAAGAAGAATGTAAGTGGAATGAAAGTATAATACTTTTTGGCACCAAATGAAACATTAAACTATGCCAAGGAGAGGCTCTGTATGTGTCCATTTCACCCATGAACGCTTCAAGCTCTCCAGACCTAATGTGGAGGGAAGCGGTACAATGGCTGGTCTCCTGGGGTGCTCACACTGCAGACTAGGGCTAAGGGGTTGCTGACTGCATGATGCACCACTGAGTTCTGTAAATAAATCTATTGACTTCAGTTTGAGGAAGAGGGTTTTCAACTTGCCACAGTCTTATGAAGTTAATTTGAGCAACCATATTGATAAAGATGCATCTGATCCAAATGCAGCTCATGCATAATTTTAGATATAAGTTCTTTTTTCAAAAACAATGTGCACCTTTTCTTTTAATATTTGGAAGTATTGCAAGCCTATAAAATACACAGAAGATCTTGAACATTCATATATGTCAATCAGCTCTGCATAATTTAATATTTTACCATAATTTTATAAATTTTTTAAAACTTTTTTGTGGTATTGGGCATTGAACCCAGGTACCCCTGAGTTACATCCTTAGCAGCTCCCCTCTTTTTTTAAATTTTGAGGCAGAGTTCCCTAAGTTTCCAAGGTTGGCCTCAAACTTGAGATCCTTCTGCCTTAGCTTCCTGTGTTACTGGCATTATAATTTTGCACCATTGTATCTGGCATTTATTTTTTAATATAATGTTAGGAAGAATACATTTGAAACCTACTAACATCTCTCTGAGATTCTCTTTTCCCTTTTCCTGCTAACCTCTGAAGAGAAAATGACGATCCTAAATTTGGTGATGTCCCATACCGTATTTGTATTACATATATAATTAATAATGTACACATATTTGTTTTGCATATTATTTTCTAAATGATGTCATGCTATATGTATTTTTCTCCTGATTATTAACTTTGTCAATATCATTCCCTTGAGTTCTATCCATATTTACAAGTGGGGTTTTTTTTCCCCCCACTATTCTACAGTATTCTATTACTAGAATAGATCAGCAATTACTCATTCTCTTATTACAAATTGTAATTAAGTTTTCTGCTAGATTTTCTACTTAAAACACTTCAATGAAATTGATCATACATTTACTCTGTGGGCATATTTAACACTGTTTACATATACATTTGGAATTATGCAATTGTATATTTTATAATCAGGATGTTTGATATATTAAACATTCTACTTGCCTTTTATATCACTGCATGTAATATCTTTATGGAAATTTTAAAATATTATTTAATTTATTTAATGGTTATATATTTATTTGTTGCTTTACTCAGCTTTTTTGCTGCTCTGACTAAAAGGGCCTGACCATAATAACTGTAGAGGAGGAAAAGTTTATTTAGGGGCTCATGGTTTCAGAGGTCTTAATCCATAGACAGCAGGCTCCATTCCTTGGGGCTCAAGATAAGGTAGAACATCATGGAGGAAGAATGTGGCAGAGGGAACCAGCTCACATGATGATCAGAAAGCAGAGAGAGAGACTCCACTTGCAAGATGCAAATATATACGCCAGAGCCACACCCCAATTCCCACCTCCTCCAACCACACCCCTGCCTTCAGTTACCACTCAATTAGTCCCTATCACGGGATTACTTCACTTATTGGGTTAAGACTCTCATAACCCAATTATCTCTCTGAACCCTCTTGCATTATCTCACATATGAGTTTTTGAGGTACACCTGACATCCAAACCATAACATTTACCACTTCTATCAATTTTTATAAATTGCATTTTTTAGAAATTGCTTTACTTTCTCTAAATTTTCAAATTTTATTGAATTATATATATATATTCTGCAGAATTATACATTTTATTAAATTTTTACAGTGGTTTTTAGTCCTAGCAGTATCCATTAATATTTGCTCAACATTCTTTTTAATTCATTTTGTTATATATTTGTAGTTTTCAATTGATCTTGTCAGAGACTCTGCATTTAATTTTATGTACCCACTCTACTCTTTCTTTTTGTTGTCTTAATTGTATCCATCTTAATTACTTTCTTCTTGATTCCTTCAGCTTATCTTTCAAAATATCTCAAGATAAATTGTTTTATTAATAGCATATTTTACTTTTACTCACAAGAACCTTTTATAACTGAATTTTCCTTTAGGTACCATTCTAAATGCATCTCACCATTCTGAGAAAGACTATCTCCATTATTACTCTAATTAAAATATTTTCTTATTTCTCAAGATTCTTTTCATCCATGAATTTGCTTCTCAAATTCTTAAATATTAATATTTTGGGCTAAATCTTAGACTTTTATTTCACTTATTATCTTGAATCATGATTATAATTGACCAATGTGTATCTTGCCTTTAGAATTTTTTATAACAGTGATATATAAAATAAATAAGTATATGTAAACCTAAACATTAAAATATAGAGAACATGCATTACATAAAAATAGTCATTATTGTTATTACTGCTGTTACCTATTCAGAATTGGCTCATTAGCACCCTACTTACACCTTCTTTTTGCATTTAATTTCTTTCTTGCTGATGTGTACTTCTATTATAATAGTTCTCAGACTTGTCTCCATATTGGAATCATCTGTAGAACTTAATAAACTGTGAACCCAGTGCACACCACAAAGATCCTAATTGACTAAATCTGAGCTGTGGCTGGATATTAACAGTTTCTAAAGTCAAGTTACTAATGGTCAGGTAGAGAGGACACATGCATTCTTGTGCTTCTTCCAACAAAGACCATTTTTCAAATTTCATGTGAAAATGCTATTAGATGACATAAAATGCCAGGTTGCCCATTGCTTTCTTACTGCACTTTGAAGCTAACTGCCTTGCCCTGTGCTTTGGGGGTGGCTCTGGAGAAACCTGTATTTGGGATGACAGCTGTTCTGTGCTTGGCCTTGTCTTCTCTGGTTGATTTTAAGAGTTTTCAATCTGTCTTTAGTTTTTTCTAATTCTACTACCATTATTCTTCATAAGTACTTATTTTCCCCCTCAGTACTTTTATAATATTTAAAACTAAGTATTTATTTATTTTATGTAAACTGAAATAAACTTGACTATGTACTTTTCTAATATTACCAAAAATATTTCTTTATTTTATCATGCCTTCTTATCTCCAAATGCTTATATTTCCAAATTTCTTTAAACAACAGTAACTGGAAAAATTCTATTATCTGAAGTGTTTACAGTTTGAAAACTTCTGTTGCATAACTACCTGAAAACTCTTGCTAATGGTATATTTTAGTTTGGATTATGAGTTCAACTTTAATGAACCTTATAAACATGTGGCTGTATTGAAGATGTTAGAGAAAATTCTAATGCTGTATGCACTTACATCTGCTTGATTACCAAGGAATTTACAACACTGGAGTCAATTTTAGGACTGGGGTTTTTCCAATATCTAATAACAGAGTTTGCCTGAAATGCAAACATGCCTAAGGGAGAATCAAGATCACAAATTTTCAGGGCTCAGTACAAAACATATAAACTTCCTTTTGCCTGAATGACAGGCATTTCTTATTGTCTGTTTTATTACAAGTTAGTCCTGATAAGGTTCTGACTTTATAAGATTAAGTATCTTAGTTCTAACTCCCAATATCTCATTAGCCTAAGATCCTCTCTTCTATCTTCTCCTAGGAATTAATACCAAAGTATGCAAGCAGAGTGTATTAGTCAGCTTGTTACCACTATAATGAATTAATTTATGAATAGAAGGGTCTCTTTGGACTCGGTTTTGGAGGTTCCAGTCCATGATCAATTGGTTTTATCGCTTTGGGTCTGTGGTGAGATAGCACATCATGGCAGGAGCATGTGATAGAGTATAAACATTCATCTAATTAGGTAAGAAACAAAGAAAAAGAAAAAGAGTTCAGGGTTCCAAAATCGCCTTCTAGGTCACACCTTCAGTGACCTAAGGATTTCTCATAAGGCCCTGCTCCTGAAAGATCCCACCACAACCCAATAGCTCTACCTAGGACTAAACCTTTAACACATGAACCTCTAGGAGAATATATCCAAACTGTAGCACATGGTTTCTCCACATCAGTTCTATTGATACCTGATGGTGGGCAACTACTTATTGGTAGAGGTAGCAAATTATATCCTGTGCATTGTAGGAAATTTAACAGCAATCCTGCTTCTACCCACAAGTCACCAGTATGATGCATAACTTCCCAGCTGTGATAACCAAGATGTCTTCATACATATACAAATATCTTGTTAGGGACAAAATGACTCCCACTTAAGAACCATGAACCATTGCTCTAGATCACTGAGGTGAACTCCAGAGCATTGATAGGGTTAATTAGTTCATATATTTAATGTTATGGTTTTTAGATGTTTTCTTGTTTGGGGTTCATAGAAAATTCTCTTATTTTCTTATGAGCTCAGACACATATTCAATAGGAAGTCCAGTTATATGCTAATTTTTCTCAAGGAAATTGTTGTGGCAAGAGAATTTTCAGCTATTCTAATTTTTCATATTGACAAAATTGGAGATCTAAATTACTTTTTAAGTCTAAAGTAATATGACTAGAAGATTAACATTGACACAATATAGATTCAGTTAAGCATGGATAGACAAAAACAACTACATGTATGTATTTTCAGTGCAGAAAATGCTATCTAGTCTAGCAAGAGGGACAACGCTTGGGAATCAGATAACCAGGCTTCTAAATGTTGGCTCTGCCTCCAACTAACTCTGTGATTACAATCAAATACGTTAACCCCTGAATTCTTGTTGTTCATTACTGGGATTTTATTTCTTGTTTACCACTTATTTTTGATCACATATCTAATATAACTATAATAAGCCAACCTATAGGTGTCATAATTTGCCTATGTATAAATATTAAGTTGCTGGTACCAATGAAATACATATTAGTTGTTGATTTACCTCCTCTGACCATCATGTCATGCTACATTATGATTCTTCTTTAAAATAATATTCAGTAGTCCACTATGTATTTTAAATTGTTTCCTAAGTGAAAAGAATAAATATTTGAGCATAAATGAGCAAAAAGTAAAACCACAGAAAAATCTGAGAATAGTCTAAAGTAATAAAAAGTGGACTTTTTTTCTCTTGGAAAATACATTGTATCATTCCTTCAGCTGTTCTTGATTTTATAGTTTTACAACTTAAAAATTTCTGGTGTTTACAGGGGTCTTTTTCTAGATAATTAATAATTTAAATTTGAAAAATATCACAGGAAGAAAGTTTCTATAATTTCTTGAAATTTTAAAGCAAAATTTTACTATTTTACCTTGGTCGACTAAAGATTCCTCAAGTAAAACCAATTACTTCTAATAATACTGAAGAAATCAGGCAATCTTACTACCAAGTGAAAATAAGCATCTTATAACTTTAAGCTAATTTTATGATTGTCACATTTAAAACTGTAGCCATATTTTTCCAGTTCATATCAAATATGTGTTCCCCAAATTATCATTTTTAATAATAGTTACTCTCAAACCAGCATTTCCCTGATTTCC
This sequence comes from Sciurus vulgaris, assembly GCF_902686455.1. Lineage (NCBI taxonomy): Eukaryota > Metazoa > Chordata > Mammalia > Rodentia > Sciuridae > Sciurus > Sciurus vulgaris. The sequence continues at coordinate 33,160,870 of NC_136470.1, read as the reverse complement.
AAATAACTTGAAAGGGTTGGGAAATGGGGGTTGAGGAAATAGGGAAGTTTGGGGAAGAGGTAGAGGATGGAGAAGAAGAAAAGAGAAAGCAAAAGTTGGTAGACTTAATTCATTTCCTGAAATGTCAATGTCCTTACTTCTTTCTCTCTGTCTTTGGAAGAGGAAGCAAAAAAGAACTTTGATATGCAAATATTTATGAGAATAAAATGTGTTTTAACTTTTAAAAGTTACCGAAGCAGATGATGACTACATATCAAAGAATCACATCATTGAAACCTCTAGAACCATAGATGATAATCCTACAAAAAGGTAGTATTTCAATATCTTAGATGTAAGCTGAAATGTTCTGAAACAGCCATTTCTTATGAGCAGAGCACTAGCTATCAGTCTAACCTAAACCCCATACTACCTCTTCTTTAATAAAAAATTTACTTTTACCTTATTGATAATTATAATAAAATCTTAGTTGAATGTGGAAGAAAGACATCAAATCTAGTGGGTTTACTTCTCTATAGTTAATGACTCGAATATACTAGCAAGTTATTAGGCATTTACATCACCCTTAACTAGTAGAATAAACATAACATTTCCCAGGCAGTTCACATGAAAGGTAAAGAAAATTCTTGCAATTTACTTATGATTTTTTTTTTTCCCAATCTGGTTTTACTCCATGTGAAATGATACTGATATTCGCTTTTCTGTAAAATATTCTTTCTGCTTAGTTTACTTACTAACTACAAGAAATGTACTGATTTCAAGCCAGATATATACTGCAGAGTACTTTGAAAAGAACAATTGTTCCTGCTGCTTTAAGAAAAATATCAGAAATTAATGAATCAAGATACATTTTGAAAATGCGATGTTCATGTAGAAATTTAAGGACTCTCTCTAGGTAAATCCTTTTAATATAGTGTATCTAAGCTGTGACATACTACAAAGGCATCATTTGTGTATTTTAAGCTCTGGGGTATTCTATAAAATGTTACATATAAATTTACTAGTGCAATCTGAAGTTGAGGTTATTATTTCAGATGAAGCTAAGATAGAAACTCTCTTCTGGACCCCATTCATTTGATGTGAGTGAGCCTTATTCATGTTTATTTTTCTATCCATGCACTCTATTTTCTTCAACTTTTTATTACCAGTTATTTTTAGGTTTTTCAACTTAACAAAGATTAACAAAGATAGGTGCTACAATGGTTCTGAATACTCAGGAACCAACAAATTCTTCACTTAAAATGTGGGTGTCTTGAACATAACCACTCTTTCTGTGGGGCTGGTACTGGGTTTTGTGGGACCCACTTGGGAAAAAGATTGAAAACCACCCAGGAAGCACAGTTTTTTACTGCACTTAAGTCTCCTGGTGAGGAAGCATCAGTCAAGCCCTAAGACTGAAAATGGTTTTACTTCTCTTTTCTGGATTCTGTTCTTTTACTTTTCCTTGAGAAAATAATGTGACTTATCTCATTATGCAGAAATTAGTATGCCTGCCAAACTGTTTCTTCAGAATCAGACTGTGATGTAATTAAAAAGATATGTATGGCTGTATGCTGGCAAATTAGAAACTGAGATTCTAGCTAAATAAATTAGAATTGCTGTTGGGAAAATCAGACTGCTTTTTCCTGCCCTTGTAAATAAAACATGGCAGATGAGGCTGGTTGGGCGCTGGATATTTTGCAGTTTTGAATATGGCTAGCTTTCTTTAAAATGGTGTTAAATATCACTAATTCTGTCATACACCCTAGGTGCATTTCAGGAATTGCCATTCCAGTATTTCATTTTAACTATGGTGTATTCTGAATCTGTTGAGCTTTCTAAAGTCTTTAGGTGAAAATTAGTTTATCTCTTGGCTTTTATTTCTGTCCAAATTACGGCTAATTACTTCTTTCCCTTGTGTTTTCACAATAAAATAATTTCCTCATCCTAGCCATGCATATCAGGGAAAAAAATATATACTCAAATCAAAAATCTTCTTTAAAAAAGAGCTAGAAGACTACTGTACTATTTATGGAATAAACAGAGTGCTTGAGAGTGCTTTTTATTGCCTCTTATTTAGAATTGCTAGAATAACCCAAAGACAACCCTATCACCTTTGAGAAATGGAGTCATTCTAAAGTCACGCTATAATAATAAAACATTGTAATATGTGTTAAACCATCCACATGATCACAGTTCGCTCTTCTTTATATAGACCTTATACAATAAAAAGAGAACCACTGTAACTAAAACTATCGAATGAAAATGAGATTGTACATGAGCTCTAAAATTGCAAATGTAAATAAGACTAAATCACCATATAGTATTACTTGTTTGTGCTTTACACAGTGCAATGTATTTTCAAACTTTTTATACTGTTCCATAGTAAAAGTTGAAAGATGACTCAGACTTCTTTTTCTAGTGCAAAACCCAATCAAACATAAATTTTATTCTTAAAATATGCTCAGAGAGTAAAGTTGGTGAAGAAGGTCACATTTAAGATTTTTTTTTTCTGCTATCCATAAAATGAAAGTATAATACATTTGGATGTTAGTGGTATACCCAGCATGAAAGTGTGGAATATGAACGTTTCAAAATTATATGCATTTATTCTCCCCAGTCTTCCTAATATTTTATCAGTGTAAAATATTTTAAGATATTTTCAACCTGAGGAAATCACTTGCTAAGAATCACTTACTCTCCCTGTGATGTTTTAGATTACAGGATAAGTAAACAAATACAATTGCAGTACTGCTGCACAGATTTTGAAAAATGTCTACTTTATATTAATTATATGTTCCATATCGGTGTTGTCCCATAGAACATCAGAGATGATGGCAATGTTCACTGTGCTGCCCAATTACCATGGCTTTCAACCACACATGCCTAGTGAACTCTGGAAATTCATGTGATTGGATTTTTCATTTTAGTTTTAATTTTAATAGCCCATTTTCATAACCTTCCTAGATTGTACTTTATGTATTACATTCAACAATGCCGGCTCTCTTTTTTGAAACTCTCAATATTTTCTGTAAGAAAAGAATGTTTGCTATCTCTGAAGAAGCTGTGAGGATATATAGTTAAAATAAAATATTCTGCCTTTATAGTTTGGATTTTCATTATATAACTAACATGTTTCAGACATCCCTGTAAATCCTAGTTGCATAAAAGTTATTTCAATGGTATCCTTGCCGTCACCTCCAATCTTGCTTTGAAGCCAGCGATAGTGCCTGCAATACTGTTGTCAGAAGCAAACCATTTGTTGTTTCTTGTATTATCCAGTCAGCTTTCAATTCTCCTCAAAATAGGCTTTTATAAGATAGGGATAAAAAGAGTATGTGAAGGGAGACTTGTTCTGTTGATGTCTTGAACCAGGAACACCTCAGCAATAATGCAGTAAGAAAAAAGTGAGGGCTGCCACAGGAAGCTTCAGAAGAATCCCTTTGTGACAGGCTGTTGGTGATGGGCATTGTGACTGCCTCCAGGATTGCACTCTAAGGATAGGGAGAAGAAAACCCGTAGCAAGTCAATTGCTTCAGGAACTTTGAGAAGAATGCTAATAAGTGTCTTGTTAAAATTCATATCTGCCCAAGGTTCTTCCAGATTCAACACAAATTCAAGAGCTTTTGCTTCACTTTTTGGTTGTTGTTTCTCTGAGTACATATACGTGTATGAATAAATTCAAGGATAGAACCTGTGCTTGTTAAATTCATGCATTTGCTCAGAGGATGAACTAGACAATGTGAGAATGAACTAAGCCACCCAAGTATCACATCTAAAGTTAAATCACAGTCTCTGGGTTTAAAAGGAATCCAAATTATTCTGTACTGAAATTCTGCATTATTTCTCCCCAACACTTACTTGTAGAATACCTATTTTATAGTATATAATCTGTTTTAGGGAATTTCCATATTTAAATCAGTAGAGATTTCAACCATATGGTTAATGGATGGGGGGTGGGCACTAGCCTAGTGAACATAATAGAAGTGACAAACATAAGGAACAGAAAAATTTGTGGTAACAAAATAATAAGGTAGAATACATATAACTCAATTTCCTCTTATTGCTAATTTCTCTGCTTAGAACACTGCAGTGTAACGAAAATGGTCAGGTGTAGTAACATAAAACCCAAAATGTCCTCTCCATCTCCACCAGCTGTGTGTCTTCATACTTCTTCATTGCTTTCCCTCAGCACATTTCTGCTTTATGGTTTAACATCTATTTCATGTGACTGCGTCAAACATTTGAATTAAATCAACATTTTTTTAACCAACGTTATATTAGTGCTGTCAAATATTGGGAAGGGATATAATACTCGTAGGGTTGAAGCCAAATAAAATTTAAAGAATACTTTTCAGTTCTCAGAAAGGACATCTGCTCTACGTAGTTAGGCAAGGTGATACTCCGTCATTTTTAAAACTCGCCATTTAAAAACAAACAGGGTGCAATTCACCTTCTTCCTGCTATGAAAGAGGAGGTATCAACCTGATTCACTATTGACATAATTCGACCTGGTAACTGTGAAGGTTAGAAACATTGTGGTTCTGTTTATATCATTTTAACCAACCTATTGGAAATGAAAAATTTGACTTTTTTCGAATTTGTGAAATTGATAAACTCTTCCGTTTCCTGTTTGGTGATATAAGCACCAGGCATGTAGTGGCAAAGGGTTATCTAAAGACCCAGGCACAAGTTACTACTAACAGGGCAATAAAACAGGTCACTTTAAAGTAGATGTGAAAGTGTGGTCAGTTATGTTTAAGCTCACATTCTAGCATCTGCATATAAAAAATGAGAGAGTAGAAATCAATGATCCAGGAAACATGGCACTTTGTTTTATTCTCAAAATATCCCATCTGTTGTTATATTGTAGTACTGTTATAAAAATTAAAGGAGAGATATATGTGGAACATTTAGAAGGGTGCCTGATACATATCAAGGGCCAAATAGCATTAACTCTTATTTGTCACTTGGAAATTTGCTGGAAAACTACATACATATGGTTATATTTTGATGTTCCCATTCTCCTAACAGAAGGCAAAATATGATTAAATTATAGCTGCCTTACAAATATTGAAGGAACAAAAATACTATTTTTAAAGATAACAGTCCCATAGGTAACATAATACAAGAAAATCAAGTGACATTTCTGCTATTTTTCAACATGTTTATAATTTTAAATTTCTCACGTTACTTTTTAATGGATTAGATACAAATCAAATTGTGTTTTCCTTTTATGCTTTAAATGTTAGACCACAATGACAATGAATCCAAGTGGATTTGATGTTTTGTAAAAATAAATACAGGATACACAGTCCTGAAGAGATTCTCAAAAGGAGTTATTAATTCTCTAGCAATCATTTCTTCAGATTATAGGAAATTTTACTTTGCTATCAGAGAAAGTCTTGAGGTAATGAGATACTGTGTCTCAAGGAGGGAATGAAAGAGTTTTGAATGTTCAAAAAATTACAAATAGTTTCCCACTTTTGTGCTTTCTAATTCAAGACTTCGTGCCCCTGATGATTCCCCACGATGCTAGAAAATCTAGAGGATATCTCCTCCCTTTTCATCAAATGCAGGTGGCTCACTGGTACAGGTCTCCTCACCTGCTGGTCTCCCAGCTACTGGAGAGGAGCTGGAGTGCAGGGGATGAAACACCCCTGCGGGGCACTGCTGCACTCTCGGGCCACACCTTGCATGCATGCCCAAGTCTTTGCCTGTCAGAACTATATGGTGTTTCTTGGCAAAGAGGGACAGATACTCCCAGAAAATGACCTGTTGGAGTAAATCACAGTGTTCATCATTACTACCAAAAGCTAATAACGCTCTCTGCCCAGGCCTAAATGTCTTGCTTCTGAGTCAGAGCTGTGTACTATTCCAAACATTTATTCAGTCTTACTCCTTCCTCCCAGTAACTATTGAATCAAGTTTGTCATGCATGACTTGCTCTTTTCTTGTATGTTTCCAATGAAGAAGCTCCAGAGACCAGTGGACCTTGTCTTTCATGATTGTCAACCAGAGCCAGATGTCTGAGTCACAGAGAAGGACATGAGTTCCACAGTTAAAACTGGAGTTTTACTAAACTTATTAGCTTCAATTACAGATCTTTTAATGACCATGTAAATTGACTCCTGGGAATCAAAGCATGTTATTTATCTTTATTATTTTAAATCACTAGACAAGTACTAACATAAAAGGCTTTCTTTCAGAGTAACAAGATATCAAACTCTTGATCAATCAAGGATCAGATACTGGGTCAGAATTACACCTAAGTCAGAGTGTTGGACATTTTATAGCACTTCTTTTTGCCATATTTATTGTTTCAACAATAAAATGTTCAAAATAAGTACTTAGATCTTACTGGATTTTGGTTTGTTTTCTTATTATTGAGTTGAAAGCTTTTTATATACTCAGAATTTGTCTCTTATCAAACATCTATAATGCACACCTTTTCTTATCTCTAGTTTATCTTTTCATTTTCTTAGTACTTTTTATTCTAATTATATATGACAATAGAATGCATTTTGACACATCATACATAAATGGGGTCTAACTTCTCATTCTCCTGGTTGTACATGGTATAGAATCACATGGGTCATGTAATCATAAATGTACATAGAGTAATAATGTCCAATTCATTCTACTATCCTACCTACCCTCATACCACCTCTACTCCCTTCACTCCCCTCTGCCTGATCCAAAGTACCTCTATTTTACCCTAGCCCCCTCCCCCACCTATTGTGAATTAGCATCCACATATCAGAGAAAATATTCAGCCTTTGGTTTTGGAGGATTGGCTGATTTTGCTTAGCATGATATTCTCTATCTCCATCCATTTACCTGTGAATGCCATAATTTCAATTTTCTTTAAGGCTGAGTAATATTCCATTGTGTATGTATACCTCATTTTTCTCTATCCATTCATCTGCTAAAGGGCATCTAAGTTGGTTCCATAGTTTGGCTATTGTGAATTTAGTTGCCATAAACATTTATATGACTGTATCACTGTAGTATGCTGATTTTAAGTTTTTTGGGTATGTACCAAGGAGTGGGATATAGCTGGGTCAAATGGTTTCATTCCAAGTTTTCTGAGGAATCTCCATACTACTTTCCATAACGATTATACCAATTTGCAGTCCCACCAGCAATATATGAGTGTACCTTTTCCCCCACATCCTTGTCAACATTTATTGTTGCTTGTATTCTTGATAATTGCCATTCTGACTGGACTGGAGTGAGATGAAATCTTAGAGTAGTTTTGTTTTGCATTTCTCTAATGGCTAGAAATGTTGAACATTTTTTCATATATTTGTTGATCAATTGTATTTCTTCATTTGTTAAGTGTCTGTTCAGTTCCTTAGTCCATTTGTTTATTGGGTTATTTGGTTTTTTGGTGATTCCTTTTAAAGAGTGAGAGATTTTAATTTTCAGGGAGTCCATTTTTTTCTGTTATAATTAGTGATTTTTGTGTCTTGTCAAAATATATACTTAATCTGTGATTACAAATCTATTCTATTTTCTTCCTCAGTATATATAGTTTAAGATTTGTACCTTCTATGATATATTTTGAGTTAATGTTTTGAATTAAGTTTTACATTGTAAAAATTAAGGATAGTAAGTGATTCATTTTTGTGTAAGTATTACCCATTTCCCATTGAATTTCTTTGGCACCTTTACCTATTATATACATGTACAAAATAAATGTATATGATATATACTATATATAAACTATATATGTATATATAGTGTGAGTGTGCACAAATGTGTATATGCATATGTATATGTGTATGTAGGTATATGTACATTTATGTATATATGAATGGATATATGATTCTATGCATATATAGGTCTACTTCTGAACTATGTAATCTATTTCTTTGATCTACATGTTGATTCTTAGACTAATACAAACCTGCCTGGATTGTAAGCTGAGAACAGCTGGTGTGTGTTCTTTAACTTTGTTCTTTTCCAGAACAATTTGGATAATATTAAATTATTTAGGTTTATGCCAGGTGCAGTGGTACACATCTGTAATTCTAGCAACCTTGGAGGAGGCTGAGGCAGGAGGATTGCAAACACAAAGCCAGTCTCGGCAACTTAGCGAGACCTGTCTCAAATAAGTCAAAAAGGGCTGGGATGTAGCTCAATGTTAAAACACCACTGAGTTCAGTTCCAGAACCTGTTCTCTACCAGAACAAAAAATAAAGTTAGCTAGCTTTATTTAGTTATTTATTTATTAGGTTTTAATTGTGAATTCTCCAAATAAGCTTATTTTTACTTTTAAAAAATTGTCAATGATTAAAATTAGGATTTCATTGAAACTATAAATTCAATTGAGAACACTGATATCATGGCGACATGGAGTCTTCTAAACTATGGAGCTGATGTAACTATTTATATAAGTTTTCTTTAATTTTGCTTATTAGTATTTTAGGTTTTTGGCATACAAATGTTACACATAATTTGTTAAATATATCTTGATTTCGTAATTTATCATGTTTTAATAAATTCTATAATTTTAAAATATTTTAATTTTCAGTTGTTTTAGTTGTATACAAATATAATTAATTTAAATACATTTACCTTGTATCAGGGGGTATTGCTAAGCCAATTTCTTATTTCTAGTATAAACTTTTGATGTTTTAAATTTCACTGCAAGCACTATTTATCTGCATTCCATGAATTTTTACATGTTGTGGTTTCCTTCCCACTTCTTTCAAAATATTTTATTCTTACCTTTGAGTTGCTGTTTGCTGTATGGGATATTTATAAATGTAGTGTTTAATTTCCAAATCATTACGGATTTCCATACATCTTTCTCTTAAAATGAAGTTTTTATTTTTCTATTTAAACAATATAACACAATTTTTAAGTTTAATGTATTCTTTTTTCTGGTTCAGGATAAGATCTATCTTAGAAAATGTGTTTGTGGGTAGTTGAGAAGAATGTGTTATCCTGCTGCTGTTTGGTAGAGCGTTCTGAAAATATCTATTTGGTGGAAATGGTAGATAATATAGTTCAGATCATCCGTATTCTTAATGATATTCCATTTTTCTGTGAGTTATTGAGAAAAGAGTTGCCATGTGTTACTGTCCTTTTCTCTTTTTCTGTCCTATCTTTTTCTTCATTTTCAAACTCTCTCTTTAAGTTTTCACATCTTCTTATGAATTACACCATTTATTATTATCTTTATCTCTGATAATATCACTTCCTGAAGTTAACTTTGGTATTAATATAGCTGCAATATGTCTCACTGGCTCAATATTTGTGTAACATGTCTCTGTCTATTCTTTTAATCCATTGTAATCTTATTGTGTGTTTCCTGTGGATTTCATATATTGGCTCTTGATTTTTCATCTGCTCTTACTATATTTGCCTTTAATTGAACTGTTTACACTTAAGGCATTTATTGATATTGTTGAAATTAAATCTGCTATCTTCTTAGCTGTTTTCTACTTTATCCATCTGTAGTTTGTCACTTATTTCCCCTATTCTTTGGGGTTAATTATTTTCAGTGATTATGTTTTATCTCTACCATTTGCTTGTTAGTTATATTTGCTTATTTACTTCTGAGTTGCTCAATTGTTTACAACATACCTCCTTCATTCATCACAACCTGAATTTATTTAAGAAAAAATGCTGTGCATTATAAATGCAAATACAGAATTTTTGTAAAAATCTATAGGTAATAATTTATAGGTATACTTTAAATTATTTAAAATATACTTTAAATTAACAAATATCAGTTCTAAAGCTGAGGTTACCCTTCATATAAAGTGGTGTACTCAAATGAGAAACATTTTGTTCCTTCTCCTATGTACACTTGATTTACACTTAATTCAGTTTTTCCATCTGTCTCTAGCACTCTTTCTGTTGTCTACAGTTTTACTGTAATGTTTGTCAAGCTAATGACATTCATTCCCTATAATAATATTTTAACAATGTGAACTATGTCAATTATTATCCAAATTACACATATCAATATTCTGCAAAATCTGAAAAATCATCCTTAAAAATGTGTAGCACCACCCAATTTTTATGTTTCGATTTTTGCTCTTGATGATTAATATTACTACCTTAATCATTACATAACAATGTGGAAATAAAGGAGAAGGACTTGATATATAAATTATTAATGAAGCAAAGGCCAAATATAATACAATGAAACATTCTGCAGCAATCAGTCTGTAGTGTTTAAAAAGATAATACTCAAAAATTATTATCACAGTATATAATGGTATTATATCCAAGGAAACTGAAAACTGTGGCCTCATGATAGAATCATATTCAAGTTGCAAATAACATTTTCATTACAGAAAAATGAAATCATTTTATTTAGTGAATTTAAGTAAAGTCCACTGATTTTAATATTATTGGTTTTCTAGCATTTGTGCCTAATTTTGTTTTTTAGTTTTATAAGCTATACTCATAATGGTTTTGCATATTTTTATACATATCTAAATGGTATTATAATGAATATATTTTATTACTTAAGAACCATATTTTTTTATTTTTACAGACTGCATTTTGATTCATTGTACACAAAAGGAGTACATCTTTTCATTTCTATGGTTATGCACGAGGTAGATTCATACCATTCGTGTAATCATACATGTACATATGGTAGTGATGTCTGTCTTATCCACCATTTTTCATACCCCCCATTTCCCTCTACTTAATCTAAAGTTCTTCCATTTTTCTCTCACCTCCACCTCCCCATCCCCATTATATATTATCATCCACTTATCAGGGAAAACATTCAGCCGTTGTTTATTTGGAATTGGCTTATTTCAATTAGCATGATATTCTCCAATTCCATCCATTTATCTGCAAATGCCACAATATTATTCTTCTTTATGGCTGAATAATATTCCATTGTGTATATATACCACAATTTCTTTATCCATTCATCTGTTGAAGGGCATCTAGTTTGGTTCCACATCTAGCTATTGTGATTTGAACTGCTATAAACATTGATATGGCTGTGTTATTGTAGTATGCTAATTTTAAGTCCTTTGGGTATAAACCAAGGAGTGGGATAACTAGGTCAAAAGATAGGTGTATTCCAAGTTTTCTAAGGAATCTCCACACTGCTTTCCAGAGTGGCTGCACCAATTTGCAACTCCACCAGCAATGTAAAAGTGTGCCTTTTTCCCCACATCCATGCCAACATCTATTTTTCGTGTTCTTGATAATAGTCATTCTAATGAGAGTAATATGAAATCTTAGAGTTGTTTTAATTTGCATTTCTCTAATTACTAGAGATGTTGAACACTTTTTCATGTATTTATTAATCACCTATATATCTTCTTCTGTAAATTGTCCAGTTCCTTGGCCCATTTATTGATTGGGTTCTTTGTATTTTTGGTGTAAAGTTTTGTAAGTCCTTTACAAATTTTGGAAATTAGAGCTCTATCTGAAATGCATGTGGAAAAGATTTTCTCCCACTCCGTCGGCCCTCTTTTCACATTATTGATTGTAATGCCTACATGATAGTGGAGGTTGAAACATGATCAGTTTGTACCTTTCCTGAGATCAGAAGTAAACAATGAAAGATAATTAGTGTAAGTCAAAAGAATAAAGTGGAAGGAATAAAAATGGACATAGTTTTGTCTGTTCAACTCTGTCCTTTACCATCACCATCCCTTCATTCTAGAATATGTGTCCTTTGACTAGTCTACCCATGGGAAATGTCAGGTTCTTACAAAGCATCACAACCTGGTAACATTTGATTGGTCTAAATATGTTTGCCTGACAATAAAGTCAATAAATTACTTCTCTGGGACTTTTGTATCTAAGAGGAATTGAACAGTCTCTCAACTGCTGAAAATATTGTAATAAGACAACTACTGTGAGCACTATAGATTCTACTAAATAGAGAAAGTAGTTCTGTAATACAGAGAATACAAAATCATTACTCAGAAAAACATATATTGTTGATAGAATCCTGATTATAAGTTGCTGTTTTCTATGACACCTGTATTAAAATTCCATCTTTCCATAATCATTTAACATTGTTTTGTATTCTAAGAGCTAACCGTGAATTCCTGCTTCAATTTCCCTTCATGTTTAAAGTCACTTGAGCTGTATCTCTGTCACTTGAGACCACAAATGTATCCATTAGTGAAGTATTTTATCTCTTCTTTCCATGGTAAGAATTTGAAGGCTTATCCACTGAGGATGAACTTCTATGTTGTTAACTAAAAAACTGACTATGCTTCACAAAATTCTCAGAAACTCAAATGTATTTGAAAGTGACATTTGTTTTCTAGGCCATTTGATAGGGTCCCATAATCTATAAAATTGTATTCAATCCAAATATTTCCATTATCAGAGGAAAACTTCCCCCAACTTTTAAGTATTGTGAGGATTTTTTTAAAATTAATTACTTCAGTAAGCAGAATATTATTAAAATATGCTTAATAACCTATTGAAATATGAGAAACTTAATTTGTTTTTATCTGTTTATATTTTTAAATTGTGGTTATAAGTGTCTATATAATCACTATTTTTATTTCTCATTCTATAAAATATCCTACTATATAAAACTACCCACTTTAGATGTTTTTAAATATTCACATTGTTGTGAAATTCTCATCACCTGCCTTCTCTAGAACTCATTTAATCTTGTGGGGCTTGGGTTCTTCACTCACTAAACAATGACTCTTCCTTCTCCCCTCCTTCCTGCCGTTGAGCCTACTCTACTTCCCATCTCTGTTATTTATCTTGTCTAGGTACATCCTACAGATGGAATCAAACAGTCTTTGTCCTCTTGTGACTGATCACTTGGCATAATGTTCCCCCATGTTGTTGTATGTATCAGAATTTCCTTCTTTTTAAAGACAGACTAATATTCTATTGGGTTTTTATACCACATTGTGTTTGTTCACATATCTATTGATGCACACCAGTTGCTTCCACTTTTTTGATACTGTGAATAAAGCTGCTATTATTACAAGTACCTATTTGAGTCCCCACTCCCAAATTTTTAAAATGCATACCTATAAGTGAAATCTCTGGATATAGTAACTCTATCCACAGTACTTTTAGGAATTGCTGTACTATTTTCTATAGTGGCTATATCATTTGATATTCTCTCCAACAGTGGGAAAGTGTTCCAATTTCTCTACATCCTTGCTAATACATTTTTTATTTCTTTCATAATGCTTTTATTTCCTCAATTATAATGAAGGGGTAATTTTTATTTTTTTCACTCCACCCCTAGTAGTTAGTAGCAACAATAACAATTCTATTTGAGTAAAACAACAATGATAATCTTGTAAAGCCAGACTTTTTTAATGATAACATCTGTTAGTGTGTGCTGTCTGTTTTAACAAAATACACGAAACTGAGTGATTTATAAAGAATAGAAATTTATTTCTTGGAGAATTCAGGAGGTTGACAAGTCCAAGATTAAGGCGCCAGCTGATAGTAAGAGTCTTCTTGCTGCCTCCCTGTGTAAAGAGAGCAGAAATGCAAAGGAAAAAAATACTCTGTACTCAGTGCAGAAGATCTGGAGAACAATCTGGCCTTACCCTGCATGGAGTTCTTATATAGGCCTTAACCCCACTCACAAGGGAGGTACTTTCAAAGCCTGATCACTTCCCAAATGCTGGGTCTTCTAATACCATTGTCTGTGAGTTAGGATTTTGCAATATGAATTTTGGAGGACTCAAACACTCAAATCATAGCAAAATATATTGACAGAAAATAATGATAGATTAGGAGACAATTTATATGCTTTCAAGACAGAGATTTGGAATCATAATGAAAATTGCTCCTTTCTTCGATTTAACCATTGAGTTGACTGTAACCTTATTTACATGAAACTAAAACAAGTGGGAAAGTTTTGCTTTATTAACTCATAAAGATGGTTAATTCATGGTGCAAAAAAGTCTTTTGAGGTTTATTTAAACAGATGTCTTAGGACTTACTTCTCCAATTTATCCTGTGACATAAACAGCCTCCAGCCCAACACAACTCTCCTTGTTGTGTCACTGACTAGTAGAAGACACTAGAGTTATAATTTGGTGTCTTTTCTCATATTCAGGTCAACAATTCCAGAATTAACTTTATATTCTCTCTTAGTAAATCAAAGACATAGTAAGGAACTCAAAATGATCACATCTTGAAAGAGTTGAGGCTTAAAATTAAATTGGTTCAGGACCAGAAAAGTTTAGTTCCCTGATCAATGTAGGAATTTAAATAAACATAATATCAAAGAGGGGCTGAAGAGCTTGTAATTATTATAGCCATGTTTTAAGTTATAGACTTTAACTTATAATCTCTATAAGAAAATATAATCCAAGTTTCCAAGTGATGAAACTTGTGAGCACAGTTATACAATACAGTTTAGTTGCAAATCATTGACCGTGAATAGTTAAAAGCATGTTTTCCTTTCAAATTTTGTAAAGAATAAAACTCAGTTATTTGATGAAATTAGACTAATTGATCAATATAGTGTCACAAATAGACAGCAAAAATGTGGTTTAGCTTCAAAATTGTTTAGTTTTAAATCCTCTGAGATTTTTATTACACAGGCACTTCTATAATGACTGTAAATATTCAACATTGTAGTTATAACAAACATGTCTTAGGGCTGTAAAATATCATGTTCAATTAGATGCCTCCTCTCCCAAGAGTGCCGTGCATGTGAGTATGCATCTGAGCAGATAGCCAGAGTGAGGAATAATTTAGTTTACAAATTAAAAGCTATTAAAATGGCTTCCGTTTTTCCAGCTTCTTAAATTGCCATGTTTATCAAAATTCATTCATTAAGAATAATTAATTCAAGAAGCATTAGGTAGAAATAAGAAACATAGATAAATAACAATGACCATGTTACAGAATAAAGGAAATGTTTTAAGAAATATCAGTTTGAAGTTTTCAACTAAGATATTTTTATAATGGCATGAGTAAAAAATAAAAATATTAGAAAATTTCTGTTATTTCCCTTAATGTTTGCAAATGTCACAACTATACCCTCATCTTGTGTCTTTGTCTGATATTTTTAACTTAAACTAATCAGTACATGAAATTGAGATATTTACTTATAAGAATTGCAAATTGTTTTAATAAATTAAAAATGTACTAACCTTAAAATGTTAAAAGAACTTTTTGTTTCCTTGTAGTACAATTATATCAGTTTTCAATATTCTTAGAGGGTAAGTCCATTTTTAGGTTCTGTGTATGTACATGTGTTTTAATGACAATCATTTAAAACAGAAAATCAATGATAAAATTAACAATTGATAT
Organism: Sciurus vulgaris; assembly: GCF_902686455.1. Lineage (NCBI taxonomy): Eukaryota > Metazoa > Chordata > Mammalia > Rodentia > Sciuridae > Sciurus > Sciurus vulgaris. The sequence goes on along the minus strand of NC_136470.1, from coordinate 33,145,639 downwards.
GCTATATTAAATGTTAAAATATTATTATCTGTAATCATAGTAAGGACATTCATGGGGATTTGAGCCCTAATGGTTGAGAATTCTATATAAAAATTCTTGACATTTCTTTTGTTAATGGTTTGTAAAGTGATATGTTAAAACTTCAAAAGATTTGAGGAACATATATTTTCTTATCTTTCATCAATAATATTTTTTCTTAGATGATTGAATCATAAATGTTTCCAGCCTTTTAACCTTCCATCTTCTAGTAATGACAGAATGGATAAAGATAGATGCCCTAAGTGGTCAAAAGAGAAATTTGAAGAAACAGGATCGAAGGTGACATTGGTCTAGTAATATGTCCCAGTAGAAAGAAGGTGAAGACAGCTGCCCAGGGGATCCTAGGGTTGTTACAATCAGCAGTGGTATGACAGGATCAGGGCTTCAGTAGCCCTTAGTGCAAATTAGGTGTTTTCAGGCTGATCGTGAGAAAGACACAAGAAGCGGGTCATTCATGAACAATCTATGTAAACATGGTTTAGAGTCATGATTCAAGATATTCAAAAGACATTATTTCATCCATTTGAACTCATTAGTGAACTGAAGCCTTAGAAGAAAAAGCTGTAGATGGTGATAGTTACTGATACATGTGATTTCAGGATGAACAGTCTCATCTGACCTGTTTTTAAGTCTTTTGAAGAAAACAGTCATACTCACAACCTGCCTGTTTATGCAAGCTCTGCAGTTGCTGTATCCCTTAGTTCTGGTCACACTGCTTGGTAAGCCTATAGTTTCTCGCTGTTGTATAATTTATCTTTGAGTTCTTTATCACAGTCCCTCAGGGATAAGAGATAGAAGTGATAGCACAAAGACTTTCTTTGCATTACTTATTATCAAGAAAAACAATCAAATATAAGAATGAAGTATATACAATGAATCACAAAATGACACCATATTACTTGAGGTAACACTCAGGGCTATTCAAAAAGATAATGACATATGATTTCAAAATTGAGGCGTCTATGGAAATCTTATAAATGACAGAGTCAACTGGGAGAGTTATCTAAAATTTAAAAATACTATGGCTTGATATTATCTAGATTTAGCATTGATTAATTATTAAATAGAAATAAGTTAAAGAAGACCATCACGTTCTAAACAGGTAAATTTTGATTGACTGAGTCAGAGGAAATTTCTCAAATAAATAGGACTTGAGTAAAATACCAAAAACAGTTGAGAGACAGCATAACTTGAAAAGATGAAGAGAAAATGCACCAAGGAACAGAACCAAGGGGAAAAACATGTTGGTGGGTAATAATTGGATTAAGAGAGGAAACTGAAGGTAAACGAGTGAAAGTAAGTCTGATGTGCAAGGACTCCATTTGTCAAAGTTGTGATAAATAAACATGGATATAAACAACAAAGTTAGATTACACTGACTTTTAATAATGATTTATTTTGTTCAATCATTTGATTATTGTTGACAGACAAACTTGCACTGTTATGGGGTGGATGGTTTCTCCTTTCTTGTCTTCCCAAAATATTTCAGTGGGGAGACAAGGGCCTGGGGTTCCCCAGTGCTAAGTTTTTTCATTTGATCTGGGAACCTCCTTCCCCAGGCATTAGGCATTTGGGGCAGTAATTGAGTGGCTGCCTGGCTAAGCTTCGTGTGACTGTGCTGAATTCACCACCATAGAAAGATCCTTAAGATGTTTGCGTGTCTCTTGTAGTTTAAGAAGGTGGTGTCTGTGTTTCCTTTGCAAAATGCCTGTTTAGTTGTTTGACCCATTTATTAATTGGGCTATTTGTTTCTTTGGTGTTATGTTTTTTGAGCCCTTTATAGATTCTGAATATTAATTCCCTGTCAGACTAGTAGCTGGCAAAGATTTTCTTCCTTTCTCTATTATCTCTTCATGCTCTTAATCTTTTCTTTTGCTGTATAGAAGATTTTTAATTTGATAGCATCCCACTCACTGGTTCTTATTTATATTTCTTGAGCTTTAGGCTCTTCTTAAGGAAGCCGGTGCCTGAACTGGTATGTTGGAGTGTTGACCCTATGTTTTCTTCTAGCAGTTTCAAGATTTATGGTTTAATTCCTAAGTCTTTTGTCCACATCGATTTGACTTTTATGCAGAGTGACAGATGGGATCTAGTGTCAGTCTAAATGGCCCCAAACTCTATGAAATAATATCTAGCAATCAAGAACATTCTACTAGGATTTCATCTTAATCCAGTCAGTATGGTAATTATAAAGAATAAAAATAATAACAAATGCTGGCAAGGATGTGGGGGAAAGATACATTCCTACATTGTGCATGGGACTGCAAATTGGTATAACCACTCTGAAAAACAGTGTGGTAAGTCCTGAAAAAACCAGGAATAGAACTACCATACACATAACCCAGTTACTCCATTTTTTTTTTTATCCGAAAGTAGTATTTATCTAAAATCAGTATATTATAATAATATAAATACATCAGTGTTTATAGTAGCACAATTTACAATAGCCCGGGTGCCCACCAATGGATTAAGAAAATGTGGTATATTTATACACAGTGGAGTTTTGCTCAGCCATAAAGGAGAATGAAATCATGATATTTCCTTATAAATGGATGGAAATAGAGACTATCATCCCAAGTGAAATAAGCCAGACTTGGACAATCAAGGGTTGAATATTTCCATGCATAGAAATAAGGGGAAAAATGAAAAGGGGGGACTTAGATACCATAAAGATATACAGAAGATCAGTGGAGCAGAAGGAAATAGAGAAAGGGAGGAGAAACAGGACCGGGAAGGAAATACTGAATGAAGTGGACAAAATTACACTATGTGCACATATAAATAAACCAGAGTAATTCCACCCTTATGTCCATCTATAAATCACCAAGCAAACATAAATGAGTGAAAAGCAGACCAGTAGAGTAGAGGAGGGAGCATGTGGGAGGCGGGAGAGAAGTAAAATGGGAGCATCGTGGACTGAAATGGAGAAAATTAAATTCCATGCATGCATATATGATTTTTGTCAAAATGAAACCAATTACTATGTATAAATATAATGCACCAAAGAAGAAAATCAATAAAAAGAAATTTTAAAAAGTAAAAAAAAAGGAGATAATATCTGCGTGTGAAGGAGATGGCTTTATGGGAGTAGGAGTTATCACCTGAGGTGGAGCGAACTCTTGTGACTCAAATGGAGTGAGTTCTATTTTCCCTTGTCCCATTCCTCTTATATCTAGTTACCTACTCTATGAATTTCTCACGTACAACATGATGTCTTGATACCTTCTTTAAGGAATAGTTAAATCTAGCTAATTAGCATATGATTATCTCATAATTATCGCTTTTATAGTAAGAACACTTAATATCCAGCCTCCTAGTATTTCTGGAAAATATAATGCATCAATAATTATAGAAACCATACTGTGCAATAGATGTCCTGAATGCATCCTTCTAAGCATAATTTTGTATCTTCAACATCTCATTAGCAGACTCTCCAGTCACCCTAACCTCTGTTAATCACCAATCTACTCTTTACATCTAGGAGATCTTTGTTCTTTTTTTTTTTCCCTTGCATTCCACATATGGATGAGATCAAGTGTCAATTGTTTTTCTGTGTCTGGCTTATTTTGCTTAACATAATGTCCTTCAAGTTTATCCATATTGTCACACATGACAGGACTTCCTTCTTATAGCTGAATAGCACTCTATTGTATCTGTGTACCAAGTTTTCTTTATCAGTTCATTCCACATCATGGCTATTGCAAATAGTAATGAAATAAATGTGGGAGTGCAGATGTCTGTTCAACATATTGGTTTCTTTTTATTTAAATATGTGTGTATGTGTGTGGTGGCATTCTATGGTAGTCCTTGTCTTCAATTTTGAGGAACCACTAGGCTGTATCTAAAATAGTTTTACTAATTTACATTCCAACCAAAGGTGTGCAAGTGTTCCATTTTCTCCACATCTCCACCATCACCAACACTTGTCTTCCTTTGTCTTTTTGAAATTGCCATTTTAACAGGAGTAAAGTGATATACCATTGTGGTTTTGATTTGCATTTCTCTAAAGGTTGTTAATGTTGAACATTTTTTTCACATGGCAGTTGGTCGTTTGTGTGTCTTTGTTGGAGAAATGTCTATTCAGTTGTGTTGCCTATTTTTATATCAGGGTATTAGTTTATCACTTTTGAGTTTTTTAGTACCATCTGTAGTTTGGATATTAACACCTTGTCAGATGTAGTGTTTGCAAACACTCTCTCCAGATTCTACAGGTTATCTCTTTACTTTCTTGTTTCCTACGCTGAGCAAAATCTTATTTCAATGTAATCCCAGTTGTCTTTTTTTTTTTCATATTTTGTTTCCTGTGTTTTGGAGTCATATGCAAAAAGTCCTCACCCATTTCAATGCCCATTGTTTCCTCTATTTCTTCTTCTAGTGTTTTCATTATTTCTCCTTTTATATTTAAGTCCTTTTTATCTTTTTATCCTTTTTATATTTAAGTCCTTTTTATCTTTTTAGAGGTTCTCTTTTCACATGGTATAAGGATAGAATTTTATTCTTTTGCATGTGTATGGAAACCTTTGACTGAACTTCTAGGGTTAAACCTGATGGGATGAACATTTAAAGACCCTCATAAAAATAATTGTAAAGAAAATAGTATCCTGAAATCAGTATTTTAATATTTATATGAATTTACAAGACAGTTATGTTTTGATGGAGAGAGGACTTTATAGGCGTCCATCTAAAAGTTATGTACAAGAATAGTCACACAAGCTTTATTATGATAGTCAATAATTTAAAATGTCAAATGTCCATTATTAGGGAAGGAGAAAAATAAATGTTGCTCTAATTCTATAATGGAATATTTCATATATATTAATAACCCACCAAATAAAAATGACTCAAAACATACTGTATTAAGCCCACAGACATTGTGAGATATAAATCACCTAAAATGAGTACATGTGATTAAGTATAGACAAAGTTCAAGAAGAGGCATAAATGACTCCAAGAATAGTCAAAATGATGGTTTCCTAGATTGCGGTGGTGAGAATTGATTTGGAAGAAGCATGAGGGAACTGCTCCATATATTTTATATCTTGATAGAGGTTATGGCTTAATGCATATATGCATATGCAAATATTTATTGAGCTGTATACTGAAGATCAAAGCATTTCATACATAATATACTATATTTTACTTCAAAACATAAAAAACTTTTTCTTGGAGAATTGATAGATGGAAGTTATAATAAAAATAGAAAAATGGTTTAAGTCATTTTGATTTAAAGTATATACATTGAATATATTGGAAAATCTGAAGATTTTGTGAATAATTTAGAAGTGGAATCACAGAGACTTAGTGATTGCTTTATGTGGAAGTCAAGAAGGAAAGATATAGGTACTCAAGTTTCTGTGAATACACAGGTGCAAATAAGAGAATAAATGCAGTGATAGAATATGGACCAGGGCAAGGGAAAACTGGTTCTCAGGAATGTGGCATGAGTGTCTGAATGGATGAGCTGGGAAGGACAGCCAAACAAATATTATTTAGGGGCAAGGTGGGAAGGAGATGTTGGAGGAAAAGTTTAATTTTGAATATGTTAAACTTTAGTTGTTGGTGAGGCAGGTACATGAAGCTGTCAGACAATAAATTGGCTACATGGGCTTGGACCATGTGATAGGGGGCTGAGCTGGAGAACTACCAACACATAGAAAGTGTTTAAGGATGAAGCTCGTTGTAGCACTCGCCTGGGTTCAATACCCAGTCCAAGGTCAGGGGGAGCCAATATTTAGAAGTATGTCAGAGAGGAGAGAAATGGTTAGAAATTAATCACAAAAAGCAGTAACAGGCAATAAACTATGTTGAATATTTACGATAAATTTTTAGCTTAAAAAGGCAATTGGTTTGACTATCTTAGTAGAAAAAGTTTCAGTGAGTGATGGAAGCAGACATCTGATTGGATTAGTAAGAAAAGTGAAGGGAAGTCAAAGCAAAAGAGTGTGAACAAAGAAAACTCTCCCAAAGGAACTTAACTGCAAAGGAGCCATGGGTAGGTAAGATTTTGAATGGAATGGGTTAAGGAGTGAAGCAACAAATATTCATGGCTGTCTTTTTCTTTTTCCATTTTGTGTTTGCAATTGTGAGATAAAGAATGTTTTTAATACTGGTAGAAATAACTGACTTGAAAGGGAAAATACAAAAGACAGAGATAATAACATTTGCTTGAATTAAACAAGAAAAGTCATTTGTATTAGGATCGAATTTTCTAGAAAAGGAACATAATATGTTGACCAAATAATGATTTTTTTAGATGTTATTTTACCATTCAAAGAGGAAGCATATGAAAAATAATGGATTCCTTCTAGTACTGGGGAATTGGGTATTATACACCATCATTTCTAATCTTTGATCTAATTCTCAAGAAAATATCAAAGCATGAAATAATTTTGAAAATTCCCTTCAACTATATATTTTCTTTGAAGTGAAAAAAGTTTTTAACTTAAAACTAAAATCATTTCCTAGATTTAAAAGCAACTAAAATAGAATAATAAATGCCTCCCTTTCTGTAATTACTAAAATTCACTATTTTAACTTGTCTGCTTCATAGTATTTCATGATATTAAAGGCTCAAAAAACATTTCCAATGCTTCAATACATTGTGTAGACTTGGTGACATCTAATAATAACTTTCAAATAGTGGTCATATTCCAATATCAACAAGAAAATATTTCATACACATTTTATTCCACTTCTCATTACTAATTTTATTTTTGCTTATTCTGATTTTTTTTTTCTTTTTCTACCCTGCTCAGGCTGTTGCCTCTGATCTCAAATTTGCCCAAGATAGGGATAATTTGTGGACAAGAAAATGCAAATCATGGCAAGTAGAGAAAATGGAAGAATGAAAAACAATAAACAAAACAAAATTGCTTTTGCCAAATTGTCATCCTCTCACCTTTAAGATACAAATAGTTATTGAAAGACAAATTCCTTGTGAATAAACTTATGTATAACCTATCAAAACACAGTGACCTTTACCTCTTTGGTAAAGAAGCCCATTTTCCAAGTGTCCTTGGGTAATAGAGTGCATCAGTTTTGTTTTGTGTTACTATATAACTATGTTTTACTTAATCTTTTTTCATTTTATAAGTAACCAGCATAACCAATAGACCTATATGAGGGAATTGGAGAATGTGTTCAATATGTCAATATATTTTATGCATTGATGTAAGAAGGCATTATACTTGGGGACTTTATTTTATTTGCCTGCAGATCTTCCCAATTAGGGGTCCCTCTGGAAGTACACCATGCAAATGGGATATTTACTTAAGGAGAGGGCAGATCTTTGCTTCACAGCAATCTGAGTAGTTCTGTGGTATTTAATTGCTTTCTATCACCCTAATGTTGATGAAGAGGTTTCCACCCTAGAATTAGAGATGGAAATTGTTTGAATAGAGGACATTATTCATAGGAACAGAAGAGGGACAGAGTTTGCAGTGGGCTTTTTTTTTTTTTTTTAAGCCTTTCTGATTTTACCAAATCCAAAGTGTACTAGTCAACTTTGTATTACTGCAATGAAATATCTGAGGCAGACTACTTATGAAGTAAAGAGAGGTTTATTTAGCTCACAATTGAAGATTGGGCAGGTAGCAGGGGGTAGGAATTGGTCTGACCTTTGGTGAGAATGGGGAATGGCAAAGGCAGAAGTTTGTGTTGGAGCAAGTGAGTACAGCTCAGTCAGCTGAGCGACCCGGTAGGACTAAACTTGGCTTTTGTAACAATCCACTCTCAACAACCACCTTGGATTCCTGGAAGAACAACCTTTTAAGACATACCACCAATAATCTAAAGACTCTCACAAGGCCCACCACTCAAAGTTCACAAAACCTCCCAAGAGCACCACCCAGACCTGGTCCCAGAGAAAGTCTTTAACGTACAGAACTTTGTTGGACACTCATACAAATCATGGCGTCGAAGAAGCACATGACAATAGCTCTCAATTGTTGGCCTTCCACTACATGAACTAGATGATAGGACAAAACAGGTGAAGGCCAGAGATATGAAAAGGAATGGCACTCATAAATAGTCAAAAGTCCAGCTCTGCATGTATGTACATTGAAAGATGAATAGTTGTGTATTTATGGCTGTTTATTAGAAGAGTTAAGTCAAGTTGTAACAAAAAATATTAGTATTTTGTTTGTTCCCTAATAAACACTATTAGTATAGTTGCACAAAGTTTGCCCAAAGAGAATAAACTGACTGAAATTCCAACTGAACCAATTTTTATGAGTAGTAGATTATTTTATAAAAGTTGTGATGAAGTTATTCCTGTGACTGTCATAGATTTTATGTCAAAATTTAACTTTTTTGAAATAATAAATTATCCCTCAGGTATGTGGGTAAGATTTCATTGACCAAATAATTAAAATTAACTTGCAATTCAACTGCATTTATCTACTGATGCACCGGATGACCAAGTCTTTACCAGTGGCTGCCTCACCAGCCCAGTTGTGTAGCTCTAAAAATCACTTGACCAGTAATTAGGTGTTTATCAGATTCTTGCTGAAAAGAAATGAGAGAGTTATCTGACACAATTATCTTTGAAAAATTGAATATTCCGTTTCTGGTCCTGCTGAGGACATTCAAGGGAACACTGAGTGGTTTAAAGCTAAATGCCTTTCAAAAACCTTGCCTTCTAGAATGCATGCAACACAATTGCAAGAGAATCTTCCCTACTTTTCATGCACAGACTTTTGTGTGTGAATCTTTTTGTTATGTCATTGTGCATGTTGGCATATGAAAATTACTTTTGACCTGATCTTTGGTTATGTCATTAATGTATTTCTAACTGTAGCATTGTTAATTTTCATTCTGAAATTCAATGCTAGTTCCTTTTGTCCTCGCCCTGCTGCTATATCTTCATAAACTAATCCAACACAAGTGAACGCAATTGCTAAGATTGACTAGGCTTATATGCACATTTCAGGTAATGATATCTCTAGAGCTATTTGCTCTTAAGCAGTCTAAAATTTTGCAGCTCCTAAGTATTAATGTGCAATCTATTCAGTTTAGAAATTAATGTAATTTAATCCGAATAGCTGTTGAGAATATAGTTATTTTGACCCTAAAATTTCAAGCCCCAAATAATAGATTTTAATTTAAATGTCACATCCATTTAAAATGATACCAGGACTCCTTTCCCAAGAGAGTTGAATTAATTTTAGATTTCCATGCACATTTTAGACAGTGTGTTTCAAATTAATTTGTGTAGAGGATAAAATAAAAACAAATAAAAACAAAAACTGAGTACATTTTGTTCCAGTTAGTATTGGTAAGTATAATGTTTTGTAGGTATGCTGAATTGAACCATCTTGATTTCTTGTAAAGGCAGTCTTAATAGACATATGGACATCATGAATATTATAGCTTTCCTGTTTGTTTCTGTCTCCTCTGCAAGTACATTAGTTCAGTTTCATTTTACTGTGTTCATTGAACCATATATTAATTCAACAAATACTTAGTGTTTGCTACATGGCAGGCATGGTAATAGAATTGCAGAATATTGCAATAGAGATCTATATGGTCTCTTGACCCCTCAGCTTTCCCACTTCAAATCCATGATTCAGTTTTGTCCAAGAAATTGCATTTGTTCAATTCATTCTTTAGCTTATGCATATGTTTGCCCACAAAGCCCTTACATTTTGGCCTCATGCTATCTTGTTAGCTTCATCTCCAATCATAACCTCTCACCTATATGCCCTGTGAAATCCACCGAAATGAACCATGTACTGTTCTTCAAACAGGATTTTTTCTCCATTTCTTTGCACAGATTTCTAATTCCTTTCTTCACTACTAAATTTCTTTTGGCTCAGTAAACAATTACTCTTTGTGATGAACATTCTCTCATTTTCCAGATCCTGATTACTCTGTTATCTCTTTTATCTTATAGCACAATGATCTTTATGATCTGTTGTAGAAATTTTCATCCTGGATTTAACTTACTTTATCTGGACCTGTTTTCCCCTACCATTTTGAGAACGCTTCCTGGGAAGGAACTGCTTGATTCATTTTTGAGTCCTAGAACATCAAATAACTGGTTCTTAAAGAAAGTTGATACAGATTTCCATATTAAGTCACTTGAAAGATCATGTTGTTCAGAAAAATATGTCTGCAAATGATTCACTTTCAGCTAGGATAACCAAACATCATGTGTCCCACTAATTTTCATCAGAATGATGAAAGGAACAATATGATTGAAGGTCAAGTGGGCATAGAATTCATCTGATGGAGCTAGTGTGAGCGCAGCATCTTTAAAATTGCTTTTGTTTGAAAATTTCATTCTTTTTGTCTTGGTGTACATGAGTATACTTTTAAGGAACCATCTTCGTGAATTCAAGCATTCGTTTTGAAAATAGTGCCTGATATAGACAGTTTTAATTATAGCTGCAAAATAAGAAAAAGGGAAAAGAAAAAAAATTCTGGTGGACTATGTTGTGTTATTTTTTCACATGAGATTATCTTTTCTAATTTTTTATTCTTTAAACAATTCTGTTAATGTCTGAATGTCATCATTTGTATAGCAAGTCTGAAAAGTAGTTCTGCCTGTGGCAACCATATAATAATTAAAGTGAAACAGAGATAAAAATCTTCATTTTGCTGTCTTTACCTTTGCCTTTATGTTAGCAATACTAATGAACCTCACTATGTTTAGGGTGAAAAATTGATTAGAACCTCTCTGCATTTACTACTGTTTTTTTTTTTTTTTCTTCTCCTCCTACCCTAAGGATTTGTGCAGTTTAATTTGCCATTGATTCTTTAATGATTATGGTAGCTGTACTCGAGAAACTAGTGTTTATCTTCATCATGCCCTGTGGATAGAACATTATGTTTATTTTCATACATAGCTGCTTTTCCATCATTTTGATAACATAGTCTAGTCAGCAGTTGACAACCAACCGTCTTATTGATTTTATATTTTAGTCTTGAAATGCATATACACATTCTAGGAATGCACTATATTAAAAATATCTAATGTAAAAGTCACGGTTGCATTGAGTTAAACCATTGACAAAGGCTACCTCCAGCATGCTGCAGGGAGACCAAGCACTAGTTACAATTCGTAGTGATCATTAGTTTGGCTCTCTTGAGGCTTCTCGTAAGACGTTATTTGAAGATGTCAATCAGTATTGTATGTACTTCGTGTGCACGTTTTAAGAGACACCTAATGCCTCAGATTCTCACTGTGCAGCAATAAAATTACTGTCTTGTCCTTGGGATGATTCTCCTAAAATTGCAACACAAGGAAAAATGATAGGATGATAAGGTTTGTTTTCACTAGTATTTGCTATGATTTATTTTTATGTTTTCTGTGGTACAGAATATTGGTTACCAATCCCATTTGTATGTTCTTAAGCACTCTTATCAGTTGTAAAAAAGGGAGAAGTTCACATTTTTCAAGGTCTTTATATATATCAAGTCTGAGGCATTGACATTAGTACTATTTGGCAAATTGTTTATTTTTTCTGAATTCGGTTTATGCTGAAGAATAAGATAATAAAAGAATATGTGCTTCAGATTACTCTTCTTTGCCCTCTCTGTCACCGTTAATTAATGGAAGCATATCTGTCCACACGGAACAAATAAGTGGACTGTTTTAAGTGTGATGACAGATTATGTAAAAAAAGGAAGGAGGTCTGATTCTTTATCCAGGCATAATCAGGTACTTTAAAACATTGTGGACAGACAAGTAGAGTCTTTATATACAGCCTGAAGTGTATTACTATGCCCTGAGTTTCTTCCTGGTATGTTTAAAATATTGTGTTTCCTGGAAGTGTGACAGGAATTAATGAATCTTTTGTGAAATTAATGGAAATCTAGTTGCATATAGGGCCCATGATCTGCCCAAATAAAACTGCGCTGTGAATAGTAATTTGGCCATGCCTGCATATCCTCAGTCTTTAAGAAATGAGGTGACAAATTACTGAGAATCATGCGCCTTCCCTACCTTTCCTACCTGATTAACTCTGACTCAGTTGTTCAGATTAGCCTTTGTGTTTTCACTACTCCTGCATTTTCTATTCTCAGTATTCATTTCAAATGTCTTCCAGAGAATGTTTTGTTCTTAGTTTCTTTTATTTCCTCTTTTTTCGCCCCTTACAAAATTCCAAGTAGATAAGTGAAGCCAGAAAGTTAACAATAACTCTTCAAATCAATGATATAATAATTTAGGGTTTAGGATAATTCAGACATTTTCTAAATGCATACAATTTGCTGTTTCTTTGAGACAACTGTTCCCTAATTATATGTGATATACTTAAGCCAAATCTAATATGAATAAATTATAAGGTAAGTGTTGTTAATGTATAAAGAGGAATAAAGTGTTTTAATCAATTCAGTTCTAAAACTATGCCTTAAGTACTCTGCTTTTATGTGCAAGCTCTTTTCAAATAATGCTCTTTATAGAAGACGTGACAATGTTCTAACTTAACAAGAGTTTGGTAGTAATTTGTTTGGTTTGCTTTGTCTGTTTGAAAGCCTTCAACCTGTATTTTTTTAAAAGCTATTGTACACTTCTGACTTCTTGTTATTTCAAATGAAATGTACTTCCAATTAAGCAGATGCTGTAGTAAATTCCTAGTAGTATTAACTATAGACTTAGACATGCATTATTATTCTACAGAACTCTAGACTAGTAGATTAGCCAGTTGCACAAATCACACCCACAGACATACATGCTCATGTGCATTTCTTAATAAGCTTTCCCCTTGCTAGGTTGGAATTTCGAAAAGAGTAAAATACTTTTATTTATCTTCAGTTTCCTGTACATCACTAAATTGTGGCCATTCCTTTGCAATGCCTTTAAACATTCCTGTTTTCCTCCATCTATTAGACTTGTATGTAAGATCCTATTCACCATATACACCACGGTATTCTAATAATTATTTACATAGTTTATTTAGAGTCACATTTATCTGCAGGTTATACAATTGTTACAACTTGTTACCAGGTCTTGTTTTCCCATTTGGATCTCAGAGCCTACTATAAAAACCTTGCATTAAAGACTTTCAACTCTCTTGACATTTTGACAGAGCCGTGAGAGACAGAGTGAGCTCCTGTTCTCATGTTTTCTAGCTGTATGAGTTCATGCAGACAAGTCCTTGAAAGATTTCAAACAAGTATCCTCACATAAAAGAAAATATGCTATGGCTTATTTTCTAATATATTTAAATCTGATGGGCCAATGCACAGCTAAGCTGTGAAGACCTACATATGTATCACATATTACTTATTTCCACCTTTTTACACAAAACTTCCATTGGACCCTCATTAATGTACAGATTATAGATCCCTTGCTGAATGTCTTTTCCTTGAATGGCAGTCTCGTAACTTCACATGTCCCTTTAAAGCATAGCTCAGCTGAATCTCCTTCCCCACTTTAGACTACTCAACTTTCATGACCATCTTAATCCTTATTATCCTTGTCACTCAAAAGTAATAAATTATCTAGTGTTCTGACATTAAGAATATATAGGCACATATATATAAATTTGTTTCATATCTATTTGGTCTCTACTGCCTGATGCAGAACCCTCCATAGATTAACCATCCAAAAATGTTTATTATTTTTCTAATGCTGCCTTTATCATGAAACCTTGTTTTTGCATTCTTAAATTTTAAAAAAATCCAGAACATGACAAAAATTGATTTAAATGGAGTACTTTTACTTTGAATTATTGATTTCCCTTTATAGAGTTAGACATACATTCCTATTTGGGTAGTCAAAACTTCAGTCTATAGCATTTGGGGAAAAGGAGAATATCTCCTTACTCCACAGGAGAATTTCTGGCCAACTCATCTCTTACATATGAAATTCAGAATGAAACTGATCTATTCTGGTCTTTGATCTTATAAGTTTGGGCAATCCACGGGCATATTACTTCACTAGCCATGGTTACTTCCTTTACCAGGACAGAAATATCAAAAGTTACTGATTTTGTTTTTTTGCTGAACATTACCAATGTTCCCTTTTTTTTTTTTTTTAATGTTTGGCTCTTTATTTATCTTTTTATTTATTTATTTATTTTATTGTAAACAAATGGAATACATCATGTTTCTCTGTACATGAAGTAGAGGCATACCATTTGTATAATCATCCATTTACATAGGGTAATAGTTTTTGATTCATTCTGTTAGTTTTTCCTTCCCCCCACCCCTCCCACCTCTCTTTTCCCTCTATACAGTCCCTCCTTCCTCCATTCTTGCCCCCTCCCACCCCCACTATATGTCATCATCCGCTTATCAGCGAGATCATTTGTCCTTTGGTTTTTTAAGATTGGCTTATCTCACTTAGCATGATATTCTCCAATTTCATCCATTTGCCTACAAATGCCACAATTTTATTATTCTTTATGGCTGAGTAATATTCCATTGTATATATATACCACAGTTTTTTTATCCATTCACCAATTGAAGGGCATCTAGTTTGGTTCCACAATCTGGCTATTGTAAATTGAGCAGCTATGAACATTGATGTGGCTGTATCTCTAAAGTATGCTGATTTTAAGTCCTTTGGGTATAGGCCAAGGAGTGGGATAGCTGGGTCAAATGGTGGTTCCATTCCAAGCTTTCTGAGGAATCTCCATACTGCTTTCCAAAGTGGCTGCACTAATTTGCAACCCCACCAGCAATGTATGAGTGTACCTTTTTCCCCACATCCTCGCCTACAACTATTGTTGCTTGTGTTCTTGATAATCGCCATTCTAATTGGGGTGAGATGAAATCTTAGGGTAGTTTTGATTTGCATTTCTCTTATTACTAGAGATGTTGAACATTTTTTCATATATCTGTTGATTGCTTGTACATCTTCTTCTGTGAAGTGTCTGTTCATTTCCTTAGCCCATTTGTTGATTGGATTATTTGTATTCTTGGTGTAGAGTTTTTTGAGTTCTTTATAGATTCTGGAAATTAGTGCTCTCTCTGAAGTATGAGTGGCAAAGATATTCTCCCACTCTGTAGGCTCTCTCTTCACATTACTGATAGTTTCCTTTGCTGAGAGAAAGCTTTTTAGTTTGAATCTATCCCAGTGGTTGATTCTTGCTTTTATTTCTTGTGCTATGGGAGTCCTGTTAAGGAAGTCTGATCCTAAGCCAACAAGTTGAAGGTTTGGACCTACTTTTTCTTCTATAAGATGCATGGTCTCTGGTCTGATTCCGAGGTCCTTGATCCATTTTGAGTTGAGTTTTGTGCAGGGTGAGAGATAGGGGTTTAATTTCATTCTGTTGCATATGGTTTTCCAGTTTTCCCAGCACCATTTGTTGAAGAGGCTATCTTTTCTCCATTACATATTTTTGGCACCTTTGTCTAGTATGAGAAAATTGTATTTATTTGGGTTTGTGTCCATGTCCTCTATTCTGTACCATTGATCTACCTGTCTATTTTGGTACCAATACCATGCGGTTTTTGTTACTATTGCTTTGTAGTATAGTTGAAGTCCTGGTATTGTAATACCCCCTGCTTCACTCTTCCTGCTAAGGATTAATTTAGTTATTCTGGATTTCTTATTAGATGATATTCAATTAAAAATGAACCTGAATAAGATGAAAAGACTGGGAATACAAGGCTTCAAAATAGTTTTGTGTTTCAGATTGCTTTTGTATTCACCTGAAAAGAAAATAGAAGGGTTTAAAGGAGAATCAATTTTGGCTAAGAACAAAATAAGTGTAGGTAAATAGTTTGGGTTCTTCCAAATATGTAAAAAAAAGGTGACTCTCACCAAGGCACAACAGGTATCATGAATTAAGTTTAGGAAGCATGTGTTCTCTTAAGTAAATCAAAGTGTGCTCACAGGAACATTTTTACTTTATGTACTTCCTAAATTAATTTCTTATGAAACATTTTTACTTCCTAAGAATTTAATTAGTGATCAATGGAATAGGGGTTTCCCAAAATACACTTTTAAAAATTCTTTCCTAAAGCAAGGGATGGCCTAGAACGTTCTTAAATTTATTATTATGTTAAAATGTAATTTAGTAACATTTAAATATTAACAGCATGTGCATAAGATATATTAGCTTTGGCAACAAGGCCTTGGAATTGGGGTGCTGGTTGCATGCCTTTATTAATTTGTCAAAATTCAACTATGCTCTTAAAATGGGTCCACATCGTCATAAATAATGCCTCAATAAATGTCATTAATAGAAGTCAAAAGTCCTAATATTTTATAAAACAAAACAGATAACAATTTAAACATGAAGGAACATGTAAATAGAAATCCAAGTTTTTTGTCATCACCTTGCAGGAACCTCACTGGACGCTACTTGAATTTGGTGTTTATGACAGTATCAATATTAATAGATATTGGGAGATGGAACAGACATTCTTAAAGGAATCTATACAAATTATCTCACCCCATGATGAGTGAGGTGAGATAATGTTCAATGTTATAGTTGAGACAGGTGGGACTAAATGAGCTTAAATTAGTTGATGGAATTCAAACTATGTCTAAGTGATATAGCCAGGATTCATACCCAGTTTGTTTTCACCATTTATGCTTTTACGACATTGGACTATGTTACTTGCATGTGTGTGTGATTCACAATTAAAATATATTTTAAAGCAGCAATATTATAATG
Organism: Sciurus vulgaris; assembly: GCF_902686455.1. Taxonomy (NCBI): domain Eukaryota; kingdom Metazoa; phylum Chordata; class Mammalia; order Rodentia; family Sciuridae; genus Sciurus; species Sciurus vulgaris. The sequence goes on along the minus strand of NC_136470.1, from coordinate 33,129,026 downwards.
AATAATTCTGCAATCACATAACCAACTTAATATTTTATGATAAGAGATCACTTAAATTTGTGTCTTTTCTCGCCAATATTTTTTTCATTTAAAACCATATCTATACGCCATCTTAGTGTTTTGATTTTAGACATTCTAAATACATATCCATGAGTTAAAGTACCTTTGTATTTATATGGTTGGGCTTGTGCTTTTTGAATTCTCTATATTTTAATACTCAAACAGCATGTGAATTCAGTTATATTACATTTTCAACAAAATCACTTGTGCTATTGTTAATACATCAAAAGATATGATTTTCTATGAGGGGTTAGTATATTTGCCTATAAGGTTACAGTCTAATTTTGAGTACTTTTATATTGAAGATATGCTCTTAAAGATTGAATTTTTATGGTATTGAGAAGGAATTCATAAACTGGACTACATTTAAAAATGTTATGTTCTGTTAGAGACACTATCAAGAAAATGAAAAGCTATGCTACAAAGAAAGAGAAAATATTTGCAAAATTATACATCTGTGTATTAGTCAGATTTTTATCTTTGTGACCAAAATACAAGAAAAGAACCACTTAAAGAAAGAAAATTTCAGTTTGACTCATGGTTTTAGATGTCTCCATTGTTTTGGGTCCTGAGGTCAGGTAGAATGTCACGATGGAAGAGTGTTTCAGAGGAAAGTTGTTCAGCACATGGCAGTCAGGAAACAGAGGAAACTGAAATACACATTAGTAAGTGAAAGAAGCCAATCTGAAAAGGTTACATCCTGTCTGATTTCAATTATTTGATATACTGTAAGAGTTAAAATTATGGAGACCATAAAAAGACATCAGTGCTGGGAAGAGGAAGAGATAGACAAAGCACAGGATTCTAGGGCAGTGAAATTTCCCTGTGAGACTGTAATGTTGGGTAGAGTTCAGGTACATTTGTTCAAATCCATAATATGCACAACACCAGAATGAACTTTAATGTAAACTTAGTCATTAGGTTCATCAATTATAACAAATGTACCATTCTGGGGGTGGCTATACTCATAAGGGGAAAGGGATATGTTATAGGTCTATGTACCTTCCACTAAATTTTGCTGTGAAACTAAAACTGTTCTAAAAAGTTAATCTTATTTATAAAAGCTTCCATGTGTTGAAGTGATGTGTAACCATCACAAAGACATGCAATTTTATTCAACTAAAATAAGTGTTCATATTTTCTAGTTTATTTTCTTATGATTATTGCATTCAAGTAAGAATGTACATGTCTGATAAGGACACTTATTTATCAGTAGCTGCCTGCTACAAATAAGCTAAATGTAATTCTTAATGAAATACAGTTGAAACATAATTAACCACAGATATGAAATTCTCAATTTCAGCAAACAAAATATTAACTGTCATTTAACAAATATAATCTTTCTAAATTTTCCAATAATAGGAAAATAATAAACAGCCTCTAGATCTCACACATACTTTTATTAACATTAAGAGCCAAGGCAAAACTATGTATGCACATTTAAATAATCAGCATTCTAGGGTTTATTCTAAAGCAGGGCTCTGATATTGAAGGCACATAGCAATCAAGTATTGGAAAGAGGTGGAATCTTAGAAACTCAGTAGGTAAACAGAAACCAAGAAGATAAGGCAACTATTATGTCAAGATCCAGCCAAGCAGAAATGTACAGGATGCCATATATTTACATGTTCTGTACAGAACACCTAATCAATTGTATTTCACTAAGAAATCTGACTACAAGTCACAACCTTCAGTGTATACCCTGAAAAGGAGCCTTTGGATGAACTAACAACTGCAGAGTTTGAATTGAAGAGTAGAAAATTTCAACCAGACTTGTGCTTGCCTGTAAATCCAGCCTGCTATCATTTGGAACTTAAAACAGATAATGCATGAAAGATAAGGTGAGCATGTAATGTTGTTTATAAATGATATGCCAAGATAAGTACTCATAGAAGAACATTACCCCAAGACAAAGAAGTACATTTGTAATCTAAATAAATATGAAATCACAGTAAACAAGATTATTTGTTTGAGGCAAAGTCCTAGCTCAAATGGAAGTTGTTTACAAAATTCTTGAACTGGGAAGTAATCCCCAAATATCTCAGGTAAAGTCCAGTGATAATAGCTGTCTGGCAGGAGGATTAGGCAGCTCCGTAAAAAGAAAACTTGGCAAATTAACTCTGCAGTTATAAGCAATAATGTAAGGACAGCTTAGTTCAAATTGACAAATTGGCAATAGCTATGTGCAGATAATCCTACAAAATTGAGTCATCCTTTATTCAGATTAGAATTCTGAATGTCACAAAAATGAATAATTGGACTTCCTTTTTAAATGACTTATTTTTTATTTACTTCTAGATTATTGACCTATTTTTGACTAAGTATTTTGTTAAATGAATAAATACCTATTTTCACTTCCCAACTTATAAAGCTAATGAATTGTTAGTACAGTTCCAGAGTATAATTGTGTAATATCACTTATCTGACACTCTACCCCATTTTTATCACAACTCATGTGCTTTGAAAGCATTTGTTGTGAATTCCTGTACTGTTTTAAGGGTTTTATGATAGTTCTATTTCCCTTGAAATAAATTTATCCCCTTCATTCCCATCAATTATACTCTAAATTGTTTAGGTTATATTATAATCTATCATTAAACTCCACAGTGACTCCTCATTTCCTGTATTTATCTGCTCTTTTATTTTCTGTTTTCTATCACATTATATTCGGGGAAACTCCACCAACTAGCCAAATAGCAACTCCTTTATGATATGTTCTCTTATTCTGAGAGATAATTCCTTATTCTCCACTTTAAAAATATCATCTCATATCTCAGAATGTCACCCTTGCAGTAGAACTTGGATCAGCTAATCAGTTATCTACATGTTTCATTCTGCCATTGGGGGAATTAGGATCATGTCAAAGGGTCAGATGGCTCAACATTGTAAAGGCTATATATGACAAACCCAAAGCCAATGTTATTCCTAAAGGAGAAAAACTGAAAGCATTTCCTCTAAAAACAGGAACAAGACAAGGGTGTCCACTTTCACCCCTCCTGTTCAACATAGCCCTTAAAACTTACCAGAGTAATCAGACAAAAGAAGAAAGTTAAAGGGATACAAATAGGAAAAGAAGAGCTCAAATTATCTGTTTGCAGACAATTTGATCCTACATTTAGAGGACCCAAAAATCTCCACTAGAAGCTCTAGAAGACTTCTAGAGCTCATAAATGAATTCAGCAAAGTAGCAATATACAAGATCAATATTCAAAAATCAGTTTCCTATACTTTGATGATGAACCTGCTGAAAAAGAAATTAGAAAAATTATGCCACAATAGCCTCAAAATAATAAAATACTTGAGAATCAATCTAACAAAAGCGGTGAAGGATCTGTACCATGAAAACTATAGAATACTAAAGAAAAAAATTGAAGAAAACCTTGGAAGATGGAAAGACCTCCCATGTTTTTGGATAGGGTTATAAACTTTGTTGTTTACAGGGGCATATGTAATGTTTCTGTGTCTCCTTATGGCTGATACAAAGAGCCTGTTCAGAAGAGACATCTAGTAAATTTTGTTTTAATTTGTGAATTCATGTCATTAAATAAGCCTCATATTATTTATGCACCTGGGTGAAAAGCAAGAATGTGGCTATATTCTCTATCACAAAGTAGTGCTTTGTCCCCAAAGTAAAGTAGTACCTGGCTCTAAGATATGCAGTTTGTAATTAATTTTTCAATGAACAGTTAATCATAGAGTTCTCTAGATGTGATAAGAGTGTTCTAACTAAATTTTGGGAAAATTAAAATGAAAACGTGAGATAGAGAAAACCAAGGAATCAATTGTGATCCATATCGGACTAAAAATGAATTTCCAAAATTAGTAACTGCCACATTTCTTCAAAATGTCCAGTAGTCCCCTGATAAGTGGGAGTTCCATTCTAAGCCTCCACTGGGTGAGTGAAACCACAGATAATACCAAACTCTATGTATTATATTTTCCTCTATATACGTAGTTGTGAGAATGTTTAACTTATAAATCAGGCATAGCAAGAGATTAACAACCATAAACAAAATAGAACAATTATAGCAATGTATTTATTAAAAGGTATAAATATGGTCTCTTTCCCTCAAAATATATTATTGACCTTTACTTCCTTCTTGTGATGATATGTTCCAAGGTTTAGACCACAGTTGACCATGAAGCACTGAAGTCATGAGAATCAAAATTATAGATAAGAAGGGACTAACGTAGGTTGTGGCACATATCCTATATAAGTCATATTCATTTGAATTATCAGTATGCTTTATTATTTCAAAAAATTGTATTTTGTGTCCATTTGAGCTGTAATTCTTCACAAGCTCCTTTTAATATTTTCTCTAACTCACCATAACTAACCATTATAAAAGAGTAATTTGGATGATTTTTGTCTCCCCAGATAACACAAATCTGTTTCACTGGCTGGGTGTAATGCAAGGAAGGGACAAAGATGAAATGGAAACATCTTCCTTTTTTGGTCATAATATCACTCCTCAGTGTGTCAAAAAATCACCTGTTTCTGGCCCAGCTTATTCCAGGTAAGTGGTATGCTTTTGTTTCATCAATAATTAGTATTCTTTCTTTCTTTTAATTTGTTTTATTTCATGTATATTGCAAATCAAATGTGTTTGTTGTCTTTGGAACTCATAAGTCTGTGTGAATGGTTTCCAATGTGTGTGTGATGATAAACTTTAGAGATGAAATGGTCACTCTTGAATTTATGGTGCACTATTAACTCCTGGGAAAAATTGAGAAATTTGAGAAAAATTCAATGTCTCTGAAACATAAGAGGAGTTATTATATTAACTAAGAGAATTAAAGGTGCAGAAGAGTAATTATAATAGGGAAAAGATGTGTAACACCAGAAGAATAACATAGTCACAATGCATGTCAGTATGTTAGAACAGGACCAGCAAAAAAAAAAAAAAAAGCAAAACATTTAAAACTAAAATTCCCTTGGAATAGTGACATGTTAATTAATAGGTTAAATGTTGTCAGAATAAAAATGCAACATGCTGCTCTGTTGCTACCATAGCTACCATTGTTATGGATGAAGTTAGAAACTTATTTCCTTGAAGTCATAATTTTATTAATGGTACTAGAATAGCTTTTCTATGAAGTGCTTTACTTAAATTATTTTATAGGAAATTAAACCCAATGTTATGGTAGAAAAAAGTGGAAAAAAATACATTGATGCATTAATCAAAAATATAATTTTACATTTTCTCTTAAATAAAACTATGGGGGAAATTGTAGTTTTTATTTATATAAATGAAACGATATCATAACAATTTAGCCAAGCTATTTATTAAAGCATGGCATATGATATTTTTAGCAGAACATACTAGGAACTTTCATTTTTAATGTGTTTATTATATTCAGCAACTATATATATATATATATACATATACATAGATATATCTTATCATTTATACCCACACACAAATTAAGGATTATAAAAAAATCCAGAATTGGGGAAATTGACCTAGGATATAAGGAACTTGCAAACAGATTTATATGACCATTGAAAATATTTCCGTATGATTGAAGTGTACAGAAAATTTGGTGTTTTGTAAGAAAATGCATTTAGAGGCTTGTACTGAATTAGGCTAACACACTGAAATTTCCACACATTTTCAATTTCATTTGTTCCTACATTCTCTCTCTCTCTTTTTTTTTTTTTTGCCAACATTGAGAACCAATGTCAAAAACTGACAATAAGAAAATTCAATGCCTTTTTAAGTATATGTACAATGTGAAAAAGTTCAAATTCACTTACTATTTTACAAATTGTTAGGATAAAGATGATACTTATTTGTGTTTTGAAAGCTACAACGAATAGATATGTGCATAGCTACATAGCTTACTTGGATTTGTCCTTAAACTGTCTGGTAGCTAATAGCTACCACAGGTCAACAAATTTAGTCTATGATCTAGTTTTTAAGCAGATATTAAAAATTCAGAATGGTCAGGTGAGGTTTGAACCATATTTATCTATTCAAAGAAGGAATGCATGCATGAGTTGTTATGCTGGGGAGGTATGAGGTTAATCTAGGCAATAAAAATGTTCTTTATTCAAAGGGATACATATAATTTCTAAGGAAACAAAACTGAAACAGTTAGGTGCAAAAATTATCAGAATTCTGATTTCATCTTACATGAAAGCACTTTTAAATATAAAGAGCTTAAAATACAGGAGTATATTTTCCAATAAGATATGTAGATTGGTTACAAAGTGATAGGTTATCAACGAATTAAAAACAGGCCATATAGATTGGTTACTCAGGGCCCATTTTGAGATAACATCTAAAAAAGAAATAAGGGTACCCAAAATGGAATGCATAGAGTTAGAGATGCCTATTTTTTTTCGGGATCACAGAGTTCAAAAATTATTTCAAAGTAATTTATCTGTCAAAAGAAATATGCTATTAGCTTTTTAAAAGGAACACCTGCCGAGTAGAAGTCATTTTCATAACTGTCTATCTCGAAGCATTGGTTTCAGGCTTAGGAGGTTAGAAAACCTACTGAAAGGACTCATCATCCTTCGAATGATGCCTCCTTCCCATTCATCTTAGAATGAAGTCCTGACTCTTTTTGTTGTTGTTCTAGCTTTCTTACATTCATTACAGACTTTGCATCTGGAATGAATATAACATAGCTCAGAGGGAGCAAAAATGTAACTTTGAAGATCAAATATCAGTGTCATTTTAAAAAGCCTAGTTTTTTATTCAACTGTATGTCTGCCCTTCCCGTAAGAAACAAATATCTTACTTCATCAGAAATGTATTTTGAAAGTCAGATAAAGGAACAAAAAGGTAGTATGTTTCTTAACAAATGAGAAGTAGATATTCCATAGTACTTGACTTGGAGAGTTATTTTTAGCAGAGGTGTCTAATGGAACAACATGTATCAGGTTACAAAATAAAAGAACAAATAAATTAATTGCCATAAATAGATTATCTTATTACCACAACAATTAAGTGGTTTCCAGTAAAGTTGCAGTTATTTATTTGGGAAAAATAAATATTAAAATATCATTTCAATATAATGTCTGGAATTGATGGGTTGCTCTGGTTTTTTATTTCCTTTTATTTCACTGTATACTATATTTTAAAAGTTGCTCTTAGACTTTACAATATTGCATGTGAAGTTGTTGATATGTCAGTGTGTCAAACAGAAATTACTTGTACATATAAATCAAGATATACTCTTGTTGATGAAAGGTAAGCTAGTGTTAAGAGAAAAGGAAAAATAAGAAGTTCATCTCAGAATAACCAACCACTTGAGTTTTTGCCTTCATTGCATATAGAGCCCAATAAAATCTACTTTCCCTTTATTAAAAGCACTGGTAGACATTCATCCTGTTAATTTCCTTTATCTCTAATTCTTGTGTAAAATACATTCCTACACCAACTTTGGTTATCTCTTGAGGCATGCTGTATCTGGGCTGCACCATATCTTTATTTAATCTCTCCTGGAAAGGAGTCTGACAGATACCCATCTTCACATTTTAACCATCCACCTTTAATTGCAACAGATGTCAAGAAGACAATGAAAGACAAATGTTAAATGATACGTTTTAAAATTATACACTTCACGTATAGTGGAATTGAACTGAAATTGTGAAGCATAACTATGGTAAAAAAAATGAATTCTAGGTTTATATTGCAAGATTTTAGATAGAAATGCATGAAGGGAAAGCCCACAAGGTTATATTTCTATTTGAATAAATCAGACAACCCATTTTAAAGTTAAGCATGATTTATTTTTTCCTCTTCATTCTCTAAATGTGTAGCGGTGCTGTCCTTCATTAGAGATGCAGGTGCTGACAGGGTTATTTCCTCTGCCCTGCCTCATGTCAACAAGCCTTGAATGTGAGACTTTCTGAAATGATTTACTGCTTCCCCGCCCCACCCATCCCTCCTCCACCACTTATAATAGCATCTTGCTATTATACTCAGGGGAAGGTAATTGCAAGGAGCTACATGTTATAAGGATTTGAATCATCACTTGAATTGTAAATTTTTTGAAAAAGAATCCTTTATACAAAATTCTAGAAATTATAATAAATTTATAAATATAGTCCCCATATATTCCAATTTTTTTGTTTTAGTTTTCATAAGACTAACAAACTTCAGATATATTTAAGGAATTATTTCAGATTTTTAAAAATCTCTATAACATAAAAATATTTAAATAAGTTTCTGAAATCTAAAGATGACAGAATCTTTAAGCATTTCCTTTGGAATATTTTACTTAACAAACAATATTTCATATATGCTTCCTTCAAAAATGGTTTTATCCACAGTAATATGTTTCCCAAAACTTGTAGTTAGTTTCAATAGTGGAATAGTCATGGACAATAATTACAAAAAGACACATTATTTAGAATCTATAGATATTGATTGTTAGAAAATCACTGGATTTTTAAATTGCACTGACTGTTCAAGAATTAATCAAGTATTCAAAATATATCAAATATATTGATTAAATTAGAATATAATGCTTAAGTATAAAAATACTTAAACTTTTACAATTTTGCACTGATAGAAGTATACTAAACAAAACTAATTTGCACATGCTACTTGACAAATCTGTATGACTAGAGAATTGTTAATCAACAATATTTCCATAGATTATATTTCTTCAGAAACTCCTAAGACACTTACTACAAATAAGTTTCCTAAGGTCCTTGGCAAAATGACTGAATAAAGAACATGAATTTGAATCTATAGTTTTACAAGTATCTAAAATTATCAAATTATTCTTTTGTCATAGATCATTGAAGAACCATTGCTTTAGACCTATTTTAGATGGTAATTGGATTTTTTGCTAAATGTCCATTAGAGTCCAGGGTAAACCTTAAGGAGGTTATGAAGATTCCTGAGTAAGCAAGAAGATTAAAAACCACTGGAAAGTTCACATTCATGGAGGTGGCCCCTGAGGGCTACACACATGGATGGACACTTAAGCTTTAGTACTTTTACAAAATTGGAAACAGGTAGGTGGGAAGGTGAATTGTAGTCTTGTGACAAGACACAGGGATTTGAAAATAAGCAGTATCTCATTCAGTTTGGCAGAAAGAAAAAGTACATATTAAAGGAAGTTTGGAGAAGTTCCCAGGCAGAGTCTTGAAATTCAAACCACAAGAGCATTTTACATATGCCAAGCAGCTTTAACTGTAATTCTGCTTCTTAAGAAGGAGTAAGAGATCTGAGGAGTAACCTAATAAAATTATATTAATTAGAATAGTAAATCAGGTATAAAAGTGGCATATCAATTTGTTTCCTTAATTTATTAATTCAACATATGTTTATTTAGACCTACTGTGACAAGTTTTTCTTGTAAATTTGGGGGAGACAGTGAATGAGTGAGTATCGGTTTGGTAACTTTCATTCTCCTTTTCTGTGCAGAAAAAATAATAAAAACAAATTACTTCCCAGGCACTGTGGTGCACACCTATAATCCCAGCAACATGGGAGGCTAAGGCAGGAGTTTCATAAATTCAAGTTCAAGGTTAGACTCAGAAAAAGCAAGATCCTGTCTGAAAATATAAAATACAAAGGACAAGGGATACGGTCAGTGGTAAAGCAGCCCTAGGTTCAAACCCCAGTGTCAAAATAATACATAGATAGATAGATAGATATTTAGATAGATAGATAGATAGATACGAATATATATGACGTCTAATATATATATATGAGACACCTAATATGTATATGTGTATATATATAAACATATATATATACATCTAATTTTCTAATTACAGTACATTATTACAATAGAAAAGAGAGAAATTTTTTGGAATTATTCAAATATTTTCTTTGAAAACTACTACTTAATAAAGTAAAATAGAAAGTATTCCCTGAATGTTTATGAATAAATTAATTAAAGGACGAAGGTACAAAGAATTCACTTTGAGACAATAGAAATGAAAAACAGGCAAGTATGAAAAGATAGTAGGATATAGATTCCAAGAAAATGAATGATAGTGGAAAGTGAGAGGAAAAAAAGAGGTGTTAATAAAAAGAGAGGTGTTAATAATTCTTTGTGGTTGAGCCAATGATGGCATCTTCAAAATATAAAGCATAAGGGCTGGGGATGCAGATCAGTGGTAGAGTGCTTTCCTAGCATCTGCAAAGTCCTGGATTTGATCCCCAGCACCACAAACAAATAAAAACATAAAAATATAAAGCAGACATAGAGTGATGAGATTTAGTATATATTCATCATTAAATGATTTGCAACATATAAAGGAATATTTAAGTTAAAATGCATGAACATAATAGTATGTATACATTTGATTTTAGAACCAATATTTGTCATATGTTTTGATGAACTTAAATTTGTAATGAACTCAAAATACTATTTAAAGTTACCATGCACAGATGCATCCACATACACACACACACACACACACACACACACACAAACACACACACCTGTATTTATTACTTAGTATTGTCACCTGTATAGATGTTAATAGGAGTATAATATTCTAGACAATTAAGCAGTTAAAAGGAACTGTCACAAGATTAATATTATGCAAATTGTGCAATGAATTGTTGTGAAATACATGATACACATAATTTATCCTCAGTGTAATTGTGTAGTTCAAGATTTTTCACTCTTGATATATATATGTGCCTTGACATACATATGTTTAATATGTACTCACATACATACAAACAAATATGATTTTATATTTGTGTGTTTACAAGAGTCACAGAAAACCAGAAATTCTATCAGTAGAACATTAAGTCTTGAAAGAGAACAAATACTTAAGAAGGGGAAATAGTATTTCTTACTGTGCAGAGACCACCATTCAGGTTAAGATGAGATCTTAATAACTAGAGAAATTGCCAGCTGCACTTCAATTCTGTTTCTCTTATTAGCCTTGATTTTCTAGTGTGAAGCTTTATTTAATTGTTTAAGTAGATGGAAGCAAACTAACAGACCCAGTCAGCTATGAGATCTTCATGAAGAAACTTGTATTTGCAATCTAACTATAGAGCTCAGGAATACTCTTCCCTCATGATATGGCCTTTGTGATGAACCTGGCTTGAAAAACCCCATGTGCCACCCTGTCTTCCTAATTAAGCCATCAGAATGCATTGCAGCAAACAGAGTGCCTCATATGGACTGGTATAAGTAATTTTTGCTTCTCTATTGCTTGGTTAATAGAAAGAGGCGCTATCCTAGATTATGACTGATAGAGTCTGTGTGGTACAGCTGTTGTAATTGTGCCTGAGGGTAGAAAAAGCCTTTGGTTAAAAAAAAAAAAAAAAAAAAAAAAAAACTCTCCGTTTGCCTGAGACATTGGCATTACTTCATTCAACTATGTTTCCCTGGATTTCCTAGTGAGCATTCATTTATTCTTTCTCTTTTTATTTGACTCTTTCTTCCATCCATGTGCATCCATGTCCCTTTGTTGTATAAACAGACAAAACTCCTGCCATGAGTTTGCATGAGAGAATTGCTTTGAAAATGGTTTCTTTTTTGATTCAATATTTCATTGATAAAATTATGATTTTTACTATTAAAATATGAGAACATATTAATAATTTGACCTGATAATAAGTTGAATAAATGTAGGCCCTGAAAACATAAAATTATGCTAGAATTGGCCTTCTGCTCAAAAAAAGTATCTTCTACAAATTTTGTAAGAGTATCATAATACACGTGTGTATATATACGTGGATATTAATATATGTATGCATATATATATATATTTAAGTACATACTTTTAAATAGGGGTTTATATAAAATGGCATTTGTGTTTTCATTCTAAATTATCCAGGCAGATCTAGCTAACATATGAAATCTCTTTGGTAACAAATAAATTTTTATCCTGGTAAACATAAGATAAAATTTATCATGACCTGTCATTTTTTCCATCAGTGTTAATGGTCATTCTTGAAATTGCCAAGATACTGGGGAAATACATCTACATAAATATTTTTTATAAGAAAAAATCTATAGAGATATATAATGAAAATTCACATCTTCCTGTCTAAATGGACTTTCAAGTGTGTTTTAATATTTCACCCTTTATAGGTTCATAGCTTGACAAGCAATTCAAAAACAGGCATCAGTAGTTGTTCCTGTTACAATAAACTGGGCTGGGGGCTCCAGCATTTCTGTGGTTGCTACTCTTATTCATAGTATCATTGTGCACTGAGTTTTTCTCATAAGGTTGTAACTCTAACATCTTCTTTCTATCTCTTCCACTTGTTTTTTCCTTTTTTGACTTTTTGTTTTCTAATATGAGAAAATTTTGGTGCTTAGTTGTTATCTTAAAGAGAATGTTCATCTTTAATAATTTATATAGCTAATAGCATATTCTTTAAATGAATGAAACATATAATGCAAAAATGATTCCTAAACACATTGCTATATATTGGTAAGGAAAAAATATAACAACCAATTAAACCACAATTCAATGTCATGGAGTTTTATGCAATGATAGTAGTCCTACTTTTCATTACTTTGAAGATTCTTTCATCCTTAAGTGAGGTAGCTGATCATTTTCTTTTGTATTTAGTTTGGCAGGTGGCAAAAATTTTGACATTTTTGGAAATAGACAGTTTCTTCTATCAAAGGGTATCTTCTTATCTTAAGTAGCTTCATTTGCTTCATAAGAAATATAGATTTGTGGTCATTCCTCCAAAAGTTTGTTTCCTTTGTGGAGCCAAATCTATGTAACTTTTTTTCTGAGCCTGGAATAAGAATAACATTTACTGATAATACTGAATTATACTGGTATCATGGAAGATATGTTAAATAAAAATTAAACTCAATTTCTATATTCCCTATAATGCACATAAATCTGATGATTTCACAGTAAGAACAGTTATGACCAAGTAAGCACATCAGAGTCAATTAACATTGCCTTTCGACTTACAGAAAATAACTGTAAGAATTCAGACAAGAATTAAATATCAAAAAATATAATTAAATTGATAAAATATGATACATGGAGGAAAATTGAGTTGGTACTTTCTACATGTTATTCAAAGCTGTTTTATGCAAAGATAACCAGTCATTGGTAGATTCCTTCTTAAAGCCACAAATGCAGGAAATGTAAAGAAAAAATATAGTATAATAGGAATAGAAATGTGTTGAAAATGAGTCCATTTATAGGCTATTTTTTTTTCCAATGGAAGAGTCTTTCTCAGGTTTAGGAACCGTTCATTATAAAACCAAGGCTGTTCACTTAGGATGTTAGTACCTTCATGATAGTTGAAATTCTTAAGAAATATGATAATACTGAAGTGCATATTATAGTTATTAGACTATTCTTTATAAAACTGTTTTCACAAAAGTGCCTTGAAAGAAAAAGCACATCTTCAATAGGTACTATGCTCTTTTTCCACAAGTTCTCTTACAGTGATGACAATTCAATAACAAGAATGAACTTCATTATACTTTACTTTCAAAAGTACACCAATGCATAATTACGTACAGATTAGAGTAGTTGTTGAGTATTGACTAAATACTGGATATAATAAAAACTCTCTAGTTTTGATTAGCAGATCATCTTAATCAACCAGCAGTAATCTAATGTACTGATTACATTCAGTGAATCAAATTATCAATAAAGTGGAACTTATTATATCATAATTGTTAGCATTGTGCTCTAAGTATTGTTTTCTTATATTTGTCCACCAAAAAACTTTCATGAGTCAAAGTTTAGCTGTTTCAAGAAACTGACAAACTGTCTAGGTACTATTTTGCATCCTCACAAACAGTGAATGGCAGTCCCTGTTGCTCCCCGTCCTGGCCAGCACTGTGTTGTCAACATCTTCAACTTTAGTCATTCTAATATATATTTGTGTAATCCCATCTCATTGTTTTTATTAGTATTTTCCTAATAGTATGTGATGTCATTCTGATTATTTGCCATCTGTACTTCTTTAATGAGGTGTATATTTGGATATTTTACCTACTTTTTTAATCAAGCTGGTTATGTCCTTATAGTAGAGTTTTAGGGATCTTTGTGTATTTCATATAAATATTTTTTCAGATACATATGCTGTGAATAGTTTTTCCCAGTTTGCAGCTTATCTGTTTACCCTCCTTAGTGTCTTTTGCAGAGCAGAAGTTTTTCATTTTAATGAAGACCAACTTATATTTTTTTTTCTTTGATAGATCGAGCTTTTCAGGTTATATCTAAAAGCTCCTTCTCAAACTCAAAGAACCCTGGCCTTTATCCTAAGAACATTTACATACAGGATATTCCCCCTCCCCTTTTACATAGGATATTTATTTTAAATATAGAGTAATAGTTTTTAAAATGTCTTCAATATAAACAAGTGATATTGAAAAGAATATCTTCATTAAAATGAGAATTGATAGTGAAAATAGCAATATTCATATCATCAGTGTTGACATTAAAATTGTTTTTATTTATTTTATATGTCAAGATGAAATGATATACTGTTTCAAAGGAATTTTTGGCAGCTTGAAATACTAAATGCAACTGAAATAGGACAGTTAGAATCAAGATTGAAAGGAAGACCAAAGATAACTTGTGTAAAAATGAAAGAGTTTTGAACAGGGATTCTAACAAGGACAGGGGGACTGATTTGAACATGTTGTTTAGGTGATCAAATACCTGTTGACAAAATGTGCAATGTTCTCTTGAGGTGCATAGAAGCAATTCCACAGATTATGGAACGGCCTGGAAACTGAGTTTTAATCATGGTAGGGCAGATGATATATTCAAGTTTTAACCTGAAGGTTTAGAATTAATCTTCCTTATGAACTCCTTATCTGTTTTTATCCTTCTCTTTTTTAAGGAGGTATTCTTCTCCTCGTTTCATTTTTGTAAGTTTTGGGTGTTTATAAAATTAACAATTTGAAAAGATTTGCTTTATTTAAAGTAAAAAACATTAGGTGTTATTAATCCAAAACAGTGGCTTTAGCCTCATACTTACTTGGATTCCCTATCAGCTATAAGATATTGAACTTGGAAACTTGTGTAAGGATTCTTTTCTTTCTGTTTTTTTTTTTTTCTTTTATTCTTAAAGAATACAATATCTGTTTATCACATGAATGGAAAGATTAAATAAAGATGTTAAGTAATCCACTACAATGCTATATACATATAAGATATTTAATAAATATAATTTATCATTACTTTAAAATATATGTTGCTGATGAGTTTTTGGAGATATGACGAGGACAGAAGATTATAGATGAGTGAAAGATTATGTCTGGTGGATTTGAGCCTGAATGATGAAATCAGTGACTGAAATTGAAATTGGAAAGAAGAATTGCTCCAGATTCACGGAGAAGCTAGAAAAGAAAATATTATTACATAAAAGGTACATTTTAATATGGATAATTCAATACTTTTTCAGAATAATAGATCTTACATAGTTTTGTGAACCCCTTAAAAATGTCTTAACATTATTCCATGTGTGATATCAGACACAGTATTCAGTGAGCCAGAAAATGTTAAGCTCTAATGAGAAGTCCCATTTGTTATGACAAACAGATATGACATAACTTCTCATCAAATCCAAATCAAAGAAAAGAACTCAAGCATAACAGAATATGGGCGTTTGCCTTGTAAATGTGTAAGAAAGTCAGGTCATAACTGTTAGACAGTTCTACTGAAACAGTGACATACTGCTTCAGGACAAACAAGAAAATGTGTGACAATTGTGAGGGTTTTTTATAGATGTTGTGACATATTCTTAGACTATAATGATAATTTTATTATAATTATTACTAGATTGTTTATCATGATGAATATTTTAAAGCTCTGAAATATGTTTCAAAAAATTCTAGGGGTTACAGTTGTGGCTCAGTGGTAGAGTCCTTGCCTAGCATGCATGAGTTACTGGGTTAGATCTTCAGCACCAGATAAAAATAAATAAAATAAAGGTATTGTATTCATCCACAACTAAAAATAAAATTTAAAGCAAAATTATAGTAACTGAATGCATGCCATGACACAAATACAATTCCTACTTTTTAATTAATTTTTTCTTATTCATTTTGGTATAAGCAAGACTTTCATATTTTTATACTATTTAGATAAAGTACTATACAGCAAGATAATTATATGCATGTATTATTCATTGAATTTCTTTTCCTGTTTTTAAAAGCAAAGTGTATGCTGATTGCAAAAATGATTCAAAAATCACTTAGAGGAGATATGTACAATGAAATGTTGAAATATTTACTAGAATTAGCCATGGAAATGTTTGGACTGTTATTGTCTAGTGGGAAATTAAGTCTTTATCTTTTCCGTTTATCAATGTATATATTTTTATTTTCTGGTTTAGCCTGTTGTGACTTTTGGAATTTAATTATTCAAGTAAAATTTGACTCACTATTGTGGCATATTGTAATACACTTTAATTTCTACTAATAGAAAATGAAGTATGGTTTATTAGGAATTACATTTGTCAAGTTAAACATTAAGTGAAAGACTTTGGTAGACTAACTTTAGGTATAAATCATAAGTTTCACAAATAAAAAGGAAAAGTGATAATAAAAAGAACAAAATGCAGTATTAGAGAATCATATATATGTATATGATTAAAGTAAATATATGATTAAAGCAATCTAATTAACATAAATAATAGAAAGTAAAAACATGATTAAAACAATTATTTGACAGGTAGAATTGCCATTGCCTTGATAGAATTTTTATGATACTATTAGTTAGGAGTTAGATAGCAATTTAATACTATGTGCAGATCAAATGACAGCTAAAAACAGGAAGTAAACTGCAATATAATTTAAAAGTATGATTATGAATTAGAACTCTTAGTTAAAATTTCTAGGCACTCAACTGCAATAAAGGGTGGAGAAAGGGTTTAGTGCAAAAAATGCAATACCAGGTATTGAGCAAACAGAGAATGTTTGCAAATGCACAGTCTAATTGAAGAATTAGGACCAGTGGAACTGGTAGGATGTAAAACATGGATGTATTAAATTTGTGAAAAATCGAAACTAGAAAAGCTTGACACAGAAATATCCTTATTTTATGTGAATATATCACATTTTATAAAAAGCTGAATCAAATAGCAAGGAAATTTATGACACATGGTTGAAAATAATGACCCTGAAGGAAGTGTAAAGTTTTTCTATTATACTCTTCTTTCTGTTCAGAAATTCACGAACTCAATGGAAAAAATGACCATATATCTTGAATTACCCTTGATAGTCTTATTTCATGCTTAGGATTCATACAAAATATATATGTATTCACTATAGGTAACACAAAACCAAATTCTTTAATATGCCGGAACTACATATTGCTCTTTATGTGGTCTTTATTCAGTAGAAATTGGTAAAAGACTTAAAAAATACATCTCTGCATTGATTTCATTTAAATTCTCAAAAAAATCTTTGTGGAAAAGTATTATTATTTCCATTTTTATCAATTAGCAGAGCCAAGATTTGAACCCACCTTGCATTGTCTGGCTCCACATCCAAAGATAGTACTGAGCACATGGTGCCAGGCCATCTGCCACGTCACTGCAGCCGGCACCCCTGCAAAGAGGATGCCCCAGCCTTGTTTGATATGTCTGACTGCAGGCAGGACAGGGCATGTTCTGCACACTAAACTTAGAAAAGTTGAAAGATCGTTGGACCAATCCCATCTATTTTCTGCCAGGAAAAAAAAGAATCATGTTTTAGATTTCTAAATGAATTTTCTTGATTTGACCTTTTTGTGTTTTTCTTATTTGAAAACCCACTTCCTTGTTTTTAAATTATATTCTTACCCTTAGAGTTCCTTCCATAGCTAGATATGCCATAACATATTTAAGATTAAGATTATATTTTTGTTTTAGAATGCCTTGCTTGTTTCATTGATGTCATGTGTTCATTTATCTTTTTATACATCAGTTTAGTTTTAGCTAGAATTTTATAAGTGGACAATACATTTTCATTGGATGCATCTTCATTATCTATTCATACGTTTATTTAGTTATCTTAAAATTTAACATACCGATACTATAATGTGTCATACACCTAGAATTTAACATTTCCAGAATTATATGCCATGAGTATTTAGCTTATTATTTATAAGTATATATCAGATTAAAATATTTCATCCAATCACAGAAAAGGCTTTTTCATTGAATTTTGCATATTGATTCCTTTTCAAGTATCACATTATTCTAGTAAAACTTTTTAATATTTAAGCCATGGTCTTTGACATTATTTTTGTAGCTATTTCTCTTTTCATCAAGAATAACTAAAATGAGAGTAGCATGTTCCATTTTACAGTTCTACTTCCACATTACAATGTGTTTCTGCAATTCTACTTTCATTTTCTCCCTGGTCTGCAAACTTGTATTGAGCCATCTAATCTCTGAAAACAATACAAAAGGCCCAGGAAATGATGTTGAATTTGGAAAGCTCAAAAATACTCTACAATTTTTTTCAGAATATTCAGTGAATTGTCTGCCAGAAGATATTATAATTCTGTTGCTGGGAGTCAGTTAAATAAACATTCCTTCTCCTGTGGGTTAATAATTTAGAATTTCTCATAGACATGTGAATTAATTATAATTTATGATACCCTATTGTGGGTTGAACCAATTTAAACTTAGATTTACACTGAATCAAATTATGTCGGGAACATTTATATCACTTTATTTTCCAAAAACTAAATGTCATCCATTTGATTTTTGCAAATGATAAATTTTCAGAACAATCTGTTCTCTTTATTTTCATATTTTTAGAAATCTGTACTTCTTTATGTGTGTACTAATTCTCTCTGAATCACACTAAATGGTTTATTTAAACCATTGACTTTGTTGGCTTTCTTCTACCTTTGGATTTAAAAGGTATTTGTCCTTAGAAAAAAATATGTATATAATAAATTATGTACATTATATATAATGAGTATTATATATACATATAAATAGATTTGTGGTGTAGTGGCCCATAAATAATACATTGCATGATTTGAGATAGAAATTACAAAAATACATTTTATTTTCAGTATCTTTTAGTAACTCTGCTTTCCTCTGGAACCTTAGATAGGCAATGATTTTACCCTGGAATTACTTTTGGCCTTTGGAAGGTCACTCGTTTACAAGTTATTACCTCTCATAAATTGATCTAATCTTCTGAATAATGTCTGTACATGCTGATGATCAATATTTTATTGCTTCTACATCCTAAAACACACCATGAATTACAGTCAAAATCATTATCGCCCAGCACAGCAGACATAACAATAATATACATGTGATATTACTGCTCAGCTTGTGGTACTGTTTATGAAACAAGACTCTGCTTGAATGATTTTATTTCAGCACTATTATAATCCTGTTTAATTTATCAATAGACATGCCCCTGACAGTTATCACTCAGATCCCCCTTGTTCAAGGGTGCAAACCACTGTGATTTTAGACTTTAATAATCAAAACTAAACTTTCCTTTTATTTAAATGTTTCTAGAGATCAATTACTGTATTTTCAATGAGAAATAATTACTAGAGTAATTTTAGAATGAAAAGTGTTCATATTAAAATATATATTAAGAAGTATACAGTCACAAGTTGATTCTGACTATAATTATTGTTATGACACAATTACATTGGCTTAATTAAAAGCACCATGTGCTGCTCATCCTTCAGTTTTGTCTTTCTAGTACCACATTTCTATAGTTATTCATTTCTACCATTTTCATAATACTTGAAAATACTTTTGTGATTTTTTTTAAATTACTTCATCTCATACACAAAAGTTCTGGTCTCTATTAGTCACATTCTCTTGTCCACACTTCACTTGTCTGCCACTTTCAACATTTGCTTTCTTGATGTGTGTTATGACAATCAATATTTGACATTGTAAGAGAGATTCTAGTAATCCACAGTTTGTCAGGATCATGATTCTCATCAAAAAATGGAAACTTTCTCTCTTGGGAGACTAAGCACGGTTGTAAAAATAACTGCAATCAGAAAATAGTTTTTGTTCATTATAATCCTAATCCTGTTATCTGTAGGTTTCATTCGGTTTCTTCCCATAGGCACACACGTAGCTCAGTCATTCAGCCTCCAAGACATAATGGGGAATTGCTCATCTATTTAAACACTTCCTCTAGTTATGCAGTTGAGGTGTGTGCTTGTCATTTATGGATGCTTCCTTAGCTTTCAATTTAACTCAGAGCAGTATGGTCAACTAAAGCTTCAGGAAGTATCTATATGTATGAGATCATTCAAATGAATTGGTTTGGTCTTATAAATTGGTTTGATCTTATTAATATTTACCAGTTCTTTCACTGACTACATTGACACGTTTTGGGTTTGGGTTTTTCTTTTTTTTTTTTTTTTTTTTTGGTACCAGGGATTGAACTTGGGGACACTCAACCACTGAGCCTCATCCCCATCCCTATTTTGTATTTTGTTTAGAGTCTCACTGAGTTGCTTAGCACTTCACCATTGCTGAGACTGATTTTGAATTCATCATCCTCCTGCCTCAGCCTCCCAAGCCACTGGGATTACAGGCATATGCTACTGCACCCTGTGCACATTTCATTTTTAATTCAAGTAATTAATTAATGTGCTTAGCATTGTACAAAATATTATCTACATAAACATGGAAATGTACATTCCAATGAGGTAAGAATTCATATAGCAACTGTGATATTACTGTGGATAATTGAGAAAACACATTTTTAAATAAAAGGAAATTTTTGACTGAGCCTTAAAGTGTGAGTTAAACTACTGACCCATGGTATTTCTAGCAGTTAAATGCCTTACTTCATCAGCTTTGATCTAAAAGCTATTAGTAGCTTTTTTATATTTGCTAGTTTGAGTTTCAACCTTTCTCAATTTATTAGTCCCAGTTTTAATAAAAATGATTTTGATTCAGCCTTAATTAGAGAAAAGAATCCTTTAGTAAATTGTCAGCAAAAGAAATCAATACTTTTAAAGGTGACTTTGAACTTTGGTTAAACAAATGGTCCAAGTGTGTGTGTGTGTGTGTGTGTGTGTGTGTGTGTGTGTGTGTGTGTGTACGCGTGAACACATGCACGTATGCGTGCTTATGCACTTAGTTAACAAGAAGAGTTTGAATCAGCATATACAATCCTATTAAAGTCAAGTTTAAAATATTGTAGAAACTTCTAGAATAGATAATAGCTAGTTATGTAGCCCACCTATTTCAATTTAGTGTGTTGTTCAAATAGAGTTAAATATATTATACAAAATAATAGTACAACAAAATTATATGTAAATTATGAGCTCATTTCCTGAGATTGTAGCAGTTTCTATTTATAAAACTTGGCATATAGAGTATTATTATAAATACTATATTTATAAATATTTTGTTTGAAAATAATTACCCTCTTGGGCACTACTTGGAGTTTACATATGCACTTTGATATGGCAAGTATATCAGTCAACTTTCTATCACTAAAATGAAATACCTGAGACAATTAACTTATAAAAAGAAAAGGTTTATTTAGCTCACAGTTCTGGAGGTTCCAGTCTAAGATCAAGTGGCCCCATGCTTTTGACCTTTGGTGAGAGTGACAGATGGCACCAGTGGGAAGAGCAAGTTACCTGCATCAGGCATCAGGAAGCCAATAGGGAAAATGAACAGGGTTACACAATTCTTTTCCAGGGCATGACCTTTTGACCTAAAGACCTTCCAAAAAACCCACATTACTGTCAAATAGCACCATTCTGGAGGTCAAGCTTTTAAACATGGACCTTTGGGGGACATTAGTGATATTAAAACAATAGCAGTATGTAATTTTAATTATATACAATTTAGCCTTTGGACAAATAATGATTTCACTTGAATTCTGAAAACTATATTTCTCCTCTCCTGAACAAAGTATACACTGATCTGAACATACAAAAATCTATATAGAATTTCAGTAAGATGAGATACTGCCCTACAATAGATTAATGATGTGGAATTATGATATATATTTTTCAGTTTCCAACCATGGTTACTGACTCATAATCCTTTCCCTAGGCAGGTCTTAGAAACTCTAATATTCCCCTGACCTTAGTTGGAAGAAAAGAATTTCTCTCACATGCCTTGTCTTAAAATCCTCCTCATTCAGAGCAGTCATGTACCATAACCTGGATGAAGGAATGCTACTCTGAAGAGCCTAGAACAATCTAAATAAACAGACCTTGCTAGGTTTCTTCACCTAGTCTGTTAGCTGTCATTCCTCCACAATAAAGTCTCTTTTGGAAAAAATCCATGAGGGCGGGGTTTGGAGAGCTTCCAAATGGCTGGACATTTGTAGGTTCCCAGAGGGTGGTGTACCCAGAGAAGAACGTGTGAGCTCCACATCTCTTCCATATCTCATCCTGTTCATCTCTTCATCCATATCCTTTGTAATATCCTTTATAATAAACTGTTAAATATAAGTGTTTTCCTGAATTCTGTGTCACTCAGGCAAATCAATTGAACCTAAAGAGGGTATTGCTGGAACAATGATTTATAGCTGCTCAGGCAGACACTCAGGCGCAATGACCTGGGGTTTGTAATTGGGGCAATCTTAGGAACTGACCCTCCAGCTATGGGATCTGACACTACCTTCAGAAAGATCCTGTCAGAATTGAATTGAATTGGTCAACACCAGCAGCAATACTGATTGAAGTACTGCTGGTGGGAAGAAATCTCATACCTTTTGAGGTTACAGAAGTTCCCTGTGTTGATTTTAGGTTGAGAGGAGAAAAACATAGGATACTTTGCTTTTCTGGAAAAAAGAAATCCCATACATAGTCCTCAATGAGAAAGAAGACAAAGTCAAGGTTATGAAAAAATGTATTCCGTCCACTTTTTATTTTTTTCCATGTAAAAAATAGAGGGAGAAAAAAAACAACTTTATGGTTTAGTCAAGGCTGAAATTGAAATTCAGGCATCAACAATCAGCAAATCCAACTTTTTCACTTTCTAATTGTTTGAAGATTCATACATGGAGAGAGGGATGATTTGGTCATGGTACATTAAAATACTCAAATCAATTTTCCTTTTGCCCTTATATTTGTAGACTCTGAAGTTGGCCTCTACTTTGCTGATTGACAAGCAATTTTCCCTACAAAATCATCTATCTTTGCTTTAATTTTTCACTGCATGAAATTTGTATACATTTTAATTTTTGTTTAACTGTAGATTTGCTGGTTCGTCTTTTGAAATAGTAACAATAGCACCTGAGTTGAACCATCTACTTCCAAAGTGCATCTTTAAAGAGAGTTAAGATTGCTAACGTACACTTTAGAGAAGCAGTTTTAAAGTCATTGTAACAAACCTCACATCTGGTAAAAGACATTGGATTTTTATTAACTGAAAGGATTCATAGATCACCTTATTTATATATATCTAAATAGATGGGTATGAACAAAGAGCATAATCTTCTAGGGAGAAATATTTGATCAGTTTCTTATTTATTCTGAATAAAACACATTGGGGGAGGATAACAAATGACCTTTTTCTAGCTACTCACAAATTTATAATAATTCATTAACTAATTTAAAATATTTCAATTAAGGCAGACCAAAGTTACCACTTTGGTTTTTCTGTGTATTTTTAAAGTGGGGAGATTATAAATTAGAATCACGATTTTCAGTAACACTTGTGTTTCCAGAAAATATCATATGGGTACAGTTTATTTCTTCTTTATATGAAGTCCTTTAAATAATTAAAAGAGAAATAATAGATGACAATATTGACTGAGTTCTTTCAGATAATGGACAAAATTAATACCAGGAGGAAGATTAGCAATGCAAGAACTGACAACAGAAATGAAGTATTTCAGTTTCTACTCAGTAACATAGAATAAAATTTGCATTTTAGAACATCTTAACAAAATATGCATGTAACTGTTTTACATTCTTTTCTAAACACCCCTGAAGGACTGAGTTTATATTACTGATTTTAACATACTGGATGATAAAATATCTGTGTCTCAAATTTAACTGCTGTATCTGCTTATTCCTGGTTTAATACCATTTAAATATCTTTTTCCATCAAAATTTTAAAATTCTTTAATGATTGTTTTTGCTACAGAGTTTCAAATCAATCTCAATCTGTTTTAACCAAATAGTTTTTGACTCTTTACATTTGATTAAATCCAGATCTGGCAAAGAGATTTAGTACAGTAATTTTATTATTTATACAAATAAAGTAGAACTTAAAAATGAAGACAAAGTATAATTTCTTGTGATTACCCCCCTTATCTATTTAATAGGTTTTTTTCAAAGAATATAGTCATTAAAGTCTACATTATAATTAAATTTAAGTCATAGTGGGAAGTGACATGATCTAAGATTGAATAGACTAACAACTAAAGAGTTGTTGTTAGAATCTTTTTCTTGTTCAGCAGTAAATTTAGCTGGGTGTGATGTCTCAAGTCTGTAATCTCAGCAGCTCAGGAGGCCAAGACTGAAGGATCATGAGTTCAAAGCCAGCCTCAGCAATAAAGAGGCACTAAGCAATTCAGTGAGACCCTATCTCTAAATAAAATACAAAATAGGGCTGGGGATGTAGCTCAGTGGTTCAGTGACCCTGAGTCTAATCCCTGCTAGCCCTCTCCCCCCAAAAAAGGAAATTTAGGTCCAAATAGTGCCCTATCCGTTTTAATTACTTTTTATACTCAAGAGAAGACCCAAGTGGCTGGGGTTGTGGCTCAGTGGTAGAGCATTTGCCTAGCATGTGTGAGGCAGTGGATTCAATTCTCAGCACCTCATATAAATAAAATAAAAGTCCATTGACAACTGAAAAAAAGAGAGAAGACCTAAGTATTCCTCTTTACCTAAAACGGAAAGGTAGACCAGTGCTCTGAGCCAAATGGTTATGTAGTTTCCAGCAGGTGAATGCCCACCCTGAAGGAATTGTTAACTAAACAGATTTGGGAGTCTATATAAACATCCATGGGCACTAGACTAAAAAGTGGAACATGTATGCTATGTATATGTATTTTAAAGAATATCTGAATTCACAGAAAATAAATATTTTAAGTTTTATCAATTGATAGAACTAAGAATATCCTATTTTCATGGTAGGAGAGGCCCTGAGAAATAATTTTATAGTAAAAAAGTCTCTTCGTTATCAAAAAGGTTGGGCATTACTAGAATAATAGGAAGTCCCTAGTACAGGCCAACCCTTCAGGACATTTTGACTCTTGTGACATGTACTTAGCAGAGCAGAGATAAGAATTAGCTTTCACTTTGAGTCCAATTCAATCTCGGAAGTATTTTTCTTTTTCTGCAATATTAATTATATTATCTTGTCTTTGATAAGGAAAAATTTTTAAGATATATACTCTGACAGTTGTTCCTAAAGGAAAAATGTACATTTGAACAAATATGGCTTTTCCAAACCACACTTTTTCTCAAAAATTGCATTTTAGGATTACCATATTAAAAATGACATAGTTATTATTATTAATTTATTTGCTTACCATTCATTCCAATAGTAATTCTCATGTTATCACTAAAGATCACAATTCTGCTATGTAGTGTTACTGTCTTAACTTTGAAGTTGAAGACACTTAAACAATATGTCACTTGTCAAGATCACATGAATAAATAATGAAAAAAACTGACATAAACAATACTATCAAATTGAAGACAAATCTTCAATCCCTTGAATGTAGTGGGCCTCACCAACCTCCTATTCTTGGTAATTAAACAAGAGGAAGATGTGATGTTCTGTTTACCATTCACAGTGCTTCTAAGCCAGTATCTTTATATGCTAGACTCTAGGATTTAAAATTTGAATTTTTTCAGCCTTTTTCTGTAATCAGTTTTTAGAGTTGATAACCAACACCATGATTAAATGTGTTCATATTCACATAATATTTCTTTTTAGAAATTTGAATTGAGGTCTATATGTTTGCATTTTACTTGATCACTCCTATATACCATTACTAAAATCTACTAAGAAGTTTGAAGTGAACCTATGCTACTAGGTAATCAAATGAATTGAATCCCATAGGCTTTGCTTATAATAAGAGTTCTTATTAGGACATTCTTTTGTTTACAGACCAATATTATACTTCCTTTAATTGTGAAATTTGAAAACAAAGCATTTAAATAGTTTACTAATTTATTAATATTAACTTATCAAGCCTTTGACAATGTGTTTTTGTTAATAAGTTTATGTTTACTAAATAGCATGCATTAGTTTAAGAGATTTTTAAAGCTTTCTTGCAAAGTCATTTCAATATACTACCTATGAAAGAACATATTCTAAATTCAAAAAATCATAGCAAAAATAATTTTTAGATAGTCTTTGTAACAGCTAATTCATCAGCATTAAACATATAAAAATCACGTTGGTGATAAATTAGGGTTTGACTCTGGCCTCCCATACTTCATTACATACTTTCTTTTGACTGAAGATTTCTGACAAACAGAAATTTATGGTGGAAATGACCTCTCAATTTTATTTATGAAACCAGCAGCACTGCACAGCAGCAGATCACCGGACGACATATGATTACAGTTTCCTGAAAGTACAGTCTCATATAGTGCAGTGAACCATGCTCAGCACCCAAAGACTATATGCTCTGTGCCAAAGCACAACGTGCTACACTTTTAGGTAGTAAATGGAAGTTTGACAAAACTAGTTCACCAGGAAAGCTTGGATTTCCACTAGAGTTATGCTTTTGAACATGAAAAAGTACACAAAATATAATTTTCTTTAATTTTGCTTTATTCCTTGTTGTTTAACCTGGATTTTCTAATTGTATAAAGAAAATAGCAATGTTCTGTTGAAGAGTATTCACCTTGGACTGGAGGTCCTTGCAAAATTATATATCTTTCATTATGATTTTTTATCCATTTTTCTATTGCTGTATAGAATGGACAGACCTCAGCATACTCTTTTTTTCATTCCCTACTTGTCATTTATTAGTCTTCTCCTTTGTAGCAAAAGGCAAAGAATTCACAAATACCAGGACCTAAGCACCTGTTTCAAATTAAACATCAGCCTTCAGCCTGCAAAATAATTTTTTGATAATAAAGCAAATTGCAGAAGACCTGTATCAGTTGCTTTTTTCTTCCTGGAGAAGTCAGCAGGATAACTGCACCCTAAGGGCTTCTTTCTGTGTCTAATCTGAAAGGTGAAACAAAAGAAAAGCAGTCTTTTCCATTCCAAACCATGGAGGTAATGTGTAGAAAGGTATCCATATTTCAGTAGGGAAAGTGGCTGGATAAAAGAAGCGGGACTACCAGCTCTAGAAGCCAACATAGAAATACCTGCCATGTCCTGAGTTCAGAATTTTGTTTTGAGATGAATATAAAATCACCTAAATGTCAGGAAAGTGTCCTGTGTGATAAGAATTCTCACATGGTCCAGCCCATGCAAAGCGCTTCCCAGGGCTTCCCTGCTCCTGGCCCAGAGGCCAAATAGCCATCTTTGCTTCTTCTCTCAATATACTTTGATTTCAAAATTTAGTACAAAATTCATAAGATCTATATTACGAATAAATTTATATGAAGTAAACCTTAATTTTAAAAAAATCTGTCTTATAAAAATAAACCTAGTTCCATTTAGTATGCATTTTATAACTTAAATGTCAACTAATATGTATTTCAAGAAAAATAATGCTACTAAATCACTTTAAGTCCTAGTTTTTTATATTACATGTAAACCTAGCTCATGTGTTTTACTTTGAAATGCGATATTTTTATGTCAAATTGTCTCCATTTGCTACCTGATATACTGTACAACATGAAATTCAAGTAATATTATAACATGAAAAAGATGATTGCACTTTCAATCACTGATCTGTAAGGTTTTATAATCAAATCCAAACAAACAAATAATGTCTTCTTAAATGTTTTCACAGATAATTGATAATAACTATCACTATTTTTCCCCTATTCACTTGCATTTATCTATCTACAGAAAGTCATGCCAAGTCTATTTCTTTTAATGAGAACAGTAAAAAGCCTTGTGATATAAGCAAATATCACCAAGATGACTGTCTAATGCCAAAAGAAGAAATTAATAGAAACAAAGACAGCAATCAGCCCCAAAGTGCACAACTTGCTCTTCTGAGCTACTTCTGATTGCATCACATCATTTATAGTTGAACTTTGACTCTTCTGGAGTCATAGTTTAAACATCTAAATCTTTTTTATACAACTTTATTCATGGTGCTAATTTTATTTAACTTTTCAAGAACATTTTTGTGTGCTAGAAGTGGAAGGAAGTTCCAATAGTAGAAAATAAGCAGTACTACAAAGAAAAGCATGGGAAGTGTCCATGCACAGTCTTCTTGATCATCTGTGATCTCACTTTGATACTCAGTATTTCACTCTACCAGTGAGCACATTCCCAGGAATAAGTGTCTGAAATACTATGTATGACATACAGATGAAGCAAATTGGATACTGGGAATGCAATCTCAAATATTTTTTATGACTTAGTTTTTAACTATATTTCTTCAAATATGTCAGAGTCTCTTCACTTATGATCTATCTGCTTCAGATATTTGTATAAAAATAAGTTGTTTTGGGAATATTGAGAGGGCAAAATCCCACTAGAGATTTTGTTTTTGCTTGATTTGGTGTTTAAAGGATTATAGCTATATTCTTTTTATCAGTATGAAAACTTCAATGAAAATGTAGGATGCCTAATTAATAAATGACGTTGATAAAATAACGGAAAGTGGCCAGGTAAAAATAACCAATTTAGTGATGTAGAAAAACAACACGCTGTTGTTCTGATTGCCGGACTATTTGTTTTGGTTGCATCTTAGTACTGGGTCATTAAACTGAACATGCATTGAATATGTTCATCCTTCAATTCAGAAGAGCATTCATCTAGTATTGTATTTGTTCTCTTGCACCTATGTCTGCCTAAGTCTTGCTTGAACATCAGGATAAAATCATAATACTTTCAGCAGATGATCTTCCAATGGTGAATGCAAAGAAGTAGTAGTCAACATTCAAGTACATGGGGTTTTTTGTTGTGCTGGTTTTTTTTTTTTTCACTCTTCTCATTTTCCTCTTCTTTGTATATTTGTGTGTGTGTGTGTGTGTGTGTGTGTGTGTGTGTGTATTTGCCATATTAAGACTGACGTGGTTTTTGGACAAAGTGGTTGAAGTTAATTTTTCTTACCAATTGATATGTCAATGATAGTGCATGACATAGTTCACAGAGTCATACAAATAGACATTTTTGTCACTGAAGCTCCTGATTGAAAGTAGTCATTTGTCAGAAGATAAAGATTAAATTGCTGGGTTAATCTATGAGTGTCACAAGAATAAAACTTTCCACTGAAAACTAAAGAAGTAAACCCAGTTGTCACCTAGGGGTTATTAATTTTAACCATACAGAAGTGACATTTGTCTTCAAGAGAAGAAAAATAACCATAAGATGATAGGAAATATCCTTCTGTTATCTCTTCCTTCTGTCTCCTCTTTCTTCTCACCTCAGGCATTTTATGTCCTATAGACAAGTAGACTTCCTCTGAACCCAACAATTTGTTTTATGAAGCCACACTTCAGTCTTCAGCTTGCCTCTGTCCAATTTTGTTGTTGTTGTTGTTCTTAGTACTATTAACTTGTTCTCCCATCATTTCTGGCTTGAAAGATGCAGCAAACTGCCCCCATTTTCTTTAACTTCAGCTCATCCCCTAAACAACATCACAGTTCATCTTCTGAAACGATAAATCTGACTCAGTCACTTACCTGTTTTATAAGACTTAATGGCTTCCCAGTGCCTCAGGGATACAATTTACAATCCACAGCCTGGCATAAAATGTATTTTACGATCTGGTCCATTTTTAAATCTACATTTTCACCTTCACTATTGCCCCTCAATCCAAGCTCCAGCTCTCACCAGTACCTTGGTGAAAGCCCTCAGACACATCACGTGTCTCAGCTTCCGGGGTTTCACATATGCTTACACTTTGCCTACAATGCCTTCTCCATTCCCGCTTGGGTCAGATAACTCAGCTTTGACATCATTTCCTGTCAGAAATCTTACTCCTCCCACTGGCCTAATTCCTTTTGGTAAGCCACATAGCAGAGCATTTTCCTTTAGTTCTCTGAAATTTGTTTATCCACTCAAAATCTGCTTTCTTATTAGTTCATAACTTCTTTAGAGAAAGTCATGCTAGATTTTTCAGTGAAATAGTATTTAAGAATAAAGGGTAAATTAAAAGTCAAGTTATAGAACACATGAAGAGAAGGTCATCTTTCTTTCTCGGTGGACAAATGTTATGAACTCTGATAAAAGGTCTGTAATCATGATTCAAATTCTAGAAATCAATACCAAAAGAAAAATAAAAACCTGCCAGATTAACTAGGTAATAAGTTCAGCTCCATAACAAAAGGCCTCCTATTCGTCAAATATCACTTAGAAAATAAAAACACATTAAAGTCGTTGCTAAACAATGACTCCTCCTCCTTCCTTCCCCACCCCACCTCGCCTTCTTCTGACTCCTCCTGCTTCTTCTTTGTGGTGTTGGGGAATTGAAACTGGGAAGCATATGCTAGGCAAGTGCTCTAGCACTGAGCTACATCCCAGCTCAGTGAACTGAATCTTAGTTCCAAAAATTTCATCTTTCTTACTTATAGTGAGACTTTTTAGAAGATAATTTCTATTCTTTGGATCATTAATATTTATGATATAATATGATCAACAGGTATGTAAAAAAAAATTTCAGACAAATTAAATTCAACAGAGTTTATTTTGGCAAGCAATGGTTCATGAATCAGGCAGTACTCAGAACCAGAGAGTTTTAGACAGTTGTGCTATGCAGCAATGGCAATGAACTGTCTACACGGTAAACAAAGAAGCAAAGTAAAGAAATTGCCATAGTGCCTAATTAGGCAGCTCCCTTATTTGGACATGGTGTGGTAAGGCATCTGCTTTATTATTTGTTGGTACATTGGCTAAAACTCAGCTATTTGTTACAAAACATACCAGTCAGGTGGCAGTATGCTTACATAGTGAGTTAGGATTGTTGTATAGAAAGTCAAACTACAAAGACAGCTTCAGGGTAATGGCATTTTGCTTATTTAATTTAACAGATATATTAATGATGTATAGTTGTATTTTGAGTTTCTGTGCTTTGTACCAAATAAATGTTTCATTCAAAGGAAAAAAACATATAAAGATTCATTATTTAGTTATATTAAGAAATTACTACATATTTTTTCTTCTGTACCTACTATGCTAATGTGATTACATTTTACTTTAAAATTATATTAAAGTAACTTTATTATACACTTTTAATTTTAACCCAAGACCATGTTTGTTGCAGAAACAAGCAGAAACATGTAATTATATAATTTTGAAGCAATATTATTTTAATATACCTAGTGTAGTTCAGATCTTAAAATCCAACTTCATCTCCAAGGATTTAAAGCTGATGTTAGAATGTATTGGCTCCAAATTCACTTAATAATATTTCATAAATTTGATACTAACTGCACAACAATGAATCAAACATTGATTGGATGCTTGAATGAAGCACTCAAGGTCTGTTCAACTCCATAGATTCAAAGCATGAACTCATACACTGCTTTACAAGGATGAGATCTAATAGACCTGAATATTGTTTTCCTGATTTATCATGCTGTCACTGGCTTGGGGATCCCAGAAAGCAAGTTTTCAGAGGAAAAAAAAATTTCCAAGAATAATAGGAAATAAAAACACAGTTGTAGTAAAAATTCTTTTAATTTTGTCTTAAGATTTTTCTGTGAGAAATTCATTTCTGAATAATAAAAATCAAAGTAAATGGAATAAAGATGATAATCCCAGTGAATATCTTAAAACCTATATAATTTTCTTTCCATCAACACAGATAAATATATTAGATATTCAACTAAACATTTATCCAAAAGATCATTAAATATTTGATGCATACAATGATATTGCTTCAAAATTGAGTTGCTTAATTTGACATGTCCTGACATTATTGAATACTGTCTTTTTTAAAACAAAAAATGTGTTTTGTTGTTCTTGTTCTTATTATTGTTGTTATCTGTCTTTATTTTAAATTAGAGTTAAAGTTGAAATCACTTAACCAATGTTTTTGGTATCATACACATATTATTAAGGTATCAAGATAGGCAAAACTTAACCAAATTTCAATTTTCTTTCTTCTGACTTTAAGCACAAGTTTTGAGTTTAAACTTTTTTTCAGCATTCAATTATGAGAATTGAGATTCCCTGATACCATAAAAATCAGGGTTCTCAAAAAATTCATTGGAATGCTGAAATAAAATACAGAGGCAGTGATTAAAACATATGGAACTAGGAAAGTGACAATATTTATCCATAAAATGTTAATTTTCTGTACAAGAGGGATTTAACTAAAAGTTCATATTGATGCAAAAGTGAGATAAGTGATTTCCTCTTTAAAATAAAAATATTGCATTGGAGAGTACGGAAGAGAAGTCACAAAAGTTATATAAGTAGGGCAAAGTATTATGAAGCTGATTATGAAGTTATTGGTGTTTGCATTTTTTGTGTGAATCAAAACATAAATCATCTGACATAATACAATATGTAGCATGCCATTTATTGATTCGATTGACAGTATTTTGCTAATTTTGCAATTCCTATATATGAGTTTCTATTGCTATCTTATATTTATATATGCAAGAATACATATATACAATAAAATACAATTACTTTTAAAAAGTGAAAAATCACTGAATACAGATTTATTGAAATTATAAAAATTATTTCCCCTTTTGACTTTGTTGATTACGTATAATCTCATGCAATATGTGGGTGGAAATGATATCATTTTGTGATTCAGAAGGGTTTAGTCAGATATTTTGCTTCTATGACTAAAAGACCCAACCAGAACAATGATAGAGGAGGAGGGATTTATATGAGAACTCGTGGTTTCAGAGGACTCAGTCTATAGAAGGCCAACTCCACCCCTTAGGGCCTGAGGTGAGGCTGAACATCATGTGGGAAAGGATGGCAGAGGGAAGCAGCCCACATGATGATCAGAGAGCAGAGAGAAAAACTCCACTATCCAAACACAATACACATACTCCATAGACACACCTCTAATGAACCACTTCCTTCAGCTACACTCCACCTGCCTCCAGTTACCACTCAATTCATCCCATCAAGGATTAATTCCCTGACTAGGTTAAGGATATAACCCAGTTGTTTCTCTTCCAAACCTTCTTGCATTGTCTCATATGTGAGTTGTTGGGGGGACACCTCACATGCAAACCATAAGAAGAAGACTCAAGGCTGAGTCCTAATTACCAATAATATTGAGCCAGTCAATTCTACATGTCTTTTATATTTTATATTCATCAAAATGAAACTTATAAAATGATTAATTCAAACTTTCTTTCAATAATTCTGAGCTATGCCTTTGTTTCACATATTAAAATTTCTGAAATCAGATGGCTTTTGCAATCGTATTTGTCAATGTTATTTTTTCAAATGATATACATAAAATACTGTGTCTTACAAATTTGGTAACTTAGATTTGATAAAATTATATTTAAAAATCTTTCTAAAATCTGAAGTTATCTGATTCTATCCATTCAAGGAGCAAAAGATAAAAATCTATAGGTAAGGATTACTATACTGAAGATACTCTGCCTTAATGTGTAATTCTACTTAAAAAAAAGAATACATCCTCTCACATGAATCCACTAAACACGAAGATTAATTCTTAGAGAATTTTATAACAAAGAAGTCACATATTTTAGTCTGCTCCAATGAACATGGCAAACCACATTAGCATGCACAGCACACTTCACTGGATAAACCCATTGATCAGATAATTTGCAGATTATATGCAATTCCTGGTATATTAGCTTTAACATCACCATTCTGTAATGCAGGATAAGATAATAGATTAAATTTTGCTGAAAGTGTTATAATTTTATGTTCACTAGGCTCTTTTCCTAAGGAAATGATTCAGGTTATATACATAGCACTATCTTTTGTGAAAAGAAACTCAGTGCAATAACAGCAAGGATCTTATTGATGTAACCAAGCCTTACGGGAAACCAGGAAGAACTACATGACAAGGCAGGAGTCCCAGTTCCGACGAGCCATAGGCCTATTGAAAATGGAGTTCAGAAACTATGAGATTGGACTGGGTCTAACAGAGCTTAGGCAGCCAGTTTAATATCACTGCCAGATGTCATTCATCTGTATTCTGCTCCGTTTATGTAAATCAGCTCCTTTTCCTTCTTATTTCTCTTTTTGCTTCTCTCCCCATATGAGCTAAAGGACTTCATATTTCAAATTGAAAATTAGTGGAAAAAGTTAGATGAGTACATTAATCATCATTTTTCCTGTAGTTTGCCTAGGAGTCAGTTACCTTCCTGGTTCAAAGAGCTTTGATCAGGATCATCAAGAATAGGACCAACTTAGGCATTTCAGACTAAAATGATGAGCTCAGCAAATGATACAAGAGGGACCAACCAGTATGAAGGGTATTCTCATTACAGTCTACTTCATATTTTTAAATGTATCAAGTGTTGTAAGTGATAATAAATCAGTCACACCTTACCTCTCAAACTGCTTATAAACTGTATGAATACAAGTCTTTTTAGACACTCAATAGTAGAATTTTTATTTTCTTTTCCCATTGTCACTGAAAAACTTAGGAAAATTTTATGTCAGTGCTTTCTTTTCTTGATATATGAGGTCATTTTAATTGTGTAGAGGCTAAGCATTTACTGTTTTAATAATAATGCTAAAATCTCTGAACTTTACTTTCTTGGTTACCTCTTCCAGGAAGTTCCAAATTAAATACTGATTACAGATCAAAACCATAAGGTAGCTTTCAAAGTTAAACCTGGCTCCAAATGCAATACCCTTTCACCTGTATCACACACCTACTCGAATCATTCCTTTTTTCAGCCCTTTGACCCTATGAATGACTTAGTCTTCTTACTCTTTAATTAGATTTTTCCTGTGTCTTTTCAATATACCTTTTCAAACTTATCTTTTGCTCCACAAACATGATTACCCACATATGCACTGTATCATTCTGCTCCCATGATTTTGCAAAGCCTCTTCCACAGCCTGGGAGAAACTTCTGCTCATTTTCATTTCCTTGTCTGTAAATTTTAATCACATTTTAATACATTGATTAAATGTTCACTTTCCAATCTGTCTTGCCTTGCAATAGTCAGGTATTAATAATTTCTTTTCTGTAATTCCAAAACATTTTATCTGTGAACTGCTTATGATATGTAATATTATATTATTTACAAAGAATTATAGTTTTGTCATCTAGAAATTATCACCCATAGAAATGTAAACTCTTGTTTCTAAGTCCTATAGTATCATGAAATGGCATGGAACTAATGTGTACATTTGGAATACAAAATTTATCTGAAATTAAATATCTGTATTGAAACATTTTGAGCTAATGATATGTTAGATTATTTAATTTCAAAAAGTACTGAGATAGAGGGAATTTAATCTTAAAATATAATGGTGAGAAATAACATTATTAATTATTTATGCCTACCAAAAGGCTAAAAGTTGCTGAATTTATTGATTTTCCATTTAGTTCACTATTTATCAGTGCCACATAATGAGTGATGGGAATTCAATGCGTGTTTCTGTTTTGTTTGGTAATTGCATGGGGTGAGAACCAATTTATATTAAAATGGCCAGAAAGCAACAACTTTGGCTTCCTCAATACAGAGAAAAGAGTAATTATCAGTATGCCCATGTTGACTGCACACATCACAGGTGCACTCCATTTAAAGGGTCCATTGGAGTTAATACCATAACATGTAAAAGTAGGTAAAAGGACTGCATATATTATTAGGCAGTTGTAGTTCTTTAACTTTTAAAAAAATTTTATTGTTTCCTTTTAAGTGGGTTCTTTAATTGTTTTAATTCTCCAAAGGAAACTGTTTTCAATTCTTTGGTATTTAATAATTAAGTAGAGTTTTAATTTTTTTAATTGTAGTTACTCTCTTACTGAAACCTTCATTTATATTATGTTATACTATTCTAGAGACAGAATTTGGTACATATCTGTTACATATCTGTACATACCCTGTACAACATTTATGACCAAAGTATAAAAACTTTCCTTATATTGTCTTTTTTCTTCCTAGAGGTTTATATTAAAATTCATATTCGAATAGGATTTTATATGTTCTCTGCTTGGTAAAACTGAGATTATTATTTTTTTAGAGAGAAATCACATGAAATGATATAACTGTATCCTGGGTATTTATGTGGCATGATGTAAATCCAGTGCCCGAGTCCAAAATCTGATCAAAGAATGAACATATTGAAAGATGGTGTATTAAAGTGGAAACTTTGTTATGACAAGTCAAGACAGTGCTGAAAAAACCCTGGCTTGTTTGTAGAATAAGCACAATTAGAGTTTGTTCAAATTTAAAACCCACTCCTGACAACAAATAAATGGAGGTGTCGAATCTCATTTGGAGTACATTCTGTAATGATCTAGAAAGCATGCAAATGTGAAATTTACTCAATGGGGCTCTCCAACAATTCTACGATTCAACTGTGAAATTAGAGTGGCTTATATCTAAAAGTGGAATTTCACACATCCTT
Source organism: Sciurus vulgaris (assembly GCF_902686455.1). Classification (NCBI taxonomy): domain Eukaryota; kingdom Metazoa; phylum Chordata; class Mammalia; order Rodentia; family Sciuridae; genus Sciurus; species Sciurus vulgaris. The sequence goes on along the minus strand of NC_136470.1, from coordinate 33,092,484 downwards.
AACTTACAGTCTTTTTCTTTGGTATAGAAGTTAGAAAAATAATGCACAAAATTGTATTTAAATTTGTTTCTATGAGCTATAATGGCCTTATCAATAAACAAATGTTTGATATATAGTTACTACTCAGTTATTTTATCCTAATAAGTACTGATTCCAAAAGTAACAAATGCCTGTACCCATGAGGAATTCCAGTGTGAAAGTTTACAAAAGGCACACATGAAGGCTGCTGCATTTTCTTGGGATTTGACACATTCAGGCAGAAATTGAAGCCTAACAAACATAAATGATCTGTTTCTTATTCCCTATAAAAACTGCCAACTGCCTGTCAATGCCAAGCTAATGATTGGATAGCTTGAACTATTAAATTGGAAAATAATTTTTATTGGTTCAGAGAGCTTCAGTTGGGAATGAACATTAGAGTTTCCACATGATTGTACTTTACACATTAGAAACGCATGCATATTTTTCTATCTATTAAATTTGTGAATTTACCATTCCAGGAGAGAACAGAGGTTGCTGTCTATAAAACTCCATATCATAAAAGTCTATCGTTACATCCACATCCAATTTAAAAATATAAAATGCATAAGAACTATCTGAAAGCAAAGTAAATGCTTTTATTGTGGAAGTCAGGGGGAAAAAAATCACTACCTTTGCTTCCATAAATTCTGCATTGAATTTCACAGGTGAAACTGAAAAATATGTTGAATAACCAGAAAAAGTGTGCATCTTTTCTGCATCTTTAATGTGTTAATATTCAGAATGAATATTCAAGAGACATGGTATGAGTTACTTACCCAAGCATATTTGATAGCATAAGCTGTGTGTGCATGAGAGAGAGAGAGAGAGAGAGAGAGAGAGAGAGAGATGATCAGTCTGCAGGACACTTTTGGGGTAATATTATCTGCTGACATCCCCAATGCATCAGGTAGGCTTCTGAGCCATGCTACAGATTTAAGATCAAAGAGGAGTCTTTTTTCTCACTTTTGTTTTATTTTAAAGCAAAAATGCTCAGTCTCTTTCCCATTTAGATTTACAGAGAGATAAAGACATGAGAAGAAGAAGTCAACCATTATCCTTATAATCTCAGTCTTAAGGGAACAAATGAGTCCAAAAAATAAAGAAGTAAAATACTTTAAATTCCAAAGTGTCCTCAATTCATTCATCTATAAAATAGGGTGATTCTATTCCATCTTATGTGCCTGAGGGAAGATGTTGTATACTATCATTCTTTGAAAGGTCTTCTCTCTCCTGGTTTGCAAAAATATCACACATTTATTTTGTCACAGGAATGACATGATGAAGTACCACCCCCAGGGATATCCTAGTCACTATGAACTGTGTGCTGCTACTAATAACTAGATAACCACATGAATGGGGGCAAGATTCTGAAAGAGTGAAAAGATTTCTCTTTGCCTAAATTAATGTTTTCTTCTTTTCCTCTTCTCTTTTCCCTCCCAAATTTTTGCTTTTTTTTTTAATTTTTTTATGAATAGGGCTGGAGAATAAGGAAAACTTAGGAACCCATTTTTATTTTACAAAAGTTGTGATAGTTTAAATCCAGAGTAGCCTTCATTAACTGTAAAATAAATGTATTTTTATTCAGTCTCTCTCAGAACATTTTGTGCTGCTTGAAAGAATACCACAGACTGACTAATTTGTAATGAACTTATATTTATTGGCTCATGGTTGGGGAGCCGGCAAGTCCAAGATTAAGAAGCAAGCATCTGGTAAAGGCCTCCTTGCTGTCATCCCCTGGTGGGATAGCAGGGGGTAGGGGGTGGGATAGATCTGAACTGGTGTAGTTATAAGGAATTCCATTTTCATAATAAAGGCCTTCATCCACTTATGAGGGTAGAGCCCTTGTGGTCTAATCCCCTCTTAAGGGTCCTGTCCCTTATCACTATTGTATTGGGGATTAAGTTCCAACACATGAACTTTGGTGGGCACAGTCAAACCATCACAAAGTTATCCATATTTAGTCAAACCTTCTTCAGATCCAGTTCTTAGTTAGAAGCTGTCAACCCCTTCAGAAAAATTTTGTGTATTCCTCTAATTCTCCTTCCAAGATTCATTGTTTTAAAGTGACTGAACTATTCCTCTTGCTTTTTCTGGGAACTATTCCTCTTATTTCACCATTGTGCAATAAACGATCAGATTTTCTAAGCATGTGTTGAAGCATAAGCCATAATCTTTGGGGGAAGCAGGATTTTGTTCACCAAAACAAATCTGTTCTTATTAACATGGATTCACACTTGGCTGTTGAATGAAAGTTGAGATGTTTTACGTTTCAAGTGGGATCATGTGATCCGTGCAGAGCCTTTTACTAAAGTGTTTCTAATTCTCTATAGAGTCTGAAAAAGCTCTGTAAAAAACTTTCTTAGCATTTCTTTCACTTGTCACCCCTGCTAAGTTAAGTTAGGTCATCATTAGAGAAGTGTTAATGTTAACCGAGAAACAGTACTTCTATAAAGAAGAGGTGAGGAAGAAAACTGCTTATTGATCTGTAACTTTGAGTCTTTACTTTTAAAGTTACAGAAAAAGGGAAGTTCTCATCTTCTATGAAACTACTTCCAGATCTCTATAATTTGGTGGAATGTGTTTCCTAAACATTCTCATAACATTCTCTGATCTCATGTGTTTCATTGTGTGCATCACCAATGAATGTGTTTATCAGAAGCTACTTGAAGGGATTATGAGTTTTCTTTTCCCACCACATTTTGAACTTGAAAGACCTTCTTTTTCAAACCCTGCATTCAAAAGCCTGTCAATGGACCCAAATTTTCTACCAAGGAGAGTGATGAGAACCCTCCCAAGACTTTCTTTCCTGCTTGGGCACTAACCAGTCTTTTCAGTATGCTAACTGCACTCCATTCAAATATGCAGGCAAGTAAGTTTTCCAAAACACTGCTATTTCTAAGAGACAGTAATGTTACCTAACCCTGGTCGCTGTTCTCAGAGAGTAGTGGAAAATCATCCTCCAGAGTGACCACGTTGGAATTGGTGGGTGCACTTCTTTGTTCAGGATTTCATGCCCATAGATCCACCTATGCAGCACAGAGTCCTGTTCATATCAAATGAACCTTGAACCTATTTTAAAAGATGTCAACCTCTTTCTAATTTATGAAGTGAACTTTCTCCATGAGGAAAAGCTCCTTTTTTAAGGCACTATTTTTTGCTAGACTAATATGTCCAGAATTGTATAATAAGCAATTGTTTGTGCTGCTCAGATCAATGCTGTGCTCTTCATCCTTAAGGTCTATTTACCAATGTAATTCCACTTCAACTGTTTAAGATATGTACATGGTTTTGGTAGATTGCTCATCCTTGGAACAACTATTTATGCTTGCTCTAGCACGAGTATTCATACTTAAATGGAAATGCATCACATAATGAGGCACTTCTCTTTTATAAATAGTTACCAGCATTTGTCTTAGTGCTTTAATGAAAGAAAAACAGTTTTTTTAAAGAAAGAATCAGAGATTGATTCTTTAGTCACCTCTTGACCCTTTCTCAGCATCGCAGGTTCCTGGACCAGTGCAATGAGGTGGGGGCGGGGGGGTGTCAGAAAAAAAGTGGTAGAAGATCTTTCTCTCTTAGATGATGATATTATCTGTCACTATCTCCTCACAAGTGTTTTTCTCTCAGATGCTTTGCTGGCCATTCTAGCATTTTGTCAGTGATTCAGCCAAGAGAAACAATGAGCGTTGGGAACTGTCGGTTGTTCCCCAAAGTCTGCTATGTGGAACCTCACCCACATGTCCTTATCATCAGGGAAATTGCCATGCTCTTTCCTATCAGTGTTCCCCTGGAACAGCAGAAGGGAAGAAAAATATCCACCATGGAGCTGTTATCTTCTTGAGTTATTACATATTAGTCTTCATTATATACTTTATCCCTCTTAAAACATCTGTATAGCTCTGGGTGAACAAGGTAGGAGCATGCCATTTTCATTAGAAAGCATTATATAGGGGAAGATATTTAACAGACAAATTCTCATTTTCTTGGATTGCCACCATCGTGAAATTTTTTTTTCTAGAAGTTTTAACATTTATGGGGTATTCCCAGAATTCTTCAACATCATTAAGGGACTATACAATATCCCTAATCAATACTATGCTCTCTAGTCACAACTGCATAAATATCTCATACATTCCCATACCTCAACTTCATCTCATGAAATTTTATATTTTACTTGTCTAAGCTTAAGAATATAGGATATAAATAGTTAAAATACAGCATAGAACATGATCCATGTAGTTAGGTTTAATTGTATATACTCAGAAAATTCCTAAAATCTTGTAATCTCACTTTTATCATTTGCAAGTTAAAAAATTAACTACATCAGAAGTTTTTTGTTTTTTTTTTTTTTTTAATGTGAAACCTGTAAAAAGACCTAGATCTGTGATCAATAAATTTAGATCTCATTTTCTTCTTACATTTTCCTATTTACTCTACACATTCCTTCAAACCTAGTTCAGGTCCCACCATCACTGATTATTTCACTTCTTTCTAAATCTAACTTAATATCTGCCATAGTTGAATGCCTGTGTTCCTTACCTTGAACTCCAAACTCATCAGCATTGGTTTTTTATTACAATCAATTTCTACTCTGGGTAATGAAATGTTGCCAAGATTACAATTAACTAAGTATTTAACTTAAAGAATCAGCACTTTTCTGTGTTAATTGCCCTTGATAAACATAACTGTTCCACACAGAGCATGCCAAGCATAACCTGTTTACCAATGACTGGGGGCCATCATTAAATGCCAGCTAAGGTACTGTGCTGTCGTGGACAGAGTATGGGATAATGCTAAATAGACACCGTCTTTAATCAGAGTCCTGGAATTTGCCTTCAAAGACAAGTTCTCATTATCAGTAAGATTCTCAGTCATCTTCCTCTCTCTGAGAAACTGAGTGAATGCTTTATAAGAACGGAATTTTTAGTCATGGAACAATGAAATCTTTCTAAATATTTAGTAAGTCAGAAGTGTTTGACCCTTACAACATATTTAAATATTCAGTTTGACAAGAAAAAAAAGTGGGCTTTTTCTCCAACTCATCTTTTTCTTTCTAGAGGAATTCTTGCCTCTTTTTCTTTTTATTAGTTTAAGATGGTTTTGTCATATACTTAACTCTAGGCAAACTATGCAAACCATTATTTATGCCTTATTATCAGAATCTGCTTTGGTTTCATGAATTCAAATCTTTTCTAAAACAGAGAAAAACACAAGAATAACTATTTAACATCTGTAGGAACCATATAATTGTTTTTTTTTTAAATCCTTTTATCTCAAGACTTGAAATCTGGTAGCGCAGACCTATTTGCCTACTCTTTACCAACAAATTTAGTAAATAATGCTAAAAATAAGAATCACTTATTGAATACTCAAAATGTTGGGCTAACACTTCATTAGGGTAGTCCTTCCAGATGAAGCTTCCATTTTAAGATGAAGTCACTTATTGAGGACTACTGACAGTCATCCACAGAGGTGGATGTGCTGTGATTGCAGCCACCTGTCTGACTCTGGAGCCCTTGTTGGGTGGCACCTTCTTGCTTGTCAAGGTGAGCAAGAATGACCATACTGCCATGCAGGATCTCTCTACTTGATGTCCACACTATGCAGGTCATTAGGTTGTGAAGGAATATCAAATGGTACTCCCACACAGATCTGCTGTAGTGATTGAGAAACCCTTACAGATTCAGGTAGTCTCTGTTTGACAGACTTGGGTTTGATGTGAGCTTTTCATCCCATCCATTTTTTCAGTTACCATTAACTTCATTGATGTAGCAGTAGGTTCATAAGTGCCCACAAATAGCATTTTAAAGATGAGCAAGTACTTGAATGTATATTATTTCACTTTATTTTTTTATTTATTTATTTATTTATTTATTTTTTTTGGTACCAGGGATTGAACCCAGGGTGTCACTTAACCACTGAGCCACATATCCAGCCCTTTTTTATATTTTATTTAGAGGCAGAGTCTCACTGGGTTGCTCAGAGCCTCATTAAGTTGATGAGGCTGGATTTGAACTCACAATCCTCCTGCCTCAGCCTTCCAAGTCACTGGGATTATAGGCATGTGTCACAGCATCCTGCCCTATCCATTATGTTTGAGTTGTTTTGTGTTTCAGGAAAAGCCTGTTATGTAAATTGGGCAGATATCATATTGTATTAAAGGTAAAGGAAACTTGAAGTTCCTATGAATTAACAACACAAAGTCCAAATCTAATTAATTAATTCATGGTTTCTATCCTAATATTTATTTCATATGGATATGGTAGATGCATTTTCTTAGTCAAGAAATATCTTTAAATATCTAAAGCATATTTTTTAAGTTTAAATTTCAACAAACTTGAAATTGTATGGCTTTTTTAGCAGGGAAAAAATGTGTGCCAAAATTTTCAGAAACCTACAGCCTGTCATTTCTACCCAATATAAACTATGTACCATTTTCAAAATTTCCCAAGATAAGTACTAAAATATTGTGAAGGTCCCTATAACTATCTTGATATTAATATCTTCAAGGTCATTTAAAAGTAGAATACTTTGCTATTTCAAAGCATGTCACCTAACAGATTGGTTTCATATTAATTTAGAAGGCAGACTAATCAGCATAAATGTTAATTTTTTTTTAATTTTAGTAATTATGACCCATGGGTTGAATATTTAAGTTGTTGCTGTAAATATTCAAATTTCATGAAGGCTAAAGTAATCTAATGATTGAAAACATGAAAAATAAGATACTGTATAAATAAAAATCACAGCATGGTGTATAAAATGGTCTTCCTAGAAAAAAATATACATATGCATTTGGGTAAAGGGCTCTGGAAGAGAATCTAATGATAAAAACATTTCTTTATGAGAAATGTTTACAAGTGCTTAAAAGTGCTTTTAAGTGAGCTTAATAATGTTCTATATTAAATAATACAATCTTTGTTTTATTCTTTTCAGTTACCAATATTTCTTATCCTTTTATCTTCAGGTGATTAAGCTAATGAAAATCTGGTTGGATACTGTATTGAAAAGTAGTCTGCTTCTCAGTGTGTCACTTTTATAGTATGAAATTATGCTTTCTGGGATCATTTCTCCTTTCTTTCCTTTAGTCTATACATTTTTACTTAGCCCCTCTTCCATCAAGCTTGGAAGGAAAGATAACAAATATACAGAGGGACTAGGTGATGAAACTATAAAATACAGAACACATTTGCATACACATGACTTCCTTGAATCCTAGAGTCTATTTCCACAAATACATTTAGGAAATCTCAGGGGAGACTCCAGAGGAACAGAATAAGAACTAGATGAGTTCTCTTTCTGAATTGTAAGTTGTTTAAAGTGAAGGATTTCACAAGTCAGATCTGAACACAGCTAATAAAAAGGGCTTGCTTCTGTTGAAGGAAAATATATATATGTATGCTTTTGTATGAATTAAGTTCAGATTTATTATCCTGAACTATTCACCCAGCATTAATCATAAATCAATTTAGTGACAACATAAAAATATGAGAAAATTTTATATGCAGCTTGGATAATCCATTTAACAGGTCAAATCAATGGTTTTGCTCTGTGCTCTTTTTTCACTTGGGCTCTCTTGTGATGTACAATCTCTTTACCAATTTTATTCTCCCAGGTAATCAAGGGCAGGGGTACCTCACAGTAATTTGATGCCCCTGTGTCAAGGAACACAAATCAACTTGAAAGGAAGAGTATGTCTGGTTAAATGCCATAGATTATGCAGAACAAGAGAAATGTCGCTTTCTAAGACTAAATCTACAGCCTTGAAGAAAGCAGATCCAGAGAAACTTACTCTTTATGACTATGTAGATAGCACACACATGTGTGTCTAAATTTCTCCTAGAAAAAGGAAACACTCCAAAGAGTGTTTCCAAGAATGCTTTGCAGTTAATAATCACATGGAAAGAAGACAGCTAATGAAAAGCTTCTTTTCCTCCTGCATGTAAGATGAACAAATGCTTCCCCAGAAAGTCAAACTTATTCTTTTTTTATTTTACTAATTTTTTTTAATTTTTCTGTTCTAATTTGTTGTACATGACAGTAGAATACATTTATACATTTTGATCATACCTAAATGGAATGTAATCTCTCATCTTTCTGATTATACATATTGTAGGATTACATGGGTCATGTTCACTATATCACACCAATACACACAATTGTTGGCATTTTAATCAAATAAGTATAATAAACTTTAAAATGTTACATAATTTAACATATATTTATACCACTGTCATAATCTGTTATAAATTATTATGTTTATAGTAAAATGTGACCTAATATTATGAAATTTCATTATGTTTAAAGATTATTAAAAGTATATTGATATATTAAAGGACAGTGTGGGCCTATGATTTGCCAGATGGAAGGCACAATCCTTTCATTTTCCTGACCACTGAAGGACAAAGCAGTAAGGAAGAAAAGAGATAAGGAAATGGATCAACATATAGCTCTTGGCTCAACTGCTAAATAGCTAAGTGATTAGGAACTCATTCACTTTACTCAGTTATTTCATTCACTACATGCAAATAACAAAGATCCTGTAAGGATTAAGTGTAGAATTTCATTTACTTGCTGGCAAATATTTTAATTTTAAAATCAAACATGCATTATTATTACTAATGTTATTTATATCTAAATCTTGAATCCACTACAAACTGCTGAACATATATTATGGATTGAAGATGTGGATGTACCCTAAAAGAACTTCTGTTAATGTTCATAAACCAAAGGGAGCTTAAAATAAAATGTCAGTGTTTTTCTAATGCATTTCTTACAAACAGATTTATTCATAGGTTACAGTCAGACATTTTCTTGTCACAATTTTATAACCTGGAAAAGCAAATTATATGTATGTGACAATACATTTTCCACAGTAGAGAAGAAGTACTCAAAGTTTGGGAATAGTTTAACTTGTAACTTGTAAATTATGTAAATTTTTGAGCAAAGATAATAGTATAGATTCATACAGTGAAGCAGAAAATTAGAATCTGTGATTTTAGACACTTTAATAATAAATTCCATTAATTGGAGCTGACAGTCTTTTAGAGATGAAAGATCATTATATTTTCAGGTTGGCCACAATGGCTGCAGAAAAACATTATTCCTTACCAGGAGCTGATCTAATTTAACTGAAGAACACCCTATAAAACCATAGTTGATGACCTAGTTGATTAATGTATACAGTAATTCAATTAGAAGAAGATGTAATTTAGAAATCCAACCATTAAAAAATCATCTTCTTTTGGTTAGATTATTTTGAATAAGAAAATTCACATATTTTAAGATAATATATAAATTGTTATCTTACAGATATTTTATAGAAGTTACATATAACCATGTATTTCACCTAGAAAATGCCTAACTAAAATGCAGATGATTGAGAGATTTTTAGCAAAATGTTTTGATGGAGTTTTAAATTCAGCTTTTAAATTTGGCAAGTTACTTTATAAAGGGAAGAATATTTTATATGCATTTGTACAGTGCATCCACTTTTCTTTCTTTAAAGTAGTGCTGTATCTTTCTTGAAAGTGTGAAAGAATAAGCTTTCATCTTTATCCCCCTTCCCTCCCAACCCTCTGAATTTCTAACTGCATTTAAAACATTATTTTAGTGTTGGTTGCTGTCAAAATCAGCTAGCAGAAGCAAGGTGGAATCAGTTGATGTAAATTGACCAATTGTTCCACTTAAATTATAAAGGGCTCAATAATCCTAGAAACCAAGCAGTGAAATGTGGGAGAATGATTGCATTAATATGATTGATATTTGTAGTTAGTATGGATGATGAAGGTTTTAGACTAAGTTCAATTTCCAAGTAGAAACTTTTTATCTAAAGTCAAACTATGCATGTTGTTACCTGTCTTTAAAATCAATATAAAGTTAAGATTTTTTAGAATTTTATTTCAGTCAAAATATTGAGATGATAATTAATAACATTACATACCAGAAATTAACTCAAATAAGGTTTCATAACAACATTAAGTTCAAAGAAGAAATGTGGTAGAAAAAGTATCATGTACATTGTTTTGCAAAATGTAGTAAACATTATATATTAAAGATTTGTGGTAGTATTGACTCAAGTATTTATGAGCCCTAAGAATTATACAAGAATGTAAAAACATTACAAAGAAAAGATAGTCTTCATGATCTTAGTAGTCTCTACCTAATAAGGACATATATAGGTGTACAGAAAAAGTTTAAGTTAAAAGATAACAGATAAAAGAAGGAACTTGGTTTTCAGTCCATAGTTCTCAAAGAAGATACAAGTGAAATTGCACAAAATGTCTGAAGAACTGGAAATGAAAAATTGTGTGTTAAAAGCATTTCAGGTAGAAAAATAAATATGGGGAAAGCTTGAAATGCATGTGTTATTTTCAAACAAAGTAAATTGTTATGAATAATACCTGGGAGTCTAGTTGATTAGTGGATTGGTTGATTAGATTATGAGTCAAGAATTGTGTACATTTGCTCATTAATGGGTGGCCATTTATTGTAATGTCTATTTTTTTGAATTTTTGACAAATATATATATATATATATATAATGTATATATGTACTAAAGGAACACATATTAACATTCACTCAGGGTACCAGGAGGACTAGGTGTTTTGTATATTTAGCTGGTGTACAGTATCAGTATCAGACTCAGACTGAGCTACCCAAATACAAACAACTCATGGGGAAAATCAGATTATAGTTATACATACAAAAGGCACATAAGTGCATTTGAGAAGTGTTAACATTAAGCACACAGTTGGAAATGATATGCCTGGGCACAAGGGAGGTATTAGAACCCCTGAAGGCTCATCTATCCCCTCCCCTTAGCCCTGATTTATCTAGATTGTCAGGATGTGTACTTTAGCCCATATAATCTGAACCAGGTACAGCTCGATCATCAGTATTGATGAAATTTGAAATGCAACATAGCTACCGAATCCAGTAGAGCACTGTTCATCAGCATGCTGTCTTCATTGTTGACCCTTAATCCTTCCAAGTCAACTTGGTCCAAGACCAGGACCAGTTAGGTGGGTTTAGGAACTTATCAGGAAGGACTAGCAGAGCTAAAGTATGATATTACACTGACATTGTAAATTTCATACTAACATGTATATTTTATTTATAAGACTTGGAGCTGATATTAAAAATATAGATTAGATACAATTACATAGAGAGGTTAGAAGATGCCAAAGATCTTGGAAAAGTCACCTTTTGAATGCTTTGCATGTAACTTATAAAGTTAAGAGAATCTCAGCAATTGTGCATTTTATCAACTGAACTTCATGACAAGTCTTTGAACAACCTTTTGAACTTACAGTCAGTGAACATATATAACCCACTGAATTCTGGGCTAAAAATGAAACATATTTTATGGAAATGTTGCAGAGTACTGTTGAACTCTTTGTTCCTTATTCTTTTGAGATACAAATATAAAAGGAATTATTCTATTTGCTTTGTTTTAATAACTTTATCTTCTTCTGTGATATTAGACTTTGAAAATCCTTGGTTTAAAGTGCCAAATTTCAGTGCTCTGAAATATAGCATTTCTGTAACTTATCAAACAATGTTGACTCATGCACTAGAATTACAGTAACCTCCAAGGATTTATGAAAAATAACCATATTAGTGAAAGAATTATTACAAGTTTCAAAGTCTAGATTCAAGTCCAACTTGGTGCTGCATGTAAAATTAATCTTTGGATCATTGCAGAATTCCTCTGGGCAATAGTCCACATCGTAAAATCAACACAATGATTAATAGACACTTTTTACGCTGAAGAAGTCCAGGAAATAAAATTTCACTGCACGATTGGGCATATGTGCTATGGAGGATTTTATCTTCTCCTTAAGTATGAAAAATTGTTCACTGAATGGTGTTGGATGAAAAAAAATTAATAATATGATCCACTATGCAAAACCTAATAAAAAGCTCAAAAGATTAAAGATTTAAATTTTTTCTAGACTGCAAGCAATTTAAATAAACAGTCCTGACTTTTAGAAGCATGATAGCAATTAAGCAAAAATTTAATATTACTACTATAATACTAAAATGAAGATTTTATTTTCATTGTTTCTTAAATATCTTCCAAAATATATACTTTTAATTACAAGGAATATTTAACATGGTTTTATAGAAAATGATTTCAGATCATTAAATCATTCCATAATTATTCTGGATATAGCATATATATCTAAAATATTGATGCAATACCCTTATTTCCTAAAACGACTTGTTATTTGTTAACTTAAAATTATTTTCAAGTAGTACTTATATGTGCATATTTCTTCTTATCTACCTTAAAATATAGGAGGTATTGAGGAATATCCCATAGCAAAATATGTGTAAATTCAGTTTTATAAAATTTGTAAAATGTGTATGAAAAGTTGCATGACAGAAAAGATATCTTAGTCAAGTGTAAAAGTATATTTTACATAATCTAAAGTTCCTCCATTCTTCTCTCACTACCCACCTCTTCACCCCCATCACATATCATCATCCACTTATCAGGGATGATGGTTTTTTGGGATTGGCTTATTTCACTTAGCATGATATTCTACAATTTCATCCATTTATTTGCAAACTTTAGATTATGTAGAAGGAAATGAGAGGGAGAGGGGGTATGAAAAATTTTGGGATGAGACAGACAGACATCATTACCCTATGTACATGTATGATTACACAAATGATATGAATCTACATCATGTACAACCATAGAAATGAAATGATGTACCCCATTTGTGTACAATGAATCAAAATGCAGTCTGTAAAAAATGAAATAAATAATTTATAAAAATAGTATATTTTAGTTCATAAGAAATTCAATTGCCATGATTTTGCACGCTATGTTAAATTATTTGCCAGTGAGATTTTTTCCCTTTATTTTTACTTTTTTCATTTATTTATGTATCTATTGATTTTGAGGAAAGTTGTTGCAGATAGAATATTGAAGCATACCTCTTACCCTAAACCACCTTTGTCATCTGGTAGGGTCCTTTTTTATTCTAAGGATGTAGGCTGTCTTGTGTACAAACCCTAGCCTCTGCTATTTAATATGCACAGAAATTCAATCAGATGTTTAATTACATCTTAACATGAGTTCCAAACATCTGGCTAATTCCCTTGTTTCTGATTAAAGAGATTACAAAAAATAAAATTTAACATGGCATTTACATAGAACTCTAAAAAGAAACATTATTAATAAGATTGAGGCATTTAAGAGATGCAGGAGTTTTTTAACACTAGGGATAATAATTTCTAACTCAATGAAGCATTTTCACTGGACATTTGATGGAAAGTAAGTGGAAAACAATTATATGAATGGTAGCAGTTTGAACTGGTAGATACTAGGAAGCTGGCAATGGATACTGGGTAATACGATATGTGTCCTGGCTACCATTGATGGCAGTAAGATCAGTCAATGCATCTTTTGGGTTGTAGTTGACCAGCAGTGAACATCAGTAGCAAAGAGGCATGTAAGTTAAGCATATATCACCCTATCCTAATTAGGGGACATTCGTTTTTTGTGCTAATATCAGTCACAATAGGCTCTAACTTGTGCAAATAGACAAAAACTTTGAAATATTTTTAACAGTATTGAATAAAATATTATTCTTTAAATTTTCATAAAATTTGTGTGTGTATGTGTATGTGTGAATTATTTTTGCATCTTCTTGAACTTTTCACATCCTAGGAATAGAGAAGAGGAGAATTCTTTGAAAAGTGATCTAGAAAATCTTGACCATTTTGCTATTTTACCTTTTGACCAGATAAATAAACTTTCTCTGACCTCAAATTTTTAGCTTTATAGCATTCAAAAGCTACCCATCACAGAATATAAATATGTTGTCTAAAATTTTATAACCTATATAATGTGTGACTTCTAATCAGAGTCTTGATGAGAGTTTATAAATGATTTTTCATAAATTTAACATTTAAATAATAAAAAATAGAAGTTAAATATCAGTCACTAAAGAAAATGTCTTTTGGTCCCTTATAATTTTCAGGTTGGTTTCAACACTATTACTGAATTCTTACTTAAATTCCAGATACTCAAACATATTAACTTCCGCATGAAATTAGAAATAATCTTCCTCACTTCATATTTGAAGGAAAAAAGGAACAGAGATTTTAAGATCATTTGTCGTGGGGCCTAACTTAAGAACAGACCGGCCACCAGTGAGAAGCCCAAATTTGAGAGTCTTTATTAGCTGGATGACTGTCTCACATAATGCCCCAAAAATGGCTATTGGAAGAACAGCCCCAACCAAAGGGTTGCAGAGATTTTTATACCATAAATCAGTACATCAATCATAAGTGTCTGTTGCTATGATTCAAAACTACAAACTAACATGATGAGATCTAAAATCATAAGCAGAAGGGGAAGTGGATCAAAATGACCTTAGTTGGGTACAAGATAAAGAATGGTTACTAACATCTAGACAATTGCTGTTGACATGGTATATTGTCTAAAAAAAAATAAGAATCAAAAGGAGAACAATTTTACATTACAATATAAGAATAGCCATTTTGTGTTGTGAAACTTGGTATGCTAAGCAACTAACTATTGATGGGTGCGGAGTCCAGCTGTTCCCAGGGGGAAGCATTTCCTACATAACATAAAGCCTTAGGGTAAAATGGAGTCTATTTAGTCATTGCCCATATAGCCTGGCCTGTAACATTTCCCTGCAGTCAAATATGTCAACCCATTGCAGTTATCTGAAGGCCCAAAAGGAATTAATACTAAAGTGGAATTTGGAAGCAAGTTTTGAGTCTATTTCCTACACCCTTTCTACTCTTCTATAGTTTTCCCAAATAATTTTAGGTATCTAATGACAAAAGATTGATCATTTCCACCAGCTGAGAAAAATTTATATTAGTATTGTCAATTCTTGTTACTGCTTCTTAAAATGTATTTCAGATGAAATTTCAACTGCTCTTGATTATAATCAATCATGCATTTTAATTTTACAATTAGTGTTTTGAAATTCATTATTTCTAAAAATCTTTATGAGCTGGAGAGATTATCATTTCATAAATTAATACATAGATCTGAACTGATTCCAACTGAAATCCCAATAGAAGTTTCAAAATAAAATTTGACAAACTGATTCTCTATGTAGAAGAAGAATTATAGAAATCATAATTTATTGAAAGAGGACAAAAAATGGATAGAATCTGCCATACCAAAACCCTCCATAAAACTACAATATATGATCTGGATTCTGACATAGGTGAGTAGACAAATAGACTTTGAAAGAGACTACAGTACTGTATATGTGTACATGTGCATATTTGTGTGTGTGTATGTGTGTGTGTGTGTGTGTGTGTGGTTGTGTGTATGGGTATATGTGTTTATATACACACATTAATTTTGGAAGCCCAATGTGATATATATCTGAAATTTAAACAGCATTTAAGAGCAATCCTCAAAGAAAACAAATTCTCTCCAGGCATGGTGGCTCACACCTATAATCTCCGCTACTTAGATGGCTGAGGCAGGAAGATGGAAAGTTCAAGATCAGACTGTGCAACTTGTGAGACTGTTTCAAAATAAATGGCAGAGAGGTAGGTATGTGGCTCAGTGGAAAAGTGTCCCTAGCTTCAATCCCCAGAACCACAAAAGAGTGAGTGAGTGTGTGTGTGTGTGTGTGTGTGAGAGAGAGAGAGAGAGAGAGAGAGAGAGAGAGAACTCTCACCTAAGTTATTTTGTTGCAGATATTAAAAAATGTGTGCTGGTGTGTGTGAATGTTAATTGAAATATGTCTTTAGGACACATTCCTAATGGGAAAATAAAGGCAGAGAACCAGGAAATGCCAGGTGCTATTTAAATTCAGTATATCAAAAAATATGCATGTACTATAAATGCATGCAAATATAGACAAAAAGAGAGAGAGAGAAAGAGAGAGAGAGAGAGAGAGAGAACTCTGGGGGAATCCCAAATCTGGCTTAAAAAAAATTGATTCGGGGAAAATCAAGGACTGAGGATCTGACTTTTGGTTTCATAACTTGCCCTGTGGTCACAGACCACAGCTCCAGTCATCACCTCTTTACATGTCAACATGCATGAGAAGAATGGCAAGGAATAAATCTCCTAAATATCTTTTATTACATAAACATATATTCCTGAGATAGCTCCAGAATACTTTTCCAAAAATCCCATTGATTGGAATTGACATCACTTCTCTGACTTTGCTGCTAAAGCAAGTCACTGGAAATTTCAATCTTTGTTTTTTGCAGAAAAGCTCTGTCACTAGGAGAAAAGGAGTGTTGAATGCTATGCATAGGCCACCAGCAGGGCTTGCCACATTTTTATTACTTTAACGTACACTTTGGGAGGAAGAAAACCATAGTTCACTTTCTCCTTTGTGTGAACTCAATAGCTCATGCTGAATTATGGAGTCCTAAATAACAGTGGTCCATTATTTTTATGCACTTTTAGAGGAAGGATATCTGCAGCCTGTTGTGGAAAATCTGACATCACGCTTTGCATTAATATTTTTTTTAGACTTCTCATAATAATGTGCTGCCAACTGATTTGCATCTACATCACTGTTTTCCTCAAATGGATATCAATTAGATTGCACTGGATTCCCACAAGTTTGGTTGTTGGAAAGGAAGGTTTTCATAAATGTTCCAAATCAGAAGTGAAAATTTCTGGTAAATTTTCATCTCTCTTTTTACTTCTGGAAAATAATGAAGTAAAAACGTTAGGAGATTTAGGGGTTTGTCCTCTCAGTTGTTATCAAGGAGAGATCGTGGTAAAGATAATTTGTCTTCTCATTAATCTAGGGAAAGCCTAAACAAGCACTGCCATAGATCATAACAACCAAATACCAACCTGAGCAGCGGCCTGACTGAGCCTCCCCTCAGAGGTAAAGCTGCAGTCAGTCATTAGTATGCATCTCTCAGGGAGTGCAATGCAAGACTCAGAAGCCCAGGGTAGCAGTTCAGAGGGAGGTCAGGTGAGTGCCTGCAGGAGCAGATTCAAATTCTATTTGGAGACAGGAAATCTAGGAGGCTTAATTTTTTAAATAGCCTGAATAAATCTGTCAATAGATGGATTGGCTGTTTGATGAGAGAACAACAGCCCCCAAGGCTGAGGACTGATCTTTGAGTGTGCTGGACATTTAGTTCCTTTGAAACCCATCCAAAAGAAAAGCACTGGCATAAAGGGAATGATTAAGATTTCCTACCTTGGACAAAGCACGGGGAAGTAACAGCTATTCTTCCTTTCTTTAAAACAAAATTACAGACCTTTTCAGGCTCTGACTGAGGACTGAATGTAGCAACATACTAAGAGGGTCTTGGCTTTCCTGATATTAGCTGAAGAAAGAAACAATGTGCACTATAACTTTGAAAATAATTAGCCAGAGAGAAACCTAGAAAGGACACATGGGGAATTACGCTAGACAGTGCAGACTATGCTATGAGTATTCAGTTTTTTATTAATTTTGGTCCTGACAAATTACTATAAATTTTATAATTCAAAACGAGTCAAATTTCTTAACTGAAAACTCTGCAGGTCAGATTTCTAGCAAAACTCTTGGTGGGATAGAATC
The DNA here is from genome assembly GCF_902686455.1 of Sciurus vulgaris. Classification (NCBI taxonomy): domain Eukaryota; kingdom Metazoa; phylum Chordata; class Mammalia; order Rodentia; family Sciuridae; genus Sciurus; species Sciurus vulgaris. The sequence continues at coordinate 33,074,908 of NC_136470.1, read as the reverse complement.
AGGGGCTCCCAGGGAGAATCCATTCTTCTGCCTCTTCTAGCTTCTAGGGTCCCCACCACCACCACCACTGCATTGGTGGGTTCCTTTCATCTTAAGTCCAACAAAGCTGCATGTTTCCCGCATCATGTCCATCTGGAGTTCACTCCGCCATCTCCCTGGTCTCATTGAGACTTTTGCATGCTTGGGACTCCCATAGATGACTCAGGATCGTGTCCCCATTTTAAGGTCAGCTAATTAGCAGCCTAACTTCCATCTGCTATCTTAGTTCCCATTTTCTCTGAAATGTGGCATAGTCACAGTTTCCAGGAATTGGGAGGTGGACATATTTCACAGTGAAAAAAACCACCGAAATATGGATATCCCTCTTACACGTTGCTTTGAAGCTTGAAAAGTAGAGAGCAAGTATAGTAGAGTCTTATCCTAAATACATTTCTGCTTTTCAAAAGAGCTTACAGATTGATTCAAATATTACTTAGGAGCAAATACAAAATATATTCTGTTCAGTGAAGCCAGTATAGACTGCAGGACTACTGTATCTTCAGAAGCATGTTATGCACATAAGAGGCAGAAAGGAAATTAGGAATGGACCCAGTTCCAATCCTCATCATTCTAGAGATAATAAAAGTTTACGTGTTTCCAGTTTTCCTTAGAAGTCTAGTACAAAACAGTCATAAGAAAATATCAGCAGTGAAAATATGCATTGCCTTATATCTTTCCTTCCTTATTATTTCCAGAGTTTGAGGAATTATGGATTTGGGTTGACTCTTAAATATTCACAGCTATGATCACTCCTGACTCATTTACTATATTTTGGACTCATTTTTTTGGTGTTACTTGCTAAGCACTTCTACCTCGATGCCTTGATATTTTATAATACAACCATAATTGATCCTTTGTTTGCCCCAGCTCTTCAGAATAACATTGAAGGCACACAACTCTGGAGTAGTCTGTATGTTTAGGGAAACATAGGTGTTAATTTCTTTTCCTATCCATTGTAATTCCTTCCATTTATCTGCTCCTCTCAAGTTCTTCTTCCAGACTCTAATCACCATCTCTTCATAGTGAGTTATGGAATATCTTCCTGTCAGTCTCTCTCTCCCCTCTGGTTGTGCCATTCAAACCAAAATCCCTGAAAAAAATGTAATTTGATTCAGGACAGAATCAAATTAAATAATTGAAACTCCCTTGCAGAGCCAACCAGTATCACCTTATCCATGCTCTGAGCAGATTCTCTGTTCACCCAGCCTCCACGTTGACTAAATGTCTGATGCCCTTCAGATCTCACCCGATGTTTCAGGACACATCATTTCCAACCTCCTCTCCAGCCGGCCATATTCTGGAACATAAATGCTCTACTCCCTCTCAGTTTTCTGATTCCTATTATTTCTACAAGTTATCTCATCATCACTCAGGTCTTCCCTAGAGATAGTTTTAATTTTTGCTTTTAAATTCATGCTATGATTAAGATTTCATGCATGAGGTTTGATTTTCCTCATGAAATATGCCATTCTTATGGCAGATACTATGTTTAATATAATGTGCCTACATGCTGAATACACATTGAGTGTCTAAATGGATCAGGCTACTGACCTGGATGTTGGGATTATTAATTTCCATCAAAAACATGAAATGGAGGTCAAGGATCTATTTGTCATATTTATCAGGGGTTCTACTATAGTACCTTAAAAATTAGTATGGTGAGTGTATATTTAAATATCTAGACATGAAAAAAATTTATATTACTTTAATTTAATTATTATAGCTATTAATTTAATTATTGTATGTTTACATGACAAACATTTACATAGCTGGCAAATAATGATATTTATTGAGCACCTACTGTGATGACTACTGGTTCCTTTTTTTAAGGAGTTTAGGGCATATGATAAAATGGTAATCAATACAAAATACACAATTAATGGTAATAAGATGATAGTATGATAAATACTATGACAGAGTGGTGACAGAAAAGTAGAAAATAATAGACACCAACCAAGTCAGAGAAATCAGGGAAGGATGTCCTATAGAAATGAAGTCCAACCAGACTAATGGAAAAAAAAAAAAAAAAGATGAGTGATTGCTGGTGGAAGATTTTCCTGTCAAAGGAAGCAATACTCACATATCTGCAGGAAGTCTGATCATTTAATGAAGTGAATATAGGCTGGTACAACTGAGCAGAGAACTAGGGGGCATCCCTTCACAATGAGACTGAGAATAATGGGGAACAGATTGATCCAGCAGTCTATGTAAGTCATTTAAAGGACTTCTATCTTTATTGTAGGAAGCCAGAATCTCTGGAAGCATGAGGAAGTGGGTGAATTAAACATCTGCAAATGGAAAAGGCCATTATGGCTTATGGGAGGTTAGAGCAGAAGTCAAATTAACCAGGAAGTCAGAGCATGAGACAGTTTTACCAGCGTGTGATGATAGAGCCCTGTACTGACTTGAGAGAGGCGCAAGTAGGCAAAAGTGACCAGGCTTGGGTAAGGAATGTTAGTGAAATATGGCTAGATATGTTAGTGAAATAAAAGGAAGAGTTGGCATGAATTAATGTTTCTACTTCTGTTACAGAATAGATAACACTGCTCTCTCAGTGCATGTTTTGACGGGAGATTATGAGTTTAGTTTGGGGCATTTAGGGTTCAGAGTGTTAAATCCAATTAATGATATCTGACTGGCAAATGGAAAAATTATTTGAGAATCACTATTTGTAGGCAGGACCTCATACCATATCTATTGATGCAATCACCTGGGAAAGACTGTGAAAATAGAAGAAAATTCCTAGTGCTTTTTCAGAAATAAAATATAATATTAAAATAGTTCTGTTCTTAAATGTATGAAATTATGACTTAGGTTTTTATGTGTATTAAAGCAATTGTATTATGTGCTATTATGTTATTTAAACTATTATATTAAAGCAAATTATAATGTGAGAGTTTCCCCATTAATCAACAAAGATATTTCTCCTCTAAGATCGCTCAAAGAGAGAAGACTCCTTAAGTATTCATCTCATATCTTTACTTACGTGGACATTTACCTTAAATGGTTAACAATTATATTTTCTATGAATGCAGAGAAACAGATGCTTCATGGATCTACTTTTTAAATTAAATATTGGAATGTTGCTATAGCAATTTTACAAGTTATTCTTCTATTAATTTATCTTACTTACTCAAATATTCAGATTCCCTAAAACCTAACCAAATCTTTGAATTCTAATTTTTAATAACATGTCTAACAAGAAGTAAATTTTCTAAAACTGTCTTTATGTAAATATTATCTGTTTAATAAGTATATTTTTAATAAGTATATTTTTTATAAAATAAGTATATTTTATATATTTCATATATTAGTATATGAAACCTAATCTGAGACCTGCAATATTATTTAAGCAGTAAATAAAATCTTGCAAAGCATTGATTAGAAAACCAACAAAAAGTGTTCTGAAATCAACATTACTGTCATTAAGTTCAAGTGTATATTTTAGAACCAATTTATTTGTTTATGCAAAATAGAGGTATTGTGTGTCTATGGATACATAACACAGAAAGAAAGTTTTCATGAAATGTTTTTTAAAACAGAATCTTTCAAAAAGATGGTTAATTTGTTTATTTAAAATATTGAATTATATTCCTAAGTTTCTCTGGTTGAAGCATTCAACTGCATCTCTGGCAGTATTTCTAAAAAGAAATAGAATTTTACAGACAAAATTTGAGAATTTTTTTCTTTTTACTGATTTTCAAATTACATAGTTACAAATGAGAATCACTTTAAGCTTTGTTGCTTGCTTTAAGAAACTATCATGGAAACAGCCATTTATTCAACAGTATTACTGTTGCAGTGATTCAAACATTTTATGAGAACTAGTAAGTGCTAATCTTTGGGTCTCCAATTCCCATTTAAACCATGAAAGATTCTCAGTGATGAGACTGAAGGTTTTAGCTACTTTGCTATAATAAGAAAGCAGTTTCAATGTTTGAATGTGCAATATTTTGATAAAATCATATATATTTGGAAATGTGTATTTATTTTGCCATCTACCTAATATATTCCAAACAGTGAAAAATGTAGATGAAGCAAATACAATGATTTTTATATTTCTAGGAACATGGATTAATACATTCTCATCTGGATTTGTTTAGTACTAATCTCCTTGCAATATTACAAAAAGAAAATGTATGATAACCCAGAAAGCATTTTCCACAAAGTAAATCAATGAAAATGAGCAGCACACCAAAAATTTAAAAATAAATGTCAGATCAATATGATCTCTGGTTACTAAACAGCAATCAAATGAAATTTAGATTTTGCATAATTGATTTATTGTTATGCATTTATTTTAATAGAAGTGACAAAAATGCTACTATGTATGTTTCTTTAGTCTGCTGTAAAATATAAATAACTGGTCATACATTTATTTGTTGTGGTAGAAAGGTTCATGCCTGCAATCTAATCAGCAACCAAAATACTGAGAAGCAAGACCTAAATCCTGATATTCTGAAAATTCTTCTTCTATTTTGAAAAGCAAAATATCTTCTCAATTTGATTGTTAACAGTCAATATTCACTGATATCTACTTTCTTTTTTCACACATAAGTGTTTTTGTGTGCCCCACCTACCAATCTCTGGCCTTCCTGCCATACATCTCCTGTACATAAGGCAAGTTTACAAATTCCTAACTCAGCATCTGTGTTGTAAGAGGTTGAAAGCAGCCTGTGGAAGTTAAATGTAGGGCTCCTCTTTGTCTGAAAAAGTCTTACTTTGAAGTGCATGTCCCATAAGTGCAATATTCAACCTTATTTTATTCAAATTATTTTACAACTATCTGTCATCTTGAAGATTAAATCCAGAATGAGAACATCTGTGTACCCATGTTTAGTACTTTGCTAGCTCCCTACTCTCCATCTTGTTGGGCAAAAAAACTTAATGGTAGAAAATAGGTAGGATTTTTATTTCCATCTTTGATGTTACATTCTCCTTCTTTCTTCTTGACTCCAGTTAAGAATGAATAAACTAAATGCATTATTCTGACCTGAGATTTCCAGGTCAATTTCAATTCACTGAGATCGGTAAAGGCATGTAACACATCTTCCCACCAAAAAGTCAAGATTATTTAACAAGATAACTTTCTTGTTAAGAGGTAAAATATTCATCCTCTTCTACTATATGGAGTTTCATGGTGGTAAAAAGTTGCAGCAAAAACATAAAATATAAAATATATTAAATAGGAGAAATCACATAGTTACATAGATCATAATAGCTATGTTTTACATGTTTATTTTGCTTTTTTGGCATGGGGTAGGATATTTGGGTAGAAACTACTAAATTTACCTATGCAGATCTATTGTAACAAGACTGACATTGCTTGTTAGGTCAGGAAAGGATATTTCTGAGACACAGCAAATTTATGAAATTTACATCCCACAGTCTTATATTTATGTGCCTTTTTAAATACTTACATTTAATTGCCACACTTCCCCAGATTTAAAACAAGAGAGATGATTTAAACTTGCATGTGAGCATATTGGTTATCTCTGACATAAAGTAACATTAAACTATTTATCCAATTTGTACAAATATTTAAAACCAATTTTCCTATTTTTGAAGGATTTAGTTTGAGAGTTGGTGATAAATTTTCTATAAATGTCACTACCACTTTTGCTGAGTTTAGCTGCCCCAAAAGAATTTAGTAATCCCAAAGAGACTGTAATTCTCTCCTTTTGTCATTGAAATAATCAATATCACCTTGAATGCAGAGGAATTAAATGTATAAGAAAAGAAGACCATAGAGGCACTTTATAGTAGTGCTGTAAATCTTGCTGTTGTACAGACAGAATTAATCTTAGACAATTTGGAAGAATTTGATTTATTAGTAAAGTCAACAAACTATTTAGCAGTTGAATTATTTGGGTTATCCTAGTGACATGTCTGAATCAAATTATAATGTCATGTTTACAATACTTCATACTGATCTTTTTAATAATTGCTAAAGACTTTCTATGATTTGCTGAAAATTTAATCTTATATTCAATTAAAAAGCAAATGATGAAATAAATGTTGAGCTATTGATCTTATTTTATCTCTGTTGGAAAAATTTACTTCTTGTTGAATTGATTTATTTGAATAAAATTAAATAATGTTATATCTATTCAAATTGGTTGGGGAATATATTCCCAGGCAACTATAAAGCTCATTTCTTCAAATAATTACCATTAAGTTTCACATACATCTTGCATAGAAACCTCCTGTGGATTCTGAGGAAAATGATTTCACTTTGTTGAAACAGTGATAAACCTTGGTTCATATTGCTAGTTGGCTTCAGATTTCTGTGGCAATTCAGAAAACTTATTAGAATGCAAAATGGGGAAAATATGTCATGTTGGTCCATACATTTTTAACAACAAGATTTGTTTTCATCTTCTAAATTTGTCCCAGCTCTTTAGAATCATAATTGCGACGATTGAGTTGAAATTTCTTATCTTGCATATTAAAGCCTTTAAGAGTAAAAAAGTTGCTCTAGATTACTGAATACTTAGATAATAACTGAGTTACCATGAAATATAAAGGAGTTAGTGATAAGAGGCTTGAGTCATCAATTCCTGGATCAAAGTCTGTACACATGTGTTTATTAGACATAAATAAGCCATTCTTTCTAACTTTGGCTTTCTTATAGAATTTTGTGGAAATCAAATAGCATGTATCCATATAATACAAACATATGACACATATTATTTTAGTACCTGTTCTTTGGTGAGCACTGTGTTAAGCACTGTACTGAGGTTCTTTTGAGTCCAGTAAGCCTCCCTACAAGGCAAGCATCAATTCATGATACAGTCAAGTCTAAGTTATGTCATATAAGTACACGCCAGCAGGCCACAGAGCAGGGCCAGTTTTTCAAATCTATGTATAACTTTTTCCTGTGACTTGTTGATCAGTAGCACTCAATGGCTATAAAGGATATATATTCCTCTTTCTGTTTAGTTTAATTTCTGTGATATGGGAACATAAACATCATTTTTAAACACCTCATCTTTTTATTTTAAGGAAACAAGAACATTCAAAATAAAGCATTTGCCACTTCAGCAAATCCTTCCTCTGAGAAGACTGGACTAGCTACCCTGCTTAAGTTTCTGGGATTTGACATTGCCTAAAGGAATTAAATTTTAATCAATTCACTTTTCTAACATACTTCTGATATTTCATTGTGAATAATGCAGAAAATCTGGAAGCAATTTTATTATTAGTGGCACGTTGTTATATTTCTTTAGGAGAGAAAATTAGAGAAGCCCTGAAATAATCATCAAATTCAAAAAAAAAATGTATAAATACATAGAACTGAATGTTTTTCATTAAAACTTATGCCTGTTGTTTAGGAAAATGAATCGATGAAAAAATAAATTAAAAATTGTGAATAAAATACATGTAAAATAAAATTTCCCAAGTAAAAAATAGAAAATATATATACCTAAAAGTATTATATGTTATATTGGCATAGCAGAGACTGGAGTTTCTTCTTATTTTTCACAATTATTTCAATAATAATCACTATAGTGAAATATTTTAAAATTATTCTAAATATTTTTATAAGAAGTAGTCACTATGGCACATGTTTTGGGGCTAAAACAGATTAACTGTCATTAACTCCTTTTAGTGGACATTTTTTAAATATACATTTATTTTTCTTTTGTAAATGGACGTAATATACTTATTTTATTTATTCATTTTATGTGGTGCTCAGAGGATCAAACCCAGTGCCTCACACATGCTAGGCAAGCTCTCTACCACTGAACAACAATCCCAGCACTCTATTAGACATTCTAATGAAATATTTCTATGTCTAATATTGTTTTCTCCAAAATTTATCAGATTGGTAAAAATAAGAGTGGGGTAAATACAGTCTACCTTTTTCATTAAAGAAATTGTAATTTCATTAGCAAAAAAATGGAGAATATAAGATATGGAAATATATTGTTCAATGTTAAGAGAATTTTTATGGCAGATTTTCATATATATGATAGATACTAGTCTGAAACTTCTGTTTTTTTCACTTTCCCCCTTTTAACTACTTTACTGCCTCTATGGGAGAAATCAATGGAGTAACTCTACATTGGTGTCATTGGAGGAACAAAATTTGTTTTATTCAATTGAAAATTCATGATGCAAAATTTATGTCCAAGCATTATGATAGAAAGTGAATGATATGTTCCGCATTTTGAAGACTAGTCAAGCCTAAAAGGGAAGATAGAAACAAATAAACAAAGATAGATTAATTCAATAGAATATAGTCAACTTAAGGTGAGAATCCATTTTGTTCTTTTTTGTTCTCATCCAGTTATTAAATATGTTTGAAATTATTTAGACAAATTGTCTTCCTTGCTTTAAAAAAATCTGAAAAATCCTTGGTATTGTTACTGAAACAATAATGTTTAGCATATGCAATATAGGGAAGTCCTCACCTTTAACAAATATGGACATAGGCACACATATATACAAATATTCATATTTTCCTTTTTGATGATAATATTTTATCTGATTCAAGCTGAAGCTGTCAACACTACCTATCTCTAGATGCACTTAGTATAGGTCTTGCTGAAAATTAAAGAGCTCATTTAAGATGCTTTGGATGTTTATATATTTAGAGTATTAAATTTTATGAATAAAGTATGCTTTCTAAATGGAATTTTAAAATTCTATTTAAGAAAGATACATTCAGACTTAACACATTTTCATCTATTATACAAAAAAGCTCTAAATAATAGAAAACACACACACACACACACACACATCAAATAGAAGAGAATAAGTGAGTATAAATATTTAAGACCACTTGATCCAAAACTCTATACATCCCAACTCTATCCATCCCCAACTCCTTTCCCCTTAGATGACTAAAGACCTTTACTCTTATTAACAATATTTCTTTTCAGGCAAGTAATTGGTGATGTTCAAGGTATAGATTACTTTGCCAAAACATAATATCCCCCACAGAAATCTATAAAACAAAGCATATATTCCCAAATACTGGAATAAATTTACAAGAACCACTATTTTCCTTGTCAATAGAATCTATCTCATAGTTCTGAAATAATTATTAATTTTTTTTTTTTTCTTTTTGCCTAAGATCAACATTCTACCATTCTCTCTTTTGTCTCTTCTGGATGCATTTTGCCTGAAAAATGCAGGGCTGAACTCTTTCAATTATTTTCATATGAATGCTGCTGTGACTTCATTATTTGTCTCAAGGGCTGAGAATTGTGTCATTTATTTGCAGATATACATGTTGGTAGGCTTAATGTGGTTTTGTGAACCCCTTTGTAATGATCAAGTTAAGCCTTCGTTCTAAACACACTAGAAATGATCAAATAATTGTTTTTAAAACAATTAGATCAGATATACATCTATGAGATAAATATAAAATGCCATCTACTTGATTGTAATATACACTCAACCCAGCACCATTAACATTTTACACTTGATAACTGCTTTGCCTACTTCAAATATTAAGGAAGTGCCTAACTTTAGGTGTAAATTTAGTGTAGTGTTGTACAATAGGAGAGTGGAAGGCATTCACCTCTTTCTGCTGGTACAATTATCCCAGCATTTTTCATCCAAATTTGATAAAACCAGATGTCTGAAGTAACAAATGATTTTGAAAGGGTACATGGAGTTCCTAGCTTATTCTGCCACCTTGTGGTTAAAACACAAATTTCCATCACACCAGTAATTTTATTTTTCTTTACCTCAGGGCAATAGTTTCCAATGTTTTAAAAACAGGAATTTTTACAAATACTGGAGTTTCATTTATTCTTAATAAATATGCAAACTTTAAAGAAAATAGGAGGCTTACTTTAAATTTTTAGCTTTTGTTCAAAGCAAGAGACAGAAAAAAATTAATGTTATGATCCTGGAATACATTGAAAGATAGAAAACTACTATAAATAAATATTGCAATCAGGAAATGAGCAATTGAGTTGAGAGGAGGTGATGACTTTCGCAGTGGCTCTAGCCACTACCCATAGACTTGATCTTTGAATGTGGTCAAAAATGTGACTCAGGAATATGAAGGTAGAAGTTTCCTTCATTAAATGACAATAGTTAATGTTTAGAGTATTTGAAGTTCATATTTTCTCTTTAACACTGTGATTGTAGTATCGAAAATTGCACTAAATAACTGTCTATTCTTTGTCCCATGTATCTTTGTCCTACACCTTAAATGAAAAAATTGATTTCAATCTCTCACTTGAAATATTTTTTCTCATAAATGATATTTTTAAAAAGCTCTGTATTGCTTGTAGTTTAGTGTTTTAAAACTTCCTTTGTGTCAAAAAATAGATTACTTGACGTTGTTAGTAATAGAAATATAAATTAACTTCCAAACCATGTATTTGCTGATTGTTTCCCCCTCATATGATTCTTAGCCACTATTTCACTCCATATGGATGTCTCTGTTATATTTTGAATTCCTAACTTCAAAAAAATCTAGTCCCATAAGATTTGGGTTTCCTATATTTTTCTTAATTTTAATAGATCTTATTCATAAAAGACCCCAATTTCTTCCATGCAAGAATATAATGAAGGAAGCCTTTGTGTTACATACTAAACATTTGCAATTTCTGAGCTAGCAAAACTGGACCTTCTGTTTTCTCTTGATCTATCTACTTCCATTAATGTCTTGAGATCCAGGGTATTCAGATTAGTTATTGTGAACAGAGAAACAGTGCCCCTTGCTCCTTTTTCTTAACCTTCTGAGATGAAGAACATCACTTAAAGTGAACTACTTAGTCCCTTACCCTTTGTCTTGTGTATTTTAGAAGAGATCTTACTGCCTAGGGTTAATATCTAGCCATTGATACCTCTGATCCATTCCTTCCTCCTCCCTGATCCCCTCCCTTCCTTCAAAATGCGGACACATCTTTGTGTGTATGCCAATTCTCTTAACAGAAGTTCCTGATGTGTTCAATTATTCTTCTCAATTTCCTGCCCCTTTTCTCTGTAAAAGGATTAGAAGGTGAGAGTGCATCACGATTTGCCTGAATAATCCCAGTTGATACCTATTATTCTGGCCTAATTATTTAAATACACTTTCACTCTCAACCTCATCCTGACTGAAATAGTGTATTATATTGCACTTAGCATATGCCTATGTCTAAATGCCATGTCTTGCAAGGAAAGGTATTTCTGTCTCTGTTGATATCAGTTTGGGCCATGTGATATGATTTATCCAGTGAAATATAAAGGAAAGGTCAATGCTGGTTCGAGTAGAAACTTTAAGAGCCATTGAGAGTTCTTCTAAGATGTCTTGGTCTTTTCCTTTTGCCACAGAATAGCACAGCATGCCATCCATTGGGGCTATTCCCTCATCCTGAATTCCCAAGTGGAAAACATTGTATTGGTGATAGAGCACAGCCACAGCTAACTGGACTGTTGTAATGTGAACAAGAAATGCATGCTGTTAACAACCACTGAGCTCTGGAGATTGTCTGGATACTTCTGCATAACATATCAAAAGCATTGTGGATTTTGTTTTCTATTGCCACCCCCCTTTCAAAATTATTAAAAATAATCCTATCTTCTGACTCACTGTAGATTCATAGATAATTCTAAACTATTTTTGGCATATACAAAGAGGAGACATATTTTAGGAAATAGTGACCTCTGACATCACCTCCAAGAACAGAAAGAAGGGAAAAGAAGAGAAAGGAGGGAGAATGACTGGTTATAGTCCCATCTGTATTTCTGGGTTTGAATAAGGTCAGCCATTATTTTTCTTTTCTTTTCCTTTCATTTCCTTTCCTTTCTTTTCTTTCTTCTCTCTTTCTTTAATTTGTCATTTTTCTCCTCTTCATCCTCCTCCTTCAATGCTTTCTTCTCCTTAATATATTTATCTACTGCCAGGTTGATAAATTAAATAAATTTAGAAGAAAATAAGCATATTTTCCAAAAGTTTATGATAAATCAAGTAGGCTATGAAAATAGAACCTTCTATGAAATCTAATCATAGTCTTGGAGTTCTGCCCTTAATCATCTAGGTGAAGTAGAAAGCCACTCCTGTGTGATCTTAAACCAAAGAAAGCTCCACCTCTCTTCTTCCACTCATTCACCACCAGATGGCTCTCCAAGTCAGCCCGGCTTATAAACCCTAAAGCCATGGTTAATTTCACTGTATTTATAGAGGATCATCTTTTCCTGTAAGGAATTAAATGATCATTCTCTAGAATATCAAATATTACTTTATTCAATCACTGTTTTCTCACTGAGTCCTCAGCAACTGAAGATTGGCGTGGACTTTGCTAGAGTTTAGTCAGAGAATGTATACAACCATTACTTTAACCCCTACCACATAGAAAGCACTCAAAAAACATTGCCAATTATTACTATTATTTCAAACCATGTCGATACTTGAAAATTCTAATATAATCTTTTCAGATGTTTTTCCCTTTACTTATATAAATACCCAAAGAGGTATTTATATAAGTAGCAAAGGTGGCCTAGGCTAGAGATGAAGATTTGAGGACCATTAGAGTTATCAGATTAGTACTTTGAGAACCATGACTTATAAAGGAGACGAAGCAGGAAGAATTTTAAAATAAGTAAAGGGTCAAGAATAAATCCTGGGACCTGTTAATATTTCAAGGTCAATAGGATAAAAATCAGACCACAGGAGTTGAAAATTCAGAAGAGATAGTTTTAGTTTGTTTGACTTTTCCAAGGCCAACAGCAACAAACTTTCAGGAGAAAGTCTGATGATCAGTATCAGATATTCCAGAAAGGTCAAGTGAGATAAGGACAGAAAAGTTTCTGTGGAATTCAGGAGGTTATTGGTGTCCCTCATGAAGGTGTTAGCAGTGGAGCAATGGGGTACCAGTTAGATGGAAATGGGCCAGAGACTTAGTGTGTGTAATGAAGTGAAGGAAACCAACACAGAGAGAGAGCTACAGGAGGAAATGGGTTAGGAAATATCTTTCTTTTGTTTAACATGAATAAAGACTGAGCATACTTTTAGAAAAAGGAAAAGAATTCAAGAGAGGATATTGTGCTATGGTAGAAATAAGCGGATGATAATACATAATGGGGTGTGGGAGGGAGGTGAGAATGAAGGAAGGAGGGACTGTATAGAGGAAAAAGAGGGGTGGGAGGGGTGGGGGGAGAAAAAAATAACAGAAGGAATCAAACACCATTACCCTATGCAAATGTATGATTACACAAATGGTACGCCTCTACTTCATGTGGGACCAGAGAAACAAGTTGTATTCATTTGTTTACAATTAAAAAGAAAGAAAGAAATATAGAATACACTGTGGTACAATTTTTCACAAAATCTTAAGTTTGATTACACATTCTTTTGACAAGACTCTGGGAAACAACTAGTCTCATATATTGCTCATGCAAGTATGAATTGGTAGAGCCCCCAGAAGGACAATGGTAGAGTAGCTTTCTTTTGAAAAGTGCACAAAACAGCTCTAATATCAAATATCTCCACTTCTAGAAAGTAATCTTGTAGATAAACTCACATATCTGGACATTTATTTGAGATCATTTATTTGTTAGTACCAGGGCATAACTGTTAATATCATCAATAGGCAATGATTTAATTAATTTCTGATACATGCAATTAAATAGGATGCAGCTTTAATGAACATAATTAAGTTGATGACTAGCATGAAGAGATATTCATAATATGTTGACTTTAAAATAGTACATAGTGTTACATATATTGTTTAATAATATGCTAACATGTTGTCTTAGGTATAATACATAGCTAACATACTGTGCTAATATATTGTGCATAATAAAAAATAATCAGAAACAGGGTACAGTAGTGCAGACCTGTAATTCCAGCAGCTCAGAAGGCTGAGAAAGGAGGATCACAAATTCAAAGCCAGCCTCAGCAACTTAGCGAGGCCCTGAGCAACTGAGACTGTGTCTCTAAATAAAATACACAAAAGTACTGAAGATATGGTTTAGTGCCCCCGAGTTCAATTGCTGGTACAAAAAAAAAAAAAAAAAGAAACAGTAATCAAAATATATGTTCATTTATGTATATATATAAAAGAAACTATGAAATGATTAAAGAATATGTAAAAATAGTAGTAAACTGTGTATGTGGGTGATGGAAGGACTATGTGAAAATAGGGCTAGAAAGAAAAAGGGGTGGATGGGGTATTCCCACTGCATAATTTTTATTCTCTTTTCAACTTTTACATATTTTCTAGTCAAAAAAACTTGAATCATGTAGATTTAAAGAACAAATATAGGTGAAGTAAAATGAAATTTTTTAACTGATGGAAAAATTATGTGGGATTATATGTAAAAAATATTTAGTGAAGAAAGTACTACCCTTTTTGAAAAGTAGCACTGATGCTACATTTATTAGAAAGTTAGATTTTAATTTCCAATTAATATAATAGTTAATCTGGTTACTAACTTGATTACTAATTGGCAGACTTGAATGTTGGTTACAGTGGGAAAATTAAGATATGGTAATCATGTTTACTCTCCTACCATTATGTATCCCTTTTCCTACTATGCATTGGTTATTTCAAGAAAGAAACATGTATATCTATTATCTATTAACAATGGGGGGAAGAAATATGGAGACTGAAAGTCAAGTGTGAGAGAGAAATTTAATTTTCTTTGTAAAATCTTATGTTTATATTTAAATTATGTATGCACTGTGTATCTGACCCTTCCAAAAAATAACATTTAATGATGAGAACAAAATTACAAAAGAACAAATGTGAACACATCAACCAAATACCTTTTTAAAGCAGTTGCATGCCAGCCAACCAGACTGATACATGACTATTTAATGATTCCTTTTATGGAATATTTTCCAATCAAACATTGGTTCCATCCAAAGACTGTATTCATTTTCATTAACCTAGGTTTCAATCAAATGAACACTGAATAGGATATATGTTTGGATATGATATTTTGAATTTCTAAATAATACAACTGTGAGGCCAATTTTATGATATTTGTAAATCTATGTTTACAGATAACTGAGGGATTATGTCTCAAAATGGTATAAAAATATCAAAAAATAAGACAATGAGGACACAAATTGTTAACAGTTAAAGGAATGTCTGCTGAACAGTCAAAAGCATTTTTGCTGGTTGAGGGGAAATTTGCATCTTCATAATAAGTGCTATATGAAAAGCAGAGCCCTTTCACATGCTAGCTCAGCTATTGAAGTTATTCTTATCTTCTATCTGGAATACTGCCTAGTAAGAATAGGAAATTCTTCATTCATTTTACCAATTATATCTGCCATGTGCAGGCAATGCAGAGCATTGGCGAACATTCAGAAAGCCTGAGGATTGAATTTGTGGTGGAGGACAGTCATCATTGTTCAGCAGCGCATGAAGCTTTGCTGGCTTTAATAATACATGAGGACTGGTTTGGGCTATTTTTCAGCCTCTTGTGCTAACTGTGTGTCTGCTGCCATGAGCCATGATGTCTCCCCACTTCAGGATCTGTTTGGAAGGGGAAGTTACAAAATATGTCTTGGGGAATTTTATATTTAAAAGAGTGAATCTGTTTTGCAATCAAAACTATTCAAGAAATAGTAGTATAATTTTGTCCAATCATTTATTTCAATCATGTAGCAGATTTGTCCCTACAGTGGTCAAATGGGAAAATGCTATAAAATTTGTGATGTATGTCTTTAAAATTTCTTAAATATTGAAATTATTTTGATATACAAAGAAGGTAATTTATGAATCAAAACATGTATCTTGAGATTTCATCAAAATTCTTGAGTTTATTATATTTAATTGTTTTAGTCTCCCTGTTTGAATTTACTAAATGCATACTTTAATCCACAATTTTAATTTCTATTTAACATTAAATGATGTGTTAATTTAGGGACAAAACATTACAAACATGATATATAAATCATTACAGATTCATAAACACACAGACATACTGTATATACACACCAGTAGGTTAAATTGTTTCCTGGTGATAATTAGTGCTTCTAGTAAATTGAAAACTCTCTTGTCTCCAAACCCACTTGAAGGGGACAGTACAGATATCAAAGAGTACTGTGGACCCTCAAAAACCAGAGACTGTGTCCAGTCAAAAACATATTAAATTAAAAAGAAAAAACAGAAAACATGGCCAAACACAACTTTAAACAGGTCAATCGTGTCCACCAAATTTCTATGATAAGTTTAACGAACTTCTGCTTTACCTAAATTCTTAAGAATCACCTTGAGAAAAAAACTGTAATTGGTGCCAAAAGGATGTCAAAGGCACTCAGTTCCTCCACCACACACACCCTATATGCATCTCTGAGTCATACATGCCATTTGGAACTAAGACCACGCATAAAAGTGTTCAGCTCTGTTCTCTTTTCCTGTTCTCCAAACAAGCAGATGTGTTTCTGTGATAATTCAGTTTTTGACCTTGACCTACCGCATTTCTGCTCCCACTCTAGAAAGCCCACATTTCTCTGTCTTCCCCATATCTCTCAAACCTACTTCCCTAATGGCCCCACTGCCCCAAAAAGTGAGAGACGAGTGGACTAAGAATCATGATGAGAGGTGACGGATAAAGGTGGTGGTTTAGAGAGCAAAGGGTTTTGGATCATAGTGGTTTTCATCATAGTAATGAGTGAAACGAAGTTCTGAATGAGTCTTACATTTAAAATTGTTCTACAATAGAAATGTTTTCTCCTACAGCTTTCAGAAATGCAACCGCTAAAATTCCTCATTTCTATGTGCTCTTTTAGTGGTATAATTTTTTCAGAGAGTTATACAAAATTAAGTTTCATATAGATTAAATAATAACATTATATTTAAAAATGACTGCTATAGTGAAACTGGCAAATTAGAAACCCAGCAAAAAACAATCTCTGGGCACAGAGAATAGGATTTCTCTTCCTTACCATAGCTAATTCAGGTTGTTTTTATTAACTTTCCTTCCATGTAAATGCTGGCTCTGACAAGGCAACATTCTCCTTGGCTTATGTAGGTCAAAAATTGACTTAATCACTCTATAAAGATATCATTATAAATTGAATTACTTCTCAATTTTGAAGTGAGTCGTGTGAACTTACTAGAGGGTAGGGAGAGGGGGACCAGGCATGAAACAGTAATTTAATTTCTTTTCCCGTAACTGAAGTTATAGTTTGACTTCATGGTAATCATCTTAGAGTAATATTTTTCCCCTCTATTGATGTTCCTCAAAATTTAAATATTACTTTTTTAAATATGAACAAGCATCACCATTTTTTCCTTAAGATATATTTAAATGCTTACATTTGTGTATAGATGTGTTATTTGATATTTTAGTTACTTTATGCACCAATTCTTATGATGAAATGTATAATGTTTTACTGTAGTATGTAGTATTTTCTTTTAAAATATGACACTTAAAGTTCGATAGATCAATCAGAACACTTGAAAACCGCTTCTTATACTCCATTAAATACACTGTTGGTTTGTTTGCTGATAGTTCCTTTTGGTTATTTGTTATCTTCCATGGGAATTTCAAATGTCTCCTAGAATTTCACAGATCAGTAATCTGAAATGAGATTTTGATGTCTGAAGCTCAAGTCCACTGCTAGATATTAAATATTCCATGTGAAGGTCAGGTTAGGGTTGATCCATAGTGCCTGATACAAGCAGTAGCTTTCAGTCTGTTTAAATTGGGACTTTTTTTTTTTCTCTCCTTTTATATATAACGAACACTTTCACTTATAAGATATGCTTTTTGCATTACTGAAGAAAAGCACATTATAGTTTTTCTAAGGATAACTTTTAAAGGCTTGAATCAAAATCCTGCATGGTGTATTTTGTTTCTATGGTATTATTTATGTTTAAGGTTGTTTATCTCTGAAACTTTGGACACCAGATTTTCCCTGTAAGCTCTCAATCTTTTGTTTGTTTCTTTTTCTTCAATGCAATGCCAATTCTTTGTTTTGAAATATATTATCATATTGTGATGATTGTAATTAAAGTTTATGTGATAAAATATTTCCTGTTTAGAAAAAGGAAATTATCCTTAGGATTTGTTTGGTTTATTCTCTTTTCTAGGATCATTTAACAGTAATAACTCAAATCTGTAAAATAGGGAAGAGATACAGCATAAAGAATTATAGCACCAGAGTTCTTACTTGTCACTTAATAAGAATGACCTCAGGCAAATCACCAAGATTCTCAAAACTTCGTTTTCTCATCTTGGAAAATGGAAGCACAGCATGTCACTACTTCACAGGTTAGGAAGAATCAAAATTAAGTAATATACATGCAAGTGCCTTTGAACAATGTAAACTAAAATAAATATGTGAGGCATTCTAATTTTAAAATTAAGGTAAAAATTTAAAAGCAAATTCTATACAGCATAAAAGAATCATAACTGATTTTAAATACAGATTAATATCTGGGGTTTTTCATAGTTTATGTTGGTAGGACTTTAGCTTATATTAGCTAAATTCACATAAAATGTTAAATCATGTCTTTTCATAAATTAAAGCCTACCCACATATTTGTGTGATATAAACCGATTTCTTTGTCTTTCTGGTCTTCTGTAGTTTGTCTAAAATGTTCACCACAGAATCGGTAAACATTGCTATGAGATCTCTTTCCAGCTACTGGCACTTTCTGGTCAGGAGATAGATCTTCTAGTTGAATCTGCCCACTACTAAAACTAAAACTGTTCTGTCTGGTGGACTACAGTGGACATCCTGTTGAGTTGAATATTCTAACTAAACTCTGAGTATGTGAATGGAGCAGAGGCAGTTAAAGGGACAAAATGAGAGGAATTTCAGAAGGAACTGAATTTGGCAACTGGTTATTTGAAAGCAAATAACTTCAGAGAGTACTAGAAAGTGAAAACTAGTAATCTATTGATGTACTCATCCAAAAGAGGAATTTTTTTTTTCCTTTTATTAAGTGAATAGACTATTTCATTAAATTTGAAAATATAATGGTGAAGAGTGTTTTAAATTATTCCCATTTTACAGATGAAGAAGAAAAATAAGAGGTCCTGAGATAATAACTTGCTCATATCCCTGAGATAGTAACAGGAAAAGTTTGGAATCTAGTCCAGATTTTTACAAATTAAAAAAGTCTAAAATTAATTTATTATATGTATTCCTGATTATCCTGTGCTTTCACCCCAGCTCCACACTAGCAGAACTTGAGTCCTGTGGCAATAACCTCCCTGATTGCTGAAGAGTCCAAGACACATAGGGGACGCATAACACAAAATGGGAAATTAAAAAAGTATGTAGATTTTAAAGAATGCTTTAATAGAAAAGCATGCATCTCAAATGTGGTTTTGAAACACTACGGTACTCTATCTCAAGGAGACCATAAACTTTGAGCTATTTAATCTTACTTCACCTTAATTCCAGAATAAATACATGATGTCATTTTCTAGTAAGTATTGGAATGGTGATCTTAAAATCCAACAGTCAGAATATAGTATCACAAAATCACAAAATCTCTGCATTGAGCCCACAACAGCTTGTATAATTTTTGCTTTCTTTTGCATCATTTCTCTTGTTGTACAGGCTTTCAAACCTCGTATAGATTTTATTTTCTCCCTGCTCAGTGAACACGTTTTTTTCCTAGAGCAAAATGACCTAATGACTGCAATTTTCTAGCCTGTGGCTAGAATCACAAAGAAGCCTAAGATGCCCTTCACTCTTCCCTCTCAGGGGGAAAAAAAAATTAAAAAAACAGAGGGTGAAGAAAAGATGTTCAAAATAATCATGTACTCAGTCATGGAAATCTGGTAGATTGAAAGCATGTAGATACCAGTTTCCATATTATTGCCCCCATTAACAAGATATGCAGTCCTAAAGACTACCCAGCCTTCTGAACATCAGTATCCTTTCTGTTTGTTTTATTAGGGATTATAATATTCATAGGTCAGCCAGACCTGATGGCGCATGCTTGTAATCCCATTCGCTCAGGATGCTGAGGCAGGAGGATCTCGAACTCAAAGCCAGCTTCAGCAACTTAGCAAGTTACTGAGAAATTCAGTGAGACCCTGCCTCTAAATAAAATTCAAAAAAGGGCTGGGGATGTGGCTCAGTGGTTGAATGCCCATGAGTTCAATCCCCAGTACCCTGCCCCCAAGGAAAGATCATATCTCTGTTACTAAGCATAATATCTTTTCAGGGCTATCATAACATATACCACAGATTGGGTAGTCTAAACAAAATAAACTTATTTTCTGATAGATCTGGAGATTAGATATTTGAGATCAAGATCTCAGCAGAAACGTTTTTTTTCTGAAGTTTCTCTTTTGGACATTGATGCAAATGGCCAGCCATCTTCTTCCCTTTGTCTTCACTTTGCTGTGTCTGTGTCCTAATGTCCTTTCCTTATAATGATACCAGACATATTGGATTAGGGTCTTCTGTAATGGTCTCATTATAACTTAATTACCTCTTTAAACACCTTATCTACAAGTACAGTCATGTTCTGAGGTACTGGGTATTAGAACTTCAGCATAGGAATTTAGAAAGGACTGTTTAGTCCACAACTGCATGGATTTGGGCAAAGAACCTTCACAAGTATTACAAAACAATACATCATAAAGAAAAATTAAAGGTTGGTAAGGCCACAATACTACCAGCCTATGCAAAAGAAATTCACCTGCATTATTTCCAAGTAAAAGGTGAATATTTATAGATTTGCAACTTTAGAAAATGAAAGCAAAATTTTTCTATGATGAACAATACAATAAATTGATGAAGGCATTAAAAGAACCACCATAAACCAGTTTGATTCCTCTAATTCCAAAAGCAAGGGATGCCTGTTTGAGTAGATAACTCAAAGACTCTGAAGAATCTCCCCACAAGTTGATATTCTCTTGCTTTGACCTTTTGTTGCTATAGGTTGCAGTATGGCTATTCAGCTATTGGAACAGAGAGATAAGTAAATTAGCAACTCCCCCCAACACCTTGTTGGTGTGTGCTAGGGATGTCTATGCATTTATACTTACAGGCTCTAGAGACCTTAGTAGGCATCTGAAACTGGGTTATATTTTTATCAAAGAACACACTTGCTAACCATCCTATTAGATTGTAAGTGAAAGTTCTAATTTTGTGCATTATTATGATCCTCACTCTCCTATTTTCAAGCAAACTGGCTAATGTACTCTAAGCATTACTATAGGAATCATGGTTTATCTTCAGTTTTTATCTCATTACATGAAACAGTGCCAGGTCTCAAAAGGAACTCTGTTAAATATGTTGATTGACTAGACAGTTGACATTCAAAGAATCTAGGTGCTGTGGCTGCATAAAACCCTGGCTGTGTGTCCTCCCCTGACAGAACTGCCTTCCCACAACCTCCTATGAACTCTGTCATCTTTCAGGTGTGAGGCTGGCACACTTGGTTAATGAGTAACAAATTGACTCTGTCTTATCCACCAATTTAATACCTTTACTTTCCTGGAGTAGAAGAGATGCTTCCATGACACTTAAAACAACATACTCAAAATCAAACCAATCACCTTCCTTGAAAACTTGCCTCATTTCTTTATTTCCCTATTTGTGTGTGTGTGTGCTGGCATCACATGGTTACATTTGTCCCATCTTCCTTGTTCCTACCTCAAATTCACTGAAGAACTCTAATGATTCTGTCACTTCATCATCTCCTATTTCTATTTCCTCCTTTTTCTTATGCTACCATGCTGGATAGAAGTCTGGTTTTTATTCATGTACTTAATCTTCTGAGTGATAGCACCTCCTCCACTCCTTTTCTACTTCCATTCTTCCTCACTACCATAAAAGACTTTTTTATAAAGTCTGTTTCTAATCATAAAATCTCTACACACATGTCATGTCAAAAATAGTCATAATGATAATAATTTATAGTAGCAATAATAAAAAATTCTGTGACCTCTTTTCATCTTAACAAAATGCATGCTCCTTGTTCAGTCAAAAAAGACATTCTTAAAGTTCTTCCCTAAAGGTATTTTCATATAATGTTAAGTTAGCTTAACACTAACTTTCTTAATATAGTTTACATTTTGGTCTGCTCGAGTCAGCTGTATTCCCCAAATACCCATGAAATGAACACCTAATGTTTTTATGGCCTGAAGTTCCCTCTCTTACCCTCACCTCCCTGTCCTCCCCATACTTCAAGGCATACCATGAATGCTTACTCTTCCTTGAGGTTGAATCTTAAAGTGAGATCCATAAATAATCTCATTCTTCCATAAGCCAATGCTTTATGCATTACATGAAGCATCATATCTTGCATTATCATTTGCCAACCTGTATTATTCACTCTATGAGACAGTAAATCCATGGAAGGCAAAATCTATGTCTCTTCTTCATCTTTATTGCCCTACTTAAGCCTGTTGATCGTAGAAAGCCTGTGAAGTCTCAACCGGGTTACTGCACACTATTCTAAGATGGAGTGGTCCTTAACCTGCAGCCATGTCATTTTTCTCTCCAAATCGTTGGATTTGGGATACAATTGTAAAGATTCCTCTTATTCTTTCTCAGCATTGCTTTGTCCGTATATCAGGAAAATCACATACTACTGGCAGGGCCTTGGAAAACAAATACCTTGCTTTTCAGAACTTTGGCAAAATGACATATGGTCTTATACTTCTGCTTTTCTTGATCAAAGTGATTTCTTTCTCAGATCCTTGATTACAATTTGGATAAGACAAAACCTTTTTCTTTGTCTCTCTTTTCTCTTAAACCCTCTATCTTTTCTCTTCCTTCTCTCTTCTTCTTTTCTCTGTCTTTGCTAGAAGACTGGAAAAAGGTCTGAACAGAGCCAAGAGTAAATTAATAGAATTAAAAGAGACTATGTATAAAGAAGATTAATCAATTATAATTTGTCTGGAAATGAATTCTTTAATTAATGGTAACTCTTTATGCAGCAAATTCACATTTATCCCGCTTCAGTGATGGATTATCCAAGAGTTCATTTCAATGTAAGAATATAATTGTTAATGGAGTAAATATTCAAAAAGTTTTTACAGAAAGGTATTCTTAGCACTTATAAAGTATTTTAAGAGCCTTCTGTTACAATCACATGATTTATCTTCCTGAATATGGAAAGTTACTTCAGAACTATTAAGTATCTCTTGCACACATCACACACACATAGACACACAAAAAGACACAAACACAACTACCTCTGCTCCTTATTAAATGTATGTATTATTGGTAAAAATTCTTACAATTGTGAATATCTGTCTAGACCCAGAAAATAAGAGAAAAAATTAGAAATCTAGAGAGTACAATATGTGAAATTCATATTGTCTTTTCCAATATCTGAAGCAATTAAGAACAAGTGTTAGTTCAAATTATTAGTCCTTTAATTGTTATGTGCAACAGAATTGGAATATAATCACCTGTCAATACTACTCATAAATTAAATCACTGAAGGTCTTTATTGGATTATGCAGTTCAGCAGCTAGTGTTCTTTCAAATTTTCATGTTTCAAAAGTTAGTTTTAAATTCCTTTTTTATTATTTCTTTGACTTTATATTCTATATTTAATAATCTCTTCATAGAAAATTAAGAGAAAAATGGGTCTTTTTTGCTTAGCACTTGACATTTTGAGAATTGTGTTTCTCTAAAACTATGAATATATATTCATGCATTTAAAATAATCTGTAGACTCAGTAATATTTTCTTACTCTATCAATAAATATTTATTAAAACAAATATATTTTCACTACATTTATGCCCCGAAGATAATAAAATGTATCTGTCTCCTAAAACCAAGTAAAAAAAAAAAGTATAGTCACTTTCAGATCTAAAATTTACCAGAACTAATATAACCAATTCAGCATTATTATAATATTAAATTTATGAATTTTCTAATATGACAGTTACAATTTTAGATAATTTTTATATTGAAAACACATCACAGGTTCAGAACTTTTAGATTACTGTCACATGTTGATTTACAAAAAGCCACAATCTTATTGGGACTTCAAGGTGCCCAGACCTTGGGAGGTCCTGAACCTTACTACTATGAGGTGGGCAAAAATTCTTCTGTGCTTAGTAAAGCAAAAGTAATAAGTTTAGGTAATAAGAAATTAAAACTTCATTTTTAATCCAAATGATGGCCACTCTACCCAAGTTTATTCCAGTTATAAGGGGGCCTTTTTGAGAATTGCAGCAATTCCTAAGAACTTTTAATACAAATCCAGATGTTGGCCATTGTCTTCAAATATGATGGGGAAAAGATTCCTTCATTTATCCTAGTTTTATATAGTAGATTGGAAACAGATTTTGCAGAGTCAATTATGAAGTTGTAAACACACTTTGGAAGTTTCTGCTTTTCACTTATGTGTTTTCATCTAACTAATTGTTTTGTTTCCTCTGCACACAGCTATGATCCAGCAGAGTCTGTGATTTTATGTATAGAGAGGAGACAAATGAAGGCATGCTAAAATGCATTACTACAGGGTACACAATGTTAATTCACCTAAGCTCTTCTGACAGCTTCTCTACCACAGGACAGTATCATATTTTATATTCCCTTGAGCTTATAAATTCATTCCATGTAAAACAGAAAACAGCTACACTTTCTCTACATTGATCTATGTAATTGTCAGACCTATCTGAAGAAAATAGCTTGGTCCAGTCCCACCTTTTAAATTGAACGCAGTGTCACTAACTAATAGTGACACTGACCTGCCCTAGTTCCTAGTGTGCATAAGAGAAAGTCAGTGTCCTTCAAGATAATTTGTATCCATTTTGTATCCTTCTGGTCCATGCTTGCTACCATAGTTTTCTTACCCTGGCTAGGCTTTTGGTAACAGAAAGCAGGCCAGCAGAGGCATAATGTTTTACTGTCCCCTTTTTCTTAAGGGATGATACACTGAAAAGTCAAAACTGATAGCCACTGTTGTTAGTAAGTGGGATCCACGTGGCCTTGGAAAGATGCATATTGGGATAATTCCAGAAAGTAGGTATTGGTCTGACCTAGAGTTTGCCAAACACCATTTTAGAGCCATAATGATGGCATCAAGAATACTTCTCGCCTGACTAATCTGGAAACAATCTGCAAAAGAATTTAATGAGTGTAGGCTAAAAAACAGACCTTTAAGTGAGTTTGGCTGATACACAGCAACTTTTTCCCT
This sequence comes from Sciurus vulgaris, assembly GCF_902686455.1. Taxonomy (NCBI): domain Eukaryota; kingdom Metazoa; phylum Chordata; class Mammalia; order Rodentia; family Sciuridae; genus Sciurus; species Sciurus vulgaris. Next base: position 33,049,825 of record NC_136470.1, on the reverse strand, counting down.
TGTTTATTATTATAGCTCCAATAGCAGGGGAGGGAATGTAGTTGACAGCTTCTCTTCCATCTCAGTTGTAACTGCAGGGCTGCCTTGTCCATAGACAGAATGCAGGATTGACACAGAGATGCTTGTAAGGGCCATCACCATTCTCAATGTTAGTAGGAATGGTGTCAATTTGGCACTTAATATTACATTTCCTCAGAAGACCCCATAGACACAAATAGCCTTATGCTCTGCTCTGTTACTTTTAAAGATAGTGAGCATATATTAATGAGCAAAGTGATATCATTCATTAAATATTTGTATAATAGTATTTCATGGGATAAGTGGAACTACAAATCATGTTTTATACACAATTAAGGTACTATATTTTAAATAACTTTTTTAGGGTAATAAAAATCAGAAAAATAGGATTCTTATTCTAAATGTGTAGTATTAAAATGAGGTATTGTAAAAGGTGAGCAAAAATAAAATCAATAAGTGATGTAAAATGATGAATTTGCAATAAGAGTTTTAAATTACTGCTATAAATAAAATGTTTTGTACAGTGTCACTCTTCCATATTAGAATATAAAGTAGCAAGCTTGATCCATTTTGACATGGATTACAGTCATAAAATTTTAAAAAATTAGTAGAAATAGAGAACAAAATATTTTGTTAGAAAAAATAAAAATAAAAATGTTTCTGAAAAAATACTTTCATAGTTTCATAAGTATAAGTTTTTATTTGTTGATAATAAAAGTTTTTTAAATTATTGCATTCCACCAAGAAATTAAAATATAATTTTAGTCATCTTAGTAGTAGAAAGATGAGTTTTAAATGATAGTTTTATTGAGCAAGCTTGGACAAAACTTCTTGACAAAGATCCAAAGAAAATGAAATTGTATGCCTGAGATCTTTATTTCTACATTTTGTTTTATGTAAGTCACACCTTCTTGGTTTTTAATGGTACAAGAGACATAGTTTTCTTTTAAAATTCTTGGTTCTTTTAAAACTATTGCACCCATCAACTATAAACAATTAATAGAAAATTATTTTAACAGTACTTACATTTTCAAAGAAACATAATAATTATTTGTTAATTAATATGGGTGTAATAGTAAACTTTGTATTGCAGCTATTGAAAAGACACCAAAGTATAATTCAACTGCCTCTTTACAAAATTCCACTAGAGGGCAACATGTACCAATATTTTTGTCCCTTTGCACTTCCAAAGAGGACAAAAACTCATTCCTTTTCATGAATAAGTGTCATTGATTTAATATTTAGCATCATTAAGTTTGGTTATCTTTATGATGCACATGTGGTTTTGAGTGAATAACATCTCACTTATTAAAGATAGCATAATGGGTGTTACTCTGATTTTATTTAAAGTCAATCGTTGTTTTTCAGTTACCATAATTACCAGAAGACAAAATAACACAAAGTAAAAAGGGCCTTATTTTATATGTAACGAATTCGTGTGGAGAGTTAGTCAATGCCATATGTGTCTTAAGTTATAAATATGGATGAGTAGTTCTAGGTGAAATAAAAATAAATAAGAATCATGGGCGATATTAGTAGTAAATTTGAAATTTCAATTTTGGAGAAATAAAAGCATTTGCTCCTTATATTCTCTGGAACCATTTAACAATGAGTTAGGAAGACTGCTCCAATATTGTGTATCATATGAACACTTCTTAATCCTCTCAGAGAAATGAAATGTGCATAAAACGTGCATATCACCCTATTTTTGAAGTCTTCCCAAACAGCACTCTGTCTCCAGCCTGTCCTCTCTTATCTCCTACTTCTCCACATACACATTAATATTTTATTTAAGGAAATCATCTAAACATGAGTTATTGTTATTAATACATCAATAGTTGAAAGGGCATGATGTTTATGTCTCCTTATGTTTTCAAATTCAATTTTTTGTAAGAGCAAAGAAAGAGGGGAAAGAAATACAGAACAGCTTTGGAAAAAGATTATATAGGTTGTAGTGGAATTATATTTGGAAATAACAAGAACAAAACATATAAACACAATAGCGCACTTTAATTCTCTATGACAGATAAACAGAACTGAACACCACTGTCTCCTGTTACAATAACATGATCAATTTTTGTTTCGCTAACAGTATTATATTTAAAGTCAATTTTATATTCATAAAAATAAGTGCTAAACATACCCAAAAAATAAGAAACAAAAATTTGGTTTGATCATTTTTAAATCACAATCCTGATTGACATACATGTTATACAGGTAGGCACATACATCTGTAATTTAAAACATCACACTTATTCATGGTCAGGATTTGTTGGTTATATGTTTATCTTAATTTCTTCATATTCTAGGGATCTTCAAAAATGGATTATGTATTTTCCAGCATTATTATGAACTCTTGTCTCTCATTATACCTCAAGACAAACGTCAACTGGGTGTTATGGCACACACCTATAATCCCAGCAGCTCAGGAGGCTGAGGCAGGAGGATCACAAGTTCAAAACCAGCCTCAGCAATTTAGGAAGACCCTAAGCAACTTAGTGAGACCCTGTCTCAAAATAAAATAAATAAATAAATAAAAATGGACTAGGGATGTGACTCAGTGATTAAGTGCCCCTGGTTTCAATCCCTAGTACAAAAAATAAAAAATGTCAGGGTATACTTTGAATAAGTGTTTTCTTGTTCCTCTGTCTTTAAGTGATTGTGTTACTTTAAGCAAGCTCAGACAGGTAAAATGGTAAAACTGCCCTCTTGGATGTGGTCTGTTCTTTTCTACCCAGATTACTATGTAATTATTTATTTATGAAGTTTATTTGTTCAACATATATTTATCAGATACTCATGGATCATGTCATAGTGGCTAGAAATTCAACCACTTTTAAAAACAATCTGATTTCTTGGAGTTTGCATCTAATTGGGGAGAGGAGCAATAAGCATGAACAATCTTCTTAGGGTATTTCACATACTTGTCACCACCACATTAACATGCGTTTATATTTATTCTGTGCATCCTAATCATATATCAAAGACAGTTTAGTAATAAATGATTTTTAAGTAATAAGGCACAATTTAAAAAACGAACAAAAAAGACGTCATATAACGGTTACCCCCACTTACCTGAAAAAAAAATTGGCATAAAATGTACACAGTGAAATATGGGCATGTCAGATAGTGATCAGTGCTTTAGGGGAAATAATAAAAGTAAAAGTTCAGGAATCTCGAACTACCTGTAAGTGACCATGCTAACTCAAGTAGGTTCACTGGGGAAGCTTCCCTGGTCTTCTGGATGAACCAGCCTTGACATTTTCTGGTGTTCCTGGGCAAACACTCTCTGGATGAACAATTTTATACTCACTTGCCCTGCAGTAACTATTTCTTTTCAATTTGTGGATTCAAAAACTCATTTAATCCTTGGGTTTTTTTTGTTTTTTTTTTTTGTTGTTGTTGTTGTTGTTTTTGTTTGTTTTGTTTTGTTTTGTTTTTGGTTTAGCTTTGAGTCATTATATTATCTGTTCTTTTGTTTCTTACACTTTGTGCAAAACCAATCATGTGAACACCACTGCCTTCTGTATATAATTCCTTATGTTCCATGCAGTTGTCTCTGTCCTTTTTCCTTTTGTTTTATGTGAAGTCTTCACACCACAGTATCCTAAATCTGTTAAGTTGTATTTCCTTTTTTCAAAAAATTTTCTGTATTTTTTTCCTCTCAAATTCACTTCATTTTTCATCCTTTTCTCATATAAATCTATTTGTTCCCTTCCTTCCTTTTTGAAAATTATACCTTTTCATAAAGACTTTTTTTTTTTTCTTTTGAACAAATTCATAAAATATCCTCAGGCTAAGGAGAATTATCTAAGGAATAAACTATAGATTATGGTTCATGGCATCCAGCCTTTAAGTGACTTCCTTGGGTTTTGTTCTTTACTTCTGCAACTTTCCAGATTTTTTGATAGGTCTCAGGTTGCTTTCCTTAAGGTTAAAACTCACATTTGAATATGGCTGTTTGCTGATAATGAAGTATAAGGTATGGAGGGCAATAAGTGTCAGGATGCACATCCAAGGGCAGTTACAAATCTACCTTTCATAATTCTGGACAAATATTTTTCAGGGATTTCTAATAAGAAATCTTCTTCCACAAATTTTAGAGCAAGAATCCAAGAAACCGTGTGAAAGCAAAAACTACGAATTTTTTGATATCTAACATGAGCTTCAAATTTAACTTTGATAAGGAATTAACAATTCTCTGATTCTTTTATTTATCTCTTAGCTTAGTGAAGAAAAAAATTATTTTCAATAAACTTTTGGATTTCATTTAAGTAAAAATGGTCAAAAAAGCACCTATTTAAATATCAATGTGATCCTTTCAGAAATTATGTATTTTATTTAGGTTGGCATCCACACATCCTCACCCGGTGTCCAGCATAAGTGCTTAACAAATGTTTGTTATATGACTCAGCATTTTCTATTTCAATTAATTAGTGCCTATGAATGTTTTCCTGTTTTGGATACATACAGCATAAAAATCAATTATATATTATACTTTCTTTTTAAAAATCAAAAATTAGTGTTTTGAGCTTATAAAAATGATTTATTGACATACATTTTTGAAATTTAAACAATAAATAATAATAAATTTTGAAATTTAAACAATTTTTGAAATTTTAAAAAATAATATTGTTTGAAATTTAAACAATAAGGATGAACAGGTTTTAAAACCAAGAAGACTGTTTTAAAGATTATGATAAGATCTTCCATTGTATATCTATTAGAATTGCTCTTTAATCTCAAGCATTCAAACCTTAGGTATTTACTGAAGATCTTAATTAAAAGATGTCTGACACATCTTGCATTCCCAAATCTTTATATTTTCTTCCTACAAATTATTTGTATTTTACCTTTCTATTATAGTTTTAAAATGTAAAATTGGATTTTATTCAATTAATAAACATAACGCTGTGCTCTCAACTTCTGAATAGAAATGACTAATTAAGAAAATGTCATATACTAGATATGAGTATTTTAATATAAAGTTGAACATTTGATCATGTGACTTTTAACAAGATAGAAGTTACATTAAAATATGTATATTAATTTCACAAATATATGTTAATTCTAGTACAATTAGAGAATTTATAGGTTATCTCAAGTTAATTTAGGAAAGTTAATCTTTTATTTCAGATATGTGATTTAATGCATATTTCTGAATCTAAAATATTTTAAATTTTATCAGGTCTAAATTTATGCATTTCTTAGCAGAATAGTTTTAAATCTTCTTTGATTTTAATTTAATTCATTTTAATAGTATTACCACAGTAAAAGCATTTCATATATATATTTCTCTGTATATATGTTTACACATTATATATATATACAGATATGTATGTATATATATAATACATTTTCTGAGTTTATGGGAAAATAATCCATAAATAATTACATAATTTTAAATATACAGCTCTAATTTGCACTCCACTGCCTCTTTGCTGGGGCAAATATGTAGGCTAATTCAACATTACGTTTTCCAATTACTAGTCTTGTGACATGCAAGATATCTAATTTATCCTATCTTTATTAAAACCCTCAAACATGATAATGGCCAAAGAATAACCACTGGCCCAGAGTATTTATGCCAGAGTTCAATGGTACTCCATTCAACTCACTTGACTGGTGCTGTAGGCATTGGCAAATGCCTTACAAGCAAGGCCCCGTTCACCTGTTCACATAAACAGTCATTTTCAAACAGGGACATAGTGAGCTCAATGATCCACTCAGTGTTCGGTTCACTATTTTTCCTACCTTCTTCTATACAGCAGCCTGGTTGATTTTGTTTTTAGGCTTACAAAACATAAATATAAGATTCAGTCATTTTATAATGTAGCTATGATATTCTTCCCCTGTCCTACCACCTAACTCCTATAAAATATATTGTGAGAACTCCAATTGATTTTTAGTCTAAGGATGACCAAAATAAATGTGGGTGTGGTACCCCTCTTACTAGAAAAGACAAAAGAATAAGCAGTTTAATCATGTTTTTGTTATCTCTCAAGTATGCCCTTTAAAGTTTTTATATAATGTCAAAGACTCTAGCAGTCCATGAGTATAACAAACCTATTACTGACAAGTGATTCATTGCAGATAGAGCTATGTAGTATTTCATAGAGAGCTCTCTTTCTGCTCTCCCATTTGCAAACACCTGCAAGTTGTACAGAAGTTCCCTGGAGCTGACTTCTGTCTTAGGATCTCATTGTCAACAGCTCAGCTGAGCTCAAGAGAGCCCAGCTTCCAGGTGCTGGGGAAGTAAATTATAGCCACAAGCCCAAAGCAAAAGTTCATACTCAAGTTTTCAATCACTTAATGTCATAGAATAAGAAAGAAACTAAAATGCAAAAGAAAGTGCCATTTCTTTTCTGTCCCACCTTCCAACTCCCCCACTCTCCATATAGATTGGTACCAACTGAGGACCAGCAGGATTAGTACAGACTTGGGGGTCATCTCACTGTTGTATATGCCCGAAAAAGGACTCCCAGGACCAGGGAGAGGGAAAAGGAAAGAGGGAGGAAGGAGGATCAGGGGTTGAAAATTAGGATACTGAGTCAGAGTGAAGACCATCTCTTCAAGGCTTCCCTTCCTATCCCCTTCCCATAAGGACCGAAGATAAAGGGGTCTCAGAATGAAGATGCCTGGGCTAGGAATGCAAGTTTGCACAAACACAGGGACCTGAGTCTTCTCTGAAACTCCAGAGACTATGATGCATCAGCTGTCCACAAAGACTGGTTTGGGGAAGGCAGCTTCCCTTTGTGAGGGCTGCTGGGTGAAGCTTCATAATTGCCCATGACCCAGATTTTCATTAGGGACCCTTCACGTACCCATTCTCCCTTGCTCCAACCCTTTTCATTTCCTCCCTGACGTCTCCTCTTTCTGGGTTTTAGCTCTTTCTTTTTAAATGGACATGCTATTGGCTAGAGAAAGAGCTCAAAGAAGATTTGTGTCCAGGAGATGAAAAAAGTTTATTATACAAAGATGAGGGAGAATCTGCCTACAGAGGATGCAGAACAAGAGTGCATTCCAGGGGGTAGCATATGCAGAGGTTCTGATTCAACAGGGCAATGATAATGACTTAGGTTTGACTAGAGTTCCAATTATAAGGCAAGGACAGTTAAGAGATGTATTAAAGAAGTCAAAATAGGAAGAGCCATCTATGTCATACAAATATTATAGTTTTTCCTAGCAAGAGATAAAAGGTAGTGAATAATACAGTACACAAATTTCAAGGAAATATTTAAGGCAAGGCTGATATAAAGACTAGGAATTCATATGAAAATAAACAACAAGGCCCTTAATATTTAAGTATTAAAGTGTCTTTGCACTAAGACAAAAATGCGTGTTTGGCTCTGTCCCTCAAGACGACCATTACAACAGTCAACAAATGTGCTATTAGAAGTTCACCCAGTTCTTCATTAACATGTGAATTCTTGCATTGCTGTATACACTATATAAAAACTTCATGTGTAGGAAAAAAGTATGAATACTTTTTTGCAACTTCATGCATTGGGAATGGTGAATTGGAAAAATGGGGGGAGGGACATGATGCTATTAGGGAGGAAAAGGGGCAGCTTACATGTAACCATCCTGAAGAAACCTGTGGTTTTACAAAGTCTGTATACTGTCAATGTCTAGATAACCTCTAAGATAACCTCTAACTTCATAAAGTAGAAAGTTTCTCTCCCTTCTCTCTCTCTCTCTCCCTCTCTCTCTCTCTCTCTCTCTCTCTCTCTCTCTCTCTCTCTCTCTCTCTCTCTCTCTCTCTCTCTCTCTCTCTCTCATTTTTATAAACCAGAAAAGAAGTATTTGTTTTACTAACATTAGGCCACTGCTCCATATTCTACTTTAAGAAATACTAAATACATATTTTAATCTCTCAATCATAAATGCCAATGCTATCTCTTAAATCAACTATCCTCCAGTTTTTTCTTAAAGGTCTGACTATATTCTTATCCTCAGAAATATAGATTAGGAATTACATCTATGTGTATTAGCAGTTTTAATTTTTATTCACTAATAACAAATATAAATAATGATTTTAAATGACCTAATTTGACCTCATTTTAGAGCTACCATCATTTTTCTACATTACTTTTTACTGTGGAAAGGAAAGAGGGAAATTCATTTCTGAACTTGGAGACTCAAGGTCAAATCTTTCTTCAGCAAAGTTATGCATAAAACATCCAAGGACAAAAATTGACTCCCAACAAATTAAGGCAGATTTCCATGTCACTTTACATATATGAATATATGGCTAAAAATATGTTTTGTACAAAGTTCATGACACTATGGTTTAGGATTTGCTTTTAACTAACTTTTTAACTACAGTATATGTCCAATTGATTCAAGGCCTCGAACTGAATTAATCATCGGTAAAATAATCCCAGGGTACCAATCCACAATGTTTACAATTCAAAAGGATTTTTATTTCCCCAGTAAATTAAAAAATACTATGTGGTGTAATTTTGAGACAGCAATTCAGATATTTCAAAATGCCATCAAATGGGGGATTTTTTGTTTTATTTATTTATTTACTTTCGTTTATTGATTTCTGTCACTTTTATTTTGGTGGTCATGACTTACATGAAAGAGTGGAAATCATAAAGTATGGCATTCCTCAGTTTTACCACAAAAATAACTTTTTTCTTCATGTGAAATTCTGTAATGATGTGCACATTACCTATTAGGCAGTTTTGGCCAAATGCAACATAAGCAAGAAAATAGTCCAATTTTTAACACCTGTTAAAATGCTCTATAAATATTCCAGTGATGTGATGATACTCTTAGAAAAATAAATACTCCCTCTCTTTGTGAGGCCATAAGGAAGAGATGGACAATGCTGGTCATTAATTACTTCTGTGCTTCATTATTAGTACATATTAATTAGATTGGTTTCATTGTGGCATGTTCATATATACTATAACATACTTTGATCATTTCTACTCTGTATTACCTCCCCAAACTTGTCTCCTCTTTCTTTGAGCCTCTTTTTCTTCTCCACTAGTCTTCCTTCTACTTTCATGTCCTCTTTCCTCTTTTATTTCTCCTTAGATTCCATATATGAAAGAAAACATATGATATTTGTATTTCTGAGTCTGGCTTATTTAACATAGCATGATGATCTCCAGTCTCATCAATTTTTCTGCAAATGATATATTTCATTCTTCTTTATGGTGATATAATATATCTATTAAATGTATATATACATGCCACATTTTCTTTATTCATTCATACAGTTACAGTCACCTAGACTGATTCCATAACTTGACTATTATGAGGAGTATAGTGACTTTAATTCTTTCAGATATATACCTAAGAGTGATATAGTTAGATCATATAAGATGGAAAATGTGAACTTTGACTTCCTGAGTCTTATCTTATTTCAAACAGTGTAATGCTTTCCAGATCCATCCATTTTTCCTGAAAAATGGTATATTTTGTTCTTATTTACAACTGAAAAAAAACACCGTTGTGTATATATATCACATTTCTCAATCTGTTCACTATGATATGCGGATTTTAATTCTTTTAGCAAAATATGGAGAAGTGGTGTAACTGGATTATATGGAAGTTCCATCATTAGTCTTTTGAGAACACTCAACACTGATTTCCAAAGTGGTTGAACTAATTTCAGTTTCATCAGCAGTATTAAATGTTCATTTTCCCCTGTATCCTCAATAGTATTTATTATCACTTGTACTGATGATGCCTGCCATTCTTATTCATGTAAGATTAAATCTCAGTGTAGTTTGATTTTTACTTACTTGATGGCTAAAGATGTTAAAGCTTTGGTCTGGGGATATAGCTCAGTTGGTAGAGTGCTTTCCTTTCATTCATGAGGCCCTGGGTTCAAACCCTAACACCACAAAAAAAAGGGGGGGGGAGGTTCATACAATTATTGGCCACTGGTACTTCATTTTAGAAGTGTTTATTTAGTTTATTTGTCCATTTATTGATTGGTTTGTTTCTTTTTTGATGTTAAGATTTTTGAGTTCTTTATGTAATCTGGATAGTAATGCTCTGTCACAAGAGAAACTGACAAAGAATTTCTCCCATTTTTTAGTCTGCTTTTTTTTTTTTTTTTAACTCCATTGTTTCCCTTCTTCTGTGGAAATTTTTGAATTTAACACCATTTAACTGTTGTTGATTCTTGTTGACATTCTCTCAACTAATGGAGTCCTATTCAGAAGCTGTTTCCTGTGCCTATATTCTGAAGTCATTCCCTCATATTTGTTAAAAGTTTCAGGTCTTATACTTAGGTTTTTGGACAGACTGAGAAACAGGGATCTAGTTTCACTTTTCTACATTTGGATGTCCGTTTTTTCTGGTACCTTCTGTTAAAGAGGCTGTCTTTTCTCCAACATGCGTTTTTCACACCCTCGTGAAGAATCAGACAGCCATAGCTGTGTGGTCTTGTCTCTGTGTCTTCTGCTCCATTCCTTTGGTTATGGTGTCTACTTTTTATGCCACTACCATGCCATTATAAGGTACTTAGAATTCAGATATTGTGTTTATTATGTTAGGGTTATTGAGAAATTCAAATTATTGTAAATTTGCCACTTAAAGATTCATTTAAGTCTTATTTGTTCAAATTTGGAATGATTTTCAGGTAGTTTTGTTTCTTTAGTTTTAAATGTTTTTAATTGACGTTTGTCTTTTAATTTAAAATAGTTATTTCTTATGTAATAAGAGCTAACAGGGCCTAACTGTAAGTTTTTCTCCTTAATGCCAAGTAATAGACCCTAGTAGATCATTCATTTTTAACCCCTCAATAGCCTCATGTTTTCAGTGAGTAATTTTTAAAATTCTTTATAATTTTCAACTGTTTTAAATTGGACTGCTTTTATTAGAAATAAAGAGGGTTTTTCCCCATTTTCCCTAAGAAAACACATCTAATAATTATACCACTGAAATTTTAATTGATAAATCTTGAGAAATGAGTTATGTGTGCTAAAATAAGATGCTCTCATCTTATAAGTTAGTTCAATAGAGTAATGATAATTTTCCATATTTATTTATGGATTAGGAAAGTTTTTAATCCTGAAGGCCAGGTGACACTTTTTCAGTCTCCACAGGTAAGGAACTATAGAATAAAAGGCCTCAGAGAAGAGTAAGCTATAGCAGCCCTACAGTGGCTATCTTCTCTATTCCAGTAAACATTTTGTACACAGTGGTACAAGAACAGAAAAAATAGTCTTTCCTCTATCCATTTGGGTTCTTATGTGGAATCCATCCCTATAACAAAAGACAGAGGAACAGGAGAAAATTAAGACTTTATTAATAATTCCATTTTGTATGTATATGGGAGATGCTCAGGAACTAATTCTCAAAGAGGCTTATTCAACATTTTCAACAGAGAACAATATAATTTTAGAACAACAACAAGACAAAGGAAAAACACCTGCAGGCTCATGGAGTGGCATATTGTGGGAAGGCAAATGAGTGGGAAACTAGTGGTAGATAGGCTAGTGAGTGAAGTTCGTTACATAGATTCCTCTGTTGCCAAGAAGAGTCTAAAGTCATCTTTGGTGATGAAACATTGTACTCCTGATAGAGAAGGGAAGTCAGATGTCTTTGTGTATTTATGTCCTGCTTTCAGGAAAGAAAGCTTTTCTTATCTGTTGGTCTTCAGTTATCTTCAACAAAATTATCTTTATGCCAAAGGGCCATATTTTGAGGTGGCATGTTCTGCTACTCTTCCCTGGTAAAGTCATGTTTGCAAGCTACCATTAATATATGCATGCCTCTGAAGCCCAACCTAAAATTACTGTTGGTTAACCTGAAAGTTAGTATTTAATTTTGAAGGTGATTTATAAAAAATAAATCAGGGATGTTCTGTTAATTTCTACACTTGACTTTTTGCTCCATCAAGCAGATGTAGAAAATTAGGAATGTTCCTGAGAAGAGATGAAAAAGTTCACAGTCAGACAGAAGGTCAACAAATAATTATAACATAACGTAAGAGATACTATAATAGATATACTCATTCTGGGAAGGTAATGTACGAAAGGCCAGCATTATCTGGGGTAGCCACGAAAGATCTTGCAGGGCAAATAGGGGTTTGCCAGACAAAGAAAATTTTGCATGAAAATATTACATATGATTGTCCTCATAGTTTCAAAAAGAAGATATATTTAGTGCACCAGAAGAAGGTAAGCATTGTTTGTATATGAGGAAGTTTTAAAAATATTACAGTATAATTACAAAAATAGCATGAATATTAAGTATCCAAAGAGTAATCAAAATCAAGCTGAGTGGATCCAGAGTCTGTTGTGCATGAGATTGTGGAGGTGGCGAAAACAAAAGACTTACTTTAGGAGACTACTCTCTATTCTGCAGGTCATAGGAAACTAATGAATTCAGGCAAACAACTGGGTGTGGGCCATCAAAAAGTGACTCTGAAAATGGTTTCCAACCTCCTGTCCTCAAAGACAAGTGAGGGTGGCACTTCCTTAAAGTGCCATTAGCAAGGTGAGATCTTAGAAGAGTGTTTGAGACATGCTAATGGCTAAAATGAGTCTACATCACAGCCATTCATGCAGTTTGAGCCTGAATAGCATTCAAGACCTTTCTAGGACTTTTTTTCTGCATCTGTAAAAAATGGACATGTAATTGTTGTAAGAGTGAAATTAGTTCATTTTAAAATGTGAAAAATAGCATCTTACTCATACTGTATTGGTTAAACAAGTAATTGACAGGTATACACCATAAACCGCCTCTAAGAAGGCAGGAAGTGAACATAAAATTGTATTAAGACCAATTTTTATCTTTAGTCGAAAATGTTTTATTAACCTTTATTAGTGCAGGAATTATATATTGCTTTTTATTTTTAAATTCTTATAATGGTTCCATTATTCTTATTTTTCATTTGTGATTTTATCAATATACAGTTTTTTTTATTGACTCTTGTTTTTGCTTTGATGCAATAATCAGTTTTAATTGTTTTAATGTTGCCAGCATTATTAGTCATTCCTTTTCAGTTTTTTTTGTTTTGTTTTGTTTTCTTTTTTATACCTGCATGATTTTTTTTTTATTAAAAATCATAAATTTACATAGGGCAATGTTGTTTGATTCATTCTGTTATTTTTTTCCTCCCCCCCACCCCTCCCACCCCTCTTTTCCCTCTATACAGTCCTTCCTTCCTCCATTCTTACCACTCTCCTTATCCCTAACCCTAAACCTAACCCTAACCCTAACGCTAACACCTCCTACCCCCCATTATATGTCCTCATCCGCTTATCAGCGAGATCATTCGTCCTTTAGTTTTTTAAGATTGGCTTATCTCACTTAGCATGATATTCTCCAATTTCATCCATTTGCCTGCAAATGCCATAATTTTATCATTCTTCATGGCAGAGTAATATTCCATTGTATATATATGCCACAGTTTCTTTATCTATTCATCAACTGAAGGGCATCTAGGTTGGTTCCACAATCTGGCTATGGTGAATTGAGCAGCTATGAACATTGATGTGGCTGTGTCTCTGTAGTATGCTGATTTTAAGTCCTTTGGGTATAGGCCAAGAAGTGGGATAGCTGGGTCAAATGGTGGTTCCATTCCAAGCTTTCTAAGGAATCTCCATACTGCTTTCCAAAGTGGCTGCACTAATTTGCAACCCCACCAGCAATGTATGAGTGTACCTTTTTCCCCACATCCTCACCAACACCTATTGTTGCTTGTGTTCTTGATAATTGCCATTCTAATTGGGGTGAGATGAAATCTTAGGGTAGTTTTGATTTGCATTTCTCTTATTACTAGAGATGTTGAACATTTCTTCATATATCTGTTGATTGCTTGTACATCTTCTTCTGTGAAGTGTCTGTTCATTTCCTTAGCCCATTTGTTGATTGGATTATTTGTATTCTTGGTGTAGAGTTTTTTGAGTTCTTTATAGATTCTGGAAATTAGTGCTCTATCTGAAGTATGAGTGGCAAAGATATTCTCCCACTCTGTAGGCTCTCTCTTCGCATTGCTGATAGTTTCCTTTGCTGAGAGAAAGCTTTTTAGTTTGAATCTATCCCAGTGGTTGATTCTTGCTTTTATTTCTTGGGCTATGGGAGTCCTGTTAAGGAAGTCTGATCCTAAGCCAACAAGTTGAAGGTTTGGACCTACTTTTTCTTCTATAAGATGCAGGGTCTCTGGTCTGATTCTGAGGGCCTTGATCCATTTTGAGTTGAGTTTTGTGAAGGGTGAGAGATAGGGGTTCAGTTTCATTTTGTTGCATATGGATTTCCAATTTTCCCAGCACCATTTGTTGAAGAGGCTATCTTTTCTCCATTGCATATTTTTGGCACCTTTGTCTAGTATGAGAAAATTGTATTTATTTGGGTTTGTGTCCATGTCCTCTATTCTGTACCATTGATCTACCTGTCTATTTTGGTACCAATACCATGCCGTTTTTGTTACTATTGCTTTGTAATAGAGTTGAAGATCTGGTATTGCGATACCCCCTGCTTCACTCTTTCTACTGAGGATTGCTTTAGCTATTCTGGGTTTTTTATTCTTCTAGATGAATTTCATAATTGCTTGCTCTATTTCTGTAAGGTACATCATTGGGATTTTAATTGGAATTGCATTGAATCTGTATAGCACTTTAGGTAGTATGGCCATTTTGACAATATTAATTCTGCCTATTCAAGAACATGGGGGATCTTTCTATCTTCTAAGGTTTTCTTTAATTTCTTTCTTTAGGGTTCTGTAGTTCTCATTGTAGAGGTCTTTCACCTCTTTTGTGAGATTGATTCCCAAGTATTTTATTTTTTTCGATGCTATTGTGAATGGGGTAGTTTTCCTAATTTCTCTCTCTGAAGATTCATCACTTATGTATAAAAATGCATTGGATTTATGAGCATTGATCTTGTAACCTGCTACTTTACTGAATTCACTTATGAGTTCTAAGAGTTTTCTGGTGGAATTTCCAGGTTCCTCTAAATATATAATCATGTCATCAGCGAACAGGGATAGTTTGAGTTCTTCTTTTCCAATTCATATCCCTTTAATTTCTTTGGTTTGTCTAATTGCTCTGGCTAGAGTCTTAAGAATGATGTTGAATAGAAGTGGTGAAAGAGGGTGTACCTGCCTTGTTCCAGTTTTTAGGGGGAATGCTTTCAGTTTTTCACCATTTAGAATGATATTGGCCATGGGCTTAGCGTAGATGGCCTTTACAATGTTAAGGAATGTTCCCACTGCCCCGATTTTTTCTAGTGTTTTGAGCATGAAGGGATGCTGTATGTTATCGAATGCTTTTTCTGAATCTATTGAAATAATCATGTGATTCTTAACTTTTAGTCTGTTGATATTGTGAATGACATTTATTGATTTCCGATGTTGAACCAACCTTTCATCCCTGGGATAAAACCCACTTGATCGTGGTGCACTATCTTTTTAATATATTTTTGTATGCGATTTGCTAAAATTTTGTTGAGAATTTTTGCATCAATGTTCATTAAGGATATTGGTCTGAAATTTTCTTTCCTCAATGTGTCTCTGTCTGGTTTAGGTATCAGGGTGATATTGGCTTCATAGAATGAGTTTGGGAGGGTTCCTTCCTCTTCTATTTTATGGAATACTTTGAGAAGTATTGGAATGAGGTCTTCTTTAAAGGTTTTGTAGAACTCGGCTGAGAACCCATCTGATCCCAGACTTTTCTAGCAGACCAACACCAAAAGTAGTAGAAGACAGGAAATAGTTAAAATCAGAGCCGAAATCAACGAAATTGAAACAAAAGAAACAATCAGAAAAATTAACAAAATAAATAGTTGGTTCTTTGAAAAAATAAACAAAATTGATAAACCCTTAGCCACACTAACAAAGAGAAAGAGGGAGAAAACTCAAATTACTAAAATTCGGAATGAACAAGGAAATATCACAATAGACACGAGTGAAATACAAAACATAATTAGAAGCTATTTTGAAAATCTATACTCCAACAAAACAGAAAACCTCGAAGACATCAAGTTTCTAGAGACATATGAATTACCTAAACTGAACGAGGAGGACATACACAACTTAAATAAATCAATTTCAAGCAATGAAATAGAAGAGGTCATGAAAAGCCTATCAATGTACAGTTATAATAAATATCACTAACAGACTGATCAGAAAGAAACTGGATAAAATTACATATTATCGCTTAGAAATTTAGATCTTTTAAAGTGTAACATAAGAATTAATATATTGTGTCATTTAATCCAAATGACTCACTCATGCCACATCCTTTTGTTCAACAATCATTAATGTTTTCTACATAGTAGTCATTTAGCTCAGCCAAAAGATAATTAAATTAATAAGACCAGGTATCCTCCCTGAGATAGTTTAGAATCTTGTGTAAGAGAAAAGGTAGTAAGTACAGTGATGGGGCATGTGAACTATTTGAGTTATTACAATCTACTTAATACATTTTTATCAGTTGGTCCTTGTGGTAGTCAGCTTTCTGTTACTGTGACAAAATGCATGAGATAAATCAACTTGGAGGAGGAAGATAGCTACCTCAATTGCTTTGGGCCTGTGGGGAGGCAGAACATCATAGCAGAAGGGTGTGGCAGAGGAAATTTGCTCATCTCACGGAAACCAGGAAGCAGATTGAAAGAGAGAAAAAAGGGATAAGGAACAAAATATACCCTTCCAGGGCACACCCCATCTCTTCCACCTAGGTTCCACTTCATAAGTTTCCATCACCTCTCAATAGCATCAGCAGCCCAAGGCCAAGCCACCAATGCATGAGTTTTGGGGAAATATACCAGATCCAAACTATAACAGTCCTCCTGCCCAGAAAAGCACAGGAGTAAAATATACACACACTATCACTTATTTTCAAATTCTCTTCTGACAGAACACCAAATTATTGCTTTTACGTTTTAAAGGCATTCTTCTTGTTCAGTCTCAGCCAGTTATTAATTACAAATGTAACTATGCCATATCACCATACATATGCCTGAATTCATTGTATCATCTACTTAATAAATAGACTTTTATTACAATGAGTCCATAACCATTAGAATGACCCTCATTTTATCTTTAACATCTTCTTTCCAAAGTACTTAAGTTTTAAGTACAACAGAATTAACAATTGTGATACTTGCTCATTCTTTGTTTCACAGAGGTGCTGGCACTGCACGCTAGACCTTCATTGCCAATGATATGCCATTAGACATTTATTGAGTAGAGAAGAAATAAACAAGCAGTCCAGCACTTCAGTCACCTCTCTAAACAGAAGTCACCCTGCTCTATAGACCTGAACTTTTAGGCTTACACAGGCCATAATTCTCTAATCAGTTTGTTTAAGCAAGGTCACTGCTATTTCTATCATCAGAGAGTTGTGTCCTTCCAGCAGCGACCTTGGCTAACAAATGAGATGTTAAATGTGTAACTCTGTTGGTTCTATCTTTGAAAGCAGTTTGGTCTCCTGACTCCTAAATGCCTTGCATCTCATGACTCAATCTTCAGCCTGGTCCACACTTTGCTTTCCAGTGCTCTTGCTGAGAAAGCATTCTTTCTCCAGGTTTTCCATCTTTTCGCATTAACAAATCCCATTTCTGAAATTTCCATTCCACCTTTTTCTTGACTTCCAGTCCTAGATCCATTCTTACCTACTAGATGTTTCCATCTCAGTGGAGAATTACTACTTCAGAGGAAACATCAAAAACTAAACTATTTATTTCTTTTTCCCCAATCAAACCTCCCTGAAAAGCTCACTTTGCTCCACTTGATGGGACTTCTCTTTTGCTTCCCCCTTTTTTGTGGTAACTTGTCAGTCTTCCACTTTTCCATTCATCTCTATTATTTGCCCTATATCCCAGTGTCTCTGGTTGGGGTCTTTGTCATATATGCCAGAAGTTAAATAGGACAACAAAGACTAATGTTGTGTGATGTGGTGGTGCACATTGTAATACCAGCTATTCAGGAAGTTTAAACAGTAGGACATGAAGTCCAAGACCTCCCTGGACAACATAGAGAAGCCCTTCTCCAAAACAAATAATAAAAACTAACCAAGCAGAATAGAGGCTTATGTATTCTGCACAATGCACCTAAGGTCTGTGTGCAGAGCCTTAGGGAGGGAGACAGCTCTATTTCACCACAGCTCTCCATGTAATTTCCTTCCACTGCCCCACCATACCCTGTAATGTTTTAGTTGATTGAATGATGTGAACTTGACTAATTCATATTGCAGTCTAGCCTGTGGGAAGGAAGCAAGGGAAAAAGATATGGAAGCCTGAAAGAATATGTTTGTTGTACATAGACTTCTGATAATCCTCCTTTGGCAAGGACAATCACCTGTCCCACTCAGCAGCAAGATGCATTGTGTTCAATTCTCAAAACTATATATAAATAAGTAAAATAAATGTCCATTGACAACTAAAAAATATTTTTGAAAAAGAATCAGAATCATTAACATATTTTCTATACCTATAATTCTGATGGCTCACATAATGCTCACCATTTAGTGAAAGCTACAGAAAATAGCCAGATTTTCATGACATTAAGAAAAGATATGACAGCCAATTTGATTATGTTTGATTAAAAAAAATCAGCATTTCTTCTAAACTATGTTCAGCTTTTCTAAAATTGAAAGCAAGACGAAAGTGGAAAGGTTGGTAAATTAGTTTATAAGAAGGAATAACCAGGGGCCAAAATGACAAAGATTAATAAAAATCAAAGTTGGAACTAAAACTGGTTATAAGGTTTTTCTCAAGTTCCAGTATCATAGAATGACCAACTTAAGAAATCCTTGATCATAAAATTTGGAAAACATTTGTTTCTAGTAAATATCTATATCAGTGACTTGAGCTAGTTAATAAACATGGGAGATGAAGGCATTTTTGAAAGGAGTCCATATCAGTAATATAAACATTGGGCATGTAAATATTCCTAGATTACTCATAGAACCACTTCTAATGATGAATCTACTGATAAAATTTTCAATTTTTGCAAGTTTACATTTTTTATTTTTTAATTTTCTCTCCTAGTTTAGTGTAAAAATTAAAAACCCAGTATTATCAATGCAGAATTCTCTTAGTTCATAAAAAATAGGTAACATAGTATTGGACAAAATTCAACTTAGATCCATTCTAACAATGCCTTTAACTTTCTTTTGCAGAACAAAGGACATGAGTTCACTTTAAGTATAAATCTCTAAGCCTTTTACAATTTCTGTTCATATTTTGCTTGGCATTTTCATTGGGAGGCAGTCGATTTCTTTCTATAGATGGATTTCATTATTCAGACTCCACCATCAGTAGAATACGTTATAAATTATGCAGAATGTGATAATTAGTAGCAAGCAAGAATATAAATAAAACTGCATAACCAATAAAAGGCCATAAAACCTGGCAAGTAAAATTAGTTGCTATGTGTTAAAATAGGAAATGTAAAGAGGAAAAAAATTATCTCACATGTCTTCTCTGTGCTGGAGAGAAATTGCTGTATTACATGCAGCTCTGGAATCACATGTTACAGTCTATTAGAAATAAAATAAAATCATATATAATGTCATGGTTTGAAATGACCTAAGAATAAAAGAACTATGATCCCATGAAGATAAATATTTCTTTGGTTAAAGTAAAGCTGATAACATTTTTCCCTCTCCATACTATACTGAGCTTCAATTTTTGAAAAGTGCATCAGTTTCCATAGATAGCTTTTACAGTTTTAAGTTTGGAAAATTACATTGAGAATCTTAATAATTTATATACGTTAAGCAGGTAGCAAATGCTGTTTTGTTTATTTCCTGGAATCTCTAGTTAGTGAAAGAATCACATCAGCGAAACTGAACAAAAGATAATCTCACTATATAAATTAAAATGCAATAAGTGCCATGAAATAATTCATCCAAACCATCCAACATAACTGGACCAGACTCAGGAAAAAAGAATTGCATATGAAGTATACCCTTCTAAAAAGGAAATGCTCTTTAATTCTTTTATTGATTTCAATGAATCCCTACAGATATACTTAAGAAATTGTGTGTTAAGGTTAAAGCAAGAGCTAGATTAATTTGAATTATAAAAAGTGCCAAAATATATTGGAGAGGATGACTATCTTCCAAAAATGGTGATGTTTCTTTTATAAAAGAGTATTTGACAACCTAATAATAAAATAGCTTCCAAATTTAAAAAAAAATTGCAGTTAAAAACAGGTTATATTGGCTTGGAAATCAACTGGAATTTATCCATATGAAGTCTTTTGGGTACCTGGTATTGCATATGTTTTTAGATTCATTTTTCCTTATCATTATCGTTTGCTTAGATTTCAATGTCAAAGAAGTCAAAATGCCCAATATAAATGCAAATTTACTATTCAGTTTTTAATAGAAAAACTAGGGAATGTAGACTTCAGTATTAAGTGGACTGAACTGGTAAAAAACATATTGAACTAAATTTAGCATGATAATGTTATGAAATGCCCCCTACTGTTAATGTCAAGGGTCTAAAATAACCATAAAATGTTTGATGAAAGATCTAATTCCAAAGAACCATCAGTTAAATTGACATAATAATATATCTGATTAATTTTAAAAGGGCAATTGCTTTGAACAGAATTAATAAAAATTATCAAGTTATTTGGCGTTCCATTAAAAATCACAAGGTTATTTTGATTTCTATAGATTTCCTTTATCTGCTATTCATCATGCTGAGAGAGCTGCCAAAGAATTGGCAGATATTTAAATTCTACAGGGTTACATCCAGACATCAGTTTGGCCAATTCTACTTGATTTTTTTTTTTTTCTAGATCCTAGATCATTTACTGAGTGCAATTCACTTTGTGCAATTATTTATTTCTTGATTTGTGTAGTAACTGTTAAGTTCCACTTACAGGCTAGCTAGAAAGGGAAGAAATCAGACAGGTAAATGTTTCCAAGGGAAGAAAGTAGTGATACAGTCTGACTGCCTGTGATTATTTTTTTGACCTGCCTATCTTCTGTATTTTCTACAACTTGGTACACAATATTATATTTTGTTATTCTTATTATTTATCTATAACTCATTCTAGATTTAAGGGTTTTGACAATAACAACTAAAACTTGTTGGTTTCTCCATTGTATACATTATACTTGAAAAATCTCAAATATGTACAATATGAAGGAGGGTTGTACTAAAGCTCTAAGCAACACCTCCTAGACGCACTGAAGAGGGGTTACCAATTCTACTGGTTGGTGGGAGACAGTACTGAAAGCCTTCATAATGACAAGTGACATTTGCAATGGCTTTGGAGATGGTATGAGGATAGAGGAAAGAAAAACAAGTAAAATGAAAGAATAGAAAATGTATTCCTCAGAAAGCTTGGAATGGAACCACCATTTGACCCAGCTATCCCACTCCTTGGCCTATACCCAAAGGACTTAAAATCAGCATACTACAGAGATACAGCCACATCAATGTTCATAGCTGCTCAATTCACCATAGCCAGATTGTGGAACCAACCTAGATGCACTTCCCGTTGAGGAATGGATAAAGAAACTGTGGCATATATATACAATGGAATATTACTCCACCATGAAGAATGATAAAATTATGGCATTTGAAGGCAAATGGATGAAATTGGAGAATATCATGCTAAGTGAGATAAGCCAATCTCAAAAAACTAAAGGACGAATGATCTCGCTGATAAGCGGATGAGGACATATAATGGGGAGAAGGAGGTGTTAGCGTTAGGGTTAGGGTTAGGTTTAGGGTTAGGGATGAGGAGGGTGGTAAGAATGGAGGAAGGAAGGACTGTATAGAGGAAAAAGAGGGGTGGGAGGGGTGGGAGGGGTGGGGGGGAAGGAAAAAAATAACAATGAATCAAAAAACATTGCCCTATGTAAATTTATGATTTTTAATTTTAAAAAAAGGGAAGAAAAGAATAGAAAATGTAAGGACTTATTATATTCTAAGAAAATTAAATAATTCACCTGGAGGGCTCAGAGTATCTGAGAATCAGGCAGCACATGGGATTTGAAGGTTAGTTTCCTCACAATCAATATTTAAGGAATAGGGGTGGAAACACTTCAAACCATACATAATAAAATACTATAGGCCCAATAGTTAACTATTATATTAATAAGCTTAACATGTAATTTGTCTGTAATGATCAGTTCTAACTTGGCTAAAATGTATTTCCTTGATCTTCATTAATGGTGAGTATTTTATGCCTAGAATCAAGTTAAAATTTATCAGAATTTAGGCCCCATAAGAATACTATAAAGGCATAACCTTTATAGTTCAATTTGCTTGTTCAGTACTTTGCCTTTCTAAAATTACACCCTCATATCAGTCTTCATTTAATTGTTTTCCCCATAGATCCCGGGCTCTTGCAGCCATATTTTGTTCCAGCACTTGCTTTCACCTTCTGATTATAGTGTTATAAGTCACAGCAAACATACTTACAGATGCTCCCCACAGTATAGGAGTAAGGGTCTCACACAGGCACAGTGAAGGAGGAGCAACTCTCAGTACCTTCATAACACAGAGTAAGATAGATCTGCACATCAATTAATAATTAATTACTAATTATATATAAATAATTGGAAAAATGGAACCAAAGCCTTTGTACAAGAATACACCATACGGTCCTAAATCAGTGAAGAAACTGATTCCAAGGATCTTAAACTGATACACAGTAAAGAATCCTGCATATGGATGATACAGTGCACCTAAACTTGACTTATTAGCAACTATATTTTTAAAGATCTAAATAGGTACTTTGTGTATTGACTTATAAAATCTCAAATTCAAAATGAAAGACTATACCCAAACCATATGGAGAAATCTGCTCAAAACAGTTTTTCTCCTCACACATGCCAGTTTGGTGAAGCTACAGCCTACAGCCTACAGCCTTTTGGCCTTTTTCACTTATTGGGTTTCCTTTCTTTAGTTATTTAGAGAAAATATTTGTAAAAGGCACGTTCTTACATATCATAAGTGATCTCTCATCTGCATCCAATAAAGAAGAAAGCATAATGTTCTGGAACTCACTACTTAATACACATAAATCACCATTATATCTATTTAGAATGAGGGATTCATAAGCTTGATGGGAGGAATTTCCCAATTAAAAGAGCATATTCAATGGTTGAGATAGAAAAGAAGTTTAGAAGCTTTTAATCACATCATAAGCTGCTTAAGGGTATGTTACCTGGAATCCACAGATCCCCAAAAGTACCTGGAATAAAATTTGAGGTGTTTATGAATTTGAATAGAAACAATAATATATCTTTATTTCCACTTACTTTGATTGAAATACACTATTTTCCAGTTATGAATATAACAATAAGCCATAATAATATTAGCAGTATCAATGACATGACCAAAAAATCACTGATTATTCTTATTATATTATAATTGCTATGGAAGTTTCAAAATATCATTTGTATTCCTCATTAATTCAGTATTATGATAATTTGATGTTCTGCCACTAGATCATATTATTTAACATGCTAATTATCATATCACAATTTTTTAAAATTTCCATTAGTGAATTTTAATATCACTTCAACCCTATGTTTTTCTATGTATTAAAAATTATACTGTGCAAAATATAACCATAAACTTAACTAGCATACCAAAGAAATTTTTGGTTCAGATTACATGTAACATACCCTTTACTGAAGTAGCTAGCCAGCCTTCTAGTCCACTCTAATTGTGAATTTTACAAACTGTTCATTATGACACCTTAATGTTCTGTTATAATTGAGAGTTTATACAACACTCTTCAATGCATATTGTGGTTCTAAACATTTTTTAGCAAGACTAGTGGAATGGTCCATGGGAATGATCCACCCAAGGTGCCAACAAGAAAGAATGACATTTTTTTTTTTTTTGCAGAGAATTTAAAACTACAATAAAATCAATTAAATATGACCCCACTTGCTGTTTTCACCATCCCTTGGCAATTTGAAACAATACGACAATAAAATATTCAAAAAATACTCTCATCCTAAAGTAATTTTTTTCTATTGCTGATCAATATCTGCAATTATAATTGCTTCCATTATTGTTGCTGCAATTTAGTGTGTAATTGAAGCATTTTTTCCATTAAAAGTTATTCAGATCCTACTAAGTGCTAATGGTATAGCTGGAAGCTGAAAATCAGTGCATATTTTTATTCTAATCCTTAAGTAAACAGGGTATTCAACAGGGAGGTTAATATGAAACACAACCAATTATAGAAGTAGATCCTCAACATACTAGAGTAACTGGTAGCGAACTAAGCTACATACATCCATTTCAAAATGAAGTGTATAATAGTTCAGAAATGTCCAAACTCACTTTGATTTAATTCATGATTCTATTTCCTATGATCTTTGAAATTCCTGTATTTAATAGTTGATTCGCTATTTTAAAATGTTTCTATGTGAGAATAAAGATTTTTAAAAGGAAATGGAGTTACTTCGGTCATTCTTTTGGAATATTTATTTATTTCATGAATATTACTGAAAATAATTTTGTCATATAAAAAAGGTATATTAAAAACAATTGACTTGAAGCGTCAAATGTATGACTTACCACAGTGAGTTCTACAATTTCTGTAGTTATTATCTTCCCGTCTTTTTCTAGATGCTGAGAATGTGTTTAAAATCACAGTAATTGAAAAGTAGAACCTCGGATATAGCACAACTTCTTATTTGCTAGGCTAGCCTTCTTGTGTTTACTCAAGATGCTAATTGTCTCATGGAAAAAGCATTTTGTGGTCAAATAAGTCTAGAAGATGCTAGATGAAACAAATTACTACAGAATTTAAGCATCTTTTACATAATTACGCTTTTCAAAACTCTAAGGAGTGGGTGGTTCTTCACAAACTTATTTAAACTACAATTTGTTCCATTTTCCAAGAAACAGTTCCTAAATCTAGTTTAGCATCATGCATTAAAAAAAACAAAAGATTCTTTTTAAAGTTCATGTGCTAAAACTTCCTGAAGTTAGGTTTAGATATATTTCACTAGATAACACTACCTGACATTCATTAAGAACTTACCTTGGACTTTTTAAAGAAGTTTGCATTTGTGTCTTTATTCCATCCGTACCTAAGCAGCTGTGATTGACATTTTTATATGCTCTAAATTTTTTAAATGAGGGAAAAGAGGAATATTAAAGAGAAAGAACTTTTCAAATGTCAGAGAAAAATAAAAGCAAAAACATGATTGCAACTTAGAGCTTCAGTATACTTCACAGATCTTGCATTTTATTTCAAATTCTATGATGCTTGATGCTACTTAAACATTTTCTTAAGGCCTACAGTCATTTAGAGGCACACTCATATGAGTGATTCCTTATTACCACTTTGGGGCTTCTGCATATTGAAGAATTGTCCTCTCTTCAAATATGTAAGTGGATATAAAACAAATAAGAGCTTGAGGCTATTCATTTTTACTAGCATCCTTAAACACATCACCTAAAATAGTAATAATTCACAATATTTTTGTTCATATTAATATTTTTAAGATAAAATTCTTCATAAACTATTAAATACTTCACACATATGACTTGCCATTCATTCATTTAACTGTTTTCAGGACCAACACATATTTTCTAAGCACCAAAATAACTGCATTTTAGATAATAGGAAGATGGTATTCAATAAGAAATACTTAATACAGTCCTTGATAGAAAATGTGAATGTTTTTCTGTTTACTGATTGTGCTGTCCTTAAGTTAGTTCAGACTCTGGTTCTAAACGGAGTGTATTAGTATCTTTGGGCTACTGTAACAAATTACCATGAACTTTGTGGCTTAAAACAACTGAAAATTATTGTCTCACAGTTCTAGAGATCAGAAGTCCAAACTGAGGTGTAAGCAGAGTTGGTTCCCTCGGAGTCTCTGAAAAAGGGAATCTGTTTCATGACTCTTTCCCAACTTCTGGTAGCTGCAGGCTACAAGTGTCATGCTTTGGTGTGAGTTGCATTCCTTTCCTGCCTCAGTCTTCACATGACTTTCCTGTCTGTTCATACCAAATATTCTACTTCTCTTATGATATTAGTTACTATATTTAGGGTCCAATCTAATTAAATTTGCAATTATTCTATTTCTATATAAAATCTCATTCACAGGTACCAGAGGTTAGGACATGGACAAAGGTTTTTGCAAAATAAATTCTACCCAGTACAGAGAAACATTTTGAATTGTTTATCAACTTACACCTTGAAGACTCTACCATTTTCATTCTTACTCCCTACCACCTTCTCCTTATCTGACTAAAACCTAGTTTTTCTTTTAATCTTCATTTTAAAAAGTCTCTTTCCAGACTTCTCTAACCCCAAATCTAGAGTAAAAAAACCAACCACCATGAGTTCTAAGTCATCAAACTGTAATATTTGTAATTAGTTTTTTAATTGTTGTCTGCTCTACAAAGACTATAAGCTTTGTTTTTGCAGGAACCAGATCATATCAATCTTCCTTGTAATAAACTTAAAATCAGACTCAAATGGAGGCTCAATCAACCATTAGTCATTTGTTTGAATTTTTGTGACATTGTTTAAAATACATTTGTATTTCTGAATCTGAATTACCTGAATTATGATATCAATATCAACATTCATTCATTACTAAATGCCTTAGGCAGTATACAGTATATGTAAGTATACATGATATTTTAGTTGTTTTCCCTTACAACAAACATGTAAAATACATATCCATTTAATAAATAGGAAAACTAAGAGTACATGCAAGTGGCTCCTATATTTATTCATCATTTTTCATAAATCGGATGTTTAACTTTATTCAACAATTAGGGCAAACCCAAGAAACACTTTCTCTTGAGCTTTGGTAGATTCTGATTTTTGATTTTGTAGTCCCACCACCATCCTGGTCTCTAATCAATTTACTAAAGCTAATCAATGTATTATGTATGCTTCTGCAACACTAATGTATCTATTTGATTTTTGTACCACCTAATTTTTCTATTACATAATTTCCAGTAATATTCCTTGATAATTTACATATTCAGTCTTTAAAGTTTTCCTGTTTTTAACAGGTGTCCAACCACTTATGGCTAATTTTTGCATTGTCGTGTCCACATTTGCTGTGTTCTGTTTTACCACACTATTTTGTCTTGTAAGTAGATTTTAATTAATTCCTGAGAGCCTGATAACGTTTTTATGAAATTCACATACATAATCTCATTCACAACACTCCTATCAAACAGAGGAAAAGGTCAAGATAATTAACATTTGTTGTACTTCTATACTTTATCTTTGTTGAATTATGTTTTAATCCTCAAAATGACCCAAACTGAGATCAGGGAAGTAAACAGTCTTCCCCCAGCACAGTCAGCAAAAGACTGACATGGGTTTAATTACAGTGCGTCCTAATTTAATTCTGAATTCACCCCACGATATACTTACTCCTCAGAGGAGGGAGCTGGTCATTCTTACCTTTTCCCAGGACATTCTTATTGTAGGTACTCAGTAAATGAGTGTTGCTTTCCTTTATGCTGTTTCTATTTGAACTCTACTTTGCTCATTTATTTTTTTAATTTTTCTTGCTCAAACTTGCCACCTTATCAACCTAAATAACAGAGACTCTCAAAGTTAATGAGTTTATTTTGGAGTAGGATGGCAATGGGGATAGGTATGACATAGTAAGCCATGAGCACATTCAATGAAGGTGAGACAGGGGAAAGATTTTCAAGGCACAATGAGTGGGGTCGCATAAAATATTTTGAAATAATAACCCTTAAATATAAGAATCAATTATAAGGATGGCATTAGCCCAAAGTAGGGCACACAATAAGGCAAGAGAACCCTGCAGAAGTATTAACGGATGTGTAAGGTTGCAGCGGCCTTCGTGCAAGGCTGTGGTTCTGGCAGAGACTTTACTGCATGCCTTGTTATCAGGCATTGGTGCATGAGAGCCCCTCCTTCATGATCTCCAGCTCTATTTATTATTCTTTTATTAGAGCTTGACCCAAGTGATTCCCTTTCAATTCTAACAATTTTTCCAACTTAAAAATCTTTCCCTTGAATACTGAGGTTGTACCTCTAATAACAAGGCATATTAAACTACTGTGAATTAAGGGGCAGGATCAGTGGGCTTTAAGTACATGCCCTCTGAAACGGACTGTTCAAATCCTGTGGTGTCATGTGACTTAGAAAAGTCACTTCTTCACACCTCAGTGTCCTCATATGGAAATTATTGGTAATCATAGCATGCACTTCATAAGATTGCTACCAGGATTAAGTGAGCAATTGTGAGTTTCAGTATACTTATAACAGTGTTTGACACAATATATCTATTTTTTATATAAATATATTCAGGATCAGGCACTGTCATTGCTGGGGCACAGTGAATAAAATCTATAGAGTCCTTGTTTTCTTAGAACTTTTATTTCGACACTTAAAAGTTACTGAGTGGTATCATTATAAATTTGATTTTAAGAGTTCTAGATATGTCAGTTTTCAATGTTTTTATCTTCTAGAAATAGTAAAGTGGTCCAAATTTTGGTCCAACGAGTGCTTAGCACATTGAGAGCTGTGTGACAGGAATTCAATAAATCCTTTGACGGTTTGTGCTGGTGCCATGTAAAATGAAGGTTTAGAATCATAGTCTAATAGAAGTTGTGCAGGACGGTATCCCTTGTCAAAACCCCTGCCCCAGGATCTGCTTGCGTACTTCTGGGGACTGTGCTGTGGCAGAGAAATGCCTTCCATTTTCAAGCAGTGCTGCCTTCCTCAGACACAGCAAATACTTGTCATCAGGCCATCACAGATTTTCCCAGTAAGTCCATGCATCTCTTCTATGAACCATGTCTTTAAATATGGGGCTGGTGGTTTTAGCCATTCATCTGTTCATCTTGTGTTTCTTTTTATGGCAAAGTGATTCTCATACCTTAATCTTTTCTCATATCCTAATTTCCATCTTCCTTATCAGTCAGAGCAACTTTCCTATGGAGGGGTAGATACATATATCCTGAAGAATATATGTGTATATATATTATATGGAGTGCACTATTTCCAAAGGCAGATATTGACATCGAAGTAATAAAAATAGTGTTATTGTATTCTTCTGAATAATCAATGAAACACTTTTTAAATAAATTGATATTTTCCAAATACTTCCTCATTATGCCACTGCCCCCCCCCCCCGCCTTGAGTGCACCATGTCTGAGATACTTCATTGCTCCAAGGTCTAACTTATTGAAAAACATAAGTAAGATCCACTTGACTCCACTAATTATATGGAAACATCAGGCTCCTTGCCTACAGATATAATATATTACCCAATAGAACTCTTCTTGTAATTCAACAATAATTATTGAACTTCATTGTACTCCTAAATAAAGGTTGATCATTCAGCTTGTGAAATGAGCTGTATAGATTTCTTTGTCATTAGTTAAAGGGACAACTCTATCAGGCTCTGTGGGTATAATTTGTCTTATAAGAAATAAAAAATATCCAGAACTTAAATACAGGAAAAATAATGACACCACACAAATAGTCACATGAGTTCTTGAACTAAGATGCATTTGACCATTTGGATAATCATGCTGAAAAAAATTATTTGGTTAAAGGAAGCCATAGATTGTTTAAAATGTCATTAATTATAGTGTGGATTTTAAAAATCCAAATCCATGCTTTTATAAATATATTCTTATATATTTATATATATTCATTATATATGTATTATATATTCACATTATATATTACATATATACACACACATATATGTATATATTCACAGCCTTCAGCAAAGACAATCTTTTCATCACACACAGGAAAACAATGATATTTTCAGAGAGGATTGAGGGTGAAACTCAACATTTTTAATTTTAGCCACAAGTCTGGTTTTTTTCAAAGCAGATTGACAATAATGATACCTATTCATTATCACACAGAACAACTAGAATTGTTCAAAACCAGATTACAAAATGAAAGAGAAATTTAACTATCTTTATTGTAGTTTATTCTTAGAAGCTGGTAATTTTCTCAAGGAAAATTAATGTAGAAGTAAAAAATCCCATTACTTTCATATGATAATAATAGAAGTCCTCCATTCATTTAATATACAATCCAGGACTTCAACTCTTTGCTTATTTAAGAATTTTTGGATGTGTGAAGAAATATTCTTTAATGTCTGGAGTGAATTTAATCAGATAATTATTTTTAGCAAATGACCCTACACATTACAATGAGAAAAATCCTTTTAAAATATTTTAGATACAGTATAAAGTGAGGGTCATAGTGAACTTAGTAGGCCATGATAGTTGAGAATTACTGGTAAATAATAATAATAAAAACACAAAGAATTAAATAAAATGAATCCCAAATCCCTGGACAGATACGTTGCATCCATTAATTAAGTTAATGTTTCATTTCACATAAGAATAATATATTATTTGAGAATTAAAGAAGTTTTAGTCAGCTTTTCATCCCTGTGTGAAATACCTGAGAAAACTCAAAAAGGAAGAGTCATTTTGACTCATGGTTTCAGAGGTTGCAGTCTAAGTTCTGTGGCTCCATTGCTTGGGGCCTGGAGGAAGGGTGAGGTAGAGCAAAGATGCTCACTCCATGGCTGCAGAGAACAGACAGAGAAAGAAAGGAAGGAGCCAAGGGCAAGATACAGTCCCCCGTTTGCTGACAAAACACACAAAAAAATTAAAGACAAAAATCCATAGCCAACAAAATAAAGGTGATCATCACTTAGAAAATGAAATTTGAACAAGTGACAGTATTTGAAAATATCTTATTTTGTGATAATTCTGAATGGAGATAGAAGATCCATATGATGATCCAGAAAATCCATTGTTAAAGGTGAATATTAGGATCATTCCTTCATTTATGGTAAATGTCCCTGTTATACACAGGGATGTGTTAATAATGCTGTGTTACTAATAACACAATGTTTTCACAGAAAGTGAATGGTTCAGCAACTTAACAAGCACACTGAATTCCATGTATTTATTATTATAAATAGAATTCAAGTTTAACCAGGAATGCCCTAAGGAGTTACTTTCTGGACTGCAAGGAACGTGTCACACATTCTTTAAGGATTAAGAACTTTGTCTCCTCTCTGCTTTCTATTGCCACAGAGGTGCCATGAGTCTACAGCTGCCCAGTGACTTGATGTATAATTAAAGCCAGAAGAAATGCTGGAGGATTAAAGACCTGTGCAGGGCCCCTGCACATAGGGATAGAATTTATGGCTTCTTGCTATAAACTTTTCACCCAAAATATTGATCACAATCATTCCTTCAAAAATCATACCACCCAAGTAACAATGACAATGAAAAGATACTTTGGAAGTCATCAGAATTAAAACCTTTGTGTTATAAAGGACTCCATTAAGAAAGTGAAAAGACAATACCAATAATGGTAGACAAAGTTGTGAATCAGGTATCTAACACAGGACTTATATCAGAAAACATAAAGAATGCTTGCAATTCACAATGCTATTAAAAATGAACAAAAGATTTGAAGACATTTCTCTAAAGAAGATATGCAATAGCCAATAATCACATGTAAACAAATGGTGAGAAACTTCAATAGCCATTAGGAAATTATAAATCAAAACCAAAATGAGATCCCACTTCACACATACCAGGTTGAAAAAGATTAGGTAATAACAAGCATTTGTGAGAATGTTAAGAAATTGTAACACACTGACAGAAGGAATGTAAACATAGTGCAGTCACTTTAGAAAACATTTTTGACAGTTCCTCAATAAACATAGCTGGGTGCCCTGGTGCACACCTGTAATCCTAGCTACTTAGGAAGCTGAAGCAGGAGAATCTTGAGTTCAAAGCCAGCCTCAGCAACTTAGTGAGGCCCTCAGCAACATAGTGAGACTCTGTGCTGAAAAACATAAAAAAGGGTGGGGATGTGGCTCAGTGATTGGCTCTAGGTTCAATCCTGATACCAAAAATTAATAAAAAGTTAAACAAAGGTTTTAACCTTGCTAAACACATACGCAGTTAAACTCTCCTAGATACATATATTCAAGAGAAATTAAACATTTTTTTTTGTTTCACACAAAACCTTGTACACAAATAGTTTTAGCAACATAATTCATAATAGCAAAAAAAGTAGAAGTAACTCGATTTTCAATCAATTACTGAATGAATAAAGAAAGCATTTCATAGACAAACTATATTTCTTGGACCAAAATATTAATGTAAGACCTGGTTGATATATAGGCTATGACATGAATGAAACTTAAAAACATTGTATTAAGAAAAAGAGGTCAGTTGTGAAAAGAACTAACAATTAATTATATAATTTCTTTCATATAAAAATTGTACAAGAGGCAAATTTATAAAGGAAAGTGAACTCATGGTTACCTAGTTCCAGTGGAGTCAGAAGGAATAAAGTGATGGTTAACCAATTTGGACCCTTTTAACTTGCAAAAACTGATCTAAAATCGAATGAAATGATGGTTGAGCAATTCATATAATAAATATAATAAATAAATAAATATAATTAAAAACCATCAAGTTGTATACTTTATGATAAACATCTACATGCAAATATTAATACAATTATTTCATTATTCCTTTGATGAAATCAAGTATTATGTACAGCAACTCACCAGAAAAAGATATGGGGGGGGGGGTTGTATTATTTGAGTGGTGGTTTATTTTATTGCAGTTACTTGGAAAGATTTTCAGAGGAAATAGACAATAGAAAAAAAAGACAACATGTGAAGAACATTCTCCAACAGACAGAAAATACCATGCAAATAAACTATCTAACTTATATGAATAAATTATGCTTTATAACAGTTTATAGATGGATCACAAATCATTCTAAAGTAAGAATTAGTGCATCTATGTGTACTGTATGCCATACATGTGAATTATAATATAGATTTCATTTTCAGTGGTGACATAACATACCTCTGGTTTTATTTATTTAGTCACTCATTCATTCTTTCTTTTTTGGGGATGGTAGATACCAGGGACTGAACTCAGGGGTACATAGCCACTAAGCCATATCCCCAGCCCTATTTTTTGTATTTTATTTAGAGGCAGTGTCTCACTGAGTTGCTTAGCGCCTCATTTTTGCTGAGGCTGGCTTTGAACCTGGGATTATAGGCAGGCACAACCACACCAGCTCATTCTTAACACTCTGGGTTATCATATCTACCTACATGATTAGATTTGACAAGTACAAAAAAAATGCAAGAAGATTAAAGTATGGATCCTGTTTTCAAACTGTCAGGCAAACTTCAAACATATGCAAATATCCTTGTTACCCTGAAGAAAACTTACATTTGAACAGCTGTGTATTTTTTATGGTGTTTCACAGGTAATTTTATTTTCTCTCCAAACATGCTTCATTATCTAGTAATTCTACAAAGCTGTTTGAAATTATGTGCCTTTTTAAAGATTATATGCCATGTCAATGTATGAATATGCCACAATGAATTATATATTATAATATATATTATTTTACTTAACAGAATACTTTGCTGTTTGATA
This sequence comes from Sciurus vulgaris, assembly GCF_902686455.1. Lineage (NCBI taxonomy): Eukaryota > Metazoa > Chordata > Mammalia > Rodentia > Sciuridae > Sciurus > Sciurus vulgaris. Next base: position 33,016,420 of record NC_136470.1, on the reverse strand, counting down.
TAATTTATTTAACTATAACCTTATTTTTTACCTTTATAGTTGTCAGTTTGCACTTAATATATAAGCTTCATATTAAAATTTATATTCAATTTTTTTTGCTTATTTTGTGTTACTTTTAGGGTAAATTTTTACTCGATAAGTCTCCCCCTTTTATATAAAGTATAGAAGAATTTTCAAGTCTTTTGAAAGTTTCTTATTTTTTCACAATTCTTTTCAATGTATATATATGTATTTACAACATCAAAATGGTAAATAAGGTTTAACTTCACATTACTATTGCTGCTGTTGTAAGTTCCTTAGTTCCAAGAATGAATGTTTTCTGGTTATTCATTGCTGTACAAAAAACTAACTTAAAAATTTAGTCGCCGAATGCAAATATTTCATTGTAACTCATACTTCATAAGAAAGGGATTCAGACAGGGCTTGGCTAGATGATTCTTCTAGTCCAATTGATGTTGACTGCAGTCACTCAGTGGTGTTCCCTTGGCAGCTGGGCTGAAGGGACATGAATGAGAGGCCAGATGGCTGACTTCATTCCCATGCATGGAGACTTGACAGGCAGCTAGAATGATGTGCTTAAATATGTCTTTTTCCTCTTCTGTTATTTTTAGGGTCACTTCTTGTGGTGTCTCCCTAGCAGTTATCAGATGTCTTATAATGAAACTCAAAATCTGAAAGGGCAAAGTGGGGACGAAAAGGATAGTCCCAGAACTAGCAATCTTTCTTTTTTGCCCTATCTATTGGTCAAGGTAACACAAACCAGCCCAGATACCAGAGAAGGGAAATAGACTCCCATTGTGAGAAAATTTCAAAGAATTTATGACCACCTTAGTCAACCACATGATGATTCTCTAAATGTCAAAAAAATAGATTTTTGTCTAACATTTAGCTCAACAATAGTTGTCAGATTAAAACCCTTTTTATTATTTTATTTCAATGAAGTGATTCCTTATAATGCTTTGTATCTCTGATCAACTTAATTACAATTTTATTACTTCTGTATTGATTTCACTATAGCTAAGTCAAGCAGACATGCAATTAGTATTTTTTTAATCATCAGATTTACATATGCTATAGCAACCAAAGCAGGCAGGATTGTATGTTAGTCATTAAGGAATTGTTCTCATTAGGATGAAAAGAGGCTAAATTTACATGTTCTTGTTGGCTCAGAAAAATAGGTATAATTTTAAGTGCTTTATCTGCTGCTGTATTTTGATTAGTCTCTCAGATCTATAAATATTCTTAATTCAAGGATCATTAGACTGCCATACAAAAGAATCTGAGATAACCCTCATTTTGTCTCTTTTGTTTGCATAAGCATTTTCTTTATTGCTGTAAATTTATTATGCAATCACATCAGAATACTACTTAAAATATATTTAACTTATAAAAGCTTTTCTTCCAATTTAGAGAGCATTTGTGAGATTTTCTGCTTTGGGCCACATGTTGTATGGTAATTTAAAACATATTTGAATATTTACTATCAGTGTTACTGCAGAATCACCATATATATTAAGGGCAAAAACTCTCAGCAATTGGGGATGCACATTAAACATATCAATTTAAATCTAAATTATCAGCAGTCCTCTTCCTTTCTAGCCTGGCACATCTTTTAAGTGAATGATAGTTGGCCAGGAATTGAGATATTGTTTACTATTCTAAATTTATAACTCCAAATACATGCTTAATTTCATTTTTTCTTTTTTAAATCCTGTGCACTACTTATGATTTTTCACCTAAGACATATAATTATAAAAACCTAGACCTATTAAGTTTACTAAGCTTACTAATGCATCTTTATTCAGTTTCAAGTTTTCATATTATTTTATTGTTTATTAACAGAATTATGAAAAAATGAATTCACCAACATTTGCTTTTTGCCCAGCTGCCAGCTTCTGCTTCACTTTATTTGAAATTTTATTCCTATTAACACCTTATGAAACAAATTATAAACAAATTATATACATAATGAACTATACATAACAATGCATTACATATATAACATTCCTAAAATGTAGATCATTTTATTGTAGATTTATTATGAAAATCTATATAGTCTTTCATTGTCTGAAAAGATATCTGGAATAATTTATAGTTCACTTCTAAATTGAACTAGCTCATTTCAGCAAGTTTTTTTCTTTTTTCTGTTTTTTTTTTTTTTTTAATTGATTTGTAGAAGAGTGAAACTATACCCCTATGACCCCATATAGACATTAACTCAAAGTGGATGCAAGTTCTTTTTTTCTGATTAAAATATTATGTTTAACCTACATTATTTTCAGATAAAAAAAAGAAGGATAAATTAATAAATATTGAGAGACAAATGAAGCCCTCAATAAAGAATTGGTAAATCTCAATAAACACAGTATTTTTTGCGTGTAATCTCTCCTTGTTGTCCTAATCCATGATTTACCAGAACTAATTTCATTAATCTGTTGGCAACACCTACAGTAAATTCAAAGCAAATACAAAAGATATAGAGTTACACAACATGGTTGGCCCTTCAAAAATCATACACCTTGATTTTCTATAGACAAATCATTTTCAAGGTTTATTGTGTTACCATGAGTCAGTTCATGATACCTATTACTCAAAAAATTATGTTTATGAGATAACTGTTCATGTTCATTAAAGGACTATAAAATAGTGAAGAAAAAACATGCTCAGGAGATCATTTAACATAGGGATATTATCTCTTAAGGAAGGTATATGTTTTTTTCCAATTATTAAAGTACAAATGGGATATGTATTGACAATAATGTGCTTCAAGGAATTACTGACATAATCAGAGGTAAAGGACTTCAGTCTCATCGTTTGAAAGCTTTTGCTGTTAGTAGAAAGTTGTACATAGTTTTATAGGACAATGACATTTAAACTTTTAGGTTTTAGCTATTTTAGCTTCAAATCATAATTTATTCCCTAGTAAACATAGTTCAAAGAATTTTGTTTGGATTTTAATTTTACATTTGCTTTCTTCCTTTGAAAGTGTCACTCTGACAAACTACATAAATATCCCTTTTCCTGGTTTATATTAGGATCATTTTATTTGTATTGATTGATATTGAAAAGTGTTTCATTTTCATATTAAAATATTATATTTTGTTTTATTTTAATATTTCTCTAGTTTGTGTCTTGTTTACAAGTTCCTACCAACCTCCCTATTTTTTTCCTCGGATATTGGTGCCTTTCTTCTGTATGTGTGGGTTTTGTTGTTTTGTTTTATTTTGTTTGCAGTGTGGGGATTGACCTGAGGACTGTGCACGTGCTAGGAAGGTGCTCTAATGCTGAGCTGAATCCGCAGCCCTTTTAAAATTTTTACTTTGTTTTGAGACAGGGTCTGACTAAATTGCCAAGAATGGCCTCACATTTGGGATCCTCTCATCTCAGCCTCCTGAGTAGCTGGGATGCGCCACTGCCCTCAGTGCATTTTTTTCTTTTAAACAAATTAAATCTTTAATTTTGGGTGATTATTTTTGAAGAGTTATATTTCTCTAGTCCTGTGGATATTGATACTGTAATCTTGAAGATACTTCTATCCTCTTATCTATCCTTTTTCAAGCAACCCTTCAGAGCTGTTCACACTCACTAATGGAGAGCAAGACATGCTGGTGAGAAAGCATGGGCAAGGGAGGAACATTCTTGTGCAAAAGTCTCTGCACTGTCTTATCTTCCACCCAAGTTCTTGTGAGGTCAGCTCTCTCTGCCCATTAGCCTTACCTTACCTCTAGCACTGATTAATTTGCATTGTGCTGCTGAAGAGATGGTTATGATTATCTTATATTTTGTCACTTTAACTGGTTTATACCCATTAATTTCATATTCTTCTATGTGTAATAATAAAAAAGTATACTATTAGACTAATATACAGAAATTTAATTAGGTAGAAAAAACTTCATGTCATTTCTCATTATACTTTTTTTGGAACAATGTAACTCAACTTTCTACAGCAATCAACAAACAATGGTTAAAAATAGGAGGTAGCATAATAATATGGACCTAGTGACATACAGCTTTTTCCTTCTATAGAAACAGGCTTTTAACTCTTCCACCCCTTGACATGCTGAGTCTTTTGCTGCCCCTGAAGTAGTTTTGTATGACACTCTCTAAGTTTTAGGTAAAACAGTGACTTTCTTGTTTCTCATTCAAATTTTTTATGTTTTTCACTGAGGTAAGGTAGACTGCATGTTAAGTCAATGGATTAAGCAGGAGTCTTCTGAGAAATGCTTAAAATTTCATCATCAAAGGACCTTTTGATTAAATAGCTGTAAAGGACCAAATGATCTGACAGATGCTGTGTTAATTTCCAAGGTCGTTTTATTTTCCATGAAAGCTTTCAATTAATACCTCTCCTTTCAATAAGGGTGATAGGAATAAAGGGTATCACATCAGAAGAAACCAAGGATAGAACTTACAGTCAGCAGGTCTCAGTACATAGTGCTATGGCACACACACACACACACACACACACACACACAAACCACAAACAAACAACAAAATAAACCGCTTCTTTGGATACAAGGAGCTTAACACTGACTACAGCTGCCCAACAAATGGTGTATCAAGAACAAATAGAAATCATATGAATGTAGGCGTAGAGCTATCAGGCTTTCTTCATTTCTACCATACAGAAGGAAGCATGAAGTCTTTGGACATTTTGCAGAATGTCATGATTCATATTCAGTCATCACCCTTAAAGGTACATCTACATCATACTCAAATGCTGTTTCTTGTTTTAATATTTGAAACTTATTCATTATTACTGCACTAGCAACAGCAAAGGAAAGCACATTATTAGACTAAATATTTCAAAAATTGCATTACATACATAGAGAAATAGGGAGTGCCCCTCTGTACAATAGAATTTGGAGGTTCGATTTGAATAAGTCATGAATTGAATAGTTCTCCCCTATGTCTATAATCAAAATGTAGAAAAATTACTCACAGCCCTACCTCTGAGGTAATTACAATGATAAACTTACGGGAATTATAGGTGAGTATTTAAAATCCTCTTTAAAGCACTTCAGTACTAAAATATTTCATCAGGATCTTAGAGGCTGTTTTAAATGAATACAAAATTACAAAATTACTCTTAGCATCTCTCCTGAAATGCACCTTACTATTATGACATTTTACTTAAAAAAAAATGTCAAATTTCTAGTCCTGCAAAAAAATTATTCAGGAAATGGCAGAACACTCAAGCCATCTGGTCCATAATAAGCTGTATTAAGTGAAAACTGAAGATTGATGTTAAATGTTGCACTTCACCTATTTCACAGAGGTGAGTGTTAAATCTCATAGTCTAGCTTCAGGCCCTACTTTTTGTGTTATAATGAGTCATTCTAAAGAGCAACACTGCTTGTTCTGTTACCAGAGACTTTCTGTGTGCATATTTTAGCCTTTTTTATAAGGTGTGAATTGAAACTCAACTCGCTGAGAAGTTTTTAATAACTTCAACCAATTAGGTAATAAGAAAAGATATTCAGAGTGAGCGTATTAAACTGTAATCCCTCTTGCAAAGTAAGATACTTAGAATGTTCCCTGAGAAAATCTTGCCAACCTTTGAAAACTAGTTTTCCTGACTTTCCCAGGGGTGTCTACCTAGCCAACTCAAAAGTCAAAGCCTAGGGAAAGGCCAGTCTGATTTCCCATATGTTAAGCAACAAATTCTGTATTTTATTCCATTTCTGATGCTCCATTAGTGCAATCTGGGCTTTGCTACTTCCTGAAGCATATTTTAATTGAAGCCTTTCATCTGATTTTGGAAAAGTCAGTCTTTACATTGAAACTAAAGATATAAAGGTAGAAAATAGGTGAGATTAATGGCTATGAGAGAAGTTCATTTAAAATTGGATAAGTGAAAAAAACAAGAGTTTGAGAACAAATTATCCAGGAAGCTACCTGGAAATTTTCTCAGGCCTTAGTTCATAGAGATAAATTAATGTCCAACTATTTTTGTCCCAATTTTTATTCATTCTTTGCCTTTGAATGACATCTTTTTATCTCATGTTAAAAATATTACTTGGGATTCTATGCTGGTCTGTCCACTGAAGGACAGTGTGAAATGAATTACTTCTATATGTCTGATATTCTGATATGTGCAATTTTATTTTTTCCTTCAGTTTATGACTATAAATCACAGCTCATGTCAAGTGTAGTAAGTTTCCCTTGTTAACATGAAGCAGAGAAACTGAATGAACAATCATCTAAAGTTAGTATCTCTTGGTTGAAAAACATGCCATGCCAAATGAATAGAAAATGAACACTTGCAGCTTGTTTTCCTGTCTTGTTCTCAAAAAGAACAGGCTATAATGTCAGTTTGTTTCCTTCTGTAATGAAATCATTTCCAGTTACTTTTCATGTGTGTCCTTAATAATCTTTAGGACAAGCTGTGGTTAATGTTTGGGGGGAAAAGGAATAAAATTAACTAGTCTAGAACATTCCTCACAAAAATACCTTTTTCTCAAAAAGCCAATTAGACTCTGGCTGAGCGTTAGACTTCTTTTTCCCCATACTCAAATCTGACCCAAATAATACACTCCCATTTATTTACTCAAGCTAAACAAGTATAAGAGTAGTTCCTAACACAACAGAAAAGTCTAGAAGAGACTGAGTAGCTGGAATCAGCATTCACTGTAAAAGCAATCTCCCACTTCTGCTATTGTCTGGTTCTTCTCCATGACTTGTCCATCTCTTGGAGATGAACTTGCTTGTGAGATTCAGTGCAATATTTTGAACAACTGCTTTGTCTTGGCTTAGACAGTTGTTTCCTCCAAGTTTCTAATTGTGATCTGGTGGATCCCTGATGTTTCCAGCTGTGATTTATTATAGGCTTATGCATCTTATTTTTCCATCCTTAGCACTTTTGATGCGGATCTTCATTGAAATCTGAATTCAGTCAGAATCTAGAACAACTCTCCAAAGCTACTAATTCTAAAAGTCCCTGGCTCTTTCCTTGTGACTAACCAAATTTGTTCTTTCAATAATTCTCAAAATCTAGTATATGTGAGGCTTCAAAAACACAGTTTTGAATTTCAGCCTTAAAGAGTCTGTGTTCGTTTGTCTGGGTTAGTTCACAGAAATTATCATTTTGGCAAAAACGAATGATTCTATGATGTAAAAATCAGTGCTTAATAAGCATCACTCTCTTAGTATCCATATTATATTCCCTTATGTAAGGAAAATGGAAGAAGGGTTTTGGTTATGCAGTCCATCATGGTGATCAACAATATTCCAATTTGCAGTGCTAAGTCATATTTTTAATTTGATGGCACAGGTTTTGCTTAGTCTGGGTGCCCTTTAGCTAGAATCTATCTTCCCTGAGAGCATCACACAGTCTCTGTTTGCTGAGGTTTGCTTGTTTCTTTGAGAGAGATGGGTAGGTCACAGTGTGTACAATCTAGATTTGGGCACTCCAGGCAAATTCCTACCTCCTACTACTTTCCATTCTTTGGGAAATGAAGCCCAAACTCTTTCCCTCAATATATGCCTATGTGTGTATTTCTGTCTTCTTGTCTTTAATCTCCTCTGTTATTCTCTTACTCCTTTTCTATATCATTTCCCTTTCTATGTGAAACTTTTAAGATTGTAGAAAACAATAGACAGAAATGCATGTTATCAATTAATAACATCTGCTTTATATCCTACAATAAATGTCTCCCCAAAGGCTAATAACACATACCTTGGATACATGTATGGAAAGAACATAAGAGGAAGCATAAAGTGAATAAAATACATGTATATGGTAGGTTAAAATATATACATATATATATGCACACATATATATGTTTATATATATGTATATATTCCAAGTAAAAATCTAATGTTTTTTTCCTAAATAAAATTCAAACATATACTATCTCTAGCATATTAATATATGGCTTTCAGACATTAAATTTAAGTGCTTTTGTTTTTTATTTAGGTAGTGAAATGAAAGTTATAGAGAGAAACATAAGCAAAAGTAAGGTAATTTCTTCCTCTAAATTTTAAATATTGATAATAGCAAGTAAAGTATGATAATCAGTATTATACAAAAACTATAAATTGAAAGCAGATTTTATTCTGTAAAATAATGGTACACAATGCCCTGAGCACACATGACACAAGAGATAAGGCATAACCCAGAAGATCAGAGAGGTTTCTTCAGTGTTGGTCCAAAAATCAGAAGAAAGAACTGAATGGGAGTGTAAATGATGGGAAATGAAGCTAGAGAGTTGGTGGGCCCCATGTGGGCCTGCAAGACAGTTTAAAGACTTTGTATACATTTAAGAGCAGCAGGAAAGCAGTAAAGACATGTATAGTGATCGATCAACCGTGGGTTTGTATTTGATAAGCTCATCTGACTGCAGTTTTGGAAAACGGATGGAAGTGAGGTAAGGGTAAATTGGAGAGTTATGTCATCAGAGATCCTTAGACATGCCTATGATGTTGCCGAAATGAGATAAAATAAGTATATATGAAAGAAATTTAAAATACTTAAAACTACAGACTTTCATAATGATTCCATGTGGATGAGAGTGACTGATCATTTCATCATGTGGAAGTTAATGCCTACTTATTTTCTTGCTTAGTATTTTTTTTCTGGATTAAACTAGATGCAAAATGTTGTATGAAGCATATTCCTCAGGATGGTATATGCCAACATCATGACTTTCAGCAGGTTTCTTCTTTAATATGTTTTTTTCCCCTTCCATTTCTTTATATCTTCTGCAGGTATTCTTTCTAATGCCTGGTCTTAGTCAGTTTGGTCTGCTATTACAAAATACCATAGACCAAGTTTCTTAAACAAGAACAGTTCTAGAGGCTTGGAAGTCCAAGATTAAGTTTCCACAAAATCAAATGTCAGATAAGGGCCCACTTCTCAGTTTGAAGACAGCCACCTTATCTGTGTGCCCATGTGGCCTTTCCTTGGTTCATGCTCAGGAAAGAGCCTTTGTGTCTTTCTCATTCTCTTTTTATAAGGGCATTAATTCCTTCCTAAGGTCCCTAGCCTCCTGACATAATCTGACCTTCATTAACTCTCAAAGACCCCCATATGAATTTTGATAGAGGTCACATGCAGTCTATATCTTGCCCTGATTTCTATTGCTGTGTTTGAATGTATGTGTTTAGTTCACACAATTGATATAATGATGTAAATCTCATTGTTTTCTCCTATGTTTTCCACTCAATGCTGTTTTCAATCATATCACTGCTTTTATATTAATATATAGCCCACTGCTTCATCCTAAAACATGGTGTTCCATAGTAACCATCTTGACATTTAGTTATTTGAACTTCAACCCCTAAAAGCATAGATAACCCTAACCGTCCACTAAACAAAGAGAGAATATTAATATACATTTTGTTCTCTTAAAAATTGGCATAAGAATTGTTCTGTGGAAACATAGCTGGATTTAAAGCATAGAGATAGTTAAATTCACTTAATATTTCTAGAATATTTTATATAATGGCTTTAGCTCTCTATATACCTATTAGCTGTGCATGAGAGTTCTAGTTTACCTATAATTCATCTACCCATAGTATGCCTAACATCTTGGCAAGTTTATTATTTTGATAGGTGCCAAGTAGTATCTTTTGCTTAAATTAACATTGCCTTGACTATGAGAGACCTCAAAAATCTCCTCATATAGCTGTTACTCATCTGATTTCATCTTCCTGAGTCAGGCTGTTAATGATATTTGCACACTTTCCTGTGGAGTTTCCAGCATTTCCTTCATTGTTACAAATCCAATAAAAATTTCATATTGACTTTGGATATTGTAAATCTTCTGATTTTTCAGATATTATTTGTTCTATGTATATAACAAAACGTGTAATTTAAAGTTACAATAATGACATAAAAAGAAAAGAATCAAAGAATGAAAAAGGAAGGAAAATAAAATTTAGAATGCATAAATTTTGTATTGTTGAGAGAAATTCAATATATTCAATAAAAAAAATATGAAAAAACAAAGATTAGTACTAAACACTAGATGATCCGTGCAACAGACCCAGAATGATATCTGACACTGAGTCAGGATTGAGTAACTATTTTCCTTTCCTGTTTCTATAGTGTGAAAAAAGTAATTTCTAATAATTAGTGGACATATTTTGGTATTTGTCTGTCAATAAAAATAGATTGAAAATATCATAATATTATAATGTAAAATAACATGAGAATTACTCAAATTTTGACTTTCAAACATTTTTAGTTATTGTTCTCCTTTCCTATATACATTAGTAAAATGCCAGTAATATAAGAGATTAAGAATGTATTTTCTTAAAAGAATCAGGATGAGAAATTCAGTATCATATCAGCCATCAAAGTGCTTTCTTTAGCTTTGTATGCCAAATAACTTAATTTGTCAATGCACTTTTATTTGTATGGAATAGAAATCTATCTTTTCTTGCTTATGGAAAAAAAAATAGGTCTCTGATCTGGGTTGAAACATATGCTACCTCAGTTTCCCAGGTAGGTAATGAAGACATAATAATACATAATAGGATTTTTTTGAACATTGAATGTGTGCCTAGTACAGTGCTCAAAACTTTGTAGACTTCACATATCTGTGTGGTTTTAATAAGGAACTTAAATCCATTGTCAATATGAACTTTTGTTTTAAAACAAATTTCTTTTTTAAAAATGTGTGGTAGGGGTCAAATATGTTAACTATGTACTCCTCTTCAAATAATATATGACTTTGCTTTTATTGATTTGTTTCAAGAAAAATACTTAGAAACATTTTATGTATATTCTATGAATATTCAGGCATACTTTGATTTAAAAGACTCATTGATTTGTATGAATATTTCTATCATATCATCAATATATGTTCTTACCTGATTTTTATAACATGTATGCAGAATGTAGTCCCACATGTTTAATTTACAGTTCATCTATAAGTGCATTCTTCCTTAATGAACTTCTATTCCTGAATTAGTATTCAATTAATTTTATTTTCTGTTTTGATATGCTGCCAATTTACTTTACAAACAGAATACTCATTTTGGTAAATTTTACAATTTGGTACAATTTTTGAGAAAATGTAGGGTTTTCCCTAATTTGTATGTGAGAAAGGTGATACATACATTGCCGAATCTTCCAGGTAGAAATTACTGTCTTTTCAAAGGCTTAGATATAAGGATGAGAAGAGAGTCAAGAAAGAAATTGTCATTGAGCCAGTTTAATCATGGCTAATTCATGTAATCAGAATTTTTTAAAAACTACATAATTTCTCAGGCTGTCACCTGTTGATACTCTTGGTAAGCCACTTCATTTGTCCCTGCTTAATTATATAGTACCATGATTTTAAAAATCAGTATCATTCTTCTTGACATTAATAAAAGAAGAAAAAGTCCCTATGTACTGCCAGTTTGGGTATTGAGATGACATCAAGTTTATATCAAAATAAAGATAGCTAATCTGTACAGAAAGATAAACTTGCTTACCATGGTCTGGTTCTGGGATTTTCCTGCCCTGGGCCAGATGATTGCAACATAGTGAAGAACAAATAGCAAACATTCTCAACCAATCAACTTGCACTTTATCATGACCGCTAATGCTGTAAAATATTAGATTATATAAAGATACATACAAAGCACAAATAAAATACATAAATAGATTTACCAAAGAGATTGTGCAGTTACTAGGAAGGAGGGAAAGATTTAATTATAATGACATGGTCTGTGTGGAAAAAAAAAACTTCTTAGTATAGATGAATACCACTTTTATGCTCATATTGCAATCCATTTGAATCTTGAGAGCATAGGTTAGTAAAAACATCATTGCCTAATTCCAAATGCTTTTAATGTGTATGATATTGGTCAAGTTTCTTAACCCAAATTTGCCACAGTATACTTATCTTTAAGATCCAGGTAATTATAGTACCTACCATTATTCATAGGGTTGCTTAAGGGAAATTACTCAATTTACATAACATGCTGAACAGAGTACTTAACAGTTGTTATGTTATAACAACTCAATAAGTGTAATTTCTTCATCATATTACTTTATTAGTATTAGCAATCAGGGAGGAGAAGCAATAGTGGTAGTAGTAGCAGAAGAAACAAACAAGAAGCAGCACCATCAGTAATTCTGCTGTGCAGATTATCACTACAACCCAAGTAAGTTATGTTGCTATTGATAGAACAAGGTAAAAAAGAGTTCAGATGTGCTTTTTCTCCTAAATCACACATTACAATTAAGTAATTACCTAGTGGTTGGGCATAAAAGACTAAACAACCCAACCCAGTATATCCATAGCATTAGCATACTGAGGACTAGTTTTAGGTACTAGATTTATAGCTTTATATTTACAATTCTCAAGTATAATTGTTGGGTCCAAATTAACTCATGTTGTAATGAAACTAATCTTGAAAGATTTCCATTGTCTAGATTTTACATGCTAATCACTTATGGTTAAGCCTTGAGCAAATAATTAAATGAATGGAAGTTACAGCTGTGGCTTTACAGCAATGGATGTAAAGTCTGAAGAGAGGTTAAGCATTTATTTTGTTCCATCTCCATCCAAAACTTGAACCTTTTAAAAATTAACTCTACTCGTTTGTTCAAATAAAAGCTAAATTGTCATTGGTAGGGATATTGTTACCCATTCCATTTTTGAACACTTGTTTTATTAGAACATCGTTACTTCTGTTGAACTTGTCCTGTAAAGCCACTTAAAACACGTGTAACTCTCTTAAGGGAGAGTGATTATTATAATAACTCTATATATATTATTATAATATATACATTATATATATTATAATATACATATTATAAGATATAATAATATAATCTTATTATATTATTATATAGGATACATTGTATAATGAAATTTGAAACATTTATTTTAGGAAAGAGGATTTTCAGTTTTGACAACTATAATTTTATTTATGATGAATGAAAATTTAGAATGTCCTAGGAATTTGGAACTTTAATGTTACTCCATAGAAATAAAACTTTAAATTTTCCATTTATATTAACTTTTAATGTGTTTAGAAAAAAAGAATGTGAATGGTGAAGGAAGAAGTAAGATGGCTTGCCACTGTCAGAAATCTCGCTCCTACCACTCCACTCTCCTGTCTGTGTTGTCTAGACCATGCAATCTCACTTTTAATGGACCTCACATAATCTCATGGTGTTGCTTTTAATTTTTTCACATGCATTTATTTTTGGAATAAGTCAAGATTGTCAATGTTGATATTAACCTATAGACTTCAACTTTTGTTCTATTCTGTATTTCAAAAATATTAAGTTTAATTGACTAATTAGGATTTTATTTAATTCACTAATTGAGGTAAGATGGGTATATTACTTTTGTCTGTTCAACACTAAGTTTTGCATTTATGTTGAACTGTGGATTAAAATTAAATTTATTGGCAGCAGAACCTTTTTCCCATGTGCTAGTTTCATATACATTTTTGTAGTTCCACAATTAACACTTTATATGCAGGAGCTGTAGCTCAGTGGAGAGCACATGCCTAGCACGTGTGAGGCACTGGGTTCAATCTTTAGCACTGCATAAAAATAAACAAATAAAATAAAGACATGCTGCCCATCTACAACTACAAAAAACAAACTTTTAGAAAAACTTTACATTCATTTCTGGATCTCACATCACCCATTGACATTTAATTTTTCCTGTTACATTCTGCCAGTGTGGCCAGCTGAGTAGGTAACAGAGTACCTAACATTGATATCTGCCTCTTGTCAGTCAATCACTATGGAACCATATTAGAGTTAACAGAATTTTCAAATATTAATTATATTATCAGATTAAATTTATTTTTCTGTTGATTTCATGTTGCTTATTCTCTATATTTCTAAAAATTATAAGATAGACTAAAAAGCATTGGATTTTTATTCTTAAGCCAAGAAGATGAGACTAAAAGAATATAACTTAAATATACTAAAATGGTCCCACATACTTAGACTCACACCCATAATTCAAAGTTCACTGTGGTATATTATAATAATAACACTAGCATGCACAATAAGAACAAGATATATACCACGGTTTGTAAATAAACAGATGTTCTTCAAAAATAATGTGACGGCTTGATGGGAAAAATCTTGCATTTATCATATTTTAGTTAAATTTTTTCATATCCATTATAAACAAAACTAATTGCATCATGTTCTAATTTATTTCAAAACACTAAGCCTGACTATAATGCATATGGTGCTAAATTCAACTGACTATTCAAATATGTTGAAACATTATTATATAGGATACATTGTATAATAAAATTTGAAACATTTATTTTAGGAAAGAGGATTTTCAGTTTTGACAACTATAATTTTATTTATGATCAATGAAAATTTAGAATGTCCTAGGGATTTGGAACTTTTTCTTTAATGTTACCCCATAGAAATAAAACTTTAAATTTTCCATTTATATTAACTTATAATGTGTTTAGAAAAAAAGAATGTGAATGGTGAAGTAGGAAGTAAGATGAATACGTTTGTCCTTGTAAGTAACTGAGAAAAGACAAAAATAACAAGGGAATCCAACTTCTGTGTTTTTATGAAAAGCAAAGAATAAAAAATGTAAAGTCTGAAAATAACTATGCATATACTTCAACACATGAAGTTCTAGTAATGAACATGATCACTGGTATAAGCTTATATAATCAGTTTTATAATAAAATAAGAATTTTAAATGTTTACTTGAGTTAAATAATGAGATTCAGTATATTATATATTAGTTATAATAATATATATCATATATGCAAATAATACATGCATTAATATGGATAAGACGTAAATATGATGTTACATTAAAACATTCATAAATAAAAATAATGATTAGGAATCAAAGATTGAAATTACTAGATAAAATGGATATTTATATGTGCAGGTAACTGATAAGGCAGAAGATACAATAAGACTGTTATCCATAAATGGACTCTAATAAGCTACAGAGACTAAAAAATCAGTTATACCATAACTTAGTATCCGCATCACCCTTTCATTTTTTTTGGATAACATCTTCCTCATTCACCTCTACTATCCTAATCTCAGTACTTTCATTGTATTTTTCTCTCTCTTTCCTTTCTTTATATGTTTGTATTGTTTACCAGTTGCTGAACTTAAGAAGATGGAATCATATTGTGTGTTCTTCCAATACTTCTTCCTTAAAAGGAATCTTAAGTCAATTTGTTGAGATTTTTCTACCACTGTATTTATTTTTTAAACAAAAATGGTACATTTCTCCATTTATTTAGATATTCTTTAAGACTTTTGAGTTAAAAAGTTTTATTTTCTCCATAAAATCATGTATATAATTTTAAAAAATGTTCCTAGATACTTAATGATTGTCATTGTTGCCTTTCAATGGTGCCTTTAACATTTCTGCTGGTGCTAAAGTATTTTAAATAGCTACTATAGCAATATTATTAATCTACTATAATCATATACAAATATTCATTCATTATATTCTTTCTCATAGATTACTTTGGATTTCAAATTTTTCTAAAATACACCATGCATAAAGCACTTTTAAATACAACTATTTCTTCTTAATTAAAAAAATCATATTTAAATTCCTTAAATCAGTGTTTCTCAAATGTATCTGATCTATGATTCTTTTTTCATGAGTAAAAATATCTCCTTTGTTTTCTTAAAGAAATCCATAGTTAATAGAGTTTAATTAAATGCATTGTTTATTTTTTAAAATTTGTTCTAATTAGTCACACATGACAGTAGAATGCACCAAAGTGCATTATACACATATGGAACACAACTTCTCATTCCTTTGACTGTACATGGTGCAGAGTCTCACCAGTTATGAAATCGTAGATGTATATGGGGTAATTTTAAAACTTATTTCAGTATTATAACTATAACATGAAAAAAATACCGGGAAAATAGTCTGATCCCTTTATGTTAACATACATCTTCTAAAGCAAAATATATTAGAAGACCTCATTAAGTAATTAAATGCATATCCCTGCATTTTCAAATCCAATTTCAAATATGATAGCTTTAATTACACAGACACAGGTGTTTTATTTTGGTCAATTAAATGTGATCCTTCATTATCTGATAGTCGGAAATGACAAATGCAATCAAAAATTGTAAATTTCTCTCCATTCGCAATTAAGTTTTAGCATTGCAAAACTTTGTTGAGCTTACAAGTGAAGTTACATGTAAGTCATGCTATGTAAAGACAGGCTGTTTCACTATATCAACAGTTGTGGGACATGTTCAGGTTATCTTTGACACATGTTGGACATCTGTCTTCCTTGGCTTTTTTCCATTTAAATTTGTATAATATCTCCCTATTATTTCATAGTCAAAAATTGCTCCTCAAAATTCTCAAGAAGCATTCCTTCCTGAGAGGTGCTACTACTCCTGTTGAGATCAACAGTCTAAAATGATATATTAATAATCCTAAATTTTTGATGGTGCTGAAAGATATATCAGAACAACTCAGATGGTTGATCCCCTAAGAAAGACACCTACCATCCAAGTTAATTTGGATTACACCAAGCTAAATATTTTAGCTGGAGTTCTGAGTGAGTTCTTATAACTCTTAAGTTGTTATATCACAAACTTCAAAACTTATGGTGGATGCTCTCAAATTTCATGTAGTCCAAATCTCTGCTGTTAAGGTATCTAATTTTTCTCCTCTAGTCACAGAAACATGCATATCCCACAATGATGTTCACTTGACTAAATTTTGAATTTCTTTGCCTTTTAAAAAATATAAATGCTTAGAGATAGGTAGACATCTGACTCTTGAAGATACTTATATTCAATGATAGTATAAGCAATGCAAAAACTTAGACAAATAAAGACCTTTGAACTTAATAAAATCTTTCTGAGTTCTTAGTGTAAAAAAAGTATTTCAGACTTCAAATGCATTTTAGAAATCAAAGCTTTCTTTGATTTGCAATCAAAACTCATCCATACACAAAGTGCCTGCATATTTTATCTGATTTTTCAGTGATACAGTCTGGGAAGAAGCTGGTTCTGATGGAAAAAAATAAAAAATAAACAAAGGTGAGTTCTACCCCATGGACAGTAGCTTCAGCATAGTGCTGCCAAGAGATCTGACATGATTTGCATCTACAGATGTTCCCAGCTCCAGGAAGGGACAGTCCTTTTCATTTCCTTAGTTACTCTTTGTGGTTGGTTCCCACTTGAGGGAACTTCTCTTCTGTCAAGGGTAGTTCTCCAAGCCACATGTAAGTGAAGTAAGCCAATCCCAAAAAACCAAAGGGCGGATGTTTTCTCTGATATGTGGATGCTAACTTACAATAAGAGGTGGGAATGCTAGGGAAGAATAAAGGTATTTTAGATTAAGCAGAGGGGAGTGAAGAGGGGGGGGGGGGGGGGGGGAGGGAGCACACTTGAATGAGTCAGACATTATTACCCTATGTGCATATATGACTACATGACTGGTATGAATAGGCATAATGTACAACCAGAAAAAGGATGTTATACTCCATTTATGTATGATATGTGGAAGTGCATTCTACTGTCATGTGTAACTAATGAGAACAAATTAGAAAAGAAAAGAAAAGAAATTAAAAAAAAAAAAAAATAAGTAGTTCTCCAAAGAAGACAGGGGTGAGACCTTAGCAATCACTACTCTCTAGAACCAGAATACTAATGATTCAACGTCAAAGGGATTCAGGTGGAGTGTCAATAGGACTCATCACCAAACAAATATGTTCCATAAGTCCTAACATAAGTACACCAAATTGATTTCTTAGTAATTCTTTATTAATGCGTAAATGGAAATATGATAGCTATATTACTCTTAAATCCATGAGATAAATGGAAACTAGATCTTCAGGAAAAGTCTGGAGGCATTTCTATCAGAATTCCTCATAAAAAACATTCTGAAATATATGGTATATTCTTTTTTGTATTATCTCCATAATAAGTACAACACTACATTATATGTGAATTTTCTTTTATCTGCAGTCATTAAAATTTGATGATAGTCCACCAAAATGAAACTCAGGGAAACAAAATCTGAGAGACCAAAAACTTGACACATAAATATTTTTATTTCATCCAAGGATGTCATCTAGAATATACATATAATGATGGAATATCTACATTTCAGGCAGTTTCTAAACTATTCATTTATTTGCATCTGAGCAACATAAAAAATAAGAATTGGGAGTCAGAGATCATATTCTACCCCAAGGGCCAGAGCTGCACTCAATCTGTGTTGTTGATTAAAAGTACAATAATGAATAACCAAAAGCTAGTTCAATATGTTTTTTCCTCCCATAGAACATATAGTCCTCTTATTTTCTTGGAAGCCAATCTCTCGAGTCATTGTGATCAGCATAACTTACTTGGTTAAATCAAATTCTGATATAGTGAGAGCAGATAAATTTAAAGAACTATCGCTATGTTAAATACAAAATTATTTTTATGTTGTGATTATATGTTCAATCAATTTTGGAGTAATCTCTGGAGCACAGATTCATGCCTTTTGAGTGTCCTACCTATTACTCCTTCTAAATCATTTTGTTTTCTTTCAACCTTTCCTTACATTAGCAAGCTACAGACTCTAGGAAATGAAATTCATTTTTATCTTTTGACATATGGTACATGTAGTTGCACCAGATTCGTACCATTATATCTAGGATGACCAATTGCTTTTTTCTGAGAATAGTAATTCAAGATGTGGTTATTTGAAGGACTAAGGAGAGTAATGATGAATTTTTCACATGCTTATATTCTATCTTTTTGCTGTGAAAATGTGTAAATCAGTTCCTCTCCAGCTCCACGGCTTATCCCACAGAACAGAATTGCCAAGGGATGCTGCACAAATAATACTAAGCTATTTACTTCAAAACTGATCAGCCATGATGGCAAGAAATGCTAATGGGACCTCCATAGAGAATCACATAGATAGTATGAAACCATACAAAACCAGACAATCATACACAATATGTCAGAGTGAAGGACAGAATGTTACTAATTTTCAGTGCCCAAGAAACTAAAATTGACCAATTAATGAGGTTTCTATTTGTATTTAAAATTATCAAGACCACTGAGTATCATTTTACATTGTAAACTATTTGTGTTATTAGTTTTCTTTCTTGAACAATGGTTAAGGATATCTGTTACTAATATATTCTAACAGTTTCCATGGGCTTGAAATTCTCTCTTTGCACTTCTTACAGAGTTGCTCTTTGTGTAAACCTTTAACATGATATTGTTTCCTGTTTCAGATTCAGTATAAATTGGCATATTCATCTGTTGAACCTATTTGCTAGTGTGACTGTGAAACAGAACAAAGGTCTAATTCCACACAATGGCTTTCCAAGCCCTCCACATAATGCCATTATTTCTTTTATTTTCTTCATCTTTCTAATGGCTCTAATTCTCCCCTAAATCCCAGCCACACAATATCAAATATTGTTCCACAGTGTCTACATTTTCCCATTAATTCACCCTTTACCATTCAGTCTAATTTACAATCCAAACAAATTTACTTCTATTCTGTACTGGATTCCAAAGGTAGAAAATGCAGGCTACACAGTAGCTATGGTCCGCGGTAGAAACCAACAAGCAGGCAACTGCAATTACCTTTCGAGCTAAGACATGTGCTTTGGGGACGTAAATGTAAACAAGAAGAACTGTTTGAGGACGAGGGCTATCCTAGACTTTGAAGGGAACAACTATCCATGGCTGATAGATTAGTGATTAAAATAAGTCTCCTAACATTTTCTATCTTATCCAAGCTGCTTCAGCAACATAAATCATGAAATAAGTCTATTCAGAGGATGAAGTCTATACAACATTGTAATCTTTGGTAAAAGGCAAATAGTTTAAGTATGGCTGGGGTGAGTGGGTGTGATGGGTGGAAGAGCAAGTAATGGGAGATGATGTTGGAAATATAAACAATCCTGCAGATGGTACATCATCTTATGACTTACTACAAAGATTTTTAATTATACTTTGAACCAGTGGGGAGAGGAGTGTGATGTGGTGATACCTCATACTTCAAAAGATAATTTGCAGCAATGTAAAGGATGACTTCAGGAGTTTTAAGAGTTAAGACCCTAGAGATGTAGCTACATAGAGAATATTGCACTAATTTTCTGATCTACTCTTCTACGGCCACAAGTTCTTCTGACTTAGCTGTTTATCCTATTGCAGTACTAGCTCTCTTTCAAAATCTGGCCCAAATCTCAATGAAGTCTTCCCAGATCTTTCCTCTTACCACATTATGTCTCTCTCTTCTCTGATTATTTCTCTCTCTCTTTCTCTCAGATCTCTCTCTCTCTCTCTCTCTCTCTCTCTCTCTCTCTCTCTCTCTCTCTCTCTCTCTCTCTCTCTCTCTCTGCCCCACCTCCCTTCCTCCCTTCTGACTTTGGCATCAGATTTAACATATTTGGGCTGTTATTCCAAGCAGAAATGAACCTAAAAGAAAAAAAAAAAAATTCCCCTCAACAAAATATTTGCAGAACTGGGAACTTTGGTTAATTTTTGTAAGTACACAGATTTGCATTAAAATCTGAAATCGACATATTGATGCAAAAGAGATGTTTGAAAACTATGTATTTAAGACTATTTATAAGCGTTGTTTATATTGTAATGATTAAATTTATTTCTGTTATTTATCGACTTCTGATTGCACACAAATTTAAGATGGAATTTCTTTTTATGTCAAATTCTATTGCTTTTAGAAATCAAAGATAAAATATAAGTATCCTCTCAAAATTTAAGAAGAAAAAGAACGGGGTGAGAAATAGATTTAGATAATAATGCTTTCTAATAACTTCATTTCTGTCAGATATTTAAATTACTTTTATCTTGAGATGTAGGAGAAATATAAATTTTATAACTAAAATAGTCTCTACAAAAAGCCATCTTAATCTGCAGCATTTTTTTTTCCTACAATTGAAGGGAAATGTTGGTAGTTCCTTATTGATTTAATTATCACTTCTCATCTACAGTATCAAATTTGTATCTTTGTATTGTATAAGGAAACCACATGTTTATATAAGAATTTTAGAATATTTTTTCTAAATTGTGTTAAGTCCCATACTTAGAAGAAACAGGTATTGATGAAATATTATTTTATGAATATGACTATTCTGAGAAACATATATAAATGTTTTGTCTTTTATTTATTTTTCAATTTTTTACAGACTGCATTTTGATTCATTGTACACAAATGAGATACATCATTTCATTTCTATAGTTGTACATGATGTAGATTCATACCATTCATGTAATTATACACGTACATAGGATAATGATGTCTGTCTTGTTCCACCATTTTTCATACCCCCCTCCCTCTAATTTCCTTCTACATAATCTAAATTTCCCCCATTCTTCTCTCACTCCCCCCCCCCATTATATATCATTCTCCACTTACCAGGGAAAACATTCGGCTTTTGGTTTTTGGGGATTGGCTTATTTCAGTTAGCATGATATTCTCCAATTTCATCCATTTATTTGCAAATGCCATAATATTCTTCTTCTTTATGGCTGAATAATATCCCATTGTGTATATATACCACAGTTTCTTTATACATTCATCTATTGAAGGGCATCTAGCTATTGTGAACTGAGCTGCTGTAAACTTTGATGTGGCTGTGTTACTATAGTATGCTGATTTTAAGTCATTTGGGTATAAACTGAGGAGTGGGATAACTGGGTCAAAAGGTGGGTCCATTCCAAGTTTTGTCTTAAAAAATATTTCATAAAGTCCATTTTTTAATATCACACATCTAAACATTGAAAAACATAGCCTAGGCTACTAAGCTCCCTAAGACAGTATTGACTTACTGAGCAAATGAAGTGATGCTAAGATTTAAAGGTTTCATTCCAGTTAGAAGAAGACAAAGAGCCTGCATCAGTGAAATTTGCAAATCTGTGAATTAATGTGAAACAGGAGTATTTATTCAGGTAGAAAACATGGAAGTCATCCAGGCGCAGTGACACATGCCTGTAATCC
Organism: Sciurus vulgaris; assembly: GCF_902686455.1. Taxonomy (NCBI): domain Eukaryota; kingdom Metazoa; phylum Chordata; class Mammalia; order Rodentia; family Sciuridae; genus Sciurus; species Sciurus vulgaris. The sequence goes on along the minus strand of NC_136470.1, from coordinate 32,994,497 downwards.
CAGTGGCTTGGGAGACTGAGGCAGGAGGATCATGAGTTCAAACTCAGCCTCAGCAAAAGCAAGGCACTAAGCAACTTAGTGAGACCCTGTTTCTAAATAAAATACAAAATAGGTCTGGGAATGTGGCTCAGTGTTTGAGTGCCCCAGAGTTCAATCCCCAGTACCAAAGAAAAAAAACATTGAAAAAGAGAAACAAGTAAAATGATTTAATTGGCTTAAAATGTTTATGGCCAGTATTTTATTTTAAGTTAATAGATGCTGATCAAAATAGTATAAATGAACTTGTAATAATTTTTGGACGAAAAATAATTTGCCTTTCCTTTCTATAAAATAGGAAATAATCTTGAGTTTCCCTTTTCAATTTCAATGGGGGAACTTAGAATTAGCACCAAATAATTAGACATCTATACTTAATAAATATCAATGCCATGTCAGAATATGTTACTCCATATTTCATTTAAAGAACATATTTTAATACTGCATATTTGACTTCAAAGTGCATTGGAAGCAAAAAGATATTTCTTTGTGATAACTGTTCAGCTAACATAGGTAAAATAATTTATACAACATTAATTGAAAAAGAGAAGTAGAAAGATATTCTAAGAAGTAGAAAGATATTCTAAGAAGTAGAAAGATATTCTTTTTCTTTATTAGCATTTATTTTATTTCAAAGATTAGAAGGAATAAACAGAAGCTGAATAATAATTATGTTTAAGTTCTGATTTTTTTTCCTTTTCATAATTGTTTTCTCTAAGGGCATATGATTTTATTGAAACATAATCTATATACAGCAAAGCAGACAAATCCCAAATGAAAAACTGAGAATTTTGCACAGAAAAAGAATTAGAATTCAGCTACAGAGAAGAGCCTACCCTAGTCACTAACTTCCCAAACATAAGTGTTATCCTAACAGCACTATTCATTGGTTTTGCAGTTTTTCCACTCTATAGAAACAGAACTATGCAGTATATATTTTTTCATTCTTGGCTTCAGCTTCTTTTACTGTACATTATATATGTGAGAATTTTCCCTGTTGCTGTGTATAGTATTCTTTTGTATGAACATATCCCAACTTAACACATTCTACTGTTGACAATCTTTGTCAAGTTTTCAGCTTTTGGATAGGACCAATATAACGTCTATGACAATGCTTGCAAAATATATTTTGGTAAACATATGTATAAATTTCTACAGAAAGTGTGTGTAAATCTGCATATGTTCAGCTTTTGCAAGTATCACATGGACTACTTTTAGTCAGCAAAAGGGAATGACTGGAAGGGGAGGGAGGCGGAGGGACCAAAAGAGTAAGGAAGTAGGGGAGGATCTGAATTGGTTATATGAGCTGACAAGCTTGATATTCATGTTAACTTGTGCAGTATTAACAGGGGATTGATCCTTGGCTTGTCGAGAATCTCAGTCTTTTTTATTTGTTCTGGCTTTCCAGCTGGTGACTTTTTATCTGTGGCATCATAAGGTAGCTGCCTTTCCTTTATTCGCAATACTTACATTAGCAGTATATACTTACAGAGCACATAAAAAGGAAAGTCTCTGCTAATTTTGTGATTTAGAGATTAATGATGACATGTACATTCACCATTCTGATGCATGTTTCGAATGCTCAAAACTCATTTCTTTGCACTGAGTCACAATAAAAAAAAAAAAAAAAAAAATCCAGCATAAGAAAACTCAAAGATTTACCTGATCAAGGAACAAAGGAATGACCAAAAGACAGTGAAGTCAATAGGCATGATTTGAGATTTAAAAAGATATCCTCTAAAAATTACATTAAGAGCATGGAATAAAGTTCTAATTTTTAAAACTAACTTTTGTAACCCAAAATGCTACAAATCATCTTTTCATAACTAGCCTTACTTCTCAAATGCTGTTTTTGACACAAGGAAGCGCAGCCCGAAGTTTTTGGAATGATCAAAATTAAGAACATGATCTTCATTTTTGTTGGCCCAGATATCTGCTTTAACACTTCAAACACTCTTTTAAAATATCTCGCACTGTATCAAAAATAACTTTCCTTAGCCACAAAGAAATCCGAGAGCTCTGTCAGTCAGCAAGCCCATATGTAAGTGAGAAAGAAATATGCTGCTTAGTTTACATGACAACCTACAGATCAAAGCAAAATAAATAAATAACATGGAGTTGACTAAGCCTTCTCTTTCTTTGGGAATAAACATTAAATATAAACTCTTTGAAATGGAAAACTGAAGATCCTGCAACTATCTGTGGTGAAAGAAGATGGAAATTAAAAGTCCCTGGTAAAAGGAAATTATAGTTTTAATGTAGAATTTTAATGTTCACCAAAAAATACAAATCAAACATGGTACAGATTGTCAGGCTAAAAATAAAGGTTTTTGTCCATCATTGTAGAAATCTAAACAGTGCAGTGGAAAAATAGTTTATGCTTTTAAATGCAAACTAGTCAGCCATATGTGATTTGTTAGGTTTCATTTATTATTTTTAAACTGGCCCTTTTCTCATTAGCACATATTAAGATTTAGTTCCTATAAAACAAGGATCTGTGAGATTAATAACCAGTCATTTTTTTTTTCACTGAAAAGTTACCATGCTTTATTTACAAGGGTCCAATGTGTTTTTCCAGAATGGTGATCTATTAGCTCTCACACAGGCTTTATCTCTAAGGTGGTTTGAATTCCTCACAAGTGATTCTGATTCTCAGAATTGTTTCTTCCTTAACATAGACTTCAGATTTTTGGCTAATAAGCTTTTTAAAAGAAATATGGAAGGAAGAGTCTTCTTGCCTCAGAGAGTAAGCTCAGAGGAGTAGAAAAAGTTCGTTTGAGGGAGGGTTCATCTTCTTTTACATTCACTCTTGGCCTGGTTAGGAGCTATCAAAAGAAAGGCACCATTCTGAGATATGAGTTGAGAATAAAGAGGAAGCTGCATCAATTAAGAAGTTCCAAAAAAAGATATCAGGAAGCCAGAATCTTGTAATGCATATCCTATCACGTTCTGAACCAAATTCCTTTAATCAATTTGATCAATACTTTGCAAAGCTCAAGTTTTGATTGTTACGTCTAGAACCCGAACAGTGTTAATGACTACAATCCTGTGCTCATACAGTAATTCCCACATGAAATCAGCCTAAAGATTTATAGAAATTGCAATTTGTTATATAGGTAAGAAAAGAGACTAAACAAAAAGAGTGTGCTGCCACCCTGTAAGCTCAAAATGAGTAAGAAACAGTGCAGAATTGTAGAGGAAATATCTTTGAAGATAGAAATAAGTATGAATCAAACATTTTATTTTTAAAATTACTGCAATTAATTTACTTAACTTTCATTTTTGGAATATATTTTTAGTTCTTTGGAAACAACTTTCAACTTAAAATTAAGTAGACAGTTCTGCAGTATTTCAAAGCCAATAATATATGGCCTACATAAATTATACATTTGTTCATAATATTTAATCAACTAGGATGCCATTAATGACCCTAAGTAAAAAGAAACATTGTAGCCTGGATTTTCTTTTAAACAGCATGGTTAATAAGCAGTCTGATGGTATTAAAAACCCCTGAATGTGGAAGAGTGAGAACATGTAATTGAGTCAGGGGGAAGCGGATAATAAGAAAAGAATGCTGTGTGTGTGTGTGTGTGTGTGTTTGTGTGTGTGTTTTACTCTTTCTCAGTCTGAGATTAAAGATTGTGGAAGCATCAAATAATTTCTGTAATATAAGTAAGTAATTCAAAATATTATCATGGTTTTACCATATTAACTATATTATTTCCTAGCACATTTTGAAGTGCATGATAATTAGGTCTCTAAGGATGTTAAATATTTTTCCATAATGGAAACTGATTAATTTAACAAAAAATGTTCTAGGTTTAGGTTTGAAGTCCCTATGAGTGATTCAATGTCCCCAAATTCATTCCCTATACTTCAGACTAAAATTTCTTAACCTATTTCATATGAAAGACATAAGCGTACGTAGTATGGCATATAAGAGTATACTTCAGTGGATATGGAGTATCTATATGCAGTTTGGTGAAAAATGTAGCTCATTGCACTTTCTTGATATCATATTATTCAGGAAAATACAAACTATGAAGTACATTTAATGTTGAAATTGTATAGCCCATGCAAACAAAATACTTTCATTTTTGTTTTTGTTTTTGTTTTTGGGTACTAGGGAATGAACTGAGGGGCACTCAAACACTGAGCCACATGCCCAACCCTATTTTGTATTTTATTTAGAGACAGAGAGGGTCTCAAAGAGCTGCTTAGCGCTTCCTTCACCCTTGCTGAAGCTGGCTTTGAACTATGATCCTCCTGTCTCAGCCTTCGGAAATGTTGGGATTACAGGCATTCATCACCACGCCCGACCAAAATACTTTCATTTTTAATGAAAATTATCTACTTCTGTGAATACCTTTAATGAGCTATATAGCCTCAAAATAGTTACAAGAAATTCTAGATAAAGAGTTTTTGATAGTATTTCAAAACTCTCAGTAGTTACCATGAACAAATGCTGACCAAATGAGTAAAATATTTATCACTTCTTTTTCATTTTACCAAAAGGATTTACTTTTAACATTCAAATAATCTTATCTCCTTAAATGATTCTTCAAGTGTACTAACTTCGCCAACTTCAGAAATCTGCCATTACCTACTTTGAAACATCATTAACATCACTGAATTTTCTGATGTTAATGCTAACAGGTTTCCATTTCAATAGTGCTTTTGCATATCAAATATTTCCAACTGAAAAGGAAAATACTACTATTGATAATTTTTTAGAATTCAATACTTTGACTGAGATATTATACTGACAAAGCATTTTATACTCACTCCCCAAAACTGAATTGTTATTTTTGACTCCATAGCTTTATTAGCTCTAATATAAATTCACATGGGCATTGCAAATTTGTAATTGATTTATCATGATATTGAATTATGCCAAAATACATCATTTTTAGGCCAAAACTATCCTTTACTTGGTATTTTATTTAGTTACTCATTTGAAGAATAAATTGTGTTATGCTAAACTTGAGTAAATCTTAAATGTTCTTATCACCAAAAAACAAAGTATGTGAAATAGAGGATAAATTAATTAGCATAATTTAATCATTTGATATAAATCATTAGACTTTGTGTATGTATATCAAAACATCACATTATACCCTATGAAAATATGAATTATATTTTTCAGAATTTAATTTTTGATAAAGTCATTTCACAAAATTTTTTGGTTAGAATATAGATTTTCAAAATAGCTTCTAATTATGTTTTGTATTTCAATCGTGTCTGTTGTGATATTTCCTTGTTCATTCCGAATTTTGGTGATTTGGGTTTTCTCTCGTCTTCTCTTTGTTAGAGTGGCTAAGGGTTTATCAATTTTGTTTATTTTTTCAAAGAACCAAATATTTATTTTGTCAATTTTTTGTATAGTTTCTTTTGTTTCAATTTCATTGATTTCAGCTCTGAGTTTAACTATTTCCTGTCTTCTACTACTTTTGGTGTTGGTCTGTTCTTCTTTTTCTAGGGCTTTGAGCTGAAGTGTTAGGTTGTTTATTTGTTGATTTTTACTTCTTTTATTGAATGCGCTCCATGAAATAAATTTTCCTCTAAGTACTGCTTTCATAGTGTCCCAAAGATTTTGATATGATGTTTCTTTGTTCTCATTTACCTCTAGGAATTTTTTAATTTCCTTCCTAATATCTTCTGTTATCCATTCATCATGTAAGAGCATATTGTTTAATCTCCAGGTGTTGGAGTAGCTTCTGTTTTTTACTCTTTCATTTATTTCTAACTTCAAACCATTATGATCTGATAGAATACAAGGTAGTGTCTCTATCTTCTTGTATTTGCTTACATTAGCTTTGTGGCATAATATATGGTCTATTTTAGAGAAGGATCCATGTGCTGCTGAGAAGAAAGTGTATTCGCTCTTGGTTGGATGGTATATTCTATAAATGTCCGTTAAGTCTAAATTATTGATTGTGTTATTGAGATCTATGGTTTCTTTGTTCAATTTTTGTTTGGAAGATCTGTCCAGTGGTGAGAGAGGCGTGTTAAAATCACCTAGTATTATTGTGTTATGGTCTATTTGGTTTCTGAAATTGAGAAGGATTTGTTTGACATACATGGATGAGCCACTGTTTGGGGCATAGATGTTTATGATTGTTATGTCTTGCTGATTTATGGTTCCCTTAAGCAGTATGTAATGTCCCTCTTTATCCCTTTTGACTAGTTTTGACTTGAAGTCCACCTTATCTGAAATGAGGATGGATACCCCAGCTTTTTTGCTGAGTCCATGTGCATGATATGTTTTCCCCCATCCTTTCACCTTTAGTCTATGTGTATCTCTTTCTACGAGGTGAGTCTCTTGCAGGCAACATATTGTTGGATCTTTCTTTTTGATCCAATCTGCCAGTCTATGTCTTTTGATTGATGAGTTCAGGCCATTAATATTCAGGGTTATTATTGAGATATGATTAGTATTCCTGGTCATTTGGTTCATTTTATTTATTTATTTATTTATTTATTTATTTATTTATTTATTTATTTTGAGACGACTTGGTTCTTCCTTTATTTGACAATTCCTTTAGGATGGTTCCTCCCATTGCTGATTTGTTTCTTTGTTTTTCATCTCTTCCTCATGGAATATTTTGCTGAGAATGTTCTGTAATGCTGGCTTTCTTTTTGTAAATTCTTTTAGCTTTTGTTTATCATGGAAGAATTTTATTTCATCATCAAATTTGAAGGTAAGTTTTGCTGGGTATAAGATTCTTGGTTGGCATCCATTTTCTTTCAGGGCTTGAAAAATGTTGTTCCAGGCCCTTCTAGCTTTTAGGGTCTGGATTGAAAAATCTGCTGATATCCGTATTGGTTTCCCCCTGAATGTAATTTGATTCCTCTCTCTTGCGGCCTTTAAAATTCTGTCTTTATTTTGTATGTTGGGCATTTTCATTATAATGTGCCTTGGTGTGGGTCTGTTGTAATTTTGTATATTTGGAGTCCTATAAGCCTCTTGTACTTGATCTTCCATTTCATTCTTCAGATTTGGGAAATTTTCTGATAGTATTTCATTGAATAGATTGTTCATTCCTTTGGTCTGTTTCTCTAAGCCTTCCTCAATTCCAATAATTCTCAAATTTGGCCTCTTCATGATATCCCATAGTTCTTGGAGATTCTGTTCATGATTTCTTACCATCTTCTCTGTTTGTTCAACTTTGTTTTCAAGGTTAAATATTTTATCTTCAATGTCTGATGTTCTGTCTTCCAGGTGTTCTATTCTATTGGTTATGCTTTCTATGGAGTTCTTAATTTGGTTTATTGTTTCCTTCATTTCAAGGATTTCTGTTTAGTTTTTTTTTCAATATCTCTAACTCTTTATTGAAGTGATCTTTTGCTTCCTGTATTTGCTCTTTTAACTGTCGATTGGTGCGATCATTCAGTGCCTGCATTTGCTCTTGCATCTCATCATTTGCTTCCCTGAGCATTTTAATTATGTACATTCTGAACTCCCTTTCTGTCATTTCTTCTGCCATGCTGTCGTTGGGTTTCATTGATGTAACATCTAGATTTGTTTGCAGCATTTTCTTTCCTTGTTTTCTCATATTGTTCAGGTATCAGTTGACCGCTGTGATATTGCAGATTTCCTCTATTGTCTTATAATATCCCTGAAGATTTCTATTATATCCCCTCTTAGTCTTCAGTAGCCTGAAATCTTGGAGGAAGTTGATCATGCAGTGCTCCACAAGGGAGCTGACTCCCTAGGGGTGGTGGCCTTCTGGTGGGGTATATTCCCTGCTAGTGGGCAGAGGTACCTTCACTTGCTGATGAATGGTCATCCAGAAGGGAAGTAGGTTGTGGGCTGATGCAAGACCAGTTTGGGCCTGTGTCTCTGATTTTACGGTCCTTTTGGGAGAACCTCACCCAACAGGGAGGAGTCACCCGGTGGGGAGGTCTCGCTGGTCGGTTTTCCTCCCAGAGGTTCCGTTCAATTCACAACTACCGCCTGGGCTGGGCAGCCTTCTTCTGCAATGTTCCCAGGGACCCGGACCTACCTCCTGGGCCTGGAAGCCTCACCCTTCACAAACGAATCTCCTTCGGCTGCCTCTCCTCAGAGAAGCTGCCTGCAGTCCTGGAGCCTTCGCTCCGCCCCTCAGTTTGTCTGTGGGGCCCTTCCACCAAGAAGCCGTCTAGGACCCTGCTCTGCACTTTTCGCCTGGCTATGCGGCCCCTCCTCTGAGCAGCCACCTGGAGCCCCTTACAATCGCTCCGAGTCCCAGTGACCCGCCACACGCCTTTTCCTCCGGCAGCCACCTGTTGTTCCGTGCGGTCGCTCTAAGACCAAGTGACCCACCACGCACCACTTTCTCCACCAGGCAGTCACCCAGAGATCTGGTGCGTCACGAGTCCCAAGAACTCACTGTGCACCTTCTTGTCCCGACTGCCTCCCGTAGCCCTGGTGCAGTCACTTCGAGCCCAAGCACCCCGCCGCGCTCCTCCTCCTTCTCCAGACAACCCCCCTATGTTCAGGAGAGGATGCTCTGGGACCAAACCACTCACCACGCTGTTCCACCGGATAGCCGCCCAGAGCCCTGACGCAGCTGATCCAGTTCCAAGCGACGTGCCGAGCCCGTATTTCTCCTTCTCCTCTGGGCAGCCCCCTCTTCAACGCTCCCAGCTGTCTGCGATCACTGCTCCGGCGGGGGGAGGGGCGCCTCGCCGGCCGTTCTACTTTGCAAAGATCCCTGCTTTTGGGGCTACCGCCCCGTCCAGGACTCCTGCCCCGTCCGGGACGCCTGCCCAGTGGGAGACTCTCGCCCGGCTGCTTTGAGTTGGTCCCAAGGCTCTCTATATCTCCTCTTCTTGAGTCCTGAGTCCTGGAGCAACACGAAACGCAGCCACCCTCTAGTCCGCCATCTTGAATCCCCCCTCACAAAATTTTTTAAAAAAGAAATGAAGAAGTCCTTCTAACTGGGATTATTAACTGAACATGTTTTTAATGTATGTAGATGCATCACATTGCTGAGGGTATCTGGTATGTAATAATAAGAATCATAAATATATATAAGAAGAAAATATAGACTAAAACAAATTAAACAAATATTACATAGTTTGCTACTTGCTTGCAGCATAGAATTTTCAACTAAAAAATAATGAAATTAAAGAACATTCTCAATAACAAGACTTAAAGTTTACTACATTGATTAGTCAGTTCAAAGAAGTCTCTATCCTAAAAATCGATTACTACTACAACAGTATTTTCTGAGATATTGCCAACAAAATTATCTACCTCCAAACCCGCACAGCACATGAATTTATTGCCATCTGACTATCTGGTCACTTGCTGCCAGGAGCTGCTTTACTTAGCTCAATGCCAGTTAGGGATACTTCTTTTGTCCCTTCAGGCTACTGAACTGACCTCTGTCAATAATTCTGTCACCTGGAACAGACCTTGCATTTTTCAGGGTTCTTCTCTATGAGTCAGCTCCCCTGACCTGGTAGGGTCAGACTTCAGGCTGAACTGAAGCCTTGTGGATCCTAGATCTTCAATCTTCAGATTCATGGCTTTAAATCCTGTCTCAGGAGTAACAATTTTGCAGATAGCATGAACTTTGTGGATGTAGTTTGATTGTGACATAGTTTTAGGATAAATCAAAAACTCCATTCGTAGCCAAGATTTTAGTTCAAAGGAGTGAATTTAGGGCTCTTGGAAGCTGACTTATTAATATTCACATATATTTTTCCATATCGACTTTACATACTGTATTCCTAGTTTCATTTAGTCAGGTTTTGAGATTTAATTTACGTAGAGTGAAATTCACTGTTAGTTGTAAATTCTTATGAGGTCTGAAATATATACAGTAATATTCGAGGTGGGGTACTGGGATTTGAACTCTGGGGCACTCGACCACTGAGACACATCCCCAGCCCTATTTTCTTTTTTGTATTTTATTTAGAGTCAGGTCTCACTGAGTTGCTCAGCACCTTGCTTTCACTGAGGATGGCTTTGAACTTGAAATACTCCTGCTCAGCCTCCAGAGTCACTGGGATTACAGGCATGGGTCACCGCACCCTGCTTCTGTAGTCATATTACTACCACCATAATGAAGATACATAATCTTTTCATCATCCCAGAAGTTTACTGATGTCCCTTTGTTCCATTCTCCTAGAACACTTTTCTCTATTTCTACAGTTTGGCCTTTTGTAGAACATCATCAGAATCAAATTCTACAATATGTAGCCTTTTTTTCCAGGATTGTTTTCACTCATGATGCATTTTCATTCATGTTGTTGCACAGTGATACTTATTCTTTTTATTCCACTGTATAAATGTTATATTGCATAAATATACCACTTCTCATCTCTTTACCATGTGATGGATACATTGTTTACTACATGTTTGAGATGCTTACAAATGCAGCTGATAAAAATAATCCCATATAGTCTTTCAGTATTCAGATGTTTACTCTTCTCCTGAGTAAATATGTAGGAGAGAAATTGCTAAGTCTATAAGAGTAAATTCATAAGAAAGTACCAACATTGTTTTTATAATATTGTCTCCAGTAGTCTGTATTCCAACCAACAATGTACCAGAATATGTACTGCTTAATCATAACAATGGTTCTAGTAATAAAAATTATAACAATCTTATTGAGCACCTATTCATCATCTCTCCCATAAAAAAAAAAAAAAAAAAAAAAAAAAAAAAAAAAAAAAACCCTCTACTGAGTACTTGGAATAGTTTCAATTAAGTGTGTCATCACAGAGATAGATAATCTTATACTCGTTTCTAAAATGACATTAAAACCCAAAAAGTGTCATGTAACCTGCCCACATTGTCCACCCATACATGGTAGAGCTAATATCTAAGCTCAGACAATCTGGCTTTAGGAATGTCTCCCCTAAAATACAATCTTCTACTGTCTCTCCATATATGGTAAAATAGACATTAGGGATAATATGGAGTCAACAGCAGATTTCTAAAAATTGCATTCTTAAGGAAGGTGCTGAAAGGCATCTTGAGTGGAACATAAACTGAAAAAGTTAGCATCCAAGTACTTGAAAAAAACGCCTTTAGTATGTGCTATTCGTATGTACAAGTTGCCCTATTTTTTCTGCATTTACACAATCTCCATTCAAATTGGAATCTCCTCTACAAATTGATATGAGGATTGGATTGAATGTAAAAGACCTAAATTTATAATCAGAAAGGAAAATGACTTTAATCTTATAGAACAAAAACGAGATTGAGTCAGACTCCAATACACAAAATTATATTTAAGTTAAAGTGAAAATAGAATATGACAATGTTTTGTTATATAAAGACAGAATAAGGAAATACTGAAATAATGTAGGCTTTATATTTTTGTTTGAGTATTACTAAAACTGTACATGAAAATTGGTAGATATGAAATAGTTCAGCAACTTTTTGTTGCCCACAATTAGTTTTTTATTATCATTAATTATTTTGAAAAACAAATATAGCCTATTTTTGGCTGTATCACTGAATCACTCAAATTTTGTTCTCACACTATATATTAGTTTTCCTAAGCCAAGCATGATGGTGCACACCTATAATCTCAGCTACTTGGGAGACTGAGGCAGAAGGATCACAAATACAAGCCTAAGCAAATTAATGAGGCCATCAGCAACTTAGTGACATCCTGTCTCAAATTTAAAAAAAAATTTTTTTAAAGAACTGGGCTGCAGCTCAGTGGCAAAGCAGTCCATACCAAATATTTTTAAAACTAAAAGAAAAAAGATGGTTTTCCTATCCCTTAGATGAATGAAAAAAGAAATATGATAAAATTAGTTCTATAAGACCTTGCCATGACACCTTTATTTGGAGATAGACAGTATGATTAGATGGAAAAAAAAGAGAGAGAGAAGAGAAAAGAGTGACAGTTAACTTAGTTTAAAGGAACCTAGATTTATATGAATTATGTATGTTCATTATTCTACTCTTTAATACCTGGTTTTGATACAATGCTAAAAATTGAGAGTGAAAAATTAAATGTAACATAGTAAATCTAGACTGAACTCCATGAAATATAGCAGATTCTTCCTCAGTTCATAATGGGTGTTAAAGCTGCATATAGGTACTGCTCTGATCAAAATTCTGTAAATATTTCCCAATTGATTTTTCAACCCTTTGTTAAAAAAAAAAAAATCTGGGAATGGCTGAAGATGTTATGTGGGATAAGAACAAATATGTACAGCTATCAGAAGCACAAAATTATGTATCCCACAACATGCATGATAATATGAAATCTAGGTTATTATTTCTGATTTCTTCTTTAACCCCAACCTGTAGCTAAAAAAAAAATGGTCAGTTTTCTTCCCCATCCCCCACTGCCTGCCATCCTGGGAATGGAGCCCAGGGCCTTGAGTACATACTAAGCAAGCATTCTACTCCCACTGAGCTACATCTCCAGCCTTAGTCAGTCAATTTTCTGATTCCAGTCTGCATCACTTATATTTTAGATCCTTTTGAGTATGTGTGTGTGTGCATGTGTGTGTGTGTGTGTGTGTATATCCCACCTTTCTCTTATTCTATGATTGGTCTTTATTGGTTAAAATTGCTTCAAGATAAATATAGATTTTATGTAGAATTTATCTACATAAACTTTTGTCTTGAGTGTTTTATGTTTGTTTGATGCCAATCAGAGCAATCTGGAATCTCTGCCAGCCTCTTGACCTCTGTACTTGTATTCTTGTTACATTATACCATTATGGTCCAAGTTGAAAAGAATTCTAAATATGGTAAAAATATGGACTACTATGCTATTTTTGCTATCTTTCTGACTTCTATAGATCACAGAGGTTTAAGCATTCTGTTCTCATTGTCACAATAGGAATTCTTCCAGGTCATGTATAACTGAATATGTTCTATAATTTAAAAAATACTAAACTTACTGTTTTAGAGTATAAAGAGATCATTGTATTTCAGACAATAACTTTTAACAATAAGCAGACAGCCATCAACCTACCAGTAATGTTCATCTTTAGAAAGAGCGACTTCAACTTATTGAAAATGGGTCCAAAACAATCTAGTTGTACAAAAATGAAATTTTTCAAAATCTGTATGTTTAAAAGGCTTAGGTTGATCCCTAACAAGGTGGAACCTGTTATGGACACAGTCATGTATTACTATGGCTATTGGAAGAATTATAAAAGGACTTTAAGCACTTCTCCATCTAACTCTCTGTTCTGATCTTGCCACTCTTCCCTACAATTCTATTCATGAAAGGTTTTCATGCACAACATTTCATTGTAAATCTCCACTAAATATACCATGAAAGCTATTCTTGTGATTCTTCATCAAAAATGCTAAGTGCTACATCATTCAGGAGCATACTGTTAGAAAAACTAATAAAAAGTGTTATTAGTATGTTGTTTTACAGTCATAAGTCATATGCCCAGGTATCATCTTAATGAAGCCCCACAGAAATTTGATGAGTCAGGATGAGTCAGGCATTCTTAATATGTACATTTCTCGGGTGAGAAAATAGAGGCTCAACTAGGAGGAATGACTCACATCTGTTTATCCAGAGTGGGCTTTGAATATAGGCCTCATAACACCATAAAACTGCTTCTTGAAATTTCACACTTTACAGAAGTGTGATAACAATTTAACATTTTACTACTTCCTATGAATATTTACACTTTAATGTGAAAGTGAAGATTGGCAATGTATAAGCCAAAGTTTCCTTATGAGTAAAAAATAAAATATTTTGACAGCTCTTTACAGTTTTTTATTTCTGGAGAGGATTATATTCCCATTTCTTACAGATGAGGTGGAATCAACACTGGTTTTATTTCCATTTATTTCCAAACTACTTTTGTTCCTCAAATGGTAAAACCAGAATGCTAATTTTTTTATCTAATTTTGTCTTTTTTATATTGTGAAGTGATTCTGTTTGACTTTGAACATTTCTTTCCATTATAATCCTTGTATTATAATCCTTAAATTTGTTTCAGGAGATATTAGTCGATTGAACAGAGTGAGTCATTCTCTCAAGCACTACAAGGTATTGTCTACTGTGCAGTGATGAAAATATGCTAAATAAAGTTGTATTAAGAGATTATTGGTATTGCAAGGATGATAGAAATTGAGCTGAAAGCATGCCAGCAAAAGAAGAGAGGGTGAATTCTGGGTGAGTGTGAGATTTGTCCCACAAAAGTAAAAGTGAACAGGCCTGAAGTACTCTGGACTCTACATATACTGCATCACTATGTAATTGCTTTTGCTGTTTAAGAATGATACAAATACTTTTAAGACAGTTTGTGGACTTAGGCATGATTACCTGTTTAAACCCAAACAATTTGCAATTCTAGCATATGAATGCATTTGGAATTAAATAAGCCCTCATTGATCATCACCTCATCCTTATTTCCAAACCCATTGGTACGTAACTGTTTCCATTTCACTTTTTGTACCCTTTCCACACACAAAAAAGTACTAATTTGTATATTTCAACCAATGTGGCAATAGATGAATACTTATATTTTCTATAAAATTAAGTAATACAATCAGATAACCCTTGTGAAGACAGTTAAACTAAAATAATATATCTGATCAATTATTTAGTGTTGTTTTTGAATTAAATTTGTCAAACTTTCTTTGCAAAACTACACAGTATGTAAGTAACATAATTTTACATTTATTTCAGTGCTTAATCAGTTTAAAGCCAGCAACACTCTAGCTACCTCATTTCATTCTAATGAAATTGGTACAATTTCAGTTTTCTGTGAAGACATATTTAGTGAATCATCAAGTGTAACTGTATTTTTCTAATTTCAAAAAATTACTGGAGATAATGGACACAAATTTAATGTACCGTAGACAAAATTTATTAACAAAATAGTTTCATTGGAGCATATGTTTGATATGAATTCAAATAAAATATATAATTTTTAAATTTTTCACATATGGGAGACATCATTAGCTATCAACAAAATATCAAGTAAATTCAAAAATCACACAAATGGTATACCTCTACTTCATATACAGAGAAACAAGATGTACCCCATTTGTTTACAATAAAATTTTTTTTTAAATTAAAGCAAATGTAGATAAAGCATTATTCTTTTAATTGTATATGTGAGTTTTACAGATCAGGTGAAAGTCTTTATATTTCTGCTTTGAAAATTAAAATCATCTTTTCTATAGTGACTTCTTAAAATAAGTTACAAATACTTGTGTTAAACTTTTATCTATAGTATTTGTTTTCAAAGTGTTTTTTCATTTGGAGATAAAAATGTCTTACAGTATTCTGCAATTTAAGCCATATAGCTTGGGCGGGGTGGGGGGGGGAGTCTGGCAGCATTCATACATCTTTTTACATAGCTTGAAACAAAATGTATGAAGTGTGCTGTTTTTCTCCATTCAATGACGCTTCTACCTTTAGAAAGATATCCTACTGGCTTTAATTGAATTGAACAAATACACTGAAATGTGAGGCAACTGATGGGAATGTGATTTTAAAAGCTTTCTTAAAGAGAGTTATTGGGAAGTATAAAATGTCAGCAGAGGAAGAGGTATAAACATGAAAGTAAGAGGTGTAATAGGAATAATTGCCTTCTCAGTATCAGTAAGATAATACCAATGTCCTTCTTTAAGCATCAATATTATGAGACAATAATTTGATTTATAATATATAAAATATATATACTTAAACACACATATATATATATCTACATGCATGTATATGCATAATATACACATATATGTAAACTTTAGTTTTGGTTTGTAGTATTTTAAGCTGACTGTATGCCATGTTTTCTAAACACCAGACCCAGTCAGGAACAAATTATTACAACAAAAATAACATAAAATAATGGGGAAAACTGGATATAAGATAGTATGCTGATGTTACTGTTATTCTTGTTTTGGATATTTTCCATAGATTTGCATTCCTCATAATTGTATGGTCAAAAGTTCTTGTTTTGGTGCATTTATTTAAAAATTAATGCTAAAAATTTTAAATCTCATGTACAAGAAAGATGAATTTGATCAATTTAAAGGTTGAATACAAGTATCTAGACGCTCAGAACTCCTGCCTTCTGGATCCATCAGTGACTTAGCATTCTCTTCACTCTCCAATGAATATGCTATTTTAAAAATTAAAATAATATTTGCAGTGACTTAGAATAAAATTTTGCCTTCATCACAAATAAGTGGAAATTTAAAAAGCAGAGCTTTGATTATAAACTAATGGTAATAATTTCTACAAAATATTGAGCCACTGCATATTTAATGTACTCTACATATTTGGATGCATTTCCTCTCCTAATTTAAGATAAACATGCATGCATACATACATACATACATACATACATACATACATCAATTCTGCAAGATAAATAGATTTGTCCCCATTGTATGAAAGTAAACTAAGGCACATGTGCTCATTGGCCACAATGACTACCACATTGACTGAAACTCTGATTCATAGTGTGAATGCAAAAATATGTAATGATTATAACTTCAACTCAGGAACAAAGAACTCTACTCTTGGATCATATAGTCCCATAGTTGTGTAACCTTGTATAAGACATTTAATATCTCTGAATCTCATTTTACTTTTCCGTAAAAGATAGATACAAATTACATCAATAGCAACAATAATTTTATTCACAAACATGTTGTTGGTGTTTGCTTTATCCTTCATACTTTTACTATGCTTATTTGCACCAATTCATTTAATATTCTCAACCACCCTACTAATCAGAGAGTATTATTATCCTCATTTTACAGAACAGGATACTGAATCAAAAGAGCTTAAGTAAACACAGAGTTCCATAAGCATACATGAATTTGACTGACATAGTTCCATTGTAGAACACATTCTGTTGCTATCAACTGGGTTGGGAAGATCCACTGGAGTCTTGCTCCCATGCCAGGCAGCTGGTGCTGTCTGCTGAAAGGTGGTGGTTCTTCTCTGCATGGCCTCTTCACCTCCATTAAGATAAACCAAATTGATTTTGTGGCAGTCCCTGGGCAGAGTTCCAAGAGAGCCAGGGGAGATGCTATAAGGTATATTAAGGCCCAACTTCAAAAAGTAAGAAACACTTTTTTGTTCCATTCTCTTGATCAAAACAATTCATAAGGCAAATCCAGATTTAAGTGATGTTGAAATAGACTCTACCTCTCCATAGAATGGCCAAAGCCATGCATAAATGAGCATGTGGGATGGTGGCACTTATTTTAATCAACTTCAAAAACACTCGCATGAACCTTTCAGGGAAACCCACTATCCTGAGCAGTGGCCACAGCTACAGTTCTTCATAATAACATTGATGATACTCAATATCACAAAAATCCAGTCGAGGTGTCTCCAATGTGTAAGATGTGTTGACATCACAAATGGGTCATTTTTCTAAATAAAAACTTAAATTTGCTGATACTTTACACTCCTATCAATTTATTAGGATATCTGACTTCATCCTCATATTGTCTTGCTTAGAACTGGTACAATTCTCCATATTTTTCACACTGGACTCCATATGTGCCTCAAATGGATGTTCTATGGGATATGACAATAATGGTTTTTTGTTTTTTTTTTTTTTTTTTTCTATAAATGTTGTCTGTTCCAGCCAGGAAAGGTCCTCTTGACATGGCCTTGCAAATGAACATTCATGTCTCTTTTCTCATCTTTTAACTCCTAAGCTACATGTGCTAATCCTATTCATTATTTGTCCTTGCCCAACTTCTAATCTGAATTCCACTTAGGTCAAAACTTCTCCCATATATCTTAATACTTAATCCATTTCCAAAACACTTTCAGTATTAAATATTGCAATAGTTTCTTAGAATTTATTTACTTTCTTCTTTTTCAAACTTGGCATGCTGTCTGGTCAGCTACATTGTGAACTTATGAGCATAGTTATGTCTAATAACTCTTTAGCAAAAACAGTATCTCTTTCCTCCTATCCTTTTATGGATAATGCCTTCTCTTGCTTGCATAATTACTAAGAGAAATTCAAGCCTGCTAGTAGTCTATTATACACTTAGGTGCCCGATTTTAAAAAATGGTGTTAATGTTATTTGCATAAAGCAGTTTGCTTTATTTTTGCCTGTTAATTTATTCATCCAATTAAACAATTATTGAGACTATGTATAAATAGCTGCTTTAATTAATGGTGGAAGGTGCTTTTCATGGTGGAAAGGTTATCATGGCTGAAGATTTTTTTCATCCATATGACATTAGGAACACAATCGTTTTTGTGAAATTATTTTCAGCCTACATTTATCTTTATACATCTGCTGAATCCACTTCAGATGAAGTAAAGTTAACATAGTTGATCTTTAAATTCTGGTTCATTTCTAATGTGCTATGATACTATTGATTGCTGTAATGTGATACCAAAACAATGAGGGATGGCTTTTAATCAATAAGAAATACTTTTTCATAAGGCTTTAAAAGAAATGCACTCAAGCCCCTCTTGAAAGCAGGAATCAGAGATACATGTAGGGCTTCCTGGAGGAAATATGAAAGCAAAAGCACTGAATACCACCATTCACAGAGTTTGTTTTACCTTGTTGATGTTCTTTCTAGTGAATATCCTATCAATGATTCATTTACTGAGATATTTATTAAAGATACACAATGTATCAGATACTACATAAAGGATTTAATTATCATGTCCTGTAAAACAAGGGCATTTTATTTGAGATAGTGATGGTATTTTTACAATAATCTGATTTTAATGTATGTTCTGAAACCAGATCTGTAACTTAAATGTGGATGGCCATCTGGCTGGAGCAGAAAATTAGAAACTGTTAATGTTAAGAACTATGTGGACTGAGACCTAAATGCCTGACTTAAAAAAAACCAAAACACAAAACTTTGCTACTCAAGCATTGAAAAAAAAAATAAAAACTGTAAGATTGATTAGAATGCATCTTTCCCCATTGGTATTCCCCATATTAATATAATTTCCTTGGTGCCACTCATACAAGTGAGATTAGACAGTGATGCAGTTGATGGGAATTATTATGGTCACTGGAGCCTTTACCAACTAGTTGATATGGGAATTAAAATCATGGAAATAGGTGGTATAGAAAGAATGAGTGGGAGGTTTCAATCCAAGCTGTGGTGGATATCAATCTTTGTGTAATAAATTATCCCCAAAGTTCAATAGTGTAAAATAAGAAATAGCTATTGTCTCACACAGTTTCAAAGGATCAGGAATTTAGGAGCAGATTAGTTGAGTGGTTTTGACTCAGGTTTTCTTGTTAAGGTTACAGTCAACCTGTAAGCCTGGTGTGGTCTGTAGTTCCTCACGACCCATAAGTTCACTCACAAGGTTGTTAAGTAGACCTGCACCTCTTGCTGGGTATTAGGCTGATACCCAGACTCTTACAGTGTGCACTTCCCCTTATGCTGCCATATTCTCCTCACAAAATGGCAGCTGGCTGCCCCAGAGCAAATATCAACAAAAGAGAGAATGAGAAGAATATCTCTGACTTTTATAGTCTAGTCTCTGAGTCATGCCTTCACTGCCATTTATTCTCACTAGAATCCCAGACCACACTCAGAAATTCAGATCTATGCCTTTAAGGAGAGAGTACCAAAGAACTGGTAAAATATTTTCAAACTACTACATGCCCTTTCCTAATCTAGATATTTTAATGGTTGAAGAATTTTCTGAATCTCTCAAGCTTAGAGAAATTTTGTTTGTTAGTGTGTTTTTAACTGGAAAGTTTGAATAATTAGCCTAACTTTCCAAAATTGATTTGAGGAAATGTTTGTGCAAGCAATCTGCCAAGTTCCACTGGAATAAATATATCTTTTTATCTTTTGTAGTTGTAATCAAGATATTATGACCAATGATAGTACATTTTGGAAAGTTATTTAACAAAGACCAGAATATTGCAAAACCTTATAGAATATGGTAAGGAGATAACACCCATGTTAATGTTGATTGATAGTTCAAGAAGTTGCCACTACTATTATTCATAGATGAACACTACTGTCTAAAACTGACAATATGAGGGTATGTTTTCCCACCAAAGTAACACCAAGTCTTATCAATTTTATTCCTTTCTTATCCGTGCATCTGTCCATCTTTATTGCCAGAACTCTAAGACATTTATGGACTCTTGCTTAGACTGATGCAATAATCTTCAACTAGATTTCCAGTTAAAATTTCTCTCCCTCTAAATCCATTAACCATGTTTTAGCCATTTCAATTACTTAATTCAAGTGGTGCCTTATATGAGAATTGAGACTTTTATATGTCGGTGACAAATAGGATGGTTCTCACTTGTTCAGGGTCTTATTTTTTACAGTGATATGTACTTTTCTCTTTCTCACACAAATTTCTATATTTGTTTCCTAACTGGTTTGAAGTGATAGTGACATTTTGGAAAGTTATTTAACAAAGATGGGAACAAAATCATTTTACCTTCATCCATGATTCCTAAATCTGCCTAAAAACTGCGTCTCAGAAGTCCATCCCCAAGTCCAATGGCAGCCAGAACCCTCTTCCTTCACCATCTCTGTGCAACTTATTAGCCAATCTTATTCATTATCTCCCACCTAATATGCTTCTAATCTATTCAACTTTCTTCATTTCTACCACTGTAAGTATGAAGTTTTCACTTAAATAATAAAATAGTCTCCTAAAGGATCTTTTCCTCTTTCATTTTGACACTTTTCAACACATTCTCTCTATTGAAGGGAAAGTAACCCTTTAAAGCAAAAACCTCTTCCTCTATAAAGCCTTAGATACAATTCAGAATCCTTAGCATGTTCTCAGGCCCAAACTGAAAAGATCCCCACTCCATAAGTTGACCATTCATTGTAACACATACCAAGCGCTCGTATGCATGACAAGCTTTCTGTGTAAACCCATTTTCTGCTTTTCCCACTTTTGCCTCAAATGTGTTTATTCATCTTTTCTATCTGCTTAATGTACATTTCCTCAATAACCTTTAAATTAATACCCCCTTTTATAATTTCCTTTTGAAATCTTCTTTATACTTCATTGCATATGCAATTTTAAATTATGCACTGGGATCTCAGAATATGGTATCTTTTCTGCTCACTAGACTGTCATCTCCATGAGGTCAGGGAACACATCTCTTGATTCATTTCGATACCTCTGTAATTGTCCTAGATCTTGATTCATGTTGGGTGCTCCAAAATTATTTGTTCAATGAATGAATGACAGGAGGCTTTCAATCCGTCCCATTAACTCCCATGAGTCAAGATATATTTATCAGGAGAGTGGACATGAGTGTACTGGTCAGTTTTACTTGGGAAAAATCAGACTGCTCATTGCTGAACTCCATGGCACAGAATGATATGTGTTTCCACAGACAAATGGAAAAGGTACTTAAAAGAAGAGAAAAGATAAAGTACAGAAATGCACTTTGCCTTCTTAATGTTTTAAGTGGAAATAGATCTGGACGTGTGTGGTTTAGGATGTGACTGCCAAATAACTGGCATTGGATCAATTCATTATTTTAGAGAAGAGTAAGTCCATCTGCTGATAATCTCCAGGGCATTTATACTGAAAGTTTGCAGATTTGAAAGCTGGTCTTATGTGTTTCTAGATGCAGCTTACTATATTTATAATTGTGCCCCAGTGATGATTTCTCAGTATTCATGATATGAAAGTTAATGTAGAAGATAAGCTCCAGGCTTTTACTAGGATAGTGTGGATTATAGCAGACTGAGGTGCTGACTTTATTTGATGATTATGATTGGCTTAAACTAAAAGGGAATAAATGTAACCAGGATTTCCTAGTTATCTGTAGCATCCTATAATCCTAATAGCCAAAGAAAACGAGAGACAGTACATAAATAAATATATGTCCAGAGATGAAAAACATTATCCTGGCTCTTTTAATGTCACATTTAAATTTTGCAATCTACCCATTCATATTATCCATTACATAATAAAATGTGTCATCAGTTGATCAAACTATTGAAAATTTTCTTCTATGTACAGCAATCATTATTGAATTTAGGATAATGAAAACACAAAAGGGTCCAAAATGAGATACAGCGCACGCATGTACATACACACACATACACACAGAGACACACACATACACACACACACACACACACACACATGTGCCCACACTTTAAACTTTAAACTGTGTTGAGCTCTCTCCTTCAGGGAAACATGTCATAAGAAAAATGGACACATATTCCTGGGAAAATTTGAGATTAAACATTTGTTAAGCTCTTAATCATTAATAGGATCATTAAAAAATGACCTGAACTTTGTGTTCTCTTAGAGAATGGAGATCCTCCTGATACGACTAGATTGCATTGCTTACCATACAAATAAGAAAAAAATGGAAAGCATTCCTTGATACTCTCTATGATTCCACAGAAATTGCATATGAATTTTTATTGCATTTGTCATAGTATATGAAAAATCTTTTATATATACACATGTATCCTATTAAGCTTACTAAATGGTTAGTTGCTGTTAATAAAATATCTAATACCTTGTGAGCAATCAATGCATTTTTTTAATCAATGAATCTGGAAAATTTAACTTGGAACCACATTTAGTATATTCTGCTTGATATGCTGATTTAAGTTCTGAGTTGTGTTTCTTTGTTTTAGAGATTAGGGGAGTGCGCATAATCAGAATTTTCAACTTCTTTTTAAAAATTGAAATATCTGGTAATCATGAAATTGCAACCCACATAACAATGTTCCACTGAATTTGAGTGGCAGTTGCCACCATCCAGGGGACACTCTTTGCCACATGGCCACAATCCCCACTTCCCACTCTTGTCTTACACCAGCCTATTGTACCTAGTTATGCTATATGCCTACCTGCTATAGACCTTTTTTTTTTTTTAATTATTTTTTCTCTGCTATAGAACAAGGAACTGACAGTAAATAGCACATTATCAGGTTTGTGTTTTAGAAATGTATTTTGGCAGCTGTGTGAACTCTTTAAGTATAGAAGTAGGTCAGGTTGTAGAACATTATTATATGTTTAGCAGTATCTAAAAATAGCTTTATGCTCTTGTAAAAGAAATGCGTATATATTCTTGTTCTATAATGTTCTTGGAAGCATGAATTTCTTTTTATTATTAAGAATAAATAAATTTTCCCCTCAGTGAAGGCAAGCCTCTTATGTCATTACAGTAGAGTTCCAAAATAATCAAGACAATATTTCAATTTGCCCACAGGAAATAGGCTTCATTGTAAAACACAGAAGTATGATTTGCTAAAAAATCTGCTCAGCTCATGAGGTGATGAAAATTATTATGCAGGGAACAGAAGAGTTGGAATATACCAACATATATTTACAAAGCAAACAAGTGTTTATGATGCACTGCAGATGATCCTAGAATGTGCAATGTACATTACATCTTGCCTGCTTCGTGGATCTGAGATATTTTTGGCAGACTGTCTTTATACATTATTCTCTGAATACAGAAATTGCACAGTACAAGCTGAGTAGGAAAGATGATTGTTTACCACTCCCTTTTTTCAGAGGTATTTTTATCATGTATTAGCAGCAGATATTTATACATCTAATTCCTTTTCCAAGATGTTAGATAGAGCCCTGTGAACAAGTGGATTTTTTTTTCTTTCCTTAACAACCACCTCTGTTTGAAATGAGGTGTGGTTTGCAGTGCCAAAATTAAATATTCTGTTTCGTCAAGTACTATAATCTGTGGTACAGAATGGGTAGGTGGGAAAATGCTGAAATCTCAGCTTTTTCCTATTGCCATGATATGAAACATGTTGACAAACATTTGGAAGGAGTGAGAGATGGCAGGAGCAGGTTAGGAACTAGTAGCTGCAAAAAGACCAGGAAAACTGTCAGCTTCTCTCTCCTGACATTTGTGCTCATGTATAGAGGAAGGTTTTACTTCCCTTCTAATTTTTTTTAACATTTCTTGCATAATTCAAATGGAAAAGTCTGATGAGAACATACCTGCTTTTTAAAATTTATGGGGAAAACAGCGTCTTTGCACTTCTGCTGGATAAAATGACAGGATTGGCTCCAGGTCTCTATTCCCACTAAGAGCCTTCAGGTTCGTCGGTGACAGAACTCTCCACAAAGGTTATTTTTACCTGGCATGGCTGTGCTGTTACTGATGCTGCTGCTCTGGATGGCAGAAATAACTTCTCCTGTGGGTGTCTCGGGCAGAATGAAAGCTGGGTCAAGGTGGAGAGGTGAAAAGAATCGTGAGTAACCAGGATTTTTTACTCTTGGTGCATTTTTTTCTTTCTTTATATAATTAGGAATGCATCCGAACTGCCTAGCTTTGCAGTTCGTAGCATTTCCAAGAGATTGTTTTAAGATGTAAAAATAATTTTACATATTAAATATGCATGCAGAATAAATGGGCTCCACCTCCTGTAAGCACCACACATCTGCAATATTGTTCTGGATTTCATTGCAAGAGTTTTGCTTGGCTTTTCTAGTTAACTCTTACAATTCCTTGGAATTAGAAAGACGTTTGTAAAAACTAATAGGTCCTAAGACCACGTGAGTGACTTGATATTACCTCTTCTCTATAATATTAAAATGTTACACATATTTGTAGATATTCAAGTGCTAGCTGTATAATAAAAATCCTCACATCTGGTAACAAGAAAGAACTTTGAAATAGTAAATATTATAGAAACTTTGATGTGATGCTTTATAATTGGGGCTTGATAAACACATTACTCTCTAGAGTTGTCATTTATTCTCTTCCCATAGAAGTACGAGAAGACTTTCAGAATTTGGCCATGAAATATGCTTGTATATTTTAGAAATACAGTAATAAAACTATGATTTTAGAACTAAATCTGCTTGTACTATTACAGAAGGAAATGGATTTGACATCTGTCTGCCTCTGAACTCATTGGTCCAAACAGCCAATGTCTTTTCTCTTTTCTATCATCACATAAGACACTACAGGACAGAGGGTGTATGTGTGTGTGTGTGCGCGCACACACACACGTTTGTGCATTTGTGTGTGTAAATAGAAAGAGATCTACTCTGTTCTCCACATTTAGAAATAGAAATTCAGATGTGCACTTGCTATACTTATGTTCCAAAAAGTGGTATAGAAATGGATCCAGAAATGGATCTGGAGGAAAGGAATGCTTCTCTTATAATATTGCTGAATATTCAGAAGAGGTATGCCAATAAAAGTTTTTGTTTTTGTTTTTTTAAACTGGAAACTTCTTCCAGTAGACTAAAAGTAACTCTGAAATTAATTGTTAAGCATATGACTTTTGTTTCACTCATGCTTTGGCCATTTTGTATTCTGTTTTATTGGCTTGAGTAGGAACTGGGAAGTTCAGATGGACAGATCAATGGAATACCAAGCAATACAGGCTGGAGTGGTTATAGATTTTACTTGCTCAGATTCTCCTGAATTTCCCAGTAACCAATTATGACTTTCCTCATATCTTTTTTCTTTCTTTCTTTTTCCTTCAATCTCTTTTATTCTTCTCATGAATCATAAAGGGAATACTTACAGATCTAATATTTATGACACCCAGAAAGAATAAATGATTGATCTTATTGCTGATTTCTTCTTTGGACATACAGGCTGATTCAGTATAACCATTGTGAATTCTAAGTCTTATGCCCCATTAAAGAATAATAGAAAAGGAATCCATTACTCTCCAAAGCCTAAGATTCATCAGTTAACCCAGAACTTAGAAGTAAATCTAATCACTTGTAGTTCATAATATTATTATAATATTTTTTACTTGTATGGTCACAGAGTTTATAATATTTTCATATCCACTGTATGAAAAGGCATTAATCATATTCCCATTACAGTAAAGAGGGATATGACCACTTCCCCTTAAAGATGAGGAAACTGATACAAGAAAAATTAAATGACTTGCTTTGGAACATTCAGTTAGTAATACAGAGAGACACTGTTCTCTATAATCAGAGTGTTAAAAATTCTAATTCAGTGTTCTTTTCATTGCACAAAGTTCCCTCAGAGAACAACCCAACTGTGGGAAACCCATTCCTCACTTCCTCAGTCATCTCTGAGGCCAATTTTAAAACAGTGTCACATACATCAGGTTTAGCATACTCCAGTGGGAACTCTACAAATAACACATTTCAGAATTCCCAAACCAAAAAAAAAAAAAAAAATTTAAGGACATAATGCTTGGAAAAAAATTAGGGATGCTTTGGGGCAGAAGAATTGAAGGAAATTGTGATAAACCAATTGTCCTTAACCCTTTAAGTTCCAAGCTTTCAATTTTGCTAATATTTCAATGAAATTGATGCAGGTGCAGTAAAATACATGGAAAACCACAATGTAGAACATATATGTATATGTGTATATAATTGGATATCATTATATAATTACATTTTATATTATATAATTACATATTATATACTCCTAAGTTTTTATAGATATTCTGCATCTAGGACAATGGGACAAATGGGTTAATGTCAAGATAAAATTTTGTTTTTAGATAATTTAACGTACCAAATGGTAACTGAAGTATAAATCCCCCTGTTGTGATCACTGTGGTGGTCTCCATGCCAAAGAGACAAGGTGAGGGCAATTCAGAACCTGTACTCCTTCCTTTAAAATAAACCTATGGGAAACACCAAACAGTAATCAAAGGACACCTTGACATTGAAGAGATTGAGTGGGAAGAGTGCAGGAAATTGAGTGAGAATTTCTGAACTAAGACAATTCCTCTAAACAGATCAGTTGATTCCAACAATGAATAAATTGTGGTGGAAAGCTTATAGTCAACTTAATAGATATTTTTGTGAGGAGCTTGTGAAATATATTCAGAGGGATACTCAATTTTCTAATGAATTTAAAGTTTTATAGTAGGTTTTAAATGGTGATGATAAATGTCAAGGTAAGAAATGTCAATCAGAATTTCTAATTTTCAAAGAATGTCAAGTCACACCTTTTGGTGTAGGTCAGAATGCCTAAGAAAAATTAAATTATTTGTTACCTATATCAGAGACTTTACAAGTCTCTTTTTTGTCATATTCTTTTCATGAATTTCTGAAATTCTAAGAAGACTTCAGCAATTGTTAAAGACATCTTCCACTTCAAAAATGTATTGCATTTATGTTCTTTGTGAGACTGTAGTACCCTTAAACATTTGCTTGAGTATCTAGAACTTAATATATTTTCATATTTGTCCAGCTTTTTGAATCTATGTATATTTTTTCTTGTTTCTTGAAATTCTGACTTCAAAGAAAAGACTATTGTTTGCATCATCAAATAGAATGCCTAGTACATTTTGGAAACTCAAGGAATATAGGCATGAATAAAAGAACCACTCAAAATGTCAACCAAATATGAGAATATAAGTTAGTAGACAATTTGAGTAAATTCTTTTAGAATATGTAACATTGCTGGATATAATCTTACCTACAACCAATGTTTACATACAAAGATATCCATCAAAATATTAGCTATAAACAAAAAAGATTTCAAATGTAAAATATAAAAATTTGAAGATAGTAGATCCTTTATAATCTAATCATTTCAAAATATTAAAAGTGAGGCCCAGCATGGTGGTACATACCTGTAATCCCCAGCTGCTCAGGAGACTAAGGCAGGAAGATCGCAAGTTCAAAGCCAGCCTCAGCAACTTAGCAAGGCCCTAAGCAACTCAGAAAAAACATGTCTCTAAATAATAATATAAATGAGGGGCTGGGGATGTGGCTCAGTGGTTATGTGCCCCTGGGTTCAATCCCCAGTACCTAAAACAAAAGCAAATTTAAAATGTAATGACATGGAAAACTTAGAGAACATGGGTTACAAATATGCAATATTTTCACTATAAACACTATAAATCAAATCATTATATTTTGGTTTACAAAATATGTTTATATTTATCTTCCTTTATCTTTAGAGTAGATAATAACCAAATAAAAATCAAACTTTTTGTAGTTACCTACTAACCTTATTGTTATGCAAAATATTTATGAATTGAGGAAATATACTTTTTTCTAAACACACATAGAAATTAAGAAAACAACTTTAATATTGGAATCTACTAGGGACCAGGAAAAGAGCTCATACCTAAGAAAATAGCATCTGCAAAGTAACATTCTAAGCAGGGAAGGACACAGAATGAATTATCCATTAAGGAAATGAAATAAAGTATCCAATAATGACTTGGAGAGTATTTCACTAAGGAAACAGAATCAATTCTTCAGGTTCCTACAAGCAGAACTCGACACAGTAAGTGTCATCAGTTTGTAGCATTTGTTCTTTTACTAAAGCTCATATAGGAAGAATTTCATTATATTAGGGGAAAATAAAGATTTTAGTATATTTTCACAAATATAAGGCCCAGAAATATAATTTTATTTAAACCATCCTTTTACTGCTATGTAGAACGTCTACCCAAAAACCATAATGTTCACATAGTCCTTTCTATTCCATAATTTCAAATTATAAGAAAAGTGTTGATCATTCCTTGTTTTTATTTCCCTATCAAATTTGCAGATTAAATTATAAAACTACATGGAATGAAAAAGAAATTCTGTGGAAAGAAAGATATCTAGATCACATTATTAAACTTCTAATTTAATCAGGAAACTTTGAGGATCTTTTACATAAATATTTCAAATGTGAACTTAAATTATTGCCAAAAAAAATTGCAAACTTAAATACATATTTCCAGGAACAACTTGCAGTAGCTGAAGAACCTTGTGTTTAAACTGTCCCATTAATGTGTATATAACCTACTACCAGCACCCCCAAACACACATACACATACAAACTGTCTCTTCCATTGAATTTTGCCAACACTTATATCCTCTGGGGTTAAAAACAAAAATCCTCCATAAATACACCACAGTACATTTTTGTTTTGATGTTTTATTTTTAGCATCCTATCTCAACACTTTCAAAGAAGCTCTCTATAGTTATCTTTAACCATCTATGCCATTTCTTCTATCACTGGTTACAGGTCAAGTGTCACATGTAGAAATTTTTGAAATATTAGAATTATTAAAAGAAGGTCTTTCAGCAATGCCCTGAAAATAATGTTCTCAAAAAACCTAGAAAACTTGCTATTTCTCTAATTTTACATTTATCTTTGCCACTTTATTAACAATATCATACACTATATAATTTCCCAAGAGCTTAATGCTGCAAAATGGTTTACTTTTCTTTCAGTGCCCTGGTTTTGAAAAGCTAGGAGCCTTTTATTTAGGTTTCTAAATATTTTTATTTGAAAAAAAATAATTTGTTTCTCTCTGTCTCACCTCTCTTTCCTAACTAATCATATTTTATGGATTTTTGAGAAATGCTTGGAATTCTTTTTATAAAGACATCATATTCAATAAGTTAAAATAATAGTGTTATAATGTAAAAGTAAAAAAGAAAGAATCATTATTATTGTTTGCTCTTTTTTTTCCCAGTGAGACACAAAAAAATTTTTGATAAATTTATGTTGAACTAAAATAAAGTAGTGTTAACTTCAGGTGAAGGTTAGAATCCAAAATGCACCCAAACTAAACCCAGATACTGGGAAACATGAAAGGCTGACAGGATTTGCCAGCAAGCAACCACGGGATGATTGGACCCTGTCAGTAAAAGCATCATGTTTTCTTGAAGATAAAAAGCCAGAGCTGTATGTCATAACACAACAGTCACTATCTTCTTTGAAGAGTTCATCTCCTTTCTGGAATCATCTGAACTACCAGTTGCACTGCAAGCATCGATCCATGCCTTACTTTAGCAAAAGTCATAAAACCAAGGAGGATTATCTTTACATTATGGTACTTTGAAAATACATCGCATATCATTGTGAAATTCAGAAAAGTACACCACATTTGTTTTTATTGAGAACAATGTAGTGTTGCATGTGCATAGTCTTTTGTGGAGAGATATTTTTGGAACAAATAATATTGACTCCATCATTGATTCTTTGGAAATTATACTTGAAATCAAAGAACATAAGGGAACAATGAGTGGAAGTCAAGATGATGAAGAATAACTAGAACGAACTATTATGTCTTAATGGTAAAATGGTCCAGAGAGGTTTTTCTTTTCAATAGTTTATAAAAGAACTGAAATAAAATGAGTTTGGATGAAGCATACATATATGTACATATATATACACATATATACATATATATTCTATATTCCATTTCTGTAAGATACATTTAAGCTGAAACTACTTCATATTCATTACAATGGTGTTTTTTTAGAACACCATTGATTTATTTGTACTCTAGCTTCACTAAATAGACATGGTATATGGTTTACTTGCAGTGGAATTATTGTATTAGCAACACTGGCCTTTGCACTAAAGCACAGTCCTATTTTTCATGTGTTCCTCTCGTTCCCGTTTGTTCAGTACTGGATTGTTCAGAAAACCGAGTTTAACTGATGGTAGAATATGAAAAATCTTCAGTACCTGACACCACATCATTTTATCTCTTTCCAATGAGTAAAAGCAGATCTGTTGTATTCCATTTCTCCAGATTGCTCTGCCTGTTATCTGAAGATGAACACAAACACCAGATGATACATAAGGACTTTACAGTCAGTTAAGTTTCTAAAACTGAGACTTCAATTTGGAACAAAATTGAAGACTGGGCCCCTAATATACAATTATAGTGGATATGGTTTTGTTAATATATACACCATCTATAGAAAGGACAAGAGTTACAAAAGAGGATTTTAACCTTAACTATGCCACAAAGGTCAATAACTTAAAGCTGTAGCAGATGAAGGGAAAGTGAATTCCTTGATCAGATACATTCCAATGTAACTTTGTTGCTTCAAGTTCCCTTAGTTTCAAATCTGGGGACCAGGGGAGAGTGCTCAGCTGTTCCATGGATGCTTAAGAAAACAGCTGCACTCAGCTGTCACACACATGAATAGAAAAGCAGTTTCCCAGGTAATCCATTCTCAACTCTTTCATGCTGAAAGGTTAAAACTGCATAAGAGCACATTTTCAAACACTAAAAAACTATAAAAGCTTTGATTGTGTTTTGATAGAAGTGATAGAAATTAAATGTGTGTAGGTATTATTAAAAGGTAAGAAATTTAAGAAAATGAGCAGTATGAGGGTCTGTAACCTTAACTATAGTAAATATGGTATTTATCCTGAATTTTGCTACAGCAATAGGACCCTAAATTATTATATTATGGTGTTTTTAACTATCTCCTTTTGATGGCTTCTAATATAACTTTGGCTCTAACAATTATTTTCATAAATTTTAAGATACTAAAAGAAAGAAAATCTATACAATATTTGGATTTTTTCTGTTTCATTTTGCTTATGGTACAAATGTAATCCAACAAATTTGACTAGGTAGCATATTTATATCAGTTTACCATTATTTTCTAATTGCCTGATTTTCAAATTAGTGATTTGAACTTATAAAATTTTATCCCAAGGGAAGGATAAAACCATGCCTAAGAATATAATGTTTTTGGAGAACTTGTTATTTTGGAAAAAAAAAAAAAAGACAAGTTCAAATTTTACTATTCTCTAGTCCTTCTTAGAAACTACCTATTATTTGCCATTTGAAATTGTTCCTAGGTTACAGAAGTGTTAAAAATTTTTATGTGTTGGAGCTCAGTTAGTGAGTGTAATGAAGGAGAGTAGTGTGTTGAAGAAATGTGATGAATGTATCAGTCCTGCAACTTGTCCAAAGTCCCTGCCAAAGAGGCCACATTCTTTTTCTTTGAGTATGTTTATCACCTTCACCATTAAGTTTTTCACACTATATGTCAGTTTGGTGTCATTTGATTAATGGAAGACAATGCTATGCAGGCTCAAATGTAGACTAATCTTGGTTCATTTCTTACTTTTGTCATGGAAGAAAAGAATCCATGAATTTATTAGCTTTAAAATATCTGATTTGGGGGGGCTGGGGCTGTAACTCAGTGGCAGAGAGCGCTTGCCTCCCAAGTGTGAGGCACTGGGCTTGATCCTTAGAACCACATAAAATAAAATAAAATAAAATAAAATAAAATAAAATAAAATAAAATAAAATAAAATAAAAAGTATTCTGTCCATCTACAATTTTTTTTTTTTTATTTCTAGCTTTGTTACAATATTTTCTTCTTCAGAAACAGTGACAAAGGGAAAGAGTGGGAGTTCTTCTGTGACGTAAGATGGTAAAAATAAGAAGTGGACTGAGGGAAAGTGAGTGATAATTTGAAGACATTATGGCAGCCCATTAGCCTGAGGTGGGGCAGGTCCTCACAGAGCAGCTTTGTAACCTGAATAAAGTCTGTGGTCAAGAAGGCTGTGGGCTGCACCAGAAATTTCATCATTTACTGCCAAGGAAATTTCTTCCATAAAGGAAACCATCGTGAAAATAATCATCAAAATCATTTCCCTGTGAAAAGTTATACATAATTAAGAATAGAGTTATGATCAATCTGACCTCAAATTTAATCTGTGAGAACAGTTAAGAGGTTTCTATATATTTCAAAATCCTCATTTATATAATGGTTTTATCACAAGTATCTTTTCGGAAGATGTAGCTAGATCCCCATTCAAGCTTGGCACATACGTTTTGAGAAATGGCATGTTCACTCTGGGCCTCTGTTTTTACTTATTAAACAGAGATAACAATATGTTCTCTCCCACATGTTGTGAAGGTTTGACAAAGTGTCCAGAAAGTTCTGAAACACAAATGTTCACACACTGATGATTCTAATAATGGCAGGGTAATTATTATTCTTGGCATTGTGATTATTATTACATTTTGTTTCTCTCAGAATGCCCCTTTATCTATTTATTGC
This sequence comes from Sciurus vulgaris, assembly GCF_902686455.1. Classification (NCBI taxonomy): domain Eukaryota; kingdom Metazoa; phylum Chordata; class Mammalia; order Rodentia; family Sciuridae; genus Sciurus; species Sciurus vulgaris. The sequence goes on along the minus strand of NC_136470.1, from coordinate 32,961,793 downwards.
ACATACATATCTGTAATATTTACCAATAAAGAGAGTCACTCCCTGAGAGCATATTGTGTGCTTGATACAGAACTCAGCTAACAGTATGTGGTGAGAAAGTGTGACTTACAGATTGCAACGAAAGACTGGTGATATACATCCATTATGGTCCATAATACCAAGAGATTCAGTGATAACTTTTAAGAAGAGATTTAGGGAGATATTTTAATGAAATAAATAATTCTTTTTAAGTTGTGAAAAAATATAATACAAATCAAACCACAATTCAAATCTTAATTGTTTATTTTGTCTCTCACAAAAATTATAAGGTATCATTGTAAAGGCTTTTCATTTTGATATTTGCACATTCAAACCTCAATATAAAACCTGCTCAAGATCGAGTTATATACCAAAAAAGTTAAAAGAATCCAAAGATATATATATATATATACTATATATAATATACTATACTATATATAATATAGTATTATTTCTCCCTGAAAGGAAGCTTGAAAGAATATTTGAAAAAACTCATAAATTTCAGGTTTAAATCTTGAAGAAAATTAGAGAAATTTCAGTGCCATATCATTGCCAAGAATCCATTTTATTTTTATTGCTATATATTTTTCATTTTATGTGTTAGAAATTATTAAAGATTTGTTGGTTTTACCTGCAGAGTCCTATATTTATTACCCTTTCCTTTTCCTGGAACTCATGATTATAAAGATACTGAGTGTATTGATCTTGATTCATGATAGTCTGGTATTTGTGTTTACAAATGCATATTGGATGTGTGCAAGTATTCTAGGTCAATTATATTTTTTCTGGAGCTTAATTAATTAAAATGCTTCCAAAGTAAGGAAATCTCCCTCTTCCTGTTCATCTAACATCTATATATGACATTAGCCATTCTCAAAACACTTAATTTTCCCTCCTTTATTACTAAATGTTGTTTATAAGGTAAAAAGTAGACCAAATTCACATTTATATTGTCTACCTTCGAAGACTTTGATACCTCAGTCTGCAAAATGTAGAAGCCCAAATATCAATTCTTACATCTTTTAACCATTAAGTTGTAGCTAAGTGTAGCAGCTTCATCTTAAAACCCAATATAAAACACAGATTGGAGGCTGGTCCTTAATAAATAATGAATTAATGAATGGACAAATATTCCACATGCAGTAAACTTGAAAAAATTGGGCTTAATCATGTGTTCCCATAACCCCCAACCATTGGGGCTGGGGATTGAACCTAGGGGTGCTCTACCACTGGGTTTTATTCCCAGCCCTTTTTATCTGTTATTTTATGACAGGGTTTTGCTATAACTTGCAGAGCCTGGCCTTGAATTTGCATCAGGATGCTTTAGTCTTTCAAGTCCCTGGGATTAAAGTCCTGTGCCACCATGCCCAGCTTAGCTTAGTTTTGATTAAACTAAGTAATTTTAATAATTATTTACCTACCCCCATCTTACTGTATTGAAATATAATAATTTCTAAACATAATAGTAACTTTCAAATGATCTACTTGTGTCTAAAAACACATATTTTCTTTGTTATCTCTAATTTTAATGCTAGTGTATAGGTATTGCTTAGGCTTTTAATCTGTGCTCTGCCAAAGAGTCAAGTAATATTCAGTAATTAGTCATCATTGATGTCAATGTTTCTTCTTCTTTTGTCAAATGTGTTTCCAAAATTAAAACTGTTTATTACAAGATGAATGAGTCCACAATAATTATGGAAAACTGGATAGGATATCTTAGAATTCCTTTACCAAATCTTTAACTTGTTTAATAAAATTCATTCATTTATGTACTTAAATGTATGTAATTAGCCAATTAACTACATTTCCAATATTGATTTTAAAAAGGACAAATAATTTTGTTATGCCCTCTTCACAAATAATCCATTTGAAGAAACACTTCTTTACAAGTATGAAATCCATAGTATATAAAATGAGATACTATTTTAATAAAAAAATTTGAATCAAAGCATCTTCAATTACTAAAAACTTGCTCTTTTAATGAAAGTTTGGGTTGAAGTTTCTAAAATGAAGACTTCAAAGTACAAATGTTTAGGGTTATGAGAGAAAGTGAAATGATTTCATATAGAGAAGGACCTGAAACATGAAGGTAATTTGGAGGTTCCTATTGGGTGTTCCAGTGACTGCCCCAAGTAATGTATTTAAGAACATATGTCTGATTGATATTCACACTTGCTAAATATGCACTATGGGGTTTATTATGTGTGTTCTGGAGTTGTATTTTTTAATCAACTCAGGAAATTGACAGAAAACTTAGAAAATATTTTAACACTCTGGTTTTCATGTTTAAGAAATAATGCAAACAGTTATGAATTTATTTTAGCTGATTGTGATATTTTTCCAAATCTATACATTGGCTAAAAACTCACATTTACCATATTTTGAAGTAAACTTACCTCTGGTGACATAATTTGAGAACTGATCAGCACACAGCAAGCTTTTCTGAATAAGTAATTAAATACGAAACCAGGGGTAAGCGTACACCCAATAAACCTAAGTATTTGAGTTCTGCTTTTCTACACAAGACTCTAGTGTAAGTAAATCAGCATTGCTCATATTTAATGTCATTTGGGGATCATGTTTGGAAAACACCTGTAAAAATTCTATCATAATTTTTAAGAATTAAGGACAATGTCAAAGTATTTCACAGTCACATTCATGTACTGTGTGTGTGTGTGTGCGTGTGTGTGCGCGCGCGCACGCACGCACGTGCATGCACTCATGTGCATGTATGTGCAAGTGAAAATGTCTACAGGTAGAAAAATATGAAACACCTTTCATTTACACTCAGTGCAATGCGCCCATACTCTCTGTCAACTTGAAAGCATCATGTTTTTTTTTTTTTCCTATTAAAAACAATCTTGATGTTTTTAAGGCAGTTTTTATAGAGTGTTAGATATGTGGTCATTTTTTCAGTTTATAAGCAATGTTAAAAATTCTGGCAGTCCTCATAAGTAAACATGCATATGCCAGAATGTGCATAATTGCCATTTATTCAATACTGTTTGCTCAATCAGGACATATTCATTCATTGAACAAAGTCACAGATCTGAAAAAAGTGAGGGTTTGAGCTGTACTCTTATCAAAGGGAAGAGTTTCAAAAGGAGGACACAGTGATTGCAAAGCGTGGGAGGTTGAAAGAGCTCTTGGTATGACCATGAGCATGACCACATGTCAACATGGAAGACAGATGAGAGAGGAACAGACATGTAGGGCTTTAGAGACCCACAAAGCATTTGATGAGATTGGAAGTCACTGGAAGACTTAGAACAGAATAAGATGATCTAACACTCTTTTTAAAATGTTTTTCTTTTCAGATGACATTAGAGTGTATTTTGACATATTATACATACATACAAGAAGTATAACATATTCTAATTAGGATCCCATTCTTGTGGTTGTACATCATTTAGAGTTTCACTGGTTGTGTATTCATATATGTACATAGGAAAGTTATGTCTGACTCATTCTACTATCTTTGCTATTCCTATCCCCCCTTTCCTTTGTTCCCTTTTGTCTAATCCAATGTGCTTCTGTTCTTCCCCTACCCTTATTTATTGTGTGTTATCATCCACATATCAGAGAGAGAACATTTGACTTTGGGTTTAGGGAACTGGCTTATTTCACTTAGCATGATAGTCTTCAGTTCCATCCATTTACTGGCAAATGCCATAATTTCATTCTTCTTTGTGGTTGAGTAATATTCCTTTGTATAATTATTTCACGTTTTCTTTATCCATTCATCTGTTGAAGGGCACCTAGGTTGGTTCCATAGCTTTGCTATTATGAATCGAGCTGCTATAAACATTGATATGGCTGTGTCACTGTAGTATGCTGATTTTAAGTCATTTGGGTATATACCAAGGAGTAGGATAACTGGGTCAAATGGTGGTTCCATTCCAAGTTTTCTGAGGAATCTCCCCCAATATTGGTTTCAGATTGGTTATACCAATATGCAGTTCTACCAGCAACGTATGAGTGTTCTCTTTTCCCCACATCCCCACCAACATTGTTACTTGTATCTTTCTTGATTATTGCCATTCTGCCTGGAGTGAAATGAAATCTCAGTGCATTTCTCTAATTGCTAGAGATGTTGTACATTTTTTCATGTATTGTTGACCGTTTATATTTATTCTTCTGTGAAGTGTCTGTTCAGTTCCTTTGCTCATTTATTGATTGGGTGTTTTGGGTGTTAAGTTTTTTGAGTTCTTCATATATCCCAGAGATTAATGCTCTAACACTCTTATAGGACAACTCTGGTTTTGTGTATATACAAACTTACATCAGCTCACATTTGTGCTTATTGCTGTCTCATAGAAGTTGCAAGCACATGTAACCACAGATCTCTTATTGATCAGAGATCCCCAGCCATGCATGCACAGTGGCACAATGACTCCTTCTTATTCTCTACATGAACCTTGGTTCTCAATGAGTGCCATCTCGTCTTTTTAAGACAGTCATTCTATTCAGGGGAGATTTTATTCCCAAAGTGGAGAAAATTTTATCATGTGGGAAGAAAAACATCATAGTTTTATATGTATAAACTAAAGTCTATCTATGCTGTTAAAATTTCACTTAGAGTATGATCAGGATTTAAAAAATTTTCTAGAAGCCCCCTACAGGGTGGTAATTAAAAAAAAAAAGAGTTGAGAATCACTTCTTAGGGATGTTTTGGAAACCTACAGGGACATATGGTTGTTGTAATTATCAAAGAGCATAGCCGCTAGCATTTAGTGGGTTGAGACCAGAGATACTAAATGTACCATGAATACTTCGAGTGCTACTCCCGAATAAAAACTCTCAAAAAATCACTTTGAGAACACGTGTATGCAAAAAGTTCTGTTTATAACTATTAAAGCCTAGAAGCTCTTTCTGATTTCCATAGTAATTCTTACTATGCAATTCTTTGTCAAAGGAGAGAATATTGTATTTGTTTTTTACCAAGAAATTACATCATCAGCAAAAAGAGAGCTTTTTATATTGGACTCAGTAATAACACACATATGTATCAACATCATCCTCTATCTTTAGCTTGTCACGTTCACAGTGATTCTACAGACAGTTGCAAACATCTATTTCATGATGTCTTCAGTGTAAAAATGTCTGAAAGTCATGTATTGAAGTACATTCATATGTTGCTGGTAGGGCTGCAAATTGGTGTAACCATTCTGAAAAGCATTATGGAGATTCCTCAGAAAACTTGATTAATTCATTTCCCCTTTAATTTCCCAGTACTATGTTATTTTGTATATATGTGTATAATAATTATGTGGTAGGCTATTTACATTTATGGCTTGTTTTCAGGATACTGAACAGGATGCAGTAGTAAGGGTGTGCTGAGGCAGAACTGGAAGGAAAAAAATAGGGAACATCTCTTGATTCTTCAATTTGCAGAACTTATATGACTGAATAAAAGGTTTTTAATCTTTTTCTAACATAATCAGATAGGGAGTTGGCAATGGACAAATAATAATAATTACAGGTTAACATAATGAGAAATAAACAATATTCCTTTCCTATGTGCTATTAGCTAACTACATACAATTTTTTTTAAAGTGAGTTAACAGCTTGAGTTTGGACCAGTCAGACTTTGATAAATATTAACTCTTTTAAAATTTATTTAAATTTCTCCAGAAACCCAGAAGGTTTTTCCAATTTTTGCAGGTAAAGAATATGAGGAACAGAAAAGTGAAGTATAGAAACATTGCTAGAAAGTAATGGAACCAGGGTTTAACTAGTGAGCCCTTGGCCAAAGCATTACCTGTGTCATGGGGCTGGCATTAGACATTCCTGTTCTCTGAATATTTCTTGGTTTTCATTTAATATTCAAGTGCTCTCTATCTCAGCCTCTGTTTGATTGCCTGTTTATTGATTTGTTTGCTTGTTTTGAATTTAGGTGAATTAACTAATCTTTATTCCTTGACTAAGTGAAGATTTTTGTCTAATAGGCCATGTTTGATCACTTATTGAAGTTGTTTTTAGAGTCAGGCCTGGTGGTATGTGCTTGTAGTCCCAGCTACCTGGGACACTGAGGAGGATTACTTGAGTTCAGAAATCTGAGGCCATGTAGGGCAACACAGTGAGACTTAATCTTAAAAAAAAAAGAAAAAAAAAAAAAGTTGTTAGTAAACCTCATTTGATTCTTCTCATATGCTCCACCAGATCTGGAAAATCCTGGAAAAGGTTTCTCCAGTATCAGAGATACTGAAATATTTACTGACTGAAAAAAAGGATTGATCTTACAACAAGATAGCTAATGTGTCTGGTTTCTTCTCTGTAGTCTTTCAAGTCTTCGACTAATAATCATTGGAAACCCAACAAATATTTATATACTGCTAGACTTCCAAATGCCTTCTAAATTTTTAGAGTAGAAGTGCTCTTACCCAAACAGATAAGCTCTTAGTTTGTTTTTCACAGAGGAATTTTTCCCCATTTTGCTAACCAGTGAATATTTTAAATAATTGACCGAGAAATTAAACATAGAGGGACTTTTTCTCTTAAAGATTCTCTATGAGCTTTATTTTGTTTCTTTATGTAAGAATTCTAAGTAATTTTATTGTGAGGGCATAAATGACTTCTGTTTGTGATAAATAATTTAAGATATTTTTAAAACATTACCAAATTTTAGAAAGTCACAGACAACACATCAATCTTTTGTAATTCACAATTTGCTTCAATTAGAAGGAAAAAGTTTCCATGGCCAAATAAACACAAAGCAGGTGAAAATTTAGATAAAGCACATTTTTTATTCACTTCATAGTTGTTCTCAGCTACATTTACAGTGAACCTAAAATGTATCTAGAATAGCATTGTCATATTCCCCCCATGTAATCCAATTTAATCTGTGCAACAGAATCACTGTCCTTAAACAATATGACTTTTTTTTTTTCCCTAGCGGAGTATCTAATAGTTTTGTGAACAAGAAGTTAAAAATATTGCTTAATTTGACCCAAACTTTTCTTTTACAAATAAAGGCTGAGACATATTTTTTAAAAATATTTTTACTAATTAGAATGCTCCTTTTATGATATAAAAACTGTTTGCCTGATAATCCTTTTGGATAGTAGTTTTTTCACAAGTGATTGATACTTCCCCATATCAGCCTAGTATAGCACATGTCTAAAGATGTTAAAATTCAGTTAAATTTTCCTTTGCAAAATGAAAAAAAAGTTTATCATTTTTTCTGACTTTTGTTTGTTTTCTAGATCCTGAAATATATGCACTGAGTCGGTTGTGTCCTTATTATATTATTCCTAACTTATTAGATGTGTTCAAGGGTCATCTCTTTCAAGAACTGTGCTATTTTCCTTGGCTTCCCTTGGCAGTTATCACATTCAGAGAAAATATTTTCTCTCGAGTCAATGACAAAAATAGTAAAGAACTTTTGTGCAAAATTTTCTGGCTATTAAGATGATTATGGTTTTGTATTCATTTTACCAAGGCGCTATCTCAGAACAAACTTGGCACATTCTTAGAGTTCGCTTACACCATGATTGTCTGCCTCCATTGTCTCTCTTTAGAAATCAAAAAACTATTATAATAAGAAATGTTTTAACATTTCCGATGCAAACTTATGCATACATTTAAACTTTTAATGTTAAATCATGGTGTCATTTATAACAACGGAAAATCAGAAACAACATAAATGGCCAATGATATTATTAGGGTTAGAACATAATCCTAAAATAGTGTCCTATGGCAAACAAAGTAATATTTATGAAGGTTTCTCTTCTTTAATTATGTAGAAAAGCACATGATGCCATGCAAAAAATATAGAGTGTAAGAATTTGTACTTAGTATAATTTCCATTATAAAATTAGAGATATGCCTATGCGTAGAATACAAGAACCAAAAGGAAATATGTATAAATGGTAACATTGGTTCTAATTGTGTGGGAAAAAAAGTTGTTTTCTTCTGTGTATGTTAGATTTTTTACAATGACCATAGTAAATGTTATATTTTAACAATTGTTAGAAATTTCGGGTATTTCTACATCTATTTTTTTCTCATCAGTCATCTCATAAAATGGGAAAATTTTTTATCCTATGGAATCCTGAAAAGAATATGGAGATCTGTGATGCCAAAAATTCAGAAAGTTCTGCTTCTAAAATGCAATATAATATTTTACAAAATATTGTTCATTATTATTTTAACTATTAAAAGTAAAAAGTGGTACACCACTGACCCAACTCCCCAAAAAGTTTTTTAGGAAAATTAATATAAGTAGAAATTGTACTTTATATCACTATGTAATTTCATTTTGTGAATGTTGTGTGCAACATTCTGAATTTATATCTCAGAATGTAAGAATATCAGAATATTAGAAGACCTGTTAGATTAATAGACTGAGATTGAGATTCTAGTTTTAAAATATTCTATGTTGTTTCAAACTCACTAGGTTCTGCATATCACTATTCTTAAAAGTGAGGATAGGTTTGTCACAGATGGTATTTCTATCAGGAAAAAGAAGTTCAGCATTATTCCATTAAAAAAGAATCACATGGAGATTATGAAATGGTATTCTCAACAATATTGAAAATAAATAATGAATAGAAACGTGATCTTTATATGTCTTTCTACATAGTTTCTTATTTCCAAAAAGTATTTATATCAATGAACATATGTATCTATATTTATATCTGTATCTCTGTAGGTTATTGTCTTCTGCTTTCCTATACCTTTAAATACACACATATAACAAAGTAAATATCATACTTTTCTATTTCATTCGATTCTTTCAAAGAGTCCTATATTAATGAGTAGGTATTTTTTTCATTATTTCATAGATATACCTAATTCTGGGGTTTCATAGATATACACGATTCTGGGGTTTATTTTGTCATAATCATAACACCATTGGATATAATTTGCTCCAATTCAGTCTTCAGTACTCTTCCTTTCCCTCTCCTCCTCCCTCTCCCTATTTCCTTTACTCAACAAGTGATATTTTGAGGATATTTAAGTGATTTGCTAAAGTTTGCTTAGTTTATTTGTGCTCTTTATAAAATTAACTGATCTTACAGAGTTTTCTGTGTAGAAAAGTACAGATAAGAGATAAAAAGCATTCTAACTGGACACATGCACACCCTTGGCTTCTCTTTACAATGCAAACCATTTGATTCTTTTTGATCTGAAAACTTCTTTTATGTGCTAGATTTCTTCCAAAATCTTCATTTTTTTCCCTTTGTGCTATGTCTTCTACCAACCAGGGGTTTTATTGACATCTAACTTCTTTTGCTTTACTTCATCAAATATGCCCAGTCTTCTAGACTCTACCTGTGATTCTAAGAGGAATATAAGTTTGCAGGGTTACCATTCATAGTCACGTCATTTTCTCCCATGTAAAATTCTAGAGCATCTAGCTTTGTTCAAACTGCAGGATTTTTTTCTTGTTCATTTAAGTTTCTATCATATTCTCAGGGGCATCTTCATAGAATTTCTCTACATTTTCTAGATGTTCAGGTTTGACTGACTTTCCTACTCCAACTGAAATGAATGATCCATCTTCCCAAAGCTGATATACTTTCCCTTCCCTTTCTTATTGAATACATATTTTATCGGGTCATTTTATTGATCATTAAAAAGATAACATCTTTATACTAAGACTCCATATAAACCTAGCCCATTTACCTCAATACATTCCTTTCTTATCAGTTTACCTGATAATTTTAGTTTTACTGTCATTTGTTATAAATGACTTAGAAGTTCATTGTGCCAAGTTACTTTCTTTGTTGGTACCCATCCCTTGGGATTTTCAATCATTCAATCATCATTGACTCTGTTCTCTCTTCTAAAGTTTTCTAGTTTGTTTTCCTAACTCCCATCTCTAATATCAAGCTAATATTTTAAATCAATAATGTGCTCATTTTTATGCTTCTCCATTTCTCCCCAAATTTCTCTTCCATGCCAAATGACTAAGCTGATTGAGCAGCATCTGCCTTATGTACTACTTCATATATCATTCCTTTATTCTCTCTCTTAGGTTTTAAATATTCTTATGTAACCTGTCTACAAACTCTCTTTTTCTTCCCTCTCTGGCCTTTGTTTCCCTGTTCTTGAAAGGATTGCCTATCATCCATCATGGATTTAGCTATAATACCTCATTCTTTCTTAAATGTTTTCTAATCATATACAGACACAAATTTAATAGATTTTCCAAATTTGTCCACAGTTCACTCCAACCTTTCTGGTTGCTCCCATCTCTCACCACTGACATGTTCAAATCTCTCAGACATCCACTACTGACTGCTGAAAATGATCCACAATGATCCTTGGATGCTTTCGTTTGATCCTTGACCACTGTGTACCCTCTAGAAAGCCCTACGTCAATTCAAATTGTATTCTCAAATAATAATATTGTTTACCCTTTATTCTTTAAGAGGGAAAGAAAAAGTTATGCTTCCATGTCACATAACTATTACTACTGCTATAGATCATTTTGTGTACCATTTCAGCATTATTATAAAATGTCAAATAACCTTAGAAAGTGAAATATTTGAGAAATTCTGAATGAGAAATTCTTCATAGATTGAAATTTTGAAATGCATTAAGACCTTATTGAATTGCTTAAATAACACGACTTTTAGCTACTAATATTAGAATGATTCAGTTCCTTTGAAGATTTGGCCCTCTAATAAAATTTGAATGAAGTAGATTTAAATGCAATTCTTTGATAAATATTGATTACATAATAAGTCTCACAATGACATTTTCTTTCTCTAGTTAAAATGTTCATCCAACAATTCATTGCCTTGGAATGGTAAGGTGCATGTCGGAATAATCAGTTGAAAACAAAAATCTCCTATTTTATGATTATGAATTCTTTTATTTTTATTTAAACTTAGCATGTTCAGAATTATAACTGCTATCTAGGAAGAACAGATCCTTGTATATTACAATTCCTAAAAGGCTACTCTGATATTTCACCCATTTGTTAACATATGTGGGTATGTAACTTTATTATCATTTCCTTTTCCAGATAAGAAAATTGAAGTATTAAAGTTTAAATAACTTGTCAACAGTCACACAATCTCTTTGCTTATGGTCAATAATTGAGCTTAAATTTGAATTCATGTACTATAATTTCTTTTTCTCTTTTTTTCCCTAAAACCAAATGTTGAAGGTACATATAGTTACATTGCACAGTGTCTAAAACTGCACAGCTGTAAGCTACAGAAGCTTTATAGAGACATCAATGAAGACACAGCTGGATTTCAAAAGTGAAATTATCAAAGAAGTCAAAATTACACAAAGGTTTTTACTAGTGCCAATCAAATCTCTTGTTTGAAATGAGAAAAATATCCTGAGAATCAGAACATTATTATAAAATAAAATGTTCTATGATCTTTTTCTATGATCTCAACATTTCTAACCTTAAAAATTAGTCTACCTTCCTAGGCCCTGACAAGGAAATTTGGTATTTGCAGTGGATAACTCACAGTGATAGCAAACACTCATTAGAGGACAGTCTTTTTAGTAAAGGATCGGTGAGATAAAGCTACTACTCACTGCAAGATGTAAACTTATAAGGTTCAAAATATAAGTCTACCTTATGTTTTCTGAAAAATTCAAAATATACCTGTAAATAAAATGTCAATTATTTTAAGCATGACATGGAAAGTATCCTCTCTACATAGGGTCAATACATCCAGTTAAAATAGAAATGCAGTTATTAGGAGAAATTATGATTGACATTAATGGATTATTCTATAGCTTTGCAAGTTTAATACAAACATATACTATATATATGCATGTTCATGTATATGTGTGTATATCTATATATATTGCATAAAATCATCATCTTCCTACTCATTGTCTTTTAAAGGCAGCAGAGTTGTCAATTGCAGCATGACTCTCCAAGCTTTTGATGTAGCATCTGCCTTGCAAAATCAATGAACTGTCAATAGATTCTGTTCTGAAAGCTCTACTAGATCCAATGCAAACACCTCTTTGGTTATGAAGATTTATTAAAAATTTCTTTTCATGTTCCTAATGATCTACTACAAATGATTAAATTACTATCGGAAGTCATTTCATTTCTACTATCCTCCATTTATTGACCTCCAGTTTCTCCATTTATAAAATAAAAGACTTACATTTTGATCTCTTCTGGGCTAACATTTTCATACATTTATGACTTTCATCAATGAGAGAATCTTCAAGATTGTTTAACAATGAACATAAAATGAACTCCAATTTTGTGGTCTTCAAATCGATCTACTTTTCTTTCAGAAACAAAACCAAGTAAAAGAGTGTTTCAAATTGTTACTACAGTTTAGATACACTCTTTCAAATTCCAAAATTATTTATGTTTATGTGGTCTTATATAACAATCTGTCCAAAGATTACAAATATATGTAAATATTAAAGATGAAATGAACAGCAATGTTAACATCATAAAGAAACAATAAACATGCTGCTGTATTTTTCAGTTATATCTGCCCAGTTAAATATTTATATTAGCTTCTGTAGCCTTAACATAAAATTAGCTTAGAGTTTCATTTTGAAGCATGTGTAATTTGTTGTAAGCTCTGAATAAAGTTATTTATATTTTCTTTGTCATTTCCTATTTGCTATTAGGGTGAACTATAGAAAGCAGTTGACATTTAACCATTTTTAATTTTAAAAAAAGATTTTTTTATTGTTCAAGTTAATTTGTGTACATGTGCCTTCTAAGTGCCCCAAAACCAGTGCATGAGCTTGTAGATGGCCTTGACATTTGTAAAACATAATCATAACAACAAAATATGTAGACAAATAGATATAAATAGGTATAATTTCTAAAAGGGTAAGTAAAAAGGAATGAAAATATTAACTTTTTTTTTTTTTTTTTTTTGGAGTACTGAATGGAGACACACACACACACACACAGGCTCTACTGATTCCGAATTTGTTAGTATTTTTATTGATGTTGCTGGTCTCTGTTTATATGTACCCTAGTCCTGGGTTTTGGAATTTAGAGCTTGAGGACCATAGTTAATATAATCTACAGTACATTGTTCTGTAGACATAATGTGATAAAATCTGGATACATTACTGATGTGGTACCAGCATAAAATAGTTTAGAATATCAGGAAAGTAGTTTGACTATGAATTTATAAAATGTAAAATATTTAAAACTTTGTTAAATTTAATATTCTATCTTCAATGATTTCAGTTGCTATTAACAATGAAAAAATGTAGGCCCTTAATATTTAATTTTGTATTAAAGAAAGAAAATTTTGATATTAGATTCTCACCAAGTTTGCTTTGGAAGAGTAATGCTTTTATTTGTTTCTTCTTACTGAGTAGCAGAGAAATTCATTTGAATATTTCTATCCTTGACAAAAGAATCTATTAAAAATAAATGCAGAAGAGAAAAAATAGTGATGACAATAGTTATGTACCTTGTATGGTGATTTTAAACCTGTTTGCCTTGTCACCTCTGAGTTTTATATTGCTGTAGGGCAACCCAAAACATATTGTTCCCTTCTCAATGTCTGATATAGTATTTTAGTAGTTGCTATGCATTATTCCTTAACTGTTAACACAACACAGAAAGACATTACTGAATGTCTACTCTTTATTTAACTTATGTTCTCAAATACAAAATGTCATCTCTAGTATATGACTAGCTTTTGAATCTGAAGGTGACAGAGGAAGGAAATAAAGGAAAACAATTGGAAGACAGTTTTAGATTTTGTGTTATAGGCAACTAAGAATGAAAAATCTTTATGAACAGAAATAACAACACTAGGCTTATTTTTAAGATTACTTTAGTAACCATATGGAGAATGTAATAATCAGAAATGTGTTGGTAGCAATGCTTTCTAAATAGGTTGTTGGTACAATCCAGAAGGAACAAAACTAAAGTCCCACACTGCAGAGGATAGAAAAGAATATGAGTACTTAAATGAGGGCTGTTGGGTGGATTTGATGCCTAATATGATTATAATAATCATATAATTAATCATCTGTACCAGGAAACTTTTGAAAATAAAAGAGTTTTCTTTTAATAATGAAGATTAAATGACAGGTATAAACTTCAAGCAAACAGGACAAATTGTATCTCAGGGATCCTGGAAAGAAGAATCAATGAAGCGTTTCAGAATTTCCATGGTGCAGATGGAGATGCAATTTTTAATGGTAGGGAATTGAGGGAAGTTCATTGCAGAAAAAATTAGTGAGTTCTGGTTTTGGTCCTATGCATTAATATAAAAAATTCAGCATGTAGTTTGGAATTAGGTCTATATGTCTCGAATTAGATAAATACTGGAAATGAACATTTCAGAGCCTAGGGTTAGTATAGAACAGGCACTAAAAATGGTAGCTGAGTTTGGTAGTTAGTCCACAGTGACCTTTGCAAGAGTGGTTGCTGCAGAGTGACAGAGAAGCCAGGTTGTAACAGGATGGGAAAAGACTGAGGAATTGAATAATACCCACTTGACATAATAATAACCTAACATTTTAAGTTTTACTACAAATCGTTTTTATTGTTAAGTACTTCATGTAGATGTTCTCAGGTAATCTTCAAACAATGCTGTGAAGGAGGAGCTATTTTATTCATCTTTCACATATTCAAAAGTGAAATCCTGAAGAACAAAGTGATTGAACCACTTTCTATTTTGGTTGATCACTACTAGTAAAATGTGGAGCCAAGATTCAAACCATACTAACTATTTTATAGTCTGTTCTTCCCCACATACTAACTAACTATTTTATAGTCTGTTCTTCCCCACATACCCCCTTCTGCTGCTGTGGATGGAATCCATGGCCTTGCACGTTGTTTTTTAAACACTGAGTGTTTTCTCAGTCTTGAAAAATAACCAACAGATATTGATTTGAAACCTTGGCTCAAAAATCTCTACTACTCTTTTGAGTTATTAAAGAATTATAGTCTCTGCAGTATATGATTATTAAAATTCATTTTCCCCAACTTCCATGCAACCTTCAAAGTATAAAAGCTGCAGTGTTCCACAGCAGCGTGTCTAAACTTCAAATCTACTCTATCAGGTAGACTCAGTGGCACTGGAAAGCCATATTAATTCCACCAATGACAAATGATATATGGAGCGAGTGTGGAAGACAGGCCCAATGTGGCAGGGACTTGAGAATTTCTGGACAGAGAAGAAAGGTCTTGAAAGATTTATCTTAGGTGGACACTAAAAGGGAAGGAAAGAGAAGCAGTACATTTGGAAAGTGGAGTGGATTATGTTTCAAAGAGAAAGGAAGAGACATTTTCAGGTTAGGCATGATGCTGACAGCTGTTTATGATTTGTGACCTCAAGCAAGTCATTTAATTTTTCAAAGTCTCAACAGTCTTTGTAAAACGAGTGGTCTGGGCTGAGTGATCTCTATTGTTTCTTCCAGTTGTAGCTTTACTTTTGTAACCTTAAATATTTGCTTAGATTGTTCACTGTTTTGTTTAATGATGTACTGTCTTTGTCTGTGAAAAACAAAGAAACTTTTCCTCCCTGGAGGGAAATCACAGGAGAATGTTAATTGGTTAGTGAAAAGCATTCTAGAGGTTGGGGTTTCACACAAGTCCTTTCATTTAGTCATGCTCTAGAAGAGTATTTTTGCATTTAATAACCTGAAAGATCATTAATACATTGTCTATTTTAAAATAAAGGCATCCACTTTTGGAATATTGTTCTTCCTGAAGTTAACACAC
The DNA here is from genome assembly GCF_902686455.1 of Sciurus vulgaris. Lineage (NCBI taxonomy): Eukaryota > Metazoa > Chordata > Mammalia > Rodentia > Sciuridae > Sciurus > Sciurus vulgaris. The sequence continues at coordinate 32,946,123 of NC_136470.1, read as the reverse complement.
ATTCAAATAATCTAGTATCAAAAACTTTCGTATCATTCCAATCTTTTCTGCTTTGACATCTTTTTCTTGGAGTTCTGTCAAGAGAACTTTATGACAGAAATAGATTCATCTGACCTTGTAAGTACTTGACATATAACATTCTCTTCAAAACCAGTAGATCCTCTTACTAAAGGTAATTTGTACTTCAAGTTTTACTCTTGTGGTAAAATACTGACACACAGAATGTTTTCATTGACCAAGATCGGTTCATCTGACTGCTCAGAGCAACTCATAGAGGAACAGATCACAGTTGGCCTTTTCAGTGTCAGACAGGATTGTGCCAAATAGTTAGGATGACCATTCTCTGGTTGCTTAACTTCCTCAGAATCAATTCCTCCTGTGATAATTGAGAAATAAACTACTTTCTTGGACTCCACTTCCCCCCGCCTTTTCATGGGGATTTCTGATTAACAACAAAAACCAAACAAACAAACAAACACACACAAAAACCTGGACTTCTGGCCCAGTGTTCTTGACTGCATAATTATTCAATCTTAAAATAGGACGTAATGCACCATAATATCTGGACACACTGATTGGGGTGTCTTAATAATTTAGATTCAGATTTAGAGAAGACAATAACTGGCTTGGCTTTGGACTCTATTGTTTTATGTGACCACTGATTTCATCTTATCACAATGACTTTTTTTGAACCTAAACTGAAGTATTGATTTGAAAAGATGATAATTATGTACATAAAAACAAATACAATAATTTCTATTAAGTGATTCATATTTGCATCTGGTGGCTATGGCAACATATTTCTGTGTTTATTTTTACATCTTAGCAATAACATCAGCAATAGAATCCAGTCATGAAAAAGACATATCTTTGGGTCAGGGGTGTAGCTCAGTGGTAGAGAGCTCACCTAGAAAGTGCAATGCCCTGGGCTCAATGCCCAAAAGTGGGAAAAAAAAAAAAAATACGGACCTTAAAATAAATTGGGGAACACCATATATAGTTCATATAAATAAATATCTCTGCATGTTATATTGAATTTTTCAGTTCTTTGCATTCCTATGTGAAGCTGTATAGGTGAAATGTTGAATCAGAATGGGAATCAGGGAGTGGGAGGTTTGGAAAAGTTGTTGACTGAAAGGATTACTGTATGACCAAAAAAAACATACTATTTCTCACATCCAGTTGAATTATGAGCCACCATCTGCTGAACCTGTCAAAAGATATTTTTAAAAATTGAACATTAACTTAAAAATAACTATACAAGTAGTGTGTATAGAACTGGTGGTCTTATGTTGGTACTAACATAGGACCTTCGTCTGCTGATGCTGTTTTTAACAACTCATTAAGAACTGTGCTCTTATTAAAGCTTCCTCTTCCTTCCAGAGCCTTCTTCCTCCCTCTGCAACCCTGAACATGCCCTACTTCCGGTCTTCATAAGCCTGTTGTCCAGTTATCATGCTAGCATTCATTTCCTGCTTGTGCTCTAACTAAAAATATTTTGAGAGGAGGGCAAAGGTGTACTCAGTGTTGGCTGCCAGTGCCACTGTTTCCCTCCTAAGTTTGAATTCCCATGCTCTTCTCTCTCCTCATTCCTGCAGCATCTCCTTCACCATTTTCCCCATCCCAGGCTGTGTGTGTGTGTGTGTGTGTGTGTGTGTGTGTGTGTGTGGACTCTCCTACTTCACTGAAAAATGAAAAGTAATCCGTAGCAATTATATTCACCCTGCCATTGCCAAATCTAATCAAATAGCCTCTCTACTCCCTCACTAAAATCTCACCTCATCATTATCAGAAGGGCAGCCATACAAGATATTCCCTGACCAGTACTCTTACAAGATATTCCCTCAGTGACCTGTGTATTAAAAACAAGTTACTTCTCATTTTACTTTGGTTTTTTATCATTCCACAATTGTCCCTTTTGTTTCAATCAAATTCTTCTCTTAGCTTCTGTGACACCAAACTCAACTAGTTTTCATTCTATCTGATCAGCTACCCTCTCTCTCAAACTCCTCTTCATATTTCCTTTTCTTTTATGGTCTCTAAATGTTGGAATGTACTCTGAGCTTGGGGTTTGATGTGTCTTCTCTACAATCCTATAATGATCTTTTAGTCACTTGCTTGGGACATGTACGGGTCAGTAACTTACAATTTCCTATCTGTTGCTCTGAAATTTTTAACCTTTCCTCTCACCCCTTTTTTCTTTCTTCCTTCCTTTCAGCCTGCTTGCCTTCCTTCTTTCCTCTTTCTTTCTTTCCCTACATAAATCATATATCCAACTATGCAATCTCAATTAATTATAAAGAGACATGTCATATACTTCATGGCTAAAATAAAATATTTAATTTTCCCATCATTCCATCTCAAATGGCTGTTCTCTCTACCTTTCTTAAGCTAGTATTGAGCACTTCCATTTATTGAATGGTTTATGTAAAATATAATTTTTTAAAAATGATTTCTCATTATTTCTTATCTCCCATCTATATATCAGTAGGTTCTGTCAGTCTCTACCTCCAAAAAATCCTAAATTAATGTACTTCTGCACATCTCTATTATCAGAATAATTCAATTATTAGATTTTGAGCTTTTTCCCCACACAAACCCCAAAATAATTCTTTTGAAACAAAATGAAATCATATCACTCCCCTCCCTATTTAAATCAGTCCAATTTCATCTTGCCTCACTCACACAAAAATTTTTAAATCTTCCTTTTGCCTCAGACTCTTTCTCATATGGACCACATATATTTCTCTAAACCCAGATCCCACAACTAGACAAACTAGTTACATATGACTTCACAAGTGACAAGCTTTCTTCTTCCTCAGTTCCTTTATACTTGCTGTTCCCTCTGTCCAGTAAGTTTTTCTCCAAAATTGAGTCATGAGGGCTCCATTTCCACAATTAGAGCTCACCACCTAAGTTCTTCTACAAGGTACCTTTACCAACTGCCAATACTGCCTCACTTTTTATCCTAGCACCCTGTTTTGTTTGCTTTTCTAGTTCTTATCAGCAATGGAAATCAGCTTAATTATTTTAATGTTTTCTTGCCTATTTTTTATTTCCCCATCCTCAATTCCATAATTGTGGGCTCCTTTCCCATAGTTGGAATTCCCAACAATACTCTGATGTGTAATTTATTCGTTCTACTCCAAAATATACACCAAAAATTACTTCAAACAAGTAAAATTCAAAATTTCAAAATTTCTTTGCCATTCTTTTTTGCCTAGAGGTTATGCTATTAGTGCACAGTTAGAATCACATGCTTATAAAATACACATTTTCCTCTCTATGCTTCTATTATGGGTTCCTTTGTTTTTACTTAAATTCAACTTCATGATTAGCCTTTCATTTTTTTTATGAACAATCATTTGTAAACATAGAAAACATTTATATATCACAAAAGTCAAATGTTAGGCTCAAAGAAATCGTGCTCCTATGAAAATATTAATATACTTGAAATGATATTAAACATAGAAATATTAATCCTTATCAATATCATATTCATTTATTTAGTTACAAACTTTAAACATTCTGTTATTTGACCTTGTAGGACATTTCTTTTTATCCTTTATAAATTATGCTGTCATTAACAAATATGGTATTTTTTTATTTAGCAATACTTTCCTGACCTTGGGTTCTAATTGTGGAACACAATATACTTCCATTATGCATGAAGTTTTTGCTATAATTGTTGTTCTTCATCAGATCTGCAAATATAATTGATATATTAGGATTATTCCAGATGTAGAGGCATATTGATTTGTCCATGTGATGGGTAGTATATGCATACAACATGGAACAAACTAGAAGCTCAAAAATCTGGAGTTAGGCTCCTGTCTTTTCTTGTGTTAGTTGTGCAGTTGGATATCATTTAACTCAGTCTGATTGGGCTAAATGAAACCTACCTCATGGAGTTCACTGCATGGCTCATCATTCTTTTCACTAGAGGGCTTTTTCTACCAGTGATTTATGTTCTAATTCATTTATGCTGTATTTTTCCCCCCTTTTAGGTTTTTCACTCACAATCTTGGGTGATGATCTCTTATCTCCATCACAGCATTATCTTGTCATGAGTGAACGTGTTCCAGGGGACATACTCTTCTCACACCCCTTTCCAGAGAAGGGATGATTAGGAGAGGGAAAAATGCCTAGGCACTGGAGTCCCTGACTCTATACCACTCCTTACTTATCTTTCTCTTCTTAATTATATGAACAAAAAGTTTCCCATCTAGGTGGTTAGATAATTATTATGTCCCCCTCCCAGAGAGCTTCTATTCGAAGTTTACCTAAATTGTATGTCACGTGTTACACGGACAGTTACAAGGCAGAAGAGTACAAAGTTCACAACTGTTGTTTTCTGTGAATAGAGATGGGAGATCTTAATTTCAGTATGAAACCATGATATGGTATTCTTTCAGTGGCTTAACAAAGAAATGAATGTGTTAAAATTCCATTCTGCTTAACAACTATCCATCAGATATCTGGAATATATCTATATCACATAGCGTATATAGCACCATGCATACTGCTGGACCTACAACAATTAGGAGAGCCACATCTGCTTCCAAGGAACTCCTGAGACTATTCAGTTACAGGTCACATTGGCTCTGTTTGTCAGCATCTCTCAAGGTCATTATACCACTCCAAACACCCTGCACATAAAAAAAGGTACTGTTGCTAATGTGAACTTGAGAAAGCTTGGTTCTTTTATTCTAAACTCTTCCATGGAGTTCCATTTTCTAGATAAATTCTGGTATAACTGTTTTCATTAAACACTCTTAATAATACATTTTTTAAAAATTTGAGCATTTCACATTGCATGCCTTTTTTTTATTTATAAAATAAGAATGATACATTTATCATTCTGGTGAGAGCATAAAACATGTGATATATATGTGATATCATATATGATATATCACATATATGATTTAAAAATAATTATTTAATAATAACTGAAAAATAAGTATGTCAACATAGAAAAAGTCACTTAAAATATCTTGCTAACCATGACGACATTTTTCTAATATTAGATAATATTTCAAGGCTATCTTCTAGATAGCCTTGGACACAATCTTTTTTTTTTTTTTAATTTTCAGAAAGCCATTCTTTATTGAATAATGTGGTTGATGAAGAGCTTAGTCTAACAGTAGTAATACTTATTGATACTATTGTCTCCACTTCCATTTTCTGGTTTACTTATACTCACGTTATTGGCATTATGATCTATCCATGGTTTCTTTGCCGGAATCTTTTAATGTACTCGCTCATTTTATGAGGTCTAGTTTAATTTTAAAAATATGATAATCCTAAATTTCCTTCTGTGAGTGCATCTAAACTATAATTGTTCACAAAGTGCAAGAGACAAATAGGTAAAGGAGGATCCCTCTTGAAGTCCCATCTTTATAGTCTCATTTTTATCTTCTGTTCTTTCTTTGTTTTCCATGAGAGTAATTGTGCCAGTTAAGTCATTTCTATCTATTTCATGTTCTACCAGGTAGCAAATGATTCACAAGGACCAAGCAAGTTGCTTTCTTTTATAAAGTCTAGCCTTTTGCCTCAGGGTGGTGTGATAACAAGGAGTCATAAGGTCATGACTGATTATTGCATGACATTCTCAGGTTCTACATTTTTATCCAGCAAGATCTATGTCGCCTTTAGGATTAGCTGGTCTTGTGGAAAGATAACCCATAGAGGCATGAAGATATTTTCTGCTGCAGTGTAACATTACAATGATGATACCATGTTATAAAAAATAAAAACAAATCCTATTGGACAAGAGTTTATTTTCACCAACACACCTAATCCTATACTCTTCAGGTCCAGACACCATGGTCATAAACTTCTCGACTTTGCAGTCTTAAAAAGAAAAAAGTTATTTCCAACGTTCGTGGTAACACTTGCACCTAAGGAGACATAGGATTCAGAATTAGATATACACAGAAAGCTTCAAGACAACTAAAATTAATATTGATAAAGTATTCATTGGATTTCACTTCATTTTTAATTCAAGCTCAACTTCAAGGGCTGAGATTTAAGAAACGCAAATAATGAAAGTCCCAGTTTTCATAACAACATTATTGTAATTTTTTCAACATCATCAAATTGAAAATATTGTCAGTGAAAAAAACAAGACCATATCTCCTGTTTCTGAAGAGATTTCCTATAAAAATGACTGTTTCATGCACACTTTAAAAAAAAAGTACTGAGATAAATTTTCTTATTTTAACAGATCCATAGCATTTATCTCCATGTAATTATGTACATGACCATAGATATTTAAAACATAGGTTATGTGTATATGTGTGTAACTTCCCATAATCAAGTAGTTAATACATGTAACTTGCTAAGAGGGATAGGTAAATAAACATCAAAAGGAAGCATTCAAAATCTTTGTTTTCAGCAATTCAAAATTTGTTGCTTGGTGACAAACCAAGCATTTACCTCTAATACAGTAATTTTAGAACTCTTCATCATTCATTGGAGTCTCTCAGATTTATTACTCTGTTCCTTATGACTTCTTACTTTTCCAATTTTGATATAATTGCCCTTAACTCCATGACATAAACATCTAGCAGATGAATTGTTATTTATAATTTTTCACCCCCACCTGTATTAGATTTGATATAAACCTTATGTTTGTTTTTTCCTTTGTATTTTAACACTTAAATTTTCAGAAAGCAATTGCAATCGCTGGTTTTCTTTTGTTTGGATGAAGAATTCAAAAGTAGAATTTTAAACTTCATAGAAAGAGTGTGGAAAAAAAGAAAACCTGACAAATAACACATTCAAACTAGTCATTAGTTATAGAATACAGCACTAGAATTAAAAAAACAAAAGAAAATAAATATATATAATATTTTCTAATGTTAGAATATTATTAAATTTCAAGTTAATCCTCCACTATTTTCATGTTGGCACCATTTTATTGCTCCCAATAACTTGTTTTTAAATGGACAAGATGTTTTGATATACTGCATATGTAATTTACCCAGGCCATCTGTTATTAACAAAAGTGAAATTATCTCTAAAATAAACCAATAGTTGGTTCTCAGAATAATCAGCTACTTACTACTTAAGTAAGATTTCTGAACCAAACTATTACTCTGGTGTATTGTCTAATCTCACAAAGAACCAAAGCAGTTCAATTAAAGAGAAGTTAACTGACCTGCCCTTTTATTCACACTGACAATTCATCTCGTGAAACTTAACAAACAAAAGAAGGGAAAATTACTGATATGAAAGACAAGTGAGATGTAGGTTAACTGCATAGAATTTAAGGGAACATGGAAACTGCCGTACCTACTTTTTTGATCCAGGTATGCTGTAGGTTAATAGTCTGTAAAAAAAAGTGTTAATTCCAATGTCCTTTAGGCTAAGAAGAAAAGGAGGGGGAAAAAATGACTTAATTCCAGTTCCTGAGGAAAGAGGAATTGAAAAGAATTGAGACTATATGTGTTTATAATACACCATCCTTACATTAAGAATCCCAATTAAATGGAGCCTCTAGTTCATTTTTTTCTTCTTTCTTTTTTTTACTGAGTTTTTAACTATTCAAAATCACTTATATTTCAATTAGAAAAATGAAGATAATTTATTTTGACATTTTTAAACATGAAAAATATGGAGATTCTGTTCTCACTCTACTGTTAACATTTCAGGTTTAATATTTTAATAATAATAATAATAATAACAAATAATAATAATAAAAGAATACTTACAGTTCCCCAGTAGAAAAAAATTAGTACAAAAGCTTCATGCTGCATTTCAGGTACTCAAAAATAATGACACTTCATTGTACAGCATTGATCTTGCATACTTTAACTTTGATTTAAAAGGAAATCTTGGCAGGCAATTAACCTACATATAAAGATTTGTATAATAGGAAGCTCTTTTTGAATTGCTAATAAGTTCCTCCTTTTCTCCCCAGCAGCCCTTTGAGGACTACTCTTTTTAAACATGAACTATATCTTCCATAGTTTATTAGTATCAAATCTTTTAACTGTCCTTGGTGTCTGATGTTACCTGAGTTTTCCAAAGAACCCTTTCCCCTTTGTGTTCCTTAGGAGATAGATTCTGTGCAGGAGGAAAATAGCTGAAGAACCAAAGCCTGTTAGAAAATGTCACCATCTGAATACAAGCTTTATTACTTGTGTACCTTATTAATTCCTTGATTATAAAGATTAAATGTTATTACTTTAGGGCAATTGATCAACATAATGTATCCAGAAACATCAGTTATTGACCAAGAATCTTAAGGATATAAATTAAGACTAGTGAATGTTCAATAGTCAAATGTCTATGATAAAATGTTAAGCAAAGTAACTGCCTCATTAAGAATCATGCCTGCGACTTCACTTTTTTATAGCATCAAGCCTATGAAACATTAAGTCACTCCTATATCCCAAGGTTTTATTCATATTAAATTATTTCACAAGAAAATGGCTTAAATTAATTAACAGTATCTGTTATAATTCTGTCTAACTTCTTTAGCCCAGCATTCAAGACCCAAGTATTTGTTCATGTAACATCTGTGAAAACTTATATTCCAAATTCTTCTCTGTACAAATCTTTGTTCTTAGTTAAATGAGTCTAATGACTTTCTCTCAAATTTGTCTTTGTCATTTTTTCTACCTCTACTTATTTCTTCTAAGTTTTCCAATTGTAAGTTATATGGTAGGTTTGTTGGAACCAAATGCAGATTTTAAAAATGTATTCTGGTAAAGTTTATTCTTGATAGTTTCAATCCATTAATGCGATTTTCAATATTGAAGTCAAGGGACTAGAGTATATCATCCTGATTATGTCATTCAGAAACCTAGCTATTTCTCCAACCTAAGGTAAGATCTAGTTTGATGATCATATCTTCTCTATTTTCATGTCTGATAAAAGATGCAATAATTCAAATATGAGGTGATAAGAGCTAGACCAAACTGGTTGCAGTAGAAATGGTGATTAAAGATACCTTAGTAAATGTAATAGATGAATTAAAGATTAGAAAATGATTTTGAAGTATGAGAAAATATGTCTGTGAGAATAGAGCAATTGGAGAAAATAATGAGTTCTATTTTGAATATATTAAACTTGGAAAGTTGTACAAATTTATATTTGGCATATGTGCTCTTGATGATGTGTATATTGCTATAATTATATTTGTACATACATATTAATATATAGGATTTCATGTATGAAATGATGAATTCTCTTCTTTATAGACAAATTAACAGTTTTGAGGATTTTTTTTATTCTGTGCATTTGTCTTAAATTCTGTTTTTGGACCCTAACAATAATCTATGTGCAGATCTGTTGTACGAGGTTAGAGTTTAGGGTATAGGGCTGAGGGTGATGCTATAAAGCAATGACAACATAGGAAGTGGCAGCTACACCCATGCAGAGTAAGTGGGCACAGTTACATGGGAGTGGTTTACAGTAATAATCACAACTATGACCAAGAATTATGCTATCGAAAAAAGTTGAAATTTTGTACCAGTTAGCTATTGAAGACATCAGAAATCATAGTAAAATCAATAACTTATAAAAACAAATGCATTATTTCCCAAAAGTTAAGAATCAATTAAATAGCTCCACCAGTCCAAGTTTGCCAGAATTTAACTAGGTTAAGTTAACTTCTGTAAGCAACAGGAGGATCTTCTGATGGCGAGCTATCTAGTAGGGCCTCAGATTGATAATTTATCTCAATTCCACAGGATCTCTAATTCTGAGGTGGGACAATCTAGTCCTGTTCTTGTGAAAGAGGTAGAAATTCAGGAGCACTAACAACTTCTTTTTTTTTTTTACAGATTTTTTTAGTTACCAATGGACATTTATTTTTATTTATTTATTTATATGCGGTGCTGAGAATCGAACCTAGTGCATTACACATGCCAGGCAAGTGCTCAACCACTGAGCTACAATCCTAACCCAAGAGCTAACAATTTCTCAGAGATTCTTAAAGCTTTAACTCAAAGTGGATACACTGTCATTTCTGCCACATTTTATTAGCCAAAACAAGCCACAAGTTCACCCAGATTTAAGGAATGGGTACATAGATTGCAACAATTAATAAAAAGAGTTCCAAGGTCACAACATAGATAACTCTATTCCAGTAGAGTGATAGGGATAGACATCACATAGCAACAAAATTTGAGACAATGGCAAAACATTGAAGTAATGGGTGGTACCCACAGGATAGCTAGGAAGTTAGCTACCATGAGTTACACACTGAGTAATCCAAAATTAGTTGCATATTGAAAAAAATCCGAAGAAATTGATGACTGGAGACATGGATTTATTAGCAGCTTGTGTGGAAGAATTAGTGGTATACATTTAGGAAGAATGTAGTCATAGAAATAAATATTTGTCTAGTATGAGAAAATTGTATTTATTTGGGTTTGTGTCCGTGTCCTCTATTCTGTACCATTGATCTACCTGTCTATTTTGGTACCAATACCATGCCGTTTTTGTTACTATTGTTTTGTAATAGAGTTGAAGATCTGGTATTGCGATACCCCCTGCTTCGCTCTTTCTACTGAGGATTGCTTTAGATATTCTGGGTTTCTTATTCTTCCAGATGAATTTCATAATTGCTTGCTCTATTTCTGTAAGGTACATCATCAGGATTTTAATTGGAATTGCATTGAATCTATATAGCACTTTTGGTAGTATGGCCATTTTGACAATATTAATTCTTCCTATCCATGAACATGGGAGATCTTTCCATCTTCTAAGGTTTTCTTTAATTTCTTTCTTTAGTGTTCTGTAGTTCTCATTGTAGAGGTCTTTCACCTCCTTTGTGAGATTGATTCCCAAGTATTTTATTTTTTTTTTGATGCTATTGTGAATGGGGTAGTTTTCCTAATTTCTCTTTCTGAAGACTCATCACTTACGTATAAAAATGCATTGGATTTATGAGCATTGATCTTGTAACCTGCTACTTTACTGAATTCACTTATGAGTTCTAAGAGTTTTCTGGTGGAATTTCCAGGTTCCTCTAAATATATAATCAGATAGAGCGCTAATATCCAGAATCTATAAAGAACTCAAAAAACTCTACACCAAGAATACAAATAATCCAATCAACAAATGGGCTAAGGAAATGAACAGACACTTCACAGAAGAAGATGTACAAGCAATCAACAGATATATGAAAAAATGTTCAACATCTCTAGTAATAAGAGAAATGCAAATCAAAACTACCCTAAGATTTCATCTCACCCCAATTAGAATGGCGATTATCAAGAACATAAGCAACAATAGGTGTTGGTGAGGATGTGGGGAAAAAAGTACACTCATACATTGCTGGTGGGGTTGCAAATTAGTGCAGCCACTCTGGAAAGCAGTATGGAGATTCCTCAGAAAGCTTGGAATGGAACCACCATTTGACCCAACTATCCCACTCCTTGGCCTATACCCAAAGGACTTAAATTCAGCATACTACAGAGATACAGCCACATCAATGTTCATAGCTGCTCAATTCACCATAGCCAGAGTGTGGAACCAACCTAGATGCCCTTCAGTTGATGAATAGATAAAGAAACTGTGGCATATATATACAATGGAATATTACTCTGCCATGAAGAATGACAAAATTATGGCATTTGCAGGCAAATGGATGAAATTGGAGGATATCATGCTAAGTGAGATAAGCCAATCTCAAAAAACTGAAGGACGAATGATCTTGCTGATAAGTGGATGAGGACATATAATGGGGGGTAGGAGAGGTTAGCGTTAGGGCTGGGTTAGGTTTAGGGTTAGGGATAAGGAGGGTGGTAAGAATGGAGGAAGGAAGGACTATATAGAGGGAAAAGAGGGGTGGGAGGGGTGGGAGGAAGGGAAAAAATAACAGAATGAATCAAACAACATTGCCCTATGTAAATTTATGATTTTTAATAAAAAAATGAAAAAAAGGTAAAAAAAAAAGACATACATATCTATAAGCTCACAGAAGTAAAAAAAAAGAAAGAAATATTTGTGATTCTTTCTTTAACTGAAGGAAAGTAATGAAGGGTAGGTTTAGAAAAAGAAACTTACTGACTGCAAGACCTGAAAGGGAAAGGAACTCCCTTTCATTCCCAATGAAAGATGAAAAGAGATGACATGATAAATGGTGCTCAGAATGAGATTGAGAAATGAAGAAAATTGGAAAGGTTGGAATCATCAAGTCAGGGAACTAGAGGGGGTAATTTAAAAGAAATGGGGGAGTACTTTGACAGGAATAGAAGTGTACATTTTCTCGTTTTAATGAACAAAGGATGAAATAAATAAATGTCATGACGTGTTTCCTAAACTCTAGCATGCATCAGAATCAGCTAGATGTGCTAAAAGTCAAATTATTGGACTTTCCCCTGGAACTCTTCTTTTCGGCAGATCTGTAATGGGTTTCAATATTTTGCATTTCTAAAAATATCTAGGTAAGCCTGATTTTTTTGGTGGTCTAGGTGTATTACTTTGAAAATCACTAATATAATGTACAGATAAGTGATCTTGATAATCTATTGAGGTATTAGATGTGCAGTAAATATTAATAAAAACAGCTATATTTCAAAGTATTACCTTACAAAGCATAGTATTATCCTCAGGCATATTATAAATGGTTCTGCAAGTCTGAATTATTAAAAGATAGCATTAAGATTTTTAGAACATGAAGTAAATGACAAGTGCATTTAAAGGTATAGTAATGTGATTTCAGTGTCTATACTCTCAGGTTTGGCCTTAGTACTTACATGTTTCATGCTCTTTCTGACCTAAAAGGATAAAGCCTATAGGGACATCCTGGGCTTATGGATATTATGGAGCATGTGTGAGCAAACAAAAATTCAGGATCATTTATACCAAGTCTTCCAACATCCCCCTGACTATAGAAAGCCTCTTGATCAAGCCCACAGGGGTAAGGAAATACACTCTTCACCATGAAGCCATGGCAAGAGAGTGGATATATTATTCCATTGAGAGATGGAATGAAAACATAATTGAGAGAAGTAATTACCTAAGGAATCAGTTAGTATCTTGTCCTGAAAGACATTTCACCATCTTAGACCACACTGTCCTGGTCTATGAAGGGTTGGCTTAGCTGATCTGTAACATCTGTCAGCTTTTCCTTTAGGGGTCTTAGGACCATCTGTTATGATGATCATCGCTAAATACCTATGTCCATATACAGCATTCTACTGGATGACCTATAGAATTCAACTTAGAAAATTGAAAGTACTGATGGAGAATCTTATTTCTATCATGCTTATTTCAATTATGCTGATACAGTGTCTTCAAAGCATGTAGGGAAACATTTGTGGCTCTTTGATCTTCACCATAGTTAGATAAGAAGGGGTGTGCCTTATTGAACTCAGTTTGCAGAGAAGGAAAGAGAGTCTCAGGGTGAAGTTTTATGTTCAAGTATACATCAGCACAGCGCTCAAACTAGATCTCAGTCCTTTCCTTCATTACTCTTCTTATGCGCTAAAGTAGCATGTTATAAGTATGAAGATGTAAAAGTCTAATACGAATTGTTATTTCTTCAGAAAGTTTATTTTTCTCCAGCATGTATGAGGTATAAAACAAGAAAATATAAAACTTAAGGCATGCAATTTAAAAATAGGAAAATAGAAGGGTTCTCCCAAGGCAACATTCGATGAGCTGCAACAAATAATAGAATTCCACTGAGAAAGAGATTAGAAAGCCTGAATGAAATACCTTAATAATCAGGGTTTTAGAAGAATATTTAGAGTACACTTTAGAAAATAGAAATAGTTTATCTAGAAGAAACAGTCATGGGTTTTTCAACCCATTTATGAGCTTATATATAAGATGAACAAAGAATAACATCTTGAGGGATTAAACCACAGACACAATAAAGTATTGTTTTTGATTTTTTTGTTTGTTTTTCTTTTTGTCTTTTTTAATTAGTTTGAATGGGGTTAAAGAAATGCTGTGTAGAAAGTGCAGCTGGGAAATCAAGCCTGCTGGGGGCAGCGTGACCTAACAACATGGTAGATGGGAAAACTAGCTCAGGACCAGGCTGGAAACATGGGGAAGGAGGTTTCCTAGGTTACTCACTCAATTGTGGGTGATTTTAAAGCAAGTTATACTTAAAGTCTAGAGTGGACAATGTAGTGTTTGTGTGTGTGTGTGTGTGTGTGAGAGAGAGAGAGAGAGAAAGAGAGAGAGATCTAGACAGAGGAAAGAGATTTAGTATGTCCTTTAAATAAATACATAAAATCAAATATTTACATCTCTGTAGTAAAAAATGTAAGTAGTACCTATAGGAGCATAACCAGAGATGGTAGATGGGGCAGCTCAAGTGATGCTGAGGGAGCTGTATGAACAAGAACACTGGAACCACCCTTCCAATTAACCAGTATTATACCTTGTCATGTAAACCCTGCAAATCTGCTTCATTGAAATAAGCCAAGTCCTTTGTCTCTAGAGTTGAATTATCAAATTTTAAACATTCACAGTGTTTTCCATGTTTATCTTCTCTGATGTGCTGGCAAGGACACTTGACTCAATATCAAATTAGGAGGAAAGTACAGGGTGGCTGGAACACAAATTACATGAGCAGTCAGGCTCTCGCTAGGAAGATAAAGCATATTACCAAGTGAACAGTCTCTGGTTGTCCCTAATGACCACCTTTCTTCATTAGTGCAGACCCTGATGAATTAGAAAGTGAATCTACGGTCAAAATAATATATGACGCTAAGTCTAATGAAGAGGATAAACATAAATATTGGGCAAAAACTGCATCTAATAAATTAATTAGAAATAAAGTAGGTTGTAATATTTTAAAATAAAGGAGATGCAATTCTACTAATGGAAAGTGGTTCTGTGATGGTTTTTCTGTTCTTTGCTCAATTAGTTCCCCAACGACTACTAAAAACCATTTTATATTTGAATAATTATATAAGTAGGAACATTATTCAAATACCCTTGCTATTTCCTCAAAGATATTTGGCAGGATTGGATATTTGTACAATGTTATATTCTGTCAAGAATTTATTGGAGAAAAGCTGTTAAATTTTTAATTTCTGCCAGAACACTTAAGGTGTCAGAATAATGAACTTTTTAATACTCTGGCAACAGATTAAATAACATCTTTAAATATGGCTTGACATTTATTTGAAAGTTGTGTATTTTTTGTCTTTTTATTAAATTATGACTGTCACTACATAAAGATTAAAAGAATATACATTTAAATGCCACAAACACAATAAGCAGGCATCAGGTCTGCTCTGTCAGAAGAAAAACTTGCTTTTCTCAGCAGGTTGACTTCTTAATTATCTTATCATTGTAGACCTCTGCCATACATTTCGGTTAATTATCCAATTTTATGTTTTTATTTCACCCTAACAGTGCTGCTGCTACTTGTATGTATTCTTGCCTTATAAACAAAGGTTGAAGAGGAAGAAATGATTATCTGAGGTTTCTTGATTCCTTTGAAGATCATCTTTTCATTCATTCAGTGTTTTCCTCAACACAATGTTTGAAAAGTACTATTAAACTCATTTTTACTAAATTTAAAATACTACCCTTATATATTTTTATTTTATCTTGGAGCAGATAAGTTTAAAGCATGGATCTTGAGGCATCCATAAAATATATGAAAGAAAGAATTAAGGAGTAAAGACTTCTGAAAGCAAGCTTGGCAGATATCTAGACAATGCTGGCCCCTAGTTGATTCTTCACTAATAACTAGATATAAGTAGTGTGATAGAATATGCAGAGGGTTGGAAAATAAGGACTGCATAATTTGTGCATTATTTTCAGTGTGTCGAATGCTTCAAAAATTTATTGTTCTAATTCAGATTAAGCATTTCTTTAAATGTTGCAAAGAATGCAGCAATATATTAAAATAACACACCTTTAATTATTTAAACCCAAAGTGGGGTACTTGGAGTGGAAATGATGTCCAATGTAGGTCCTGCTACTACGGTAGCCAATCCTCTTGATCCTTTAGATGTTACTTGGTCTCTAACTTGTGGGAATGTTCGTGGTGCTCAGGCCCATATCTGGTTGACAACGCCACATACACTTGCCAAGCATGTCTCAGAACGTTCTTTGCTTTATGCTTAAGAGGAGTACATAAAACTGATGCTATTCCATTTCATACTTTATAGACTTCAACTTTTCAATTATTTTTTTTCAAGTGGTGTTCTCAGTACACCTAAGTTCCCCTTGGAAACATTTGTCTTGGCACCAGTCCAAACTGTATCCCTAGTTGGACCTTAAGAAACACTGGGGTTATTCTGAAGGCAATAGGCTACGTCAGTCTCATCAGGGCCACTGATTGATGACTATTTCAACTCTGAGCCCCCAAAATGAAAAGTACTGATTTCTTTACTGTGCCTTTTGCTATTGCTCTACATTGCTATGAATGTTCACCCTTTCTGCTAATGAATAGTTAGAATCTGATCATAGAGTAAGCAGCTCCAATATCAGTCCATTCCCTTGGGCACTGGTCTTTTCCTTGTAGTCCATTCCACAGTAGATGCTGTCTTTCACCTTTCATCCCCTCCCCAAACCTGTCTTTTTCTCATTGGAGAATTGAATTATCAACCTGCATTTATTTTAAGAACACATTAAGACACTATGAGGTTGCCCATGATTCTCCAAATAAGAGGAGTCTTTCTTGTGTCTAGACTCTAGATTCATATCCAATTAAGCCACTTGATTCACCTTCCTTTATAAGGTAGGTATTTGTTGATTACATGAATTTCAGTAGTAGATTTGAAGACACAGACTTTATCTTTCTTTGATGTCTCACACTGTTTTGTATAAACCTACACTGAATAATTAAATGTTGGACAGATAAATGAAAGGATAGACAAATGCAAAACTACATTTAGAATACTGATTAAATGTTTATCTTTTTAGTAATTGTAAAATGCTATAGGCTAAAGTATATTTGGCACAGCTAATATCCTTTATAGTTTAATTTTGTTAATATGAATAAGAAAAAAATGAAATATATCATCAACTATTATTCCAAATTAAAGTCAAGTTTAAATGATTTCTAAACTATCAAATTTTTGAGTGGCAAAATAAAACAATCTTGTAGTTCTGATGCTACTTCTCTATACTGAGACTAAGTACTGAAAATAAAAAGTGTAACCAGTAAATTTATAGGTGATCAATGCTAGCACAGCAAATGCCAGCTTATATGATACCAATAATTTTTATGTATAGCCATTTAAATGTGCATCTCTCTTAAATTTCAAAAGACTATTAAATTTAAAACAATGATCCTGGGCTGTGGATGTAACTCAATGGTAGAGCATTTGTTTTACATGTATGAGGCCCTGGGTCCAATCCCCAGTACTGCAAAAGAAAATAATTTATTTTAATTACTGTCCTATCTGAAAAAACAAAAATTCGAACATTATGTTTTCCTGCTTTTAAAAAATAGTTATTGCAGCACTATTCACAATAGCCAAGACATGGAATCAGACTAGGTGCCTACCCACAGATGAATAGATAAAAAGAATATGGTGTACATACACAATAGAATATTATTCAGCCATAAAGAAGAAAGAAGAATGCAGTCTTATCACTTGCACAAAAATGGGTAAAACTGGAAGGCATCATGTTAATTGAAATAAAATAGACAAAGAACAGTATTATAAGTATTCTCTCACATGTGAAAACCAAAATTTAAAAAAAAAATTTAAATGAAGATTTGAGATTGGAAGAGGGATTATTAAGGAGTAGGAAACGGAGCAGGTAGAAAGGTCAGGGGAGAGGGTAGAAGAAGGGTGGAAAGACATGATCAACTCACTATGTACACATGTATGGAAATATCACTGTAAATCCCATTCATTTGTATGTTTAATGTATGTTAATAATTCTAATTAAAAACACAGATTAAACTTTTTGTATTCATTGGTCAATGTCATTAAATAACTTGAAGATAGTTTCCCTTTTTCTAAAGAAGAGAGAGCTACAGTCTAGATTTTAAAATGCATTCCTATTATTGTATTTTTAAACACACCAATATAAAAGAGTGTCTGAGTTGTAAGGATATTTATTTTATTACATTTTTATCTAGGTGTCTGTGAAATTATTTTCAGAATCTTAACTAGATACTCATTTACATATTCCACAAAGGATTGATATATTTGAAACTCTCACTGGAACTGGGTGACAAATTCAGCTGAAATATTAGCCTCTACTCACCAAAGGAACAAGCTCTGAATTTCACCCACAAAAGGGTTCATCACTGGCACTTTTTCTTTTGTTCAGATATTTAAAAAGTCTTTTTTATTCCATCATTTTTCTACACAGTTTTGCAACGATTAACTGAGACTTGCTTTCAATATAGACCTATGATTGCTAAATTTATTAAATTGCTAAATAAAAATATAAAAGTGATTGTCCTATTAAACAGTCAATATGAGATAAAAAGCCAATTAAAACCCCAGATGGAAGTGGTGCACAAGAGAAAATAGCATAAATAGATAAGGGTAATCAATTGATTGACTTAAAGATCTAAGGTTCTCCAGAGGATGTTTTTAATCCACATAGTGACCCAGAATGCTAAATTTTGCATTTGGGAGCTTTTATTGCACTTAAAGTTTCCACAAATGCTATGCTCCCTCTTGGCTTCATATTGAAAAGTAAAAGCCCCAAAAGTAAATTCATTTATTCAGGATCTAAAATAAAATGGATACCATACATTCACTTCAAAAGATCTTTTATCAAATAAGCTGAAGGCTATCCTATTACAAGTACTAAAGATTAGATACAAAGCCATAATTTTAGGGAAATGGCAGAATTTCAGTGTACAATATAGAATTTGACAAGTTATTTATTGTTCTCTGTAAAATTGCAGTCCTTGGAATTGTATCTGTAGATTGAACCACGACTGACTTCCTACCTAGCTAGGCTTGCTAAGTGTGACAACAGAGAAACATTTGTGAAATGTTACCCCTGTTCTGTTTAAGCTGTTCAGTATTAATAAGGCATTCACCCAGTGTTATTAAAGAAATCATAATCCATAGTTCATCGACTACATATATTCTACATCAGATGTAAGACAAAATAAAGAAAGAAAGGATATACCTGGGACTCATTCTAGAGACACATAACTTACATAGAGGAGCAAAAACATTTTATATTTCAACAACGAATTGAGACACTTTAAACATGAAGTAAATTTAAGTAGACATCATTAGCTTCAGTTCCTGCTTATTATAAATATTGAATAATTTTTGAAACACACGTTGAACAGTCATTTTGATAAAAATGAGGGAATTAGAATTTGTCTATTTGAAAAACTGAGAGTTTAATTTTAAATAAAACTTCAGCCTTTGTCTGCTTGGGTCTGTATGATTAAATACTGCAGACTAAGTGGCTTAAACAATAAATATCTCATAAATAAACAGACATTTTTTTCCTAATAGTTCTGGAGGTTGTGAAGTCAAGATGTAGATGTAGATGTTGGCAAATTTGGCTTTTGGCAAAACTATTTTCCTGGCTTGCAGATGGCCCTCTTGGGGAGATGTGACCTCTGTGTGTGTGGCAACTGTGTCTGTGTGTGTGTGTGTGTGTGTGTGTGTGTGTGTGTGTGTGTGTGAGAGAGAGAGAGAGAGAGAGAGAGAAAGGGAGGGAGGGAGGGAGGAGAGGGCTCTGATGTCTCTTCATATAAGACCACTAATTCTTTTGGATCACATCCTCACTCTTATCCTCTTATTAAATCTTAATTATTTCCTTAGAGATTTCATCTCCAAAAACAGCCATACTGGTGGGTAGGGCTTCAGCATGTGAATTTTGGCTGGAGAGAGGCACATTCAGTCCATTACAATTTCAAAACTGATTTTGTTCTCATGTACTCCTCAATTCTCAGTGTTGCTTATGGCCTCTTTCACTTCATGTTGTAGAAACACATTGTTTTTTTTTTTTTTTTTTTTTTTTGCATACATACATGTGCATTTTGACATTCTATATCTTTATATGAATTCAAAATTCCCTAAGCCAAATTTATATTTACTATGAATGACCTGGCTTGTCTTATATGCTTTGTCTCTATTATGAATCATTTTCGGTATTTTGAATAAATGGAACTGCATCTTTACAGCAACTTCATCCCACTTATATTATATGTCTCTATGTTTTCTAAAGGATACATTCACATATATTTATTTGAAACTTCATATTCCATCTTCTGGGAATAGATATTCAAATGTTTTCAGAAGGTATATCTTGTAGGTTGGTTAAATGTTTATTTCCACTGAATAGACATTATAACATTCATTTGAAGAAGCAGAGAAGGTAAGAAGGCATCATGGTACTATTTTGGAAAGACCTGGATATCAATCCTGGGGTTGCCACTTTGTAGATGTATAACCTTGGGCTGGCCATTGAGTTCTCTAAGTTTATGATGCTATATCATAAAAATATAGATGTTATATAGTAATATCCTGACTCCTGCATAGAGTTCTATGAGGATAAAACGAGGCAACATACATGAAAAATGCTATGAAAAAAATTACTCGTTATTCAAAAAATGCAAGAAAGCATAGGAACTGATTTTATAACTATTTATTTCATTTCTTTGGTAAGAAATGTGAACTTGAAAAATGTAATCCACAACCTCAATGCATTCAAAGTATGCATCAAAATGACAGGACTGTCTCCTGCTACCCTCAGGTCTTTACATTTCTCTTTTAAAATTTTACCTTATATTTTTACATTGGCCTTCACCTAACTTCAAGTTTAGCAATTACTTACAAAAGTTTTAAAACTGCCAAACTATTGAGTTATTTTTTAAGATACCAGTTTTATCTGAACTTATTTAAGGACAATAAATAACATACTCTTTGTTATTCTAATGGCCTTTCCTCTCAGCGATGGCATGCTGTTAGACCAGAAGTCTGGGCATTTATTTAAGACTATAAAAAGGACAAACCTCATTAAAATTTGCAAGTAAAGGGACTGTGAAAATGGTCACATATTGGTTTAAGAAAAATCTAACAGTTCAGTAAAGATTTTGTGAGAAGTTTGCTCTTTGACCCACAGATGGCAGAACAAAAAAATAGGAAATAGATGTGTTTTCATTGTGCTTGGTAAAAATCAAAGCACAGGATTATCTAAACCATTTTTATGAGAATTATCTAAGATCAGTAGGTAGGAAGAGAAGGAGCTAGAAGAGGAAGAGGGAGAAGCTACTTCCAATTATTTTCCTTCTGATCTCTAGATTTCAACAGGCAGGTTCAGGTGTCTTCTCTGTTTTGAAATATACTGAGAATTAGACTGGAAGCCTGGTGTTCAGCAAGTACTATAGCTGACTTTCTCCAAAATGTGTAAGGGAAGTTACTTGTGTAAGTAGGCCAAAGGGATTTCACACATGGAACTTATTTGAATTGCTCTCATATTTTATTCTTTCTACTTGAGGGATTTATATTCTATGTGACTAAGGATTAGCAGATTGTCTACAGCTTGCCATATTTTAAAACAGAAAGAAGAAAAAAGACAGTCTCTCCCAGGATTGAGTTCCTATCCTCTCATGTGTATGTAAATTAACCTGTACCATTGGATTTTTAAGGCTGTTCATTTTGATGTTCCATACATGAAACAAAATTTTCTAATTTGTTTTCCCCTATTTAGATTGGCCCGTGGGCTGTAAAAATCTAACATTTGTGAATGCTCTCATTGAATTCCCAAGGTGTTTAAAGACATTAACTGTGTACAATTGGTGTTTTTTGCAAAGTTGCCTGAACCTTAAACACTTATGAATAAAATCAGATATAAAATACACAGAAAAGCAGACCTTACTTAAAGCATTGCTGCTGAGTCCACGTGAAATAATAAATCATTTATAATATAAGACTTTAACTAATATTTTAATCTATTTGCGGGTACCTAAGTACCTAAAAGTCCCACCTGTTTTAGTGTCTTTCTGGGTGAACAAAAATAAGTGGAAGTAGACTGAAGGAGACAAAATCAGAACAAGTAGCTTAAGCCACACCCCGAAATCAAGAGTCAACGTGGGGGGTGGGAGCCACAGCAAGGTGAGACAAGCCAAAGAGAATGCCAGAGGGAAGAGAGTGAAGTGGATGTTTACAGCAACAGAACAAGTTCCTGTGGTTAGGGCAAGTCTGGTGCTGGGCACAGAGCCTCACACACCTGGCAGAATCTTAGCAGGTTGGTTTATAGGCGTTCTGAGCCCCCAGAAAACTCCTCCAAGCCTTGGGCTGGTCACTGAGCCCACCCAGTTTCCATGGATGGCAGTTACGTTCCACTCTCCTTTAATATGCGGGTAGTAGTGAGGGTGTCTATCACTGGCATAATAGTTAGCAGATACTTTCAGGAAGTTCCTTTCCATGTAACCTCTGTTTGTTCTTGGCAGATGGTCTTTGGAACTTTAGTACAAATGAATTTATCGGGTAACTATGAAAAATGCTCTCCAGTTATGGCACAAAAAACAGGCCACGGAAGCAGATATCATTCTTTCCTCAATTCAGCATGCCTTAAGAACCAGGCAACACATGTGCTAGGCACAGAAACAGGCATGACTGCTGCCTACCTTCATGAAATGCATGACCTAATAAAGAGAATGATAGTAAACTGATAAACACATAATTATCAATTCTAAATTATAAGAAAATTGAGAATGTTGATCAGGGCCTCTCAAGTGGGAATAGTTAATCTTGAGACCCAAAGAGTAATATGTACTTACTATGTGCACAAAGTGACAATAGGGAGTCGCATTAATTTTTTCATTATCGTCATCTATATTTTATTGAAGGAGAAACAAAGTTATGGAGAAGTTGAAAGACTGTCCAAAGTTACAGGTTTAGTGATCAAAGAATTTGAACGGGTTATGTTGGCTTCACAGCACTTAACCATTGCACACTGCTGCCTAGTAGCTCAAAGCAGGATGCTCAATAGTCTGGTCATGTTGGGGGACCCTCCTAAGCAGAGAAATCTTCTTGTAAACTTCCAACTCACAGCCTTGCATAGATCTGCTGAAACTTCAAACAGTACGGAATGTCAGAGAGTAAGCATCACTACAGTTGATATTCCTGGTTATAACCTTCAGGGGACTCTATCTGTAGGAATTGTCTGAAAATGGGCTCAGTAGAGGGAATTACTAAAGGTGGCCCCTGAAACAGAGGGTACCTGAAAGCTAGAAAATCCCTTAACCAATTTTAACTGAGTTAGCCTTGATCTTCTTGTGATAGGCACCAAGGGCAGTGAGTCAAGAGGAAAAAAAAAAAAAAAAAATAACATGCTATATATGACACTTCCTGCATGTAAGATTTTTTAATTGTGTTCAGCTATTTAGGATAATTACACCTAATCACATAATTCCTGTAAATTGGTGAAGTGACATAATTTAGATGTTTAACAAGAAATGTAGATTAAATAATTATAATGTATAGCTGTAATTTATGGATAATGACAGGCAAATTTTAAACATTGCAAAATAGTGTAATTTGAGTCTTCGTGGAAATGTACTTCACCATTTCTGTTTCCTATTTCTGACCAAATGCAATAGCTACAAAAGCTATATAATGTAAACCTAAGTTAAGGGCTTTCCCCTATTTCTAGGACATCCTAAATATAGAGCATACTTGAGAGACTAATGTGGGTTTGGCCTCTTCCCAAGGAATCTAATGTGAAATGAATGGCCTTAGGTGGAATTCAGGACTTCAGCTGTTTCTTCAGGGAAGTAAACATTGAGAGGAGTGAAAATTCTGCAGACATCAATGGCAGCTCTGACCTGGGAGATTTGATTCATGTGTTAGTTTCTAAGTCAAGGAACATGTATCTTTTGGTGGCCATTATGTGCCCATCAAGGGCTAAATGTTCTGTAGGCAGTAGGGTTCAAGGTAGCCAAGAAAAGAAAGCGGATGAGTTAGGAGTGCATGTCCAACATTGCTAAGTTTTCCAAGAGAGCAACTAAGAAAAGAGTCATCAACAGAGACCTGATGTCAGTGGCTTATATGAGGACTTGCTGTGGAGCAGTGAATGTCAAAGTCAGAGGGCGTAAGTAGGCTAGGAGGGAGTTCAGAGTGGAGTGGACTGTGCATCTCTGTTAATTAGTTTCATAGTGAAGCAAAAGAATTGAAATAATACGAAATTAATTTTAAAAACAACTATGAGTAAATGGCAGAAAGATCAATAGAGGGAAGGGGAAGGAGAGGCACTGGGGTCCAAATTAGAACAAGATACATTCCATGCCTGTATAATTATGTCAAAATGGATTCTACTGTCATATATAACTAATAAAAACCAAAATAAAAGATTGGAATAGAAAAGAGGATTTTGATGTTAAGGGCAATTGCTTCTTACTTTAGCCCCAATGAAACAGACTTATTTGAATCACTATGAGAAGTATAAATAATTGCAAAATTTTGTTGAAAGCTTTCATACTTATCCATTATTCTCATTTATTTATTACCCTAATCCTGTAAGGTATCTGTTATTATTATTTCCATAAGATGAGGAAACTGAAGTGTAAAGAGGTTTCATATATTGCCCCCAATTGCTTGGTTAGTAGTCGATGAGACTCATGATGAACTCCAGGCAGCATATCTATAGGTAGAACTAATACAGGAAGGTGAGAACATGAACTAAATCTTCACGTTGGAGAAGTCTGCGGTGGGTATAAACCAATGCACACGTGGAGAAAGAAGCCTCAAAGAAAAGCAGCACTATTTTAAAAATAGTGAGGGAAAAATAGTGAGGAAGGGAGAAACTAAAGTAGAAATCCCAGTGCAAGCTGATAAAGTTCATAACGCAGTTTAGTGGCATTTTTAAGTGATGACTTTTATTTCTTTAGAAAGTTAGAGATCCTCTGATAATAAAGCAGAAAGATGAAGGAGGAAAGATTTCATACTCAGAGACAAATGGTGCAAAGTCTCCACCATAGGGGAAAAGAGAGGAGGCAAAACAGTGCATTTGCTTGTCTGTATTTGGGCCACGTTAAGGTTGCTACCAAGGAAATTAGTGTGAGTTCTGTAGGACTGGAAGCCAAGACCTGGACTGAGACATGGCTGCAATTCTTGAAGGTGAGCAAGCAGCTTGATGATACATGGACCTCAAGAATGCTGGTGGAGAGAAGCAGTAGTCATGGATGAGCTGTGAATTTTAATCATGAGAGAAGAAGCAAACAGAGTCCGCAGATAAACTAGAAGTAGATGATTCTTCAGGAAATTCTGATTTCATCCATATGTTTGGAAACTGAGTGAGAGGACAAAAACCATAAAGAGCCTATATTTAGTAAGGTTGACTGAATTGAATACATTATTTCAGAGCCCTGCCAAAATGGAAGTTGCCACAGGTATTAGGAGAGAAGATTGAACCTAATGGGTACTGTGTCTAAAAAAAAATTTATCTCTTGACTTTCAGGTTTGCATCAGGTACCACAGTATGTCCTCTGTCAACTACTTAGCAAAGAAATTAAAAAATACACATTTAGTAGGGATGAATGCTTATTAAAGCATTAGAAAAACTAAAGATTTCTGACCTATGATTAATAGGAATAGCTGTAAAAATGCATCTTCAAAGTACTTGATGTCAAGACATTTATGAGTAAGAAAAGTATTTTATACAAAAAAAAAAATAGTTAAGAACCGAAAATATGCAGAAACTGAATTAATGTCTGTAAATTGCAATCACAACTGCTTCACATTGCCACCTAAACAGGAAGTGGTTTGGTCGTAAGGTCTGATTTTACTGGACTGATGATAGAGAAGAAAGGACTAATTAGCCAAGAGTAACCAAATAAAGCTGAAATTAGAGAAAAGAAGAAAAAAAAATCAGAGTATGTAAAAGTGTGTGAGTGGCATGAGGGCACGTAATTAGTTATTAAACCAAACAGAAATCTTTCTGGAAAGTAGCAATTAATTTCAAAAGACAAAATCAAAATTGTCAGTTGTCAAAACATAGAGAATAGGTAATTAAATTATGACAAAATAAATCATTATCAGCAAGTTACGATGTCTGTTTCCTGGATATTGTAAATTTATAATATTTAAAGTGAACATAAATTCTATTTTATAACCTTTATTGTATTCTTATGAATATAAAGTCTGGGCCATAGTCCATAAATTGAAAATTGCTGATTGGTCAATGATTGATCATGGTAATAATAAGTACATATCACCATGATTCCTATTGTTATAGGTAAACATAATATTGCAACTTTCAAGATATAAGTCAGAATGAAGAAAGTTATATGAGGGTGAATGTGTTTGTGTGTGTGCATTTGTATGGGCTTATGTATGCATGAGTGTAGGAGCCAGAATATTGTGTTCATACATGTGTGCACTCTTGTTTGTGTGTTTTATGTGTGTCTACTTGCAGGCCGAGAACTCAGTGAAACTGTATCTTTCCTTGCAAAACATTAGTAGTCATTATTTAATTACACACACATTAATTATATGGTCTTCCAGGAAAAATGTGTCCAGTAACCATAACCATGTTATGGACATTTGTACTTGAATCATGACAGACCTTCCAAGGCTATTCCATGTAAAAAGTTAGAAAAGACTTGATATCATAAATGAGAAAATTAAAAATAATTTAAACAGAAACAGAAACATTTTCATAGTTCCATACATTGCTTGCTTCTTCTCATTTCGTGCTCATGTTGCGTAAGAGATAAGAAAGGAATGAAGTGCCTCACTGCAGAGGGTTTTAAGTAACATACAGAAAAGGAAAGAAATCACCGCTGCTTCTCCATTTCAGAGCAGAACGGGAAAACTCATCATGGCTAAGATTGGGGGCAAGAAAAGCTATATGACTCTTCTTATTCATAGCTCTGTGTTTCATAAAACCGTATTGTTTCCTGTGAGTGGCTGAGAAAAAGAATGGCCCTCTCCTTTCAGATAGCTCATTTAGAACATATAAAAGCTTTCCTCATCAGGTTGAGAAAATTACCTCACTGATAAATCAACCTTACGTACCCTTTTGGATTTTAGACTCTAGGTAGAAAGTGTGGCATTTTTAGACATTAAGACTATTTTGGATTCTTTTGAATTCCTCTAAGAGCAATTGGGTCTGATGCGATGGGTTTTTTCCTTATCTCCTGGGCTATGAAGAGCTCTTTTATCATTCCAGCGTTGGAGTTGGCAGAGTCCCTGGAATAGGTCAGAAAAAGCTCCTGCAGAGATTTTTTATTGTGGCATTGTTAGCTAAATTAATCCTTTTGCTAGATTTTTTTTCCCTGAAGAGAAATTTTATAAAGTTAATTGGAGTCTCAGGAAAAGGACTAACAAAAGGAAGAATTTCAGCTAGGTCAAATAGGCAAATTATCTCAAAACCAAAAAGATGAATTATGAGGGAGTATACTTGGCTTTTAATACAATTAAAGCCTGAAAGGAAACTTGGTTTCATCAAGTTCATTTCTTTTCCCTCAAGGTAAGATAGTTCTGAATGTTTCTAAATGGATACTTTTTTCTGTATTATCCAGAATCTATAGTGAGGAATTTTATAGACTTTCATAAAATCTCATGGTTGTCAAATATTTTGCTCAGTAACTTCTTCTCTATCTTAAAATTCATGTTCTGAAGTTGTGTGCAATTATTGCCTAGTCTCCCTATAAGGAAATAGAAACAAATATTCCCTTCTCATTCTTAATTGTTATTTATAATTACCTTAAGCACGTCTTGTAACTAAAGACATGCTCAAACTATTATTCATTTAAATACTTGATTATCCTTTGTCCATCTGAGGTCTTGTTTTTCTTTTAAAGCTAGCTATTTCTATCTTTCGTACATATATTTTTTCATACACATGTGCTCACACATACACACGCACACAAATATATTTGTCTTAGGCACGTTATTCCTCATTATTTACTGAACTGTCAAAAGCTAACCGTCATTTTAGTGGAATTATCACATGTTTATCTCACTAGTATACAATTAATTAGATTTTCTTGGGAAGTTAAATGTACTTTAAAAATGCATTTATACCAAAGGTACTCTTCTGAATTTAATCAGGAAGGATTACCTATTAACTGGATTTGCCACTAGATGGCACTAATCTGCCTTTGGAAACTGCTACCTTGGCAGTGATTTGCTTGAGGAAAAAAAATTATTCTTTAAAAAGATAGTATTTTTTAATTGAGAAATCTATCAATTATCTTAACCAATAAACGTTTTTAAGTGAGCAGTGAGTTTTTAATGTGTGTTAATAGCTTTTGTTTGGAGCCACAATAAAAACTTAAGAGATCAAACAAGGAAAGAATATTCTTTTCTCTACTGACACTTTCATCTCCATTATTACAGTATATGCAGGAAATAGAGAGTTCGGTGTTGACCTTAATTTTTTTAGTCTTTCCAATCTTCATTAATGTCTTCTATTAAAATCATTCATTCCTTTTTGCATATATTAAATAGCTATTTATCCTGGAGTTAAAATTTGAAGTTAATAGACAGTATTTAAATCTTTCTTTTAATGTTTTTTTGGGGACACGACTCATTTATTTTTCTTCTTTGATTGTAACAATCTCATAGTAAAAATATATCTTTGTGTTGTGTTTACCTGATTCAGTCTGAGTCCCTTTTTAAACAGGAAGTTAATTTTAATCTTCTATAAAAAGGTATAATTAAAAAATTCTATTTTTTAAAAAAGACATTTTTATCCTTTAAGATTTAAGGACACATTTGTCTTGGTTCATTCAACTTCAATTTGTCTTTATATGAACTAAAAAAATGTTTCAAATGCTATATCGTTTCAAATGCTATATAATATATAGTTTGGGGTATGACATGTTCATTAGACAACCAAAACTTCAGGCTGAAGAAAGAATCTACATCAAGTTTCATAACTCTGGAAGTGTGAATCGAAATTACCTGTGCAAATATTAAATTAACAGAAACCAAAGCCCCATCACAGGTCTATTTATTAAATCAGTAACTGTTGGGGTGAGCTTGGTCATCCATAGTTTTTAAGAATTTTAAGGGTAACTGTAGTGTACAGTCAGGGACAAAAACTACTGTTTCTCAAAGAGGAGGTTGGTTGAAGATTATCTTGTTAAAACATCCTGTGCCCTGGCTTAACACTCTGGAATCTGGATTCAGCTTGGTGGATTTTCTCTCAGCTCTGCCAATTATCATGTGCCACCTGAGTCAAGTTACTTATGTTGCTGCGATTCAGGTTTCTTAATATCATGGCAACAATGAGAATATCTATCTTACATTAGCTGTTCTAAGGAGCAAAAGAACTAATCCATGTAAAGTGCCTGAAACTTAGCCCTCAGTAGGTGAAAGCTGCCATCATCATCATCATCATCATCATCATTATCATTGTCACCTCAACATCATTGTCATTACTACTGTACAAAAATAAAATTGCTCTATATGTAGATAAACTATAAACTTATAAAATTAAAACTTCAACAACTAATTAGTCACACAGAAAATTCACTTATGGATAATCAAGAGTTTATTTCAACCTTTTTTTTCTATTGACATTTGAGAATCATCTAGAATGTTCATTTATAAAAGTTAAAAAGTTAAGTGTATCATATGTAAGGGGATTTATATTCTGATATCACCAATACATTGAAACAATTCAAGCAATCAAAACTACAAATACACTCTTCTTAAGATTCTTTCAGTAAGCAAAAGTTTGCTAAAAGTCAAAATTGGGCATATTTGAACTCCATCCAAAACATTGTCAGAGCACAAATACTATAATCTCTCCTGCTATTGTCAAGTGTCACTGCCATAAATAGAATCCAAAGTGTATGCTACAATTTTCTCTGCCTGAAGTTATCTTTCTCTTGTAATCTGGTGACTGAAATTTTATTCTTCTTTCAAATTCAATTTACCAGTTCCAAAAATCCTCCCAACAGAGCCTAAACCCATGTACCCTGACTTCATCATTACCATTGCTTTTTTGACTTCTTGGTACGTTCCACATTATAGTCCTTGGCATTTCTATAACGAGCATCATGGTGCCTTTTAATGAGAAATTTATCATTTTGATAGTTATAGTTTTTTTTTTCTTCCTTAGGCACTGTATAATCCCAGATATGCTTATAATAATAAAACTGGCAACTTTAATATCATATATTAAACAAATAAGACATAAATTATTGGTTTCATAGTTTAATGGATAGATAGGGATAGAGTAAGTGAAGTCTGGCATTTAGAATGAAAAAGAAAATATGATCCACCAAAGATATGGTTACTCTTTAAACAAGGCACTCTGTAAACAAGGTCAACATCAACAATGAATCCAGCTAACAATAAATGCTTTAAAAAACAGTAATATACAGTCAACATATGATTTCAAACATGGTGCCCCTTTGTTTAGAAGTTGTTAATAATTGAAATTAAGCAGTCTTTTTATTATTTCAATCATGTATTTAAATGCATATTATTATATCTAGTCTCCAAAATTTTGTCATTTTTTAAGCAAGCAAAACAGAAAGTAGAAAGCCTTAGTCGGACTTTATAAGTTATAGCAGCAAGGTATGTTTTTGATATATATCAAAGAGTTAATTGAGTGATTCATTTGCTGTTTCATCATTATATTGTTATAGCATGTTGATGTGTGATTTAGTTTCCATTAACTGTTGCTGGAAGATTAATCTAGTTTAAGATGCTGACTAGGCAAGCAAAATGATCACTCACTGCAAGCATTTTTATAATTAACTTAGCAGCAGAGATAAATAAAGAGGTAATCTTACAATAGTACAGAGGACATGATACAACTAGTTTCTGAAGAAACACATTTTAAATGGCAATTCATTGATTTATACATGGATATGTGTAGGGAAAAGGCCTCCCACTTGATATTAAACCATGATATGTTGCCCAACTTGCAGTTATTTTTAATTTACATGGCAAAAAAAATGTTGAGAACAGTGAAATGCATGCTAAATAGTTCAGTACATTACTGACTTGTAATGGCAAAATGTGTGAATGAGTGTAATTTTATATAATCATTTCTGTCTCTCTGTATGCAGAAAGCTCTCCTTCAATATTTCACTCTAAAAATTATAGATCAAACTTGAGAAAGGAGTTGCTTAATTTAAATTCCTGTATTTCCAGAGCTTGTCGCTTTTTATTGAAATGGCATAGGTCACAAATATGCAAGGGCTGTTAAATGTTTAGTGAGACTTCTGGTATGGAAATGTGTAATTAACCACACTCAGACACACCTGGGATTCCCATACAAGTGTTGAAATCTCAAGTCTGATTTACAATAACAAAGAGTATTATCGGGGAATCAGAAAATAAAAGAGAGCTTCCCCTATCACAATTTCTGGGATATTGCATTATGATGCCATGGGTTATCTATCTGTCTTTGTAAACCCCATTCAAAAAGACAGAAACTGCTTGGGTAGAATCTTTCCTCTGACCTTAGCTTGTTCCCTAATGACTTAATACTGAAACCTGAATTATACTCCATTTCCCAGTATCAATAATAATACCTGAAGGTATATAGTACTTATTTTATACCAAACACTATTCTTAGTGTTTTATAGGTATTAGGACACTTAATCCTTGTGGCATCCCTATGGGGTGGGTAGCAGTATTTTCACAGTCTCATTTTACAGATAAGAAACCAAGGCTAGAGAATAGCTTATATGACCAAGGTCACACAGCTGTGTAAGTGATGAAGCCAGAATTTGAACCAAAGAAACCTGCTCCAGAGATTAGGTTTGTAATCAATATTCCAACCCCCACTCTAACGAAATAAAACAAAATACAAATTTGGACAACTCTAAATGTACTTATTTTTCTTCTGGGAATGTAAAGAAGAAGTTTAACAATTTGTGGAATGCCATCACCCGCTCCTCTTTAATTTCCTATTTTATTTCTGGCTTGTGATGATCTGTAGGTAAAATTTGATTGTAGTTATTCAGATTGAGAAAGTCAGGAAACAGATTTCAAGTTTTATATGTACAGGAATACCTTCTGGCTCTACAACTGGAGGAGGTTAGTGTTGGAGGTTAGCAGTTATACTTAAATGAGACCCATTTAAAACAAAGTTGAAATTAAGGAATCCGATTTGGCACTAGGTTGTGTTTTTAGAAGTCTTGTACTCTTTCCAAACCCACCCTGTCCTCAGGGAAATTCATTAGCTTACTCCTTGTAGCAGGTCCAGTTCAAATGGGCATTTGGAGTGTGTATATGTAGATTCTCTGAAGTAGCAATTTTCAGTTAGGTAAATACTGCAGATAAACAGCTTCATTATTTTTCCTGTGTAACTGAAGATAATTGTATAAATTATAACTAAATTCTCTATAAACTATGATCTCTTTGTAATTATCCCAATTAATGTTTTTAATTGACATAATGATTCACTTTTTAACTTAATACCTGAGGCATTTCCATTAACTCTCTGACATGAAACACACACTGCAGTTGATCACGGGATGTAGAGTGAACAGGGTTTTTGCCCCTTAAGTGTATACACAAGTCTCTTCACTTACAAACAGGGCAGGCTCAGAGAATTTAATCTCCCTCTGTACATTCAAAGTAACATCACTCAAGCATGTGCTTTCACTACCTGTTAGGAGGAGGAAAAGAAGACAATTAGCAATAGAGCACGTTTATGATTTTTTTGAAGGTAGAAAATATTGTAGAATAAAGTTCCTTATTTTTGTCCTATGTAGTACCTAGGCCCTATATTGGTGATCACGAAGATAAACTACTCCAGCAGTGGAAATAAAGAGAAAAATCAATGAATCTAGACGTTTGGCTAGCCTACTATTTTATGGTCTCTTGAGTTGTCCATCTTCTATCAATATACAACAAAAGAAATCAGTTCCCATTAGACAAAATTTAATTTCCAGAAATGTGTGGAGCCTTGAAAAATTCTGTAAAATTAGATAAATTTTGGTTTCCTAATTGGTCTGATGGAATTGCCCTGAGTGCTATGAGAATCTCTTCTGGTCACTCATTTCCTTTACGTATAAAAAGACAAACTACAAACTAGCACATTTGCTGGCTAATGTCAGAATTGCAGAAATGGAAGTGAATTCAGATAGTGGTATCTTTAGGGGCATAAATGAAGCAAAAACAGAGACACGTTAGACTAAAGATGGAGCAATATTGAATCTTAAACTTCCTTACACTCTTTAATGTCAGATATATTATTTATCTTGGGAGAAATTTTATCAGTTGCACATTTTGTTAACTTTTGTTGGGTATGTTCCTGATCAGGATTAGAGCCCAAAGAGAAGAAGTTCACTGTTGAAACGCCCTATACTGAAAAAGAGGAGAGTAGAAGGAAGGGATGTTTGTGCTGCAATCAGAAATATCTTATGAATTTAGAAAAGATACCAGGCTTACATGTTGCCTTCTACTATACTCGTGAATTATGATTAAGGCTGCTGTAAATTCTTAGGTCCAGGATCAACTTAGCGAACTGTACTTTTGAAATAATAACAATTTGTCCTCTGCTAAAATAAAAAATGATGTAGGGCAGTGTACACCAAAACTAATTTTTTGAGTTCTTAATTTTAAAGCACAAAAATGGATTTCTGATAATTACTGGTATTAGTGAAAATTTAAATGGCAATTCGACTTGTTCATATGGTTTCCCCTAATACCTATAAACTGATTACTCCAAAATTTATTTCTCTAGGTGTGATAGATTATTATTATTATCATTTTTGTTATTATTATTACTATTCTAAGAGCTTTAAGTAGGGGGGTAATAATTTTAGTAATTGCACTCTGTTGCAGGGTCGTATGTTAGCTGTTAGAGTAGATGATTTGTGACAAATGTTTCAACCTAGACACCCAAGGAAGTAAGAGGCAGATCTGTTGACAAATCTATAAAAGTTTAGTCAGTAGGGCTGAGAGCCCTGCTATGCTTAAATTATCACTATGCCCATCAACATATTTGAGTGCTATAACCCAGCAGTGCTCAGTCGTATAATTGCAAAGCAAAGATGAGGGCTATGGCAATGCTCCAAGGCTGGAATTCTGCTGGACAGTTCTCAAGGAATGATAGGGATGCAAAATAATCAAGGATACTGGTGTAAGTTCTATATCCATGGTAATTCTGGCCTTTAGAAGATAGAGCAGAAGAAAAGGTCAGGAGGAGGTTGGGCAAGATATGAGGAAGAAGGCAAGGGCTTGGGATCAAGTGGCAGGTACAGAACTTCGAAGAATGAGGAAAGTAAGTTCTAGCTGTTCTTTATCATTCTCATTGCCACAGAAGGGTGTGGCAAGGATTAAGTCTGATTTTGCATGTTAAAAGTTGAGAAGAGTCCTTGCTTCTTGGTAAGTCCTCAATACATTTTCACCCGTTAAAGTAGCAGTGGTACTAGAAGCAGTAGCAACAACAGTGGTAGTTCAGTGCCTTTCCTGCACTTACTGAAATAACTTATTTACTCTTTCAGCATCTAAATTGTAATGCATCTTCCACATTGCTGCCATAGCCCTCTGATTAAAACCTCTCTTAGCTTCCTGTTGACTCTAAAATAAATCAGACTTATTTATGTGGATATAAAAGACCCCTCTGAGTTCACCCCCAACCTACATGTCCATATACATGGACTGAGGGAATGTTCAGGTAGACCATTGTCTATAGCCACACTGAATCTCCCATCTTTACATAATATAGACAGTCTCATGACTAGGCCAAGTTTGGATTTCCATACTTGGGAATTTTTTGTGCATATGTGTGCACATGTTTGCTCGAGTGCCTGTGCAATATGTGTATGTGCATGTGTATACATGTATATTCTCCCTTGCAAAATTCTTTCTGATTCTACTAGTCAGAATTACACTTTTTTCTTTTTTAAACTACTTTAACCATGTATCTATCATAGCATTTACCACATAGCAGCAATTTGTCTGTCTCCCCCACCACTTTTTTTTAACAATTTGACTCAAGGATTCAGAATAATATTTTATCTCTAATGTTGATTAACTGAACATTTGGAGAATGAACGAATGAGTGAATACTACAGTCTGAACATAAAAAATTTATATTCAACTAAATACATAGTTGGTGTATATTACTGTGGTTTCACACTTTTAGATGATGGATACTTTTAAGAATATAATTCATCAGGAATAAAGTACCTATCCATCATAAAAAGAGGTCATATTATACAAATGTATAATTTTAAAAGTTAATATTGATCCTTAACTCTTTTTATAAGGTGGGATATGAATAGGGTCATAGATGTAAAATTAGCTCAAGTCCCCTTAGATATGTGTAATAGTTACATTCTGTGTATGTGAATTTAAAACTGGTTTACATATATTTAATAAATTAATCTATCATAAAAATAAGAAATACGCATCTATCAGGCAAAGTAGCAAAATGCAAAAATAATTTGCCCAGATATCACACAAAAAATTCTTTCTTTTTTTTTTTTTTTTCCCATGACTTTCTGGGAACATTTGAGTATTAGAAAAAGTAAGCCTAATAGCCTGATGTGATACTACCATTTCTGTGCTTTAAAAGAAACTCAGCAAAAGAAAAATCCAATAGCAAGATGCTCTGTTCAAAATGACCTTTGTAAGGGTTTTTGTGTAATTAAATTAACAAAGCAGGGTCAGAGGAATGCTTAAAATGGTAGTTAGCTTCTTCCTATTGCAAAGACATATGTCTTGATTTGTAATTACCGGAAAAACAGGTTGTGCATACCCCATTTTAAATCATCTTCCCAGGGATGGGAACTAGTGCAGACGTGTGCTCAAAGGACATACAGTGCTATCCTTTTAATTTCCAAGAAGTTTTTTTTTTTTTTTTAATCAGATCCCTTTCATTAGAGATAATCACTGGATAGTTAGCTTTTATATAGCTTTGCCTTTCATTGAATAAAAAAAGACCAGATTTGCACTAAAAATAGACATTATATTCAAACAGTTGAAATGAACAGGGATGGAATGAATAATATTCACTAAAATTTTTATACAGAAAGAACTACAGGAAATAGGAGCGTAAGGTGAACAAAAATTTGATATTGTAGGAGTAAAATCTATTTTGTTTTTATTTCATTATAATTCAAAAACAAATGAACTTTGTTAATCTGAACACTGCAACTAGAAATCTGTGAGTGTTTAATTGCTATCAACTGTGTAGATAGGTTAAATTTAAATGAGTCTTATTTTTAAAATAATTTCATCTTATAAAATTGATTTTTAAGAGTAAATCTTAGCACAAATTGGAACTATCATTGGTAGCTGCCTAAACTACTTTATGCAGTTCTTTATTTTCCTCACAATTGTCTCTGAGATAAAATAATATATTTAAAATATTGTAGGACCTTGAGCATGCTAGAAAAGTGCAATACCACTGAGCTACATATCTGGCCCTTTTTATTTTATTTTGAGACAGCATCTCACTAAATTTCCCAGGTTGGCCTTAACTTGCAGTCCTCTTGCTTCAGTCCCCAAATAGCTGGAAACACAGGCATGTGCCACCATACCTAGTTAGTGGTTTTATATTTTTATTTCTTCTTGTTCTTTTAGTACTATTGTAAATAGAGTTATATTCTTAATTTCCTGTTTGGATTATTCACTAAAATTGTGTAGAAACACAATTGATTTTTATATTGCTATTATTCTCTGCAACCTTTGTGATCTTTTTTAGTTCTAATAGTTTTTCTATGAATTGCTATTCCTATTGTCAGTCTTCTTTTTTTAATCATGAATGATTAGCAGTTTTTTTCTAATTTTTTTTCTGTATCTGCAGAAGTGATCATGTGCATTTTTTAGTTTTTATTCTACTGATTCTTTTTTATTCTGATTCTGTTGATATGGTGGGTCACAGTAATTGATTTTTTAATGTTAAACCAACCTTGCATTACTGGCTAACTCCCACTTGGTCATGGTACATAATTTTTTAAATATGTCTCTAGACTCAGTTTCTGAGAATTTTTTAAGATTTTTGCATCTCGTCTCACAAGAAATATTTATATATGATTTGTTTATCATGTCTTTGTTTAATTTTTTGAGTACATCATGCTGACCTCATAGAAGATGTTGGGAAGTTATCCCTTTTCTTTTACATTTTACAAGATTTTGTGAAGAATTGACAAACTTTTCTTTCATTATTTGATAGAATTCACTAATGAAGTCATCTGGGCTTGAGTTTTTCTTTTAGGGTATTTTTAATTACTAATTCAATCTCTTATTATAGGTCTGTTTGATTTTCTATGTCTATTATGTCAGTTTCAGTAATGTTTCTTTTTAGGAATTTGTCCTTTTCATCAAATATATTTAATATTTGGGCATAAAGTTATTTCTGCTTTTCCTTTGTTAGGCCTAGTTGGTTCACAGTGCTATTCAAGTCTTCAGTTTCCTTGTTGATTTTCTAATTGTTCTATCCATTATTGATAGTAGGGTATTGGAATTTCCAACCATTATTGAGGTGCTGAACCCTGAGGAACATTTAACTAATTCTGAGTCTAATGAGCAAGCTATTGGAATTCTCCTGATTGTAACATCCTTATGAGAATGAGCAGGCACATACTTCCAGTCAGTCTTCATAGGGTTATTACAGTCACTTGACTTTCTTTCTCACAGATAATTTAGATGCTTACATTCATAAGCATCCCCAGAATTTGAAACCCTAGAAAATCAAAACAGAAGCATCTGACTAAACATTTGGCTAGATATAGAGCTATAGTACATTATTTGAATGTCATCAAAGCATTGAAATATTAATAGGCTCAATTGATTTTTATCTTTTCAATTAATCTTTTAGGGTTGTATTGCATTATTTATTCAGTCAGAACCAGGTCTGTTTAGAAAAGGAAACTTAGAATTGTTTTTCTAAGCCTCCTGAGTTTTGTCCTTTTGGAAATGGGAAAAGGCATACAAAGATTAGCTTTGTCATATACATATGAATTTTCTAAAGTACTCATGTCCTTTTCCACAGAAAAAAGGAAAAAAAAAATTTTATTGGTAACCTTTTCTGAGAAATATGTCTTTCAGCTTTAGTCAAATGCCTGCCTAAGACAGTTGTCATGAGAAAAGAAAAATTTTATAATTTGAAGTTCAGCACATACATTCCTTCTAAAGGGGTGCCTTCCCCCAGCCTAATCAGAATTAGTTTCCATCTTTTGCCTCCAAATTGCTGTGTATGCTTACATCATGATACATTTTTCTGTTATTTTTTTTGGTCTGCCCCCTCCAAATAGACTGTGAACATTGATAGTGAAAGCTTTCCTCATTTCTGCTCATAGCCAGAAGATACTAACTCGTATGTAAGTAGAGCTAAATAAAGATATTCATTTAATTATTAGCGTGATTTATTGTCATGTTGGCCATTATCAAAGATGTTTCTGGCATTCATGTTATAATACATATGTGACTGAGATGTAATGCAGTCAGTTCTCTATTCTATCTAAGTTCATGGGTGTGCTTCCTCATGTACAGCAACTTAACTTTTATGGATAGGACCACATTTAATATAAAGGCTAATGGTTCATACTATGCTTTTGTTCAAAATGAACCTGTTTCTCTCTAAGTAGTGTTTTTGGACAGTAGGCAAGCTACTCTTCTTCCTTGACATTTGAATGTTATGCACTACATTTATTATTGCACCTTAGAAAACATACAAAGAAATTATTCTGCTCCTGCATTTGGTGGCTCACGGCAATTAATGTGCTTGCTAGGTATTTACTGATTCTGTCTTCTCTATGAGGATTCCAAAATGCTATTACCATCAATACTGTGTTGCCATTTATAGTTTATAGTTAAATATAGTTAAATTCCTTAACATGTCAAATATCCCACACATATTGTCACTTCTTGAGACTCACAGCCAGTTTGAAATTTACAACCTTAATTAATTTAGTGACAAATAGGTATTTATTTACTTTTCATGGTATCATTATTTGATGTAGTGACTTGAGAAAGGAATTTAGGCTGTTCTTCATGCAGGCTAATACATGATCCTGTCTGCCATCAGAAACATTTTCAAGCCAACATCTATGCTAATATTTTAAATAAGGTTAGAGTCTTGCTGGGCATGGTGGCACATGCCTGTAATTCCAACGACTTGAGAGATTGAGGCAGGAAGATGGCAATGCAGAGGCCAGCCTCATTAGGTTAGTGAAACCCTCAGCAACTTACCAAGACCTTAAGCAACTTAGCAAGACCCCGTCTCAAAATAAAAATATAAAAATAAAGGGACTAGGGATGTCGCACAATAGTAAAGCACTCTGAGTTCAATACCTAATAGCAAAAATAAAAATATAAGGCTTATTGAAGAATCAAGCTTCACTTGAAAAGTTGATGCTAACTTATCATTCAAAAACTTCTGAGAGTACTTTGATCTCTCTGCACAGGAAAAGAAAAATTAAACCTAGAAATATTCACATAGATACAATGTTCATTTAGATGTCTCTTCTAAAAATATATGCAGACAGATGTAAGAAAAATTACAGCTTTTTTTTTGAAGAGTTAAGGAAATGTTCTGATTATGATAAAACTCATAAAATGAAAAATAGGCCTGTTTAAGACAGTTTTCTATGTCACCATAATTACAGAATGAAACATCAGTTTCATCTGGATTTCTGACACTTTAACTGTCTCATCTAGAATTTTAGATCTTCAAAAACTTAGAAGTATGAGAAAACAGCATACAGAAATCCCTCACTTCTTTTTTTTTTTTAATATTTTTGGCTGTAAATGGACACAATAAATTTACTTTATTTATTTTTATATGGTGCTGAGGATCAAACCCAGTGCCTCACACATACTACGTAAGTGCTCTACCACTGAGCTATATAACCCAAGCCCCAGAAAGCCCTCACTTCTAGCCAGAAAAATATCATGCAGCTTTAATCATATCATCAGAAACCATATTTTGTTAAACCACCATCATCCCTGTTTTGTAAAAATGTATTTTAATTTTAATCAAAAAATCAGGCCTGGTATTTCCATATGAACATAAAAAATAACTACCATTAGTCATCTACATGAAAATGAAGAAGGTAAATTTAATGAGTTTCTATTCACTGCATCTTTTTAACCTATGCTTTAGAGCATATGAAACTGTAATTAGACTTTCCTCAGAAATTACTCCTGATCTATGAATTGCCCCCGTCTTAACTTCTTAATAATATTTAAATATGTTAACAGGCAGAGAAACTTCCATGTTTAAAACCTGTGTTCTGTCTATTCATCAGTTATCTAAGAGCACCCTAGCACG
This sequence comes from Sciurus vulgaris, assembly GCF_902686455.1. Lineage (NCBI taxonomy): Eukaryota > Metazoa > Chordata > Mammalia > Rodentia > Sciuridae > Sciurus > Sciurus vulgaris. Next base: position 32,906,043 of record NC_136470.1, on the reverse strand, counting down.
CATTGCACTATGACACACTGAAATGACATTTTTAAGTGTTCAGCAAGAGAGAAAAAGCAACAGTGTTTTGAATCCAAGTGGCAGCAGCTTAGAAACTATCCAAAGTTGAAAGGCATGCTTCAGCAAGGTTGTTCATGACACTGGAATGTATGGTAGGGTAAGGAGGGAGAGGAGAGAGAGATTACAACTTCTCCATGGCAGGAATTTAGTCACTCCAGCTATCATATCATGATTAGAAAGGGGCTGTGGTAAGGTTTAGACAGTTCCCTGAAAGCCAAATGGTGTGGAGCTTTATCTCTTTTCCTCTTTTGTGTGCCTGAAGGGACAGTTTGTAAAGCCACTGGGTAGTTTCCCATTCACAAGTACCACACAGGTAATTAGACCCAGCAGTGAGAAGTGAAAGAGAATGAGGCAGTCTGGAATCTTCTGCTCCCAGAGAGCAAAAGTCAACCAGATAATAGAAAAGAGGGAAGAGAAGTGAAATAAAAGAGGGAGACTGGCCAGACTGTCAGATGCTTCATGGAGTCACATGTTATTTGCCTACACTTCTGCTCCTGTCAAGAAATGCATCTCAGTCTTTAAATGACGAAGAACGAGCAGTAGTAGGAATGGCCCCAAGCAGTATAAAGATGGAAGTGGAAATCAATTTCAGAATCAATCCAAGCATAAGGAACCAATCTGTCCAAATCCAAAGCATATACTGTTAAAAAAAAAAATACTTGCAATGCCACATTGCACAACGTTTTAGTGTACAAATCTCAAGCATTCTAAAAGGCACCAAAATTTGAAAAAATAATAAATGAATATTCCTGTACTTCTTCCTATATCAAAAACTGTTCATATTTATCATGGTATCTATGTAGTATATGTATGTATGTGTATAGTTTCCTTGGCTCTACCATTCAAAACTACTTTATAGGCTTCGGTACACATACATCAATAAAAGCATTCTTTTTGTAACTGAAATAAAATCACACCAAAAATAATAATAATAATTTTATATTATACCTAGTTAGCCCATGCACTAATTCTTCCTAAGAGATTCTCTTTTATAGTTATCACTTTTGTTTTTTAAAATTTTAAATTGCAATCCAAACTTGATTCACACATCATGTTTAACTGTAATTCCTGTTTGTCTCGTGATTTCGGAATCTTGGCATGCAATCATGCTGCACCAATAGACATTCACTGTGGTGAGAGGTGAGGGCTGTCCTTTGCATTACAGAACCTTGTGCAGCAGCAGTGATCACTGTTTTCTAGAAGTCAGCAGTACTACCCCACCCCTGTTTTGTGACAATCATGATTATTTCCAAATGAAACCAAATTTAACATTGGAAAACAATCACCTTGAATTGAAAAACAATGCTCTATTTTAATCTTGAAGAGAACTTCCAACAGCACCTTATGTAATTTGACTTAGCCACACCTGGAAACAAGTCTACACTTGTTCGATGGGTCTGTACCAGGAAGAATCAGCCTCTGAAAAATTAATAAAAAAAAAAAAAAAAACCTCTAAGAAGATCCCAATGCCTGGGCTATTCTGGGTATTCCACCTTAGTTCTGTACTGGGCCTGAGAGTCTGAGAATGTTGCAGGTATACCAAATGATCCTTCTCCCAAATTAAGTTTGGGAAACAATTAGGTCTTATGACATAAAATCCAGGGATATTGGCAAAGTGACTCCTGGCAAAATACTCCTCTCCTTTTAAATTATTTTAAATGTCTCTCTTTCCCAGATTTTACTCAACGTGCAATCATAGATTCTTTTCTACATCGTCCTTTGCTGCTGAATTTTTTACTTTCCAGTCCTTAAATTTAGGGATGTCTATATCCTGATCCTAGTTGTTCTTTTTTATATAAAACAATATTCAATATTTAATTATTTCAGATATCACCAATAGTGCAGTATTTTCCATGTTTATGTTTAATGCTGATTGTTTATGTTTAATGCTGATTTTCCACTAAATTTCTCATTGAATCAAGTCCATTTTATCAGAATTTTTTGTTTGGCTTTAATTCTACAAGGTTGACCACAAAACTTAGCACTTTTTTTCTGCATAATTACTCAGTTTCTTTACTTCATATTCCTATTAATTTTCAGTCATTGCTGGCGAGAATGCAAAATGGTACAGCCACTTCGGGGCAGCGTTTGGCTCCAGCAGTCAAGCTATTTAGTACATACCCAAAAAAGTTGAACACTTTTGTTTACACAAAAGTACATGGATGCCCACAGCAGCCTTCTTTATTACTGCCAAAAATGAGAAGAAATCAGGATGTTGTTTCTTAAAACTTAAACAAATATTACTGAGTTAAACTTAGTATACTAAGTATTACTAAGTGAAAGACGCCAATATGACAGGTCTATATGTTCTATAATTCTAACTGTGTGACATTCTGGAAAAGACAAAACAATGGAGACACTAAAAAGATCAATGGTTGTTGGAGATCGAAAGGGAGAAGGATGAATAGATGGAGCACAGAGGGTAGTGAAACTACTCTCTAGTAATTTAATGGTAAATGTACATCACATACATTAGTCCAAACCGTTAGACTGCACAACACCAAAACTAAACCCTAATGCAGACTCTGGGTGACGATGATGTATCAATACAGGCTCATCAATTATAACAAAGACAGAACTCTAGTCAGAGACATTGCTAGCGGGGAAGGCTGAGCATGTGTGGGTCACAGGGTCTATCAGAAATCTCTTTGCCTTCTGCTCAATTTTGCTATGAATCTAAAAGTACTCTTTTAAAAAGTCTATTAAAATTTCATTAGTTACTCATCATTTTTTATGAACACTAGATTGGCTGCCATGTGATTATTGTATTTTTTTCTCCATCACTGTAAATATGGTCAGTATTTTCTCTTCATTTTTTTCTCTAGAGCACACATTCTCAGATTATAATATGAAAAAAATCTACATATGGAATTCCCAGTACTTGTCCTATTCATTCCCAGTCCTTACACTGAAAAACTTACATTGAAAAGTTTTAGATATAGGATAGGAAGATGCATTTTTAACAAACATCCCAGATAATTCTGAAACAGAGGGCTTAGGAACCAAGTGTTGAACCTCTGCTGCTTTGTGCTGCCTGACGTATTCTTTTCTATCCTTTTCTATGACTTCGGTCCTATTCTATTCACACAGGACATACAATAACTTCTTTGCTGGTGATCCTAACGCCTGTCTCTTTTTGGTACAATTATTCCTTTGTAAACTACTAAAATAATCTCCTGCAAATGCCATTTTTATCACATCACCTTCCTGCTCAAGAATCAGCTACTCCTGACATATCAAGTCTAAACTCTTGGCCTATAATTCAAGGTCCTCTGTCAACTAGCACTTTTGTACCTCTCTAGTTTTATCTTTTCCCACTACCGACTGACTCTCCCCTCCAGCTAAATCCAGCCAACTTTCCACTCTTCGATACTACGTACTTGTGTGGCTTTGAGTTCCCCATCAATTGGAATGCCCTCCTCTTTCATTTTCCCCAACACGGAATAAATATTTCTTCCCAAGTCACCTACCTCAGAAAAACTTCCCTGAATAAAATTTTCCACCTACTCATTGTGCTGATTGGATCAAAATTATCACAGTAGACTATAATTCAGATGAGTGAAAATTACAAAAGTAGCCTCTTATAAATCCGGAATAGAATATTATTTTCCCAATTTACTTATGAAAACAAATTATTGCAATGTCACCCAGAATTTTAATGAAAATTTGTATGAAAAACTACTAAATACAGATGGACTAAAGTTTAATGTAAATAGATAAAAATGGAGAACTGGAGAAAAAGCAATCTGGCAAAAAAATAAATAATGATTAGAATGAAAGGACAATAAGATTTCAAATGAATGTGGTGGCAGAGTATGATATCAGATGGAAATGAGTGAGGTAGTGAAACCCTGTTTTCTGTGCAAGTGAATCATCTAAATCTTTCCCGTAAGCACTTTTGGTGATGCAAGGATATTAGTTTTATTGTTTTATAGCCACAGTTCACACATCCCAACTGTTATCCTCTTCAGAGTGGTCATTTCCTGAGCCAGCAAGACAAAAGCATTCTGCCAGGGATGCCATTTCAATGACACACTACATGCATACCTAATGCATTCAGTACAGTCAAGTTTATTTCCAGATGGTACTACATTAAGAATTCATGAATGTTCCTGGTTTGCCATGTCCTTACCAACACTTGGAGTTACCACCTTCCAACTTCTATTAATCGAATGTGTGCTATATGATATCACATTGTGCCTTCACTTGCATTTATGTAATTACTAAGGAATTTTCACATCCCATAATATAGCAAAGAGCCATTTTGCATACCCTATCTATGAATTTCCTAATCACATGTGCCTAACTACTTTGTATTATATCTAATCACTTCTCCATAACCACTCTACATCAGCCACATTGAACTGTAGAATTCACCCCAGAACACCAGGTTTTTACTAGCCTCCTTAGCCTCACACATGCCAACCTCTAATATACATAAGTGCATAGCTGTATTATAGTAATTTGCAGAGTTTATGAAAATTGTTTATATCTATGCTTTACACAGAAGATGTGGTCTTTGAAAAAGACCACAATAGAAACAAAAAATTAAAAATGTTTGCATTCCTAACTCCTAAGAAACAGTAAGTGTATAGGATGAGGTGGTACCAATATATATTCCCTCATGATACTTTTTTTTTTTTTTTACAGTTTCAGGAATTGAAGTCAGGGACACTTTGCCATTGAGCTACATCTCCACTATCCTCAGAGGATAAAATATTTTCTCTCTTTCTCCATGTTTTCACATGAGTGAAGCTAAGACATGCCATCGTTGAAGGTCCACTAAAGGGATCTGTCAAAATGGTTTACAACTCACAGTTATATCCTCTCAGACCCCAGAGGCCTTGCATTTCCCTTTTGTTAATATGATTTTTTTGAACTCAAGAAATTCATTATGCCCTCATTCAGGCCACGATCTGAGTTTACCTGAAATAAGTTATAACTGAGAAAGGAAAGATTTCAAGAACAAGAGGCAGGCACTGAGTACTTGCCCTATCTTGTGGCCCAGCTGAGGAGGATTACAACAGTATGAAGCAGACTGGGAAAGACAGATGAATGGAATCAGGCATGCCTTTTTGTGGGGGGTGAGGCAGGTACTATCTTTTGGGTACATCCAGGTGCAAGAGAGACAAACCCATTAAAACTGATGGGAAAAAGTCCAGCCAGTCTAGCATGGCCTGATATTGAGAAATGAGTGACAGACATTGGGTGGTGGTATAGCAAGTGATTTCAGGCAAGGCCAGCAGAGCAAACAGGCTGTCTTACCTGCTTATTTGGAGAGACCAAGATGCAGAAAATCTAGAAAGAATGATATAGAGAGTTGGAATTAGATGGCCTGTCATTTCATTTTAAGATCAAAGTCACTGGAGTGGAGCTTAAAGTCAGCCAAGAGCCAGAAATATTCCAGACCTAGACAAAAGAGAGTGGTGAAGACACAAAACAGAAGTCATGATATATTCTTTTACATAACCACACGACTTGTAAACTTTTACTTATTTGACCACTGGTAATGATTATTTTTGAGTGCCTGTAAGTTGAGGACTGGGTCAATCGAAAAAAATGGCAGTAAGAAAAACTGACAAAAATATTCATCTTCGTGGAACTTAACAGTTTAGTGGGAAAAGATGGCTGAAAGACAAGTAAATAAATAACATATATTGTATGTCAGATATTGATAAGTGCTAAGGTAGAAGAATAAAACAAGGAAGAGAAATAGGGAGCGTCAGCAAAATGGGATTAGGCTGTAAGTCCTGATGGGTTGACTAGGAAAGATGCCAGCTGAGTCAGTGGGTGCGGGTGCAGAAAGAGTAAGCCATGCATTCTCTCCAGAGAGAACAGAAAATGCAAGACCTATACACACAAATGCATTAATACTGTATTTCTGGAAAAGCAATGAGGTCAGAATGGTGGAGAAAAATGAGACAGAGCACACAAAGTCAGAGATGAAAAAGGATGAGGAAGATCAAGTAGGGACTTATAACCCATTGCAAACAGTTTGGTTTATCCTTACAGTGAAACCCATTTGAGCAAAAGAATATTGTTAAACAGCTGACTCATACTTACACAAGATCACTTTTTCTGCTGTGTTGAGAAGAGACTGAGGATAAAGCAAGGATGGAGATAGAAATAATAATCAGTGAGCTACTAAAATAAACTGGCTCTGAGATTGTTGTTCAGATTGGAGCTATCGCAGTAGACACTCCTTGCTGGAGAAGTATTTAGAGTCTGAACATATTTTGGAGTATAATTCATAATAGTAGCTGTTAAATTAGAGGATTGTATTTAGGGTGAGAAAAAAAAAATGATGAGTCAAAATATATTTCAAAGTTTGGGGCCTGAATAACATAAAGACTGGAATTGCCATTTATAGAAAAGAGAAAGGCTTCAGGGTATAAAGTCAATGTTCCATTTTTTGATATAAGATCAAGGCATTCATTAGATAGACAAATTGATATGTCAAATTGGCAGCTGCATATAAGAGTATGAAATTCAAGTGAGAAGTCTGAATAGAGAGTTAAATTTGAGAACCATTAACATAAACATGGTATTTAAATTTGAGACTGGAGGAAATAGACAAGCTAGTGAGTATAAAGATAGAAAAGAGATTCAAAGATTGTTTAGAATTTGAGAAACTGAGAAGTTACTATCAAGTAAGACCACAAAAGAGCAGAGAAAATCAATATAGACAAATATCCAACCATCCTAGTGAAGATAATGTATCAAATGAAGGAAAAACATATAATACAAGGATTAAGATTTGAAGAGTGGATTTAGCAACATGGAAGTTATTAATGGCCTTATTTTGTTTTGCCAATGTCAGCGGTATGGGTTATAAATACAGTGACTAGTTAAGCAGTATAACTCCATTTGTGGAAAAGCAATGTGTACCTGTAGAGATAAGGCAGCCTTCAGTTCATGCTCATTCTTTGAAGAGAATTCCCAAGGAGTAACCACTCAAATTATGTAAACAATGCATTATGGAAACTAGTTAATCCCTTATATAACCAATTAAGATAAAATATATCTTTAAATTTTGCCCAGTTCTTTTACAGTGTCTTCTGCAATGCTTAATCTTGACCAGTATATTTTTAGTTTCTCCTAAATGCCATTAAAATGACTATTATTTATTGAATATGACCAAAATCAGATTCCTATTTCTTTTACCATATTACATGAAGTGATCTTTCCTGAAAATAAAGAAAAATCCCAATTGAATTAATCAATTAATTTCTAAATAATATTTTAGCTTCAATCATCCAAGGTGCTCTTGGCACTGAAGACTGGGATATACATTTTTGTCATTTACAGCTTGATACACATATCATTATCATCAGTTTTTTCAAGGAGAAACTGTTTTAGACTGTTCTGGGTTATAACATTCTGAGAGGGAATTATTACAGACTATCTTATCAGAGTTGAGCTACAGACTTCCCTGATAGAAAGATTTTATTTTCTTAATTTTGAATTCACAAAATGCCTACCTTAATACTTCACTCACTAAAGGTCCTCAGAATGTTTATTGAATTACATTAAACTAAAAATTCAAGTGTACTTGAAACTATGTAGTTGATTCCAGATCTGCTAGCAAGTTGACACAATTTTCTGAGTTATAAATAGGCAAATATTTGTGAAAATTGATTATAATATATGTGGTAAAGTGATATATAGTAAGCAGCTTCAGTAATGAAATTGGCAAGTTACCAAGAATTATTCTGCAGAGGAAGTAAAATCTATTTGAAAACATAACTACTTTTGTTTGCAAAAAAGCAAAAGAAAACTAAATGCAGTATATTGAGATGGTCTTCCATGGAATTCATGCAGGAAACTCATAAATTAATGTGCTGGTAGGTTGGTTTAAGATTATTTAACCAAAATTCAAAATGAACAAATAATAGCAACAATTAGTGGGATTACTTACTAGATAAAATAATGATTTAAATGGTGCAGTGGCACACATCTATAATCCCAGCAACACGGGAGACTGAGGCAGGAGAATCTTAAGTTCAAGATCAACCTCTAATTAGCAAGAGTCTGTCCCAAGATAAAATTAAAAAGGGAGCGAGAATACAGCTTGGCGACAGAATGCCCTTGGGTTTAATTGAAGTACCACAAAATAAGAAAAAATAGGAACTTGTCATTTTTAAAATATAGAAGATGGTCTACATTAATAATTATGATTGATTTTAACTTTTACACATATACAGATATTTTATTATAGTTTTTGATGACTTCACATAATAGACTAATATTTCCTCATATTTTGTAGGTATTTGAATTAATGAGATAACATTTCATTTTGTTTTCTTTTAATAAGTTGATGAAAAATTTAGTGTTTCTTCATTGTACTGAACCCTTTAAAATAATTATAAAAGTCTACATATTTTTTTCTGATACTTCCTTTTATTTATGATTTCAGAATAACCTGCAACAAATATTTTAGTATAGCATGGATTTACATAAGCATTTTGTTTAGTTTGTACTTAATTTTTAAATAAATTTCAGTATATATTTGGCTAGGATATGGTTATGAGAAAACAATTCCTAGATGTTTTCTTTATCATAATGGCACTCCAATTCTTCAAATTAATTTCAAGAGTAGATATTTGTTCCTGTGGTATGCTATACAACTATTGAAGATCAGTATAAAAATAATGAATGCAGTGAACTGATAGTAATTATTTTAAACATTGTTTAAATTCCAATAGTTCTAAAAAGATCTCCTTAATTCTTAAATGTATAATAGCAGAGCCACAGACTTCAGTACAATGCCAGAAAAAATTGGGGTTTTTTTTTGTTTTTTTTTAGTGTGAATTAAGTGAATAATTTGTTTCAATTTAAAATATTTGAATGCCATGAAACTATCAACCAACTAATGTGTTTTAGTGTTCACTAAATCAAGGACATCTATAAACACATTCCGGTCCCCTCTGCTGCCTGTGTTCCATGACACATTCTTTCATTCCTTCACTGAACATAGATTTATTGTCTCCTACTAACCACATGCTATGTTGGGGACATAACAATGACAGAGAATAGTCTTACCTTCATGGATCTATGATTTTAGTTGTAGATGACAAGTTAAAATAAATAAGAAAGCAACAAGTAATATGTTAGATAGGGATTAAGTTAATAAGAACAATAAAAAATGGAAATGGGGAGAGGAAGTGGTGGGCAGGCTCTAATATCAAATGAGGAAATCACAGTAGTCCTCTTTGAGTAAAGACCTGAAGAAGGTAAAAGAGTTTTGTATCAACCTGTGGTAAGATTAATTTCATCATGCACCAGGAACTACTTCAAGTGTTCTACATTCATTAACTCATTTAATTCTCACAATCAACCTGTAAGCTAGGTAGCTAGGTAATAACTTCATTTTAGAAATGGGCAACAGGCACAGAAAGGAACAGCAACTTGCCAAGATCAAAGGCTCAGAGCAATGGAGCTAGGATTGAACCCAGTCTGTGAAAGGTGCTTAAGTGCAACCAAAACATCCCAGGCATAATAGCAGATGCCTAAAGTATCCAAGTGTTGGGTCTGTTGGAGGAAGAGATCCAGGACAATGTGGGTGGGTAGAATGAGCAGCAGGAAAGGTGGAAGGGGAGACTGGAGCAGGGTGTGGGTGGGATGCAGAGCATGGATTACTCTGAGACTGTGTGATGGGAAGTCAACATAGGCTTGATATGTGCTGTTGATTTGGTTATGCATGTCCTTTAAATCAAAATTGGTTTGGAGAAAAAGGCAAGAAACTAAAAATAATTAAGAAAAATACATAAAACGTTCAGGCTAATTTTTGTGATTGTACTATACATTTTAAATAATCCCCTGTACTTTCTATTTCATTTATCCTCCTTTATTTTTATCCAGTGCACGTATCACCATCTAACCTAATTATGCATTTTAATAGACTTCATTTTTTTAAAGAAAATTTGAATTCATAGCCAAATTTAACAGGGAAGTACTGAGACTTCCTATATGCCCTTTGTCCCCCCCACATTCTTAGCCTTCCCCACTATTGACATCCGTCACCACAGTGGTACTATGTGTATAAAAGATAAACTTGCATGGATACATCATTATCACCCAAAGACCATAGTTTGCATTAGGGTAATGTTTTAACCTTTATTTACTTCCAGACTTCCCCCCACTAGAATGTAAGTTCCATGTAGTGTTTAATTCAGCACTTTATATCAAAACACTCTGGAAAGAATTGATGATCAAAAATTACTTAAGAATTAATAAATTAATTATTTCCAGGAAACACCATGGCAAATGTGCCCATCTTCAAAACACTAACATAGTATAGACATTTGAGGCTATTTGATTTTAATAGTGAAGCAGACCCACTCTGCCCTACTTCAGTCAACAGTTGCTGAGTGCATACTGTATGCCAGGCATGATTCTAGATGCTGGCATGTAGAAATGAAAAAGGAATAAAGATGCACCCAGGAGCATTGTTCATAAGTATTTTAGCAGTCTTCACTCTAGAAGTTAAAGACTGTATATTTTCCTTTTCTGTTGTTTGATTGTAAAGCCATTTATTGTTCAACAGCAAGCCCTGGAATGTTTTAGTTTGGATTCAAACTCATCCATGCATTGGTATATGCATTTTTAAGATTCACATGCAAACTTCATAAAGATGTTGTAATTGCTCATCTTAGATTTTCTGCAACAAGCCTGACAGTAAATCTTACTTCCTTGTCTTTAAAAACGTGTTAGTGCTTGTTAGAATTCACATATTAATTTTTCCTTCTGAAATTAGGTCACCACACCAATAGAGTCACAATCTCAGTGTCTGAGAATGTTATGCTCCTTGTTTTTCTCACCAACAAACTTGCCTCAGATAATCACTTTAATAAGACAGGAGAGAAACTGGTAACCTATTGTCCTCAAAGAGTTTATTTAGATTCCAAATGTTTTTCACACAGAGTGGGGATTTCCTAGGTATCTGGAAAATCTACCTCTGTTATTTGGCATACTTATCCTGTAATACTTTTACAAGCTGTAGCTGCTCTGGGTGAAAAAATTTCTTAATCACCATCGCATGCTTCCTTCTAAAAGCCTGGCTACCACTGTTCAGAAATTGATCCTGAGAAATAACTTAAAATGTAGAAATTAGCATCCCTACCTGACACAAAATGAAGAACATTTTCTATTTAGCCAAAAATATCAGTAGGACTATAAATGACTTGTTTTTAATATATTTGATATTGATTTTGCTTTTCAAATAATTTTAATTATCTTTGGAGGTAAAAACAAAACTGCAGGTGTAAAATAAATCTAGAATGCAACCTAGAGTTTAGGAAAAATTTTTACAAGACACTCTAAAAGGTGAAATAAACCTTATGGTATTCAAGATCAAAAAGTTGATTTAATGGTAAATTTTAGAGATTTAATTCCACATTAAGTTTGGGTTTACATTTTTATGGTCTTAGAGGTCATAATTTATTTATGCTCAAGTAGTCATTTTCTTCAATTGCAGTTCTGTTCTTCCAAGCATAACACTTTAAAAATAACATTTCTTTGTCATATATTAAGTAATGCCAACTGTATTATCAATGCTGGGATCTATTTTTATTGTTGCTATAGTTATGCCATCAAATCTAGAGAGACATTTTGCACCATGCATTTCTGGTTCTCATTGCAGTCCATTCATATCAGAAGTATGCATTTCAGGATGATCCATAGCACATTTCAGGAACATAAAAAATTGAAGAACTTGGGACCACAGAGGGCTCATATGGTCCAGTCATCATTTTACAAACACAGAACTGAAGAACCACAAGTCAAGTATCATTTCCAAGGGATGAGTAGCTAGCAAGAGACAAAATTAGGAGTGCGACCTAAGTCTCAAGCTGTGAGGCCAGTTCCCTTAACTGCCCAATGTCTTATTACCAATGACAATCTCCATACTTCTCATAAAAATGGGATTTCATTGGTCTACAGCAAGAGTCACAAGCTTTTTCTTCTAAATGCCAGACAATCAGTATTTTAGACTTTTCAGATCAGAGTCTTTGTCATATACACTCATATCTTTAGTTGCAAAATGAAAGCAATCATTAGACAAGCTACAAAAAAACAAACATGAGTGGGCCTATGTTCCAATAAAACTTTATAATAAAATTTTTGTTTCAAGTAATCTTCATTTGTCAAAAAATAGTATTTTCTTTTTTCTTTCTATGAACCATTTGAAAATATAAAAACCATTATGAGGTCACAGACTGTGCAGAAACAGTCTGTGAACCAAATTCAGACTTTAAGTGTCATCTCGCCAGCCCCTGACATACAGCAATAGCGGGATGCTTCAGGGTATGCTGCCAACCACCTGTGGGCACTCAGGATATCCCACTGAGAAAGTCTGAGAATTTTCATTTAAGTTTTATATCATCTGTTTTAAACTAGCACTTATTAATTTGCATGTTAGTATACTAGTACATATTAATATAAATTATACATAAAAATAGATAATTTTTGGAAGTTTGTTCGGTTACTTGTAAGAGATAGTAATTTTCACTCAAAAATAATTTGAGTACACTGATCCACAGAACATTGATCTGCATTCATCAGGGAACATTTTTTTAAATATGCAAATAATCTTGTATAAATACAGATTAGGAATCCCCTACTATGTAAAATAATGTTAATTGTATTAATCCCAAAAGATCATGCCAATTAAATAGAATATCACAGTACTAATAGCTTGATACCTATTAGACTCTGAATAAATATTGGATATCATTATATCGCAACAATTCATGAATAAAGAGTGAATTTTTCATTCAAATAAAATAAAAAAACTGAATTAATCTTAAGAGAATGCAGAAGGATAGAAACAACCCATCTACCCCACACTTTGATAGTGCCTTACAATCTTAAAAGCATTATCAGTTAAATTTTTTAAACTTTATGCCACAATTCTGTGTATTAAGCAGAGTCAACATATTTTGAAGACTAAGAAATAATCACTTCTATTTTATAAGAAGAAACTAAAAATAATGATATCATTCCAGAATCTAATTTTTCTACTTGCTAAGGGAAAAGACCACAATTGGACATTTCGCTTGTTCTCTGTCACACAATGAGAAGAACATTGACAGTCTCCATGTGTCCAATGCAGAGAGTGAATGTTCTTGTTACCTGGTAACTTGAGAAGTGACTTAGGGAATGGGAATGATTGATCTAGAGAAGAAAATGTTTAGCATGGAGAGGATAATACTCTAAAATTTTTTCAAGATTTGTCATGTGGAAAAGAGCATAGGCAGATTATTTTGTAGCCCAGAAGAGAGAACTGGAATCAATGAGGATGTAGCTTTTGACAAAATACATGGAAGTATTCCTAACAGTGACATATGATAATTGTGGAATGGTCTATCCTCGAGAGAGTGAGCTTCTCTGGAACTTGTAAAATCCTCTCTAAAAGAGGAGATTTTTCACAAAACAGGTAGTTATTGTACTTCTTTTATTTCAGTAAGTCCCAAGTTTTCTATTCTGTGAATATTTGAACAAAATTTATATAATTGCATTTAAATAGGTCAGAAATTACAATCTAGAGCCTATATATCATTGGTATAGTTTTCATTATATCTATCTATATAGATTAGATAGATGGATGGATAGATAGATAGATGATAGAAATGGAAATATATTTGTAATTTTTCAAATGCTCTAATCACTTTCCTATTACTCTTTTCAAAAAATAGATCTCTAAAACATAATTATTTCAAAGTTACTACGAGTAACTCATTTGTTGCTTAATGTTAATTTTTACAGGTGTTCCACATTTGGGACAATGGAGCAAAGTGGGTAAAATTCCTCTCTCTATCCCCAAAATGTCATGTATGTGTAATACTGTCACAGTTTTCAAGAGTATTACATTAAAATTCTGCCTCAGTACAACTGCTGGGCATTACTTTGACTCAAACAATCTGATTGCACTTTTTGAAAAGTCATGGTAAACTGATTTAGATTGTTTTTCATCTTAAACAATTAAATTATCTCCATACTTAAGATTGACAACTAAGAAAACACAAGGCTGATTTCTTATGAATCTTCTCACTAGAACTGCCAACTGCCCTCTTTAAATATCATGTTTTAAAAGATGACATAAATTAGAGGATATCAAAAGGGAGCCTGCATGTATTGATATGGGTGATGATTTTTGTATGAGATATGTTTACTTGAAGGAAAGCCTCTGCTGACTTCTTTGATCAAAATGGTTTATGATGCTATTTGTAATGGAACTTTCACTTTATGGAAAGAGACTGCTAATTAATCTATCAGATTTTGTCGCAAAGAAAGCAGTAAGCCATATTTTACAAGCTTTCAAAAATTTTGATTAGTTTCATTTGGTTAAAGGCTCTAATTTATATATAAGATCTTATAAAACAACAAAGCTTGCTTTTTTCATTGTGTCTATTTTTATGATGTAGGATATGTAAATTATTTCAGTTCACCAAAGCCATGAAAGTGTGATCAGATCCATGTTGCTCTGAGTTGTACTATTTCCATAGTTGCATTGTTGGCAGGAATTGAAAAGAAGCAGATTTTGTCTGTTGGTTTCTGGTTGTCCTATGAATCATTCCCAAAGAATGAGCCCTTTGCTGGGGACTGTTGAGGACTAGAGAATGGAGCACGGGGCCTCTACCTTTTTTCTTAATTTTGGACTATGAAATTTATTGCTTGGCAACACAAAAGAAGCAAATGATGATTTATTTCTGCAGGATAAAGATATCATTATACTCTTTCCTGTTCTCCAGCCATATTTTTAAAATTTATTTTGAGAAATCCATCTTTAGTTATAGAATGTTGATTAACAGCCTCAGTACATGTTCATATGATTTGAGTAAGATCATAAAGTTGAGGAACTCAGGAGCTCTATTTATGTTCAAAATAAAATCAAGCCTATACTTCGTACCAAATGCTTGATGTATTTTCCCCAACAAGCATGCCATACTTAAAGTCTTTTCCTAATGGAAATAAACTTGTATTTGATGCGTATTTTACTAAGTCAATATTCAATTGCCAAAATGCGTTTATATCCTGATACAGTGCGTCCTATATTCACATACATTTTATATTTAATAATGATAAGCATTCACTTCTGTTTTATTTGAACATTTCTATAATATTTCTCTTAGAATGCAATAGGTAACAATTTTTTCAGAAAAACATTGCCCTGAAAATACTTCTAATGTTGACTAAATTATCTTTGTTAAAGTTTCTGTCTGTTGCATTTTTATACATTACTTGTTTGTATCATAAATAATAACAGCTTACTTTTTAGTACTAATTATGCACTATATATTGTACTTAAAATAACTTTTTTGAGCATTATAACTGCCCTGTGTACTGAGAAAGAAAGGGAAACGCAGGGAAGTTAAAGCATATGCTGGCAGTTACACAGAACACAGGTGACAGAGCAGGGATCTGAACCTTAGTTCAGCTTGCAAGTCAACACTCTTGTTCCCTAAATCATGCTGCCCACATATAAAAATTATTTTTTAAAATTTGTCCTTGAGAAAGATGATCGTGGTTTTCTAGTATCACAAAATCATACACTAATCCAAAAGGACAAATAAGATTTACTTTTAACTTTAAAGGATTTCAAATAAACAATCTTTATCTCGATGAAATAGAAAAAATAATTGTCCAGTCCCCTCTATAGAGAGTCCTTGATGTACTTAACAATTCAGACTTGTTTTTCTTTTCAATATCTCTCACGTGATTTCTAAAATGTTCTTTAATGCCAAACTTTTCAAACATTTACATCTCCTTCAAATTACTTCCATTTGTCAATATTTACATGATGTATGTCTAACCAGAAGATAATGAGATAACTCTACATTACCTTAGAAACGTTTTGATACAGTTTCATGGTTTCATTTATATGGTTCATTATAGTACCCCAAAGTGTATTAGCTGACACTTGTCTTTTTTGGAGGCTGGAAGATGAAATAAAATAATGTGTAGGAATACTGCATGAGATCATTTGAAGCACCCAATAAGGATTTTCCAAAACAGGATCAAATCAGAATTCTAGGAAATTGAATGTCAGAACCCAGGGCCTAGAAAACATTTAAAATATTATAATTTCCAACTTTGTACATCTAAGTACAAATTTCTTTTGTGCTAACTAAAGTAATAATAATTTTATCAATATGATGGAAGAGTTAGAATTTCAAGAATCTACACTAACATTTTCATTTGACTCACTAGGTGCTCTAAGGTGTGATCTTTTGGTTTTTGTTTTGTTTTCTCTAAAATGAGTTCTCTCTCTGCTTTTTTTACTCTGTCCTCTGCTACTCACATGTCCCAGCCAATTCCACCTTCCACCTTGAAGACTCTCATCTACTAATTTGTACTCTCATCTCCCTGAGTGCCATACTCTGCACAAAAGCCAAGCATGATTTCTTTCCAAAGCATAAATCAGAAAATGAAAGCCCCTGTTCCAAAATCCTCTGGGATTTCCCATCGAGGGAAGCTTGAAGTTCACATGTTTAACTTGGACTAAAATGTGTTGCACGCACATGATCCTGACTCCCATTCTGACCTTACCTGGTACTTTCTTGCATTCTTTATATTCTGGCTATGTGTTCATCTCTCTCTCCAACACTCAGAAATTACCTGGAGGGTTTTATCTTTGTCTCTCCTGATGGGAAGTCCTTCCACCCCCACTACTGTATTTTGTCATTCTGGTTTCATATTTAGTATCACTTCTCAGGAAGAAGAACTTGTCTTCTCAGAGAATTACAGTAGTTGGGCAAATACTTGAGGATTTACTAAAGCAATAAACAGATTAACACTACCATGGGGCATACATCTGTACTTCTCAGCTAAGGCAAAAGCATAATTTGGAACTTGAATTACTACTGCTGTGCAAAATGGGCTGACTATTGCAGGCATATATAGGCTTTCCCAATGGAATGAAAGTCTGACTTTCCTAAAAGTTGATTCTAAAAATAACTCCAAAGAAGAAGTTTCTAAAGAAATCGGTATAGATGGTAACATGCTCTACCATCATTGAAAGCTGTAGACAATTTGTAAGTTCAACTGTGTTTTTTTTTTTTTTTTATAATAGGACACTAGAAGTCTGGCAGACACATTAGAATTCTAAAATCATAAATAAAAGATACCCTAAGTAATCAAAATTTTCCCTACACATTTTATTTATCAGTTTTAATTAATTTAAAAGAAGAAAAAATTGATGCAAATTTGAAATGCTTGCATGATTATTTTTGCTTGCCTTGATTTTTTTAGAAAATGTTACAAGAATTATCTTAAAAGATGCAGTTTTTAATGTTTTATGTTTTTCTTCTCCTGTTTTTCATTTATGCATTTTTTTGAGTACCTGTTATATGTCTATCTCTATCTGAAAGAATGTGAATAAAAAAAGATATTCAGTACTCAGAAAAATCTGACAGCCAAACAGACTAAGATAGGGTCACATGGTCACTTATTGCCTACGGTCAATAAATGGAATATATATATTGAGCTATATTTTCTAGTAAGGGGAATGGTTTTTTTGATGATCCCATTTATACACTCTGACCTAGTTTTCTTTGATAGTAACTGTGGGCATTCATCAGGAACAGCATTAAGTTGTATGACCCTTTTACTAGTTGGTGTAATGTGTACTTATTCTACAATCTCCAAAACTCATTTCAAGATCCTGCCATTCTTGCTGCCTCCCTTGACCCACAGAGCAGGCTGGTTACCTCCCATTTAAGCTTCTATAATACTTAGTATGTTCATGGAATTTAACCCACTGGCTTGCATATTAACTTGTATTTATGGTTTATGTTTATTCCCCATCTAATTCTGAAAATAGATATTTTTGACCTCTTAGTAGAAGGCTTCTTATTCTTATTCTTATTTATAGATTATTCCTATATCATGTGCTTTACCACCATGCCTGAAACAAGTCATCCATGTGGCCAGTGTGGAGATCACCTGAGCACTTGAAATCTGATTTATAGCATTTTTTGTTCAAGCAAAACATAGCTACAATAAGTATTAATCCAAATTCTGTGCATATTATTTAAGCCAGTGTCTCTGAAATTATGATCCCAAACCATCAGCATTTGGAGCATCTTGGCACTTTTTAGAATGCAAATACTTAAAGCCCAAACCCAATCATACTAATCAGAAACTTTAGAGCGCTGCTCAAAAAATGAGGTGGCATTGCTGTCTATTAAAATTTGAAGCCACTGACATCAGCTAATATGGATGAAAAATAATGACTATAATGAATATGCTTTCTTATATCCAAATTGAGGGTCTGGATTTTGGTATTTGTTAATGAATGTGGAACCATGCCTTCTAGGAACAACTGTCACAAACCCCGAACTCTTCTTTCTCTGCTTTGATCCACTTCTGAAACAGAAGGCAGTCCTACTTGAGGAAACAAAATATATTCGCCGTCTAAGCTAAAATAGAATTTTCTTTGTCTCCAAACTTGCTTACTGTGAGATTCATACCATGCTAGTCTGTAATAATGGTGTTTTTCTTTCAAAAAGAGAAACCTCAGTCCTCATCCTCTCTTAGTTCTTGCTGAATTGCAATCTGCAACTCTGAATAAATAAGTAAAGGGGAAAGGAACTAATGTGTATCAAGTACCCACTGCATGATAGAAGGGCATTCATATTATAATACTATTGTACATTTAAGCAAATTAGTTCTTAAAGGAAAAGATGACATATCACAAATGAATGAAGAAGCAATAAATGAGCACAAAAGATAGTACACTTAACATTTGGAATAGTGACTGCTTCAGAGTAAGTGTTCAACAAAAGTTAACTCTTTTTTTTTTTTAAACACAAATCATTTAGATATTTAAAAGAGACTCTAAAGTCACAGGAGAAAAAAGTGTGAATAAAAAAATTCAAATGTAAATACCCCTCTAAAGTAAAAATATATAAGGAATACTTTACAACTTTAGACACTTCTAAACTGAAAGAAAAAGTCACATTTTTTAGTGCTCCCTTTAATTAACCTTACAAATTAACCTGCAAAAAAGGCATGACAATGGGGGTTATTTTTAAAATTTATCTTTTAGTTAAAACACAAAAACATAAAGTAGTACATATTAGTCATGTGCATATCATGTTTAGATATATATATACATTGGATAATGTCTGAATCAGGGTAATCACATCGATCTGTTCAAATATTTATCATTTCTTTTTATTGTTTGTTTTATTTAGTTACACATGACAGTAGAATGCGTTTTGATTCATTGTACACAAATAGAGAACAACTTTTCATTTCTCTGGTTGAACACTATGTAGAGTCACACCATTCATGTAATCATAGGGTGATGGTGTTTGTCTCACTCCACCATCTTTCCTTCCCCGTGCCTCCCTTCCCTCCCCTCATTTCCCTCTACACAGTTCTTCCCTTATCCTTCCCCCATACATTGTGTATCAGCATCCACTTATCAGAAACTTTTGACCTTCAGTTTTGGGGGATTGGCCTATTTCATGTAGTATGCATTTATCATTTCTTTATGGTGCAAACTTCCAAAATATTTACCTCTATCTTTCCAAAACATTTTTGTTTTCTGTAGCTACTCTAGAGTCCAATAATACTGTATCTTCTTGCTCTGGTAACTTAGTACCTATTGATCAACCTTTCCCCATCCCTTCTCCCCTCTTTTCCCTCGCTTCTGGAAAACACCATTCTAACGCTCACTTTCTATGAGGTCCCTCATTGTCATGAACGACAGTATTTCATTATTTTTATGATTGAATAATATTCCAATAATGAGGTTTTTTTTAATGTTGCACCTGCCAGTGACAAAGAGAAAGATCCTAAATATTCTTGCTTAGGAGGTTAGAATTTCACAAGCAGTCACCTATTTCATTACAGAGAAATACTTCAGTTTAGCTTAATCAACCCCTTTACATGCCTTTGTTTCCTCAAAGCTTTACATACAAAATTTCAGAGCTTCAAAATCCTGAATATATGTGAAGTAGGAAATTAACTGACTTCGACAATGTAGCTTAAATTTTGAAAAGATAATCCAGTCAACATTTTGTATAATGTTGGCACATATCAGAATCCCAGTACATGTTTATATACAACATGTAAGTTATATCGTTTATATGGTTTATTGTGTGATATCATCATATCACCACTACCCAGAAGAGTGTCTGACACAATAGACCTTAGAAATATTTGATGAATAAATGAATAAATGAAAGAATTTGCTTGAAACCCCCTTATGACCAAAAGGAAATTTATTTAGAACGTGAGTAGATGATTTATTTTGACCTATATTCCAGAAAAAAATTTTTTTTGTTATTTCTAGTTAGTAGGTAGTTGGAATTTCTTATAGTAGATTACTATGATCTGGCCAATGAGTAGTAGGCAATTAGTTTGGTAGCATTATGCAAAATACAATAAAAGATGAATGTATAGAAGCTGGGGCAATGAGCCAAGATACTACTCTAAAATCTGCACATGAGATAATTATGTAAGCCAGGATAATGAGGACTGGGTGGAAGAGAGATATGAAAATAGAAAGAGAACTAACATGATAAGGTTTGAGAAAGACAAACTTGAAGAAGCAGGGAGTATGGAAAGAGAGAAATATTTTTTGGAAGATGGTGGCATCCTTCACAAAAATGTGTGACTATATATGCATGTATACATATCTAGGAACTGACTTTCTGGAATAATTGCTCCAATTTCTATAAAGAAACATGAATTAATCCATCAGGAAAAAATATTACTTATGTCATCATAGAACATTTTTTGAAACTTAAGTTATCATTTCTCTATGTGAAGAAAAAAATGTATATTCCAATACATTTAGTATGGTGATATATAATAAGTGTGTGACTATTTATCCCTAGTTGAGTCCTTATTATTCTGAAGTAATGACTAATGTCCTCTGATCTGGAGGACAGCCACAATCCTTATGTCTATTGATATATTAAATCATAGAATGGCAAAATCTTTCAAATAATCATTATATTTCCTTAATCCTTTCACTCTCCCACTCTTGCAGTCAATTGCAAAACAATTTCTCACCCTTTGAGATTATGTTATTTATACAACCCTCAGTCTTTATCTCTAAGAACCACATAACATTTCTATAATATGCCACTATCACATCCACACATCTACCTATGTGTCTTCTATTTTAAAAGAATGCTTCTCCCATTACTAGAAATAGTATTTCTTTTTTTATTTTATTTTATTGGTTCTTCTTAGTTATACATGACAGTACAATCCATTTTCATAAAATTATACAGGCATAGGATATATATCTTACTCTAATTAGGACCCAATTCTTGTGGGTGGGCACAATGACGGGGTTCACTTAGGTGATTTCATATGTGTACATGGGAAAATTGTTTGATTTATTTTACTGTATTTTCTACTCCTTCTTTCCTTTTGTTCCACTTTGTCTAATTTACTAAACATCTCTTTATTCCATCCCCTGTTTTATTGTGTTTCATCTTCCACATATTAGTGTAAATATTTGACCTTTGGTTTTTTGGGATTGACTTATTTCACTTAGCATGTTATTCTCCAGATTCATTCCTTTACTGACAAATGTCATAAAGTCATTCTTCATTATGGCTGAGTAATATTCCATTTGGTATATATGCTACAATTTCTTTATCCATTCATCTGTTGATGGGCATCTAGGTTGGTTCCATAGCTTAGCTATTGTGAATTGTGCTGCTATAAACATTGATGTGGCTGTGTCACTGTTGTATGCTGAATTCAGATCTCTTGGGTATATGCTAAGGAATGGGATAACTGGGTCAAATAGTGGTATTTCAAAGTTTCTCACTAAAGCTGACTTTAATACAGAATTTTGTTTCTTCTCTGGGTATTCTCCACAAATCCTCTTCACTGTGACTCTTCTACAATCAAAAATTATGCTCCAAAATATCATTCCTCTTATTATAAAAGCATGTGAAATATACTTCAATCACGGTATTTCCTCACATCTTTCATAGATAAAAATCTCTGCTTGAAGTGTTGGGGTTGTAACTCAGTGATAGAGTGCTTATCTAGCATGTGTGAGGCACTGGGTTCATTCGTCAGCACCACATAAAAATAAATACATAAAATCAAGGTATTGTGTCTATCTACAACTAATAAACAATGCCAAAAAAAAAAAAATCTCTGCTTCAGGGTGAGGGACGGGGAAACAGGAAAATGGAAAAATGGTAAAATGTATCTGATCAAACTTTCCTAATTACATATGTGGATATGCCACAATGAATCTCACCTTTTTGTATATACATAATATGCACAAATTTAAAAGAACCATAAATAAAGAAAGATCAGTACAAGAAAGATCAGTAGAGCAGAAGAAAGGGAATAGGAGAGGGAGGAGGGGAATAGGAGGTACTGAGGGCTGAATTGGAGAAAATTATACTCAATGATTATAAAATCTGAACTTGAGGATCTCAAGTTCAAAGCCAGGTTCAGCAACTTCTCCCCGTCCTGTCTCAAAAATTTAAGACCTGGGGGAGAAAGAGGGGGTGTTCCCCAGTGGTTAAGCATCCCTTGGTTTTTCCCACAAAAAAGGAAAGCAAAGAAAATAACCCCACTGGCCTCACTATTGCTAAGCCACATAAGAGATTATTTTAAAATCTTTCCTCAGTCATCACCTTACTTGACTGAGTTTGATGACGCTTAATACTTTCCTCACTAGCCTCCCACTTTTTCTCCAGATTCTTTCCCAGCTCCATCTCACTCTTCTTGATCACCATTTTTCTCCCCACACTTAAAAGTTTCAAGTACGTGAAGTTGGTTCATGGGTCTCTCCTCACTTTATCAACACTCTGTTGAAGACCTAATTCAGACTCCCAATTATGTGTTCATTGGTGATGGTACAAGTATCTTTTCTGACTGGACCCCTCTTCAGACCTACAGATTTTTGCATCTGTCTACTCAACATCTATATTTAGAATTTGATAGATATTTCATATTGAATATATTTCAAATTGAGTTTCTGTTAACTGCTTTCCCTGTCCTTCCTTATCTCAGAACTGGAAACCCCATTCCCCCATTGTTGTGGCAAAAAAAATCAAGGAGTCATCTTTGATTCATATTTTTCATTTGTAATTTCTCACTTTCCTCCCATCCTCCCATGCTACACTTTCTATCAGTAAATCTTGTCTTCTCAAACTTTAAAATATATCCAGAGTTTGACTATTTTCACTGCCTTCCCTGCTACCATTCCGATTTATGTCACTATAATCTCCTCCCTGGTACATTACATCAGCCTCCAAAATTGTCTTCTGCTTCCAACCTTACCTTTAAATACATTCTCACCCAGCTATCCCACTCCTTGGCCTATATCCAAAGGACTTAAAATCAGCACACTACAGAGATACAGCCACATCAATGTTCATAGCTGCTCAATTCACAATAGCCAGATTATGGAACCAACCTAGATGCTCTTCAATTGATGAATGGATAAAGAAACCGTGGTATATATATACAATGGAATATTACTCAGCCATAAAGAATAATGAAATTATGGCATTTTCAGGCAAATGGAGGAAATTGGAGAATATCATGCCAAGTGAGATAAGCCAATCTCAAAAAAATAAAGGACGAATGATCTCAATGATAAGCGGATGATGATACATAATGGGGGGTGGGAGAGAGGCAAAAATGGAGGAAGGAGGGACTGTATAGAGGGAAAAGAGGGGTGGGAGGGGTAGGGAGGAAGGAAAAAATAACAGAATGAATCAAACACCATTACCCTATGTAAATGTATGATTACACAAATGGTACGCCTCTACTTCATGTACAGAGAAACAAGATGTACCCCATTTGTTTACAATAAAAAATACATAAATTAATTAAAAAACAATCAGATGATTAACTCTGAAAAAAAAGTACATTCTCAACATAGGAGTCTGAAATATTTACTTTAAATACTTATCTCTCTGTGTCATCATTCTGTTCAAAACCACCCAGTAACATCCTATCATTCCCAAATAGAAGGCAGAGTCTTTACAGTGACTCATAAAGACCTAAGTGATTTGTCCCCCATTACTTATTCAAAGACATCTTTATTGAGAATTTCCTCAGCCATACTCTAGAGCATTGCATTTTTCAACTCTGTTATTCCTGATTCTTCTGCCCTGTATAATTTTATCTTTCTTGTTAATATTTATCACTAGCAAATTATATGCCTACTTATTTATCTTGTGTAACTGTCTCTACTAAAACATAAACCCCATGGGGTCTGGGTTTGTGTTTTCTTTGCTGCTCTACTCTAGCACCTAGCAGGGCATATGACCTGCCAGAGGGTATCACATAATGCATAATGCATGTGTGTTGAAAGAATAAATGAGCAGAATTTTCCAAATTATGTGTAAGATTTTTGTTAAAAACTCATTACTCAAAATTAAAAATAAAATATAAAATGTAAGTCTGAGGGGGGGAAAAGAAAACACAAAATCAAAGTAAAGATAATAGGGTTTTAATTTTAACCTTTCTTGGAAGAATATGTGAGTTGGATGGAATCAGAAGTCATGGACGAACAATCTACTCTCTTCATGAAAATAACAAAGCTTCTCATCTTTCTATGGTATCAGCTCAATACCTGAAGTTTAGGCTGTATCTCATCCTAATCTTGGGTAAAACAACAACAACAATAAAAGGCCAACAACATAAATGAGATTTTCACAATAATGACTGTGAATTTAAGCCATTGAGTTTAATACAACTCTAAAACAGTGTCTTTTGTCATTTATTTTCATTTCTATTCCACGTTGTCTAATATTCTAAAGTAACTTTAAAGAGTTATTATATAACTCATAGATGCATATTGCATATGATACAACATAAAAGTCACTTTAAAATCTTTCTTATACATCTAGTTTTCTTTAACTGATTAGTTACTTAGCAACATGTGAAATGAGTCTTCTCAGGGGCCTATTTTCCCCCTACGTATGGATTGGGTTGTCAGAATATAGCAGAATGGGGTTAAAAGAGAGTGTTGTTTCATCTACATAATGAGCTTAGAATTCTTTCTATCTCTCTGCACATAATTCAGAATCAGAAGATTAGCCATATATAATCATTTTGTTGATGGGAAGATCAGATGTTGAAAAATACTACAATCTGGCAGTCTTTTCTATTTGAACTACAGAGGAAGGATTTCTAAAAATTCACAAGAAAGCTTCCCAAAACATTGAAAGAATACAATTTTCCAGCCTTCATACTGTAAATTCCTTTTTCACAGACAATCTATCAGTCTTACTTGTGTCAGGGATGGCCCACTAAGAGTAGAGATGAAAGTTTGTGGAATAGTATGTTACTTCTATATTTGAGCATTAATCAAATCACCTAGTGAAGAGGTATAAAAAGAATTTCAGTATATTTTCTGCCAATAATTTTTAATCTTCCTAGAATATTCTTGAATTTTAAGTATGTGAATTTTTACCAGAATTTTTATGGTATGTCATAATTTTGAAAAATTAAACTTTGAGGGATGTAAATGACAACATTGTTCTCATTAAATGAGTTTTATTTTTATCTCTGTTATATATGTATATATGTGTTTATGTACATATGTTTGTATTTATTTATCTTAATATTTAATCTGCTGAAATTAGGAACCATCACATTCAAAGATGGGAAAACGTAAGGGTGGATGTTCTGTTCTCTTTTTTTTTTAATTAAGCATAGTTTTCAAAACATGCTAAATGAATGAATGGGTATAGTATTACCAATATGTGCATGGTGCTGGTGAAGTTGGGAACAGGTTTAATTGCCAGTATCTCAGAATGAGCCTAAATTACTCCTCCAAGTTCAGAGTGGTCTAAAGACACCAAAGGAAATGATTGATGTTTAGGTCCAATTTCATTGGTATGATTCTATTTACATGAAGAATCTTGATATGTGCATTGTAATTTATATTGTATTGATACAAGTTTGAATATCACATCTCTTCATATATTTATTCAAAACATAATATTTGAACCATTGCTATCCATAAGTAGCTGCTCTTGGTTTTGGAGTTTATCTCAAGAAGCTTATATTTCTTTGTGTAGACAATGAACAAGTGTACTTATAAATAAGTGATATAATCCCTGGATAGAATTTTTCCTTTGAAGTAAATAAAGCAAGCAAATAAAATTGAAAAGGTTCATGATATGGGGATCTATATTTCACTGTGGATGTCAGAGAAAAACTCTTCCTGCAGGTCTCCATTGAGAGCCAGATATTGGGAAGGTAGTTGCATTACTTCAAGAGGGCAAGTATAATTGCTTGAACCACTACTTCATCAATGGAAATGGTGCAAAGTGGTTGGACATAAGAAATATTTTGGAAACAGAGTTTACAGAACATTTTGATAGTATTTACATTTTATTAATCGAGGTTGAGGTGTCTGGAGTTGTCATAGTGAATGGAAAATAAAGTTTGAAATTTGATTTCTCTTATGTAAGCATGAGTGCAGAATCATCTAAATAGATCTGAAGTGAAGCTAAGGGGTCTGGAAAACATGAAGATGAGGAGGTATCTATGGGTGGTTTTTAAATGTGCAGAATCAGAAGAGACTATCTTTATATAATAATGGGAAAAAGGGCAGTGGATCAGCTATGGAGTCCTGGAATATACCAATATTTAAATGTTAAGAGAAGAAAAGCAAGCAGTATGTGAAATCCAGGCACTTTTGAGTAGAAGTCATCATCAAATCAATAGCAAAATTTCAAGACTTCAACCTCATTTTGATGACCAATAGTCGTCATCAATACCTTAATATTCTATCAAGGGTTTGGAATGGGTGAGAAGAACAAGTTAATATAACTATCCTAGATTAGTTGGTATATTATTTAGATTTTTAAGTCTAAGTGTTAGGCGAAGAAGAACAATCTTAGAAACCATATGCCCAGTTTTGGTTTCCAGGTCAGGAGCTAGATCTCAGGAATAAGGCAAAAGAGTTAAAGATTTAGTCCTTTTCTCCTCATTGTGAGAATATTAGAACCCATTGAATTAAGCCAATCTTCCTGACTAAAAGTTCTAGATGTATTCCTTTGAGTTGGATAAATGACTATTTGGCTAGAATTCTTCACATTTTTCTTGGATAATATTGTTAGCTTTTTGTGGAATATCTGACTATACATAAAATATTGTGATAAATACGTTTCCAAGTTCAAGGTATACAGCTGTGAATAAAATAATTAACTCTTACTACCATGGACCTTACTAGACTCTGAATGAGTAAAGAGGAAAAATGGAGGTTGTGTTAGCTCTAGTAAAGATACATATAGAGAGAATAATGTGAGCGAATGCCTGGCTAGGTAGATAATACTCTTAAAGAAGGTCAGAGAAAGCTTTTCTGAAGAGGTGAGTTTAAGCAGAGATTAATGATAAGATTTGCCAGAGAAGGCACCCTGTAAAATATTCATTCTGGGTTACAGCTCTCCATGAAGAGTAAATCTAGTGGTTCACTAGGGGGCAAGGTTTAAAATAAATCTGTGCTTGATATGTGTGAGCAATCAGAAGAAAGCTGGAATCCAATGAACAAGGCAGTGTAGATACCAAATAAAAGCAGAGATGTAGTTGCACTTTGCATTTAACAAGTTATTCCTAATATAATTGAGAAAAAATATTTTTCCATGCCTGGATCTCTAAATTCCAGGCTAAACAAATCTTATAGGAAGCCTATTATGTGAGAAAAGATTGAAATTCTACCTCTGCAACTCCATAACTTGGTGTTTGGGCAATTTATTTAATCTTACATTCTATATTCTATTTGTTCATGCTAGTTTTGAATTATACCCATATGGTTAACCTGATGAATTGCTCTATGGGTTAAATCAATGTATGTAAAACATTTGAACTTAATCTAGCACAAAGTAAATGTAAATCTATAACGTAAGTTACTATTTTTACTATTGGTAGCCATATTTCTAGGCAGAAAAGCATATAAATAACAGAATCTCAATGCTCTATTTTATTTGTATTCCTCAACCAGCTAATTAGATGACATGTCTATAGGACCTGGCTCTCTGTATTTGCTTTTCTATGTGATTAACCTGACAGTGTGTTCATAGTGTTTTTGGTAGAGAAAACAGCTTTTACAAAAGGAAGCAATTTTCTTTCCCCTACTGGAAACAACTCAGACTTAATATCTAGGGTTTAAAAGAATTTGAAATAGCAATTAATAGTGATTAGCATACAATGGAATTTAAAAACCTGCAATTTGTTTTTGCTACTCTAAATATGCAGTACATCAAATATCTCTTATATTATGATATTGAATGTAGCTACATAACTTATGAAATAGGTGTTTTCCTCTGTAGATCTCCCAGTTTATAATTGGGAAGACAACTCTTCTCACTAATCCTAGTAAATTTGTTATCCCTCAGCTACTGCTCACAACCAAATGAGAAGTTCCATTAACTGCAGATAAAGATGTCAATGTCCAGTATTAAGTCAACCATTATCAAAATGCTGCCCAGATGTAAAACCAAGTAAATAAAGATATCCCTATGGCTTGTGAGCCATTAGTCATGAGGCAAGTTTAGTGTATCAAATAAGGAAAACAGAAAATCAATACTGATATTTTCAGCTGAAGGCTTTTGGAAACAAATTGCAAATACCAAAGAGAGAAAACCCTAACAGATGACACTATCCACTTTGGACAAGTGTTTTAAAGTTTGCTTTTTAAAATATCAATGAGATTGGTAACACTTATCGGTTATATTTGAAAATGTGTTCCCAAAAATGCATGACAACTACTGTTTTCATATAATGTTATTATTATACATACTTACAGAATGCATGGGGAAAATAAACTTCTGAGAAACTTAAAACAGTTCTATAGAATTGCACTGGATGACAGAGTAGGAGAAGCTCACAATGCAGTAAGAAGTCCCCAGCAGCTGAGGTTTCCATTTCCAGCTTTATCACACTGCCAGTGATAAGTGAGGTACATTATTTGACTGATCATATGGAGCTATAGGATAACAAAAGGCCTAGCATCCCAGGAGAGCAAAGTGAGGGAACATACTTCCTTGCAGCATGATGAATAAGTTTCTTCCACACCAGCAGCTGCCAAACAGATGAGCAGCTTTGAAGAGAGTCAGGGTCCACAATGCAAGCTGGGCCCAGAACTAATCAGATCTAATTAAGACAGACATGTTATGGTCCTGTAGTGTTGACAGGGTCAGGATTCCTGTAGCTTTAAATGAGGCATGTTATAATTAGGATCTAATTGAAAATCTGGAAGTGATACAGAACCTTTACCCTTCAGGGCCTACGACAAAGCCTGTTTGGGTCCTGGTGCGTACCTTATTAGATTGTGAATGCTCAATTAGACAGTTATGTTAAAAAATTAAGCAAGTAGGATAAGACTTAACTATGGTTCAAGGGAGCATAATTTAAAAAATCACATCCTTTTATATGTGATTCAGAGTTGTGCCAAAGTTTTAGATTTAGAATATTTCTTCATATCTACTATTATGTTGTAGTCATTATTACACACAGTCAAAAAAAAGTTTGGACAATTTGCTTGGCATAATATATTTCCATCAAATGCTGCTGATATCTGGAATTTGGAATAAGTGTTCTTATTCAAATTACTGTCTAATAAATTTGTAAAAGTGATTCATATTTCCCAGTCTGAGATAACATTTTAAAATTATCTTTGACTAATACAGATTGGTGATTCTTAAAACTGCTCTGGTTGAAACTTAATATGAAGGTTGTTGATTTTTTTTTTTATTCTTTTCCATTGATTCTACTAAATTAAAGTTGGAACATCGTCCCTGTGACAAGTTCTAACTGCATATTCATCAGGAATATCTCATATAGATTTCAGATTTTAAAATGTTCTTCTCTAAAATGCAGTACTAACAGCTAACTGGGACTACTTCCCATCTTCCTATAAATGAGGGTTGGGAATAGATGTATTTGTTCTATAGCAGTCCGAGTAATAAGTGGAGGCAATCCCAGAGAAGATGAACTCAAAATATCAAGGAACAGATTCAGGAATAAATAATATACTTGCATCTTCAGTGCATTCTGGTTTCCTTTCAATTTTTCTGTCTGAGAGGACTTCCCAACCTCTTCAGCCTCTTACTGAGCCTGCTTTCTTCCTTTTTATGGAACTTCTCATCACATGACGCACATGTTAGTAGTCTATTCTCCTCATGTTTGCTTCTCTCTGTAAGCAAGAGAACTTTGTCTTACCCACGGCTCTTTCCAGACTAACTTGTATGGTGCCAGGTGTTCTGTAGGTACCCAAGTGAATGCATCAAATAAATGAATGAGTCAAAGGAATGCAAAGCCAATGCCTGTCATTTGATGGCTCATTGTGAAAATTAAATGTTGGCTATGTGGAAAGAAAATTATGCATTTTCAACAAAAACAAACATGCATGTTTTCCATGCATGAATGATTTGATTTAGTTCAAGTTTGGTCCCTAACCTAAGCCCTTTAAGTGGTAGAGTTATTTGATCTGTTGTTTTTACGTGTGTTTGAATTTTTACTTTCGCTACAACCAGACTCCGTATATTACAAACAAACAAAATTATGCAGTTTCTACCTTAGCAGTTACTTAGAGCATATATTTCTAAATGGAAAAAAAAAAATGATTACAAGTACTATAATAAAATAATGTAATGTGCTCCAGGAGATAGAACATTTGTTGCTCCTGCAACCTGATAGGGAGATGGTTTTCCCCTTGTAGCAGTTAGCTTCTGTGAATTTATAGGTGTGAAATTAGCCACACATTCTAGAAATATTTTACCCATGGACAGGACACTCACTGTTATAAAGAGAATTAAAGAAAGTGGCATATATGAATATCTATTACTTAACATAATTTATATTTTGTTGTTACAATTATGATTCTATTTATAGCAATGTAAGCATTACTTCCAAAGTAGTCAATTCACTGAATGGATTTTTCTTAATGCAATCAACCAAACCAAAAAAAAAGCTATTCTATCTACACTTTTCTGACTTCCCAGCTAGCTGTCTGACATATTTCCAAGAAATTCCCATCCTTTGTAAATGCATCATTATAGTAATTATCAAATATTCTAATAAAAGTCATAACATTTAATAGGTTGTGTTACATTATAAATGTATTTTATAGTAGCTAATTTTTTTCTCTTAAAAATAATATTAACAAACAGATTTAACAAAGCAACAAATTAAGAAAAATGGTAAGAAAATTCACTCTCTGTTAAAATACTGAAATGTACAGCTTATTTCAGTGTATATTCTAGTGATATTTTAAAGGTATTATTTTCTGAACAACTTTTTTAAAGCTATTTTTTCAGAATGGCAGCTTGAATTTCACCAGATGTGAAATCATTTGGTTATGTAAACACATTTTTTTCTTTCTTTCTGAAATGCATAGGGTTTTATTTCACTTTTTAAAAGAAGAAAAGTAAAGCCTATAAAGTGGATAATGTCTGTAGGTTAAACTGGGCATCTCAGAGGGGCCCGGACTCGGATGCACAGCGATGATTTACAATCTGAGGTAAACAGATTGGCTCAGATAACACTGCCTGATCGATGCTCCCCATCTCTCCAACAGGAAATGCCTTGGGAGGCAGGGGATGACTTGCAAACACTTCCTTGAATTCTGAGCCTTCCTTGACCCCACTCCCTTCTTTTTCCTAAAGAATTGAGGACTAAGGGAATAAACATTCTCTTTCCTTTGTTTAGAGGAAATTCTTCCTCTTTTTTCTTTTCTATACATTCCTGCATCAGAGAAAAGAATAGATGACTAAACCATATGACAAATTTACCTTGAGTAATCTTTCATAATAATACCAAACCAAAGGTCCCAACAATCTAGGAAAATGTGGAAATAGTCTTTTCACATTTTTTTAGTGGAAGGTTAAGGTGATTTAAGATGATGTTTGCAATAAAGGCTCAATTTTACCCTTTAAATGGTTCTAGTAAATAAAAATGACTTTACTATTTCAATAATTTCTCCATTCCTTCTGGGAGACTATGCCAAGAATTTTAAACTATTTTATCATATATGTTGAATACTGTAATTGGCCTGGGAATGAATAAATAATGCATATTGATATCTAGAATAAGGAAAAAACTCAAAAAAATGATGCCTGGAGATCGAATTTGGAGCTTTAATATTGGAGATTGAAATTGAGCTTCTAAAATTTTAGGTCAGTTTTATTTATTGTGCTTGTTTACCATCTGTCTCCTTCCCACCAGACACTATGCTCTATGAAGAATATGTATTAGAACTATCACAACTATCATTACAGCAAGTTCTAAAATTGTAAACTTAAAAAGGCTTCATTAGTAAGATAAACTCCAAGAAGCCATCATCAATACATCCTTTATTATTTTTGTATATTTTATTGTTAAAAAGATTTATGTAATAAGTATCAACTTGCTTATTCCTCTGAGAAAAACTATCTCAGATTTATATCCTGTTACTAATTTTAAGCATCTGCATATCTGTTTCAGTAGCCTTTAGGAAATTAAATACTCTGCAAAATAAATTCTGCTTTTGACCCTCTTCCAGCTGCTGTCCTGGAGTACTTCCATTTTCTCATCCTTCATCAATATACACTTAAAATTCTAACATACATTTGATAAAGGAAATTATTTGTATTTCTTAGTACCAATAACACACCAATTTTTCCCATACATTTGGGTATTGTTATTATCATGTCAACATAAATTTAGTAGAACAATTTCATTTGTACTCTTCCTTTACTGCTATAGAAACTCCTCAGCCTCAACTTCCTTATAATCTTCTCATAATAACTCTTATCTCACCTGATTGTCATATATATCAAAACAAATAGAGTACAATGCAAATGAAGTTTTAAAACAATAAAGCAAATTATTTTATTTATTGAGTCAGACTTCTAAAAATGTTTTCTGTGTCTATGATTTTTTTTTTTTGTCAAAAGTAGGACTCTTAATGAATCAAACAACATTACTCTATGTAAATTTATGATTACACAAATGGTATGCCTTTACGCCATGTACAGAGAAGCAACATGTATCCCATTTGTTTACAATAAAATTAAAAAAAAAAAAAAAAAAAGGTAGGACTCTTGTCTTTTTAATGCTTAAACATAAAGAAAGGATTGAAACCCAACCTGTTTTTAAGTACAAATTAGGATCATTTGTTCAGTGAACATTGCCAATCACAGACTTTAAATGCTGGAGAAAAATTAAGGTAGGGACATACCTAATAAGATAACTAAAATGAAAGCCACTGCCCATACCTGGTGTTGCCTAGGATGCAAAACAACTGGAATGCTCATTTACTTCTGGAGGGAGCATAACATTTTGCAAAGCAGTTTGGTAGTTTCATAAGGAAAATATTTATTATTGATGGTCTTCTCATTCCACTCTTATTTATTTATCCAACATAAAACAAAGCATATAACCATACAAAAAATATTCACAAATTAATGTTCATAGCAACTTTAATTATAGTAATTCAAATCTATAAGAATGGATTAGACAAGGCATATAGTAGACTGCTACTTAATAATTGAAAGAAATGATCTTTAATACTACATCATAGATGAATCTCCCAAAATTATTTTAGTGAGTAAAAGAGATCAGGTAAATAATGAATATATGTTATATAATTTAATTTATATAACCTTTTAGGAAATGCGAACTAATGTATAGCAACAAAAGATTGGTAGTTGCTTGGTGTGGAAGAAGTGAGGAATAGGAGAAAAAAGTACAAAAAGCCATAGAAAAACATTTGGGCATGATGGATATATTTATTATCTTGATGATGGTGAAGGTTTCATGAATGTATATGTAAGTCACAACTTACAAAATTATATGCTTTAAATATGTGCAGATTATTGTATTTCAATACAATACCTGAATATAGTTGTTTTATTTTATTTTGAATGAAATATAGGATTGCTGCATGGAATCTTACCCATTTTCCATGATGTGCATACACTTTTATCACTCATTCCAAATTAAACATATTCTGTAATTAATTCATTGACTAAGCCAATTGACTACTTATTTTGTACTACTCTACTTCCAGGATAGAAAAAAAATCATCAGAGAAAACAAGTTTTGTTTTAATTAACTCATAATCCCTTCTAATGCTTTAGAGTGTCGAGGGAATTTATACTTAAAATTTAGTTTAAGAAAATCAAGACTAAAAAAACATGAAAACTGAAGACTGTCAAGAAATATTTATCCACAATCCTTTTAGAAGAATTTTGTGGTTCTCTTGAGAACACATGACGGAAGTTTTCTTTTTTTTTTTTTTAAAACAGGTCTGCCCTTGACTTTTCAAGTTGAGCTATGTACTTTTGGGTAGTTTGGTTCACACGAAAAGGAACTATGTTCTCTGTAATTACAGATGAAGCAGAACATACCCATGATTGGGTTCAAAGTTTATCTATAGTTAGTAAAAAAGGAGAACTGCAAATCAAATTTACCATAACACTTAATTACCCATTTAATTAATTACTACATTTCCCACGTTTCTTTGTCATTTTTTTCAAATGCTTCCAATGTAGGCAGTGATGGATAATATAAATGATTTATCCTTTTCTGTTTTTCTAAGTTATATAACTGCAATTATAGAAGAATACACCAAATTGTAGACACATACTCAATTTAAAAGAACATAGGAAAGTTTTTAAATTTCTTTTCTCCCAATATCACTGCTTTTAAAACACTTTTTCCTTTTAATATCTAAATTTATAACAACTGGTTTCATCTACTAATTCAATCTGAATGAATTTGACAGAGAACGGTCAAACTGATACTTTTGTGCAACAGCATAATTTTGTTTAAAAGTCCAGCCCTGTATAAAATAACAAAGCAAAAGAATTTTTTTTTTGAGAATACACTTATGACATACCTATATGTAATCAGTAGCATGGACCAAATAGAAGACAAAACAAAACAAAAAATATTATTGTCTGGTATTTTAAAAAAATCTTTTATGCCTGTGCTCAGAAGCAGAGTAGAAATTGTAGAGAATATCATTCTCAACTCTCATCACTTTATTTTGACTTAATGAGCCATATCAGGTGGCAAGCAGTATAAATGTGGAAATGCTCAGAAGGAAGCAGAGTTGTGTATGCAAAGGAGAATAGGGTCGATTAGATTACTCAAACATGTGTATGGCGTGTACAGTTCCTGTACTAACATTCAGTTCCTGGAATTTTGTCTGGCTCTTTCATTTTACTTTGGCCAAAAATAAATCCTGTGTGGTATATCTGCTGTCATTAACCATTTTACTTATCTCCTGATTGGAGTCTTAGGGAATGCTGCTTATACAAAAATAGTATTGTAGCTGGTGGGTGAGTGGGTAGAACTCATGCAATCAAAAGAAGTTAACATTTTATGTACTCCATCTAAAATACCATTCTTGTACACTAGAATTTATTATATTTTCATTATATTTTATGAGGTCAGAAAACTTTTTTATCTTCAAAGTGTTTTCAGAGTCAACTCAAAACCCCATACATATTTTCTTCAGTTATGCCATTATTAAATAGAATTCAAAGATAGCTCTCAATCTTTCAATGATAAAAGGGAAAAAAACTTTTCTTATTTTTTTTTAATTATTGCTTTGAAATGATTATTATATATTTCCTCCCGTAAGAATGATCATTTTTTATTGCTGTTTTGGGATTTCAGATGTTTCAATCTACTGGTATGTTCATAATTGTTTTAAGTGACATTATGAAGCATATGGGGGAAAATATCAATCGCAGTATATGAATCTGCATTGTGTACAACCATAGACACGAAATTACGTACCCCATTTGTGTACAATGAATAAAAATGCAGTCTGTAAAAAATTAAAAGCTAAATAAAAATAATTTAAAAATAAAAGGTAGAAAACTGCCAATAGGTATTTACCACTAGGCCTAGAGTTTCGAATTGCCACAAATCAGGTGTGTTCCTTAGTATAAAGAACTTACCTGAAGAAAAAGAGAAGCCTGAGTCTTCTAGTAGGAAGTAAGTTTCTATACCTCACTTCACAATTTGAAAATTTATACACTCTGTCATATTTAATAAAATGTATTCTTTAGAAGAAATTTATCACTTTAAAATGATATTTTCATTTATTTCTTATATAATTTATACCTAGTTAGTGATAAATTTATCGACAAAACCATATTTTCAAATCATCAGATAAGCAACAGTAAGAGTATTAATTTAAAAATTTTATTGGCACTTTTGGAAGAGTGACTGTTATAGCATACATAACTTATTTCTGTAAGAAATCAATGGTACTAATCCACCTTTACCATGTGTCAGGGACAAGAAGTGCTTTACATATCTTCATAATCCCCACTAAACCAAGTATTAATCCCCTTTCTTGGTGAGGAAGGAATTTGAGGCCCAGAGACTTAAGCAATTCACCAAAGATCACACTCTAGGCAATGTTGAAGTTATAAAGCAAACGGCATATCTCCAATTTCCAAGTTTATACTCTTTCCTCTGAATTCCATATTATATAAAGAAGTTATTTGACAGCATGAAAATCAGTCTCTGATAATGTAATTTAATCTGCAGAATTCCTGACAATATGTTATTTGGTGATGAGAAGAATATAGCTGTGTTACTTCAGATTATACCTCAGATTATACAGTTAAGATAATGCACAGGAAAGGAAGGTTCATTTGTGCTGAAAGAAAGTATTCAGCCTACTGGTTTTGGGGCAATTCGCTTTATTTAAAAAGCAAATAGTATTCTCAACACAATAAATTCAAAGATGCTATTCATATCCCATGAACCACTAGATTTTTTTTTTATCCTATTAAATACATTAGGATTCATTGTAATACTATATTCAGACATTTGACAATAAAGGGCTTTAATCTGTAGTTTCCTTCTTCAAACAAATAAAACTAGAAAATTTCAAATAAAATCCTTTGCAGTTTACACGAAGTGGAATTCCCTCACATATAGGTAAAATCTTGTTTTCCTGCTTATTTAAAACTAATTGTTTATCTACTTGAATGAAGAATTTACGCTTATAATATCTTTTAATTTTAAATTATTTAAAATGCTGTTTATATATCTGTAACCCATTGAAAGAAACCAAAACAAGATTTTTGACTGCTGAGTTTATAACTACAATAGAACAAGTTTAAAAATCAACTGGCACACTATCTCAGAACGTCCCAACATAGGAAAGGAAGTTTTATTCCCATGTTAAAGTAATATTTCATTACTATTTGCTTAAAAAAAAAAAAAAAAAAAGACTTTCTCTTTTCCAAGGGACCATAAAATAGGGAAATAGCTTAGACTACTGAAAAATCCTGACTATTAGACCCTGCTTCCTGCAGGGAGGTGTACTCTCGCCCTGAAATGTGCTTGACCCCTCACAATTGCACCAGGGTCAGAGACAGTTAAGAAAACAGAAAACAAATGGAATAAGAAGTGTAGAATGAGCTTGAGGGGGAGTATGTGCCTTTAAACCCAAAGCCGTTTTGTTTTGTCGGTGTTTCGTGTGCTGCCAATCAATCATGCCAGCTGGCATGGTTATAGGTTACTCCTGATGATCTGTTTTCACAGATCCTAAGAGAATTTCAACTATAAAAGGACCTGCTCCTCCTCACCAAGAGGTATAAAAAGTAAACTGACATTAAAAAAATGCACATACACACATATATCCACATCACAGGAGGCTATCCTTGTGGATTTAATTTAAGCAGTTATCAGCATAAGAACATTATTTCACTAATCCCTGTTCAAAATACTTCACACACGGTGAAACACTGAAGTTTAAGACATTGGATTATCTCTTTAGAGAACATCTATAGAAAAAGAAAAACTGATTTGCTTAGGCTTTCCCAAGGGTATCAGTTCAATGATGTCCTTTACTAGTTGCATTCCACTACAACTTCAAACTCTATCACCCAGGTTTGGATTTCAGAGGTAAGATGATAAAGTTGCAGCTCCAGAACTCTGTTGATTTAAAGCAAATCCGAGCAGTTGGTTTATTAGAATCCCGTTAGTCATTTTCCCTTCTAACAATATTATACTAACAGGATCTCCCCATATTTTAATAAAAGGAATATGTCAGAGTCTTTAGAAAAATTGCTTCATACAATTTGAAAAAATGGTATTTTGTTTACACTAAGCATCCATTTTTCATTTCTCTCTTCCCATGGGAGCTAACATAAATCAAAACAACTCGAATGTTTTTAATTTCAGTGTGAGATCAGCAGCTGTTCCCCAGAACTGCAGTTGCCACAAAAGAGGGATTTTTGTGAGTCACAAGTCAGATAGACAATGGAGCAAGATCTGGTTACATACCATGATACTTACTGTGCATATGCCCATTAGGGTTCATAATAACAAAGAATTGTGTTTACTTAAACTCACAGTTTTGCAAAAGTCAAACAGTTATGTAATTGTCCCTATAGCACTGTGAATCATGGTGGTGAAGAAATGTAATCAATTAGTGACAAGCTCTTTTGATGTTCTCTATAGTGGGTTGACATAACAAATGACCCATTGAAGAGCACTACGCTAAACTAGACTGCTTAAAAGGAAATTGAGTCCAAGTGGATATTTCCAACAGTTTATTTTGAATGTTTATACTTTATGCAGTTCCTAAAAATGTGTGATTATGCTATCTGCTTAGTTTTCCAAAGGAAAGAGAAGTAAATTGGAGAGTTTCATCTGAATACCAACCATATCTTTTTTAAATAAAGAATTCATAATGCAAACTTATTAAAGCAAAAGCATAATTGAGAATTAGACTTTGGGGTTTTGTGAGTCTTCAAAATCAAAGTTACCTTCAAGGATTATGATAACATTTGCAATTACGGTGTTGCAAATTTATGACTTAAAAACCTAGTTTCCATGACATTAAAAGTACTGAGAAGAATTTGTTGTGCTTTCCATTTTACAGTTAGAACACTTCTCTTTTTTCCTATCAATTAAATACTTTTGGAGAAGCTACAAAAGATGGAGAATGATGACAAGCAAGGAAGCTAATGCTTTTGTTGTTGTTGTTCTCAAAGGTTCTTAATGATTCTAGCACTTCATTTCTGAACCTCCTTTAAAATGGTCTCTTTCAAAAGAGCCTGATCTGACTCCATGGTTTGTATATTAATCTTCAGGTAAATATTTGATCAGGAACTAAATTAGTGTCTCCTTTAATCATTTTAAATCACTGTGAATCTACATAACTCTTTGTATAGGGTGGAGCAAGCTAGATTCAACAGAATTTGATGGGCATTAGGTTACTTTAGTGAATGTTCCTTTTTCTTCTAGAAACAAAATGGCATGTTAGAGCTGCAATTCTCCTTCAGTCTTCACATAGAATGTTACCATTAACCATTTAAGTCTATTGTATCTAGCAGTTGGTCCAAGTGTGCTGTTATAAATAGGAAGTTAAGTAAAAGATAGTTAATTTTCATGTATTCTATTCTCTAAGGACAACTGATTATTGTACATTATTGAGTTTCATTTTAAGTTTTAAATGAGGTAAAAATAAGTGTATCTGTGGGTCAGAACTCATGTACCTTATGCAATTCTCTTACTTTTTTTTACATAGCTTTTACATAGAGGAGGGACATTTCCCCTTCCCTATCCCCATAGAATGAGTTTTAGAATATGATTCCATTCTTCTATATGATTGCCTAAGTCTAGGCCTGCTGCTCAGTAATAGCTACTGGATTTGCAGGTGTGGATCTCACATATCTGTTGTTCCTTTTTCTCAATATTCTTTTCCAGTTTTAACCTCTAAACATGTACATGTTACCACAAGTATTTTAATTTTTAAAAAGGGAGATTTATGATTCAGACATATGTGATTTTTGTTTCACCTTTATTTAAATCAACCAAATCAAAGGTTGGTTATTTGTTTATTTTTATTATTGTTCTGGGAGAGTGGTACAAAAAGGATTCTACCACATTAAAAGGGTCAAAATTTTTCCCTTTTTCTTCTAAATTAGGTTACTACGTCTGTTATTTGTGGTTGTGAATAATAGCAATATAACAATGAAAATAAATATGCAAACTCCAAGGGGAGGATGTTTTAATCGTAGGCTTACCTATTCATTCATTTATTCATTCAATTCTCTTTTTCAACAACTATCGGTGTGTCAAACACTTTTTAAGGCATCCAGAATACACAGGGATGGTCAGAGCAAAATTATCCAAACTCTTCTTCATCACAATTTTGAATTTTAGTTTTTAAAAATCATGATTTGTTATTTCTACAATTCTCAGTTCAACAACATTCGAATCAGAGCCAACTAACTACTCTTCACTTTCCAATATCAGCTTTTCAAGGACGACAAGTATCTTTGCCCTCCCTCCAAATGTCTGCTGGGAATTAAAAGATTTCTTGATTATGTATGGAAAACATGCTGCCATTTGCAGTGAACTCTCCCAGGATTATGTATAATTTGAGAGAATCTGGTCAGCTTCAACTCATAGTAATCCTTCTGGAAGTTATGGTAGTGTGCCAAAAGTGATCAGAAATCACATACAAAGGGTAAGATATCTGCAATGTCCAATAAGCCTGGCACCATGCTAGATACTGACCACATAAGTGTAATTGAAACAGCCTTTGTCCTTGAGGCCTGCCTGTCCACTGAAAGGTCCTGAGACAGAGGCAGATGTTGCAAAACATATATTCACAGAGAATATCACATCCACTAAGTGTTACAACACTTGTGGAAGAAATACCAAATCTTTAAGAAACCATAGGAAATATAATAACAGGCATGACCTTAAGATACATTTTGAAAGACAAGTTTGAAACTTACCAGGCAAAGAAGGGAAAGTGTCTAGCATGTTCAAGAAATAATGTAGAGGCTGGAGGTGAATCTCAGTGGTAGAGTACTTGCCTATATTTGCGATGCCTTTGATTCAATCCCCAGTTCTGCAAAAGAGAGAGAAAGAGGAAGAGGAAGGATGGAAGGAAGGAAGGAAGGAAGGAAGGAAGGAAGGAAGGAAGGAAGGAAGGAAGGAAGGAAGGAAGGAAGGGAGGGAGGGAGGGAGGGAGGGAGGGAGGGAGGGAGGGAGGGAGGGAGGGAGGGAAAAAGAGAGAAAAAGGAAGAAAGAGAAAACTAGAGAATATCATTGAAAGGTGTAGAGAGGGAGGAAGAAGATGAAACTGAATTTGACATGGGTTACACTGTGAAAATTCCAGTATACTATAATTAGGTGACAACATGGTGAAAACTTCTATCATAGGAAACTCAGAAGGAAGCAACTATGGAGAAATCCAAAGCATTGCTAATCAGTTGTGGTCTGTCAAATCTTAACATTGAGTGTTTGGAAGAATAAATTTTGATTTGTCAAGGGTTCAATTTTCATTTTGAACAAAATTAGTAACCAATATGGAATAACAAACCAACATTCTGGGGACAAGATTTCAATAAGATGGAATGAAGTCTGATGTCAAGTTTCAAATGCAGTTTTTAGGCTCAATTTTATGCCACTCTAAGGCCATAATCATGGATAGCTTTCAACATGTGTATTGAAATCCCCAGGACAACAGCAGGAGATTGTGGGGGAAAAAGAATTCAATGTCTTTTGGGAGGGTGGGGAGTAACCAGGAGGGAATCAGATAACAGCTCTGGGGAAATATCAGCATAACTGGATAGGATGTGGCTCAGAAAAGAAAAATATTTTGGGGTGAAAGTGAAAAGGTAATATGTTAGAAATAGAAGCATAGAGCAAAAATAATGTAGACCCTACCTAAAAATTCCAAGAACCTGAGAATATAAAGATTGAATCACTCTTTGTCTAAGAAGGTTCTAGTGTTCTTTGGATAGAGGCTGGTCTTATTTAATGGTAAGATAAAGACAGCATTCTAGGGGAAGCCTGGAGACGTGTATAAGCAGGCAAGTTCATAGAAGACACAGGTTTCCAGAGAACACCACTGGAGGACTTTAAGACTGAATAGGTAGGCCGGGCCCTGAAATAACAGGTAAACAGAAGAGACTGTTGCATACTAAGAGAATTTTACTGAGACAAAACAGACCTGAAGACAGAGACTCAAGCATATAAGGAATCAGGTCTGAAACATCTGTGCCCTTGCAAGACTGAGGTATAAAGAAGGTAAATGATTAGACATGGAAAGAAGGAACAGGGGAGAAAACTTTATGGTTGGATATTCCATTAGAATTTTAGTGACAGATTATTTGGGTCTTTCTGTTAATATGTATATTCAGAGAGGCCATTTAACTCTTCAGATTGTATCTTTTCCTGTTAATGGGATTGGGTAGAAAAGGAAACCTCAGTCTGTGTGAGATGACACCAATGCCTTTTGGTAAGGGGAAGTATTTTCACCCTAACAAAACATGTTTTTTAGTTAACACATCATAAAACAAAGGTTCAAGCTATGGTTCTGGAAATGTTCTCAATGTAGTCCCAATAGTTATTCCTTCCATGTTATTTCTGCTTTCCATAAAATGTATATAATTTTAACCAGGAGAATTGAGAGATAGTCAAAAGATAAATAAAGCAGTTCAGCTGTTGAGCATTAAGTAGAGCACTAGTGTAACACTCAGATCAAGTGCAAGCTCACTCCTCCCTAGGGGGGAGGAGCCAGTACCAGCCTGAATGTCTTGAGGAAGACAGTGCAACAAGGGATATGTTTTCCTAAAGGGAAAGTAAGAGGATGTCATTGGTTTTAAGATTCCACTGATGAAATCCTCAGAACAAATCTGATTTCAGACCTATCTCTCTCATGCACATATATACACCCTACGAATTTTGACGAGTGATGTGCTTTTTTATTCTTTTAATACTAATCACCATGACCTTTATTAAATTCTGGACCAAAATAAACAAAAATATAGTTTATCTGCTTGTTGATATAGTCTTGATATTGAGACAAGTGATGCTGTCACCAAATAGTATATTTGTTGTATTATTTAGCTTTTATTATTTTAATACAAAAGAGCATTTTAAAGTATCCTTGTACTTCTACCATAGGAAGCACTTAAATTTTCCCCAGGAATTTTTCAAATAATTTCACCTAGACTTATATTTTAAATACTCTAGATAGTTCTAACCATTCCATTCTCCTAAAATCTTTGGTCTTTTACATACAGAACAAAACACTCTGAGTGAATCATAATTTGGATTTCATAGAAAGGCACATGTTTGTTATTTTATTTCAGCAGCATCCAATGTCCTTATCAAAATTTAATATTTTTTCCAACAGGGTAAAAAAGATTAAAAAGCATTTCCTGTGGGTGTAATAAAATGGTTTTATCATACTAATGAGAAAAACAATACATATTCTTTTTTTATTGGGGTTCTACTCACTTTGAGTGCTATCTAAAATGAGTAGAAAATGGGGGAAAGGTGGAGACAGAAAAGGACAATAACAGGTGAGGAGAAGTAAAATACTCAATGTTAACAATAGAAGTATATATTGGCACAGAATGCTGAAGGTCATTTTCTGGGCAGCTGTAGAACACTAAAGGAATCTGGTCCAATAACAGGGGTTTTGAATGAAAGGAGAGATTGATTGTTCAATGGGGTTTCTGCATCTGGTCTCCTTGATTTCAGACATTTCCAGATTTCTAT
Organism: Sciurus vulgaris; assembly: GCF_902686455.1. Classification (NCBI taxonomy): domain Eukaryota; kingdom Metazoa; phylum Chordata; class Mammalia; order Rodentia; family Sciuridae; genus Sciurus; species Sciurus vulgaris. The sequence continues at coordinate 32,862,477 of NC_136470.1, read as the reverse complement.
CCAAGATTGCAACTTATGAACACTATGCTCAAGTTTGCAACTAGGAAAACACAAGTACTTAGCAACACATACAGACACATTGGAAGAAATTGTACGTTAAATATTCTGAAGTAAGAATGTCAAGTGTTGGGCTGAAATGTTGGGTTTATTTCCTTACTTTCTATAGTCACTGTAACCACAGTTTATGCTTTAAAGTTGGAAGTATTGTCTTTAAACTTAACATCAGGAGTTATGATACCTCATCAAAGCCAGTCATTCAGAAAAGAATAAAAAACTGAGGTCATTCAAATGGATTTCCCTAGTTTCAGAAGTAGAGTAATAATAGTAAATTACAAGTATCAGGGGAGTGTACTCTCAGGACTTTTAAACTTTCACTAGGAAAAAGGAAATGGTGGGGTTTATTTGTATTATTATCAGGTGCAAAGTTTGAAAATTGAGGATGATTGGATTTTTTTAACTTCTATGGGAAACACTTAGAAATCTTAAAAATAAACTCAACTAATTTTCCCTATATAGTTAGCTAAATCTTTAAAAAGTTGCTAAGATTACTTGTCATATTACACTCACACTAGAGATCTGGGTGTTGTTCTCTCTCATTTTAAAGGACCCGAATGTTCTCATTTGTGCATCTGAATTTAATTTAAATCAACATTATGTATAATATGACTACATAAAAAGAAACAAAAATACAACTGCAAGAGATGTAAATGCCACCCTATAAATTAAAACCAAAATAAACAAAACAGAAACATTTTTATCAAAATAAAATATCAGCATGCTTAACTTACTTTCCATCTCTTTTGGAATTGAGCCAGCACAATGAACTGAGGTAGGCAGGAATAAAAATTGGTGAATGAGGAAGTTGAGGAAAACCAACAGGCAAAGAAGGGAAGTAACAGAATTGTAGTTCACAAACCAAGGAATAAAATATGTTAAATTGGAGCTTTGGTGGTGTCACCCTTACAATACTTATTACAAAGAATGAACCATCAGAAGAGGAGGATAACTATCACTGTGTTTCTCATTTCTCTAGTGCCTGTAAAACACACTTGCAAACCAAAGTGCAAATGAGTACGTGGTATACTCTCTCAAGTTGTTTGTGATAGCATTTTTCAATATTTTCATCAACATGGAAATATAGAGTCAAAGAAAATAATGAAGAATTACAGAGTTTACATGTGTCAGGGAATGACTTGGGATTTCATGTCCTGTGCCATCTGTGATTTAGACTAGGCTTGTTACCTTGGCAATAGCCAAAGCAGAGAGATTGATTGGTTATGCTATCAGATTGAGTGTCAGCATTCTAGACACAGGACAGCGGATGCAATGAAGAGCAAAACTACATCAACCCAAAATATTTCCAAACTTAGAAATTTTTATGTGTATAATTTAATTCAGATGTTAAAGTTTAATATGCATCCTCTTCAACAACCTGAAGAATTTAGTGTTACCATTGCATGATGTTATAATCCTAAATTTTTTATAGAATTCAGTGACTCATTCTCATTGTATTCTGGAAATTTTCCCAAAATTGGCATGCCAAAGGATATATTTGGATAATGATGTCACCACTTGTATGCAAAAGATGATAGAGGAATTTTTGAAAAAGTACCCTTGTGTCTTGATTTCATCATAATTGAACTTTATGTACCAGAGTATAAAATGGTTTATACCCATCTTTAAAAGTCATGTGCATTTGAAAAAAATATACCACATAATGAACTCCTTATGTTTATCTGGAATTTATAAAATGAATATTAACTGTAATTACTTTCTGTGGAGGTCTGAGTTGTATTATTATTCCAATTATTCTGTGTTCATTATAAATACATGTACATATATTCATACATTCAGCATTGATTTTAAGATTGCACAATGTTTCCTTTTTAGAAATGCTCCTCATGAGTTTAAAATCCATTCATTTATTATAGTTTCTCTCAATTTCTCAGAGCAAACACATAGGAGAATAAATGCATTTGAGTTAACTTTAAGTTGGGTGGGCACAGGAGTCCACTGCTTTGTTGTTAGACTTAATTTTCATCTGCTTCTGTGTGGCATTTAACACAGGGAAAATTTTTAGCACCTTTTACCCAAATGGAGTATGATTGCCTTTCAAAAAACTGTTTCTTCAACATTTGAACAATGTAGAGAAAATGGTTAGGGAATTGCATGGAGACTGTATATTAAAAATGACATCAATTTTTACAAATTATTTCATGTGAAAGTTGAACTTTTTTATTTTTGGGTTATCCATAAAGAAATAAATAAGTACTTTTTTCCACTAAAGCCAGTAAGAATTGGTGGGCATTTAATGCATCCATAAACTATGATAGTATACAGCATTTATTTTGGAGCTTGTCCATTGATTCAGTTCTTTCATCCTTGACTAACTTGCTTATAACTGACTTTATGATAAAGTATTAATGACTGACAAGTTTACACATAGCTGGCATCTAATTTTAGCCAATTATTTTGCCAATACCCAAATAATGCACAGGAAATTGGTTTATTTTTCCCACCCACTTACCATATTTTGTCTTTGGGTTTTATCTTTCCTTTACCTTATCTATCCTTCCTTGTGTTTTATTTCATGCAGATATGTCTTCAAATGCTAACATTTTAAGTATAACCCCTTATGAGTAATGAAGTTTATTTACCTATCTTTCCTCTAAGATCTAATATATTAAGTTTACATTATCTGGCTTCTTGGAATTCTAGGACTTATATGTGTTAGGTTATTGAGAGACACAAGGGTTTAATGGTCTTTGCAAAATATTACTCAATTTCCTGTATCCTCTCCCTTAGGATGAATTTCACAAAACTTCTGCAGAGTTAAGGAAAAAAAATTAGAGCTTTGATATGTCTCCTTGGTCCTGCTTCCCCTTTTATTGCACAGCTTCCTTGAATGGTCCCATGGTCAAAACATTTTTTGTGCCTCTGGGTACCAGGCAAGTCATGACCATGATGGGACAGATAACATTCCTTACATTGCTAATTTTAGGCTCAGATTGAGTGTATGGTTAAAATGAAACTCTAGCATGCTGGATTGAAAGGGCTATTCTATGTGAAGTAACTCTATAACCTTTGACTTATTTAGTAATGCTTTGGGAAATTACAATTATATACAGGTGCAGGCAATATGTTAAGAAAAACATTGCAGAGGTTGGTTTGCTTTCCATGATTTCACATTCTTCCATGGGAGCTGTAGATTTTAAGTCAAGTGAGTGTGAGATTTAATAACTCTTCCTCCTCCTTGCTATTTTTAATACTTAAAATATTACCTTTGAATAACTTTAATCAGCTAGCCACGTAGACTTTTGAATAAATGTTTTTAAATAACATGTTGATTTATAAATCATGAGAATGTTAAAATAATTTTCAATGTATTCGGTTTTTCAACTGTACCTATTAAAATTATCTAAAATACAAAGGAACTAGTGAAGCTAGTTTATACGTGTAAGTTGTCGTGAAAAATATTTTTAAAATGGGAATAATATGAAATGAACTGATGTGGTAAAGGTATGACTAAAGTCTTTCAGACTTGTTTTCTCACCTGTTCTCAATGTTTTGAATAATTAAATTAACTTACAAGTAGCATTTAATTCCTTTTAGTTATAGTTTCACTTTTCATCACTTTGTTACCAGTGATGATTCACTATTTAGGATGATTAGTCAGTGATTTAGAATATTAATCAATAGCTGTGTCATTAAGTTTGCTTTAGTGACAACCCCTGCTCCTAATCTAATAAAGACTTCAAGGTGCAGCTAATCTGTTTTCTAGATTTTGCTAATTTTGCATTTGTCTTGATGTTATTTTTGATGTGAGCTTTAATGTAAGATTACACTTTCAAAACTTGATTGCTAGTCTCAATACATGTTTTTGGAGTAAAAATTTTATAGCAATTACTAAAATTGAGATACAATATTGTTTGCAACCAAGTATTTTTACTATAAGAATATATAGTTTTTAAATAATATTGAATAGTTCCTCTATAATTATGTCATACTCTTTCAAGTGATATTTAAGAAATACTTTATGTTGTATAACCTTTGAGCAGTGGTTCTACATACCAAGAAGAAATGGATGCACATATTAAATATTGACTTAAGAAATTCTCCCAGAACATTCGTATATCTAAAACAAAAAATTGGGTAAATGTAATAAACATATTTCTTTCAAAATTTACCATATATTTGCATATCACATGAAAAACCCCACCAGAATTTCAGAACTTCAAAGCAGAATGCCTAAATGCAATGTCTCCTTCTTGATGTCCATTTTTTGAAAGCTAGTAGAAAGCCAATTTAGAGTTAGCAGACTGAATGGAAATATAGTACAGATCAAAGCAGTTCTGAAGATGTCTTAACTATAAAACCTAAACCTATCACCATATCTTGAATTTAATTGAATCAGGCCTATAAACATTTAATAGACCAACCTGTACTATTTGGTTTAATCAATATTAGGACACTGAAATGCAAATATGTGACTGACACCATGCTAATTCCTGAGACACACTAAAGGAAATAGAATCTTTTAAATCTAAAAGGGCATTACAGTTGGCATAATTGAGGAACATACCTATTCATTGAGTATGAAGAGTTGTTTAGAATTATCCTGAAGCATATTCAAATATGTCACTCAATTTATATAGGTAAAAATAGGAGCATATTCAGGATTCCCAATTTTCCCAAGATCTTTTCCCTTCTTGGTTAGCTGTGTAAGTTTCCCTTCAAAACCAATATAAAAATATTATAATTAATCTGAATGTCTCATATATGTATAATTATACTTTTAAACATTTTAATTATTAGTGAACAATTCTCTGCTCTTCCCTGGTATCTTTCACAGGGAGCTTCGTGCTGCTTTCTATGGTTTTATGGCTTTAAATTATGGGAAGACCATTTACTATCATGTCCACGTATCTGTACTTTCACCATATTTCTCCCTTTTACTAGATGAATTACATGTGTATTTGCTGGCTGGCCATACACTCTTGAGGCATAGCAAAAATTCAACCTCAAATGCACTTCTTTCTTACACCACATCTCAGATAATAGTAGAACTGTCACCTAATTCTCCAAGCCCAAAGCCTGAAACTCTCCCCAGACTTCTTGCCCCTTGCCCCACAGATCTAATCAGTGAAAAGCTCTACACATTTTACCAACTAAATGATTTTCCAATATGTTCCTTATCAACCACTTCTCCTGTCACTTCCCCTGTTCACGCTCTCATCATGTCTTACTTGGACATTGTTCTCATGGTTTCCCACCATGAAAACTCTCCAGGAGTAAGATCTTATCTGTCTCATTCAAACTTTTATCTTGAAAGTCGTTTATTTGATTCACCTTTACAGGACCTTCAAAACAAGATTTCATCACCCACAGAAATGCCTCTCTGAATACTTATGCTGGTCTAAATGTCTGGGTTCCCATAGCACATCGAGATTATTTTCTCCTAGCACATACCACATTTCATCAAATTTTCCACTTCACATATCTGTTCCTACCTCTAGTCCACCAGCTCCTTTACAAACATGATTTCTTATTCACATTTATATTTACACCACAAATGCAAGATCAAACACACAATTTTATTCTTTTTAATACCTAGAACAGGGCCATACATATAAAAATATTTTTAAAATATTTGACTTCAGATATATTACTTTGAGTATCTTCTTTGATATTTCCAAGGCTGTTTCCTCATCTGCAAAATATGCTGTCATTATTTTAATTAAAGTTCATAGCAGTGAAAATATTAATTAGCTGTGTTCCTGGTGTTACTAAATAAGTGAAAACTTATGCAATTTTAGATTTAATTAAAAATAATATAGTGAGCACAGAACATTATAACAAAAACTCCCTTATGTAGCTTAGAATGCCTCCCATAGCTTACATTATTTTTCATAATTATTTCACCTATTGCATATTTAAACTTCTCCAAATTTGAAAAATATTTGAAAACTTATTCCCATCACCTGATAGAGAATATGCGAACTGGAAAAACGTTATACAAACCATGTATGTGTAATGTGTCAAAAACCACTCTACTGTCATGTATATCTATAAAGAACAAATAAAAAATAAACAGTATATTATACTTTACTTCAAAGTTTTAAAACTCTAAAGTTTATCCAGTAGCATCAACTTAAGCTTCTTAAACATAAAAAACTTATCCACATTGTGTTAACATCTGTTTTTTGTAAAGAGTAATTACATTAGAAATTTGATATTTACAATCTATCATTTGGTTTATCATTTTATTGTTTGAAACATTGGCTAAGAGATGCAATTTAAGAATAAAATTAAAGTAAAAGGGCAGAAAATGTAATGCTAAGATACAAGGAAATTTTGACTATTTCTAAATTTATCTTAGTTTAAACTATGATCCCTGCCCTAAAATAGTTATAGTTAGTTGTGTTTCAGTGCTCTCTCTGTTAGTCCTCTGGGTCTGGAAATTAGATAATTAGGGCTTCTCTACAAACACATCTATGTGCTATGCTTCAAGTGTGTTAAATTTTTAACATGTAGTTTCTGCATAATCTCTAGAGTCCTTAATCTCATTATTATACTCACAACTCTAATGTCTTTCTCATTGGCTAATGACTGTTGGATTCAAAGATCAATATATTCCAAAGTTTCTATATACAGTAGATCTTCTTTTCCTATTCTTTCAATATCCTTTTCCTTCCCCTAGTACATAATAAAATGCATGTCACATAAGAGGTGTTCAATAAATATTTTTAGAATACCAAAAGCCTTATATTTTAAAAAATAGATTAGATATAATCCTATATTTGCTCTTCAGTTGCTTAACATCTCAATAGTAGTTATAAATATCTACTGCCCTACACATTTAATATTTATATTTTTATATTATTTATTAGATAAATTTCTATATCATCATTTTCACTTGATAATGTATTCCAGAATCTCTGTCAAAGCACATCATTAGAAAATAAGCTAAATGACTTTTAAAGTTTGATATTTAAGGACTTAGTTGTTTATTCAATCACTATTTCTTTTAACAGCCATTAATTTATTAACTCTAATGTTTCAGACTTATAAAGATTCTCGGAATCTCTCCAGGTCCAAGTAAAACTAATGAGAAAATAGTAAAAAACACATATAGATACACGTACACAACTTTGGTCTCACTGAGGAAAGAGGCACTAGTTCTCTCTGGAAGTTAAGAAAACCTCTGTAGAAGACACCCTTTCTAAGTTGAATCAATAGGAATTTTTCCAACAGGAAAGAGAAGGAAGACATTCTAGAAAGAGGAAAATGTAGCAATATACATTTTAAAATTGCTGATTGCCACCAACAGCTTTCTTTTGAATATCATAATATTTTCCAGTATGTAAATTTTTGTTATATCATTATGGCAAAGAGCTTCAACCACCATTGGATTATTTTGCTGGGCCAATTCTGTATACAGACGTCAACCACTGAGTAAGCAAGAACATACTGTTCCAAGGGTCAGAACACTTGATGTTAGAGCAATGGTTAGGATCAAAAGGACACTCAGGGAACCTGAAAAATAAAAATAGCTTTGATGGATTTGATCACATATTTGCTTCCTAATCATAAATTCTTGTAATGGTTTGTTTATACCTGCTGATTTTTCTTCAAACAGAGATATGAAGGAAAGATTGCATGACACACCACAACTAAGCAATTTGTTTTGAAAACACACATTTACAACTTCTCTACCTTGTGCTAAATAATAAAATTGATCAGTTAATTGGCTATGGCATGATGACATCTCTTCTGATCTGAATCTACAACTTTATTATTTTCATAGCCATTTTAAATGTTAATAGATAACCATAATAGTAATAATAAATGCCTTTATAGAAAATATAGTAGCTCTTTGCTTTTATTAAATATTTTTACTTTTATGACACATTAAATAATATTATATGAGATAAATCTGATTATACTATATCAGAGGTTTAAAAGCATAATTTAACCATTTGTCAAGCTAGAAAGCATTCATTTGAAAATTCTGGCACAGGGAAATTTATGCATATAGATACAAGGGTACTACATTGAGAATGGATTAACCTAGGTGGCTTTTAAAAAGGTCATATATAGGCAGGTTTGTAGCTAACTATGTCTGGCAAATGTTTTTGATTAATTTAGGTGTGTTTTTTTCTTGAAACATTTATCAATTACAACAACAACAAAAAGAATTTAACCATGGAAGTTTCAAGTTAAAATTCTGATCTCTACATTCTCTTTTACTGTGATAACTCTAGCCTCCCTTCATAGCAACCATTGACTTGGAGATGAGGAGAAAAACTGCCTGTCTGCCTTTAGATACAACATACCTACCTGAGTTTTACATAGTTCTTAATGAGTCGCTATACAAACATGTAATTATTCAGTTTTTAATGTTTGGCACTTGATTTGTTAAATTTCTTCCCCAGACACACCACTTGGAGATACCATTGTTCTTAGCATTAATGTAATAAGATCATGTCCCAGTTCAGCATGCTAAAATCCTCTTACAAAACAAAAATGAAAAAATCTCTTTAGTAATTTTAAATTTTGTGAATGTGTGTATGTGTGTGTGTGTGGATAGGGGTGGGGAAAAGGATATTGTGTTTACAACCTACGTAAATTCCTCAAGAAGCATCTATGACTCTTGTCACTTTTCACGCCCTGGTAGAAGCTTATTCACCTGAAGGGAAGCAAAATAGAAAACGAGCTGCCATATGTTATGTATTAAGCATCAGACACTCTGTATCATGATCAATTTTTTCTTTACTGGCAATTTTTACTACAAGCGATTTTCAGATAACCACTCTTTCAGGAAACAATTCAATGTGCCACTTAAAACAACTCTGTTTACACCTGCCCAACAGTGGTGGACTAAAATATTCATTGGAAAACATATAAGATTTGGAACACAGGATTTTAGGGTGGGAATGACTCTTTCAGTCTCCATTTATAGGAGTTGTTTTGATCTTGAGTCTTGTGCCAGAGTAAACACATCTGCATCTCATATTCCACAGTGTCTTGGGGAAGAACAGTCTCAAATTTTGTTAAAATACAGTGCTAATTACATTTCTAGCTTCCATGTAGTCCTCAGAGATTTTAAAGATACATTTTTAATTTTCAGCAAAATCTTGAAGTTTGCCTTTAATAAACTGGAGAGATACAAGGAATGAGTCCTAATAAATATTTGAGGAATAGTTTTTTGAGTCATTACATTATTGACATGGATTTCTCATAAATGAAATTGTTCTAACTAAATCAGGCTGCTAGCTTTATAAATATTCACACTTTTATCTCCAAACAGTAAAAACCTACACTGCTTCAGTTATTTAACCATATTATACAAAGGAAGTTAAAAGGAAAATTACAAAGTGTTTATATGGTGTAAGTAAAGCAAATTTTACTCATTCCTTCCTTCATTAAAATATTAGGATTACTCTGAGATAGGAACCATGCTAAATGCTTAAAATCCTAAAATGAATATGACATTAATCCTATTCTCTAGGAAAAAATATATAGTACAGTATAACTCCTTACATTTTTCCATTCTTATTTTAAGAATATTACATTTGCTTTGAGTAAACATGAAACCTAGAAGATTGAAATACTGTAAAAACATGCACTTTGAGTTTAATTTTAGATATCAGTCTCTTTACATCCATTTGCTTTATCTAGTTGGAAGAAAAATTTATCTCCTAATGAAGGTCTAGATGATTACCAAATAAATACAATTATTTTGAAGGTGGTCAGTGTTACAAAAAATGAACAATAGGGAATATTATAGTTCATATTTAAAAGAAGAAGAGTTAATGTTATGCAATCTTTTCATTAGGAAATATTTAAAATATGCAAAAATATTCAAAAGACAATATAACAGATACATGTGTGGACAGATAGTTATTTTGGAAACAGAATAAGCATCCCTTTTAGTCTATACTTACAACCCAAGACTTCTAATTCTCTTTGCAGTGTTGACTGCAGTAAGACAGATACAGATACCATTGGTCAGGCAAAATGATATGAGGTTAGGGACCAGGGATTACTGGAAGTTCGGTTCTGGGATTATTTAAACCCACCAAAGGAGGCAAAGGCAAGTAGGTAAAGCAAACTGTTCAGAATACATTGCCATGAACCAAATCCAAAAGGCACCTTGAACTGGAGTCAAGCATGAGCCTGAAACCAAAGGAGAAATCTGAAACCAGATGATGTTTCAAAAGGCATACAACTCAAAACCATCAAAAAGGCTGATTTGACCAAACCACACTGTTAATATGTTCATCAAGTAGCACTGAAAGATGAAAGACTCAGAAAGAGCCAGGATTTCAAGAATATGTATATTTTGTGGAGAGGGGGAGGTGTTGTTTTTTATTTTGCCTTTTTTTCTTTCTTTCTTTTTCCAGTGATAGGAATCCAACTCAGGACCGTAAGAATGCTAGGCAAGCACTATGCCTAACATAGAGAGCTATATCCCCCACCCTCACAAAGCATTAAACACAATTTTTTTTTATTAGATTAAAAGAAATAAAATGGTGGAGCCCTTTAAATTTCATTTTCAACGCAATTTCAAACATAAGGAATAAGGTGTGGTATCATAGTCATGCATTTGACTTGTTTAAATCCAGATTTTTGGTGTGTATGGACAAAAATATAATGGACATGACGGAATTTATTTTATGGTTTATCTCCCATCGAGTGAAGGATGGAATTTCTCTCAAATCTCAAGGTCACTAGAAAGGAGTCTTGCCACAGTGTTCCTATGATTATTGTTCTTTGCACACATTCATTATTAAGAAGAAAAAAATAAACACATAGCAGTAACTACTTTTATTTTCACAGTGAATGATTAGAAATATATCATTCTCCTAATTGAAACTGAAATCTGATTCTCTAAAGCATAACAAATGAATCTTATAATTTGCTTACATTCTTAAATGACTGGATGATGTTCATCAGATTTTTCTGCTTTGCTAATTTCCCTATATCATGCCAAAAAAAGAAACAAAGTTAGTTCAAATTGAAAATTATATTCAAAATAATAAACAGTACAGAAAGATCATGAAGTTACAGCAGTTGCTATAATGAGGAACAAGAAAAAACAGTCCAAAGAGTAGAATATGAGGTCTGCAAAGCAGACCAATAGTAGGACAGTCTAAAGTCATGCTCCTTGCAGATGGGTTGGTGGTTTGCTTCAGGACAGTGGAATATAGGAAATAAAAGTTCCAAATAGATTGACGTTACCTGCTGTGTTCATAAGTAAGATGGTTTTTTCAAACAAATGTTTGAATTGATTCAACAAAGACATGGAAAGGAAGAAAAAAAAAAAAAAAAAAAAAAACAAAGATTGAACACACAGGATTCCCACCATTGTCCTTTCACTTCCCCAGGGTCCAGTCCACCTCAGCAGTCTCCAACTGTCCCTCAACATTCCAAGCACAGTGGCTACTGGATATGACAGGAAAACCTCAATACACTTTGGTCTATTTTAAGACCTCCGAAAACCAAAAGAAATATCTTGGTTGAATCGAGGTCACCTTATTTTTAGAAGTCACTTTCTGGAGTTATGTTTTAAAAAAAAAAAAAAAATGAGCTCAACTCTGAGAATGCAGTGGTAAGATAGTTCAGAGCACAGCTAAGAATGAGAGTGACTCAGATGATCATAGGACACTAAGTAGTAAATAATACAGGATTTTGTTATATATTTCCCCATGTTATATTTAGCCTTTTAGAATAGCAGAGTCATATGGAACTTTTTTGTAGTAATGGAAATGTTCTATTCTACCTTGTAAGCACTTGAAATAGCCTATTGCAACTGAAAATTTTATGTTTTGTTTTCATAAACTTAACTGTAACTAGACACATATGGATAGTGGCCGCCATCTAGCATACTGCTACTTTAGTACAGAGTGTTTATCTCTTTCTCTAACAAATTAAGAACCAGATAAACAAAAAAGAAGCATAAGTAAAAGAGAAAAAGAGTGGGAGAAACTTCAAAATGCCTTATAAGTAATTTTATTCTATACAATGTGGGAAAGCAAACTTCTAGTTATTCATTGTGTCAGTGTGTGGACAGGATTTTTAAAAGTTGAAATGTTCAGCCAAATGAGTGCAAAGTTTATATCTACTTTGATTAGTTTAAACACTTTGGGCACCTTTTCAAAAAGGAGGCTATGAAAACAGTTGGCTATGACTTCATGCTGCTGCAATCATCCATGGTCATTGGACACCAACCAAACAGACCTACTCAGGGCTTGGTCATCAATTTATTTTATATCACATAAAAATCTGCTTTAAGAATTCTATTAGTACGCAATATTATTAATGGAAAAATGATCCTTGGGTTAAAATGTGAAGTCCATGCTTAAATGCATCTTCTGTGTTCTCATATACCATGAAATGTTTGGGATTCTTGAAGCAGCAATAGCAACCACCGCCCACAGAGAAGAAAAGATGTCCACGCGTCAGTGTTTGGTAGCTACAAAAGCTATTTTCTGTCTCCCAAAGGATTGTTCTCACTTGAGGGAAGCTTAAAATTTAATATTTATAATTTTCACATTACCAAATAGATTTTGATCAGATCTTCCTTTCCATTTGGCTACCCTCTTAACTGAAGTGATCACATAGAAATTACATGTATTTGAGGCATCACTGGATTTCATTGTGATCACATGCAACTTAATCATTCATCATCTTAAAGAATATCTGTAGAAAGAAACAGATGTGTGTGGGAACCTTCCAGGAAAAGAGACAAAAGATTTATTTATATACATGTGCTTATAATAGCTCATCGATGAATGCTTGATTTATAATAGCATACTTTCACAAATCCCTCCTAAACTTTGAAAAGAAAATGGTAAAATTTTATGTACTTACTGCTAATATTTGCTATTTACATTTTTTAAAAATATTTTGTTTTAGTTGTAGGCAGCCACAATAGCTTGTTTTATTTCTATGTGGTGCTGAGGATTGAACCCAGGGTCTCACACAGGCTGGGCAAGCACTCTACCACTGAGCCACAACCCCAGTCCTACTACTTATGTTTTTTAACTTGAATTTTCATTTTGATACTTTGTTTTTTTGTTGTGGTTAGTATTATTGCAAAGTTTGTTATTCATAAAATATATTTCACAATATTAATATTTAGTATCATTGTGTCAGAGTTTTAATTCAAAAAAATGCAGAATAAATTATCTCAAAATATTTTAATTAATATGACAAAATGAAAATACATATGACATAATTATTTTAAATGATGACAGCTATCCTATATAGTACCATTTGTATCACAAAAATTCTTTATATACTGGTTTCTCTAGTTCAATACAATATTTGACTAAAATAATAAAAATATTTGATTGTTTTTATTACTAATATCACAAAATAGCAACTGACTCTAAATACTTTTCCTTACCTATTAAAAAATATTATCCCTTAAAATATCTTATTTTTTACTTCATACAACTTAAAACATTTATGTTTGTTTTTTATGTGATTTTATATACTTAATAGCTTTTTTCCCTCTGCATATTAAGCACCATTAGAGCAGGCATTAATCTTGCTTTAGTCACATTATATAATTGTGCTTCAGTCAGGGCTTGGCATATGAAATTTATTAGTGAATAAGTAGCTACCATTTACTAAGCTCTGACTTAGTAAAAATGTGCTTTTCAAATTAAGAAATTGAATACTCCCCCTCCCTCCACAAGAAAATAGAGGTACCTCTATCCTAATGAAAAGATAATAAAAACAATTATACGCTACATTTGCATCACATAGTTTAAAAGATAATTTAATATATATTATCTGATTTTATAATCTCAAAAACTCTGTGTAGTCAGTGAGGCCTGATATGATTTTGGGTAGTATTTCCAATAAGAAATCATTCTGTGGGTCTTGTGGTTAAAAAGTAGAAGCATTAGCATTCACACCAGAGTATTCTTCTAAGGTGCTTTCCTCCATACTCACTGCCACTATAAACAGGAAACCTGCTTAATATTAACTATTAAAAATAAATTTAATCAGTCTGACATAAAAAATCAAAGTTCCCAGTAGAGACATAAAAAGTGCTCATTATATTACCTTATAATGTGATTGAGATTATTGAAAAATTCTGAATATTTTATGCCTCTAAAAATTGATTTTTGATGTGGCAGCATGTGTCTATGGCTATTTGTTCCAGCCTATCTTCAAGTAGTAATATTATTCTGTATCTTTTATCAGACACCACAAGACATTCTCAGAGAACTTTAACCAGACAGAGAGAGAGGTTCATCATCCACAACAAAGAGGTCTATAAGTAAAATATTTTAGGATTAGGTATTTCAACACACCTTAAGTACCTACATGCCAGATATTGCAATATAGTAATGTGTATAGAATATTAAACTAAAAGATACAGTTCTTTAGGAACCTTAAAGCATAGTGAGGAGATGATAATTAAAAGTTATATAGCTAATCGAACAGCTGAACTAGTAGAGATGACACACAAAGATCAATTTTGATAAAGACAACCAAATAATATAATGAGATCAACTTAACCTGAGAGAAAAATACTTGATGGAACATATATTTGAATTGAGGAAAACTAGCCATATGATATGTGGGAAGGAACTGTGGTGGGAAATATTTGCCATGTTAAACTGTCTCCAGTTAGTATAGGATGATTATAACCCAGGGGTTTGAGAAAACATTAAACAGGTCCTACATAAAGCAAATCAGATTGTGGTGCATCACTTAAAATAACAAGAGCTCAGGTTAAATTACTATAGTTAATAGGGCATGCATGGAAGCTTGGAGACCTGTTAAGTGTTCATAGAGTTATTGTCTAAAGAAAAGAGGGTTTAAAAATTGGGAGAAACTGCACAAATTGGAGATAGAGTTTGGAGTTAGAAATGCAATAACTTGATCACAAATAGGATATAGGAAGTCAGAGAAACTGAGTAATTAAAGAGAACTCACAGGGTTTGGCTGCAGTAACTGAATGTGAGACCATTATCTATTATTGTACATAAGTTATTAGATAGTTTTTGTATATTATTTGTAATGTTTTAGGTGGGAGGGAGAAAGAAATAAGGAAGAAAGTTGAAGGAGAAAGAGACAATCAAGAAGGGAGATGTGAAACAGGAAGAATAAAGATGGAAGAAAAAGTGTCAAATACCAGAAATCAAACATGCTGAGAAAACAGGAATGGAATTCAGTGCATGTCTAGGGGAATAGGTCTTTGTTATCAGAAGATATCTTTGTTTTGTTACAGCAGGAAGAGAGATGAAGAAATTGGAGTACATAGGTTAGTGGTTTTTGCTTTCAAAAAAATAAAAGTATTCTCCAGCTGATGGCTTCTATTTTCTCAAAAAGTTGAGAACTATCTTCTAAACCGAGAGTGCAGATTGAAAGTAGTTGTAAGAAAATTGAAGAAAGAAAAGATATGAAATCAATAGTAGTACAGGGTATGAAAGCAATCCTTTTAGAAAAAATGAAATAAAAATTTGACAATGTTGAATGCCATTTTGAAATCCTGGATTTTAAGTAAAACAAGTTACTAAAAGTATAACATCTTTTCTATAATCATGGACATTTCTGGTTCAAAATTGCCCTTTGAGGACATTTGGTTTCATCTAATATTAGGGATTCCCCCATCTCAAGCATTTCAAAAAGCTTAAAAGCTGTTAGTCCTCTTGGAATTCCCAATTTGGCAAACAACTTTACATATTATCACATTATAATCTATCAGTTCTTCTTTACTACTTGTGTATAAAATTAAAAGTTTTTATTCCTTTTGTAGGAAAAGGGAAAAGACACTTTCGAGAAACTCTTTGTCTTTCAAATGAATAACTTTTAATAGTTTAAACCTCATTAATTCTATTGCAACATGTTTTTTCAGACAGTCTTATGTATTTTATTTCCTATTATCTAAATCCAAGTTCACTTTCCTTAACCTCTTGCCTGGGAAACTTCTTTTTTCAGAAAGAATAGCTTAATTGATGCTGTAGCAAATAGACTTAAAAGTCTTCAAGAGGAGAAGAGTTTGAATCAATGAAAGCTTTTTCTTGCAGTATGTATCAACAGAGGTCAGCAAAGTGACTCTGTCCATTTCAGTTCCTCAAGGTCTCAAGCTGATTGAGACTCCAGCAGCAATGTTGGAAACACTAAAATTATCTATCAACGGACCTTTCTTTCTGTTTTAATTCCTCCACTTACTTAGGTGGGCTTAGAGTGGAAAGTACATAAGAATGTGTAGCTCAAAAGCCCCAAATTTCCTACTCGCTTTCTAGAGTGAATGGACTAAACTGAGTGGTTAAGAGATCTCCCTTAGAGAAAAGACTTCAAAAGTCATATTGTTTGTGAATATCAAATGGGTTACCCGGAAATTCTATCGGGGCATTTATATGTTTTGTTCTCTCCCAGATTAGGGGTAGGCTGGCTTTACAACCAAAAAAAAAACCCAAAAACATTTTTTTCAGATTTGTACAATTCCATATAATTAGAGAAGTTTCTTAATTGATTTTTCCTGATATCAGAACCTCAGATAAATTACAATCTTCACATTTGGCCAGTACATTCTTTTCTAACCTTGAGTAAATCATAACACTAATCTCAGTAAGTCATTACAACCTGGAGTAACTCTAGGAAATTACATTTACTTCCTGATTTTTCTGGAACTAAGTAGAAGAGTATTTCTTCAATTAGATATTGATGACATACATGGTATTTAAATTGAAAAATATAGAATTCCCTTTCAGATCTCAAACAAAATCCCTTGTGTATTATACAAAAGAGGGTTTATAAATTTAAATATTTAATACCAAGGCATCCTGGTCAATTATATAAGCAACTTAGGTCAGACAGTCTGGTATACATTTTGCGGGGAGAAGTAGTAGAATATATTACAAAACAGATGTCACACAAACTTTCAAAATGATGGTCTGCATGGTGGCAGAAAAACATATTTTTCATTTGTTTGAAAATCATTATAATAAAAATATGCAACCAATTCTTATAGTATACGATACTTTTTAGCTTTTACATCTACTAACTGTTCACTCACAAAAATAAAAATAAAGTAGAATGCATGTTTCTGTGGCTATTTTCTGCATAATATAAAAATGGAAATCTACAAAAAGAGATTCACGTTTTTATTTCCTTTAGTTTGCCAAAATAGCAGAGTAACATACAAAAAATTCCATGTTCCTTGAAAGTCAATTAATTCTTAAAATCACCTATAACTCAGACATATTAATTCAACAGTTATCAGGGTTTTACTACAGAGAAAAATCTTCCCTATAGTACCACTTCCTTATAGTATGTGAGAGTTATCTTCAATAAAACCAGTAATTTCAGTGGATGAGATATGCAACTACTGTGAATATAACTTGCATCTTCTATAAGAGAAGATTGGTGGTAAATTATAGAATTGACCACAGTTCATTTTTAATTTACTGGGTTATATGTAAATAATTGAGTGTATTTTAATTAAATTATTATACTATAAATTATCATGTAACTCAGAATTTTGCTTGGTTTTAGGATCAGATGTCATAATTTGAGATCCAAGATAATTTAATATGCCATTCTCAATAAAATTGTGGTTGTTCCTATCAGAAGTTGAAGTTCTCTGAAACTTTTCAATTAACACTGTTAATGATAGAGCAGAAGGCAGTATTGGTGAGAATGAATTGAAAAACTCTTCCCTCTGGCTTATCTTTGTTCTCTGATTCACTGCTGTACTACTGCCTGTAAAACTTCATGTAATTTCATGAAAAGGAGTACAATATAACAACTAAAGTTCCTTAAGCAAGGACTAAGTCTCAGTCAAAAATTGTAAAGAGAAGTTTCTTCACAAAACAGATTATATAATTGCTGTAAATGACATTTGAATTCTGAAGTTGAATCATTCAAAGGCATTAGAAAATTAGTTTTCCATAAATTGTTGGTATCCCAGCTAACATACATACATAAAAACATGAATATTTAACATAGATATACATATATTTATGCTTTTTTTTTGCGGTGCTAGGGATTGAACCCAGGGCCTTGTACTTGTGAGGCAAGCACTCTACCAACTGAGCTATATCCCCAGCCCTATATTTATGCTTATTATATATAAATTCTATAATTCTATATATTATATATAAATATAGATTCTTTCATGTCAAGGAGGATGATTTGAGCTCCACCACAAAACACCACGTAAAACATTTCTAAAACACATTTGAAATATGATAATTTATGATAAAGTTGGAGTAATTTAATACATAATTCCTAGGGAATCTTTGGTTGAATAATTAGGATAGCTTTAAATTAATTTCTACTAAATCAACTCTTTACTCTTTGAATAAATTTACAAGAACTTAAATGTATGTGTGTACATTCATAGGCAAATACAGTACATTACTGTATATTAAGTTTTCTGTTCATCCTTTTTAATTGTGTGTTTTAACAACTCTTTAAATCTTGATAAGCTGGTAAAGGGAAAGTAAAGTTAGATTTGTTGTGTCAGAGGTTTAAAACATACCTACTGATGAAGTATAATAACAAATGCATTTTATAATTGAAAAAGTCTTCCTCAACAGTTTTCTCCATTTTTATTGTCTTCATCAGAGACTATGATATAGAAGATCACCATGATTTATTTAAAAATGTGAAGGTCAGAACACAAAGTGAGGTTTTAAGACAAAGCATGCTTCGATTATTAAAGATCAGTGCCAAGTTCTAAAGGTGATATATATTATTTTCTCTACTATTCGATTAAAGCATCTCTATCTTGTAGCATGTCTTTAAAATGGTTCATGGTGGCATGAATTGTAGCAAATTTCTCCATGGTCAATACCATTTTTCAATAAATTTCTAGATGTTAATTTAAAGTTCTGAGTAATCTCTATCTGCTATGGATTACCCAATGTCATAATAAAATTCCTTAACATATAGACGGTACTGATTCATAATGGTTAGACTTCACAATTTTTTGACTTTACAATTTTCTGAAGGCAATACAAATTCAATAGAAACCCTGCTTTGAATTCTGATCATTTCCTGGGCAATCCATATGTGATCCTATACTCTGTCATGTGCCAGGCTGCAGGATCCCCCTGCAGTTGACTCTCAGTCAACTACCTAATCATTTGGGTAGACAACACTTTACACTGTGCTGTGTTGCTAAGCTTTGATTTCTGTAGCTTAGGTGTATTAAATGTATTTTTAGCTTACCATGTTTTCAATGTAGGATGAGTTTACAAGGAGGAAACTGTATTGTAAGTCAAGAATCATACACACATTCTTTAAAGAAGGATTTGTGTTTGTGGGTCAGTCTTTCTGATATTTTGAATGGAAAAACTCTTTGCTTGTCTGTCTTTATGTCTCTCAGGGGAAAATGAATAATTTAGATATCTAACATTAGCCAGGGGAGCTAAGTAATTGAATCCAAACTGTACTTCAGGCCAAGGTGGTGATTAATTTCTGGAGGAATTCACACTGAAGTTTTGGTGCTGCTGCATTATGACACACACAATATAAATATTTGTATAGATAGCATTAAATTAAAAATGTAAATGTGATCATGAGTATTGAAAAAACAAATATTTTACATATGCCTAAAGCAGGTTAAGATAGGGTGAAAGAGGAAACAGAACATAGAATAAATAATATTTTCAAGTTATTAAAGAAGAAACTACAAAGTAAATCTATAAATGTTGCAATCACATTTCCATACTTTGTCTTAATTTTAGAATGAAAATAGATATTTGCTTGCATTTATGAATTAAAACCTATTTCACATATGTACACTATAATCTGAGAAAAAAAGCATTTAACAGCATGTAACTAAAACATTAAGTGGCTAATAGGCAATGAGAAAGAAGATTAAAAGCAGTCAATTGGAGGTATAAAAAGTATATCAAGAGTGTAAATTAGATATGCAGAGAAAACTTTTTGAATTTAGTTTAGCATCTGGTCGAAGTTGTAGCTAAATGTTTAAAGATGGCAAACACTTTTGAAGAGAAAAAAAAAAAGTTTATTTGAAATGAGAGAAACAGCCCAAAGGCTGAGAATCATCTATTATTTAGCTGGGGTTTTAAGTGTGTCCTTATTGCTAACAAACATATTGTGTTGTTGGAATTTTCATCCTTAGTGAGGTACAAGTCTGATTCTAATGGGGCTTTATCCCTGCTCAAAATTTTTGTTCTAGTTATCATTTTTGCTTTAGGAGAATGATTCTGATTTTCAACCCAAGTTGAAAAGAAACATTTGAGTATATCATGGTCAGTAAGAAAAGCATAGGAAAACCACTGTTCTATTATCAGTTCATCTACTACCTTACCAGGTGATCTTGGGGAAGCCAACTGGATTTCTCTGAACCTGTTTTCTATTTTCATAAAATGAAGGTAATGTTCTCTTTTCAGCTCACTTCAAAGAACCATTTCAGAAGCAAATGAGCTGATGGAACATGAACAACTTCTGTAAACTGGAAACTGTTCAATAAATAAAAACTATTATCTTATGCCAACTAAAGTTGAACCAGAAGGTGGAAGGGCTTCCATGGTGCTATGGAACCAACCAGAGATTGATTGAAGTTCCATTACTGGGCTGCTTGATAGTGTCAGTTCCAGTTTATATGATTATTTCAAGATCTGCTCATTTACCACACTGCTGCCCCAGAGAGTCAACTTCAATATGTACTTTGAATACCATCAGATATTTTTAGAAAATGAAATCTTTAAGGATTTTCTTTCCCTGAAAATATGATAAATTCCAACTTTCTCTGTCATGTACAAAGAAAATTAATTAATAAAAATCAATCCTGAGTCCAAAACTCAAATTTACACCCAGTGTACCAGTTGCCCAAATTCTGGACAGTCTAAACATATGCTTAAGTGAACACAACTTAATTCAAATTACTTTTAGAATTTGTTCATGGGTTATTTTCCCTAGGAACTTTATAAAAGGATGATGATTTCAATCTTATTTTTTGGAAAGTGACAAGAGTTGGTATATGCAATAGGCCTTAGAAATTATAATTTGTAAAGATACAATCTGTGAAAAAGATGAGTTATGCCTACAAAGTAAGACTGTGTCTAGGTATATTATCTGGTTTAACTAAAACTATTAAGTACCAAGTACCAATCTTCAGGTTAAATCTAGAAATTTAGAGATGACTAAGATTCATTTTGTTACATTAGAGAGTAATTACCTATTTATAACACAAAGTACATCTTGAGCTCCTGTATCTGGAATCCTATTTAAATTGGGACCTCTCTGTTTCTTCTTTTAAAAATTATGATTTTACTGATATATGCCTTTCTTTCATCACAAGGTTATCATAAGAATAAAAAAATCACAGAAAGTGAATAGGTTTACCTTACTTTTTAATTTGTAAGGTATTCAAGTTCTATTCTGAGTCAATCAAATGTCTTGGCTACAGAATTTAGTTGGATTCACAAATTTAGTGAATTTTCATAGTGTTAACAATTTTATTTGCCTTATCAATGAAAGTTGTATACCAATATCAATAAAATGCTGTTATTTTCTCCTTCCTTATTTATTAAAGGGTCTATTCCTTTTAATCACATAGTATTCAACTTTTGCTAACAATAATTTGTAATTAGTTTCCAGTGGTTTTAGTCAAATGAATTAACATACACAGGCAGTTTCTATTAATTATACTCTCAAGCCTTGTCTATTGAAACTGCTTTAAAATGTAAGGTTTGTAATGAACATATGAGCCATGTGTTTTCAGGCTGGGAGGAAAGGGTGACTTCCTAATTAGAACCAAAGAGGAGGAAACATAGAAAGTACTATTTTGCTTTTATACAAAGTTTCAAAAGAAAATTTAGAAAGTGGTTATATAATATATGAACAGAAGAATCCTCTGACCTTCAAGTTTGGCTATCATCATCACAGAGTTAAAGGAAAAAAAAAAAAAAAAACAATGTTAGAATGGAAATTGTGTATGAATACTGTTCTTGGAAATTTTTACTCAATGCAGACTTCTGGTGTGCCAAATGATTCTTGTTTTATTACAATTTCTGTCAAATTATACGTCCCCAATCCTGAAAGAGCCCTCAGGCTAATCTATAAGACTTTCTTAAATTCCACAAGAAGGGCTCTGCTGAGGAGCTAGTCCAGACTCTGTTTATAACCAGCTCTGAGGCAGATGTTACCTCACTTATGGGGAAGTCATTCTCTTCCTCCTGCTGTCAGTGGGGGTGGGGTGAGATGGGAAGGGGGGAGGCTGACAGGTGACAAATGTTTTATGTTAAACTGTTTTGAATCTAAGTTCTGACTACTGAAATCTTCCTTCATATACTACCACTATGAAAGAGTGTGTGTGTGTGTGTGTGTGTGTGTGTGTGTGTGTGCGTGTGTACCAGAACAGTAATTTGTTCTTAATGAATAAGCAGGAACACACAGTGACACTGATGATTAAAATGTAGAAATTTATTTTGCTTATATAAACACTACTTTATTGACAATCCAAATAGATTGCCTCATGTAGCCATTACTGAATCAGAAAATTACTTAGTTCAGCAGTAAAATCAACTATAAGAACAATACCATTTTGTCTTAAGGCTAAACTGCATCTGGGGATATGGATAAGCGTGTAATGAGAAAAGAAAAACTTACTTTTTTCATCCCGACTTTATATGAGTTAGAGACACACAGATTCAATTAATCCAGGATTCTTATTTTGGTATATGAGATAAAAGAGAGTATTGCCCAACAAAAGTGGAGGGTATTTTTTTTTTCTATTCAATTTTCATTTGAAAGAATATATTGAAATTCTCTTTATTTACTATGTGCCAGTTATTCTTTTATGTGGTCTCACATGTCATTGGATCATAATTTGATTATGCGTCCCATGTATAAACATTATAATGTCAACTTGCAAATGAAGGAAGTGAAGTATATTCATTCACTGATTCAACAAACATTAATAAAAATTTCTAGAATATGTTAGGCCTTGCTCTGAATACTGGTGTGTACTACAGAGAAAAAATACAGCAATTCTGTTTTTTATGAGCTTTCCTTCCTAATGAGAGAAGCTACATCCTCCAAGGGGAGCTTAGATAGCGAATGAAACTCCCCAGGGTTACACAGGTGATAAGAGAGCTGGAATTCAAGTCTAAGCCTTTTTTCTCACAGTTCACTGCAGCTTTCATAATATGGTACTAACGTTTATGCCAGAAAAATGCATTGCTCTTCAGGTTTCCCAGGTTTGCTGGACCAGATATCATCTCTTAGTTTCCATCTTGTTTCAGTCATCCATTTGCACTACAATAGTCATATTATTAATGTTTCCTTTCTCTGGGGGAAATAGAGATCTTAGTCAAAATTGGGAGAAAGTTAAAAAAAAATCTGGAAGTGCCAAAATACAATGAAAAGTCTAATACAAATGAAAGAAAGAAACCCAAAAGATAAAATCACAAGTTCCTGTCACACAAAGCATTAGTTAGGGTTAAAGTGGATTAATAGTATATATAGGAAGAATATCAGTACTGCTCATATCAGGGATAATATTGATCTCATAGCCTGTAAATATTCATTTGGCTAAATGGTCAGATGTTTTAATAATAATCAATTATGCATTCATTACAGATATGGCTTTTATGAACATCAATAAGAGATGACTTCCCAAGGCTAGGGACAATTTTAAAGTCAAGGAAAATGTCTCAAGAAAATAAATAAAATAAGAAAAATTTACTCCAGAGCTTTCTTGCCAGGTGGATAAGAATTCCTCCCAAGGCACACTAGAAAATTGAATTGCAGGAAGGTTAAACCACATTGCAACCCAAACCACATAATGAGACAAGTAGCAGAACTCGAATTACTGAATAGTCACACTCCACTTTAATCACTGGACAGAAATCCATATGGTTTACACATGTGAGTTACTCGGTTCTGGTTAGAATGCTCATCATTATAAGACAGTGGGGAAGCTCCAAGTTTTAGTGTCTAAAGTATACTCACTGTCTACTTCCTTCCCCTTTTACCTTCTTAATTAAGATTTAGCAGGAATTTCATAGTATATGAAGGTCTAGCTCCTATACTTACTGTTTTGTCTTTTGTTTTCCCTGTTACTTTTAATTTTTTTTTTTAATTTTTTTTTTTTTTTTTATCCATCCTTGTTCTTATTGGCATGGACTAATTCCTTCAAGTCTTTGAGTACATCTTAAACTGAAGGAACATAGGGAGGCATCCATTATTTTGTCACCAATCCAAGAGTAGTCTAGCAAGAACTCTAACAAGGTACTACACCCAACAGCTCATTCACATTAGAAAACATTCTTGTGTTGTAAAAACTAAAATGTGCTATTGTGAAAGCAAGGATAACTTCTTATTCATTCCAGGATGTTTACCTTAACTTAGAGTCCTTGTTAATGCCCAAGTTTTAGGGAGCTTTCCTAGGGGCCTTCTAATAGCACATATGGAGTCTGTTAGTGACCATATTACCATGCAAACATGGTTCTGGATCTGTCTGGCTGTGTACTTTAACACCAATGTGGATCATTGTAATTATTTAGAGTATTTAATCAAGTTATTTCTCCTTGATCCTCACACTTCTAATAATCTACCATGTTGAAATTAATGTTTATTTTGGTATTGATTAGGTAGAAATTAGTGCTATGAATATTTTTGTACAAAACATAAACCAGTGTGAATGTATTCTGCAGTTTAAAAATCATGTAGTGTATGCATAATTCCAAGTGCCCTGGTATAAGTTAGGTCACATTTGTAAGGTCATCCATGTCTTGTAGGCTAGTTTCATGGATCAGTAGGTGTGAGAGAGCCCTCACATAATTTGAAGTTAGACATCTCCCTGGGGAACAGATGTGAAAAATTGTGGATTAATGAGATACTTTGGTATGTGCAACTGTGTACTTCTGTGCCATGTATATTTTATTGTTTATTAACTGATGATGAAATTCTAAATAAGACAACCATTTGGGGCTATACTTATGGTATGAATACAATAAGTTTTTTCCAAACTTTCATTTAATCCCTGATAAATAATAATTACTGAATAAAAGCTCACTGCTATTATAATTAATGTTATATGCCATATTAGTTTCCTAGGACTACTGTAACTAATTACCACAAACTGGGTCCTTTAAAACAACTGAAATCCATTATCACCTAGTTATGGAGGCAAGACATCAAAAATCAAGGTGTTTAAATGGCAATACACCCTCTGAAGTCTCTTTTTTGTCCTGTAAGATTTGCTGACAATTTTTGACATTCCTTGGCTTGTGACAGCATAAATCCAATCTTTGATTCCATATTTACATGGACTTCTCCCCAGTGTCTAAGCTAGATGTCCAAATTTCCTCCTTCTCAGATGGATACCAGTCATATGAACACCCACCTAATTCAGTATGACCTCCTCTTAAACATCTGCAAAACTCACTTTCTAAATAAGATCATATTCACAGTTGATGGAGAACATGAATTTGGGGGGAGAACTACTATTCAACCCAGTACATATACAAAGTTGTATAATTATTTAGTGTTTAATGATTTCAAAAATAGGACAATAAGTTAATGAAGTATTTGCTAGCAAAGATCTATAAAATCTGAATAGTCATTATTATCCATGTATACATTATGAGATATACTATACAATATAGTTGCAAATCTGCAAATATTATTCCTTTTTTCTTTAAAATTTCCGTACAACCTATTTATATCTCTCTCAAGAATAATCAGTTTTTCAGTCATATGAATTTGTGATGCAAAATGTTATTACTCAACTTGCTTTTTTATGTAATTCAAAAGCCAAGACACTGAATTTCTTTATTAATAAATGAACTACTTTACTGAATTTGCACATTTCCAAAGTACTACTTTATGAATTCAAAAAATAAGACATTGAAGAATTTTTCAAGCAGATGTTGATATTTTCTTACCTAGTTTTCTACTCTATTTCTCCCTTCTTGAGACAGTAGGCATGGACAGTAATTCATTATGTTGCCTTTACATTTTTCTCTATGATTACAAAATCTCTTGAATAGATTTCATTTGCTTTTTAAAAATGAATCAATATGGACATATAACTTTGCAAGTCACTTTTTCCTGTACATAATACAAATGGTCAAGTTGATACATGTAAATCTTATTTCATTTTTTTTCACTAATAAGTGATTTTTTTAATTTTGATTTTTCCTATGGTCATATTCTTTGCTTAGTTATTTTTTTATTATTTTTACAGACTTCATTTTGATTCATTGTACACAAATGGGGTACATTTTTCATTTCTATGGTTGTGCACAATGTAGATTCACACCATTCATGTAATCATACATGTACATAGGGTAATGATGTCTGTCTCATTCCACCGTTTTTCATACCCCCATCCCCTCCTCCCTCTCATTTCCCTCTATATAATCTAAAGTTCCTCCATTTTCCCTCACCCCTACCCCACAGCCCCCATTACATATCATCATCCACTTATGAGGGAAAACATTTGGCCTTTGGGTTTTTGGGATAGCTATCAATTATACCATAGAGTTTATGTATGTAGTAGATTTCCTAGTATAAATGAATTAACTAATTAATGAATATTCAAGTTGCTTTTGGTTTTATTTTGTTTTTTGGTACCAGGGATTGAACCCAGGAATGCACCACTGGGTTAAAACACTGAGTCATGTCCCCAGCCTTTTTTTTTTTTTTTTTTTTTTTTTTTTTTTTTTTTTTTAATTCTGAAGCAGGGTCTCAATAATTTGCTTAGGACCTCACTAAATTGCTGAGGCTGGCCTTGAACTTGCAGTATAGCTGCTGGGATTACGGGAATGCACCACCATGCCTGGTTCAAGTTGTTTTTAAATTTTCTTTTACCAGTAAAAATTGACAAAACTATTGCAACACAGATTATTTACATGATATTTTTTAACCAATATGCAACCCCACATACACATATTCTAAATTTTAGTAGATTGTCAGATAATTTCCTCGAAACTAGAAATTCTGAACCATTTTTGCCAACCTCTAAGAATCAATTTCATCTTCAGAAAATAAAGAATATACAAAAAGTACTTTTAACCTTCCAAAGAAGTTCTGTCATATTGTTGGAATATGTACATAATTTCTGAACATAGCTGATTTGAACAGTATGCAGCTATATTAATGTCTAATATCTTTATAACAAAAATGAATGTATTTTTCTGAGCAGTATAATTAAGATATTCTGAATTGAATATCCAATCACATTGTGAATTCCTTCAAAGTTGTGGCAATTTTTGTCCATTATTGTCTCCTCTACTTAATATAGTAATCATTTGCATTAAATATTCAAAAATATTTGAAGATAAGGTTAATATTCATGTTGTTCTTCTCCAATATTCTGTTATTCAAACTTTATTGCACATTAGTCTGGATCCTATGTCCCACATAATAACAACTTTTTTAAAAAGGCTTTAGCAATTCTCACCAAATTAATGGTTACATCTCTAGTTCCTACTTACCGTTCCACCTAGCTACTTAACTCCTTCTGGAAACATCCTGCTTTCACGGTTTCTTTGGCACCTCTCATATTGCCACCTAATTTCCCACTTTTTTGTCTTTTTTGTTAGTTGCTCTTTTCTATAGAAAGTCAGTTTGTTCCTCTGGTCTTGGAACTTAAGCATTTCTTTTTTCTCTTCTTTTTTTTTTTTTTTTAATATATTTTTGAAGTCATCGATGGATCTTTATTTTATTTATTTATAAGCAGGGCTGAGAATCGAACCCAGGGCCTCATGCATGCTAGGCAAGCACTCTACCACTGAGCTACAAGCCCAGCACACAGTATTTCTTTTTTCTACACTGTGTGCCTAGAGTACACCCATGATGTGGAATTAAACATGACTACATTATATATGGTGATGGTACTCAATAAGTTTTCCCCATTGTACTGAGATAGACTATGGAACAAAGCATGGCGCCATGAATCGAACCTAACAGAAATAAAATCTTAATACTCCTCTTTCATGTTTCTTTATAATTAGACACAAAGTTATTGTTGAAGATCCTGGATCACATTCAAGTGCCAGACAAAATGAAAAGAAGAGTCCGTAGGTGGTGTGACCATGCAAGTTATTGTCCAAGTTGAGACAATATTAAAAGCAAGAAGGGAAACATTCATAATTAAGGCTAAAATCAGACTTACCTTTCCCATACAAGTCAGGAAACAGCCTTCCTAGTGCTAGAGAAAAGGGCAGGTGTCAACTGGCATCGCTCTTTTAAAGCTTTCCCAAAATGTTCACCCAGCAGCTTCTGAATATAACCATTGGTAAAAATGGTAGTTTTGCATGACCACTTCTCACTTTAATAGCAATAATAGTAGTTCCTTTGTTCTAATTGGATATGCTTTTTAAAATTTGGGTAAACTGCAACAAAATAAGTTCTGATAGAAAGAATAGAAGACTGGAGAATAGGGAGCTTCATAATAGTACTTTTTATAAGTACAGACATATTTCATTTCTTCATTATGGTGTCTCATGATTCTAAAATTCAATGTGTTAAAATGGCGACTTTTTCCCCTTTCTTACAGACCCGACCCCACATAAACTCTTGTGCTATTCAGTAAGCATAATGAATAATATATACTCAGTCATATAGCTTGAAAATCTAGCAATCATCTAAGATCCTTTCCATTGGTTTCCACACCTAATTTGTCAGCAAATTCTGTTGACTCTTCAAGATTCTGCTTGAATATGAGGTTCTGTCTCTATTAGTTATCTCCTTAAAGCAAGTCACCCCATCTTTTTGCCCAGCTCATTAAACCAAAAGATTAATTGGTCTTCCTGTTCCCACTGCTTCCTCTAAGTCCTACTCTGCATCTTCTCAAAAGCACAAGTGATCTTTACATATGTGATCACAATATTTCTCTTCTTAAAGCATTTTGATAACTTTCTATTAACCCTAGAATAAAATCCAAAGTCTGCAATGCATCTACTTTATACAATGCATTGTTCAATTATCCTTTCTGTCAACTTTCTTTTGATTTTTCATTGTTCCTTAAGAAAAACTTTAATTATTTTTTCTGTATTATTCTCCTCTTATGTTTGTCTTCCCTCTAGGATATTATATATTTTAGGCATAAAATCTGTTACCTTTACCCTTGTACCCCAGCATTTCCCATGGTGTACAGCAAAGAGCAGGCGTCAATAAAGATTTGTTAAATGAATGAATAAATCTCCTAGCCATCATAAAAGCAAACAAGGGATCACTTATCTCAAAATAGAACCAAAAGCGTGTAGAAATTCTTTCCATGTTACTAGAAAAATAAAGCTGAGAAGTGATATCAATAACATTTTCCCCAAAATCTATCCAAAGTTCCCTTACAACTGCTTCTTTAACAGCTAGAATGGACCACAGTTTTCCCTCTTTTCTTTAAACATCAGGAGAACATCATTAATGTTTAATATTTGAGTGCAGGCCAAGGTTTCTGTTTGTAAGTCTCAGGGGGAAAGAATTTTGATAATTGAATGATTTCCGGCAGGGAAGCACATTCCCAAATCCACATGCACTCATGTCTGTCCCAGTCTCCACTGCCAAGACGCTTATTTATTCTGTGTCTGGGGCTTTCTAGTTTAAATAAGTCCTTCTGCCTCATTACTGTGTCCACTTGTATTTGGTGTACCAATTATTTTCTCATTGATTCCATGCCATGGTGTGTTACTTGAGGAGTATGTCTTGCAGCTCACATAAGTTCCAAGGTGTCTGTGAGCATTGTAGCACAGAGTATTAAATAATTTTTCTTGTTGTGGACTCAAGCTTAAAATAAGATTTTAGGCTATTTATGATCAGCAGCTGAAAAGCTTCTGTCGTCAGCAAAATTCCAAATAGCAAAAACACATTGAGAAGACTCCATTATTGCTTATTCTTGTTTCACTGCCTTAAAAATTGTTTATTTTGTGTTGTTTAAACAGGGTTCCGTTAGTAAATATACTTGCCTCGATACTTTTTCAAATGCAACCATTGCCAAGTCCTATATTTCTTTGTTCCAAATACACTGACTTTTCCTTTCTTCTTAAATCTTTCAAGCCATCTGAAAAAGTTGCAGTTAATAAGCTGCCATTGATGATTCTGGTATGGGTTTCGGCAGTTGAATATTTTACAGTGTGTGCGCCTTGGAACAATTTAACTGATGGTACATAAGAAGAAAACGATGCCATCATTATAATATTTTAAAAATATTGTGTTTATGGTTGTTGCAAAACCTAAACAGAAGCCTTAATGTTTTATCAAAACTTTTATGCAGTAATGAAACATGCAAGATCCACAGAGCATTAGAGGAAAGGAAGATGAAATGAGCTGAGGGTCACCAAAAAGTAATGACCATTATAACAACTTACATTTATTTAGTACTTGCTTTATGCCAGACACTATTCTGAGTACACGACGTGGACTAAGTAGTTTAATTCTCATAATACTCTATGGATTCTAGTTATATGAGGGAAGTTGTTATTATCCTTATTTTACACATGAGGAAGTAAAGCATGAAGGATATAAGCGATAGCCCAAAATCAAACCAATCATAAGGGACAAAGGCAGGCTTTGAATGCAGACACGGTAGCTCATGAGCTGCCCACTGCAGATCTCGGGAGTAGAAGAGTTGTGTACTAAACTGCTTTCTGATTAAGACAATGGAGAAGCTGTTAGTAGAAATACATTCTGTTCCAAGACACCCAGTGGATGCCTGGAACCTCTCATGGTATCCAAGTACTATAAACTAGCACTGCAGTACCACAATAGCACATCTGCAAATCCAGATGGCTGCTAAGCAACTAAAAAGCAGGGAGCACATACAGTGTGGATAAGCAGACAAAGGGGTGATCCTTGTCCTAGATGGGAAGGAGCAAGTGGAAGAGCACAAGCACAGCTTAAAACTTGTAAATTTGAAACTTATCTGTAGAACTTTCCACTTAATATTTTCAGACTGCAATTTACTGCAGATAACTGAAATCTTGGAAGGAGAAACTATGGATAAAGTGGGGACTACTGTGCTTTTGAGCAGACTTTCCTACCAGAATGATACATCACTACAAGTCTCTTTAGTATTCACCAGCAAAAACCAAATACTTGCAATAAACAACATTTATTTATATTGTTATTTGGACATCAAGATTGTTCAAGTTTAGTCACCAGCTCTACAACTGATGAGCCATATAATCTCAGTTTGTCTCCCTTTTCTCACCTGTAATTTGGGATAATTTAAAGCCTACCTCACAGGATGGTTTTGAAAGTTAAAAGCCTTTGTACACACAGAAGCACAGAAGACTGAACAGCCCAGCATAAAGTTACGTTCAAATTGTACCGTTACTTCTAAGGATTTCGTTCATCAGTTGAAAACTTCAAAGCATCACAAATCGTTACTTTAATCATCAGCTTTAAAAGAGTATAGTGCATATCCTTTAAATATCAGGTATCAGAGAGAAAATTAAACTACACAGTTTATTTTCACCCATCACTGGGCTTCACTCAGCCTAGGACCAACTAAGTCAGAGAAACACTCAGACCCACTAACAGGGAAAACATGTAAGATGTAATTTCTAATGGAATTGCAGTTCTGTGAGTCTGTCTGTATTCTGTGGGGAACATATTAGTAATAAAATGTAAGATTCTTTCATTATTGTTTCAGTCAATTTAGGATAAACTCTTCACATTCAGTTTTGACTCTGTGTAGGTTACTTGTCATTAGGCATGATAAAGCACTTCCCCCAAGGTCTCCGGTGAAAGGAACTGGCAGTTTTCCTAATGACTCTTCCTTTGTCTCATGTACCTTCCATATTGTACCTTTGCCTTTTCCTTTTGCATTTTTTTTTTTTTTTTTTTTCTTGGCTGGAGTCATGACCTATTTTTTTACTTCATTTTTCTGTGTAATAACTTTCTCAGGGTTCGTACTCCCTCACTACTCCACCCCCATATAATGAAAGACCTCAAAGCTGGCCATCTGATTGCCTAATCATCTCAGAGACCAGGTTTGCTGAAAGTCTCCAACACTCAGGTGAATGAATGTATAAAGGGGAATCAGGAAGGACACAGATGTCTGGCTTCACAGTTTTAAGCTACACTCACATAATCCTAGCATAATTTTAAAGGATCCTTTACAAATTCTATATGAAGTACAAACTCAAAAGAATATGTAGATGCCTCCCAGTAGTTTTCAATGTGAAAATATTTTGTTTGAAATTCAGTACTAAAGAGTATCTGGAGTTAATAAAAAGAAAAATTTATTCTGTCCAGATGAATGAATTTAAAACCAAATTTTCTTACTGAAGAATAACAGACTATATGATCCTTTGGAAGCAATGCTAAATAGATTCAATGGTTTTAAAAATATATATGTTATGACTAGATAAATTTTCTTGCATATTAAACATTTAAGCAGTAAACCAAAATTCAAACATTTTTTCATATGATAGGTAATTTAAAATTCACTTGGATGAACAGATTTCTTGATATTCCTTTATGCCTTTTATAGTTTGTTATAACTAGACTGTTAGAGTTGTTAACATTCTGTTTCAGAATGCTCTTGTGTCTTAAGAATATGAGGAAAAGAAAAAGAAACAAAGTATAATTGAAAGAGAAAACAGAAAATAGCCCATTTTCTTGAATAATTTCTATAATATGTATGCATATATATTATGTGATTATTCAAATACAGAATACAGTAATCATTTTTAAGCCTAAGGTTTATGCTGCTTACCTTCATATATAGAATCAGAGCATAGATACCAAACTGTTTTCTTTGATCTGAGCATACACTTCTTTCTGCTTTGACCACAGGTGTACAGCCCATGGGTATAGATATGTGTTGCCAGCACAGCAAACATTTGTATCAAATACACATTTGAAAATTCTTCTTCACAAAATCTAAGCACAATAACTTCAGGGACAAATGGAGCTGATTTTGAGATAGACTTCCTGTGAGCTGAGAGTGTTTTCTAAAGACAGTATTTGAAAGGCCATCCTGAGGGTATATGTTTAAATGTGTGACTTAAAAATGGATTTTATTTACAGAGGCATCCTTTCCTTTTCAAGGGCTGTCAAAGTGAAATTTTCCTTGGCACCTTCTTTCACTTATTTTTTTCATTACATAAAATTCATCAAGTGCCTGTGTGAGTGTATTTGGTTCAACCATTGAGAAGGAGCAGTCAGAGGGAAAGTGGGAGGTAGTCAAGTAACCTATACAAGTTTTTTTATGTAGTACAGCCAGTGCTGTAATAGGGAACTAAACCAAGAAGAAAACATATAACAGGTAAATCACAGTGGAGTCTGATAAACATGGGTTCAAATCCTCTCTTGGACATGACTGGTCTCAGATTTTTAGGAGAACTAAAAGAAACATTGAGTGTTAGGTGCCTGAGACCTTGTGGACACTCAGTGCATGGAAGCTATTATTCTCAGCATTATGGGAACACTGAAATGGGCAAACATCATTGTTTCCTTTTGATAGGAAAACTTCTCACTTGTTGACCAGATTTAGAAAACCAGTAAAAATGAAAGTGTAGATCAAAAGAAGAATTACACAGAGTAAAAGGAAGGATGAAGCAGTTTGTAAATTTGGATGGAGTTCAAAGCCTCCCTCCATCCCTGTATAGTGCCCCTACTGCACCTCATTCATCCCCTTTGTCTGCACCTATCTTCTTATGCATGAAAATTTCTGTGTATGGTGGTAACTTTCCATGAACTTAAGTGTTTCTTCAGAGGAAAGAACACACACCATCCATTCATCCTTATGCTCTCTTGCTCTCTAGCAGGTACCCAGTAACACCTATATTTGTTGAATTATAAAAAGAAATATGATAATTTTTTTTGTACTTGGGATGGAACCCAGAGCTACTTTACCATTGCGCTATATCCCCAATTTTTTTTTTTTTTTAACTTTTTATTTTAAGGCAAGTCCCACTAAGTTGATTAGGGCCTTGCTAAATTGCTGAGACTGACCTTGAACTTGCAATCATCCTACCTCAGCCTCCCCAGCTGTTTACAGTTAGATTACAGGAGTGCATCACAAAGCCTGGCAAGAAATGTGGTAAATATCTTAATCCTGAGGCTCTTTTAGAATTGTTACTTAGATGCTCTCAGTGCTTCTCACTTAGTGAAGATAACAATAAAAGTATCCTTAACTTTTAAAAAATATTTGTATTCATGAAAGTCTGGGTTTTTTTTTTTTTTAATTTTTATATTTTACATTATTTTTAAATTTTTGTGTATTTAAGATGTTTTAAAATTAAATTTAACACTAGTTTCATTTTAAATTAGTTGAGGGCATAGTCACAAGAATATTTTCTTTCATCAAGGCTAAATTAAGGTCTTACTGAAGAAGGAAATATGTACACTTGAAAGTATGTATTTAAAATAAAATTTAAAAATAATTGAATGAGCAACTAATGAATATCTTTTTTAAAACATCAAGTTTAAAACTCAAAATTGCTATCCTAACTTAATTATATAGCTAGAATAAAAATTTCCATGTTTGCAGGCAAGACCCTTAAATATTGAGTGGAGAATACAGGCCACAGCTACCTCAGCAAAGACCTGCTGTAGTAATGTCTTAAATAAGAGTTACATTTATTTTTCTTTCATAGAACAATCACACCACATCTGGTGTGGCTTCATGCATCAGAGACACAGGCTCCTTTTATCTTGCTCCTCTGCCATTATCAACACAGAACTTTTACATCTTGTTCCAACTGACTGCTGCAACTCTTACCATCATGTTTACATTCCAGTCACACAAAAGAGAAACAAATGGGGGCGAGAGCCCCAGAGTTCCCTCAAGGGAACCATACAAACCATACAAAGTTTGCACACCTTTCATTTCACATCCCAATGCCTGAATTTTCATTTTTCACCTAGCTGCAAGGGAATCTGAGAAATGTCTCTTCCATGGGGAAAAAAAAAAAACCTAAAACTCAAAGGATTACTAAAAGAATGAAAGAGAAATCAGATATTAGAAGACAGCTGGGAATGCCTTCTGCATGAGTTTAAGAGAAATTTTACATAGAATTTGCATCATTACTTTAATTCTTGCCTTTTAAACAACCCCAAACCATCATCATACTAAATTTGGAGAAAATATACATGAATCATATCAGCCTAAATATACTGGCTAGTATGTAAAAAGAGTTTAAAAATCCTATATTTAAGGCTAAACATTATCCAAAATTCTGTCCTTCATCATGAAATAGTAGTTCATAATAGCTAACAGTGAAACTTTTACTTACTTATTTAATTTTACCACATCTCTTTGAAATAGGTAACTATCATTCTCCTAGTTCTATAGATTAAAAATAAGACCAAAAAAAAAAAAAAAAGGACCATGTATATTTTTCCCATATTAAATAAAAGTGCTGGACTGGGGTTGTGGCTCAGTGGTAGAGTGCTTGCCTAGCATGTGTGAGACACTGGGTTCAATTCTCAGCACCACATAAAGTAAATGAATAAAATAAAAGTATATTAACATCTGAAAAATATTTTAATAAATGAATAAATATAAGGGCTAAGAATACTCAATACTTGCATTTTCTTACTATAGGAGGTACTGAACATGTAAATGATTAATTGGATGACTGACAACCCAAAGTTTACATAAAGGGTCGTGAATATTTAAATGATTGTTTTCCCTTGGAAGGAACCATTTTATTTCATGTTGTTTCTAGTGATCAAAACATTCCTGA
Source organism: Sciurus vulgaris (assembly GCF_902686455.1). Classification (NCBI taxonomy): domain Eukaryota; kingdom Metazoa; phylum Chordata; class Mammalia; order Rodentia; family Sciuridae; genus Sciurus; species Sciurus vulgaris. The sequence goes on along the minus strand of NC_136470.1, from coordinate 32,826,823 downwards.
CACTTCTTGTGAAGCTGTGTGTGACATAGTCCTTTGAAAATGTTTAATGATGATAAATACAGTCTTCAGAGGGTGATTTTGATTTCATTTTACGTTTGACAACAATGAGGTCATTTACAGAAAAATCTGTTGGAAGATTAAGCTTTGTAAAAAAAAAAAATGAAGTGTCTTTAAAAATAATGGGAATGTTTCTCTCATTTGGCAGATAAATTGATTATTTTTGTATAATTGTAATGTTTGGCTTAAACATAAAAATTAAGTTTATGTTTTTAAAATAAAATTCTCCATACAAATTCTCAATACAAATATTATCAAAGGCAAAAAAATTCTTTGATTTGTATTATGTAAATGTCAAACTGAAAAGTTTGACATTGTATTTCTTTCCTTAGTTTTCCAAAACAATTTTTTTTTTAATTTCAAGATCAGGAAATATGTAACACAAGCATTCATGAATCAACTGAAAGGTCAATCAGGTTTAAATATTTTAACTTATTATTCTGATAAACTATAATCATGTGTGTATGTTTATTAAACATGTTAATAATATTCATTTTCCCCTTGGACAGAAGGAAGTCCTGTCACTTGTGACCATATTAGTGTACCTGGATGAAATCACACTAAGTGAAACAAGCCAGGTACAGAAAGATAAATACTGCATTATCTCACATGTGGAATCTAAAAAAGCAGAACTCAAAAAAGCAGAGAGTAGACTGGGAGTTGTCAGAGGGTGGGAATTTAGGGACTATGTAGTCTTTAGTCAAAGACTACAAAATTTCAGTTAGAAAAAATGAATTCAGGTGATCTATTTACAACTTGGTAACTGTTTTAGTCAGCTTTTTCACTGCTGTGACTAAAACACCTGAATAGAACAATTGTGGAGGAGGAAAAGTTTTTAGTGGGACTCACAGTTTCAGAGGTCTCGATCCATAGACAGCAAGTTCCATTCCTCAGGGCTTAAGTGAGGCAGACCATCATGGTGGAAGAGTTTGGTGGAGGTAAGTGGCTCACATGGTAATCAGAGAGCAGAGAGAGAGATTCAACTCTCCAGATTCAAAATATATACCCCACTTAGCATGATATTCTCCAATTTCATCCATTTGCCTGCAAATGCCATAATTTTGTTATTCTTTATGGCTGAGTAATATTCCATTGTGTATATATACCACAGTTTATTTATCCACTCGTCAATTGAAGGGCATCTAGGTTGGTTCCATAGTCTGGCTATTGTGAATTGAGCAGCTATGAACATTGATGTGGCTGTATCTCTGTAGTATGCTGATTTTAGATCCTTTAGGTATAGGCCAAGGAGTGGGATAGCTAGGTCAAATGGAGGGTCCATTCCAAGTTTTCTAAGGAATCTCCACACTGCTTTCCAGAGTGGCTGCACTAATTTGCAGCCCCACCAGCAATGTATGAGTGTACCTTTCTCCCCACATCCTCGCCAACACCTGTTGCTTGTATTTTTGATAATCGCCATTCTAATTGGGGTGAGATGGAATCTTAGGGTGGTTTTGATTTGCATTTCTCTTATTACTAGAGATGTTGAACATTTTTTCATATGTTTATTGATTGCTTGTACATCTTCTTCTGTGAAGTATCTGTTCATTTCCTTAGCCCATTTGTCGATTGGATTATTTGTATTCTTGGTGTAGAGTTTTTTGAGTTCTTTATAGATTCTGGAGATTAGTGCTCTATCTGAAGTATGATTGGCAAAGATATTCTCCCACTCTGTAGGCTCTTTCTTCACATTACTGATAGTTTCCTTTGCTGAGAGAAAGCTTTTTAGTTTGAATCTATCCCAGTTATTGATTCTTGCTTTTATTTCTTGTGCTATGGGAGTCCTGTTGAGGAAGTCTGGTCCTAGGCCGACATGTTGAAGATCAGGATCTACTTTTTCTTCTATAATCTGCAGAGTCTCTGGTCTGATTCCAAGGTCCTTAATCCATTTTGAGTTGAGTTTTGTGCAGGGTGAGAGATATGGGTTTAGTTTCATTCTGTTGCATATGGATTTCCAATTCTCCCAGCACCATTTGTTGAAGAGGCTATCTTTTCTCCATTGCATATTTTTGGCGCCTTTGTCTAGTATTAGAAAGTTGTATTTATTTGGGTTTGTGTCCTGTCCTCTATTCTGTACCATTGATCTACCTGTCTATTTTGGTACCAGTACCATGCCGTCTTTGTTACTATTGCTTTGTAATAAAGTTGAAGTTCGGGTATTGCGATACCCCCTGCTTCATTTTTCCTGCGAAGGATTGCTTTAGCGATTCTGGGTTACTGTATGTGGATTTATGATTACACAAATGGTATGCCTTTGCGCCATGTACAAACAGAGAGGCAACATGTATCCCATTTGTTTACAATAAAATAAAAAAAAAAAGTGAAAAACTTATACTCTGAAAATTATAAAAAAAAAAAACAAAATATATACCCCAAAGGCACACCCCCATTAACCTCCTTCAACCACATCCTACCCACCTTCAGTTCCCACCCAGTTAATCCCATCAGGGGATTAATTCACTGATTGGATTACTGCGCTCAGAACTTGATCATTTCCTTTCTGAGCCTTTTTGCATTGTCTCCCACATGAGCTTTTGGGGGATACCTCACATCCAAACCATAACAGTGACTATAGTTGAGAATGTATTGCATACCTGAAAATTGCTAAGACAATGGATTTTAAATGTTCTCACTACCTCCCAGAAAAATGTGTTTTCTGAAGTAAAGGATGTTAGTGGATTGATTTTGCCACTCCAGAATGTAAACACATATTATGCTGTACGCCATAAAGATATGCCAATTTTATTTGTCAATGTAAAAGGAAGAGGAGGGAGAAGAAGTACCTTCTGTGGGCACATGCACTCATGTTTTAATTATATGTTTATTAGAGTTAGATCATATCTAAAGTTCATTCTAGGTGCTATACTACACAATAATATTTAGACTTGGAATGTGAGAAGATCAAATAGATTTAAATGATACTGAAATCTATGTCAGCGTGCCCACAGCAACGAAAAGGCTGACAAGGCCCTGCCTCTCTTGCTGGGTGTGGTTCACTGAGGAATGACCCATAGAGCCCACTCAAGAAAGTGGGCAGTGAAGTCTAATGGAGAGCAGAATGAATCCCATGTAGCTGTAGTGACCTACAGTTGTTGGAAAGTTATGAAGATGAAAAAATTAGAAGCATATGCTTAGAACTGAAATGTGCTCAGTTAATTCTGCTAATAGGCAAAAAAAAAAAAAAAAAAATAGCCCTCAGTTAAGAATTAGCACAAGATTAGAATTAGGCAAATAGTAACAGGGCTTTGATTATTTTTCACCCAAACATTCATGATATAGACTATGTCCTTTTTTATTCAACTTGTTTTATATTAACTTTTACATGATACTTACTTAATTATAAATATGTTCACAAGCACTTTAAATAAAGTTTTATTGATTCTGTGTTGTAGAATCTTTTGGATACCATTCCATTTGCTATGATTTGTTGTTATTACTTATCTGCTCCCAATTGTTGTCAGTAACTCCTATTCTCTGTTAATTGAGATTTGCTCCTAAATCAATACTATTGGTTTGTTTAGTGCTAATAGAGAATGGCAAGAAATGAGACTGGAAAACATATGGTAACTCAATCCCAAAAGACTCTCGTGCTGGATTAGGAGTTTTTCATGTTACCTTTCAGGAAAATGAAAGGAGCTGATTTCCACATGACTGAATCATTCTGTATGATTAAACTTCAATATAAAAAATAAATTTTGAGTGGAGGACTTGATGCTAGAGGCAAGGACACCATTGTGTAAGCAACAAATAATAGAATCTAAAACAGAACAAGGAAGATTAGGCAGGGAAAAAAGGAAACCGCTTTGAAATATACTGAGGAGTTAAAAATCAATGAGACTTGGAAATCAATTACATCTAATCAGGATCTGAAAAAGGGAGAAGTCGAGGGTGATCTATGGGTTCTTGCCTTTACCATCAGTGTAGCCTCATAATGGCTCACCTGAATCAAGCAATTAAACTATATCAGGCATGTAACTGAGCACTCTATACTTATTACCTTATTTAATACTTAAGCAAAAACCATTAGTCTCTATTCATTATAAATTAGGAAAGTAGGACTTAAAACTATCAAGTAACTTTTCAGGCCACTAAAGCCAACATGCAGAATACTGAACCCCTATCAAAGTTGTCCATTTTTCCTTAGAAAAAAGTAAGGAGCCAAGCTAGAGAGGACCTCGTGAGAACAGGACTCTAGAACCATTATTTTGACAATCATAGTATGGATACAAAATTGCCCTACATTATAATTATACATAGATATTTTTACTTTAAAAATTAAGAATTTGGAGGCAGAATGGAATGTGGAGATTATTTTCATTACCGTTTATGTTATACATTTGTAAATCTCACTAGTAACTAATGAGTTAAAGTGCATTATACATACTTGCTTGGTTCAGAAATTGCTACTTTACATTTCAAATCAGATAATATCCAAAAATAATGAAAACTTTACTAGTTATAATTTTTTATTTGGCTTCATAACTTTGTTTCTTCATTTGATATGGCCATTTTCAGACATAGATCAAACTATTTCCCAAAGAAACAGAGCAACTTCAACGAAGCAAAAAACAAGAGTAATCAGAGTTTATCGGCCAAGTCCTAGTGGTATGATTCATGAAGATCATGCTTGGCAGGAGACCACACTGCATTCTTGGCTCACACCCTTGGTAACATTCTCTGTTTTACAACATGTGGCTCTATCATTACAATATCAGCTCCAGAGTGCACTTCTTTCATCATAATCAAGTAAAGTGGATTATGGTGCTGCTATTTCTTGACTATTTTGGATCCAAGAACTGTGATTGATAAAATTTTTCTCAGTATTTTTTTTTACTTTTATATCTTTTGTACTTAAAAGTAGCAACAAACTGCTTAAGAACAGTTGAACTTTTCTGTATCATTTGGCAAAATGAAGTATGTGGTTCAGATAGAATGACCACTGGAGAAAGTGACTTCAGCATTTTCAATAATATCTGTAGTGGAAACCAAAGTTTATTCTCACCAAGCATCATACTCTCCTTACCCTTGGGTACTTCTATTCTCAATGGTTTCTGTTATCTCAAGGATGTTTCTGAATTTTTATTATATTTTCAAAAACACTGTCACAAATAGCAATTTTATTAAAAATATTCATATTTCACTTGTCCTTATTTGTTTCTCTACTTGTTTCTTGTTGATAACAGTAATTATTATAGTAATTTGGATTATAGTAATTTGGGATGCTTTAATAACCTCTTTTTCTAGCACTTCTGTAGAGTGCTTAAACTCATGCTGTTTTTAATAATCATGCTCAAGCTGTGGAATATCACTCTACCTGTAGAAAAAGTTTAACATTTATCCAATATTCTTTCCTCATCTGTTTTCACATACTCAGATATCTGACTCCTGATTCTAAAGAACAATTTCCTTAAAAAAAATCTAGAAGAATAATAGTAAAATGAAATGACATACTCATTCAAACATTCCCTATCCAAGAGATTTTAACTTGTCAGTAATAAAAAAAAAAAAAAAAGTTTTCTTCAGAGAACTTAATTTTCCTATGTTAGTCAAAGTCCTTGAGATTTCTAGATACTTCCAGAAGGAAAATGAAAACTACAAAATACCCAAGTGCCTTTAGGATTAAAAACAAGAAGCCAAAAAGAAAACTGGGGAATTGAAGAAGTGCCCCAAGCCATGTGGTTAGCATTGAAGAAAGATGTTTGACTATGGAACAGGCACAACTGTGTCCTCTCAGAAGCAGGAGGAACACCTCTGCTGTGAGTCAAACTCCTTTCAGGCACACTGGCTGCAGGCACATCCTCTTCCCTTATAAGGAGTGAGCACGAGCTCAGCAGGAGAGATACATGCTAATACCCATATGCTAGAAGGCACTCCTCTTGTCACTGATTGGCTGCTTGAGAATCTAAAAGCTGATTGCTTCTGAATTAAACTTGAGTCTGCATTACCCGGAAAAAAAAAAAAAAAAAAGAATAGGCATTTGAAAGTAGAAAGCCTGAACAGGCAATAATTTTGCTTCCAATTGGAAAAGGAAAATAAAAATCTTCCATTTGATTAAAAAAAAGAAAAAAAAAAATAAGAAGCCATTAGTGACTGGCACACATCGCATCATGAAAATGTTGGCGTGAACATGGGTTTCCATGATATGTAAGAAAGATCATGAAATGAAGAGAATAAGTAGAGGAGGCAAGTAGAGGTAATTCATGTGGTGTGAATATAGTATAATACAGAGAAGTCAGCAGATAAAGACAGATGCTGTATTTTATTTTTATTTCTTTAAGTATGAAAATGTCCTGGATGTGTTTATATGCTCCTAGAAAGGATCCAGTATTGAAGAAGAGATGGATCATATCAGAGATACATTCCCTTAAAAGATGATCAAATGACCAAAGAAACTAAGAAGCAGAGGTCCAGAGCACAACACTACACTGGAGAAGGTGGATAACTTCCCAAGGTAGCAGGAAGAAGAAAAGAACAGGTGTCAGAAAGACGAGTCTATGGGTTGGAGGTCAGGACTATGAAAGGTGCCACCTGTTTTCTCCATGAATCGGGGAATCTGCCTTCAGGTATAGGATAAACAGAAGTAGAAGAGATGATGTGTTAAAGGTTGGAGGAGAAATGGACACTGGAAATAACTACAATGAAAATAGAAAAGTCTAAGTTATTGTAGTCACTATCCAAAGAAGTGATCAGTCTTTGGAATAAGCAATTTAAATTTTAGAAAGAGACAACCTCTTCTGTATATCTTGAGAAAATATATATTGAAGAGAAAAAGTAAGAAACTGTAAAAATAATAATAATAAAGCCCAAGATTTGGAATAAGGAAGAGGCAACAAGAATAGATTATAAAGTCCAATTTATCAAAATATTGGACCATTAGAAAGGCTTAATGCTCTAGGAGATTAGTCAAGGAATGAAGACAAGGTGAATTCATACATTAGTACACCATGTATGTTAAAAGATTGTTCTGAGAGGTAGTTCTTCCTTTAATTGATGGGGCATTAATTTGATAGAAACTAAATTATTAAGGTAGTATTTGTCAGTTTTACTTATTTTATTCATTTCTCATTTTTCATAGGGATTTTTTATATTTTCTTCTTAACATGATAGCACTCCCAGTAAACTTATATTTGGGATGACTGTCAAAAACAGAACATTTTGTAATATATCATATTATTAACACTTTTTATTCACACTAAATCTTTCTTTTAGATAGTATATCTAATTTAACTGCCTTTCTAGTAATTTTAAGAGGTAGCCTCAACAAGTATATTTTTGCATTTTTTAAAAACAGTAGCATACAAAATTACTTTTAAAAATTAAACTGGTTCCTGGAAAGCAGATGCTGAGATGGAAATTTGCATGCAAGAGACAAATTGGAACATGCCCTCAGATTTAAAAAAGAATGGGAGTTGGGATATTTATGGAAAAAAGAAATGGTATTAAACAGAGGAGGACCCAAACTGTGATATAACTGAAACAGAAGCCATAGTTAATTCTATAGGGAACTATAAGTATGGGAGTCCTTGAGCTTTTTCCAAAATTAGAATAAAGAAGCCCACATTGACTATTCATTTCATGCAGGCTGTCTCCATAGAAGGAGTGTGACTTTGAACATGTCAGAGTCAGTTCTTGAAGTGAACCAAGCTGAGTTCCAACATACCCAGTAGTTGTGGCATAAACTCTAAAGAAGGGATCTTTATAGCACATTATAGTAACCCCTAATACTACAAAATAGTTTATTATGTTAATACTCTCTCTTGTTTTTCCCCACTCTATAATACCATTTCCATATGCAAACACTTCTGTTTCTTCTTTTAAAAAAACATTTCCTGGTGATACTATTTTACTACTAAATAATGTGCTTAGGCTATGTTTTATTATTTTACTAAAATGAAATGTTATTCAAAATGACAAGTTTTTGTCGCTCTTATTTTAATTTGTTTATCTTTCCATGTATTCTCAACATAATTATCATACCATTTTTATGTCCTTGAGATCTGACTCTACCTCTAATCAAGATTCAAAGATGGGCAAGAAAGATTTGACTTTGTTCAAATTTACTTTTACTTGGATTTATTTTTATAATAGCGAGTAGAGCAATGGATAATAACAAGATAAGGATACAGGTAGGGGAATACAATTTTCCCATGAAAAGATAAAAAAGATATATGGAGTAGACAAAGAGAACAAGGAGGACTGAGGAAGAATCAGAAAAGAGAGGAACTGTGGAGTGAAATTGACCAAATTGTGCTACACTTGAACTTTGGGGAATACAGCCTTCCTGAGTAGAGAGAGAGATTGCACCAGGGAGGCAAAGCCAAGAGCTTCAAGTTCTCTGCTTTTGACATCATCCATTGCATCTCAACCCTTACTCAGGTCAATCTCTCAACTACTGTGTAAGCTGTACTTGTACCAGTTATTCTCTATGTTTTGTTCATAGTTTGCATCTGAAAGCTGAAAAACATCAAATAGTATACTGTGAGTAACACTGATACTATTTGGAGCAGTCTGTTGGCATGCTGTAACTGCATTTCCTTTTCTCCAGTCCCTGGGTCATTATTATTGTGCCATTTTTTACTTCAATAACAGATAGAAATCAAGTTCCCATGTGGGGATCTTTTATGTTACACATTTCAGCCATGTCTTTCTTGCACATTTCACATGTGTGCCTTTTAAAAAAAAACATTTATTGTTGTAGATGGACACAATACCTTTTATTATTTATTTACTTACTTACTTAAGTGATGTAGAGAATGGAACCCAGGGCCTCACACGTGCTAGGCAAGCGCTGTACCACTGAGTCACAACCCCAGCCCATTTGTACCTTTCTTTCTCCTCTCTCTCATTTCTTTCTTCTCTATTTTTGTATTAACTGCTTCTTTTCTGTATATGATAAGAAATATTCAGAATAAAAATGTTAAGATCTTCATTTCATTTTCATTTTATTATTTAACTTTATCCCCCCGCCAATGATCTATTTTATTGGAACTCATTGCATCATGCAGACTTCTTATTTGAGGGCTTTCCTGGTCTCACTAAATGTAATGCTTTATTCCGACTCTCAGTGGAAGATTCATCTTTGTGCTCTACTGGAATATGTCAACTTTTTGTGCCCTTCATATCTTCCTGTTTCCTGATTTATTCCTTTATTTTGCTGTATTTGTACCCTCAAGTAACTTTGTACAAAAGGTAAATGGGAAGTTAATTTTTCAAGAATTTTATGTCTCCAAATTTCCACTACATTTGATTGATGCTTTGGCTGAGTATCAAATCCTAGGTTCAAAAATATTTTCCCTCCCAACTTTGAAGACTCTGCTCTGTTGTCCTCTGGCATAAAGTTTGTTAATGCAAAAGTGAACTCTTTTGTTCATAGATGGGTTCCCCCCTCTGTGGAAGCTTTTAAATCATATTAATCATATCTTACATCTCCTGAATTGACTCTCTATCTTTTATGTTTCCTCTCATATTTCCACTTCATAATTTTCTACTACTATAACGCTAGGAGATTATCTAAACTTTATCTTCTTTTTTATCTCTTTATATGTGTCTTGGGTTTTTTGTTTTGTTTTCCTTTGCTTCAAAATCTAGAATGTTGCTTTAACTCCTTTTTTATTACTTTCTTCTTGATAGGAGAGAGGAAACATCACGTTACTAATGTCTCAGAATCCCTTCTGTTCTCTGATTGTTCTTTTTTCATTGAAAAGTATGAAAAAAATCCATAATTTCTGCTTAATTGGAGTTTAATATTTAATGGAAGACTGTATCAGTTACCTATGCAACTGTATACAGCTAGCCAACTGCCTAAATCTCTGAATTAAAATAACATTTGGTTCATGATTCTGCACGTTGGAAATTTGAACTAGGTGCTGTTGATGGTGTGAATAGGACTCAATTGACCTTAGCTGAGGTCCCTAGACTGTCATAAATTAGATTAGAGGTCAGCAAGAGCTGGTTTCTGATAGTCTCATCTGGTCTGGTTTCTGATAGTCTCATCTGGTCTGGTTGGGAGAACCTCTATCCATGTGCTACCTCATCATTGAGCAAATTTGCCTGGGATTATTTACATAATGGGGCCAGGATTCCAAGAGTGGGTAGGAAATCAAGACCCAACGTACAAGTACTTATTGACCCAATTTTTTCTGTATTCACTTGATCAAAATAAGTCACATATGGGGGGACTATGCAAGAGTGTAGATGTGGGTGAGGTACAAGGACATGGTGCTGTCACTACAGCAATCTACCACAGACAAAATTTGAGATCAGAAATTTTGGTCCTATATACAAAACCAGATGACTTACAAACACTATAAAAATAAACAATTTTTATGAAACATACACTCATGTTATAAGAGTTCAGGGAAAGAAAAAGTTTGAAATCCTTGGAAAAGTTTCATAAGGGAGATGGAGATTTAGCAGGTTACTTAAGGATAGCGGGTAAATTTGGATAGATCGCAACAATGTGCACACATGCAAGCAGATTGAAGATGTGAAGGAACAGAGGCAAGCAGGACCATGTACATGCCATTAAACTGAATTTGTGAATATCCTCCTCTGTTAAAAGCTAGAAATAGTGATGGATATTCATATTGTACTTAGTTGCCAAAAGGCCAGGAGGGGCTGATTGGAAGATTCTGTTATAGATAACATTTTAATACTAGGAAAACTTATAGTCAAGGTATACTTTCTGAAATTATGATAATCAAATTATTTGTTAAAAAGACTTTTAGTAAGGAAGATTTGAGTTGAGAATGAACATCAGATGTTTTGAGTAAATATAAGTATTATTAAGAGTAAAGTAGGCCAAAACTTAATCTTTTAGGCTTGTTTCACCTATTGTTTAGCATATTGCAAAATGTCTTTCAAAAAGGAGCACTGAGCTATACAGCTTATCATAAATTAGATCAGCATCCTAATTCATTAGGGCATTTGTGAAACCCAAATGATCTTATTTTTTTCTGCAATTTTAGCTTTTTTTCTTGTCATTCATATGAATAATGCTTCTCCATTGAATGCTTCTGCATAAAGCAAAAGAAACCAAAACACTTGGAATTTGTGTATCAAAGATTATTAAAATAAAATAATGAATTTGGAAATATTAAAAATCACACACTTATTTCTCTATAATGCAGTAAATTAAGACTTTCTTTAGAAAAGAATTTAAATATAAGTAAACATTTTATGAGAATATGGATTGTATTATATTATAAACATTTTTTTCTTATGGTTATTTTAATATCTTCATTTTAAATTAGATTATGGAGAAATATATTATATATAATGCTAACTGGATTAGTATTATTGGTACCAAGATGCTTTCTAAGGGAACCATTGGCTTTGGGGTTCACTATGCTGAATCTCTGAATAGATATATTTATTAACTGATTTTCTTTTCCTGAAAGTGAAATTAACTTGTATTACTAATAATTAGCCTAATCTCTGCTATATGTACTAAATTTCTTGTGAATCTTATGACTTGCTACTTGGCAAAACTCATCTTTGAAAAGATGTGTGGCCTAAGATATTCAAGGTTAAAGAATCTCTCTATATTTAGCTTGAGTTGTATATATTAATAAATCCTATAAATTACATAACTATATAAATTATAGTCCATCAGCAGGCATGAATTGAAGTCCTCTCCTAATTTGGAGAAATATTTGCAAGCATTCATGCCAAGGAAAGCCTTGACCTTTACACATAAACAGATTTTTAAAATCACCCTGACAACTGGAAATAATAGTGATCTCTGATGCCAAGTTTTAAGTATATCAAAGTCAGATCTCATGATCAGAATGTTCCACATACACCCTCAAATGGCCTTTCATTTGGTTTATTGTCCTTATCAGAAGGTGCAGGGGACTTTACATTTGCATTAATTACAAACTCTTAGAGGGTATTGATGTTTCCCGCAGTTTTGAATGGCCTTATATCTTCTTCATGGAGAACTTCAATTGACCCTTGAGAATATACAAATAGCTATAACTCCTGAAAAACTGTCTATTTATTCATCTGGGTTCAGCTGTTTCTCTTTTTTTCTACATCCTCCCTCCAATCTCTTACCTTCTTTTTCTTCTTTTTCTCCTACTCCCTCTCTCTCTGTTACATACACACTCACTTGCACATACAAATTCACTTGATGTCTGAAGAGTTTTTGTGAATTAATACCACTAATTTTTTCCTCCCATCATTTTAGAAGTCTACATCCACTTATTTGGACTCTTTAACATTCAGTAAATCAGTCTTGTATCACCAATTATGATGATTTTTCTATATTACTAAAGACCTTCATTTAAAACATCATCACTATAGATTACAATGATTCACTGTATATTTTTAAAAGTTGTAAGAAAGAATGCTGAATGTTTTCACATTAAAGAAACGATAAATATTTGAGGAGATATGTGTGTTTTCCCTGACTTAAAAATTATACAAGTGTCAAAACACCACATGATACCCCATTAATATATTTGGTTAATAAATACATTGATATTTTTTAAGTAAAAATGTCACCAGTAGAAAACTTTTTTTGAACTAAACATGTAACATTACATTAAAGGAGTCCCATAGGGGATAGAGTAAAAATCAAGAAAGAATTCTGATATTTTTTATTGCTCTTATTTTCTTTAAGGTATGAGAATAACTAATAGCAACATTACTAATTAACTTTTGTGTGTGCTTATTATGCCAAGATCTGTTTTAAACACACTGTATCTGTTAATGCAATTACTCAGCAAAATTCTATGCATGAGTATTCATTTTATAGTTGAGTAAACTGAATCACAATAGAGTCACACAGCCTAGAAAGTGGTATTGTTCTCTTCAATCTGAACACCTCCACAGTCTGTCCTTGTGTTTTATGATGTTGACATTTTTTTGACAGTATGGTAGAACAAAGTTTTTGGTACAAATAAATGAATAGTTAAGAGATTTGTGGTAAATAAACAGATATGAAAGAAAACTTTAACATGAAGGGAATGTTTATGAATATTTTGCTGGATAACCTAAGGAGTTAATCAAAATAGACAAGGCTGTATTTGTTTATTCTAATCTTTCAAGGAAATCTAAACTAATTTAAAGAAAATAGAACAATTATTGAACATGACACTTATAGTCTTCCACTAAATCTAAGTGGCTAATTCAGCAAATGAAAACTCCTATATCTCTGAGATCACTCTGAAAAGCTTGACAAAGTTTGTAAATAAATAGATTAATTAATTAGTAAATTGGTTACAACTATTCACCCTGAAATTTGTATTGACTTGTTTGTTTCTTGGACATTTCCTGGATTGAGCATACAGAATTCATCCTGCAAGGTCAAATAGTCAATTAAGATAATGGTAACATATTAAGGTGTTGGCAATGGAAATAGAGAGAAGTGGATTAATTTGAGCATTACTTGAGAAGTAAAATTGACAAGCTTCTATAATGAATTGGACACTAGAGGTCGGCCAGAGTTCAGAACAGAGATGGCTCCTGAGCTCCAGGTTTGTATGTCTGACTCAATGACATCATTCACTGAGCCAGCCAAGGATGGGAGAGGACCAGGTTGTATGACACAGGGTCAAGAGATTAGCTGTGACATCTTTGCTTCTTAGATATTTGGACGGTGGTACTGCATGAGAAATACAGACCTGAAGTTCAGCAAGGAAAGCTGAGGTTAAAAAAAAGAAATTCAGAAGTTATCTACTTAGAGGTGGTAAAAGAATCATTGAATGTGGAAGAAATTGCTTAGGAAGATTCTTGAGATAGTGGATGAAAGTGCCAGAAACCACTCTGGAGGCGGGAACTCGTGCAAACGATTTTATGAAGCAGACAGGCAGAGAGTCTGCCCACAGTGTGTGTGTGTGTGTGTGTGTGTGTGTGTGTGTGTGTGTGAGAGAGAGAGAGAGAGAGAGAGAGAGAGAGAGAGTAAGAGTGGGAGGAGAGAGAGAGAGTGAAAGAATGGGGGTGGAGCTATTCTTAAGTAATGGAATTTCACAGGCTAATAACAATGGACCGGTGACTGACTAGGGAGTTCGTGGGCTAACAATCTGGACCAATGATCGCCAAGAATCTTTGCGGGCTGATGATCTGTGTTGTAAAATGGTATGGGGGTGCAGAATACTGGCAGCAGCAAAATGGCAGATCTGATACCAAAGTGGAGACAAGAGACCTAGAACAGAGCTTCCAATAAACCCCTGTGACAGTGTATGCTGGAGAACAGTTCAACCACCAAGAGGCTTGGGGGAAACTGTAGCCAGAGAGGTATAAGGACAATCAGAGAGGTTATACCACAATGTTAGAAATTAGTAAATAGTCACCATGAGGAAGGTAGAGAAGAGGGCAAAGAAGCTAGATTTGAAAATGACTTTTGAGTTTGGAATTGACTCTGGTTAAGTTTTCCAGCACTTTTACTGTGAGGTGATGAGAGTAGAAGCCAGACCTAGCTGAGTGGTCATGGGGAAATTGACAGTGAAGAAAATAAAACTCAACAAGAGTGTTAATAGTGGCCATGAAGAAACAGGATGGGTGGTAGCAGAGGTTATATGATATTCAGAGAGGTTTGAGTCCTACTTTAAAAAAAAAATGTTATTAGAGCAAGTTTAACTGTCATAGAGAAAATGTGTTTGAGTTTATAGAAACATGAAGCAAATTTTACATTCTCTGAGAAGGTGGGAAGTTATCCTGATTTGACCAAGGAAAAGAGTTTGCTCTTAGACATAGAAGTAGCTTCTATATCATAACAACAGGGAAGAAAAAAGAGGGACGAGAATCTAGGTGAAGTTGTAGGTTTAGAAGCCAACATTTGAAGGAGTCCCTATGACAAATTTAAATTTCTTTATGAGGTAAGAGCTAGAATCATCGATCGAGAGTGAACTTGCACATGGAAGTAGTTTTCCGGAGCTCAAAGGCTTGATGTGTTATGCAGAAGAGTGAAAAAGGTTTCTTTCTCTGTCAAATGGACAACGTGTAGAACCTTGTGAGGTGGAGACCACACATTGATTTTGAGTGTCTGCCCTGTTGTGCAACATTTCTCAGCATCACATGATGTTTCCTGAGCAAGCTAGAGAAAGTAAGTAATTTATGAAGGTTTTGCAAAGCCAGTTGATAAAAAGATAAATGAGTTTGGGTGTGCTGATAGAGTGACTGAAATGACGTGTCCAGAAAACTATGCTAAACATTAAGAAAAATGAGTAAAGAGTAAAAGTGATAGTTTGAATGAAATAAAATGGACAATGTTCAGATAAGATTAAAGAATCCATTTTTCGTAGAAGCAGAGTGTAAGAAGAAGGGTTTGCTCTCCTCGACTTTGTGATTTTAGATGTGTAATAATCTCAGGTAATGTTAATGTGATAGCGACAGAGCTTGGTTGAGAGGTGTGGTAGGAGAAATTGTCCTCCGATGAGAAAATCAAGAACCCAAGAGACCAGGGCATATGGATATTGAAAACACCACCAACAGGGAGTCACTGAGGGTTTGTGAAGGTCTGGAAGCCATTGCCAAAGATTTTAATAAACAAAGTGCATTGGCTGAGAAACCAGGGATGGCTGCAAATAAGAGAAGAACATATCATATTAGAATCAGGAACAAGGAGTTTCACTTATTTGCCTTAGACAAGAAAGCACAGAAGTAATGATTTGGTAGCAATAAAGGGGAGTATGGAGGAACCAACCCACAGCCAACCCCTGAAATACAGGGAGTCCTGGAAAATAAATAGAAAGCACTAAGAAAGCTGCAGACATACTGGTGTCTCCAGAAGTGAGCCAAGTTTCAGTTAAGGCACCAAGTGAGGCAAAGTTGGCAGTGAATTGGGATTTGCTCATTCAGAAGCATTGATTCTAAATACTCAGCAAATGTGTGTGAAAATGGGGAGAATCCTAAGGTTGGTTGAGGGATCATGTCTGTGTCCTGAAGATAAAGAAACCCAGTAATCAGCAACTTCCTTACAACAAAACTCTCACTTGTCATATATGGTTGACAAATACCTTTTTATCATTGCCCAGAAAAGAATTATTAAATTTGGTCAATTTCTACTTCAGAATTTACCTCAAGAAATACTATAAATGGTCATTTTGCGTATACCATTCCTGTATCTAGAATGTTCTTGTTTAAGATTTCTACGTGACTCACTCCCTCCATACCTTCAGATCTTTGCTCAGACACCCATTCAGTGGGCTTCTGAGGAAAGCCACTTGCACCAAAACTTTCGTATCCCCCTCCTCAACTGCATTTTCCTCTTTGTCACTTTCTGTCCTCTGGCATGTCATGTGATTGACATAACCTATGTACTTATTTTTGTCTCTCTATTCACACTGGGATGCAAGGTCCTTTTTGTTCCTCTCTTTCTTTCACAGCTGTATCACTAGCAGCTAGAGGGGCACCTGAAACATCATAAGGTTCAATAAAGAATTGCCCAAAGACTCAGTTATTACATGCATGAATTAGTAGGCAGAGAGATGCAATAGGGTCTGAGGACAATTCCAAAGGAGAAGTTATAAAAATATTGGAATCAATGAATACATTGTTGGAATAAATGTGAGGCCCTCCAGGGTTATAAGGTATGTACGGCACACATGTAGACGAATAAATTGTGCTGTGAGGGTTTTAAAGTGGGCTCTTTATTTCAGAGTCACCTCCGGATTACGGGACGATTTTAATGTCATTTGAGAACTTAATTCTCTATCAAATAGCCCCTGAATAGTCTCCTTTTGGTTTAATTTTCAAAACCAAATAAAGCACAGTGCTGTTACCCTGCATGAGCCTGACTTTGCAGCTGAGCGCCTCCGGGCATGTCAAGGCCTACACTCAGATTAACTGCCAGTTTCTGCAACTGCAAAAATTAAACTACAGGGACTTTGAAAGCATGAAACGGTTGAAGAAAGCAAGGTTGTATTTTACTGATTTAAACCTCTCAACATCCCACTTGGAAGGTAGTTAAGATTCCGTTTGACTGAATACAGAACATAATTAGGTGTTGTAAAAACTTTTTTGTTTTGTTATTAAAAAATGAGGGTCCTTTTTTTCCATTTGTACTGAGAACTTCGAACCTGATGATCATAATGATCAATCCTTTCGTAATGATTTTCCATCTGAATTTAGTTTTTACTTTTTTTGCTTGTTTTTAAAATAACCTCAATAAAATTCTCTTTCTGTGCATATAGTGTAAGATGCACTTATACACATATTTGTCCTAGAATAAAACAAAGGTCAATACATATTTGTTTGAGTTTCTATCGAGAATATATGGGCTTTATGAACAGACTCACAGTCTTTTAAATGGCCTTTAGCGAGATAATCTCCACATTTCTCATCCTTTCAGTCTTCCAAGTAAGACTGACTGACATTAACCAGGGGAAGAGAATAGTGATGTCAAAATAGGGTAATGCTTGACTACCCATCTTGCGCCCTAGGCACAGACCTGCAAGAAGATCCATCACTAATTTCAAATTTCCTTTTGAAGTAGATAGTACTGGATTGTTAACATGTTGTGTAATGACCTGTACAAATCAATAGGATCTCTGTCCAATCCTGGGAAGATAAATATGGATGACTCCCATGCCATCAGTCATTTGGCCTGCTGATGTTAATGCATATTTGTACTTATCTTGCCGTGAGTTATTCAAGAGAAGGAACTGGTCCCAGAATAACCATATCACTGCCTTTGGGTCTCAAGTATCAGGAGACAGATCAGATTTTTTTAAGATTTGCATATGGAGAGACTGGGAATGCAGCTGGACAATTTCCTCTGGCTCTTACCAGAATAAGATAGATATTGCTGTTCATCAACAATGACTGCAGGGTTAAAGGAAAAGAAAAAAAAGTAGAAGAATTAAGAAGAGGAAACCTAGATTTCTGAAATACAATTCAGATGTTTGAGACATTTTTCCATGGTTCAGTAAATAGTCTCTGATCCAGCAGTATTCACTGCTCCTTTTGTGTTTTTTGCTTCCTGGTTTCGCAGTGTGTGCTACCCAAGGAAATTGGATTTAAAGTTTAAAGAAACTTGGCTTTTGAGCAAAATTGACAGGAAGAGCAGGAGGCAGGTATGAAACAGATCATTTTGCTTCCAAATTTTTTTGTCCTTATCTCATTCAGTACCCACAGGAGATCTTATTCTTGGTTTACTCTTTATATAAAAAACCACAAAACGATTTGGTCACTAGTTCTAATAATAGTCTATTGATAGATGATAGCTTGTGACATACTACCAGAAGGAAAATCTAGGAATAGCAGTAGCTTTCAAGGCTGAGAAAACTCTATCTGATCTTAAAACTCTTGTTACTTTTTTTACAAAGTAAATTACTTTAAATACTTAAAATTATTCACCAGCTACATCCAACTTTTTTGTGATACCTATTATGGTAATAACTGTTCAGATATGAAATATAATTATATTTAGAAACATGAATCTCGGTACTCAACATTTTTAAAATCTAGGTATTATGTTGATAATAAATGAATGGGGATATGTGCTTCTTTGTTTAAAGTCTTTCATAATACATAGATGCAATCATTTTAGGAGACAAAACGTGGTAGGAGAAAATAGGACCCATAGTAAATTCTACCTGACCCTGAATGTCTAATGAAAGGCATTTTATATTTCCTCAATATTACATTTTATATGTACTGTAATACAACTTTCCCAAAGGACAGAAGTGCTCCAGGATATTCAGCCTAGTCAAGAAGATGACCATTTACTCTAAATAGGGAATCCACTCTTGAAGAAGAACTATACTATTCATTTTACACATGAAAAAATCCGAGATTTCAGGAAGTTATATTTCAGTTTTACAAAACTGGTGATAGAGACCTCATTTTTTCAAAATATATGGCACATGCATTTTTTTTTTTTTTGTTTTGCCCAGAAAAACAGTGGCAAAGCAATAATAACTCAAAAATATGATCATAATGATGATGATGGAAGAAAAGAGAGAAGAAAAAAGGTAATATCACAAGGAAAAGATGAGTATTGTGACAAAAAGGGACTCTATAGACACTGGAGGTATAATTGCATGCTAGAGCACCTGCTTAGCATGGTTAAGGAAAACAACAATCTTGAGGGGAGATAAGTATTATCAGGGCAAATTCTAACGATCCACTGCAGAACTCCGCTCCATACTGTTGAAAGCCCTAGTGTTTTTGTCAACTTCTATTTTATAAGCAAGATATTTTTTCAAGAGAAGAGGAATTCATACATAAATTCTGTGTATTTGAACTGTATTCATGTACACAAATGAGAGCATTTTCTACCATTCTATCAAGTTATCTCAGAGAGGTATTGTACTGTTCCTACTACATAGATGTGTGTTATACCTATATATTTAAATATACATGTAATTACATTAACATAATGAGAATGATATTGAGACCTATTAATGTTTACTTGAACTTTTAAAATGGATTCGTAGGGTTTTTCGCATTGCCTGGAGAATATTGCTTCAAAAATTATTTAACACCAGCAAGTTATCTTTCCTCCTTTTCATTTAAAATTTTATCTATTGCTTTTGATTTAAGATGGTATGATACAAAATGATTTGTTATTGGAATTTGTTCTTGAGTTTAATTAAACCTTTAAAGAAATAGATGAATGCATGCACCCAGACACTAAATTCTGTACTGGGATCCATAAAGCTATGGTGATTTAAGAAAAATAATTGACTAATTTAGAATAGCTAAGCTATTTGAGTATGCTAAACAGATGCATTGAATGTGACAGTATGTTCCCTTTGGATGGGCTCATTTTGAGTTAAAACTTAAGAAATAGAACTGGGTCTGCTTCTCATCAGTGTCAAAAATATCAAATAATTTTCCATGAAAGAGTATTTTTCTGCAGTTACCGACCCAGGTTCTCCCTTTATCCCTGTCTCAGAGGTATCCACATTCTGGGAAAGATTTAAAATAATGATGTATATATTGTTCTTAAAGCTGTGTGTGACTTTTTTTTTTTTTTTTTTTTTTTTTTTTTTTCCCTGATCATCTCCTCCTTATCTTTGGGCCATTGCCATTTACAAAACATGTCTTCCTTAGTTGTGTATGTTAGGAATGGGGGAGAGGGCCAGAGTTTCTCATTCACCCTATTAATTTGGAGCTGTAGTTCTCATCTGAGTGTAATTTTCCCCCCTTCCTCTCTGAGCATCTGATAATGTCTGGAGTGTTTCTTGGTTGTCAGAACTGCAAGGAGACAGGGATTACCTCTGGCATCTACTGGGTAGATTACAACGATGGTGCTGTACACCTAAAATTCACACGCTACACCCCTAGAACAAAGAATTATTTAGTCCAAAGTCTCAGTAGTGCTAAGATTGAGAAATTTTAATTTGCACTGAAGAAAAGCCAAGAAAATTGTTTAAAAATTAGTCAATTACCTAGTTTCACCTGAAAAAAAAATCACTTGAGGTGGTGGCAAAGGAAATCCATTGTATGTCATGATTTATTTTCTAAATGATTCATTTGCTCTTTCCTCTAAAGGTATATTATAACCCAATATTGCTCTGTGACACAAAGCTCTGTGCTCATCTACAACATCCTTGAGGGAACACACACACACACATACCCCACAGCAATTCAAGTTAAATCTTATAACAGTTTGCTCAGGGTGCTCCAAAATACTGTCCTTAATTTCATCTCCTTGTGCTATATCAGGACATTCAAATGACAAATAATTGAAGATTACAAAGAACTGGAAATGGAAATAAATTTTTGGAAATGCTTAATTTATTGATATTTTGTTTACTTTAAACTAGAATCTGATCTCACCGTGAGAACACAACAGAAATTCAAGATAAAAAATACACATATACACTAAGAAAATGAAAAAAAAAAAAAGAAAGAAAGAATATCCAGTAGTAAAATTCTGGAGCCTAATATGTTGGAAATTTTTTTATCTTCTTGTCTTCCCAGACTTGGTGTTTCTTCATTTTTTGTTCATAACATAAATTCTTATTAAACTTCCAGGACAAATACATATAATAATAGATTGCTATTTTATATCAGAATCATTTTGTGGTAAGATTTATATTTGATGTTCCCTGATTACAAAAGCACATATTTCATTTTTCTTCTGTCACCATACACCTGCATGAAATTGAAATTTTTCACTCTTATTCTAGTTAAGTAAATGAGCATATTCACTGTATCAAAATTCTGCTATACTGTATTGGTTTTTATCATTCCAGATATATAACTAGCTTTCATATTGCTATATAATTTTAGAGATATAGCTTACATTTGTACCTAATAAGCAGGGAAAGAAATGTTTTTGTATTATGACTTTAGGAGATCAAAAAATATCACTGCTGCACAGGAAATAGCTGCCATTAACACTGTCTTCTGGATGCTTTTATGGTACTCCCATAAAAGAATCATTCATGTCAAGATTGAAAGTTGTGTTTCATGGCAATATGAAAAGTGGCCGTCGGACCAGTTAATGTGCAATTTTGGTCATTCCTGTAAGAATCAGCAAGAGCATATCATTGTGCAATTACTAGAAAAATGAACAGCACTGCTCACAAGAGCTTGGCAATTAATTAAATGATATGCTTGTTCATCTTGCAGGTCAAGCAGATAATTGTGCTGAGAATTGCTTTGGAAATCATGCATGGTTCAACTTAGCCTTTCTGAATCCCAAGAGAGATTTACAGGTCACAATGCATATCACACTTCTTGTGGACGGAGGACTAATACTAGCTAATCCTGTTAGCATTCACAATAGAATAAGAGATAGCTAAAGATTCACATTTACATGGTATAACTAACATGCCCCTTAAAGCGGCCTTCCCTGCTTTTATTTACTTTTTTGGTATGTGACTAAAATGTAATAATTATGTCAAATGTCACTTGGTATATTTTGAATGTCCACAATGACACCAAGTTTATTAGAATTTTATACAACTTCTTATCCACATCCCATAGGTAAAACTTAGCACCTGGTCTCTCCCCCAAAAAGTTAGCAATTGAAAAATAAGAATACATGTAGATTTGTCCCTTAATACTAAAAGTCCAAGTCACCACATTTTAATATCATATCAACTTAGAAATTTTAGGGAAAAAAATACAAGTTTAAGAGAAACATAATACTTTGCAGGAACATATTCTCAGAAGCTATTTAATGATTAACTGAATACTTTTGCCAATAATATATACTTTTTTATTATTTTAGAGTAGTTTAATTATAGCTTATGGTTTATAAATTGGGGTAATCTTTATTTGGGAAATTGAGGAATTCTCATACTTAAAATATCTTATACAAGTAGACTATTCTTGGTCTATGACTAAATAATATTCCTTTATCAAGATAACTTTTCCTAATATCTATAGTATCAAATGAAGTGGATTTGAATTTTTTTCACCAATACGGATAAATAAAGGAGTGTTTACATAAATTTTTACTGGTCAATAATTTTAGCAACAAAAAGACACCACTTCAAGTTTCACTTCAAAAGTAAGAGAGGACATCCCTTTGTATATTGCATTCTAAAATATTCATTATTATTTAGAATAATTTTGCATTATAACACTTAAAAACTAATATAGTGTAGTCAATTTTATCCTGATACTCTAGAACTCTCTTGTGCAATAATTTATTTGCAATCATGTTAGAACATGGATATTTAATCATGTACTATAAATTTATCATATACCTCTTTGCAATAAAATAGAATTCCGCATAAGAAAGATGCATTTTGGAATCTATCCAAAGACTTTATTTATTGTGGTTAGGAAGAGTTTCAAACACTACTGCCTACAGGGTCCAGGCAGGTACTATACATGCATAAAATGACTTGGATATAAGAAAATAGGAAATGGTGGAGATGGTTTGGGGAGCACATGTCTCCCTAAAGCAAATTCTTTCCATATGGTAATCCCAGCACATTGTTGCTACAGCTTTGGATTTCTCAAATGACAAAAATAAATAAGATTTACTTTTTAATTTTTTTAAAATTTTAAGTGATAGATTATTTTTATCACTCATCACATAAGACAGACAAATATATGGAGACCATATGCAAGGTGTCAGTTTGTATTCATTTGGGGAAACTTCACAAAATAAAATGTATTGTCTATTTAAAATTTTAGTATCTAATTCTGCTTGTGCTATTTTACCTATACAGTCTTTAAAAATGGGAATTCCCTACTCTTTCCTATCTCCAGTTTTACAAAATCTATCTCATGTATAATAATAAGTTTTCTAGATCTGATTTGAAATCATGTTTCTTACTACCAGAGTATACTGTGCTACCAATAAACCCTAAATCATTTACCATTAGTTATAGTTGATTTTTTTGGATTTCATCAAATATGATTATTTAATGAATATGTGTATGAGAGTTTTCTTCTTAAATATCTAGCTACAAACAACTTAAAACAGTAGGGACAACATTGATTTTAAACTCAAAGTTTCTCAGAACAAATAAAAATAAGACTCTTACCTCTCCCCTGACCCACACCAAAAACATAATCCCTGCTTTTCAGGGGACTTTATGTTTATGATTTATCCCTCCCTGTGGCTGTTTCTATAGTAGTGATCCATGGCTCAAGAAAGAATGTAAAAGTGCTGAAATATTCTAAGGGGAAAGTAACATAATCTACCACCCAAGAAGACAATCCAGAGGAAGTTGAAAATGATGCCTCTACTGGGCTAAACAGAGAATAATTAAGAACTCTTAGAGAGCCAACAGTATAGCAAAGCTGATTCAAGAATGTGTTGGAAGATAAGTTCCTCAGAAGGAATCGGCTAAAATGTCAAATTTGAAGTGTAATGGCCAAAGCCTCCGCTGAATTATTTTTCAAAAATTGTACTCATCTTACAGTAAATGAATATCTGAAACCAACATCTAATCCCATAGTTAATTTTAGTTAAATAGGAAGTTTCAAAAATGGGGTGGAATCTTAAAAAAAAAAAAAAAAAGATGTTATCTTCCATCAGTTTAGGGAATCTTGCAGCTGTTCATATTTTCACTTCATAGCACGTGTCACTGTGACAAATGAAAAATATTTTCATCCACTAGGATTACTGGGTTGCTGAAAAGCAATAAACAAACTGTAACAAGAATTATGTATGTAACTGACAGTTAATCAGACTATTCACAGAGTGGTAATGAAGAGAATGAAAAGATTGGATAGTGTTTTCTGCTGACAAATGGTCTACATTACATTAATAATTTATTAGCTAAAATTTGTGATTATTACTGCCTAATGTAGTTAGCATTGAATTATTTTAATGGCATCTCAAAATATAGAGTGCAAAACCATTCAATCCAGCTCCCTTTGAAATTATTCTTTTGGTAGCTCTTTCACCTTCAAGGTGGGTCTCTCTATCAGTGGTCTTCCAGAAAGAGTAGTAGGGTTGATAAAAATGACCACATACTTTTCACCTTATTCCAACTAAATATAAAAGGGAGTTGCTCTTAAATTACTTTTTTTTTTTCCTAACTCAGTATTAAAGAGGTGAATAATTATTTTGAATGCAGATATTTCTCTTGGGAAAAGAGCCTAAGAAGGACTTCAAAAAAAGTAGCCAATATCCCTTTTTTGATATATTTCACAGGAGAGAGTGAAATTCCTTGGTCAAACACAAGAAAAATTCTGTTGTTACCTGCTATAGTCAGGTAATGGGTTTAATTTCACTTTTGACCTTCAGCACCATTTCTTAAACAAAACATGTGAAAAGTGATCTAAATATTTTATGGAAATTCAAGAATAAATCATACATGCATAATTTATGTTACTATATGAGAAAATTAAGCATAGACTCAGAAACAAAAAGCAACTGGAGAAATGGAGCCCCTCTTCCTGGCCCTGAAGCATATCTGTGACCTTAATCGCCCTCAGATAGATATGAGTCATTTCCATTCTGGTAATTAGTTTTCTAGAAAAAGTTGTCTAAGGTTTTAGACAATAAAAATGTCCTTAAAATCTGATGAAAATCTTTAAAAAAAAAAAGAAAGGTGTTCATATACATCAAAATCAATGCTTGTTTCATTTAAAAAGAACCATACTTTAAGTTAAACACCTACAGGAAGACATATCATGTTTATTATCTGAAGAGATATAGGAAAAGATAAAATCATCAAAATATAAAGTTACTATTTACCTTCCAAGGATATGTGAGTATGCAAATATTTTACATTTCCTTTCACATCCAAAACAACACTGTCTGCCTTAAAAAACATGATTATATTTCATAATATTTAGTTCTTATATGTGAATAGACAGCATAAAGACATGAGAATCATATATATATGTATATATATATATATATATATATATACCACTTATGACATTTAAGTTATGGAGTTAATGCCAATTGATCTATCTGAAGAGGAAATATTTTAATAAGTTTTGCAAAAACAGAAAAAAAATGAAAAGTCTGTCTATACAGTAATCACACTCATGCTCGCCAATCAGACTTTAATTTCTGTGAATGTAAATGGTTGGACTGGGACTGTATGTCTATTATCCAAACAGTCCTTTGTCTTGTCAGGCAGTGAAGGAGAAAGACCATAATCCTTGGTGTCCTGGAAAATGTTTGCTGGTCCTCAGGGAGTGACTGTCTTTTAATTTAGGCAAGTCAGTGTCTGCCTTAGCTCTGAGTATTTACATATAAATTGTTTGTTGGGAGTGGGGTGGGGGAGGCACAGAGGGAAGATATATTACAAACTCCTTCCCCCAATTATTTTATGATGTCTGCTTTTATGTGGGGTGTGTCCTCAGCAAATGAGTAGTATAGGGGAAAAATGTTACAGATGGAAGATCTCTGTTCTCCCACATGTGGGAAATGAGCATCAGTGAAAAGGAAACTGTGTGCATGGGATCTATTTCCACACATAATGAGAGAGAAGTGATTTAACACAGAGACTTATTGCTCATTTGGCAAGTGTGTATGACATGCAGAGCTAATATCTCCCTATGCCAAGTGAGACTCTTAGGTAACTCTATACTGTGTTTTTACCCTGATTCATTTGCTTTCAGTGATCCATCTACAGATAATCCAAATAACCACTGAGGGCACATGAAGGAGGATAAACATGTGTTTTAGGAGAAGCTTGTGTTTGGCAATAATTTTACAAACAGTCTTACCATTTTCTTCTGCTGCTGCTTCTTTTTTTTTTTTTCTTTTTCCAGTCCTGGGGATTGAGCCCAGTGGCACTCTACCACTGAGCTATATCCCCCAACCAGCGTTAGGTTTTATTTTGAGGCAGTCTCTCTAAGGGCTAAGGCTGACCTCAAATTTGTAAACCTCCTGCCTCAGCCTCTTGAGTAGGCGGGATTACAGGTGTGTGCCAACACAACCAGCAATTATCACCATTTTCTAACACATGGAATTTTGAGCACAACTGTTCTAAGACTGCTCTGTTGGAGGAACTGAAACAGCATTTGCAAGCTAAATGCATTTTATAGTGGGGACTGGAGTTGAGGGCAATTAGGTGAGGGAACAAACTATTAACCTCAAAGTAAGTACCAAACTACCAAATTGCAAAAATAATAGTTATTATTAATACAGCAGTTACTTACAGAAACTATAATCAGAAATACAAGCACCAAAATTGTACCTCCATGCCTCATTGCAGATATGAAAAACTTCCTAAGTGTTTTTTCCCCAGGATTAACATTTTTTTAACACTTCCTGTATGTCAGACATTGTGCTAAATATGTTATACACATTTGCACATGGAATTTTCTCTACAATCTTACAGGGTCAGTAATTTCATTTTTCCCATTGTCTAGATTACTATAAAGAAATCTGATCAAAATCACACCATGGAAAGGAGTCAGATCCAAATGAGACCACTGTATTTTAACCCTTGTGTTATGTAACTCAACATTTGGCTATTGAGAAGTGATTATATAACTCAACATTTGGGTATTGAGAAGTGATTATATAACTCAACATTTGGGTATTGAGAAGTGAGTGTTTTTCACGTCTCAATACCCAAAGGGTCTTGCCAAATTGGAAACTCATACATCTACATTTGCTTTTTCTTTATTAATGTTCTCTTTACTGTTATCATGTACATACTGGTGAGTTAAATACATGTGAACCAGAAGCTTTCTACCACAGTGGGTGACCATTGGCCATACTCTCACCTGAAACACATGCAGCAACTCAAACAGAGCCCTGTAACCACATAAGTTGAAAATTGCTATTTTCTTTTCTCTTATTACACCTTTACTAGGATAAAAAAAATGAATTATTTCAGACCCAGGAAGAGAACCAGGGTAGAGGAAGAGTAAGATGGTGATCTTTGCAGACACTACTATCTAGAAAGAGAGATAGATGAATTTTATTCTTGTGGCATCAAAAAAACTCTCCTCTTGAATCATCAGGTGTTTCTTGGAGTCATGAGAAAATGTAAAGCCTTTTTTGATGCCATGTCAGATCTTTGCAGCCTACTGATTGAGTGAATACTATTTGATATTTAGCACTTATATCATTTCTACTTTCCAAATGGTTGGAGACAGCATACAAAACTGAACACAAACAACAAAAAGAATCATTAGTGAATTAAAAAAGTCAAAAAGAAAAATTATCTAATTTTGACAACTGAATGATGAATTTGACAGTAAATCCTGTAGCAATTTCTACCAAAAAATGAAATGTTTTAAACATATATTTAACTATTTAGATACAATTTTGAGCTCAAATAAAATAATTCATGAATTTGTCTACTAATGTGCCATGATATAACTTGGTTTGATGTTGATATTTTAATTTCATCTTCATTTTAGAAGAATTAATTTATTTAGGATTTAATGAGACTGCAGGACTTAAATTTGTAGTCAGATCTCATGAAAAGTCTTTGACAGAGCCAGATCTGAAACAGGCTGGTCAGCAGACTTGTATTTGGGCCCAGGTTCTCACAGTGACTGTGATCTTATGGAAGCTATACAGTCTTTTCAAACTTCAGGTTTTTTATCCAGAAATTGAATATAAAAAAAGTGTCAGCCTCACAATTTTTAGTGTTGTTGAAAGTACAATATGTGACAAAGTAAAATGTTCAGAACATTTCCTAGCACATAGTAAGCCCTGAATAAATGGGAGCTATAATTATAGTTATTAGTTGAGAAAGTTGAGGGGAAAAGTTCCAAAGAGACCACAGAAAGACACCAATTCAATAAGAACATTATTTAATGCTATATTATCAGTGTGTATATATATATACATATATGCTCTTTATATTCATAGATATATATTCAACAATACATGAGATTGCATATGTGTGTGTGTGTGTGTGTGTGTGTGTGTGTATATACTGAGTATATATATATACTGAGCTAATTAACTCTGGTTCGGTTATACTGGAACACAGTAAAAAAGAAAACTATATTTGTGTTTTTACGTGTTGCAAATTTAAAACAAAATAACTCACAAAAGTGTGTTCAAATATATTAACTTTGTTGTCAATCTCAAGATAGGTCTAAATTTATTAGGGAAAGTTAAATTTAGTAAGCATGTTTAAACTAGACCTGTTCAGTTTAGTTTTACTTCAGTAAAACATGTTGGGAGCAGTATTTTTGTAGCCTGCTTTTTTTCAACACTGAGTTTTATTATACACAGGCACAACATTTTAAAGACATAGAAGTGCTGAATCATATTGGAGTTCTGGTCTTTAAAAATGCTGTGAAAGGTATTATGAAACTTCTATTTGTTTAAAATTGTTTATTTTATATCTTACTTACTTTCCAAGTGAATTTGAAGTGAAGCACAATAAAGAGACTTAGATAGAAAGGAACATTTAAAACAAACAGAAGCTCTGAAATAGGAAACCGAAGGAGAGTGTAGAAAAATCCAGATCCAGTGACCTAAAATTAGGCCCAGTTGGTCGTGTCTACTAAGCATGAATTTCAGCTAGGAGTAGTCAAATTGTGTAAGCAAATATGATGTATTTCACAACGAGCCATTTTCAATAAAAAAGTATTTATTCTTCTATAAAGGCAAACTTCTCCATAAACTCCAGAAAGAACAAATATATTACCTCAATTACTGTTAAAAGGACTTTGAATACCTATGAACATTGCCTTCTTCAATAATGACTTGTAAAAAGATGCAGAATATATATATATAATATATATTAAACTGTATTCTTATGTAACTCAAATGTAATTAGAAAGTGTTTTAGTCCTGTGTATAATATTTACTAATACTTAAAATATCCAACTTTTTCCATTTTGCTAGTACTAGTTATGTAGATAATATTACTGTTCTATTTTTCTACATATTCTAACATACACAGGTCATTACTGAAAACTTCCTGCATCTATGGTCTCCATCATTATTTCTATTGCATCCACATTTTAGGATATTTTATTTTAGACTCACTAGTTTACATGTTTCACTATTATCATCAAAAAAGCAAGTTGGTTTCATCTCAGATTTGCAGAAAAACATTTTCCAAAATCATTCCTATATTGTTGTGCATTTATTTAAATACATGCATAGAAGTATATTTCTGCCTAAGCGAAAACCATGAATGAGGTGTAGTTGAGAGAGGCTAAGTATTTTGTTATCAGTCAAGCAAAAATGGAAGCAGCTGATACTGACACAGGACCAAACAGAATAGCACTGGGCCTTTTTGAAGCAACTCAAAATGCTTCTGTAAAGTTATTTTTCCTAAAATGTCCTCCCATCTCATTTCCTTACTGACACCTCCATCCCACAGACATTCCTGCTTTGTAGAGTGGATCTACAAAGAAAACAATGTTTTCCTTCTCAGTAGAAACTGAGAAAATATCTCAAATTACCCACTCCACTGTTAAAGTCTATAGACACCTTTCCATTTACTGGGGGTAAGTGCTGGGCCACATGGATTGTGATCATTTACAACTCTGAGCAGAACAATAGAAGAAAAGGTTGGGGTTTATTTTGTTTGTGTGTGTGTGATACTTGCCTGTGTAAAGCATACATGTTAATTCACACTTACTTTAAATATAAAACTAATGTTCATTAAATTATAAAGAACACAATTATTTCTAACTGGTAGACCACACGTTACCAAAGTTTTCAAGTCCAAAAAGTGACTGTAGAACTTTGAAAAATAGGAAACACATAGATCATGGTATGGCTTTCTAGTATCACTTGATTGAATAGCTTGATTGAATTTCTCATATTTTTCAGAAATACAAACAAAAATAAATTCCTTTTGCACAAGTCAAAAATAAGAAATAATATTAATTATTGATTTTAGTATTAATTTCAACTTTCTTTAACAGAATGCCTTGTTTTCTGTTTTCTGTTAACCATGAGAGCTTTTAGCTTCTTATAATAATTCTTCATGTAAATGGAGTTTTCTATGTTGATTTATTATTGAGATTATATGCTTTATTTTATAGTTAATAAGGCACAATTCAATGTAGAGATTACATACTTAAAGTCTACTTTGAGAAATGACAGTGATCAGAAATACAATTAGGGTGTTTGATTTAGACCTGCCATCTAGATCTTCTTATGCATTACATTTACAAGTCATTGATCATGTACATAGATATAACGTGTTTTGGACTATATTTGTACACCATTTATTATAGTATTTTAAGACAAAATAAGTCATTAGTAATGGGTCATTTTTGTTTTCTGGATACCAGTTTTTTAATGTATTAGCATGTTAGTGCTATTCAGGATGTATGTTTCCTTCTATAGCTCATGATAATTTGGTGGGTTATCTTCTGGATAGTATTTAATCCCTGAGTCTTCCTTTTCTCATATGTAATGGTCATATCTGTGAAATCCTTTTCTCATATGTAATGGTCATATCTGTGAAAACTGTAGTCCTTTGGTCACATTACCCAGAAAAATTTAGAGACCATTATATAAAAGTTCACCTTAAAAGAATATATAAAACACTGGCAATCTGAAGTTCATCTATCCCCAACATAACCAGAGAGTGAACTGACTTGGTTGTGATTTCCTTGCTCTAAGTCCTTCAGTCTGTCCTCTTCCCTCCAAAACTGGTAGAAACTTCTTAGACTTACGAGGCTCTGAAGCTCATTCCTCACATCTCTCAAACCCTTCCTGGTCAACACTATGTTCCTCCCACAAGCACACACGTGGACACACTTGTGCACACAGTCATATTTATTAATGTGCAGATCTTGACTTTAATATGTTCACTTTTGTTTCTGGAGCCTTGTAATAGATGCCTCTCCCTGCCGTTCTTTCTCTCTCAACCTCATGTAGATACAAGTGAGCGTTCATCTTCTTCTAAAGGAATCTTTATTCGTGTTTCATTCATTTGCCCTCCCACTTCACTCCAAAGTTTATCCAACCACTTTAAATATACCTCTTCATTTATCCAACTCTGACAAACAAGCTCTGGATGTTCGTATCCACTGTTTCCTCACTGTTATGTCCACATAAACATTGTGACATGGTAAATATTAAATTAGAAAATTTTGCAAGAAAGAAAGGGTAGAAGAAAACAGAGTGGGAGGGCAAAGTGGAGTCTAGGTGGTACTCAGTGTCAAGTAAATGAAACTTAAAGGTAGAGAGGACCAGTAACCTAGTCTTAAATGATTGGATGTTTTATATACTACAGAGAAACCTGAGAGATAGTCTCAAAAAGTTTTTCTAAATATTACAGATAACTATGTTCTGATTCCAGAAGGATCTACTTGACTTGTGCACAGAGAACTTAGACTATCTTCAGTTATTGTCCTAACTTTTTATAAATAAATTTTTGTTGCAGAATTTCTCTTTTAATTGTGGTTCCTTAAAAAAAATCATTTTTACTCTTAAACTATTTAAAAATAATGGATGACTTATTTAATTAAATCAGTTGCTATACTGAGATATGTTCAAGACTCAGCATGCCATTAGTACATCAAATCATATCCAAGGGGTTGTGACTCAGTTGAAGAATGCTTGCCTAGCATGTGTGAGGCACTGGGGTCGATCCTTAGCACCACGTATAGATAAATGAAATAAACGTCCATCAACAACTAAAAAAAGAAAAACATTAAATCACATCCAATTTCTTATGCTATACACACAAAGTTAGATATGACTGAAAGTCATCCTTATTAGTTTTTAAAGTCGCCAATTCAATCTTATTTGAATAGCCATGTTAAAGAAGTTATGTGAGTTCTTTGGAAGTCTAAAATAGGGATTTCTTAGTTGAAAGGAGCAGAAAACAATTCAATCAGCTCAAGTAAATATTATATCCAAAAAAAGGACAGCATTTGCTTCCCATGTGCATGACACCAGACTAGACTTTATTCAACCTGAAAAAAGTTTTCACTGTCATCTGACTGATTTCACCTCTCAATATCAAAATTCCAAGTTTTTAAAAGAAAGAATGTGATCCATCCAACTTTGGCAATGCACTCAGCTCCAGTCTAATTGATTATGGCAAGAAAGTAGAAGAAATCTGGTGATAGGATACCGAAGAACATACAAATCTCCACACCACCCTTTCTGGAACAGACCAACTTGGAAGTATATTGGTTGGCTGACCATGACTGACCACCTTCAGAAGAAGGTGACAAATAAGAAGAACTTTGATTTTATGAAACCGTAAAATATCTTTTACTAAAGATTTTTGAAAATTGTACATTTTCTTTATTTTCACTATTTATACAAAAGTTAATTTATTTCTTCTAATTAAATCAGCTGTTTACACAGTATTTCTCCCCACCTCCCACACTCTGGGTCAGGAATCTATACTTACAACAAATTTAGAGTTTTTTCTTGTGGTTCATTTGCTTTAAATGAGATTTAAATGTATTGCCATAGTCTAAAGCTAAAAGTGACTCCACGTGGTGTTATTGAAGATCAGCATGCAAATGTACTTTACATAAATTCATTTGAAACCTTTATATGTGTTTGCAAATTGAGCTCATATAAGATTGTCATTGTGAGAAATATAACTGCTTGATTTCTTGTGGCTTCAGATTGTAACATTTTATGAATCAAGTATTCTTTGATATGCAGCTAATGGAATTATCTCTAAAATAGTTTATAACAGTTAAAATTAAATTATTTCCTCAAAACTAATTTACTTATTCAACCCTCCTGGAAAGACTGATTTTTTTCTTAGAGATCCTGGTCATTTATCACCATTGTCATGTTTTCTCCAGAGAATCACAATTATTTTAACTGTTTCTTAGTGGAAGTTAAAAGTTTCAACATTTCTGTTTGACATTATTTTATTTAGCTTTCTTTCATCTTCATGTACCAGAAAACATTATATAAATCAGTATAATTCAAAAGCAAATTTATTCATTTCCATATTTGGTAAATCTTCCATAAAAATGGCTACAGACTCAGGTCTACAGTAAACATGAACTCTCACAAGGATCCAATTTCCTTCTTTCTAATATCTCTTTTCATTTTGGGAAGAGGGCTGCTACAACACATGCTTACTTACATCTACTTCCCTGATAGCACCAACCAATGTCTCCGAAAAGAGCCTTCTAGATGTCATTTGTTTTAAACTGGGTGTTCTGTTCAACTTGGAATCAATCAGTATGCTTAGGGAATTGCTGATTTCTCTTATGTGTGATTCATGAACTTCACTACCTGATCAGAAAGCACTCTGCCAAATACAGGCCAAGTTAGTGAAAATGTATAGGATTTCAAGCAAATTTAGAGCTTTAACGCACACACACACACACACACACACACACACACACACAATAGTAGCATCTACTACAAGCACCTACTAAAGATATTAATATTGAATAATGATATTGAATACTTATTTAGACCCAAGTTCTTCAGGCTCAGTATTATGTATTTCCTATCTATGCACAAAAAGCAGAAAAATATTTCCATGTTATCTGAGCCATGAAATGGTTTCACAGAGAAGTTAATGATCTCATCCAAAGTCTTACAATTTATGAATGAGACTGCTGAGATTCCAGTCTCAACTCCACAACTCCCTAATTCAATTATCCTCTGAGTTCTGGGATATTCTCACTTCTGAAAAGGAAGTTGGGCCTGATGATGTGTAACTTGCTTTCTATCTTGAAATTTTAATGATTCTATGATTATAAATTATTAATAACTGTTACCATCAAAGAAACGGCATTCAATTCTGACTGTTTTAGTTCTGCTGCAAACTCTAATCCAGGCACTTGGAATCTCTGCTCCCAATATCTACAGTATCCTCTCATTTGGTTGTGTTATTTCGGGGCTCCTCTCCACCAACCCATCTTCCCTGTGATTGTGTGTTATTATGTAGTGATAAAAAATGGGATGACGTTCTTCTTTCCCTTCTGTTCCTTCCTGTTGATGATTGGATTAACTCTGGGCTCCTTAATTGATATAATATGACCACAACCACAATTCAGAACCCCCAAATTCCTCTCTTTTCTTGACCTTATACACATTTAACTTTTCACCATCTCCTATGTCCTCTACCATCCATGGCCTTTAAAATTTCCATACTCCCTGAGTTCTCCTTGCTGGCCAACTCCCTCTGATCTCTGAAAAGATAGATGAAGAATATGTTTCTATGCAGTCCTTCCTGGCTCCTCCCAGGGAGAGCCAGTCCCTTCCTGGATGCAGAAGCAGCATTTCTATGGAAAAGTGCAAAGTGTGTGAGCAAATAGACATGCTTTAGAAAGTGTGCCACATTTTCAACCACGTGTGTTTTCACTGGAATCTATAATCATAATAAATGTTCACTTGCATTTATATTCTAACATGACAAAATGTTGGCTCATGAGAAGACAGTATATGGCATGACTACTCAGCAGTTACTGGTGAAGCAAACTCTACTTTTCTATGATCCAGATCATCTATAAACTTGAGACCAAGTGAAGCATTCCTTAAATAAATGCATTTAATTGACAGCTCTCTTAGCCAGTAGATGAAAACCTCAGGTTCCTCTCCAGCAAGAGATAAGAGCAGCCCATTTACCTGCTGAATCTGTGTGTCAATGTTATGGAGACGCTGGCTATCAGGTTACATTAAGTCTCATGGAGCATTAAAAACAGAATATTTTTCCCCATGAAAATATTACTCTACAGTCCCACCAGAAATTATCTTTCTGTGGCATTTTGTTCTCTAAATGCTTTGCTAGTTGGTGAGAGAGGGTAGCACGAAAATAATGTCTGCATGTTGAATTTACCTAGGGTAGAAACATTAATTTTCATTAAGTTCTCCAAAAGTAAAATTTCATATAGCATCCCTTATCAACTGTCATACTGATAGTGTCTACCATTTTACTTCATCTTGTAAAGAGGAATCTATACTGAAAATATTTCTCAAAGTATTCTAGTTTTTCATTATTTATTAAAAATGTTTAATTTCTTTTTTTAATCATAACATTATTTCATATACTTTAATTTTGATGAACACTTTAAAAGTAAATCTAAGTTATTTTGCTATTAATTAGTTTAGTTGGCACTAAACTTCGTTTTTTACTACCAAAAAGATGATTTCCCATTATAAGGAAAAACCTAATCTTAGCTATATTTAGGTTAAATCACTCTGAAGTGTTTCCTGTAATCTCTCAGTACATCTTCATTCTTGTATGTATATCCCAGAGAAGAGTGCTCTGCTACACCAGCCCCTTCATTCTATTAACTAACTCTTATATTTACTGTTTGGAAGCAATTACTAGAACTACAGATTGTATTTAAGTAAGAAGACTGGGAATATTAAGAGACAGATGAGAGATTTCCGGAAGACGCACTCAAGGAAGTTTAAAACCCACAAGGGATTTATATCTGGACTAGAAAAGGAATTTCTCTGAGTCAAGAAAGAAAGATAAAAAATAAAAAGAGAGAAACCAAAAGAAAAATAAAATACAAGCAGAGTTATAAAAAAGCAATTTGCAGTGTAGGAAATCCAAAACACTAACAAACATGAAATGCACTCAAACCCATTAGGAATTAGAGACACACTAATTAAAACAACAATAACATATCACTTTACACCCATGAGATCAGCAAATTTTAGAAAGCTGGACAATGCCAAATGTTGGAAGGAATGGGAAATGGAAAACCTCCTGCGAGGAGTCTGGAGCCAAGGTGCACTCATCCCGAAAAACAATCTGTGGCAGTTCTTAATCCAATTAGTTCAGATACCTACCACATCCCCACAGCCCACCACAGGTCTCATGCAGGCTATGACAGTACACACGTGGAATGTTCTTCGCCAGGTTATTTGTACAGCAAGGGGTTGGAGACAACCCAGGTGCCTGTCCCTGGGAAATAGGAAAGTGAAGGAGAGGCCACACACTACAGAATACTACACAGGAGTTAGGAGTAGATCTTTAAAACAATACTGAGAAAAAATTGTATATATATAAATATAATTTTATATTATAATATATAATATATATATAAAACAAATATTTGTTTTATAAAATACATGCAGGCAATGTCACAATGTTACCAGAGCAAATTAAAGTGGTAGGATTCCAATTATACCTGTTAGAATGATCTACTAAGTGAGGTCTGGAAAGTGACAAAGTGAATGCAAAATGGGAATAGAAGAAAATAAGTGAAGTCAAAGATGGGCTTCACTACCAGTGATGTCAACTCTGAAGTGCTAGTGACTACGAAGGGATGATGGACCTCCATATAGTCTAGTGACCTGTGCATATAGTCCCAAAACAAAACAAAACAACCGAAATCATGAACTGAGACATGGACTGTGGTGCTAATAGCAGGGAGCCAGGTAGTTTTGGAATCTATCCATTTCACAGATGTTCGAGTTGATTACCAAACACATCACTCTATTTCAGTTAAATTGCATTCCTTGAAAGAAATGCCTACTCACCCTGAAAATTGAAATTTCCAGACAAAAATCTTGCTAAGATTCACCTGGGAGCCCTAACCCCACTTCAATATCCCTTTCAGAGAGCCTTCTCAAATTTCAAGGCCTTTGTGACCAACTTCACTACTTAAAGAGCCGGTCTACTGAAGCTGGCCATTTATAATTTTGAGTTATCTGTTTAAACGGAAAGGAAAGTTCTCTTTGATTTCTAATAGAGATAAACTCTTTCCTGGGAATAGTGCTGTTTGTGGTTGTAAGGCCTTAATGATTCAGGCCCACTGCCTTTGGTTGTACCAGTTCAGGCGCTTTTATTGTCTAGACAAAAATCTCTCTCAGCACGATGGCTTTGATATAAAACCACTGATATTTAAATATCAAAATGTAACTCTTTGGCCTGGCAATAACCCTCCATGTGGGAGGCTTGGATGAGATTTCCAGACTGCTCTCCTGTCCTTGTAGCAGCCGCATCTGGAAATGATACTTGTGGTCATGGTAATACTTCAGTCTGTCAGAATATATTTTATCCAAATTTTTCAGTGTGCTTTGCAATTTATTAATCCTTGCAACACCTTTAGGAGGTAGGCAGAAATTTTTTTTTCCCTTGAGGGACTAAGGCAACGGAGAGTGGAACCCAGAAGTGCACAAGGCCAGGCAGTTGGCTGAGTGGGTGGAAAGAAGTCCTTTGCAGTTTAGAACAGCCAATCCTATTAAAGGCTGAACTCATCTGACACTACCATAAAACAAGTTGTAAAGGAAATTTTATAGCTTGTGAGCAAAGGACTGGGCTTTGGAAACCAAAATTAATTAAGACTTAAGGAACTGAAAATAAATTGTGAAGTTTAAAATCTGCTTTTTAAATATCACACAGTCCAATTTTTGAGTACAATTTAGTCAGACTACAACAAAACACAAATGATTTGACATAAAAAGTCTGAAAGTTGTGGGCCATGGTGGTGTTTTTTGGAGGGTTTAATAATTTCATTGGCATTCTTTTGGGAGGAATAGAGTGATTCTTTGCTTCTGTTATCTGCTTCTTTTTTGCTTTCTGGGTTGACCTCTAATCCATTTCTGATTTTCCATGTAGACTAAGAGAATTTTCCTCATGGTTCATGGACAGATTTCCATACTTCTTGCTGGCTTGTAGAAGTGAACAACGTAAAGGTCGAAGAGTGGATTCTTTACATTGGTTGTTAATCCTTCTCTCAGTCAGAGTGGTGCATTGCTGTCTCATTTTCCCAGAGATGCACAGAACAGAGTAAACAGCTAGGAGGTTGTGTTAGTGGCTAAGAGAATTGATAACAATGGGTTACATAGCATCTGTGTTTGTTTAATTGTAAGGCTCATGCAAAAGGAAAAATGCAAAGGACTTCCTCAAATATACACAGGACTAAAACTCTTCCTAATCACAGTCACAACAGAAGACAAGGTCTCTAGGATACTGTCTTTTTTCCATGGTACCTGCTGGTCATTCAACAAAATAGTAGAAAATATGGCTTTTGCACAATGCAGACTTCTTTGCAATTAATATTTTTCAATTTAGGGAAAAAGATACATTTCATTCATCAATGCATTGCTTTTATGTGTAGCATTCTTTCTTTCAAGAGTAACATTATAAATAGACTTCTCCCAGTGATTTTCATGTTTCCAAACCTTTTGCATAATGTAATAGACTCACTTTCATATTAGATTGTTTTATTATTGATGTTATTATTACATAATTACCATATTAACATTAATATTAATGTTATATAAATATACAACTGGTATTTGTATGTTATGCATACAACCTTAAAACTGCTAAGGATTTTACAAACAAGCAATCTTTTCTTTTAATCAAACTGCCTTTAAAATTTTTGTCATATTCCACATGTGCACTTTCAAGTTACCTTTCCAGACAAAACGATGACATCCGGCTTCTCCCATTTAAATTTTGTTTAGCTATCACAGACTACATGCAGCACAGACAGGATGACATAATGCAGCTCTATCAAATGTCTTTCCTGATATTAAACAGATCTATTGTGCATATGTCCTCTGTGGCCATACTGATAATGTAGGAGTTGAAGAAATATTCCATGCAAAGTATTTCCTGAAGGATTCAGAATGGGCTGTTTTCATTCATAGGAGAATCTCTCCTACCTAGAACCTTTAACACATGAGCTATTTTAGATTACAGAGGCATAATTTAACAAAAACAAATATGTACAAGGGCTCCATAAAATGCAAAGCATTACCATTTTCCTGAAAGCAAAGGATGTAATTTTATCATCAACGTTTTGAAAACCATTTTTAAACAAATTTTCTAAAATGAATTTCCCCTTTACATTACATATTTGAGAATCCGATGAACAATTGTTTGACTATCTCACGGTCAACGGACTTTTCGTGCTACATTACATCAGATGCCCTTCCCTGCCCAAGCATTGCACATCCACAGATTTACATGCTTTTTGTGTCTTCTAGAAAATTTTGCTCATTCCTACCCACTCTCCAAGGTTCACAGTAATTGGTACTTCTTTGTGAAACCATCCAGAGGTGTTTTCTTCTTCTATTATATTAATCGTTTCTTTTCTAATTTCACTTACCCCATTATCTAATACAATCTCAACTTATAAGAGTTAGCAAAACTAAGGAACCAAGAAGTATATCATGATTTTATAATCCCTAAATGTAGCTCTCTAAATATTACTCTTTGTTTTCTATCAATATTTAATAAAACATACATAAATAAGTCCCTCTTTACCATAAATATATTTTTACACAATAAAATGTGTCAAGGACCATCCTTAAATTCAGAACATGTCCTATGAATTTAACTGACCTGTTATCTTTCTGGACACACACAAGAAATCACTAAGCAAGGTACTGCGTTTATATTTTAAATTTGAATTCGAATTTAAATGGTGACTAATCCTTTTTTGTTTCCACTTCTTACAATACTCTTCCTTCCTGGACTTCACCTGTTTTGACCCTTTCCATGATTATTTCTCTGCTTTGCTTCATATAAATGACTCTGCCATTTGTCTTTCTACCCTTACAGCTTTGATGGTCCTCTTTATTTTTCATCTGCCTTCTTTGATACTTGTTTTCACTCTGTACTTCCCTTTTGTCCTCCCCCCATCAAAACACCCATTCAAACTTAATTAAAAAGCTCTCGGAGGTAAAAGAAATACAAAAATTTTGCATTATTCACCCTCATTTCCCACAGTGAATGATAAGGTCTCTTTTCCTTTTGCCACAAAATGTTTATATAAGTAAAACAAGTAGCCAAGTTTTAGCTAAAATGTCGTACTGATTGTGACAAGAAAGCACTACAACTGAATCCTTAATCCACATAGAAAAATGTGCCATTAGATTATACTCATATCCTAAATATGTGTATTCCATGGAAATGTTATTTCAACAACTGTGACATTTAGGAAAGAAAGGATATAAATTTTAAAAATGGTAATTAGGTTTTAAAGGTATATAAACCTTGATATAAACACACAATAGACAATGAACACTCATACTAAAATTTTTTTTTTTTTTTTTTTTTTGCACTGGGGATGGAATCCTAGAGTACTCAACCACTGAGCCACACTCCAGCCCTTGTCTATATTTTATTTAGAGAAAGGGTCTCACTGAGTTGCTTAGGGCCTCACTTTTGCTGAGGCTGGCTTTGAACTCATGATCCTCCTGTCTCAGCCTCCTCAGCTGCTGGATTACAAGTGTCTACGACCATATCATGAACACACTGAAGAAGATAAAGTAATACTTCTAGAACCAGCTTTGCTTTATTCCCAGGAGTAAGGACCAGCTCTTCCAGGTACAATAGCAGATAGATACCATGCTTAAAAATTACCCTGGTTTTAGGTGCCTACTTTAGTCATGTCTGTTATTATATATGTCTTAACTCTCCTGTTCAGTAAAAAATAAGTAATACACTCTAAATTGTCAGTTGGGCATGTTTAAATATTTCAGTACTTGAAATCTAATATATGATAATACTATGTAATATCTTGAGTCTGTACATGACTTTCTTATAAACCACAAAAGGGCTATTTCAGTCCACTCCACAATCTTGTGACAACACTAAAAATGGTGATGAAGTCAGTGACCTACCAGAGTAGGACAACTAGCATTTGGTAAAATCAGAAAGTTCAATCAAAGCACATTTAATACAAGTGTCTTCTCTATGTCTGTAGGTGAAATTTGCAAAACTCTTCTGTTGTGTTAACAAAGACCCCAAAAGTTGCCATTTTCTTTTATATCCATTGAATCATCTAGTAGTGCATTGCCCGCCAAGACAGAATCTTCATGAGTAGGAATGTCAAACCCACTTAATATTCATAACTCAGCATATTAAGTCCACTTATTAAGATAGAACAGTTGTTCACATTAAACAAAAGATAGCTTGCTTCTTAACCCTGTGGTGTCAAACAGATTATTGGGTATTTGTTCTCCTTTATTCAAGTAACAACCAATCGCCCACATACCTGTTACAAGAATATGATCTTTTGTTTTACTCATTCTACTGTGGAAATAAAAGAGTAAGTGAAGAGTCATGAAGCAGAAGGATATAGTGAAATGTGAAGGCCATGTGGAACTGCAGATGAGTGTGTGTTGCTCAGCAAAGGCAGCCTTTACATGTCTATCCTCACACCACTGTCAAAGGCAGGAACACAGGAGGAACTTGCCAAATTGAACATCGAAGAGTGAAAGCCAGCCAAACACTTGAGAACTTTCTAACTTCTTTTTGTGTAAATATTCTTTGTGTAGATAACAGAGATTATGCATTCAAATATCAAAAAAAAGTCATGTACCATGAAGAAATTTAAATCTATTCCATTGTCACTTAATCTCCATGTAACTTCCACCACCAATAAAAATAATTTTTTTAATTAAAAAAAAAAAAAAAAACTTTTGCATGACATCTTGGGTAAACTGACTTCCTACACTGGGACTGTGTTGACAGTGCAAGTTCATTTGTGAATGTGAGCCATATTACAGTGTTTGCTCAGAAAGAGGTGACCTTTTAGATGGGGGTGGTGGGAAACTGTTCTTATCATTACTGTAAAATATGTGGTAAGCTATAAATTTTAAAAATAGCATCATAAGTAGGAAGGACCCAAGTGAACTACTTTGTTAATATTTATTTTCCACATAGGTGATTTAAAATCTGGACAAATTCAAGAACCTCGCATGTTACTCAACTAGGAAATGTCAGGGCTGGGCATAGAAACTGATCTAATATCCAAGTCCATTCTAATATATTCTTCCTTTTCAATTAGTATTTGATTATGATAAATGTGTATTTTGTGAGAAATCTAAGTAGGTCTCAGCAAACAATGGACAATTGACCCCATTCTTTCTTTCGAAGCCCTCTTTCCTTTGGTTTCTATGATTGCACATGCTCTTGCTTTTCTTCTTATATCTCTGATTTATTTTTCAAACTCTTAGTCAACTTCTCTTTAGAAAATTGTAGTTTGAATTTCCCCAGGGTTCAGATCTGAGTTTTCTTCTCACTCTGTAATTCATTGATAGTAATTTTACACTAATTATGATCATATGTTAGGATTGGGATTAAAATTATCTTCTAAAAGCAGAAGAAGTTAGGGAGAAATATCTGATTTTTATCATTTGGTGAAGACATTCTAATATCTGATAGAAGATCAGTTTACATCCTTATTCTACAGTATATACATATATCCAAATATCATGTTGTATGCCATAGGATGTATAATTTTTATCAATTAAAAAACAAATTTTTAAAAAGTAATATCCTTGGTTTAACAGTCAGGTTATGCTTGACTTATAAACCCATCATAAGTTGTCAGCATAAGTCAAAAATGCATTTAACCAGGCTCAGTGGCAAGTACCGTGATCCCAGCTACTAAGAAAGCTGGAGCAAAAGAATCACAAGTTTAAGTCAGCCTAGGAAACTTGGTGAGACACTGTCTCAAAATAAAATTAAAAAGAGGTGAGATGTTTGTAGTTCAGGGGTATGGTGCCCCTGAATTCTATCTCCAGTAACATAACACACACACATACACACACAAACACAAAATTTAATACACCTTACCTACCAATTACCTACCTACCAATTTAATACACCTTACCTACCAAACATCATAGCTAAACCTTGCCTACATTAAGCCTGTTTAGAACATTTAGACTGGCCAATAGCTGAACAAAATCATCTAGCATAAAATCTATTTTATAATGAAGTGTTGAATATCTCATGGAGTTTTCTGAACATTATACTCAATGTAAAATACAGAAGAATGGATGAGGATGCTTTTGTACCATTGTAAAGTCAAAAAATTATAAGTTTATCATAAATTGGGACCATTTGTGTAGCTAGGACTCCTTGAATGACAAAGGAGTATAGTAGCCATAATTGTAGACTCTAGATCCAGACTACCTTGGTCTATCCCTGGCTCAACAATTACCAACTGCTTTTATCTTTTTTTAAAGACTTAGTTTTTTCATCTTTAAAATGAGATTCTCATAACTGTTTCATGAAAGTCCTTTTGTCCATTAAATGAGACATGTGTATAAAGTACTTCATATAGTAATTATAAAAAATTATGCTCTGGATTTGCTATCAACATTATCATTATCAACATCACCCATATCCAAAGACCTACAAATGTTTACATTCAATCCAAATACTCACCTGAGATTCACATTTCCATACTCAGATGCCTCACAGTTATCTCAAATTTTTCTTATACTCTCACTATATCTCATCAGCAATGTCCACAAACCTGCTACTCTCCTCTGACCACCAATATCTGTATGTCAGAACATTTGTAGTCATCTTACAACCTCCTTCTCCTCATTCCCCATATGCAACCATGTATATTTTGAATCTATGTACTTTTCCCAACTCTAACCGCCCTAGACTAAGACTATAGTCTAAGACTAAGACTCCATCATCTCCCTCCTGTAATAAGATAACATTCTAAATCCTAGGCACTCTTGTGCACCAATAATCCATCCTCCCCTAAATAGACATGGGAATAGTATGAGACAACTTGGTTTAAAACTCTTATGTGGTTTTTATTGTTCTGAAGTCAAAGACTAAATTCTTTTCCATGATCCACATGGTCTTGGATGTTCTAGCAAAATCCATACATCTTGTCTTTCATTATATTTTAGCCACTGACCTCTGAGAGCTCTTGCAACATGAGATAAGTCTTATCCACAGAACTTTTAGAGTTGCCATTCCCTCTGCTATTCTCTGACACTAACCATGCTTACACACATCACCCTTGCGCTCCACAGACACTTCCTATGAACACCTCCTACTAATTCTTTGCACCTCTCAGTTCATGCATCATTTCCTTAGAGCAAGCTTTCCTGGTAAATCCTCTATCAATCTAAGTTTCCTCCATCCTTTACTTTTCTCTATCATATATTATGCTTATTAATATCTTATTACCTGCATGTTGATTTATTATCAGTCACTCCCTCTAGAATGTAGTATCAATGAGTGCAGGAAGCATTATATACCAACACTTGGCATGTTTTCTGACACATTGTCTGTATGCATTATTACTTATTAAATAAATAATGTGCTTAATTAGTGAGAAATGTTAGACTCTTTTAATTGGCTGGTTTCAATGAGAGATACAATCCATAGAAGAATAAAGGTCACCACT
Source organism: Sciurus vulgaris (assembly GCF_902686455.1). NCBI lineage: Eukaryota > Metazoa > Chordata > Mammalia > Rodentia > Sciuridae > Sciurus > Sciurus vulgaris. The sequence continues at coordinate 32,782,417 of NC_136470.1, read as the reverse complement.
GAATTATTTGCAGGCACTGCATTGGTAATATACCTAACACCATACTACACCAGGCTCATAGTCATAGTGAACAAATGACAGTAATCTCTTTATCTGGCCTCCTCTTCAACACACAATTTGCAAAAAAGCCTTAGAAACATGAATGAAACACAGATTTTCCAATAAGGTAGCCACCACTCAAATGTGACTAAAGTGAAAGCAAATTTATATCAAATGAATAATTCAGTTTTTCCTTAGAGTAGCCACATTCCAAGTACATGTGTGTCTTGTAGAACATCTCTGTCAGCACAGGAAGTTCTACTGGACAGTGTTGTGTAAGAGCATACTCATTTCTATTGCCTGAGAGAGGCATTTCTATAAACCTATGTGGAATTCAGAATTTATTCCCCAAACAAATGTATAAAGAGGGATGATAAAATTGATTTTGTCCAAACATAAGAAATATGTTTTTAAGTTTAATTTTGGGACAAATAATGGGTTAAAGTGGAAATCAAATCTAGAAAGAGTGTACTGCCAATGTGTTAATATAAAAATAGAGAAAGAATGCAAATAATAAAGAAGTATGTTTTCCTGTTATAGTGAAACTGTTCTTGGATTTCCTTTAATAAAGAAGTCTTTCGCATGATCAAACATATTATTAAAGCCTCTAAATAAAATAGTTATAAACAATGGAAGCTTTACTCAAAAGTAAAGGATTCTCCTGGATTACAGAAATTATTATACCAAGAGATTCCAAAACCAAGAGAATGAGATGGTTCAAGGAATATGTTCATTTAATGCTTGAATATGCAAAAAAAGATCCACTTTGATTTTTTTAAGAAAAATTAAACTTCATTAATCAAAGAACAATGTGTTTCATAACTGCTCCCATTAATCAAATTCCTCCCAGGAGGTGGGTCTCTGTGAAGCAAGGTTAGAAAGGGTGTTCTTTGGCACATTAATTTCCATGGGAAATTAGTAAATACATATCCTTATGCTCAGAATTTGCTCATATAATATGTGAGGTGTATTAATAATTTATATTTCATATTAATATTTTATTATCCAAGTCTTTAATGTGAGTTTCACATAGTTAATTACCTACACATAATTATCTATTCTCAAAAGTGAAATATACTCCAAATAATACAGTGTTAGAAGCTTGTAGACCGTCTTGTAACGGGTGATCATATACCCCTTACGAACTCCAAGGTCTATTCTAACCTTGATGTCATGGTATATCCAATATTAAAATAGTAAGTTATTCATGTCTTCCTTACTCCCCAGATACTTTACATTTTATGCAATATGATGCTGTGTCCTATGTAAGAACAAATTAAAATTCAATAAATCATATTAAATTTCATAAGAATTAACAATAGTAAAATTATGGAAAAATGAAAAGTTATCACAAGTCAAAACAAAATTTTTTTAGGGAAACTACAATAAATCTTCTACCCGTTAGGTAGAACACGATGATTTTCCCAGAGCCCCTCATGCTCTAAAACAAGAACTAACCAATATTTAATTAATATTGTCTACATATTTTAAATTGTTGGTAGATATGAGTTTCCTTAGTCCTTCCTCAAAACACACAGTATAGCTTACTTTATGCCACAGGGATTATGTCATAAAACATATCTTTGGACAGATTACAGAGTGAATAGGAGAAATTATTTACGGCTGTGTCTTCATAAACTCCTTGAGGGAAGAATCTAAGTTCAATACTTTCCTTTATTTACTGATTCACTCTTTCATATTGTCAGTAAAAATTAGTTGTGCTAGGAACAGTGGTGAGAAATAAAATTCACCTAAGATAAAGTATGCGGGACAAAGTCTTTTTTAAAAAGCTTGTAGATAGAGGACATTCTGTGATAGAGGTCTTAATTTCGATGTTTGCAAAGAATGCTTTAATGGAGTCAAATTCAGCCTTACAAAGGAAAATGTGCAAGTTGCACTTGAAGAAAAAGTCTTCTCCAGGAGCAGAACAAGAAGCATGCAAGGCGGACAGGGAATGTCCAGCAATAGTACTGAGTTATTTGCAAGCAGTGAGTTGGTAAGATACCTATCGCCAAATCACAGTATCCAATGCTCACAGTCATGGTGAACAAGTGAGAGCCACCTCCCTCTCTGCCCCACTCCTCAATACACACTTTGCAACAAAACCTTAGAAACACAAACTGAACACATACTTTCCAATAAAGTAGTCACTAGTACATATGTGACTAAAGTGAAATCAAGTGTATATGAAACGAGTAATTCAATTTCTCCTTTACAGTAGCCACATTCCAAGTACATCTGGGCCTTGTAGAACATTTCCAACAGCACAGAAAGTTCTATTGGACGGTGTTGTATAACAGCATACTCATTTCTTTTGCCTGAGAGAGGCATTTCTACAAATCCATGTGGAATTCAGAATGCATTCCTGATCAATGTATAAGGAGGAGTGAGTTTTAGTTAAAATATATTTTGTTATTACTAGTGTTGTTTTAGGATACATTCGAATTCTTCATGGATGTTTTAGGAATAGAGCCATTATTTAAAACATTCCTCTATGCAAAATACATTCCAAGTAAAACAAATAATAAATACATAAAATTTTGTAACACAATGCATTTATGAAGTTGTGATGTATAGTTGAGAAATATGTGGTTAAGTTTTGCTCGATTATCATTAAATTGTTAAGGGCTTCCATATAAATCTTTAGTAGTCTCTGAACGTATTTCCCTTTAACATTCTAATGTATCTGTTTAATTCACAGATTCTGCATCACATATTTGCTCTTCTGAAATAAAAAATTGGTATAGTTATGTCTTTTAAAACTTATTCTTCTTAAAATAAGATCTCAAATCGATCTTAAAACTCATATTCAAGATCACGTAGTTTATAAATGCACTGTATACTTATCATTCTCCTGAAGCAATATGGTGAGCTGCTTAATATATCATACTGCCACTTTATTTTGCCACTTCATGTTATAATATTTTTACACTTAGAGAACAGATTTATTAGTCTAACATAATTATTTTTCTCTGGAAACATGAATAAATATTCTTTAAATTAAAGGCTTAGAATTTTTTTAATATTTGAGTTTTATAGCTATGTAGGAATACAGGTTATGTGCACATGTATACGCATGCACACGTATGCATGCATACACACACACACACACTCACTCACATTTTCTTAGATGTGGTAGCATACACTTAAATAACATGACTCGAGTGTTTATTTCTCATTCCTTCTGTCCTCCTTTTTTTTTCTTTTTTTTTTTTTTTTCTTTTGGTACTGAGGATTGAACTCAGGGGCATTTAACAACCGACCCACATCCCCAGTCCTTTTTATTTTGTATTTTGAGACAAGGTCTAAGTTGCTTAGGGCCTTGCTAAGTTTCGGAGGCTAGCCTTAAACTTGTGATCATCCTGCCTCAGTCTGCCTAGTTGGTGGGATTACAGGCATGAGCCACTTCTCCCTTCTGTCCTACTTATATTCATTCCAGTTTCATAGTTATAAATATTTAAAATTCAAGGAAGGTTCTCATCCTGAACTAATATGTAAGTGAGTCTCTAATCTTAATTACGTAGTGTATTTAATAGATTAATGAGTCTTCTTAACCAAAAATCAAGAGAGATATCTCAACTGATATCTATGCTACACTATACTATAGTATATGCCATACTATGAACTAGGTAGCTTATGTACTATAGAGTTTTATATTTAGCAGTGCTGCATGTTACAAAGTCCAAGCTCAAAACACTGCAGATTCCATGTCTGGTGTGTATCAGCTCTTGTTCACAGAAGACATGTTCCCACATGGTAGAAGGGACAACAAGTGTCCTCAGGCTTCTTTCACAGGGACACAAATCCCTTTCATCAGGGCTCCATCCTTATGACCTAGTCATCACTCAAAGACCTACTTTTAGTATTATCATTTGGGGATTAGGCTTCAAAAACATGAATTTTGATGAGACACAAGCCTTCAGACCATAGCAATCAGTAAACTACTTGGTCTTGAAGTACTTGGATTTGAAGAACACAGTAGAAAACAAAACATCTAAGATCTTTGCTGTTGTAGCACATAGGTCTTTAACACATTGGCCAAAAATGTGCTCAACTTCTATGAAATGTATTGGTTTAATAAAAAGGCATCATCATGATAAAAGAAAACTAAGTTTAAAAATGAATGATAGTGAAAATTCCTCTTTTACAAACAGAAAAATCATATGTATGTATGTTTTTGCCAAGTATATACCCAAATACATAGAGATGCACATATATGTACAAAATATATATACACATCTTAAAGACACCAGTTGAATATATGTATATAATGTTTAAAAAATTTTGTTTTCTGTAATCTCTTGTATTTCTGTGAATTCTAACTTTCATCATTATGTAGTACAGCCTTCCTTCTGGACATTCAAAATTCACACTTGTGCCTAAAGATATTTACATGGAAAAGTATTGCAAATTAGGTATAAAACAGTAAAAATGTCTCTAAAATGCTAAACACAATCTCTTAACACTTGCTTATATACACATTTTATCACCCTCTATCCTTTACACCTGTTACAGAGCAGCAGCAATCTATAAGCAGCCTGCACTCATTATTAAAGTAGGAAGAAGATAAACTATTGCTTTTATCAAAAAAAAGCACATTTATAGAATGTTAATATCTGAATGGACCTATGGTTTAGTGAGGATCAGTACTTGCCTGAGATCATTCAGAAAATTAGTGTCAGAACCAGGGAATGCAGCAGGTTTCATGCCTTTTCCAGCAGTTGTCTTAATACCTCATGAAGTCATGTGAGCTAAACTGAGTTGAATATTGTACATGAGAATGGCTTAAAATAAGAAGAGGTTTGTTTTGTGAGCATGCAAGAATGAATTTTAATTATTTTTATGGAATTCTTATATTGCTTGGCCTGATCCCAGATTTTTTTATTTTACAGATCAGATTATATACTAGCCAGATTAAAATGTGTCCCAGAAACCTGGCAGAGTGAGCTAATCCTGGGACCATCTGTTTTCTGGATTGCTTTTGGAACTTTTATCAGAAAAGTTCTGCCAACACTTTGCATTTCAATGGCTTCTGTTTGAGTGACTGAATTATTCAGTGTTGGACAAAAATTATTCTCAACACCAGGTTTAAAATTTTACAGTATTTGATTGAGAAAAACATCCAATTTGAGATGGTTACATTCAACATAGTGATCCTCACTATCACATAGTATTTAAGAATGCTCATACGAGTGTAATTCTTATAGCTCCAGAGAAAACCTAGAGTAATGTGGGATAGAAAGCAGGATGACAGAATCTTGGCACTGATGGAAATTGAGAATCAGTCTAGAAACTCCTCTCTAGCGTCTCTTCCAGATGGTCATCTGGCCTTTCGTATAAGAGCAATTCCTTCTGAGCACAGGTCTAATGATGAGATGTTCCCCCGTGTCTTAACATCTTCCTCTGACATCCCTGAAGTGTGGTAATACAACTTTTCTTAAAGTACTGGTGTTTGATAGAAGTAATATGAAATTTTAAATATTGTTTATATATATATAAACTATGTTTATATATATATATATAAACAATGGCTGGGAACCTTTGGTTCTCTTCTAAACTTAAGGGAACATTTTTCTCAAGGCAGCGGGATGCAGAGGACAATCCCCATCTTCCCCCTCACACCAAAAGGCCTCTGCTTTGTATTTTCACTGTTTAATCCATACATGAGAGCTCAGGTCATAATACACTTATACAATGAAGCTTTCCCAAAGGAATAATGGTTCTCTCTGACTCTGTCATAATTTTGACCTCAGTCAGAGGAAACCTCTACATGTATTATCTTTGATTATGAATTTCACCAGGAAGCAATATGTGCTCATAAGAGGCTACAAAGGGTATTTATCTCCCACTCGTCATACTGGTTAGAAAGAGGCTTTGTTCATTGTTGCCACTCAGAACCCAGGATGAAGGGGACTACATCTCAACATGTGTCTGTGACTATTGCATCAGTGGGAAGGGTCTGGCAAATCACGTATTAGCTTGTAAATCTCTGTGTACTTTTCATTTAAAGCAAGTCATGTGTCCTACCTGACTTAAAGGAGGGTGAGAGAATCCAGTCCTACCCCACTTCTGAAAGACGCCAGCAGAACACGGTGAACAACCCCACTGTTTAAAAATGTGGGCATTGAATGCAAATGGCAGGAGCTACAAAGAGAAGCTTGTGACAGCATGATTGTACAACAGAGAAGATGGGAATATTGGAGAAGATGTGGAGAGGAGGCTTGGGCAATAAAGTGTGTTAGAACACAGGATAGTTCAGAGAGGAAGAATTCAATTCATCCCAGAGAGAAAAAAAAGTTGAGTAATGGGTAATGAAAAACACATTTGCCCACATATGTGGAAGATCAAATAAAGTTGTATTTGGTAGCACTCTCTGGTCAAAATTTACATTAGAATAGGATATAGGGCTTAAAGTGCAGAATAATGATTTTAAAAGTGTTATAAAAATGCTAGGTCACCTTGAACACAAATCACTTTGCTCCTTCTATTTCTCACCATTCAAATATGTACTTAGGGTACTTTAATTCTAACCACTTTCTAGTACTAATCTTTCAAGATTCTGCAGCTAAATATATTTGTTATTCTAAGTAATGTTTAATGGAATGTAGGAAAGGTGAAGAGTAACAAATATTGTGACCTAAGATTCAAACATGTTATATATATATATATATACATATATATATATATGTTAGATATAATGTATCACATATCATTTATGTATTTTACATTGTATGTTGTATATGGAAAGATAGAATGTGTGTGTTATATATAATTAATTCTAAATCTGAAATTCATTTAAGAAGTACCATATGAAAAGAGGAAAACAAGCTGTCCTCACATTACAAGAGGAAGCATTTAGTGTGCATCTTCTCCATGATGACCAATCAAAAAGCCAGAGGGTTTTAAATGAAGCTAGACACTGAACTACAGCAACAAAACTAATTTCAAATTTGCCAGTCAAGTCACATGTGTTTTATTGACTTCCTGTCATCATTAATCTAATGAGATTTAAACAATACCCTGGAGACAGTAATCTTCATGTGACTATTTCCAATCTCCTTAACTGTTTAATTTAGTTATTATCCAAAATGTATATATAGCAAAACTTTCAGAACATGATATGCAAGGATTCTGATTAGGTAGTGTCAGTAGAGAGTAAAGTTTGTAAGAAGCATCAGACAACACAAATGTCATCTCTAGATATCAGTAAGATTGGAAACACTTTTAAGTCAAAGAGTAGAAATAATATTTTTTGTCCTAAGTGTCTACACTGACTACCACCTGAAATTCCAGCATTAAAATAAATCCTTTGTCTCTACAGTGTCTCCTCATAAAAGTAATTGTTCCTAGAAAACAATAAATTGTTATTGTCAGCACAAAGCCCCAGACAACTGGGGAGGTAAGAGATGAGAGAAGGAGTTGATCCCCAAAGGTCTTTTCTTTTTCAGAGTGTTATCAGGTCAGGTTAGTAGTTGTTTTATTTTTTTTTTTTTTTTTCTTTTTCAGCTTGAATCATATAGTTTGCCCTGATTTATGCATGCTTCCTCTGGTAGGTACTGTGACTTTCATAGTAACCCTATGAAACAGATGTCATCAAATACATGCTACAGAGAAAGAAACTGAGTTGAGTAGCTAGCTTCCCCAAATATCCACAGCTTAAATGTGGTCAGCTGGAAATCCTGCTGATCCTCAAACTATGCTCTGTCCATGTTATAAGAAAGAGAAAAAGGAACCAAGGCATTTGCTCTAGGTAAATCTGGAGATGCTGTGGATTCTATTGATAAACAATCAGACTCATTGGAATTCAAAAGTCACACAGGAGAGGAGATTATAGAAAATAACGTAGAAAGAAAACTTAGATACTAAGGGCTCCAGCAAGTCCCTCTGCTTTTCAAAGTTTTCCAGTGTCTTTCTGAGAACATTTACAAGCCCAGAAAGAATCCCTTCCCTGAAACCACAGTTTTGGCACAGAGTACCTTTCCCGTGTATTCAGTTCTGCCTTGTCCTTTTGGAGGAACAGTCTAAGCTGACTCACCTACCATAAATCCCAGCCCTGACCTCACTCCCCTGTTCACACTGCCCAAAGACAGGAGCCTGTACACTCAGGTGCACTTCTCTTAGTGTCTTCTTGCTCCTTTACAGCACCAACAACTGTAAGCTGTGTGACAACTCCCCATAAAATCCTCAGAATGTACTCTGCCAGTACACAAGACAGTATGTTCCCGTGGGCCCCACTGGAAATATATACATAGTCTTAAGTGAGAGCAGAGCTCTTTCCAAAGCCCAAGAAGACCTACATTTCAAGTTTCTGTTGATAGGATTATTGTCTTTTAAAAAAGAGGCCCGATTAAGGGAGCTAGTGTGAGCAAATAGCAGAGCATTAGCAATCTGTGGAATATTCCTTCAATAATGGGCAGCCTAATCCTTTCTCATTTGGGGCATTTAAAAGTCATATGTTTACTGTTCCCTGCATCCTGCCAGTGCTTTTATTTTATTTTATTTTATTTTAACTTGTCATCGTTGGTAATCGGGTAAGGTCAGAAACTGTTAAAACGAGCCAAACTCTAGAAGAAACAAAAAGGTTACAGAATTTAAACAATGCATTTTATTTAACTCGAAGCATAGTAAATCATTAGTTGTCATATTAATAATAATTGAATAACAAGTTTGCATTGGCTGAAATACCAAAAAATGCATGTATTTATTAGCAACAGATGTTTTAATATCCCATCAAGCCAGCTGTTCTAAGAAGTGCCTTAGGTTCTTATGTTTTTCCTACAAATCTGATTATATCCTACTCAGAAACAGAGCAGGATGACAACTGACTCACAGTCTTTTAGAAATATTTAACCATGCAATGCATAAAAAAAAAAAAAAAAAAACTAATATTTACTAAGAAATAGACTATACTTTGGACTATTAAATGGACATAAAACCTGTTCTCTAGCGGTATATTATTTGTGAATTTGCTACCATTAAATTTATATATAGGGGTAGAAATAGGTTTACATCTTTCAAATCTTTTAAAGTATTATACAAATATACACTTGTATCATAGACAGATTGGAAAATATCCACCTCTTAGACCACAATCAGAGTTACCTTCAGTTATTATTTTGCTATAAATCTAGACCAAGTTACTTGCTATTGTGTGCTTGTAGCTTTTGAAGATTTTATTTTATGATCACACTTCATCCTCTCAGATAAGACATAATGTTCCATGGTACTTGAAAGCTGTGTTGTGCTAGGAGAATTCCATCCAACAAGATTGGATAAACTGCCCACAAAGTTGTGATTGATTCTACTACAAATGTTGCAAAAAGTGTTTCAGTGTGTTGGAGTTTCTCCTTTAATGGATTTTTTTTTTTTTTCCTTTTTCATTTATACCAAATAAAGGTATTTTCAAATATTCATGGAGTCGACGTTGTGATAAAAAGATAGCAGAGGTTGATTCTTGGTTTTCTACCTAGTGTTGTTCAAGTGGTTAAAGTCCTCTTGAATATCAGAATTTTCTTATTTCTTTCTATATAAAACAAATGTGAACTTTCCAGCAAAGTCTTGAAAAGGAAATTACATGGCACTAGATTCTCTGCTTCTCTTCACTTCCCCACTCCTCCCCCCAAATTTAAACTTCTAATTCTTACTATTTTCAACCTTTGTACTGCCTAACAAAAGAAATATATTCTCTCTCTTTTTTCTCTCTCTCTCTCTACGAGTATAAAGTGTATAAAGATCTTGGTAGAATGAACTTTTCTATGCTTCAATCTTTGCCAACTTAAAAAAAAAAAAAGATCAATGGCATTATTTCACCACTTCAAATTTTTAAAGGATATGGTATAACATTTAACTTGTCAGCACCTAAAAGTTATTGGAATTTTTCAAAAGCCTTCAGCAAATACACAAACATCACTGACGTTCTAAGACCTTATACCTCTGGAAATAAACATGAGTTTTGTGAGTTGATTTAATGGAAGTGTAATATCCAACAACCCTCCATATCAATAACAGGATATTAACATACATTACAATGCAATTTACAAATCATAGACTCAGTTTACTTAAAGTCTGCATTCCTAGTTATTGAAAAAAATTACGTCAGTATTTATTCAACATAGGTATCTGGAGTATTCAACCAGAATTTATTTATTTATTTGTTTGTTTGTTTGTTTTTAGATTAAAAGAAAAGGGAACCAGCAACCTAGTTAGAAATTATGAAACTGAACTCCAAAGAGTTAATCCAGAAAGGGAAATTAAACCAAACTCCCCCTTCCTTCTCATCCTTAAATCATTACTTAATCCATAAGGATGTCTTTGTTACTTTTTCTTCATGACAACAAAAATTTAGGAGTGGTTCATGTTGTATCTCCAACACTGAAATGAATTCATGCCTACAAACCCCCAGTCAATTTAGCTGTGTGTTTCCTTTTGGGTCTTCAAATACCCTGGGTATGCAACTGGCCGCAGGTCTTGGCTCTAACTAACCAGCTGCTTTACCTTCTTGGTCAGATCCCTTTCCTTCTACCCTCTCTTGACCCCAGGATCCCCAACAACCACACATGCATTCAGTACTTCTCTTTTTCTCTTCCATGACTGTTCACTAATGCTGGAGAATGTTTCTTAGCAAAAGGACAAATCCGTTTCTGCTTTCCCTCCCCATCTGACCTCTTTCCAGAATTTATAAATCCACCTCCATGTTCTTAGCCATTTGCTCTTGCCATTCCTCCAGAGGGTGAGGAACCCTGGAGACCTCCTTGAGAGCTTTCCCTCAGCTGGCAACTTCTGCATCTCCACATCCATTTGTTTCCTGCTGGAACTGCCCCCTTTCTGTGTTTCAGAGAAAAGAAGACCCTGATAAGTCCAAAATATGCTACTTTAATCCATTGTTTTGGTAAATCCAGATGGGCATGAATTTTATAAAATGTATAGAACTTCATTTAAGAAAAAAGTCATAAAAGATAAGGTACCTTAATAGTTAAAGTTAAAAAGCATGCTTTTGTAAATTTAAAACCACACATGACTAGGTGATTACATTTGTGTGGCCCATTCCCTGATCTTGGCAGGAATCTGTGCAAGTGGGCTTCTAAGCTTCAGCTCTGTTGGCCTCACAGTCTACCCCTGTCCAACCAGAGTTACTAGGATTGAAGTATTAAGACAATCATTATGAATAATGAATTAACTTCTCTCCTATGTGTCTGAACTGGGATTGGTCAAGTACCATCCATGGAAGAATTGAGATAATAGTCACTTGAAACTTTTTTCTCTTTTAAGTCTTAACGTTTCCCTGAGCCCCTGTTGAGAAATCCTGCTTTGTATGTCTGCTAGGATTTAGCCACTTTCAACCACTATTTCAAGCTTATGTTTTCAATCTTATCTCCTACCCATCCCCCCTCCAATGCACACATGTGCACACACATACGCACACAAGTACATGCACACAAACACACATATACAAACATACACACATGACTCGGGCACAAGCATGCATTTTTGTGTGCGTTTTATTTGTAATGAAAACAGACCTATGTTATTCTGTGCCACAGTCCAACATCTTTCACTGAATCCTGAACCACTATTTACAGAAATGTATTTGTTTCATTCATATTTATAATCTACAATAACTAAAAAGTCGATTTTTTTTGCCATGGTTCGCTGCACTTAGGCTCACCAGGTAGATATTCGTAGGGGAAAGGGTATTTCAGTTTCTGGAACCTGGAGGTTAGTCAGAAAAAAAGGATGAAAAGAAAGTGAAAGAAAGATGGTACTGTAGATGCTATAGATGTCTCAATTCTAGGTTATTAAATTCATTGTTTTAACTGATTTTAGCATTATATATTAATAATGAACATCAACTATGACAGTAAGCCTAGATGGAAAATGATCAAGACAAATACCAAACAAAAATTTAATGTATTTCAGCATATAGGAAGAAAATATACAATTAACTTTTATTTTCAAAAATAAATTTTATATTCTTTAGAAAATGAGTATAATCAATTACTTATGCCTTTTTAAAATCTGTGCTGTTAAAGTCAGATGAGTAATTATAAAGATAAATTTTAAATCTGATGAAAATTTCTTATATTAAGATAACATCAAATTTATCTTACCCCTCATTAAAAAAAAATTATAAAAATCCTAACTCTATCTCGCATATAAAAATAAAATAGTTGTATAAGATTTTATAATGAGCATCAACATTCCACAGGGGAGAAATCCTAGATTTCAAGGATAACTTATCTTATTAAATTGGTGGGTATCTAATTTCAATATACTATATAGGCAAACTTACAAGGGTGGCATTTAACATTTTTCAATTTTATGATAGACAGTGCAAGAGCAATATATATTCAGTAGAAATTTGTCCTCAAAGTTTGAATTTTGATCTTTTCCTGGGCTTAGCAACAGGCAGTTTGATGCTCCCTTCCATGCTAGGCGGCAGCATAGATCTGCAACTCCCATCAGCTGTGAGATCAGAAAGCAAAACAACTTACACTCCTCAGGAGACCGAATTACTAAGCTGTTATATTGGGTAGGTTAGTGTATTAAATGCATTTTCAATTTACCATATTTTTTACATAGGATGGGTTTATTAGGACAGGATAGGTCTCCCTCATAAGTAGAGGAGCATCTGTATAGAATTGCAGTCTCTAAGTTTAGGGAGTGCTCTGAGCGTGCATGTTGTCCTTCATTTACTCACTTGGCAAACCTTTATGCTTTGGCACATGTGGTATGCAGAGCCCTTCTTGGTGCACAACCAGCCTCAATTCAAAGATAAGTAAGCCCTGTGGTTCCCCATCTTGGATCACATGGTAGAGTATGGAGCAACAAATGCTCTGACATGGTTTACACAGAGTAGAAGGACTGATCCAGCATGGGAGAAGGGGTGCTGGGAGAGTGGGACCCCTGGCACCATGGAGCCTTCCTGAAGGAGATGCTCTTCTGAAGGAGGAGTAGGTGCTAGTGAAGATACTAAGAGATAGAGGGCCTGAAGACAGAAAGGTTGACAAAATTTAAAAATAATAGAAAACGTGGCGCTTCACAAATAAAGAGTGGCAGCATCATTAAACACACTTCCCTCTGTGTTGCAGCTTCTCCAGCTTTCTTCTAGACTGCGTGGAAGTTCCTATTTTCCTCATTCTGAGTGGAAAACACTGAGCCTTGAACCTCACACTCCCACACACACATAGACACACCTCTTCCATTTTGCAGCCTCCAGAAATCAGCTCCATAGTCAACTTCAACAGAGAAGCCATTATTGACTTGACAGTCACAAGTCATCATAACTTCAGTTCCTTCTTGTAGCACTTATTACACTAATAGTAATAACTATTATGCTATGTGCTGGAGTGTTTCAGTTGCTTAAAGTGTATTTGTGATTTAATCCTCATAGTAAGCCTTGAGAAATGGTCTATAGGTACGGTGATGGTAACTTGCCCAAATTCACACTGTAACTAGGTAATAGAACTGGATTTAAATGAAGCTCCAGAAGCTATGTTCTTAGCCGCTGCACTAAACTACTTCTTTCCTTCAACTGGAAAGTGAAAAAGTACCTATGTATATGCATCTGTGCGGGGTAGTGCTGGGAAGGTAGGAGAAAGGGAAAGGTTTTACATTTATTTCTCTTTCACTAAAGTATAATCTCCAATGAGGCAGGGAGTCATGTATCTTTTGTTAGATATTCATCCCCATTAGCTATTATCATGTCTAAAATCTTGGCATTCAAAAAATTCTCTAAGGAGAATGAAATAGTGACTGAGAAAGAGTCAAAAATGCATGAAGAATGAGAGGTTGATCAAGGCCAGATATGATGGCTTTGTATACTCTGCTAAGGAATTTGGCTACACACTGAAGCCTGATCATTTAGGGAGAGAAGGTAAAGAACATGATCTTATTTGTGTCCTCAGTAACTCTGAAGAACAGGTTGCTAGTGATAGTAGATCAACTCAAGTTGAAGACCACTGTTGGATAGAAGAAAGAGGGCAAGTTAGAACTTTGGTTACTAGAATTTTTAAAAATCATTAGAATATAAGATAAAGCACAGCAAAAAGCAGTTCCACATGTCAACCAATAAAATCAACATATGGCCTGTTTTGCAAGTTCTACAAGCAAGTATTGTAAATTAAAAGTGCAAATGCTTTATTCAAGATCAATCCATTCCAAAATATAAACCAAATGTTCAACACTGGTTAAAAATCAACTTGTTCATAGAATTTCCCATATTCAGATATAACTGTTTTGAATCCACTATTTTGTGGTATTCAGGAACAGAAATGAAATTCAAAAATATTCATAATTGTAGCAACTTTATTACCCATAAAGAAAATGTCAACTATCATGATCACATTTATTTTTGCCAAAATAGTTCATTGATTTGCTGATTCACAAATTACATAAATTTAGGCTAGGCAGTACACGGAAGTAACTATTATATCACTGGACATGGTTGTTTACAAATCTTTTAAGAAAGTCCAAAAATACACAAATTATAATATGATCTAACCTGGTCTACTTCTGTAAATATGTATTGCTGATGTCTGCAGTAGCAGACAGTTAAGTTATTTAGCAAGTTATTCTATCTTTATCCTTTTCAGAGACTAAGCTAAATGAATTCTAAATCTCACTGTATCACAGAACGATTTTTAAGCCAACATAATAAATCAAAATCCATTCAAACTTTTGTGAATTCTACAATATAAGTATTTATAACTCAGATTTTTTTTTTTAACTAAAGAATCCTACATTTACAAATATGGAACTTTTCACGTACAGCAGGCTAAATTTACCCAAAGTAGCATTTCTAGCATTGAACAATTCTTTCCTTCAATTCTACTTTGAATGGTTACTATCCTTGCCTGGAAGAGGATGGGATCCCTTTTGTTTGTTTGTTTATTTTTAGTGGGCTTTGAAATATCATTTGAGGGAAAAGCCCATCTGATGTCAGTTCTTTCTTTGTTGAAGTTCCACTGAGTCAGCCTGAGATAAATGGAATTTTCTTCTTCAATCCAAGGCTTAATTATGGTAATTAGTCTGTGCAATTTGTAAAGTTTGGCAGCCAATTCAGGTCCTAATATGCATAAGCCTCTTTCTGTTACAAATTGAGTAGGTTTTAATCAGTTTTTAAAAAGACAGTGTCTTACTATGCCTGCGTGCCATACTCTTAGATTTTGAGATTGAATGTTATTTCAAACTCCGCTACATCATTAGCAGGTTTGATATTTTTAATATTCATGAAGCTTTCATCTTAGCATTAATCCCCCAGCATCTGTGATTATGATGGGCACTTTGGGGATCTGTCTATTGTGTGTCTTTGGAGAATGAAAGGCCCAGCAGCTCTTGGCAGTAAATTAACCCTCACAATGCCACTTGGTGCCAAATGCCTTTTGAAATGTTGCCTTCTGCTTCGAGCCTTTCTGTTCGGATTTCACACTGATGTTTGATTCCCTCAACAGACCCATGCTTCATTTTCTTCTGACAGCCATCTGTGACATGATGGGGTGTTTTCCCCCCTTTTTCCATTCAAAAGCCATATCTTTCACCAGTATTTTTTTTTTCTTTTTTTTCTAAAACGGGCATGTTAATCAAATGAGGAAAAAGAACCCAGGGTACTAATTCCTATTTCATTATGTGGATGTTTATGCACATTAGGGGAATTTGTAGAAATATATACAATTAGTTTCTCGACAATGCTTTTCCAGAATAAATTCTTAAGTCACCAATATCTTCATTTACTGCTATTTTCCAGATATGCTTCAGATTCTCTAAAATGTATGATTCTCTTAAATATTAGTGTTGTTCATTGTGTTTTCATATTCTAAACAAATAAATTAGAACTCCTGAAAAAAGAATGAATAAAATGTGTGTAGTTTTATTGAGTAAGCATCTTTTTACTAAGGCAACATTTGACTTAAGATAAATAAGAATACAGATGGACAGGTAGCCCAAGACGGACTGTCAAAAATCAAGGTAAAAATTGACATTTCCAGTCTAATTTTTAGTAATGATTTAATTTTCCACATCCCTTGTCCTTGCAAGTAAAAGAAATCTTCTAATTAGCCACATGTATACAAGAAGACAAATTCATTTTCCTTCATAGCTTTACAAAAAGAATCTTAGTTCTGAAAAAGAAAGCAGGGTACCATTTCTTTAGATAGAAATGAGATCAGTCTTAAAATAATATATGTTTATAAATAATCTTAGAGAATAATCATCAAGTTTTGAAGGTTAAAAAGTATGTAATTCAGGGAAAAGTCAGGCAGGAGAAGCCAGTAATCCTTCATAGACAATGTTAAAAAAAAAAAAAAAAAACAAAGATAGGCAAGAGTAGGCAACTCCCATGCTGAACCCCAAAATGCTTATAAACTATGTTCAATTTATGTGGAAGAAATAGCTTCAGTAATCAAAGACATACTCACTTCCTCAAATCTCTTAGGTTTCTTTTGAATGCAAGATAAGATCGCTTTGTAATGTCCTTTAGTGGATGTGAGGAATCATCCTTTGTAGTCTTCTGATGTGGGGGAGGGGTGGCTTGATACCCTTGACTGACAGGAGTGGAGGGTGGTAGGGGAAAGGTTGGGGAAGGAGGGTCCGCCCCTCCTATCTACCCCCAGGCCCTTGACCTTGTAGGGAGGAGAATGTTATTAGAAATGGAACTGGTCTGTGCGGCAAGTGTTCCATGGGAGGTCATACACTTCTTGGGGAAGCAAAGTCAATAAAGTTGCTTGCAAGCAACTAATAAAGATCAGTAGTGAAACCTGTCCTAACTACTTCAGGAAAAGTAAAATGCGTGTGTGACTTTAGTGAACACAGCCCTGCATTTTCA
Source organism: Sciurus vulgaris (assembly GCF_902686455.1). NCBI lineage: Eukaryota > Metazoa > Chordata > Mammalia > Rodentia > Sciuridae > Sciurus > Sciurus vulgaris. The sequence goes on along the minus strand of NC_136470.1, from coordinate 32,765,559 downwards.
TTTTCCTTGAAGCCGAAGTTTGCTATCCACCTGGTGTGAAAGAAGAATCTAAGCTTCTTTTCAGTTCAGTGATCTGCCTATAGAAACTGGGAGTTGCTAGGGTGGCAAAAGGAAATAAAAATTTTTGTATAAAAATTAAAATTTCCTACAACTATTTACATTTGAAAAAACCCAAAATTGTATAGTTTCTTATTCAAACTTTTCCAAAATCTTCCATTATGTTTTTCCACCAAAGTGGATTATTTTCCCTTATTTTGTGTTGATACAGACACTTAATATGCATTAACCAATTAGTTAAGTAATACCATGAACTATTATGTTTTACAGAACATAAGATTTACATCTACTAATAAAAAAAACTTTAATTCTGGTTAGAAAGAAATGAAATAAATATAAAATTTGTAGATGAATCCTAAAATGATATTGTAGCATTCAGAATCAGGAGGAAGAAAATACTGGTTAATACCTAACCTTCAAATATAGTTGAGCCTACAAATTATTTTCAATAAATAATTTTTGAAAATTATTAGTATAAATCATTTTGATGCCAAAAAAGTTACACATTAGCTATTTCTTAATATTATTTAGAAAGTTGAGTAAAACAGATAACTTTTCTTTCAAGCTATGACCTTAACCAGAGGGAAAAGACATCCACTGTAGTATTCTCTTTGGATATAAGGAGTGAAATAAATCTACTTTGGAGAACATTTAGGCAAAATATAGGTGTGTCTTAAAAAATTATATCATTTGAACATGAACTTGAACTTCAGGAACTTGCTTGACAACCTCACAGCCTGGAAGACTTTAGGCTTGACATCCCTTGGGTTTAGTGATCTGGCTCAGGTCCATTTTTTTCACTGTTCTTTGGATATAAACCAGAATGACCTTTACCCTCCAGAGCAGCCAGTGGATTAGCCCAGTCTTCAGGGGACTGAGTATGGAGGTGGAGGAAGGAAGAGAAGATAACCAGAACATTGCCAGACCTTCCTTTGTTTATTATTCTATAAAATTGTAATTTTCATTTTTTAAATGGAGTTATACAATTCATACAATATGCACTTAACATTACATCTGTGGTTTTGAAAGGCAAATAAGAATGAGGGGAATAAGAACCACATGTCAATAATGTTCATAAAGTTAGTGATTGTCTTCATTAATCACTGCAGTGAAAATAATTCTTGTTACATGGTCATTCAGGTATGAAGAGTATGTCTTAAAAGAATATCTGTGGTCACTTAAATTTCTATTTTGCTTATTGTAGGATAACATTTTCTGAGTATTAAAATAAGCCAGTAATGCTTCATAATAATCAAGCATTTAAGCAGTGTTAGCTTATGTTTGGCAGCAATGTGACCCAATTAAATTCAAGGGTTTTTCCAGTATTTGAAAAGAAGGAAGAATAATATAGGTAAGATAGTCAATCTGACTCAAGCAGGTAAACGATATGATTTATGTCATTTAGAAATGGACTCAGGATTACTACAATTCAATTAGATTATTTAATGTAAAAACAAAGGACAAGTGAGTATTAAAGTATCAATAAATGCTATTATAGTTTGTTATATCTTTGAGAAATAAGATATCTAAACCCATTGGTGTTTCTACTGGGGATAAGAGAAGCCTAAAATAAAACATCCAGCTAATTGTAAATTAGTGTTACCTAAAACTTATTTCCCTTTAAAATAAAACATTAACATTATTAATTACTATTAGATTAAGTGAAAAAATTGACAAGATGTTTGGTTTATTCCCTTCATTTAATACATAAAAAATAACCCTTTTCTACCTTGATTTTATCATCTGATTATTTTTAGCTCTCACCTGAAGCTATAGATTATGGTCAGTTAAAAAATTCTATGTACAGCTCAGTTTGGCTTCTATATTGAGAAGCAGACTTCCTTAAATCTGATTATTAGCAGGTATATTCATTGCTTGTCATCATTCTGAGGAAGATGAACCTAAGAGTTGTTATTTGTTATGCCAATTAGAGTTGATTATTAATTATAGTCTATGAAAAAATTTGATCTTCTAAAGGTGGTGATTATCTTCATCAATCTTTATGCATTAATGCACAGTTGGCATTAATTTGTGAGCACTTAATTCATGGAACACACTTCTAGTCTCAATGTCAGATCCAGAGACACAGGCTTCACCTCAAGAGCCTTCAACTCAGTAGAGGCACATATGGAAAAAAAACTGAAATATTGGACTGAAATTCTTAAAAATAGATTAATAAGAAATATCATTTAGGATCAGAGAAGATAAAACTAGGAAGGACAAGTCCCTTCCCAGGGATATTACTTGAGAGGATAATTAAGTGAAAAAAAATTGGGACAGCAGTTTTTAGCTATTAGGTTAATGCAATAAAGATGTATTACTTTCAGTGATAGAAAGTGATTGTTTCTTATTTTATTTGTTTGGATATTTTTATAGTCTTCATAATAACTCGCAATGATTGTAATTTGATCCCAGATATTACAAATGAAAATAGGATAAAAACTAGTTTACCCTAACGAATCAATATGCTTTCATCTAATGAACCCTGTGAATTAATAATCCAATGGGTATTATCTATCAAAGTGGTTATAGGAAACTTAGAACAAATTTAAACTACACAAAACAATTGATAATTATTGTTATAACTGTTCTTGTGAAAACTCTCACTTCTACCTCTGTGTCTATTCCCCTCTTCTCATTTCATTTTATCACATATTTTAATTTATATATTACATTTTGTATATCCATGTACATAGTGATAGGGTTGTAATGGACTTCCCAAATGGGAAGATTGTGTTTATGTGTGTTTGCTTAGTATCATATTAAGATAAGGGAATATAGCACAAACTTTATGAATAATATTATGAACCACAAATTTTTATTATAAATTCTATCTAGTCAATTGACTTCCAGAGAATGCTTTGTTTCCTACTTTTCCATGACTTTCCTATCTATATCCAACTAATTGTTATATTTCTAGTACTCACATGAATGTTGGTCGGTATTTCCCTTTATGATATCAACCAAGTAAGACAAGAGTTGTAATAATAATTGGGGGTCTAGCTCAGTGGTAGAGCACATGCTTGGCATACACAAGGTCCTGTTTTCAATCCTCAGCATAAAAAAAAAAAAAAAACCTAACAAAAATATAGGTCAAAATTTCACTTGATCATCAAGAATGTGAATGACTTCTTTGGCTAAACAGTAAATACTTTTTGAATATTGGAAGAACTTTTCACCTTGTGGATGTGAGCGTGGGCTATTCACAATATAATGACTATTTATATGATGCAATTTTAGGAATTAATCTGTGCTATATCACTTTATTTTCACTTTCTTAAATTTAGGGGATCAACAAAACAACAAATAAAATCTGACTTGTAGGTTATTTTTTCATGTTGCATGGCACAAATATTTGTACCATGGCAACTAATGTGACATTACCAAATGTAAAGCTGAGAAGAAATGCTTAGAAATACAATATGTTACATGGTACTTCTACCACACCGATGAAATACATGTAATTAGTATCAATGACACAGATAGATATTAGTAAAATTTCAGAAAAACAATCAGGAAATGATGAACTATAGTCTTTAATTATACATTTATATTATTCCATTTTAAATTGTGTATTTGTTTTATAACTAGCTCACAAAATCCCTGAAAATGTATCAGTTGTCTCTTGTGAACGGGTAAATCTGATCCAGCACCCAACTGTATAATAGAAACTATGAGAAAATCTTTTCTAAATGAAGGAAAGGTATACATGGAGCAAATTACTCATAAAGTAAAAAGACATGAGCACAAATATGAAAAATAAATTATTGCCATTCATGGTGGGGCATGCCTATAATCTCTACAATTTGGGAGGCTGAGGTATGAGGATCACAAATTTGAGGCCAGGCTGGACAACTTAGTGAGGCTGTCTCAAAATAAAAAATAAAGTTAAATAAAATAAAATAGAAGGGTTAAGAATGTAGCTTATGGTACAGCATCCGGGTGATACAAACATAAACAAATAAATAATTTCAACCTGATGGAAATGTTCAAGATGCAAATGAAGTTGTTGAAGAGCCCACTCTATTTCCTTCCTAACATATTTATTCTCTAACCTTCTTTGGTCCTTTAGTGAAAGATCTGTTTAATGTGTATTTAATTCCTGAGATAAATAATTTGTTAAATGCTCTGGTAATAATAACATCTGAGTCCAAAAGTTTGTGTGAAGCAACATTTTCCATCTCTAAAATAGATTTGCACCACATCTACGAAAATTTGAATTTCCCTAGTCCTTTTAGCCATGGACAGGAAATTGAATTTAGTTCACTGCACAAAGAGGATACTAATTTTAAATTTAGGAACATGGACATCTGAACATTTCAGATGTTCTTGTTGAAAAGCAACATATTTAAAATACAGTTCTTAGATACCTAAGTAATGGGTCTTATTAGTGGATTATATGGATTGATGTTGGTGTGTTTACTTTAGTTGGATTAATTTAAGAAGCAAAGAGAGACCTTTGATTGTTAACTGAACTGGAAACACATTTAAATTTTCTGATAAATAGCAGCCTAAAGAGCACACCATGGCCTCTGACAGCATTCATGTGTTAACAGAAATGAGTTGGTGTGTTAACTGATGGAGGCCTTATAACGATTTCTTCAGTAATTAGTAGGTAAATGAGGCCCTGAAATGAAGCCTTGAAGTTGAAGGTTCCATTTGCCCCTTTGCTCTTGATTGGCAAATGGCCCTGAACTCTAATATAGTGAGTAGGTTTTATGAGGGAGCTGTACTAGGATATGCAGATAGACTGGACAGCCTTGTGCTTATTATTTTCTTCCTAATTAAAGACCAGGCTTGTGCCCTAGTTTACACTCTCTCTTTCTCTGTCCCCATGTGCAACTCTCTCTCTTTCTGTATTTCTCTCTCTCTCTCTCTCTCTCTCTCTCTCTCTCTCTCTCTCTCTCTCTCTCTCTCTCTCTCTCTTTCTCTCTCTGCATCTCTCTCTTTGACTCTATATTTAAATTTTAGGGTCTTTTTAAACCTCAATTTATATTTTTGTAAGTTAAAACTTTGAAGATTATCAATCTTCAAATATCTGTATATGTTCCCTTTAAGCTCAGAGTTTTATATTCTTATTTTTATATATTCCATATCCACAAATTGCAGACATTTTCTGTATATTATGCTTTTCACATTAAGATTTCTAGAACTTGAGAAATTCTGGGTTGAAATAACAACATACATGTAGATTATTTCTCACCAATCCTTACTAACATTCTCTGATCCTAAAATGATAAAGGCAAAATTGAACCATTTTTTATTATGAAGTTTTAATTCATGGTTAAGTACTTACCATGTATACCACCTAAGGGATCTTATAATAATGCTTGTATTGAAGAATTTTATTTCAGATTTCCATCATTTAAAATTTTGGTCATGGAAGAGGATTATCTTTTGCATTAAAATCAAGTAGTCCAAGGAATTGGTCAGGTATCTGGATATCATATGAAAATTTCTAATCCTATAATATTAAAAACTTGTGTGTGTATATATCCATTTTTACAATTGAAACAAGTAAGGCTTAATAGAATATTAAAATGGAATCCTGGAGAGGAATCTCAGCAGTTATTATTGATTGTCTACAATGTGCCTATGAGAACAGCAGACAAAAGAAATGACAAAATCTCTAGACTTCTACCTTAGAGTCTTTGATTGGAATTTTTGTATGAATTGGTGGAAACTGGAAAACTAATATAGCTAATAATATAATAAAATAAATATCACTATTATAGATCACATCTTGAGTACTTGGCATTAAATACTCTCTGGCTAATCCAAATCATTAATACCCAATTCCATAACATTGTTAACCCTTAGATATCTAGACTACAGCTACGCTAGTCTCTATTTTTAATAACAACTCCATTCTATTTTTCATCTTAGCATCATCAACATTTATTACCACTTATTACCTAAATAACTCTTTACATTGCTGCAAACATCCTCTGTCCCCTTTTTTCCTAGGGATTTGCTCATCTAACTGATGTTCATTCTTCAATTTTTAGCTTTAAATGCTACTCTCCTACAGAGGCTTTCCTTGGCAGCAGTCTTTGTAATGTTCCCGTAGCATAAGTTCAAAACATTTTTGATTAATTATTCATTTAAGTAATGACAATCACTTTGCTCATTCCAAGCTCCTAGCAGAGTCCCTGAAACACAAGAGCAACTGAGTCAGTATTAGCCAAGGGTGCCAAAACACCTAGGACTCATGGAAGATGAAAGTGGCCACTAAGCATTCGAAAGACTTCCTCGAAGGAAAAGCAACATAAGATAGTAGAGGCAAAAATTAGCTTAGGTGTTCTGGGACATAGTAAAATAAATTGACCAGAGCAATAGTATTAAGTTTAATGGAAAAAAGATAAAATGGGTATGCAGCTTATTGTTTTGAGTTGAAAGTCATTTTCAGAAAGCGAAGGAGTTTCTGCCAAATTTAGTTTTGAATTCATGATAGTCCCACCTTTATTTCTTTTTAAATCCCTCTTAAGGATTTCTGAAACTACAAACAATCACTCCGGCAGAAACAGTATTTATTTTATAAAACAAGAGGTCATGCCTCAGCATCAAAGTATTTCTTTAGGTACAGTGATAATTAAAGCCAAATGTTTCCTCTGATTAGACAGATTGTCTCTGCTGGCTCTTCTCTGGAAGTACTGTTAACCAAATAACACACCAGCAAGTCAAAAGAAGGACGCTGCTAAGTCCAGTTTCTCTAAGTTCCTAGCTGTACAAATTGCCTGGATCTATATTAAAAAACACATTCTCCAAAACAGCAAGTACTGCTTGATCAACATGTAATACAAGTTAAAAATAATTATTATAATACTCATGATGACAACGGCTAAAATGTATTCGGCAGTTACCATCTGAGAGGCACTGTTATAAATTCTGTTCACGTTTTAGCTCACTGAGCCCACATAATCGACTTCGGAAAGTGGACAGTATTACTATCTCAATTTTACAGAGAAGGATGATGAAGTCCAGTGCTTTAAAATAACTTGCCCGAGTTCTACAACTAATAAACCTCAAAATCAAATTTCAAACACAGGCATTCTGACTTCTGTGTCCCTATTCTTAAAACATCTTAACTACCACATTGAAATCCTGAGATTGCATTAGTAGAAAATGAATAGTCATTTTAAGCTCCAGAGCACAGGTGTGTCATGATGAATTTTTTTAGTTTTGTTTCTTAAGAAAAAAAATTGATAAAGTGATGCTATAAAGGGAAATTACTAATTAGAACCAATGGGAGGTAAAATGCCTTGTTAGAAGGCTACTGTAGAATTCCATAACTAATGTGAAAAGGGCTTCCCCAAAATGATGATAGTCATGACTGGTATTATGAAGATGTAAATCATGGGAATTTAAAAAAACAGGAGTAGTGCCACTGATTGAATGGCAAAGATACAGTGTGTGAATATACACAAGGCAGTTGTAATAGAGTGGAGAGCAGATTAAGTTCTACACATTGCTCTTGTGCTATCTTGCACTTTCCGGAATGATTTAAGAAGTCATAGTAGCTAAGAATAAGCAAACAAAAGCACAAACTTTAATTTAAAAAAAAAATCATTGGCATGAACTTAGATGGTTTGGATGCATTATGAAATGATCTTTACTATTCATTTTAGTACCTAGAACAACTTTGTCTGATGGAATAATCAATAAAATGAGCAATACCTTCACCTTTAGGTAACACAGCGTTTTGACAATAGTTGCTTTTATTTAGGAAGCATGATTATAACATGACCAGAAATTGAGTAGCCAAAATTTTGATAGTCTTCATTCTCCGTACTGGAGACCTATGGACGTGTGCACATAATTTCAGGCAGAACTTGAATACCAGTGGCATTAATTCTGAAGTCTAGAAAATCTCTTGAAAATTCCTTTTGCATAAAAGTATAACTGACTCATTCATTCAACAAATGTAATTGGTCACTTACTGATAAAGGTAATAATATTGTATTTGTGACATATTTAAAAAGCTAAAGGCTTACCTTCCATCATGTAGCTTATATTCTACTGGAGAAATTTGGGGGGACGCTTTTGTCTCATGATTAAAATATAGTATGTATCATTTACTAGGCCTAAAATGATAGAAAAGAGGTTTTTCTAAGTGTAGGAAATAGTTCTATGGAAATAAAAATTCCAATTGGAGGCCCTTGATGAATAATGAATATTCATTCTCCACAAGATCATCACAATGAACTACACATAGTCAAGAACAATTCATAATGATCCTCTGCCTTATCCATATTTCTTCCACTTACGTATACAATTTCTACTTGAGTCTAAGAGGCAGGTTGGCTGCACGGACTAGATTAGGTGTGTAATTTGCTGTGCCCTGATGATCCCCACCAAGATTTACATTACCTTGAGGCATCAGTAGCTTCATCAATCATCGTCCCATCAAATAAGCAGAAAAGTACAAGATACATTTTGGAAAATTTATTGCAAGGAAGAGGTTTGCACAATTGTGGAGCTGGCTGGGCAGGTCTGAAATCTGTAGGACAGGCCACTAGGCAGGGGGTAGGCTGAAACTGCAGCATGGGCTGAAGCTGCTGCACATAGGCAGAAATTCTTCTTCCATCAGACAAGCCACAGCCCTACTTTGAAGAGGTCTTTGAACTAATTGGATCAGGCCCTTTCATGTTATCTTGGGTAATCTCCCTTAACGAAAGGCAACTGATTATGGACTTTAATCACATCTACAACTTATCTTCACAGCAACCCCTAGATTAGAGTTAGATTGCACAGGGAGATTGTAGCCTAACCAAACTGACACATCAAAAGGACTATCAAAAAGACTATCATAGCAGACTATACCATATGTGTGTCTGGTCTGGTGCAGAGTTTCATTGCATATATCCATATTATGTTGGTAATTTCCTTAGGGTAAAATTGAATTTCTTCAATTTGTTGAATCCAAATGTTATGGTATTCTTTAAGTCTTTGTAACCTGGGGGAACTTACTAATCTTCCCATGATTGGAAAATGTTATAGATATTTGACACTAATTCTTAGTCATTTGAACCAGCTCCTTCTCAAAAGGCTTTCTGAACTGTCTCCTTATGAAGAGGAATGGAAAATTCTCTTGCAGGGTATGCAGAGTTCACTCATAACATTGCCAATAACCCCCACAGATGAATTATCCTAATTCTAAAAGAAGTCAGTAACTTTGCAAAGTGCTTCAAAAGAAAATAGTGTTGAGTTGCCTCAACTAATACCACAACTGCTCCTGAGAGCCACATGTAAGAAAGCATTATTATTACAATGTTACTGCTGAATAAGTTCTTCTAACAAAGACATGCTAGCTATAATAAAGTTATTGAACTTCATTGCAGTGTAAATGATACGTGTTTATAGAGCATCTTCCTATTTGCCAGATTCAATTCTAGGCTCTGGGGATATATTAGTTGAGGGAAAAAACAAAGAACCTCTGCCCTAAGAAGATTGGTTCTACTAATATGGGGAGGTGGTGATGTCAATATACAATTAACTTTTAAAGCAAGTTAGAATGTGATGTGTATCTTAGAAAAAGAATTGATAGTAATGGAAGGGTAAAATCCTGTGTGACAGAGTCTGTTGTAATTTTAAATGCGGCAATCAGATTTGCCAATATACTCGAGCAAAAACTTGGAGGACTCAAGAAATAGGCTATACAACTCTCTGGGGGAATAATGTTCTAGTTAAGGCAACTTGTAGTATGTTTGAGAAAACAGTAAGAACACAATAGGCAAGAGCAGAAAGAGCAGGAAGAGATCAAAAAGGGAAATGAGATCAAAATGTAATAAGGGACACGATCATGGAAGACTTTGTAAACCCTTATAAAAACCCTTTTTTCATTGAGATATAAAGGTGGAATCATTGATGTTTTTCAGCAGAACAGTAATGTTTTAGTCAGTTTTTTTGTCATTGTGATTAAAATATCTAACAAGAGCAAGTTAGAGGAGGAAAAGTTTATTTGGGATTCAGAGTCAGAGATTCAGTCCTTGGTTGGTCCTTGGTTGGTCTGGCCTAGGTGGAGGCAGAACATCATGGGGGGAAGGGTCCAATGGAGGAAAGCTGCTCAACCCATGGCAGGGTCAGGAAGCAGATAGATAGACAGAAAGAGAGAGGAAGGGGATACAGGGAAGATGTACCCTTCCAGGGCACAACCTCAGTGACCCACCTCCACCAGTTACCACCCAGTTAGTCCATTCAAACTAAGATGGACTGATTAGATTACATCCTTAATAATCTAAATATTTCATCTCCAAACATTCCTGCATTAATATAGGAGATTTGGGGAGAAACTTCATATCCAAACCATAGCCAGTACCACAATAAGACATATGATAATAAAATCATTGAAGATGTTGTTTCCAACATCCATAAGGAAGTACACATGAAAGCAGAAAAAGAAATTCAGGCTATTTCAACAATGCAGGCAAGTGATGCTCATGGACTGGACCAAGAAGATAGCAGTGGTAGAAAAGGAGAGAAGTTACATCCTCTGGTTTCATTATAGAGATAGTAGCAATTGTTTTTCTATAATATGATCATGAAGTTGATTAGAGGACATGAAGACATTCTTTTGTTGAATTTATTAAAGGATGTGGACCATGTTTATATGGACACTAGCATCTTTAATAATCTGCACTGTATAGTGTTGCAAACTCATGGAGTCATTTTATTTCCTCTACCCAAGGACCATTGTAAATATCAAATTTAGCACAATCAAATGTTACCATTTGAGGTTTTCACCATGATCTCCCTTTATACAACAGTCCCACACCAGCATCTTCCATGAATTTCTTGAATCACAGGGTTGGATCTTATTGTTAACATTTCCATAATATAATCAGCAGTGTCATTGTCAGGTTGATACCATTGTGTACAATGTGACTCTTGGAAAACTGCGCCATCAACATTCCTGTAAGAATACCGAAAGAATGCCTTATAATGACATTTATGCATCTGCCTCAACTACACAAACAAGGAAGCCCTGTGCTTTTCTGTATAGGATCCTTATTATTGTTTCAAGATGAGTAAAAGTCTCTCAGAATATGAGGCTCAGAGATGGCTTCTGTTTAAGAAACAGAAAATAATAAATGTTGTCAAGTATGTAGAGAAACCAGAGTTCTTGCATTGGTGAGAATATAAAACGGTATAGCCCTGCAGAAAACAGAAAAACTCTTCCTCAAAACACTAACAAATAGAATTACATATGATATAGCAATTCTACTTCTGGGTTAATACACAAGAGAATTGAGAGAGTCTTGAAGAGAAATTTGTAGACCCATATTCATAGAAGCAATATTCAAAATACCTAAAACATGGAAGCAACCCAAATGTCCATTGGCAGATGAATGAATACACAAAATGTGATATATATATATATATGTGATACATATTTATATATGTGTGTGTGTGTGTGTGTGTGTGTGTGTATACACAACATGTTATTTAGCCTTTATAAAGGAAGGAAAATTCTGACATGTTACAACATGGATGAAACTTGAGTATATTATGTTAAATGAAATAAACCACTCACAAATGGATAAATACTGTTTGATTCTATCAGGTACTTAAAACAGTCAGAAATATAGAGATGGAAAATAGAAGGATAGTTTCCAGAGATTCTACATAGAGGATAATAGAGATTCATTATTTAGTAGGTATAGAGTTTCATTTCTACAAGATGAAGAGAGTTCTGTGAATCAAGAGTGGTGATGGTTATACACTATGAATATATTTAATATCATTGAAAGGTATCTTTAAAAATGGTTAAGGCAGTAGATTTTATGTTATGTATTTTTTACCACAATAAAAAACAATTTTTAAGAGAGGCATAAGGAGAAAATAACACATAAAAATTATTTAACAGGACTTGGAATCACACGTTTAAACATATGATTTAAGTATTCATTCCAGGAGTTGAGGTCATATTCAGTTTCTTACCAGTGATTCATGATATACGTGGTCTGTAGTGCTCAGACTTTTCTTTATTTTTCAGAATCTCATGCTTGGGGCTAAGAATATGTATATATGCCTGATAACATTCAAATAAACAATATATGAGTAGACTTTTCAGTAAGACAATGTTTACTGATATTAAAACTATTCTGGACTGATCCCATTGTGAATGAATAAAGTACTTTACTACAGAAATTTATAATGCCCTAATATGTTATTACTATAAACCGTGGGATTTCAGATTGATAGATCATTGGTTGATATGAATACATAATAGTACCCCTCCCAAAAGAAAGGCACATATTTAATTTTTTCATTGCACATTTAACAATGCTATTACAAACAGAAACTACCATATGTCCATGAGATTAAGGCAAAAAGACCAGCGAAGGATATTCCTTACTCCACATTTCCTACTATATATTCCCCTTAATTTAACTTGTCACTACAATCACATATTCCTGTCCCTTATACTTTTATCTTATTCTTCAACTCTTGATAACATTTTATATGCAATTTCTTCCAATATACTCAGGGATGTTTTTTCCTGACCCAGTGAAATACACGTCTATAGAGATCATTTGTGAAGTCTCAAGCTCTGGCAAATGGTTGGGGAACTCCTTTCCAACTTTACTATTCAAGAGGCAGGAAATGATTCTCTAGTGCCTATTACCAACTAGAAATTTCAAGAATTAAATTTAGTTGGCAAGACTGAAAATAGGCATGAGACGTTCTACTTCTCTTCCTCATTCAAAATAAATAAAATTGAGATAAAGAAGAAATAAATTATTCAAATAATTTTTCCACCATTGAAGTCATCTGCACAGTGATGTATTAGGAAACATATTTAAATGTGGTTCACCAGAAGCCAAAGAATCCATTTTGAAGTTGTGGGAATCATAGATTCTGCCCAGGTATTTTCTATCATCTCCAGAGAGCAGCAAGTGCCTATAAGGTGCCAAGCTGGGAAGAGATGATTCATGAGACAATGGATGACTTTGGGACAGTGTTCAGAGTCCAAGAAGAGGGATATTACTAGATGTTCTCTGCATACAGTCCCAAGGCAAGCACAGAGAGAAACAAATTTAAAATTGCTTGTATATGAATAGCATTTTCAGGTATTTAAAATGAATACAAAAATATGGCATAAAAGTAAAACACAACAATTAAATTCCTAAATGGTTTATTTCTTTCCCTGATTTCTTAAAGGATAACTCATATTTCCTTTTTCAATGATTTTTTGTTTTCTTGTAAAAACCTATTTTTGATTAGTTTCTCAAGGAACTATGCAGTAAAAATTCATAGGCCAATTATTATTTGGGTTTCTTCTGGTGTCCTCAATAGTTTATACTAAAATTTGATGATGTGTTTAAGGAAACTTTGTGAGTTTTACTGTTTGGGATATTCATCATACCAAAAGCATAAATTTGTTTTGACAAATCAGCGGAATTCTTATCCCACTAAAATATTTTGTCATTGTGGAAGACACACAGCAGTAGTATTCTCGGGTGGGCTCCTTCCCACATGGTGCCAGCTTGTTGCCTTGGCAGGCAACTCGGTCAAGAAACACAAGCACCCTTCTGCCATTTGTTAACTCTACATCATTAAAGACCAATTATACACGGTATTGTTTTGTAGCAGGCTCCTCAGCTGGCTTTCCATTATTATGGTTTCATGCCACTTTCCCATGTTGATTACCAAAAAATACTTCGGCTTTTTGTCATTCTAATGAGGGAGTTAAAAGCAAAATATATCTATTAGTATGACAGATAATTATAAAGTTGGAGAATGAGCTCATGAGTGAAATCTATTTAATATACAGTGTCATTAATTCCTTTGATGTGCACAGGAAAAATGACTGAGTAACATGAGTCATGACCTACCAAGTGCGTGTGTGTGTGCGCGCTCAGTGTGTGATATTTATGCCCAGAGAATGGCTTTAATTTAAAATTCCTAGGAAGTTTGGTGTTATCAAGCGCCCTTTATTTTCCTTTGATTTGATATGTATTATGTGCTTGTTCTCATATTTCTCACTGACAATCCTATCAAACCACACTGATCACAGTGTGATCAAATGAGGTTTCAGAATGTAAAGGTTTATCTGGACAACTAGTTGCATAACATATTAAGGAGTCAATCATAAGATCAGCAAAATGCTAATGTGTCAACTATAAATTTTAGAAGCTTATATTCTACTTCATGGATAAGTAGAGTCAGGAATTAGTTCCCTTTACAAGTTGCTTCTGACAATTTTCTGAAGTGTTGATAGATTCTGCAATATGGCCACAGTTAACACCCCACTTTCTAAACAGTTCTGTAGGAAGACACTGGCACACTAAAAAGAAATCTAAGAGCTATAATCACTGACTTCCAAAGAAAATCTTTGAAAAATGGAAATTCCTTATTTAAAAAAAAAAAAAAAAAAAAGATTTTATACAAAGACTCAATATTGGCATTGATCAATTGTATTTCAATTAAGAAAATTTACTGGAAAACAAATTTACTGTCTATATTCATATTGTAGCCCATGTATCTTCTAATTTTAAAAGATAGCAAACTGAATAACGTTGTAAGGATGAATACTCAAAGAACCAGTTATCATGGTATAGGGATAAGAGTGCAAAGTAACTTTGAATTCCTCATAGAGTTTTATCAGTAAAAAAAATAGCCTTGCTGGGTACAGTGGCACACGACTGTAATCCCAGAGGATCAGGAGGCTGTGGCAGGAGGATTGCAAGTTCAAAGTCAGCCTCAGCAACTTAGTGAGGCCCTAAGCAATTCAGCAAGACCCTATCTTTAAATAAAATATTAAAAAGGGCCGTGGAGGTGGCTCAGTGGTTAAGCACCCCTGGGTTCCATCCTCAGTACCCCCAAAACAAATATCCATATATTGACTTAAACTAAAAAGGGAATATTTTATGTTATGTACGTCTAGATTTAGGACTCAGAATATCTCTTGCCACTTGTGTGTGCTTTTATCTCAGACATTATAGAGTTGTCACAGTAGATATGACCTTTACTTCCATTCAGATTCAAATGCAGCAGGAAGCAGTTTCTTTTCTAGTAAAAGCCACTTTGTGCTTCAGTGACTTTGATGGGTGGTATACCCATCTGTGAACTACTCACTGTGGGTATGGAATGCAAATCTAATGGCCAGACCTCAATCAAATGCCCACTCTTGGACACAGAAATGTGAGAATCATTACAGTGAATTGGAGGAATGTATGTAGTACCAACAAGTTAAGAGAAGCTTTCTCAAATTCCTTGAGGGGCTTGCCAGGGGTAAAATACAAGCAATATTGATCAGCAAGTTGGCAATCATGCAACAGTAAATCTGATACAGTTGGTAAACCAGGTCACATATACAACCATACCCCCTTAGCATCAGGCATTAAATGGTAATTCTTTTCAATGGTGGATCTGACTTTAAACCTTTCTGCTAAACCAGTGTATCTGGTAACACCTGTACTGTTTTAGATACCTGGTGAAAGGAAGAGCAGTCTCTGATGCATGAATTCCAAAAGAGGTCAATAAACCTGGGTGAAAATAAGCAAATGAAGATTATCCAAAACAACCCTACTGTGCTGCAAAGCTCATTAGATAGGCCACCCAATTGCAGTTATTCTGAGTATGACTGAAATAATTCCAATGATAATTTACCTTTTAAAAATAAAATTCACAGTATTATGTTTGGTCCTCACAGTGGTCTCATGAAGTAGACTAAAAAGGTGTTTCCTTCCCAAGAGGAACCCATGGTTCATAGAAGCAAATGACTTCCTAGAATTGTGTAACTAATTGAGTGTTACATCTTTTGGTGTAAAATCAAGTACCTTTGCCAATACCGCTCTTTGCCTTTTACAATAATACAAATTTTAGTTGAGTGGTATTATTTCTGTCAACAATATTTCTTATTTTCAACTGTAGGTTAGTCATGTATTTCAATTTAGTTATGCATGTAGCCTTTTTTTATTCCTAAGAGATGAAGGGTACCTAATCTACATTTCATAACTAATTTTTAAAAAGGAATGGATGAAATATTTTTAAAATATGGAGACTATTCTCTAAATAATCTTCACAACCAAAATCAGCAACCTTATGTAGTAGAGTAGAAGAAGAAATTGGTATTTGTAAATAAATACAGTCAGCAAAAGCACATATTCAACATGGTCTGAATGTTGAGTGGAATTGTTCTTGGAAATAGAATAATCTAATGAAATGGAGATATTTTGGCAAAGATAGGACTTGTAATATGGGGGAAGATATCATGTATCACATAGTACTGAAATAAAGTATTTAATATCTTGAAAAAATAAACCTGATCCTTACTTTTTTCTTTACAATTAAATACATTTCCCATGAACCAAAATTTAATATCAATGAACCAGTTAAATATCTGGAGAAAAACTAGAATATGATTAATAATTGGAGTAATGATTGTATTTCTGAGACATACATAGAACACTGAAGCATTAAAAACAATTGCCAAAATGTATGACAATACAAGAAATAAAAATATCTACTTAAAAATAGATTAAGAAAAAAGTGAAATTAGATAAATATTTGCAACATATACTATAGAAAATGGTAATATATTTGTTGCATACTATACATATAAATATATATGCTTTGTGATTAATATATACATAAGTAATTCTAAAAATAAATTTAATATTTTTACAAAATACATGAATAGACATGAAAAAATGAAGTGTTCAAATTCATTGATAGCTAACAAAATGACACTAATGCAAATAGAAATTTTTCAACTATGAAGTGATTAAAATTTTAGTGTAATCGGTAAGTGTCGAGGTAAAGTACTCAGGCTTGGTAAAAACATAAGGCATACTCTCCCCTTTTTTGAAATTAAACTGCAAAACTACATGTCTGCAAAAAGACTTATGTTCAAATATATTTATTCTAGCATTATGTATTAACTGGGAACAAGGATCAATTTGACAAACTGTTCTATCTATATCTTAACCATTAGGAAAATAAATGAAGTAAATATGTGAGTTGATATGGATCATGATATGCACTATATTATTTATGAGAAAAAATTTAAGAAAATGTGCTCATATGTACTTTCTGGGTTTTAAAAGTAAACAAATATGGAGTATTTCTGAAAAAAAAAACTTGAGCAACTGATGATACTTACAACTCTGGTTACCTAGATTACATATCCATAATGTTTGACTTTTAAAATTCTTTACTGGCATGTATTACTTTTGTCAACTAAGTGGACTTACTTGTTAAAATAAGTTATTCTGGGGAAAATAAACTCATATTCCTTTTTTGTACACTTAAAAAGTTTTGGCTGGAGGCTGGGCTTGTGGCTCAGTAGTGGAGTATTTGCCTAGCATGTATGAGGCACTGGGTTCAATTCTCAGTACCACATATAAATAAGTGAATAAGTAAAGGTCCAGTAACCTCCAAAAAATATATTTTTTTTAAGTTTTGTCTGAGAACCTAGTTTACTTCTAATTGCATCCTAAACTTTCCTTTGAATAATTCTGAAAGTGTGATTAGGAAACAATGCTAGATTTAAATGTCTGATTACCCAAACCACTTGAAGTATATAGGTTTGATTTTCTCTTTTGTCCTTCCAGCACATCCTTAGACAGATCTCAGGCCTGAGCTGAGTTCTGCAGACAAGACCACATGGTCTCATTACTGAAAGCCCGGTTGGTTTCTAAACAAGGATCTGTACCTGGTGTGCCAGTTTCTACCACTCTGCTTCAGTTCCCACTGCTCATCAATAAACCATGATATGCTGTACACAACCCTGTGCCTTGGGGCCAGCCTGTCAGTGATGGTGAACAGTAAAAAATTATATGTGTTCACCAAATCATTGCAGAGAAAGTCCAGAGACAGTGCTGACAAAAATAACAATCCCCAAAGAACTATTCTTAATTTAAAAGCAGCAACAAAATAGAGAAAGAGAGAGAGAGGCCCACATGTGAAGGTAGAAATATACACCTAGTTTAAAGGGGTGGTAATGAAAATTAATATTGGGGCTTCATGCAGTTTACAGCATTTCCTCCCTCCCCACGAGAGTGAATCGAGCAAACTAGTCTATACTGCCCTTTGAACAAATCCATAACCAGATGAAGCTTTCTGTCTCTAAATTTATGATCACAATATTATTTGAACTTCATAATTGGAACAGAGGCTCAGAAAGTAATATCTAGGTGTCCTAATCAATACTCTGTTTACCTACTCCAAGAGTTTAGTTTCCCTGTTTGTTAAGAAAGTTACTAGTAGCTATGAACTTGACATATTTTAATCACTTAAATTTAGAAATTAAGTTCTTTTTACAGATTTTAATATTATGTCTTCTCTATTCAGATGATTCTCCTGTTTTTCAATTATTGCATCACTGTATTTTTTTCTAGACCATCCCACTGAAAGTATTGCCCAAAAGGGGCAATGTCTGATTTGGTAGATGAATTCTTTACCTCGCAACCAACTTGCATTGCTGCCAGACAACTGCATTGCAGTAACTGAAGTGAAACTATGCAAATAAAATGAATAATTTTTCTTTCTAACTTGATAGCTCAAAGAGAATGTTCATTTATCTTATACATTTAATAAAACATTTATTGATCACTTATATGTAACAGTGTGAAAAATGAAAGGTGTGCCAGAATAAAGAGGTTTCTCTATTTGAAGACTTTACTATTTAGGCAATGAATATTTACATGATCAAAACTTATGATCCAATGTGCTATTTTTATAATAACTTTAGACCAAGCATGCTTTGGATTGACTATGAAAACAAAAAACAAAAAACAAAACAAACAAACAAACAAAAAAAAAACAATTCCATGTGGAGATAGGAAAGGAAGTCACAGGCAGAGTTGGGCAGGATAAAAAGAACTCCATCAGGGACAGGAGTTGAGAGGGAGTATGAACAGCATGTATAAGCAATGGTAAGTAGGGGTGTTTAGGAGTCAGTCCCTGGAGAGGTAGGAGATCAGGTGATGAGGAGTCTTTCAAACCTTGCCAAGAACCTACAAGTGAATGCTGGATACATTCAGGATTTTAAATTGGGAAATGAATTATTTGGTGGGTCCTGGTTAATTCTAGAGCAGGGAGTAGACTGTTAAGAGGGTGGGAGTCAGGGCTGAGCATGAAGACCTGGCTTCACTGTGGTTATTCTGGAAACTTTATTTTTATTAAGTGACCTTTCCAGTAGTTTGGTTAAGATCTGGGACTCTGATTTAAGTTCCTACTCTGCCACTTTATAGCTGGGTACTTAATAGTTTTCTAACCTCCTGGAGCCTCTGTTCCTTCATTCCTAAAACACAAGGAACATCTGGACCTGCCTTTTAGGGTTGTTAGTGGTGAATGAGATGATGCCCAGAAGATGCTGGCAAGTTCTCCCCACACGTACTGTGGACTCTGCAGCAGGGAAGACTGGCCTTCCTGAGCATTGCTACTGACTGGGAACGACAATGTGTCAGTCCAGACAGGTATATCAGGTATATTCTTGCCATATTTGAAGAATATTTGATTCACTAAATACTTTTAAGCAAAAAAAAAAATATATATATATATATGTGTGTATATATATATATATATATATATATATATATATATATATTTGAAAAGTTTTCCTCTGTAGACATTACTGTCTCTGACCTTTACAACTTTCATATTTGCTTGTTGTTGGTTTTAATACAAAAATAAATACAATTCAATACAGAAACAATTACTTTACCTTGCAAATACCTGCAGGAACTTTTCCAACAGACTGCTTATCCCTCCCTCCACAAAAGGCGTCCTATTTTCTTTTCTTTGTAGAAGGTGACTTAGCAAGTCATAAAGCAAGCTGGGAAAAAATCGGATCTTATAAAATCTGCCTTATGCATTGGGCAGAAGTGACCTATGCCACTCAGTGCTTGAGACATAGATGAGGTCTGGTATCTTTGTTTGAGAACCACATGCATCACTGGTAAATGGGAGCAGAGGTGTCCTTTGAGAGTCGCTCATGTGTACACCAAGCAGAGCTGTGCGACATCTATTTTAATCCTTGCCTTCAGAACAACTGTCACAGAATTCAACCAGATAAAATAGGGAACAAATGAAAGAAGGGAGGTGGTTATTATTTTATTCTTTCTACATGCTTTTAAATAAACTGTTTTACAATATCAATTGTTATAGGTAAGATAAATTTTAGCCCTAATGTTAATGTTCAAGGAATTGACTTTTTAAGAAGCTAAAAGAGAAGTTATTTTCTAAAAGTTATTCAGCCTAGTTACGGTATTGATAAGAAGCATATTATTTTAAAACTTATTTCTTTCAAAATTCAATGGAAATACCAGTTGCTTAGGGATAATAAAGCTGCCTATGGAAGATGGCCATGTGAATTAATGCTAAAACCAGAAAGAGGCTGCTATCTGCATCCAGGGACAATATTTTAAGAATTCATGAATTTCCTTTTACTTATTCATTTGCAAAGGTTAAATGTGAGTTGTTTTATGCAATACTTTATGCTTTGATCAGTCTCAAGTGACTGTGTTGATGGATCTCATCTCCTTCATATGACATGCAACCTAGAAAAAAAATTTATCTGTAGCATAGATGTACAACTGTGGTCAATTTGAAATTAAAAAAATATATATATCTATCTGAAATTCCTTTTGAAATGCAAACTACCCTTTCATTTATTGGTAACCTTATGTGGTCTCCAATGACCAGGATATGGACAGTGGCTCAGTGTGATGAGATAAACTCTGAGGAAGATCATAAAGACCTGAACTCTAGTCTCAGGTTGGCCATTTTTGATCAGTAATGTCTGTTTTTAAATAGTGTTCAACAGTGTTTATTCTGAACCTGTGATGTGTGGGCGAGTTTTAGATAAAAGGGAACAAGTCGATTAGTCTTCTTTCCATTGGTCTTAAACTGTAATGAGGAGAGCAAAAATAAATTGCTGAATTCAAGATAATTTCAGATGGTGATAAATTCATGAAATGAGAAATGACTGGGCGTACCACTTAGCACAGGTGTTTAGGGCCAACTTCTCCATGTCCTTGGATATTTTGCTTTTCTCAACAAGCCTTCCTCCTGAGGAATAAAAGTACTTAAAGAGCAATTGCGATGCACATGAGAATTTTTAAGGATAAAGTATGCAGATATGTAGTATTAAAAAAGTTTAATATATTTAAATAATATATTATTTACATGTAATATAAATAATATATCATTCAAAAGTGAGTAAGGAGTTATAGATATAAATCACAGTACTACTAAGCAGACAAGCATATTTCTAGAGGAAAAACAATGTATTTATCAAACTGCCATTCCTTTTGTCATTTTCTGTAGTAAGCTGTTTTTAAAATATAACAAGCTCACAAGACCCTGGGTTCAATCCCCAGCACCACAAAAAAAAAAAAAAATATATATATATATATTTTTTTTTTATATATATATATAAAAAACAAGCTATGTCATACATGACGTAGTAATTCCCCTTCTCTAACTTGGTTAAGAATGTTAGCTCTGAACTCAGAGCTAACGAAAATCAAAGCTTTGTTGAGCACCATCTGCATGTTTGGGTAAGTTAGCCTCTGTTTAGCAGTTGAGGAGTTCTTTCCATTTCTTTATCTGGAACACAGTTAAAGCTTGCATTCAGCTAGCTCTCAATGATATGCAAAATTAACACTAAACAGAGGCAGTTGTTATTGTTGCTATTGCTGAAGTCTTCATTAGTGGATGCCCAACTTCTGCCCCAAGCATGTTTCTTCTCGTGCTATGGTTCCACTGTGTGGAAGTCTTGAGCTTGAATTAATCTGAACTGCGCTTTCCAAATCTATGAAATGGATTACAAAATAGCCATAATGAGCTCCACCCACTCATTCCCAGAGTATACCTGTCCTCCACCTGACAGCCAGGCTAGTATTTTAAGAATATGAATTGGATTGGATTCCATTGAATGTCATCCGTTACTTACATGTTGCTACATCACTGACCCTTTGTAGACTTGAAACTTTATTCACTTTGCAAAATAAGCTGTTGTTTTTTATTTCCACATCCTTGAGAATACCCAAGCCTTCAAACTCAGGGCCTTTGTAGGTGCTGTGTCTTCTACTATCTTCTCATTCCTCAGATCTGTTTTCAAATCACTGTCATAGGAAAGCATTTATTTCCTGGCACTATCCACTTCTGAATGCATCCCCAGTTATGTGATTATCTAAGTATCTTTGTTTTCAGCACAGTTTGCAATTGTTTTCTTTTTCATCTTGTCAGGTCATCTCCATCTAACTCTCAGTATGATAGGCTAAAGAACATCTGATTTTTTGTGCAATTTTTTTGTTACCCCAGTAGGAACTCAATATATATTTGTTATGTGAAGGATTGAATAAATGAATGGTTATTTCACATTACTGATAAGATAAGCATGCTTTTCTTTGTTTTTTTGCAAATAGATACTCAAAACAGTGTTATTTTCCTTCTCTTGACAGATGGGCTAAAAATGATGGTAGTCTTGGGTAGGGGATGTGGCTCAGCAGTAGAACACTTGATGTGGGTGAAGCCATGGACTCAATCCCCAGCATCATATATGGTGTTTTTTTTTTCCTAAAGTTCAAATATAGTGAAGGGACAGGTACACATCCCTATATGATACTGGCCATTTTTTCTGTTCCCATATGCACCTCCAACATCCCTTTCCTTCCTTTTTATCTGTCTCTGCTTACTTTCTCATTTACCTTATTTTCTACTTCAATAGAAACAAAACTTTTGTGTATTCTTCCTTTTATTGCAGCTTGAAGCTTTGACTTCATATCTTGTGTTGGCACTTATGATAGAGTCTTATAGATTCTTTCAGACCTGCAAGGATAGCATAGGATTATGAATTTCTGAATGTTTGGGACTCTTGTCTTCTTCAAGTTTTTGTTCACTAATTGCTCAGCATAATGCCTAAAATCTATTAGAAATTCAATATTTTTATCATTAGAAGGCATCAAGGCAACTAATGAGAATAAACTAATATAAATATGCATCAAAACTTTAAGCTAAATCATGCGCTGAAGGAAAATTTCACAAAGCTCAACATTTCTGATTAAGCAATTTTATCCAAGCGTGATCGCCCAGGTTAGACCATGTTGCAGCATTTCCATACACTGATGGAGACGAAAAGGAGCATGTTCTAAAACAGAAGGACAGTGAACTTAGTATTGTAGAAATGCTAAAATACAGCATGATTCACCCTTCATATCTACACTTCAAATTGTATACATGAGTAAAGACATTTCCCCCTGTTACAGTTTAAATATGAGGTGTCCCCCTGAAGTTCAATAATGCAAGAATTTTTCAGAGGTTAAATGATTGGGTTATGAGAGTTGTAACCTAATCAGTGGATTAATCCACTGATGTAGATTAGGTGGTAATTGCAAGAGGGTAGGGTGTGGATGGAGGAGGTAGGTCAC
The DNA here is from genome assembly GCF_902686455.1 of Sciurus vulgaris. Lineage (NCBI taxonomy): Eukaryota > Metazoa > Chordata > Mammalia > Rodentia > Sciuridae > Sciurus > Sciurus vulgaris. The sequence goes on along the minus strand of NC_136470.1, from coordinate 32,742,118 downwards.
TGAGGGCATGCCTTTGGGGTTTATATGTTGTTCCTGGTGAGCAGAGCTCTCTGTGCTTCCTGGTTGCCATGTGCTGAGCAGCTTTCCTCCGCCAAGCCCTTCCACCTTGATGTTCTGCCTCACCGTAGGCCCAGAGATATGGGAGTCAGTCATCTATGGATTGAGATCTCTGAAACGATGAGCCCCAAATAAACTTTCCCTCCTCTTTCTTGTCAGGTCAGGTCTTTTGTTCACTATTACCAACCAAACAAAGATCTGACTAAAACACCCTTTTTTACTGTTTTGCTTTTTGTTGTTTTGTTTTGTTGAGATGCTAGGGATTGAATCTAGTGGCACTCTACCACTAAGCTACATCCCTGCTCCTTTTTATTTTAATTCTTTTTAAATGTGAGACAAGGTCTTATTAAGTTACCAAGCATGGCCTTGAAGTTGAAGATCCTCCTGCCTTTGCCTCTCGAGTTACTGGGATTACAGGTGCTGGCATTACACCATCCCCAGCCCTTCTACTTTTTTAGATAATTATGAACTATTGAAGGGCTTCTTGACTTTCTATGCAAAATTTGAAGGAAGGACTTGGGATTTCCTCAGCTTAAGCTACTTTCTTCTGCTTTGAAACAGATTCCTTAGAAAGGCAGCCTTATCTTTGCACTAACCCCAAAGCAGAATGTCCTCTCCAGAGGCTAAATGGCAGCTGTGCAGCTCCTGGTCTCTTGTCTCTGAAGCCAGAGATCAGTGGTGGAACTGGCTATTCTAGGGCTCATGTAGGCTCCATGTGTAAGTACTTCCTGACTAGTAAGACCAGCATTCCAGAAGATTCCTCAATGAGTTAAGAGGATTGCATTTTCAGGAAGAAATGTTTCAAGATTATCATGTAAGATAAACTATAAAATTTCCATTCCCTTTTATTTATTAAAAGAGGCCCTTAGCTGCAAGGCTCACAATCATCCTCTTAAATAAAGTGGAAATCACAGTTTATCTGCCCACCTGCAGCTTGCATTAGTGAATTGACCTCTGGAGTCCAGAGAAAGTTTTTTCAAATACAGCCACTTCCATTGCCTCCCCAAAATTCTTTTTCCATTTCCTTTTTCATTCTTATCGCTAAATCTAGTAGAAGTTCTTCATGAATAAGGGTCAATAGATGTCATCGAATGCCAGGAATCTTAACTAGCCAAGCAGAAAGATACAACCAATAAACCATGCATGAGGAAACTGAAGTTCAGAGAGGTTAAGTAACTTGCCCAAAATAGAACAGTTAATAAGTGACAGAATAGGATTTGAAGGAAGCAGACTGACTTAAAGTTCTCCAGGCCAAGCCACTAAACCAAGTTAGAGAACAAAGTGTCTAGAGGATAAAGAAAACTTATTTCTAAATTTAAGAATTTATAGTTAAAAATCACAATATTTCATGTACATCCTTCATTGCCACTTTGAACACTGAAGAGAATCATACTGAGGAAATTGATTTCTTCTTTTACTTTCCAAAATGATCATGTAAGTTTCAAGTTTATCCCTCAAATGAGATTTATCTTCCACGAAGCCCACAGCCTTGGGATTTATGCAGGAGATACTGCCAAGTCCACGCAAGCTTCTTCATCCCTTCTCTAGAGCAAGTTCTTTCCATAGATTCAGTCCCATTTCCTCTGGGTGATGAAAGCTTTATCGTATTAAAATATTCCCTTGAACATAAATAGCTACACTATTTCCATGCTATTTGTTGATTTATTGCACTAACAATATGTTTGTATGCCATTAAAAGCAGTTAAGATACATCTACTGATCTGGACACTAAATACTATCTGAGACGCAGTAATTATGAAGTATGCAGACCCTGTTCTCATGAAACTTAAATTCCAATGGAGGAAGACAATACTCAATATGTATTCAAATAAGCATAGGCAAAGCAAGTTCAGATTATGAATGGTGCTTAAAAATAAACAGAAAGATGTATGTTAGCAGGGAACCGCAGCTATCAACATAAAAAGGGTCAGGGAGCAACATGGAGATGGAGCAACATTTGAATTGAAATCTATCAAAGACCAGAAGTCAGTTCTTCAGGGACAGAGTTGTGAATCACAGACAAAGGGCACGGTACGTGCAGAGACCAAGGGAAGTTGGCTATTGTTTGAAGAGAATGTTTGAGTGTAGTGAACAAAGTGGACACTGGAGAAAATCCCACCTGAAGATAAGAATGTGACTGTTCCAAGAGTGGTTAGGGGTTTCATTTTCTTCTAAATATACGGGAAAGTCACTTGAAGGTGTGAGGGTAGAACTAGGTCTGGCTGCTCTCTGGAGAACATGTTAGAGAAGCAGGGCAAGCACAGAAGCAGGGAGGCTGGTGAGGAGGCTGTGGCAGAACAGGGAGAGTTGGAGGTGATGGAAGGATGACAGATGGTGGTGTGAGGAAAAGTAGGGAAATATTGTGTTGAGAGGATCAGTAATAATTGGCAAGTGGATGGATGGATGAAATGTAGGTAGAAGAATTGGAGCAGGAAATCAAGAATGATCCTAGGCTTGGGTTTACAAAACAAAGCAGAGGTGCTATTCTTCACTGAGGCCTGGCATGGCACCACACTGGTAGTGTATATGGAACTCAAGATTTCCTTTTATGATTGTGTAAGCTTGAGAGGTCAGTGAGGCATCCATGTGCGTGTACAAATACATGTGAATCTGTCATTCTTTTGAAAATGCAATGAAAGTGTAGCTAACTTTTTATTGTTTAAGATTCTTAGAAGCTTTAAATATTTCAGCATTAATTTGAGTGCCTATACTATTGAAGTGTCTAAGAATATCCTTTGTAACTAATTGTAGATGGTTAATTCATAATTCATAATCATTATCATTATAGTCATATTGTTATGAATAATAAATATCAGAATACCCCTACCTGTTCCCTACATGCCATAACAAAGTCTGTGGTACCACTGTTGGCATGTGTTACAGACATTCCTCTTTTTATTGTGCTTTACTTTACTGAGCTTTGCAGATACTGCATTCTTTCCAAATTGAGCTTTTGTGTAACCCTGCATTAAGCAAGCTGGGCAGTGCCATTATCCTAACAGTGTACACTCATCGTGTCTCTTTATGTCTGCTTTTGATAATTATGACACCATTTCAAGCTTTGTAATTCTTATATGTTATGTTGATCTGTGATAAATGACCTTTGGTGTTGCCTTTTTAATTGTTTTGGAGCCACAAATCACACCTACAGAAGACAATGTACTAAATGTATAAATGTATGTATTCTGACTGCTCCACCAACAGGCCATTTCCTCATCTTTGCCCCTCTCCTTGGGCTTTCTTATTCCCTGAGACACAACAATATTAAAATCAGGCCAGCTAATAATCTTACAATAGCCCCTGGGTGTTCAAGGGTGAGGAAGAGTCACATCTCTCACTTTAAATGAAATTCCGCACACAAATGATTATACTTAGTGGGGAAGGGATATCAAAAGCCAACATGGGCCCAAAGTTCCACTCCTGAACCAAGCAGCCATGTTGTGGATGCAAAGGAAAAGTTATGGAAGGAAATTAAAACTTCTACTCCAGTGAACATGTAGATGATAGTGATGTAGTCTCACTGCTGATGTGGAGAAAGTTTTAGTGATCAGGACAGAAAATCAAATCAACCACAACCATCACTTAAGCCAAAACCAATTCAGAGTAAGACCTGATCTCTTTACTTTTATGAAGACTGAGAGTGCTAGGGAAGCTGAAGAAGAAAAGCTTGAAGCTGGTAGAGGTTTTTTGAGAAGTGTAAGGAAAGATGCCGTTTCTATGAAGTAAAATCCTAGGTGGAGCAGCAAGGGCAGCTGTAGAAACCACAGCAGTTCTTAGATCTCCCCAAGATAAGGGATGAAGGTGTCTGCACCAAACAGGTTTTCAAATTATGTAAATCAGCCTTACATTGAAAAAAAAAAACCATGTCATCTGGAACTTTCATAACCAAAGAGAAGAACTCAGTGTCCGGCTTCAAAGGGCAGACTGACTCCCTCTTTGGTGACTTTAAGTTGAAGTCAATGTTTATTTACTATTCTGAAAACCCAGGGGCTCTTAAAAATTCTATCAAATCTACTCCACCTCTGTTCTACAAATGTAACAACAAAGTCTGGGTAAATTTTAGCTTCTCAGTGATAATGGACCTGGTCTCCCAGGATTTCTGACAGAGATATGAAATGAGATGAATGGTATTTTCACGCTGATTACATGACATCCATTCTGTATCCCATGGACCAAGGAGTAATGTCATTTTTCAAGTCTTACTGTTTGAGAATTATATTTTGTAAGGTGATAACTGCCAAAGATAGTTTATTTTCTGATACACCAGGGCAAAGAAAGTTGAGAATCTTTTAGAAGGGTCTCACTGTTCTGAATGACATTAAGAACATTTGTGACTTATGGAAGAAAGTCAAAATATCAACATTAACAGGAGTTTGGAAAATGCCAGTTTGAATGCTTACAGATGAATTTGGGGGGTTCAACACTTTAGAAAAAGAAGTAATTGGAGATGTGTTGGAGCCCCAAGAGAACTAGAATTGGAAGTGAAGTTTAAAGATGGAATTGAATTGGTGCCATCTCATGATAGATCTTGAATGCATGAGGACTTGCTTCTTACGGGTGAGCAAAGTGTTTACTTGAGAAGGAATCTAACTCCTGGTGAAGAAGCTGTGAATATCGTTTCAATGACAACAAAGTTTAGAATATTTCATAAACTTAGTTGAAAAAATAGTGGCAGTACTTAAGAGAATTGACTCTAATTTTCAAATAAGTTCTACTGTGGATAGAATGCTGTCAAACAGATGGCAGGTAACAGAAATGAAAGGAAATGAAAGGAAAACTCAGTCAACATGGCAAATTTCATGGTTGTCTTAAGAAATTGCCACAGCCACCATACCCTTGAGTAAATAGCACCCTGATCAGTTAGCAGCATCAACATTAAGGCAAGACCCTCCACCAGCAAAACAATTATGTTGTGCTAAAGACTCATGATCACTGGCATTTTTTAGCAGGAAAGTATTTTTATTTAAGGTATACAAATTTTTAGACATAATGAATCATGTGCTCAATAGATTAAAATAGTGTGAACATCATTTTTTTTTTATACCAGTGAACCAGAAAATTCATGTGAACCATTTCCTGCTACAGTATGGAATTGAACCTACAAAAAGCTCCAAGGTACAACTCTACATGTTGCTGGAAATCACTCAACAAAGTAAACTTGCTTTCAAAATTCAAAACACACATATAGAGAGTTTTGCTTCACATTCACGTTAAAATAAAAAGGGCCGGACTTCTGATTTCCAATGTGATATTCAAAAACTTAGAAAGTACCACTATATCCTAACAAGTAACAACACTAAACACACTGAAAAATCAACAACTCTTCTAAGATCCATCACAGAAGTAAGGTCACAAGCAAACCACTGCCCCCAAAATTTTAGTGACAGTCAAATACAAAGAATCACAGCTTACCAAAGGAAAAGTCATCTCAGGAACCAGTACCTGGGTAGAAAACCTGAACAGCAATTGGCAAATGCTGGAGGCTCAGTGTTCACAGGTCTCAGAGTTAAACATGCCAAAAACCCAGGGACTGGGGGCCTCACTCTTGTGAGTTTTACTTCAAGGATCTCTAATTTGTGCTTCTGGAAGGGAGAGAAGAAAGGCACCATTTTGAAATATGACAGGTCATTCTGTTCTTAAGGAGCCCTACCATCAGGAGGCCTACCAGTGTCTAGCCTATTGGGGTTTAATCGGAGCTTAACTGACCTGGAAGAATGGAAATACCAAACTTCAGCTTCCTGTAGCCATCTGTTCCACTTATGGGACTAATAAAAAGACTGAGACACACCAGCGAAGTTCATAGTCCAGGGGCACAGGTACACCAAAGAGTGAGACCTAATCACAGAATTATCCAACATTCCTCTCCACACACCTTACCACTACAACACAGAAGGCCAACTTGCTTTAGTCCCTTTAACACAATGGATCATGTCTTATTTTAACAAAAGTTACAAGACATACTAAAATACAAAAAAAAAAAAAAGAGAGAAAAAAAGAAAGAAAAAGAACGTAGTTTAAAGAGATTTCATATAAGGCAAGGATGTTGGAATTATGAAAAAACAACTATGATAAATATGCCCAAGGCCCCCAATGGGGAAAGTACACTATGTGCAAGAACAGATGAACAATATAAACAGAAACTCTAAGAAAGTACCAAAAAGAAATGTTAGAGTTTAAAAAAATCTGTTAATAGAAATGGAGAATGTTTTTGATGAACTCTCAATAGACTATACATGGCTGAGAAAAGAATCTCTGAGCTTGAAAATACAACAATAAAAACTTCCAAAACTCAAAAGCAAAGAGAAAAAACACTGAAATAACCATGCAAAATATCCAAGAATAATGGGTCAGTTACAAAGGGCATAACACATGTGTAATGGTAAATGTCAGGGGAAGCAGAAAAGGGACAAAAAGCAATATTTGAAGCAATAATGACTAAAAATTTCCCTCAATTAATGTCAGACACCAAACCACAGATCCAAGAAGTTCAAAAAACAGTGAGTAGGATAAATACCCTAAACAACTTCTCTTAGGGGTAATATATACAAAGTTCAGAAAATCAAAATAAAGAAAAAAAAATATATGCCTTACCTGTAGAGGAGCAAAATAAGATGTTCAATTTTGCTTAGACACCAAAAAGCATGACAGCATTGGAGTGAATTAATTTGTGTTAAGACCAAAAATAAAACCATGCCAATTTAGAATTTTGTGCCCTGCAAATTAACTTTTAAAATTGATGGTGATAAAGACTTTTTCAGACAAACCAAATCTAAGGGAATGTGTTCCCTGTAGGCCTGTATTGCAGAAAATGTAAAAATTTCTCCAGAGATATGAAGAATGAAAGGTCAAGAACTCAGATCTAGGAAAAGAAAAGAATATGTTATGTATTCTCATCACAAATAAATATATGATAGTGAGTGTATTAATAAGCTTAATTTAGCCATTCCACATGTGTGTGTGTCATGATGTACACCATAAATGTATGCAACATTTGTCAATTAAACATAAATAAGAAAAAGAAAAGAAAAGAAAAAAAGAATTGCATGGGAGAATGAGTAAGTGAAGGTGAAAGAGAAGATATTTATTTTTCTTATTATTAATTGATCTAAAAATGTTTCTTCAAAAATAATAGCAACAATCTTTTAGATACATGCTTATATATAAAAGAAATGAACTACCTATTTTTTCTTAAGTAGGTATTATATATAAGTGAAATGAATGACAGCTAAGAATATAGGGATGGAAGAGTGGAATTAGGAGTATGTTATTTTGTATTACTTACAAATCTGTACTACTATTCAAGAATGAACATGGATTAATTATAATTGTATATTGCAAACTCTATAGCACCTACCATAAAAGAGTGAGAAAAAAAGTTCAAACCAATATGCTAAGAAAGGAGAGAAAATGGAATTATATAAAACCTCTATTAAAACCATAAAATAACAACACAAAAAAAACAGGTTATCATGCAGATATTAAACAATGAAATGCATTTTGAGCCTCTGTTTCAAAATGGGATATTGAGAAATTAGGAAAGTTGATAAATGCTTTGCCTAGGCTTTCACCTATTAAGACTGTCTAGAGTTTGTAACTGTAAATCTAGAGTGTAATGAGCATGTAGTTATCCAAACACAGTGGATAAAAGGTTAACTAACTGGCTCCCTGAGACAAAAGTCCTTATTTGTAGTGTTTACTGGTTCCCATGCTGATTGCTCCCGCTATCAGGGATATCCAGGTACCAATGGGAACACAGAGTTGGGAACAGAATCTTGGGAACAATCACTGGACAATTGTTAAGTCCCAGTTACTGGGACCTAAGGACTCCTTTAGAGCTGGTATATGAGATTCCAGCACACCACTCTTTGAAAACATCTTCGATTTTACTATTCTGAGCTCTTCAATTTTGAAGTTATATTCATGCCATTTCTGAATTATAATCATTGATGATATCAACACTATTTAGTTCAGCTAATCCATCATTCATTCTTATTAGACAATATGTGTTTGAAATTTAGCATTCTGGTGACTGTTTCTTAGGAATGGAAATGAATATTAAGAACTGGTTTTTGGGAGGGTACCATTTGGACTTATTTTATTTGATGGTGATCTCAGTTTCAGCATTTAGTGACTTATTTTATGTTTACTAATCCAGCAGATTTGTACATGAATACTCATGAATAAGTCATAAATATATTGCAAAAAGTGCACCATTTTGCACAACTTAGAAATTGGCTTTCTCTCTTTCTCACATGATGCATAAGTCATTTTGTTCTGCTTTGTTCTTTCCATGCCAAGTTATCTTAGATCTTTCTCCTGCTCCCAGGCTTACATTTTATTGCTAGGATTTTTATTTGTCATTTGTAAGTAGTTATTTGTCACAATATTCATTCTGTATGAAGGTTTGCAGTCTTCCCTCTCATCTTTACTATGAACCCCCTTCACTTCCTGAAGTTACTTGACCACATTTGCATCCTCTGTTCATCTATTTTGCTGCCTTCATTTCTTTCTTTGACTTTTTGTAAAAAAGAATTAGAATTAGCCTATATGACCATCAAAGAAGAGGTAGGAATCAAAGAATATTATAGCAACATGCATAAATAAACAGTGGGGATTTGACAGAGTCAGAGGCAGACATAGAAAAACAGCTATTTCTGAAACATCTGCGTCCAACATTGTTGGAAAAGTTTCAATGCTCTTTTTTATTCCTAGTAAAAAGAGCACTGAAGCTAACTGTAGGTATGGAAAAATATCTAATAATAAAAAAGGAAAATCTAAGAATTATAATGCAATTTTACATAAAGCTCTTATGAAATTCTCTTTCTAAATCAATAGCTACAGGGATAAAAATAATAATTTAGGTGCATCAATAGCAAATGGATAACAGATCCCATATTCAGTCTCACATTGGTTAAGTGCTGTATATAAAACTAAGCACCAAAAAGAATCAATAGAGTCATTAACTATCTCACCCACTGGGTATGATAAATGATAGATTAGCTTAAATGTGATCAAACTTTTCCTTTCATTCAAAGGAAAGCACTTTTCTGCTCAAGGACCACTTTAATTGAATGGTGCTGCTGGTCTTCCTAACACCCAATTTCCTAAAGTCATTTGAAGGATAGGATTATTTAACGCAAGTTCTAAGCAACTAATTTCAGCCTGGGACAACAGCTGTGTGAGGAATATAGTTGCCCTGGGAACTTGTTGCCAGAATATTGGGCACTTTATCTTCAGCCTCTTTGATCTCTTGAAAATGATTCATTTCCTGAATAGAAAATTCACCTGCTCCATTTATGTATCTTTTTCAGGAAAAAAAAAAATGGCCACAGACAACCCATTTGCTTTTTGGCAAACAGAAAATTCTGAATTTTGTAATTTGCAAAATATATCTCTAAGGCAGGCATAACTGGAAGTTGAAGATAGAGCAAAATCAGTCTTTCTGTAGTTGAACCAATCATTATGTACCAACTGCATTCATTTTAAGTTGCTTCCCAACAGGTGGTATGAAGTTACCCCCTAGGAAAATGAGTGAATTAGAATTTAGACTCAAATTTTTTCTATCATTACTTACTATTTGAAAAGTAAACTCACATTTCTACTATGCACCCATCTAGTTTTGATCAGAAATATTTTATGCTGTTTTTCATAGATATGTATGTCTTTACATTTCTTATCTAAGCCAACATCTATATTTCTGTCTACATTTTTAGAAATATCTATTACACTGTGTCAATATGTAACTGAAATTATGATTGAAAAAATGTTTTTTACCATTTTAGCTCTATCTTCTTAAATTCAAGGAAACTGACCACTTCCTTCTTTCTCCCTGTAAAATATTAGGACCCATTAATATCTGTTAGGACTGGGTTTGTGACTCAGTGGTAGAGTGCTCAAATAGCATGCATTGAGGCCTTGGATTCCATCCTCAACACCACACAAAAATAAAACAAAGGTATTGTTTAAATACACACACACACACACACACACACACACATAAAAGTCTAAATTAACTATTTTTATATTAACCATATAAATTATACTGGAAATGTTTTCATCTGTTTCTTCCAAATTCCTCTTTGTTCCTCTCAATACTCTTCATATTTTTCTGTTTTTAATTTTAATTTTCTTACAAAGTAGTTAATTCTATATGACTCCGAAGCAATGCAAAAAATAGTGTGAGTGAAAATAGCGTGAGTAAAATATAATTTTAAAAATATAATTTTTTAAATTATATTTTCGGCTAGTAACATATCTGTATATTTCATACAATTCCAGAATGAATGTACATATTTGCATAACATACACATGTATTCAAATATATGCATATACTATGGATCCATATCTTTGTGTTCCTTATCTAACACCTGCCTTTTGCCCTGAAAATGCATAATAATAAACATATTTTTCTGCAATTATAGTCACAAAAAAATGATAAGAAATCAATACAGCTCACAGAATTAATGGGCTCTATTTTTATGGACCATTTCCTTTCTAAAAGTCTTCTGTAGTTTATTCTTCTCCATCTTACTCCCTGGGGACCTACCCCAATACCCTAAACATCCATTCTCAGGCCCTTCTTAGAAGGTAAATGAGGACAGGTGGGCCTTGGATGGGCAGTGGGGACAATTCCCAGCTCTGTGACAGTATTGCCTTTGTTAATTTAAGACTACTTTTAAAGCAAGGATTTTATTTGTATTTGAAGTAAAGGCTTACTGATTCATAATTAGAGCTAGTATGTCAAAAACTCGGGCAATTTAATTAGCTAGACATTTTCTTCTTTTTCTTTAATATGAATTTATCCACTTGAAGTATTCTTGAAGGTTGAATTTATCCACTTGAAGGTTGACAAAACTGAGCAGAGCACACTGCTCTTTCTTACCAATTAAATATCATTGCATTACCTTTAGAATTATCCAAATTTTTATCTCCATCATGGTCCATTTTACTGAGAGTACTGTGAAGGTGACTATTTTATTTTATTTTATTTTATTCATTTTACTTTACTTCTTTACTGTGCTGTATTTTATTTTATCAAGCCGTGAGGGGAAAAATGCCAATGTGACCTGAACTTTATCTCCCAAGCTGTCAGGGTTATTGAATAAAAGGTTGTGGTTTAAATTCAGGACAATCCACTGTCTGACCCCCATCAATATTCTTTCAATCTCTTTCACAGACATTGATCAGGCCAGTTGGGCAACATTTTTTTTTTTACTTACATCATCTTTTATGGTGGTAGCTTGATAATCCACTTAGCAGTTGACATAAACTTTATTATAAAATCTTATCACCAGACTTTTTATGTTAAATATATTCATTTCAAATGGCCATGTTTAGTATGATATTCTATTAATTCTTTGTAGTCTTTATATTTAAAAAATGGGATGAGCATCATATATATATGTATGTATGTAGGTACATATATATATATACAAAATCGGAATTTTTCAACTCCTACTGATTCCATAAATCTGAAACTTTGAGATTATAAATGATTTTTATCTGTTTTTGAAACTAGCTATTGTTCTTATGTTTGCTTTCATAGGAAATTATCTGTATTGCCTGAATTAAATTTCCTCATTATGTATATTTACCCATATATTTTAAAAATTTATTTTTAAAAGCATTGATAACCTGTTGTTACGGTTTCATCATCACAAACTAAATCCACTTGATCATTTATAGTAAATTGAATAGTAGCTCATAACATGAAGCCTATGAAAATATTGAAGATGCACAAAAGCAGTAAGCTTTTCTGTAGACCATACTTTGCACAGGCAGTCTTGTTCAGGTCTCATCTATAGTTAATGCTAGGCTAGAATGCAAACCTTAGGGTTGGGTAATATGATCCCAAGTGTGCTTTATTCTGTACTGCAGAACAATTAACACGTAGTGATTTTTTTCTCTGAAAAAATAGTTACAGTAGTAACAGAATAAATTTCTATTGTGATTTTCTTATTCTTGATTTTTATTGTTTGACTTTAGCTTGTCACTATTAACAAAGAAAGAACCAGAAAGGTTATTCTGCAATTTTTTTACTCTTCATTGTGTATGATTTTTTTTTCCATTTAATGTTAGTAAAATGATAATATTAGGTATTAGAAAATCTGTAAAACTTTAAAACCCCTTTAAAACTAATTTTAACATTTTTCAAGGACCTAAAGCTGTAATATTACATACCTTAATCTCAAATTAGGATCACATAGGGTCCTTCTATTAAAATTTCATACACACATATAGACAAAGGAAAGGGTAAGGGAAAAGGAAGGAAGCAAAGAAGGGAGGGAGGAGAGAAGGCCAGAAGAATGGAATGAAGGGAGAGAAGAGGAGAGAAAGAGGTCTCTGAGTTTCAACTTTAATCTGATGCCACGGAAATATTTCTTCGCTGTGAATACACACATGCCTTTTAAAATCTGATGGACTGATGATGAGACATTCTGAAAAACAATTTGGCAGTTTCTCAAAAAACTAATCAACTTCCATATGCCCCAGCAATTGCACTCCTGGGCATTTATCCCAGAGAAATGAAAACTTATGTTTAACACTAAAACCTGTACACAAATGTTTATTACAACTTTATTCGTAATAGCCAAAAACTGGAAACAACCCAGATATACCTCAACAGATCAACAAACTGTAATAAGTCCCTATCTGGGAAAACTACACAGCAATAAAAAGGGATGAACTCCAAGCATGTGACAACCTGGAAGAATATTTCCGGAATTATACTGAGTAAAAAAAAAAAAAAGTTGCATACACGTGATTTCATTTAAAGAATCATATCAGAATGACACAATTATAAATACGGAGAACAGATTAGTAATAACCAGAGGACAAGGAGGATGGAAAGTGTGTGAGGCAATAAAGGGCAACATAAAGGGTCCATTTGGTGATGCAGAGGGTTCCTGTATCAATGTCAATATGATGTTTGTGGTACTGTTCTCTAGTTTTACAAGATATTTCCTCTGGGGAAAATTAGGTTAAAAGGACAGTTGATCTTTCTATCTGGTGCATATGAACCTGCAATTATCTCAAATAAAATAATAAAATATTTTTTAAAAACCTAATGAACATCAACTTAGAGTCTCCAGACCTTCTCAGGTTTAGCGAAGGAAGCAGAGATTTAACTTTTTTAACAGTAAGATTCAGGATGAACTTTGTTATGATTCAATAGGCTTCTGAGTTCAGAATATCTCAGAAGTAGACTGCACAGCAGAACTCATAATGGCAAGTAAATTAAGTATACATGATTGACAGGAAAATTGATAATAATATCTTCATTCTCTTATTGTGAAATAGTATGCTATTGTTTTTTTAAATGATCAGTCAACTCCCTGCATTGTGTGTAATTACTTCAGCATATTTTTCATTTTTTGTGTTTTCTCTTTCACTATCTTGTTTTCTAACCAGTTGTCTTTGCCGAATTATGTACAATTAGACAAGTTTCTTCTTAACTAGGAGCCATAGAATCAAGCTACTTAAGCAAGCAACTTAGAATCAATGAAAGATTTATGTATTTTGTCAGGTTTAGTGACCAGGTGTTAAGCTGCCAGGAAATTTTTTTAGAATAATAAGTAAGCATTCATATATACATTCCAAATGTAAAGTTTTAATAAAACAAATAGTTTCATCTTATCTAAGAAAATCTAAGTATAAAGGTTATACATACTTAGATGTTTGGTTTATTTACTTTAATTTACTACTAATACAAGTTTCACCACCTTTTGTTAAATATAACCTTTCAATCTTAGGGTCATTTCTGGCTTCCCCTATTATGATTTAAAGGTTTATGCTAAAGTCTTGAGACATTTTTAAATATTGAATGTTACAGATGACAGAGATTTTTCTCGTTTTATTTTTCTCCATCCACAAGAGTTAAAAGCATTTATTTGTGATTTCTATAATATTTCCCTAAAATATTCATACATAGTTACCATTATTCCAGAATTATATAGAACTCAGCAGATTTTTATTCCATATCTATAAAATTCAGTTCCCTTTCCCATTATGTAGGAAAATGTGTTTCTTTAAAAATTTTAACCTCTATTCAAAAGTGATCACAAAAGCCCAATGGAAACAGTATTAGTTACTATATTAAGCTTTTCATCAATTTCCCATACATGCGCTTACCAAAAGTATCCACAGACAAGCTGCATCATTGGAAACAAAATCTTGTATTAGCTAGTCACCTAAGCTGTTGCCACTCTTAACATTTATGGGAAGTCAAATATCAAGATGGAAATGATCAAATGAGGCGATACCACAGAGGACCCTGAACATCAGTATATTTCCACTTGTGCAAATAAATATATTATGAATTATGAAGCAGAAAAGATAAATTAATTGGTACAATAGCTTCCAATTTAAATGTGCAGTATAGTTTTTGAAGTCCATTCCTGCTTCTGAGACCATGTTCTGTAATGAACATCACATCTTCCTTCTGAACCAAGCAGATAATATCACCACATAAAATCTCACCACTCACTTGACCCCTAGAAAAAGCAAAACCTATACTGGGGACTGCCTCCTATTGCATTTGAAACAGTTGGTTGTCACTCACGAATAGACTTTCTTATGTAGTTGCTGCTCAGAAAATATTTTCACATAATAAACTGCCTGTGCTATGATTTGAATATGAGTAATGATATAATCAACCCAATATTTTTTAAGGTGTTTAGGTTGAGGGGGAGGTGTTTATTTTCAAGACCCTCCCTCTTTTCTCATACACATACATATCCAAATTCCCTGAAATAGCTACTTGTATTGTCTTCAGTTTCACATATTTCCATTAATTTCCAGTAAGAACGTCTCTTGTGGAAAAAGAGTCTAAGTGAGATACATCATCTCACTGTAAAAGTACTTCTGAGAATAAAGGCTGCCAGATTTTCCCAATAAAAAGACAAGTTTAAGTCTAAGAATCAGGAGGGTAAAAAACAAAATAAATTAAATGGAGAGGAGAATAAAAATAACTTATGTGTTGCATATAGTATGTAATTAGGATTGGTAGTATCTATGCAATTATGAATATATGTAATATATGGGTGAGTTTGATAAATTAGACTGAATTAGTAAGGAAAGGGAATGCCCTTTTAAAACGCAGCTTGATGTTAGAAAGTAGAATTGTCCAGTGGCTTTGAATTAAACCAACTGAAACAATAAAGGGTGGAAGAATCAAGCCCAAGCTGATTTGAGCAACAAGGAATTTGCTTCCCTGAAACCACTTGTGCCACACCATCGCCACACAAAGCCCTCCTCTTAGGAGAAGAGGGGGAGGGGGAGGTGAAAACAACAACTGAGAGTTAAAGCAAAAAGAAAGTAACCACATCGCCATTCACTCACACTGGGGGAAAATCAATGGAGGTAAATGAATGGGGAGCAAGCCTCACTCTCTCTCAGGTCCTTGATCTGACATAGCTAATCCCTGTGACCTTTAGGAAAGCTGAAGGCATAAAATGACCCCAATAATCAAAAGCACAATTAGAATGAAGAGTGCAAAACCGTGACTGTGGTTAGAAAAGGCGGACAATGAAGAGACTGTAGAGGAAATTTGTTCCTTTAGCAGTTGAATGCATGCAGCCTTAGAGATGCTCTTAATGGTTCTAGAGGGATGGCAGTCATGACTCGGCGAGGGACACTTGACAGAGCGCAGGTGGGGAGGAACCTGAAGTTATCACCTGAGCTGGACCAAATTGACAGATGCTTCACACTGTCCCATATCCCAGCAAGGCACCAAGTGTATATACTTACTCTCCACAGGAGAAGCAGAAAGTGGGTACAGGTTCAAACCTTGCGCGCAAGGGGAAAGAAAAAGTGTTCATCAAACAATGAAGAAATCTGCAGAGTAAATTCAATGTCAAGGGTTATTTTTTTTCCTCGAGAAATAAAATAGAGTAAATTCATCTTTGTGAGCAGAAAACAGGTAGGCAAATCCGACAGTTCAAGGAGTTGGCCATAAGGATGACATGCTGTCTACAAGGAAATACCTCCTGGACGATTCAGGAGGATATGCTGTGTAAATTGGGTTAAAGAAGCAATGGTGAGGACATGAGGAAGCAAATCGGACAAAAACAAAAGTTTCAAAATGCATTTTTCTCTTGATTGTAATAGATACCTTGTTCACTTTTTCTCCTGCAAAACCTCCAAATTGACACATTAAAATAGAAATAGAGACTCTTTTCATATTTCAGAAGGAAATATGCATTTTTTAATTATTCAGTTATTCCTTTAAAAGTGATTTCCAACTTGGATTGATTACATTAGTACCATTTACTGACTCCCTACTTGGAGTTCATGACTATGATCGAATCTTTACAACACCTGCTTATTTAATCCTGACAACTTTCCTGTGAAATAGTTATGACTGTACATTTATTTTCTGGATGAAGAAACTTATCTGAAGTCACAGGTTTAGCTAGTGACTCCTAAACATTACCTGATAAATAATAGTATATACTTACTTGTAACAATTTCAAAATGCCTGGTAAATAAACTGATTTTTTGCTGGGCTTGGTGGAGCACACCTATAATCCCAGAGGCTTGGGAGACTGAGACCCAAGGATCGCAAATTCAAAGCTAAACTCCGCAACTTAGTGAGGGCTTATTTTTTCTGAATTCCATATTTAATTATCAGACTTTATACCCAGATTTCTACCTCTACAAAAGGGGAATGATTTTATTTTTTCCTGCTTCCCCATCACCATATTACTGATAAAAAAAAAAAGAAGCATTCTATTAATTTAGATATTACTATTGTGTCATTCTTGTCCCTTAAAATGCAAGATGTATTCGTTCCTACTCAGAGGCCAGCTGGGACACCACCTGTTAACTAACTTCAAGCACCATTTAATTAGCCTGGGTTGAAGTTACCTTATGCTTTGACTGGAAGGGAGTGGAATGGTAGCAGATGCTGAACACAATAAAAGAAAAGCCTTTGAATACCAGGGCAAAGTGGGTGGAGATAATAACAAAAAAGTCAGCAGACGGAGAGAGCCAGAAATACTAGTAAAATGGACCGGAAATTAACTCTTACAGATAAAGTCCAAAGCAGCAAATCCCTGAATGTTGAATTCCACCCCACCAAGGTTACTGTCACAGCAAATGAAACTAAGAATTTTGAGTAAATGCAGACGCCACCTGGACAATTGTCCTAGTTTCTAATTACTCAAGAAGGTAGTAGTCATCACTTATTATTTCCTTGAAAACCTCCTTGATATTCTCAAGGCAAACATTCAGACATCAAAGAAAAAAGTATGTTGTCTGTTGAAGAATAATTTTTCCAATCATCTAAAAGTTCTACCCTGATGGTGTTACTCCTAGGAAAGATCTAGTAGAAACCATTTGTTTAAAATGGTTTTAAAATTATGAGCCTTTCTCCATTAATAGAATGATTTCCATACAGAAGTCACTCTATCTTGTTTTGTCAAATTAATTTGAATTTAAGTGAATTAAAAGCTTCTTCCATGGCATTTGTATTCCTCTGAATCATAGCTTTATCCACTAATGCACTTACTTTCCTAACATTTCAGTAGAATACTTTATGTTATTAGAATTGTTACATTTGTATCTCTTTGTTGTTCATGTTTTTTGGCTTAAATATGTGTCTGGTGTCTATTTAGTTAGATTTCATTGGTCTGATGTTAGAGGTACCTCAAAATTGGTTCAAACAAAAATGTACTTGAGAATTTTTGTATAGTTATTCTACCACTTCTTTCAGAACTGTATCATTTTTGGAAATTCAAAAATAGAACGTAGCATCTGTAAACCAAATATCCATTCCAAATAGGTGTCATAGATCTTCGGTTTCAAGAGCATCCTCTCAGAAAAATGCTCCCCCCTTCATTCAAATCAGGATATATCTATATTTATATCCACATGTCTACATCTAAAATAAATCAGTGTTTTTACTTACCTGTAGGTAAAAACAATTTAGCTATCTGACAATATTTAAATGCTTTCATGGTTTATTAATATGATATTGTTTATTTATTTATCACATATTTGCTTATTATATATTATTTTATATCCAATTTGTCAGTCATTGCCTTTTAATATGCAAGTGGGAAAACTGTAATAAAACCCCCACTGGAATTAAGTTGAACAAGACTCTGTTTTCAAGATCATATATCTAGTGGTGTGGGAGAGCAAGAAAGATGATATTCTGTCACAAATAGTAATTCCCCATAATGCAATTATGAATTGGATTTATTGTGCTTATAATACTTTGGTTAAATAAGCAAGGAATAATGTTTCCAATAAGGAATAATTCATATTCATTTATTAAGAAAAGTTATCTCCATCACAAACTCTTATTCTAGCAAAATAACATCAATTACCTACTTTGTTCTAAAACACCATGAGGTAGGCTAGGCTAGGCATATCAAGATTAGACATGGTTCTGCCTTAAGAGTCCTTGAGCTTATACCAAAAGATGCATCTTAGTCACTGAAAAATAATTTTTAATTGTCAAAACAGAATCAACTTATCTTGATTTTTATCTAGTGAGTAGTTTAATCCACAAATCAACATACATTAAAACACTTTAAGCAAAGCCTTATGCTCTGTAACCTCTCTTTGAATAAAATTTTATTGTGTGCTTCTTGCTTAAACACAAGTGACTACCTCATTAAATACTTCATTTTATCTTGTCTATAAAAGGAGACAGCAAAGAAGCCTTGGTGATATGCTTAACAGAGCTGAGAAATAGATTTGTGAAGTTATCCAATCTTGTTCAGTGACTGGAAAAGAATCACTAACCTGGTGCCCATTGTTTAGATGCTATTGAAATTCCGTCTAGTTCCTTAAAATGAGCCTGATGAGTAAAGAAGCCGTGGGGCATAACAGAGTCCAGCTTAGCAGGAAGAATTCTCTGGAATCAAACTTCAAATCCACACTTTACCATTGCATGACTGAGGTCAAAGAAGTTCTCTGAGCTATAGTTTTAGATTCTCAAAAATGGAAACTAATGAGAATCATGTGGTAATGGTGAGGATGGCTGTGATCCTGCTGAACTACCAAAATCATGCAGGAATCTCCATCGAGTGGTATTGGTAGGTTACCGTCAATAAATTTAAAAATTATATAAACATTATTTGTGATGGTAGTCGGTACAGTTTTTACTTCTTTTTCATGTTTGACTCATTGAGTTATCCAATCACCTAAAGCAGATAATGTGAAAATGCAGTAACATGAATTTTGAGATTATTGTAGCAAACCTGTGTTCTTTTGTATAATACAACACTGGTATCTCAAATCATAGGTTAAAATGGCCTACTTTTTCATGAAGATTATTTTACTTTAAAACAACAAACCCTCTCTGAGTATTTTATCCCCAGTGTTGGAAAATAAAATTTTCGATTTTGGGGAAGAATCATATGGTCACTAAATTTATTTAAACACATATTTTACATCAATTTTAACACTTCGTTTTTATTTGATCTAAACATGCTTTCTCACAATCATTATCCACGTAGATCATTATAACCAAGATTCTTCTATCTTTGAAAGAAATATAATGATAAAATTAATGGTAAAATTAGATATTGTTGTAACTTTATTTTCTGTTACCAATTTCCTCTTTAGAGAAATAAGTTTCTTCAACACTTTGTAGCACAATACTTTAATTTGATATATATATTTAATGTTCTATAATATGTATATTTCAGTGAAAGTGTGTCCATCCTATTATAAGTGAATCTTTAAAATGGCTTCATTCTCAGAATGTTTTAAATTAGGTACTACCTACAAGCAACCAATGATATTATTTTTTCCTTCTGTTTTTTTAACATAACTCAAATATCTCCCCTTAGTTTTGCTTCAAAAGAATGCACAAATAATAATGTATAGTCAATAATTATTTTAACCATACATGACTAGAGCAGAAGTTTGAATTTAGTTTTAATTTGATCTTATAGAATTCTAATGCAGATTTAAACCTTACATAATTTTTTGCACTTAATTTCATAATTCATTGCCTAGGTTTCTAATTAAATGTTCTCAGTACTCCATTTAAAGGACCCATTCCCTGCATTCCTCTTGATTAGTAGGAAGGAATCAATGAGAATTGATCCAATTTGTAGAACACAATTCTCATATTGATAGTAGTTTATATTCATTTGCTTTTCCCTAATCTTTTATTAATGGTCATCTTCAAAATGTCAATTAATGCCAAAGCTTTGCACAGTGATAATGCAAATCTATAAAGAAACCAGCTTGACACTTTACAGTAGGGCAAAAGAAAGATTTTCATGTTTAATGTATAACTAAATATGACAGAAAAGAAGGGCAAGTTTGAAAATTCTTGTGTTTTAAGCTGTGAATTACAACTAAAACTTTAAAAATAAATAACTAAAACTCAAAATTTAAACAACAGGTCTTCTCTTAGGTTTCTATATTCCCACAATAGAGCACTGTTCATTATGGTGTAATGAACAATTTATGAAAATATATGTTGAAGATTATTCTGCATGAGTTTTTGCAATATAAAAAATATTAGCTGTTTTATTTATATCACCAGCGGGAGAGAAGCATCATTGTAAGAATTTTCTGCTGTGCACTGTAGAGAATAGCTAGACCACTCAGTCTTCATCTACCATCCTTTAAACTTGAGCGCTTCTCCTATTAGACTAAGTAATTGTTAATACAATGCCATATTTGCTTTACCTCCTTCTTGCAAGATATTTTTTTTCTCAATCATTTGAAGGTAAGTTAGAAACATAACAACACCTCACCTCTTAATTATTCTATATGTGCACTCTAAAAGCTAAGGGCATTTTTCTTTGTAAACTTTAAACTGAGTCTTAAGTCTCCATTGAATTGAAGACAAACAGGAAAGGCTTCACAAGTGTGCCATTTACCGATTGTCCTTCCACTCTCAGTTACCCACAATTATGAGGCTAAGTTTGATCATTCTTCAATTTTAAAAGTATATTTTTCCCTTTGCCATTAGCAAATAATCTCTGGACTGATACTCTGGCATGGTGAAATATTCAGGAAGAGCTAGGTCTCTAATCCCTTTTGTAGTTTTTGCTTTTATTTTCTCTGTGGAAGACTGTATAAGATGATCCACTTTTATATATTGAATAAATTATATGATATACGTAATATATTATAAAGCTACATATATGTGTGTGTATATATACATATGGATAGATGTATAAGTGAGAAGTAAACAAAGTACCTATATATGTATGATCTGATACATTAGTTTATATGGCATACAGCCCTGACCAAAATAAATAAATAAATAATAGTGCAAAAATTTTTATAAACAATAAATCTAGAGGCCAAAGTTTGATTTTTACTCCAGATACTAACCTTTCACAGAATCGTAAAATATTTAAAATATTTTGCATATCGATGTAAAATATGTAACATGAGTAGGGAATCAAGGAAAAGCATAGATTGAAGAAGTGACACTTTTAGCATTAGTGATGGGAGACGTGAGACTTCTTGGAGCTTACATGCAGTTGAACTGTCACTGGAGGTGAGATCAGCCCTTGGTAGAATGTCCAATTGAGCAAAGTGGAAGTTGCCCCATCTTATAAAACAATAGTTGAAGCCGTCAGGTGAAGATATCTACATTATGGAAAGCACATTGAAAAGAAAGAAGCCTTGTAAAAGAAACACCAGTATTGAAGGAGTTTTATTAGGAACAAAAGTCTGTCAATAGTTGAGGCATTCATTCTATATAACCCCACAGGTTAGAATTAGAGTCAAAGGATAGAAAATATGGATAAAGGATTTCTTAACCAAACATAAAAACAGGACTTAACTGTAAAATTGGAATTGGTAATTATGAAAAGCAGTGAAATCCAAATGGCTCTGCAAGAGTCTGTCTGGTAGAAGATTGTCATGAGTGTCTGTCTGATGAATTTCCAACCTTGCATGTTTATGGGTTTTATGATTCACAATTCCCTTTTATATTTTAAAAATACTTTATATGTTTTTCTGAATACTGGGAAGACAGAGAGTACAATAGCAATTCAGTGCATTTATAGTCATTTCTTTTTCCACAGAGTGTGATAGTGGTGCAGAAAATTCAAGTTTTGTATTTTTTAATTGATTCAGGTTTAGAGTTCATCATTTAAGTAAAATTTCTTCAGTTGCTCTCTCTTCACTAATGAATGTATTTATTATGTTAGGTCAGTGTTAGGTGGATAGATGTATAAGTGAGAAGTAAACAGAGTACCTGACCCTGGGGAATTTAAAGTCTAATGGCAGTGCTGTCACCATAAGGCCTAGCACCTCTAGTGCCAATGCATTTCTAGATGGGATGGTAGCTTTTATCAGTTGCAGTTGTACCATTTCAGTTCAGGCATCCATGACCCTAAATTCAGGGGTGGGGTGCAACAAGATGTCCTTCATATATGGTAAAACAAAATAATCTCTGGCCTCATTATCTTCTAGTCCATGGTTTGCATAATCAATACTATTTAACAAAAATTTTGAGTAAATAGCTTTTGGACCCTGAATTAGTCCTCGAGTTCACGTGCAGTGTTCAAGTGGCTATTTCATATTATCATTCTTTTGACAGGAAGCTAGGAGAAGGGAAAAAAATTAGTGTAGTAAAAATGATACCTTTTTGTTTCTTTTAGGTCTCCCATGTCATTAATTAAAGGCAGGACCAGGTCGCAGCATGTGCTTTATAGATATGGTAAAATTCATTGATTAATGCAAAGTGTATTCTTCTCTGAACCTAAAGTGGGGCCAGAATCATGGTGGGAGGAAATAAGAGAGCAAATTTATAAACCACCTAGGATTTAAGTTAGAGTTAGGTGAAAAATCTCATTTAAATAGTTTAGGCATCTCATTTCAAATGACAGTACTTTCCTCATCTCTGTTGCTTTATTCTCAAGAAGAGTACAATAACAAAAGGACCCCAAACTGTACCCCAAGATCTCATAATATTCTGTAAACAAGTTAATTCAGTTCTTGGTGTGGAGTTGGATGAATCTTCATTGCATTTTTAACAGAGTGATTAAAAATGTGTGTGCCCACATTAAATAAACTAAATCTTCATAAATTAAAAACAGGACTTCCTTGAAAATCTTCATTCATTACTAAAAATAATTAATCCATAAAATCAAACACATTGCATTGTTTCAAGCAAACTTGTGAGGAAGCAGGTGTCATCCCTTTCCTTAAAAGTCTTTCAATATATTTAAACAAGTAACTTCAGTGTATCTCTCTCTATCAACCTCTTTGATTTGGCTTGCCTCAGCAGCAAGATTCCCTAGTTTGTGGCTGAACATTGTGGTAACTAATGTATCTCAAATAACACAAAAAGGCCGGCTTCCCATTCCCTCTATTGGACACAA
The DNA here is from genome assembly GCF_902686455.1 of Sciurus vulgaris. Classification (NCBI taxonomy): domain Eukaryota; kingdom Metazoa; phylum Chordata; class Mammalia; order Rodentia; family Sciuridae; genus Sciurus; species Sciurus vulgaris. The sequence continues at coordinate 32,718,746 of NC_136470.1, read as the reverse complement.
CTTAAAACTCTGACCTAAACAACTTACATAGGATAAGTTAACAGGCTGGTGGGAGAGTGGACACTTGCACTGCCTTGCAACTTCCAGAGTCAATTTTAAGGATCAACATGACAAAGCCATCACTGGAGAGGAAAGGATAAGTAAAACAAGAGTGGGCGTTTTATTCCCCTTTTGTCTGCACAGATCTCACGTCCCCCCCCCCCCCCCCCCCACTTGAGCCGCATCAGTTTCATTATGACACTTGGGGTAGGGAGGAGGGAGGACAGGGAGATGAGATACATATGCTTCATGCAAAACTCATAACTCAGACTCAGGTTTAAATTTTCTTTTAAAAATTCCTAAATCATCCCCGAATAACTGTGTCGAAGACAAAAATGTGTCGACCTAGCTAAAAACAAGCAGAGACACAAAATTAATGATGCCTGTGATGCTCCTAGAGGGGCATTACCTGCATGTCCTCGCTGTCCCATTCATGTGACAAGCTTTCTTCTCCAGTGAACATCTGTGCTTCCTCCCTGCTCAGACTGAGAAAGCCTCTGCAGATGCTGTTTAAGGTGATAAAAAGCCTGCAGAACATTACAACTTGAGTGACCTATGACTCCTCTGTTATTCGATTTAGGAGGTACACACTTGGTTTTATTGTGTCTGTGGTCTGCTTATCAGCAGTGGAGCCATAGATACTACTCATATTTATCTAACACACAGAGCTATGACACACAATGATTGAGCACAAGCAAAATTTAGCAGTGGGATGACTGGGCTACTGTAAACACACATCTGCTGCACCTCAGCTTCTGTATTTTGAACTTGAGGGTTGTGCTTAGCCTTCTCTAAAATCCTCCATAGGAAAACAGATGTGCAACTTAAAAACATTTAACAAAAAGCATTTTTGATGTGAGAAAAATAAGATGAAGGAAAATGCTTACGTGGATGCTTGTGACCTAGACTCTCAAAGAATTTGGAATGATTTTAAATATTCCAAGCCAAATATCCTAAATTAGATGCTGTTTTATTCTTATGTTCAATTGAGTTTTTCTCAGCCCTTTAGATGGGAAGGGGCTGTCTTCTGAAAGATGTGATGTCGCACCACTTTCTTCACTGTTTCTCAGAAAAAGTAGGACATTTTTACTATCCTCCCTCTTCCTTGACAAGACCCTATTTTTCCCCACTCCCTCCCCCTCTCCTATGAGGTACAGTCCCTTGAGTCTGTAATTGCCAGGAGATGAAGCGATGATGGGGAGTGATCACAGTCAATAGCTTTGATTAACAATAAGGTAGAAAATTAGCAATGCTAGCATTCAACCACCCTGCCCTCTCCCTCCTCCATATGCTCGCTCAGTCCTGCTGGCGGCCTCACACGGGGCAGTCGGGCCCTTCGCCTGCTTTGAAGTGCAGCAAAGGTGCAGGCAGAGCAGAGAATTAGGGAAATTAAGGGGAAGAAGTAGAAACCGTAAACCATGGTGCTGAGACCTTCGCGGGGCTTAGTGTGCCGCAGGAGGGGCGAGGATGGAGTGTGCTGTGTGTTGTCCTTGTGTGTTTTTCTGTCACATGTGGATTTACTTGTGTCTGGACATGCTGTGATCGAAATGGAAACCACTGTTACTACTGTGACCCCATCAGCAGCTCTGGTGTTGTTTCCGACAGACCCTGAAGACCTAGAGAGGGGGAACGACCACGGGACGCCAATCCCCACCTCTGATAACGATGACAATTCGCTGGGCTACACAGGTAGAGTGTCTTTTCCCCAATACTAACTTTCTTCTCAAATGTCTGCATCTCCATCAATCATCAACCACCTGTGTAAAATTATCTACTCCTCCCTGCTTCTAGCTAACAACCACAACTACTTCTCCTTGTTTTCCAGACTTCTTTCTGTAGCTGGGAATTCTTATTGCAAAAGTAAACACTTTGGGAAACAGAAATTTGACATGAAAACTGTACTGTCTGCCTATTTTGAATCTAAAGGGAAGTTTACCAATCTGAAACCTTGATATTAATTCCCTATTTAGAAGGATAATTTTTAGAGATTTAATATTTGACTAAATTGCTATCAGAAAGAAATAAAAGACTACCTTCAAGTAATTGGTTTTTAAATTATCTGCATTTTTTCCCATTATACTTGTAGTCTTATGAGCAACAGAAAGTAAACTCTTAATAAGAATGATGTGATTCATAATTACCAGTTTATATCTCAGGATATTGTTTGCATGACTCATTGTTATCTTATCCATCAACCACTTCTGAAGTAGATGCATGTGTACACCAGTATTAAAGGAGCAAATTCATTGAATGCCATGGAAATGATTTATATATAAATGTCTAAGCATGATCAGCCCAGAATTTGTCAATGTTTCCTGCAGAATTTCTAAGTCTCGTTCTAAATGGGACTGCAGAGATTATACACCTAACTCTGAGTTAATTTTACTAAAACCTTAGGTAAGGATAAAGAATAAAAGACATCACTTAAAATCCATTGAATCAGATCGTGTTGTAATAGTGGGCTTGTGTAATAGCAGCTATTTATTATGTCCTTTTCATTAGTCCTTGTTAACACTGTTCTCCATAGATTTTGCCAGGTTATGGGCTGTGGATAGGTTGTGTGTGTGTGAGGTGGGGTAGCTGGGGTGAGACATAATGGAGACCTCTTCCCTGTCATTACTAAACAACCTGTGTAAAAAAGAGAGAGATCCAGTGGACATGTTTTGCTTTGGTGTAAAATAATTAATGACACTTCATTCTCAAAGCTTTCTCACTGTATTCACAGAAATACTACTGTCCACTCTTTTCTCCAGTTTCAGGTTTTAAACAGTTGGAATAAGTACAAAAATCAATGCCACCTTTATAAACAACTTTAATACTTATTATATTTCTTCGATTCTGTACATAGCCCATTCTTAACTTTTCACCCATCTTTCAACATTTAGAGATTACAAGAACAAATCAAAGTTTATTGGGGTGAAATGGTGAGCAAGTTTTAAGATACTTTTCCAGAAACTTGACTAGAAAAAGTTAATGTAAGCCTTAAGACCGTTTGTACCAAAGAAGTTCATGTTTACAAAAGGAGGACTCCAAGGTAGTGTTCTTTCCCAGGGTATCCTGATTTGCCAGTGCATCTTGGTTCTATTCCCTATGCTCACCCTCTCTAACAAACTGCATTGTTTAGAGACACTTGTAGGGTTTGCTCTGTGTCTTTTATGGATTTCCTAAAAATTATATACAACCAATGCATAAGTCATGTTGGAGCATTGAATTAAGAGAACTTAAGTAGTAATGCATTAAAGACCAAATATTGTCTTTAAAATTTTTTTATATCTCTTCATTTTTCTCCCTTGGGTTAATCAGTATTCAGATTTCTGCTATTAAATACATCATTAGATTAATTAATGTGAGGCAGTGAACTTATAAAGTTATCTTTATATTCTACAAGGGAACTAATTAAAGCAATCTACTTCATTGAAAAGTGATTGGAAAATAATCTTGTTGCTGAGACCGTTTTTAATTATCTAGTATTAAGGAAAGTTTACTCTGAATATTTTGTTTCAGCAAATTCTTCATTATTCAGAAACCTTTTTTTCTGCTCTGTGAATTAAATACACCACTTTTATCTCTTCTTTTTGAATTTTGAATATTTTTTTTACCAATTAAAACTTCCATGGGCAATAAGAAAAAGTAGAAAGAAATTTTGACTCCTTGATAATCATTGTAAAGATTTCAGTTGACTCCAAAGTTGAAGTAATAGTTTAAAGTATTACTTGAAATTGCCTTCAGATTTCCGTTCCTTTTGTGTGTACTTGTATATGTGGGATGTGTATGAGTGTGTGTGTGTGTGTGTGTGTGTGTGTGTGTGTGTGAATTCCCTAGGCTCACAGATAATTGAGTTGATACAATATGTTAGAGAAAATGTAGTTCAGCGGGAGGCAAGAAATGTTCAGGAACATTTCTACATATTTAATGTAAATCATCTATATATCAGCACACCTAGATTGTAGTAACCCTGGATAAACTATCAAGAAATAAGACATACATATTGAATAACATAGAAAAATAAGCAAAGCCATGGTCAAATAAGTCACTGATAAGAGTTAGTTACAAGGTACATTTCTGTGAAAGGTCACAAGCAAGTATAATAGGTATTGTTTGTGGAATCTATTTGTTCTGCACAGTATTTCAATGACTGTACAAATTGTATACTGTCTATCAGATATTTATTTATTAGTTCATCTTGCTTTACTTCACTGAAGGGACATGTGAAAATTTCTCCCTTCCTCTAACATTATATCACTATATATGTGTGTGTGTGTGTGTGTGTGTGTGTGTGTGTGTGTATAAATATATGTTTATAATACATGTTCTTATATACAAATTTTTAAAAGAATCTTCATAATTCTGGAAAACATTTTTGGGAGAACATGACACAATCCCCCAAATGAAATCATATGTGGCTAAAATTCCCGTTCTTTTTTGTTTTTTTCAAGAACAAAAAAAGAGTATAATTTCCACTGCAAGCTAATTTGTCACTATAACACCTGCTCTGATACTCAAACCATTTGGGACCATTACTATCAAATTGACCCATCCTAGAATCCATGTCATACACATGCATTTATGTTTTTATTAATGATCTAGTTGACAAATGGTAATGTCTTATAATAGTTGCTGCTTATACAATATGCCATGCTTATCTAAATTATATAAATGATTTAACTGAGAGACTCAGGAAAAGATGGTAATATGGAGGTTCAAGGAAGAAACATGTATTGATTCCTTTTCTCTTTATTATCTCTAGATACCATGCTATAAAGCCATATAAGGATTTAAAATATTTTTCACTCTTACTAATCAATAAATGCAAAGTGATTTCTAAGGTGGCACTGTGGTGTGTTATTAAAGGGGACTTGAGCATTATTTATCATGAAATAGCCCATTTCCTGTTTAACCAAGCATGGCATAAATATTGGGGTTTATTTAACCGTTCACAGAATATAGCCTTTGTCACAGGAACAAGTAAGATGGGGTTTCAAATCAGCGCTTTATGGGGTCAGACACATAACCCAAAGAGGTTGAATATGTGATAATCAATGATTTTTTAAAGGAACCTCTGGAAAGAGCACATTGTTTATTGACTACTGGAAGTATATATACTTTTTTACAGATATGAAAAAATGTAAGTAAAATATCTAAGAATAAATTTCTGAAATAAACACATAGTTCATGTGAGATTTATGTATTTCATGTGAAATTTTTAGTCAATCACACAATGTTTTTTAAAGTTTAACACTAAGTAAACATTCTGAGAAAAAGGAGGAGATAATGATATCCTAGTAACAGTCTCAATCTTTTTAGAAGTCAGTAATTGGGAAAGAAATCTAACATTCATTTTTCTCCATATCAAAACATATCTGTAAATTTGATTTTTAATGTCCCAAATATATTCTCTGTCCTCATTTCAACACACTGAAATTAAGATAACATTCCCCATCTCCATAGGTCTGCTTTACAATTTAACTTCCTGCACTTACAGAAGCTTATTGGAAGAAAAGCTAAATGCACATTTTTAAATCTAATATTCAAACTAAAAATTATCAGTTATGTCATTATCAGTTCAAGTAAAATTTAACCTTAGGATGTCAGTAATTTCAAATGGGGCTATTGCAGGCTTCCAAGCCACCAACCCTACCACCACATAGAATTTACTTATAATTCTGTTTAGAAGAAAACCAAAAATCTGTCATCTTATAAAGGAAAAAATATGCATCCTTGACAAATTATTATGTTCATCCATATGAACCAAATGACAATCCCAAAATCATATTTTGGAACTTAATGGGTAACTATTAAGTGATGATTGCATTGATGCTTTCTGTCTTCCTACATTCTTAATTTTATAGCTTCACCATTGAAATCAAACAAAAACTCCATTTCGATATGTGAATTTCTAAAATTTATGCTACCAATAACTAGCATGTGGGGCTGGGATTGTGGCTCAGCAGTAGTGCACTTGCCTAGCACATGGGAGGCACTGGGTTTGATTCTCAGCACCACATAAAAATAAATACATAAAATAAATAGCATGTATCATTGCTTCAAGGCAGTTTTAAAAGCACTTTATATGCCACCGTTCATTTAACCCTTATAATCCCAGCTCTCAGAACAGTACTGGTATTTATAAAAATAGTGACTTATGTCTGCTTTAATATTCTAGGTCAGAACTTGTCCAAAACTATTACATCTTTACAACCTTACAGGATTTCGAATTTAAATGAAGTTGTGTCTATAATCCACATTTGAGCATGTAGTAGAAAACTTAAAAGACCAGCTATACTGATTCTTCAGAGCAGCACAGTTCAAGTAACCAATATTTTAGGTCTCTGCTAATTCCCATTCTAGGTTCTTTATTATCACAATAATGGATGCAAACATTTTTTAAAGTCAAATGGGGCAAAATTTTTAATTTAAACAAAACTGTTCCAACTCTACTTCCCCATTCTTAAGTGCACTGCCCTTAAATAATCTTATTCTTTCAGCTGTTTCTTCTGTCAGTGTCCTTCATATTTTTAAATAATATGCATTCACAAATATGTCTTGATTTGTCAGCTTTGGGCATTATCTAACAAATATTCTTTTTGTTCCCATTTGCTCACAATCATACTGTAAAATAAGTAGTCAGTCTGAGTTTATCTTTGTATGCCCAATCAGTTGTCCCTCAGTGAGTCTACTGCAGAGCCAAGTAGAATGCTTTAAGTACATTTCTTCTTTTTACATGGTTATTCATATTCTGGAGTTCATAATTGCATTTTTTAAAACTTCCTAAGTTTTTTATTTTATCCCATATAACATTAATCTGAGATTTTCTGTGACTTCTTCCTCATCAAACCAGCCATGATTTTATTCCAAACTGACTGGCTTCTCTTTAGACCTGAGATTACTTACATTATACTCTTTTATGTAAGTTGGATCTATTTCCTGCATCTCATTTCTTCTTCCTTCTTGGTATTCCCTTTATTAACAGAGGCTTAACCTCCAGAGAGTGCATCCTGGTAACATTTTGAAAGCATCAAAAGCAAAGAAGTTTTACATGGATATACTCTGTGATGGATGGTTCATCCTCATTTACTTTTTTTAAAATTTGTTTTCTTTGGTTATGCGGAGCACTAGATGGGTTCCTTCATGGAATACTTCAGTTATGGGCAGTTTTCTCAAATTAGCTTTATAATTTGTAAAATTTTTAAATTTTCTGTTCCCCTTTGTAATGGCTGTTAACCGGATAGTGGGCCTGTTAGATTGATCCTTTAAGGGCTGAGGATGTAGTTCAGTGTTAAAACAACTGACTTAGCATGTGCAAAGCCCTGGGTTCAATCCCCACTACCAAGAAATGAAAAAGAAAAAGAAAAATAGATTAATCCATTAAGTCTCTTGTCTTTTCCCCCTATTTGTAATTCTTTCCAGTTTTCTAGGAAATATCCTTTATATTGATTGTCCACCAGTAGTTTAGGAAATTTTTGTATTAATCATATGTTAAACTTCTAAGAGCTCTTTCTTATACTCTGATGTCCCAAGAACCTTCATGAGTTTCCCATAAAAACAGATTTCAAGTTAATTTTTCTGCCTCAACTGCTTTTTCTACTATTCTTTTTCCAATATGTGGATAAAGTATTACAAATCTACTCAAAATTCATGAGTTTAAAGGTGAGGAAACTGAGACCTTTAAAGTTAACACAATTTAACCAAGATACTTAGCAGAAAAAATTAATTAGAACCAGGCCTCCCAGATTCAAATTTTAATGCCATCTTTTGATTTAAACTGTCTCACAAAATGAAAAAAAATTAAAACACAGGAAAATAAATTACAGAATAAAATAAAATAAGCAGTGACTCCATAGTTTAAATATATTTTATTTGGCTCTGGAAAATAATGAAGTAATTTACAAGTTCATCTACTATTCCTCTCCTCATTATGAAATAAATGGATAATTATATTATTCATGTATTTAGACAAAATTTCACATATTAAGTGCCTACATATTCTGGGTTGAGAATTGTTCTAGGCACATGGGAACATATAACATAAAATCTATTATCAAAACCTTGAATTGGTCTTCTTTGGTTAATCAAATCTGTTAGCCTTATCATTAGCTTCCTCTATACATGCTTGTGGATCATTAATTTATGCAAATAGAAAATTAATAAATATTTCTTAAAATGATGAAAAATCAAACCATCTCTGCTTGCTCCAGATGCATATCAGGAATAAAATCATAACCTTATATAAATTTAACCTACTGGTTTAGTCTTTCAATAGTACAGGGAAAGAGAAACTTTTTTTCAGAGTTATAAAGCTTTCAAATTTGGGGGGATGACCTCAATCATTTCTGTCAATTTTCTAAAAATATGATAGTGAGCAAGTAAGACAAAGAATAGGATCAAGGGTTCAATTCAGTCTCATACTCCAAAAGTCTTTCCCCTTACGTTAACAGAACAAGAAAAATGGTTTCATTTTCAGAATAACTGACCATAGTTAGTAGACAGGCCTAATTGTCTTCCTGAAACCTGCATGGCACCGGACATGGACACTACACATACATTTTTTTTATTTGTTCTAAATTAGTTATACATGACAGTAGAATGCACTTTGATACATGGTATATAAATGGAGTATAATTTCTCATTCTTCTGGTTGTACATGATGTAGAATCACACTAGTGTAGTCATATAACGAATGTGAGAATGATACACAATTTACTTTAAAATGAAGAAGTAATTACAATAAACTGCTTTAGACTGCTTCTTAGAACACTATTATTTTTGGAGTTTAACCTACTTATTTTACTCAAGTACAAGTACAGTTGAGCATGAAAAGGTAAAGGGCTTGCGGTGTGGCTTGGTGACAGAGCACTTGCCTAGCATGCCTGAAGCCCTGGGTTCCATCCACAGCACTGCAAAAACAAGTAAGTTAAACTCCAAAAATAACAGGTGTTCTTTGAAGCACAGTCAAAAGCAGTTTATCGTAATTATTTCTTTTTTTTAAATATATATATATATTTTTTAGTTGTAGAAGGACACAGTACCTTTATTTTGTTTTTATGTAGTGCTGAGGATTGAACCCAGGGCCTCACCCATGCTAGGTGCTCTACCACTGAGACACAACTCCAATCCCTATAATTATTTCTTAATTATAAAGTAATTCATGTATTGTTCTCACATTCCTTAACTTTAGTGGCGAGTCTAGAGTTTTTCCTGATCATTTTGGAGATTGAAATAATTTCAAACCAGCAGTAACCAAGTGAACATATTTATGTTTATATTTATATATTTATAATTAATATTTGATAATATTTTCAGTGTGGAAAATTTGGCAGTTGAACGTTTTGTATTTCTGTGGGGGGGAGGAAAAATGGTGTCTGAACTTAAATAAAATGGGAAAATCTTGATTTTGATAGGAAAACTGCATAATTATGAACAATTAATAGTTTTATTTAAACTTTTGAAAAACTACTTTAATTTTTAAATATAGCCCAAAACTACAAATTTTAGGAATCTATAGGTAAGTAAACATCACCAGAAACAGAGTATGCAGGTATTCATTATGCTGATAACTTTGAGATACAATACCTATACATATGCTAATTCAGATTACAAGGTTTGTTAAGAAAATTAAAAGTGTTAAGAAATAATAGTGCTTGCATTAGAGCAACTACAGTCAAGTACCTGGCCATTTTTCTGGATAATTCAGTAAGAATCTTCATTTACCCAAAAGTTTAGGCAAGTATATTAATATTTTAGCTGAACTATTTTTCATTTTGACTGCGGAGGCCTGACTTTGGAAATGACTTCCTCTCATCTAGAGAAACACATACCAGGTTCAAAGGCTTCTTCTAAGCAGCAAATATCAGCAGTGTTGCTAACCTTCCAGTCAGCACAGAGCCATGAGTACTCTACACTTCTTTAGATTCCTATATGATCCGATTCCTAAATGATCCTATATGATCCTATATGATTTTGGTTTTAGTTTTCCAGTTCATAAAAAGAAACTAATCTTTGGTAGTTCACTGATTTTTCTTGAAACCTAAAAGAAAATTGGCTAACCATTTTTAAATTCTAATTTTTATTTATTTATGTAATTTTGGTACTGAGGATTGAACCCAGGAGCACTTTACATCCACAGTTCCTTTTATTTTTTGACTTAAGATCTCCCTAAGTTGTTTAGAGTGTCACTAAGTTACTTAAACATGTGATCCTCCCCCTTCAGCCTCCCAAGTTACTGGGATTACAAGTATGCACCTTCATACCTGCCTATAAGCTCTGATTTTTAGAGAAATATTTAGTTAGTGATAAGTTTTTCTCCTTTCATTAATTACTATGGAGTTTGCTTCATAATTCATGGATATCAATCTAACTTCGGTTTATCTCCAAAATTGACTCTTGGAGGGCCATACAAGAAATAAATACAATATCATTTACTGTTAGAGTCAAACACTTTACTATTATTTTACATTGCTGCAAAGAAACTATCGGATCAACTACAGGTTGGTACAACAGCTATTGGTGGGTGTTACAGGAAATTATACTGTGGTAACAAGCAGAAACAAAATTTCCATGGCAACACAACAGAGATTTATTTCTCACTTAGGCTTTACATGTCAGAGGTACAGTGTTCAACCAGTGGCTCAGATTCCTAAGGCTAAGAAATACACCGTCTTGACACCCTTCCATGATTATGGAAGCAAAAGAAATAGTCATCAATCAGATTTAAAAGACTTCTGCACCTAAGTAAATTCTGCTCTGTTATCTAGCTGAATAGTCATATAGAAATTCCTAACTTTAACAGATTAGGGAAGTACTATGGTTCTTGGAGGAGGAAAAATTAGAAATATTTGGTGAACAGCACTAATCACAAGACTAACAATGTATAATACCAGACGTTTGCATTGACACAGAACATTAGCTTAGCCTTACGGCACCTAGACAGTGGCATAACAGAATACACTGAATATTCAGTTGGTCATTTCATTCACATCAGCCTACATTCAGTCTTTTACTTTGATTCCTTGCTTAAAAAAAAAAAATAGTTGGTGCAGAAGCAATGCTGTGTATGACAATCCGACATACAACAGGGTACTTAATAAATGCAGAGATGATAGGTCTTGCAAAAGTAAGGTGGGAAGAAAGAACATTCATTCACAGATCATCTGTTCTCATGAGGACAGAAATCTCTTCAGAGTTCCACCAAGATGAAAAAGAGTTCCATGTAATTATCCAAGATGACTGGAGGCATAGCATGTGCTATCGTACCTTATTAATGGGTCAACATGAATCTGTGTTATGGGTAGACTGGGTTCTCAACAGTATGGGTGGCCATTCAAGTGATTTTAAAGCTATCACTGTGTCATTAATCCAATACATAATGTATATCCCTGCTACTGGGGACACAGCACTCATGATCAAGTTATATAAGCAGTGGAATGGTGAAGGAAGAAACTGAATATCTACATCATTTGCCAGCTCTTTTGCAAAATCCTACAATATAAGTTCATGTGTGTTAACACATGACACTAATACACTTAGATTTTGAAAAAACTTCAAAGGGTTCATCTCACACCTCTTGCCCAGATTTTCTTCCCATGCATTCTTCGAAGTTCTCCTTCCATCACCCCAACACCCTTCCAACCTTTTAGTCACTATTCCTAAATGAATCTAGATCCTTTCAGGTGAACCAGATAGCCAGTTTTACCACTCAGAGTTCTTCCCATAGTAAGGATTTACTTTTTCCATTGACCTTCCTGTGACATTTTTGTCCTTTGAATACCTGTTTGAACCTGATCTTGTTTTGCTTACACAAATTCTAATTAAGGATGTCATGCTTCTATGCCTACCTGACTTTAACTTAAAGAGTCAAAGATTCCCCAATTAATGATGGTTGTGTGATTTGAGGAGAATTAGGATTTCCTTGATCAGAGTTTCAATTATTTCTAGTCCCAAGTTGCAAAACAAGCAGGATTTCAAAAGGAGATAATTTTGCAAAAGGGCCATTGCTTTTCTTAAAACCATGCGACAGACTGCAATATTAAGACAGTCTTCTCTCACTTTGGGTCACATTAAAAAATGACAGCATTACGGATCAGTAAAAAGAAAGGAAGAACTCAGTCAGGCACAGTAGTGCAGGCCTGTAATCCCAGCAGTTTAGGAGGCTGAGGCAGGAGGATCACAAGATCAAAGCCTGCCTCAGCAATAGCAAGCAACTCAGTGAGACCCTGTCTCTAAATAAAAAATACGAAATAGGATTGAGGACGTGGCTCAATAGTGAGTGCTCCTGAGTGTTCAATCCCCAGTACTGCCCCGCCCCCCAAAAAAAAAAGAGAGAGAAAAGGAACCACTCATCTACATGTGGTATATATTTCTACAAAACGCAAAGGTGACGAAAAAGTGTATATATTTACTGAAAAATATGGGTCAAGGAGCAGCTGCTTATCTTTCACACTTAGGAAAATATCCTGACATGACTAAATTCCTCAAAAATTCAAAGATATTCTAAATTTATGTAGGATTTATCCCCCATTTTCTGATATGCTTATGCCTTAAAAAGCTACTTACTGCTCACCAAGATTTGTGAGCGTGATTTTGTCCACATAGTAGACCAGGATGATAGTCAGATGACAGGGATCCCAGAGGAATAAAGAGGGACAGAGAGTTGGTATAGCCCTTTGGTAAGATAGTGAATATGTATTACAACTGTGCTTATAAGGTAAAAGAGAAATTATTCTAGTATTGTTCATTTACTATTTAATAGTAGTAGTTGTAGTGGGCGGGGGGGGGGGGGGGGGGGGCGGATTTGACCCAGGGGGCCTTACCACTGAGTCACATTCCCAGTCCTCTTTGTTTTTATTTTGAGACAGGGTATCACTAAGTTGCTTAAGGGCGTTGCTAAATTCCTGAGGTTGACCTTGAATTTGGATTCCTCCTGCCTCAGCCTCCTAAACCAAGGGATTAAAGGCCTGCAGCACTGTGCCCAGCTGTTCATTTCTGTTGAGAGAATGCATTTGCCAGAATAGTACCTACATTTAATGTGCCAGGATCTCTGGTGATTTTCTCCATCAAAGAGATAATATCTAAAATATTCTAAAATAAAGAATGTTTAACATTTAAACGTCCAACTGATTTTGTAAGCAGTGATCATTGTCATTCTTTAAGACCTATCTCATTTCTCCTAATAGACCAAAGAGGTAAGTTTAATGAGCTAAGATAAAAATAAATTCACACTGTATATCAGCAATAATTGACTCATATTTTTGCAGAAATATGGCACTCCATTTCACTTTTTATTTTATGTAGAATGACAATTCTAAAGACTTCCTACCATAAAAAGTGGGGCAGGAGACAATGTGCTCTACTAATCGTTGATTCAAAGGTGTAGGTGTTCAAGAATTGGCAAGAGGGTCACAAGATGGATTTTCTTTTTTTTTCTTCTTTTATGGTACTTTGTTATGCTGCCCAAGCAGACTAATGCAATGTACTTTATATATGTTTTTTAATTTATTTATTTTGATTCATTGTAAACAAATGGGGTAAAACTTATTTCTCTGGTTGTACATGAAGTAGAGTCATACCATTTGTGTAATCATACATGTACATAGGGTGATGTTTGTCTCACTCTGTTATTTTCTTCCTTCCCCCCACCTCTCCCACCCCTCATTCCTGTATACAATCCATCTTTCCTCCATTCTTGCCTCCCTCCCACCCCTCATTATGTATCATCATCTGCTTATCAGAGAGATCATTCGGCCTTTTGTTTTTTGGGATTGGCTTATCTCACTTAGCATGATATTCTCCAACTTCATCCATTTGCCTGCAAATGCACAAGATGAATTTTCAGGCACAGTGGCAGATGTACTTATATAAAATTCCGGGTTCACCTGAAGGAACACAGTAGTGTTCTAGATATCTCTGTATTGACAATATTAATAGTCTGTTTCTCTTTCTTCCAATCAGACATCCTGACCAAATTAGTTTCCTTTAGTGATGCCCAGAGGGAAATTCTTGAAAAAGAACCAAAGGCACAACTTTAGTTACAGATTTCATCCATTTCTGTGTTTTGGGCAAGGGCTCATCAGCTGGCACTTGGGTGAAGGACCATGACTTCCAGTACATAATTCAAGTCTGGTCACCACATAAGTTTTGTTTTGTCATTTAAAATTTAATTGGACCATGGAAAAAATAACAGCTGTTTCCCTCATAGGCAGTCATGATCATTTAATCACACAAAATATCCTTGAGAGTCTATTGAATATTATGGAAACCATGCTCACTCTGTCCCTGAATTAAATGCTACAAGTTGACCTTGACCACTACATAACCTATGACTCACAATGAAATCAGGGACTAATTTTAGGGGCAGAGGTTCCTAACTTCATGCAGAGAATAGCATTACAGTGCTTTCTGAAGTCACAGGGACTCTTGTCTGGGGTATACAGTGGACCCAAATGCCTTTTTGAAGGGAATGTTTTCTGAACCCTTTCAGGAGACAGAGCTGGAGGATGGGCAAATACATCACAAATGACACATCCACTCCAACATTTCTGTCCTTTTACATCAGCTCTACCCATAGAAACATAATGCCACAGATGTAAGCCACATGTATAATTTTAAATTTTCTACTGGCTGTATTTTAAGACAAAGTAAAAAGAACTAAATAAAGTTGATCTCAAAACTTACATTTTTTAACCCAATTTATCCAAGATGTTATTATTACAACATGTAATCAATTAAAAAGGTGTTACTAGGATACTTCCCTCTCTCTTTTTGCATTATTTTACACTTAAAATCATCTTGATTTGGATTTTCCATACATCAAGTGCTTGATAACCACATGAATTCTTCTCTTTCTGTTATGCCACAGAATTTCTGGCATCTGAACTTTACTAAAAACATCTCTTGAGTCTCAGTTTCAGTAGATACAAAGCACATAGCTAGAACCATTTTGCACTGTTCTAATTTTCTGTTCCCCTCCCATTCAAATCTGTGTTAAGTGCAGTCCCATTAATAAATTCAGCCACTTAAAAATCGTTTTCCTTCTTTTCTGGTGTAGTACATTTAGAATAATATTGTAAGAGATCCCACGGAAACCACGCCGGACACGGGAAATCACATAAGGGAGTTTATTAAGCAAACAGAGTGTCTCCCTGCAGGGTAAGAGAGAAAATGAGAGGAAAAGAAAGGGAGAGAGAAAGGGCATGGGCAAGAAAGAGTGGAAAAGCGAGGAGGAGAGCGAAAGCAAGTCATAGGGAGAGAAAAGCAAGAGAGAAAAGATGGTGGGGTAGCTACTGTAAGCAGTTGAATTCTGCCGGGCTAAGAGGGGACCAAAAATGGAGAAGGATACTTGCAAGCTGACTGATGAACCAGTAGCTAGCTAGGATGTTCACAGACTGACAGTAGTTGGGAGGCAGGGAAATGGCTGCAACAGAAAGGGTGGGGAGAGCAGCTTTGTACATTACAAATATCCAGTTTATATTCTCCAGGTTTCTGATATTGTTGATATAAATTAGCAAAATCTAGGAAGGCTTCTCTTCTTGAATTGGGTGTCACAGTTGTGACATGTTGGGGATTCAATCTGATCTTTGTCCTAAAGGTAATGAGGTGCTCTGGAGTGGATCATTTTTTTAAAATGATGACTACCCCCAGGTGTCCAAGCAAAACAAGTTCAGCTCTATACCAGGAGAAGAGAGGACTCTTCCTTCTGTCAAGGGAGAATCAGTGAGAATGGGGATGGAGAAGAGATGGGTGCTCTGATTTTTCTGAATCCACTAGCAAGATTTCCGTTTTCAGAGTCCTTGCTTGCCTTGTTAATGTCAAAATAGCCTATCGCAGGAACCAAGGAGTCTGCTTAAGTTTTGCCTCAACTGACACTTCATTTCAGACAAGAACAGATGATACATCAGAGCACTGTCATGGGATTCCAGGGCCTCCTTATCAAATTTGCCTTCAGATTTCACTCACTTCAAATCAAGCAGGTGAGATAAGAAATCCCAGGTTCTCTTCTTTCAGGTGCTGTGGGCCAACAACTACCATGTGCTGCACAGTGGGCCTCTGTTTCCAGAACCTTTTATCAGGGAAGATAGATTGAAGAA
Organism: Sciurus vulgaris; assembly: GCF_902686455.1. Lineage (NCBI taxonomy): Eukaryota > Metazoa > Chordata > Mammalia > Rodentia > Sciuridae > Sciurus > Sciurus vulgaris. The sequence goes on along the minus strand of NC_136470.1, from coordinate 32,702,628 downwards.
AACAGAAATTACTCCAGATACTTCTATAAGAGAGACTCTAGATAACATTTACATACTCTGTATTTCAAAAAGCTGGAAAAAGAGATTCTGAATGTCTTTACCGTATATGTGAACTGCTAAAGGAGATCCCTCTAGTTAACCTGATTTTCTGTATGAGGTGTAAATGTACTGCAGAGATTCTTGGTGTCCCATTGATATATAAGACAATACTTTTAGGTATTAATTTAAAATAAATTTTAAAAGAAAGGAATTGATACAATAAATTGGGTGCTTACAAAATCACTGGAAGGAGAAGAAAATAGACCTCTAAAACAACCTCATAGAATAAATCAGTTAAAATAGCTCACCAAAGAAGCAGCTATGTCTCACTCACTCAAATTATTAAAAGGCAATATAGAAATGAAAATTGTTTGAGGTTTCCAAAGTAGTCAATGTGAACTAGTAATTAATTTATTATTTCAGAAAGTTTAATATGTACCAAGTTCACATTCATTAGACTAATTTATACATAAACATCATGTAACACTATTTGGCATCATCTCATGAAATCCTTATAACAGCTTAGAAAGGTGGATTTTATTATATCCATTTTGCCCATGAGGAAACTGAGTCAGAGAGAAATTAAAGCAATTTTCTTGATTCAACAGACTATCAAATCCAGGGAATGTAGCCTCTATTCTCATTTGATTCCCATAGCAAAGTAGGGGTTATCTGTAGTAAGCTTCATGTATTATTAATAATTGCAAAGTCAGCATGTACACGCTTTCAAATCACCACAGTTATCCAATTAACCCATGGCTACATATATAGCCTTTAGTACTTCTTCTCAGGAACCGACTAATGAATTTCAGTATAAATGATTATACAAGTGGGAAACAAAGGTCAGGGGAAAAAATGGAGCACTTCATAACAACTCTTACATAAAGGGCTTTTTATTCCCCCCAATCAATTTTAAAGATTGAAGTCGCAGCAGCAGTAGAGTCGATTTTAATTGTAGTGCTATTCAGTTAGTTCTCATAAAATTTTTAAAACTAATAATGATATATTAATTTCTTATGTATAAAACTTTAATTTTATAAATAAGAGAACCATACATATATATTAAAAATATGAAAAATTGCATGGGAATGATTTATATCAACTGCAAGATGTTAGTCATCCCTAAGAACATAGGCGTACAAAGGATTAGGAAACAGTTATAGCAGTATCTATAATTTTTTTGTATTTAAAAGAGTAATATAAACATGGCAAAAACTTCATACTTGTTTATGTGGTGTATAAATTAATGTTGATTATATTTGTGTAGCTTTTGCATAGTTGAAATGTTTCATATCTTGACTTTAAAGATTTTTAAGAAATTAGCATTGATTCTTAAGAATTATTGCAGTTTTACCAGATTCCATTATGTAACACAGCATATTTTTTATGTCATGTCTTATGCTATCATCTGCATTTTAAAACAGAAATATAATTGTAACTAAAAAACTATAAGTACTCTAATCAACACAGATATGTTAAAACCAAAAGAAAAAAAGAATTTTTGTCCAAGACCCAAATCTTATAACATGCTTTTGATGTGGTTGAATTTTAATATCTACTTAGGTCAGACATGAACTTGGTTTTTAAAATCTAGTTCAGAAACAATTGCCCGTAACTGATTGTTCTATTTAAAAAGAAGAGAGACCTATGATAAACCTTAGCATCAAGGATATGAAGAATTATATAAAATACTTTATCATTCAATCTATGTTTCAAAATATATACAGCATTGTATTTTTATGAGTAAATATCCTAGTTTTTTATCTCTTTTCAAATGCAATTTAAATGTTTTCTATTTTAAAAGAACTTGTCTGGCAGAAACACAAAATCCTTTCACAAAGAACTGTACAAAGCTAAATTACCATCTCCAGAATAGGGATTTGCCACAGAAATCCTTATTATTGAAAATGTTCTGAAGAGAATCTGTCTGACTATTCAGTCCATAATTTAATCAGGACATTACTCTGAAATAATCAGAGATGGACATTCCTATTCATCCCAGTCATTAACGTACATGCAGCTTCTTTTAGCTTTAACCTGTTTTTCCTGCATCAGCTTCTATCTTAAATTTCCACTAATGTCAGTAGTTGTACAGAGAAATACAGAGTTGTACTCATAATTAGATAATGGTAGCCTTTAAGCTAAAAATGAAATAAAGAGAAACTCCTGGAAGCAAATTCTGTTATTACAATTTTATTTTAACCTAACAAATTTCTCTAGAAATTAATTCAAATGAAAGTCTAAGTATGAGCATGTTAACCTCATAAAAGTAGTTGAATGGGCATTAAGACTTAGTTACAGATGTCTAAAAGTGACTAGATATGTCTAAAAGTGACTAGATAGGTGGGTAAGTGAAATGCTGAGAAAAAAGTTAAATTAAAGCCACTTTTCAATTACAGAAGTACATTTTTTATACAAGGAGCTATTATTTTCCTTTTGTTTCCACTGTCTTACATAAGTTAAACATTTATGTAGATGAATCTTGAAGTATTTTCTATTTATCACAGGGAAAAAATAATTGATCAAAATCAATATTCACTTAAGTTTGTGTTGCAGGCATCTGTCAAAATCAACCAATTCAAAGAAAAACAAGAGATTACTTAAACAGAACATGGAATAAAAGCTTTATGGTATAGTTTCATATTGAGATAGCATTCTAACATAAAGAATCACTTGATTATTTTATCAGAAATGTTACTCTGCCTTTTGTACTGACCACCTGTATTCTACCACAACTGATAAAATTTTTTTCTGTCACATTCAAATGCAAATTTTCTTTGATTTTAAAATGTGTCTTATCTCATTGTACCTAGTCGATAGTATAAATGAGAACTAATACTTAAAACTTTTCAGAATACTAGAAATGTCTATTAACAAGCCACTTTACTTAAGCAATTTAAAAATACCAACCAATTTCTAAAAATTATAATGAAAGTTTTATTGATTGCCTAAGTAATCACTCTCCATGAAGGTAATTTGGAAAATAAAAGCATAAAATAAGACCATTAGCACCTAACGTTTTAATATGCAAGCAGTTCTCATTACTCACCTACAGTAATAAGAAGCAAAGTTCACTTGAGAATTTACACATGCAGAAAGGAGAATTTTATTTCTTTATTACAACTATAGCTTGGGAAAAAATTTCTACTGTGTTCAATCAAATATACTTTGTTTTTGCGATTCCGTGCTAACTCCTAAAATGAACTGAGCATTTATTCTTAAACACAATCTATCCGATAAGTCTTATGTAGTAATAGAACATGAAATCTATCGTATCACGTATGATGCCAGAATTATCACAAAAGGGTCATGTGTATAAAACTTATTTAAATATTTTTCATGCACAACCCCTCTTGTAGTACTTATGGATTTCTTTATCCTCAAACTTTAACTCGTCTAAAAATTCTCCTCTGTCAGTGTTCGTATTTGTGAGAAGGAAGTAGTTCTCCAACAGTTTCAAAGAAAAATCTTTTGCAAAATTACACATATATGGTAAGGTTTGCAGTTTTAACTTACCAATGGTATGTTTTGTATTGGCTTCAGATTATTGGATTAGCTGAGGCCTATCTACAAGGACTGACTCACTGAGTGGGGACAGATGCTCCATGTTAGCAGAGAGATACATTTGAGGAGAATATATTTAGAACTGTGACTCTATTAGTGACTAGATTCCTTATTATAAAAACATTTACTTAGTTGTACAACCTCACTATTTTGGGCACTCATATATGATAAACATGAGAATAATTACTTTCTCTTCATCATTCTTGGGTTTTGCTGTATACATATATGTTAAATCAGATTGTTTTTTAAAAATCTGTGTGTTGCTTTATAACCTAACTTTCCTTCATTAACTACCATGAAATTTTTAATAACATGCTGTTATTCATACCAGTACCAAAAGTATGCTGTTGGGGTTGCGGGTATAGCTCAGTTGGTAGAGTGCTTGCCTTGCAAGCACATGCCCTGGGTTCAATCCCCAGTACCGCAAAAAAAAAAAAAAAAAAAAAGTACGCCATTAAAAACCATGAGTTTACAATTTAGCACTTGCTTTAGGCTTAGGTCTTTACAAAATTAATTCATTTTTAACATACTGAATATACTAAATACAGTCAGTTTGGGGTTTGAATTCATATAATACCTAAGTAAAATACTAACAGAAATCCAGTCATATAGTTCAGAGACTGTTTCATATTATCAAAATAGAATCATTTGTCTTACTTTCTCAAAGTTACATACTGAAAGAAAAGCAATTTGAAGCAATTAACTTTCATTAAAATGTTGCTAATTTAATGAAACTGAGAAAGTGACATCACAATAATAAAAATGAGCTGCACTAGTATATTCCAATAAAAAATAGTAGCTTTATGTTTCCCAGAGGGAGCTCATAAATGGTAATACGGTAAATCTGACTTATAGGCTTTTAGAAGTCTCTTAACTAGCAAAACAGAGACAATATCTTTTAATATATATGGAAATATTTTTTATTTTTAAAGTAGAAGAGTTGTATTCTTAAAAATAAATAATTATAAAAGTTTTTTTTTCTCTTTAGCTTTAAGCAAGGAATGCAGCTATATGAATAGCAATTTTGTTACTATATTAATTGGATTTTTCAAGATAGCCAATGACTTTTCCTATACACATTTTCTTACTTCAAATTTAACAGAAACAAAACAGATAGTAATGAGACTATAAGTTAAGATCTCTAGAAACTCCCAGAAACTGGAAGGGGCAATCCATCCCACAAAAAGAAATGTTTCCCAGAGCCAAATACTCAGCAGGCTTTCTATAAATACCAACTGATGGCCATAACCAGCACATGCTGAAATTGCTTGGCATCTTTCAGACCAGTGGCTTCAGGGTGCACTCTTTCCACCACATAGGTAAAATGCTGAGGCTTTCTCAATGTACTTTCATCTTTCTTCCACAACCCTTGTTTCCAAGTTGTACAAAAATAACACATATCTGTAAATATTTTAACAACATCAGTATTGATATACATTTAGAAAGCATACCTCCTTTCTCAATTACTGCTCACTATGGGCACAAGATAAAATGTATATATGAAATCCAAATTGAATGTGGGAATACTTACTCTTCTTCACCTAAGGCTAACCTGACTTGCCAAAACACCAGCTTACACTCCGGAATGGCAATACTGCTATACATTTCCACTGGTAGCTTATAAAGTTGTTAGTTTAACAGACTTTTAAAAAGATCAAATCACTTGATTTTCATTTACATTAACAAATTATGGTATCACTTTGTATGCTATGATCATTTGGGATTCCTCTTCCATAAATGCTTGATTGTATATTTTGTTCATCTTTCCCATGAAGCCATTGTTGTTTTCCTGTTGATTTTCAGGAATTCTTCATTAAATTTAACTTTGTAATTATCTTTTCTCTGTAGTCATTTACCCATTGTCTTTCTCCATGTTGTATTAAATAGAAATCCTTCATCCTCATGCAAACCACTCTATTATATTTTGCTTTTGAACTAGTCACAAATTGTCTCCTACTTTTTTTTTTCCTATTAACTTGCAAGACTCACCTTTCGCTTTTCAGATTTAACACAGCTTGAGGTGGCTTCTTGCAGGACATTTCATTTTTCTTCATGTAAATAAGTTTCTCCAGGCCATCTACTAAAAGCATGTGATGTTTGTCCAATTGGTAATGTATTTTACAGATCATATTCCCATATCTGAATAGGTATGCCTCTAAGCTCTGTTCTGTCACACTGATCTGTGTGTTGGTTTGTATACCAGTGCCATGGTCTCTATTGGCATGGCTTTGTAGTAGACTTTCAGTTAAGATAGAAAAAGAGCATGGTTATCTGTGTCAGCTATTCCATCTAGGACATGGATTGTCTGCATTAATTTAAAAAAATCTAGTAAGGTGCCAGAATGGCAGTATATCCATTGCATAAGTATATGGCTGTGTGAGAATTAAAGAAGGATCTCACAAACCTATCACTGAATAAATGACCAACACATCTTAAGAACTCAATAAACAGTAATGTGATAGAATTAATGATAAAAGAAAGAAAAATAATAAGAAGGTAATAACCAACAGATAATCTACAGGATTGTAATTAGACTTTTACAATATCCAATACAAACATTGGATTTCCTTATCAATGAGTATCAACTTTCAAAAATAAATTGTCAAGTGCTATTACATCATTATTTATAATTATTTATAATTTCAGGAACTTATGTGAAGTGGTTTCTACTAATTTGGTTTCACAATTTAACCAGCACTGACTTAAAACACATTTTTAATTACCTGTTATATGATCTGTCAAATAACTTGACTATGAGAGAGTTCAGAATTCCTTCGTAAGAGAATCTAGAATTCCACAAAATGATGAAGTCAAATCTACACTGCTTTTGTTCTTCTTTTTAAATAGTTCTTGATCTGGCTTCAATATCCAGGACCTGTTCTTGCCAAATCAATCAGACTCCCCAAGGATACTAAGCAAAAATTGGTATTTTTGTCTTCACGTCTCCACTGGATGACTCAAATGTGCTAGCAGAATGGAGAAACACTGCTTCAAAGAGAGTTCAGGCCACAGTCTCCCTGCTTCTTATATCATCTTAAGCTTTTAACCCTGGTGAATCTCTGATCAAATGTAACATTTACTAAATTAAAATGTAATTTAATTCATTCATGTTCCTCATTGTCTTTAATTGAGGTTGAATGCCTTAGATAAAACCATAAATGATTTGATCTGATAACAGAAAAGGAAGGCTTAGCCTCACTTTTACTAAATGTTAATTTTAGTCTTATAATTTTCATATATATATATTCATATGTTTGTGTGTACATATGTGGATTCTCTACTTTTCCTCTTGGGCAGTTGTTTGTAGACTTCAGATGTGATAAAGATGATGGAATTTATATTTAATCATTGTAGGACCTAACATACTATTAGAGAAATAATGAATGTTTACTCAGAATTCACTGCTTTTCAGTGTATGTCAATGCACATACATAAAGGTGGAAGAACACTAGAAAATTCATAGGACTGTGTGTGCTTATAAACTGCTTACTTAGCAAAAAGCCCCCATTTGTTTAAACTGAGGTCAGCCTTCGTTTATTGCAGTAATTACTGTCTTTCAACTGCAGATAATGTGCTTGATATCCTAAGTACGCATGAACTCTATCTCTTAGGAGTCACCATGCCCCAGTCAATAATGCAAAAATTGACCTAAAACCAGGGTCCTCATCTATTTATGAATGTAGTAGTAGCTCATTCCTGTTTGTGGACATTGGCCCATATTCACATTTTACCTGTCTTATTTTCTTTATCTTTTTTTGTGTTCAATTAAGATGCATACTTAAATATGAAAATTGCAAAAATAATTTGTTTCAGTTGAATGCAGTCCTGTCTGTGGCTTCACTGCACTTCAAATAATGTGACCCAATCTTTTTACTATCGTCTGGTTTTGGAATCATGTTAGGACAACCTCTTTAATAAATTACTTTTGAGTTTTCCTGTTGTTTTGTCATTAAAAGTATACACGATTTTTATCCGAAGTCACTAGGAATTTATAGCTACTAATTTTATATACAGATGGAGTTAACCATTCTTAATTAGAAGAATCACAGAAAGCTCCTTGAAAAGAAAAGCTGAAAATAGTAGTCATCATAAATAATAAAATACTTTTAATAATTTATCAAGAGCAAAATAGCACAAATAACTTTTATGTGCTTGTCTCCTTAGACATACACGTCTGCTTTAGTGGCTTTTGTTCAGTAATAAGTCCCAAGCCTAGCAAAGTCCCATCAAAGTAAAACAGAAATCATTTGCTATAGACCTTGCCAACTCCTTATTTAATTTCATTATTTTTGTTAATCAACCATCAACACAAATTTATAACTGTCATATGTTCAATAAATTGTTCCTTAATCTTAAAAGTGATATAAACAAAAACATTCCATATTAATTGGTAAACAGAATATTTGTACTATTAGTCATTACTCCTTTAAAGGACTAAATAACATCTTTGCCTATCCATATGTTTTACGGCTTTAATATATAATATTTAATCACCTTTAATTCACTCTTATGATTGGAAATCTTGGACTTTCAGAGCTTTATGCTGACATTTGAGCTCTGTGGACATCACATCAGCATGATGCTAGAATAAGGGCCACAGGTCTAATCTGCAGTCCTAGAGGTAGAATATATTCCTTAGCTGAGAATGGGCAGGTCGAAAAATCATTAAAAGAGGAGACAGAATTGTATACCCTTGGCATCTGAAGATGGCATCTGAAATTTAAAATTTCATTTTAAATCGTCATCCTAGGCCATTATATGAAACGTATGATTTCCTGAAAAGTAAAGGTTGAAATATTATAGATTTTACATGCACGTTTATAAACGATTAGTAAAAATGTATCTGCATGTGTACACACAAATGCTGATCAACATTAATACTGAAAAGAATTCAATAATGGTGTTGAAGTTAGGTAGGTCAAAGCTCTGACTACATTCCCTAGAGTATAATGAGATCAGCTTCAATTAAATCCAATCTCTGTGAGCTGAGTAATATATTGGTTCACATGAAACTTGTTTTACAAAACTCATTTGCATTTATTGACATTTTGTCCAATCATGCTTAAAACTTAAATCCTAACATGACACTCTGGTCTCCCCTAAAATGCTTAGATGAAAGCAATAAATTTTTACCCAGAAATCGTGCTAACAACCAATATTTTTGGTGTTTATACATCCTAGACAACTTCATGGAGGTTTTTACCATTCTTGATGTTGCACTATTTATATATGTTCAACTTCAAAATAAACACGTACCAAAACTATTTCTCTTCTCTTCTCTCAGATTCTTGTGATTCTCAGATTAGTAGAGCTGTGCCAAGAGTAAAACTCTGCAACATAACTGAGAATCAGATCCTTATGCAGAAGGAAGTAGCTAACATGAGGCTCCAGGGAGGAAAAAAAAACAGTAAGGAACTGAGACTCTGGGTAGAGAGGCAAACTGTAGGAAGATTCGTTATTAATTCAGTCAAACTAATCATGCCCTTACTCAGTATCGAATTATCCTTTTATGGCATCATTTTTATAAATTTAAATTTTCGTTTACAGTGACTCATTTACTAGTACGGGTATTGAATCATGAATTGCTAATAGAGTTTGCACTGTCCACCCTCGGGATTTGGCAGAGCTCATTTGTTGCTACATTTGTTCCCAAACATGGCTTGACCACCAAATTTGTCTTTTAACTCATGAATGTCATTGGGCCTCTGTCTTGTGTGCTGTATTGATCTCAATTCTCCAAAGCGTTCTCAGGTGCCAGAGTAGCTACGCCTGTGTTTTTAAAAATGATTTCTAGCCTCCAATCCTGGGAAAGCTATTTCTTCCATGCCCCTGGAAGCCAGTCCATACATCTGCATAATACACAAACACCTTCAATATGTACCTCTGACCATCTGCTAGATTGGCATGATGCCTGATTTCAAATAAAAGGGGGGGGGGAGGAGGACTGCCCCCTCTTTTTTGCCATAGGTGCTAATAACCTTCAGTTTATCTAACCAGCTCTAAATCCCGTAAATTATAGATTTCCTGGAAGGAATCTCTCCTCTGTTCAAGAACAAAACAGTGGTGCCCTCCAGCTTCTTTTCAAAGGGACCCATCTGCTAATTAAGAGTTCAAATAGTCTTACCTCCAAGTCTTCCCTTCAAACTGCCCTTCTGCCTGGATCTAGGAAATATCTTCATTACAGACCTTCCTAATAGGAAAGGCACAAATGCCCACAATTCCCTGAATATGGTTTTAAATGGGTGTTTTGAAGACTTAGTGAAAACTTATTATTTGTCACTTAACATAAATTATTTCAGCTTCCTACCAAAATTCAGGCTTGATTTACTTTTTTTCAGGCTTAATTTCAATAGGATCATCTGAATTCAGACTATGGTTCCTCTGAATGAGATGATTCATTGTTTGCAGTTTTTTATTGATTCTTGTGCTCTTTGGCCAGTTATTGTCCTTAGGTTCAGCTTCCTAAGCTGTTCACTCTTCTCTCTGCACTGACGAAGTCAGTATGGGGAAAACAGGAATGCAGATAGGGAAAGAATAAGATTTGAGAGAGACAAATCTCATTTAAATTGATGACACGGCTGGCCAGTGAATGAAAAATTGGAAAAATTGCTTAACTTCTTTAAGAAAGGGGAAGATAACTTTCCCCCAAAGAGAATGTGAATATTAACAAAAACCATATTTTACAAATACCCAGTACAGTTCATGGAAGGTAGTGGATATTCAATAAATTTATATTCATCATTTTCTTTTTTTTTCCCCATCATTTTCAAATTAAAAGCAATGATGGTGACCAAATGTATGCAATATGTTATTTGATTTTTAATATTTTCCTAATTATAAATCCCCATTTCTCAATATTGGAATAAATAAGACTATACAACATAAAGTAAATTTTTTCTTGGCCACATATTCATTTTCCCCTTTAGAGTCTTTAATTCCATGCTGTTTCTTCCCTGGCTTACTTGGATTTCATTGAGCAACCTAGCACTGCAGAATCTAATAGAAGTTCTAGTTCAACTACCATCACATTTACTTGTCTCTTTCTAATTAATTCCCTGTCCTCAGGAGGGAGAGATTACATAGTATATGTGATGGAGTTATTTCTCCCTCCCAGAAAATGGTGCAAAATTAAAAAGATCTTCAAAAGATCTTTGGAGATTTAAGGTTGTACTGTGTTTTAGGACAATGAATGGTCAATCCTTATATATGCAAACAAATCAGTAAATATATAAAAATATTTATTTGTCACACTTAGTCTACCAAGTCCCACTCCTTTATTACCCCCACTAAATCATAATGCTTCACCCTATGAAATATATTTATAATTTTGATGATAAAAATTGTGAATTCCCATTTTAAGATGGTAGAAATAAATTTGTCTTCTTCAATAATAATTACAATCATTTATACAAATCCAAAAGTGTAGCTTTATTCCCAAGCTAGAAACCAAGGCAGGAATTAAATTATGTAATTGTAACATCTGTCCATGTCCTTCTGGATTCATATCTAAAGGAACCTTTATCCTCAATTTTATCTCAGTGTCACCTTTTCTTAGACTTTACCTGAGTTGTTCCAAAAGAAGATATTATTTTGCCTTTTACAATGCACTTATGTACTTTGTGTTTATGTCACTTAACCCTTAATAGTTAACTTCTCTGTCTCCTTCCTATTTCCTAGATTGTTTGCAACTCTGGGATAAAGTTAGGACTTAAACTTTTTTGTATAATCATACCCTAAGTACAGTGTTTGGTAATGAGTACTTCAATTATTTAAATGCATTTAAAGGAAAAAAGAGAACAAGTGTACTTTGGAAAGAAAAACAAAAAACAATTTAGAGAGAGAACAAGTATGTTTCCTTAGAATTTGTAGCACAAGGGTATTTTTAATGAAAATGTCAAGTAATCTTTTAAAATATTCAGTTAAGAGGAAGACTAGAGATTGGAAGTAAAAACAAGAATTTTTAAATATCTTTGCATCTTCTTGTCACATAAACAGAAAAATTGACCACATACTACAAGAAAATTCCCATTTTCCTGTGATGAATTATTATCTATGCACAGAAAAAGTAATATATTGATCATTCATTATCATGAGAAAATATGATTGTTAGGAAACATTTACAGTGGCAGAAAATTGAGAAACCAGATCTTTTGTTATATCTTCGTCCAATGGTTACCATCTTGGTCAGTAAGAATGGAGAGATATAGGACTGGGGAGATAGCTCAGTCGGTAGAGTGCTTGCCTTGTAAGCACAAAGCCCTGGGTTCAATCCCCAGCACCGCAAAAAAAAAAAAAAAAAAAAAAAAAAAAAAAAGAGAATGGAGAGATATATAAAACAAAGAAATAAACATGAAAATAAAATAACTAGCTAACTCAAAAGGTGGCCAAAAGGATTCTTCCATGACCTTCTAAAAGAACACTTATTCTTTGCAATGGAGTGTTTTTCTCCATTTACTATATATTAACAACTATATGGAACACTGTATAATCTACTCTAAAAGCCACATAAAATATTTCATCTGTTTCTTATATGTAGTCATGCTACATAGTTTAGAAATTAATTCCCACTGGGTGTAACCTTTGTCATCTAGATTCAGTAAATGCTTAACAGGCATAGCCCAGGACCATGTGTGTTTTGCTTTAAGGGTAAATAATCTACACTGAGACAGACAGCCCCTGAGAATATTCCTCCCATATGTCAATATCATGGTTCTTTTTTCAACATGCCTAATATATCATGTCATCAGCATGGTCACAGCAAGACAATGGCAATGAGAACCCAATGTTGGAAGTATTGCTCCTAAAATTCCTCCAAGAATCCAACACTACTGTCTAACTATTCAAATTCTGTAAAAGGATTACTACTGCTAATAAAGCCACATCAGGACCTCCAGTTCAACATAAGAACAACAAAAAGTTAAAAAAAAAATCACATATTGACCTGTTCACAATTACCAAATTCTGTACAATTGGAAAGTAAGCAGACACATGGATCATTCCTCAGCCTATAAATCTCATCTGTGTAGACACAAAAATATATGAGAATGAACAGGCATTCTTTTTTAGTTCTTGGTCATCAACCCATTTTTTTCTAACTGTATTGTCTTCACCTTTCTATGTTATAACTCTTCTAAGAATATAGAGAGGAAGAAACTGGTCTCTGTTCTTAGACAATGTGAAAATCAATTTGTCATTTTTTTTAGGAGTTCATATGTGAAAACAGGGAAATATTTTATTATCATAATCTACAGATTAGAAGTATTCTTTTCTCCACAGTTCAATAGGGTCAAGAGAAATCTGAATTTAGGCAATTTATCTTTCCTAAAACTAGTGGTTATAAAATAACATGTAATAAACATTAAGGATTTAGAAGGATATGAGAAAGAAATGCCTTAAAATGAATTAGTAGATTTAAAGTAACTTAATGAATTAAAAGTAGAAGGAGTACCTTTAAATCTACTTCTTCTGCGCTCTTATTTATTAATGCTTTCTCTACAGATTTTAAGCAAATTTTTAATGCAAATCACTGAAAGCTTTCATTTGCCACTTGATTGTTACTTAGGTAAGATATAGCTTAGTGGATTAATGCACTGATCTTTTACCTCTAAGATGTAGTTTTTTTACTGACTAACTATAATGCCAAATTAATTTTGTTATTAAAATTGCAAATGAAAATGGTTTAATGTTCCATGCACAAAACACCATACATCACAAGATTTTGTCAAATTGGTATTTGTTCAGCAGTGCCTTGTTTTGTTGTTTGGTTTTGGTTTTTGTTTTCTTTTTTAAACAAGAAAATGAATACAAAGCACGCTGCTGCCTCTCAATTAAAAAAATCCAGCACTTTAATTCTATTTTCTGAATCAGGGGAAGAGTTTTTGAAACTAGAAATTCATCAAGAATCCAAATTTCCACTCAGATAATTCCCATATTTTATAAATAAAATGTTTGTCTCTAAAATAATGAATAATTTAGAAATAGCCCACTCACAACTTTACATAATTTTTGAAACTTTGAGAGGTTTTTGTATGTATTTCTAAATATTCCTGTTTCTAAATACATAGGTTTCTACATTGTGCATTGCTATTTTATTATCAATTATGTCTATCTTATTCGTGTTCAGCAAATTCACATTTCAACTCAGTATAAGATTTGATAATTAAGATCCATTTTCAAAGGTTAATAATGGAAAATTGGCTTTCATTTTTGAAACAAAATTGGATTATTCTTTATCTAAGTATTGCATTTTGAAAAAAAATAAGGAAACAAAATCATCTGAATCTTCTGCCTTCTACCAGGCTTGCTATTTCTCTGCCTAAGTTTTTCATATCTTATGCTATTAAATTCAAATTTCATCCTTTTTTTTTCCTGCAAAAAAGTATTTCTTTCTCATTCTGGTCCTTGCTCTTTTCCAGTTTCTCTGGATTCATATATATTTATTACAGAATTGTCCACTCTTTCTGTAAGAAGGGTCCACATTTACCTTTCCCAAAGCCATCAAATGGCCTGGGTTGTGTGAACAGATAGAAAATTATAGTGAGGTAGGGACAGTGTAGTGTCCTCAAGTCTCTCTCTTTTTTCCACTGAGTTCAAGTAGAGGAACACAGTGGTGATAACCAGCTCAGAGATCTGGCAAGTAAGGCTTGAAAAGAGAGTGGTGGATTCCGATCCACTCATAAGCTGAGTTCAATAGGTTAGTTCTATTGAACTAAGGCAAGCAATTCCAATTCTACTTAATTTTAATTTGTACCTTTTCAAAATAAATGTGAGGTCAATGTTGACCTAGAATTTCTGCTTTTAGGAATTCATACAACTGATACATTTTCCATGTGCACAAAGATATTTGTACGTAAATGTTCATCATAGCATTTTTTGCAAAAAAGAAAATCAGTAAAAGACTGGAAACAAAAACAGAAGTACATCTAAGATGAATGGCTTAACCTCTTCTACGGCTTCATCTGCTCTCTGACCAAAAACCACCATAACCTCTCTTTAGTTATTGGAATACCCTCTCAATCATTCTTCCTACTCTTGACAAAATGTTTTCTTCTGATCAGAATACTTCTTTACTCTTACCTCCATGGTTATAGGCAGCACTGAAATTTGGAATTGTATTGAGTTGGAAATAAGAATATTTGATTATTGTAAGACTTGAGTTACTCTCCGAAAGACAGTATCTAGGATGGGGCTCGTGGTCAGTTAAATTTACTCACACAGAAAACACTGAGAATAATTACAGGGAGACAAAAATCAGTGTTAAAGCGAGTAGTTATTGAATAAAACAAGATGAAACAATCATATTATTTTGATGATTTTTCAATCTGAGGGATCCTATGCCACTTCAGTTACTTTCTCTTTTTCTTTTTTTAAGTCAAGGTCAAACGTGTAAACTGTTAAGGGCTGTCTTCAGGCTATGATAGTACAAATTGTATTTTGAATGGAATTGTTAAACAACTAATGTAAGTACCCTTGCTTTAACTGATAACACTCTTCAACACTTTAGGGAAAGTCATATAACATAGGTGGTAGTTTTAAATTTGTTTTTAATAAGTAAAATCTTTATTAAGAGGAAT
The DNA here is from genome assembly GCF_902686455.1 of Sciurus vulgaris. Classification (NCBI taxonomy): domain Eukaryota; kingdom Metazoa; phylum Chordata; class Mammalia; order Rodentia; family Sciuridae; genus Sciurus; species Sciurus vulgaris. The sequence goes on along the minus strand of NC_136470.1, from coordinate 32,687,452 downwards.
CAGAGAGAGAGAGAGAGAGAGAGAGAGAATGTTTTTCTAAGACATAAGATTCCACCTTCTCATCTTCCTTGTCTTTCCCTGTACTCATCAAAGGAGAGAGAATTTTTATGACATCTCCTCACAAACGTTATGAGCAACACTTGTGAAAGTTGGGAAGGATTTTCCTCACATACTGATATTTAGTTTTTTGACAATTTTTAACCTATTGAACTCAATGAGTCTTTCCATACCTTAGGAAAATGTGCATAGCCACATATTTACAATGTTTTCCATAAAATTTCAGTGGTTTACAGAACCTCTAAAACCATTAATAAAACTTTATTTGACATTCTTAGTGAAATTATTGTGAGAGTTTAAGTAGGCAGGCTTTTACTTGTTACCCAAGTAATTTTTTATTCTTTTTGAAAAACTTGAGATAAGTACAAGAAGAAAGAAATCTGACACATTAGATGAAATGCAAAACATGGCAGGTTGTCTGAATTCAAATCCAGCTTTGTGTAATTCCAAGATTGAAGTCATTCCTGCTACATGTGTGCTGGATGAATGTAATGAAAATGAGATCATTAGTACTACACATACTTCACCAGCATATTTCTCAATCAAATCAGAAATTTTAATTTTCTCTCATATTGTAAAGATTTTAATTTTTAAAAATATCAAAAATATGCTGGCAGCAAAACTATCATTCCACTATTATTTTTTTAAAATAGCATTTCCTCAGTTCAATTGGGATGAATTTCCCTAGGAAATATATTTGATGTACGTTGAATAAGATCTGAAGCAACTTTGTTTTTGTAGATAAGAAACTCTGTATTTTAGTGTTTAAAGTGTCTATTATTTTTAAATGAGTGTCTATGTTGGATCAAAAGAGACAAATGATCTTTTGGATCAAAAGGGTTTTTTGGAGATCCCCCAAATAATGTTCATTTCTTCAAATCTGCAAAACTTAGAAGAATGTTTAGACATGAAAGTCTTTGAAAGAGCAGGAAATTTTATGTTCTACATGTGTATTGGTATACTCATGAGTATATATATACTCATATAGAGAGAGAGAGAGAGAGATCTCATACTGTACAACCAAAATGTATTAGTTATTTACTGGTATGCAAAAATTGCCCTAAACATAGCAGATTAAAATAATAAATATTTATTATCTTAAACAGTTTCTGAAGGGAAAGAACCTAGGAGTGACTGAGCAGTATGTTTCCTGCTTAGGATTTTGCATGAATCAAGGTATCAGTAGGGACTTCAGTCACCTTAAAGCTTGCCTGACACTGGAGGCCCTTCCTCCAAGATGGCGCACTCACATGACTGATGGCAGGTTGCTGGTGGCTTCAGCTTCTTGCCACATGGAAATCTCCATGGGATGACTTGAGTACCATGATGGCAGCCAGCTTTCCCCAGAGTAAGTGATCCAAGACAGGACAAGAAAGAAGCCATGACATCTTTAAGCTACCCAATGTCTAACGTCACATACAATCTCTTCCCCTATTTTCTATTTGTAAGAGTTATGCCACTACTCGGATCCAACTAAATTAAGCACCATACTTAAAGAAAGGAGAATCAAAAAACTTACACACATATTTTAAAATAATTGTGTATAAAACTGATAATATATTGAAACTTTGTTTTGAACTTTAATATGTAGATAGTAGTTTTTAATAAAACTCATTTGATTGTGAGTTTCATGAAGATACAGGGAGTATTTAACGTTTTCCATTAAATACCTCTACACATCTCAGAAGGACTGATTTGTAGTAGATACTGTGTATTTGTTGATTGAATAAATGAATAAAGTGTACTAATCTATAGCTCCTTATCTGAAAAAGAGACATTTGGAAATCCTATTTTCATTTATTCATGTTTGTTATGGCTGGAATTCTTTCCCTGTACCCCCTCAAACAATAAGATTCATACTTTAACAAATTCTGAGATAAACATTTCTTTAAAGAACATCACTGTTCAAAATTAAATATGTTTCATAAGGTTGATCAAAATAAAAGCTGACTGCCTGTCCTTGAGCACTTAAACTAATGCCTTCAGCAATATCATTATTTTTTAATCTTCGTTGGAAAATGTACTTCATAATTCAAATCCATAGACTTCTAATTTGACCTGCTATGTGCAATGAGCGAGATGAGACCTCAAGGTTCTTTTCTGTTTGCATATCAAAGACTGTCCATGCGGTACTGATGACTGCAGGATAATTCATCTTTCTGACTTACACGCTCACCATCTTCAGGAACTGTTCTGGCTAGAGCACCAGTAACCTTCTCTCAGACAAATTCATTAGACATTCTTCCATCTTATTTACCTTATTTGATCTTTATTCTACATTGGACATGTTTTCTTATTCCATTCTTCTTTTATTTTAATTCATTTTTATTGTAAACAAATGGGATACATCTTCTTTCTCTATTTGTACATGAAGTAGAGGCATACCATTTGTGTAATCATACATTTACCTAGGGTAATAGTTTTTGATTCATTCTGTTATTTTTTCTCCCCCCACCCCACCCCCCCATCCCTCTATAGAGTCCCTCCTTCCTCCATTCTTGCCCCCTTCCCACCCCCTATATGTGTCATCATCCACTTATCAGTGAGATCATTCATCCTTTGGCTTTTTGAGATTGGTTTATCTCACTTAGCATGATATTCTCCAACTGCATCCATTTGCCCGCAAATGCCATAATTTTATTATTCTTTATGGCTGAGTAATATTCCATGGTATATATATACCACAGTTTCTTTATCCATTCATCAATTGAGGGGCATCTAGGTTGGTTCCACAATCTGGCTATTGTGAATTGAGCAGCTATGAACATTGTTGTGGCTGTATCTCTGTAGTATGCTGATTTTAAGTCCTTTGGGTATAGGCCAAGGAGTGGGATAGCTGGGTCAAATGGTGGTTCCATTCCAAGTTTTCTAAGGAATCTCCACACTGCTTTCCAGAGTGGCTGCACTAATTTGCAGCCCCACCAGCAATGTATGAGTGTACCTTTTTCCCCACATCCTCTCCAACATCTATGTTGCTTGTATTCTTGATAATCACCATTCTAATTAGGGTGAGATGGAATCTTAGGGTAGTTTTGATTTGCATTTCTCTTATTACTAAAGATGCTGAACATTTTTTCATATGTTTGTTGATTGCTTGTAGATCTTCTTCTGTGAAGTGTCTGTTCATATCCTTAGCCCATTTGTTGATTGGGTTATTTGTATTCTTGGTGTAGAGTTTTTTGAGTTCTTTATATATTCTGGAAATTAGTGCTTTATCTAAAGTATGAGTGGCAAAGATTTTCTCCCACTCTGTAAGCTCTCTCTTCACATTGCTGATAGTTTCCTTTGCTGAGAGAAAGCAATTTAGTTTCAATCTGTCCCAGTGGTTGATTCTAGCTTTTATTTCTTGTGCTATGGGAGTCCTGTTAAGGAAGTCTGATCCTAAACCAACAAGTTGAAGATTTAGACCTACTTTTTCTTCTATAAGATACAGGATCTCTGGTCTGATTTCAAGGTCCTTGATCCATTGTGAGTTGATTTTTGTGCATGGTGAGAGATAGGGGTTTAGTTTCATTCTGATGCATATGGATTTCCACTTTTCCCAGCACTATTTGTTGAAGAGGCTATCTTTTCTCCATTAAATATTTTTGGAACCTTTGTCTAGTATGAGAAAATTGTATTTATTTGAGTTTGTGTCCATGTCCTCTATTCTGTACTATTGATCTACCTGTCTATTTTGGTACCAATACCATGCTGTTTTTGTTACTATTGCTTTGTAGTATAGTTGAAGATCTGGTATTGTGATACCCCCTGCTTCACTCTTCCTGCTAAGAATTGCTTTAGCTATTCTGGGTTTCTTATTCTTCCAGATGAATTTCATGATTGCTTGCTCTAATTCTGTAGGTACGTCATTGGGATTTTAATTGGAATTGCATTGAATCTGTATGGCACTTTTGGTAGTATGGCCATTTTGACAGTATTAGTTCTGCCTATCCAGGAACATGGGAGATCTTTCCATCTTCTAAGGTTTTCTTTAATTTCGTTCTTTAGTGCTCTGTAGTTCTCATTGTAGAGGTCTTTCACCTCTTTTGTGAGATTGATTTCCAAGTATTTTATTTTTTTTGAAGCTATTGTGAATGGGGTAGTTCTCCTAACTTCTCTTTCTGAAGATTCATCACTTATGTATAAAAATGCATTGCATTTATGAGCATTGATCTTATATCCCGCTACTTTACTGAATTCACTTATGAGTTCTAAAAGTTTTCCAGTGGAATTTTCTGGTTCCTTTAAATATATCATCATGTCATCAGCAAATAGAAATAGTTCGAGTTCTTCTTTTCCTATTCATATCCCATTCTTCTTATACTAATTATATCAGTCAGAAAATTTTGAGTTATGCTGCAGTAATAAGCAATCCCCAAGTCTCTGCAACTTACACCAAAGTCATTTATTTCTTACTTGTATAAACTTGATTCTTCTCACCACCATTACACTTATGCTCTCAGACTATCAAAACAGGCTTTTTTGTGTTGTATTACATTTTTATAGCAGAAGGAAAAGAGAATTTGTTAATATATGTACTTCCTTTAAAGCTACAACACAGAAATGATCCATCTCCCTTCCAGTTACATTTACTAGCCAGAACAGATCAGATACACAGACCTACTTTGAATGGAGCAGGAAAGTACAATCTTTCCTCTAGGATCTTCTGGTTCTCCTCATATTTCTTTGATCCATTCATCTCTGCCTTCTTGTTTTTTATCTTAAGTCCAGTGGACCTCAGGCCTTCACTGTGCTTAGGGTTCATTTCGGGAATTTGCTGAAAATGCTGATTCCATTGATGGGTACACCTTCTGTAATCTGTTTATTTATTGGGGCACTGTAACAAAGAAAACTGACCGAAATATAACAATGGACATAATCCTTGATAGTGATATCCTAAGGGCAAAATAAGTAGGGATATCAGTCATGAGCACAGGCAATAAGCAAATGCACTATCCATAGAAAAATTTAAATAATAATAATATAGATTTAAATTTAATCCATGTTTTTATTTCCACCGTGTACTATCATTTCTAGATAATGTCAATGATATAACATTTTCCTCTAAAATATTTTAAGTTAGAGATAATCATGCCTACTGTCACTTGAATAGTCTTTGAAATCAGCACAGACTTATTGGTTATGTCTTAGTGAGCATCATGTTTTTTTCTGAAAATTAATTTAGATAACTCCCAAGTTGTAGAGTGAGCCATCAAATATACTGAGCTATATGGACTGTCACACATGTCTATTTCCAGAATAAATGTTTAAGGTTCAGCGTCACTCAAATTCTTCTCTGAGTGAAATTTGTAATTTCAGACCCTGTCTATCCCATATTCCTGCATTGAAGTATTAATTTTGAGTAACCACTGATAGCATATTGACTGAAAAGTCAGGAAACAGAACTTGAGTTACATCAATTCCTTGTGTGATCATTAAAACTTGAGTGAGTTTATTGATGTGTGTGTATGTATGTGTGTTTAAAACAGAAAAAGACCCAGGTGCAGTGGCTCACACTTGTAATCCTAGTAACTCAGAAAGGTGAGTCAGGAGTTTTGCAAGTTTGAAGCCAACCTCAGCAACTTAGTGAGGACCTAAGCAACTTAGCAAGATCTTAAAAAGATCAAATAAAAAATAGAAAGGGCAAAGGATGTGGCTCAGTGATTAAGTGCCACTGGGTTCAATCCCCAGTACCAAATAAATAAAAATAAAAATCCAGAAAAACAAAACAAAACTGCAAAGTATAATTTTGCTTGGTAAAAACAAAGTTTGCATATGAAATATTTTACTAAATTCGACTAATATTTTAATTTGAAATCAATTCTTTTTAGCTGTTACTTTCTGTTTTGCAGTTAAAGAATGAATCAAGAAAATATATTTACTGATTATCATGATAATGACTTAAAATAATTTAGTCACATAAACATAGAGGATGTTAAAAATAATTTTGACTCTGTGTTTCAAATAGGCACTGATTGTTGATTTCTTCCTCTCCATTACTACCTCACATATTCTAACAGCCTTAAGTTCCTGAATACTTTTTCATAGATTTATCAACTCCTCTCTCCTTGACAAATGTCTAGTGCTATGTATTTGTGAGTCATCATTATTTTTATGGGTTTTAAGTGGAGGGAACTAAGGACAGAAAGAAGGTTAAAATGGAGTTATATCAAAATCTCTAGTGCATTTTCAATGCTCTGGTATTTCAGAAATGATATTTAATTTTTTTCCAATAAGAAAAGGAATTACTGAAAGAACATCTGCATCTCACAGTTCTCTAGTTTTCATTCCACTTGAGGTCTCACCCTTTAAATACAGACCAGTCTATTCCACTGCCTACCTAAAATCTCCACTTAAATGGCTAAAGATCATCTCAAAATTAGGTGCCCAATTTAAAAGAAACCACTCTAAACTTTTGTCCCCTAACAAACCTGCTTTTCTGAGTGTTTCCCTTATCAACAAGCAGCAACCTATCTTTCCTGGCACTTGGGACAAAATCTCAGAAATCATCATGGACCCAGATATCTTTGGGACTCTCCAAATTCCACTAGGAAGCAGATGCTACTGGAACTAGCTTCCAAATGTACATTAAGAACTTCTCTCCTTGTCTCTGTCATATCCACATCTGTCATGTAGGTCATCGCAGTTGATTTTAGCTATTCTCCCTGTATTTATATTCGCACCCTATGGTCTTTTCTCATCTAAGTCAGCAACCCTTTCATATCAGTCAAATGAGATCTGTACTGGCTTCTCAGCTGATGGCCTATGAGATGTTTATCTTACCTATTCTACTCTCTCACTCAGACTTCCTCTGCCATCTCTACTTCCCTCTTTCCCTTGGTGTTAGTGGCACTAAAATTCCTCACACACTCCAGAAAGGCTCCCACAGGAAGCCACAGCTCCTGTAGTTCTACTTGCCTACAATGTTCTTTCCACAGATTCACATGATTTGTTCCCTCAAGTATGTCAGATCTTAGCTAAAATGCATCTTATTAGGTGTTTTAGTCAACTTTTTCACAGCTGTGACTAAATGACTGACCAGTACAATTGTAGAGAACTAAAAGTTTGTTTGAGGGTTCACGATTTCAGAGGTCTTAGTCCATAGAAGGCCAGCTCCATTCCTCAGGGCTCCAGTTGAGGCAGAACAGCATGGCAAAAGAGTGTGACAGAGGGAGGCATGATAATCAGAGAGCAGAGAGAGAGATTTCACTTGTCAGATACAAATATATACCCCCCAGCCACGCCCCCAATGAATCACTTCCTCTAGCCACACATCCCTGCCTCCAGTTACTGCTCAGTTAATTCCATCAGGCATTAAATCACTGATTGGGTTAAGAGTCTTACAACCCCAATCATTTCTCCTCTGAACCTTCTTGCATTGTCTCACATGTGAGCTTTTGGGGAACACCTCACATCTAACCATAACATTAGGTGTTAATTAGAAACCCCACTTTATTTTTCCTGTAGTTCTTATCATTATATAGCATAGTATTTTTTATTTATTTCTGACTTCCCCCCAAATTGAGGTCCATAAAAGTAGGGATTTTTTTCTTTTATTTAATTGCCCATTTTCCACACAAAATACTGTTGGATACACAAATAAGCACTTACTATATATGTTCAAAGACTATGTGAAGGAATGTTGTGAAGACATGAGAAGATGACCTTATATTCTATCTAGAATGTAATGGAATAATAACCTGGAGATTATTTCTTAAAAGGAGGAAAAACAGGGCAACTGTCCTTTTGAGAATCTAAGCTTAGTTATTAAAACCATGTGTTATTCACATTGTAAGAGATAAATTCAAAGATAAAACATAGTAGACTTCAGGAATAAAATAAAGGATAAGTTAAAATTATATATGACAAAACTTACTTTATGAATCAATGAGAAAATAACTTTCTGTCAAATAAATGGCATCTATCTGTTAGATAAATGGGGTTTCCAGCCAAGAACACTTCTAAAAATAACTGGAAACATCATTTGTTGAGTTCTTACAGTGGGCCAGTCAGTGTGCTTCACTCAGCCATCTCAACAACCACGGGAACTGGGTACGAGAGTCCTCCATTCCAATTTACAAGTACGAAAATAACAGTATAGAAAGATTAGGCTCAAAGGCACAGAGACAACAATACACTGAACCAAGATTTGAACCAAAGTGTGTCTCAATCCAGAGCCAGTACTTTCAACTTCCAACCCACAGTGTGGTTTGGGTAACAAGATTTTTTTGAATCCCTGACTCTTTCTTTACAAGGAGAAAGGGAGAGAGAGGAAGGTAGGGTGGGAGGATAAAGAAAGGGAGAGATAAGGTTAGGAAATATCTTTAGGGAATATCTAAAACAAAGTAATTGAATATTTAGGATAAAGTTTTAACAATACTTAGTATATAAAGGCCTTTCTAATTATTATATGTTAACCAAAAATTATGAAGAGTGATTGACTCAACTTCCCCAAAAAAAGCATTTATTAAAAAATGAATACCTAGAAGATATATAGCAAACACTTATTTTCCCTAATATGTAAAAAAAGAGCTCTCCCAAATCAATTGGCAGAGGATATACAAAGCCAATGCAAAAATAAGCAAAGATTGGAACAAAAATTCATGAAAGAAGAAAAAACATTTTCTAATAAATGCATGCAAGTACAATCAATTTTTTTGCACCAAAGAAATGAGAAACAAACCAATAATATATTTACTTTGTATATTGGCAAATACCAAAATGAATTAAAGTACATAGTTTTGTTGAGAATGTGTGTTTGTAAGAATACAAATTGGACACAGCACAGACTGGTGATGATTACCAAGCTTTGAAATGTCTGTTCTCTTTGATTCAGCAAATTTCATTGGCCTCAGCAAGGTTATAACTCAGCACACAAATTTCATATAATGGTATTCATTGGAATGTTGCTTAAGTAGTAAAAAATCTGAAACAATTTAATTTCCATGAACAAGGACATGGCTAATTAAATAAAGGCATATCAATACCATCGATTATTCATTCTCTAAAAATATGACATCTTTCTTCATTGATATGGAAAATATCATTTTTTAAGAGAAAAATAGAAAGTAAAGCCACACATGCACCTAAAGTCCCAACTACTCAATAGGTTTAGGCAGGAGCATTGCTTGGGTCCATAAATTTGGGGCCCATCCGGGCAACTTATCAAGACTCTGCCTTAAAGAAAAACAAAAAGTAGATGAGTAACTATTCATCTAAAGTTAATAGTGGTGCCACTGAGTTTAGGAAATTTGGATAACGATATTGTGTTTTATACTTTTCTCCATCAATCGAATTTCTATATTAATAATGATGCATGATTTAAATCACAATTTGAGAAAAAATGTAAAAGAATTTAGAGGAAGTATAGTTTTATTCGTGTGCTCTCTTTTGCTAAATGGGAGTTAATACACATGCACACACTCCTTAATCTAAGAGAATCGAAATATTACAGTCCTATCATAAGCATTCCTAACAATAAGAAATGTGCAGTATGATTAGTTTTCATCAACAATCAGTTAATTCTAAGCCAAATAAATTCCTGTGCTAAGAAATAGCAATAAAATTTTTAGCCATATCACCAAACTTGGTCAGAATACTGAGTGTTCTGTGATGGTTAAAGAAAGATCTTTTTGTTGTTCCGTAAATCAAGTTCATTGGACTTAAGGCATGCCTTTTACCTTTCCTTTGACCCTCTTTACAAAAGTGCTTACTGTGTTTATTTAAAAGTAATTAAATCTAACAATCCAGTATATACAATTTAAACTTGCGTATTTTTAAAACATTGGTAAGAATTTATATATTTTTAAAAATGTGAATCAAAGAGTTACACTCTAACTGCTACATGGTTTATTAAATAAAACAAGCTTCAAGTCCTTTTATATTCTGGTATTTTCTCTGACCAGAGTTACAGTCCAAAGCATCCTTAGGACAGTAGCTTAAACTCCACATCATTTTCGTGAGTAAAATTAATCTCATCCAATTTAACAAGATTGTGGATGTTTATAATAATTAGTTGTAAATCAATTTAAGTCATTCTGTTATACATGGATCACATAGCAGATATTATAGCGACCGAGTGTTTTCCCATATCGAATAACCAGCAGAATTAAAGTGTTGCCCCATGAGAAACAGACCAAATTTAGTGTGAAATTGAACAGAACAGTCATGAACACTAGTTGAGTTTAGCATTGTGATGCTATTGTTCACCATGACAGAAGGCGTCAGAAAGAGCCTTTTTCCTTTCCAAAATTGTTGAACTCCCACCAACAATTGAAGTAAATAAGTTTTAAACATATGTAAATGAGGATACCCTTGGTACCAGGAAATCACAAAAATGTCCACTTAATTAACAAGTCTTTAGAAAGATGTGCTTCAGCAGTATATCAACACTTGATAAACACAGTTATCAGTACTGTCTGGAGTGAATTAAAATGAGTTACTAAAACTCTCTATATTACACTTTTTTTCCTCTAATAAAAGATAGATGTTTTCTAAAATTTCCCCTCAATGATCCCTTTTTTATCATAAATCATTAAACTTGAAAGATCACCAGCTTATTTTAACATCCATTTTTACTTGATAATTAGAGAAAAGAAGCAAGGAAAGAACAGAAGGGAGAGGGGAAGTAAGGAAAAGAATAATCAAAGAAAGAAGAAGATCATGCTGAAGTCATTTATATCACTTCATTTGAGAGAGAGAAGAATGCCTTGGGTCATTATATTTTAATAGTCACATCATTAAAAGTTTGGAAATCTGCCTCTGTATCATTAAGAAATTTTAACAATTTTGAAATAATTAACACTACATAATCTTGAAACAGTGATACTGACATTAAATCCATGTCCTTTAGGTTTAGCTTAAAATTAAAGAAAATCCTTTGCTTTTTAAACTTGCTATCTTTATCTTCTATTTTTTATAAAAAGATGTGAAAATTTATCTGAGTTCTGACATACACAAATGCCTGGAATTCCTTCTGTTTCTTAGTATGCATCCTTTGCTTAAACTGATTATACTTCTCAATGAAAATCACTACAATAATGAAATAGAATTGCTCTTATAATGTCTGATCATGTTACCAAAACCTATAGCCATTATTAAAGGTACACATCCAAGTTTTAATAATTTTAGTGAATTACTCAGTATATTCATTTTTAAAATTTTGCTGACCTGTTGGAAGTACACAAGAACATCAGTTCCCAAATTTTTATTATGAAAAATAAAGGAAGAAAAATCTCATGAAGGAGTCCTTTTACTATTAATTACAAAACATAATTAATTGTTGCCTAAGGAAAAATTCATTCTTCAACATGTTGTTATATAAAATTGAAGACACACAAACACACACACACATTTATATTTATCAAGGACTGCTTCTTTCCACATAAAGACATATATTAGAAAGGAGGAGAGAAAAACTTGATTCTTGGAAATGAGTGTTCAACACCTTGTTTCTTGCTATCCTTAGGAAAATGTCACTGAATTTCCTAATGACTGCCCTCTAGTGGAGACAGACAAAGCTTTGAAGCTGTGTAAGGAAGTTACTTCCATCAGCCTCTCTGCAGCTTCTTTTCTGAAGAATTCTTATAGATAACATGGTATGCCCTGTACAAATTTGTGAAGCTTTTAATAGAAGATCAAATTAGCCCATTTCTTGTAATATAGTAAAACTGTTAAATTTGTACTCTAGCAATAATCAGCTGCTCCTGATAGAGTTGTACTTTCACAATGCAACTGTTTTAATTTGAAAACATCAGGGCTTCTATATACACAATGTAATTTTTTTAACATATTAGTCATGAAAAGACCATTAAAGCTCTTGAAACTCTGAAGAGCTATTATAAAACTGCTGCCTGAAAGGTCCACTTAAACACATTTCAAGTTTACCTATTATGTTGAGAGAGTAAGCCATAATCACTCAACTTCTTTTTAGCATAATGTGTTCTGTATTAATCTATTTGTGTTTTTGCCTTTCATCTAAAAATAAATTTAATAATATTTATTCCTTGCATATATATACATATATATATGCAAGTGTTTTGAGAAATGTTTATACTCTGCAGTAGGAAATCCTGTTAGATTGAGGCAGCAATAGACTATTTACAAACTCTCAATAGCCACATTGTCCCTTCACAGAGTACTTGAAAAATTCAGCAAACAATGCCACTAAATTTCACTATTTGGATCCAAAGGACATATTAACTTTCTTTTAGATATTTTGGCTCTTTCTAGTGGAAAAAATTTGAGGAGTTTAATTTTCACAGTGATATGCACTGAAAGAAAATGCCATGAAGACTTCATTTAAGTTGAATAAAAATTTTATAATATGCAAAACTCTCATGTGGCCTCCATACAATCTGGTTGCACTCATTAGTATTACTACCTTTAATTCATGGTGACTTAGGAGCTTTAGAAAGATTTCTTTGGGTGTAAAATCATTGTCCTTTGTGCCTTGATAAAATTCCACATAATAACTTACACAAAAGTAAATCCATTTGCTCATTACCTAATTGTGAGCTACTAAAAGACTACAAAGGTCTTCTATTGATCTTTCAGTCCCCAAATCTAGCACATTAGCTGGCCAATAATATGCTATTGATAATATTAATAACCTCAATATTATCAGTAGAATGTTACATTTGCACAATGACTACATTAATATAGAAATTATGAAAGTTTTCTTTTTATACCATTAGTTAAAATTACAGGCATAATTTTGTTATAGAGAACCTATATCATGTTCCATTAACTAATCAATTTTGTGAAACACGGAAATAAAATTATTTTCTGAGGCTAAACTACCTAAGGTCTCAATTTTTCTTTATACACAATTCCTTATATGCATTTGGATAAGCATATTTTCTTTTGTCTTCTTACATTGAATAATAATTATTGTCTGCTGATTTCTAGCTATAAAAGCAAAACTCCCATCATCCTCTAAATCTACAAAAGGCTGCAATATATTTTTTTAGTGCTAGTGGCACAACATGGCAATGACAGGCCCTCAGAAGCCCCGTTCTCTCTTATTTAATGCAGTCTAATGTCAGGGAAAATGCCTCCCTATCCTCTTTTACTCTCCTGACAAAAAATTGTTTCTATACTGCCAAATCTTGCCCATCTCTCCTTTAAACCGAATTTTATATCAGGTCTCTTGCACAAAACCATGTGAAACTAACACTTAACTATGCCCACACAACATAAATTAAGATACCTTACAATGATAATATTAGGGTAAATATCTTCAACGGAAATGTTCAGAATCACAGAAGTTAGATAAGTAAAGCAATCATTTAACTCTAAGCACCTCAAATTATATCAATGGTTTATGTGTTCACCTTGTTTAAATATGCAACTACTAGGATATTGTATTTGGAAGGTTTTATTAAATTACTAGCATTTATGCTTTTGCTGATACATTATCATTGAAAATCTCTCAAGGGATACATATCTAAAACAATATCTCTTGGCTCCTAGTTAAAAAAAAACAATATTTCTATGTTGAAATTTAAAATATTGGCAACTGATACTACATGCTATAAATAAACATTTGTTACAGAGCATAATTTTATTGAATTTAAATTAATTTACAATGTTTACCATGTTCAATGTTGACCTTTTCTTTTATGAAAACAGTAAAGTAATAAATATGCCCATTTCCTATATCATCTCGGCAGGAGTAAAAGTTTCTTAGACATTTTTTTTCTTTTTTTTTTTTCCAGTAGTAAGAATTGAACCCAGCTGTACTCTGCCATTGAGCTTTATCTTCTGTCCTTTCTTTGTTTTTTTTTTTTTTTTTTTTTGAGACTATCTTGCCCAGTTGCCCATGCGGACCTCAAACTTCAGGTTCCTCCTGACTCAGCCTCTCTAGTAGTTGGGACACCAGTGTGAACCACCACTCCTAGCTCTTAGAACTTTCTAACTAAAATCACAATTGCTAACTTGTACTCAGTATTGCTCTATGCAGGACACTGTCTTGGAAACTTGATATTAGTTTTCTTATTCAAAAAGTCTGATGAAGTGGGCAAGAATGTGGACTCTGAAATGCAAATTCCTAGGCAGGCTCATAATATAATTCTGAGCCAGTTTAACAACTATGTGACTCTGGAACCATTACTTAATACAACTAAATGATAATAATAGGCCCTACTTCATAAATTTATTGTGAAAATACATGAAAAGTGCTTTTTCAAATTCCTAACACTCAGAAAATTTTAGCTAGTGTTAACCTTCACAATAATATGATGTTTCATTATTCTTATTTTACCGATGAGGAAACAAAAAAAGTTAAAGAACTTGCCCATTGTCACACAATAATAAATAAATGACAGTCATAATATAAATCCAGCATTTATGATTTCAGACTATAAACTAAGCTACTTCATAATAATCTACAAATGTTTAAATTGTTAAATTTGGCTTTTAGAGTCTGCCAATGCAATCAAATAAATAGTGGTTTAAAGCCTAAGACTTCAAAGTGAAAAATGCTGGAATTCTTTAGGCTGCTGTTGAAATTAGTATAAACTGAGAAACAATTTATGGCAACAAAATACTCTTCTGTTGAGACAAAACACATTCCCAGAGTTCAGCAAAGGGCCAGAACTGAAAATCCCTTCAATGAAAATCTTCACTTAGATTCTCTCCAAAGACAGCTACAAGAAATCTGTGTGAGAGAATTTTCCTTCACCACGAAATTGGGTGAAACTTGTAAATGAAAGTGTCCTTCATTTGCACAGTTGAGTTCTCTTCTGTTATTGGAGCTTCCCTTACCACCTAGTGGCCTACATAGAAGAAATCAGAGCATTGAGGTTAACTTGGATTTTCTACAGTTCTTACTGTTCCCTGGTGAGAATATTTTCAGATTAAGAATGAAATTTACTGCTGGCTTATATATACAACTAAAAAGATCATGGTTGGATATGTATTTTTGTTATTCTTTCAGACATAAACTATTCTTTGGCCAGATCATATTCAACTCCCAAATAGGAAAAAATGGTAATCTATATTTAGATAAATGTAGAACATACCATCAGGTAGGCATAAAAACCTATCTTCTCACTTGCATCATTTCTATTTCTTGCTAAAGAGTTGAATATCTTAAACTTATTTTTTTCTCTCTTGTCCATTACCTACTTTTCTTGTTCACTGTTTGCAAATAAATATTTTTAAACAGCAAGAGTAAAGTAAAGGCATTTCCCCAGGTAATATATACAGTATTCCTGAAGGCCTCATTAGAAGTCAACTAACAGAAAAATTCATTATAGGAGATAAAGGAGGTTTCATTCCCAGACAGCGAAAGTAAGTTCATCCGACCTCTCTCCCCAACACAAAAGTCAGTATGTGATAAGTCAGGAGGTCCGCAATGGGTAGGTGTTGAGGAGGAGTCTGAGGGTAGCAGTGAGACCCTGGGGGAACCAAGGAACAGGCAAGAAGACAGCTACCTGGAATTTCTACCCTGTGTGAGCTGGGATTGGGGATTTAGAGTACATTGTGAGGCTCAGGACCTTTCGTCTTTTATCTACTATAAACATTTATCTACTTCTGACTTTATGAATCCAAAACTTGCATAGATGTTTAATTTCTTCATTTTAAGAAAACCTGATTTACTTGGTGATTATCATATATATGGAACTTATAATGTACTCAGTGATATGAGATTTACGGTTATTTGGCAAATAAAAACACATCATCATTTCTTCACTCTTAAGATTTCTATCTTGTACTGATATATATGTAACATTTGCCTAAAATTTACTAAATACAATACATGTATAAATATAGACAATATGTGACATTTCTGGATCATAAAATTACTATACACTGATCAATCTGCTAACATAAATTTAGTCAAGATGGAATTGGGAATGTTGCTTAAATAGTTATAATAATTAGTTCTCCTAGCCATAGAATTTCTTTATACCATCTTCGATAGATTTACTTGAATGAGATAAATCATTTTCTAAAAGTTTGAATAATATCTTAAATATAATTACTTAAAGACCTTTGAATTTTAAAAGGACACATGGAGGCTAGACGTCTCCATAAAGTTTTCTTTGGTATACTCACCGAGTCATAGGAGAAAATGTTGCCCTTTCACCCAAACATCTCATTTACAAAAATGATAGTAATGGACCCTTAAAAATAGTTTTAAGTAAATAATCAACATAGGCAATTGACAATGTCATAGTTTTTCATAGACCTGTATAATTCAATCCTCTTTTTTTAAATTTTAAGTATCACAAATATTCTTGAGGTTACATCAAATTTTCCCATTCTTTCCCAACTTGTCGGAGAAGCTATCCTTTCCATACTATCACAAAAGCTAGATTCCTATGAAATGAGCCAAAGAATTAGATCCTTCATCAAGGCATGACATGAAACTTGAGCCAAGCATTTTGCACAAACAGCTCAAGGTCCCCTTTGTGTTTGTTAGCACCACTGTGTCAGCTTTCTTGTGTTGGCAGCTTGGGGCTTTTCCGAGGAAAGCCCCAAAGAAAGTTGTTACCAGCATATATTCTACAGTTCACAGACTCTCAAAAAGGACACATTAAAACAGTTAGAATCCCCAGGGCAAGTGGGGAGATTAAGTAGCCTTCTCCCTCAACAGAAGCCCCAAACGGACAAAGGTTGGTATTGTGTATTCAGTACACTATCTCCTTCCAGAACTGAACTTTACTATTGTGCTCAAAGACTCGAGTTTACAAAGTGTTTGGGGGGCTTTGCATAACGCTTCACTGGCACCCCCATTGACAGCCATCTGAGTGTGGGAATTTTGTAAAAAGACATGATGCCCACCAAATGATTGACCTATTATACTAAGGCAATGGCAGCATCTTAGCATAGAGGACGAGGGCTGCAGAAGTTTGCACCAATTATCTATAGCAGCCCCCTTTTCCACAAGAATATAAATTAAGGGTTAAAAAAAAAAAACCTATCAGATAAAAATGTGAACATTAAACGTGCAGAGTAATATGTTTCCTTTTATGGAAATTTTCAGTGGTCCTTGTTTTGGAATGTTTTTACATAAGATTAAGTATGTCTCTTCAACTCTTAAGTTTAGATACATGCAATAAATTATGGCCCCTGATTTAATTCACTGTATCAGAAAGTCCCTTTCTTTGGAGGTGGTACGATAAAATACATCCCAAGGCAAATTGCCAGTTCATGGTCAATACTTGAGGAAAGGTTAAGAAAAAATTGAATACTTAAACAAATATAGAACCTTAATTGCTCTAACCAACTGGGAAGAAATAGTGCTTATTTTGGTCACAGAATGTTTCACCGAAACCTTTTTAATACACTATTTTGAAAACATGAAGCCTGTGTGAATTTATGCAGCCATGACCTTTCCTAAAGTTTACACATTACTTACTCATTTCATTGAAGGATCAAACATGTTTTGATAGGCATTAATAGTAATAATACTTTATGCAAATGTTTTTCATACATCTTGTCCACTTTTATACATTTTTCATGCTTAAACATTAATTTAAACTGATGTAATTTAAGACCATGTTTTACATGTTGAGAAAACAGAAGCTGAAAACTTGTCTACATTTTTTAATTGAAAATATATAATTCTGTTTAGATTGTATAGAATGTAAACTTTATGCAAATTATGAACATGTAGTGAAATGCCTTTTTTTGTTAATGACCAGAAACAATTCTATGGAAAACTTGAAGAGATAGTTCTCAATTTCTCATTACTGAGTAGTGAACTACTAAACTATAAGTAAAAGAATAGTATTAAAGTAACTTGACTGAAAATTAATATCAGGGAATGTAAAGCTCTTTTTGACAATAACTCTTCCTTACAAATGATAATTTGCATGATGGTTTTAATAATATAAAGTGTATCAACAATTAATAACATTATCAATTTTTAAATATGCACTTAGGAACACTTTATGAGCATATCACTGCATCATCTTACTTACATTCTTGTTCCAATTTTCTATAATACACATATATTTTTGAAACATAAATACCATGTGAAACATGTGTACCATATATAAGTTTTGAGACATACATACCATTCATAATCATCACAATATGAAGCTTTCATGCACAGTATTTTTTCCATACAGAAATCTGAAGTTGTACAAGTTTTATGTGATCATTTTGGATTTAATAATGAACTGTTAGCAATTTGGATCATCTTGGAAACAGAATAAGTACACTGGTGCTTTCGAAAATTGACTATAACTTTTACCTATATAAATTTCTGCCCAAAGTTGCATAAAGATTTTAAGGCACTGTGGATTTTCTTTCTAAGATCAGTCACTAAATTTAGGCTTAATTTTAATGGTGATGTCTAATTTTACATCAGATAATTATTATAGTGTGTATATGTATGAATATGCAATAATGAATCCTATTATTATGTACAATTATAATACACTGAGAAGAAGAAAAAACTCTCAAAAAACAATTAAGCAGATATTGAACACATTTCATAAAAGCATGCAACTCTTCCACAGAATTATTAATGACAGTTGTTCATTTTTTCCCACTGTAGAAAGAACAACATCGGTGCTTTTTCAATAAGAAGAGTGAAGTAGTCTCTCAGGCCACCTCTTTTAACTATTTTTAACCTACTCAATATTTTTGGAAGGCTTATGAAGTAGCTTTGAGTTTTCAAACATCATCCCCTTAAAAATATTGCTGAAATAGGTGATTCTTATTTAAAATTCAACAGTTTTCATGTGTCTATGTTGTCTTTTCAGATAATTATTTTTATTGTTTAATCTTTAAGTTCTAGGACGTAGGTTTGGGGATTATCATGAGTAATCCTTTAAAAGAAATTGTGGTTTTAAAATATATTGAAAGATCCACATATTTTTAGCAACTTAGTTTTATTCTATGCTTCAGTATTGTGATATCTGACAAGAGTTTGCTATCAAATATCTTCAGCTCAAATGTTCTTTTCCCATGCTGTCTACTAAATGTTAGTTAATTGTATACAGAGTCACCAACTTGTATAATAATGAAAGTACATAATTTTATTAAGGGTATAAATATATAAATTTATATAAACAGGATTTCTAATATTATTTCTAGCTTAAAGAGTCTGCACCTGGATGACTATACAATTCAATATAATAAAATCATGTAAGAAAAAAATATGTCAGTGGGTGAGAGATATGAATTAGGGACCAAATCACCTGAATTGTAGGTCTAGTTATGTTATGCATTAAATGGTTGATCTTGCTTCTAATTTCACTGATTCTTAGCTTCCTTTCTATAAGATAATGAATTAGCATTGCTCTTAGAATTAAAGATGATGACACATGGCTTTATAAATTGTCTAACATAAGTTTTACAGTGTGCACTATTATTTTTATTCAAAGTGACATTTTAACATGGTGTTTTTCTCTCCTGAGTGTTCAATGTTTCTTAATGCATTATTCCAAGAGTTCCAAGCTATTACATCTGGGAACTTTGGCAGTACTAGAGCATACAGGGACATCCCATCACCCTCTGTTGGTAGCAATGTATAAATTTCTTACGCAACTCTACAGCTTTTGCTCCTAATTATTTAAAAATATGAAAGTTTTGAAATTCAGCCACTGAAGTCCCCAGAATGTCCAGGTCAACAACAAATGCCTGTGGTATATTTTACCTCTATTTCATGGACAGTGTACATTGTAGCCACTAGAGGGTACCACCTACATATATTAAACAGTACCACCTTCCATCCAAAAATAGTTCTTTTAACTGTCAGTAGTCCTTCAATTCTTTAATCTCATTCACTTGCATCTAGAATCAAAACTTTAAAATTTGAAATTGACATTGAGTTGATATGCTTAGATAAAATGTTTATCACAAGTATATAACACAAGCTAATAATGATAGAAAATTCACATTTCTTTCATTTTAGTCCCATTTTGTGATTTCAGAAATCACATGTATATGTGTGTGCATGTGTATGTATATGTCAGAGATAGTCTTCTTCAGTATCATTAATTACAGAAATCACAGACTCACCCATGTACTGTGATCCAGTATTTAGTGTAAATTCATTACTAATAGTGATAAACATTTATTGAACGCTTACTACTTGTCATACACTGAGCTAAAAGAATCTAGTCCTTCTCATGAACTTATTACATAATCTTACGAGGTCTGTACTTAGAGAAAAAATAACTGCACAAGGTAACAGAGACTTTAGGACCATGGAAGAAGTTTAGGCATTCAGCATTTAACACCCCTTTTCAACTAAATTCCACCTTTGAAATGAAAGTCTATTGAAAGCATTACCAATAAAATAAACCTATTGTCTTTTTGTCCTGTAATTGGGGTACACCTTGTATTCAAGTTGACTGATCACTTATATTAGTTGAATTATTCTTTGCTTGACAACATAGTAATGAATTCAAAAATCCATTTACAAAATAGAAATGACAAAAATATGCACATTTTAATTACTAAAATTGTCTTTTCTTGACATATAATACTATACATATTACTAGTAATGAAGTATACATATATCATTCTATGTATCTATATACACATTTATATAAATATGCAAGTATTTGTATACATGTAAACTTTTTCACTAAATTATCATATGACAATTAATCCTTCACGATTTTATTTTGTTTTGATTTTTTTCCATTTTCTTATAGCTCTTGGGATCCTGGCTTTGGAAGAATATTAAAAATCAACTAGTCACAGAAATAGACAGTAGACCTGAGGGTACAGGGGAGGAAGGAGAATGGGGAGATATTTCTCAAAGGGTACAAACTTTCAGTTACAAGATGGACAAGTTCTAAGGGTCATATGCAGCATGGGTGGTGATGACTGTGTTAATTGGATTGTGGTAATCATTACACAATGTATACATATGTCAAGTCGTCACATCATATATCTTGAATATATCCAATTGTTGTCAATTAAATATTTTTAAATGAATAATGGAAGCATGAAAACAAAAGAAAACTTCATTACATGCATTACAATTTGGTCACCACATACGTTCTTGGTTTAAATAATATAAAAATAGTTGTTTAAATCCATCTTTTGAAACACACTATATAACACTTGAGTTCTCCTCCATAGTACAGAGCTAATAAAAGTCCTCCAACTTCTGCTCAAAGGCCTTTCAACAGAAATTACTCACTCACGCTTTCTTACTTGCAGCCTGTTCTAGATCAGAGACGCCTAAGTGTTTGGATGTTCTTTCATGTGTTTCAAAAACTCTTCCTCAATAGAGAATCTACCATTTTATACTTATTTGTTCATCCAGTAAAAAATATACTGTCAGCAAGTTCCCTCTGCAGTATATCCCATACATAGTTCTGCTTCCACTCTTTCAACAAATGCCCTGGCCTACTACGAAAGAATATGGAAATAAGTATCACATTATATTTCAGATGTTCCATGAATGTAATTGCCCCTTATATATATGTAATTTACCAACTTATGCTATTTTTACTATAAATTCAAGTTTCCTATTCTAATTTAATTAGTAAACACACTACTGAACTTGATATTCATGTGGAAGTATTTCACTTATTAATGTAAAAACCTCTTTTTTACTATTATAAGAAAAAATAGTTTCATTTAGTGGTGGCTCATTAAATCATATATACTAGAAATAAGTAATTTAAATAATAAATGTAAACTAGATATATTGTAAAACATGCATACAAATGATCATCTATTTGTTTTACTTTATTAACATTTACATAATCCCTGCACAATTATAAATTCTTTATAAACAGAAACTCATTTATTAATAGGTGTTATTATCCAATTTTTACAGATAGAAAACTCAGGCAGAAAAGGTTAACTTACTTGCTCACGTTCATATAGCCAGTAAGTGGCGGCACTGACCCCCAACCACCCAATTCCAAAGTTCTAGTTCACTACTTATAGAGTAGATTGTCTCCTGTTAGACATAAATCACTAAACAAATATTTCTTATGATGTCAAATCTTCCAAATCTCCCTTTCTATTTCTCTTATTTTGAAGTCACTTGTTTTATACTATAGGAAAATCAGAGAAATAGAACAGCTATTGCCTTATTCTAGTACAATGCCTGATGAGAACAAAGCATGAAAACGTGGAGTTAAAGCCACCAATTCTTTGAATACATTTTTCGATAACCTGAGAAATTCTTTGGATATTTTCTTGGACTCTGAAATTGTCCATTTCTGGTTAATCCAAAGTGTCTTTTAACTATAGTGCCTATTTCTCCCTGTGCAACCTGTCTACTCCCACCCAAATCACTACACATTTCTGCCTCTTGTTGCCACTCAAAAATCTATGTCAAGTATAATATGACCCACGTATCTCATCCTGCTCTAAAATGGTATCTGAGTATGCCTACGTTTTTCCCACTTGAGTGATTTTAAGTATGCAAACTAAGTAGAAAATATGTATTTTATGACTACTTGTAATTATTTTGCCCTGACCTCTTCCTGTAATACAATAAAACTGATTTGAAAAACATGAATAAAGACCCAAATTTGCAGAATCAGGAATGATTATTTTCTTTCAAATTTATACTTACTTATGAAGCCATGTGCTGATATCAGTATTCTGAAGGATAGCAAACCTCAGCTAGCCCTTGAAACATTCTTAGTTCACTTCTCCACCATCGTTAAGTTTTTACTGCATAAATATTTGACAGGGTATGATGTTGATTTTCAGTGTGAAGATATCACCAAATGCAAAGTTGACAGAATACCTCATCGAAATCCCTTTTAAAAAATGGTGAGGAAGCATATCAATGTTGAGGAACTTCTTCCTCAGCTATCAGCAAGCTTTTAAAATGTTAGGACAATTTCCAATGGTTTCATCTATGTTAACATCTTCTACATTGTGTTGGAAGAAGAAAATTCATAGCTAACTTTATTCTATTTTATCATATACATTTTTACTTTTAACATAATTTACTATAAAATAGAAAATTGAATGTCTTTGGAATAGATTTTGTTGCATTTTTATATTGAAAAAATGTATTTGGACTATACTCCTGCAGTATTTAGAAGGTAATTAGTAAATAACAAAAGCACTCATTTTTTGTCAAAGTTAGCTTATGATAAAACTTATGTTTTTTTTTTTGTTTGTTTGGTTTGTTTTCTTTTGTTTTTGTGATGCTGGGGATTGAACCCAGTATCCCCAGCCCTAAAACTTGTGTTTTGAACCTGATAAACCACTTTTAATTTATTTTGTTCAACTCTCTTCACTAAAAAGAACATTCATGTATATAAAATCACCTTGTCTAATTACCTCTAATTTTTCTTGATCAATATCAGTGCCAATAGCCTGGACACTTTGTAACAGAAGTAAAGATGTTGGATAGGCAAAGCCATGGAGAGCCCCCTCTCCTCCAAGGCACTTGGTTTCAAAGTTATTCAAGGCTTGAGAAAAAGAAAAAAAAAGTAGGACCTTTTATTATTTCTAAATCTGATATAGGTCTTAAAAATAGAGTTCTGTGTTTTTTTTTTTTTTCCTATTCTAAAAGATAAAAATGGACACAATCAATTAAAGAACAATGAGCCTATATTTGAAGAGTAATTGTGAAAGAAGGACATCTGTGGGTTATCATCAGAAGCATTTTCACAGAAGCCTTTTATATGTATTTCAGGGAAGAGAAATATTAACATTAGCCTTATGTTTATTGTTCCCATATATCCGGCATCCTGCTATAGAAAAGAAAGCTGGATGACGAAATGGCACTTGCAGCAGATCGTTGTTGAGTTTAATCAGGCACGAACCAGGGACAAACCTATTGTCACATTATCTATCTTTCTGTTACTTTGGGATGATCTACCTTAGCGAAGCATTAAAAAGCACAAATGTGCTCAGACAGGGTCAGACTCCATAAAGCAAACTATGTTTTTGAATGCTGAGAACTATGCTCTTTGTTCTTTCTCTCTTTTATGGTGCTCTCCAGAGACTGGTCACATGAACTGAGATTGTATATTTTTTTAAAAATCTATGTTCTGCCTGAATATTGATTACATTCTTTCAGTAATGTCAGTAATCTCACCCGGTATCAAAGTTTGCATGATAGTTGAAAGGCTCCCCATAGCACTGTCCTAAGGAATAGGCACTGTCTCCAGATAATTGGGAAATATAACTGTAGAGGTCTGAGACTGGGGTTTTATGATTTCATTCATTATTATTCTTGATGGCTCACATAGCCATTTAGAGCTCTCCAACAGATCTGAGTCTTAGTAACACTTCTATCACCAGTATCTATAAAAACTATGGCCTTATGCAACTAAGAAATTAAAATCTAGCTAAGATATAAAAGCTAAGAAAATTAAATGTATATTATTCTCTAATAACATGGATTTCTATAACTTTGCTTTTAATCAAATGGTATAACGCTGAAAACATAAACATTAGTAGGCTAAAACCAATTGAGTTCTTTCCTCTTTAAACATATAAAACTGGTAATCAGACTACTTGTTTAGAATTTAAATGCTATCACGCTGTGCAGTTGGCCCGATGCCATTATTCAGATGAGAATGGTAGCAACATTCCAGGTTCATTATTTTATCAGTTTTTCATAGGGTTGGCAATAATCTAATCACTTGATAAGCATTCAGTTTTCATTACAATTCCTTATCTCTCCATAGGAATTCATCATACTTGATTGTAGTACATAGGTATTTACTGAGTTAACAAATACATCTAGCAATACCCAAGGCAGATTTAGACAAATTCTATTATATTTCATTTGAATGTATGTATAACATCATGTGTTGCAATAATTATAATTTCATGTTTTCATAGGAGATAATGTAAAAACAAGTAAAGGTTAGCAATGCAATTCAGTTAAAATATAGATGGTTATATTTATAACAATATTTATTAACTCTTGCACTTCTAAGGAACTGATTTCAAATGGATGACAGTACATTAAAATTTTATCATGTGGCCTAAGCCAATAATAATTGGCAACACTGAGCTGTGAAGAATGTTTCACATCCACATCCCAAAACTTTAACTATTTACAGGAGCCAGGCAGAAATATGACTAAATGAGACTGACAAAGTGTAAAACACACAGAGGTGGTGGACACTGACAAACCTTCTAGAACATATACCATCAAGGTAGAGCAAGGTAAGCTGCAAGTTGGTTTTAAGCAATGCTCAAAAGCAAGAAATGGAGGACTATTGTTGCCATAATATTTTTTTCATAGGCACATCCCCCAAATAATGTATATTAATATTTCTAATGCATTGACCTCTAAATGTTGGCAACAAATTTCATGCTACTTTTAAAATTGTGAGTGCCAAACTAACGTAGATGTTGGCTGACTTCTTCCCTTGGTCAATAAGTTAAACCTCTGCATGAGCTTATCTGAGGCACATCTCACATGAGCAATTCAGAGTATCAGAGTAAGAACTTACTAACTCTGTAGATCCCAAAAGTTCTACTAAAATCCTGAAAGCAGGAAATAATTAAAATCTGACTATGTCAAAAGAAACATATTCAGAATATTGCTGAAAGAAGTTTATATTAATAAGAATAACTAATTTAAAAAGTTTATATCTTTTAAGTTTCACACAGCCTTCATGAAGATGTCTTTGGAGAAAAATCCTTCTGAGATTTTAGGTTACTGTGGAGAGATAAGGAACAACATTAGTAAAATATGAAGCCTGCAAAACATAGAACACTTTTTTCAGAACAGAAGGTAGCTCCAAATATAATTTAGCCAACTTATTTATTTAAGGAATAGGTGACTACCCATGTATCCTCTCATCAAACATATATCAAAAACATCCTACTATGCACGAAAATCTGCAGCTGAGAATACATGAGAATACAATGTTAAACAGTCATAGAATGTGTGTGTGTGTGTGTGTGTGTGTGTGTGTGTGTGTGTGTGAGAGAGAGAGAGAGAGAGAGAGAGAGAGAGAGAAAGAGCTCAAGTTTTTAATACACGGTTAATACATGGGATAGGAATAACAAGCTGAGGAACTGCCATAAAATCATTAAAATTAAAAATTAAACCTCAGCAGGGAAATTCCCCTAATTAAAGATCTATAAGATACCTTTTGAAAAGAATTTGCCCTGTAAAGTACACAAATAACACAAGAAAATTAAAAATTATGAGATCATCTGAGGTCATGAAAAAACAGAACACCTCTACAACTAAAGTTATTGGAGCAATCTGGAGGAGATGATGAGTCTATCTATTGTTGTCATAGAGATTAAATGAAAAAAAAAAATTGGGAGATTTTTAGAAACTATGTAGAAATATGAATATTAAAGAATAAAACCAAACTGATAAATTAGGGAGGATTCAAGGTGAATAAGTATACTTTTTAAAAACCAAATCAAGACAAATATAGTAAAATTAAAACTTTATGAATAGACTAAAGAGCAGATTAGAAATAACTGAAAATGTAAATTAAAATTAGTAAATTCACAAGATCTACTGTACAGCATGGTGACTATAGTTAATATTAACCTTTTGTATACTTGAAAATTGCTAAGAGAGTAGATCAAAGTATGATAAGTAACAAATACATTAACTGGATTTAACCATCTCATTTCAAAATATTACATTGCATAGTATAAATAAGCAATTTTTATTTGTCAGCTATATGTTCATAAATAAATACATGTTAAAAGTCACTATACAAAAAAAAAGGAATTAGCTTATATACAGAAAGCAAGAGAATAAAATATACACAAAAGTGAACTGTGGGTATAGCTCAGTGGGAGAGTGCTTGCCTGGCATGCATGAGGCACTAATTTAATCCCCACAAAAAACAAAAGCAAAGAAACAAACAAATAAACAAAAATACTTACTGGACACAGTGGGAGGAACTTGTAGCTTCAGCTACCTATAGGCTGAAGCAGGAGGATCTCTTGAGCTCAGGAGTTCCAGGTTACCCTGGACAGCATAGTGACACCCTGTTTCCAAAAAAACAATAAAATAAAGGAGCCACTAAAAAACATTAAAGATTAAAGAATAATATAAGACATCACTGGGCACAGTGACATGCACCTGTAATCCCAGCAGCTTGGAAGGTTGAGGCAGGAGGATTGCAAGTTCAAAGCCAGCCTCAGCAAAAGCAAGGACTAAGCAATTCATTGAGACCCAGTCTCTAAATAAAATACAAAATAGGGATGGGGATGTGGCTCATTGGCCAAGTGCCACTGAGTTCAATCCCCAGTACCAAAAAAAAAAAAAAAAAAAAAAAAAGACCTATGACTAAGATGATAGAAATGACTGAGAAATAATTTTAGAAGGAAAACAGCTGAGAATTTTTCAAAGTTAAAGAAGTACATGGGTCTTCAGATTGAAGACATTCAAGGAAACCCAGAAAGAATAAAGAAAAAAAAAAAAGCAGATAAACAGATTACTGATTTGCATAAACAAGGAAAACATGAAACAACCTTACAAATTACTTCCTTCCTCCCCCAAAGAAAGATCATTCACAAGGTTCAGACAAAGTAAATCCTTTCAATATACATCTTATTAACAATACATATCTGAAAACAATGGAATAATATCTTCAACAAGTTGACAAAAATAGAAAATCCTAAAAATTGCATAAATCTAGATTTGATACTTAGGAAAACTAGTGTTCAAGATTAAGGGTAAAATAAATACTCCTTTTAGTCAAAAAACAAAGTATACTAGTAAATTATTTGCAAAAAAAAAAACTGCAGTAAAAATTATCTTAGGTCTGGAGATGGAGCCCAGTGGTAGAGTACCCACCTAGAATGTGCCAGGCCCTAGGTTTTCTAACCAGCAGCTCAGCAAAATAAATAAATAAAATAAAATAAAAATGTAAAAGACCTTTGCTTATAACATTGAAAGACTAGAAGGTATAGAAAAATTAATTAGAAGAAATCATTTGAGCAATTATTATATATCCAAATAATGCTTCAAATAATAATGATAGCAACAACATATTCAAGTTGGTAAAACCAGAGAGAAGTCTTCATGTTGGATAATAACAATATGGAAAATTGGTGATGACCCAATTAAGATATTCAGAGTCTCATTTCAGAAGGAGGTCAGAAATACTGATTAGTTAATACCTTAAGTCAAATGTATCTATAAATACCAATTGATAAGTGAATAGAAATAAAACCAAAAATTAATACAAATGGCCTGAATAACTTCAAAACCAGTTGAGGAAAAAGATGGGATAGGAAGTTTTAAAATCTTGATGGATTTAGTAAAAACAAAACAGGGAAGGGAGGGGGGAAAAATACACAATAAAAGGAAAATAAACTATAGACTTCAGAAGTAAGTTCAAGTAGTAATAACAAATATTATAGCTCTTATTTCCCAGAAATTGTTCTAAAATACTAAAATGAACTACCATTATTACAAATTATTGTTTACCTATTAGGATACTGAGTCACAGAAAGGTTAAGACCCACTAAGTTGCAAAACTAGGTTTGGATCCCCGTGGAGACTGAAGTCAGAGCCTGTTTGTAATGGCCAAATGCCTCTCAGCCAATGGAAATCCTAAGAGTCCCTGGAGATGAAACTCACATGGCACTCATAGGCCAGGATTGAAAGACCTTTTTTGATTTGTCGAGAATGTTGATCTTAATCTAAGCCAGTGGGAAACTATTAAACATTTGGAAATAGCAAATACTCTCAGGAGAAAAACAGAAAGAAAAAGTGAAGCCTATTAAAGGAGGATAAAAGGGCATTATATTCAAAGGGAAATTAGAGGATGGATCCAGATAAATAAATACAAAAAATGATGAATAGGGCCGGGGAGATAGCTCAGTCGGTAGAGTGCTTGCCTTGCAAGCACAAGGCCCTGGGTTCAATCCCCAGAACCGCAAAAAAAAAAAAAAAAAGAATGAATAACTAATACAATCCTTAAGTCATTTTGGTTAACTTGAGAGTCCTGCTGCATATAGACCCTTAGACCCTCAGGGCCTATGAACCTTGGTATGTATGTACCTCAGTTCTCTCTCATTTTATACAAAGTGACCTTAGACTCAGACACGTTGAATAAGTTGCCGAAGCTACCCAATTAGTAACTGGCAGAATTGGAAATTTATTTCAGTTTTCCTGTCTTCCATTCAGTACAATTTTACTATTCCTTGCAATAGTGATGAAAGTAATTTCATAAATAATACCTCTTTAAAAGCATCATGAAGTCATAAGATTTAAAATTTTCCTGTGGGAAATTTACCAAACAAAAAAGTAACCCAGTGTTACTTCAGTGACTAGGTTTTATCTGTCTGAAGACAGTTTGTATAAACAGTTTAACACTCATTAAAGAACCTACTTGAAACAGAAAAATCATCATTTTTTTATGCAAGTATATTATATGCTCTGCTGACCCCTTAAAATCATGACACATGTCTTTGTAATTGGAAAAACTGCATAGTGTCACAGAGCATTTGAAGTTATTAATTTTCTTCTCCTACCTTGAGTGCCCACCAAAATTATTTTCATGTATAAAAGACTTATAATCCACAGCAATGAAAACAGAATTTTTTTAATAATATCTAGAAGCTATGGGAGACTTTGATGTGCTTCCTGGCAATATTTAAAAAATCATAAAAGCTTTCTGGCTCTTACTGTTTCTCTGTGCTCACTGTTCTTTATCATATTTGCCCCCTACCTTCCCTTAACCAACTTTGGAGAAAAGCTTGTCTTTTAAACACATTCCAGCCAAATAATCAGTTCTCTGCTGAGAATGATTACAGGTTTTCCAGGGATGCAAGGACTCCCTCTAACATATCATCTCTGCCTTACATCTTCTTGAATAATATTCCTTTAAGTGTGATCCACCCTAAGTTTCAAGGGTCTCCCAAGAGCTCATTATTATGGTAAAAAGAAGAACAAAGAGAGAAAGGATGGTAAGTGGGAACCTCCTGCTTGCATTTTTCACTGATAAAATCAAACTCTGCATATTAGTTAACCCTAAAAGACATTTTTTCTTGTGTCAAAAAGGAATATTTAGTTGACAGTCACATTTGTATGTTTAATATCATGGCAATGAGAGTATTCTTATCATAGTGTGATTGTTGTTGTTTTCAGTAATTTGATCAAAAGTCTCAGAATAACATGTTTAACCTATTCTTCTAAAATAAAATGCAAGTACAGAAAACCAAAACAAACACACAAGCTCATAACTTAGTAAATAAGCACAAGAATATCCCTGAAACCTAGGTCATCTTAGAAGCCCTTTCATGTGTTCTGTACAACTCACAAACCCCTCCATCGTGCCAAAAATAATATCACTTTGATTTTTATGATAATTTTTTCCCTACTTTTCTTTATAATTTTAGCATACAAGTATACATCCTTAGACACTTTAGCTTGGTTTTATTCTTTTGTTTTTGTTTTTTGGCACCAGGAATCAAACCCAGGGGACACTTTACCACTGAGTTACATCCCCATCCCTTTCCATTTTTTTAAATTATTATTTTGAAATAGGGTCTTGCTAAATTGCGGAGGTGGACTTGAACTTGCAATCCTCCTGCCTCAGCCTCCCAAGTTGCTGGGATTAGAGATGTGTGTTACTGTGCCCTTATGTTTTATTCATATTTTTAAAGTACCAATTTATTCTTCTGTAATTGATGAATTCCTCCCATCATCCTAACGATGAGTATTATCACATATGTTCATTTTTGGCAGTATTGTATAAATTTATTTGCTTTTCAACTGATAAATAAAAACCAAAAAATTGTACATATGTACGGAATATCATATGATACTTTATAAATATTGTTCTTTATAGGGCTCCGATGAGCTACAGAGTACCCTTCATTTATTTTTCTTACAAGTTATCTATTAAAGAACTCAGTTTCACATGTAGATTCTCCTATGTTGTTGTTCAATAGATTCCTCTGAACTCTATACTTTCTGTAAGTCGACTACTGTCTCCAGTGGTTCAAGTTATATCCCTTGACAAGTTTATGCTTTTGTAAACAGAAGGCATAAAATGTCTGTTTTCACTCTTCACTCATGTTAGCGCCTAGATACATTAATTCCTTCAGAGTTGCAAGTAATAATCTAATTATATGTGTTTATATCTAGTGGCTGGAATAATTTTCAAAAGGAGTCTTACCATTGTCTATTATCTGACTATTGTACAGTTCGTATAAGGAAAAGAAGATATATGCTAGATCCTTTCCTTTTGTCTCGTTTAAAAAAAATGCTTCCAAGTTATCCTCAGATGGTGACCACCTAGTCTTAAGTAGTTATAGATTCACAGATATAAAAATACATGATGAGCATCAATCCATTATAAACGTTGTCCTTATTGATGCATAAATTGTCTCACCTTTGGCCAACAGAATCTTATTGAATTGGTTCCTACAACCTTTGGACATGACCCTGGTAACTTTTAAATAACTTCCTTGCTCTATTAAGATGTTCCAAAAATACCTTGTATATCTCTTTCCTAGACCCAGGATCAACCATTTTTCCAAGAAATCCTAATTTCCTTCATGGGAAATTGTATTTCAAGAGAACAACACCCCACCAGCTTTGCTTGTAGATGGATTAGTCATTGTTTTGAAGCCTTTCCAGTGGACAAAATCAGTATACTTCTGGGTGTTTTCTTAGTGTCTTCTCTGCTACAGATGCGTCTCCATTTTCCCTTATCTTGGTTTTCAAGACAAGGGAATGAAAAAAGTTGAATAGTTCATAATAATTATTTGCTTTGTTGCTATAACATGCATACACAACTGTTCTTTATCTTGTAAACATTATTTGTTGTATTTACTCACTCTTTGTGTTCCTTCTAGTTTTCATTGCAAAAATGAGGTTTTTATCTTTACCTTTTAGAAACTTTAGACTTCTCTTATATCAAGTGAATCTTCTAGAATCAGCAAATATCCCTTAGGGGAAAGCAACTGTCCATTTGGAGTTGTTCAGATTTGTCACACAAGCTCCATTTGATCACAGAAAACTTTGATAGTGTCCCTTTCTTCTTAGCACATAACTTCTATTCTTCCTATTCTTTCTCTCTGTTAACACTTTTCATTCCCTTCACTGTCTTTCTGCATTTGCTTGTGAGGTATAGAGATACCTTAGGAAAACAAGAGGTCGCTGTTTCTGTAATGGAGTATTGAGTGTTACAATATAAGGAGATAAAGAGGAGGTGAAACTGGGACCTATGCTTTGCAAGAAATTTGGCATTCACTTGGTATAAGATAAACCAGTCAAGGAAAGAAGAACAGCAGGTTTCAGAGAAATTGTATAATTTTATTTTTTAAAAATAGATGGGGCTGGGGAGATAGCTCAGTTGATAGAGTGCTTGCCTTGCAAGCACAAGGCCCTGAGTTCAATCCCCAGCACCGCGGGGAAAAAAAAAAAAAAAAAAAGATCATTCTGGCTATTTGTATGGAGAATAGACTTCCACATGTAATAGCAGGGTGAAGAACAAGAAGAAAATTATACACCTATTCGTGCACTTGCAAGCCTTGGGGATATGTATTGATTAAAATCAGGAAGATGAACAGGAAAGAGTATATAGGAATGAACAAATACAATCTCCAAGGAAAGCAAGGACATACTTGGTAGGTCAGAGTATACAAGAAGAAAAATCTTGTGGTATACTTGTGAAAAACTTGGAATTAAACACTCCCATCAGGGCATGTACACATGATTTAATAAATGGCTCACAAGTTTTCTGAGTATATGATCAGTTCCCTGGGGTTGATACAAATTGGACCTAGAACACCAATGGGTGGTGTCTTGGAAACTAAATGAAACTGGTTTTAATAAGGAGGCAGTGAGTGAACAACTGTGTTAAAGATCAGGTAAAATGAAGATTGAAATTTACCACTAAATTTAGTAACATGAAGGTCATTGGTGAACATAAGTTCAGCAATTTATTGGAAAAGTGGAAGCTAAAACTCAATGGAGTGAGGTTAAGAACAAACCAGAAGAAAGTTTAGAGTATAGGGAAAGAGAAATAAGGATGAGTAATGGGGAAATCATTTGAGTATAAGTCTAACCAACAAAATATAATCTTTTTAAGATAAAAGGAGATGGTTACAGTGGCACTCGCCTGTAATCCCAGCAGCTCAGGAGGCTGAGACAGGAGGACCAAGAGTTCAGAGTCAGCCTCAGCAAAATCAAGCTGCTAAGCAACTCAGTGAGACCCTGTCTCTTAATAAAATACAAAATACAGATGGGGATGTGGCTCAGTGGTCAAGTGCCCCTGAGTTCAATCCCAGTACTCCCCGCAAAAATAGATAAAAGGACACTAGCATTTTTGTATTCTGATGATGTAGTTTCTTTTGGGAAAAAAAAAAAAAAATGGCGACAGAGAGAGAGAGAGTTAGTTTTTCTGGAGCTATGTTCCTGACAAGGGAAGAGGAGGATTGTGAATAAGGGCCAAAGTAGGGGTCTAGATAGGGCCAGCAAACTGTAACTCATGGGCCATATCTGACTCACCATTAGCTTTTGTAAATTGGAACACAGCTGCACCCATCTGTTCCTGTATTTTCTATAGCTGTTTTCATGGTTCGATAGCAGAGTTGAATAGTTGCCACAGAATCCCCATGACCCACAAAGACTAAAATGTTTGCTACCTTGTCCTTCACAGAAAAATCTTAAGAACAAATGCAAGCCTTTTCTTTAGATAGGAACATGGAGAATTTATCCATGATCAGGATGGAAAGTAGAGTATATAGCACAGATGGAGGCAGATTTATTTGTGGGTTAGAGGATATTTGTGAAAGCTTTCTTCAATTTGCAACTATTTTTGTAGGGAAGTAAAAATCAAGGCATCACTGAAGGGTGAGAATGAAGACATGAGATTGTGGAGATATGAAGAGAAAGGAATGTGCAGTTCAGCTATAGAGAAGAGTGAATGAGCCCCTTAAATCCAATGGTCATGGATTTTAAATGATGACAGTTAGCGTGGTTGTATATATTCCTCCATCCCTGTTCAGATGCCAGTCTGTTAGTTTAGGACCCCATGAGACACAAATGCCAACAGAGGATTTGATGTGCAAGAAAATGTTTAGGGGAAATGCCTGTTACAGAAACAGAGAAGGGTACCAGAAGATAGGTTGGCCTGACCCTGAGGGAGAGAGAGGAGAGTTGTATAAGAAGAATCTCAGGTCCAGCACAATTCTGAAAATAAATATAAATAAATAAATAAATTTGATCAGAATGAAATGCATGTATCAGAGAAATTCTACACTATATTGCCCCATTTCTCAGACACTGACTGAGAGCAGCGTATGGAAAGCATGTCTTTCTAGCAAACACAGGGATAGATTTATGGTGCAATAACTAGGGTCATCAGCCAATTACCTCTTTATAATAGGAGACTTGGCTGGTGGAAAGTAGCCTGAGAATAAGACTTTACCAAAGGTTGCCTCCTACTAGAGGAATAAGGGGAACGAAGGGATAGGGTTTGGAGACATAGGCAAAGAAATTATTCTAGTGAAGGAATATAAAAATGGAAGGGAACAAAGAACACAAGTTGTAAGAGGAAGAATACAAGTTATTCAGGAGTGGAAGGAGGGCTAGAGATTGTAATTTCATTTGAGGTCAAGAAAATATAAGGGTAAGTGAGGAAGGAAGTCAGAAAGATACAAAGATGGTGAAAAAAGAAGAATACTTGAAATTATGGGGTATGCCAGTTATCTAGAATGGTAAGGACTGGTCTTAAAGGTGAATAAAAACTTTCAAAACAGGAGGAAGAATAATCAGAGATCAGTAGATGAGTTCCACAAGATGGCATGGTGAGCTGTATAGTTTAAAATCCTCATCATCAAACCCAGGGTATTAAGGGGAGTAGATTAGCCAGCATGAGAACGCTATCCAGCACGCAGACCAAACAATACCAAGAACATGAGCAATAGCCATGCTTTGGGAGTACTGCAAGGTATACGCAGAAAAGATCCAGGTTTCAGTTATACCCAGAAGTGAAAAGAATATTCATAAATAAGGTTGTTTCTCTGTGTTGAGAAGACTGACCAGATTCCTGAAGTTTTCTCGACAAGACTTCCAGCTTTGGTAAGAAATACATATGCCTATGTATCTTTTCTTACAGGAGACATAGTCTCTTAGTCCTGTCCCAGGAAACAGCATATATGTATCTCTGTTCACAAGGGTTACCAGCCTGTTTCTTCACACTACATTCTTCCAGAAAACTCTGCTTGCAGGACTCAGTGTCTACTATGTGCTCATGATTTGAAGAATGGAGAATGGTGTAATGCTGAGTATAAATTATAGTCACAGGTATTTGTGACATATGTACTATAATATGAGATATAATTTCTATAATGACATGATTATAGTACTATTGATTCTCTGTGGCTTACTACTATATTGGTTATCTATAGCTATGTAACAAATTAACCCCAAATTTAGTTACTTAAAATAGCAAGCACATATCTCACAGCTTCTGTAGTCCAGAAATTTGGGTACAGCATCTATCGTCCTTAGATATTAACAAAAGGATGACATTCATGCCCTCAGCTTTGCCTCCAGACCACATTTTCCTAACAGTGCCCTGAATATTTTCTATGCTCAGAAGCCATTTCTTCATTTAATAACATTTGCTCTCTGAAGAGGCTGAGAATTTTCAAAAGTTCTGATACCTTTTTTATTTAACAGTTCTTGCTTCAATTTATTTCCTTTTCCCTACATTTTAATGTAGGTAGCACCTTTCACACTTTGCTTGGAGATCTCCTTAGCTAGGTCAGCAGTCCATCAGGTACATCTTTACTCTTCACATTATCACCAGCACTGATGTCACTCCATTCGGTCACTATGCAACCAACATCCACCTTTCCTCCAGTTTCCATTTACATGTTCTCATTTCCTCTCACACCCTCACCAGCAGCATCTTCAAAGGCCAGATCCAGCAGTCTGTTAAAGGCAATTTAGGAATTCTCTGTTACGCTCCTCAACATTCTTGCAGCTCGTGACTTTCTGCCTATTTTCAAAGCTACTTCCACATTTTGGTGGCGGGGAGCAGGGGCTGGATATTGGACTCTTTGCCACTGAGCAAGTTACATCCTCAGCCCCACCTTTTTATTATTATTATTATTATTATTATTATTATTATTTAGACAGGGTCTAGCTCTTGTGTTCCTTAGGGCCTTTCCAAGTGGCTGAGGCTGGGTTCAAACCTGCAATGCTCCTTGCCTCAGCCTCCTCCTGAGTAACTGGGGTTATAGGCATTTCCATCTGGCTACTTTCACATTTTTAAATATTTAGGTAGCACCCTACTTCCAGGTACCAAAATTTGCATTCATTATCGATCCTCGCCAAAGAAATATCCCCAAAATTTTAAAGCTTAAAACAAAAACATTTATTATCTCACAGTTTCTATGAATCAGAAAGGTAGATATAGCTTAGGTGGGTGCCCTGCCTCAGAGTCTCTCACAGAGCTGCATTAAAAGACCTGGCTGGGCCTGACATCATCTCAAGACTTGACTGATGGAAGATTGTATTACAAGCCTCCTCTAATGGCTGTTAGCTGGTCTCAGGACTACACTGACTGTTTTCCAGACACATGAGGACTTCCTTAAAACATTGTTTCATGGGGCATCTCACAACATGGGTGCTGATCTGCTTCAGAGTAAGAGAGAGAAAGAACACAGAAGACACTGGAGACTGAGCCAGAGTTCTTGAAACCTAATTGCAAAGTGGCAGCCCATTATTTTTATTGTATTCTATTTATTAAGAGCAAGTCACTAGATCTGCTTAGGCTGAAGAGGAGAGTTTACCCAATACATACCTACCAGAAGGAGGAATCCCTGAAGGCCATCTTAGAGACCATCTACCACAATTAGGAGCATTTGTGACACAAGAAAATACTGACTTTAATTAGAGGCTAGTTAGAAGATAGCTTGTTCCTTATTAAAATCTAAAGATCTCTTGTGTTAAGAATCCCCAGACTACAGAGACATTTTTTTCCTATCATATTGACAAACAATTATTTGAAGAAATTGGGGAAGTTTATTGAATACTGGTTTATCACAAAGACCAGTTTTTGAGAATAGAATACTCACTCTAACATGAAGATGCTGTTTTGATGGTATATTTGTAGAGCACATTTTAGCTCCTCACGAATCAACATTTTTCTACAAAATATCTAGGCCTGGGTATGTAGCTCAGTGGTAGAGCTCTTGCCTAGCATGAGTTAAGTCCTAGGTTCAAACCCCAGTACCACATAAGACAAAACCGAAGCCAACATACAAAAATCTGGAGTCATATTTTGCTGTCAAGAAAGTAATTTTCAAAGTCTAGAGTTTTAAAAGATTATTAATTCTCCATAATTAATCATTTATATTGTGCTGTTATTTTTATGACATTTCATATCCATATCTATACCACCTCTATTCCTATCTTTACCTATCATTATTTAGGTCTATGATCAGCCAAGGAATTTAACTGGAAATTTTTTTTATAAAATGGTGTTAATAAATTTAATCATTTTGTACTTAATGACAACAGACCATTAAGCTCCCCTGTTTTCATTTGTTTGTTTGATTGTTTGTTTTTGCAGTGCCAGGGATTGTACCAAGAGCCTTTCACATACTAGGAAAGCTCTCTACCACTGAGCTACATCCCTAGTCCATCTTCTCTTTTGTTTTAGAAAAACCTCTCTGTGCAGTTCTTCATTCCTCCTATTTGTGTTGAAAATGAATCTTTCACTTTTTTATCATTGTAATGATGAAAATTAGGAAAATTAAAAGTTAGTTTTATTTTTTGATTTCTTTCTTGATTGATTGATAGTATTTCTAATTTAGAAAGAAAAAAACTCTTATCTTCTTTGTTGTTTTTATCCTGGAATCATTCTTTCATTTCATGAATCAGATTGTTTCATCACTTTTTATTCATTTAAAGTATGGCTATTTATCGAGAGTCTAAGTGAAGATGATAGAAAATAATATGTATTTGCATTTCAGACAGGTGTGTAAGGATGTGTTTCATTTAGAATTTGTAACAACTAGTCTGCAAAAAAAAATTTTTTTTAAATTAAAAAGGAACAGAGACCTATTTATTTCCTCCATCTGAAAACAAATAACTTCTGGGATTAAAAACTGAGTCTATTTGATTATAGACTTTTGTTCCCGCACTTCCCATTTCCAAATCATAGACAAGTACTAGACATCAAAATGTACTAATATAAAGCCTCTTCTGCCAATCAGCTCACTGCATTTTCATGACTCTTATGTTTATTATTATAATGTTGCATTTTTAGTTCATGAATTATCTCTGAAACAAATTAAAAATATTTTGTGTGGAGAAAACATGTTATAGTTTTATATCTACTAAAATGTTTGTCATAATAAGTCCCTTAATAAATGCATCTGTTTTATCATTGGCTATTAAAGCAAAGGAGAGAAATATCCAAGGAACTGTAACTAAGATATTTTACATTGTCTTTCACATTAATTCATTTCTTAAAAAAAAAAAAAAAAAAGAGCAAAACCTAAGGTGCACATAAATCCCTCACATTAAGCAGTGGAAAGGAAAACATTTTTTGAAATCTACACTACATCCCAAGTGTGATTTTCTCAAGGTAATTTTCAATGCAGGCATTCAATAATCACATTGGTAAAGGAAGTTTTATAGGTGAATCATCATGCAAAATTTTGCTGCAAGATGTATCCATTTTGCTGTGCTGTGCAAATATAAGGCATTTTAAAGTAATCATTTCATTACAGATAAAAAGTAAACCTTGCCCTCCAAATACTACCTTGCATTTAACTTTGGAATTTGTAACCCTCTGACAAGAGTTCTTTGTTTGCTTAGTTTGGCAGTAGGCCGGCTGCTGTATACATTTCTATACTTAACATTTGTTATCAACTTGGTTTGACAGCTTAAATCTAGCATAATGATGTGGAAATATAAACAAATGTTAAATGCACTTTTGAATTCCTATAGGTTGCCCCCACCCCCAAATCTTGCTCTTAAAAACCAGACCTTTATAAGGAATGTAGAATCTGAGAAGAGTTTTTTTGAAAAACTCATGTGATGTCATTTTATATATCTAGTGGTCCAATTTGACACACTATTTAGGTTACCCTAAGCTTAAACCAACTTAGATATGGGTTTTGACCTGAAGTGACCTTGTTGGCTTTGCAAAGGATTGTTTCAATAAACAGATGGATCAATTTTCCAAAGAGAACTTTTTAAAAATTGAAAATAGTCATTAAGATCCACATATGATTTCTGTGCCTGAGAAAGGCAAATTAAAAAAACATGAAGCTTTGTACCATTTTGGGCTATGGAATTCTTTGTTAAATTGACTTATTAGTGTCCTTTTATTTTATGTGATTTGTTTTGGATAATTAATTAAGCTAAATTTCCACAAACTTCCAATTATAGTTTTCTTAGAAGCATTTGATGTGTTGCATCTGTTTTTTTTTTTTTTTTAATTGATAATCTTCCTGAAGATTAGGGAACTGTGTTTATTTTATCAGTTACAAGTATTACATTAGCATAATTTTTTGCATCTCTTTTGTGATAGTCTTAAGTAAAGACATAAGTTAAAAGATGAAAGGGGGATAAGAATCACATTTGGCAGTTTTTCTATGACGGAGCAAAAATTAAAATAATGGCAAATACAACCTTATTGTTTGAGTTTGTATATTAAGTGGACAGGAAAAGTCAGCAAGAGAGGGGAATCTAGATTTTACAATAAAATGGAACTTCAGGTAATTTTGGTGAATTCAGATTCCATTATAGAATTTTATTTCAAGAATACCCTCCTGGTGCATCTAAAATATGAGCTGATTTGCTCACTTGGGAATCATTTATTATCTAAATCATATAGTAGATATAAATGATTATCTTATGCATATTGCCTAGTAATTAAATGACAAATTCCTCTCTTCGTACATATAGAAAGTTTTATTTCTGGTAACTCAATTCTTTGCAGAATTGCTCTTTAGAAATTGATGTAATCTGTCTTTCAGTAAGAACATCAGTGCCCCTGCCTTACTAATTATTATATTTGACTCTTTTTTAATTACTAAGCAAACTTATTCATTTCATTTAGTGATCTCAGGAAGTACAAAGAGCAATGGCTCACATGCCTTATGTGAATTTAAAAACAATCTCTGATCTTTATTATTTGTGTAATCATAATCATACTACGTATCTTTCCAAACCTTATAGTCTCTCTTGCTTCAACTTTTCATCTTTAAAGGGACAAATATATGTTAGAATATTATGAATATTAAAATGATATGTATATGAGAGAGTGCATATGCATGTATTTAAAAAGTACACAGAGTATTTTCACTATTGAAAAAATGAATGAGTGCTTATGTACTTCTGTGGGTATTTTGTGTATGCACTGTCTGATGTGTGACGAGATGTGTTTTATAAATGGTAATTATCATCCTTTTTATCATTCTGGAAAATGAGATATAGGAGAATTTAGAAAATCTCAGGTTCCCAGTGCTGTGAATGTTGCCTGCCCAGGGTGTTACCAAACAGAGCCAATTGCACAAGAAAATTTCTGTGCTTCAATTTCATCTTCTCAGGCTTATTTACTTTGGTCACAGATATGAATAAAGAATTGAGAGTCACATAACATTATTAAGATTCTTTATTAACGCCACCATATTGACAATGAATATATAGCCAATATTTGAGTCAAGATAGGACTTCACATTGCCATTGCCAGTCCAGAAGCTAGTGACATGTGTAACATTTGCACAGAGACCAGAGGGAGGTTAAGTGCATCTAATCTATTCATAGAAAGTAAAATATTAAAAGCTGCTTGTGTGGGTTAACCATATGAACCCATGCAGAGCATCTACTTTTGGAAAAAGCAGATCTGTCCTTGCAGAACTTAACAAAGCTGTACTTGCACATGAGCATCTGCTACAAATAGTTCATAAAAGTTATTAGAAAATAAAGAATTCTGATCAATGATCTCATGTAAGTAGTTAACTTTTTTGTTGATGTTTTATCAGTTTTGCTTATGTTTTCCACTTTTTTAAAAATGTTTTTTAGTTGTCAATGGAACTTTATTTTATTTATTTAT
This sequence comes from Sciurus vulgaris, assembly GCF_902686455.1. Classification (NCBI taxonomy): domain Eukaryota; kingdom Metazoa; phylum Chordata; class Mammalia; order Rodentia; family Sciuridae; genus Sciurus; species Sciurus vulgaris. The sequence continues at coordinate 32,646,470 of NC_136470.1, read as the reverse complement.
TTATATGTGGTGCTGAGGATTGAACCCAGGGCCTCACACATGCCAGGCAAGTGCTCTACCACTGAGCCACAAAACCAGCCTGTGTTTTCTACTTTCTAACTTCATGGCATCAGGGGTATGAGAAAAGAAAAATCACATAAAAATATATCCATGATTTTGATATGCATAGACAGGTGAAAACTTTCTATGAGTTGTGTTAAAATTAGATTGTTTTTGCAATCTAGGACTAATGATTACTTTTAGATGCTGTTATTTCAACTTTAAGATATAGATGGGCACAGCAGTGCACACCTGTAACCCCAGCAGCTTGGGAGGCTGAGGCAGGAGGATGAAAAGTCCAAAACCAGCCTCAGCAAAAGCAAGGTACTAAGCAACTCAGTGAGACCCTGTCCCTAAATAAAACACAAAATAGGGCTAGGGATGTGGTTCAGTGGTCTAGTGCTTCTAAGTTCAAACCCTGGTCCAAAAAAAAAAAAAGATAACAGTGACTCACAAGTATTGTTATCTTTAAGATTTGTTGAGAAAGTGGAAGAGAAATCCCAAAGTCTTGGGAACACAAAGATGAACAAGACGCTAAGTAATTCAAGACTTCACTTTACAAGTGAAAGAAACACACATAGAAGTTACAACCAAAAACAGAGAAGAAAGCTATAGAGAGAAATCTCTAAGAATTCTACAGAAATGAATGAGCAGTTATCAGACTATAAAGTCTCCACATCCCCAAGGAGATTCCTTCTTCCTAAAGGAGTGAGAAGAGTGTAGGGCGAAGTGGCACCTCAGCTGGTATTCAATGCCCACTGAGAGCCTGAGAGACAAGCCATAAGAAAAGACATGTCCCCAGTCTGGAGTGGGGGTGGGACATATGAAAAGTTTCCAGAACCTGATATTTCAGAAGTTACATAAAGCAGGAAGGCCAGGGGTTAAGGAGTGTGCTGGACTAGGAAGAGCCTTTGGGGCTATGGCAAAATGTCTGGAATGTTTCTTATAAACATTTGTGAGATATCAAAGTTTCAAGGGAAGTATCACATAATCGAACACTTCGTGGTGAGAATGAAATGACTCTGATTCAGGCAATCAGGAGCGAGGAATTGTAGCTAATTACTGGAATGAAGAACTAAAAACTAAAAACTAGTGTAGTTTTAGTGTGTGTTATGTCCACATGCAGGAGTATAGAGTAATATTTTAACAACAATAGCCTACATTTATTAAATATATTTGATGCCAGGAGACAGATGAGTTGAACAGCTCTGTGACATGAGAACAGTGAAAACAACTTTGAGTGCTTAAGTTGGAAAAGCAAAAATCAAGAGTCGTGCTTTGGGGTTGGAGGTATGATTAGTTCATGGAGACATAATTTTATCCTTTCTAGATAATTATTCTTTTTAGTTTTTAAGGTTATTAGCTAGATGAGTAGCTTAAAAATCTTGAATTTTTTTTAGAATTGAGGGTGATATTTCATATTTATAGAAATGGTATGAATGAGGTATCAATGATGATTTAGCATGTTTGTGATTAGGCTCATGAAATGTGAAGAACTAAAAAAATCAATGATGATTTACTATTTTGGTGATATTCAAGCTCACAATGCACATTTTGATGTATTATCTCATTTTATTTGTACACCATTGATGCAAGAAACATCCCCAACCACAAGAAATAAGTCATGCTGGAGACAAAGAAAAAGAATATGCAGAATACTGGCCCCGGCCTCCATCATGTTTTAGTTAATAGCACGTGGTATACCCAGAAGTCTCTAAGTGGAAGGCCTTTATGAGCCTAGATCAGAAAGAAATGATTTTATTTCTGTGGTTTATGGCCCCTTGTTTTAATATCAATCTAACTCAAACTATTTGTAGATCATAAAGACCCATGTACTAATAATTTTGTCTACGTATTATCTCTTTTCATCCTAACAGCTACCTTGAGAGGAAGCTATTAATATCCCCCAGATTACAGTTGAAGAAATTTAGGGAGACATTCTGGCTATGCCTAGAGTCACGGAGTCCTTAAGGACGTAGGCAGAATTTTATACCAATGTCTGTCTCAGTCCAAGGCCATGGCTATTTCTACTGACCACCTTTACCTCTCTGAGAGACCGTATGATCTCTCTGTTCTCTTGACACTGGCTAACAATTCAATTCTAAAATTACGTAATGCTTCAGTTCCAAAGCTGAGTTTTACAGAAAAATAATAGGGTTTTTTTTTAAGGGAAAAATAAGTTTCCCAGTAGAGAATTGGATTCCAAAAGTAAAATTGAAAGGCAAAATGTTCTCCATTGTTCCTCTAAGTAGAGCTACTTCTATTTTTTTAAACAGACATTAAAGTGAATTTTCTCTTTTTTCTTTTCCTCTTTTTTCTTTCTTGGCACTGTGGCTTGAACTCAGGGATGCTAAACCATTGAGCTACATCCCCAGTACTTTTCATTTCTTTTTTATATTTTGAAACAAGGGTCTCACAAAGTTGTCCAGATTTGCCTCAAACATACATAGCCTCAACCCCCAGAGTCACTGGGATTATAGGTGTGGTCTACCACACCTGCCTGTTTCCCCCAGTGGTGGGGATTGAAGCCAGGGTCTTGCATGCTGGGCAAGTGCTGTACCACTGAACTACATCTGCAGCCCAAGACAATTCTCTTTACAAAACTTTCACCTTAACTTATCCAAATACATAGAACATAAAACTAAAGTTATTTCTGCTCATCATTTCTGGGCCAATGTCAAAGACAAGTCCTCCATCATCTTCTTCCATACTATAGGGACCCTCACACAGTAAGTTCATTCCCAGATTGTCTTTCTCCCTCCATGAATATAAATTCTGGCATAGTAAGGTGTGGAGAAAAAGGAGCAACCTCTGTGTGAAGGCTGCTAGCCTCTTTCTATTGGGTAGTAGACGTCTAACACACTCATTTCAGCTGTTGATCAACTAAGTATTTGGTTTGGAGTCTATCTACTTGGCCATAGGAAGTGCTAATGTCTGGACCTGAGAGTTGGAAGTGAGGGATTTGGTCCATAGACTTGGATGGAATTGGGAGTCACTGGAATTTCCCTTTTCAGGGAATTCCCCCACACCTGCTTCGACAGGGGTGCTTCAAGTATTCATATTTTCTAGCTCATTTTTTTTACTGATTCTTAAAATCAGTCCTTATAGGTAATGAGTGTACAGTAGTGAGCTGAGAAAAGATAGGGTAATGACATGAAGAAAAAACTTTACAAGATTTACAAGCAAGCAAGTAAATGGTACCTCACCTTTCCAGTGAGAAGTATAAGTTATCTCAGAAGCTTATTCTTTTTCTACAAAGCAAGTATGTGTCTTCTGCTCTTTCTAATTTGTGTTGAATGTGATACATAAATGGCAGTGTGAGGTTAACTACAAGATTTGAAATTCAAACCAAGTTTAGAAGAAAAATGCTCTCTATGCTGCCCATAGCTGTTGTGGGCAGAGCCCCACCCAGAAGGTTATACTGTAAACATTGATTTTGGCTGTGTTACTCTAGTTTGCTGATTTTAGGTTCACAATAGCTAGATTGTGGAACCAACCTAGATGCCCTTCAACAGGTGAATGGATAAAGAAACTCTGATATATAAACACAATGGAATATTACTCAGCCAAAAAGAAGAATAATATTATGGCATTTGCAAATAAATGGATGGAATTGGAGAATATCATGCTAAGTGAAATAAGCCAAGCCCAAAAAACCAAAGACCAAATGTTTTCCCTGATAAGTGGAGGATGATATATAATGGGGGTGGGGGTGGGGAATAAAAGAATAATGGGGGAACTTTAGAATATGTAGAAGAAAATGAGAGGGAGGGGGGTATGAACAATGGTGGAATGAGACAGACATCATTGCCCTATGTACATGTATGATTACATGAATGGTATGAATCTACATTGTGTACAACCATAGAAACGAAGTTATGTACCCCATTTGTGTACAATGAATCAAAATGCAGTCTGTAAAAAATTAAAAGCTAAATAAAAATAATTTTTTAAAAAAGGTTATACTGTATAAGAAGCCACCCAAAAAGTTAAATAGACAGTTTCTGTTGAAAAAAAAAAAAAAAAAAAAAAAAAAAAAACAGAAGCCACTCGTATTTCAAGGTTCCCTCACAATTCAGTAAATGTGAGATTTCCTGGAGCATATGCCAAACGGGTCTGGGTATCAATTCTGTAGCCTGAATCACTGTATAATAGATGGAAGTCTGCACTAAAGTTAGCTTAGATGCCCCTGCTTTAAGCTAGATTATATCACCTCTATTATTTTATTAGCAATATGCTCTAAAGGGGCTGGGGTCGTGGCTCACAGTAGAGCGCTCGCCTGGCATGCATGAGGCCCTGGGTTCGATCCTCAGCACCACATAAAAATAATAAATAAATAGGGTTATTGTGACCATCTACAACTAAAAAATATGAAAAAAAAAGAAATATGCTCTAAGGTTATTAAAGGCTATGAAGTTAAAGAGAGCACTATCTATTCACACAGCACTGCCTTGCTTCAGGTGAGTTTAACTCTTGGCTGGTATAATTTTTCAAAAATCTAACTTGGATTATAATGAAGGGACAATAGAGAAATTATTGAACTTATAACTGCTTTTATTTCTCCATAGTCATGTTTAAAAGAAACATCAAGCTTGATATGTTAGAACATTTAAAGGGATGGTTAAATACGATAAGGAACACAGTTGTAGGAATGTTAATTTCCATTCACAATCAACTTTCTCCACTGAAAGCTAACATAAAACAAAATGTAATATACATATACATATACAATTTACTTTAATAACTTCACAAACTTTTATAACATCCTTTGCAATGAAATCAAAATTTTACTCAAGATATTTATTTTTCATGGAGCTACACACATACAAATACACTTTCTCACAGACTTACATACATAAAAACAAATTATACTAAGCAGAATAGTTTCTAAACAATTTCCTTGGTAACATAAAATATCTTTGTGATATGTAAAGATTCTATAACAACTTTTATCAGTATGCATTCCTTCTGGCACTAAGAAGTAATATTTCGCTTGAGTGAGCAATGTAACTTTTTCACAGTCCTGATCTTGAGGTACCATGTTTAAATCTACAATATCTACATATCCTAAATTATCCACTAACTGATCATGTTTAAGCAGATGTCAATTGCATCCATGAGGAATGGTTCAGAGGAGAATAAATATGATATGAAAGAGTAAATTGTTGAAGTATGAGTAACAAGGCTGAATAAGTTATGCAATATATATACAAAGAAGCCCCTGATGATTGTCACTGTATCCTACAGAATACCTAGAATATTTAAGAAACACAATAAAGGCTATGTAACATAAATTCTGGAAGCATCAATAAATTGTTTCAAAAATATTGAAGAAAATAAATGAGAGAACCAACGGTATCCAACCTGCTTTCTGACCTGATTAAAATCTAGATGTGTTTAAATTCTTCACTTTGGTAGGTATTCGTTTCATGCATTGGATTTAATTTTCATTCCCAGGAGACCTGAAAGCACTTTTTTATACTCTCTTTAAAGCTATCCTGAGATGTTGCTTCAGAAACACTTCATCAATTTGCAGGCACAGTTTGCCATGAGAACTCGAGAATCTGCAACATCTCTCTTGATGTGCTGCTCTGGAATCTAAAAACTCAATGCCACAGGCCTTTTTAATCACTGAAAAGTTTCACCCTTTTTGTGTTCAACTTTTCATATCCAACGTACTGTAATGTGAGCCATACCCCAGATTCTGCCCTGGATAATTCAGTAATTCTTAACAGCTGACTTCAACTTAAAATATTGAATTTGAGGCACACAGAGAACTTCTTTCCTTTGGGCCATTATAAAACTCCCAGTCAAAGTCACTTTTCTAAGAAAGAAAAAAATAAAGGAAGCTGATAATTTTGTTACACTTGTATTCATTAGAAACATTCTGACACCATTATCTGATTAATGTTTTAGTTATAAATGATTTTTAAGTTTTGGGGTTTTTTAGAAAATTTGTTTAAGACTATCTACTATAGGAGTTGGATAACTAAAGAAAATATACTTATAGGCATAAAGATTTCTTTCAAAAGCAAAGCATTTCTTTGAACATGAGATTTAAAAGATGTTTATACATGAAAGGCAATATACATTTAATTTTGTCTAACTGAATTGGAATTAAAGTAAGTAAATGTTTAACTCTTTCTGTCATAGAGAATCCAAAGCAATATCTATGAAGTTGAAAGAAAACACAAATAAATTCACATCAATGTTCTTTTTACTCACTCAAATAAAGCAAAATATTCATTCAAATAAAAGCAAAAATATGTTAATTTAATAAATGATTACTTTTCTATATGCTTATCAAGAAGAAAAAAGAGAGGGCAAGACAGATGCAGAGAGAAAGAAAGACCAATATTTTTATTTGTCATAAATATTTAGAAGGTGAGGTATCCTGGTAACATGAAGAAATCAAATTGATGATACCTCATTCTAGTTCTTATAGAAAACTCTAAGTTTCATAAGTTTGGTAACCCAAGTCAAAATTACCCACAGTTTCAAAATATTATAAGGAAAAGAACATATTATCTCACTGACTAAATTAAAAATTATTTTTTGAAAAATGTATTCATTAATTATAAGTAAACAGATATAAGTAAATAGTACTTGAAATAATTGAATACAGTGAGGTAACTCTTCAGTGATTCAAAGATCCTGACCGTTTTGTTTTATATATACCACTAAATTATTTTAAATTGATATTCCAAAGCTAAATATCAGATTAACACTTTCAAGAACTGATGAATTTTAAATTAATAGAATAGGACAATAATCTTTCCTATTGTTCCTTAATGGGCTTCAGCAATAATTCCTATTTTCAATTTGAACACTTCCATTAAAATTAGTTCAATAAGAAGAATGTTCCAAGCTGAGGCAGCGATTTATCAAGAGAACCTGCAAACTATTTCAAGAACAGGAGAGGAAAAAGCAACATGATAGACAAATAAAAAGAAAGAACTTGACATAGTTGGAAACAGTGCCAGATGTGGGGGTGCACACCTGTAAATTCCAGGTTCTGGGAGGCTGAGGCAGGAGCATTTTAAGTTCAAACTCAGCCTCTGCAGCTTAAGGCGACCCTGTCTCAAAATGCAATTTAAAGGACTGAGGATGTAGCTTAGTGATAAAGTGAACCTGCATACAATTCCCACTACTGTCAACAAACAAACTCAGAAATAGCTCCAGTTATTTTTACAATTCTTGTTTTGTATTTTTAAATATAAAGAGATATAAATATATTGAAAATATTTCATTTATTTATTAGAACTAGGAATTGAACCGAAGGGTGCTTAACCACTCATCATATCCCCAGCCCTTTTTATTTTTTTTATGTTGAGATAGGTTCTCACTACATTGTTGAGGGACTCACTAAATTGCTAGACTGACCCAAATATTCAGTCCTCCTGCCTCCATTTCCTGAATCATTGGGATTACAGGCAATGTGCCACCATGCCTGGTGAAAATAATTTAAGTTTAGTCAAAAAACAATAAAAACATATTCTCCATCCTAAAATATCAACTATTGTTATTTTGGGGTATTTCCATATAACTAATCATTTTAGAGCTAATATTATATCTTTATTACTTTTTTAATTCTAAAAGTAACAAGTGCTATAAAATTTAAATAGAAGAGAAACAGGTGCTTAAAATTTAATATTTATTGCCTAATTCATTCACAAGTTGATATATATTACATAATACTAGTCTCACATTCTAAATTATTATTCAAAATATTATCATTGAATATATATGATTATTTCATAACTTTCTTTCCAAGAATACACAAGACACCTTTCTCTGTTACTACCCATAAATTTATATTTTCCATCTTAATTACATAATACATAAAATTTTGTCTGACAATTTTATCCTAAGCAACCCAAAGCTTTTCAAGTTAACTCTTAGTTATTATTTATTTTCTTGAATTATATATCATAGATACCTTCCTTATCCATTTTTAAGTGAATTTTTTATAATAACTTTATTTTATTTAATTTTGTATGCGGTGCTGAGAATCGAACCCAGTGCCTCATGCACATTAGGCAAGCGCTCCACCACTGAGCCACAACCCCGGTCCTCTATTATTTCTTATTAGAAATTTAGACCTCGTCTAGCTTTTTTTCTCTTTCAGTTTCACACGATTTTAATTAATGCTCTCATGACCATCTTTTACAAAATATGGAATATTTCTTTAACTTCCTAGCTATATCAAATGGCACAATCGATCTAAGAGCTCAATATAAATGTGTTTCCGGTTTTATTCTTCACTCCCAGAAACTGTGAAATGTCACAAAAAGACCAGGCACTTGAAGCCAGGCAAATTTTGCTTCTTATCAACGGGTTATCCTGTGTGATTGGGATAAGTACCCTTGTGTTAGTCAGCTTTTTGTTGCTGTGACAAAATATGTGAGAAAATCAGCTTAGAGGAGGAAAGGCTCATAGCTTTACAGGTTTCAGTCCATAGTCACTTGTTCTCATTGCTTTGGGCTTGTGATGAGTCAGAACCTTATGTAGGGGAGCCCATGGTGGAACAAAAGTGCTCACCTCATGGTAGCTGAGAGACAGACAGAGTGAAAGAAAGGAACCAGGGACAAGATATGGTCCTCAAGAGAATACCGGCAAGAACCTGGTCCTTTCAACTATATCCCACCTACAGTTCCTACCATCTCCCAATAGTCTATTCATCTATGAATCCACCAATGGACTAATGAATTGATGAGGTTAGAGTCCCCATTATCCAATCACTTCCCCAAAGTCCCACCTCTGAACAAAGCTTATTGGGGATCAAGCTTTCAATACATGAGCCTTTGGGGGACATGCCAGATCCGAACTATAACACCCTTATCTCTTTTAATCTCCTTTTCCTATGTTCTTGAGTTTCAAGATGAAAATGGTGGGGAAAAATTTCTAGTGTTTCTATGAGGATTTAATATGATAAAGTATATAAAGTTAATCTTTTTTATCTCATGAACCAGGAAGTAATTTTTTAATTCTTATAATAATAGTTTTTCTAGGATAAAACTTTATTCATCCAGTTTACAGAGAACCAAAGACATAAAGTGACTTACAAATTGTATTGAAAATATTTTCTTGGAAAATTTGAGATATGAATGCAATCTAGATGAGAGGTGGAGTAAATTTAAAATAACATTTGCTGCAGAAATTTTTAAAGTATCAACAGTTCTTTTGGCATGGGAACCAAAGGGAAAAACATCCTCCTGATTCATTATAGACACTGATTCTAAGGATAGAATGGGAAGGTAGAGCCCAAGGTGGGAAAAAAGTCCTATTTCAAGTAACTATAACTCAAGTTATATAAATGTGCTCCAAGATATCAAACCCAGACCATTTCAGTGTATTTTGTAGCTGTAAGAAACTATCAGAAACAAAAAACGAACAAACAAAAAAAATTAATCCCAGATTCAAAATACAGGAAAGGTTTTGAAAATACAGTGACAACTTTGTTTTAAATTTTGGATTTAAAGTATATTTTTGAAAAACCAGCAAAGCCACCCTAATAATGAAGTCTGCCATGGATGGTAAGACTATTATTTGGAAATGTCTTTGACATAAATATAATCAAGCATTAAAGCAGCATGCAGGGCTAAAATGAAACCAAGTAGATACATAACTCAATGTGTTTTATGTTCCTTGAGCTATTGTCACTTATTTTTATTAAATAATATGTACACCATTCTACACCAGTGTTGGCTTTTCCTCAGTGAGATATGAACAGCATATGAAGAATACTCTAAAAAAGACAAATATGCAAAATAAATAATTCATTTAGTTGATAAGGAACATTTTTGTTTTTATTACAAATATGCAAATAATATTGGTTCTACTAGATCTTACTTTTTAAAAATAAACTCACATTGGTACACATAATATCATCTTAAAAATATTCCACAAATGTACCAACAATTAGAATGTCATCCAAAGCTTGTTGGAAAATCCCAGGACTTCCTAGACAACTATGAGTCATGCAATTAACACTTTAAAATTATGGAACAGTGTTATTTTGAATGAATGGAGTGTTTAGCACTATATAAAATCATCGTATTTTTCTGATATTATGAAAAACTAATTAAAAATGAGCAAAATTTAGGGTTTTGGAACTTAAGAATGTCTTAAATTCTTAAATGTCTTAAATTTATTCACTATCACTCTCAGATATTGCCATACTATTATTATTATTTTGTGGTGCTGGGAATTGAACCAGAGCTTCATGCATGCTAGGGAAGTTCTCCACCACTGAGCTACATACCCAGCCCTCTGCCATCTTATTTAGAACTGTCTTTATCTTTCATGTTTAGTTTTCTAAGGTCCCTATATAGTTAAGGAGCATATAGGAAGTTTGCAATCATACTCCAGCCAGCAGAGGGCAATAGAGCATTGTGTACCAATCACCCTCTGCCAATGGGAACATTTCATAGGGGAGGTCTTTTCCATTATGAAGAAATATGTAAACATAAATTAAAGAGACCTAGTAGCTACTTCTGTTTCTTTAAACTGTGTATGTGTTTGTGTGTGTGTGTGTGTGTGTGTGTGCGCGCCCGCGCACCTGCACACTCATATGTGTGTACATGCTCATGTGTGTTTGTATAGGGTACCTTGTGATTTGAATTATGTTTTCAATCATTTATAATAACTTTAGTGAATTTACTATCTTAAATTAGTCCAAGGACTATGCATGAAAAACTAAGAAACAGTCTTCAGTAAATACTCTCTAGTATTTGAAGGAAATTTAAAAAATGACAAATTCCTAATATGTGTAAAGAAGTTTCTATATAGAGAGAACCTATTATTTCTCTCATAGTGTGGCAGGGTAAGGAAAGAACTATCTTAGCACTTTTCATCTCACGAATATGTGTGCAAATAAATGATTTACTAGTACTTACACTAAAAAACACTATAGTATCCCTCCTACACTTAATATTTTAAGGTCAATTTGTTTTATTATTTACTGTTTTACAATAATTTTATTGGGAACTAATGAAATCTTCTCAAAAAGTGCTAGGATTAATTACAGAATGTGAAGACCATCTTGACTAAAATCTAATTAACAACTTAATATTTTCTCTCAAGGTTAAGATAGTACTGAAGATGTTTTTTCTTTACTGTGTATTCAAAAAGTAATTTATACCATACATATAGCTGTTATAAGATCAGGGAATCTCTTGTCTTCCCAGATTTGAATAACTCTGATTCTTTCTTCTAGAAGTTTTTGATTTCCCTACTTACGTCTCACCTACCCATAGATAAACGTAGAAAGTTCATTTCATGATACTTATATATATATACATTGAATATTTCTTTTCCATTTTTTTGCTATTATACCCTATATAAACTACATTGTACATCTCTGAACTTGTAATGAAATGCTACTGTGAATGGGTTTTCTTGTTTTGTCGGAGGATTAAATGGAAAATGATACCTTTTTTAAAATGCCAAATTACTAATTTAGGAGATTTAGTCCTTTGTTGGCTTTAGAACAATTAAGACATTTTTCACATTTATACATCTGTTATTTATACAATCATTGTTTTGATTGCAGATGATAATCAGGAACTATCTTCCCCTTGTTTAGAAACCTGAAAAAGAGATATGATTGCATATCAATTTATCCCACTAATCTTAGAATCATGTTTACTTGTTCTCACACATAAGAGGGGATCTATTTTGAGAATATTACATTAGTCATATCTCATCATGACCGGATGGTCACATTTTAGATATGCCATGGTAACTTTAGTCCTATACCCAATCTGGGCTATTCAAAAACAGATCACCATTAATACTAATATTTAAGAGTACTGAGTTCTATCTAAATTGCAAATATCATCCAATAAAATAAAATTTAACTTGTTTTAAAGTTTAATGTGTGCAGATTTTTTAAAAATTATACTCATGGTTTCTGAACAAAGTCAGCAACGGCTCTTATACACTTTCCTTTTTTGATTATAAAAAGAATTTTCGGTCTTCTACAAACTATAAACTTAATCTTGAGGTTTTCAGGATAGAGATCTCTTACACACACACACACACGCACACACAAATCATAACAGTAATACTAATCAATGAATATTTAGTCATGGTTTTACTCTGTTCTAAGAACTATGCTAAGCACTTTATGTGTATTATTTGTTTGACTCCTTTTAACACTCCTAGAAGGTAAGAACTATTAAACTCTGTACTTAGTATAGAAAGAACAGGTCTTGACTGAGAGGTTCAGCCATGATCACCTAGCTAGCTAGTGTCAGAGACTGCTGGCCTTTCTGTCCATATCTCCTTACAGATCATTGGGGCAAACATTGCACTTCACCATTATTCTATATTTATACCTAATCCCCTCTTTTTCCTGCTCCAAAGAACAAAGTTTAAGTAAACAATAAACACTAGAACTTTAGAGTTGCCTGAGATATCACTTTAACCCCTAATTAACTGGAAGATCAGTAGTATGTCTTATATCTGTTTTTAAATAGAGAAATACAAGAAAAAGTATATACAGTACATATTCAATAATTACTGATAATACTCTGAAACATATTAGCGGACTACATTCACTGTATAATTCAAAGTCACATGCACACAAGAGCAAGATTTTGTTATCTCCATTCCATTGTGCCACATTGGGTAGCATATAGAATTATTACCATAAAACTTTACTCATCAACTAGTTAGTCACACCAACTCAGCTATGTCTTCTGCCTCACCTTCACATATCATCTCTCTTACTCCATGAAGTCTGAGTATATATGGAAGTAAAGAACATATAGAAAAGAGATAACTCTTTGTTGAAGTTCTGCATGATAACTTTTTTGGAAAATGCGACTACAATTTCTTTTTTAAGACATATAACATCTTGAGATATGTTTCTATGTAATTTTATAATATTTATAGCACTCTCCCATATAGTGAGCATGACATAACTTGTTTCTTTATTACCTAATTCTACGTCCCTGATAAGATGTGTCCACTGTCTTATTTGATCCTCACAGACTAGCGCAGAATTACTCAATCTTGACAACTACTGACATTTGGGGTCAGTTCCTTCTTTGTTGTGGGAGGGGAGCTGTCCTCTGCAATGTAAGATATCTAACAGTTTTCCTTGCCTTTACACACTAGAGACCAGTACTACCTCCTCCACTCCTTCTCCCAGCTGTGACAATATAATGTCGCTAGACACTGCAGAATGTCAATGGAGAGTATTTAGGGGTAATGGGCAGGATCACCCCTGGTTGAGAACATTGAAATAAAGTAAACCTTTTAGCAATTGCCCATTTCCTTTTAGGAACTGGATAGTTAGATTAAATGCAAAAAAGGATGAATCTTTTTTGCAATCTGCATATAGATAATCTTTTTATTCTTTCTTTTCAACTATTTTATAAAATTTAGCATATAACACAGAACTGTAAGCATGAAACCATGCTTAATGGCCTTACCATCCTGATACACCCCATCTCATCTCGATGACCTTTGATAAACAAATCATAAGTCATTTCTGCCACTGTGGTATTTACCAGACTTGGTTAAAAGATGTAATTTTACAGCAACTATTTGTGATCAGGACAATGGAGAGCAATGGTCTAGGAAAATTTCACACAGAACCTGACCCATTTGATAAGAATGGAAATGTCAGGTAGCTAGGCTTTTCTGAGAAAGAGACTTTGATCTGAGTCTTAAAGGGTGAATGGGAGTTACTATGGTCAAGTTGGGCTACAAGGCAAGTTCTTCAATGTGTGTTTACCTACTTTAATCACACAACTTCTACCTGGAAACAAAGTTAATGATGTTCTAAGAAATATGTCTGTGTCTAAAAGAATAGCTCTACATTTATTATTACCTTCAAAAGTATTATTGTTTGGAAACATTAAAGGAAACAAGATCATAAAAATTTAGTGCCGTGGATAATCTGGTTTATTAAGTAGATTTTGCTTTTATATTTTAGCTCAAGTTAAACAGAAGTGATAAAAATTCACAATTATTTAAAACACAGACTTTCAGGATAAAGTTCTGACTTTTAAAAAGTTAAAAATTACTCACCCTTCAATCTCTAAAGCATCCAAGAATTGAAGTTTGATCTGGCATGGTAGTGTACACTTGTAATCCCAACGACTAAAGAGGCTAACTCAGGAGGATCACAAGTTAGTGCAAGGCCAGTCTTGAACTTGAACTTGAACTTGAGACTCTATTTCAAAAAGAATTATTATGAAAAGGACTTGAACTTGAGACCCTATCTCAACAAAATGAAAATGAAAAGGATTGGGTGGGGTTACGGCTTAGTGGTAGACTGCCCCTGGCTTGATCCCCAGGACGAAAGGAAGGAAGGAAGAATTGATGTCTCTTCTTTAATTATTCTGACTCTATGGTTTATTTCACCAGGAAAAAGGTAGGTAATGAAATTTTCTAACTCCTATTGTATGGTAAGCCAAATGTGGAATTTAGAAGCAAATGAAAGCAGGGAGCAGTAACACATGCCTGTAATACCAGCAACTTGGGAGGCTGAGGGAGGAGGATGGAAAATGTGAGGCCAGCGTCAGCAACTTAGGGAGACCCTCAGCAACTGAGTGAGACTGTGTTTAAAAAATTAAATAAATAAAAAGGGATGAGGAGGTAGCTCAGAGGTAAAGTATGTCCTCGGGTTCAATCCCTTGCACAAAAATATTGAAAAAAGAAGAAAAGAGTGATCAGGTGGGGGGAGGAGGAAAGAAGTAAGAAAATCAAGAAGTGATATTAACTAAAGCCTAAATTACTGTGATTTGGATAAATCAGTATGCACATAAAACATCTAGGCTGATTCCTATTTAGACTACTATGTATGGTCACATCATGGTTATTGTCAATAATTATGATAGCCAAATGTTAGACAATATATACTCCAGCTGAAACAAACACATATAAAATAATGAATTGGTCTTGAATTTATATTTAATTCCAAAGATAACAAGAAAAAGCCCTGATGTTATGATTTATTGCCCTTTCTGAAATAAAAATATTTACTTTCTGGTGTGAATGCAAAACTTCTGAAATTGAAGCATACTTGTGAAATACAAACATTTTCTTGTATTAATCAGTTGTAATGAAAACAAAGGCATCCCTTGAACCAACTAATCCTATTGGAAGAAAGAATGGATGCTCTACTAGTTGTTCATTGTCATCTATGATCTTTACTCTTAGGTATATTAGTTCTAAGACATTTTAAATAAAGTCTCCATAGTAACTTCAAATAACGTAATAAACTGTAGAAAGTATGTGTTTCATCAACAGAATATCTGCAATTAAAACAATTTAATTTCAATTTTAGTGGCAAAATAATCCTAATACGACTTTTTAAAATCAGATCCTGTGTACTTTAGTGTCCATTAAAATAACTTAAATTAGCAATTGGAGATGAATTGCATATATTTTAAAGCATTTGTATGATAGGATTATTTCTTTTAATAATGGTGTTGAATATTTTATGACATTGAAAAAAATTCTTATCACACAGATTATGGAGTGAAAGAATGTTTCATAGCAGTATTTAGTGTATTATTCCACATTAAAAGAAGAAAGCTCTATACATGCAAAATTTCAAAATAGAACAAACAATAAAATGTTGATTGCATGTGAGATTATGTCTGAAAGAATTATTGTAAATTTTTCTTTTTTTGTATTTTCCAAATGTTCTAAAATATATTGCCCCTATTTTGCAAACAGAAGAGATTAGAACCAATTAGTATCTAAACACAGGAATTTAAACCATATTACTTCTAGTATGTACTTTTACTTTTGCAAAACACTGACATGATAAATTAGTAAAGCAATTTTTTATTTTGTAGTTAAAAGATTGTAAGTAAAAAGTAATACTTAGAAATTTTTGTATATTAGAATAATTTTTGTGTAATGCCTTTGATGATAAAGTTGTTTTACTAACTTCAACAAGCATCTGCTTTGTTTCAGAGATAGTCATATGATGCATAAATGAAATGAGATATGCATTGCATCAGTGAAATTCTATCTTCTAGGTGTAATAAAGCAGCTTTAAAGTAGTGTATAGTGATAGGAAATTGAGAAGATGAGATTAGATCAAATCAACAAAGACTTTTGGGTAGAATAATGGAATTGGATGATTTCTTTTGGAATGTGGCCAGGATACTAGAGAGGGGCTGATTAAACTCTAGGGAAAATATATAATTATCCTTGTTGTTAAGACAGTAGGTTTACATTTCATGTCAATTTTCAACAGCAGTTTGTTTCTTAGCGACAATTGTAGGATGTGGATTCAGTATTTATCCACAAGAATGAACACCTCCATATTTAGAATTCTAGTTCTCAATCACACCAGGCAGCTATTAAATCACAAAGCCCCAATTTAGCTTTCCAAATGCAAAGTCCTTATTTTGTTCCATACACTATGAGAGGATACATTAATAGGTTATACAATAAATAACTCTTAAATGTGCTTAATATTATCATTTAACATATTCTTTATTCTTGTCATTGTTATTTATGATAAATTTGAATATTCTTTTTCAAAGTTAGTATGACATTAAATGTTTAAGTTTACTTTTTATTTACTCACCCAGACAATATCCTCCAAATAGAAAACTTTGATATGTTTCAAGATATTTTTCAAATTAACATACTTCTTTAAAGAACTGATTAAAGCAACTGTTCAAGTCTAGGTAAAATACTCAGAATAAATAAAGCAGCAGGTGGGACTAAACACAACAAATATACGAGGTAAGACGTAAATTCCAACATATGTACCTCAGTCCTGCAAACGTTTCCCGAAAAGAATTTTTCAAAAGCAATGAAAAACCAAAAACATTAAACAGTTTTGTAAAACACATCTGCAGAATTACACATAATGTAAATTACTTACAAAATCGTCAGTTTGTGCTCAAATTGTAAGCTTACAGAGTATGTCTTTCAGTTGTGCAGCTGTTAACTATGATCCCAATTTAAGAAAATTTTAATTCATGATTAGAATAGTATACACTTAGTTCCAGATATATTGGGAAGTAAAAAACCAAAGGACAGCAAAATCCTATGAT
The DNA here is from genome assembly GCF_902686455.1 of Sciurus vulgaris. Classification (NCBI taxonomy): domain Eukaryota; kingdom Metazoa; phylum Chordata; class Mammalia; order Rodentia; family Sciuridae; genus Sciurus; species Sciurus vulgaris. The sequence goes on along the minus strand of NC_136470.1, from coordinate 32,629,392 downwards.
AAGATATAAATGTATATGCCTCTTGATGTTTTTCAATATTCTTTGAATATCTTAACACACTTGCACTGTATGTTTTTTTTTTTTTTTTTTTTTTTTCCCCATTCTATCTCATTAGAGTTAAAAGAAACATACAGCTACTTTGAACATTCTGGGTATAAAATTATAAAAGATTTAAACTCTAAATTTCCATGTAGAAGAAGAAATACCAACTGTATATACTTCAGAGAAACTTTCTTATCCTGAGTCCCAGAATGATAGAACGTCTTTAAACAAGCAAAACAAAACCTACGCACTGATAGCTTTCTTCAGTTAGAACCGAATCTGTAAGAATAACATGACTTTAATCAACATCTTTTATTCACATCTCATAGTGTGGTATGAGTGTAAAAACCAATGCTCTGGATTCAGAGGGCGAAGGTTCAAATCTGAGCTCAACTGAATGTTCTCTGTGTCATGTATAAAGTGGAATGACAACAGTAACTAACCTAATGATGTTTATTCCCTGAGGATTAAATGAGAGTTTGAATATGTAAAGTACTTAGAACAATACCTCTCACACATAATGCTATACAAATGTTGACTGTTATATTTTTTATTCTGTTAGGAACTGGAGATAAAACAAAACAAAACAAAACAGGAAACTAACCCCAAAACATGATTTCTAGGTACCTGGAAATGGATCAGAGATATGTAAAGTTCACTGTATAATGCAACAGGTATTATACTGTGCTGTGTCTAATGATAAAAATATCCTAAAAGTGGAGAATTTTGGTAAAGAATTTCTGCCTAATGACAATTAGTTGCAATTTCAGCATCTCTGGAGGCTAAGACAGGACGACTACAATCAGCAACTTACTGAGTGAGGCCTTCAGCAGTTTAAAGAGACCCTGTCTTAGAATAAAATAAAAAGAACTGGGAATGAAGTTCAGTGGTAAAGGGCCCCTGGGTTCAACACCCAATACTCCCTTCCCCAAAAAAAAGGAAAAAAGTAATTTCCGGAATTTCTGAATAACATTCTGGTGAAAAGAAATCTTCCCTAATAATTTAAGAGGACTGGGTTCTGATTCTGGGTAAGAGCACTAAGTAAAGATGTTTTCTGCAGAAAGTTTCTTTAGGCTTCTGGTTCCTCATTTATGAAGTTATTTTATTTTATTTTTTAAATTTATTTTGAGACAGGGTCTTGCTAAGTTGCCTAGGGACTCGTTAAGTTGCTGAGGCTGGCCTGGAACTTGCAGTCCTCCTGCCTCAGCCTCCTGCACTGCTGGGGTTACAGGTGTGTGCCACCATGCCTGACTGAATTAATTTCAAAGACTCCATCTAGTGTGATGTTGTATTCTTTAAACTCAGTCAGCGGTTCTACTCTCTTTGCTCCCAAATATTTGACCCAAATAAGCATGGGCTTGTTTAGCCAGACTTTAATTTTGAAGTCATCAAAGTTCACTGAGACATCAGCTTCATGAGTGTATTGTTAGTTTTTTGTTTTTTTTTTTTAATTGAAGTAGATAATGGCTGACCATCATTGGGGAAAATAAACTTTAGAACCATAGAACTAAGACCAATAAAGAAGCATTTAAAAAAAAGTTAATGAGTAGTGAAATAAGAAATCATCCAATCACACATTCAGTAACCATTTGAGTGTCTACTGGGTGTCAGGCACTGTTCCTAATGCTGAGAATATGAGTAAACCAAATAGTCAACAATCCCTGGACTCAAGCAGCATTCTAGCATGAGAGGTGCAGCCAATAAAAATGAAGAAGGAAATAGGTAGTATCTTAGATGGAGATTAGTGCTTTGAAGGAAAAGCCAAAAAACTTAATAAATATCAAAAGGGTATGAGAAGCACTGTGTAATGATGTACTATTAAAGAAGGTGTTCAGAAAAGTATCTCTGAGAAGTCTTGATATTATTATTAAAATCTAAGAGAAGGGAGAGTGTGAATTTGCAGATATATGGAGGTGGGTATTCCAGATAGATAAATGCACCAACCCTGAGGCCTGCGCTTATCTGATTTGCTCTAGAAACAGTAGAGAGGCCGCCGTGGTGGAACTGTCCATGCAAAGGACAAGGAACTGTAGGAAGAGATGATGCCAGGAAATGATGGGGGACCAGCTCACATCAGGCCTTGTGAACTTCTGGAAGGACATGCATTTGAACTTGAAATGAGATGCCCCCATTGGAGGGTTTTGAGCAGAGGAGAGACTAGGTCTGACTCAGGACCTAACAGGATCCCTCCCACTGCTTTATGAAGAATGATCTAGAAGTACAGTTACTTCAGTTTATGGTCTTTTCTCAGTAAGGAATATTGTGTTCCTCATTGCAACACAGAGAAGTTTCCTGCCAAGTAACATCCATATGCAGTTTAGTTGGGAAAAGGGAAGATCTGTAACATTCAGGTGTGGGGCGTTAGAGAAAATAACCCAAGAGTAACATGCTACAGACAGTAATGTTTACTGAAGAGGCAAGTTGCTCAAAAGTATCCCTCCTTGGGGACTCATAATGCTCATTTGCATACTAAAGCGTTTGGGGGGATCCTTAAATGTGTTGAATCTGAAGTATCCCAAGCTTTTCCTTCCAGGGAACTCTTTTTTTTTTTTTTTCTCCCCATTCGCTTTGGTTCAAAACAAGCTGGGTTCAAATATAAGCTTTGTGGCTTCTTGGCGGTTGAAATTGGAGTTAATTATTTACTCTCCTAACCTCATCTCTAAATTGGGATAATGATAGCACCTCACAAGAGCATGGTGAGAATTAGATCAGATAATGTTTGTAAAGGGTTCCAAACAGTGCCTCAATTAACGCTACTTCCCTGTGTCCTCTTATTTATCTTCAAAAGCTAACCATCTGTTAACATGAAAGGTGTAAATTCTAGTGAGACCCTTTGTTGCTCTAACTGAAGGTCCCAGGCTCTATCAAAAGAGTTAAGCCAGTATAAATAGCCTAGTTTTAGATTTTTCTACATTGCCTCCAAGATGCTAGGGTGCTAAAAGGCAATCATAGAGCCATTCCATAGCAAACTTGAGTGTACCATGATTCCATTTTTAAATAAAGCCTCAGAGAGCCTTAGCATGACTGGAGTACATAATGGAGTGGTACCAATGAGGTTTTATCGCAACCCTTAAAATTCTGCATTAAAGCCAGGCAGGGTGGCACACACCTGTAATCCAAGCAGTTTGGGAGCTGAGGCAGGAGGATCACAAGTTCAAAGCCTGTCTCAGCAATTTAGAGAGGCCCTAAGCAACTTAGTGAGACCCTGTCTCAAAAACAACAAAAAAGGGCTGGGGATGTGGTTCAGTGGTTAAGTGCTCCTGGGTTCAATCCCTAGTACTGGGGGGAAAAAATTCTGTGTTGAAGACGTGGCCCAGTTTATAGTGACTTAAGTCTTTAAATGAAGATGTCTAACCCAAGGAATCTTTTTTCTCTCTCATTGGTTTCTGGTTTGGGGCACATAATTATCTCTTCTAAAGGACAGAGAAGAAAATAAAAATAAGGCTGTTAAAATGTACCCTGCGTACATGTAGAAGAAACTAAACAGGCCTAGTTTCTTGAAAAACAGTAGATATTTCCTCCATCGTGAGTTTCTTCGTTTACTAGGGCTACTGTAGGTAATTCTCTGACATGGGGCTTCTATTTCCAAATTTGAGAAAACATTCACATGTTCATTTTAGGCCATTAATTTAGATACCAAGGATTAAACAGACTATTCGGCAATTTCATGTTAAAATTGCTAAACTAGCTGTTGTACCCTGAGGGATGGTATCTTGGAGAATTCATCACAGCCTTGATGTGTACTTCTTGCCAGATCTGCTCACCAGATCTGCTGGAACTTGTGGCTTGCATCCCAGGCTCTGTTTGATTCTAAGGCTTCATGCTAAGAAGGAAAGACAGCAGATGTTCTGGTCTGTAGTTTCCTTAGGAAATCTACTCTCCTTCTCCTGATCTGAGTAAGTGCTATCTGGGATCCCTGGAGAGGCCTGGGGGAGCTTTGTTATTTCCTGAGTTCCTGCAGCTACTCCTATGAAAGATAAACTCAAATCAGAGCAACCCAGGAGATCACTGTTGCTTTAGAATTTTGTCTGTCAAAAAGTCCCTTTTCATAGGACTACCAGAATGTAACATTTTGGGGTTTCTTCAAACTTCTCAAAGAGACCTTTAAGGGATCCTGAATTTCATAGGCTGCAAATGAGATGAGAATCCTCTAAATGGAACTTTAAAACCCATCATTCATTCTGATCATAATGATCAGAATAGAATTCCCAAGTGCAAATTAAGACACTTTCTCCCTACATGCTGAGTCTCCTAACCAGCGTGGAATGAGTCAGAGGTCCATTGTACAACCTCAGTTGCTTGAAGACATAAGTTGAGTGTGTTTCCTACCCATGCGTACATATTTATGGTTGCATGCACATTCATATAGATACATCCAGCATTTTGTGCATCCTTCTAGGTAATTTAATGTTCAAAAGTGGAAAGGGAAGAAGTTGCTATGACAGATATTATATTCTCCAGGAATGTATGAGCTGTCATTTCACCCCAATGATACTTTGTTTTTGTTTCAGACAGACTCCACTCTGGAGTTTGGTCTATTCTTTGTGTATTCTTCGTTTACTAGGGCTACTGTAGGTAATTCTCTGACATGGGGCTTCTATTTCCCCATAATAAGAGCTCTCAGAGCCTGGAGAGTAGTATAATCTTTTCATCTTGCACTATTGGTATCCTTTACTTGAGCACAGATGTTGTTCACTCAGTGTTTATTTGCATGGGTAAGAGTGAATGACAGAGTGAAAGTATGTAGTTAAGAATATTCTCAGGTTTGTTGACTTTCACTTGTTATAGGTTCCTAATACCTTCTGAATACAAATTCTTATCTTTAGATACCATCTGATAAAAATTGACAGAACAACATACCCTTTGGACAAAGTGGGAGAAGAAGAAAAGACCAACATAAGTAAATTGGTGATGATGGTTCTCATCAGGGGGCTGGCTATAAAATCTTCGAGAACTCTGGAAGATATTTGTGGCTGACTTTCCTGGATAATATCTCTATGGGTGGAACAGATGAGCTGGATGGACGCTGCTTTCCGAAGTTGAGAAATACAACACAGTTGTAATATGATTTTCATTCAACAATAATGTAAGAAATGGTGAAATAGATTTTGAGAGATGTATTTAGCAAATTGCTGGAGACCAGGAGATCCACTTAAGGGAGCAATGCAATAGGGATTCTTATAAATATTCCACAGAATATTAAAGGTATATGTCTTTGGACTGGAAGTGTAGCTCAGTGGTAGTGCATGGGCTTAACATACCTGAGGCTCTGGGGTTGATTCCCATACCATAAAAAGTAAATAAAAATAAACCGTATACATCCTTTACTGAGTGGTAGTTCAAACCTTTATTTAAAAGGCACTTAAGTGATATGAGGATTTGAGGGATTTTCTCTGGCTTGTCTTCTCTCTCACCACATTTTAGTTTATTTATTTTTTATTACTAGGTAAGCTTATTTTAAAAGCACATTTTATGCCAAGAAAAAGTTATATTCTATGTTTCTCACTAAATATTCTTTCACAAAGACCAAATCAATGCCCGTTTTTCAGCATTTACTGCACATTCTTGTTTTTATTGCTGAAAAGATTCTGGGTGAAGTCTTTGAATTCTTATCTCTAGCCTGTTTACTGAATTTTCAGTCAGCTTTCTCAGGATTAAACTATCTTTCACTTTCAAAGATAGGTGCTGTTAACCAGAATTTCTTTCCACAGAATGTTGCTCTGAGGTCATTGGTTTTACCAGCTGCAACCAAAATGAACATGCTGCTTGCTTTTAAAATTTTATTTCTCATTAGGTAATGCATGAACTCACTTTTTCAGAAAAAAAATTGGAGAACACAACAGTACACAGAAAAGATAAAATCCTCCTGCCCTACCTATCCATTGTGGAATTCTTCCCTCCAAAGGCAACAATTGAAAGCAGTTTCCTAAATATCCTGCTAGATACTGAACAGTCATTTTGTAGTTATTGTACATATTTTTGTAGATAACAATTTGTTAACAAGAATGTTCTCAGTACTAATACCTATGGAATACCAAACACTCAACATGTGTTAGGTGTTTTCCATAGAGTGTTATTTAATAGGAGGAGGACTAAATGAATGGACAAAAGCCTATGCGATGTGCCATATTTGCTTTTCTTGAGTACGATTTGTTAAAACCAGGAAGTATCTTTATAGTGCCTATTTTTTCAAAAGAGAAAACAGACCTGGCATGGATACAGAGCTAGTAACCAGCAGGTTGGAATTTCGAGGTAGCAGAATTGACTTTGAAAACCCAGGTCTTGGTTCAAAAATGAGGAAAGGCTTCTCATAAGAGCACATCCCATGAGTTTAAATACTTTTAGAGTTTTATTTGTCATCTTTTAGCTGGACTAATAAAGGATCAACTCTCCTCCTCTGCCCCCATCGCCAATTGGTCTCTCTTTGTTAACTGTTTCCTCATTGTTAGTTTCTAATATGTAGAGTTTATGAAGTTGAAGGAGAGGTTCTGGAATAAAGTACTGAGTGGATCCCATGGCCCTACCCAGCCCCTCGAATTGGATAGTCTTTTTCTATAGGACCCTTAAAAACTTCATTAAAAAGCAAGGGAATTGTAATGGAAGCTCATCTAGAGATAAACACCATCCTCTGTCTACTTCCTGTCTTAATGGCTCCTAGTTCAAATTTGATTAAAAAAAAAAAAAAAAAAAAAAAGGAGGGGGGAGACAGGGAGGAGTGAGGGTGGAGTCATCTGAGAGTTTATTCCAATCCCTGGAAGTGGTAAGGAAGAGGTTAAACTGGACCAGGAGGATTTTTGAAGTCTTTGGCTGGGAGGTTCCATTTGGAGAAAGGTGCAGGGGAGATAGGGATAGCACCAGAAACTAGACAAGTTCTCATTCGCTTGGATTTCCGCTCCTGAGCAGTTGGATTCTCACCTGAGGGCGCAGTCGGGCACCCCTGGCTTGTAGATGGAAATATTAACAAGCAGAACTTGCCTGGCCAACGCCTGGAGAGCGTAAAGTGAGGCATGGAGAGGACCGTGCGGCCCCTTTAAGTATTCTCGGGCCGGTTGGACAGGGAGGAAACTGGGAGCCGCGGGGACATTGGGGGAAACCCACAAGCATTGAGCCCGAGAGGAGGCAGCGTGAGAGCAGAAACTTCAGACACTGCTGATCCCGGCAGAGCTCGGGCGAGCCTCGGCGGCTGTCGCTCCCACCCGCAGCCGCATCCTCCTCGCCCATCTCCACCACCCCGGGGAGGTCCGAGAGCTCTTCTCTGCAGTTTCCACGAGCCAGGGGTGCGTGCAGCCACCCCAGGAAGTTTGGGCTCCCGCGTAGTTTGGGGTGCCGTGAGCGCGCGCCCCAACAGAAGAAGGACTAGGGGCGATGTTGAGCGCTTCGCGGAGCTGGGGGCGCCCGGAAGGCGTGCGTGTGTCCGCGGTCCTGTTGCTGTCCCCAGTGCCCTCCGCATCCCCCAAGTGATGGGAACAAGGGCCCGCCCAGGCAGTCGCTGTTGCCGCACCGCCCCCTCGCTCGCCTCCTGCGCGCGGAGTCACCCAGGCACACCCCCGGCACCCCGAGCCGGTGCTCCGGAGCTGCTGCCGCTATCTTGACTGCCATCGCCGCCTGCGCGGGTGGTCAGCTGCTGGCTGGGCTCGCCTGTATACGGAGAAGCACTTTTTGGCCCTCCTTAATCCGTTCTCACACCCCAACTTTGCCGCCCCGCGCTAGCCCTCTCAGCGGCGCTCGGGCACACATTGTGGGGGCGCACGCAGGGAGGCTCAGCAAGACCGTGGAGGCAGGAAACGGCAAGACCGATCCTCGGCTTCGGCTCTTTGTTGTTCGATTTGGATGGTCCTTGGAAGTGGCTGAGCCTCTTCGGAAACCCGGGGGCCGGAGAAGACAAGCCTTGGAATTCTTCCTTTACTGAGGGATCTGAGATATAGTGACAAGCGTCCGGAAGGGTCGACAAGTAATTGCCCTGAAAACTCCTGGCGGATTGACCCACGTTGCTTATATTAAGCCTTTGTGTAGGGTGTGTGGTTGTGTGGCTTCATAAATTTGGGAACCCCATTTCTACTCCCTTCTCTTGGCATGAGACTGTATGCAGGATCCACCCAAGGACAATGATCGCGGAGCCTGCTCACTTTTACCTCTTTGGATTAATATGTCTCTGTTCAGGTAATCCGCGTCTTTTCTTCACCCTGATCTCCCTTGCTCGTCCCCTCTCCACTTTTCAGAATCAAACCCGAACTGTATTTTGGCTACCTCTCCCTTCTAAGGCCGGAGGGTCTCGATCCCTGCACAACTTTTAGACGAAAAGGCTCCTAGTTCGCTTTTGAGGTTGTCCCTTTGCCCCCATCCCCCAAACTCCCCCCAAACCTCCTCGCAGACCTCGGCCTTTCGCCAAGTTCAGGGCACGCCCTACTCTGGGCAAAAGCAAGTCTCAGCACTGGGGTGGGAGGAGGCAGAGGTTGGCGGTGAGCTTGGGCCCCCAGGACCATTGCAAATGAGTATCATCCTCCGGCCGGTTCCCAGGGCGGGGGGAGAGAGGTAGATGTGCGGGGATTTGTGACCCACAGACTCGCCGGGATTCCAGAACCTGGTCCTCCAATCCGCCCCTCCTCTTCAGAGCACAAGGGGTTATTAGTAGTTGTTTTATGTAACCAAAGTCTGTAATTAAATTTGATTCTGAAGAAACTTCAGGAAATAACTCCTCCTTATGATAGGATATAAACTAGCCACTGCCTGACTGAGTTTAGAAAGAAAACAGGCGATTGCATGTATCTGAAAGGGATCTGTTAGTTGCCTGGGAATTCTCCTTGGCGAGGGAAAACAGAATTGGAATTTTTAGGATTAATTCAATCGTACTGAAACTCCATATGAAGTGTTGGAGAGATGCTGCAACGGGAACCTTCTGGCAAGAGTGCGTTACGCACTGTATCTACACTTGGAAATAGTTTTCTTGTACTCCCTAAGAAACTTTTTTATTGTGGGTGAACTGAGCCACGACTCAACTTTTGTTTCTTTCCTTTAGGTAGATTCTGGTTTCAATCATGGATCCAATTTCAGGCCTTAAAACACACACACACACACACACACACACACACACACACACACTGCACCTCAGGGAATTTTTATAGTGGCATGCTGAGCTTCATGTTGCATCAGGGCCTATAGGTTAGAGTCACTCAATTTGCATAATTATGAAATCGTTTAGAATGTTAATTTGAGCCTTTTTGGTCTATGGTGATCCATTAGGTTTTGAGCAAGGATTTTACTGAAGCCAAATAATTATTGGAACATGAAAAGTTGGGGGCGGGGAATAGCCACATCAGCTAACCTATGACTGATAAACCTCTAAAAGAATTGAAATCTGTGGGATGTGCTTCCTGGCTAAAAGTTAGTAGGAACATTTGAACTAAATAAGAAATTCATTAATTGTATTTCTTTAAAGAAAACGGAAACTTAAGGGTCAGTCTCATATCTCATAGATGTCACAGTGGGTGGATGAGTACATTAAACTAACTCTTCGGGGCCACCTCTCCCCACTTCCAGCTTCTCCTTTCTGTTAGGCAGCTTTTCCCTTGGTTTGCATAACTGAGTGATTGAATAGCTCTCCCCCCACCCCCAGCCATGGATGCAAATCAAAAACATTAAGATCTGATCTCTCTATTTGTCTCTCTTTGCTCTGTCTCCCCCTAGTTTAATTTACAGCTTCAGATACCTTTGAGATTTTTGTTGATTCACCTCCTCGGTTAAAGTTTATTCACGTGTGTAAAGTGAAGTGTCAGGGTGATAAATGACTGGAGGGGCAGATTACTGAAGATAGGGGGATTAATGGTCATTAGTCACCGTTTGAGCTCAGTTTGTATATGTTGGGACATTTTATCATGGCTGTAGATTAAAGATAGGGTCTCACTAACAGGATATGGAAAGCTGGTCATGTCACTGTGCAGATTCTGTCTTCACTGAAGAAATATATGGGAGTGGATTGTCCTACAGATTTAATAATTTGTTAGTATTTAATATCTGAGGGTTATTTGAATAGATATGTGGCATATTTAGAATCTTACTTGATTTCTAGCTTCATTTTTCTTTAATTTTCCATTTTAGCCATTGGTGATTCTTATAAACCAAAAGTTTCCCAATAGGTGTGTTTATCTACTTTGCCAGGTTCCAGGCCAGAGGTATCTTTGAGTTGCTTCCTCATATTTAACCTGAAGCTTTTTTATCATTGCTCTCATAATTTCACTCCTGCTGTGTATCTGAACTTGGGAGGGCCAGTCAAATCCTTGGGCTGCTAGGGTGATTCAATGACAGCCTGCTATTGTAGAGCCCTACTGAAATGAATAAAACTTCACAGAACTCAGATAAGTAACTGGTAACTTGGTGTGCTCAAGACACCTGGTCAGGGAATGAATGAAGTTCTTGAAAGATTGTGTTTCATGTCTTGCCTCAAGCCTAAGATCACAGTCTATCTCTTGTTAATGGAGTGTATTTAACAGAAATGTGGTGAGCTTAAATAAATCAAAGTGTACTGAGGGGCTAAGCACCTTCAACAAGATTTAACCTGTAAAAGCATCTATTGGTTGTCAGTTCTTTTTTCTTTTTCTTTCTTTCTTTTTAACTGGCTGCCAATTTATAAAAGTCCTGTAGTTTTCTTCAAACAAATTATCATCTCCATTTTGGTGTGTGGATGGCATACTTAACATCCAGTGTTATGTTTGAGAGTGTTTGCATTTTGTAGCCCTTTATTTTTTAACCTAATGCTATAATATAAAGCTTTTTAATTTTGTGAAATAAAATTTGAGGAAAGTGGAACTTTCTTTAGAAATTTATTTTTTAAAGATGAGTTTATCTAATTAGTTTGTATATCTCTGTTCTGTTCTTTGAATAACTAGATTTTTTGGTGAGTGGTGGGGATAGGGAGCAGAGGGAGTCACCCTGAAAAAATTCTGTCTTCTCTCTGGAACTGATTCCCCACATTCTTCCTGTGTAGACTTCCTCTTCCCAAATCCATTTGCTAAAACCTGCTTTTAAGTGAAAAAGTGATTGAATTTCAGTTCAAAATTAGGATGAGTTCTGAATTTGAAATAAAGTGACGACAGTTCACCAATGCTCTTTCTTTTTTATTTTGGCGAACTGGTTTTTCTTTTAAGATGAGTTTTTTTTTTTTTTTTTTTTTTAATAAGTTTTACTCTTCCAGCCACTTTCCAGGACTCAGGTCTGTCTCTCTCATTCTGTATCCCCATCCCTACCCACTTCCCTACTTCCTTTTCTCTGTTTCTGGCAAAATTTTTGGGTAATTCCAACAAGTGCTCTTCAGATTCTTTATAATCTTGTTGGCTTTTAAATACGTATACCTGAATGCTGTGACATTAAAAAAAATACCTTTATTTACTTTTAATAGACCCTCTAATGCACAAGATGTTTATGTTTATGGTTAAAATGTCTTAAACAGAAGTTTACCTGAAGTTTTTTCCTTAATTTTTGCTTTGACAACCCTTGTGATTTAAAGTGGTATAAAATACTGAATTTCAAACTAACAGTTATTTGCTTATTATTAAGCTTCACATTTACTAGATTATATGCATGTAATTATATCTATAATTAAAATAACTGAACAACAGGAATAAGATTGGAAGAAAATTTAGGATAAGAGTTTTTACCGAAGATCATTAGTGACTGAGTTTTCATGTGCTAATAAACTGAGGTACTTATGTTAACTTCTGCACCCTTTTAAAATGTTAACATAAAAAGCATAAACTGTCTTGCAAACTTGATTTTTTTATGGGAAAATATAATGAATTTAAGTTGTCATTCAATTAAAATCAGGACTAAAGTAATCTATAGAGCAAATAAGAGATTTAGAAACAAGAAAGGCAAATGGAAGAGAAGTATAGTAGAAATAGATCCAGAAGTAAACTAACTTTAAAATACTTGTAGGGGAGGGGATGTTGGAATGTAGCTCAGTGATCGAACAATTGCCTAGCATGTGCAGGCCCTGAGTTCAATCCCCAGCATTGCAAATAAATAAATTAATATATATATGTAATTGCATAATATATTATATGCATATATATAACATTACATATATGACATATATATATATATATAAGTTGCAGCCTGATCTATGTCATCTAAGTGCACCCTCTGACTACACACAGGAAGAGAAGCAAATTGGAAATGTGGATTTCTGAAAATTTGATATCAGTGTATCTGTCCCATATTTCAACCATATAAAGAACTAAACATTTTGCATTTCATAAAACAAAAACCAATTTAAATCTGTAAATGTAGTGTAGAAAAAATTTTAAAGCTATGTTTAATAAGATTTTAGAATATTGACTTGCCTCTGTGTACAGAGGAGTCTGTTTCATAACACTTGCTTGAAGGAGACCAATAACATGAAAGACAAATAATTTAACAGTGGGATCGAGTTCAAATTTTATGTACAAAATAGAAACTGTGATACTCCCGACTAAGGCCATGGAGCTGTGACTGTCACTCATGGGAGAAGCCTGTGACATAGGTGCTGTTATTAGTAAGATATTACCTTTATTTTATAGTTGTGCAAACATCATAAAGAAATTAGGAGATTTGGATGAGCACAGATTTGAAATAGGCTTACTCCAAATCTCTTAACCACCTGTCCTTTCCTAGTTTGAAAAGGGATGTGAAAAATTTAAATAAAAAGATTACATTTCAATCACCTTTTAAAAAAATCTATATTTTTTAATTGTAGATGGACACAATACCTTTATTTATTATTTATTTTTATGCAGTGCTAAGATTGAATCCAGTGCCTCACACATGCTAGGTGAGTGCTGTACCACTGAGCAACTACCCCAGCCCTAGTCACTTTTTATATTAAAAGTTATCCCAAAATTCTACCTGGGGCTGGGGATATAGCTCAGTTGGTAGAGTGCTTGCCTTGCAAGCACAAGGCCCTGGGTTCAATCCCCAGCATCACAAAAAACAAAACAAAACCAAAACAACAACAACAACAAACTACCTAAATAGGACTATGAATCCTACAGTTAAGATTTTGGAGGAGATCTATTGTTTTCCTGTCATTAAGAAAACGATCTTTAAACTTTTCTGTTATCAGGCAAGACAGTCAATCATTTAAATCTAACCAGTTCACGTTTAACCCTGGTCCTGTCTGCATTTTCCGGCCTGTTGGAAAAAAAGGAGACTGAATATTTGTTATGAAACTGCTGCATGTTCATAGATCCCAGGTTGTGTTTGGAAAATGGATGCCATTCTCATTCATACACACTTGAGGAAAGATTTCACTCTGAGTCCCAAGCTAAATAATTGGTGCTTGTCAGAGAAGAGCCTGTGGAGAGACAGTCATTTCCCCTGTGGTTGCTCTTACCCTCTGGGTTAGATATGGGCTGGCGGTCATTTAGGCTTAGATGAGCCTTCTGCTTGATTGCTGTTCACAGATGACTCACTTCATGGTTACTGATCATGGAAGGGTCCAGCATTAATACCTGGTTGATCAGCTGGTTGGAAACTGCTTATGCATAGCCAATAAAGTTGCCATCCTGTGGAGATCAAAAGACCACCTCCCTTCTTTACAATTCTGGATTAACATGGTTTCCTTTTCCCTACTCCCTCCACTTTTAGCCCCTTCCTTCAATCTTGCTGTTGAAGAGGAAGGAAAAAAAAAAAAAAAAAGATTATAGTGTACAGGGAGATAGCTTTGATCTCTACTTCTTTGCCTTTTCTTCTCTTTCTCTCTCCCTCCATCCAAAGGCTCTTTCTGACACTGAGAGGTGTCATGTTGCTGGCTTCATGGGAGAACTCAGTCTCATTTCCCTTCAGCCAAAACAGGCTGCTACAAATCTTGTACTTCTGTGATTTTACTTGGCTTCCAAACATCTTATGACAGTGTTGTTCCACACATAAAATAATATTTTGAACAGCATGACTGTGCATATCTTTCTGACTTCATTCAAGGAGAGAAGTACCTCTGAGGTGCTCACAGCTGTGCATGACTTAGAGCTGGAAAAGAGTATCTATTTATTTTATTTAGTTAATTCATTTTATTTTCTGAGGCTGAGTGTATATAAGGTAAACAATTGTAGAAAATGTTCTTGGATCACGAGCTTGATGCTAAATAGTCTCCAGGCTTAATGCCTGTCACCTAGTTTGACACTTAAATGAAGCGTTAAAAGCACCATCAATGGATACAAGCAAATGTCAACAGAGCAGTGTGGTTCTGTGTTAAGTGGGAATATAATCTTTTTGTGTCAAGTGATTGATTTGTATGCATCATATAGGAACTAGCTGGCTGGATTTGGTTCCTAGTAATACATTGTATTTTGAGTTGTATTTTGAGGTTTTTTTTTTGTTTGTTTTTAAATTGTGTTAGTCATCCAGTAAAGTGGAAGAAGTTTTACCAGAAAACATATTCGAAAGCACTTCTGGTTACTTTTTTCTAAGATGCTCATGACTGGATTTCAAAGTTTCCAGCTCAAAGTATATCTAATATTCAACTCGTCTGTATAGGACCTAAGAGCCAAGAACAACTTGTCCTCAGTCAGCTGTGGAAGAAAAAGGGAGTCCTCAGAATGTGCCCCCACAATTATTTTCAAGGAGATCTGAGAACACCCAATTTTATCACCGTCTCCTACAAATTCTCCTTTGAATGTGAGAAGTAGAATTTGAAGAATAACGGAATAGCAACATGTCATCGATTGTGCTTTAAAAATCATTTCAGTTATATGTTACGTCTTGATTTAAGATTTCAGTGAAGATGGCAAGGGACAATGTTCATAAGCCCATGACATTCTTTGTGACATGCTATATATGGCCATAATTTATGTGCCATCATGGGAAAACAACAACAACAACAAAAACAACTTGGTATGTTGTATTCTTGAATCTTTAGTAAAAGAGGAAACGGGCCAGATTTGAGCTTCCCTCCACAAAAGTGATTGAGGCTCTTTTAGATTATTAGAGATTTCAGGGGCATGGAAAGGAATTGGGGCCAAAGAATGACCAAATCAGGCCACAAATGTCTTTTTCAAGATCATTTGGCATCATGTAATGTCACTGAGATAGGCTCTTATATTTTCTAGTTGAGCATACAGTTTTTTTCTTAGTAACAATGAGCTGACTTTTAATTTGGCTAAAGAAATGTATCTATCTGCAATTCCTTTCTTATAAAATTAAAAAAAAAAAATGTGCTTTTTAGTTTCCTGAATGTAAACCTGGTTTTGTTTGCTCAGGCTTGATTTAAAAGACAGGATTTATTACTCTGAAACTTCACTAAAATGGTGCTTGCTCATATAACAAAGTGAGTTAAAGCACATTTGTACGTGTTAACTGCACACCTCTGGGTAGCTTTCAACTACTTTAGTTGTTTGGTTTGGGAAGTAATTTCAGTGTCTCCACACCATTCTATTAGCAAGTTGGCTTTTTCAAGTAAACTGCCTTGTACTGGCTGTGGAAGAGAAAACTCATCTGTAATTGCCTTTATATCTGAAGAGGAGGAAAAGTTTCCTAGCAATCTGATATAAAACTTGGAACTATACCTTTCTTAAGCTAATGAAGTTATTCAGTGATATATTGCTAAAACCTATACAGGTACAAGTGCTAGCTGTTAAGCGCGGCAAGTAACTTCAGGGGTAAATCTCTTGTATTAACGCACTTTCAGGGTTGGCCTTTCTTTGTGTCAGCAAAGACTCTTTGCAAGAGCTTGTAGACAACCCATCAAGGTCACCAGCTCCTCTGACTCATTCTTTTAGGCGACCTAAACTAATTTTGACTCTTAAGAGCATGCCCCAAAGCATTTATACCTGCCATCCTAACCTTTGTGAATGTGTGCTCTGAACTTAAACTGAACATGCCCAGAAATACCTGTGCCATCTTTCCTTCTTGAACTGTGACCTTAAACTGAGCAGACTCAGAAATGTGCACCTCAAACTGAGCAGCTTAGTGTGTGTCCACCCTTAGAGTGCCTTCCTACCTGTGTATATATAAGCTTCCCAGATAAAATTCTCCATGCTTCCAATCCTCTGAAAGGGCATTACCTTGGAAATAACCCCAGTGCTTTCCCTCCCTGCAGCAGGTAATACATCTTTCTCCACTCTTTCATCTCCTAGTTGTGCTTTCTTGGCTTTGCACCCTCCAAGATGTGAACCCATTGTGTTCAGCTGTGGAAAATAAGGAAGAGGCAAAGCCTTCATTTGGGTATCTGTGCAAATAGAAGGGGCATTCATCGGCATGATTTTTGCTATTAATTTCCATGAATTCAGATGGACTAGAGGCATCATGAGGAAAGCTTTTGTTTAGAGTCAATGTGGCAAGAAAAGAAATGCATTGTGTTATTCGAACTTCTAGGAACTCATCAATTCGTAGGAGTGTGTATATATTTACATATATTTATTTTCCATGATGATGAAGAAAACACGAGTAAATGATGAATGGATGCAGTATAGGCCCACTTGTATACACGAAATCTGAAGGACTAGGAATCAATAATATTGCTAATAATAAGACGAAGAATAATGGTAAAGCCTAAAATTTATAGAGTGTTATTATGTGCCTGGCAAAGTGCTAACATGTCTTATCTCAGTTATTTATTAAAGCAACCATGCTTTAGTCCTGTTATCCCTGTTTGTCAGCATGGAAAATGAGATTCAGGAAAGTCAAGCTCCTTGACTGTCAACTGGTCATTTAGTTAGGTGGAGTGCGGCATTGAAATCAGCTTGGCTGATCCAAGAATTCTTGTTCTTTACAATTATGCAGATACTAATCTGCCTTCAGTGAGATGGGGATGAACCTGGAAAGTATGTATATAGCAGGTCAAGATGTTTGCTTTGTGAAGGAAACTAGGTTGTGTCTACAGTTCCTTTGTAGGTGTTAGATTTTTATATTATATCTTATTGTCTAGTCTTCTCTTCTGCTTGTCACATGATAATCCACAGAAAAAGAGTTCACTCTAGTATTGCACACCATAGAACACAGAAGGAAAGGTCCAGCCCCAACACATGGTGTAGTGGAATTCAGCGCTACTCAGCTGGTGGAAAAAAATTGAGCTAGTAAGTAACAAGTAAGTTTTTTGAGAGCTGTACTGTGTAAGTGAACAGAAATTTCCATATGTAGAAAGTAGCATTACTGGCATCTAACTTCTCTAAGAAACTGATTGTTGGAGTCTGTTTTTGGAGTTTGAGAATACAAGGCTTACTTAGTGACATGTTATTATTTTCCATATTTGTATTGGTGCATTACAGTTAGTCATAATGGTGGAATTTGTTGTTACATGTTAGTACATGTACACAAATATAACAGTATAATTTGGCCTGTATCATTCCCCAGCATTTCCCCTTTCCCTCTTCTTGCTCCCCAGTCCCTTTCCTCTACCCTGCTGATCTTTTTTAGATTTTCACGAGATTTTCCTCCCACCTTTCTTTTTCTTCTTTTCCTCTGTCTTCCACATATGAAAGAAAATATATGAATTTGGCTTATTTCACTTAACATAATGGTCTTAACATAAAGATCTCCAGTACCATTCATTTTTCAGTAAATGACATTCCTGTAAATGTAAATGTCATTTCCATTTCCTGTAAATGACATTTTACTTATGACTGAATAAAATTTCATTGTGTATATATACCATATTTTCTTTATCCATTCGTCCATAGATGGACACCTAGACTGGTTCTATCATTTGGCTATTGTGAATTGTTGCTATAAACATGGCTATGCATGTATCACTATAGTACGATGACTTTAATTCTTTAGGGTAAATACTGTGCAGTGGTATACCAGGGTCATAAGGTAGTTCTATTTCTAGTCTTAGATAGAGGCTTAAATGAAGATCAAGTTTTTTCTCAATGTTTTACTCTAGATCACTAGTGAAAACAGTATCATACCTGAAACCTTCCCTTATATGAGACCTGGATTCTTATCCTCAAGGCTTTTTTAAATATTTTTTTAAAATTAAAAATCATAAATTTACATAGGGCAATATTGTTTGATTCATTGTTATTTTTTTTCCCTTTCCCCCCACCCCTCCCGCCCCTCTTTTCCCTCTCTACGGTCCTTCCTTCCTCCATTCTTACCACCCTCCTTATCCCTAACCCTAAACCTAACCCTAACCCTAACACTAACCCCTCCAACCCCCCATTATATGTCCTCATCCGCTTATCAGCGAGATCATTCATCCTTTAGCTTTTATTCAGTGTCCTAAGGTATACTTCACAATAAACTTATTTCCATGTGTTCATTGCTTTGCAACTTACCATTCATTTAACACTACTTGGTGATTATCAATGGCGCTAAAGAGCATTATTTTATTCCTCAATAGGCAGTTTAATATCAGTCATGATAATAAACTGTTATCATTATGCAACTGTCAACTTTTGTCGCTATTAGACAATTTTAAAAATGTTTCAGATGTATCTGATAAAGTGTAAATGTTTTTAATAAAAGACCCAGTTATATAGTCAGCAAAATGTTTAATTACATTGCTGGATTATTGGCATGATGGTAGTGAAAGATGTTTTTGATAGGATGAGAAAAGGGAGAAAAGCATTTGAGAAACTGATAGACCAAGGGGATTTACTGAGTCAGGAAAATCTTTCTGGAATAAGCAGATTCCCAACGAGTGTCGAAAGAGTAGGAGAAGTAATAGAGACAGATGGAGTGTTGACCTGAGAGGCTGGCATAATGTATCAGAAAAGGTAGACTTTATAAAAATTGACTATAAGAATTTTATTCATGATGATTTTTTGTTTTACAGGATATTATTTAATCATCTCATTCAGTCTTTCATTCACTTTCCAGGCAACAAAGTAGTAAAAAACCCAAAAAATCAAAAACCAACTCATTAATTGTGATTAAGGAATTTACAGTAAATGACTGATTGCTATATAAGTGATTTTATATAGACATGCATGACCACCACTCTATGAACCTGTTTTTAGAATATAAAAATGTAGAGTGTGCGTGTGCGTGTGTGTATATGTGTGTGCGTGTACACATCTTTGTATCTATCATTAATAGGCTCAATTTAGCCAAACCGTGGTGTATTTAAGTTTCAAAGCATCATGTTTTATACCATAAATATGTACAATTTTAATTTGTCTATTAAAATAAGATCTTTTTAATTTTTGCAAAACCTTCCACCACATGGAGAAGAGGTGGTATAAAATAAATATAAATTCAGTGACCTGATTCTTAGAGATAAAGACCTGGGTTTTTGGCATTCCTTCTGAGGGTATGGCTAGCAGTGGCAGGTAAATGGGATCTGTGTTATTGTTCTTAACTTATCAGAGCATCATTTGGACACTGCCTTAGACAATTAACTTTTTCTTTGTACTTTTGTCTTCTCTGCAGTACCCTGATCACATGTTCCCTTGTTGCTTTCTGTGTCAGAAGTCATTTAGCACAAATATGTCCACTTAAAATAGTCATAAAGTTTTTCCTCATGTTCAGCTTAAACCTGATTTCAACTTCAGACTTAATTGGCCTTGTTCTACCCCCCAGATCGACCCAAGGTAAATCTGATCTAGTTTCCATAAAGACCCATTTCCGTATTCAAAGAAAATTATTAAGTTCATACTAGACCTGTTCTTCTCTAGGTGCAAGATTCCCATTTTCTTCCAATTTTCCTCTTTTAATAAATATTTTCCTTGGTTATATTGTTTTCATTGTTTTGAATATTCGTTTTGTTAGTCTCTTTCAGAGTATAACATCAAGTTTGAGGAATCTGCCTCCTTTATTATTTAAAAAATATCGATAACTTTTAACTTTATCTCAGTCTTCTCATAAATCTTTCATTTTATCTAAAAGTTCTCTCAGTATCTGGGATTCAATGCCTTTCTGGATTAAGAGGTTCAACATGTATTAAGGAGCTATGTACTTATCTTCTCACATTTATTTCCCACTGAACCATCTTAAAATTCTCCTGTCTGGTCTGAAGTCATAATTCTTGGAGGAGATAAAACAGAATTTGTGATATTCTGAGTACCGCACCCTCGTAATAGTTTAAAAAGGCTAAAGACTGAAATGCTCGTCAGGGCCTGTATAAGGAAGGAAGGGCCTGTTTGAGGTCCATGGGTGGTTGGCTGGATGAGTCCATGGGGAAATACTGCCCCATACACTTTCAGATGCACATTCAGATTGCTTTCAAGAGAAGGCATAAGCCCATATTTTAAAGTAAAATCTCCCACTCACGAATGTGGTAATTGAGTCTAATTAAGAATAACAATAATAATAAATCTTTGCATTAAATATAGCACACAGGTACCTTTTTGTGGATGCAGAATCGCACCATCCACCCCTTGTGGATCTGATCTATCTGTTGCTGTTTATTCCTGCTCTGAATCCATCACTGTCCTCTCAACTCTTTGTTATTTTGATTATTTTAGAAATCTTTTCACTTTTTTTTATTGGTTCTTTTTAGTTGTGGATAACATTAGGATTAATTTTGACATAATTATAAAAGCATGAGCTTCCCTTCCCTCTATTGATCTTTCTGCTATTTACTTATAGTTTTTTTTTTTTTTTTTTTTTTTAAATTAGTTTCTGGTCTTTGCTTACCTTATTGTAATTGGTATTAGTTGAATAGTTATGTAATGGCCTATTTATTTAACCAAAAGCTTCTATCTTTATTGGGGTCTGTTTACATTTTACCAGTTGTATTTGTTGAGCCACGCAGAGTGATCAGTTTTACTGTTTATATTTATTCTTTTGTCCTAAAGCAAATAAACAAGCAAACAAAACAAAACAAAGCCACAAGCTCTTTGATGGACTTAGAGTCCCTATTGAACTAAGTAAATACATTGTTGAATAGGAAGAGACGTGAGCAACATAGTCTAAAGGTTTCCTGATTGCTATTAAGAGATACACCACTGTGTTAAATATGAATTACAGGTTAAGAAAAATACATTAAGGAAATCTGAAGAAACAAAATTAAAGGGACTTGAGGCTGCAACTGAATTGCAAAGAAACCCTGACCAACTGCAAGGATTTATGGGCAGGATTCTTTAAAATCTGGGGTCTCATATATTTATTTTATTTGTTTATAGATCATTAGTTATTTGACAGAAATATCAGGAGAGTAGCTTAATCTAAAAGGTCAGCAATCATTTCCAGTAGAATATTAAGCAGAAATGAAAATAAAACATTTTTGAACTAATTTGTCAGTGAAAAATGTTATTACGCACAGTTTTTAACAGCATGTCTAGTATTTCTATGAGGAATCTTGTACATAATTCATAAGTATTTATAAAATAACATTTGGAGGATTTCTTTAGGCAACATAGATATGGTATTATTTGCTCAGGTGATTAAGATATACTACAAAGCAAAATATGAATAAACTTTTGTTAACTACCTCCCCTGGCCCCCAAAAAACCCTTGGTCACTTCTTCCTAGATCTAAGTAAAATATTTCTACGTGAAGAAATTTTTATATTGTCATCCACTTATTCATTATGTTTCATTGCAAAATGCATAGAATATCTTTTTGTGTCTGAATGACTCATCTTGCTGGAATAATATGGCAGAGTCCCATTGGGGATCATTAGGAGCATTACTCATGTAAGACATCTATCAGGGGCAGCCCTCCTCATGCTAAATTCTAGAGCTGCAGCTCTCGAATAATACGAGATACTCACAGGCTTGAGGCAGGGAATATCGTCTGAGTGGGAGGAGGTCAAGGCACGGGCAGGGAAGAGGTCAGAGGCAGTAATGTGCCCTGAGCAAGGAGAGCTGATTCATTTGAAGCTGGAAACGGTCACCAGCATTTCATTGTCCACAGGAGGCATGTTTAAAGATGAGCAGTACCTGATACTTTGACAAAATAGCTTGCCAATAATAACTGATTTTTCATCACTTGAAGGGATGACTGCAGTTTCCACATTTTCTTTGGAAATTATTTCTAAAGTCCATTGACCTAAAGTCTTGCTGATCTTTCTCATCTCAGGGACCATATGTCCATTTCTTCTATTTCCTTTCACATAAACGACTTTTCATTCATTGTGAACCACAGAAATGTTATCTTGGTTTGGTTTCTGATGAGAATACCCCATGTATGATTTTATTGATATCATTGATTTGCTCATGTTGCACACCTGCCTAATTCGGGACACAACTTTGGTCAGGTGTGAATAAGCTCTAACTTCTCCAGCTCTTCTAAATGCTGCTCCACCTGGGATGACTTTTAGACTTTTTTTCTTCGTGTTCTTTTCCATCCCAGTTCTTGTTTGGTCTAATGAACCTTTTCTCTCGTGCCATGGGTGAACTAACTTCATTATCTGTCAAATGCAGAAATCGAGCTACTTGATATTTAGGTTTCTTGAAATTTTGTAGTTTTCAGCCAGAATTCAACAAATAAGGTAAATTATTTTTCAGAGAGTTTTTTTTTCCCCCTTAGTATATTTCTTGGTGCAGCACAGTGATTCTAAGGAAATGGGCTTTAGAGTTACAAATTTGGCTTCATCACTAACCAACCATATCACCTTGAGTAGGTTTTGTCACACTCTGTTTCCTTGTCAGTAAAATGGTGATGAAAAGGGTTATCTACTTGATGAGATTGTTATGAACATTAAATTAACACATGAATTGCTTGAAATAGTGTTGGGCATGTTTTAACTTCTACTTAAGTGAGTTGTTGCATTGTCTTGATAGTCTATATCAAGTTTTTTTGTTGTCGTTTCTTTTTTAAAAAGAAACTAGTTTATAATAGTTATTGGGAGTGAACCCTAACTTACTAATTACTCCAGTCTTAAAAATAGCCCCTACCTAAAATCCACGCCTTATGACATTCTATCAGAGATTTAAAAACAAATAACAAAACAAAAACAAAACCCTGAAACAAAGCAGAAGTATGAGCATCCTTAAGAAAAAAATTCAGGGTTAATTTGACAGGTTGGAGACAGATTTCTGGGCAGACTGCCATGCCAGTGTGATAGCCATTTCTATTTGAATAAAGGAAAATATAATATTGTTTATGCTGTACCAAAATGCCAGCAATTAAAGGCTGTATCAGGTTACCTCCCTGCCCCATCCCCCCCAATTTAAAAAAAATGTTAATGCCTCTAAGAGGATTAAGAGATTTGCAATTTACTGTGAATTATTTTAATCAGATTATAGATTCTCTTTTACTTGGAGCCCAACTCTTTCAGACTGGGAAATGGAGGGTTCCCTTTGGAGTGCAAGACTGGGATAGGTACTGGGTAATATGGGACTTGGAGAAAAGGGGGGCTTTTGGATTCTGGAATAATGTAGTGGGCCATATTGGGAGACGAATTCCAAAGGGAGGCAGAGAAATACTAGTTGTAAATTTCATGCATGACAAATGTTCCCTGAATCCAGAAGCTCTGTATCCAACTCTCTTGCTCTTCCAGAACCAAAGATCAAATTAGAAATATTGATACCATAATTCAAGAAAATGATGTTTAAATGAGTCATTGAGTTAGTGTGGGAAAATCAGTGTCATTTATAGAATAAATAATTAATGACTAAGAGCACAGCCTTTAGAGTAATTTGTTCCTTTTATAAATAACTATCACCTATTGCTTGTTTGTCTGTGTCCTAATATTGGCATTGTCACAAACTGTGTGAACTTGAATGTGCTACTTGACTTTTCTAAACCTTAGGTTCTCTCATCTGTATATTGGGGATAGATTAACTAGAAAAATGCATGTAAAATATGTTCTCTATAAAAATTTTCCATATATGGTAGCAATTTCAAGTCAAAAGAAGATGTAGAAATAAATTCCAGGAGTCCAAACCAATATTAAGTCACTGAGAACTAGTATAGTGGGATTTGGTGATTCTTTAATTAACTAATTTTTTTTTTTCTTTTTGTAGTTCTGGTCCTTGACCCAGGGCCTCACACATGCTAAACAAGGGTTCTGCCACTGAGCTATAACCCCAGTCCCTGTTGCTGTGTTTTACTAAGATGTAAGCATGTCATATGGGGAAGTGTTGTAAATTTAAGTACTTCATAGATTATTCAGTAAAGACATTATTTTTTTCAGTAAAGCACAATGATATATAGAATTTTTACCTAAAAACATTAACACATGCATTTCATATAGATATTATTTCACTGTATCCCTTCATATGACTTTATTTTCCAGGAAAAGAGCAGAATGTTGTAGTTAGTGATACTTAATGCGAATCAGGTACTAGTTGGTAATGTTACCATCTGAAGAGGGTAAGGAGTTGCAGACTTTAGGTTCTCTGAGCAAAGGGGCAGGCAAGTGTCCTGAGATGTTGCTGCTAGTTTGAGGCACCTCCACTTGTGTTTTGTTCTCTGCCATTCATTCCAGGTCCATTTTCTCAGTATCCCCTGCTGCTTGTTTGCTGTGTGCTCACGGTCACTTCCCAGGGAAGCCTTCTTTGCCTACCTTACCCACAGACCCTCCTGTTGCTGCCAGGGATCCCATATCTCTGTCAGGATGACCCATGTCTGTCTTACAGAGCTAAGTATCTCCAATAGCTGCCAAGATGCCTTACACACCGTGGATGCTCACTAAATGCTTGTTGAGTGGATAGAATCTACATCGCTCATTTTAACATCCTAAAATAATAAAGTGTATTTAGTGAAAAAATAGCCCTTTCCCTCTCCAACCAAAGGCACTTAAGGTTCTGTTATCTGATGTTTTAACTATTCTTCACGTTAACCATTTTTTCCTTAAGCGTGATTGGAAAAAGCTCACAGTGTTTGAGTTTGCCTTGAATATCACTAATGAGACAAATTTAAATGTTTGTTTCTGTTCTGAAACCTATAGAAATAAGCTCTATATTTGAGGATGTAGAGAAACATTTAGAGATTTCAAGAGTCTCAAGTTATTTTTAAGATACATTTTAAAAATTGATATCTTACTGAAATTTTCTCTTAAATAGATGGGCATAAAAGATGCAGTCCAATTTTTAAAAAATCTTTACAGCATTTGCTATTCAAAAATCACTTACTGGATACTAGCTATACGTAAGAGATTTCTAGGCATTGATGATTCAAAGATAAATTTAGTTATGGTCATTACATGCAAGATTGCATTGTCTGATAATTGAGGAAGACATGAGTAATTAGAATATGTTGCAAATGAACAAAAGGTAATAAATGTGCAAGAAGGGAAAATGTACTTCTTACTGGGCAAAGAGAGAATTTAAAGAAAATAAAACATTGAATAATATCCTTTTTCTTCTACCTGTTTGTTCATTAGACTGAGCAGAAAAAAACCACTAGGTAGTGGCAGGAGAAAAGAAATCATGTTGCATTGTGGGAAGATCAGAAATAATTTGGAATTACAGTTAGCCCTCTACATCAATGGTTTCCACATGTATGAATTCAACCAACCATGGATTGAAACATTCAAAAAAAAAAAAATTGCATTTGTACCAAACATGTGCGGACTTACTTTTCCTGGTCATTATTCCCTAAACAATATAGTGTTAACAATTTAAAATACATTTCCAAGGTATTTGGTATTATAAGTAATCTAAAAGACAATTTAAAATATATGAGAGTGTATGTAGGTTATGTGCAAATATGATGCCATTTTACATACGGGACATGAGCATCTGCAGATTTTGTTATCCATGGGAGTCCTAGAATTAAACTCCTATTGATACTGAGGGACAACTGAATTTACAGATCAGGTGCCTGTGAAAATGTTTGCCCTCAGAACTATGGTCAGAAGATGAAAGTTTCCTTATTCCATTTTAATAGATTGAATGTCACTATATGGCAAAGGAGAACCTTTAAATGGTTTGAAGTAGTGAAGAAAGTGCTTATGTGTGTGGGGTGGAAAAATCTCTGAACCAGTAGCATGGGAGATGGATCAGGCTATTAAGATAATAAAGGGCAGAGATGGGGGGCAGAGTCAGTGTCAGCAGGACTGAGGCAAAGAGGAAAGAAAGCGTTTGGGACATTAGACTGAATAGATAGAATAGCTAGAACATATGTAAGAGGAAGGAGTTTCAGGCGCGTCAGATGACAAGCAGCAAGAATTTCCCTAAGAAGGGGTCAATGATATGCATGTGAGAAGCACTCTAACCTTAGTTTGGAAGGCTGACTTTGATGCCAGTGGATTGTCCCCTGTGCATTTTATAAGACTTGTTATGAAGCGCCTGAAATGCTACAAAAGTGCATCTGGAGAATAATCTAGTTTAGAGACACAGTCTTGGGAGAAACCTGAGTGTACCTGGTAAGAAAAGTTTCTTTAGTGAGAACCTTGACAGTAAGGGAAGAGAGTGCGAGACCTAAAATGAAGCAAGTTTTTCCTGCCTGCTTTCATTGTTGTGACTATGATTTCTGTTTTGCTGACTATAATTTGAACCTGTTCTTAAGATTAGAGATGTTATTAAAGGAGAAAAAAATTAAAGGAAATGGTCATTTCTGAGTTCGCTTTAGTGGCATTCATTTCAGTTCTGAACAAGTTTACCCTTTGATAAGTACATTGCCATTTTGATAATGCACTATTGATTTAGGAAAAAAACATGGGATAGAGAGTAGGTTCCAGTTACCCTTTAATTCCACAAATATTTACTGAGTAATCACTATGTAACATTATCTCTGGAATAAAATTAAAGGCTCGTGAAATCTCAGAGTGGGAAGGAAACAAAGAAATCTGCATCAACACATACTGAGATGGACATTCATTCATGTTTGTGTATTGGGCCTTAATGTGTTACCCATTGTATGCCCAGAGGAGTCACCCTCTTGCCCCAGCAATGCTAAACCACTTGCACTGTGCAACTTCTCAATTCTCATCTTTTGAACAGTTGTTTCTTCCTCTTACGCCTCTGCCTGTCTAGTACTCAGCACATGTCAGGACGGTCAGGCTTCCTCTCTGCCCTGTCCCAGGAGTCTGGGTGCATCAGCCCTTCTATGTGCTGCCACAGTGCTCTGTGCATGCCTTTCCTGTGAGACTGTATCAGCCACATTGTGTCTGTTATGTTCATTTTCTTCCTTTGCTGGACTTCAAATAATATGAGGATAAAATCTGTCTAGAACCCAACACAGCATTTCACATTTTAGCTTTAGTTATGGAGCAAACATTTAATGACATGGCCAAAGCACAGCATAACATAGTGATCATTGCCAAGAGGTTGATTTATTCCCTTATTGAAGGCTTAGTAGAATAGACCACTGTTGGACTAGGGTAAACCCAAATTATTTAAACAACAGCAAAAACTGTGTTTTTTTTCCCCCCTTGTGTCTAAAAGAACTGATATGCTAGTAAGAACCAATAATACTGTTTTAAAAAAAAAATTATTTCACAGCGATGTTAAGGAATTGACTTAAAATTATCCCCTACCCACACACAAAACAGAAATGTAGAACAGCCATCCCTTTTAGCAGAGTTGGAGTAAGGAAAAGAGAAAACCCATTGTTAGGGTTTGTCAAGCTTGGCACTTATGACATTTTGAACCAGGTAACTCTTTGTTGTGGAGGCTGTCTCCAATGCATTGTAGAAGGTTTAGCAGCCTCCTTGGCTGGTATCACTAGATCCCAATAGCACCCCACCAGTTCTGATAGACAAAAATGTATATAAACATTGCCAATCTTCCTAGGGGGACAAAAATCAGAACTATTGCCTTATATCTTCTTAAAGATACCCTCAAAAGATTCATCCAGCAGAACAATGTTGAGGGAGGTTAATATCTACTTATAAGTTATACACATATGTATCATATGCATGTAAACATATGTATACTTACATATATATACACGTGTATATTTTTTTCTCTTTTCTTTCCAAAAACTCTTATATATGCTTATCTAACAAATAACTAGTCAGTCTGCCTTGATATTTCTATGAGGAAGGAAGCTCAGAAGTTATATATTCTATATGTCTGTCTTAATGACTCAGTTCAACATTTCCTACGTTGACTTTTTGACTTTTATTCAGTGTAAAAGTGGGCTTAATTAATATATCAGTAAAATTATTTCCTACAGATCAAATTTATCAGTGTGAACTAGTCAAATCCTCTTGCATGGGGATGATACTCTGTAAAGAGTCATCAATTAGGAGATAGGGTATTGTACTAAAGGGGAGAGGGGCCAACATTAGATAGAATAATCAGGAAAAGAGGTGACAGTGAAATCTAAGGAATAAGAATGAACGTGAGCAGGCATAGGGAAAATAAGTAAAGGTTCTGAGGTCGGAAAAGCTTCGTAAATTAAACAGACAAGGTCACTTCCAACTATAGAGATAAAGACACAGTTTGTTCAGAGAAGTCATTACCCGACAGCTTCTCTTGCCAATTGGCAGAGGTACTTGATTTGTTTCATGTTGTTTTAAAATGTTTTAGGTAACACAGTCCCCCCCAAAAAAAAAATTTTGAGTTTTTTTTCTGTTGTCTCAAAAAACTAGATGGAACTAATAATTTCAGATTCTCCTTACCATGTGAAATCTTTCACTTGGGACTGGAGTGGAGCTACCCCTTTAGGTTGCCCAGTATACCCTGGTTTGCTGGTACGCATCTATCATATCTCATATGCCTGTGTTCCAATGTCTGGTCTGTGTTACTGTCTTATTGATTACATGGGCTTGTAGTTCAGCAGATTTTATTCTCTAATTTAGAGGCTTGAAGGACTTAATAAAGACTTCGAAAAAAATGACAAGTGAATAAAGATATCAAAGGAGTCACATGATCTTCCTGAAAACTGAAGACTGCCCAGCATGCTCTGGTAGGATGCTCTGTAGAGACAAGAGTAAAAATGGGCAGAACATTTAAGAGGCTGCAGCAAAAGGGCTTGATGGTACTCAGGCTGAGATGGGTCCTGGGAGGTGGAGAGAAGTAGTCTAGTCCTCTCTGCCTTGCAGTCTCAGGCTCTTCACCCATGCCTGTTGGAATGCAGGCTCCCCTGTGTGATAAGAACAAGGCCCCTTGCATTTGGGCAATGTAGCCATCCTGCAAGCAGGGTTTGGGTTGCACTTTGCAGGTAGGAATCAGGGATCTTACTGATGCATTTGCCTTGTGTGGGAAGTAATGGTAGTTAGGGAAAGGAAAGATATCATTAATAACCCAACTTTGATTTGGGTTTTTCTTTGTTTGGTTACAGATGGAATTTGTTAGAGTCAATTTATGTCAGTGTGAAAAGTATAAGGTGCACTGCTTCAGATAGCAGAATGGACACTTCTGGCTTTGAGTGTACAGCATTCATTATTTTCCATCTGGTTCTCTAAACAAGTGCCATATGAAAAGTGTCCTGGTAGGTTGAATGTATGAATTCATGTCTGTGAGGTATTTATAAACACACGATGTGAATTCTTGCCCCTTCCAGCATTTTAATGGCTTCACATTAAATGGTAGGTCATTATACTTTTCACTGAGACAGTGAAGGGTGATTAACTCCGTCTGGGTTCAACCAGTGTAATTTTAGAGGCTACAAATATTGTTACAAGTCAGGTTAAGGTTTAAAGGTGAAAGTATAGTGAAGCTTGACTGAATGACTTTTACAGCATTGAGTTAATGTACACAAACAAAGAAACTCTTGTTTTCTTTCCATTAGAAGTGCAGAGAACAAATGACTTGCTTGTTATAGAGAGGAAAATGTGAAAATTAGGTTGGTCTACAATAAAATTCATGCTGTGTGAACCCATTTACTCAGTATTTCAACTTGAAAGTTCTTTTTAAAGCCCTGTTGAACATTGCAGAGATTTAGAAACTTTAGACCCTGAATGCGATGCCCTTTGTTGAGATAAGACTATGCTAACAAATGGCATCAACAGATTTACTATCTTTTACATAAAGAAGGCAATTTACCTCAATAAACTACACTAGCACACTCTTAGAGGGGGAAGTTGCCTTTCTCTGCCCACTGACTGTTTTTAATAGAGCAGCTCCCCCCAAATGTTCCCATCCTCTCCATTTCTCTAAGTATTTCAGGTAACTTGATATAGCTTTTTCCTTTTCAGTGGTTGGATTCAAATCTTGGAGACTGGATTCCAACTGAAGAATGCAGTTTGAAGCATAAGGGTGTTTATCATAACCAAAGAATAGGACTAAAAGGCTAAATCTTCCTTTTAATGCTTTGTATATAATCTGGTATTTAGAATACCTTTACTATTCTAAAGGCAGGTAAAGATTGAAGTCTGATGCCTGTATAGACCAACTTTGCTTAAATGACTAGATTTATTGAGACGTTTCCTGTGGAACGTCAGGTTAGTGCCAGGAATTAGAATTCAACATTCTAGCCATTTAAAAAATAATGATAATAAAATAAAACCCTGGTGCCTGTCTCGTAAATTGACCTTTTCAATTTTTTTATGTTTAACACTCTTTTTACATGTAACTTTGCTTTGGTTAGTAGTTCTGTCCAAATCTAACAGCATTTTGTAGAGGAAAAAGTATTTCGGCCTAACAGATTTTGATGTAAACTTTAAAGAATTTAGGGAACATTTTGTTTTCAAAGAAGTAGAAAATATTTGACTGTTTGGAAACCTTAAGAAAAGAAAAGAAACTCGGAGGAATTAACAACGATGGGCAAAGTAAATAACTTTCATTTGGGCCACAACTGATCCTTGGAAAAACACAGCAGCCTGATCTGACATCACTCAGGTGGAACGGTTGGGGTGAGATGAGCAGGTCCAGTCCCTGAGGTCATGGCGGAAATGCAAAGGTCAAGGCTTCTCACTTAGCCCTGTGTCAACAGCATCATGCCCTAATAGGTCTAAGATCCTATCCAACTGAGTTCCACTACTTACATAAGTATATTACACCCTTCCCTCAACGTAAAGAGGGAATAAATGAAGGCCTTCCAGCCTTTGTATTGTTGCCTAAATTTGACTCAAATTCCAGGACTTTACAAATAGGAGAGGAAAATATAGTTCCTTAAAATTCAGTTCACTAAGTTTTAGATACGCTTGTTAAACAGATTTTATTTTTAAAAAATATTTTGAGGGGCTGGGGAGCTAGCTCAGTCGGTAGAGTGCTTGCCTTGTAAACAAAAGGCCCTAGGTTCGATCCCCAGCACCCCAAAAAAAAAAAAAAATTTTAAAAAATATTTTGAAAATACTTTTACATACTGATGTGTAACTTACCTCTAAAAATTAATCTTTTTATCATCCCTTCCCAGTTTGTTATGGAACTTGTCTGATTCAAGAATATGAACTATTTTCACATTATTTTGCTTGGATTCAGTCTTCTTGTGTTCAGGGCTGACTTCCTTTGAAGATTTTTAATTTATCTGGGTTCTGTAATGGTGAGGATTATCAGAGATTAACAGAGAATTCTAGCACACTATTGTGAAATACTGAGATAAAATATAATGCAGCCTTTCTGTCACTCTGTGGCAAACTAGAGAGATGTCTGTACTCTCATCTATACCACAAGGCTGGCATGTGCTTTTTCCTCACTGCTGGTAAAATCTGAAAATCTGATCTATTTCAGAGATTTCCTTGAATTAGCCTATTTGGTTGCTGTGGCAAACACTAGAAATATGAAAATGCTTGAATTTCTTGGATATCTTGCAATCTGAGATCACTTTGTGATCACATGGGTATCTCTAGGCCTTGACTGAGACCACATGAGTCTCTGTGCCTGCCCTGGAATTGACTTTAAAACTTGAAACAGAGTTGACAAAGGCCACCACTTCAAGGGTACTTGTATTCTATTTGACAGTTACCCTGGAGTTATACAGCTTCTGCTGTAGACATAGCAAGCCTTGACACACACTGCTTTGAACAGTAACTGAATGTACTGCTTCATAGAAGCAGAAATTTTGGTGACATAATCTGCTCAGAGATATCATCAAGCACTGATTTTCCTGCTCTCTGCCATGTCCACGGACTACTTCGATTTAGGACTGCTTCCCCTTGTGTTGTCAAAATGGCTGCAGGTGGTAAGTATGGAGGCCGGCTTTACTTTTAGCAAATTTGAGAGGAAAACTCTCCTGTAGTTCAACAATGTAAGTCCTTCCTGTTAGCTAAATGGAATGTGTTTAGATAAATGGCGTCTTTGGACCAATAAATGTAATAGAAAAGTGACATGCAGATGTTGGCTTAACCCTATCCTATTGACAATATAGAACTGGGATTGGAATCACCTTGCCCTGAGACAAGGCTGAGGAAGGTGAATGCAGGAACAATTTGAGGGCCATCAGAGACAAGTATGCCTACCATGTTCTATGTCAGATAATTTATTCAGTCTCACACTTGTCAGAAGGAGCTAGTCAGCATTCTATTACTATGTTCCAATCTGGACTGTTCTCTCTGGGCCTGATGCACACTTTTCATTTTAAATTTTAGCCATAATTTTAAGCAAAGTCATAATTTTAAATTCTATAAGCATATTCTTATTTTCTGATTATTTTTCATAGCATTTTTTTTTTGTAGCTGTAATACACATTTGTGAACTTATGATGGGGTAACATCCCTCTAAGCCCATTGTAAATTGAAAGTATCCTGAAATGAAAACACAGTCCACACAACCAATCTACTGAAAATCAGAGTTTAGCAACACGGTATACTGTAGAGTACCAGGTGTTTACTCTCATTATTGCATGGCTGACAGGAAACTGAAGATTGATTTTTACTGCCCAGCATTTCAGGAGTTTTGAGTACTGAATATCACTTGCATAGGGAGAGCTCAAAATACAAAATTTGAAGTACAATGTCTAATGATTTTCAACCACCTTTTGCACCATAGTAAAGTAAAAAAAATTACCTGAACCTTTTTATTTTGGGTGGTGGGTTACCAGAGATTGTACTCAGGGGCACTGGACCACTGAGCCACATCTCCAGCATTATTTTGTATTTTATTTAAAGACAGGGTCTCACTGAGTTGCTTAGCACCTCACTTTTGCTAAGGCTGGCTTTGAATTCTCCATACTTCTTCTTCTACATCAGCCTCCCAACAGGTGTGTGCCACCATGCCCAGCTCTAAATCTTTTCAAGACATGAACTGTTGTTATCTTCCTGAGTATTTCTGAATTTGTTCACTAGTATTTTCTTCCTTCCTTCCTTCCTTCCTTCCTTCCTTCCTTCCTTCCTTCCTTCCTTCCTTCCTTCCTTCCTTCCTTCCTTCCTTTCTTTTCTTTCTTTCTTTCTTTTTTAATGATGCCCGAGTTAACTCCATTTCCTCTGGTGTCAATTTGTAGTTTTTAAATTTTGACTCCTTTGTTTCATTCTGCTCCTTTTTTTTTTTTTTTTCCCTTCTATGTCTAGGATAGAAAGAGGGACCCTCTACCCTCTAGTTAGTAAAAGCCCTCTCTTTCTGTGTCACAACTGATTTCTATTTGGAATTCTCACTTGGCATTCTGTGTGAGGTGAGCAAATGTGACACTTTGCTTTAGAGGGATCAGCTAGGAAGCCAGCTGTCAGGCTGCAGGATCACGCAAATGAAAGAGTGAGGGTTGTACCATGTTTCACCTGGCAGTCTGTTCAGTTTCATTGGGAAAGGGTCAGCTGTTTTTGCTGGAGGTAAATGCCAGCTGCCTGATTTTGTTTGCAGTTGGGGAGGATGGGTGACAAGAGAAAAAGTTGCCCTTACTGAGACCTTAGTTAACCTTCTCTCTTCAGTTCTCTTTCCCATCCATTTTCTGGAGTTCTTGTTAACTTTGGGCTTGATTTCCAAGGCTGCCTCAGTAGAATTCTACATTTTGCATAGCCTTTTCACATCAGACTATAACTTGTGCCCCTATCTTATTCCTGAATGTGTTCTTGTTCTTTCTCATTCCTTCAGAAACTTAGTAATACCTCTTGTTCATTGATGATACCCATACTCTCAATTGTGTATTCCCATTACAGAACTTTTTTCCGGTACTTCTGTATTAATTAATTCTATAGAATTAACTACACGACTCTTTGGTATTTTTCCTAAAGAATTAAAGTCAGCATACTATAGTGATACATGCATACCATGTTTATAGCAATAGCCCAGGTGTCCATTAATGGATGAATGGATAAAGAAAATGCAGTATATATACACAATGGAGTTTTATTGAGCTATAAAGAAAATGAAGTTATGTTATTTGCAGACAAGTGGATGGGACTTGGGAACATTATGTTAAGAAAAATAAGCCAAACTCAGAAGATGAAGGGTCGTATGTTTTCTCATGTGGAAGTTAGGAAAAAATAAAAGAAAGGTGGTGGTAGTATCTCATGAAAATCAAAGGGATATCAATAGAGTAAAGGAAAGAACCAGGAGTGCTGGGAAGCAATACCAGCCAAATTATGTTGTTATATCATGTGCATGTATGAATATGTAACAACAAATCCTACCATTATGTACAACTATAATGTACCAATAAAATAATGTGGAAAAAGAAAGTGAGGGGGAAAAAAGAAATAAAGGAGGCTACTGTGTATGCTTAATTTACCTTAATTATATCCATGGTATAATTCGTATGAAGGTTTAAAAATGTAGGTTATTATTTGTAATAATTGAGACAGTTGATTTGACTACAGTTCCGATGTTTCCACAATGATTTATTAGACCACTAAATGCACAAACAAGCACAAGCAGAATCTTTTTGCAAAGGCAATTTAATGTGTACTCATTTTAATTGTATGTTCATTAGTTTATATTTGCCATAGTGCAGTGCTTGTAAATAGCCATTCAATAAATTTATATTGAAAATATGAATATAATTCCAATATATATTGGTGATATTGTGTCTAATATATTTTCACTTTTACTTTTAACTACCTGATAAAATTGACTTATTTGCCAAAACCTTTCTCAGATTTATTAACATTTGTACTTCTGAGTGGAGTGAGAAAGTTGTGGTAGGGACCATTTACTGCTCTTCTATTCCAATGTGGGAGAAATCCACAGTGTAAGATTCTGAAATATTACCCACCTCCAAAAATTGGTTTATTCATTTATTTGCCTTTTGAGATGAATAAAATGCATACTATCAAACAATGACTGAAAGATTTTTAAGGGGAACAAATCTAATGTATTAGGAAAGCTATTCTAGTGTATTAACTATTTTCTTAGGAGATTTTTTTTTTAAATTTGTTCTTTTTAGTTACACATGACAATAGAATGTATTTTGAAATAGCATATATACATAGCGTGTAACTTCCCATTCTTGTGGTTCTACATGATGTGGTTACCCTAGCTCTGTATTCACATATGAACACAGGAAAGTTATGTCCTATTCATTCTACTGTCTTTCCCATTCCTATCTCCCCTCCCATCCCCCCCACTCCTCCCTGTCCAATCTGGTGAACTCCCTTCCCCCCTTCCCCTGCCTATTGTGGGGAAACTTTTAAACGAAATACTAGTTTAAAAGAAAAATCTAATGTTGGCAGATAATTTCTCCTTTCTTTTCCTTTTTCCTATGGTGGCTGTTGTTATCATTAATCACCACTGAGGTATGAAAGTGTCTAACCAAAAGGCGTATATCTTATTTTTGTACCCATTATGGGCTGTTATTTTGACTTTGTACAGGCTTTCTTAGGCTTCTACTAAATTATTATATCCAATTATATTTAAACAATATGCAAGAGCAGTTTTGTTAAATTCAGAAATGTTCCTATCAACACAGATGTCCCTTTTTTTTAAAGGTACATAGCATTTTTTTAAAAAAAGGTAAATTAGTGAATAATCAACAATGAAGATTAATTTATACAACAGAAGGTGAACCCAAAGCAGCTGTGTTGTTTCCATATGCCCTGAGGCAGCTAAAACTCTAAAATCCTAAAGAAGAGAGAGGTCTTTTGACTCCCCTCAGGAGAAAGCTGCATTCCTTTTAAAAATCATTAATATCTTATTTTAAAGTTTTTATCATTTTTTCTTTGAACATGATAAACAATGGATATTGCACTCCTCCTAATTCAAGATGCATAATATAAGATTTCCCATACCAATATCTCCTTTAAGGACCAAAATTTCTTAACTACCTAACCATTATGTATTTCCATCATTTTGTTTGCAAAATAATCATTTGACACTTTTGATGAAATGTAATTGCTATTGTTAAAACTTAAAAAGAAACACAAAAGAGTAAATCTGTAATAATTACAGAGCAAAGGTTTTTAGGGTTGCAAATTTATTTAGTGATAGAAATACTGTATTAAAGGAGATAGCTTAAAATGAGTGATTTAAATCTAATTTCTGTAAATATGCTTTCTTCCTGAAATAGGTCTGATTATCTTGGGCCCGGTTATGTTTCATGCTTCCAGCAGGTGGAGATAAAAGGTCTCTAGAGATAAGAGCAATTCAGTGTGTCCAATGAGGGAAATGTTAGACCACAGACAGAGACTTGAGAAGTACACTGTGGAAGTTAGAGCAGGCTTTATTTGCTTTCCATCTTCACAGTTGTTTTGCTTTAAATTTTAACTGATTAAAATGAACGCTTCTCAAAACTGGACCAAATAGAAGAGTCTGCCAGTCTTGTAAGACAATCACATTTCCTTTTGTAAAATGTCACCTTCTACTTCTGAGCTCTGTTTATTTGGGATGAAAACTCTGAATAAAGGGAACTTAGAGAAAAATTGTACACATAGATGGAGAACTGGATTTAAAATGTCACTCTCAAGGGAATGTTACATTTGCATAGTTATCTCTTTGCAGGATTAGAACTTTCCCCCAAAGGTTTATTTCAATATCCTTGATACTGTGGAAGAGTCTGCAGTTATTAGAAGAATACACAAGGAGTATAGAAAACAAGTGGATTTTACTTGCTAACTTGCTCTTCAATTATTTTTAATTTATATTTGAGTACAATTTTAGTTATTTAATAATTTAAATTATATAATATCCTTATAGAGTGACTTTGAACTCCAGGACCTTCACATGAAGACCAAGGCCCAGAGATAATTAAAAAGTGCTTTAAAACTACAAATGTGTTAGCAGAATCCCACTCCTGACTGACTTTTCCCCTTCAGAGATCACATGATTTGTCAACCAGTTACTTTATTTTCTTCGTTCTTATTCCTTACACTCTGGATTCTCTTCAGATTGTATAAATCTTTCCCCTTCATTCTTATGCTGTATTTTAGTACCAAAAGAAATCTTTGAGAGGGAAGAGGTCCCCTCCTCATCATTTGTGATGCATTCTTTTTATTTATTGACTGTGATACACAGTTGCTTAATATTGTAGTACAGATAGCTTCAAGACTTCAAGGAAATTCATTTTTTAGAAAAGGATTTCTAATTATTTTCTTCCCTCTTTCTTTCCCGTCTCTTCATTCTGTGTGTGGCAAAAAAAAAAAAAAAAAAAAAAAAGGCAGTTTTTTGCTTTCTGAAAACTCAGAGCACTTTGTCATGTTTTGGGGGAAGAGGTTAACATTCTGAAACACTGCTGTGTTTTATTGCCAGTAAATGTTTTTACTCACTGGTGAAAAGTTTGTAAATAGGCACTGTTTAAGAACACAAAGAGATAATAAGTACTCAGACTTTTCCCTTCAACTGCTCTATACCTAGTAAAATACATTGGTGATCTCAGCCCTTCTGAACAATGGTCGGGATCACAAAACCACTACTCATCATTCAGCCTGCCTGGCATAATTAGCAGCTTTGATTCAAAGGAGACTAAGGGGTATTTAGAATAGGGGCAAAAGCTTTTCCCCACTTATCCCCTATCATTCAGAACCAAGACTCCACATATCCCAAAGGCCAGGGTCGCTGCCGAACAACTAGCTGCCCCTCTGTACCTGTTCTTCATGAAAATGTTTCTCTGATGTGTCCTTGGAGGACACTCCATGTAAAAGTGTAACAGCAGAGTTTGTGCACCAGGCTCATAAGAAGGAAGCATTTCTGTTCGTTCAGTAAGTGAAAGCAGTCCTGAACCATCCCTGTGGTCTGCATTTGATCAGCTTGGGACACATGAATAGCTGTCATTGAAGACTGCAGGCAGGGTGAATAGTATATATTACAAAGCAGTTTGAGAGGCAGGACTGGCCAGCATGGTTGACTGGTTAGCACCCACAGCTCAGAAGGAATGCTTTCTTTCTTGCTTTCCTCTCAGAATGCTGTCATGGAAGTAGAACCTGTGCTGATAATAATTGCTAGTGACCCAAGATGTTGGAATATGCATTGACCTTCATTCCATTATTGTAATTAAGGACTGCTCCAGGGCACCAAATGGTGAGGTGCTGGCCTGACATGCTCTTTCTAGAGCCCTTTTGCTAAGATAGCCAATCATTCCCTTTTGGCTCAAAGCAAAGCATCATCTGGGTTCTCATTTCCCCAGACCTTTCTGTGAACTGTGTCTCCGATTACCCTCTTCTTCACGCCCTGTATGGCTTTGGAAAAGATGGGATGCCGTGATCTTTTTCTTTTCTTTCAACAACTTGTTTTCTGCTTTTCTTTTCTTTTCTTTTGCATGATGGTTAATTTTATGTGGCCCATTTAAGGTTTAGTCTTGGGCTCTGCAGCCCTACTTTCATTTCACTTTTGGGGTTTTCACCATGCACATGACTTCAGTCTTAACTCTTTCATCTGAGATTTGGCAAAGGAGAATTCCCACAATGTTTCAGCAGCACGAGTTTCCCAAATGTTGGTTGAATTCCCAGCTTTGTTACTGTCTACAAATCTTTTGAATGCTCCATATAAATAATAATTAATATTAACAAACAGGACAAAGCAAAAAACTATGTCTAAAGGAGTTGTCCTAGGACATTTGGCAATTTAAATTGTTACAACTGTGATACTTGAATGTGGTTTGGAGAGTTTGAGGATGCTGCGAAATGCCCTGTAATGAACAGGACAGCCCCTTGTGACAAAGAATGATCTGGCTCAAAATGTTAATAGGGCCAAGTCTGAGAAACCTTGGTATAAAATTAAATCATTTATCTTCCCCAGTCTTCACACCTTTAAAACATTGCCTTAAATACTAATGCTCATGCCTTCTTTCACTTTATTAGACCAAGGTTGGTGTACTTACCTGTGTAGTCTAATCTGTCAGCCAGCTGTCTGAAAGGGCCATTTTCCCTCATCCTCCCTCATATATCTGAGCAGAGAAGGTAGAAGGAGGCATAAGTGTGGTTCACTCATCAGGGAACTCTGAGAGCTGAGCCAGCAGAGAAATACACTTGAAAGCTGGGCTGGGAAGACACCAGAAGACTTTAATGACATTTTAAACTTAGTTATTTCACAGCATAATTATTGCTGATCATTTGTATACTTCCTACATCCTTCTGTTTTGAAACTGATATTATTGAAAAAGTCTCCTGTCTAAATTCTCTCCCTCAAATCTTCCTTCTCTTCACCTTCCTCGTGAGATCTGAGCCGTGGTTTGGGGAAGGCAAGGTTGGCAGTGACTGGATTTTCTTAATCTCATGAACTGTCACAGTCTCTTCCTCAGCTCACTTCCCTGATGTCTGTAAACCTCAGTTTCCCTTTCTATAGAGTGGATCTGTAAAATCATCATCACCCCCACCCCAGACCACTCAGAAGGTTTTTGGAAGAATAAAGTAGAATATTAATAAAGCATACAGTAGCATCTGACACAAAGTCATTTTTAATGACTTAAATTTTTACTTCTATTACTCTTTATTAGTAGCATCTTTATTATTACATATACTGTGTGAATAGCATGGATTCCCATAATTATGTTTGCTTATGTTTTACCTTATTTGACTTTGACACTTCCCAGTTATGAGTTACTTGTACTATCTTTGAGCCAATTACACTTAATTTTTGTTGTTTTTTTTAAAGCTAGCCCATCTTACTTTTTTCAATAAACTTTCCAGTGTCATTCCTGTCCCCCAACCCCTGTGCCTTTCAGTTGAATGAAGATGGTGTTGGCTTCTCACTATTTAAGTGTTCAGATATTTATCTTTATAGTTGAGATTTGTCATGTCTTAAAACTCTTATTTTTCCTTATTAGGCAGGTGTATATATAAATCTTTTTTGTAAAGCTTTATGGTTTTTGTTGCTTAACATTTCATAATTTTCTTATATTAGTCTCTATAATTTTAGTTATAATTTATTACTTGAAAAGAGAGATTACATTGAGTTCTGATACACATTCTATGTTTTATAATGCTGAGTTTTGAGCATAATAATCTTGTGACAATTTCCACAGACTTTTTTGATTAGTATTAATAGCAAGTGACTTGACCTCTGGGATTAAGAAATAGATTCTGTAAATATCTCCCAGAGTTCTTTGTGTTTGCATTTGAGCAAGTAAAGGGAAAGGTAGTGTAAGTGGTAATTCAATTTAACAGTTGTTTCTATGTTCCCCTTAGGAAATTAGAGTGTGTGTGGGGGGGAGGAGTTAAAAGAAAGGAGGGTGTAAATTTATCCCCTGCTTGCTCTTATTAAGTTTCAAATTTAACTTTATCAGTCATTTAATTCTAATAGCTGTGATTAGTATATTAAACTTTCCAAAAAGATCTCAAATCTTTTTCTTGTTAGCAACTGTAAAACCTAAAAAAAGGCAGGTGTTGGGCTCATATTTGGTTGGAACGTGGTAGAAATATTCCACATTTACTATATAAATGCTTTCAATTCAGCATCTCTGATATTTCCCTATTTTAAGATATTATAAAAAAATTCAATTTTTAATATAGTTATTACCAATCATAGGATGTATATGTTTGTAGATGTGTATAATAACACAACAGTACTCAGTATGACCACTTTATGTGGGGAAGAGAGTTGTTTAATAGGGATAGAGCTTCAGTTTTGCAAGACGAAAAACATCTGGAGATCTGTTTCAAAACAATGTGAGTATACTTGACACTATTAAACTGTGTACTTAAAATGGTGAAGAAGATAAAGTATGTGCTTTTGCAACCACAGTTAAAAGAAAAAGGCTCAGTATGTTACTAATCTAGGCATAGATGCCTACATCCCAATGCATTGTTTGTTGGAGTTTTGTACAGTTACTGTTGGGTATCTCTTGTTTGAGATGCATCCTGGTGGGCAGACATGTAAGAGGGTGATGGTCCTAGGACCTTGAGAAATTTCAATGAGATAATTTGTGTAAGGTGCTTAACATACCCAATTTCCTACTCTTTAAAAATGTGAACCATTACTATTATGTAGGATATAATAACCTATGATATACTATAATTTATTTAATTATGTATGATGGCCTTATGATTAAGTGCATAAACTCAGTGTCTAATTATGAGCTATGAGAGCTTGGGAAAGTTCAATTTTTAAAATACTTTGCACTCCAGTTTTCTCATTTCTACAATGGATGAAGCAATAATATGTATTTTATGTCTTGCTAAAAGGATTAAGTAAGTTAATACATATAACATGCATACTGTGTTTTATATAAGTGACTCATTATTATCTTACTTTGATCACTTAGATGATAATAATAGTTTGGACACTAGTAGTGGTTTCTAGCTTTAAATTAATATATATTTTACACTCACCACTTATTCCCAATTGTTATTTTTTTATATTTAATATTATCTCTCTTGATGGATCATTTTAGCTATATCTTCCAGAGGTGTAATTGCTGTATATTCCCATGAACTGAAGTGTTTTGATGTGGTTTGTAGAATTACATGTAACTTAGTAAGGGGAGGAAATGCCTGAGAAGCTAAGTTGTACCTGAAAAGGAAAAAAATTTTTACTCCATATCTTTCAACCAGGTCCCTATGCTACCAATACTAGTATTTATTGTTTCCCTGTCTGTTTTAAATGAATACCAGGTGGCAGAGTCAGTGATTTCACATACAAAAACCTCTGGTGAAGATATTTAAGTTTTTGATATAGGAAATGTGCCCCTATTGGAAAAGAATGCTTTATTAAAATATTACCCGTATGCATTTCTATTTTTAGAGCCTTGAGAGTTTTTTGTGTAGCTTCAAAAGTGGAGTTGGTAGTTTTGAAGTTTTCACAGCACTGTTGTATTGACATTATGCCAAGCACAGATGAAAGTACGTAAGATGTTTGTGCTGTGTTTTTGAGGTGTGCATGGGAAGGGAGGTAGGGAGTCCTGATTGTTAGCTTCAGCTCTGTCCAGGTGTCTTATACCTACCACTATCTCAGGGAGGTAGGTCACTTTCTCATAATTAGAGTTTTGGACTCTTTGAACACATTGAATTCTTAATGTATTGATTTTTAAATATAATTATAAAGTGAATTTAATTTGTTATAGGTGTTTAGAACATGTGGTGTTCCTTGGCAAATGGTTCCTTAAATTATATGCTTGTACATGTATTAAAGTGTAGGAAATTATTGTTTTACTTGTAACATGCTCAAGGTGCATTTCCATAAATATAAAGGAATACCCCGAGGCAGGGGAACAGTAAGATCAAAAGCTTTTTCTGTTTTAGGAGGTATTTTATTAAGGTTGGTTATTAATTTAAGGATTTATTTTTGGTGGGTAAAATGCAAGGGAAGGAGCCTAAGTCGATCACGTGTGTATGTCTGTGTTCATTTTCTCTTTTTTCCTACCTTCTGTCCTCTCCCACTCCCCCACCCCTGCACCCCCACGTTTTTGTTTATTGTGCCAGTGGGCTTTCATAGAGTCCCTTAAAACAGCCGAGAACCCCATCCTATACTCTGGGGAAACATTTCAAAGAGCATAGTGTTATTTTAACCCTTTGGATAGCAAAGAGGGTTGAAAGCCAGATAAGTAATACAGCATCACCAAAAAATGTTCATCTATCTATAGAGTCCTAATGGACCCCGAATCCATGTGATTGTTAATATAAATGCAAGATAAGATCTTACTTAGTAATACTTTATCTGAACCGGATCTACATTGCTGAGGAGACAGAAATCTTTTAACAGTTGCCTTTAAGGAACTATAAATTTCGACAATTATTCAGTCCATTGCTTTCAGCACCTTTTGTTGGCTTATTAGTGTATAGAACAGCAGGGTTGTAGCAGGAGGAAGAGTCTGTGCATTTTAATTAGCTCCAAAGACAGTGTGAGATAAAAGCCAGGATTTTTGCCTCATTTTTATTTCACATTGGCTGATTAAGGATGCCATTGTAGGCTGAGCTGGTTTGACCTAATCTCAGTGGCCACCCATTTATGGAAGGGAATGACTAAAACTCGCTCTAGTTTTCTGAATGGGATTAGGAAGGCACTAATTAGCAAATCCTGAAAGCCAGGGGCAGGGACAGGAACACAGCACCCTTCCATAGGAAACAAATGCAGTCTCGGGAAGCATTCACCAATTGAACCAATTAATACTTGCATATATTAGGCACTTGCTGATGTGTTTTCCGTTTTTAATTACTTAACCATGAATAACAGCCTGATGTTCCTCGAGCTGTACTTGTTGATTAAATAAATACTTCTGGCCTGAAGAGAGATGTCAGAACTTGAAGAGGACTAATGTTGATAAAGAGGTTTGTAAATAGTTGGAGAATAGATTCTAGCTGAGTTTGACCTCTGCTGGGAGGAAAGTGGCTGGAAACACAGACTATAGAACCTCAAAATTAACTCTTTCAGCTTAGGTACACTCAGATACTAACTATTGGGGTGGGTTGCCCTATTTGGGGATTGTTTATTCCTTGAATTCTTTCTTATGTACTTCCTTTCAGTCATGCATAGTATCATGGGAAAAGCAGACTCTGGGAGCAGCAGGATGAGATATGGATGTGCATCCTGTGCTGCTACCTGGTACAGAACATTTGGAAGGAAGCTTTACATTTTTGAGTCTCAGTCTCTCTGCCTCCACAAGGAAGTTGCTGTTATCTGTATTAAAACATCCTTGTGAGCCATAAGAATAACATGTATAATGCCTTTGGTGGCACCTGGTGTTCAATGAGAACTCCCGAAGTGCTTTTTGCCATGACTATTATTAATGTCAGCATCATTATTTTTTTTAGCATTTCAAGCAAATGTGAAGTAGCAGTCAAGTAAAAACTGAAGATGCCAGGTCTTGAAACTGATGTAAAAGAGACAGGGATGGGGTTATTTGGCCAAATGAAATTGATGATCACACGTGGATTTCCTTAATTCAGGCCTCTACCTCCTACCTTGGTGAAGTGAATCAGCCACTAGATGGAAGCATATATATTTATTGGTTTTATATTTGTGAATATATAGGTCATTCATAAATAGATTTGCAAATCTAAAAACGTCAGATTTACCACACCAGAGGCCAGTGTCATGCTCTTGGGCTTACTAGCCTCCCAAACCATTAGCTAGTTTTTATTTAACAAGTTAAATAAAAATGTCAGATCCAGTTCCTCCTGAACAATCCAATTGAAGATATCTTTTTTGAAGTCTGGAGAGCTAGACTGAGATTCTTCTGTATAAGAAACGAGGAGCAAAAATAAGAAGATTCTGAAGAATTCACGTATAGAGTTTTTGTTCAAAGTACTAGTAAGGTCTAAAAATAATTAGCAAGTTATTTTGTCTTCCCAGTTTAGCTGGCACTACTGTAATTATTTTAATTCATTCTTATTAAAACTGTCTACTGTATAAATATTAAAATTCATAGAATGTTAAGCTC
Organism: Sciurus vulgaris; assembly: GCF_902686455.1. Taxonomy (NCBI): domain Eukaryota; kingdom Metazoa; phylum Chordata; class Mammalia; order Rodentia; family Sciuridae; genus Sciurus; species Sciurus vulgaris. The sequence continues at coordinate 32,585,049 of NC_136470.1, read as the reverse complement.
TTTCTCTCAGTGTAGAGGTAGAACTGGCTAAGGAGAGTCCTGAGTGATGGTAATTACTGGTGTGAGCACTTGCATGTTAGTGAGTGGGGATATGAAGCCTCCCAACATGGGATTCTAACAGTGTGGTATGTTTCTGAGTAGATCAGAAGATTCTCATTTTCATATGGTTAGTTTCCTTTGCACTTTTCTTCATTTCTTTTTAGTTTAGCTCATGGAATAGATTTTAGAAATGTAGGTTGACTGCTCATATCAAGATCCATTAAATAGATACTATTGTTAGAAAAAGAAGACGTAAACTTTTCTGTTTTTTTTTTTTTTTTTTAAATTTTTAATTTTTTGGTCCTAGAAGTGAAATCCAGGGCTTCACACATGCAAAGAGTCCTCTACCAATGAGCTGCCCACCCAACCCTGCCTCTGAGGAGCTTACATTGTAGTTTAAGTGAAAAACTATAAAGTTAAATAATATATGCAATTTAAGTAATTACTCCAGAGAGCAAAGAAAAATAATTCAGAATTAGAGATAGAAATCATTTCCAGCCAGAGTAAGTACTTTAATAATATATCTTGAAGAAGAAAGAAAAAAAGCAGGGTGGGAAAGAAAAGGGACTTTTAGGAGGAGAGAAGTATATGAATAAAGAACAAAGCATATTTGAATCTCGGTGAGTAATCTGATTTGTCTAGATCAGAGGGGAATTGTGGGAATTGGGGTTTAAAAAGGCATATTGAGGTCAGATTGTGGAAGGTTTTACCTGACAGGCTAAGTGGTTTGGAATTTATCCTGTAGACTATAGGGAATATTCTGTTTAAATGGCCACAGATATTTTAGAAGAGCAAAGGAGTGGTTTAATACCATTTGTTTGGTTTTAAAGCTCTAGTTGAATTCCTTTGCAAAGTACATGAAGAGATTTAAAGAAACAGAAAGCGCTTGGTGTTAGGCTGAGTTCCTATTTTGTTGCCAAAATGTAGTGAGGTGTATCTTAGATTTGTTGTAATTCACAGAATTTATAAGGCACCTGTATACACTAGTCTTTAAGAAAGCTTTAGAGAAAGTTAATCTGTTGTTCTTACTCTCTTATGCAAAGGATTAGCATGTGTACTTTGATTGTTAAACTCAGTATTACTTTTCTTCTAATGTATGAATAGATTCTTAGTTGATTATGTTAAATGAAGAAAGGTATCAAAAGGTTTGGATATATATATATATCATATATATATATATGATATATACACACACACACACACATATATATATACACATACATACACACACACACACACACACACACACACACATACACATACATATAACTAAAGGACATAAGTTCATTTAGGTGCTGATGAAAATACAGAGCCAGCATAGGATTAAATTGGACAAATGCTGATATGGAGAGAGAACAAGGCCAACAGTTTGGCTACAATTAGTGAGGGGCTTGGGAGCAGCATAAGGGTAAAAATTGTGTTGTCGTATTCCTTAACCAGGAAGCAATGTTGGGCAAAGGTTGGTTGCATATAAATTCAGTGAGCCTGGAATTCGGAGGGATCTACGAATCAGGATTATGTCTCCTGGGTTCTCAGTAATCTAAGCACAAAGAACTCAAGGCAAAGTGGAGGTGGTGTGAGATCAGGGTCTATACCTGCCTAGGCACTAACGATTCTAATGAAACGCTTTGACTGAGCTCTTGGTTTTTGTTTTTTTCTTCAAGTAGTCAGGACAATACTAAGTTGCCTAGTGTAGGATGGAGGTCCATTATTTTCTTGCCCTTGGTTAGTATTTTGATCTTTTGCTCTCAAATCCTTACAGTTGTTGGAGCAGTTCTAATGTGGGTATTGCATTGAGTCTGTTCTGTTTAGCACCTAATTCATGCCACATGCATCCCTAATATAAATAAGCAATTTTGATTAAGTTTTGGATTAACCCCCCCCCACAAAAACAACAAAATTAAAAGAAAAAACAAAATTAGCCTGACCTATGTATACATCTATGCATGCAATTCATTTTATTCATTCATTCAATGCTTAGTAAACACCTTTGTGCTACCTTAAACCAGGTAGAGTTCTTCAATAATGATCTGAAATACCACATGAACATGGAAACAATTATGTTCACTACTTAAATGGTAGGACTTTTTTGCTCTCTTGTTCATTTGTTGCTGAACACCTTGTGCTGTGAAAGAAGCAAGCAAGTTCTTTTTAGTCTTCAAATAATTGAACATCAGATAATTACATTTTTCCTTTAACTCCAACATCTTTCATTTGCTGACTAGAAACAGGTACTTTAAAAATTTTATTTTGAAAAGAAATATTGATGGAAAGCTTATTTTTATGTCAGACTCACTATATTTCATGGAGTCCTCTCAATAATTACTCTTGTTTTCTTAAGTAAGGAAACTTAATTTTAAGAAATTGGTGACCTGAATTTACACAGGTACTTAAATGGCTGAATGGAGAATTTCTCCAAAATCCAAATCTCATTCTCTGTACCTGTTGTGTCTTCAACATTCTCCCTGAAGAGACTAGAAAGCTATACTGGTTTTATCTTTATGAAACCATAGATAAAATTGTTGTAAGAGTTACTTTAGCTGATCAAATTCCCCTTAGATGGAGGCAAAGACATGAAATAGGGAATAATGTTTCACATGCTTATGATATATTCAGAGTAAACCAGAGTGTTCATTTAACTGACTTGATTATCAGAACTAAATGGGTAAAAATTTTTACTTAAACATATAAATTGCTGCAGTCTCTTTGTCATGTAAGTAAATGTAAAAGGGTAAGCTGAGTTTGAGAGACTTGTCCTAGACACTTCACATTTTAAAAGCAGCACTAGTTTTCTTGATTCTCAAACCAATTATTTTTACTGCAGGGCCCATGTCCCAGACTCATTCCCATGTTAATAAAACTGCTGATTTACATTTGAAGGGCCCCAAACTCACCAGGAAAATTACTAATCAAATTGAACTTTCTGGTTCTGATTTAATTTGGTGGCATTAGTAGATATGGTCCTAGTCTCTAGGGAAAGAATTATTGAACATTAACTTGAATTTGACTAAATATAATCTAATGTAAAATTATACCTTGAGCCTTCAAATTAAATTATTGTATTCCTATTTGTAAATAGGGACATTTTGTTTTTAGAACAATTTTTGTTTACCATAGGTTATGAATTTTCAAATTACATATCATTAAAAAAATAGGAATATATATTTTTAGTTTATATTAGGTAAAAAAACAAGAAAGAAATCAGCAGTGGGGCCTTGATAGGAAAACCATTAGATGTGATCTCTTCACCTGTTAAACCCAGCTGTCCCATCTGGGATTTGGCTTTGTGTTCTGAGAACCATTTCTAAGAAAATCTAACCAGGAAACTCTAAACTGCTGGTGACAAGAGTAGCCCATTTTACAAACCATGCAGGAACCAGGATCAAGTGTCAGAGGACAGATTCGAGCCTCTTTCTGTTTTTTCATATATTCAGTTTGGTGGCATTTCGTAAAACTATCTATCCTCCTTCTATTGCCAAGCTGACTAATCGACTGGTCTGTTGACACCATCTGTCTAAAGAATCCACAGCCGCTACCACGAATTTTGGTTCAGTTTTCAGTAGAAACACATTCCATCAAGAGTTTTTTTTTTTTAGTTTCTTAAGCTTAAAGTTCTGAATCACATTGGAATTTCCCTTCTCTCTCTCTCTCTCTCTCTCTCTCTCTCTCTCTCTCTCTCTCTCTCTCTTCCTCCTCCCTTCCTCACTCAATCTCTATTACCATTGTATACTGTGGACTCATGCATTGATAGAAATCAGTACTTTGGGGGCTAGGGATATAGCTCCATAGTAGAGTGTGTGCTTAGGTTAGCAGGTATGAGGCCTTGGGTTCAATCTTAAGAAAGAAAGGAAATAAATTGTTAGATTGGACCATGATGTAAACATAATATAGGGCACCTATAATGTTTGGAAAAAAGTAATGTATGCATAACTTGGCTTTAAAAAACCTCTAATAATTTCATGTTTCTTTCCATTTAAAACACCAAAAGTATTTGAAGAAAAATGCTTTTGATTTGGTAATAATTTTTGGTTTCATTTTGTTAGTTAATCTGTGAATTTTTTTTAGATCTCAGTTGTACACTGTTGATTACATATTTCATGAAAAAAATAGAAAAGGTTATCTTAAAAAAAAAAAAAAAAAACTAAATATAAGTATATTCCAGATCCATCCCGGACATTATTATTTGGAATAAACACTTCCGTATGATTCAGGGAACTCATACATGATGAATATCTGACATTTATGTAACTTCCTTTATCTAGGTGACTCAAATTCTTTATTGGCGGTACCTTCTCAGCTTCTAATGTAAAATAAAAAAGTACCCCAATGCTCAATTCAATTGGTTTTATTATACTTTATGTATGTGCTTGGAAGTGTTAAAAATTCTATGTTGATTGCAAGTAAATTTAAGACATACCTTTACCTTCAAGCTATTAACGATTTAGCTTAGGGAAAAGGTGTGCATGTGTGAAAATCTGAATCATAATAGACAATTTGAATATTAGTTATAGAGCAGGAGAAGACATAACACAGGTAAATTTTGTTGTTTTCTTTCCCCAGAGTTTATTTTTGGCCAAAGGAAGAAAAGTTAGTTTTTTTGACAAGGAAAAGTCTAATTCTAGATGATAATTTAAAAATCTTGATATATATTTAAAAAGGTACTGCAACTTTAGAAAGACTTGTCTAGGTTAAAAAGCAGTGCACACACACTGCATTTATGTAAACTAAAAATTTATATGAACAGCACAAAACTGTGGTAATGTATCATGATACATCACCTGTACTCATAGCTACTAGTATTATTAACAAACATTTGGGACCCTGAATCTTATGACCAACAAGATATCATTAAGTCTTTCACAGGTATATAATTTTTTGAAAACGCAGAACATAGATTGTGCTGGCCAGACAATGTGTCATAGAAGCAGAGTAAGTAAATAGAAACTTCAGGCATTAGAGAACTGGAGAGGTAACAGTATACAGTTCCTAGCAAGATCTTGTGAGGACACAGTCTAGGGAAGTAAAAGCTACAAAAGGAAAATGCATTGACTCAGTATGCTGAAGCCACAGAAAATGCATTGGTGGGATCAGACTTAAGGGGCAAAAGGAACTACTGAATAAAAGCCATCAGTATATTTTGGTTTTCTAGCTTCTGCTTCCTCTTGTGTGTTTATTTCATTTTTCTACTTTAAAGACAAATCTTTTCTGTACAAGAGCAAACATGATGCTTGGCAGCTCAGAATCTCAAAACTTTTCCTTGCTAGCTCCAGGTAGGAAAATGTTAGGGAAGGATTCCATTTGTCCTAGTGGGCCATTCTAGGACTGGAATCCGTTAATGAGAAGAATGGAGAAAAGACATACTGGCCGAGAACTTTCCCAGGACCACCAAAAAAAAATTGCTAATATAGGCATTTTATTATGTACATGAAAAAAATTTTGATTTGTTACTTAACAGTTGGAGGGGTTAAATTAAGTCTTTTAAATTAATCCATGAATGGTACTGAATTATGAAGGAAATGAGGAATCTGTTCACTGTCAAATACCATTACATGTTAGTGAACTTGTAATATAATTCTAGCTAGAGCAGTCCTGACCAGAACCAGGTTTATTTGTTTTTTGTTTTTGCTTTTGAGGTGGGATTTCCCTGTGTTGCCCAGGCTGGTCTCCAACTCTTGGGCTCATGTGATCCTTCAGCCTCAGCCTTCCAAGTGCTGGGACTACAGGTGTGTGCACTGTGCCTGGCTAATTATAATATTGTGTAATATTATAATTCTAAGTAGTTATAATATTGCATAATTGATTATAATTAATCATATCATTGCCATAATTATTACATCATAAAATTATCAAAATGGAAAATTCTTAAATTGTTTTAAGGTTAACATAAACCACTCTTCATTTTCATAAAAAGATGGCTTTATGATTATACTGTGTAGCACTAAACTTGTTTTTAAAGTGTAAATGTTGAAGGAACTGTCCTATTTGCTTAGCAGAACTTCAAAGATATGATTTTGACATTACTTGGAAAATATTCAAACCAAGGCTTTGCTGATGCAAGAAGTAAAAGGAATTCTAAAAATTACACTGTGGACTGTAGACAACTGTGTAAGAATTAACTCTTATGACCAATGGCCACATTTCTTGTTATGAATATTTATTAATGGAGTGGGATTAATAACCTTGGTGATATTTCAAAGGATTTAAAATGTCAGTACAAAGCATTAGAGTTTTATCTGTTTTTCCCAACCTGTTGTCATAGAAACTCTTGAGTTTGTACATTGGCTTACTAGGCTTTTTAGGTCTCTAGTGTTAAGCAGGTTATGGTTGTATCTGGATTCCTGGGTGGGAAGTATTGTTGGCCCATTTGCATGCTTCTTTTCTGTGCATTCCTAGTTCTCTTGTCATTTTTTATACTATGGGCTGGTGGTTCTCTGAGCTCTACTTCAATCCTATCAAATGAGAATCTCGGGGCTTAGTCCTGAATGTATTTTATAGCAACCTCCCAGGCGATTTCATTCTGAACCAAATCTGGGAAGTACTTTGGTATTTTCACTTTCATTGTTGCTGCATGTGAACACACAGTGACATGTTTTTACACAACTATACCAAGAATAACTGTATGGAAACACCAGGTATGGTGTGTGGAACTCTCCATTCCAATCATCTAGATTCGAGTTCTGGCTCTGTAGGTGTGGGGCACTGAGGAATAGTTCAGAGAGGTGATAATAATGTTTTTAATTCCTTAAAAGAGTAAAGGAATCTCACTTCAATGCAGCTTCAAAATTGCAGAGGTGCATATTGTTAGAAGTTTGAAGGTTAAGCCGTAATGGTGAGAGCTGTCTATGTCATAATACCCTGTGGCATCGTTAGTCAGAAAATCTTATGATCTGTTTCTCCAAAGACAAAGAAAGGAGCCAGCATTATGTAGGCATGTTTTATGTTCCAGGCCTTGGATCTAGTAATTTTTTTAATATTGTTTAATCTGCGAAGCAGATAATATCATTAGTTCTACAAAATCATTGATACCTGGAACTTTGTTCAAATACCATTTATCATATCATAAGTAAGTACCAGGATAAGAAAATACTCTATTAATGTAACTAGTGTAAAATCTAGTTCTCTTTTCCTTTATCTTTATTTAGTCTCCTTTCTTTACTCCCTTTTGGAGAAATAAAATATGCTATATCAATTAGTATAACAACCATTCTCTTTCCCCATGCCTCTGAAAAAGATTGAATTTAAAAAAGACAGAAGTTTCTAAAGAGAAGAAGCCTGTTTGTCTTCTTGATTTTGGGTAGAGTGTTTCACTCACACAATGAGTATTTAGCTATGCAGTGTTTAATAATAGTAATTCAATTCTGTTTACAAATACTAAATACTTTAATTATTGTTTATCCTTAATTTTATGTGCACTGGAAAATTACATTTGTGTCCATATGATTTTTATATAAAATAATCATTTTCATATGTTTGACTTCTGGGTTCTTTGAAAGACAAACTTCAGAAATGTGAGGGCTTGAAATCTCCACGTCACTCTGCCAAGCACATCACAATAGGCTGCTGTTTCAGTGTAACACTTGACCATTGAATATTCAAAAAAATGATATGGTACTTCCCAAGTTGATTGAGTAAGAACATCCAGGAAGCAGAGTTCACTCTTAATTTATTTGATTCTACTATGGTAATAAGCCATTTAAAATGTCCCGATATCAAATTAGGATAAAATATGTATAGTCAGACTTACTTTGCTCTATCATGTTTCCAGTGTTCTGTGCCAAGTAATTAGTAGTCTAACTAATATGTGATTCAAAATAGTTATTAGGAAAATTTAGGTATTCTTTCTGCTTGTTATACATGTACTGCTTACTTTATCACATTCTCCTTCATCCTTTATGAATGTAGACACCTGACTTTTGATATCTGAACTTCCATATTGATAGCAGTTATAATTTAGCAGTTATAATTTTAGCTTGGGGAACAAAGCTAGAATGTCAGAAAGTTTATTTTGCAAAAATCTATATTCATCAGTTACAGTGCCTATCTTATATTTGTGTGCAAATTAGTGGTAATTTAGTTCACGGAGCAATGCTTGATGTTATCCATGCTTGATAAAGTTTTGAGATTCACTCTTGTTTACTTCGGCTTTATAAGATTCAGATGATTTCAACTTACTGTAGTTGGGTGAGAGAGACTTTATAGTCTTTTTATAAAAAATTACACCTCAAAGTACCCAAGTATTCTGAAATTTATCTGTAAATATTAGAAACTAGGAGTTTTATAGAGATTCATTAAGATAAAGTAGATAAAGCATTGGTACCTGGTTGTGCCTATCATAAAATTCACTTTTATTTACCTTTGCCAGTCTAAGATTTATTGGAATATTACATGAATGAAACTCATTTGTCAGACAAGAAAGATGAGCCACACATCATTACTATAAAAACTCATACTTTAAAAATTGTTATTGTTGCTGAATTGACCCAGAAATATCCAAGAAAGAATGAAAGAGGACCAAAGTTTTTTCAAATGTGATTCTTCAGGTTCTTACTATATTTTTCTTTCTTAAAGATCAAAGAGTTTACTTTGTCATTTTAAAAACCCATTTTTAATTTAAAAAATTTATTTTTGCATTTACCATAAAACAACATGCTTTCATTTTATGACTTATGTGACTCCCACCTGAGTATCTTGCTAGTATTCAAGGTCTTTATGAGGTTGACATATCAAAGTGATTTGTCTTCAAAGTTCCATCACCTGATTTCTCCAATGAGATAACAAGTAACTCTTGCAGAAGATCTTTTGATAGTTTTATAATAGAACTTGAAAAATAAACTGTGTATAATATGAAACAGTTTGATTTCTTGCTAGCCATAGTTTCTTAGACCTAAATAGGAAAGTTTAATTGTTTGCCCTTCTAATCCGAAAATGATTTGGGAGTTTGTGATGTGCTCATGTTTGGGAGATTAGAGCAAGAGAGTCTTGAATTGTATATGTAATTATAACCAGTTTGAGAAAATGGAAATGTTTCTGTCTTTTAGATATCATTCAATTTCACTCTAATCCGAGAGCATTTCTTTGTTTTTTCCTATAAGGTGAAGAAATAATTATATAAGCGTTAAAATATGTTTACTAAATTTAGGATATTTAAATATTGATGCAGAGCAACCCTCGAGTGATATAACACCATGAGTCATGAAACAAACAAAAGGTCATGATGGCTTTTTTAGCTTCTAACAAGATATATCAAATGCTTTGTGTCCAGATCAAGGACACTTCCAGTCCCAAGTTCTGTCTAAATGAGGAAAGACTTCAGGGCCCAGTTGTCTTTCTTTCTTGGAGACAGCGAAAGAATTAGAGTTAGCTGTGGGGCAAAACCTCAAAATAAAATCATGAGGAAAGCAAGATTTAGTTACGGAAACTAGGCTTGGCTTGGCATTCAGGAAAAGGGCTTGACCTAGAGAGATAAAACAGTAGCTGAGATTCAAGCATGGGGTAGGGGTGGAGATGTGGGGAAGGGTGACCAGGTCACCGATGAGAAGCCAGAGAGTCACATGTCCTTAGATTTCCCCTGCCCTGGGGAGGTAGTTGTGTGGGCTCTGTATGTTCCTGAATCTGTATGCAGGAGCTAAGTGGTTTCGGGCAGCCATCAACAGGATTGACAGATGGAATGGATTAAAAGGGAAATAAATAGGAAAAACGGTCATTGGGAGGAGGAAGGGAACTGGATATCTTGCATTTATTACATACGTGCCAGACATTCTGCTAGGGACTTTACGTTTATATTATGTAACGGTCCTATAAGGTAGAAGTTGTCCTTCTAGTTTTATTTCATTTTACAGATAAGGAAATTGAGAACCAGAAAAATGTTAACAAATATAAGATTTAAAGCTTTAGGATAAAAAGGGGTTGTGTGCAACAATTAAGGCAGATCCTTCATTTACTGTAGGATCTGTGGAGAGACTACATCTGATGAAGTGGAACATTTGTCTAGGGAAATTACTTGATACTTGGTGGTATTTTAGAATGTGAAATAATTTATTTTCCAGTTATTTCTAAGGAGATGGAACTCTATAAAAATGTTGATTAAGAGGTGCCAATGATATTTAAATTAAAGCAGTATGTTTTAATATTAGACCTCCACTGTTAAACAGTACAAATTCCTATTTCCTGTTAGGGGAAAGCAGTGACTCTACTTTGGAATGGGAATTGAAGTAGATCAGGTGTTCTCAAGCTTTAATGTGCACCGGAATTACCTCTGGTGCTTGTTAAAATTAGACATAAGAGATTTGGCTCTGTAGATGAGGACTGGGAGCCCCTGCCATCTGAATTATTAACAAATCTCTGCCTCTCCAGGCCACTGTGATGTACCCAGCAATTAATGATTCTTAGATGTAAATTATCACTTTTATTGTGATGTAGGCCAGTGTTTCAGAGCCATTGGTACAGATTGTGATTTTTCTCTTTGCATTTATTTTCACATTGCAGTAAATTAGAATGTTGTGTAACCCAGTAGCCACCAGTTGCATGTTACTATTTAAATAAAATAAAATAAAATGAAAGTTTAGTTTCACATGCTCAAAAGCCTCATGTGATTAGTGGATACTGTATCAGACTGAACACCTATAGAACATCATAATCATATCATAGAAAGTCATCTTTGACAATGCTGGGTTGCAGTATACGAAAAATGTGATTTTGCCCCTATATATAGTTTTTATAATGTTGGTAAATACCCTTATTAAGTATTGCCTTATTTAATTAGGAGCAGATACTTTCTTTATAAAAGTGTCTTTCATTTTAAAGATACTTCTAATTAAATTATGAAGTTTTCATGCTTTAATTTTTGTTCCTTTTTAAAAAAATGAATAAATGTGTACAGAAGAGAAGTTACTTAGATGACTGGTACTTGGAATGGTGATCATTTAAAACTTTTGATGTATATGGAATTTTCTCACTTAAGAATTATCCCCCCAAATATCTCTTACTCTACTCAAAGAAGCAATAAGGCCTCAGTATTTTATTATTTTATAAAAGTCTTGAATATGTTCTCCAAAAAAAATGAAACAAAGTCTAAATAAGCTCCAGGATTTATCCTAATACTACTAAATTACAATGGATCATGTGTATTATCAAGAGAGTTTCTATATAAAATGTACATGGAATTTAGCATTAAATCTTACATGTAAGTATGTTAATTTGGTGGCATTTTCCTGAACTTATTCAATATAATTTATAAATTATCAAGGGAAATCAACTTAGGACAATTTCAGAAACTATGTACTATATAGTATAATTATTCATTGTAATGTGAAACACAATTCTTGAAATTGTAAACTCCATGGGAATGGGTTGGAAAAAAAAAATCATCTCTCCAATTTTTTTTATGTCACCAGTTAAGCCTCAAGTTAGTTTTAAAAAAGTTAGGGTTATAGTTATATAAACTATTTGAATAAACTGAACTTGCTAGTGTTGGTTGCTTTCTCAAAGTCACATACAAGTTAAAAAACAAAACAAAACAACAACAACAACAAAAAAAAACTATGGTAGCTTTCTTCTTGTCTTTTAGACCCCAGCCCTCAGAATCCCTTGACTGAGTTGTATAAATTCTTTGTTTGTGAAACTTCTTGAATTTTTCATTTCTTCATTTTCATTTTTTTGTTGTTGTTGTCTCACCCCCGTATTATGGGATTATCCTATCTGTTCTTGACTCACCTCCTACTACTCTTCACCCTGCCTGGCCCTGTGAGGTTTTGTTCCTTGCCAAGTTACTTTAATTCTGCACAGCTTTGAAGAACTTCTGTGCTGCAGTAAGCTAGAGTCCAAAAGACTTTTTGAACATACTTAAAATCTCATCGGTTTGGCCAAAGCTTGTATTTCAGCTCCTATTTTCTATTAGTCTTTAACTGATAAACCTTCCTACAAATCCATGCTGGGTTTCATGTTACCATATTATATTTTCTGTTCCTCCTCTGTACCCCATTTGAAGCATCCTTTACAGTTCTCTCTGGTTATCCTAAGCTTATGGGATTGAATCTTTTCCCCCCAGATGTTGAAATCCTAACCCTCAGTACCTTTCAACGTAATATTTTTTGAGGAGAGGGTTTCTGTAGATGATCCAGATAGGATTGACTAAACCAACATGTTTGTGTCCTAATAGGGACATTTGGACACAGACAGAGACACAAAGAGCGTGCCATGTAAAGGCAGACAAAGGTCAGGATGGGTGAGACAGCAATAATCTAGGATCAGCCAGCAAACCAGCAGAGGCTAGGAGAGAGATGGAGCCCTTTCTCTCTCACTGCCTCCAGAAAAACCAACCCTGCTCACACCTTGATCTTGGACTCCAGACCATGAGGCAATATATTCTTACTGCATCCACTTTGTGATACTTTTCTATGGCAGCTTAGGAAACTAATACACCCATTGTTTGGATTTTGATTGAAAAAAATTTTTTTGTGTTAATGAGCCTCTTCAAGGAACTGATGACCTTTCCTTTGGATGAATCTTCTCTGTAGAAAAATGCAAATGTGTTCATAAGCACAAACTTCAGATAATTTTAATGGTTAAGAACCTTGGACCAACCCAAATCATATCCAGCCATCTACAACCAACCAAAAAAGTCATTTTCTCAGTGAAAAGAATCTGACCACTTAATTTCACTTTTGATTCTATTTTCTTTTGGTGAATTTATGGTATGTATTTTGATTTTCCTACTTCGTCATGAACTCTTGAGTTTTTCAATATTTGTAACGCCCCTCAATATGAAAACTCTATTATTTCTACCTACTGTACTCCTAGATTGTAAGATTTTGAAGAATAGAATTATTTTTATTTGCTCTGCCTTCACCACCATTGCCTGAAAATACATATATGGTGAGAGGACATCTCATGGACACAATGCCCAGTATGTGCCTGGAAGATGTCGAGTGCTCAGTACAGGGCCAGCTCAAGCTACTCCTTTTCTTACTAATATTAATGTCTGCTAACATACTTTTGAACAGAAAATAATCTGAGCTTCCTGCTTGGGCAGGGAATAATAACAGGTGTTAACTTTACTCAACCTGTGCTGAGTTCAGCATCAAGGGAACAGTAGGTGTGAAAAGGTTTAAAATGAGAAGGCAGAGAAGCTGTGTTGCCTGGCAACATGTCCATCCCTTTGATTTTGAGTCTTAGTTCTCTAAAAATTTGAGAGATATTGTGCAAGGTTTTTACCCTCTGAGAGTTTCTTTATTCATCTAAAAAATATTAAAGAAAATTATCCTGTATTTCTTGAGAAGATTAGACCCTCTTCTAACTCTTTGTTTTTATATGTCCATGCATACCCAGAGAAATTTGCATCCACTTTCAAGACTTTGGAGACACTTTGAGACACATTCTCAACAAGTCTAGGAAACCTCTTGAGTTTCTTTTACGAAAAAAATTTTACTCCTACCCTCCTGTGCACAGGATTCAGAACAGAGTCCTGATTTAGCCAGAGGGTATTATTTGTTGTCAACTTTGATCAAGTATTTTATGCTCTGGTGATTAGTTTTCCTTTGTTTGCAAAATGTGAGAGTTGACAAATTTATCTGTTCTTATTCCAGCTTTAACATGCAATATTAACTTCATTTTATGGATGAAGAAACTGACCCTTTAACTGAGGCTGTAGAAAGGTAGAAATTTATGGGTCTAAAAGAACACCACCTTTTCCCTCCCTACTGCCTCATGAAATCAAAGTACATGTTGTAGTTTTTCTTACATTTAAATTAATTTTAAGGGTATATAAAATATCTGGGTCTAGTACACACACACACATTTTTTTTTTTTTTTTTTTTTTTGTGGTACTGGGATTGAACCCAGGGCCTTGTGTATATTGTGAAGTGTCTCTACCACCAATCTACACTTAGCTCCTTATTCAGTATATTCTTATACAATTTTCTACAATTGCACTATTTTCAGCACAGCTTGGTGGCAAAATTACCAAACTAGAGAAGAAGCAGGGATCCGAATCTCTGTTTCATTCTTTACTCCCTGTGACACCTTGGACAATTTATTTAATTTTTGTGCTGTAGTTTTCCTCATCTGTAAATTATGGATGATAACAATGCCCAGTATTGTGAGACTTAGTACAATTAATGAATTTTAATTATTGTTCTAACTCACATTTAAGGTTAATAAAATAATTTTAAAGACATTAGTTGTATGCTATTGAGATTTTGAGAAAGTACCACTTGTGCTTTTTCTGTTTTTAATTTTTATTATTATTTCATTTATACAAATGTATGGGGTACATTTGATAATTTGATCGATATATATAGTGATAAGTTTAATATTTCCATCTCCTTAAACATTTTTGAAAAATTTTGATTACCATGTAAAGTAGTACATATTTATGGTAAGGTGTGACATTTCAGTACACATATACAGTGTGTACTGAACAAATCAGAGTCATTAATGTGGCCATCTTCTCATCATTACTTTTTGCTTGGAGTTTTCAAACTCTTCTAGTCATTCATAAAGGTTTTCACTAATTCTTTTTTTTATGTATATAATTTTTATTTATTTATTTTTATTATTGTAAACAAATGGGATACATGTTGTTTCTCTGTTTGTACATAGAGCAAAGGCATACCATTTGTGCAATCATAAATTTACGTAGGGTAATGTTGTTTGATTCATTCTGTTATTTTTTTCCCCTTCCCCCCCACCTCTCCCATCCCTCTTTTCCCTCTATACAGTCCTTCCTTCCTCCATTCTTGCCCCGCTCCCTAACCTTAACCCTAACCCTAACCCGAACACCAACCCCTCCCACCCCCCCATTATGTGTCATCATCTGCTTATCAGAGAGATCATTCGACCTTTGTTTTTTTGAGATTGGCTTATCTCACTTAACATGATATTCTTCAATTTCATCCATTTGCCTGTAAATGCCATAATTTTATCATTTTTATGGCTGAGTAATATTCCATTGTGTGTATATATATATATATATATATATATATATATACATATATATATACCACAGTTTCTTTATCCATTCATCAATTGAAGGGCATCTAGGTTGGTTCCACAATCTGGCTATTGTGAATTAAGCAGCTATGAACATTGATGTGGCTGTATCTCTGTAGTATGCTGATTTTAAGTCCTTTGGGCATAGACCAAGGAGTGGGATAGCTGGGTCAAATGGTGGTTCCATTCCAGGTTTTCTAAGGAATCTCCACACTGCTTTCCAGAGTGGCTGCACTAATTTGCAGCCCCACCAGCAATGTATGAGTGTACCTTTTTCCCCACATCCTCGCCAACACCTGTTGTTGCTTGTATTCTTGATAATTGCCATTCTTATTGGGGTGAGATGGAATCTTAGGGTGGTTTTGATTTGCATTTCTCTTATTACTAGAGGTGTGGAACATTTTTTCATATGTTTGTTGATTGCTTGTAGATCTTCTTCTGTGAAGTGTCTGTTCATTTCCTTAGCCCATTTGTTGATTGGGTTATTTGTATTCTTGGTGTAGAGTTTTTTGAGTTCTTTATAGATTCTGGATATTAATGCTCTATCTGAAGTATGATTGGCAAAGATTTTTTCCCACTCTGTAGGCTCTTTCTTCGCATTGCTGATAGTTTCCTTTGCTGAGAGAAAGCTTTTTAGTGTGAATCTATCCCAGTTATTGATTCTTGCTTTTATTTCTTGTGTTATGGGAGTCCTGTTGAGGAAGTCTGGTCCTAAGCCGACATGTTGAAGATCTGGAACTACTTTTTCTTCTATAATCTGCAGGGTCTCTGGTCTGATTCTGAGGTCCTTAATCCATTTTGAGTTGAGTTTCGTGCACAGTGAGAGAGATGGGTTTAGTTTCATTCCGTTGCATATGGATTTCCAGTTTTCCCAGCACCATTTGTTGAAGAGGCTATCTTTTCTCCATTGCATATTTTGGCACCTTTGTCTAGTATGAGAAAATTCACTAATTCTTAAACATATAAATGCAACTATGTAGAACTAAGTTGAACGATGTGATGATGATTCTATGGGTTATACAGAGTGACACTATCAACCGGACCATCTCCCATGCATCTCATGCTCCATAAGAATTTTGATTCATCTTTCCATGTCTTTTCAAGCTATGTTTTACATGCAATATATGTAACTCTGGTAGTTGTCTATGGTTTTTCCTCCCTTTCGTGGGTGTCAGGTTTGCAATGAGGGGTGGACGTCTCTAATCTTGAGGGCCAAAGAAGTCTTGTTTGTATGGGCATAGCGGTAACAATTCAGGTAGAGGGACTCACTGTAGATTGCAGTTCAGATAGGATTTTGTGCATTATGGCCCAAACCCGTCATGAGGGGAAATGAGAACTCTGGAATTTGGCAGAGGTTTCAATTTGGTTGTATGTGAAAAATATATAGGGCATTGCTATCGTGAGAGTGAAGTGAAACAAACAAAGTGCTAGAAATCATGGTCAACTTACAGTTTTCCTACTGAAAATTTTATGAAAGGAAAAGCCAGTAAAAGCACTTAAATTGCTTTAAAATTTTCTTTATTATTATTCATTCTATTTTTTCCTTTCTAATGTCATTTAGTCATGTAAATCTAAAGTAGTTGTTTAAATATATTAGTTATATATATTTGTATTAGAGGATATTTGCAGATATTTCTTCTTAAGGGTACTATACTTCTGATCAGACCTTTTTTCTTTCTTCATGCTAGGAACTGAACCCAAGCCTTGCTCATACTAACCATGTGCTCTCACTGAGTTATAGACAAATACCCTAGATTATACTTTTTCTTTTCTTTCTTTTTTTTCTAGAGAAATATCTATTTTTTTAATAACTTCGCTATCGATCTCCCTTGTATCTTCCCAAGCCTTGCAAATTACATTCACTTTTGAATAATATTCTTTGGTTGTACCTTTTCAGTCTTAAAGTTCTTGTCAAATAAAAGTTGATTGAGAATAATAAACATATTTAAACAAATTTTGGGTGGGATATTTTTCTTTCATTTTTTTCTATCTGACTTATTAAGCAGAGAGGGTGACCAACTGTCCTACTTCAACTAGGAATAATTAATTGAAGGTGACTTTCATTGTTAAACTGGAAATTTCCTCAGTTCACAATAATGTAGGAACATATAGATTTTCCCATATACCTTTATGTAAAAGTTGTGTCCAAAGAAAGGGAAAACTGTTTTCAATCAGTGGAAACTACTACAAGGCCATTTCTTAGGACTTGGTCCTAAGATGATTCGGTGTATCTGATTATGTAAAACATCAAAATTTTGAATTATGTTAACAAGTTGTATATTTATATCATTGAAATATTCAACTAATTGATAAATAAGAATTAAAACGATGATTTCCTGAAACGAGAATTTGAAGTGGTTTTGTGAATTAACAAATGTCTAAATACTAGTTTTAGTTTAAAATCCCTTCATGGGTATAATCCAAAATGAAAATATGAGTTTTAACTAGACATCAGTAAAGGAAGTTTTGATCAGAATAAACCAAACTGAAGGCACAAATCAGTATGTTTTTAAAGGCAGTTGGACTAAGCATGTGACAATGAAGATAGTCAGATACTTAACAGATATTCATGTTCATTTTCAGAACCTAAGTATTAAAGGTTTGAAGATAATTTAAGATTAATATTTTAGAAGGATAATATTAATTCAAAGGACCATGTTACTGTAAGTTACTGATGAAAAATTTAGAATTTAGAATATTTGGCAAGGTTTCAAAATAGACTATTGGAATTAAAAAACTTTTAATGTATGTAATTTTGAAGATGTACATTAACTTTTAAAAATTTTTCAAACATTCTGGTTCTCAAATTCCTTAACTTAGTGACTAGTAAGGAAATAATTTAACACATGAATAAAGATATATTAACAATGAAGCCAAATTTTAGATTTTGATAATAAAAGTTTGGAAATAAATTCACTAGGAAGTTCAGTTAGTTGTAGCACTCAGTAATAAATATTTATACATAAGTGCATTGTAAAAGAGCAAAATGTTTACAATAAGTAAAAATTAATTATAAAACATTTCATATGTAAAAATTAGAATAGCACTGGAAGGAAAGATATTTAAAAAATCTTTGCTTCTCTCTGAAAGTGCATGGAACTTTAGGTGAATACTGTTTATTTCATTCTATAATTTCTGAATTTTCCACAATATTTTATTGTTTGTTTTACTTGGTATTAATTTTTTAAATTTTTATTTGTAAAAGTAAGCATAACTTTTTTTTTGTCTATTGATTTAGAGATGATTGTGTATAGCTTTAATTAATTTTTCAGTTGAACAAATTTGGTACACCAGTGTATCATGTTAAATTATACTTCTATCCCTGGAACAAAATTTGGAATTTTCGTTCCATTTGTTGATTTCACAATAGGAAAATATATGAGTCTATGAGTATATGAGTATATAGGAGTATATGAGTATAATGTTATTGCCAATTCTCATTGAAGAACATATTCTTGCAAGTATACATTAGCTTTGCATACTTTCTTACCTTTTAAAATGTGATAATCTTAAATACTGTTTCATGATTCTAAAATCATGTAGAGATTCTAAAATCAGGTAGAGAAGCCGTATATAATAGATATTGGGGAAGAGTCTGGATACAAATTACCCAAGCCCATGGTTTAGATCTATCATATACTAGCTCTGTAACATCCAGTGGATTAACTTCACAGTGCCTTGATTTTTTCATCTGTAATATGGGGCTAATATTAAGTTGCAGTTATTTAATTAATTAATTTATTTTGAGACACTAGGTGCAACTTCTAGTTCAGGCTCTCCAATTTGAGTGTACATTAAAATAACCTTGTGTACCTGGAAAGTAGTATTCTCAAGTTTCATACCCAGAAATAATGACTGAATATGCTCATCCCAGGTTTCTCTAAAGCTGAACAATAAAATAAACGAAATAAAGAATAGTTAGAAACTAGACAACTCATAAACATTATAAAGAATATGATGCTACATTGAGAAACACTGCTTCCACTTACATTTCATTTAAAAATTTTTAGGAGGTTATCCACTGAGTGGGTTGTTTTCCAAATATGCTTGTGCTTTATAATTCAGTAGGCTTCATTTTAATCAGCCTCTATTATCCTCAGAAATTACATACATTCAGTTTTGTGCATATATTCAGTAAACAAAATAAGTGAAATTACTTTTTTAAAAAAGCCTGTATTGTAGAAATATTGTTCTAAAGTTAATAGCAAAGCAAATTTACAGAAATTTACAATTTTACAGACAGTGACAATCTTCTCCCTCATCTCTTGTCAATTCTAGTTTCAGTGCTAACACAAAACTAGAGAAAAATTCATTGCAGTGAGGTATTTTACCAGTTCAAAGAGTCAGAGTAAAGAAAAATATTTTGATAATATAATTGAGGTTTTTATTTATTATTATTGAAGCCCAAAAATAGTCAAATGTGAAATAAAAATGACTTTAAAGTTTTGAAAAACGATTTTCCCTGAGAGTGGCAAAGACAGGAATTAGCTTGTAATGGTACAGAAGGGAAGTGCAATAATTAGGTCTATTTGCTTCCTAAAGGGAAGAGGCAATTGATACCTGTTAATCGTTTTAAATCCATATCCAGACTTTTACCTCCCGGGGATCACACAAGGCATGAATGAGCAGCCCTGCGCCTCAGGGTGTGTGACCCCTATTCAATTAAACTCTTACAGGCTTTCCACCTTTGCAGAAGGCTTATTTTTGTCAAAGCCTTTGCTTTCACAAATTCTAACTATATTGTGTGTAGTTTTGCATGCACATCTCATTCAGATTTGTTTATTGTCTATTTATATGTGCCATGAAAAGTTTCATTGTTGGTTAAGAGGTATACTCATGCGAATATTGTATAAGTGCATACACCGTCACTCATATATTATTTATATCCACTTTGCATTTTTTATAACAAAAAAAGGGGGAGAGAGATAGGTACTTTTAACTTTTTATTTATTTTTTATTTATTTTTTTTTTGGGGGGGGGTTGCTGGGGATCAAACCCAGGGCCTTGTGCTTACAAGGCAAGCACTCTACCGACCGAGCTATCTCCCCATCCCCAACTTTTTATTTTTGTTTTGGGCTCTTGCATGTCAGAGTCTAGTATAGACTTGATGCCCCATCAGCATTTACTGCATAATCATTCAGGGAATAAATGAATGCTAAAGAGTTAGTAAATGTTGAATTTTATTTTCTTCATATTTAAAAAAAAATTGTTGACGTTCACAGCTTCTAAAATAGACTATTTCATTATGAAAAGTAAGAGCAGAATATCATGGGATATTTGAAAACTACAGAAACTTATAGAGAGGTAAACGATTATTATTTTGTGACAGTCTCTTAGAAGTCATGCCAAGGATTTTATTTCTTTGCTTGTTCATTTTAAATGTCTCGTTCTCTATTCAGCTGGAATTGAACAGCTTACACCTATCTTAATCCTTGTATGGGTACCACTCATGGTACTGTATACAGGTTTCTATATCCTTAGAACTATTTTTAAAGAGAGCTCTCCTTGGAATGGACAGGGCTGCCTTCCCTTGTAGATTTCTGTTTCCCTGGAGTAGAAGCAGGGACTTCCCATATTTTCCCTTCAGGTGTTCCGAGGGAACACTGACTACCTGCAAGGATGGAGCTGGCCTATATCATGTTCCAAACTATTTTTAAATACATGTAGGATCATCTGCCATTTTCTTCTTACTGATCATTTACTCAGCAAATGTTGATTGAGGACCTGATAAATGCTAGGTACTGTTCTAGGACCTGGGATTGTAGATGTTTTGCAGCTGGGTCCAACTACTTATGAACTGTGCTCGAGTGTATTAACATTATCAATGTTTCCTCAAAAAATACAATTAATCATTTATGGTCTTTTCTCTTTAAAATTATGGTTAAACCATTCCTAAAATAATCACTAAAAGTATTATATTTCCCTTTTAAAGCTGCAATTAAACACAAAATGATAAATGCATATTGATATCATATTTCCCATAATTGAAATGCTTTTAGATGTAAAACCTTGTTTTGGTTAATACTTTATTTATAGTGGACTTTCCCAATGAGATCAATGGCACTCTAGCTTTGTTTTGAAATGATTATTTACTTTCCCCTTTAGAAAATAAAGTTTACTCCTATTTAAGTATTAGCTATTACTTCATATTTATATTTCGATAACATCTGAAATATCCTTTAAATTCCCTTGTCTTGTATGCCAAATGAATAGTTTATTCCTCTCAGCATCTTTTATTAGGACACCTCTTAAAATCTTAAGAACTAATATCAAGATATCATGAGAGAAAAATGGGTAAGATATAAGGAGGGAACGATTACAATTAGTTTGCTAATATGTAAAAGATTTTCTTCAGAAATTCTTGTTCATGTCAAAAGTACTGAGTTTTTAAAATGAGTGAAGTTGACTGCATTCCTATAGAGATTTCTCAGTGATCCTTTAAAAGGTTATTTTAAGTATTTTGTTTTCCAGAACTGTAATTGTCTTTTGACAATTATCCTTAAAATGCAATTTCATACTCTTATCTTGCAGACATTAACAAGGAATCAAGGGCCCTTCAAATATGACACAGTATGACTACCTAATTCAAAAAAGTAAAGTTGAAAGCTTTATTTTTAGTACTTAAATTGATTTTAGGTTATTGACTCTTAGCAAATTGCATCTATAATATAGAGCTACTATAAAAACCTGATGCAACTTTTCAGTGAAAAAACTGATGAATGCTACTTTACATAATAGTTTTTTGAAACCTTCCCATGGTTAAGCAATTAAGTGTATCTATCACTTGTTTTTATGCACCCTTCGTTTATGACTTAAAAGTATGTTTTGAACAAACAATTAACCTCAGAATATTCTTCTTTCAGAAGTGATCACAGGGAAGATTTGGTAAGAAAATTTTGTTTTATATAATTTTAAGAGTATTTTGGAGTTGCCACTTCAGTAGGGAAGTCTGCTCATGTTCTGTATATTAAGATTATAGTTGGCTCAAATGTGTAACCATCTGTTATTTCCTTATATAAAGAAATGAAGTGCAGTTTCATATTGATTGCATCCATGTCACTTGTCTAATGCATAGAAAATTCATGATTTTGAATAACTATATTCTCACAGAAATAAATAAAATCATAGGATCGCCTAAATAATGTTACTCACAATTCAAAATATTGTTCAGAATCTGGTTAGTGAAAATTCCAAGGGTTCAGTTGGTCCTAACAGCTGAAATAAGCTATTATATTTTATAATATAGTATATATTTTCAGATCTAGGTATTTTGGTCCATGAGAATGGACATAAAGATGCACTCTTGCAAATTAACTTACTCCATACCCGGGCTACCCATGGTATTTTTGTATTTCTGATGAAAAGGGAATTAAAGACAATATGATTATTCATCCAGTAATATTTTAAAAGAACTAGTATAGCTTTTAAATCTGAAAGTAACACATTTCAAGAAAGGGGAGGGAGGGAAATATAAGGGAGGATGGACGGACATGATCAAAGCAGCATGTACCTATGTATGTATGGAATGACACAGTGAAACCCATTAATTTGCATATTTAATATGCATTAATGATTATAATAAAAAGAAAGTAATGTATTTCAATAGTCACTGACTGTGTTTGGAATATTTTCCTCAATGGTCAGATTTGTTTTATTATTGATGACTTCAGATAGTCCTCAGGAAAACAATAGGTTTACCACCTAAGTACTCTAGTTTGGGTTTTTGAAACTTTTGAAAGATGTTTTGCAAGAATTGTATATACCAGAACCTGCTGATAATTGTGTAAATCAAATTATTTTAAGTTGGATTCTTAACCACAATTAGGGACTGAGTTTTGTTTGCAAAAATGTTTATAAATCTGGGGGGAAATGTCATTTCTCTATAAATTAATGAGAATGTTAATGTAGCTTCAGAAGATGGTGGGGAGGAGGGTTATAAAATCCAATAATGGTGTTTATGCCAGCTTCCAAAATAATATATTTATGGTTTCAACCCATGAGTCAATATAATATTATTTTGTGCATCAGAGATTATGCTGTCCTATAAAGTATAGGTATTATTTTATCCTCTTTTTGCTTAAGAAAGAAACCTTACATTTAAAGAAGTTAAGCAGTTTATCAGAGTTCAAACAGTAAACAAGTACCAGATTTAAGCCAGGCTATCTGAATCCAGTCTCTAGTTTTAATTATGTTCCCCATAGATGCTAGAGGTTTTTTTTTTTTTTTTTTTTTTTTTTTTTTCTGATGCTGTTCTTCTGATTACAGTTTCTTCTCCTACTCCTTTGCTTTGAAGGGATTTTATTGTTTAACATCATTCTTGTTAATATTTTTGTCTTCCTTGAAAGACTTTAGGCTTAGCACAATTTTTTGAAGATTGTAAGTACTCTTATCTTAATACTCTGCAGGAAAACATATAAGTAAATGATGGGTAAATTGATGGATGGCAAAGTGAAGAATTTGGGTTTTAAGATATACAAATATTTTCGCTTGGCATTTTGTAGAAAGCAAAATCCTTCTATTTGCATTTTAGCTGGAAATTTTTACTAACGGGCCAGTAGAAAAAAATGAACTCAGCTAGCCAAATTCACCCTCCAGTCTTTTTATTTACAGCTCAGGGTGAAATCCTGCCTAATTTGACTCAGCTGAGGCAATTCCTGCAGTTAATTCCTTAGTCTCTTCTACTTACTGTCCATATTATTAAAAATGGGGGTGGGGTAGGCAACATTGTTTCTAAAATTTAACTTATGCTACTGTCACTCTTTCTCACATCCCTGGGGACACAGCCATATGATATTAGATTATTCAGGAATGTGACAAAAACAAGAATTCACTCCTGGAATTTCACTGGGGTCTATTTTGGTAATCATTTTAGATGATACATTCTACCACTGACAGTTAATTATTGAGATTATTCTAACTTTGGCAAGACGTGGTTTCTTTAGGTAATCTTCTTTAAGTAAAGATTATAATCAGAAGAAATTAGGATAAAACAAAGTAATTTGGGGAAGTGCCATGGTCTATTCATCACGGGTTTCTTTTGGTACATTCTCTTTCCCTTGTGTTCTTTTACTACATCTGATTTCAGGTCAAAGATTTAGTTTTTCTGTAGCATGTGGACTGTTTTTATAATTTTGTTCCAACAGTAAGCATGAGTGTTTGAGAAATGTGTGTAACTCCACAGAGGATATTTAAGTCTGTTTTCTACATAGTGAGTAATTAATGGGTTCTGCTTTCTTATTTTTTAACAAATATCTCCTTCTAGGTTGAAATTCTGACAGGAAAATTATAGGATTGGTGCCTGTGATAGGATGAATGTTAGTAATTGGAGACCATTCTACTCCTGAAAATGTAAATGGAGCTTAAGTAAAGAACTGCAAGGCGCCTATAAGAATATAAATATTCTTTTAAAAATATAGGTATTTTTGTCAAGGCCATTGTATACATCCCCACCCCCACCTTGAACAGATGTCACCAAATTGTCTATTAATATTCATTGGGCGTCTGTCAACTATTCATTGAATTTGTTCCTCTTACGATCTTAGCAGTTTTACAAAGCATTTTTTTGTTGCAAGATGCTTTAATATATTATATGATGCAGATGGATATTTTAATCATCACAGGTTTTCTAATTTTTATTTACCAAAGCATATGGAAAAGAAATTTGGATGCCAATAAGACTTTCTTAATAAAATACTTCTTTGCCCTTCGCCTCCTAAGAAGGCTTTAAAACAAAAATAAACATAATGCTATAATATTTCTGCTGTGGTAGAAAAGAGAATAAAGTCATATAGAAGAAATAAGAATAAAATTATATATGTTATATGTAAAGCTACATAGTTAAAATTACACACGTGTGGGCATGCATATCCACACACCCCTCAGCAGAATATTAACAAGGTCAGTCTCTTAAATGGTTACTTGCTTGTGTTTCTGTGAAAATGATGTCTCAGTGGGGGGAACACTTTACATCCAACTAAGACTTTGGTTTCCTCATCATAAATCTCATGTGACTTTGATATATTTCCTTGAAATACTTAGCACTTACGTATTATATATCTTTTTCCAGCTGTGGTTGTGTAAATATTTAGATATTTCATTCACTGGTGTTTATATTTTATCTTCCAACCAGGCAGCTGTTGAAAGAATTTTGCTCTGTCCTTTTCTGGGATACTGGACTTGCTGGAAGCCAGTGGTGTGTATTCCTAAGGTTCTACCAGGATTCTTGCTGACAGCAGTTCAAAGTATCATTCTAATTCCTTGTTAAGGCCTCCTTTCAGTATTTGTCCTTTTCTTTTACTCTGCTTCTTTATAACTTTAAAGTTTCCTGTGCAAGGGTGGTTGAAACCTGGAAGTTAGTTTTACCAATTGTTATATAAACCATATTATTATTTAAAATAATCATTAGCATAACTGGAATGATAGTTTATAGGAACTCAGAACTTATGCTTGGAGAAACTTTATGCATGATAAATTAATATTAAATATTATATTTTATAGGGATATTAAATTGTGACAGAGGAAGGTGGGTGCCACCTTAAGGGGAGAAAGATCAGTGACTAATATGTCCTACTTGGGATCTTTCATTTACACTTTTGAGATTCATGTATACACTCATGCCCTTCCCTATTAGATTTTATTGTAACTCTCAAAGTCTTTTTTTTTTTTTTTTTTTTTTTTTTTTGGTGTTGGGGATTGAACCTAGGGCCTTGTGCATGAGCACTCTAACACTGAGTCACAGCATCAAATTTATTACTTTATTTTAAAAACTTCTTTTATTTTGAGACAAGTTCTCATTAAGTTGCCCAGGCCAGCCTTGAACTTGTGATTCTTCTGCCTCAGCCTCCCAAGTAGCTGGGATTATAGGATGTGGGCAACTACTTCCAGCTCAAAGTCCTCCTTTGAGATCTAGGGTATAGCTTGGTGGCAGAATATGTCTTTCGTGTGCAGGGCTCTGGTTCAGTCCTTGGCATAAAAAAAAAAAAAGTTAAGGAAAAAAAAAATCTCCTTTGAGAAAGTGGACCATAGCTCTAGGTATTAAATTGGGTGACTTTTCTTACCTTAAAAATAGAATGTTGGAGACTTTCCCTCAAGTATATGGTCAGGAAAAATTTGAAACTAGTGATAAATTTAGTTTTGATTGTTGGGTAAGAACTGATCTTCTGAAACCATTTGGGTCACAGGTAGACAGTCTATGCATGGGGAAAGAACAACAGATGCCATCGGGTTTGACTGCTTCTTGCTTTTTTTTTTTTGTTTTTTGGTAGTAGGGATTGAACCTCTGAACCACATCCCCAGCCTTCCCCATGCATTTTTAAAATTTATTTATTTAGAGACAGGGTCTCACTAAATTGCTTAGGGCCTCGCTGCTGAGGCTGGCTTTGAATTTGAGATCCTCCTGTCTCAGCCTCCTGAGCTGCTGGGATTACAAGCATGCACCACTGTGCCGGGCTCTTGCTCTTTTTATCTTCTACATTTTACAAGGAAGCAATCAGAATGAACAGTTCCAGTGTGGAAAGCAAGAGTGGACACAGCACATTTATCTATGGATTTTAACCAGTTAATCCTAACAGTATGTATGGAATTGTTCGCAAGTGTAAGAGCTTTGGATTTGACTAGGATTGACTCCCAGCACTGCCATCTCCCAGCTGAATGACAGCTGAGATCTCAGTTCCCCATATGGACACCAGATATAACAACACCCACCTCAGAAAGATGTTGTGAGAAAGGAGATGATGGATAATTAATAGCAGTTTTCTTTTCAATCTCTTTCTTGCCTGCTTACACTTGATTACAAAGAATAATTTATTTAGTTTTTATAGAGATGATGACTAGCATTTATGGTTTTTATTATGGAGGTTAACCAATCACTCATTATATATATGTCTCAGATATTGGAAATTCCCTTTCATGAAGGTTTTTCATTGAGAGAAATGAAAGATTTCTGTATGTTAGGATTTCCAAAGATACTGTTCTACTACAGTTAAATAACTTTTTGTGCTGAAGTTATTAATTCTTTTCAGATTATTATATGCTTCATGGTATATATTTTCTCTTCAAATGTGTTTCTCAGAAGCAACATTTAATGGGATATGCTACAAAAGGGAAAAATTAAAAGTTCAAAAATAAGTTTGGGAGAGGCTGCATAACATATTCCTTTGCTGGCACATGACATTTGCAAAACTAAAGACACTGAGATCCATGACTGTTTTTTTTTTTTTTTGAGCAATGGTAGTAATGATCTGAACATTTTTGCAAATGTGGTCATTAATGATATAGAAAGCATTTTTATTGCTTTTACTGAATGTTGCTGTACAAACATCATGGTGAAAACTTGGGCCTGAATCTTCTGTTCCCAAAAGTCATGCTGGCTTTGGTCCAGCTCTGTGGAATCGCAGGTTAGGTTAGAGAGTCTTCAGCAATACCGCCCTTCAGTGGAGCCTGGGTGACCTCCAGATTCTGTAATTGGCCATTACTTCCTCTACACTCTCTGGACAGTTTTATTCTCTCCCATGATTTTTGTCTCCAGCTCTATTCTAATCCACAGCTCCAGCTGAGATTTCTAGGCTCCAGCTTGAATATGCAGTTGGTAACTTGTCTTCTTCATTTGGACACCCTAGAAGTACTACAAATTCCCCATGTCTCATACTGCATGCGTATCTGCTTTGCCCTTCTTCCTTTCACCATATCTTGCTCTTATTTCCTATCTTCATTTTGACTGTCCTTCACTCAGAGTCGAGATCAGGAATCTGGAATCTCCCTTCCTCTGTTGCTTCCCTCATCCTGTGTATTTCATTTCCATTATCCTCTACGTTGCCAGTAAGTAGATTTTGTTGATTTTATAACTTAATAAAATTAGACTTTCCCTTTTTTCCTTTCTGTCAATGTCTAAGTACAGATTCACAGATTTATTGCTTGAAGGGTACAAAGTATCCTTCTCATCTTCCTCTAACTTAGCCTCCTATTAGCCATAGTGAGTTATTTTTTTTTTCTTTTTTCTTTTCTTTTCTTTCTTTTTTTTTCTTAAACTACTAGGGGTTGAATCCAGGGTGCTCCTCCACTGAACTGATTCCCACTTCTTTTTAATTTTTATTTTTGAAACAGACCTTTCTAAGTTGCCCAGTCTGACCTCAAACTCCCGATCCTCTTGCCTCATTCTCTGGAGTAAGTGGGATTAGAGGTGTGTGCCACTGGCTAATAGTGACCTCTTTAAAATCAAACTTGGTCACACTGATCCCTTACTTACATGGATTCCTGTTGTCTTCAGCTAGGTTGCAGAACTTTGCCTTGATGTGAAAAGCCTATCACATTATTTCTTTTAGCTATTTTTCCCTGTCTCCAACACGCAGTTCATATACAGGCCATAATAACCTACCTGCAGATCCCATAGTGTATCATATACTCTTGCAGTTGTGCCTCTGGGTGAAATCATCTCCTTTCTTTAAGATTTGTTTTCAAGGTTTATCACAAGTTCCATGTCTCTCAATCTTTATCTGACTTGCTCAGGCTGTCTTGAGTGGCCATTTTTCACGTTCTTTTAGGAGCCTATGCATCCCTATTACCTATTTCAAATGGACTTTGATTTAATAAAATATACATTATCTCATTAGTTTTTTTTTTTTTTTCATCAGCATCCATCTTTTATAATTATAGCCAAGGTAAAGGCCAATAATATGTTAGAATGCTTTATTTTCTGAGTTTTGTAGCTCTGATAATTTGTCTAATCTAAAACCAATCTAAATTTCAGCTGACTTAAATATAGGTAATATGAATTTCCAATTCATCTTTCCCACATATTGCTGTCTTATTTTCCCCTCTTTTAAAGTCTGGTTGCATTTAAAGAACTTAGAGCATACTGCATTAAACGAAAACTATTTGTCAGTATTTTTTTATTGTAAGACTATTACTTGGTGTTTCAGTTTATGACTTTTTGTCTCATGAAGGTTATAAGCAAATAATAGATATTTTAGTTTTATCATTCACTTCATTCATTGCACTGAGAAAAAATACTAATTGTAAGTAGTTACATATTAGACACAGATATAAGTAAGCAATGCGGGATTTATACTCTATTAAGATTGAATGATGTGTATATTGGTTACAATTTTAAAAGATAAATCAGGCATAGTGGAGCATGCTTGTAATCCCAGGAACTTGGGAAGCTGAGGCAGGAGGACTGCAAGTTCAAGATCAGTTTTAGCAACTTTGGGAGATTCTGTCTCAAAATAAAAAAATAAAAAGGACTGGGGAAGTAGTTCAATGATTCAAACCAGTACAACAAAATACAGATAAAATCTTTTAAAGTCTTTAAAAAAGTGTATCCACAATGCATGTTTGTTTGTTTGTTTTTTAATGGTACCAGGGATTGAACCAGGGATGCTTAACCATTAAGCCCATCAGCCCTTTTTATTTTTTATTTTGAGAGAGTCTCACAAAGGTGCTTAGGGTCTTGCTAAGTTGCTGAGACTGGTCTTGAATTTGGGATCCTTCTGCCTCTGCCTCCTGAGTTGCTGGGATTATAGGTGTGTGCCACTGTACCCGGCTTACAATGCATGGTTCTTAAGCTCCAGTGCATTCTGCTCAGCTAGATCTTTCTTGTTAGCACTTCATTCAGTTTTTCATTTTTGCCATACTTATTTATTTATATATTTATTTTGTCATATCAGGGAGCAAACCCAGGGCCTTGTACCTGCTGGGCAAGTGTTCTACCACTAAGCTTTATCTCCAGCCCAACACATACTAAGTACTACAGTGTGTTCAGCATTTTGCCAGACATAAGAGAAACAACCATGAACAAAATAAGACCCACAGATCTTATAGACTAGTGGGGGAAAAACCATATTTGAAGCCTCAGACAAATAAATTTAAATTTTAATTCTGAATATTACCAAGTTTAGTTGGAGCATGCTGCTTAGGTTTATAAAACAAAATTTAATTTTTGGGAAAGATTGGGGAAAGCAGAGATTTGAAAGAATTGTGGGTGTAAAGTAGTTGAGTTCATTTGGAGCCCAGACCCAGTGGCAGTCATGGGCCACAGTGTAGGAGGAAGCCCCGTATGTTTGTGGAACCAGGAAAACTGGGAGAATGGAGCAGAGAAAGAAGACAGGGAATCTGGAGAGTTTGATCAGGGAAGGAGGAGGCTGCCTCTTGTAGTTCTCCTGAGGACTTAAGAGAAGTGAGTTTAGTCTAAAAGTCTCTAAAGTAGAGCAGGACCTGGATTGTATTTGTACCTCAAAGTCTTCATCGGGTCATATGAAAGTAAACTGTTTCAGAGACTTTCCCAAACCCTGGCAGGAAGAGATAGCAGTTGGACCTGGGTTAGTAGCTGACTGTAGAAATAGGCATGAGTAGACTGAGTTGAGAAAGTTTAGGGAGGCAGAGAGGGTAGAAATGGAAGTGTCAGGCAAGCCTGTTTGTATTGTACTTTGTTCAGTGAGTTTGGAACACCCAGATGAGAGCCAAGTTCAGGGCTCCATTTACTGAAGGCTTGGGCTGTTGAATTTGAGTAATTTATACATTTACTATGTACAGAGCAGAAATAAGATAGAAGTATTGAAAAAAATGAAACATGAATACTGTTTGTGAGATTATAATATCATTTGAAAAATAAGGCACAGAGACAAAATATATTTAAATGATATATACACATAGACCTTCATTTTTTTAAATTGTTTTAGTTGTAGGTAGACACAATACCTTTATTTTGTTTATTTATGTTTATGTGGTGCTGAGGATCAAATCCAGTGCCTCATACATGCTAGGCAAGAGCTCTGCCACTGAGCCACAACCCCAGCCCCATTGACTTTCATTTCTTAAGTACTGTATAAATTCCAGAATGCAGCTCCTTATCCAATATGCTTTTCCATTAATATTTATTTATTCGAACTCAATTATTTAATATTCAAATATTAACATAATAATGAAATAAATTTATTAATTATAGCTCTGGGGAATACTTACGTGTATATGTATACACACACTTTTTATTATTTAGGAAGAGATAAGAGTCTATATGAATGAGTTTTATTGTATTTGAATATAAATGTTCATTTGTGTACAGCACGTTTTGTTAAAGAGTCTTAATTGATGATAGTTAAAAAGGAGATGCCAGGAAACCACAGCATTATTTGTAATGCTCAGGAAGCTATTTAGCAGTTCTCTGACAGGTTTCTCTGCAAAAGCAGGCACTGTGCATGGTATAAACAATGTGATGGGCTCTGAAATGATTCATGGGCAGGGATTTGAACGGCAGACAGGATTTGTACAAGTGGAGTGTAAGCAAGAGAACTTTCTAAGTGGAGGGTCTAAAGAATTCAGGATTTGCAAGGTGCAGTCAAAGTGGATACCAGAAGGATTAGTTAGTAAATAGGGTAGGAAGGGTAGGTCAACATGAGGTAGTGTTTAAACAGCAGTGTTAAAACTTTTGAAATAAGGCTTTTAACTGTCCTTGAGTGAAATAGCAAGATATTTTGTCTGTTCTTTTGCAGGCTCCCGTCTTCGCCAGGAAGATTTTCCACCTCGCATTGTTGAACACCCGTCAGACCTAATTGTCTCAAAAGGAGAACCTGCAACTCTGAACTGTAAAGCTGAAGGTCGCCCCACACCCACTATTGAATGGTACAAAGGTGGGGAGAGAGTGGAGACAGACAAAGATGACCCTCGCTCACACCGAATGTTGCTGCCAAGTGGATCTTTATTTTTCTTACGTATAGTACATGGACGAAAAAGTAGACCTGACGAAGGGGTCTATGTGTGCGTGGCAAGAAATTACCTCGGAGAGGCCGTGAGCCACAACGCATCGCTGGAGGTGGCAAGTAAGAAAGATGGGCTTCTGTGTTTGGCAGGGGGCGTGGCCAAGTAATGATAATGGCAATGAAAGATTGAGCACGTGCAATAAGCTTTACTTGAAGACTATCTGTACTTTTATATCTGAATGAAACCTTGTTTTAAAGTTTTATTTCTCATCTTAGTTATTAAAGCTAGATTAGGGTTTGCACACGTAGTTGTTGAACCTTTTGATTTTTGATTTGAAAATGTTTTCTGTTACCATTTTCACTGAACTTGTCTTATTCCCTTCTTTGTTACTTCTAAATATTGTGAACATAAGAATGTGACTAGTATAGCATAAGAGTAGTATAACATTTTAAAAATGTCTTTGTTGGAAGAATTACTTTCGGCTTGTAATGTAAGGTAAGAATTTCTAATTCTTAGAAGTATATTATACTTCTGTTAATCTAGATTTCTACTAAATCTAGAAAAGTCTATTTATAGGCTTCATACTTGGCTACTGTAATGAAGGGTCAAAAAACGGTGTATGTAGTCCTCAAGTGTGCTTTGGTTTATTTACATGAATACCAAATGCACCTTGTTTGAAATCATCTCAAGAAATATGTTGACTAATGATTAAATCATTATATCTAGAGTCTAGATTGTATTGTATTTGAATAAGAACTGGACTTCTCTTATTTTCTATGTATATTTAAGAGGTAGCCAATATATTTCATTTTCCTTGAAAAAATTCTGGTGTATCTATATGACAAAAATTGAGAATTTCTGCATAGGGATTGGAGAGACAAAATGAAATTAAATTTAATTCCTTTCAACTGCATATATAACGGTATTCACAACTGTGCATATATATATATATTTTCCAAGATGATTAATATTTTCATATAATTTATGTTGAACATATAAATTATAAAATTGGTTTTCATAGTCTCTAGCACTTAAATTGTAACTTGAATATATAGAATCATAAATAATTATAAAATTATAGACATGGAAAAGAATTTAGAGATAAATATTCCAGCTCAATTGTATTATTAGTGTGGAATCAACCCCAGAGTGTTAAAATGATTTGATCATCTTCACAAAGTCATGTAGTACTTATATCTTTGCAAAGTCATGTAGTCATGTAGTACTTGCAGAATGTCAAAGATGTCTGATATGAGCATAAAATAAAATTAGAATAATAAAATAACCATTTTAAACCATATCAAAACTAGCCAGTCACATTTTTTGAATATTTTCTGGAAACTAGGATTTGCATTTCACTCTTTTTGTATTGCCTTGACTCTCCCTGAAGTCTTAGAATGAAATCAGCAAGGTGTATTGAAAGCTATCATGACAATGGAAGAATATTTTGCTTGTGCTATTTCTTTAAAGCCCAACTTTAAATGTAGCCCAAGCAAAAGAAGTATAAGTGTGTTCAACCCATTTTTAAATAACATCTGTTTGATAGAGTTGTCTTTCAGTTTTAAGATACTGGCACCTTTGTAACATTTGACTTATTTCTGTTTAACAATTCTTTGCAGAGGCAAAATTAATTTAGTGCTTAAAAACAAATTTAGAGAATCAGGAAAGTTGATATAGAACACCTAGGCCAGGTCTAATTTTTGGTAGGTAAGAAACTGAAGACCAAAGGGAAAATCAAAATGATTGTGCTCTGGAATTATAATTTCTTATAAATGAAGTGTGTGTCAACAGGAATAGCAGAAGTCATCTGGTGTTTCTGGATTACTTCCTGCTCTTTTCACATTCTTATCATTGTCTGGATTTTAAGAAGGAAGTTATAGGTTTGAACAGGTTTAAATGCTCACCTTCCAGATCTTCTGTTTTCAAAACACCTTTAGTTTCACCCTCATGATCAAGATACTCTTCACTAAGATTTAGACAGCTGACTTTTCTGATCTGGCTTTTGTGTAGGTATTTTAAAGATACTATTAGTTTCCAGTTAAGTCCTTTCTAAGGTAGACATTTCATTACCTTGAGAAGCCATTATGTGAAAAGCTGTCCAGTCCTCCTCAACAAATGCACAATCAGAATTGAAACCAGACACAAGAGCATTATATCACTTTTACCAGCAAAATATTCAAAGACAGAGTACCTTTATGCATAATTCACAGATTTTAGTATGATGTTCATCATTATGTTCTCAAAATGTTTTCCAGCTCCAGAGGAAAAAAATGATAATTTACTGAGGCTGGCCTTGAGTTTATGATTTTTTTACCTCAGCCTCCCAAGTTGCTGAGATTATATGTGTGCACTGCCACACCCAGCTAATTTACTGAATAAAATTTAATATAGAACTTTAAAAGTTTTTAAACATAACAATAACAACTGCCATATCTATAAAAGGAGAAATGCATAGATAATATATATTTATAAGTGTAATTTGGTTAATTAGGGTAGTTTGATAACAAGTATTCTTATTAAAGATAATAATTTGAAAGCCTAAAAAAGTTTAAGGAGCATTTGCTTTGAATAATTTTTATGCTAGTTTAATTGCAATAAATAGAAACATTTGTATTTGAATGAGATGTGAATTTTATACAAGTTTATGGGAAAAATTACTCAGCAGTTTAAAAGGTTTTTGTGTCTTTAAAAAGTTAGAAATGATTATTTAGTTAATGTATGCTTCAATTTGCTATAAATAGATATGTAGCAATTTAATTCACTATATTTCAGTTATTTGTGTATTCATGTATTTGTGGTACTAGGGATTGAACCCAGGGATGCTCTACCACTTTATCTGCAACCCTTCATACTTTTGATTTTGAGAAAAGTCTTGTTAAGTTGCCCAGGCTGGCCTTGAACTTGTGATCCTCCTGCCTACATCTGAGAATGGAGGCATGTGCCACCCTGCCTAGCTTAGTTATTAATTTTAAGCAATGAGTTCTGCTCATTCTCCATTTTTAGGATTTTTCTGTCCTAAAACCTAAATTAGCCATTTGTATGTTTTGTAAATAAGTAAGATGGCAGCAAGGGGGAAGCATGGGCCGTATTTCTAAAAGATAAACCTGCAAAATATGGTTATAATTTGGGTTTTATTTTTTCCTGGAGAACATACTACTTGATTTTTTTTTTTTTTTAATCTTAGTTTAGGTACCAGAAGTTCAATAAGAACTATTCTTCCATTCCCCAAGGCTCAGACACAGGAAGACAAAGATTGCATCTAATTTTGTAGTGACTCTGTAGCACCAAGTGATAGCATTAACAAAAGTGTCTTGAGGCAACACAGGTTTCACAGTGCAGTTGTTGGTAATGCTTTTAAAAACATTTATCTGTGTTTTACTTGCATTTAAACCAAGTTTTACAGCTGTAACAACAACTGGATTGCTTGGTTCCTAATAATTGTCAGTCTCTCAAACTTTCAAAAAAAGGATATGGAATGACATTTAAAATTCTTATTTCTATAGAGAAATGATAATATTCTTGTATATTATGTAATGTTTATTTAAATGGGAACAATGCAGCTAGCGATTGTATTTATCAGTTACCTTTAAGATTGTTTATTTATATTTTCATTTACATTACAGTTTTAACCAGGGTTGACCTTTTTGCAGAGTATTGACCAATATTTTGGTGCTTATCCTTATTACCATGTGGTAAAAACTGCCTTCCTTGTTCTTAAACACTGAAATTTGATGCAGGTAAACTTATTTCACGTTATTATAAAGTCTAAAAACTTGAATGTTAAGAAATGTTTAGCAGCTTTTATTTCCAATATCTGTACCTGGAAATTTTGGTGGTTTGGTTTTATAAAGGAAAAAAAAGTCTCTAACCACAAATGTGTTATTTTAAAAATTCGTTTTTCCATTATTATTTTTCTTTGCAAATGAAGAATGACATATTTTGATAGGGATATTTAATTAAGTAATTTAGAAATCATTGCTGTTTCTAGATTTAGGAAAACTCACTGTGTCTAACTGAGTTTCAAACTTAGCTTTCTTTAAAGATCTTGCAAAGCAGTCTTTTATTAGAGCATTATAGTTTTACATACATAGCAGTCTTCTTACTTATTTTGGATTATTTCTGTTGGAGTGTCTATGACATACTTAGGAAATTGTTTTATTGATCAATTCTCCTATACTGAATACCCCCAATTATTAAGTTTATGTTATTCCTGGCACAAATTAATAGCACAGTTCTTTGACACAGCTTATATTTAATAAATAATTTGATCTTAGATAATTATGTTGAATTTTATGGAAAATTAATTTGAACCCTGATCTTCAAGTTTTCCATTGTAGGATGTGGCTTCTCTTTGTCACCTGGTAAGCAGTCTGCAGTCAACATATGGCTATTTGTATCCCATTTAAGCTGTTTTCTCCTGAAGAAGACAAATTCCCTTCAGAATAGGTAGACATTTACTGGCCTTCTATGCACCAAATCTATAGAAGAACTATTTTTCCTGGAAAAAATTTGTTTCGTTAGTTAATCAAAGATTGTGTTTCTAGACTTTCTTTATTGGGGTGCTCTTTTTTTAAACCATCATTACTTTGAGGTAAAATGTTGTATTTTGAAGGCGTGTTCTGTACTATTTTCAATACATGATGATCTTTTGTTGTTGTTGTTGTTGTTGTTGTTTTTTGCAGTGCTGGGTGTTGTTTTTAAAGGACGGTTCTCAAAGTGTTTTGGAATTCGTATTGTCCTATTATCCTCACTTAGGTAAAATGAGAAAGTGAGCTGAACATGTATGCTAAATAGACATGTTTACCTGGGTATAATGCAGTGTGTTTTCAAAACCTAGTCCATAGTATATGGAAACTGTCCTCTGGAATGAAAAGGGTCAGATGAGATGAGGTGAAAATGAAATATGTCATTATATTTTAAATTACTTGAGAGAGAGAGAGAGTGTGTGTGTGTATGTTTGTGTGTAGCATCATAGGAAGGAAGATCTGTTTAGTATCATACAGCAGATCAGTGATGGAATGAAAACTGGAACTCAAGGTTCCCATATTGAGATTGGGATAGATAAGAATCCCTGAGTTCTGTGGTATTAGCTCCAGAGCTTAGAAATAGCTTGTGAAATTAGATGTTTTTTGGTTACATCATAAAATTTCTATGTACTTATATGTGTGTATTTACATAAACAGGTACATGTTCTATGATAGACTTTTTATCTTTGAAATTGACCTGAGTTATATGGCATTTTTAAAAAAACTGTTTCCTTTACTTAATTTATTTTATCTTTAAAAATGAACAACAACAATAACAAAAGCAACAAAAACTTGACCATTTTAAACACTCTGACCAGATTCTAAAACATTTTTTTGTATCACATTTTTTTTTCAACATTCAAAGGAGGAATGTTAAAGAGTCATTTACTTTCAGGATTTTAAAATGTCTTTCTACTTTCTTGTACTTGTTTATCCCAAATTGATTCATAATTAAATGAAGTAATGTATGTGAAATATGTAGCACATAGTCACAATTAATAAGCCTAATTATTGTTGTTTTCACTATTTTTTTCTCCTTACCTCCAATGTGATCAGATAATACCAGTTGAAGGATTATTTATACAAAGTATTTTATATGAAAGAGATCTGAAAGCTTCTGATTTCAAAAATGCTATCAACAGTGGTTCAATTTTGAATTCAGAACTTGTTTGCTAACATACAGAAATTTAAATAAAAGGATTCAGTCATTGAATGTCCTTAAATTAATTTCTTATTAAGTGAAGTGTGTATTGGATATGCTAAATTCCATTTTGGATGGAATTGATGGTATGGCAAAATTTTCCTTATATTTGGATACTCACTGGATTATGTAGGACATGCAGCTAGTATTAACTGAAATCACTTTTATTTCAGGAGCAAATAAACACATTCATTTTTATAATGTTTATAGCCAGGATAGCATTCAAATTAAAAAAAAAATTTATGTATGTTCACTTAAGTGAAGAAGCAATCAGAATAATCCTTTGTTTATGGTTTTATAACAAACTCTTAAGATTTCTGTTAGGTTTGTTGTTATTTTATCATCTTAAGTGACTAAGAAACAAAAATCAGGAAAAAATCGTGAAATCTTAATAATGATATAAATAATTAGCAGTCCATGGACCAGTTCTCATATTCAAATATCAGTCTTAAGTTCTGTTATAAATAGGAGTAGAATGTTCTCTCTTCCAATAAATGTAGTGTGAATTCTGTACTTGCTGGGAAAAGGAAGAGTAGTATCATTGGATACTGCATTAAGAGAGAAGAGAATTGTCATTTTCTTTTGAAAGCCTGTACAAATTCTCCTTCTAATTTTGGGATTTTTACCTTTCAAAGAGTAGTTGTGACATATAAAAACAGAAACTCACTTTCCACAGTTCACATGGGAAATGATTGTGGCAACAGGCATAAACAGAAAGTTGGAGTTTTAATGGATGTTTCAATAGGAAAGGGCAACTTTGCTGACCATTTCAATGTGTTAGAGGGCATGAT
This sequence comes from Sciurus vulgaris, assembly GCF_902686455.1. Taxonomy (NCBI): domain Eukaryota; kingdom Metazoa; phylum Chordata; class Mammalia; order Rodentia; family Sciuridae; genus Sciurus; species Sciurus vulgaris. The sequence goes on along the minus strand of NC_136470.1, from coordinate 32,546,812 downwards.
GGTGTTAGAGAATGTACTATATATTCTGGCAATTAGTAGTCATCAGGTTATATTACATTTTTAACTGCTCTTAAACAGTAGATTATAGATTCAAGTGTGTTTGGGTGATTGATTTTTTTGGTGGTATTTGGGATTGAACCCAGGGCCCACTACCACTGAGGTACATCCCCAGTCCTTTTTATTTTGAGACAAGGTCTCCCTAAGTTGCTGAGGCTGACCTCAAACTTAGGATCCTCCTGCCTCAACCATCCCAAGTAGCTGGGATTACAGACTTGCTCCACCACACTCACCTTTGATTAACTTCTTGGCTTGTAATCTTTTATTGTTTTTATTTTTTTCACATGCCTATAACAAATTTCTAGAACGATCTTAGATTACATTATATATTTTCCATTCTTCTAATCATAGGTTAAAGAAGATGATTAATTAATTTACACAGAAAATTTTTGTAAGTAACTTCCAAAAATCATACTTTATTGTGAGAAATGATGTATGTTCATTATACAACATTTTTGTTTGCTTGTTTTGTGGTGCTTGGATTTGAACCCAGGACCTTGTGTACACTAGGCACGTTGTTATGGTTTAGATGTGATGTCCCCCAAAAGCTCACAGGTGAGACAATGCAAGTAGGTCTGGAGGAGAAATGATTGGGTTATAGCTTTGGCCTAATCAGTTAATTAATCCCTGATGGAATTAACTGGGTGGTAACTGGAGGCAGGTGGGATGTAGTTGGAAGAAGTGGGTCATTGGGGGTGGGGCTACAAAGTATGTATTTTCTATCTGGAGGGTGGAGTCTTTCTCTCTGCTCCCTGATCATCATGTGAGCAGCGTCTCTCCACTACACTCTTCCACCGTGATTTCTGCCTCACCTTGAGCCCAGAGAAATGGAGCCTGCTGTATGTGGATTGAGACCTCTGAAACTGTGAGCCCCCCAATAAACTTTTTCTCCTCCAGAGTTGTTCTGGTTGGGTCTTTTAGTGACACCAGTGAAAAAGCTGACTAAAACACACGTGCTTTACCAATGAGCTCCATCCCCATACAGAGTATTTTCAATATACATAACTATACGTGGACTTTAACTACACAAGGGGTTGCTGCAGTTGAAGTTTTGACGGTATCCTTCTCATCTCCCCCCCGCCTCCCCCATGTGCCACACTTAGAATGATCCATAGAAGCAGATATTCTTTATGGATTCCTTCTTTTTCTTTCTTTCTTTTTTTTTTTTTTTTTTTTTTTCTATGGAGCTGAGGATCCAAACCAGGGACTGGGTATGCCAGGTAGGTACTCTACCACAGAGCTACAGCCTCGGCCCTCAGTCTTTTCTTAATGACCAAAACAGGCTTGGATATGTTGGCACACATGACATAATCAGCTCTGTTACAGAGACTACATGGAAAAGCTTAGCTTTTCACTCTGGCTGTTACAAGGCAGTGGCTGCCTGCAGAATATTACTAGATCTACTGTCTGGGAACAGATTCAATCCAGTAATCTTGGGGTTAAAGGTGACATAATCCATTATGAGTCTCATGAGCTATTTTTTTTATTTTTATTTTTTCAAAAAATAAATGATATTCATGCATGCTGAAAAGTAGTACGATGATTATTTCAACACTAGTTGATACTTAGATATAAAGCCCCTTGAGGCTTCCAGAAAATCAAATCAGTATTTTGTTATTTATGAGAAATTCTTGGCAGTGTCTCTTTGTATCAACAGTACTGTCTTTAAAACCTAATAAAACAAGAAGGTGGATCTGGTTATCTCTCAGATCTTATCATCAGGTCCCCTGTTCTCTTAATCCTCCTAATTTATTTGTGATTTAATGCATAGAGTAACTTGAGAATAATTTACATTTATTTTAATATTCACCTTTCAGTGATAAGTTTATTAAGAACATACTTAACTTTCAATGTAACTAATTCTAATGCAATGTACTTTAACTGAAGCTTTCATTACATATCAATTAATTTTTTTTAAATCCATACTTGCTTAGCCATAGATTTGTCAGGTTAGAAGAGAACACTGTTGAATGTCTTTGTAGGATGAAAGTTCTTCTCTTTGTTATACAGTGTGAGCAGCAACTTTTTAAAATGTCATGTTTAAAAGGGAAACTATTAAATAAAAATATGAAAAGCTACTGAAATGTAGCTTATCTTTACAAGGAAGTTTTTCATAAATGATTTTTCTAGGTCTTCTGTTTAGCTTATCTTTTCAGTAATGAATGAAAAAGGAAGTGATTTTGGTCTTCAAATACACTAGCATAGTTGGAAGAGAGGCAAATGTACTGAAAACCAGCAACTAACCATACAAATAAATACTTTCTGTTTAATTGTGACAAGTACCAGGAAGGAATGAGACCAGAGCTGAGAGCTGAGTTACAGGTGAATATTACCAAGAAGGAGAGTTTAAAAAAAGATTCAGGATAAATGAACAGTACATTCAAAGAGTCAGGGGGAAATGATGAAGTTGTACATGTTTGAAGAAATGAGAGACAGTAAATACCCCTTAGGCAATGGTAGAGATGACTTGATCTGATTTACATTTTAAAATATCCTTGTGGTACCCGAGTGTCACCCATGTAGAGGATGAGTTGCAGAATAATTGGAGGAGGTCAGTTAGAAGGATATTGCAGTATTTCAGGCAGAAGTGTTGATGATTTGAAGTTGGTAGTAATGGAGATGAAGAAAAAAGGGACACTTAGATTTGAGGACTAAATATTTGCTGAATTTTGAAGGGTGAGAAAGAAGTTGAGATTTCGTAAGAACTGCAATTATTGGTGATGATAAGTTCCATCAATGAATAACTAAAATATGGTATACATAAAAAATGGAATAGTACCCATAAAAAATGAAATCCAGTTATTTGCAACAAAATGAATGGAACTGGATGTTCTTATATTAAATGAAGCAAGTACAAACACAAAAAGACTAGTGTCATAAGATTTTGCCCATTTGTTGAAACTAAGAAGCTCACTCTCATGGAAGCAACAAGTGAAATAGTATTCACTACACACTGGGAAGGACTAGGGGACAGAAAGAAATTAAAAGGCACCAAAACAGAGTTAGGAGGAACTAGTTCTGGTTTTCTATAGCACAGTAAATTAATTATTGGTTAGAGTGATCTATGATATATTTAAAAATATCTTAAAAAGTGTACCCAGGTTCCCAGCACATAGGAAAGATTAACATTTGAGGAGATGGACATGTTTAGTACCCTGATTTGATTAATACACATTGTGTGTGTATCTGTGTATATAAAAAATAATTATCATACTGTACCCCATAAAAAGATACAGATATTGTGTATTAAATGAAAATAATAATAATTATGACAATAATAATTATTATTTTTGCAGTGCTGGGGATAGAACCCAGGTTCTGAGGTTTACTAGGCAAGTGTTCTACCACTGAGCTAAATCCTTATCCCCTCAAAAAATATTAAAAAAAAAAATGCGGCCATAAGATACTATTTTCCTGAAGTTTTTTTAAATTCAAAGTTCTGGAATATTTTGTACTTGCTTCATTTAATATAAGAACATCCAGTTCCATTCATTTTGTTGCAAATAACTGGATTAGGGGCAGAAATGGAGAGACACACAGAGAAAAGCACAAGTGAAATGGAAGAAGAGGAAGACCACCAATTAACAAAGGGGGATCTGGGAATAGAAAGACAGAACTGGGTAGGTTCAGGGCAGTGAGGGAGGGAGACAGAGAAAGGCAAGCACCTCTCTGAGGAGATACAGATAGGGTAGGAATTCAGCTTGGAAAAGAAGAGAAATACATTTGCCCAGATGGAGAAAATAGTTCCTCTGTACAGACAATGATAAATAAGGTTGAGATAATTACAGTTCACTGGATGTTAAGCAGAATATAAGGTGTTCAAAACTTCATTAATATCCATATCACTGTTTATCAGGAAAAAGTAACATAGGAAAATTATCTTAGGTTTTTTAAGTAAATCCATGAAAGCCTATATTTACTTAGTGTAATCCAAAAACGAAATGCTGTATTCCTTTATTTACTTTACTAGAATGAAAACTGTAAGAAAAGTCTGCTTGATTAATAAGCACAGAACCATGCTAAAAGGGTCATTTGGAAGTCATTTAATCTGTCCTTCTGATTTTTAGTTTAAATTGTCTGAAGATAATTTGTTGTAGTAAAAGAGATTCAGAATAAAAGATCATCTAGCCACCATCATCAATATAACTTTTATGCACTAGTGTATGTTAACACAGAGTTATTACTTTAATTTACTTAAATCCTGTGCTGCAGTCTAAATTCTTTCACTTGTACATTTTAAGTGATAACAGAGAACAACTATTCTTCATTTGGCTACTCATATGTTTGAAGGTCGTTATTAGGGACCTAATTTTTAATAAAGTATTTCTGATATTTAAGTTTTTGAGCAGTTCCTAATCTCAGTCTCTTAGTCTCCAAAGTGGAAATTGTAGCTTTAGTCACATTTTAAGTTGCATCGTATTTAACCTCAGTTTAAATTGAAGGTTTAATAGTGCATATGACATTTTACACTTGTCAAGAGAAATAAAAGTTTATGATCTTATTTAGTATGCCTGAATGAGGGCATTTTTAATCTTACCTAGTCAATGATGGAGCAAAATTTAAAATAAAAGCCAGAAAGTTAAACAGAAAATGAGAAAAGACAACTCTCCCCTAAAAAGATTTATAGTTTCAGTGTCTCATCTTCTAGCACCCTGTAGGTCTTCACCAGATAATAATGCACTTTGTATAGATTGAGACACCTTAAGTCATTTTTTAAAAATAAATTTCAATTATTATCATAGACACAAGAAAAGTGGATTAGGAGCCTGCATTTGATATGGAAGGACATTTAGGATATTTGTATCATGTTAACTCAGCATTTGTCATAGTTTGCCCAAGTGGCTTCACTTAGTTCTCAAATGAAAGTGAGTGCAGGTTGTAATTTTATTAAACCTTTCTTAAGGGAATTCTTGGAAAACATGATTTATTATAGTTTCCTTTGGGATCTTCCTCTGGGAAGAAAGCAGAGATGAACCAAATCTGATGGGAGAAAGGAAATATTTATGTGGCCAGTGCATTGAGAACCTGTGAACACTTACTTTCTCCCTGTGACTCTCTTCTTTTGCCTAAATCCCCCAAAGAACCTTAAAATCCTGTGTTCACTCTGTAACACTGGTGGGCAATAAAGTCAATTCTTCAACATTTTTCTCTTTCTTTTTTTGTTTTTAAAAAATTAATGACCACTTAGGTCTCTGTATGCTTTCGTATGAAATGGGTTCTTTGAGGACCAGGTTGGTTATGATTTTTAAGGCCTCCCTCAGAATTTTAGTTGTCAGTGCCAGTTAAATAATAATATATTTCATATGACCTTTTCTAAGACAGTTTTCATTTTGTTTTAGTAAAATGGGTTTTCTTTAACTCTCTCTAATGGTTGGCTCTTATTTGTAGAAGATGTTATGGGAACTCTTCATAGGTAGATACAATTGATTCTGTCATTAAGTTAAATACTGCTTCTAAGAAACTCAATGAATGTTCATTTAGCATAGTCCTATGGTTTTGCTGAAATGATTCAAGCTCTCTGTGTATAATGTTTATTCTATTTACCTCACAGAGGTGTGGGAATGTGCTCTTATTTGAATATGGGCTGTCCTCCAAAGGCCCAGGTGTTAAATGCTTATTTCTCAGTCTGTGACACTGCGGGGAGGTGGTGGAACCTTTAAGGGGTGGGGCCTCATGGAAGCTAGGTCATTAAAGGAGTGTCTTTAAAGGGAATTTTGAGACCCTAGTCCCTTCCTTTTTGTCTCTTTGCTCCTGACTGCCAGGGACTGAACAGCTTCCTCTGCCATTTGTACTGTGCTACCATAGGACTCGAGCAACAGTGGATTGAAACCTCTGAAACCATGAGCCAAAAGAAACCATTCCTCCTTTTAAATTGTTTTTGTTGTTGTTAAAGGTATTTTGATTTAGTTATGGGAAGTTGGCTAACACAGAAGGACTACATAAGTGGATGCATATAAACTGTTGAGAAATGTGCCTGGCAGATAGCAATCTCCATGCATAAGTGGTATTATACCACCCGCTAGTTCCTGTGCCTCGCACGTTATTGATTCTTTCCTTATCTTTGGTCCCAAAGAACATCTCTCTTCATTTGAGAAAGGCAAATACTGAAAAACTAAATCCCATATATGTTTACATTTTGAATGATCTTTCAGTTGCCAGGGTCAGTCATCTTTTCAAACATAAGTGGATTTAAAATCCACATAAATATTTCTGAAACTATATACATGCTTTACCTATCATTACATACCCTGCCTTTTATGACAAATATAATCTTGATTGTTTGTAAATCTATTGTTACTGATATCATTAGCATTTCAATAATTCATTGTGGCCTTTCTTAAAATATGTTCCAATGTAAAAGATCTTCTTGGAGTATTAAAACACAATTTGTAAAATACATCTTTAAACTTTTAAACTTACCTATTTTCTATAAGATTTCAGAGTCCAAAAAATGAACTAATGATGTGGAACACAAGTAGAAGATTTAAGTTTTTGTGATTCCCACACTTCCATGAACTACAAAAATACTTTGGATAGTTTGACTAGTTTTCTGAGAACACATTTTGAATAACATCCATATTTTGTGCTTTGTAGGAGGAATGAGCTTGCTTATGTCAGGAATAGGCATGTGATTATCTTCATCATTTTTTTGTCTGAAGAATTTAAGAGTAAGAACAGGATATACTAATCGGTTTCCATTTTGTCTTCTGGTATGTTTTCTTTTGGCCATTGGCCTATTGAAGGACATTCAGGAATCCATTCGAGATTCTAAAGATAGGCAGTTCAAATATGGTTCTTTACCAAAACTTTGCCAAGAGATCCTTAGCACGAGGTGGGTCTTACCCTTCTCTTTTATCAGTATCCTGTTGCTTGTAATTACTTGACTTCAGCTTTCTAAATTTTGCTTTTATAATGAACATGATTTACCTCTTTCAAGCATTTTACATATTCAGCCTTCTTTGTGAAGTATTTGCTTTCCCAGAATATCATGGCACTCAGCTTTATCATGTGTATGCAACCAAACCTTTATTAGGTTTGCATGTAACCAAAGTCAAGCAATTTAACCAAATGGACATAAATTTGATTGTGGAAATAGACCATATGAAGTATAGTGGCTCTATATGATTTTCCCCTTATTTATCTGGCTGAGCCTTTCTTGGTTGACAGCTAAGTTGTTTAAGTATCTTGGGAATTTGTTGTTTTTTCTCTATGATTTTCCATGTATAACCACACCTACCTCCTTGGATTCATCAACCAACTTTATCTTGATTTACCCCTGGTCTCTTATCTCTAGCCCAGATCTCTACACTCAGTTCCATTTGAAAATCATGGTAGCACCTCCAGGTCAAATGTTCAAAATGAGACTTACCATCTTATGTGTTATCTCTGCCTTTCCTCTGTTGCTTCTGGACTATGAAAGGCACCACCATTTAGCCCTCCAAACCAGAAACCTGAGATGGATTCTTCCCTCCTTGTCTATCTCTATACATCAGTTGATCAGGTCTTGGCTGATGTTTTTTTCCTAAATTGCTTTAGAATCTTTCCATTTATCTTCATCTCCTTTGTTGTTTTCCTAATTAGAATCACCATGCTTTCTCACCTAGATAACTATAATACTCTGAAGAGAAATCTTACTTTGACTTTCCATCTTTCCCAAACCAATACTATATGGTACAGTACTCTGTAGTGATGCTGGGCTTTAAAGTTCCCGGTCAGCCATGAGATCAGTAGGGTAAACAACAAAGGCTCTGCAGTATGCTCTGTTGCTAATCTTATGATGTTTGGTAGGTTACATGTGCTAAATGCACTTTAACCTTGCAGTGTTGACCATTTGAGATGGGTTTATCTGGACATAACCCCCATCATAAGTCAAGGAGCATTTATACAACATTATATTATTTAACACAATAATTCCACCAGTAGCTCATATTATAGAACTTAATGTATCTTAAGTAGAATGAAATCATGTTTTCAAGTTTATAGCAGATAACAGATACTATGCATTAGAAAAAGAAAAATACATTGGTTTATGTCAATGGAAATAAGCATCATGCTTTCCTTAAATCATTAGATAACCTAAGCAGAAAGAACTGTTCATTAACATTTATAGTTAAATGTATAGAGTAATTGATTATCTCAATGTTTGTTTTAATAATCTAAGATATACTGCTTAGGTAAATTAATAGATTAAAATATGATTTATCTTAAAATATTTTAATAGAAATATTTAAAATCTAAATATTTTTAGCAAATATATGTTATATACTTAAGATTTTAAATATTTATTATATTTAGAATACCATTTTGCTTTTTCCTACAGTAAAATGTAAAGTCCAGAAACTAGAAAGTCAAATTTTCATAGTGATCTCTACTTCTATGAGTTGGTTACACAGATGAGAACCATCTTCTAAGCTATAATGGTTAATCTTAGGGGAGGAAGGAAAGAAAGTTAATTTGGCTGAGATTTTTTTTCTCCAGTTTTAAAAGAAGTTTATTGATGATAATGCTAGAAAACACACACACACACACACACACACACACACACACACAAATTGAGAAAATATTTACAGATTCAACTGTTACAGATTCAGCTTCAGCTCTGTTATGGTTTAGATGTAAGGTGTCCCTCAAATGCTCATGTGTAAGACATTGAAAGAAAGTTTACAGGTGCATGATCGGGTTATGAAAATCTGAACCTAATCAGTGAATTAATCCATGGATAGGGATTAACTGGGTGGTAACTGTAGGCTGGTAAGTTGGCCTGCTGAGGAGGTGAGTACTGGGGGAATGCCTTTGGGGTTTATATTCTGTCCCTGGTGAGTGAACACTGTTTCCTGTTGATGCTCTGACCTATTTCCTCCCCCACAGCCTCTACCATGTTCTGCCTCACTGTAGGCCCAGAGCAATGGAGTTGGCTATCTATGAACTGAGAACTTTGAAACTGTGAGCACCAAGTAAACTTTTCTTCTACATTGTTCTTGTCAGGTCTTTTAGTCACACTGATGCCAAAGCTGACTAAAGCAAGTACATTTGTGTTTTTCAATATGTTAAGAATGTCAGATCCAAATATTCTCTAGTTTTTAAAAAATAGGGTTGAAGTATATGATTCATTCATGAAATTTTGGGTGGAGAAAATATGAACAAAGGAAACCCTCCCTCTCTAACCTTGCCCTGGAATGCAACAATTACTGTGATAATTACCTCTATGTTATCATAGGTTGCTTTATCTTCTAAATAATTTATACCTTAGTTTGCTTTTGTCCTTTAAAATGTCAAGGCATGAAATTGATTAGAAGTAATTGTACCTTTGATTAATATTTAATTCAAAATTATTTTACAGCCTCAAGTGTATATGTGGCTATGTCACACTTAGAATGTTAAATGTGTATAAGAAAACTTGATATACTCCCTTTTTTTTTCTATTTTAAATTCACCATTTTTTCAGAGCTATATGTGGTATTTTATAATGTGTATGTGTATTATATATATGTAAATGTATGTGTGCATATATATTTATATATATGTACATATAATTTTTTTCTTTGGGTGTTCACTGATAGAATTGATTGGACTTAGAAAGCATTATTTTTTTCCAAGGAGTTCAGTCATATCCCCATTAAAATGCATATACTTTTTGATATGTAACTCTTATAAAAATAAATATTAACCAATTTGAAAATTTGTTATAAATTCCAAAGAAAATAAGTCAAGTCCCCCCTTGAGGGATGACCTTGACAGCTTTGTTCATATATCTCCGAGGAACTTGGGTAATCAATTCAGTGAAAACTGATGCTCCACGATGCTTATGCAGGTGTAGAGGCCAAAGGACTTCCTGGTGGGACGGATTTCCTAGGCAGTTTGAATTGATGATCAGGAGAGAGGAGTGACCTCTTCTGGATTATATGGCACCATCTCTTCCACTGCTTCCCACTCACATCACACACACACACACACACACACACACACACACACACACACACACACACACACACACACCCTATCAGCATTTTGGTTTTTCACAAAGGCGGGGGCTACTATAGAGAAGCAGTGCACACGTCACTCAATGCTTGCTATCTATTCAGCATGTCTCTGCCCAGTGGTACCTGATGATTCTTTGTATAGTTCTATGGCCACAGGGGAAGAGAAGGATATTATTTTCTTGCCATTTTACCAACAATTTGCAACAAACAAACAATCAGGGATGAGATCATGTCAATGATTGCATAAATGTATTTTTCTACCATGGGTTTTCCTTCCTAGAATGTGTCAGTTCCATGAGAACAAGGACCTTGTAACTCTTGGTCACTGTTGATCTACCATGGTGCCAAGCAAAGAAAAAGTCCCCAAATCATTTGGTGAATGAATGTTCTAGGAGCTTATCACTTAACCTTGATTTCCTGGGCTTTTCATAGGGGCCAATAATACTTCTTAACTAACTCTGTGACTTCATTTTCTTATCTACAAATTGACAATATAGTAATATTTGTTTTCTTACATAATACCTAATCGGATAACTATTGGAATATAATGTGGAATGGTCTGAAATAATCATTATGTAGATAAGAGACACAGTTGACTAATCAATGATTTCCTTAGAACTTCTGATAGTTCTTATGGTTTTACAAAACTTAGTGCCTGAAAGAAATTCAGGCAGTGATTTTATAAAAATAAATGGAGAGGGAGAAGGAAAGGAAGAGAAAGAGAAGGAAAGCAAGAGCAGGAGCTAGCTTTAAATTAAATTAACTCTATCATGTCTGTGATCTTTAATTTAAAATTAGGCTATCTAACCTGGTGCTGTGGTGCATGCCTGTAATCCCAGCAACTCAGGAGGCTGAGACAGGAGGATTACAAGTTCAAGGCTGGCCTCAGAAACTTAAAGAGACCCTAGACAACTTAATGAAACCCTGTCTCAATATAATAAAACATAAAAAGGACTGGAGATCTGGGAATGTAACTTAGTGGTAAAGTGTACCTGACTTCAATCCCCAGTATAAAAAAAAAAAATGATAATAATTTAACTTAGGCTATTCTTTGATTTTCTTTTCTTTAAAATTATGCTTTTCCATAAGAATTTGTACATTTGAGGGGAGGGTACTGGGGGTTGAACTCAGGGACACTGGACTACTGATCCACATCCCCAGCCCTATTTTGTATTTTATTTAGAGACAGAGTCTCACTGAGTTGCTTAGCACCTCACTATTGCTGAGGCTGACTTTGAACTCAAGATCCTCCTGCCTCAGCCTCTGGAGCCACTGACACTACAGGCATGTGCCACCTCACCTGGCTGTGCATTTTTTGTTGCAGTTGTTAAGAGTGATTTTCATGTTTTAGCTTCAAGGGAGGGACCCAAGTGCCTGTCCAGGATAAATTGGAGAGTGAGGGTAGGCCATGACCATTTGGGGCAAGGATGAAGCCTACTTCTAGAAAATACATTCCTCCATGATTGACATTTTTGATATTATAGGGCTGAGGGAGTCAATCCCTACAAAGTTTAGATTTTTTGTTCTTTACTTTTTTAAGATCAACTTTAGCCTAGATTTAAATTATTCTCCCAGCAATTATTCTTTTGACTGGCTTTATATGCCTTTAACCTGTAATCCTAGTATATCTTTTTCATTTAATAGATGACTTGAGCCCTTTTCTGCTCTTATATGCATGTGTTTTTCTAGTACATAACAGCCATTTAACAAATTTAACCTCATGACAGATTTTGTTCTCTGTTTAAAAGGGTATCTTTGTGCCAGTGACCCGCTAAATATTTTATATACAAGCATATGTATTTATGTTTTGTTACGTAAAAGTTTTTTTTTAATGTTTATTACGTTCCTAAAATTCTGACTTTTTAAAAGGTATGCTTATTTTGAGAACAAATTCATATTATTTCAAAGAAATTCCATTTGTGATATTTATTGGACTACAGGGAATCTCTCATTTCAGAATGACCTGTATTTCACTCAGTGTTTACAAAAACTGCTCATTAATCTGACATAAGGGGCTAATCAAACTGCGTAAGTATATTCTTGGATGTTTGAAGCTTTTTAAGAACCATAGAGAGAGTACTTATGTTATAGAAATTGTGTTTATGTATGTGGAAAATCACCACTGAAATTCAGAACGGACCCAAAGGAAGAATATTGAATTTTAAATATTCTAAATAACATAATTAATTTAGGTCTATTTTATATTTGGTTTAGTCGGAGAAAATGATCCTTAGTAAAATCATATTATAGAATACTGTCTGAATTTTCTCAAGTTCTCAAAGAATTTGAGGTGAAAGGTCATGGCAATAGGAACAATAACCAGTACTTTCTAAGGGTTTGCTATTTGCCAAGCACTGGCTTACATTTTTTTTTTTTTTTTTTTGTATTTGGTGCACATTAGTGATACTGAATGATGGGTTTCATGTGGCATATTCATAGACTGGCTTATATTTATTAATTTAGTTAGTCCATACAACTCAGTAAAGCAATTACTGCTATCTTTGTTTTCAGAAATCGAGGTTTAGGTAGTTCAAATAAATTTTTCCATGCCCATATATAATAATAATAATTATAATGAGTATAATGATATTCATATATAAAAAATATATTACAATATTATTGTATATTACTGTATTATATCATATACACAAGTATATTATTTCTTCATTATTTATTATTATTATTACTACTATTATTGTACTGGGGATCAAACCCAGAGTCACTCTACCACTAAGCTACATCCCCAGCACTTTTTATTTTTATTTTGAGACAGGGTCTTGCTAAATTGGCTCAGGTTGGCTTCGAACTTGGGATACTCCTGCCTCAGCCTCTGGAATGGATGGGATTACAGGTCTGCGCCACTGTGCTAGACTCCCTATGTTATTTTGCCTCTCACACTTAATGAAATTCCCTGATCATGGAGGATTCTTAATTATGAATGGAAAATTTAAGTTCATTTTACACATGAGACAGTTACCTTTGCACAAAATTTTGCCAAGGCATGACATATTTTATTTCTGTTGGGAAACTATTAAAACTGTTAATACATATTAAAATATGTAACTTTTCACTTACATTCTCCTTTTTTTCCCCCATCAGTCATTGACAAGAATCAGTAAAATGTTAATATTGTTTTGCATATAATTCCTTCTTACACATGAAACTCTTAACATTTTATCCTACCATAGGTAATTGGTTCCAGACCTGTATAGTTTGCATTTAGGATTAAGTTGTGGCATTGATATCTATGCATTATTGACAAATCAATTTATCAAAGGATTAGTATACTTAAAAGCAGACTCCCCAATAAAATTTGAGATGGGATAAAAGAAAGAGGTAAATTGTTAGTTGGTTACTTTTCATTCTTTTGGCTCTTGTTGTCCTTTATTAAGACCTATAATTTTAACCTATATCGGTTTGCTTTCCTTAATGTATTCTCTAATGGTTAGACAGAGTGGACTTGGGTAAAGAAACTATTACATTGTATAGTCCCTTAGAAGAACATGATTGGGAAGATCACATCCAAAAGAGATCAGTGCAGGGGATCTTCTGCTGTGGAATACATAATCTTTTAAGGTGTAGGTATTGACCTAGAAATTCACTGAGTAAATAGCCGAGAGGCAGTGAAACTTAAGTTGGCTCATTTTGTGAATATGTACTCTTTCTCTTTTCTCCTATTGATGAAGTTATTCTTGTGTCATGTTCAGCTTTCTCTAAGGGTCATCTACATTGATTTTTACTTAATTTACCTTCATCCTTGATTTATTGAGTCAATACATTATTCTTCAACTTTAAAACCTGGCTTTCTTCATCTCTGGCTAGTAGGTTTTATTGATGTCCTGGTATTTTCAGTCTGATCTTGCAGTATCCGACTTAGAAGATGTTTGAATTACCTTGTTCAGAGAATCCGGTCTGTTTCTGTGGGTTTACTTGGGTACTTGGGGCTCCTTACAGATGGTCATGTATAAAACCATTGAGAAAATCAAGCGTAAATTGATAATACAAAATGACATATATGTTAGAGGGTGGTAAACATAATTTACTTTGATATATGACAGTTTTAAAAATAACATGACAGTTTTAGACATATACAGTTCAGTACATTGATCTGGATAAAATATTTGTAATCATATAAAAAATCATGTTGATGTGGTGCTGGTCCTTTGCTCCAGAAAGAACCACTAAAAAGGATCAATAAATTGGTTACAGATACGTGTAGTAAAGAATTTGGATGCCCAGGTTAGGACAGCTGCCATCCCATGATTTTTTACAGTGGTGAGCACAGTGTTCTACATGAAGCTTTTTAATACTACTTTTTAATATTTAGGGGTATTTGGACTCAATGCCATGTGTATGCCTTCTGGCACCTTAAAAGGCAGCTGAGAAGATTAAGGAAAAGCTCAAGGTGACATTCAGAACTTGAGAGTGGAAAGGGTGAGTGGGTGGGGAAGGAATGGTTTATGGGTACAGGAGTGCATTTGGTTGGGAGAAGGGATTTTCTAATGTTTTATAACATGATAGGGTAACTATGTTTGACAGTTACTTGTATATTTTAAAATAAATAGTAGAGAGGATTTTGAATGTACTCAAAAGGAAGTAATGATAAATATTTGACATGATGGATATGCCAGTTACCCTGATCATTGCATAATGTACATGTGTATTGAGATATCACACTGTACTCCATAAATATGTACATTTTTATTTAACTTTTGATACCAGGGATTGAACCCAGGGTTGCTTAATCACTGAGCCACATCTCCAGTCCTTTTTTATTTTTTATTTTGAGCAGGGTCTCCCTAAGTTGCTTGAGGCTGGCTTTGAATTTGGGATCCTCCTGCCTGAGCCTCCCGAGATGCTGGGATTATAGACATGCACCACTACATCTGGCTACTAAAATTTTTAAAAACCATATTAAAAAAAAAAAAAAAAGCTTGGAAATTTCAAGAAAGAATGCTGTGATCTAATTGAGCCAGTCTTTTATTTCTTTTGAATGCTTGACACCCTGACAAAGTTTTAAACACTGAGCAAATGTTGAGTTAGGAAAGACTGATGTAAACTAACATGAAACAAAAACCAACAGTTGCCAAATAGAGACAGTGATTCATCTTTGTTAGAAGCATTAAATAGTTGAAATTTATACCTAGATATTGACGGCAATCCAGAAAGTAAATAGTTGACTCACGTTATGAAAATATAGTTTTCCTTTAACAAAAGTTGCCATGTTTTCCACCTAAGAACCCTTTTCAGGTTACTTTTCCAAGTTGTTCTTCCATTATGGACAGTTTCAAACATTTCTTTTATTCCTTTGAACATTCTACATCTTTTATGGGCCATGGTTATTCCTAAATATCTATGTATTTCTATCTCTATGGGCTTTTACTATTTTTCCTTTATGGATATGAATATCATAAACATAATTTAACCTTATACCACCAAATAAAAAAATTAGAATGGTTTTATGATTTGCCATAAGTGGTTATCATATATATGTGTTCCTTTAATTTTAATTAAAAAATCTGATACCAATGGGTTTTTATGCTCACATTATTTATGCTTTGATATTTAATGCATTGTAAGTATTATTCTGCATCAATTAATGTGTACTGTAAAACTTTGAATGACATAGAATCATACGATACATTTAAATATAAAATTCACAACAATGTGGGTTATGTCTTATAGTGGCTTCTGTTCTTAAATATTAATAAGAACTCACAAAGTGAAGCAGAAAAACAATATTTTCTGAATGGAAGCTGAGAATTAGGATTAAAAGAGAATCTAATTATTTCCTTCTTGCTTGCTTTCTTGTTCGGATTCTTTGAATTAGAATTGTTAATAGGCCTGATGAATCTGTCTGAGATAAATCCTTCAAAACTGAGGCAATGATATGTCCCCTGAGACATTATCTTATTGGGATATGGTTTGAGTTTTTGCCAGGGCTTCCTTAAAAATTCTGGATGACTTTGGATATCTTGAGGGTGATGTCTTTAAGTTTTTTCTTAAATATGCCTCTTTTCTTCATTGTAGCTGAAAAATCATGGAAATTCAGATTTTACAAAATGCAATTGTATTTCTAGATATAAATCAGTGAATTTACTACTTTCAACAAATTGCCTTGATATTTAAGATGGTATCACCAACAAAATAAACAGCCAAATCTGGATCATTTAGCTGAATTTTTTCTTATTATTGAAAATGCTTGTTATTTTTCTAAAAGAAGGTATCCCGTTTAATGGGAAATACTTGACTTATTTTTTAAAAAGTAAATAGCCATTTATTAAAGAAATTCTCACTATACAGATATTAATTATTATTAAATGGAAGTATTCAATGACAGAGCCTGACAAAAGATGAAAAGTTTTGATTTCAGACTTATCTCCTTACTAATACTGAAATAATCCTTTTTTTCAGGTAAACTTATGTAATACAGTAATCAGTGGAAGCCTTGCTGGTCTGAGTAGTTCCAATAAGATGCATATGTACTGCTATTTTCACCATCTTGGTTAGATAATAACTTATGGAGTCTACACTGTTTAACTGGATTGGTGATTATAAATCCAGTTACTATAGTATCATAGTTGGAGTTATAATCATGATTATTACAGGACAGGCCTACAGGTTTCATTTCATGTTGTCCATTATAACTTAATACTGTATTTTAGATGAAAGATTTATATGTATATATTCATAGATGCTAAATAAACAATGATATTGCTTGTTAATTCCATAGTTTTACATTTAGAAAACATCACTGTAGAAAAGGAAAGATATGAACATATTAATACTTGATTTTTCCCCCCTAATTTTGACTTTCCAACATATGACTTTTTCTAAATATATTTATTGGTGCATTATAATTTTACATAATAGTGATACAGATTGTTACATATTTATACTTGTACATGATATAAAATATAATTTGGTCAATATCATTCCCCGGTATTTTCTCTTGTCTTCTTTCCCCTGCTTTATTTCCTCTGTTGTACTAGTCTGTTTTCATGAGACAGCATCCCTCTTCTTTTCTGAATTTTAATATATATTTTGATTAAATTTTACTACATTTTCCTTCTGTAATTATGTTCTGTATCTCAGTAAGTGTTAATCTGATCTATATTGTTTATTGTGGATTCATTTGGAAAGAAGTACAGAGGATCATAAGGTTAATTTAAAATAGAAGTTGAATATAAAGATTTTTGAATGTTTGCTGGAAGCAGGATAAAATTAAGTCAGATTCACCTAGTATTAATTTTCCTTTTGTTTTCCTAAATTTTGAAATATTTACAGAATTTTGAATATCTATTGTAAGAGTCTAGGTGTTTCTTATTATTTGGTACTTTTATAATCTTAAGTCCAAATTTATTCCTCCCACCCCAGTTGTTTTTGAAGCTTATGTTATCAGGAGCCCAAGGTACAAAGAATAATTTTGACCTTGTCATAATAGATAATGGTCTTTCATTTCTTTTCATGCCATGGTGTCCCAATGGGACCTGAATCTTCCATATCCCTTTTGTCCTCTGATTTTCCACTATTTTTATTTTAGTCAAACACCCAATAGTGGAAAAAGGCAACAGGCACATGTGCAGATTTTCTTTGCTTATTCTTTAAGAAAAAGTGCTTCCATATAGAGCAGATTAACATAGAATTTAGGATAAATGCTGCAATGATTTCACTACATACCTTACCCTAAAAATGTATTTTTATCCATGTATTCATTTATTTCCACTTTTACCTAATATTTTAGTTAAGATTAACTAGGTAGAATGAAATATAGTTGATTGTAAGTCATTGTGACTATTTTCAAGGCTGGTGTTGAGAAACCAAGCAAGCTATGTCCCATAAAAACATTGATCAAGATTATCAATTCTTCTGGCCATTCATTGCAATTTGGAGTGATGTCAGAAAAAAATGCATAAAGCTGGGGACATTGAAACCCAAACAGAATGTAGATTGAACATAGGATATGTGATAGTTATATAAGTTTACATTTTCCCCAGATTTTTATTACAACATAATTTGTGTCCTTTGTGATGTCTGAAGATATTTTAAAAATGTGAAATTATTTTTTGAAATTGTGGAAGAGTATATTTTTGACTTATTATAAGTAGTCAATGTTTTATCAAATGAAATAAAAGTGAAGAAATAAGGACCACCCTTTAAAATATGGGAGATTTCATTTTCTTACTGCCATTTGTCTCTTTTGAATTGGTACTGGCTTGTCCTCAGATAAGATGAAAATCACACCCTTGTCCTCATACACTTTGATTACTGAATCTTAGTGCTCAATGAATGAATTGTTCTCACTACAAAACTCAAGGCCTGGGGCAGTTAAGTTTCCTTGGTCTTTAGCCTAAGGTAATCTGACCCTTGCTAGAAGTACTTCCCATCTACACACATAAAAGGGCCCTGTCTTTAACCATTACAATGGCTTTCTACTTTGCTTTAAGAAAAGTTTTGTAAATCAAGAAAGCTTTTGTAATGTGTTCCTTTAATGTCTGCTTGCTTCTTTCTCTTCTTTATATTTCAGAGTTTAATCAGGAATTCTAACATTTCACAAGTTGGAGAGAAATAAAATATTTGACTAATATAAACTGGAACTAAACAATGTAAGACAAAATACATCTAAAAATACCAGTCTGTTGTTTATCTACAAGAAGGTTGGAATTTGTGACTATGTACAACGAAGAGATTTATGTTTGAAGTTACTGTCTTTCTAGTAAGATGGTGCAATGGAAATCTTTAAATACATGTTTCATTTTGCTTTTACAAATTATTTTGTTGCTATAGGTTATTAATATTTTGGATTAATTCATATTGGCCTCAGATTTCAGAGACTGAAAAATAAGCTAAATGACTGCACGTAAAAGGGACTTTGGGTTTGGCTTTTCCGTTTTTGGCAGAGTTGGGGATTGAACTCAGAACCTCACACTTGATAGGCAAGCACTTTATCACTGAGTTCTATTATCCCTGACCCTGGGTTTGGTTTTTAGCTCCGCTCTCACTGAAATAGAATTCAACATCTAATGGAACATAAATCACATACTATTGGTTACATATTGGGCTAGTCAAATACATTAATCATTTGATAATGATGCACATTTTATCAATTTATTCCATTGAAAAATGCACATGTATTTAAAGCATTCCTAATTGTTGGTTAAATAGTTAATAAAAGAATTTATAAAATTTTAAATACACATTTTATTTTCCCAATAAAAACATTTTGTTAGTTTATAAACAATTCTAAATTTTATTCTTTAAAGTGTACACAATGTTCTTTGTGTTAAACATTGATGTTTTCTCTTTTTTTTAGCAAATTGTGTATTTAAGATTATGTGATCATTTAAAAATAGCATTTTTAAAGGACAACATGTTTTTATTTCTTTTGTAAATAAATTTATTGTTTTAGTTTACTATATAAACTAATTTATTGTGTAGCCTGAAATTTACTATGCTTTAAATAAACACTATTTTCTATTTGCATTTGGATGCTTCACTGTTTAGCTGAAACTGATGATATTACAAATATTATAGCTTGTGCAAGGTTTTGAGAAAAAGGAAGGAGGCTTAATAAAACAGAGACTTAGAGTGTGCTTAAACACCCTGTCTTTCTTGCTAATCTCCTGTTTACAATGATCCATTACGAATATTTAATGGTAGGCAGTGTGCAGCCCAGAATTAAAGAACATATGGGTACAGTTATCCTGGCTAAAATGGCCAACGTGCCTTGTATTGTATATGGAAGATAACAGGACAGGTGGTAATCCGTCTTCACAGAGTGGAGACAGCTGGTATTTTCTGTAAACTGAAGCAGTCTTTTTCAATGTAGTCTCACCTCGCAGCTGATATGTTTTTGCTTATTAGTATAATTTAAAACATACATTGACGTTAAAAAAAACCATTTTAGTTTTCTGTCTTGTTCAAGAAGCATCTCATGGCACAAGTATAAAGGAAGAAAAAAAACCCACACATATATGTATATATTTTAGTTTTAAGTTGAAAGCACTCAGCTTCAATTTAATTGTTTTTTAACTGTAAAGATGACCCTTTGATTCTTCTTTAAAATATTTTTCTTTTGAACTTGGCAAGATTCAGTATTCTCCAAAATTATGATGTTCTTAGGGACAATTTTTAGTTCTCACCATCAAGATATATTCGTTATATTCATTTTTCAAAACAATGTCTCATCTTTTAAATTATTTTTCATTTCATATACCAAAGAAAGACTCAGAAAAATATTGGAATCCAAGTAGCAGAACGTCTAAGTATCTAATTAAAATGTGATGTTTAACAGTTTGCTTGCTTTATGTTAATGCTACAATGAAGGAATAAAATGTGTTGGATTCTAGGTATATTGTAGTTCCATATAGTTCACAGCCATTTCAGATTCCAATTATTTCCTTTGAAAACCGTAAAATTTTGACAGGACCTTCAATTGCAATGGCCATATCAGTTGATTTAGTCTATCTCATAATTCCCCAAAGACAAGTTCAGGTTAAAGGTCAGGGTACTGGTGCATGACACTCTCACTCATTTTAGTAAGATCAGGATCAGCAGTTTCCAACAGCACACTGGGCGTTACTTCCATTTCTCCTGTCTGTGTATTCCACAGACAATATCACTGATACAGTCCATATCTGAACAAGAGGTTAAGTGGGGTTGCACAAAGTAGCTGCAAGAACTAGGTTAGCGAGTTTGAGATATTCATGAATTCTTGTATATGAAGAAGTGAATGTTCTAACTCTTAATTAAACACTCAATTTCAGTTAAAAATAAATTTCATGGCTCGAGCTCTCATACGTCAATTTGATAAATAATTATATATGTAACTATGTTGCAAAAGTAGACTTAAAAATTATAGATGTCAATTCAACAATTAAATTTGCCTTGGATTGGATTCAGGACCTTCTCAAAATATGGCTTTAGTGATCTCTTACTGCTTTTCATTTCTTTCATGGGTGTGGGATTCCATCTTGTATAATCATAAACTTTGTCTTTTTCTTCTAGTTATTGGAATAGTGGCCATTTTTTAGTGCAGGGGCAAGCTGAATGATCTTTTGACCTAAATTTCTTTTCAGGGTATAATTACCTTTAGATCCTGTTAGTCTAGAACAGCTATTCTCAAACTTTAGTGTGTTTCAGAATCACCTGGATGATTTGTTAAAACCTGAATTGCTGGGTGGCACTCCCAGATGTCTGATTTAGCAGGGTTAGGGTGTGGCCTGAGAATATGTGTTTCTAACAATTTCCAGGTTTAGCTGATACAGCGGGTTCAGAGATCATACGCTGAGACTCCATACTCTCTATAAAATACTCTTTAACTTCGTTTTTAGGTTATTTCAGTTAGATAACACCTTTCAAAACAATATTCTCCTTCCAATGCAAGAAGGAATGTACCCAGAGCAGTACTTAGAATATTTGCTGTAGTATGAGTGACTCATCTTAAAAGCATTTCTCAGGTGCTTTGGGAGGAGCATTTATAGAAACCACTGGATTTCCTTCTACTTGTCATTTTCTCTCTTCTTCCCATTTTTCTCTGTCCTAATCCTTTTCCTCTACACTGGAGTTTTCTTCAAGACACTCCTAATATTTGATTCCAATCAACTGTCTTACAAATTATCTGATGACATTTCATATTATTATTTATCCTTTATAGGGATTGAATCAGTTTTGGCATCATCAGTGGGTTTGGAAAAAGAAAAACATTCCCATGCTTCCTTGTGCTTCCCCATGAGGTGCATTGAGTGAGTCTAGGCATGATTTGAAGATTTTTTTTTTTTAATGGAGGAATAAAAAGCTACAGAAACTTAAACACAAAATTGCTTAACATTTGCATATGTCAAGCATGTGAAAGGTCAATATGAGGCACCTTTAAAGTGTATGAAATTAAATTTAACAAGTACTTTATATTATAGGACCACATAGGATCCTTAATAAACCTAACACACTATTGATTGCTTTATATATTAAAGACCATTTATTTTGAGATGCAAATTTACTATCCCTCATTTTGTCTCTCATTCAAAATAAAATTTACTGGTAGTTTAAGAAACAAACTTTGTTCTCTACATTTTTCTCTTGGAATTGCCCTTGATACATCATTGATATAATCAACATCAAATAAATACCTTTAGTCCAAAGAAAAAGGAAGGGGCTGAGATTTGGCTCAGGGATAGAGCCCTTGCCTAACATGCTGGAAGCCCTAGGTTAGATCCCCAGCACTGGATGTGGGGTGGGGTAGGGGGAGAAATGAGAAGAGCAACTTACTGGTTTTCCCCTTTATGATTTATTTATTAGTAGACCAGAATATGCACAACCATGAAGAAATTATTTTGCTGCTAGGAAATCAAATTGTAATCAGGAGGTTTCTTGGTGAGCATGTGATCAGTGAGAAGATTTATGTTATCCTTTTTTTAATCTTTTTTAAATTTTTACAGACTGCATTTTGATTCATTGTACACAAATGGGATACAACTTTTCATTTCTATAATTGTATACAACATAGATTCACACCATTTGTGTAATCATACATGTACATAGGGTAATGATGGCTCAAGGGTAATGATGGCTCAGTTCACTATCTTTCCTTCCCCATCCCCTCCCACCCCATTTCCCTCTATACAAAATTCCTCAATTATTCTTTTGCCCCCGCCCCTGCCTCCCCCTTCATTGTGTATCATCATCCACTTATCAGAGAAAACATTTGGCTTTTGGTTTTTTGGGATTGACTTATTTCACTTAGCATGATATTCTCCAGCATATTGCCTATTTTTTGAGAGTGGAGCTTTATGTTATTCTTAAAACACTTCCTTGGGTTTAATATATCTACCTTTCACCCCAGAGGAATTAACCTTTGTGTTTGCAAAATCTCAGGCAAGATTGTCATCCTTTTAACAGCAGAGAACACATGGACTACATTTTCCTTTTTGGACCAAGTATATAGATGTTTCTAAACAACAAGAGTGTTATAGCTTAGTAATCCTGTGAACATGAAAATAATTTTGTCTATATGATATTTTCATTGACTTTCTAAATAATTCTAAAGTTATTGTGGAGTGCCATTTTCTGTTTTGTGTATTGTGTATTTCTAAATTCTGTGGGGCGAACTGGTGAGTGACCTTCACAGGGCATTAGTGAGCACTAAATAGAAATAAATACTCATGCTAAACCCTATTTTCCTATCCTGAGATGCAGAGATCCTTAAATCACAGATAGTAAAAAAAAGCACAAATCATATTTATAGCATATTTGTATGTTATAACTGCATACGAATAATCATATTTTCTTTCTCTTTTATCACCTATATACCTGTACTTAAAATCATTCTTGTAATTAAAAGAAATCTTGGTGTTGTTTTAAGCTTAATGTTCATATTTTTGGGGGCTGGGGTTGTGGCTCAGTGGTAGAGTGCTTGCCTAGTACACGGGGGGCACTGGGTTTGAGCTACAGCACCACATAAAGATAATAAGTAAAGATATTGTGTCCATCTACAACTAAAAAACATTTTAAAAAATATTCATGTTGTTGACTTATTTAACATTTTCAGTATAGTTTTCAAATTGACTTTTTTTAAAACTATGGAATACATTTTAAGTTTTCATTGTGTCTATATTGAAAGGCTGTCTTAAAAAAGTCTATAAAAAAGATTTTAGCTAGCTCTGGAGTGCAGTTTATTCTAATGTTCCATTTAGGCCATGTATGCTTTTCATCTGTGGAGTAAAAACTATGCCTATCATTGGCAAAATATGTACTTCTCAATGCTGGGAGCAGCTTGGTATAGTGGAAAGCTAAGGTGAACTAATAGTGTAAGAGATGCAGTGGTGTCTGTCTTCCAAAAGGGAGTCATTCTCACAGCATGTGATTCTAATGAGCTCAGAAAGTGGTAGAGGAAAAAGAGCCACAATTAGTGCCACATACAATGATTTTTCTTCTTATAACTAGCTTTTAATATATTCATTTTAAATATATTCAGACATATTGGTAATCTCCAGTATCTGAGTCACCACTTAGAAACCCTGTGTTTTGCAAAATGGCATATTTACCACAGTCTCTGAAAGACATTGATGTTTAGTAATTCCTTAGTTTTGGAACTATGCCTTCTGGTCATCACTATAGTAGGAAATAGCTAGTTTTCTTGATGGTAGGTTATGTTTGTAAAAATCAGATTTATGTTATAACTACATACAAATAATCAAATAAGGACACATTCTGAATTTGGCAATGGTCACTGCATGGTGTAATAATCAAGAGTAGTGAGACAGGAATGATTTTTTTTACTATTAATTCAGTTAAGAGTATCCTTTTTCACTGATACATTCTTTTGTTCATGAAAGTCAGCTAAGATTAGTAACGTCATCAAATTTTAAAGAACTACGTAGCATTATTTTTCAATATTTCAGTTTTTATTCACTACTATTTTCAGATTTTTTCTTTCATTTTATTCCTATTAAATAATACTTTGGGTATTATGAACCTTCATCTTATTAAAGTAAAAAATGCTTAGAAAAAGTTTTATTCCTTTAACTGAAGAGACTCGTCTGATTTTTTTCAAAAGAGCTCTTAGTATTAGGACTTAGATTTCTATTTCTCCATATTTTCTTTGTTTTTTTCTTTTTTTTTTCCTGATAATCTACATGTTATGAAATAAAAGTATTCTTCTGGGACTTGATGTAATTTTCTACTGACCATGAATTTTTAGCTCTGAAACTGGTCATGAATGTATTCCAGATATGAAGGAGAAAAATTGGACAGTGACATGAATTATATCAGTTATGGTTCCCAAGTACAATTTTTTCCTTCCTTTTTTTTTTTTTTTTTTAAATTGTGTAAGACTTGCCATTCCTTGTTGTCAATGTATTCAGGACTAACATATAGTATAATTTGTGTTCTTTGTTCATAGCAAATGTGTCCAGCAAATGGGGGAAAAACATGAAGCCTACAGTCCAACTGATTCTACACTCCCTTAACTAAATTTGCTGGATTGTGTCTCACAGAGGGGCCCCATTTCAAATTTGTACCATGCTAGTATGAAGTAGCTAAACTCTTGAATCCTCCTGTAAGAGTGTGTATAATTTTTACATCTTCTCTTTTCACTATGCTAGACTGATTCATTCATGTTCATTTCAGAGATTTCTTTTTTCAGGGATGATTCCCAGAGTATAGTCCAGAAATCCTTTCAAGAAGGGACCACAGGGGATTAAAAAAAAAAAAAAAAAAGGAGGGCCTACAAAGTCAAAATCGTGCATGGATAAAAGACTTTCAAAGTTCAATAGAGATCAATGGAATTTAATAAAACAAAACATTCAGTTATGTGGTTTCAGATTACATATTATCAATAAACTTTAAGAAATTACCATGTCAATTGTTGGTGTATGAAAGGAGAATATTCAGATTATCCAAAAAGGCCATTAAAATCTGGTTCTTTTCCCAACCAGATGTCTTTGTGAGGCTGAATGCTCTTCATATATTTTAATTAAGCAGCATATCACAACACATTGAATGTAAAAGTAGGTAGATGAATCAAGCTATCTACTCATTTAACCAGACATTTACAAAAATCTGCAAAACTCTAAGGCAATGCCATTCTTTTAACTAGATTTATGTTCTTGGAAAATGTCATTTATGATAGGGTTATTTTTATTTTAAAGTAAATTAGAAATCTTTAAAATTTTTCTATTTTAGTCTCTTAACATGTTAAATATTAATAGATAAAATTACCATAAATAAAGTAATTTTGGGCTTCTAATTTTTGGGGGATATAAAGGTTCTTGACAGCTGCTTTAAGATGTCAGAATGTCTAACGTCCCTTTGTTAGAAAGAATAGCAGTGTTCCAAACATTGATCTGAACATACACATATACATTTGGGCCAGAAGAGTCACTTGTCTTAAGAAAAAGGAATCCTTTTTTTCAAGGATCACTTCAATTTTCACATTTGATTCATCATGAGCCAGCCTACAGGTGCAGATGTGTTGACTCAACTGGGCAAACATGGAGAGAAGCTATACCGTAAAGGCCAAGGCAGTGGCTGTCAGGATGGTTTTAATTAACAGTAAGGCACCATTGGTCCTATTTTGTGTGCACTTCAAAATGTTAGTTGTCCATTGAGATGGCTCACAGATGAGGCACTACTTGAGCCTCGTTGAAATGCAGCTGTGACATACGCTTTTTAGAGAAGACGGGAGAGGAGTTGGGGCAAATGATTCTGGGTGAATTAGGAGCTGTTTTATGAGAGATGTTGGACAGCTGGCTTGTTCATAATGAATGTCAGAGAAAACCTAAAATGGCAGGGAGGATCTTAGAAGTCTGTTATAAGAATGTTCTTGTTAGTTACAGGTCTGTGTGTGTGTGTGTGTGTGTGTGTGTGTGTGTGTGTCTATGTATATGGGACAAGCAAAAACAAAACAAAACACAAATCAAAAAGTAGCCACATTTATAATTCTTAGACTTTGATTAGAATTGCATTGAACTATATGCTGGAATAGTTCTACCATCATACCTAGCCTTGACAGACATGCTGTTAGCTGTAATAGTCAATCTATTACTGTGGCTAGAACACTGGCTTTGAAGTCAGTCTGACATACTTGGATCCAGATCCTGCCTCCATCATTTATTGATTGTTCGTTGGCAATTCACATTACTGCACTGAGATTTGGTTTCAACTTCAAATAATGAGTAGTACTACTCTTAAAATTTTATTGTGAATAGTAAAACTCATTTGATTATGAATAGTACATTGCTCATAGTGAGCGTTTGATTATTATATGTGAATTTGTGTATATATATGTATTTTTTTCAGGTATGCTTATTTATCAATTTCTTTTGTCTTTGGTGTCTGTAGGAGAGTTTTAATATTGAGATCTCTCTCCCTCCCCCTTTCCTTCTCTCTCTGTCTGTATCTGTCTCTCTAGAGTTTAAATGTCCTGTGCAGTTTTGCCTTAGATCCCAAAACTGTGTTGTAAAGGCAGAAACTAAATGGTCCACATCATGGCTACCTAGTCATTTTCAGACAGGATAATTACATTCTCTTAGGGCTCCTTATGAAAAAGTACTGAAGCTAGTTCAATTCATAATTAATGATAAATATATAATCTCAGAACTTAATATTTTCAGTCTAACGAGAAACTCTTGTTTTCCCTGCAGCATCCTTATACTCTAATTACTTTTCAATATGGCAGAAGCAACTTGGGGATTATGTAGAAATAGGACCCTAAGTGAACGTGATTTTATAATTTGTATCATGGTACATGATCCATCAATTGAAACAAATGGGATGGTACTTATTTAAAGTACATGAAACACAGATACTAGTATAATAGGGGATCATTTCATTGGTTTAATGATTGAGAGAAGGAATTATGGAGTAAAGAAAGTTAATCACATTTACATAAAATAGCCATGGTTCTCTTAATTCTTGTGGTCCATTATTTTCCTGACTACTGATATGAGGAAAACAGCAAGATATAGGGCTTCAGTTCTTTTGGATGATTGTTTTCATTTTTCATTTTTCCCCAACATTTACTATGAGCATGGCGTTCTGAGCTATGTTGGGAGTTTATTTATGCAGCCCCAGTTTCTAGTGGATATAAATATTGTTTGGGTAGAGGATGAGATATTCATGATTTGGTACATTGTTTTTCTATAGTTAAAAGTTTGCCATGGATAGAATACTAATTGCCAAAAGAAAGAATTGAAATTTGGTCTCAGTATCTAACTGTCAGAGACTAGGTGTTAGGAATAATTACAATGGATTAATACCATAGTACATAAAAGTTTGTCAAGTAGATAACAAGTTCTATTTAATATTGCTGTTTAATTAATACAGTCAGTTCTTATGGATTTCTAGTAAGGGAACTTAAGCCTACTGAACTGATTTATTTTCTTTGGTATGAGATATACAGATGTGCATATAAACACTAATAATAGTCATAAAATGAATATATTCATGTTACCTAACATTTATTGAGTCTACTTTCAGGTGCTGTTATAAGTGCTTCATATGGAACCACTTTGCTATTTCATGTTCTGAGATAAGGAAAAGCATTGTTTACATATTGTAGATCAGGAAAGTACATCAGGATTATTAGTTAATTTTTCCAATGCTGCTTGACTAGTAAATAGCAGAGCCTGAACTTAAACCAAGGTAGTATGACTTGTTCTCTTCTACTCAATCCATTTACTATGTGGTCTCTCTAAAATAATTAAGCATGTAAAAATCTTGCAAGACATATTTCTAAATTACTTTTTTTATTGCCTCAGCGCTCTTTTAGAGTAAATCTAAATTGGCTCATTTTATACTTTTTTTGAGAAATGGAGATGAAAACAATTGTGGTGTCAGATTTTTCTCTTCTCGCATGCTTTCATGTGAGACATCTCTTTGAAGTTAAGCTGGAAGGCAGGTGCTGGGTATGGGTGCGTTGCAGGATGAAACTTCCACAAGCAAAATAGACTAAATATGGTGAAAGTATTTAATTGTGTGGTAGCCAGCACTTTTTGCTGGCCAAGTTGAAAACCCATAATATTTATGGTATATGATGTATGGGGCATTTGAAGTTGTAAAAGTGAATCCAAAGGAATGAACTCTTTGAGGATTATGTTAATAAAAGTGGCAAACATTAATTATATCATTTATAATTTTTACTTACACATTTGCCTATATTTGAAGATAGTCATATTTAGGTGTACCCCCATTAAATTGTGGCTGCCTGTTCCTATGAGTGTGTTTCTCAAAAACCTGTATGTACAAACAAGCAATTTTTCAAAATCTTTTTCTAACTGACCAAAATGACATCTTTCTGTAATTAGGAAAAAAAGAAAATTAGCTTAAGGAAAAATGAAATTCTGTGACTTAGAATTTTAGGACAATACCTAGAAGATATTACATTTTAAATACATGTGTAATACTTTCCTTCAAGAGAAATGTTCTGTTAACATTTCCCCTTCAAATCCAAAGTGAAAATTTTGTTTTATATATATATCTAAATAAAAATGTACAATTTGACCATACTTAGAGTTATTCTTTGCACACTGAAGCCAACAGAGGAATAGGGAGGATAAATTATCACCTAATCTTTCTAAGTCACAAAGGAATTTATTTTTCTCCCAGGGGATAGTAATATGGATAAGAGAATTGTTAAAATGAATCTGAAAATTATTCTCTGATTTAAAATAAGATTTGCATATTAAATTACACCTCTGCTTTAATACCTATTAAAAATGTAATCATCAATTTTATTTCATTTATATATTTAGGGTTTCTTATGAAATTCTCATTAATTATTTCCTAAAATAATTAAAAGCCTAGAAAATATTTTACTCCTATAATAGTTTTGATGCCAAAATATTAACTGGTCATGACTCTGTGAAACTCAGTAATCATCTGAGTTCCCTTGCATTTGGGCAAGGGAATTGCCTTGGTATTTATACAGGACTTCAGACATTGAGATGGACCTTGAGTCCAGTATAAGAAAATAAAATGTGATTTCCTGGAAAGAAACAAAAACTTTAAAATAAATGTAACTTCCTAGAAAGAGAATTTTATTTGAATACAAAATGCAATTTCCTGGAAAGAACTATAAAGGACACTGAGAACTCATCAAACCAATCTTTCCCCTCCCCCTTCAGTACTAAATGACAGAAAGAAAACAATGGAAAAAATGGCCACTATAATGGAAAGATGGGCAATCAAAAAAGTTATTAGTGGAGACATTTGATGGGGTCTAATCTACCTATGGAATACTGTATTCTGTCAAGAAAAAAAGAGCTAATGCATCTTCTAAATATCCAAAGACAGAAGCCAATTTATGCCTGTCAGGCCTCACTTTTCACAGATTTAAATCACTCCTGTTAGGGAGTGACACATTGCTCCCATTGTAGTCAAATTTCCCTCTTGATTTTAGTCAAAAATATATTTAAAAGCTTTCTGACAATTTAAAAGAGCATTTTAAAATAAATGGCATTATTTTAAAAATCCCCACTGGATATCAGAAGTTATCTATAATTAGTAGTAAGTTTTAATATTTTACATTGCTTCTCTTTTATATTTACTATATCTTACAGCAAAATTTCTTCAAGGTATATTACCATCCATTATTGAATCTTTATTTCTTTCTAAATGTTGAAGAGTTATATAAAACTTTTGCTGTCTCCAATCTAAATGAACTTTACCATTTTGTTGGCTGAATGGAAATCCCCAATGATCTTTCATTGGTTAATTAACTTCCTAATATTTGCAGGTGTGGCCTCGCTGTGTTCTTGATTTTCATGACATAATGAAATTGTGGGCTGGAACACATGAATGTGATATTTCCCCTACCCATTATATTTCTTATGCAAGCAATATATCCTACTTACTTCAGGTCAGCATGACATTGTGTGCAAAATTGCATGCTGCATTGGGCCAGATGAGACATTGCCATACATTGCTCATGTGGATGCAAATTGCCACTTATCTGAAAAAGATTCTTGCAATAAATGAACAAGCAATTTCTCTCTCTGTAGTGAGGCTGTTAGTGTCTCGATGGATGGATAATGAGAAAGAGACAGATGAGATGAATAAAGGTGTTATGTTTCATTGTCTTTTTTGGGGGGAACTTTTGTCAAATGAATGGTATAAAAATTATTTTTTCCAAATTTCTATTCTTTCTGTTCAAGAACTTGACACTGATTTTAGATATAAAATATTTATTTTATGTTGAGCATTGGTGAGCATATTCAGTAACTCAAGTAATATTTTTTTCTTGTTTTAAAGTACTATTAGAAACCAATTTGGAAACATTATCATGGTCAAAAATCAAAGCTGAACATCTGCATGCATTTAAGCATGTGCCTGTATAACCTCATTTTTCTAAAGAAGGAATGTAGGAAAAGATAAAGGGAATGGAATGTTTGTCATCCTTGAAACTGCTGTTTTCTATGCTAAATCTAGGACTCAGAAATGTTTAATAAGATTTAATTTTAAAACACCAATGTATATATTAATATAAATATTAGTACGACAGGAAGAAATTTCATTAAGAATATCATGCAAGATCTTTCATCAGCTATACAGTTTCAGAACCTTAAACATTTATATTCTTAAGCCTACTAAAGTATTGTGAAATGTTCAACATACTTTTATGATACATGAATCTATATTTTGAGAATTAAGTATTTAGCAATGATTTTCTATTATATATACATGTATATACACATTGAAGAATAAAATAAATATAAAATAATTCTGAATTTATTAAAATTTCACTGGTAAGTCAAATTAAATAATAACTTAACAACTGCTTTTTAATATGTTGGTATCGATTCTGTTGTAGAAAAGTGCAATTATGTGTAACTAAACTTTCTGTTTTCTTGTGGTTGATCCTTGAATTACTGTGTCTTCTGGTTTCAGTGTTTTTCCTGGGGCATAGATCATATTTCTTAATGTCAAAACCCAGAAATAGTAGCTTCACACATCCATCGTCCCAAAGGCTTTTCTGTTCAGTATCCAGAGAGCAACTTCTGTGTTCAGACTAGGTTCATAGACAAGAAGTCCTATAGCATATATGCAGTGCTGGTTGTAAGCAATTTCATTTCATAATAAAACTTACAAATGTCTGTATTTATCTCATTTCTAAATACCTGCTGCTAAACTATCACGGTGACAGATTTTTTTTGTTTTTGTTTTGGCACTCAACCACTGAGCCATGTCCCCAGCCCTTTTTTTATTTTTTGTTTTAAGACAGGTCTCTGTAAGTTGCTTTGAGCCTCACTCAGTTTCTGAGGTTGGCTTTAAATTTGCAATATTCCTGCCTCAGTCTCCAAAGTCATTAGATTATAAGTTTTTGCCACCATGCCCCATTCCTAGTGACAATTCTTAGAGGTTGCCTTTATATTATAGTATGTGAGCTTTTTTTTACATGATGTTATTTTTAGGTGAATGATCACTGTTTGTAGTAAATAAATAGCCAAACAAGGAGAGAGATGGTGATTAAAAATCTGTAAATATAGGCTATAATTCTTTTACCATCTAACTCAAAGTACATTGTCTAGTACTAGCTTTTAAACCTAAAATTATTGTTTATTTTAAAATTTTTTTGGTGCCAGAGATTGAACCCAGGACATCCTGCATGCTAAGTATGTGCTCTACCATGGAGTTACACCCTCTTATTTATTTTTGAAATATTTCTTCCCTGTGGTTGCTTTGTAGCAATAAAACACACACACACACACACACACACACACACACACACACACACACATATGTGTAGTCATTTTAAAAGTTATGTTCAAAGAGTAAACATTTTCACTTTTCAAGTTCCTAGATGTTATCTAGTACAAAGACAAGAATATATAACATAAAACTAAAGTGAACTCTGTAAAGTGAACTCCTGGCATAATCATGAATCCTCTATGGCATACTGAATTTCATAGGAATAACTATATAACTATTGAAATACTTACCACTTAATAACAATTGTTTCTGCAAATTGCCTAATCAGATTATTAAAATTTTCTTCTTTTGAAATGAAAGATACCCGCAACTTTAATGATCACCAGGTACGCAAAGTCATACAGCATGACATTTTTATAGGAGCTGAGTTTTTCACTTTCAGATGTTCTCACCTATTTAAGTTGTCCCTCACTCTGTGCTTTCTTTTGAAAATAAAAAAATGTGCTATGTTTATTCCATGATCAGTATAGATTAAATATACTTATTTTATAATTGAGTTAGCCAAGGACTTCAGAATTTGGCAAACACTGGGGTGCTAATCCTGTCACAGAACAATGTTAATAAATAAAAATTGTAAGTGAGAAAAATGCACCAATGCATTGATCATCGGTGATGCCTGGACTTGGGGGTGTGTTACCCTCATGGTTCTTCTGAACTTCCTAGTCTCTGGCTTTGCTAACATCCAGATCATTTATACTCCAGCCTTTGTTTTTCTCCTTTCTGTTTACAAAGTAATTGAAAATAGACATGATATGTATAAGAAGATAGAAGATAACTACAGGGATGTATATATTACATATGCATGTATATTTAAATTTAGAAACCAAGTATAAAATAAGTACTTTTTTGTATTTTTGTTTGCTAAATATAACATGTCACATATAAGCTTTACTCTGTGCTTCATAATTTGTATTTTAATGAACATTTGACAAATGCAAGCAGATATTCCAATACCTCTTAATTATGTTTCCAGTAGCACTTAGGCATGAGAATCTATCAGTACCATATTACTTTGTAGAGTTTATGGCCATAATGTTTTTGTTTTCCTTGTTTGGTATGTGGAATTATGAGTTCACAATTTGATTGAAGAGGAATAATGTAAATATTGATTTTTTGACAGCTTTATTTAAAAACATGTTAACTCTAAATGAATATTATATTGCACTATGATAAATACAAAAATAATACAATGGTCATCCTTTAAAAATGTGTACTCGACAATTCAGGCTGCTTTCAAAATAACAAGTGCAACTCACAAGGTTTGTCTCAATGGTATCTCATTGATTTAAGCTTTTAATCACACAGTTCTTTAAGTTCTATAGTCAGCTGATGAACATATCACTAAATGACAACTATGCTAAGTACTTGGGAATATAGAGAGATACGTGGGGGATTTTCCAAAACTTGACTTCTGAACATGCTGGGAAATTGCTTTTGATATGTTTATTGTTCCCAGACTTGTCTGCACATTGGAACCACCTGGCCAGGGCGGGCTTCTAAAAATACAGATGCTTGCGTACTTTCCCCAGAGTCTGCGAATTAATTAGGTTGAGGTGTGGCCTGGTCTTTGAAATTTTTAAAAGGGCCCAGGTGATTCTATTGCTCAGCCAAGTTGTGGAATCACTAGTCTAGACCATCAAGGCAACAGAAAAGGGAAGATGAGACTAGGGATCACTTTCACAAGTCCCAATTCTTTCCTTACAGAAAAATCTAAGGTACTTGGTAACACCTAACATGTATGGGGTGTGTGGGATCATTTACACAAGCGTGTGCATAACAGACACCTGATAGGAGTAAATCATACAGCATTGTTGCTGCTTCTCACGTTTGCTATTCTAGCACCATCCAGTTGTTAACTAAGAACTCTTTGTGTAGGCAGATGTGCATGATCGGGAATAGTGATGTACTACTAATTAAAGCCATAGTAGTACTTCTCTTTTGTCCCTCTCCATTATTTTTCCTGTTTGAACCCAGGATGAACAAATATAAGAAATTAGCTAGGAAAGCATATTTTCAAAGCCCTGAGACAACTATTACATCTCTCAATATTTTAACATTCAAACACAAGATTACATTTATTGGGCACTTATGTAATCAACCATATCATTTAATGCTATCTTCTCTGTTTTATAGCAGAGGAAACTAAGGGGGAAAAAAAGAGATTGTAATCCTCTTTAGGTATATTGTCTTATTTTAAATCGTATTAAAATTCCTGGTACAACACCATACCTATTTGAATAATTTTCCCTGATTTAATAGGGGGAAGGAACTGCTTGAGTATTATGAATCTTGACAGCCCAGAACATAATTGGGCAAAAGCAGCTGTTTCTTATAGTCTTAACTCTCTGAAGGTTTTGATGTCTTGAGTAGTTAAAGATATGTGAATAGTGATGAATAATTACTTTTATTTAACCAGATTAATTAAACAGCCATTCTTGCAACCTTTGAGATTTTGAGGATTGCTCCTCATCTATGACAGAAGTATGACAAAAGTATGATTCTTAACTTTTTTTAGGAGAGTCCCAGTTCAGGAAAATTCACTCCAGATGCCAAATAGGTCATCTGAAACACCATCAAATGTTGCATCCGTATTTTTGTTTTAAAAGATGCTATCCTTATTTCTATAAATGGCTTTTGGGTCAAAGGAACTTATGTGGAGAGTTAAAAAACAAGCACAACATGACCACTGTTTCCTGTTCAAATGAAATTTTCCTTGATCAGCTTTTGTGATGATAATGGTGGACCCTGCTAAAGCACAAATGATTTTTCTCCCAAGGAAAATGTTGCCTTTTCACTCATATGCTGATGTTTGTGGCTGTCCATTTGAACAGGGGTATTCATTTAGTGCAATGGAATGATTTTTAATTTCACTGTATATTTTATGTCGAACTTTATAATTTGGGTCACCTCACAAGGCAGTGGACAGATTTTCATCCATTGAGCATGTGTTCCATAGCAATGATTCAATTTAAAATCTTAAACCATTATGAAAAACAATGAAGACTTAAAACTGATCACACCTCCCCCTCTCAGTTGGATTTTATATTTCTTATCTTCCATTTCTTTGTCTTAACACCTCTTTCCTTTGTAAATATAAAATAATCAGCATTTCCCAGATTTTGCTAATCAAAATGCTGCATTTGGTCTTTTAGGGACAGCATGGATGTTTAACCGTAGCTGTCAGTTGCAGTATTTTCTCAGTAGGATGAAGGGAGCTGACTTGTGTCTGCATTAGCAGCACCCTTCACACCCCACACCATACCTTCCCTTCCCCCTCAGTAGCAGCTTCCAAACTACCAACTTGTTTTGTGTCAAAAACATGTTGGGCTGCGTAATAAATCACTGATGAACAACCAACTCTCTATTTCAGAGATGCAGCCTCTGAACGTTGATTAATGTGATTCTTCAAGAGTGGAACAATGCCCTGTGCATATGCACAAGAAAAGCTCATCCACTGCAATAGATGGCTTTGTTCCATGTGCGCCGGCTTCTCTGGTTCTCTTGCTGGGTTTAGCAGGAACCTCAGCTAATTGATTAACAGAATCTTTAGGCTGCCTGAGGTGGGCCTAAAACAGGGATGTAATCAGAGGTCTTGAAAGACTCCATTCTTGTCTTTAGGGATTCCTGCAGGCACACAGGACAGCTTCAATAGGCACAACAGCAAGAATTCTTATTTTGGGAAGTTTTGGTGGACTTCGATGATAATTTGTTTCTGTTGTATTATTTCTTTTTTTTCTTTCATCCAACTGGTTGTTCTTCTAGCTGAAGGTATTTGTGAGATGCGGGGGTGGGAGGGAAGCTAGATTCATCCTTCCTCTTTATTAATGTTATCATTCTTTTTATGAGATGTCCTGGGAAACCCATTTCCTATTTAAAGTTGTTCATAAATATGAGTATCCATGATGGTTACACATAAAGATGATTGAAAAATGTACCTCAGTTTATTTAATATCTGATTACCCCTTAATAATTTGTTATAAAAGCAAACAAATAGTATGTAAGCACTGAAGAGTATCTAGTATTGTTTAATTTATAATATAAATCAATTTTAAGAATTTACTTAAAATTTAAAAATTAACTAGAAGAGTATGAATAATAGTGATAAAATGATACATTAATTGCTACTTTTACTTATTTTTCATAGTTTTGAATTTTTTGATTGTCACATATTTAAAAAAATTACACCTATTTTTTTAAACTGGAAAATAAAAACAAAATGGAGTAACATGATATTTTCATACATGTGCACATTGTGAAGTATTTGAATCAGATTAGTCATATCTATCTCCT
Organism: Sciurus vulgaris; assembly: GCF_902686455.1. NCBI lineage: Eukaryota > Metazoa > Chordata > Mammalia > Rodentia > Sciuridae > Sciurus > Sciurus vulgaris. The sequence continues at coordinate 32,510,279 of NC_136470.1, read as the reverse complement.
CATTTATAATTTCTTTATGGTAAAAACTTTCAAAATCTTTTCGAAATGTACATTATTTTTGTCTGTAGTAACCTTTGTATACAAATGGGTGATGTGTTGACTGAGGAAAGTTTTGATGTAAAGAGCTTTTTAGTCTGTTTTCTCCACAGTTACACCCATTCTTCTTTTAATTTGACCTTTGGATTTTTTTTTCAATATTTTTTTTAGTTGTCAGTGGTCCTTTATTTTATTTATATGTGGTGCTGAGAATCGAACCCAGTGCACATTAGGCATGCTAGGCAAGCGCTCTACCACTGAACTACAACCTCAGCCCCAAGGAGACATTTTTTATATGTTTGTCTCTATATATTTTTATATATAACTTTTATATATTTTTTTTATATTGTAAACAAATGGGATACATGTTGTTTCTGTTTGTACATGGAGTAACAGCATACCATTTGCGTAATCATACATTTACATAGGGCAATGATGTTTGATTCATTCTGTTATTTTTTTCTCCCCCCCACCCCTCCCACCCCTCTTTTCCCTCTATACAGTCCCTCCTTCCTCCATTCTTGCCCCCCTCCCACCCCTCATTATGTGTCATCATCCGCTTATCAGTGAGATCATTCGCCTTTTGGATTTTTGAGATTGGCTTATCTCACTTAGCATGATGTTCTCTAATTTCATCCATTTGCCTGCAAATGCCATAATTTTATTATTCTTTATACCTGAGTAATATTCCAGGGGCTGCAAATTAGTGCAGCCACTCTGGAAAGCAGTGTGGAGATTCCTTAGAAAACTTGGAATGGACCCACCATTTGACCCAGCTATCCCACTCCTTGGCCTCTACCCAAAGGACTTAAAATCAGCACACTACAGAGATACAGCCACATCAATGTTCATAGCTGCTCAATTCACAATAGCCAGACTGTGGAACCAACCTAGATGACCTTTGGATTTTATAATTGAAATAAACTCTAAGTTTTTGGTCAAAAAAACTTGGAACTCAACAAGTGTTGAAAAGACAAAACATTCCTGGCAAAACTTTATCTCTGGGTGTACTAGAAGTATCTTGAATCTGTTCTTCCCATTTTATGAATAGGAAGGCCAAGAAAGCCAGTATATCAAAGTTCAGAATCGTTAAGTAGTGAGGACAGGAGTAGCAGCCTTCCATGAACTTGAATTAATCCTTTCTAGGCTTCACTCTTCAAAAAACAGAATTTTCTAGTAACAAATCCTAGAGGAAAATCTGTCATAAAAATTTCATTTTTATACCCCAGAAGAGAATCTGCTTCTGTGAAATAGGAAGAAATGATAATTTTTCATTTATAAAGGGGGAGTTTTTCCCCCCCCAAAATGTAATACAAGTACATTGTTTCAACACTGAAAACATTTTGTCATTAAAATATATGGTGGTTAATTCGTACTCTGCTGAACAAATTATTTAGTTACTATTTATAAACAAAGTATAGGGTTGAAATTAATAGCCTACACATGAGATCTAGCAGTGATTCTGTGAGAAATTCATTTAGAATTTTAACACAAAAATTGTCAACGAAACAGACCTCCCTGTGAGCTGTGCTTACAACAATATGATGTCTTTTCTCAGGAGTGGGAGGGGGAAGGGAGGGGTCTTTTCTGCCAGAAGTGGGTTCCCTTGCATGAAATCAAAGGGACTAAGGTGAGGAAAAGAACAAGGAACAATGGTGATTACTTGACAAGGTAGAAGACTTGGGGGTGAGGTGGAGGGTTGGAAAGGGTGGAGTGAAATGGAGAAAGGGATTTGTATGGCAAGGTAGTTGATTTTATGTAAGTGATGTGTGCAAAATCAAGGATGTAAAAACTAGGAATGGCATGCATTATCTAAATGGTTCATCTAGGCATAAAAATTAAGAGATCTAAACTGTTCGTAATCATGAAATAAGCACATTCTGACTCATCCACAGAATATTGCAGGCATTTAATTCAACTGGTTTTAAGGTGAGACTCTTTATTTGGAATCCAAATGGTAGTGGAGGTGGTGAAGATGATGATGACGATGATATTAAACATTTCTTGAATAATTACTATTAATACTCCCTGGGCTGAACTTTCTATAGATTTATATAGAGTCCTCCAATTCCTCCACACATCACCGTACAACATATTATCATTTCCATTTTATAGGAAGCTTGAAGAGATTATCTAATTTTTCCAAGTTGATGATCTGGTCAATGTCAGGGCCAATCTTTTCATTCTGCATCTGTTTTTCATGCTCCAATCATTACTCATCCTGCCAGGCTTAAACACAGCAGGACTACACACACCTAAATAACCAAACTTACATTTTTTTTTTTTAAGTCCAAGCACGTTCTGTGTCACATCTAGTTAGATATGTCAATCTCCATAAATATAAGTTATGACCCAGTTTTTTTTCCTTTCTCAAATGAAAACTCGTTTTTGAAAACTTTTTTTTTCTTAATTTCATTTACTCATTTAATTTATTCACTAGTATTTATTGAACTCCTCTGTGTCAGGCATTCTGCTACTTGTCACGTGGATAGTATGATGAAATGTCAGTGTGCCCTTATATTGTATTTATGTATTTCAAGTTATTAGAAGGACTCAGAAATCAGTATATTATTGATTTTAATGATGGACACTAACCAATTATTTATTTATTTATATATCTTTTGGCCTATGAGAGATCCATGTCTACAACAGATCTTTCCTGAGGTGACTAAATCTTTGAATTTACCATTGGTTCAATGAAACAGTTATTTATAGGGAGGCATCCCTACCCCTATCTATATTTAAAGTTGGGGATTTGCTATTTTACTGATTTGCATTCTAAAATTTCCATTTTCACAGAATTTGAATTTATAACGAGTACATTCCATCAAAAATCAAAATAAACTTATTTCAAACATTAACATCTTTATTAGTTGTCGTATTTATTTTTTCAGGTTGGTATTGTACAGTGAGCTGCTGAAGTAATAGCTCTTCCTATAAACCTAATAATCTACTTTCCATTACTCTGAGATTTCAAGTATATTGTCTGGTATGTCACTGTTTTTACTCTCATGTGCCAAGGACGCAATAAGTCAGTTTAGAGGTGGTCTTAATGTTATGCAACAAAATTCGGTAGAAGTGCAGTGGTCATGTATTTTAGGAAACTCTTCTCTCATGTCTTTATCTTTCTTGTGGCTCAGCAATATTGTTAGTTTCACAGTACATGGGTCCATTTTAAACCTACATGTAATCTAACTTCCACAATGAAATTTTGGAAACTATAGTAAGGATCCTTTGTTACCTCTGAACAGGAGGTTCTTGGAAAGAATTGAAAGCTTCTTTATCATTTAAGCTTAGACAAGTGGATATTCTGTCTAAATTAAAATGATAATTATTAGTGTTTGTTGTGACTTTATTTTCTCTTATGTTGGTGTGTGCACTCAAATTTAAGTTTCCTGACACTCTTCACTCACTTCAAAAAAACTTACCTTTAGGATTATAAAAAGTTCATGGAAATATTCCATACTGCTACCTCATATAAATATCATTTTAAACTAGAATGAAGAAAGAACACCCCAATAACTAATTATACTTGGGCCAATCTAAAAGGAGTGTTGGATACTATTTTCACAAAATTATTTTCCCACTGTGTTCGATATCTGATAATTTAGATTAAAAGTCCTTTTTTTACAATGTTGAAAAATAATAATAGTTTTAAATTATGGAAAACTGCTCAAGGCTTAAGAACTCTTTTCCTTTAGTTTTAAAGATACTGAAAGGAAAGCACTGTTCTAGGACCAGAGAGGATCTTTTCAATGTGCTTGTCAACACAAAAGCTAAGTAACGCAGAAATATTTTAATTACTTTAATGCTGATTATAATTCATAAAGGAATACCCAATTTCCTATGAATTGATGTTTCAAACTAGTTGATACTTCCCATTAATTATTTGATAATTAGTGTTTGATAAGTTGCACAAATTAAAAGTTAATTTTGAGATGAATATCAAGGTCTAAAGTAGGTGATCATAACTTTTCACTGCGATCAAATATATATATATATATAGTCATTTGTATACATCTACATGTCCAATACAGTGAATGTTGATGAATGTACACATCCATGTACTACCATGCCGATCAAGATACAGAGCATGCCCATCATTCTGAAAGTTTCCCCATTTCTTTATCCAGTGAATTCCTGTAACCAGAGGGAACCACTGTTGAGATATCTATCACAGTAGATTAGTCTTGCCTGTTCCTTAACTCCATGTAAGTGGAATTATTCAGCATGCATATTTTGGTGTGACTTCATTCACTAAACATGTTTGTGAAAATCATCCATTAGCTTACACATCAGTAGTTGATTCTTTTTTTATTTCCAAGTGGAATTCTTTTGGGTGAATATATGGCAATTTGTTTATCCATTCCTCTCTTAATGGATGCTTGGCTTGTTTCCAATTTGGTCTGTTATCAATATGCTGCTAAAACATTGTTGTACAAGTATTTTGGGGGCATAGGTTTTCATTTCTTTTGAATAAATCCTTTGGTGTGGAATTGCTGGTTTGCATTTTAAAGTGTACCTTTAACTTTATAAAAGTCAGCCAGTTTTTGAAAGTGATTGTTACCATTTTATTCTCCCAGCAGAAGTGTAAGAGTGCTGCCCTGTGTGCATCTCTGATGTGTCCCATCTTCTTATTTTCAGCATTGATGTGGTTTGAATGTTTGTCTCCTCCAAAACTCATTCTGAAATTTAATTGTCATTTTGAAAGTATTGAGAGTTGGGGATTTTGGAAGTGATTAGGCCATGAGGGCTTCATTTTCATGGGTTGGTTTAATGCTTTAACAAAAAGGCTTTTGGGAATGGGCATAGCTCAGTCCCCCCGTCCCCTGCCCATATCCCTCTCTCCTTTGTCCTTCTACCTTTTGTCGTATGAAAAGGATGTAAGAAGGCCCTTGTTAGACATTTGCCCTTCATCTTAGACTTCCTAGTCTCCAGAGCCATGAGTCAGCAAATCTCTGTTCATTAAAAATTATATAGTCTGTAGTGATCTGTTATAGCAGCACAAAACTGACTAAGCCATACTCATGGACACAAGAGGTTTCTGTGACTTAATTTGTGTTTGCCTGATACCTCATGATGTCAAACTTTTTAAAAGGTACTTTTGATCATTCATATATCTTTTGTTAATTGTCCTGATGGAAAAACACTTGGGTTAGGGATATAGCTCAGCTGGTAGAGTACTTGCCTCCCATGCACAAGGCCCTGACTTCAATCCCCAGCACCACAAAAAAAAAAAAGGAAAAATACTTTTTCTTATAATTTGTAATGATATGAATTATAAACCCCATACTATATAATGTTATATATATTCCTTTAAAAATTAGTTTTTACAAATAAATTAGAAGATTAAAAAACACCTTTAATTTATCCATATTATCTACCATTTCTAGTGCTTTTCATTTCTATATGTAATTCAAAATTTATATCTGATATTATTTGTTCTTCAGCTTAAAGCAGTTCATTTTGCATTTATTGTGTTGCTTAGAGTAAATTCAATTTTTATTTATGTAAGTATAGCCTTATTAAGCTTTCATGTTAAAGGTATACATTCTGTGGATTTGGAATTCTGTGGGAGATTTTTTCTTTGTTTATTTTGTTTTAGTCCTTCAGCATGTAACAATCTATTGCCTCCTGGATTTTTATTGATTCTGAAGAGAAATTAGGTATAATTTATTTCTCCCCTTTTCTCTGGTGTCTTTCAAGGCTTTCTATTTTAATTTTGGTTTTCAGGGATTTTGACTGTTTTCTCTATTTACTATGCCATATAGTTCATTAAGTTTCCTGGGGTTTTAAGTTCATATTTTTTCCTACTTTAGGGCAAGTTTGTCATTATTTCATGGAATACTTTTTTTTTTTTTTTTTTTTAGTCTATTTTCACTTACTTCCTCTTTTGGGATTCTTACTGCATGCATGTTTAGACCATTTCAGTGCTGTCTTACTTGTCCATGAAGCTCTGCTCATTAGACTTCTTTTTTTTTTTTTCACTCTTTTCTTCAGTTCAGATAATTTCAAAAGATCAGTTTTCAGGTTTTCCAATCCTTTTGCTACCTTCAGTTTGCTGTTAAACTCTCATATAATGAGTTGGATTTCATTTCAAATTCTTATCTTTTCACTTCTAGATTTTGTTTTTCATTTTCTTTTATAATCACTACTTGTCTACTGAATACCCCCATCTGTTCAATCATTATTACCATTTTTTCTATGAAGTCATTATAGTTGTTTTCTTTAGCTGTTGAAGTAGGGCTATTTTAGGATCTGTTTTATATACTTCTTTTTTCCTCATCAGGATATTTCTATCCAATATTTACATATCTGAAAATTTTGATTGTATATAATGAACATTTTTGGATTTGGCTTTGGAGAGATTCTTCATTCTGTTCTCTTTTCCTTGAATAGTATTAACTTTTTCCCTAGCAATTACATTCTGATGAGCTTAGTTAAGATGTGGCCATATTCATTTGGCATAACTTCAATTCCATTTTCTCCATGTTGGTTCTCAGCTCTTTTGACTTTTCAACTGTTGCTTCCTATTGCAAATCTCTGGAGTTTCCACTCCATAAATGTAGTTCATGGGACATTCAAGAACTTGATGGAGGGAGGAGGAGACTATATGCAGACTATAGAGCTTTCTCATATGTGATACTCTCATTTTGGAAATTTTCCTCCTTTAATTTTTTTAGCCACTGGATTTCTACTCTATTTTCTTAGATCTCAGACTAATATAATATTGACTTTCTCCTCAAGTTCTACAACTGAGCTTCAATGCATCGTTTCTGCATAGTGTATGTTATAGTTGGCTGTGAGGTGTTCCCCACAAGCTTCTGTATTAATGCAAGTGTTGAAATAATTAGATTATGTACCCCATAACCTAATCATTGGGATAATCCATTTGATAGATGAATAATTTGAATCTATTATTAACTGGTGACTATAGGCTGGGGAAGTGTGGCTGGAGGAAGTGAGTCACAGGGGACATTCCTTGGGGATTATATATATTGATTATATGTCTTCTTGTGCTTTCTGATTCTTGGTTGACATTGAACTTGAACAGCTTTCCTCTACTACATTCTTCCAATGTGATGTTCTGCCTCACCTCAAGCCCACAGCATCAGAACTGGTTGACCATTGATTGCATCTCTGAAACTGTGACACCAAAATAGTTTTCATCCTCTAAGTTGATCTTGTTGGATATTTTAATCACAATGATAAAAAGCTGACCCACACAGCCTGGGATTGCTTTCAGTGCTGAAGCTGTTTCAGTGTGCATCTCTCCAGGACAGTTCCTTTCTCTCAAGTTTGCATCTTTGTTTTTGCTTCAAAGCATTGTGCATTATATTTTGTCCAGAATATGTAGTTTTTAACTGTGAGTATGTTAGTCTAATTTATCGACTCAGCCTTTACTGAAACTCGACCTATAATCACATGTCTTTGACTCATTCCTTATCATTATCTCAACCTGTTCCTGCCTTGCTTTCCCCTAATATTCTTATAAGATTTTGTTTCTCAGGGCCAGAAATATTCTATATAAAAATAAATGGGAAAAAAATCTGTTGAGTAAGCTGGGGTTGTAGCTCAGGGGTGGAGTACTTGCCTTGCACATGTGAGGCACCGAATTTGATCCTTAGTACCACATAAAAATAAATAAGTAAAATAAAGGTATTGTCCACCTATAACTAAAAAAAAAAAAAAAAAAAAAAAAGTAAAATAACACATTGAATGAAACCACTTAGATTGCACAGAAAAAACCTTCTATTTAATGTAAATGTTATCAACATAATAAAGTATTAATTAAAGATAAAAGTAAAAATAGAAAGTCAATAGTATGTCTCAGTGGATTTCAAAATATCTTGCTGCTGTTCCCTAATTTACCATTTTTAGCACTGGAAGTTTACCTTAGTCAGTGTGGGATGCTATGAAAAATTGTCATAGACTGGGTGGCTTAAACAACAAATATTTATTTCTAGTGGTTATAAAGCCTGGGAGTCCAAGATCACATTACTGGCTGTGCCTTCACATGACCTTTAGGTACCAGCATGGTACCATATGAATTTTAGAGACACACAATGTTTAGTACTCAACAGAATTCTTTATTTACAAAAAACACATAGTTTGATTAAAAAAAAATTCTGGTTCCTTGTTATACATGAGTGGGCAAAACTGTATTCTAGTGGGAAGAGATGTATATAATGACAATAAGTAAAATACATGACATATTAGATGGTGATGAGTTCTGTGGAGGTAAACTCAAAAAAGAATTAAGAGTGGTCTAGGGAGGGTGTAAAGAGGTTTCAGTTTTTGAAATAGTGCTGGGAAACCTCACTGAGTGGGTGACATTTGAGCAAAAATTGACAGTAGTAAGGGAGCCAGGAAGACAGAAGGAAGATCAAGGGAATGGTGCCTTAGTATCATCAACTTAAAAAGTTGTATTTTTATTAGATATCTTAGCTTCCTTCAATTTGGTTTCTTTTAAATTCTGCATTGTAATTGTTAATGTTTAAGCTGTGGGCATTTCTAAATATATCCTTTTTTACTTACTGACTTCCCTCGCTCTTTTCTTGGAGTTATTTTCTATGTTCCTTCAATCCAAACGCGGCCCGTGCTGTATGAACACTCAGTTCCTAGGCAGGAATCAAAGCCCCATATTGTCAAGCTGCCCAACTGGCACCCTACATAGCAGTCTCTGTTCCCGCCAAATTGCTGACTTCTAACATTTCTGCCCAACTAGGAAGAAACATCATGTGTGCATCCATCGCTGGAAAACTGTGTCTGCCCTAATGAAAATCAGGTTTGTGTGTGTGCCCTTGTGCACATATGCGCTTTATTCCTAGTTATGGCTCTCCAAAGAAGTAAAGTTGGTGGATTTAGTTTAATTCTAGGGTTCTGTACACAGTAAACTTGGGAATGTAATTTAATTTGGAAAGAAGGAATGCTTGTAGCCCCTAGCATTCCCCTAATACGCTTCTCTGGCATATGTGAAAAAATGTGCTATCTTGGCTCATCCTTTATTCTTTCTGAAATTTATGAAATATAAACAAGTGGGCACATTTCGAAAAAAAATGTTCCATGTAAGTACAGCATTAAGAAAGTAAAAACACTATTTTACCAATGTATACATATATTATTTTCATATTGAATTCACTTATGAGCACTTTGAAGAGTTTCTTAATAGTTTTACTCTTGAAAGTGCAGCATTGATCATGGTAAGTTCCTTTTCTTAGAAACCTGCTTTCTGTTATCTGCAGACATGGGTTCTGGTATTGTCTTTGAGAGCATATATCTTTGCACAGAGTGCATCATCTTGTCTAAAGGAACACTGTAGGACTGGGCTTTTCAGAGGGCCCATCGTTTACATTCTAGAATGACATACAGGAATCATCAAGGGCTGAACAGCCATTTTTTCAAATGACTCACAAGTCTTACATCAACCTTAGTGTAATAGCTAGCTATTTTATGGCCACTGAAGGGAATTTTTATAAGACTTGTGCAGTGTTTAGTATTTGGGGAGGTTGGTTCACCGTGACCTGAAACAAAGCCAGGGCTCCTTTCTCATCATGCAGTATGCCCCTGCAAAATTGATCTAAGCTCATATATCTCTTTGAAGTCAAGACAAGAAAGTAACCCAGAGGGCTTTATGAAATGTAAAGAACTACTGTTTCAAGGTGGAGAAAGGACTTCTATAATCCTGTTTGTTTGCTGACAATGTTCATTTGAAGGTTGAAATGACTGCTTAAATTTAACTCGATTGACATTCAAAAAATGGTTTGTGTGTGTATGTGTGTTTTGAGGAAGAAAAAGAATATTTGAAGTCTGACTTGTTTTAAGAATATTATCATTAGATACTTCGTCTGTTACTACCACAGGCTACCAGCTGCATCTTTGTTGTGGTATCCACTGTAATGCAAGTCCCCCACTCCCCACCAAGACCAGAGGAGATATTGAATACCCTCCACCTATACCGATTTCAATTTTATAAATCGATGACTTTCCAGTACCAAATTGTTGACATTGAAATTCATTTTACTTTAATCTCAGGAATGGAACACTGTGATTAATCAAATATAGGTTATCTACAGAAGCACTTTTTCAGTGATCATATCTGTTGATACTTTTAAGTGGTCAAAATTGCATTCTTGAAGGATGAATCAATACCAGGAAAGAATCCTCTAGCCCCAAGTTCCCTTAGATGTGAGAAAACATTTTCAGAAATGGAGTGTCTGACATTTAACTTGAAGTGACATGCATTTGTGCAGTGCAGTCTCCTCATGATCTTCCCACTCTTCAGAGAAGAGGACTGTAGTGAAAAATACTTTCTGAAAAGGATCCTTTTTGAGGGTGAATTTTGTGAAAACTTGGAAAGAGACTCAGTTTCACATCTGGCTATGAAGTGCAACACAGAAACCACAGCTGCAGAAGCAACAGTCAGCAATTTGGCTCAAAACTTCAGGGGAGATTTGAAGTTCCCAGGACTAGGAAGGGAAGTCTGAGCTGAGTTTTTTGAGATTTTCTGCAACCAGGTGAATATGCCTGACATCTCTGTTATTCCACATAACTGTGGGATAGCAGACCCAGCGAAGTTCTGCTGTCTTAGCATTCAGGGCCTTCACAATCTGTTTTAAACTTAACTGTCTGGCTTTCACTTTTGCTATTCGCCTTTTCTGTCCTGCACATTGAAATATGTGTACAGAATATTGCACAAATCCAAATGTGTATAGTTAAATAAATTATAACAAATCAAGCTGATTCATGCAATCACGAGGCAGAACAAAATATAGGATATGATCAGAAATGTAGAGTCTCCTTAGAGCTCTTCTTAATCATTGTCCTTTCTTCTTCAAAGCATCAGTATTCTGATTTCCAGCACCATATATTAGTAATATTCATGTTGATTTTTTTTTAACTTTTGTACAAGTAAAATCATATGATATGTGTTATTTTGGGTTTCCTATATTCCACATTACTATTTTGAGATTCACATATTTGGGTGTATAGTATTTTATCAAATGCATTGTTTTAAAAGTGATCTCCTTTAATTTGGTAACATAATTTGCAAGTATCACAGTACGATTATTAATGAATGGGACTAATTGAGTATGTTGGCAATATATGAAATTGAGTTAAAGAACCTTAAAGTACTAGCATTGTTCTTATATCATTTTTTTATTATTTCTCTTTTCTTTCCCTAAAAGATACATATGCTGAGTTCTACAATTCTAATTAGTATGGATTAACTACTTATTGTAGAAAATGTGTAACTGATTAAATATTTGAATAACTATTTGAGGTTGACATTTTAAAACTTAAAAGTCTTGTTTGTCAAACGTTGAGAAACATTTCACAAAAATATGACTTATTCATACTCAGGTGACATTATTCTCCAAGTGAATTCTGCATTAATATATAGCCAGACTAAGTTCAGATCCATTTTTCACCTATGGTAGATCTCTGATATTAAACATGTGGATAAATCTGTCCCTCATTTTGGTAATCTATAAAATGGGGTCATAATAGTATCTTCCCCCACAAAGTTCCCGGTGAAGATTAAATTAGTTAATACATGTAATACATTTATAATATTGCTGGCACATATATTTCTAAGTCAGATATTGTTAGGATTATTGCTTTATTAATTTAACTGTTTCATTATTTTCATTTTCATTAGATGGAAAATTCTCATGTTGGCAAATTGAATTTAGAGAGATTTCTTACTTTCAGAGAAACATTTGTGAGAATGCTCAGTTTTTCCTGATATAATTTGATTTTTATGAAGATTATCTCACAAGACATTGGGTAAATTAGATCAGGTAGAGTAATATAAGTGGAGGCCCCAAAGATACAGGCTTCCTACAAAGAAATGCTATGAGTTCAATGATAGGAAACACACTCTACACCACACTCCACACACAGTCCATTCCTTCTTTTTCCCACTGTAATTATCTCAATCCAGGTTCTTGTCATTTCTTATCCAGACAATTGCATTTTCTTAACAGATTTTATTGCTTCTAGTAACACTTCACAGAATTTCATCTTCCACTGCATTGCTTATATAACTAACTTCAAGGTGCAGATCTGTTACTGCCTTGTTGTGATGTTGCAGAGACTCTCTGTTATGGTTTGGATGTGAGGTGTCCTCCAAAAGCTTATGTGTGAGACAATGCAAAAAGATTCAGAGAAGAAATGATTGGGTTACAAGAGCCTTAACCCAATCAGTGAATTAATCACCTAATGGGATTTATTGAGTGGTAGCTGAAGGCAGGTGGGTGTGACTGGAGGAGGTGGGGCATTTGGGGTGTGGCTTTGGGGTATATATTTGTGTCTGGCAAGTGGGATCCCTCTCTCTCTCTGCTTTCTGATCATCATGTGAGATGCTTTCTTCCACCAAACTCTCTGCCAGTGTGTTCAGCCTCACCTCTAGCCCCGAGGGATGGAGCCTGCTTTCTATGGATTGAGACCACTGAAACTGTGAGCCCCTAAATAATAAACCTTTCCTCCTCTACAGTTGTTCTGGTCATGTCTTTCAGTAGTGAAAAAACTGACTAAAACATTTCCTTTCAGCCCTATAATAATATTCATATTCCTTAGATTGGCATCTCTGTGTTCATTAAAGCAATGTATTGAGTGGCTACAGTATACCACACAGAAAAAAATTCCTTCCTGAGCTACCCCTGCCTTCCTTTTATCTTCAACTTCCCTATCTTCACCACTTGCATTTTCAAACTACCCTGCACACTCTAGCCAGAGCCCAGCACTCCAGCAAGGACTGTGACTCTGCCCCTGGAGCATCAGCTCCCTGCCCTAGCTTTGCCGTGAAGCACAGGACCAACCACATCATTCACTGTGTTTCAGCCTCCTCATTCACAAAACATAAATGTCATTTATACTCTGTAGTCTCTCCCTCTTCTAAACGCTATGAATCTAAAAAGCTTCGGGTATTCCATGGAAGGAAAAGAGGGTTCTAAATGGGTGGTTGAGCACTTGGGTAAACCCACAAAAACCTGTAACACAGTTAAAATATACTGAATCATTACCAACATAGTACATTAGAATTGAAGTTCTTTTAATATCTCATGCCTGAAGACAAACAGGTGTAGCTGGGGCAGCAATTGTTGCTGTAATGGAGACCCAGAAGGCATGGAAAAATATCAGTGTATTTTATGGATATACTAAATTCCATGGTACCACCTTTGTACTTTTCTTTTTAAACATAAAGGACAAAATTAAAGCTTTGAACACCAGTGTGGAACTAAATGCACTAAACACAGTGTTTTGTTTCAGTTCTGCACCTGAGAGTGGAACAGCTGAGGACAAAGTTTGGGAAGAATGGAGGTGTTGCTGTATGGGGTAAAGGACTGACAAGTAGTTCCCCTAAGTCTTGGCCAAAAACGAGTGAATGACTTAAATAGAGAGATAGCAGAGATGGTAAAGGGGTACTTGAGGGGATAGTGGGTGTAAAAAGATGGAGGGAGAGGAATGGAGGATGGATAATTTGATGATTGAGTGGTAGAAATTGCAAAATGTGGAACGTGTGTACGTTCCCTGAGGTGACAGAAGATGCAAGAAGAGAAGGAGAAGAAGCATTTGGCAGATCTTTCAGCATGATGGCCGTATGCTCAAAATGTCAACTCAAAGCAGATTGTTGTATTTTGAAGGAGGAAAGGGTGTGAGCTGGAAGATAAGGGCAGAAACAGACGGGATGACAGTACACCATGGGGTTTTGGATGTGCAGGATGTTCACGTGGTCTCTGTAAAGCATATGAATCTGTAATCCAGCTTTGATGGCTTTAGTCAAAAAGTGCTTATCGCCATTTTTTAACTTTGCATGGACCCTTTTTCACAATTTCCCTACCCCTTTCACCTTCTTAGTTCAAGAAATTGTATCAGATTTAGTCCTTACAACTGAAATAAATTGGTCACTCATATAATACATACTTCTTCAAATGTAATCCTGTTTCTATAACATTTTTAAATGTGGGGAAAAAAACCCTCCTGAGTTCATAATATTTACGATTTCAGAACTTTTAAAAGCAAGAATAAGGAAAAATGTCCAACTTCCACTTTTTCACATACTGATACTTTTTAAACAGGTGGGTAAACAAGGCTCAAGTCCACATAAACATTGAACCTGAGACAAAAAAAGGTACTCCCAAATCCATGTGTTACTTATTACTATTCATGTAACCATAATTGAAGAATTAAAATCCATAACCTTTGTTTCTGTGTTTATTTCCATTTTATCTATTAAGATCATCCAGTTGGTCTGGGGTTGTAGCTCAATGGTAGAGTGCTTGCCTCACAAGTGGGAGGCACTAGATTTGGTTCTCAGCACTGCATATAAATAAATGAATAAAATAAAAGTCCATCAACAACTAAAAAAATTTTTTAAAAAAATCATCCTGTTCATTAACAGTATAATATTAAATCGGTAACCTTATTAAAAAATTGAACAACTACTCATTTTTTAATTGTTTTTATTTTTTTCTTTAATTATTTTTTACAGACTGCATTTTGATTCATTGTACACAAATGGGTACATCATTTTGTTTCTATGGTTGCACACGATGTAGATTCTTATTGGATGCCGATAAGCCAATTTAAAAGGAATTTCTAGTTAAAGAATTGGAAAGCATTTCTCTTTCCATCCTCGTCTCTCCCTTTCCTGTGTTTGCTGTACCAGGTCATGGCCTTGGTGCAATCATTAAGATAATCTGCCAGTTTTCATTCCTGGGGAGGAAAGATTCTTAACAGGAAGTTAAGGGAAGAGTATAGAAAGTATTTGGGAAATAGCTCATCATGTTTAAATTCAGCCAAACAAAGTACTGTATAAGATGTTGAGTAGCTAAAAATAATCATACTTTTCAAAATTAGACAATAAAACAAAAATGCCTTTAGTTGTTGCTGTTTGCAATTTTTTAGTGGCATTTTTATTATTTCCTTTCAGTCTTTTAGTGCCATATATAAATACCTCCATACATGAGACTAACCCTTTCACTGTAAATCCGAGGAGAACAAAGAGCTGTATGTTTGTTGTGAAAAGAGGAGTCTAGGAGGTGAATGTCCTAAGGGAAATCTGAACTAATATGGGCTCCCTAACATACATTCCCACCAACTTGGAGACACTGAATGAATTGGTGCGATCTCCAGCAGTCTTTTGTCCTTCCTACTGCTCAGAATCCTCTCATCAATATTTCTCCCCACTATTAGAGAAACAAATAAAACTCATCTCTGCTGGGATTAATTTGCTACAGCCTGAAGCAATGAGCCTCCACTGGCAACCACTCCTGAGCTGAATAAGCAGCATCCCAGCATCTGTTGACAATATGAAATTGTTGCAGGAGCCAATATTCATAAGAAAAGGCCTCCAGAACCCAAAGAGAAGACACTAGTCAATAACTAGCAGAGCCTGACCACTGAAAGAATAGCATGTAATTCCAGATTTTATAAGCTATATTTACATGAGGGCTTTTTTTCTCTTTGGATCAGAATGTGGAGAATCTGTGTAGATATAATTTTGCTTGAAGATCCTTAGTTATATTGCTGGTTTGGGCCGAAAATGCCTGGAGTTATTTCCAGCTGGACATGGATCTGTCTTATGAAACCGTGACATAAATAGCTGCTCTTTAGCAGATTGGTCATTCTATTATGGAGTGCTGTCATTGGCATAGAAATAAAAAAACAGAAAACAATTTGGGTCTCATGGTGTCATGGTGGTTGAAAGAACAGTGGCCTGATAGTGGTGCCATTAAATTGGCACTGTTGATATTACATGTAACTTATAAAGTTATAAGTTTCTTCCTGTATGTTTGTACCAATGTAGGTGATCCTAGTGACTGTTTTCCTTCAATTAGTGAGCCTGTGATTATTGCTACTATTATTTCCATGGTTTTATTTTATTTTTTAAAATTTTCCTTTTGCTATGTAGCGAGGACAAAAAAGATGCCTTTTAAATAAAGATTATGAGTTGGGTTTACCCATCACCCTCTTTTTCTAAGGTGAAACCTTTTTTAAATCTCTAAAGGGTATACTTGTTTCTGGGTATAGGATGCAATAAAACTTTACTGCTCTTGTTTTGTAGACATATTTAATTGTTGTTATCTTATAAAGCTATATGGGTTTCTATCTTCTGATGTTAACTGGTAGGACTAGTGGAATTGACATGATGTTAGATTTCATAATATAAAGTGATTTTGTTGTGATGATTTTACTTGGATTTAAGATAAGAAAAGCAGTCCTATTTAATAATAAATATGTTGACTTGACTTTTTTTATATGAATTCAATTATCAGTGGAATTTCTGTAACAGATATAAAGTTAACATGAATTTCATAGGTATTACAATGTCTGTTTTATGTGTTATACAGAGTGGTGTAAACCTTTTGTATCACTCTTAAATAATGATTAAAATCAATTTATTTTCTTTCAGAAAAATTGAGCTTTATCCTATGATTTTTTTTTTTTTTTATTGTGGCTACCAAGTCCCTATAGTACATCGCAGACTGTAAATAACAGTGTCCTATACAATGTTGTTTGAACTTATTAAAACCTGACTCATGTGATGCCAAGTTTATCCTTAGGCTTGTGCTGGGGCGGGCGTGCACATCAAGGAAAGAGAAGAGTCAATTCCCAGAGAGAGTGCAGACAGCTAACTTCTGTGGGGTTAGTTAACTCTAGTTGTCAGTGCTGAATCCAAAGGGATGTCTCTGACTACCTTTTTATTGTTCTTTTTTTTTTTCCCCTTTCCTGAAGTGGTCAAAGGGGCATGTGCTTGAACATGTGAGCCAGCAAGACGTCTGTGGTTCTAATCCCCTAATTAGACTATCATGCACAGATGGTATTTAGTTTTCTTTTTTAAATGAATGAAAGCATGTGGTAATGATGTTCATGAATTTTTATAAGATAAAAAAATGCTCCTTGAGTTTTGCTTTTATTTGCCTAACCTCCTGAATAGGTCAACCCATGGATGGAAAAATATTTGAAATTTAATATAAATAGATAATGCCATTTTACCAGCCAGCTTGTAGGAATGATGTATGTGTCAAACATGTACCAATACAGATCAAGGGTATGCCCTTTTAAAAGTGGACATATTTTTTGTGGGGAAATGAGCATTTCTTTTTCATATATCTTCTATCCTGCTGTAATATCATAAGATGTTATAAATATTTGCACCCAATTCTTTATTTAGATTATTTAGTGATTTTTATTAAGTCCCACATAATATAAAGAGGGAATTTGTTACACATGCTGCATAGTTGAGCTTAAAATGTTTTAGGTAGGACAGGAGCATAATGAATTAAGGGAAAGCCCTATAGGGGCTTTAGACTTCACATAGCCACAGTGCTTCTGATGCCTGACAGTGATCCGTTTTTCTCTCTGTGGAAAGGATGCTATCCACTGCAAAATATTCAACTACGAGACTTAAAATTTTTGGTTTTGGTAATTCAGGATTTTTAATTCATTTTTACCATCTTCTAAATATGTAGGAAAACAACTATTTTTACCTGAACTATAAAAGATAATATTCACCTTTTAATCAACAGAACCTAATATCAGTTTCCTATTGCAATATTTCTAGGTTTTGAAAATAAATAAATATGTGAGTAAATAGATAAGTAAAGCCTGTCTCCACTTATACTATTTAGCTTAACTATGATACTGTTAGTGTTTTGTCATTGAGAAAGTAATTCGTCCATTTTATTTTGAGGGGTTATTTTCTAAGTGGTTAGAAATAGAGGTGCCCATTATGCAATAGTTTAAAATCAAATGTTTCACAGCTTTTTGTATCATCCAAGGTCTATGGCATTTAGACACTGGAGCTTTGCAGAGGCTTGAGTTTGAGCTGAAAGATGTGTTTAGGAGTAAATTGTTTGGATTGTGACTAAGCCTGGATTACTAAGCATTAGAGTGTTGTTTGCTTCTTGGTGTTTGAGACAAGAACATTCCTAAAGTAATAACATTTTAAATTGAGTACGAACAATGGATCTTAAGCAAAAGAAATCTTTAGTGAGGTTGATGAGATGGTATGAGGCTATGCATAGGAAACATGTCATTATGTGAATTGAGAGTCAGTCAGAACCAGAAGCCATATATTCATCTTTTTAGTTTAGAGATCCTCATTGAAATGCATCTTCTATTTGAGCAGATGTAAATTTTCCAATGGGGTAAATTCAAACAGTATTTATATATTTGTATCCAAATCTTTCCTATTCATGTATCATGTTCTCACCCCCACAATTTATTGGAGGGTTCCTCCATTATGTACATTATTTTAATGGCTATATAATATTCCAATATATGAATAAAAAGCAGGTAATTTTTACCCTATATTCCAAGACACTTTTTAACTGTTTGCAGAGATAAATAGGATTAGTCTGAGAGATATTGAAATTAAGGATATATTTGGAAGAATACTAGGGTGCTTATATGACCTTAAACTATAAAGTTAAGCCCAAATTATTTTTATGGTATGCTGGAATCATTTCTTACAAGTTTTAATGAAAACTTAGATTTTTTTCTTTTTTAAATTTAGTGTAAGCCAATGTGCTATTTAATTATTTTTAGTTGAGTTAGATTTGTATATTGTTTTATTTGTTCATTATTTCATACCACTGAATTCTTTTAATGAATAACACATTGTTCATTAACTTCATATTGGTATTCTTTTCTTTTAAACCCAGGACCTTTTGCATGCTAGCTAGTCAAATGCTTTGCCACTAACCTATATCTTCAGCCCTCTTCTGTTGTCTTTATCAGATTCTTTCACATGGGAATTTTAGTTCTATGTCATTATTTCTTGTTCTCAGTAGACATATTGTTAAATCCCTTAAAAATTTCACAATAATTTCTTTGATTTTTTTCTTTTATGTATATTATATTTTTAAATGTAGATATAAGCATACACCAGATTATCAGTTTAGTATTATAAAATGCCAGTACCATCTGTTACTTTTGTGTTTACCATTTTCATTCATTCATACATTCATTGATTCAATAAATTGTATTCAGTGGTTTCTATGTGCTTGGTGCTATTGTTGGTCCTTGGGTCCAGCAGTGATAGAAATCTTTGTCCTGGTGGAGCTTATATACTATTGGATGTGCAAAGATTGGCATTGATACCATGTCACAGAATTAAGTAGACTTGGTATGTGGAGTTATACAGTCATGCCAAATGAATGCCAGTGATACTGTACATACAATGAATAAAATTTCTTCATAGGTAGATTAGAAAAAAGAGTGATGGAATTTTAACACTAAATCCTCTATTACAGAATCTTCATTGATCTGTTCCTGTATTTCCTTTGATCGAATATGTTTAATCTGAAAAAGCACAGCAAACACTATAATGTAATCAGGTATATTGGTATTCATAAAAATAAGGTGTAATTATGACCAAATGTCATAATTTCTTTACCATTGATTTCTACGAGTACAGTGGTCTTTGAATTAATCTATTTTATGTTTGGTTATACTCTTTAGGACTTTTATTTAATGATATAAAAATATGTCTTTCTTACTGAAAATTCTACCTATGCTATCTTACTTGGTAATGTTTTTCAAAATGTGATAATAATTTGAACTCACATATACCATCTTTCATTCTTAGAAATTAGCTTTTATTTTAATTGATTACTCAATTTTGAGTATCCTTTTCCTTTCTGTCCTGAAACTTTGTGTACTCTGGTAATTTTACTCTCCTTTTAAAAAAAAAAAAATTTAAGATGTTGATAGACCTCTTTTATTTATTTATTTATGTGTGGTGCTGAGTATTGAACCCAGTGCCTCACACATAGGCAAGCGCTCTACCACTGAGCCCAACCCCAACCCCATTTTACTCTTCATATTATGCTGACTTATTGTTCTTTTGGCATGTGGTGATTGACTTGAAGTAACAAAATCTGTCACTAAAGAAAAATAGGGTTTAAATTCTGAAGATTATATATGTGAAGCATTTATTAATAGCTCCACTTTTCCTCTAAGTTGTTAGTTCCTAACAGTTGACAGGTATGGGCTTGATGTTTTTCACTTCGATTGCTCTTTTAATCTCCATGTGGGACAGATTTTCATGATTCTCTCTGTAACGTTTTGTCTTCCTAAAACCAAATTGTCTGAAAGTTCTGATGTTTGCAGACTGCCAGAATACTTGGCCTGGATTCTGATAGTTTTTCAATTGGTAACATACCCTTCTCTTTAGCTGTTTTGGACGAATGGATGTTTTGAAAATACTTCCATAAACTATTCTGAATGCATGCATTTTGATTTTGAATTTTGTGTTCTAACTTTATATAAGTTGTTAATCAGTGAAACCAAATAACTTTAAGGTTTTTTTCCCCCCTATGTTACCTATTGCCTATGCCAATTATGTGGTGTCACAACTCCAGTAACTTTGTAGTTTACTTCTTTAATTAGCTTTTGTTTTCAAACTTAATAATTTTGTTTCAGACTTTTCCTTTTTTAAAAATATTTTTTAGTTGTCAGTGGATCTTTTATTTTATTTATATGTCGTGCTGAGGATTGAACCTAGGGCCTTGCACATGTCAGGCAAGTGCTCTACCACGGAGCTACAAATCCAGCCCACTGTTGCAGACTTTTTCTATGTCATTTTCTACTTCATTTTCTGGCTCTGTCAGTATAGAAAACCAGAGAGGTAGCATGACTTATTTTTATTTCGTGCACCTACACTGATTCCTCATAGTTACCTTTTCCTTTTCTAATCAGTTAGTTTCTGTTTATTTTCAAAATAAATTGCATCATGATATTCTGAAATTACTGAAAATATCATTTGATGACTCAGCTTATTTTGTTTCTTAAAACTTTAATAATTTTAATTTCCAAGTTTGATCATTCTTTTCCTCATGACTTTTCAGGAGATTGAGGATACTTTGGTTGAGCACTGTTGTGCATGTCTACCTACTTTAGACATTTTTAGATTCCCATTTTTCCATATCTATTGAAAATCTGTTATTAGAATAATTAATTTGTTCATTCTGAAAGTGAAAAAGATGGATGTTGAATTATGATGTAGAATCACTTCTTCAGATCTAAGGTAAATTTTGATAGACCAGAAGCATTTAGGTCGAGGTAATTTTGTTGAGGTAGAAATATTTGTCCCCAATTATTCCTATATTAATGATGACAATTCTTTTTCTTCTTATAATTTGTGCTGTGCTGGGGTTCAAACCCAGGGCCTCATGCACCAGGAAAGTGTTCTACCACTGAGTGACAGCACTATCCTTGGGGGGAAAAATTGCATCTATTTTATTGTATGAATTTTAGCTGAAATTTGACCTTGCATGTGATAAAATCACTTACAATGATTGAAGATAATAGTAAAATTAACACTGAAACTTTTACTTTAACATTATGAAAGTTTAAACTTCAAATTTTTTCGAATGAATATTTTCTGATCTTAATCATACAATTATTATAAAGCAAAAATAAACTAGAAGATACTAAATATGTGAAAGTCTACAACAGCATTTTGAAAAATTTCTTTTCCCTGATAGTCTTAGCTTTCATAGAATTAGTTGGTATATATATATATGCTATAATATGTATCATTATATATATGCTCTAATATATACCATTATAATGTTATTATGTTATGACACAAATTATGAAATGAAATTTTATGTAAATTGTCTTTTAAAATGTATTAAATACTTATGAATTGTGAGAGAAAATTATTTTAACTACCTAACCATCTTTCACATCACCATTTTATGTATATAAAATTATACCATATGTTAAGGAAAAAAGACACATGAAATTTAATGAGTAATGACCAACTAAACATTTATTTAGTGCCTACTGTGTGCTAGGTATTTGCTAAGAGTATTTATAATAGGTATCATTTTTCTTAATAGAGCTACAATTTTATACAGAGACTGAATGCACTTTAGTGCCTCATTTAATATTCTAACTCATATTTCCTTTAGAATTTTCCTTTGAAAATGCAAGATGAAAAAATCTGTAACTATTGCTAGTTTTTGAAGCCATGCATCATACAGTATCTTTCCTAAGTTTTCAAGGTTGTACGTGGTAAATGGAGCACATGGTACAGAGGCGAGCTAACTGCATTTGGGAATTCAAGCTATGGCACTCAGATAAGTTATTTCATTTCTAAAGGCTTAATTTCTTTATTGTAAAAGTGAAAAAGAAAAATGTTGTTAGTCGTCGTATTGATCTATATATTCAGTGAGACATTATCATTTTCCAAGCATAAGTGTGGCCATGGAAGACTCCTGAAAACCAACCAATGAACACACAAAAGATATGATTTACTAACACTTCCACTTACCTCTGAAAAGCATTTATGAACAATTCCCTAACTTCTCTCAGGAATATACATGATAATAACTTTAGATTTTTGAAGAAATATTCCTTTATCATAATTTTAAATTGGACTCCTTACATGACTCAAGTATCAGAAATAATCTATTTTGTAGAAACATTTTGCACATTGGTTTCCTATTTTTAATTTACTCGTGTCAAAAGAGGTTCCCTTGGTCCCAAGCATATGACAAGTAATAAAACACTTTTGTAGACTATCACTCTGGATAAAAAATTGAAATTCATGCCTTTGATGTTGTTTCAGCTAGGATTTCAATTCATGGACAGAAATCTGTGGAGAATCCAGAAGTAAGATCTAACAGTTTAGCCAGCTCATCTATTTTCTTTTCGAAGGAAGAGATAGGGTAAAATTGGATATCTCCAGAGGGAGATCTAAGTACAGTGGCACAATAAATCCCCTTTCCACTGACAGAGCTACCTGAGTTCCTTGGGAGAGATAGAGGGGGAAGGGAGGAAGAAGGGAGAGACTGGCTGATTTAGGGACTTAAACATAGCAATTTAATATAGAGAGGTGAGGCAAATTTTCAGTACGTCCCTTTAGACGGCTTGGGCCAGGAGAAAGAATTTCTAGTAATATAATAGGATGTTAGTGTTAATATTTATTCCACAAAGGAAAACGGGAAAGAACATCATCGGGTACGTCTTTATCAATACAGGCTTTTCCCTGCTTTTTAAGAAAAAAGTCTCTTTCTTCTTTCTCCTGAGGTGAAAAAATAAATGGATTTTTAATGTTGTTCTTCCTAATTTTAAAGTGATTTCTAAATTAAAATTTGTAAATCTTGTAAAGACACATTAAGATTCTGAAGTGAAAAGCAGTGTTTTGGAATTCCTAATATCCAGGCTATTGGATTAATTAAGATGTTGGAAGGCCAAATGTCTTGATTTGTTTGGGGAACTTACTGATAATGTGAGTGTTAACAACCTGGAAACTCGCCTGCTTTTAAATGCTTGGTACTCCCCTCCTCTACCCTCAAATGTATTTAATTTGGGGTTTCTAACTAAGCAAAATTTGTCCTTATATTGTTTGCTTAATGTAAGTTTGGGGTCTCAAGGCTAGTTTCTTTTCCTAACAACTAGTTAGGAAAAGAAAATAATCCTTCCCAACTGTCAAACATCAGACAGGAGGTCATAAACCTCATAACAATAAAAGAAATTTCTTTTGTCCCTTTCAGTCCTCTAGGATTCCAGAATAGATTCAGATTACAGCAGAGGAAGTTGAAACAAGAGCAGAGTTGGAGAGTCCAGACAAGATTTATCAAACCAGACATTGTACCTTCCCCCAAACTCAGCATAGTTGGGAGTCACTCCTTATCAAAGCACACAGGCGGTCTGGGAAGGTCCTCTGTGTTCCCCCAAGAGTGAGTCTTCTTACTATAATGTCAGTTAGGATTAGTGGGGGATGGGTGAAGAGAAGAGGCTGGTGCTCAGAACAAGGAGTCATAGCAAAGAGCATTTGCTAACAGTCGGAAATTTCCCCAGGCTGGAGTATGCAGTCACAAGTCTCAGAAAACAATGAGATGTTAGGCAGCTTATTGTTATGTCTTATAAAATAGTTGAAATAAATGTGGTCCAGAGAGAACTAAACCTAACCTTAAGTCTCATATTGTTGATAACATAGCAAGTGACAAAGGAAAGCTCTTGTGTCCAAAACTGGAAGATCATGAATTTAAAGTAAAGGGAGATGGTTTTCTTCTATTCACTTTCTGTTTTTAATACAGCTGAGCATCAGCAGCATGGTATTACCTTGAGAGACAAATTATCACACTCTCAGGTAGATTAATAGAGAAACTCTTAGGAAGGTCAGACTGAGATTTTTAAATCATCAATTGCTTAAAAATAAAAAAGCAAACAAAATTAAAAAAAAATAAATAAAAGCAAATAAACCTCCAAAACTTACAAATTCCTTTTTGCCATTAAATTTTATAAGACAAAGAATGCCTTTTTCTAATACTCAGCTCTGTGAAAGAACACTACATTCCCAAATTTAACTTGCTTTTCTTTCACACTTTGTAAAAACAAAATTAGAAAAACAAAGACTTACTAATGCAAAGGGGGAAAATAATGCAAAAGTAGAAACTTACATTTTTAGAATCAGATCCAAATATAACTTTGAAATATATGTAATTATATGTATGCATTCAATAGCTTTTTGAATGAGAAAAAATCATACTTTGTAGAAATCAAATATTCTCACATAAAATTTGAACTAAGATCCAAAATCTCCCTTAAAAAAAATGTTTAGTGAGAACTGAATAAAGTATAAGAAAAGACAAAAACCTAAACTATTGGAAAAGATGAAAACCCAAAACTCAGTGTTTTTTAAATTACATAATAGTGACTCACATGAAAAACACCTTTCTAGTCTTCAGTTCTCAGAAATCTGTGCTCATCTCTCAGGTTGCATAAGCGAACCAGGTTTTAATGCCCTTTTCACATGTTGGCCTTCACCTCCCTCCAAACATTCACATTCACGTGGATACCAGTTTCTTCACATGACTTTCTTTTCCTTTCAAAAGGTCTCTCTTTTGTGAATACAGGTTTAGAAAAAAAGAACACTTCCTTGAGTCACATAGTAAGTGAATTAGAGAACCGGGTCCTAAGGTTGGTAGATGCTCTTGCTTTTGACACTTCTCAGATTTATCTACCTAGTGGTTTTTCTTACCCACTGTATCTTTATAGTACTTGAAAAGCCTGCTCAACCAGAGAGGATGATCCCTGACTGATGATCCCTGACTGATGGCAACTGATATATCTTGCCATTGATAATAGGCTCACCATGCCTTCAAAGGCTTATCAAGGAAGTGTGCTCTGGTGCTATGGGATAACATTACTTCCTGTAAGGCAGTACCAGAGGAAGTTCCTCCAGTGACGTGTGAGAATGTGATGCTTAAACCTGAAGAGTCATCTTTTGATCATATGGGGAAACATGGAAAACACACTTACATTCTAAAACTAAAAACCATCCTGGGACCTTGAAGATACCATTGAACATCAGAATCAACTCTGATATAGGAAGCTCTGGAATTATTGCCCATGTATTTCATTTTAATATTCTGCCACTCATGGGCAAATGGATGGGGTTGGCTTCCTAGAAACAAGAGGTGAAAGTGGTACGTGAGGTGGCTACAGATGAAAAATCTGAACTAAACTGGGAATACAAGTTCAAGACAAAAATACCTCTCAAAATAAAATTACTCTTTGCTTTCAATTCATTACCCAAATTGTATATAAAATTTTATTTTCAGTTGCCATTGTCAACATGTTTTAGATAGTTATAGAAGTCAGTTGCTATAATTATATTATAGATAGTTATAGAAATAACTATCATAGATATTTATGGAAATCAGTTGCATTTTAATTTTTGAAGGATGATCTCATGTTGGTGAACCATATATTGAAGCTACTCCTCACTCCACTGTGTAGCTGCAGCATACAGGAAACACCCACTTTCTTGTCGAAAGCTTGGTATTGTGGATATGAAAGCAAATATAAATTGTTGAAATCTTTATTACAAAATATGTTGATTTAAGTGCAGATTCAATCCATAAAAGAGTACATATGGGCTTGATTACTAGGTTAAATAGAAGGATTAAAGAGGCAGATGAATTCCAATATGTTAACTTTAAAAATTTTGAGACTAACTTTGATGAAAAAAGTATTCTATCATTTGAATAGGATAAATAGTTAAACATTTCCACCTTAAAAATTATTTACGTTTCATTATTTTTACTTTTTAAGGCAGAAACAGCTTTATAACTTACTGTTTGATAGCCAAAATTCATTCTTGGATAGTATATTTTATGAATGCTTGCAAAATAAAATAAAGTTTGTAATGCATAGACAGGTTGTGCTTTTCTACCTATACTTCTTTAAGAAATAAAAAAGCTGCATAGTTGAAGTATTGCCTTTTGACATCTACATACCCATTGTTCTTTCTAAGCTTTTGTTTCCTAGCTCAGGCTGGGAATGGATAATTATATGTAATGGAAGACAGCTGTGATGTACCAAGTACATTTTTTTTCCCTTTTCATCTTGTGCTAGTGCATAATTCCCTTCCTGCTTCAGTGTTACATAAAGCTCAGTTTTTCTGTGTTTATTTATTTTGAACTTTTAGTGTAAGGATTTTAATAATCAAAATAAATTTTAGGTTTTTTTTTTTTTTTTTTTTTGCCGCCTTTGGATAGTACTTTAAATTATGGAATAAAGTGTAAAATTTCCATTTTGTTAAGGAAGATGGCAGTTGTTCTGTGCATCTAGGAAATGTCATTATTTAAAGAAAAGATAACAATATTAAACTGCACACCAAATTTACTCATTTCTATTTAAATATTACATTGGATAATACTGTCAACTTTGGGGCATTTGATTTCGGTTTTCCTTCTCCCTTTTATTTGTCTTTTTAAAAAAAATCTAACACAAATCTTCACATTTTGTTCTTGTTTTTGTTTTACTGTCTTTAATAGTTCCCAGATTTGCATTCATAATATTTATAGAATTTGGTAATAATCTTATTATTGAGTATGTTGCAGTGTTTACTGTATTCTTTTTAAATTCTGTGCTCTGGCCCTGCTGGTACATTACTGCAACTAGACTGTAGAATGATCACATCTTGGTGGCTCCACATGTTCCCATTCCTTGTGTTCTTAATTCTCTCCACATACCTTATATCAGCTGTAATTGGGTAATTAGCTAGAAATGCTGTTGCCTGAATAAGGGAGTAAGAAATGTCTCATTGAACAAAATAATCTTTCCTTTTACTCATGATTCATCTTTGATATGCTGCAACTGTATCAGCAGGGAAACTTTCCTCCCCATCGAGATTCTAACAAGCCTTCAAGACAAGAATAGACAGAGAGGTTCTGCTATTAGTCTCAATTCTAAGGCAAATTGGGTTATTCTGCTCCAGTCTTATTTTCTGCCTGCACAGTATGAGATCTTCGGAGAAGGTAGAAAAATCTGTGGAGAGTTTGATGAATAGCAAGATAAGGGTTCTATTGTTGGCCACTTGAAGAAAATTTGTAGCCATTTGGCTTTTAATATAAGCAAGAAGTCTTGGAAAATTTGAGGAGCCCATGGGTTAGTTGGTTTAAACTCCATTTTGATTCAGTGTTTAGATATCTGGAGCCAAATGCCCTTCAGTGAAGAAAATTTCTGTTTCTGGCTATCAGTTGCATCATGATTCCCAAGCAAATAGCTGAGTAAAAGAAAACATCCCTTAAAGACTCTACTGCATTCTTGTAATAAATCACAAAAACATTGGTATCAGCTTTCTTAGTCATTCTGCGAGACTATAGTTAAGAATATTTCCAGATGTGTCTTACTGAAGGGAAGGTAATTTTCTTTCACACACAAGAGATTCTTTCTTAACATGGAAGGAAAAAAAATATCAAACACTTTTTTTGTCCTCTGCAGGTGACAAAATTTCAATTTCCTGTATCCTTAGGCTGCTAGCATTTTGCTCTTAACCCATAGGGAATAAAGAGAGATATAATCATAAGACTACACATACTTCTAAGGTAATATAAATGGAGAAGGCAATTTTCCAGTTTCCTGACAAGGTAGCTTCATGGAACAATAATCTGAAGAAAGGAGTGCACAGGCATGGAACTGATTGCTTGGGTTTGTGGTAAAGAAACCATCCTTTGAAATATGGAAGTTAAGAGCAAAGGGATTTTCTTAATAAGGTACTGGTTCGTTCTCCAGGATAAACAGAAACTTCCATGGAAATAATGTCCCAGTTTGTCAAAATTAACAAAGGACTAAATCTTTCAAGTAAGAATGGCAGGTCTAGTGGACCTTTTTTAATTTCAGTCACATTCTTGGTTGATGGAAACTGAGCACTAAAGGATGTATTTCAGTTTAAAGCTCCTGTGTAAATTG
The DNA here is from genome assembly GCF_902686455.1 of Sciurus vulgaris. Classification (NCBI taxonomy): domain Eukaryota; kingdom Metazoa; phylum Chordata; class Mammalia; order Rodentia; family Sciuridae; genus Sciurus; species Sciurus vulgaris. Next base: position 32,482,016 of record NC_136470.1, on the reverse strand, counting down.
ATGCTACCTGAGGTATCACAATTTGATACTAAGAGAAATTTTTCATGGTCTAGTATTATGAACTACATGTTTTTTTCCCTCTATTATCCTACTCCAACCACTGTCTTACCAAGAGATAAATGCAATATAAAGTCTGACACGAGCTATAACTGTACATCTTAATTTTAAAACCATGTCACTTAACATGTATTGATATTCACCAATGAAAAACAGGGATTATATGGCTGGATATTTACTATATAATATTTGCTAAATATTATTAAGATTTCTCAGATTTCGAATAAATTTTTATTTTAGTTACCCAGGTTATTGTGTGGGATCATGCTGCAACAATGCATTATTACAAAATATTTTTCTGATTCTACTCTATATACTCTTTCTTTCTTTAACAAAAATTATGTATGCCTAAGGAAATGGCCTTATGAGGATGGGAATGGAAAGCAGGGTTCTACAATCAATAAATTTGGTAAACAGAGGCAGTCTTCTGTTTACCAGGACTGTCTTCTCTGCCTTATTTAGATAATGCATCTCTTTTGTGGACATTGGTGATACATGAGAAATGTTGCCCTCTATGGGTTTCCCTTTCCTTTCTTTTTTCCCACAAGTCACAAAGTTCCCATTGTTGATAGGCATAGTTTTCTGGCAATGTTTTTGTTGCTTTTGGGTGGCAATTGTTTTTATTTATTTTGTCAGTCATTGTTGTCTTCTTCCTTTTTAATTTTTTTCCTAAATGACTTTAGAACTAGGCTACTTCAGCCGCACTAACCACATTGGAATCTTATGCAACTTTGTCTTATTTTATTTTTTGCACTACTGAAACTCTAACCCAGGGCCTTGCTTATGGTAGGCAAGTGCTGTACCACTGAGCTACACACTAGCCCCAAACTTTTCTTATTTCCTTTTTCCCTTTCTAAATTTAAATATAAGCAGAATGATCATTATAGTGAGAAGGCAAGTAATATTCCTATAAAAATAATACAAGGAAGATAAATGTTTTTGTTTTACAAAATGTGTAATATTGTGTGTTCGGTGAGCATGAAACAGATTTTCCAAGAAGTCTTTTTGTTACAATTGAAGTCAGTTGAAGCCATCTATGACATACAGATAGTGATACAGATATAAATATTAGATATTAGATTATATCTTTATCCTCTATTTGGGATTCATGGCTGATATTCTAATGTAAAGCTAAATATATGTTATATTGGATTGCTGACTTGTCAACCAAGGAGTTTTGTCCTGTTGTTTGCAAACATATAATTGTGCATTTATACAGGACACGTCATGCTGCAGTTAATGATGGTTTGTCAAGCAATTTAAGTTTCGTGTGACATTCGTAGGTTAAAAATGGAAATTTTAGGGAGTTTTGTTTTTTGTTTTTATGGTTCTGTGGATCAAACCTAGGGCCTTGCACATGTTAAGCAAGTGGTCTACCACTGAGCTACATCCTCATCCCAAGACTTTAGATTTTTTTACACCAAATGTGGAAAGTGCATGGTGTGAGAAATTTTTTGCCTTCTTGGTATAATAGTTTATGTCATGGAGTGTTGCTATGACATAACAATTTTGATAGTAATTTTTAGTATTCATTTGGCATTGTTTATACCTTTGTGTCCTATTATTTGTTTTTTCTCTAAGGACCATAGCAAGACAACTATGCTGGGATTAGCCTGTTTTAAATAATAAATAAAATGTACAGACCCACATTCTGATGTAAACAGGCAGCCAAATAGTAGTACTGTAGCCCTCAAACAGCTCAGATAATGTCGCAGTCTAAAATGAATGAAGGTAATGCAACCAATTTGAACTTGGTTTTAGTGATGATATTGTCACTCATGCCAAAACCTAGTACTCAAATGTGAAAATTTGTCAGATTAAAAAAAACCAAAAATCAGTCTTTTTTTTTAAAACAATTTATAATCATCTTTTAATTAAACAAAACAGTATTCTGTGGGTCTCTTGTCTTTTTGGGTCTCTTGTCTTTTTCTCTTGCTCTCCCCTGAGATGGGGAAAGTCATGCTTTTCATTTCTTTTTTTTTTTTTTTTTATTTTAATTAAAAATCATAAATTTACATAGGGCAATGTTGTTTGATTCATTCTGTTATTTTTTCCCTTCCCCTCCCACCCCTCCCACCCCTCTTTTCCCTCTATACAGTCCTTCTTTCCTCCATTCTTACCACCCTCCTTATCCCTAATCCTAAACCTAACCCTAACCCTAATGCTAACCCCACATACCCCCCCTTATATGTCCTCATCCGCTTATCAGCAAGATCATTCGTCCTTTAGTTTTTTGAGATTGGCTTATCTCACTTAGCATGATATCCTCCAATTTCATCCATTTGCCTGCAAATGCCATAATTTTATGATTCTTCATGGCGGAGTAATATTTCATTGTATATATATGCCACAGTTTCTTTATCCATTCATCAACTGAAGGGCATCTAGGTTGGTTCCACAATCTGGCTATTGTGAATTGAGCAGCTATGAACATTGATGTGGCTGTATCTCTGTAGTATGCTGATTTTAAGTCCTTTGGGTATAGGCCAAGAAGTGGGATAGCTGGGTCAAATGGTGGTTCCATTCCAAGCTTTCTGAGGAATCTCCACACTGCTTTCCAGAGTGGCTGCACTAATTTGCAACCCCACCAGCAATGTATGAGTGTACCTTTTTCCCCACATCCTCGCCAACACCTATTGTTGCTTGTGTTCTTGATAATTGCCATTCTAATTGGGGTAAGATGAAATCTTAGGGTAGTTTTGATTTGCATTTCTCTTATTACTAGAGATGTTGAACATTTTTTCATATATCTGTTAATTGCTTATACATCTTCTTCTGTGAAGTGTCTGTTCATTTCCTTAGCCCATTTGTTGATTGGATTATTTGTATTCTTGGTGTAGAGTTTTTTGAGTTCTTTATAGATTCTGGATATTAGCGCTCTATCTGAAGTATGAGTGGCAAAGATATTCTCCCACGCTGTAGGCTCTCTCTTCACATTACTGATAGTTTCCTTTGCTGAGAGAAAGCTTTTTAGTTTGAATCTATCCCAGTGGTTGATTCTAGCTTTTATTTCTAGGATTTCATTTCTTTGTTTATTTAGAGGGTTAAACTAGAAGTGATCTAAAACAAGTGAAAAATCAACAAATAAGCAAATAGTTACATTTCTGTATATATATATCATAGAGGAACAACATTATATTCTGTAAATATATATTATATATTTTAAAGTTGAGAGGTAACATCACATTTTATTTATGATAGATCTATTTACTTCATCCTTTGCAAAGGAATATTAATATTAATTAAAATTGGATTTAGTAGTTAGGGAATAAAGCAACTTTCAAGTATGGTATATTGCTTTATAGAAAGTAACATCTTCATTTCCTTTTTTGTGCCTGAAAAAGTAATTTGCCTGCATGCCAATTTGAAAAGAAAAAAGTTACTAGAATTACTAAGATACAACAAGTTCTGCATGTATAAATCTCTCAGGAATATGCTATATGAATTTAGATCTGAAATCCCTCAATCAACTTTGTCTACACAAGGCAATTAATTTACTTTTACTTTAATAAATATCATGGATGCCAGGATTATTTATTTTGAATTAGAACTAGCATCATTCCAGACAAAGAAGGCTTTTGGAAAAGGTAAATTGTATATCTTCATAAACTATTCAACAAAATGTTTATTTCTTTTGTTTTATTTTGCTTATTTTTAGGAGGAGTGGGATGAATAAGATTAATATAGTTTGGAAGGGTGTACATTAACACATTCCTCCTGATGAGGAAAAAGTAAATTTGATTTCTAACTAGATTAGAAAGGGGTAGTTCAGGAATGTGTGAACTGCATAGAAGCATAGGATGTAGCAGTCAAATATCTGAAGGACCTTAGACTATAAGGATGACAGGGGTCCCTTAGCACTGCATAGCAGCAGGTTGCCTTGACAATAAATAATAATTGCTGGACATAAAAAGTTATGCTGTTCTCAGCCAAATTACTGTGCCATGCAGTGTTCTGTACTATGCCTGATGAAATATTTGTCTATGTAGCACTTGCAAAGATGATCTTGATGGTGGACAGACCCCCCTTCCCCCGTCCCTCACTCCTTCCCCCTCTCAGAAGTTGGACTCGAAATAGCATGCAGTGCAACGGTGACTGCATTTGTTGGGTGTATTTTGGCACATTTCCCTAGCCTACTAACAGAAAGCAGCTGAAATTTAACTGAAAGAACATGGTGGAATGAAACCAAGCATATGAAATTTCAGATTCAAAGAATCCCCTGAAATGAAGAAACTATAAAACAAGTATAATTTTTGGCCTTATTCCTGCAGTTACTGGGAGGAACTGTTGGCTCAGTGGTAGGGAGATTACCTCCTTCCAACTCTATGCACATGCTTCCCACTACTAAAACTCCACTGGTGAATGACAGCAAGCTGCAGTTGGCAGTCCCTCTTCAGTGGCCTCTATCGCTGGTTTACCACTGGTGTGGTTTCTGCATTCACGCTGTTTCCTCAGACATATTTTGCATATTTCCTGACATATTTTGCATATTTCCTGATTGGCTGCTGGTTCTTGCACTTAGTCCTGCAAATTTGAAAGCTGTAGTAAAGAAAATGCACATGTAGCTTATAAGAAATATTAGAGGGTTCCTCATAACCCTCCTCATAGGAGGGTTAGATGCTCCTACAGTTCCATCAAATTGTATCTTGAGAATATGAGGTCTCCAGGCTGGTTATGGGATGTACCACCTACTAGATGATGTAGGACTCAGGGCAAGTTATTTAACTTCTTTTCCCACACTTTGATCATATGAGTAGTAGAGGCTTAGAGATTATCCCATAGGTTGATCGAAAGAATGAAATGAGATATACTATAAGAACATTGCCTGGCTCAGGATATACACTCCAGTACTTTATAGGATGATGATGATGATGATTTATTGCAGTACTGGGGATTGAATCCAGGCTGTCACGCATGCTAAGAAAGCACTCTACTTAGCCCTTTATAAAAGTTTTATTGTGAGACGTCGTCTTACTGAGTTGTTGAGGCTGGCCTTAAACTTGTGATCTTCCTGCCTCAGCCTCCCAAGATACTGACATTACAAGTATGGGCCACTGTGCCCAGTTTCATTATGGTTGTTTTATTTATATTAATCTGGCATGGACATGGTTAGTTATTTCTTCTGAAAACTGGATCATAGAGGAACAGCATTAAGTTTTATCATATAATGGCCTTAGAGCTCAGAGTTGATTCTTATTTCTAAGCCAGTGCTTTTCATCTAGCTGAAATAGATGATGTATACAGGGAAGAAGTGCATCAGAATTTCAAACAGGATATGACACCCTACAAATTCTGATAGCAACATCCTCCAAGAACTGCTCTCTGATATTTGTTGAGAAGCTGATATTATATATCTCAGCCATGGTCAGAGTAAAGAGATGAAGCATCATGTTTATCAATGGATGTATAAAATGATTTTAAAATCATATTTAAAACATTTACATGTTTTTTTCTATTCACTTATTTAATTTTACTTGTTCAAAGACAGAAAGGAAATTGCAGTTATTTTGAAAGGTGAAAAAAGATAGAAGGAAGCTCCCTTCAAGAGGTAGCTTTTGAAATATGTTCTGAAGAACACATAATGGAAAGATTTTTTTTTTTTGTCTTATGAACAGTATAACATAAGAGCAAAGACACATGCTGTATTCAATGTGTAGCAGCAGCCTATAATTCATACCAATACCTAATGACAAGGGAACTTGGGATATTCATGCAAAGTGGTTAGAACTTTATAATGGAAGCTTTTAGACCCTGGGAAGTAATGGACTAAAAGTCCTGTCTCAGAAAACTAAAGTCTGGAGCCAACGTGATGTAGACTGGGCCACTTGGAAGGCTCTGGTGCAAAAGGGCACTTAGAAGCTAGGAATGTAGCAGTAGAAATGGAGGAGGCACTGACGTCATGAAGCACTTTCAGGATGATTGATTGAATGAAGAGGTGGAGGTAAATGTGGTTCAGATATGACGGCTTCTAGCCTTGGAAACTGTGAGGAATGTGATACAATTTTTTTCAGTAGAAGGGAGATGGGAAGAATAGAATTTCTGAGTGTGAAAATAAGCAATTTGGATTTGTTCATTTATTACATGTGCTCATGAAATATCCAGAAGTAGGCACTGCAGAGGGAAATCAGGAGAGCTTTTGATCAGAGATATCTATAGGAAATTCATCAGCATGAATTTGAAAGTGGAGGCAGATGAATGGGTACACTCAAATCAGTGAAAGAAAACGAGGAACAGGAAACCACAAATACCTTAGTGAAACCAGAATAATCTGTATTATTTCTAGGGGGTTAAGGGGGATTTAATTAATAAAGGCAGCTCAGGTGTCATCTCTTGGGATGCTTAAGAAAAATGTCCAGTAGGGAAGCTCCGTTACTACAGAAGGAGTTTGGGGCAGGTAGGAAAATGCCTTCTGTGGATTGAAGGAAGCTGCAAGGTATAAAGGACAAAGAGAACATGTTAAGGGGCTAATAACATGTCTGTTCAAGTTGACAGAGCTCAGTTTAGCATGCAAACCTCATGGACTGGGCAAGGGAAATGATTCGGGGCTGGCTGCCCAGTGCTGGTTCCCGCCATGCCAATCTGTTTTTAAGCTAGTTACTTGTGTGGTGGAATCTTCTTCTTTAAAGTCATCTATTTCCATATTTTTATTACTATTATTGTTTTGTTTTGATCCTCTCCCTTAGTTTTCTGGTAAAGATGCTTTTGGGGGAAAATCTAACCACAGTTGGCCTAGAATAACTAGGGACCTCCTTATGTTCTTCAAGTAGTGATTCTTCACATTTTTTCCACTCAAAACACCTCATGAGGTAACCAAAGTATTATTTCTTATCCCTGTTTATCAGATTCTGTGTATTTGAAATTCGTTATCTCCCAGTACCCTTCCTTATTGCTCACATACTCGCTGACATTCTCCAGTTTCTCACCTTCATGCAGTAATAACTTGCTCAAGCAGTAAGATCTTGCTTATTGTTTACCTTGCAAATCCAGTGTCTGCCACCTTCTTGGAGACTGAAACATGAATGATCCCTTCAGTACTTGGCCTTTCATTTCCCTGATCCCCTTATCTATAATCTTCTCCTCACTTTCTCTTGATCCTCTCCTAGATCTTATCACTACCAACAAATGTACTTTCTTTAAATCCTAAGATTCAGCCTTTTCTTATAGTTAATCCATCAGCAGGACACTACTTCCAAACACCCCATCTCCATCCATTATACTTCTGTCTATCTCTGCCAGCCACCTTAGCTTTATTGACTTATTGCACTACTTCAAGAGTCTCTTTCTAGTTCCCTGCCTCTTTGCAACCCACCTAGAACCCTGCTTGGCAGGAGTGCAGCAGATAAGGGTGGAATGAATGAATGAGTGACCAATGCATATTGTGATAAAATGAAGTGTGGAATTTTTGAAAGTCTTTGCTAGACAATGTCTGGAGATAATAATGGTTGCTCTCCAACATTACCTTCCTTATCTTTAAGCTGCAGAACACCTGACTTCTAGCCTTGGTCATACATATTTATTCCTTTAAATAAAATATTTTGGACAGTCATCTGCTCTCATTTCAGGTTCTAAGAATCTGCAGCTGCTGAGACTCTGATTGACACGAATGTCACATTGTGAGGGTTGGTCTGTGACAACAACATAGCTTATCATGAACAGTCTGATTTTGGTCCTGGTGGGGGAGGGGTCTGGGATGACTGAAGGGATGAATGAGAGCAGTTTTAAAGGTTTGGGTCTTAGTATGTTTGCTCTTGATTTCCTCTAGTGTGTTCTGTAAGAAAATGAATGGCCTCAGTTCTGCTTGCTTTCTGACTTTAAATAACCCTCTCTTTATCAGAGCACCAGTCTTAAAACCTTGTCCTGTCTCTCTTTAAAGAAGAATACATGTTTGTAGACCGAGAAAGGTGGAATGGAATGTTAGTTTGGCCAGATCAGCAGCTGGAGGCATCTGATATTTCAATCTCGAATCTCAACAATATATCAGGGACATTTTCTGAGTTCTATATGACAGTGGAACGTTTGTCAGGATGGTGACCTTGAGGCATTGTAAGAATTTGTAACATTAAAGTTTCCATTATGTTCAGGACATGTTCTCTACCCAAAGTAATCAAGTTTAGGAAGAAATATAAATTTAAAATAGAAAAGGAATTGCCTTTAGCTGAAGGCCATAAGGAGTATCGGTGTAAAGCTTGGGCTTTAGAAGAAATCTAACTTGGGTTCCATTCTAGTGTCATTAACTACTAGATATATACCCTCAGGCAGATTATTTTAACCCTTGGTTCTAACTTTTGTCTAGTGTCAGCACAAGGCGGGTTTGATGGCTGGCACACCCCCAGAGTTTCTGATTCAACAGGTCTAGGAGGGGGTCAGTGTTCGCATTTCTAAAATGTTCCCATGTGATGCTGATGCTGCTGGTCTAAGGATCACACTTTGGAAACCACTTCCTTAGCCTCTTTCAGTCTGCATTCTCATATCTAAAAAAGAAATAGCTAGAATTGACTTGTTTGGGGCTATTGAGAATAGGGTGTACTATAAAACATCACTGTCATAAATGGGAACTCAATGAATGCTAATTCTTAATCTTTTATGGTTAATTGCCTGAAAATGAAAAATATTAGTTTTCAAAATTTTAAGTTTCTAAATTCTGCTGGATTTTAAAGCATTAAAGATTTGACTTAGGAGTGGTTCTTTAGGATACAGAGTAATGGTGATAATTTTTAAGTGTTTATCTTTTGTAGATTATGTTGGCTATCTAGAATATGAAATATATTTTGTTCAAATGCAGATTATTCATTGATTGCATGAAATAAGACTTTAAAAGAAAGAATTTTTCTTTTAGTATGCACTAAACATAAACTATATTAAAGGAAATTGAATAATTTAGTTCATTTTTATTAACTTGGATTGTTCCTAAAGGTCAGGGCACATAAGTAGATATAGACTCTGTCTGACGAAGCTGGGACTCTTCCATTTATTGGTTATACACTAACAGTTGGGAGAATTAATTGTATGTCCTTACAGTGTTTGGGTTACCTTGAAAAATTCAGTGACCTTTAAATTTATGATACTATATTTTATCTCCCAAGATGACATCCTTGTAATAAGCATAGGGAGTTATTTGGCTTCAGTTGGCATCTGTATTCTTCTCGTGACATGTTTATTCACTTTGTTTATGTGCTTGTTCTTGACCTTTTCCCCTGGAACTGTTTTTTTTTTTTTTTTTTTTTTTTTTTGCTATGGCAAGATATTTACTGTAGGTTAAATATTCTTCTCAAGTTTAGTTCAAGTTTTTGTATTTCATATGAAAAATTTATAATAAATTCTAGGCAGAGCAATCCAGATTTTCTGTTTAGAACCTATTTCAAAACCATAGAGGAATACCACCATTATATAGATTACTTAGGAAATGGATCTTAATTTTAGACTGTACTATGTTTAGAAATTTAGAAAAGGGAAAAAAAAAGCTGGCTTTGATTGTGTACCTTTTCTGAATATCCCCTTAGAATTAACTATATTTTAAAATTTAAATGTTTTCTCTTCATGTATAATAAAAACAACATGTAAAAGTAATTTTTGATGCTGTTTCCTAGTTTCATTTCTTTTAGTGTTTAAAAAGGGGAAAGATTTGCTAAATTTTTATCATTTTATGTTGAGTGATTTTTTTAAAAAATATTTTTAGTTGTAAGTGGACACCCTACCTTTATTTTATTTATTTATTTTTATGTGGTGCTGATGATGGAACCCAGTGCCTTACACATGCTAGGTGAGCACTATACCACTGAGCCACCTACCACTGGTTACAACCCCAGCCTGAGTGAGTGATTTTGTTGTGATACTCTGCTTCTTTTATAGCTGTTTGTTCATATTAGGATGTTCATTGTAAGAAAAATGGTATTTTTAAAATTTAGTGATAATTTAAAATGGACTTTTCTTTTTTATAATTTTTGTCTGTTCCCTTAGTTTTGAAACTTAAGCTTAAAATAATGCTATTTATACAGTTTTATTGGCATGCTGCATAAAGGTGGAACAGAAAGTTTAAAAATCCATTACAATGAGAAAAGCATAGTTTATCGAGGTTGTTGGAACCATTTTTACTTTTTTACTTTAAGGACCATCTAATTCAAATAATTCTGATGTAAAATATTACTATAAAGAAACCTACATTGCACAGAATGGAAAGTGGTTCTACTTGTTGAAGACAAATTATCCACCCAGTTATTTCCTGGTATTGGTCAGTTTACCTCGGTGAATTTATCCTTGCTCATGTTCCTCCTGACTTTCAGGCTTGGAAACCTGGTTTGTTAGCACTCTCAGAGGATATCCGTTTCTCAGAGTAGACTCAAGTTAATCAAAACTCACAACATCTTACTAATGTATAAACCAGAATACACACCATACTTCTGTGTTCTCCAAACACCAAACTTTCTTCTTGTGGCCATGCTACAGTGGAAAGTACCTTTTGGGATGCTGCTGGGTGACGGTGGATTCAGAATAAGTGATCAAGTATGATTCAAATGCTTAGTGGCATTGGCAATAGAACTTAGTGAAACTAATGAAATCTTAATCTTCAAAACAGGTGTTCTAGATGCTCCCAGGACCAGATAAATCCATCTTTCCTCCCTCCCTCCCTCCCTCCCTCCCTTCCTTCCTTCCTTCCTTCCTTCCTTCCTTCCTTCCTTCCTTCCTTCCTTCCTTCCTTCCTTCCTTCCTTCCATCTTTCCTCCCTCCCTCCCTCCCTCCCTGCTTCCCTCCCTTTCTTCCTCCCTCCCTCCCTCCCTCCCTTTCTTCCTTCCTTCCTTCCTTCCTTCCTCCGTCCCTCCCTCCTTCCCTCCCTCCCTCCCTCCCTCCCTTCCTCCTTCCTTCCTTCCTTCCATCTTTCCTCCCTCCCTCCCTCCCTCCCTCCCTCCCTTCCTTCCTTCCCTTTCTTTTTTGTGTATTGGTATCCTTTTCAATGTACAGTGATTGAATGATTAATCACTGCCAAACTTCACTTTTGAGACCCATTTTTTGTCTGTTCTTTTTCTGATCAACTTACATCTTTTCTTGTTATAATCTCCTTTTTAGATAGTTTATACCATTCTGTCAGATTCTGGTTTCCTTGGAAATATCCCGTCCATTTGGTCTGCCTTTTTTTTTTTTTTTTTTTTTTTTTTTTTTTTTTTTTTTGTGGTACTGGAGATTGAACTGCTGAGCTACATCCCCAGCACATTTTACTTTTGATTTTGAGATAAATCTTAAACTTGCAATTCTCCTGCTTCAGGCTTCTGAGTCACTGGGATGATGGATTATGCCTTTTTTAATGTTAATATTTTGGTAAACTGTAGAAATCAATCAAAACAAATGAAAGGAATCTAGAGACTTCGTTGCATTTTAATTAGATGAACCTCCAAACTAAAATTGTGTATAATTGCCAACTTATAACACCTTGGAAAAAAAGTTCATACTTGCCATAGAGGTGTTTATTTTGGAGTTGTAAATTTCCAATCTTATTTTTAGTTCAGGTAGTTAAACTATTAAATTTTTCTTTGAGTAGTTTAGTTTAAATAATTGCTTGTTTCTAATTATAAAATAAAACTAACATATTCTTTCAGGAAAAATATTTGAATACATAATGAATAAAGAAGAAAGTAAAATTCAAACATAATCTTGCTAGTTAGAGAAAGCAGCCCTTAATATTTCGGCACATATATGTATTTAACACCTAATTATATTACTTAATTATTGTGTGATTTTATTAGTCAAGGTTCTCTAGAGAAACAGAATCAATGGTGTATCTCTGTCTTCGTCTCTGCCTGTCGCTGTACTGCACATGATTTATATTAAGATATGGGTCCACATGATTGTGTGATTATGGGGGTAGCCAAGTTTGAAATTTTCAGAGACTGCCCAAGGTTTAGAGATCCAGGAAGAGTTACCATTGCAGTCTTGAGTCTGGGGACAGAATGACTTGTCTTTTTAGGGGACCTCAGCTTTTTCTCTTAAGGTCTTCAACTGATTGCATAAGGCCTAGCCATATTCTGGACAGTAATATGCTTTATCCACATCTAAGTGTTAATCAAATCTAAAAAATATCTTTATAGCCACATCTATACCTTATTGCCCTATGAATCATCCTGTTTCCATTCAACATGAATGGAAATGAAAAGAATGTTATCAAATCATTCATAATCCACTCCCACCATTTCTTGTAGCCTAACTGGTCTCCATCTCTTTGAAACTGTTTGCCATACTGCCATTATAAAAATCTATTTGAGGTGTGAATCCAGTCTCTTCATTTCCTTCCTTAAAATCTCTCAAAGGTTCCTATTGCCTTCAGGTTAAAACCCAAATTCTTTGGCTTGTTACTCATTGTCTGTTGTAAATTTATCCCTACTTCACTCCCTGGTTCCATATAGGAGGAACCTTCCTTCTTATTCTAAAACAACATTTTAGAATAATATTTTATAATAATAACATCTTATTCTTAAAATAACAGGGAATAGAATAGTGATGACAAAGAAGTGAACATGGGTAAGCATTAAATGTTTCTAATGAAAAATCACAATAAAAAGGAATTAAATCTTAATACTGACCACATTTTTCTTAGCTTTTGATTGGCAACTTTTTGATATTATCCCAATTCCTAGTCTGATTTTGAACTTCATCACTAAAAGTATATTTAATAAGAAGGGCTATCCTACAGGAAGTAGTATTCACATTACCATCCACAAGAGAAATCTGTTAGAATAATAAAGATTCTCGCTGAATGGGAGTCAGATGCGTTACAGAGGTATAAAGTACTCCTTCCCACAAATCATCTTTGCACTTCTACTTAACATGTATTAAATGGCTTTGCTTAATTTTGAATATCCCCTAATCCCATATGCAATCCTAAAATGGATCTAGGGATGGATAGAAACCATTACAAATGAACATACACTAGAAGTTATGTTTAATTTCCTAGGAGCTGACTCTAAATTGAAACATGGTTTAAATTTCTGGGAATAGCTATACTTATTACTTAACATTTTGATTAAATTCATATTATGGAAGGATTGTTTTGGTAACCTTATTCATAACTAGCACAAATACCCCATAAGTGTTTGGGTATAATGTTTATAATATGTTCAGAAAATCACTATATTTTGGGTAGTTTTTAACAGGAAGAGTTACATATTTTTCGACAAATTATTTTGGATTAGATGAAGGTAATCTAAAGAAATCAAAAGCTCAACAGCGAAGGTTTCCACACTATTAAAACCCTTATCTTTGGCTTTTTGTTGTTTTATATTTAAACAGTCCTATTAACTGATTTGTATTTCTGTCTTCCATGGATGAGGATCAAGCAAGAATGGTTTCTAAGATGGGAATGGAGTAGTGCACACTTGTAAACCCAGTGACTCAGGAGGCTGAGGCAGGAAGATTCCAAGTTCAAGTCCAGACTGGGCAACATAGCTATACCTTGTCTCAAAAAAATATAAAGAGTTGGGGATGTAGCTCAGTGGTAGAGCACCCCTGGGTTCAATTCCTGGTTCTGATAGAAATAAAAAAAAAATAAAAGGAGAAAGAGAAGGAGAAAGGTTATAATGCTGATGTGAATTCTCTGAAATCAATTTAGATATTGCAAAGTACTTTCAGGCATGCTGTCTGAATAAATTCTTACGCTTTATCCGTGAGAATTATTAACCATGTTTTATAGATAATCACATAGTAAAAGGCAGCTAATAATTATTGAATGCTCTCTTTATGCCAGGAATAGTGCTAAGTGCCCTGCATGGAGTATAATATTTCACCTCCACAGCTACCCTGTGATGAGGAAAGTGAGATCTGGTAAACTTTCCAAATTATCCTAACTCTGTGAGGAATGGCTGTCATCCTTATTTTCTTTTCAGTAGAGCAGACAGCAGTTAGACTTTCCTGACAATATTCATCCATAAACTAAAAAACATGTATATTTAATATTACATTTTTTTTTAAAGTTTTTAAGACAAAAGGTCATAAAACATGTTATTCCTTAGTGAGGTGTTTCCCAGAGTAGAAAATGGATTTCCCAGAGACAGAAATATTCCAGCTCTATTTATCCTCTAGACTCTTTTGCAATTTGTTCTATATATGGTAGTCTATATAGACAAGTAGGACAAATAAATGAAGATTTCCACTGAGAAAATGAAAGAAATAATTCACCACATAATTCACTCCATTATTCACGGAGTCGTGGCCCACTCCATGAGCGCCTCGCTGACTGAAGTGTGTCATCACCGCCATTGCTGTGTCTTCCTATCTTCTGTCTTTCTCCCCACCTGTGCTACTGCTGTTCTCATAAACCTTGTTCATATAAGACTTTGTGATGGGATTTCATTCCGTAAAATGCAGGAAAGATCTTTATTCCGTGTCATGTCCAATATTGTACTATGCTTTTTTTTTAAAGCATGCACTATGCAGAAAGAATAAGCAGTTGTTTATTTTTTCTTGCTTTATAACCATTCTTTTAAGGATGGTTTCTTCCTTTCTTTTGCGTTAAACCTGCTGTCTAGTTTCAAATTTAATATTAAAATTTGCTGCTAAAATGTAAGACAGATTGATATTTAAAAACATTGCAATCAGGAGACATGGTAGACACAAGAGGGCTGAGGTACCATTGGCATAACAGGACATACTGTTTAACAGTAACTTTAAAAAAAAAAAAAAGGATAAGACGTACTCTGAAATAACAAAAAAGGGAAGCAGTAAATACATATACCAACAATAGTGACTTATTATCATTATCAAGTCTTGACATAATTGTATGTACTTTCTTGAGACTGGCAGTGCAGTATGGTAGTATGTTTGTTTACCCCAGCATCACCACAGGCATAGAGTGATACATGGTGGTACTACATGGGACAGCTGTGATGTCATTAGATGGTGGGAATTTTCCAGCTTCATTATAATCTTCTGGGATGACTTTCCATATGTGGTTCCTCATTGTCCAAAACATTGTTATGTGGCATATGACTGTATATTTTATATGCACGTATCAAGTGTGTGTGTGTGTGTGTGTGTGTGTGTGTGTGTGTGTGTGAGACAGATCAGGGAGAGAGATTGACTTAAAACAAAAACATGAAAGGCCTATCCTAGCTTCATCTGTTTGAAGACATCTGAAAACCATGAATGACACAATAAATGTATAACTCATAGGAGGGAGTTGTGAGCCTCCTCTCAGATCATTTTAGCTCATCCATCTTATGCACCTGCTTCTGGAAGACGACCTGATAATAGCTAGGAAAGGAAGATGATGTGATAGGTCATATTTGTATGTATAAAAATTTTACTTTAAGAACCACACAAAGAACGACTGTGGAATATTTATTTCCAGCTTCTTGTATTAGTTGACATTCCCATAATAGCTCTAAGCTATCAGAAAGAGGCTAACTTTTGCTTTGTGTGTCCTTGAAAGGAAGATAAATTAAAATCACTTTCACTTAGTCAAAAGTATGAAAGTGAGGTACTCTAAAAATTGGACCATTTTTCATATATTGTTAAAACATGATATAATGAAGTGAGAAATCAACTGGGATCCAGCAGACCTTGGTTCCTGCCAGAGCCCTCTGAGAACATGTTCTGTGCTTCTCTACAAGTAAGTGAAGGGCATGGCTTGAGGTGCCTTAAAACTACATTTTCAAAGCACTGCTCTGCTGAGTTGTCCACCAAAAACTCTAAAAGACACCTTAAGTTAGTTTACTGTGTCCAGAGCAACTTCCAAAGACTGTTCTGCTCAGGTTCTCCCAGCTCAGCCAAGAGGGATTTCATAATGCATTTGCTCAACTTAAATGCCACAGAGTCACCCTTAACTGTGCTGTGTCCTTGCCTACCCCTCATCCATTCCATCAGCACATCCTTTCTGCCTTCACCATGTTTCCAGGCTCTTACTTGGTTTTCCACCACCATGACTATGGTAGAACCAGCTCCCACCATCTTAAGCTACCTAAGTGAGCTTCTGCCTGGCTTCCACTACTGCCAAGCCCCAGTCCACCCTTTCTTCTCAAGGAAGGATCCTGCTAAAATATAAGTCAAGTCATGTTCTGCTCAAATGCTTTGAAATTTTAGTCTCACTTTGTGTTGAAAGCCAAGGCCTTTACAAGGATTCCAAACTTACCAGTATCCTCCTCTGCCCAGGCCTCCAACACTGTGTGATCTAATTTTTCCCACTGAAGCACTCCAGCCTTGCCAGATACCTTCTTCCTGAAGAGTTTTATCTCCGGTGCCTACTTTGTCCCTTGCTTCCCTAAGGTGTGTGCTATACAACAGTCACACCCACAGGAATCCCTGACCTCCTGTATAGGAGGGCAGCCTGTGTCCCTCACCCTGTGCTCTCAAACCCTTTACTCTGTGTTATGTTTTCTATTTAGTGCTTGCCACTGTGAGCACAGGGGCTCCTTCGTTTACTGTTTTATCCTCAGGACCTAGAACAAATTTAGTTCAATGAATGATTGAGTGAGTGAATGAAAATATTTCTTTTGAAGTTGTGATATAACACTTTAATTTTTTTTTTTACATTTATAGGAGGGATAAAGTAGTAAAATCAATAAATCTCGATCCTTTAAAATAGATGATGCACCAGTTTGAAGTCACACATTTCTTTGGTTGTGGAGACACCATAAAAACAGAATATTTCCTTTGTCTTCTCTGGTATTGAAAAGTAACACTGTTCCAAGTGCTCAGAATACACAGTTCATTTTATGTTACCTTCTGACAGGAATAAGTCAGAAAAGAATGTCAGAGGGATGATTAGTTACTTGATATAATGTATTGTCAAATTTCTTTTTATTCTAAATGCATTCTGTCTTCATAAACAGAAACAATCAGATAGAAAGTGTTATATCTTTAATTATCAACCCTTTTCTCCTTATCTGAAAGTAGAACTCACTGTGAATGAATGGTGTAGAATTTCTAGACCAATTTGAGCTGGCCTGCCTTTCACTTGGCTGTGTGGCCTTGAAGAAGTTAGCAAGTCAGGGCTGTTATCTTTTTAAAATAAGTGTAATAATAGGTATAGACTCTCTTACCTGCCTGACTGGGTTGTTAAGGTTAATAGGATAATGGCTGTTTAGAACTCTGGAAGGATGGCATTCTTATTTGCAGAGTCCTGCATTTTTCTGATATTTATAATTCTTTTGGAGTAGTGCTCCAGCCAATAGTTTGCCACAGCTTCCCTGACTGATTCATGGAGACTCATTAGCTCTCCTTGGACAATAGTTGTGGGCCTCAAGATCCTTTCTGTAAGCAAAGTGCATCTCTATGACTACCATTTTGCATGTATATTCTTATAGTCTGACCATTATAAAGATAAGCTGTGACCTGGGATATTTTTGACACCTATCATGCTAGAGACACATTTGCCCAACTCCTGGTCTCTATTACAGTCAATTGAACCTGTTTAGAAGTACCTGTCCAAGGTAAGCTTTGTTTCTTAAGAAGTTACATCACCTCCTCTGATTTCTTTTAGTGAAGATGATGCCTCCAGAGTGAACAGCTTTAAGAATCTAGGAAGATTACTTCTTCCCTTGCATCCTGGAGACTAGATTTGAGTAATCGATTTCCGTGTTCTATTTAAAGATTGTTTTTATTAATGCACTTTTCAAGCCGAGACACAGCATTATCGCCTTCTCGATCACGGTGCTAAGTGTTGAGATCTGAGCAGGCCAGCTGTGGCAGCTGTGTTTCCCCTTGGATCTCAGAGCTAAAAACTTTCATCTCCTTTGCTGTCTCAGCTGCTGGTCTGAGGCTATGGCCCTTCCCATAACTCAAACCAGTTTCAAAGCAACGTAAGTAACCTCTTTGGAATGCTTTTGGAAAAACCACAGAAAGGTTCTTTAAAAGTACACCACTTATATGCTTTAAATGAATGTTTCCATTTTAAGGTAATAACAGCATAACATCAGGAGCCAGTGTATAATATTTAACTACATTATGAACATAATGTAGGCATGTGTCTATAGCCCAATTTAAAAAAAGAAAAGAAACACCAAAGTCCTAGGTCAGTATCCTTAAAATGATCTCTTAGTTGTGCAATTTATGAATCGAAGATTATTCTTTCAAAATTTCTATTTGTAAAGTAACATTTTCTTTAGGCTTAAAGATTTTTTCCTGTGTTAAGGATCACATGAAAAGGTGCCATCATGAAGACTGTATTGTCTTAACTGGCACAAAGGCGTGAACTTGTAGGGAAGTGTCTCAGAGTGAACATTGGGATGTGATCAAATTTGCATGCATTTTGATAACAGTTGGTTATATCAAATTGTCAGTGAAATAAAACATGATCTGATTTATAAAATTAAAAATCATGTTAGAGAAATTTGACGTTTGCCTCCAACTCTGGACATTTGCCTCAAGAAAAACTTGCTTTTTTGTTTGTCTTGCCTTCAAGAAGGAAATTACCATTGGAACTTCACTTGCTCTGAATATGTGGTGACTTAACTAAAGGAGGACTTTGTGATGAGTTTTGTTTGTAATTACAAAGAGATTACAAATTAGATTACATTTATATCTTTCTTACCGTCTCCCTAGTATTTTGTGGCAGGAAGAAGCCTCATTCCAGGGCACTGGCAGAAGAAAAAAACCATCTTTGGGGCTGGTTTAAGTGTCTATTGATGTTATGTAAAAGTAAACCAGATTTCTATATTTCAGTCTTCCAGGACTACTTTACAAAGCAGCAAAGTAGCATATACCACTAAATAAAGGAAAAATAATTTCTGTGCCTCAAGAATCCTGAATACATTGTTTTTCAAATGATTTACTACATGGATTTTAAAGCTTTTCTTCCTAATCACTTGTATTACCTTATCTAGAAAGGGAGCTTATTGCAGCAACTGCCTGTGCTACCAGGGGATTAAAACAGGTAGACATGCTGTCACTTTCCCCGCTGGGGCTCCCCAGACATTATAGGCATTATGTTGAGCTTCTACTGACCTGTTCTTGAACCTGTGCCATTCAAAGGCACCATTTGTTTGTATAGTATTTAGAATGGCCTTTTATCTTATTTTATATTTTTTAGAAGCTGTATGCTTCTGGAAAGTATTTTCTGTGATTTTCTCTTTGCATTAGGAAATATATGTGTATGTGTACTTCACATGCATGCATATCACACTAAACCATATACAGGTAAAACACAACATAAAGGTAATTACAAAATATAAAGCTAATAAATACAGGAGAAATGCAAAATGTGTGCAACATGTAATTTAAGGTTTAAATATGGCTACATTTAAAAGAAAAATTAAAAAGATGAAATCAGTTTTAATGTCATTTAACCCAATATCTAAAGTGTTATCTGACTTTTTTTTTTTTTTTGGTGCCAGGGATTGAACCCAGAGGTGTTGGATCACTGCACCACATCCCCAGCCCTTTTTTATATTTTATTTAGAGACAGAATCTTGCTGAGTTGCTTGGGGCCTTGCTATGATTTAAGACATAATCAATATAAAAATTATTAATGAGTTCTTTAGATTTTTTCTCCCAAATCTTCAAAATCTTTGTGAATTTTACAAATCAAACACATCTTGATTCATTATACCCTTAAATGGTTAGAGGCTACTTAGTAGCGCATGTATACTAAAAAACCTTATTTTGAAATAAGTCCTTCAGTAAAAATCTCAAAAATTCTAAACAATCTAAATTTTGAGCAAGCTTTTTTTCTTTAATCTCTTCAGCTCTAACTTATATTTAATAAAACAATCTTTTATTTTGCCACAGTTACCTTAGGTCTTGATGTGTCTTTTCAGGTAGCATTGAGCCAGTAAGTTAAGACACACACTATTGGGTGGAGCACTTGACCCTATACCCTCCATTTTCCAGAGACTGCTTTAGAGGAATGTCAAGGTGTTACCCATATCCAAGTGGAAGCTGAATGCATTAATTATTAAACCACGGGGCCCTCCTAACTTCCATATTATCCCCAGAATGTATGCTTTCTTGATTTAATTGAAAACACATGGAAAAACTTATAAAGTGTTTTAAATGTTACTTGCATTTTCTCGTATTTATGTTGAGGAGCAAGTGAGTTTTCAGGTGGGATAAAAGAGCAGGAGGCGCAGTCTTGCCCAAGCGCAAGGTTTCCCCGAACCCTCTAAATGATTTGCCCTTTGCTCATAAATCTTCTGCCATGGTCAACACAAAGCTGAGTATTGATTTATCAGTGAACCATCTTGTCATCTCTGGGCTCCGACCCTTTGACCTTTTATTTGTTCCTGTAAAATTATGGTGTATCTCAAACTTCTTTTGTAATAGGTCCTTTAAACTTCAAAAGGCCAGGAGACTCTGTGGGAATATATTAAACAGTTGGATAATCCAGAAAAAGGAGGTATAAAAAATAATTGCAGACAGCTAAAGGTCAGAAAAATAACTGGAGTTCAAAACACAAACAATTCTCTTAGGAAGAAAGGACTCAGAAGAAGACTTGAGTTGAGTTTAATCTTAATTCAGTTAGAATTTCTTAGTAAAGCATGTCAAATACGCATTTCTTTCTTAATAGCTTAATGGATGACAAAGTGAATCTTAAAATCAGGCGGCTTTGAAGCAATACAAAGGGAGCATCAATAGAGCTACTTAAACAAGTATAATATGTATAAATGGAATGATCACAGTTGATTTCTTCAAATACCAGTATTGGAATAAAGTGATTTTGGTAGAGTTCTACTCTCTCCTTTGTGCTGTCACACACCCATAGGGCTGAGTGCTGTGGCTGAGTTACAGGCATGTTAAGTCCAGGAGCCTGAATCGGAAAATGTAGAATCAGGATTTAAATGATTGTTCACCTGTTTTCATATCCTCTTATTCCACTTATTGAGAATTTGATCTGTTATACAGGCCTACCACCTGATTTTTCTTCTACTTATATATAATATATAATAATATAATATATAATTATTATTCTATATTTAGCTTGCTATATATTATTTATTTATTTATTATTTTTATTTAGCTTTTAATTTTTTACAGACTGCTATACACACACATACACACACATATATTGTTATATATTTTGTTTCCTGCAAAAGGATTGTTCTTTTTTTTTTTATTGTAAACAAATGGAATACATGTTGTTTCTCTATTTGTACATGGAGTCAAGGCATACCATTTGTGTAATCATAAATTTACATAGGGTAATGTTGTTTGATTCATTCTGTTATTTTTTTTCCCTTCCCCCCCACCCCTCCCACACCTCTTTTCCCTCTATACAGTCCTTCCTTCCTCCATTAAAGGATTGTTCTTGTATTTCAGTTTCTGGAATTGCTTTTTGCTATAACTTCTCTATAAAACAAAATGAATGTTAGCTTTGTATTTTATATTGCATCATTTGTTCCCAGATCATGACCTATCTTATTTTAAAACTTCTGGAGAAATACATGAGTTTTGAAGGATACTTTCCCTAAGGCCGAGTTTCTGTTATCCCACATGATGCTAAACTGCTGTTATCTGTGCAAGCATAACTAGATAATGGAACATCAGTGTGGTTTGGAAGAGTTGCCAAAAGAACATTCTTTAAGTATATTTTTAAAAAAATTTCACTTCTCCTTAACAGTCTTTGCTAAGATCTGTACTACTTCTGAAAAGTGAAGTACAAATTTATATCCAACCTTGTCAAGGTGAATTTCAGTCCCCTAATTAATGACCTGATGAGGGAATAATTTTGTGATCTGAAAACAAGATTATTTATTTTTAATTAAATATCCAATAGTTAAAACATTTACATAGTTTATTATTCAAAAACTTTTTGAAAATTATGCAACAAAATTCCCCATGCCTTTTAGTTCTCTGCAGGTTACCCCTAAGTGAGCAGAGTCTTTTGTTTGTTTGTTTATATCCTTTCAGAGATAGTTTTAAACATATGAAAGCAAATTCTTGCTTGTCATACAAATGATAGCATGTTATATATACTGGTATCAGTACCTTAGAAATTTTTTTAGTTTTTATATAGTTGGATAGTATTCAGCTGTGTGAACAGAATGTACTTTATCCAGTTTCTTCTTTTTTTAAAGTTCTTTATTAATTTATTATTGGCAGTACTGGGAATTGAACCCAAGTCCTCACACATGCTAGGCAAGTGCTCTGCCATTGAGCTACATCCCCAGCAGTTTCTTCTTCCTTTTTTTTTTTTTTTTTTAATATTTTTTAAATGTTGACCTTTATTTATTTATATGTGATGCTGAAAATCAAACCCAGTGCCTCTCACATGCTAAGTAAGCACTCTACCACTGAGCCACAACCCCAGCCCCCTAGCAGTTTCTTCTTAATAAATATTTTATATGATTTCTGGTCCCTTTAATGTGGCAGTTATACAGAGAATAATCTAGTGTAAATGTCATTTTGTAAATGTGCAAAATTATCAGCAAGATGAATTCCTAGAGTTTAACCACTGGCTCAAAAATATGAACCTGAAATTTTGGTAAATATTGCCATATAATTTTTCTTGCAGTTTTAGAAATTATTATCCCATCAGCAATGGAAGACCATTCTCATTTTTCTAAAACCATCACCAACAGCATGAAATTAAAAATTTTATTGCTGAATTTTTGCCTCTGTGAGACATCAGTATAGTTTTAATTTACCTTCCCTTGTTGTGAGTGATGTGGAATATTATTTCATGTCTTTTGAAGCCCTTTATAGTTGGTATATATGTGCAAATGACTTAGTCATATACTCTTCACTGTTTCTTTTGTCTTTTTTCCTATTGATTTGTGTTCTTTATCTGTTAACATAAGATAGTCTGTACTATGTCATAGGAATAACAAATCTTTTCAGTTTGTCATGCATCTTTTGATTTTGTCCACAGTATTTTTTCAACACATACAATTAGGGTTTAAGTAATTAAATTTATGGATTTTCTTTTTCTTTTATGGCTCCAGCTTTTGTGACATTGTTAGAAAGGCCTTCCCTATGCCAAGGGCATAAATTAGTTCTCTCATGGTTATTTCCATTCCTTTTGTGGTCAAAATCATGTAATTGGGTCGAGTCAGCTGTCAATAATTCTGGCCATTGTAACTACTTCTCTGATTAATGACAGTCAGCACATTAGAGAAACCTTGTACTTCTTCTGATTGAGGATTGGAGTAGCTTGTTCCCTAAGGGACCCCAGACCCAACACTTGAGGGAATCCTCTATAAGCGCAAGTGGTCTAGCAATATGAAGATACCTGATTACAAGGCCTGCTGGGAAGATGAGTGAATGCCAGTTTTCCCACGTGGCCATCTGTGTTTTATACAATCTCTGATAATGGAGAGTTCAGTATAGTCTAGTTTTATCTAGGTGTATCTATGATTAACCTAGGCAATATGAAGTTGTATGTTTTTTGTATATATTATTTTATTAACAGAAAACTTTGCCGTATTGGCATTATAAATAATGAACTACAATGAACAATTTGCTTTTTAAAAAAATTATTTTTATACGAATTTTTCGTCGTTAATGGACTTTAATTTTATTCATTTATTTATATGTGCTGCGGAGAATCAAACCCAGTGCCTCACACATGCTAGGCAAGCACTCTACCACTGAGCCACAACCCCGGCCCAAACAATTCACTTTTGATAATCTAATTATTAGAATTAAAAGGCTTTTTCTTGCTGTTTACATCAACATTATTAGAAACTGAAATTCTATATTATTTTATGATTTACTATTCATTTCAACTGAGTGTTCTAATTATATGGCTGTGAAAGGATTAAGGTGTGACTGTACAATGGTTTAGTTATTGGCTGCCTAACCTTGAACAATTATTAAGTCCATGACATCCTACAAATGTGACTTCAAGCTTTGGTTTCCTCATCTTTAAAATGTGGGTAATAACTGTTCTCATCTGGGGAGACCTTTGGGAGGAATGAATTAAAACCTATGAAGCAATTAAAGTAATGCATGATGCTAACTGAAGCATCAGGAAATCTAAGTAAAATCTTTATATTATTATCCTACCAATCACAAAATCCAGTTACTGATGTTTTAGTAAAGGGTGAGTATGAGTGACTGCCTGGCTACAATCTGTGGATGATTCGTTCCATGTGAAGATATAATTTTAGTCACTTTCAGATATCACCAGATCACAACCTTTTTTTTTTTTTTAAAAAAAAAAAAAACTCTGAGACCATATCTATTTCCTTTGGATCAGGACAGCTGAACATCTAATCCATTCATTTTAACCCTCATTATGATTGAAACAGCTGAATCCATCATGCAATGATTTGCTTTGATCATTAAGACAGTCGAAATGAAAGCATTGGCTGTGCTGGCCAAGGTCCATTTATTTTGGAAATAACTTGTGACAGGTAAGGCCTAGTCCCATATTGTCTTCCTGACAGTGCATCGATGTCTTGTGTTGCTTTTAGAAGCATATTCATCATTTAGCTAATATACTTTTTGTTATCATTTGTTCTCTGTTATCTTAATAAATGTAAACAGATGATTCATGGGATTGATGCATTCAGACCCATTTTAACTGCGGATGGCCTGAGAGGTAGCAGAGGAGGTAGAATTTTGTGCTTTGGTTGCTGATGGTTGTGATCTAAGGGACAGGGGTGGTCGGAAGTAGAGCAAATTGAAATGATGCAGGAAAAGAGGTGGTTTTCATGTGCTCACGTAGTGACATATCTCAGATTTGCATTCTTTAAAGATTTAGTTTGGATTGGCTATGAAGTTTATACATTGTGCTGTTCCTGAGATGAGCATGGATTTGTTCCTAATGAAGGGGTTTTATTACAATTTGTAAAAGAGTTTGTTTCAGAAAAGCATTATGTATAATCATTTACTATAAAATACTTATTCAACAAACATTACTGTTCAATTAAATATTTTTAATTGTTTATGATACTTCATGAATGTCATCTGCAGATAATACTGAAAAAGAATATTCAGTGCAGACCAGCACCAAATTGCTGAACCAGGGAAAGCCATCAATAATATGTGTGTGCACATGTGTGTATATGCATGTTTACATAATAAATACATATTTATTACATATAATAGGATGATAATATGTGTTTAATATGGATAAGAAAAGGTGATATATAAAATGCTAGCAAACAAATTTGTTTTGAATATTGAGCAACCGTAATGTAATGCAATGACTCAGCCTTTTTAATATCTTCCGGAGAATTCAGCAACTCAGATAAAGCAATAGACTTTGAGCAATCATCTGCTAAAATGCAACTGCAAAAAGGATCTCTCAGGACATCTGAATGAATTTTTTTTTTTTTAATCAAACAAAGTCATGGTTAGAAATAGTTGGAAAACATGGCATTAACACATACTAACCAACATTTATAATCTACTTTTAGTCAAAGGAATGACAGACATGTCCATGTTGGGGAGTGTAGGATGAGGAATGAGGTTGAGAATCCCCTTCTGTTTTTGGCTATCTCCTTTGGAGCAGACTAGTGTCTATGTGGAGAAATAGAAAATAGCAATAGTCTTTGCAAGGTAGTGGAATCAAATAATAATTCACAAAGCAGAGCCATGTGATCACTGTCAACACAGAATTTTAATTATGATAGACAACTTTTTCTGTTTTTTAGAATTTTTTCATAATTATTATCTATAGAGTTGGTCAAAATGAGGCAAAGAAATTCATACCAATCTGAATTAAACTTAAAAATGTGAATTAACCCCTAGATGTTAGTATGTTAGCTGAATTTATGATCACAGTAGGCTTCTTCATATGTAAAAATGTGTTTAGCACATAAAGATTCTTGAAGTCACTTGGGATTTTAATACATTTTTTAAAAAGATAAAAGTAAAATACCCAGCCGTGCATGGTGAGGCATGCCTGTAATCCCAGTGACTTTGGAGGCTGAGGTAGGAGGATCCCAAATTTAAGGCCGGCCAGGGTAATTTAGGAAGATTCTGTCTCAAAATAAAAAGGGATAGAGATGTAGCTCAGTTTCTGAAGCTCTGGGTTCAATCCCGAGCACCATAGTAACTAACAAACTAAATAAATAAATGCTGAAAATGTTAAAATATATTTATAAATCTGGTTATTTAATGAATATTAAGTTAATAGGTTAAGGAGATTTGCCATGTTTGTAATCATGAGTTATCTCATTATGCAGCATGGTTTTTGCATGTATCCATCTGATATATGATGCTGATCTTTAATAGTGTGCATGTGTATTGTTTCGTACTGGTCCTTCACATTTTTGTTAATTTTATTTTTGTATACTTTATACTTTTATGGTTACAATGAACCATTTTTAAATAATTCTTAACTGTTACATAGGAAAGAAATTTTCTTTTTGTATTATTTTGTTTTAATAAATAAAATAGTAGTAATAAAGAATAGAAGTCACATTTCATGACTATCCTTTGATATTACTTTGCACACCAAGCCATTGTGGCTGTTGTAACATTTTCGTGATTCAGTTGGAACACGTTGTCATTTATTACCATGGATTTTCATCTGATATTTAGGGTATCACACAGGTGATCATATCATTAAAATATGATAGTTTTCCAATTTATTTCCCAATATTTGAACTATATATGTATATATATATGTAATTTTTCTATCTAATTGCATTGGATGGCATGTTTAGAATAACATAAAATATAGAATTTTTTTCTTTCAGAATTCAGTAATACTGCCTCACTGTTAAATATTAAGTTAGCTATTGACTTATTAGATAAAGTCTATTTTAAATAATATTAGACAACTTTTTGTTTCTATCATTAATTCTGTGTTAACCAGAATAAAATTTCCATAGCTTGTTAGAATTTTTAGGCAGACTTTTAATTGGTTAGGAATTTTTAACCTCATTTGTCAGTTCATAAAAATACCAATACTTTTTTTATTTATTGAATTTCTGTGTTTATGTTAGGATTCACTTATAGTATTATAAAAATATGTAGCAAATCAGTATGATTATATATTTTTTAATCATGAAGAAATTTGATATCCTATGTCATTTTAATTAATTGTTCTACATCATTTAAAAAGTTTTTATATCAATTCATCTATGATTATAATTCCTTTATAATATATATTTTACACTGTTTTCATTTCACATTTTTTACTATGTAATTATAATATGTTTAGGTGTAGTCCTAAAGATGTGATGGATGCCTTTATTATTCTTTAATATATGAACAGAAAGTTGTATGGATGCCATATGCTAGCCTCTTTTTGTATCATTTTTCTGTGAATCACAACAGATGTTTGCGTGCTTTCCTCTTATTTTTGTATGAAAAAAATGACTTTAAAAGTTACTAGATTCGAGCACTATAAAAGTCGCTATTTTAATATATTTCTGTTTTGTGGCTGGGGTTGTGGCTCAGTGGTAGAGCTCTTGCCCAGCATGTGTGAGGCACTGGGTTCAATCCTCAGCACCACATAAAAAGAAATGCATAAAATAAACGTATTGTATCCCTCTACAACTAAAAATATTTATATATATGTGTGTGTGTATCTATATATATATGTACATATATATATATTTGTTTTACTTTCACACCAAAAAATTAAACTAAAAAGACCTTATAATTCAGCTTTATGAAAGAAGGAACAAAGATCTTGGAGGAATACAATACTTGCCTTTCTTATCATCTCAATTTATCCCCTATTATGATTTTTAATTTACAGTAGTAATTATGAAATCATTTTTAATTTACAGTAATAATTATGAAATGGTTATTATACTGTACTGTTGGACTTAATTTTGACAAAACAATGTTAAATTATTATTTTCACAGTCAATGAATTGTTCAAATTACAGTTTTGAATTGAAACTATTCAATGTGAGTGTTTTTCTTATTTCCTAAGGGGATTTCTAAATGATAAGATTCATAAAGGGATTTGGAAAAGTTCTAAAAGAGAACCAAACTTGTTACATAAGTGAAATGAAAATCTAAAGGCATTTGTGAATATTGTTTTATGTATATCTACCTTAAAACATTCTATTCATAGGCAACATTGGTCATTTATTTACTTTATGCTTTGATCTTATTAGAATTTCATGTCACTTGTTTCTCTACAGTAAATTTGTCCTAAACCAGTTGGAATGACTCAATTCCACATACAAAAATGTGAAGTAATTTAAAATATTTCTTTTAAGTGCTTAAAAGTGTTAAGACACAGTATGAAAAATGTCAGCCCTAAGATTATAATTAATTAGACTTTCGCTTTTATAAGATAGGAATATTTTTAGTTTAAAACCTGCCTACATAACTGTGGTTTTATAAATGTTTCATTTGGCTGTATTACTTTTGAGATGTAGAGGATTAAAGTAGCAGTTCGAAACAAAATGAACTGTTCATTTCCCCGTTGATTAAATGTGGGAATTTGTAATTTGTAAGTTCACATAATTTCTTAGACATATTGTCTGTATGAAACTATGGGTGTATCTTAACTGTTTGGATTTTTACCCAGAAAAATACAATTGTAATACAATTTGAAGCACTCCCCGTAGGAAATTTAGCAGACCGTATTGTATTGTGAAAAATATAGGCCACTGTGTCATAGCAGTATCTTAGTTCTTTGGATCTGGAGGCATTAATAATGTTGCTTATAAACCCATGGCACTGAATCACTGTCTTTTAAAAAATGTCATGTTCAGGTGTCTTGTCTGCCAAGTTATAAATCTCATCTCTGAGTGCTTTTCTGTGTATTTACTAGCAAATGCTTATCTTGGTCTTTTCTTGAGGTAATTTACTTTTTCTATTGATTGCCCTTTGTTCCATCTATAAAGCAAAATAAGACAACATTTGGAGAATATTATTAAATACATAATTTGTGATGACATTACTCAGAGAAAAAAATATTTCAGTTCCTTAAAATGTGGGGCTTCAGGGGATGATTCTAATGGAGTCTTCAGTTCTATGAGTAATGAAAAAACTCGACAACCAAAACATCTGTTTAATATAGAATAGCCTTATAGACATTGTTTCTTTTGGCTTTGTTCTATTACAATAGTCCATCTGAAAAGCAAAAAATATCACATACGTAAAACAGTGGTTATTTTTAAAGATTTAGATGGGGACAAAAGTTTCACTCTGGAAATTTTCGTGTCTTATTATGATACACAGAAAGTTATGCATTTTAGGAAAGATAATTATTTCCATAAGTAATATGGAAGAAGGAAAAGTTATGCTGCACTAACAGCTCACTGTAAAAGTGATTATAATATTCTGCAAATATGATTTTAAAAATTTTTCAGAGACTACTTCTAAAAATCAAGTCCAACATTGACTTCCAAGAATTTTCTCACTTCATTTGAAAACCAAAGGTCAGCTCAGTTTGATGGTTCATGGAAAGTCATTTAGGGCCAGATAAGGAAGTCTGTGAGCAGATTTAGTAGTAGCTGCCTTTTAAACTTGGTTTATATCATTCAAACAAATTTGCTTCTCTCCATGTTAGTAATAGTTTTGATCAGTATGAAGATTAAGCTCTTGAGTGATAACTCCAAAGTGGTGGTTGTATGACTTTGGGTGTGGGAGTAGATGTATTTCTAATAATTAAATATGAAAAGAATCACTTTATTGTTGTCTGATTTTTCTATATCCTGTTGTGTGCTCAATGGTTTTTCTTCTGCTCACTTGGTCCTCATTCCATTAGTCTATACTCTCTGCCTATCTAAACTCTTGGTCCTTGTTACCCTTTCCTGTAAATATACCCAAGCCTACCCATCCACAATAATTATCTCAACAACAAAATATACCCCTGGGCCCTGTAATTTTCTCCTGTCCCCTCTTCCCTACTTCTGTGTTGGAAGTTTCTGAAAATTCAGCATTCATACCCTAATTATTTCTATTTATTAACCTTCCATTCTGTGTAAAAACTGTTAAAATTCAGTTTCAATTCCATCACTCCACTATAACACTGGTTCACTAATGTCTTTGTATTTGTAGTATGTACATAATGTTGTTGGTTCTTGTTTTAATGGACTTCTGTACTCTATTTTGAACTTCGGTATATTATTTACTCTTTTATCCACTTATATAAACTAGGTACTTGTTTTTTCTTCAACTACCCCGGAATTGTTGTTTTCCAGAGATTGGAATGTAACCCATTGTTTGTAGTTAATGTTTTCATTCTGTACACTTGTCTTGGTTCAGCTTGTTCAAGATCATAATGTTAAAGTTAATGCTAAATTCCTGATTTTTTTTCCCTCAGACCTTTCTGTATAGTCTCAGAATTTTTTGTATCCAATTGCCTATTGGTCATCTCTGCCTTTGTTTACCAGATGCACCTAAAAGTCATAGGTGGCATGTGCAGAACATTCATTGTATGCCACACTTAGTACCAAACACTGCATGTTACTTTGTTTGTTCCACACAGCAAACCTAAGAAAATATCCAAAACCATATTCCTTTGCGCAGTTAAACCTCTTTTTCTTTCAGCGTTCTTCTTGTCAATTGTTAGTGAAATCCTTGATTTTTCCCTTAACTGGACACTTTTAGTCTCTACATCTACTTAAATACTAAACATTAATTTATGAAGTCATTTTATAAATAAAATTTATCCTATTTTCGTCTTTATTGTTCACTGCCCTACATTAAACCCTATGATCTCTCATCTGCACTATTGTAACAGCCTTTAACTGATATCCCTTTGAAATCCACCCTGCATGGACTGGCCCCAGTGATCTATCTAGAAAAGAAATCTGACCACATCACTTACTTGTTTAAACATTTGGTTTCTAATTACCTACAGGATAAAGTCCAAGATGTGAGGCCCTCTGTTATCTTGCCCTCCTACACCAATGGAGTCCTCTCTAGGCATCCCTTACCCCCTACCTTATGCTGTATTGCATCTGAACTGTGGATGGCTCCCTCAATACACCTCCTTGTTTCTCTGCTCTAGCTTCTCCAGGGTTGTTCTCTGTACCTGGAGTGCCTCCTGTCCCCTTTGTATTCCTTTTCCACGTTATTGTTAATATGATTCTTAAGAAGTACTGCCTCCAAGGTGTTTACCTTCCCAAGCTTTTCTGTTCATCTGATTAGCTTAGATACTGCTCTTCTCTGAATACTAAAGAAACATCTCTGTTACTCACTTGCTACCCAGTTTTGTGTGGGTAAGACAGAGATTGTATCCTGCTTCTCATTGTGTAGCTGACTTTGAGCACAAGCAATGCTATTTTTTTTTTTTTTTAAACTTAACGAATGTTTGTTGAATGAGTAAAGTGAAATACTGAGTGAATGAGTTATCCTCAAGCATTGCTGGTCAGCGGTTAGAGGCTGATGTTACATAGTTCATGCAGCTAATCCTCTTTTGAGTAAAAGAAAGGAAGGAGTAAGATAAACTGAGGTCTCCTTTGCTCAGCCATTTTGACTGAGATCTACTTTGAAGCTGGAGCATATGCACCTGCATAAATATCTATGTTTACACAAAAGAACAAAAGATGAATCAAAGAAAATATTTTGAGTTTAGAAAAGAAAAAGACTGTGGAGGAAGTTTAACAAGTGGGGCCAGAAATTTAAGATATCTTATATTGAGCTATCTCTGAAGTTATTTAATGGAGAAAATGAGTTACTTGATAGAGAAAATGAATCTATTTCAAATGAATAAAAAGGAGAAAGAGGCTTAGTGAGTGTTGTTATTTTCCTTTTGAAAATTTAAAACAACCTCACAAAAAAATTGAGGTTAATTCCTATGTATCTATTACTGAACCTTAACAATTACCAGTAATTTGTTTCATTTATTGTCTCTTCCCTTTGCCCCCTTACATACACCAGTCACTTTAAATGAGTGATTTTGAGTGGTAAGTCTCATGTGGAATGTTACCTCACAGTATTTTGTGATGAGTTAGATAATCTGTCTCCTTTGTATGTGTATAATTGAACATGTGCATTTTATTAGCCCTTTAATGAATGCAGTAGGAAACACAGAAATAGCAGAATGCATATAAATCTATTTAATATCTCTTTGACATCCTGTTTACAGTCAAAATAAATACCAAACAAAACACAAACTACCTGCTGTAGTTTGGATCAGGATTGTCTTCCAAAGACTCATGTGTTGAAGACTTATGCTTTATCATGGTGCTATCGGAAGGTGGTAGAAACTTCTAAAAGGTAGGGCCTCATGGGTGGTTTTAGGTTAGTGGAATTGGAACCCTCAAGGGGATTGTGAGAAGTCAGTTTCTTCCTTTCTCTTCTTGATTCTGGCCATGAGGTAGAAGCTTATCCCACTAAGTACTCCTTGTGGGGTGTGCTGACTTGACATAGGCCACAGCCACAGGGCCATTTAATTACAAATGGAACTCTGAAACCATGAGCCAAAATAAACTGTAAGTTGATTATCTCAGGTATTTGTTACAGTAATGGAAAGATAGCTAATATATTACTATTTGGAAGATATTTTTATTTATCTATTTATATATTTATGGAAGAACCTGTAATAACATCTTTAAGATAATTCAGCTTTGTTCTTATTGTTAGCAAAGCTGTAGACATAATTACTAGTGTTTATGATCAGATTTTCCTATATGTTTATAATCAGATTTTCTTATATGTTTGAGAAACTTGGTTAATGTGACTTTACATTATGAATCTGGGTTACTAAAGCAGGAGCTGGGGATGGGGTAGTTGATCAGTAAGTGGCCCAGTGATATTCTGAATCTTTATGTTCTGGAAAATTTCTGGAAGAATTTGTTTGAACTAAGTTATATTCCCGTAGCTCTTATTAATTAACAGAATGAACTAAGGAGTCATTCCATTTGGGTCTGTTTTTTAATCTGAAATAATGATTACAATCTCCAAGGATTCCTACAGCATAGGAGCACCTAACATGTATCTGTCCAAGAAATGACATAATATAGTCAGTAACCTCAGCAGGGTCAGTAAAGACAGCAACATTAGGGGAGACATCTTCTAATATGGTAGTGGATCTTTGTTCCCTTACAAGCTGATGCTGAGAAATGTGGGATCCAACCTTTTAACAGTTTTATAAGGACCAAGATGCAGATGAAATTCTTGGAAATAAAACCAGGACTCAATGCATGGCTTACTCTCTCTCTAGCCACCATGGATGGATTCTCCCTTGTATCTCTACTGGAAATATTGATTAAGGAAGTCTCTGCTTGGATTTGTATCACCTTTATTTTATTCAGTGACACTATACCTATGTAATTTGTGTGGTGAAAGTCTGCAAGATTTACTCAAATTTGGTGTTTATTTTTCTAGACCATTTTCTCTGTTTTTATATTTTTAAAGCTCTAAGAAAAGGAGTCTTCTTCATTCCACTAATGATAGCTACTATTTCTCTATTGCCACAATGAACTGTGCTTGTGCACCCTGGCCCTTATTCACACATAGAAACAAGCCACACAACAGACTTCTAAGTAGAATCTCTCCTTGTAAGGGTGAGTTAGAACTCTTCTTATCTACAACCTCCTTCTTATCTCAAGAGGGAGCTTTATGGTCTTCTTCAAGAGTGGAAACAGGCACAAATCTTATAAGGGCCACCCTAGGGAAAACACAAGAGGCAAAAATCATTAACTCTTGATGACAGGCCATATTCATGTTATCATAGATCTTTCCTCAAGTTGTGGGGAAGGGGGTTGGGACAAGTAAACATGCTCTGGAGCTCTTATTACCTACTGCACAATTGTTTCAAGGGCATAAAAATGGACTTGAAGAAAAAAAGATATAAGATCAAGGCTACAGAGTTAATTGTGAGCTCTCCCTTTCGATTATGAATGAAACCACTAGTATAGAAAGAAAAAAATCCATGAAATTTAATAAGTATATTACAAATCTGTTTGCTTTTTCTACATTCATTAGAATTAAATTTGATTCTTGAAAAATGACAAAATTGTTATTATGACTGTAATTCTAAAATAAAGGGAATAAAGCATTTCCACTTCATCTTATTTAGCAAGGACCAACTTTTTTTCAAACATAGTTCTAGTTTTATTTTTAAAGAGAATTACACAATATAATTACAAACTTTTATCCAGTATTTTGGATGGAATAGTACTGTAAGTGGAAGCTAAATATTGTGTTTTTATTACACTACTAAAAGCACCATGCTATTAGTGTCTTTCCCAGTGAGCAATCCCTTACACTTCACCTGGTTGCAAGCCACTGTGCTCTTGTGTTTTTGAACTTTGCTTAATGCTGCTGTGATCAGCAAAGTGATTCCCTGGAAAACTTTCCACATTATTTCCATCTCCAAAAGTTTTTTGTGAGAATATAGGAAGATTCTTTTTTCTACATGTATCTAGTTGTGAAATTGGCAGATTGCTTGATATATATACACTAGGTGATATTTATATACTTGATTTAGTGTAATGTTGGATCAAGAACTTTTCCCTCTGGGAAGCCACCTATTACAGCAGAAAGAACAAAGGCACCAAATTTCCAACATGGTTCTATGCGTAACAAGCTCTTTACCTTTTTCGAGGGCAACAGTTTGCTCATCTAGAATGAGGAGCATAGATTAGAAAGATTCTGAAATCCCTTTAAAGTTGCAGAACTCCATGACTCTTACATATCCAAATGATCAAAATCGAAAAGGTAATATCCTGTGGGATTACAAAGTAAAAAATATTTCTTCATTATTATAGTCATATAATTTTCTTTCCTTTTGCATGATGGAACCATTTGTATTTCGGGTTAGTATGATAGCATGCTACTTGCCTGCCAGTAAATTATTGTTCTTATGCTTGGATACATGCAACATTTTCCTAGGTCATTAAGCACATATTTTGAAATGAAGACTACAGTAGTAAATTAATGTATTCTAGCAGGGCAATCTGTTCCACTGACCACCTCTTGCCCCATTGGAAATTCTCTGGAGCTTGTTTAAAAAATTGGTGTTTTAAACAAGATAAAACTATATTCTGGAAGACTAAATATGCATAATACAGAACTGAAAAATGCAACATCGGTGAAAATCAACTTGCAGAAAATGAATTTTATGCTGAGAATAAAAATAAGTCTAATTAATATTGTTGTCAGATTGGTTTTTTTTCCCTTTCTTTCTCCTTTTTTTTTTTTTTTTTTTTTTTTTTTTCCTTTTTCTACCAGGTAAGCTAATCTGCCCTCTGATTTTCCCTTCTGAACCTTCTGATTTTACCTGGCTATAGAGTGTTGTTTTTTTTTTTTCCAAAATACAAAATTCTTTTCTTTGTAATTTTCTTATATTCAACACAAACATGCCACATTCCCAATGTCTCTGATTTTATTCTTTTTT
This sequence comes from Sciurus vulgaris, assembly GCF_902686455.1. Classification (NCBI taxonomy): domain Eukaryota; kingdom Metazoa; phylum Chordata; class Mammalia; order Rodentia; family Sciuridae; genus Sciurus; species Sciurus vulgaris. The sequence continues at coordinate 32,446,828 of NC_136470.1, read as the reverse complement.
TTTTTTACTGTTTGTATGTTTTTTAAAATTTATTTTTATTGTAAACAAATGGGATACATGTTGTTCCTGTTTGTACATGGAGTAACAACATACCATTTACATATTCATACATTTACATAGAGTAATGATGTTTGATTCATTCCATTATTTCTTTTCCTCCCCCCCACCTTTCCCACCTCTCTTTTCTCTCTATACAGTCCCTCCCTCCTCCATTCTTGCCCCCCTCCCACCCCCCATTACCTGTCATCATCCGCTTATCAGTGAGATCATTTACCTTTTGGATTTTTGAGATTGGCTTATCTCACTTAGCATGATATTCTTCAATTTCATCCATTTGCCTGCAAATGCTATAGAGTTTTGATTTAAAAATTTGTGTGGTTATACATCAATATGTTAATAGCATCTTATTTTATTTTTCCCTAATTGAGTCTTTTATGGTTCCTATGTGTCTGCAATGTCACAATACCCAGATATTTGGTCAAGCTCCAATGTAGATGTTCCTTGAAGGTATTTTGTGGCTTGGATTAATATTTAAATCTGTAGATTTAGACTAGGCCAGGCTGGCCTCAATAATGTAGTGCATTTCATCCTATGGGTCATAGGTCTTAAAAGACTGAAGTCACACTGTGAAGAGGAAATTCTGCCTCCAGACAGACTTGGGATTTGAATTACAGCATGTGTACTTCCTGGGGTCTCCAACCTGCTAGCCTGCCCTACAGATCAGCCCCCACAATCACATGAATCAGTTCTTACCATGAATCTCTCTGTCTCTCTCTCTCTTTCAATATATGCACACATGCACACACATTATTCTTTTTTTCTAGGGAATGCTAATACTTACCAGAAAGATATGATTCCACAAATAAAATTTGTGATGTATAGTCTGCCCCTCATATCCACTGATTCCACATCTAAGTATTCAACCAACTGCAGATGGAAAATACTTTGGGAAAAATATTGTGTCTGTACTGAACATGTACCGACTTTTATTTTTTATCAGTATTGTCTAAATAATACAGTATAATGGTGATTTACATAGGACTTACAATTAAATAAGTATTATAAATAAGGTGAAAATGATTAAAAATATATGGGAGAACATGCAAAGGTTATATGCAAATACTCTGCCATTTTATCTAAGGGACTTGGGCATCCACAGATTGTGGTATTCTAGAACCCATCTGCTGTGGAGATAAAGGGAAGACTGTTGGAAAGACCACTGACGCTTACCTACTATGTGACACTAACCTGCTAAGGTTAGCTCTTTAAATATTTGGGCTTCAGATTTTTTAGTCATGAATTTAGGAGATTGAACTACATCTATCATTTAAAACTTTTTAAATTCTACGTAACAAAACATTGTGGTGTAGCACAAGAAAAGATCTTCTTTCTCAAGGAAAACTTTAATTAGAGATTAACATGTAGCAAGGCAAAAACTTCCATTCAAAGAAGACTAAAACAGATTTTCTAATTCCATCTTACTATTCAGACATGGTGTTTGGTATTATTTACCCCCCAAATTTGTATATGGATTGTATTTATTCTTTTCCTATCCAATGGAAATATGTCCATTGAGGTTTTCAGTTGAAATTAAAATTAACTCATTCTTACCATAGTTTACATTCATAATTATATTTGAGGACTATCTATATAGTAGTACCAGAATTCAGTTTTCTATTTTCTCTTCACTTTTATATAGTTGGAATATATCAAAATCATTACAGAAACATTTCTGTCCAGCAGCAAGACATGACAATAGCCAAATTGAAATATCAGCTGCCATGCCATGTTACCATATAGTTCCTTCAGCTGAGGCTACAAAGTGTGAATTTATGATACAATGAATCATTTAAGGATATCAGTATATTATGTAGAAATGTGTAGTTTGGATCAGAGATGAATTGGTTATCTTTGATAACTATGAACTGCTTTATTTAAAGCCAGGATTGAGGTATTAGAGAGTAGTCAATATATCTATGTCCCTTTTTCTTCTTCTGCCTCCATAGTGACGCTTGGATCAAATCTGTGGAGCATTTGATGTCCAGAAAGCATCGCTTCTCAGGAGCCCTCATAGTCAGATTTCAATAAGGTTTCTGATGAAGGAAGTACTTCTGATTCAACTCTCTCTCACCTCATACACTAAGCATGTGCTTCTTATTCCTCTTTGATTGGTCTCCAGAAACCTCAGATTTACCCCCAGATGTTAAAATGTAAAAAGAATTGCCTGTTCTCAGCAACTATTAATTTTAGTCCCAAATCATGGTTTATTATGACTTCAAAATGAGGCGAATTACAGGGTTAAAAGCATTTTGAGAAAGACGATTCTGTAATGATTCAATAAACAAAAAGTTCATTTAAGGAATAATGTGCTAGTACACACTAATTATTCTACAGATTATAATGTGTGCTGTATACTCATTGCAGGATCACATGAGATTAAAGGAATAATGCTTGAAAACTAGGGAGTCTTTTCTGAGTCTATTACTGAAGTGGAGATTCTTTATGTCAGATACCGTGTTTCTGGAAATTTGAATTTGGCTACAACAACTTCCTTAATTAATTACGGCTGACTTTAGTTGTATCAGAGAAAGTTGAAAATCGTATAGCTCTCTGGTCATACTATGCTGATTCAGTGAGTTTTGGATAGCCAAGATGGTAAACATTATTATTTGAGTGTTTTCTTCCAATAGGAACCACTTCCAAATGATCTTTGTGGATACTTCCAGTAGTTCAAAATCTTCGCAGAAGTCATCATTCCTTTTATTTAATAAAAATCCTTGGGACATGGCAGATTTAATTAAGGCACCAAGATTGAAGAGTATCAGCACATTTTCTATGAAACAATTGTCCCAAAGAGAATATCACTTTTACAGTTGATATCCAAACTGAATTACGTGAAGCTATAGCCTCTCAAATTTGAAATAGGGCTGACATGTAGGTAATGTATTTTGTCAGGTAGGGACCTGTTAAACATCCTATATGACGAATGTCACCTTCTGGTGGTACATGTAACTAGTCTCTTTCCTCCTTATGGTATAAAGAACAGAAAAAGCATCCAGCAGCAGTAGAAAATGCATTTCACATCTCTCCTTGCTATCTGGGGAATTGATGGCCCAAATCTTTATGAATGCTGTCTCTTTCAGGAAAGACACATTTGGCTGTCTTACAGTGGGCTTCTCCTTAGGAAGATTTTGGTCAAGTTGTCCACAATTCCTCTCTTCACATGTTTTGCTTCTGGATACTTCCTTTCCCTTTTTGAGTTCAGCTATTCTCAATCAGAGATCATTTCATGGCCAATATCATACGCCTGGAGACCATTTCTCTGCATTTTCAATTGACTGTGAACTTGGTTGATTTTCTTTTGCATACTCTTATTCTTGCTATTGAGTTAGCCATTTTTAATTTTTAGAAATGCCTCTATAAGAATGAGTGGAAACTATATGAATCTGATCTCACTGTTTAAAAATTAACTTAAAATGTTTACCTGAATTAAAGACAATTATTTGTAACTAATTCCTGCTGTCTGCATTTGAAGAAACTTGTGTCCTGTTAAAACAGTAGCCTTAAGTGGTATTTAAATTGGGTGTTATGGAAAACAGTTGTATTTAAATTGGGTGTCATTTATAAGAAAAAAATTAAAGAGAGGGTAAAAATAATAGGAAGCAGATTTTAGGGAAAGTAGTAGCTTTGTGAAGAAAGACATTTCAGAGATGGAACAACAGTATCAGGTAATACAAACAGAAGCACAATTTGCGAGTGAGAAATGATAGAGTAAGGAATTTAAGTGTCACTTAATAAAATAGTAGTAGTAATTGAGATTACTGTAGCTACATGTGACCCTTGTGTTATTTGCCTAATTGGGACGCTTTTAATCATTCCAAAAAATATGCATGCTATTTAATAGATGAGGAAAAGAAGTCATCTTTTATAGAGTTGAAATAGTTTACCCAACGTCATTTGTCCTTTAAACAGTTAAATAAGGACTTTACTAGGTTTGATTCCAAATTTTATTTGTTAATACTTCCTATTATGACTTCTATTTCATCCTGACTTCCATCATGATACACTGCAATTCCAAATAGTGTCTTAAACCCACATTTGCCATTTAGCATCACAAGTATAATTGGTTCAAAAAAAGTTACAAAGTCAGCTTTGAATACTGTAGAAATTATGATGGATTTCTTCCTAAAAAGACTTCTAATGATGGCTTTACTTGATCATATAGGGTAAATGACATCTCAAGAACAAATGTCCTTGAGAACATTTAAACATAATATATATATATAGCATTTAAACATTTAAACATAATATATATATAAAAGGAAGCCTATTATATATATATATTATATATATATATAATGTTTTCATAGAGTGGAAGATGAACATTTGTAATATGTATCTTCTGCCACCAACTAATGTGAAAATTTAGGAGCCCTCATTTATTTTATTTATTAGTTTATTGATTTGCTTAATTCAATGACTTTTTTCTTTAAATGTTTCTACAATATGTCAAGCACTGTTCTAGGAATAAAGAAACAACACAAATAATGAAATCAAATAATTCATGAGTGTGATTAAACAAGGGAATAGCTTGGAAATAGCGTGTGCTGGGTGGATGTTTAAAAAGTCTCCAGACAGGAAAGAGTTATGTAGTCAGAAACAATGGGGCAAAATGGTGTCAACTGAGACTAGAAATGAAGGCCGGGCCAGGTCTCAGAAGTCTTCATAGGCTTCCTTTTGCAACTTGGTATTGCTTGGATGATAATGTAAGGAACCAACAATCTCTGGACCTGGTTGAGCATGCCTGTAATCCCAGAGTCTCTGGAAGCAGAGGAAGGAGGATTCCAAGTTTGAGGGCAGCCTCAGCATCTTATGGATACCCTATCTCAAAATTAAAATAAATAATTACATACAAAGGACTGGGGATGTAACTTGATGGTAAACTGCCCCTAGATTCAATTCCCAATACAAAAACAAAAACAAAAACAAAACAGTCTTTCTTCTAGCTAATTACCTATGGATGATCCTTACAGTTTGTCAACAAAAAGCAGAGTTAGTCTGAGTGATTTGAGCCACTTGAGAAGTCTATTGGTTTAGTATTTTCCCCACTATTCCTATTTACCTCTGAGACTTGTTATCAAAGAAATAGAAGAGTAAGTTATTTCAGATTTTTAGACATTTTATGTATGTTGTAAATTTTTGTCCAATAAGAAATCTTTAAACTATGACATTTTTGTAGTGATTGTCTAGTATTAAAAAATAAGGAGCAAAAGTCTTGCAGAAGCAAAGTGGGAAAAGGCAGTAATGAGCATCATCAAGAGCTGGAGAGATGCATCAGGAAAAAGAAAAGAAAGAAAGAAAAAATATTTTAAATCATCATAATTATTTTTAAAAGTTTCCTTTAACACAAAAGGCTGAATCTTCACTATTGAAGACATGTCAAAAGGAGCTTGATTAAAAACAGCAGTATTTTGTTTTTGCCATTAAAATAAAAAGACTGAATTGTTACTGAAAAGCCATGGAGTGCAGAACTCTGGAATTTGTGGTGAAAGGAAATTGAAAAAGAACAGAACATTTGGATTCATGTTTCATGAAATAATTTGTGTGACAGAATAGGAAGGCAGTCTGAGGGAAAATTGACATAATTTTTTCCTAGGACTGGGAAAGGCCAGATAAATATGTCACTGTTAACAAACGCACTATTGTGCATGAACAAAGTGTATTCTACTCAATTTGTAAATATTAATTTTCATTCATTGGAAAATATTTACATGCTTTTTAGAATATAAACAAAACTCTCCTCCTTTTGTTTCTTTCCCATTTTAATCCTGGAGGGACATTAAAATGGGGCAGGACTGAGGCAGGCAGAAATAATTTTTAACTCAAAATTGCTGATCTTTTAGGGAAAACATATATTGTGGTATGTATTGTGGAATATGGAATAATGTGGTATACACATAGTCCTTTGGTAGCACCTAAAATCTTACTGTTTTCAGTAAGAGAGTCCACATAGACTTTCTCTGCCAGACTATGGAATCATAAAAATGCATCCCCTATTTTTTTTGGGTTTCCAGGGTCTCTCTCTTCCTGTCTTAATATTGTTATCTGTCTCGAGACAACACCTAATGTAAATTTTGTGTCCAGAAGGTGCTTGGAGAGTGTGTAGTTGATTCAGGACAACTGGCATAAGCAGCAGAACCAGGAGTAGAGAAACAGGCATTGTAGATTTTTCTCCTCTTGTGGTTTAAAGATGTGGTTGATGCATTTGGTAGACCATCCACATACCTGCTTCTGCAACTACCTACCTGTGACTCTTTTTGTGGCCCTGTGTTTGGACTGTGCATGTACTTAGCCTGAAATTGCTGGTAATTAACATTTGTATGTTAACCTTCAACCAGTGCCTCATGTGTTTGTAGGTGTGTGTCTCCCTCAATTTGATGTATCATTATACTTTGAGTCCCTCTCCTTTCAGATGTGACAACTCTAAGGTGTACTGGAGGGTGGGGTAATGACCTTTGTCCACCATTACTATTTGCTCATGAGCATACCCTGTATTGCTTCTTTTCTTTCCCAGTCTGAATTTCCCACTCCCCTTTGCAGAAACCTTGTCTCAGGATTTGCTTCTGGGCCAAGGAAAAGGGACCAAAAGGTTCCTGGAGTATGGGATTGACCACAGATGTCTGTGAAAGTTTGTTGAAATGATCTGAATTATGTGGAATTGAATTGAATTAAATTGAATTATCCTGAAACCTTGTCTCTTTGGGCCACATCCAAGCTATTCATTATGTGCTGTTTTGGGAGCTAGAGAGGAAGGGGCGGGGCATATTATTATCAATCTGTTGACGATTAATTTATAAGCCACCTTAAGCAGTTTGTGAGCTGGATTCTAAAAGCCTATCTCATATGAAAACTACAATTAAGAGGTAAAGGCAAAGTTTTAAAAACAGACACATCTAGATAGGTAAAAGCAACCTTATAGATGGGATGTCCTAAGGAAAGCATCAGTATCATAAAACTCACATAAAAGGAGTAATTTACATTTTCATATAATTTTAAATTTCCCCTATATTAATTGACAGTTTTTAGATTAAAAGATTAAATTTTGTTTCATATAATTCTTTCAAGAAAGGGGAAACTAACCTGAATTATTTTTGTAGTGGACCTGGTAGATGAAATTTAACCATAGTTAAAATCATATTTTAAGTCAAGAAAGATCACAAAGCAATTCAGATTGTGTGTGTGTGTGTGTGTGTGTGTGTGTGTGTGTATGTGTGTGTGTGTATAAGAGAGAGACAAAGTGAGACAGAGAGAGAGAGAGAAGGTGTTTTCTATAGTCTCAAAAGGAAAGATGCTGCAGCACATTTTATAGCTTCCAAATCAGAAAGAAATTGTGATGGCATGTTACCACTGAACTTCTGGTTTGGATGATATAAGAGTCAGTCTGTTCAGCAGTTATTTGTAGAAGTTTTAATATAGTTACAGACCAGTATGTGGACTAGCTGAGGTTCTTGGCAAGAGAAGTAATGCATAGATCTAGCCACAGTTGAGTGGAACAGTTCCAGAAGAGAGAGCTCAAAGCCTGGTACAGATTCGACCTATAAGCAATGAATGATTTAAGTAAATAAAATCCCAATTAACATCATACATCTTTAATCACTTACATAGGTCCATGGTTTTCTTCCAAATCTGAGTTCTATTACCAACTTTCTATACATTTAGCAAACATTTATTCAACCTCCTTTAAAGTTAGAGAAACTTGGGTTTGAATCCAGGTCCTGCCATTTCATAGCTGGCTGTCTTGGGGTAAGGCACTTCACCTCTTTAAGATTGCTTCCGCAGCCATAAAATGGAGATAATAATATCCATCTGATAGGATTATCTATAAGTATAAATGACTAAGCATAAAATACTTTGTTGCTAGGTATGTCCCACATACATACTAAAGTAAGGTGAAAATATAAAATACAAGACATGAAATATAATAGTTAAGAGTTTTGTTAGAGTGAGCAAATTATTCTGTCTTAATTTGCCCCTAATCAGTTAGGGAATATACTAAAGCAATATATGCATAGACCCCACTTGATAGAATATAGAAATTGATAAATGTGGATTGAATATGAAACCCTGTAGCTTTCAAATCAGAGCACCTTATGTTTTCTATAGATTGTGGTCTTTCAATTCTGTTCCAGCAACCTGGGTACATTATAAAAATCTATAGGTAGAGATGGAAGAATGAATTTAATCAGAAAGTTTGTAAAAATCCCATGAAACTACTCAATGTATAAAGTTATAATGGATCTGAGTTGGGAGTTATTGTTCTCCATATTAACTGAGAATAAGGATTTTCTATTGTTTTACTTATTTTTTTTTGTTTTCAACTCCAATAAAAATCTCAACAGGCCTGTATGTGGGTTTGTGAGGAAGAGCTGAAAAACTGACATGCAATCTTTATATAAAGACAAAATTTCATAAGAATTTGGTGGGGGACCTTGCCTTATCAAATGTAAGAATTATTCTAAGGCTATAGTAATAAATATAGTTGATATTGGAAATGACTAACAAATAGCAGACTGGATAGAATTGAGAGCACCGATTTATACCCATCAACACATGAAACATGCTTTATGACACAGCAGATATTATGGGTTGGGGGTAAAAAGATGATCATTTCAGTAAAAAGTACTAGGACCATAGAAAATTCATTGTCATTGGGATTCCTGGGAATGACTTGCTAGCTTTTTATTTTTTAGGACCTCTAGAGTGATGTGACACTACATGGATTAAATGACATTTGTCACTGTGACCAAAATATCTGACACAAACAACTTAAAAGAGGAAAGATTTGTTTTATCTCATGGTTTCAGAGGTTTCACTTAGTGTTCATCCAGCTTCATTGCTTTGGACCTGAAGTGAGGCATATGGGCCTGATGGTGGAAAGCTGCTCAGCTCATGGCATCCGGAAAGGAGAGAGAGAACGAGAGAGAAGGAAAGAAGCGTCCAGAGACAGAATAAAGACGTCCAGGTTTTGCCTCCAGTGACTTACTTCCTCCATGTAGGCCCCACTTCCTGCAGTTTCCACCACCTGCCAGTAGTTCACTTTAATTATTAAACCATCATGTGAATCCACCCACTGATGAGGGCATAGCCCCCATAATCTAGTCATTTCCTAAAAACCCCACCTCTGAACATTTCTTCATTGTAGACCAATTCTCCAACACATAGGCCTGTGGGAGACATTCTAGATTTAAACTATAACACTAAGCTGCTCTTATTCTTGATTCAAAAAGGACTGCTTCTAATACTCCATATTAAATATAATATTTGCTCAAAGTTTTTAGGAAGTAACTGCTTCTTAATTTATTGATCTTTTTCATCAGTCAGTTTTGAATTTTATGACATGATGTTTCTGATGCCACTGAAGGAGTCATTCATTTATCCCCCTCATTTACTGATGTACTGAGTTCATTTATACATTTTTTTTTTTTTTTTTTGCGGTGCTGGGGATGGAACCCAGGGCCTTGTGCTTGCAAGGCAAGCACTCTACCAACTGAGCTATCTCCCCAGCCCTATATATTTTTTAATGTTAAATCAACCTTGAATTTCTGGGGTATAAAAATTTAACATGAAAATAAATATGTATATTATATATATATTATATATTATATTTTTTGATGGTATGAGGGTTTGAACCTAAAACACTCTACCATACTGACCCATATCCCTAGCCCTGTTTTCAGGTCTGGCTAAATTGCTCAGGCTGACCTAGACAGAACTTGCAATCTTACTGCCTCAGCCTCCTGAGTCACTGGGATAACAGTTGGGTGACGCCTAGCTCAGCTCTAAGTGATATTTTTATGTTTACTGCCTGAATTAGGTTTGCCAAAATTTTGCTTAGAATTTTATTTTTAAACTTACTTGCCTTCTCTAATTTTTATTTCAAAGCCATTTTGTTCATAATATATGTGGGAATTATTTTTTACTTTTTTATTCTGGAACCATTTGTCAATAAGATAGCTTAGCTATGTGTGACTCTCGGACAATTGAAATGTGGCTGGTGTGAATTGACATGTGCTATAAGATATACTAGATTTCAAAGCTTTATTTTAAAAGCATAAACTATCTCATTAACAATTTTATATTGACTACATGTTGAAATATTATTTTTTCTACTCTGAATTGAGTAAATGTGTTAAAACTAATTTTACCTTTGTATTTTCATATGATTACTAGAAAAAGTTTAAATTACACATGTGGCTCAATTTTCATTACTATTAGGTAATGTTGACTTAGATAACAAATTATTTCTGTCCTCAGAAGGTGAACAATGTCATTAAAGCTACCTTTTCCAGTAACTGACAGAGTAGAAAAGGTCAATCAGTAGTGAAATAGGCACTTCCTACTTAAATATAAGCCTCAGAAACCCACACTTGAATTCACCAAAAAAAAAAAAAAAAAAAAAACTTGACATATACTTAAATGATCAATTAAACTATGATTCTAGGATTTAGAAGTAGTAGAACCTTTATTTGAATGAATGAATGAATGAATGAATGAATATCTCTACTCTAGATCCAGCCTAAAGGGACAGCACTGCCATGTAATTAATAAATTGTTATTGCTTAGAGCTAAAGTAAGCTTTGCCAGCACTGGACTTTCAGTAAATGATGGTTATACCAAGAGGTGAGAGAGTGGCAAATTCCATTAGCCATGGAACTGCAGGGAGGCAGTCTGAAGTAGTATTGGAATGGACGCTAGAGTCAGATTTTCTGAGTTGAGATCTAATTCACTGGCTATGTAACCTTGAGTATGAAGTCAGAACTGTGTATGACAACGCAACTTTCTTTATGTAATGGATAAAAATACATTCTGCTTTACTAGAATGATTCTGAAAATTATTTTAAGTGATTTTTGATAAATTTGAAGTACCATATTAATATTTCAGTGGAAAAATAAACTAATGGTAGGTTAGAGCACTATATATACACTTTAGGTATGGTGATTTAAGACATATTCATATTTATATCTTTATACATGTGTTTAGTCCTTGTAAATCCCAGCAGAGTCAAGAAGTGATTTTCAACTTGACGTTTTGCCAACAGGAGCTTCAGCCTAGACATGATGTGAATTTCAAATTGTGTAACTTTGATGCCTCTCTGTATCTGTTTTATTATCAAAGTGGTATCTGTGTGTGTGTTTGAAGATTCAAGATGTGTAGCATTCAGCATACAAACCATTTTCTTCCCAACTATTGGACTGTTGTTTAATTGAGGTTTTCCTCTACCAAAGATTAGATCACGTAACAATTAATAAAATATCTGTATGTGTGAATTTTTTGCATCCTGAACAATTGATAGATTATATTATTAAGAGCTACAGAAAATTTTATACTGAAACTCTTTTATCAATTTCTATAAAATTACAAATACAGGTAAAAATACATTTAGAAGTCTAATATTTTATTCTTGTCATTTAAAAAGTTCTGCTATATGAATAAGTGCAAAAATCTACAGGTTAGGATTTTAGTTTATTTTAGCGTCATTAGATATCATTCTATGAAATAAAAATATAGTTAAATTTTATTCATCACATACTTTTCAGTTAAATATTAATTTAATATCATATCATCTTGATGGCAGGCACTATTGTAGGTGCTGAAGTGCCAAAGAAGTTCAAACCCCTGCTTTCATGGTTTTTAAAGTACAGAAGAAGTGATATGCAAATAATATAAATAACTAAAAGTAAGTTCTTTGTTAGATGATGAAGCAGAAAGGTACAGCAGGAAGAGGGGATAGGAAATACCAAGTGCCTGAATGTTCATTCAGTTTTAAATTGGGGAATCAGGATAAGGTGAGCTTGTGATGTGACATTTGAGTAGAAATCTGAAGGAGCTGAAGGAGAAAGCCTTGTGGATTTCCCCTCCTGTCACCTAGGGAGTAGAAGCTGCAGCAGGCAAGCCCTGAGGGAAGAGGTATGCCTGCAGCATTTCTTGAAGGGCTAGTGTCCCAGTGTGACTGGACAGTGGGATGAATAAATCATGGAGAGTCTTCTAGACAATTTGACTTTTACTCTAAGGTGGGAGAATTGGAGAGTTTTTGAGTTAAGGTAAGTGTGAGAGAAAAGTGATTTGGTAGGAGGATTAGAGGAAATTTGGGACAAAGACTTAGTTTGGGACAAGTTTAGAAAAGCCATTTTTTGATTTGGATGTGTAACCTCTACTAGTAAAATCTACCAGTATTGTATAGGTCCTGAAGAGTGTTCCATTCCACCTATATTGTTAAAGGACTCCTAGAATTCAGGCACACGGTAACATTAGATAGTTGCTACTGGCAAGAGCTTGAGCGAGATTGACAAGTGATTCGCTGTAGCGAAGGTTAGGACTGTGTTGTGTGTGATCACAGAGAAGTGAGATCATTTTCCCTGCCTTACATTAGAGAGACCAGTGATAGCCAGGTAGAATTGTGGGAAGAAATGAATTGGAAAACTGACAGGAAGAAAAAAGTCTCTGTTTTGAGACTGATAGGACAAATAGGATTTAACTATTAAGATTTTGGGATGTAGAACATCGCACATTAGCATTGAATTGGTAGCTAAAGGGATAGCGATTCTCTTACTGAAATTAGTTCAGTCTTTGTAGAACACAGAGTGTCAGGGAAGGTCAAGAGATGGAGGAGACAGTGAGTAGGACAGAAAACTGATTCTAAAGGTGCTCCTCACTCCAGAACATGGATTTTATTCTCAGGCCAGTTGAGAGATATTGTAGATTTAGCTGTTTCTGCAGACTAGAAGAGCAGCTGCAATGTCAAAAGATCAGAGTAGACTCATGAAAAGAAAGCGTCTTAGAAGGTAGACTGCTTTGTTAGTTGGCTTTTATATCATAGAAATACTTCCAAGTAGTAAACGTTTTCCAATTAAAGAGAGAATTATAGAAAATTCCATTAGGGCTTTAAAACTTTCTCTCCTCTAATTACACTAGACTGTGCAGACTTTTTGAACTTGAACCAGCTTTAGTTGAATTTGTTAATGATACTTTATTACATTTGTTTGAGAAACAAAACTGAAATCCAAATTATTTTGGCACTTTAGCCAGTAGCCTGAGTAATTTCATAGAGTAATAGGCTTTGGGGCTTCCATTTGAATCCCATTAAGGATTTCTGTGTAATCTTGAAAGATATTATTAAGCTATATGGACTGAGAATGATCCTTAAAAATGAATTCCCAGTATTACCAGTCATAGAGTATAATTTCATAATAAGCAAACTGCCCAGTCACAGAGCAGAACTGGTTAGGAGTGCACACATGTGTCTTAACTGGAAAGAATCAACGGGCTCTTTTCTTTCCTCCAGTTTCTGCCTTCTCTGGGAAAGATTATTTGGAAATAGGAAAGACTAAGTTAAGGACAGGCATTTTTAATTTTTTAAAAATCTTGTTTGTTTTCTTTCTGAAGGCAAAACTTGATGTTTTAATAAATATCATTGAGGCATATATGATATGTATATACACATACATTGTGTGTGTGTGTGTGTGTGTGTGTGTGTGTGTGTGTGTGAATATATCCATTCTATCCATGCATCTGTCTAATCTCCAGCAAAAGGTGATCTCATAAGACTTTTTGGGCAACAAGAGTTGATCCCAGGGGTGGGAGTGAGGAACGGAAGTGAATTGACTCTGATAGTGTAAACATTTTACAAGGCAATGGTCTTTTTCCTCATGTAACTTAGCACCAGAATGAATCTATCAGTTATATATCAATACAAGCAAGTTTAGAAGATCAAATAAGTCAAGGTTTGCTTAAGTAGTTTTATGATAGAGTCTGTACTGTTACTCAATGTATATTTTCCAGGAACACTATAGTACTTTGTTTCTGCTTCAGCAATTGTTTGGATAATTTAGTCCACCAATAGTAATAAGCACCTTTTAACCATTTTCTAAGGTAATTCAGGGGGGAATGCACAACTGCAACCATTTACTTTCCCATGAATGCATCAGTTGGTGCACTATCTATTCCAAAGGAAACGCTTCCATTCTCTCTTTCTCCCTGTGTAAAAAAGAGATGAATGCTGCAGTTGTTGGACAAGGGATAGCAGTTGATTTGGAAGGAACCAGCCAAAAATGTCCCAAACAAATTAATAGCATAGAAACATCTGCTGCTGTTTTATTAGAGTTTCACATAAAAACCTAGTTTACAAGCTGGCGTTTGGAACGCTTTTCTTTACACTGAACTCCTAACGTCGCTGCGAAAGGCAATCAAGACCATATGTCTTACATTTTTAGTTCCAAATTTTCCTGCATCTCACTCCAACCTGGGACAGTTGCTTGTAACATGAGTGCTGAATTATGCAACCCATTTTTAAAATCAGAATTTTTTTTAACAGTATGTTTTAAGTCATTGAAACTGTGACATTTGCATCTCTTTTCTTTAGTTATTATTACAGTTTAACTTAAAAATTCTTGTACTTTATTTTGTATTCATCATTATGTCAGTAATGCTGTCTTTAGCTCAGCATAACACATACACATTACATTACTCGTTTTCATTGTTTTTAACTCAATTATGGTTCAAGAAAAGTAGTGCTGATTTTTGTGAAGATGAAAACCATATAATAGCTTATAAAATAAATTCTGTTGCACAACAAATTCACTTACTATATGTTTATCTCATTTTACTTAAACTCTCATAAAACTCTTATAAAAAAATGGATGAATTTTAGTTTCTACACCATAAAAGCATCATTATTTATTGCTGTTCGGTCACTGTTATGTGACAGAGAACTGTAAAGAAAAATCATGTTAATATTTTTTAACTGGGCTTTAACAAATGTGTTTTGGATGTTAGAACTAATAAGAATGCTATAGCTCATTTTCATATAATGGGGTGGCATGCTGGCTGTTCATTGCCCTATACGTTTTCCCTTTTATTTCTTTTGTCTGCCCTTGCCCCCCACCCACCTTTGGAAATTCAGTCTTTGTATGTGCTGGTGCACATGCATGGATGCAAATGCATATACTGTATGTGTGCATACAAATGCTTAAATTAAAGCTTCAGAAGATGCGACCATATGTTCTCAGAAGCTTTTGTTTGTATACAACAAGCTTCATTATTGCTTTGGTTCTGAGAGGAATGTGAGAAAGTTGCTTAGGAACTTTAGTTTTTCTGTAAGGCTAGTGTTTTTTTTTTTTTTTTAATCACTTATATGTGATATGTTTTTCTTATTCATGTTTAACAGCTCTGAAATCAGGCTGGGTTTTGCAGTTGGTAGCATTTTTAGGTTCAGTGAAACATGGTAACATTTTTCACTAAAATAGAAAGAAAAATAGCAAAACCTCATTTTGCCTATGGGAAGGAAATTTCTTTTGCTCTGACAGCCCATTTCCTGTTATTCCTCATCACCTACAGATTTTTGGTTTCCTTGGGAAATACCTTAGGTTATAGGAAGGACTAACAGTCAGAAGATAGAGAAAAATATTGTTTGGTTTCTTTATGAATTTGTTTAAACTGTGACATATTGTTTTCTGAGGAGAATACAGTAAGCAAAATGAATACAATTTCCTTTTTCTCTTTTATATTCTAGAATTCTTGATGCTACCACTCTATATATTCCTCCTTTATAAGTGGTTCTGTTAAGAAATCTTAAAAAAGAAATTCAGATTCCCCATTAATTGCATAACTAAGGCTTGATTTTAAAAACAGAAAGGCATATATATATATATATGTATGTATGTGTATGTATATATATACATACACACACACTAAGACAGTGGAATATGACATTGCCTACCTTGAAGATTTAAACCATTTAATGACCATACAGAAAACGTTATTATATGCTATGTAAATTAGCATTTAATAGATTTCAGTTTGCAGAGTTACTATATTCAAGAATTCTACCTTAGAACTCATGAACACGTAAATGGGCAATCGAATGATATTGTTATATGGAGATTTATAATATCAAGTCCATATCTTTTAGTACGAAAGTGTTTGTTTAAACTCATTCTTCCCATATTGTGGGCTGGCACAATACTTTCAGCATAGAAGAATATCAGTGTCATTGGAATAAACTTCTACATATGTTCTGCCAAAATAATCCTGCTGTAATGCAGATCTGCTTATCCCCTTTTAAAAAACAGAACAGAATGAAACACTTCAGGGGCTTCCTAATTCCTCAAAAGAAAGTTCTTGGAATGGTTTATAAGTCCTACTTCATCCAGCCCTATTTATACAAGTGGCTGTCTCATCTCTTGAAACCTACTCCCCACTTCCAGGAAAACTCAATGCTTTCCTAAAGTTTCTTTTCTTTAGTGTGAGCCCTCTGTGCTCTGTTCTCCTTTTATGTGCATCCCTCTTCCTCATTATGATGTGTTCACGCTCTGGTGCCCACCCTCTCCCCTCACCCATCAGTTCCCCATTTAAGACACCTCTTCTCCATTGGAACTTCCATTGACCCCCTCAAGTCTGAATCAGGTGCTGCATTGGTTAGGATGAAGGTCAGCAACAGGTAACCCAAAAATGAGAGATAGTCAAACGTTTTTTGCTTTAAATAATTTATTAAAAATCCTCCATAAATATAGTATTATCAAGGGATATGATGATTCTAATTTTAATACAAGTATGTCTCTGGCCAAAATACAGTTTTTTATACTATATGTGCCTTGTTCTTCGATTTGTAATATGTCGGTGGATGAAAATGCATTATATTTGTAGGATATATTGCAACATTCAGAAACTAGGCCCAAAACAGCGTGAGTTAAAAAATTATGATTATATTGAATGGCCTCATATTCATTCAGTGATAATAGTGAATGATACATTTTCCTCCAAAAGAACTGGGGTCAATCTAAAAGAAGATGCCATAATGAATAGGTTAAAAATGGTTTGTTCTCAAACCTAAATCCTGTTCATATTTAGATACTATTATGAGTATACAAAGAACCAAATAATGGGAAATTGAAATATGAAAATAACTTTAGAGTTCAAGAAAAGATTTTTATTTATTAAAAACATATCAGAAAAGTATCAGAGTTGTTTTGTATATGACTTACTGATCACTATTTGTGTGATTAAATATTAACATTAAAAAAAGATTTGTAATCATACATTTTCTAGTGACTTCCTCTTATGGATTATGTCATTTAGAAACAAAAGAGGGAGGGAGATGAAATTTGTCCTAAGTAATCTTTTGAGAAATATATTCCCCAAGCTTTGAAAGTGTAAATACTTGGAAAGAAAAAAAAAAAGTTCAGAAATTCTAAATTTATGTTAGTTTGGTAGAAAGTTTCCCACAGAAAGCCCTGGTAGAGCAGAAATGAGAATGTGTTAATTGGGCTGACAGACTTTCAAGTGGTAGAAAGCGGACAGGACCAACACCGATTCTTTCCAAGCATTTGAAGATCAAATGAATCATTATGAATCCTGTAAAAGTTCCAACAGTCGGTGGTTACTTGGAAAGGGGCATTTCATCAATAGGCACACACAGGAAGCCGCAGACAGGAACAAGCAAAGGAGCTCTTGTGACCAAAAGAGGCTTTTGAAACTGAAGCTTCCAAGCTCTTACAAGACCAAGGGGTGCTGAGCTAATGGGAAAAGGCCCCAAGGAGATGAACCCAACCAGGAGACACTGATACTCCATAGTGGTGAGAGCACGTGCTGCCACAAGCCAGCGGAAGACACCAGAAGAAAAGCTTTTTGCCAAATCCTATTTTTTTTTCCTTCTTTTTTTTTTTTGCTCTTTCTATAGTGAGCTAACTCAAGGAACAGATAACCAATTTCTCATCCAGTTGTTAGGTTTCAGATCATTTGTCATTGAAAATAAATGTCCTCCCTAGAACATTTATTCCCTCATAGCGCTCCTTTTTCCAGAGTGTGTGCGCTCTGGGGCAGACAGGATTGTGAGTTGCAGTGGCTTTAATAAAAGAGGCTTTTGCCAAAAAAGGGGTGGGTGAGGCAATGTGAAAGGAGTTACTTTGAAGTATTAATTTTTGAAACATTCCCATTGGCAAAACCCAAACAACTGTTGTGGTTTTCCTTAATTACATTCTATACACAGAAAATGTTTTAGTGGAAGAAAGAAGAAATCTAAGCTAAAGTGCTTGAGAAAGAAGAGTGACTTAACTTAATTTTTAATACAAAAATAAATTTTCTTATATGTTTGAGGGGGAAAAATCAAAGTCTTCCTAATACTCATTTTCTTTTAATTCTCAGATTTAAAATGGAGTTAATAGTAGAAATCCTGGAAAATAAATAGACAAAAGTCTCCAAATAATAGTTCAACATATTTACCAAATCTAAATGTAATTATTTGTGAGGGAGGATGTATTATTAGTGCCATTATTTGTGAAAGCGTATTTCAAAGTGTTTTGTTTATTAGCTTTAATTAAATCTGACAAACATAAACTTAGGAAGGAAATGATTTGGTGTACTCTTATAGAAACCTAAGTTTATGGCACAAGAGTGACACACAGGATTGAGGTGCATGTGGTCCTTCCATGGAAGGGAAAAAAAAAATCAAAAGATTTTTCAAAAATCAAACTGTGTATTGTTACCTTGTAACACACAGTGGCACTTTTTACAGTCTCAAATCTTTATAAATGTACATGTACATTTGAGAATTTATCACTCACAAGACATGTTACTAAGATTTTCCTGGATTGGAGGGATTCAATGACATTCTTCCTTTTCCCCTTTTGCTTTATGGCAAGAAAGCTTCACTTTGTGTTGCTAGTTGGCTAAGCCAGAGTTGAGTCCCTGTTCCTGTAAGGTCACTACCTGTTTATCCAGCCAACAGCAGACCTGCTTATCTTACCAGGGGAAAGTGAGGAACAACTGATCATGAACTTACTGTTCCATGGAAATATCTCAGAAGTTAGACCTGATACAATGAACTTTTAAAAAGTTTGCACAGAAGATTAAAAGGCTAGTAGCTAATGGGGTCCTGTAATTACTGGCAGAAAAATAACTATCAGAAAGTGACTACCTGAGGCCCCTTCATTTTCTATCTAATCTGACATCTGATTTAAGCATTACGGGTGCCTCATATTTTTGTGTTCTGTCATATTTATATTATGTTGTTCTCTATTATAAAATTTTTTCTTCTCAGTGAGGAACAGGGACTCATAGCATATTCCCCTTTGGGCATTCAGAATAGAATGTTTTAATGTTAGGAGGAAAGGGAACATTTTTAAAATGTGTGTACACATAGAATGTTTTAGACATTACAGAGAGCTCATATGTATATCATTTAATCTTCACAATAACCATATGTAGGAAGGATAAAGAGGCATTTTTTCCAGTTTGCAAATGAGGGAGCTTAGGATCAGTTTGGTTGACCAACTTACCAAAGAAACACAGGTGGAAGGAGAGAAGTGTGAACTTGAAGCCACTGAATCTAATATGCACAGCCTGTTTTGTCTGCAATGGCATATTTTCTCCTATTGGAAGGCGGCAGAACTCACAGATTGGGCATTTCTTTTCATTAAAGGCAGAAAATAATTTATTACTAAGACAGAGTAGAAATCGCTTTCATCTAAAGCAGTGTTTGTTCAGAATGCTTACTGGCTATGTGTCTTAGGTCATGTCATCATGAGTTTATATACCTTTTCTGTATTTCAGTTCTTACATCTATAAAATAAGAATTTATAAGGACTCTGCTTAGATGTTATGGATTTAAAAGGGAAGAACAAATTTGGAAGAACTTTGTAAAATGCTTTAAAATGTTGGTGGATGCCATTGATGGTGATGAGGAGGAGGATGATCTATGTTCCTTCTATACCATTTTGCCACGCAAGTCTTTTATAGGGAAATCACATATTTATTGAATTAAAATTAAGCTTGATAAAGAAAAAATAAGTACATCTTCGAAATGTAATCTGCTTTTTCTTTTGTATTATTTTTTTGTACCAGAGAGCTTGATGAGTCTATCCAACTCCTTCAGTATATCTTAATTTACGTCTTTGAAATCATATCACCAGCCATTTTCATTTTATTCTGAGATACAGTCTAAGTTGCCCATATTGGTAGGGAACTTGTGATCCTCCTGCTTCAGCCTCCTGTGTTGCTAGGATTTCAGGTGTAGACCACCATACCTGGCCAATATGAATTATTCTTGGTATAACTTGGCAAAGTGATATTTTAGGTACGTGTTGTCTTTCAGTGTTTAGAAAGGGCTCTGAAACATATTTGTCATGTGTGAAAGATCTTGCCATTTGTACATTTTTTTAAAAAGTTGGAATGGGTATATTGTTTTCAAAATTTTTAAATTTGTTCTTTTTAGATATACATGACAGTAGAGTGTCTTTTGATATATTATACACACATGGAGTATGATTTAATGTAATTAGGATCCCATTTTTGCAGTTATACATGATGTGGAGTTCACTGGTCATGTATTCATTTATGAACATAGGAGAGATATGTCCAATTCATTCTGTCTTTCCTCTTCCCATTCTCCCTCCTTTCCCTTCATCCCCATTTGTCTAATCCAGTGAACTTCTCTTCTCCACCCATGCACCCCTTGTGTGTTAGCATCCACATATGAGAGAGAACATCTGACCTTTGGGTTTTTGGAATTGTTTTATTTCACTTAACATGATATTCTCCAGTTCCATTCATTTAATGACAAATGCCATAATTTCACTCTTTATGGTTGGGTAATATTCCATTATGAATATATACCACATTTTCTTTATCCATTCATCTGCTGAAGGACACCTAGGTTGGTTTCATAGCTTAGCTGTTGTGAACTGTGCTGCTATAAACATCAACGTGGCAGTGTTACTGTAGTATGCTGATTCCATGTTCTTTGGGTATAAACTGAGGAGTGGAATAACTGAGTCAGTGGTGGTTCCATTCCAAGTTTTCTGAGGAATCTCCATACTGCTTTCCAGAATGGTTACACCAATTTGCAGTTCCACCAGCAGTGTATGAGTGTACCTTTTCCCCGACATCCTCACCAACATTTACTGTTACTTGTATTCTTGATAATGACCATTCAGATTGGAGTGAGATGACATCTCAGTATAGTTTTAATTTGCATTTCTCTAATTGCTGGAGACATTGAACATTTTTTCATATATTTGTTGGCCATTCATAGTTTTTCTTCTGTGAAGGTTCACACAGTTCCTTTGCCCATTTATTGATTAGGTTTTTGGTGTTTTTTTTTTTTTGATTCTTTGTATATCCTGGAAAATTGGAATGATTATATGTTGAAAGATCTCTCTCCAGTTCTTTCAGAGAGTATGATAAATGACACTGTCTTGTATCACTGTGAGGATGTTCCTCCCTGAACTGTGCTTTCTTCAGATAGATAATAGAATTGGACTAAGGAGGGGAACATACTTTTGTAGCAAATTAGCTAGAGAAGTTTTCTAATTATATGAAATTCTTTTGGTAACCCCCTCACTCTCTGTAAAACGACTCTGCTCTTCATGAAACTCTCTTCCTAGTATAACTTAGGCTTTTGAATCATGTGAAAATTGCAAAGTAATAGAAATAAGAACCAGAAAAACTGCCTCCTGTTTAGAAGAACTTGACATGTATGAGACCTTTTCGGGGCAAAAGATCAGCCTAAGAAAAATATCTGTTAAATGTGGTTTAATATAATCTCACTTTTCATATAAAAGTGATAACGTTGATTACTAAAGTGACATCAAATATTTAAAAAATTCATCACAAACCCATAGGAAGTGGTTCTCCTTCCTGCTTTTGCCATTTCATATGTATCACATATGTAAATGCACCACCAAATGTTTCCAGAATATTCTGGTTTTTAAATTACTTTATGGCATTTCATTCTCAAACCAGTTCCATTCTGATTTGTTGTAATTGTACAAAGAAATTAGATCTGTTAAGAAAGTGATGTATAGAACCTGCCCCATATTATATTTAGAACTATTATTATTTTTCTGTTACTTAATTATCTATATCTAACTACTTGTTTTACATTTATATTTTATGTAGCATATTTACAGCAATTATTTTTTCCTATTTGAATATTCGTAACCCATTTATGGCATTTTCATTTGGCAGATATGTGTTTTGTTAGTGGCAGGAATAGGGTATAATTGTAAAGAGAATTAATAAAGGAGATAGATTTGCAATTTTAAACTTCGATACTGGTGACTTTCAATATCAAGCATTTCATCGTGAAATACTGAATGTAGCTGATATTGTAAAGATTCAGGATTAAAATTATGAACAGAGTATTCTACATTTTAATCTCAGAGTATTAGACAATAATTTGATATAGAAGTGTGTGCTTTTACCAAAATTTCACAGAAACAGCAGAAATGTTAATGCCTAATGAATCCTATCCAGAAACCAATCCATGGTGACATATCCATGAGTTTTTTTGACAAACATATTGATACGGTCTTTAACTTCCTTTAAGATGACTCTGAATCTATGACTTCCTCGCCTAAGTCCCATGTGGATTGTCCTTGATCAGCCATACTATACCTCACCATAAGCTCTACATCTGTGTGCAGCTGAGTCCATGGACTCTCAGTCTTACTGCCTGAAGTATCCCAACATTTGTTCTGCCAAAGATTGGAGAATATTAGGAGGTTCATTCAGCATTCATTCTTTTCATGAATGAACATTTTCATTTTTTATTAAGTAGAGCTACTCAATTTGCTTTTTTTAAGGTTAAAATCATCTTCCCAAAGCCTTCAATATGCCATCTTCACAAGTATGATTAGGATTATTTAAGTAGTAGTACTTTATTATTGCTGGTGAGGGTGACATTCCGAGATTGAAGGAAATGTCTTTTGAGGTCCCCTTTTCATTCCAAGTTAACTTTCTTGAGCATATTATTAAAATTGTTCATTACTCTTCTTTCGTTCTGTACTAAGTTATTATCTTTTAAGAGTATAATAAGGGATCTGAAAAGTACAGCAATTTCCTTGATTACCACTGATTGGATCTTTTTGTCCTAGTTATCTTATTGTTTTTATTTGTTTCTGAGTGGCTTTATGAATCTACTTTTGTCCCAGAAGTATTGCGCAACATAAAGTTGTAGTGTAATAGAAAATAAACAAAAATACACCCATCTATGAGGATAAATATGAGGAGAACTAACAGTTCTATTTTTATAAATAGAACTATTAAGCTTGTGGCTTTGGAAAGTAAATGCAGAGTAAACGAACTAACAGTTCTCCTCATATTTATCCTCATAGTCTTTAGATTATAAAATTCTTCTGGACCATGAATAGCACTCTTGTACTGTGAGTGAGACAGCTGTCTAGAGCGTCTACTGTAAAGCCAAGTGTAGTGTTTGAGGAGGTGCAGGGTGCAGGTGAGGTGCATGGGAAGCTTGGGTCAGGTGGGCTAGTCCAATCATAGTTGCTGAAGGTGGAGAAGATCCAGGAGACCAGAGAAAGGAAGACCATGACTAAACACCAAGCAGAGAAACAAGAGATGGATTAAAAAGTGATAGAATAAGAGAACTCGATTTTCAAAACTGGAGTAGGACCTAGGCTTAGATTCAGAAATGGGCCTAAACCAGATACTGCATATATAAAGTAAGAATGGAAGAAAACTATAAAATCAGTTGGGTTTTACCCATCAAAGAATGGGTTCCATACATCCTTTATGTTTCCTCTGCCTACCTACCTACTAAAGAGGTTTAAGAAAGGCTGTCAGGGCTGGGGATATAGCTCAGTTGGTAGAATGCTTGCCTCATAAGCACAAGGCCCTGGGTTCAATCCCCAGCACGGGGGAAAAAAAAAAAAAAGGCTGTGAGAATCTGTAACAAGCAGAAAGAAGGATTTCAAGAATGTCATTAGATTCCAGCATATGATATTCATCTATCACATTGTCATTCTGGGAATTCTGGTAGAAATCATTCAAGGTGTTTTCCTCATAGCCCCAAATAGGACATGTTCCTTCCACCTGCATGTTTTGTTCTGGGATTTTGCTACCTGCAAGAAGAGTGAAACCTCTCATCCCAGCTCATTGGTCTGCTAGTCTTCATCTTAGTCTGCCCTCAGGTCTTGCCTCCAGGCAACTACTAAGTAAATTCCCATGCGCAGTCTCACCTGTAAAATGTCAGCTAGGAAAGTATGAAAGCACACTAAACTACTCTTCTTGGAAGTTTCATTGAACTGAAAATTTCCAAATTACTGTACCTTTTGGATCACTTGATGTCTTGACATGTCTGTGTTCCTATATGTTTGCCTGGTCAGAGATCTAAAAATATATGATGAAATCTCTTTTGATCTCCTTTGTTGAACATCTGAAAAAGTTTACTTAGCATGTGGTAACAATTTTAATTTGGGAGCATGCTGATAATAAAAAGATGTGTGTGCATGCATGCATCCACAAGTTAAAAATGAGTTTACATTTATTTGTTCTTCACATTGAGCTTGCCTAACTTTGTTTTTATAAATAGAACTATTAAGCTTGTGGCTTTGGAAAGTAAATGCAGAGTAAACGAAGTGTGAATCAATCAAAAATTATGATATTATCTATCATTACTCCCTAGTAATTTTATGTATTTGGTGCATCTGCTGAAGTATGCTTAATACTTTAGTGAAAATATCTTAGAGCCTATGAGACATAAATGAAAATAATTTTTTATAACAATGCTATGTTTTGTTAAAGCAAAGGCATTTTATTTAAGTGTAACAGTTACTAGAATGATAATGAACCATATTAAATACTTTGAAAATCCTTCATTCCTTTATACCCATCTGAATTTTATAGTATGTTTTCTAAATAACATATATCCTCTTTATACTGAATTCCACATGGGAAATGTGAGGAAAACAACAGAGGCTTCTCAACAGTTGTAGTTGATTTGGATTATTTAATGCTTTCTTAGGAAAAGGAAAACTGAAAAAAATCCCAATAACTTATGGTACATTACATTATTATTCTGTTTCTTCATATTATGAGGAACAGTCATTATATGCACATACAGGGATCACTCTTTGTCTTGTTTTTTTGCAATATTATGGTAAGTATTTCATGATTTGGAAATATGTATCTGATTTTTAGGATCATTATTTTAGGATCATTACTATAATTCCAAAATACATTATGGTTATAATTGGTCATATTGGTGGTGTTTGAGAAAAACTAAACACTGGGAATAGTTTCATTTTTGAGTTCAATCAGATATTTTATTACATTAAGGGTGCATAATTACTGTCATCTCCAGCTCCACCCACCCTCAAAAACAAACAAATCACCTCTCTACCTTTTGAAAAATGGTTAAAGAAAGCTCTCAATCAGATGTTCCTGATGGATTACAAATCCTCTTGGGACATACTCTGTTTTGAATTGAGGTAACCATGTCTCAATAGCAGACTAGAATATGGTAAGCTAAGGTATAAATCCCTGGGGGTGCCGCTGTTGTACTCATGAGGGCCATATAGCCGTTATAATGGTTGATTGCACTTTCCTAGTCCATATGTACATTCATAGCAATATGGAGTTTTAAAATAAGGATAATAGGAGGATTAATTGAAAATGTCTGAACTAATGCTGTGGAATGTGAACATGTTGAAGTTCATTCCCATTGATATGTATTTTTGCATTTATAGTAGCCCTTTTTTATTCCCAGGTAATATTAATAAGAGCCCCCACTGGATATCTGAAGCCATTTTATGTGCTAAAGCCTATGTATATTCTATAATTTTTACTATACATGCATACTTATGATAAAGCTTAATTTATAATAGAATAATTATAATTATATACTATGATAAAATGTGAATGTTGTCTCACTCACTTTCTCTCAAAACATCTTATTTACTTTAATCTATTCACTGAAGCAGTTTACAACTTTTCTTTAACATATTCAAATTGCTAGCACAACTACTCTCATGCTTTGAGGCCATTGATAAGTAAAGTAAGTGCACTTAAACACAAACTCTCTAATACCACGCTGGCCAATATGATATCTGAGATGCCTAATAAGAGACTAAAGAGCAGGTAGCCTATACAGTGAGGCTACAATGGACAAAGTGATGATTCACATCCTGGGCAGGACTTGGAATGGCACAAAATTTAAAATTCAAGAGTTGCTTATTTCTGGAATTTTCTATTTAGTATTTTCAAACCATGATTGACCATAGGTAACTGATACTTTGGAAAGCAGGACCACAAATCAGGATGTCCTTTTATACCATGTGACTGGGCACTGGGCTAGGAGTCACGAATACACCAATGCGTAGTGACAATGATGCTATTCTTTGCAAACTCTTTGTCTTTTGGGAGACTCATTTTAACATGCAGGTACAGTGGCCTAATATAAATTTAAGAAGGGAAATATTAACTGCTGCTGCAGCGTACAGAGTTACCTGTAGCCAGGTGCAGTGGTGCATGTCTGTAATTCCAGCCCTCAGGAGGCTGAGGCAGGAGATCACATGTTTGAGGTCAGCCTCAGCAACTCAGCAAGTCCCTAAGAAACTTAGTGAGACCATGTCTGAAAATAAAAAGTATAAAAAGGGATGGGGATGATGTAGCTCAGTGGTAAAGTGCCCCATGGGTTCAATCCCCAGTACAAAGGAAAAAAAAAAATTATAAGAGTCACCAATCCTAGAGTTAGAGGGGTTTAGGGGAGTCGGGAGAGATATCAAAGTTGTAAGCAAAGACTAATTAGGAGTTAACTAAACAAAAGAACACATAGGTGAAAACTGGTTCAGATGGTGGAAGAATAAATTATAAGAGGATGGAAAGATGAGAGATAAGATGAATTAAAATGGTCGAATTATGAATTTTAAAATATGTCAAGGACTTTAACCTTCTTTTTGAAGGAAATAAAAATCCATTTGCATATAAAAAAGGATGTGAAAATTTTCACATTTTCATTTAGACCACACAGGTATGTTGCAGAGAGAAAGAGAAATTAGAGGTTGAAGTCTGGAGACATAGAAGTTGGTTGCCATATCCCAATAGGGAGAAATGATGAAGGAGTTTTAGCAAAGTGTACAATGTTGAGAGTTCAAGTAGAATTAAAATTGGGACTTGATCGTAGATGGGAAGGATCTGAATATAGACTCATGGCCGGGCAAGAGTAGGCACAAGAGAAATAGGCAAAGTAGAAGGATAGAAAGGAGAAAAGATTACAAGTTCACTTTTGGATACGATAAGTCTAAGATACCTATGTAGCATTGAGTGGGGATGTCCAGCTGGCTCTTGCATATAGTGACTTGGGAGTGTCTCTGTTCTTTGTTTGGTGGTAATTTGTTGAACTGTAAACCTTAGCAAGGGGAGGCAGAGAAAGAGAGAGAGAAAAAGAGAAAGAGAGAGAGAGAGAGAGACTGTGTGTGTGTGTGTGTGTGCTTACTGATTTATGTCTCTCATTAGTCAAATCTTTTAGCCAGATGTGTGTAAGGGAACTATCTCATCAACATTAGGAAGATGTTCCCTATTATTTTTTGTCTGCTCATGTCTAATTATTAGACAAATAATAAATGATCAACATATATTGATTATCTGCTAGGTGATAAGTCTTATCTCAAAACATTGTACCTACATTATTTCATTTACTTTTCACATCTAGAACATGAGGTAGCTACTGTTATTACATTCTCCATTTTATAATGATGAAAAGGTGAAAAGAGGCATTATAACTTGCCAAAAGCAGGTTGCTGGTATATGGTAGAACTGGGATTCAAAATTAGACAGTGTGTTGTGTCAAAGTATGCAAGAAAATGGATAGAACCTGAGACAATAATGTTAGGTGAAATAAGCCAAACTCAGGTCAAGGTTTTTAGGTTTTCTTTCATATGTGGAAACTAGAGAGTATAAGGGGAAAAAAGGTGGTGGTGAGAAGATGTGGTGATTTTGGGAAAATCAAAGGGAGATCAATAGAGGAAAGGGACAGGTGGGGGGTAGGAAAAAGAGGGGGAAAGTGCTGTTGGGGCATATTGGCCAAATTACATTGTTATATTGGGTGCATGTACAAAATATGCCATTACAAAGTTTGTAATGAAAATTCCCATCATGATGTTCAACTATAATGCACCAATAAAAAATATGAAATAAAAAAATGAATTAGCAGTTCAGATTAAATTCAGCATCATTAATGCATTATAGGAGGTTGTGTCTTGGGGATGGCTTTTACTTCCTTTGCATAGTGTCAGAGATCTGCTCTGTCTCGAGGTGTCTCTTCCCCAACTCTGTGGTTATGTCTGGGTGGCTCTCTTTGGTAATGAACTATTATCTTCCATAGAAGGCTTATCTGGAAATCCCCTCCCATTTATAATAACATAGACCTTAACATTTTTCTGTGGCAATTTTAAATCTACCTCAGCAGCTGCAGATTGGCCTTTTCCCCTTTTTGGTTTAGAATTGTACTGGTTGTAACTCCCTGTGATATATCTATAAATAATAAATCATCTTTATATTACATTCATGTCTCCCATTAAAACACATTGTACTACTTGATGACAACAACTTCAACATTTTCTTCTATACCTTCCTATAATATATTGTCTTTTGAGACCTCAAAAAGATGACATCTGGCTCCCAATCTCAGTGTTACCTGTATATAAAAAGCTACTTATGAAGGCTATGAAGTTTTTGAAAGTTACTTGTCAAAAATATGGTCCATTAACCAGAATGTTACTTATTTTCCATTGTGGAAGGGAGAGGTTATGACTTTGGTCTTTAAGAGTATGTTAAAAAAGGTGTTACTGCATTGAGAAATAGCTTCATATTTAGTAATAGGGATAAAAGAATGCCTAAGAATGAGTTGGTGTTCTGACTTTTATCTTGCTTCATTATTTTTGTGGTCATCAATCAACTTTGTAGTTGGAGAGTAAGGTCAGATCAATAGTGCTATCTAGCATAGATATTGTGACTCACCTTTCCCTCACTGTGACAAAATGCCTAGGATAGACAGTTTGAAGAAGGAAAGGTTTACTTGGTGCCCAGTTTCAGGAGTTTCAGTTCATGACCACATGACCTTGTGGCTCCCTGCCTCTTTTGACACAGTGCATCATGGGACCAAGTGGCGAAGGAGCTGATCACCTCTTGAAAGCTAGGACGCAGGGGTGGATGGAGTGGACTGGGGTTCCAGTACCCCTTGAATGGCATGGCCCCAGGAAACTTCCTTCCTTCCAGTAGATCCCACCTGTTTTAGTCAACTTTTTTTTTTTTTTTTTTTTTTTTTGTTGCTGTGACCAAAAGACCTCACAAGAACCATTTTAGAGGAGGAGGAAAAGATTATTTGGGGACTCACAGTTTCAGAGGTCTCCGTTCATAGATAATCTGGCTCCATTCCTGGGGCTCCAGGTGAGACAGAATGCCAAGGCAGAAGGGTGTAGCAAGGGAGAGCAGCAAGGAACGTGGCACCAGGAGAGAGACAAGGACAAAAGACAAGCCCCAAGGGCACACTCCCAGAGACCCACCTCCTACAGCCACACCCTAACTGCTTACATTTACCAAAATAATCCCTATCCCATTAGGTTGATCCTTTTTTTATTTTGTACTAGGGATTGAACTCAAGGGTACTCAACCACTGAGTCACATCCCCCTCCTTTTTGTATTCTATTTAGAGACAGAGTCTCACTTGGTTGCTTAGTGCCTCACTTTTGCTGAGGCTAGCTTTGAACTCGCAATCCTCCTGCCTCAGCCTCCCTAGCCTCTGGGATCGCAGGCATGTGCCACTGGGACCTGGCTAGGTTGATCCTTCTATAACCCGATCATTTCATCACAAAACTTTCTTGAATCATCTCACACGTGAGCTTTTGGGGGTCATTCACATCCAAACCATAACACTACTTTTTAAATGTTTAGCATTTCTTATTAGCACCACAAGCTGGCAACCAAGCCTTCAGCATATGGGCCTTTGGGGAACATTTAAGATCCAAACCATAACAGTATTTGAAGGAAATGTTATATATTTACAGGCCAAAAATTGTTTTCTGTAAAGAAAATATAAATAATGCATCAATAGTTGGAACACTTGGCATAATTTCAGTTGAATAATTTTCAGTGTGGGTTGTTTTCTGTTAAATATAATTACAAGTACTGTAATAGGCTGTTTATAAGATACATTTCTTAAAAAATATTTAAATGAGTAATTTGAAGTTATTCTTGTTTAAAACTCCAAGAATGTTGTCACTGGTAAAGAATGTCATTGCAATAGAACTACTCTTCTGTTCTATTCAGCACATTATCTTCTAGACCTTACTGTGCCTTTTAACTGACTCTCAAAGGCTCTTTGCTTTCCTTTCCTATCTTGCAAAATAAGGGACCCTTTCCAACTCTAATGTCCCATACTCCTCTGTTAGAAACTAGACTTTCAAATATTTAAAATATCAGTGATGATAATCAACATTTTTATAGTGGATACTAAATAGTATTTAATATCACCCATCCTTTGTAAACTATTTTCAGTTTCTATATTTTTGTTTTACATAATAGTATGTTATAATGCCATGAAGTTAGCATAATGCTTATTTTTTCCAATTTATTGGTAGGAACATTAAGGTAAGGTGAAGTTGATTGATGTGCCCTTGGTGACACAGCTTGATCAGACCAGTCAGGAGTCCAATACAGACAGCTGGGTTCCACAGTGTGGGCTCTTGACCAATATACTAATTATCTCCCTCTTTATTTTTGATTTTCACATTATTCATGTGTTATTTTCATTTTACTTTTGTGTATTTAAGATTAGGAATGGAGTGGGTGAGGGGTAAGGGAAGAATGGAGGAAAGATGGATTATGTAGAGGGAAATGAGGAGTGGGTAGGGAGCAAGAGGAAGGAAAGATAATGGAATGAGACAGATATCATTATCCTATGTACATGTATGATTATCCAAATGGTGTAACTTTACTTTGTGTACAACCAGAGAAGTGAAAGTCGTACCCCATTTTTGTACAATGAATCAAAAAAAAAAAATTAGGAATGGAGTGCAGGTCTTTGATAATATATGGAAAAATTGTACTTCACAGAAGAAATATGAATGGTTAACAAATATATGAAAAAGTATTCAATATCTCTAGCAACGAGAGAAATGCAAATTAAAACTACACTGAGATGTCTTCTCACTCCAGTCAGAATGGCCATAATTAAGAATATGAGTAACAAAAAATGTTAGGGAGGACATGGGAGAATCCAGATACATTGCTGATGGGACTGCAAATTGGTGCAACCACTATGGAAAGCAGTTTGGAGATTCCTCAGAAAACTTGGAATGGAATCACCATTTGACACAGTTATCCCACTCTTTGGTCTATACCCAAAGGACTTAAAATCAGTGTACTACAGTGACACAGCCACCTCCATGTTTATAGCAGCTCAACTCACAATGTCCAAGCTATGAAAACATCCTAGGTGTTCTTCAGTAGATGAACGGATAAAGAAAATGTGGTATCTGTGTATAATGGAATATTACTCGGCATAAAGAAGAATGAAATTATGGCATTTGCTGGAAAATGGATGGAACTGGAGACTATTATGCTAAGTGAAATAAGTCAGTCCCAATAAACTAAAAGCCAGATGTTCTCTCTGATAGGTGCATGCTAACCTGCAAGAAGGGAGGGTGGAGGGGGGGAAGAATAGAAGTCCTTCAGATTAGACAAAGGGGAATTAAGGGAAGGGAGGAGTTAGGGGAATAGGAAGAAGAGTAGAATTAATTGGATTTAGCTTTCCTATCCTTGTATTTGACTATGTGACCAGGGTTAACTCAAGATACACAACCACAAGAATAGAATTCTAATTAGAATAAGTTATAATCCATGTATGTATAATAAGCCAAAAGACACATCTTAAAATAACAAGTAAAAAAAAAGAAAATTTGGTCAAACATTAACTTTTAAAACAAGTCACAAAAATAATACCATTTTCCTCTTTATTGACTGAGAGATTAGTTAAAATATAACTGTAGTCAATATACTTAAATTTCAATATTTTGAAATAATTCAGTGTTTCCTTGAAGAAAAAATAATGTTTCAAAGACTGTCTCTTTTTGGCCACTGAGAATTACCTATGTTTATGATAAAGAATATTTTATATCTGAATATGAGTTGACAAATCCATATGAATGAGTACCTTGAGATATTTAAAAAAACCAAACATTTTTTCTTTTCTTCATCTTCCAATATACAGCATATTACAACTTTAGCATTTGCATGTTGGACTCCTATAGTCCACAGGGTTCAGTAAATAAGCCAATTGACATTAATGGTTTATGTGTCACTCAGAGCACAGAGAAGAAACTTGTTCTGCCATATTTCAACAGGAAAAAAAATTGTTAAATCATATGCTGGCATTCAGACCCCACATTTAAGAAATTTCTATCCGCCTACCGCCATCTCTGTAGGTGACATTTTATGATTATTCTTGTATGTCTAAGTACAATCAGGGGCTTATAATTAAAAGTGAGCATGAGAATTACCTGTAGGATAATTTTAAAAAATCAGGAGCCCAAATTCCCAGCCCAAGCTAGTGAATGTGACAGGCATCAGTATCCTTTCATTTTTTAGCTCTATAGGACCCTTCATTATGAACTGGATGTTAAAAAATATAAAAAGATAGTGAACGAAAATGAAACTTCTGGAACCTAATGAACTCATGTTCATACTCCAACTCCCATAAGTGACTAGCTCTGATTGATAACAACGTTAAGACTCTTTCTGATATAAAATGCTAATATTATTACTTATTTATAAGTTTGCTCAAAGGATTTAATGTGATATTATACAAGGCATATTATGAATGTTCAAAAGGTAGTGAACATTATTAACATTGATTTCAAGTTTATTTTAATCAATATACACTTTGAGAGGAAGGATATGAATTTACCAGAGGATCAGTCCTATATAGAGTCCTAACATTAAATGTGTGTTCTCACTCACACTATGTGGTGGCCCATCCAGGAATATTCCTTACTCTCTGTAGCACAGGCTGCTCCTCCCTGCCCCCTGTACCTTTCTACTTGTTATTGTCCACCCAACCTTTTGCAGCACTTGGATGCATTCAACTCCGTGACTGCATAATTACTTGGGAAATTGCTTGTTACCAAATTCTGCTACTTCAGCAGCTTGCTGGCTAATAATGGCACATTAGTAGGTAAAGTAATAAATCATATTTTAAAACTCATAACCTTGGCAAGGATGACAAGATGATGAAAACAAAGAAACACATTCCAGACCAAAATGAAAGTCAACGAAGCCATTGTGCTGTCTAGTCTTGTTTATGGAAATGACACCTACCATCACCACATTCAATTATGAGGCAAATTCTATCAGCATTTCTTAGTACCACACTTCACACCAGATGGTTGGGCATAGCTTGCTACGATGAGGGCTCAGGATTCATGCAATCCTGAGAAGTAGAAACCGTCCTACATGAAAGTCAACTCCCCAGGGCTGGAAGGGCGTAGAGCACATGGCAGACAGATGAAACCCTAAGAGGGTCCCCTGTAGCACAGCCTGGAGCAATGTAACATCACAGCAGATAACTGGAAAACACCTGCAGCTGAATGGGTACTCTGGACAGCAATCAGGGACGGCTGAGCTCATTTGGAGCTTAGCTCTTGTCATATCCTGGAGACAAACTGGCAGGAACAGATGCAATAGTAGCGTCGTGCTGGAAAACAGCAGCCACAAGAGAACACTGTACATCGATGATTATAATAATTACACAGAACATTGCTACATAGCAGTTTTATGTATGTATTTCTGATCCTCATCACAGTTTTGCAAGAAAGGTAGGGCAATTTTTAACATAAGGAAGGAGATGGATAGAGAGGTAAGTGACGTGCTCAATAGAGTACAGATAAAAAAGGTTGATATACTAACAGGCAGATGCAGATTTTAGAGGTCTGAAGTTCATAAAAATTTCAGGTTTTTTTTTTTTTTTTTTTTAGAGCAAATCAATACAGTGTCAGAATGCGTAAGCAGTGGATTTTGAAGGAGTCTGTATCACTGAGGGGTCTTACAGCTTAAAGTTCATTAGATTCAGGATATATCCACCTCTGCATATTGGTCTCAAAAGTTGGTGGTTTTCCCAAGGGCAGAAGTGTCACTGTCAGAGCTTTAGCTATGAGAGTGATATTCTGTGGTTTTATTACAAGCAAAGGACTCTTTCTAGTATGCTGTGCTGCTCTTTTTATTAGGTAATTTAGCAAATTGACTTGAGTCCCTCTATTAATCTACAGGAGAGGGTAGGATCACAGAAACCATAAATATTATAGTTCTACTGATACTTTCCTAACCCAACAGTGTGTCCATATGAAGGAATGTATAAAAAAAAATAGCAACAGAGAAATGAATACTGACAGGGAAATACAGGAGCAGATCCTTTGGGCCGTCTACCAACTACTCTCCTTTCCATCCGTTCAATCAAAAATCTTTGATCTAGTCTGCCCATTTCTCTTCTGAAAGACTAAGGGAAGCATGATCCTCTCTCTAGCACCAGGGTAAATCTCTAGGTTAGCACAGTTCCTTAACAGTAGTCGGTTTTGAAGCTATCTATGACCTCTTTCTTGTCAATGAAGTCTGATGGGGGCTACACCAAATGACTGGGGTGGCATTTCCCTCCTCACTCTATCCCTTGGTACTTTTTCTACATGTGAGACCTAGAATTATAGTCATCATCTTTCAACCACGAAGAGGAAGAAAGAAGAGAATGGAAAGACTTGTAAGGAGTCTGCGACCTTAAGAACATTGCTGCCTTGGAGAAGGGACCATTTCTAGAGCTTCCTTACCTTAGAATGTTTCATCGTTATTGTTGAGATAATTCTTTTTGTTGTTGTTGTTGATAATTTAATGGAGTAGAGAATGTTGACAGTCTGGAGCTGAGGGTCTTTACTGATACAGATATTTAAAGCAGTGGACCCAAAATTCCAAGCTGCATATGAGAAGTTATAAGTCTAGGAGGGGAATTATTAAAAAAAAAAAAAAAGTGAGGATGAGATGGATTTACAATCTGAATGTTTCGGTAAATTTTAGTGTCCTGATACTAAGTATAGTAAGAAGAAGCGAACTAGCAAAATAGGCTATCAGAGGTTTGAGACAGTTGGAGTTTATCTTTTGGAGTTCAAACAAGCCTCCAGTTTTTCTCAAGGTTCCTGACAGGTGGACAGGGCTACAAGGGAATGCCAATTAAATTTGTTACAAAGCTTGAAAACTAAAAAAGCTAGGATTTTGCACAAGACCTCTATATAGATGTTGAACTAGATGTTCCTAGATGCTCCGGGAATTTGGAAGGGTGTAGAGAGGATGTATGGAATTGTATGGTCCAAATCCTGATCCCTCGTGTCACTGGCTGGAAGTGATGGGATGGGGTAGCTAGCTCTGTGAATGGCTTGAGCTTGTTTTCGAGAGTGGGGAGTTTTTTCCTCAAGTGTATGATCCATGAACTTAAAAGTCTAGTGAGCTCAAGAAGGGCATGTTAGCATTTCTTCCTAGCACTGGAAAACTGAGGGGGCAAAAGCCTTCCAGCATTTCCTCAGGTTAATCAGATTTGATTTAAGACAAAAGGGTATGAAAAATGGAATATACACAAGACAAAGGGCAGATCTTTTTTAATTTTCCCAAGTATGTTGTAAAAACAAAATATAGCAGGATTTTTGAGACCATAAGTGATGCCTATTGTTTGTATTTTAAAGATGGCCTTTATTTTTGTTGGTATGTGAAATATAACCCATACTGCTTGAAATGTCAGTCAGAAATCATTACTGAGAATGATTTCATTACTTCTTTATTCCAAGGTGCTGAGAGATTATGGAAAAGTCCTCATTCTGACTCATTAAAAGACTGTTTCCTACTTGCACCCTAATTTCATTTGTAAATTTGAGCCAAAAGCTGAAGTTAGGTCCAAATTAGTGCTTTTGAAGTACAAATGCCATTATCAATTATCAATATCTTAACTTCACTTTTTCTCTTATTTTCATCATTAAAAGTGATAGTTTTGCTCTTATTCATCCTGTACCCGAGACACAAAACTAGTGATGACTTGTTGAATTTTAGTTATGTGTGGTCTGTTTCTCTAGTTCTGCCAAGATCAGTCAACACTTATTAGAAATAGATTTCAGCACTTTATTCAGACTCACTAAGATGGTTTATTATCTTGGATGACAATACTGATCTTTCATATCTTAGCCTTTAGCCCAGCCCACATTTGGTTAGTGAAACAAATCCATTCATAATTCTTTTCCCCTAAGTTGTGGAGACATTTATCTGTCCTCCTAAATACTACAAATAGTCCTGGCATTATTAAAATTTTATAGTATGCAATCTTGTCTAAGTGTCATAATATATTTGTAGAATTATACAATTGTAGTGTATCATGGGCATATCTTTTTTTCCTAATTCCTCAATTAATTTGTAACATCTTATAAATTTACAATTTAATTTTAGCTGTATTTTTGCTTATTATCTGTTTTGCCTACTTGAACAAGAAACCTATTAATATTTTGCAATTATAAAGCCAAACATCCTACACCTTAGGACTTGAATTTCCTTTTTTCCCCCCTCTTTTTAACAAAAGAAAGAAACACCACCAAGATATGGTAAATGCTTAGATGGTTTGGAAATACTTCAGATTTTAACAGGGATCGGACAGTCTTCAGACAAAATCAATATACTAAATGCCTCTTAGAAAATAAGGAGGTAAAATTGACCCAAAGTGGGAAGCAGCATTTTAGTATCAGAAACTTTATTTGGCAATATTGGATATTCTAGTCCTCAGAGTGACCTTTGAATTCAAATTTTTATCTTGTTCTGGGATCAGTGTACATTAAATGTCTGTTAGAGGAAAACCACACAGGGTTGATAGCTTGTTTAAAATGGGTATTTTTATTACAAGTGTGGACCAGCAGTTCACAAAATAAACTACAGTAAAGTGAAAGTAGTTATGGTAATTATGTACCTTGGATGAACTTATTCTCTAATAAATCTGTATCATCTCTCTTCCAAAAACCAGTATTGAATAATAAAAAAAAAAATCTGACTTCAACTCAATAAACAGTACTTGGATTTGACTCTATTAAAGACTGCTCTTAAAGTTTTAAATCACTTAAACATTAGTACATTATGAGTAGTTATATTACAGCAATTGTGAAATACTGTTCTATGCCTACACAGTTACTAATTAATTTAGTTGTAGTTAACTAAACAGTCAAGTCAGTATGTTTAATAATGTAGGAGAGTGATCTTCAAGTGTGGTTTCTTGGCTTAGCAACACCAGTATCACCTGGGAACTTGTCAGAAACCAAACGCCCAGATCCCTCACTAGAGTAACTTAATGAAAAATGAGGGGGGCGGGGCAGGAATCTGCATTTTATCAAGTCAGTCTATAGGGAATTCTGATGTGAACTGAGGTTCAAGAACCGCTAGTTCAGGAGCACAACCCTAGAGTATCAACACTTCAGTTCTACTCACAGATTGTTCCTTTATTAACTGTGTGTCCTTTGGTGAGCTGCTTAAGCACTCTAAGGTAATGTGATAACACCTGGATCCTACGGCTGTCCTAAAAATTAAATCAAATGATACTAAACATATAGTATCATCCCAACACACACTAATCCCTCAATTAATGATGATTTTAAGAAGAATATCAAGCAGTTATTCTTTCTTATTCTGAATGGATTTTAAAATTCTTATAAGACATTTTAAGGGGGTATCATTTAATTATATTATTTCTATTGGGTTAAACATATTTTATCCACAAACATTTATTGTTTTTTTATGGTGAAAACTTTCAATATCCTGTCTTTCCAGCTGTTTTTGAAATGTCCAGTGTGCCCAGTATTGTTGATTATAGTTACCCTACTGTGCAACTCACTTGAGGATTTTTTTACTCCTAATTGTAACTTTGTACCCACTGATCAAGGTTTCCTCCTCCCTCACTACCCCTCCACTTTCTAGTCTCTGGTCGCCACCTTCCTACACTCTGCTTCTGTGAGATCAACTTTTTTAGATTGCACAGGAGTGAGATAATGTGGCCCCTGTCTCTGTGTCTGGCTCATTTCATTTAACATGATTACCTCCATTTCCGTTGATGTTGCAAATGACAGGATTGCATTCTCTTTATGGTTTAATAATATTCCAGTGTGAATGTGTCCTAAATTTTCTTTATTCATCTGTTGATGGACACTTAGGTTGTTTCTATTTTGGGGGCTATTGTGAATAGTACGTTTGGGAACCTGGAATATATATACCTCTTCAGGATACATATTGCATTTCCTTTGAATATATACCCAGTGGCAAAACTACTGGGTTCCATGATAATTCTATTTTCAATATTTTGAGGAGCCTTCATGCTCTTTCCTACCAATGGCTGGGCCAATTCATGTTCCCACCAACACTGTCCAGGTGTTCCCTTTCCTGTGCTTCCTCACCAATCTTGTCATCTTTACTCTTTTTGATAATAGCCATTCTTATTGGGATGAGATGATGCTCACTACGGTTTAGATTTATATTTCCCTGATGATTTGTGATGTTGATTTCTGATCAAGATTTGGGATGCTATACCTGTTGGCTATTTATATGTTAAGATGTTATTCCTGAAATTCACTGAAGCTTGTTTTTTTTTTTTTTTTTTTTTTTTTTTTTTTTTTTTTTTTTTTTTTTAATTTGCTTGTTTGTTTTGTTTTTGTTTGCTTGTTTTTCAGTATTGGGAATGAAACCGAGGGATGCTTTACCATTGAGCCACATATGGCGCCTTTTTATTTTGAGACATAGTCTCCCTATGTCACTGAGGCTGGTCTCCAATTTGTGATCTTCCTCAACCTCCCAAGTCACTTGAATGACAAGCGTGTGTCACTGCATCCAGCACTGTGAAACTTGTTTTATGAGACACTATTTCATTGATGTATTTTTTTGTTGTATACTTGCTCATAGTAAATTTGGTTACATGATTAAAGTAGCCCTAGTAATAAATCACTTTTCTAAGATACATGCACATCAAACTTGTGTGGTAGACACTATTATTAACTCTACTTTTCAAAAGAGGATAAGGGTGGCAGAGAAAAGTAGTGAGTAGTATGTCCTGGAACCAGTTTCCAACCCAGAAGTCTGCCTATAGGACCTGTGCTCTTATATGTTTCAAGTGATTTTATATTTTTAAAAATAAATACATTTCACATTAATGCTGTTTATTTTATGTACTCAGTGTTCAAATGTTTTATAATGAACACAAGATGCTTATATTAGCATTTAAAAATATTGGTCCTAATTTTTGATTTAGCAAATTTACTTCTTGAGAACCAACAACCTTCAATGACTGTGACCTATTGTGAACTAAGGTGCTAAGAAGGAAGCTAAATAAAACATCCATTTATGATTTGACAAGAGCATTTACATATTCATTATAACTTGCAAAACAAGTCTAAATAAATGCAAGTATATAGAGGATCAACACAGTGAAACGTAAGGTGGACAGATGTGGGGGGTATTAAGAATAGGAATTTGTAGGAGTAATTGGAATCAGGTTAATCTCAAAGCAAATTGTAAGAGAAAATATAATACTATTTTAGGAAGGATTTACATATTCATTTCCATGTAAGAAGGAATTGAATCACAGGCAGAATTTGTAGGGATATTTGTCTCATTGTCATGTATACAAGCAGGTATGTATTAGGAATAGCACAAATAAGAAGGCAAAGACAGTTTCAAAAAGTTATAAAATAAGTAACCCACAGTTCAGTGCTTTGAGTGCAGGGATGCAGTAAAAATTACATAATACCATTTTGTAAGGGAAAGTGGTAAATTGATGTTACCTTGGATCCTTACCAAGAGAGGCAGTGGGACAGCTTACTGGTAGTTAGCATTCCCACTGCCCTGTTTTAAGAACTAAAGAGAGTAAGTGCAGAAATGAAGGAAAAAGACCTAGAAGACTGTTAATTTTTGCCAGATTAATAGAATGAGAAATTTAAGGTTGAATTTGCCATGATGTATTTATGATGTGCCTCATTTTTAGATAGTATTCACTTTATCTTAGTGTGTATCTTCACAATTTTTGCAAAAGCTCTCTTTTCCTTAGGTGGTCACATCCCTGAGCACAGCATGGCAGGTGGTAGTCAAGACCCACTTGCTGTTGCTCATTGCATATCCTGTGCATGTGTACAGGGTGGTCTTTCTTTAGTAATTTTTGTAGTATTTAATGGGACAAGAACTTAGCAATTACCCAGATGAACATGTTCCTACTGTGGATGAAATAATGAAGCCCATAGACATTATTGAGTAACCTGATAGCTGTGAATGACTAATGTCATCCAATAAGGCATAATGATAATTTAATGCTGAGACAAACTTTGACCTATGTAAAATAAGTTTTATATGATATTATTGATTTTGTTCTTCAGACAAATATATATGTATTCCTTGTATCGTAAGAACTTAATTGTTCCCTGAAGAATAGATCTCCCCTCCCATTTTAGTTTTAAGTATATTAGTAAATTTTTCCAGATGAATTTCACACTTGTCATTATAATTTAGTAATTCACAGGTATGTTGTAATCATGCATTCTATAGCTAGACTATATTATGTTCCCTTAGCCATACATCTAGAAATTTCAAATGAAAATTGAATTGATTCTTCTGGGAACCTAATGCCTGCCTATAGTCTAAAACATTTGTCTATAATGTATTCTTTTTTAATTTTTTTTTTAGTTGTTGATGGACCTTTATTTTATTTATTTATATGTGATACTGAGAATCGAATCCAGTGCGTCACACATACTAGGCAAGTGCTCTGCCACTGAGCCACAACCCCACCCCCTATAATGTACTCTATGTTTTTGATAAAAATAGTTATGGCTAAAACTTTTAGTATTTTAGAATGTACCAGATGTGACATTTAGGCTTTATAGGATTAATCTTATTTAATTATAAAAGATCACAATCACTATTATTGTCCCTAGTTTATAGATGAGGAAACTTGCATTAAATAGTAGGTGGGTGGTTTGACAGTGAATTCACTTTCAGCCTCAGTGAATTTATGCTGCATCTTTTATCTCCAAGTTACTAATTTGTTAAATTTTTGCTTATAGGTGTTATGTACTATGATGCTTACGTAAGTTATTATACCTAAGGAATTATAGACCTATTATATAGAAAGGCTTTTTTTTTGTGATTATGCACCATTCCCTAATGATCATATTTTCTTTAGTTGCTTAAAAAAGGTGTTAGTTCAATACCACTTAATACCTTCATAGAGCCATAATAATGTTTTATATTTCTCAAGTTTCATTTCATGTAAACAATGAGAAACAATGTTTTATTCATAATGACAGTCTGTTCCTTGGACAGTGAAGTACAATTCAGGATTTAATCTGGGATCAGATATCCTAGTTCACCAAGAGAATTTGGTATAGTTTGAGGAGTGCTAAAAATCAGTCTTTGGAGGTATGATTTGTACCAGTGGCTCAGTTACTAACTAGTTATGTGACTTCATGCAAGACCCTTTACTTCTGTGAATCTGTTCTCCCATCTCTGAAGTGAGGAATTTATGTCTTTCAGCACTGTTGTCCCATGAGTTTGAAATTTTCCTGAAGTTAAAATATTATAATATACAGCAG
Source organism: Sciurus vulgaris (assembly GCF_902686455.1). NCBI lineage: Eukaryota > Metazoa > Chordata > Mammalia > Rodentia > Sciuridae > Sciurus > Sciurus vulgaris. The sequence continues at coordinate 32,405,350 of NC_136470.1, read as the reverse complement.
GGTGTGGTGGCACAGGCATGTAATTCTAGCAATTTGGGAGTCTGAGGCAGGATTGCAGGTTTGAGGCCAGCCTTGGCATCTTAGTGAGACCCTGTCTCAAAATAAAAGATAAAGACTAGTAATATAGGTCAGTGATAAAATGCCTTTGGGCTCAGTCCTCAGTACCATAAATAAATAAATAAATTCCAAAATGTAGTAGATCTAAAGAGTATCATAAACATGACTTAATCTTTGATTAAGGCAGCATATTAGAATCTTGAATTTGCTTAGGATCACCATTATGCAAATGCAATTAAGCTGTAAACATTTAGAGTTGCTATTTATAGCAAATGACTATTAATGTAAAGAAAACAGTTTGTGATATATGTAGATGATATCCCTGGTCAGAAAAGATGGAGTTGTTTTTGTTGGCTTTAATAATGGCTAGTTTTGTTGATTTTCTTCATAACAAAAAGCACACATTTGTTTTTGAAAAAGTAATCAGAAATTAACTTTGTCTTGTTATTTGCGCAGTGCATGTATGAGTGTTTGGCACATAGCATGGAATCAAATATTTTTGAGAAAACTAAATGAAATTATTCAGCAAACAAATATTAATTCAATATTGTCCTTAGCTCAGTGCCAAACACTGGGAAAATGTAAAGATGAAAAAGTCAATTTTAGTTTTTAAGGATCTCTATGTCTAAAACATGTATGAAATAATTGCTATACAATGTGATAAATGCTCTGATAGACATTTAATTTACACTGTTTAGAGCAATCCTGAAATATTTGAAAGAAGAGCTATGCTTTAACCATCTTTTGCAAATTAAATGAAGTTTAGCCAGGTAGAAAAGAAGAAAAATACTCTTGTAGGTAGAGAACAGCAATATGAAGAGAGACTTAGATATTCAGATAAAAGGGACAATATTTCATCATAAAATGTATGGATGAAAAAGAGAGAAATTAGGCTGTACAACTTGCAGAGAAACCATAATTTCTGCAAGCTGCATCGAGAACTTCTACTTAATTTTTATAGGTTACTTAGTTTAATGATCACCTTGAGATATATAAGAAAATTCATATTCAATTATGTTCATATTTGGCCTTTTTGTTGTCATTGTTGTTCAGAAGGGAACTAGAATGGAATAATTATTTGGCCCAGCAAAACTTGCAGGCTGAGACAGACAAGACCAGGTTATAGACATTTGTATACACAGAGCATACAGCAAAGACTCCCCAACTATTTGGTTTTTGCATGCCAATTAGAAACAAACATTTTCTTATTTAATACAATTATTCTGTAATTATTTTTATTTACCTCATGCTACTGTATACTAATGCCACTGTAGTATGTGTATTTTGACTGTCAGTGTATTCTTAAAATTTTAAGTATTATCTAAACTAAGAAATGCATATCAATGAAATTCCTATGGATGTCCTCTACCTATGGATTATTTTCTGGAGCCCTGGAGCATTGCATGCTCAATTTAAATATTATTAGTCTAGAACAGTGGTTCTCAACCTTGGCTGTATGTTGGAATCACAAACTGAATCCCAGAACAATTATTTCTGAATGTCTTCTATGGGATTCAGACATCTAAATTTTTCTATATCTCCAGGGGATTTCAGTGTGCATCTGAGGATAAGAACCACTTAAAGGGATTAGAAGAATGATTTCATCCCTGAACAGAGATAAAGCAGGGGAGAAAAGTGATTTCTTATATTAGAAGTACATAAGAAACTATTGAAAACTACAATCACTAATTCATCTTTCTGGAGATTTTATATTAACTTGGGCTAATTTTTTCCAGATTTTTGGAATATTTGCATATACACAATAAAATATCTTGGGGCTGAGGTCCAAGTCCAAACATGAAATTCATTTGTGTTTCACATATACCTTATACACATAGCCTAAAGTTATTTTTGTGTAATATTTAAAATAATTTCGTGCATGTAACAAAGTTCGTGTACATTAAACCATCAGAAAGCAAAGGTGTTGCTGTCCCAGCTGCCCATATGGACAATCTGTGATTATTTGGCATCAGCAGTATTCCTGACTCTGAATTTATATGCTACTAATAAGCAACCATGTTTTATGCTCATCCACACACTAATACTTAACAGGAAAAAATGACACACTGTTAATACAGCCAAAGAAATAATGCGTTCAGGGTAACTAGTCAGTGTCGGTAGCATCACCAGAATCCCCATATGGACTATTAAACAACTGCAACAACAAAGAACATCTTTACTGCACAGAGCAGAGAATAAGAAATCACACAGTAAAAAGCCCGACATTGGCCATCAAGCCCACCTTGATGGTCTGTTTTATTACCCTTTGTGGCAGTGCTTGTGTGGGGGAATCTGGGCATATGCAGAAAAGACATAGTGTAGCTGAAGGGGTTTGGGAAGGTACATTTTCCCTTGGGGATGCTGAATAAACTGTTTCGTGTCTGTTTGGATTGCGACCTCTCACATGAGTTCAGGTGTGGAATTTTCCACTGTAGCTTCATGTCAGCACTCAAAGTGTTTCAGATACCAGAGCATTTCCGATTTGGGGTTTTACAGGTGAGCAATGCTAAACAAGGTTTGTGTCTACCTGGTGACTTTCAACCACAAACAAATATAAATAATGTTGACTTAAATGGTACCTTTTAATTTTAATACAAGTAGTAATAAGAAAAACAGTGTGGTACCAGATGACTCTTTTTTTTTGCAGGTATATCCTGTTTTTAAAAAATCGTGTAGCAAACAAAGAATGTCTTCATGATCCTTCACTTCTGCGTTCAGTGTCTTTGTCTCTTGTTTTAAAATTCTCCTCAAAATGACATTGCTGTGTACTTTCTCTGAACCTTCCCTTCCATTCCTCAAATGTTGATGTTTGTGAGTGGAATCAATTAGAATAACTCATTTATATTAACATGTTATCAATGCTACTTTAGTTAGTAGACAAAGGTGACTGTTCTTACAATATATATGTATTCTGATTGGGTTATCATATGTCAGAAGTTTAACTCTCAGTTTTACATAATCAGGAAACCAGTTTTACTGTCCACCCTAAAAATGTCAGTCCCTTGGGGGCCCAGTTCAGTCAAATTTCACTCCCAATGGAATTAATAATATTGGCAGCTGTGCTAGAGAGAGCTTCCACTAACACTAAGCAGAACATGAGGCTACTTTGGTAGTAAACATAGGTAACATTTCTGGCTATATTCAGTGTACTGAATACAGATTTAAATGCATCACATGTAATAATGTATTTAATCCTCACAACAGTTCTCCAATTGTATTTTTATTATCAGTCCCTACTTTGAGATCCTTCTTTTATGTACAAGGAAATTCAAGCACAAAAGAAAGTTAAGCAACTTGTCCAAAACATAGTCCATGTAAGTGGCAGAGGAAAGTTTCTTACCTAGGCAGTGAGACCCTATACTCTCTGCTCCTACAAACACAGTACTATCTGGATTTTTATGTACTTGGATTTAAAATAAATTAATTTGCACAAGAAAATACTTATGTCAGTAGGAGAGTGCATTTTTTTCCAATAGTAACCACAGGTTTGGTTGTTGTTTATAGAATTGTGTTAAAAGTCATGGAGAGCCAGTTTTTGATACTCAGTGAATTTCTTTGCACAGGAGTGTCTGATAGGTCATTAAGCAATACTTACTGAACTTCTATCATGCTATTCTATGTGCTAGAGATAAAAGTTTTCTTGAAACCCATAGATGAGTGGGGGAAAGAGACAATAAAAAATAAAGATATAACATGCTAAACATACCATTTGAGTATTATAAGATTCTGATTCCACTGCAGTACCTTAGATTCAGAAAGGTAGAAGTGTGCATAAAGGGAAAGTTTAAAGAATTGCTGCAATCTGCCCTTGCCAGCTCCCTCAGTCCTGTGAAAGCAGATTCTGAAGTCTCAACCACTGAGAGAGTTGATTGGGCAGAGTGTCCCCAGACCTTAGCATAAACTGGCAAAAGCAATAGCTAAGGCAACTGGGGGTGGGAGAACCTTGTAATTTAAGACCAAAATGTTTCCCAGTCAATAATTCTGCTATGAACAATGCAGCAGAATTTGGGCCAGGTGAATAAAGTATAGTGAAATACTGTGAAATAGCACCAGGGAAACCAGAGCGAGCTTGTTAAGAGAGAAAAGTTCTGAATGCTTTAAAGCTGGAGTAATTTGTGATTTTATTTTCTTCTGAGCCAGTTGGAGAAAGATCTTTGCACATATTTAAAGGCATGTAGCTTTGCTCCTTTTTTTTTTTCCCCTGTAGTTTTGCCTCTTTGTACAGAGGAGTGACTGAATTATTGGATATTGAGTGAAGTGCTATTGCAAAGTAAATAACTTGAGTCCTTTAGTGCATATTTTAAAAGTCTTAACAATTTCATTTTATTTTAGTTATTTTACTTATTTCCTGTTAAATATATATAAGGTATGTTGCATAGAACAAAATGTATTACATAAGTAACAAACAATTCAGTATGGAAGAGAAAGCTATGCCCCAATTTTGTTTGGTCATCTGAAAATGAACATCTGTACCTTTATACTTGCTGCAATTTTCTACCCTAGCAATTACTCACATGAGCTAGTGGAATATAATTGTCCAAGGTTTGTGTTCATCTGGGTAATTTAGTGGAAAAACTCCTATTAGATAAGCTGGCTGACAGACTTTCATTAGATTGTTTACCAGTTAATCAGCTTTGTTTTATGGGTACAAATTGGCATCCTCTATAAAGGAATATGAACACATGATGCATTTCTTCAAAGTATATGATAAAAATCAGAAATATCATATCAACTCAATGTAAGACTCTGTAGTATAACAGGATAAATCTACTCTTAAGTAATTAAAATTATAAGTAAAACTTAAATTCTATGATATGCTTTAAAGAGGATTATCAATTTATCAGTGGATGTAGTCTTAAATTGTGCTTGATAAAAATTTACTAAATAGAATTACTGTATATATTTTCAAGTCTTTCATACTTAGCAGTGTGAATAGAAGGTCATTTCTGAAAGTTTATATTTATGCAGAATAAATAGTCATATCAATGACTACTGATATTAATAACTTGTTGCTTTTATGCATTGATTAAACAAGTAACATGATTTGGATTGCTTATTTCTTTGTTTTGTAAAAACTTACATTTACCAAGATATGGAAGTCAAAGCAAATTTTCTCTGATACTTTCAAGTGGTAGATTTAATTTTTATTAAAACTATTTTAGCCGGTATATTTTTTGCAATAAAGAATAAAACATCTGAAGGAGTTTCCAATTTATGTCTAATGTGCAGGATCATGACACCTGTAAACATTGAGGACAGGGAGAATACTTAAATTATGTAATAATTTTAATTGTTGCAGTTATGGACCACATATAGTATTAGAGCTGAACTAAATGACTAATGAATGAGCAAATGGCAAGGACTGACAGGGTCAGTAGAATTGGTTATACGTTGCTTAGGCATAAGCAAAGTAAGAGTCTTCTGTTATGGACTAGCTACTATTGGTTGGGTGAAATTCTTATATTAGAAAAAAAATGCTTAAGAAAATAAGTAGACCTCTCAGGATTCTTCTGGCTATTAAATGAGATGATTTCATTTATTCAGAAACTATCTGTTGTTCTCCTTACTATGAAAGAAACAGTACCAGACCCCAGGTATTCAGAAATTAACAAGGCACTGAAACTTAGTGATCTTGATATCTTAGGAGTTATCAAGATGGAAATGATGCACAATATTAAAGTCATTCAATGTTAAAACTGATAAATGGGTAATAACAGTTATTCAGCAGTCAACATCTTTGTGCACCTAGTATGTGCCTGATACAGTGTGTTATGGGTGAGGATAAGGAAGAGGACAAAGCTAATGAAAAATAGTACTGGGCATTGTTCAGCACAGGACCATTCTGAGGAAGCCTGTCAGGAAGAATTGGTTTTCTTTCCCATCCATATCTGTCAATTGGAAAATTATAGGATATTAATATTTAAAGAATTTTAAAAACATTTTTGTTGAGGAAACATGTTGCCTTAAGGCAATTTTTAAAAATTTGTTAAAATCTGAAATGGTTTAAAGTATGAATTCTGTCATCATTTTAAAATAATGGTTTAATTTAATCAATTAATGAACAAATATGAGTAAAATAAATAAATATCTCTATGCTGATATAAGAAAGTTCAACTAGACTTTTACTCTGAACTTTTTTTAAACTCAATTTGAATATTGCATACTAGGATAACAGTGCATCCATTCAGTGGTTACTAATTAAATGGGTAGGAGCACTGATTTTAGAGTTAACTAATGTGGTTTGTATCCCAGTTTTTGTATTCTCTGTATTTCTTTGTTCTCTCACCAATGAAAGTTCAGATGGTCTGGTAAAAATTAATGAGATAAAAGTATAACAAATTGTTAACCCAGTTCTAGCTCAACATTAAATATTCAATAAATAAATGCTAGCATTGAGAACACAAATCTTGTACCTATTAGCCAATAAGGAAGTGTAGTTATTAATTTTATTTCAGTGTTATTATATGGCAGTTTGGTGATGTACTTTGGTAATATTTGATATACATAATTCTCATCTCAGGGTTCTCTTGGAACTCAGTGGCAAAACTGTGGAATTTGACATCAAACATACCTAGGAAGAAATCCTGGTTCTTCTTTATGACAAACAAGTGACTTCACCTCCCAAAATGTGTAAAATAGTAAAAACTCTTCAATTTTTACAAAGATTAAAGGAGATTTAGTTCTCAGCATAAACCTTCTACATAGTCAACTGCTGATTTTTAGCTATTTGTAGTAGAGTCAGTAAGAATCCGTCACATGAAGTTATAAGTACAAATGTGCTGGTATTTTAGTGCAATGCATGTTTTCCCCTTCTATAAAACAAATTACTTATTTTTTTAAAAACCTGAAACTTAGGAATGTGCAAAGGAGAAACTTTAAATCATTCATAATTTCATTACTCCTAATAGTTACATGCATATATCTGTATCTGTATTTATGTCTCTGTCTGTCTTTCTTGCTCTATTATGCATTTTTACAAAACTAGAAATATTTGACACTGGGCTTTCTCAAAGTGTATTACTAAAGATTTTATTTTAGAAAGATGTTCATAGAAAAATTAATGAAATAAAGTTAGCATGGACAAATGTGTTTGGAAAATATTAAGGTAATATAATCAAGTGAGTTTCTTTGCCATAAGACCTTTAAATATTTTCATGTAATAGAGACTATTCGTATCTCCAAATTGTAACTAAAATATGTAGGATTTTCCAGCTATAAATGACTTTTTAAAGCAAATACATATTCAGTTTATTTTTAATTAGTGTTTTATGCAACATAGTTTTGGAAACTTTACTAACCAATTTTTATCTTTTTTCAATTAACATTTTATCTTGAGTATTTCATTATCTTCTTTTGAAAAGAACATGATATGCAGTGGCTGTGTAATAGTTCTTTGCAATGCAGTTCCTATTTTAATAACAAGGTAAAACCTTCATTATAGAATGTGGTTGATTGTTGAAAGCTTGAAATTAAAAAACATCAGATTAGAAGTGACCTAATAAAGGTTTATGCAGGTACCAGTGAACTGGGGATGGGGGAGGGTGCTAGAGTATTGTGTAAAAATGATTCCAGGGAAACCATTTTTTTGTTCCTCAAGGAGGAATTACTTCTAATAATTTCATGGCTGCCTGTCAATCTGAGGCAGATGCTTTATCCTTCCTATATAAGTGAGAGACTACTGCGACATGCCTTTTTTCCTTTGTTCAAGATCATTTTGAAAGGATAATTTTTAAACAAAATTATCTCAACTAGGAGGTTGCAGGGAGGAGGTTAGGAAAATTTATTCAGGCAGGCATTTTAATCAAAGACGTATTTGTTAGAAATGTGGTCAAAAGTGTGTTTGGCCAAGTCACACAAATAATAACTTTTTTCCCTTTGAGCTCTGGCCCAAGGCTTCAGAAATGAGGTATGAATGTAAATAAATACAAATCAATAGGAGTTCTGTTTTTATTATTTCTCAGGGAATTTCTGTACAATTTGAGAGCAACTTGCTGCAAGTTCAGCAGATGATTAAGTTTAACCTTGATCCTGAGCCAGCAAGATTGGCTTGCTTTCTATCAGCAAGGGATGTAAATTTACTCGGACACATTTTAATTGGCATTTATGCAACATGTACACACAGATGCTGAATTCATTGAGAAATCCTGAGTGCCATCTGTTTAACGAGCTTTGCCCTCTATTGTAGTACACCATAAAATAAAACTGGATCCCCTTGGCTTCCTTATATATTTATCTTAAACTGTATATTTTGAGTGACCACCCTATTAGTGTGCTATTCTGTTAGATATTAGTTCTTACTCTAATAACCCAAGTAGTTTATTTTCTCTTTCCTTTTATGTGGAGAGTTTTTCATCTACTCTTTCTCTTAGTAAAAAGATCATCTTCATAAAATGTCTTTTATAAGAAGAACAGGTTTGTAAAGTTGAGTGTAATTTCTTCATAAAACAACTAACATTGATATATATATATATATATATGACTAGATGTATTTTATAAAATTTATAAATTTATTTTTAATTTATTTAGTCATAGATGGACACAATACCTTTATTTATTTATTAATTTTTACGTGGTGCTGAGGATCAAACCAGTGCCTCAAATGTGCTAGGCAAGCACTCTACCACTATGCTACAACACTAGCCCTGCAAATTTATTTTTAATTATATATTTAATGTCTCTAAGTTTAAAAGAAAATATTTTAAATAATCATTTTTATCCCTCTGTTGTTTTTTCCACATACAATGAAAACTTTTTGCTGGACCCAGTTCCAAATGAAAGTCAGTTATCTTCCCTGCAAGACATGGGGCAGAATATAATCCCCAAATGATCTGCATAGACAGACCTTGAAGAAAGACCTTGGAGCAATCATGTGAGGGTTAAGGGAGAAGTGCTGGCCTTTGCCTATGCAGTGCCTGAGGTTTTAGGAAGTATAGTAAAAACATCTGGTGGTAGGGGTGTAGCTCAATAGTGGAGTGTTAACCTGGCATCTTTGATCCCCAGCCCCACCAAAAAAAAAAAAAAAAAAAAAAAAAAAAAAACCATGATTATAATAACATCAACAATAAAAAGGTAAATCTGAAATACACATTTGGAAAAAAATCTATAGTAGACATTGACAAGATGCTACAATTTGAATCAAAATTACAACTGTACCTTTCTGATATAGTAAGTCTTTCTTTTACTTTAAAAAAGAAACCTAAACCATTGAATTATTTTTTTTTTGTGCCTTTTCATTTTAAAGTAAGTAGTCAGTCTTAAGAGAGCTGTCACATTTTAAAGCTGTCACGATGACAGAATGAACCATTTATTTGATCAGTATTGGCCTTATATCTCTGTGACAGCTAGTGATTATGATGACATTGTCTTCAACCTAAATTTGTGAGTCTGAGAATGAAATTCTGGAGCTTGAAAGATGTTCAACACTGAAAGTAAACTAACAGATATGGTATCAAATTTAAGTGGTTGTTACAGGAATGGGTTTAGTTAATTTCCTCATGTGGTTAATGCTTAACATAGTGATATTACTTACTATCTTAATATAATTGGCTTCTAAGTATTGAGACTCTGGGGCTGATTTGAGAGGAAAACTATGAAATAAGCAACCCCCGCCCCCCATCCCCAAGGAGCCACCTCAATCAGATCTTATGGCTTCTGAGGACTTTTTATTCAAGTCCTACTTAGAGCTCCTTCAGAAATTCTCTTAATTCCATCTAAAATTTTTTGAAGAATTTTAAAAAATTAGAAGCCCTTTGTTACCTTTGGAATCTGTTCAGGTTTTCACTGGGTAATGATAATCTGATTGTTTCTTAAACTGTGTGGCTAATTACAGCATTAAACCAATTACTTAATCCTACTGAACTCAGTTTTTCCACCTGTAAAATGAAGATAAGACTCAGACTAAAAAGAGCTCTAAATTCCTTTTAACTAAAACATGCTAGTTTCAAAATAATAAGCATGTCAAGTAAGATTACAGACTGTAGGTTAGACTGCGAATCTTTTATTTCTGTCATGTTTCCAAAATATAAGACTTTAGAACATAAGAATGAATCCTTCTCCGTTGGAGTTAAACTATAAATCTACTTAAAAATTCCCTTTGCTTTTGAAAACCCAAACAATCTGCTTCTATCTTAGCCTTCCTTCTAACTAAAATGAAATCCTGTAACACATCATCACATCTCTCTCACCCTACTCTGTAAAACTTGAATTTTGCGTACTGACACCTGCGCACCTTAACTGCTCATACTCTCTGTGTGGATCTAAATTTTATCATGTGCAGACTGTCAGCCTTTGAGACAAAGATAAGAGGTAGGAAATGGGGTGCAGGTGGAAAAGGCAGTAGGTGTTGGACAGGTAGAGTTGCGGGGGGAGGGGGTGTTGTTGGCCAAGTAGTTATTTTTAGAATAAAGTCTCAAAGGCAGTTTAAAGACTGGCCAAATCAAAATAGATGTAAGACTTGGTTTTTCACTCTCTTTCTCAGTAAGAACTCACATGTCTGATCCCTAAATTAAAATAAAGATGTATAAATAAAAAAGATCAGTTGGCATGGAGTTTGGAGGTAGAGAAAATAGATTTTTTTTCTTTTTTGTCAAGTCTAGTTATAGACTTGCATTACCAAACCTTACCATGAAGGTACGTGAGATGTGATTAACTAGAAGTTACAAGTGCCTCAGTATTCTGTCAATTTTGATTATAATATGGAAGATTAAGGTATATAAATTTCTCTTTAATGCTGAAGTTGGTAGAGTGTCACATGTTAAATTACTCAAATTGGAAGTGGTGTTCATGGGTAAAATATTAAAACACCTTCTCAGTGCAGACTATTCATGCACCTATAAGCATGAATAGTCTTCAGAAGCCATCAGTGTACCAAAAAACTTGTATTAGAGACTAATTGATTAATCTGGTTTTTCTTATGTCTTTATGTTTGTTTAGTTGCAATTTTGATCTGAACACTGAATTGAGGCAACCATATGAGGCCCAGTAACATTTTTAATTGCCACTGTGGCCTATAACCTGCTCTCGTTTTTGTTAGAAATGTAGCAGTATGTTTATTTCAAGTATTACTTAGATCAATCAGTTGTAGTTGTAGGAGTTGTCAGTTGTTTATAGTGTTTGAGAAAAGAATACACACGTCTCTTGTGTCACTTGTCACCTGGTAGGGTGCTCACTTCATTTTCTTCTTCCTGTTAATTACTTTACTCAACATGCCTATGATTCCCTCAAATCCTGGAATGTTGTATGCTTATTGGTTGTGGTTTTTCATTTAGTAGTGATGATGCTTTGAAATTCTTTTCCTTTCATTCTTCTGCTTCTTAGGAAAGAGAAATGACATCATTCTCAGTATTTTCATGACTAAACAGTATAAGTAATTTGGTTAGTAAAGACAATACAATTAGTGATCCTTAAAGGTATACTTTCAATCATAAAAATTAAATGTAACTGATTTTTTCTTATATAAAATATTGGTCATTATCTTCTATTACTTTTTTGGAAGTTAAAGAGAACTTCATGACTCAAGTATGTATGACTCAAGTAAAATTATTTCTCTACTTCTGACCTTGAGAGCACAAAAGAAAAATCATATGAAAAATGATGATTAAAAAATGCTGCTACATTTTTTGTTTGGGGTTATCTTTAACATTAAGTGCTATGTAGCCAGATTATTATATATTCACATAAGCTTTCCTTTCATTACAGTGAATTCAACACTAATAAACAAAAATAACAAACAGAAATATAATTGAAAGTGGGAATAACAATGTGTTTTCAATTTTTTTATTTCCTGGCTTTGACATTTAGGTCAAAAAGGCATTCTACATTTTGTCAGCTTTTTTTTTTTTTTTTAAGCTCATAAGTAATCTTTAATTGACTCCATTTTTTGCTCATTAGGACCATGGGGTTGCTCCATGATTTCTGTAAGTCCATATCCTTATCTGCATAATCAAAGGTTATTATCAGCTAAAAACAATCACACATTTAATAAAGGCATTTTATTACTTACCTCTCGATATCTAAGAGACATGAAAATCTATTTAAACTAGAAAAAACTGTTTTAATAATTACTTTAGCAGCAAAATATAATTTTGCATCATTAGAAACAAAGTAAATCTCATTTAAAAAATAAATGTGAATTTCAGTCACAGATTTTTAATGAAACTAGACTCTGAAACCAAGTATACATTATTAAGACTGGAAACATCAAATTAATATCACATTTACTTTAAAAGTTCTGAATTTTACAGTATAAAAAACATTTCATTTATGGGAAGCTACAGCAATTTTAAGAATCAAACTTTAATTCATATTTTAAATTATGATGTCACCAATTGTGCCTTCTTTGTTCAAAATTAAGTATGAGTAATTGCAGTTAGGAAAGTTATACACTACCAATAATTAGCTCTTCTACATTTCCTTCTAATAATTGATATAGTATTCATAGTAAAAATAATTATTTTTTTGGTTTTCATTACCATTCTAACTGAAAAATGTGCCAAAAGAGCCTATCAATTATTTAGAAAACAGGCTTGTCAACATATTTAAAATATAGACAAAGTTTTGTGATGATCAGATTTTATTGACCCATTATAAACTATGTGGTTTGGTAGAAACAGAAACACCTTTTAGTAAGTAGAAAATAAAAAAAATAAATAAAATGGTAATAAAGAAAGCAGAAGTTACAGCTGCTACTTTAGGAAAAACAAAACATTATACATTTGTTTAATTTACAAGAAACGTTGCTATTCCAACTGGGGTCTGTTAAAGAAGAAAAGTAATCCAAAGCTAGCCAGCTTTGCAAAGAAACTCAGAGGTTTCTTTGTATTTTTCCCCCCCTGAAGTTGCTAATGCTTTTATAGTTCCTTAAATTGCTTGTAGGATATTTTAAAAAACTGGTCAGCTAAGCTGGACTTATGAACCATTTGTTCTTCATTAGAAGCAGAGACCTTAACTCTTCAGAGAAAGCATGTCCCCCTTCTGCCTCCCAAACCATCTGACCTAGTTCTTGCTTGATTCCCATTTTGACTACTGCTCCTAGTAATAGTGACTATTCTTTGTTATGTAGGCCTTAGATAACTTACCAGACTCAATAATTATAATAATTATTTGTTTGGTTTGGATTGGTTTTCTGTAAATTTTATGATTAAAATATAACACATAGAAGCATCGGCTCCAATTTATGAAATTTAACCAAAATTTTGTTCAAAAAAATTAATTGTCATGCATTTGTGAGTTCCCATACACTCTGGCATTTAGGTTGTGGCTGCAAATAAAACAGGGATGAGTTGCCAACTTCTTGGAAGCCCACAACTTGATCAGTGGGAGTGAGGCCTTGGTTAGGGAGTGGTGGTGACCAGATACCTGTTGGCTTCAAAGGTGTGCAGACCTGGTGATTTTATATCATCCAGATCTCACCATCCTCATATATCATTCCTAAAAGTGGTTTGCCTGAAAATGTCTTTGCTTCAGAATTCCCTTTTCCCATCTTGACTTTGTTCTTTTACTTTATTCATTTTTACAAATGAAAGGGCATTCAGACATCCAGATCTTTCTGTGGTGCACATTCAGAGGTGTAAAACCCCAAGGGCAGCAAACACAGGAGCATGTACACTGGTCCTCAGTATCCCAGGTAACATGGACTGGGTGGTCAATGAGCAACCATAACAGATCTTTCAAGTGTATAAAATCATTTTGTATGAGGATAAAGTTGGGTGGGAACTGAGTGGAAATACAAGCTCACAGAGGAAAGTGAACACTGTAAAATTTACAACTTTAAGAGACTGTGCATATATACTGTTATTCCTTGCATCTATTTCCCTTGGTATTCAGATTCTCATGTCCCTTGGACAAAGCAGCACAGCATTTGCATATAACCTATACATATCCTCCTGTAAATCACCTCTAGATAACTTACAATACATAGTACAATATAATGCTGGGTAATAGTTTTATATTTTCTTGTTTGGTGAATAACAACAAAGAAATGCACATGTTTGGTACAAATGCAGGTTTTTTTCCACTGTAGTTTTAATCTGCAGCTGGTTGAATGTATGGGTACAAAACCTGGAGATGTGAAGGACCAACTATATCTTTAAATGGTTAGGGTAGACATTGAATCACCGTGGTCTTTGTAATTCATTGATGTACAGAATTATAGTCACAGAAGTTTTATTTTTTAACTCATTGTTTAGTTTTTGGTGGGAGCAGATACCAGAGATTTAACTCAGGAGTACTCAGCCACTGATCCATATCCCCAGCTCTATTTTATATTTTATTTTGAGACGAGGGTCTCACTGAGTTGCTTAGCACCTCGATTTTTGCTGAATCTGGCTTTGAACTTGCTATCCTACTGTCTCAGCCTCCCCAGCCACTGGGATTAAAGGCATAACTCAATGTTTTTGATATGGAATAATCAAGAATCTTTGTTCAGGTCAACTTTGGCCTGTGATTTTTTTTTTTTTCCTTTTTGTCTCTTGAATTTTGTTTCTTTCTCTTACTCTTTTTGTTTTTTCATTGCTTGCATTAGAAGTGGTCTTTGAGGAAATCTTAGGACATTCTTTACCTTTTCAGCTACTGCAAAACTGTGATAACTGCAGCAAACCATTTGGCAATGTTTTCCTGGTGTCTGTTTTACAGAACCCTACACATTCCTCTGGTGGCCCGTCAGCAATTTTATACCTAGTTTGATTTGTTGGTCAGCATACACCAACTTGACACACATGAGCTTTTTGCATTTAGATACAAGCACATCCCAATGGGTGAGGAGTCTGTCCTAATTCTTTGGCAACTTTTTGGGTGAGGGTAGTCTTCAGCACCTTTGAAAACAGGAATGTCTATCACACCTCCTGCAGGAGCCTCTCTTCTATGTGAGCCAGGTGCTATAGGGAGAGAACTGGAGCTTATTCTGGTCTCACAGGCTGGCTAGAACTCTGTAGGATGTGCCATTATCCTCTGCCATTGTTGATTGCAGGTGTTTTACCATGAATAAACTTACCTGAGACTTTGAGGTTCAGGTGAGGAGCTGTGGAATACCTGCTTTTTATAGTATGGAATTTCCCTCCATTGGAACCATTCCACTTCCAGTAACTGATACAAAAATAAACACATGCAGATAACATTTAAGAATGATTCATAATTCAAGATTTTTACTTTGATAGTGCCTTGTTCAATGTTTGTTCTTTTGCTTCTAACACTTTTTGAGGAGGAATAGGTTATATATTTCATAAAAATACAGTTATTGGTAAAAGACCACTGATAAGATTTGTAAAATGATTCGCTTTTCTATTAATTTAATCCCTAGTACCTTCAGTCAGGGCTTGTTAGTATGATTCCAGTGCTCAGCAGAAGGAGGTCTTCAGCCTTGTCTGCCAAAGAGCTGGAGGCTGCCGGGACTCTCCCAAAAGCTCTGTAGCTTGTCAGGAAAAGGCAACTCACACAGTTTCACGATTGCATGTTTGTTATGTTCCTTGGAGATTGAAAGCCCTGTTAGGTACTCCCCATTATTATTCTGAAGCCCTCGACAGCCTGTGATAGGGGGAAGATACCAGGAATGAACAGATCTGAAAGTTATTATGTTCAGGAATAGTAATAGTGATATAGGGCAGATTGTCACCAATTAAAGAATTTTTTGTCTAGATGATATGTTCCTGTGTGTGCTATTTAGACTTGTTTTATTTTTTTTCTCTTCCCTCTCACTGAATATTCCTTTGGGTTTTGGGGGGGAGTGTTATAACTGGCAGCATTAACTACGCTGCACAAAGATACATTGGTGAGAACAGTTTTTTTTTTTTTTTTTTTAATCCAATAGCTGTTTTCTCTGGTCCTTTACAATTGCTAGTGAGGTTTTAATGAGATCATTTTAAACTGTGAGGATTTTTCTCCCTTGAGATTATTCCTCCCATCCTGACCCCCCAGTAAAATCTGAAAACTGTCTTTAGCCATCCTCCTGGGCTTCAGAGGATGAAGAAGTGCTTGTGTGTAAACTCCACCTTTGTTTACCAACCAATGTTTTAATAAGAGGGCATTCTAGTCTTTTTCAGGCACTTTAAAAAATATTTAAGTTTTTATGAAAATAAAGTATGAAAGCAGCTGTTATGAGGATCTAATCTTGTGTATGTCTAGTAACTCAGACAACCTCAAGTCCTTTCCTCCTCACCCGATGGTGTCCTCATTTGCAGCTGGAGGTGGGAGTCGACGTGAGGGAGGTTGGACATAGATGGTCTGAAGTTGTGGATCGTATGAGCTATCGTAGTGTATAGCTATTTTAAGGAATTATTTGAAATGCTAGGAATGACACTCCTCTGCACTTCCGTTTAAAGTGATAGAACTTCCTCAGTATTTCGAAATGGCCAGAAGTGGAGTTCTCATGTAAAACACCAAAGTCTATTTGGATATTTCCTAGAAGGCCAATAGAGTTTATTACTAAAAGTTCATGTTGTTGCAGCCAACAGAATTCAGGCCCTGATCCCAAACTTACCACTGGCTGCATATTGTATACCTGTATAAGAGCTGGAGAAAAATATTAAACTTCTCCTAAGTCACTCCACCTTTGTGTAAAATGAACATAATAATGGTCCCCACTGAGTAGTTTACTGTGAGCATTAAATGAATTAGTACTTACTTACACAGCCCTTGGAATGGTGTTGACACTTGATATGAGTACAATGGACACGAAGATGTACAGGTTACCTTGTTGTTTCTTACTGGTGACTTACCAGCCTTTTCTCAAGGACCATTAGACCTGGGTTTTTCTACAGAACAACCCCACCCTCCTCCTCCATAGTGGAAGTGAAATGGTATTTCCTTCCATTCTTTCTTCTCTCTTCATTTCATTTATAGAACAGCTAGGACACACATTTAAATATGATAATTCTCTCATAAAATTACTTTAAGACTTGAGTGTGGCCTCTCCTTTTCCTGTCAAATTCATGTCACATTGCTATCAGTCTTGGACATTGTTCAGGGTACTGGAGATATGGAGGTGATAAAGACAAACCCTGTTCTCATAGAGCTGACCTTCAGGTACAAAGAACTGGGCAATAAATACAGGAATATATTCTTTTCATTGAGGACTCTCTCAGTGCAGGGTGCTAAATGTAAAGTTGATTTTATAAAAGAAAGAATACATGCCTGTCCTTCTCTAATCAGGGTCCCACAGCTCAGATATCTCATTTTGTCTGTGTTTTTTTAACCCTGCTGGGCTACTCCTGAATGCGACTTTTACTCTGGCACTTAGAAACCCTCATCAATGGCATTCTTTGTCCTCCTTTCCATTTGTACTGGCAGCTGAAAAATTTGGCAATTCCTTACATAGTGACTAATGGCAATACTTCTTTGCAGATGTAATGCACCATAAAAATGGCAAGTCCTGTATAAACATTAAATAATTAGTTTTCATAATAACCCTATCAAGATAGAGTGTAAAACTCTCTGTTTTGTATGGAAATAACTGAATCATTGTGAATATACCAACTGGAGTCACAGAGTAGTGGAAGAAGTTGTCATGATTCTGAAATTCCTGACTTCTGTTTTCTAACTCATACATAATTACTAATAGTATAGGTACATAAAGTTGTTTTCTACAAATGCTGCATTTTTAAATTAATAAATCCATTTCATTTACAATTTACATCCAAGAGTGTAAAATGCAAACATCTGCTAAGTTACTGGCATCTTTTAAGGTAGAGCAGACAATGCTACCTGTTTGATTTGCTTTGGTGATACATTTTTTTATGATCTCAAGATTTTCAAGTCTGCTGAATATTAACTGTTGATTCTTATTAACATACACTTTCATCTGGAATATGTGGTAGTCTTTAACTTAACTATGGTTTGTCTTTTGATCGTCTTAATAACTTAGTGACTCTGTAATGAACACTAGGGAGTATCCTCTACTGCATGCAGTGAAAGAAATGTCATGATGGTAGCCATGTTTCTGCACTATGGAAATGTGGCTTAAACTTAGACCAAATCTGGAAGTAATTCTAAACATTAAAGGACTGGGATGTAGCTCAATATGACAGTGCTTACCTACCATGTGCAAGGCCTTAGGTTCCGTCTCCAGTACTGCAAAGAAACAAAGAGTAAGACCAGCCATGACATGCCCCCCTTCTGTAGCCCAGCAGAACACAGTGCATGCAACCATGTTTAAGTGAGCTTGCTCCGCCATTATACCTCACATAAAGAAACAAATGACAACTGACTTCCTTTATTCTAGTAATAGCATCTCTTTTCATTTGCAATAGTTTATACTCACTGTTCTCTAAGGTTGAGTGATGTTTGACATCCATCCCTCCTATACAACTTTCAGGATATGTAATTTTTGAGTAAAATAAGAAAAAAAGTACTGCTTTCCTAGGATAGAGCATAAGGACTTTGTGAAATCCTCAAAACCTCTTGTAGTTAAGAAAATAATTGCTTCTCTCATTCTCCCAGCATATTTTCTTTCACAGTCTTAACCAAAGCATAATTTAAGGTTTTAAAATAAAGTGGTATGCTATTAAAAACACTAGTAGAAGATGACATAATTATTGAAGAATATTCAGAAAATATTCAATGTCAAATTTTAAAAAGTATAGATGTTTTCTTTAGAGAAACAGTCATTATTAAATTGTAACTTTTTAATGATGTTTGCATGCATCATTTAAAAAATTATTGTTTCTTTTTAGTTATACATGACAATAGAATTTATTGTGACGTAATTATAAACGCATGGGATATAACCTGTTCCAATTTATTCTCCCGTACTTCTCCTTCCCCTTTCTTATTCCTACCCCCTGTTCTCTACTGATCATTTTACTATTTGTTTATAGTTATTTTAAAAAGAATATTGTCTTATGGATGTGCATGATGGCGAGAGTCACTGTGGTATGTTCATAAATGTACACAGGAATGTTAGGTCAGATTCATTCTGTCTTCCCCTATTCCATTCCTCTTCCCATCCCTTCATTCCCCACTGTCTACTCCACTGCTCTTTCTTCTATTCTACCCCGACCCAATATCTTATGAGTTTCTGTCTAGGAGAGGAAGCATTCAACCTTTGGATTTTTGGAACTGAATTATTTTACTTAGCATGATAGTTGTCTCTAATTCCACCCATTTTCTGGCTAATTTCATGAAGTCATTCTTCTTTATGGCTAAGTAGTACTCCATTTGTGTGTGTGTGTGTGTGTGTGTGTGTGTGTATGTGTGTGTGTGTGGTATACCACATTTTATTATCCATTCATCTGTTGAAAGGCACCTAGGGTATACTCATACATTGTTGGTGGTCTACAAATAGATCCAAACATTCTGGAAAACAGTATGGAGATTCCCGAAGAAACTAGGAATGGAAACACCATTTGACCCAGTTCTCGCATTCCTTGGTATATATCCAAAGGATTTAAAATCAGCATGCTACCATTAGGCAGCTACATTAATGATTACAGCTGCACAGTTCACAATAGCTAAGTTATGGAACCAACCTAGGTTCTCTTCAACAAACGTGTGCATCATTTTAAAAAACAAATTCCTTAGCATTAGAAGGTGATGGTAAAAGGTGAATAATACATCACAGAATATTATTTTATATCTTAATTTTTAAGTTTTCTTTTCTAATGGGTTCTCTTTCTGTACATTCATCTTCTTCTTGGGATATTTTTAAAAGATTGGAATTACTTAAGAAATTGAAGAGGTTTTATTGTTATGTTCCCAATAACAGTTCTTCTGAGTAATGGTATATACTAAATTGTAAGAAGGCAAATAGCTTAGATATGCTTATGCTTTCTTATCCAGCTCTCAAACATTTCTGTTAATTCAGAATAATCCACAACAAAATCCTGTTGCATTATCCTTTCCCTGCAAGGTGGATCTTAAGATTGTTTTTTGACAGACATCAGCATTTTACGTATATTTCACTGCAAGGAAAATTCAAGAGTTCTAGCATGACTGTTGGGCACAAAAATTGTGCTCAGTATATTTGTGTTAAATGAGAGCATTATAGTTTTTTTTGAAATTAATTGGTATTTCTTCATGTCCACATGTAAATTGGAATTCAGACAAAACTAGAAGTATTATAAAAATGACTAAAGTATTTTCTACTCAAAATTAAGGACTAGGTAAATGCTTAATAATTTTGAAAATAATTAAATGATACATTGCAATAGAGGCATGCTGAATATCTACAGAGTCATCTTTAGGAATATACTTCTTCATTTATTTTCTTTTCTAATAAATTCTTTGCTTTCTAAGGATTTCATTGATTTTTTTCTTTTCCTAGTCAACAAGTTTACTATTTGCTGCAGGGTTGCATTTATAAGGTAGTTTTTAAAATAAAAAAAAAAATAGATCCCAAGACTGTGTTATTATCTTCCTTTGTTTTCCCCAAGATACTTGATACTAATTAAATGCCCATATTTAATTAAAATGATTATTATTGTACAGTCTGTTCAGTCATTTTGTGGTTGAAATATGAGTCATTGATAAGAAGTAACACAGCATGTGTATTCTGAATAATGAATTCTAATTCCCAATATGCTGTAAAAAATATGAAGTGGCTTCTTCCAAACATGGAAAAATCTGAGAGAATTCATGAATGCAGAATGAGATACCCATATAACTGTCAGGAGGAAAATTTCTCATTTAATTTCTCTTCCATTGTTCCATTGAAAGGGATCGAAATACTCATTATATCATAATACTTGTGTACTTAGAATTATGAATACTGTGTTATGACCAGATAGGTGGGCAACTCATAGAGATGCATCCTTGGCCACTAAGTTTTTAAATATTCCTCATTGTATAGTGAAATTAATAAACTCATTTTATCATAAGCTTGTTCTGGGGATTAAATAAGTTGATACTTCGTACGGTTTCTTACACAGTAAGCATTCATTAAGCCTCTACCATCATTAACATTATCTTTGTATTGCAAAATTATCTTTATCATTTTTATTATTTTTGTGACATGGTCTACCCATGAAAGTCCTAGTTTAATTTGTAAAGCAGAAAATTCATACCACATACTCCTGAAACCCCTAACTGCATTGAGATTCTACGTTTCACAAAGTCGAAGACCTTATAGTCCACAAATACTTAACACATGATTAGGGAGCCAAATTAATGTGAGGAGTACTTGAGCCCACCAGGATTGGATTGTTAGGAGACTGACGCAAAGCCCAGTCATCTTGGGGAAGCCTTCTGTGTGCTGCTGCAGACCTGTAGGAAACACAATGGATTAGATCTGAGAAGTGCTTTGTTCATCTTTCTTAATACAAGGATACTCCAGTAGATCCAGTGATTCAGAGAAGGTTGTTTTCTCTAACTTTAGAGTGAAAAAATGAAAATCATTTGAGCTGTGTTATATGTACCAGCTTGCACACATGAAATAAAACTTCATAAATATGGAAGAAATATAATCTGGTTATAATGTTAACATGGCTATGGCTTAATACCTTCTTAGGTGACATCTACTTGAATATACTTTGTGTGTTATTGACTCTTTTTCAAATTAAGTCTTTTTTGAAAATATAGTTCCAAATTTAAAAAATGTTTATACAATTAAAATTGAGAAACATTACACAATGTAGACTGATTGTGAGAGATATTACAGGAGAAAAGGAGAGATGTTTGAAAAGATTTGGATTTGGGTTTACATGTGGATCCTAAGACTGTTTCTCACATAGTGCTGCCAATTATTTTGATTTCATTTTTATTTTAATGATTTAAATATACACGTGTTAAAATTCAAACAATTTAACTAAAACTTCATATTATTTTATATTGTGACACATACCCTTTTTCCCCAAAAGGAAATGTTCAGGGCAAGTATAAGAAAGAAATATTGCTTTTATGGAAAAGAGAAGAAAAATCTTAAATTCATAGTTTTATGCAAGCATTGCCTTTAGCCATAGGCAATGCTTGAGTTTTATGCTTTACAGCTGCAAAAATAATTACATGAGCATTATCTAAGCAACAATCTTTAATGGATTACATTTTGTTAGCTTTTCATTATATACTGTAAAAGTCCCAATAACATAATAAATGGAAAAAACTCTTGATTTATCTGACATAGACCTTTGATATTTTGCAAGACATTTTATTATTCATTGGTTTATTTGGATGTGATCTCAATTTGTAAATAAGATATAGTGTTACCAAGTTGGAGTTAAGCCTAACACATCAAAAAATTGTGCAAATTATTTACTTTTCCTTTGAAAATATTTATTTTGGGGTATTTCAGGGGTGTTAAAACTTTTCAGAGATGTTATCATAGTTTAATACTTTTATCCATGAAAAAAATACATGTTGCTTGTTAAGGTCAATTCATTTACTTTTTAATAAATCATACATTTTGTTTGTAGTAATTCTTAATATTCAATAATAATCTAAGCTTCTAGTGAAATTCTTCATAGTCTGTTTTTTTATTATTTGGTAATAGTAGCTAGAATTTTTATTTCAACAAACCTTACCTTTTGTCAATAGTTATTGATAGTGTGTAATTTATTAATAGTGTATGATATTGATGTTTGAATGACAGTAGCTTAGTACAGTCATATTTCCTTATTTTTTTTTTATTTCACTATTGTTTCCAAAGATGGTGAAGCAAATATTTTCCAGGAATTGGCATAGTCATCAGTCTGCCCAAGTTATCTCAATATTTTAATTAAAGAACTCTTTTGAGTGGGTGCTATGGCTTACTCAGGTGTGTGCAATATTCAGTTGATATAGAGGAACGAAAAGTCAAGAAATGAAAGAGGAAAATAGAACCTTTGGAAAATCTATTAATTTGGGGCTTTGAAACTAAAATTTAATATTTGAAATACTGGTTTGAGCTTGTAGTGAAGCATGTAGTGCTTCATCTGTGAAAATATTTTTAAATGTCATTAGAATGAAAAAACATCCATTCCAATATACAACTGTAGTATCAAATATTCAGTTTATTAAAAGATTAAATAATCTATCATAATGTATATCTTAACATAACCTGTAAACTATTGGGAGAAATCCTAGTTCAACATCTTAAGCAGTGTCTTCAATTGGGTTTCTAAAGTGGTCACATTCTTTTTCCCCTAGGATCCAGGGGTGGGAAAGTTAACTACTCATTAGACCTCCTGAGGTGTATATCTCGTGCCTGTTTTGTAAATAGGGAAACAGAGGTCATAAGGAATGTGTTCAAGATTACACATCTAGCAAACAACAGAGTTGTGATTTATGACTTACTAATGCCAAGTAATTTATGATGGTTCGTTGTTATCAAGATACTGAGGATAATTTTACTGTATGAAGTATTTGTGAATACATATTAGATTCATTTTCCACATTTTATTTCTACAATCACAAAGTGAAGAATACTGCTTGTTTTAGAGCAGTTTAATAGTGTTTTAGTATCCAGTAGATATTATAGTAATGAATTGCTCATTCCTCTAAAATATAGGGTTGATGATATTATATAAGGTTAACAATTCTTTCATTTTTCATTAATGTACATGTTTAAGTTATAATGATAATATAATCTTGAACATTAAGTATCTGTAACATCTTTCAATTACAAAATGCTTAGAAATATCTTTTTCTTTTAATTTTTTGTTTGTATGTGTACATAATTTGTTTAACTATAGAGAGCATCATCCTGATAAGTAAAAAGAGTTTCCGTTAGCATATGGAAAGAAAATTGCAGGCAGTAGGCAGCAAAGAAATGCAAGTTAAAATGGAGTCAAAAGCTAAGCACTAAGCACTAAGCAGCAGACTACATTTACCCACTGGCCTTTGAAGAATGTCAAATTACCCACCCTGTGTGTGCTTAAGGCTAAATATCTTTATTACATTGCAGTTGTCCATAAGTAGATAAATATTCTTAAATATGCATTATGATAGCTAATAGTAGTAGTTTATTACAATAAATGTCTCTTTTGCTGGAGTACGGAGATAAGGATTGCATGTGTCACTATTGAGTACAATGATTTATTCTTGTTCCTACAGTACTACGGGATGACTTCAGACAAAACCCCTCTGATGTCATGGTGGCAGTAGGAGAGCCTGCCGTCATGGAATGCCAGCCTCCACGAGGCCATCCAGAGCCCACCATCTCCTGGAAGAAGGATGGTTCTCCCCTGGATGACAAAGATGAAAGAATAACTGTAAGTACTTCACCACTAGCAGAACATCTGCAGGTTTGACTGTACGCATCTTCACCCAAGGAAAAGAGGAAGACCGAGTAGGTTCTTAGATGAAGGCTTGCATTAGCTCTCATTTTTCAGTTCTTTAAAATAAACATGTTTCATTTCTCTCCCTGTAGACATGAACATAAGTGAAGAAAAAGTATGGTGTTTAGTTTAAAGATCAGTAAAAGTGAAACTATAATTTCAGTTTTAATGTCTTGG
Source organism: Sciurus vulgaris (assembly GCF_902686455.1). Lineage (NCBI taxonomy): Eukaryota > Metazoa > Chordata > Mammalia > Rodentia > Sciuridae > Sciurus > Sciurus vulgaris. The sequence continues at coordinate 32,380,940 of NC_136470.1, read as the reverse complement.
AGTTAACACTTTTATGTAGACTTAATTATTATTATAATTCAAGGCTTATAACATTTCTATGTATTACCATTAAAAGTGTTTCTCATAAAATTTTTAGTTATATGGTATGTTTCTAGGAGGTCTCCTAAGTCACTTTAGGACTTTTTATATCTCTGTCTCCTTTTTAAATTGCTTTTCTGTTCTATAGGGTTCAATATTGTTTCTGAGAAATAAAATCTCATTCATCATGATGGTTAATGATGAATTTATCTCATAAAAGAAACTGGAACTAAGTGATTGAATTTTTCATTCTTATTCTCATCTAAGAAAAGAATTACATGATCTGTAGTAGGTCCTGGTGTTTTCTTCTTGACAGCAACTGCTTCTGTGTGACTTTGTTGCTTGTTCTGTCTTGGGCAGTGTTCACTAACACATCTCCCCCAACCAAGTTCTCATCAATTCTATGATTGTAAACTACTCCCCTTTACACTTTCCTTTTTTCTGCATGCACTGATATCTGTCCATTCTGAATTCATTTGCCAAGAATCAAAACCCCTAGGAGAATATGTGCGTGAGGTAAAGGTCACTGCTAAAGTTTTTAAAGAACAAAGTTATAACATAAACCTTATAAAAGCTTGCACTATTTCTGAGCAACCAGCTAAGTGATGAGTATGATAATTAAATACTGAGGAAAAAAGAGAAGGTTGTGGCAAACTTTTAGGGACTTTGAAAGAAAAATCAAGCATTTTTCCTGCACTGATTTGAATTAAAATGAGCCTCAGGGGATTTTTGTAATTCTAGGGACTGGGGTGAGGATGACTCAGCTCTGCATTTAAGAGGTGCTGAAAAGTCACATGCCAAAGTAAAAACTACATTTGGAAACCTTGGTTTGTGGAAATGAAGCCCATAGCACAGGGGAATAGAGGGTGTAGGAGCAAATGCTTCTCTTGTTAGTGATAACAAATTCCTTTTGGGTTTATGCACAATTAAGATAAGAATATTCTACCCTCAAACATATATTCCAGATCATTTAGTGACCATCATCTGTAATTCCCATTTCCCTGCCTTAATAATTCAAACACATTGAAACCATTATTATCCCTGATTTCCCTCCTGTCTTTCCTGATTACCTATTTGTTTTCAATATAAATTAATGACAAAATTCTCAATGCTCCAGATCTATCATTAAACAAAAATTGGTGAGTGCCCATTTGGAGTTTACATTCTAATAGAGTGTATATACAGTGTATATACTAAACAAATGTTATATGTAATATGATAAACTATAATGAATCCTTTAAAAATAAAGGAGTCAATAGGTAGAGGAATTCATTAGAGGTCCAGTAGGATTGAAATTTCCAGTAGCCTGATTAGAGAATGTCTCCTATAAAAATCTGGAAAAAAAATTGAGTAAGGGAACTCTAGAAGTTTCAAGAAAAAAGGCGTTCTTGACAGACAAAGCAGAACATTCAAAGACCCTAAGGTGGGGTGCATCTAATACTGTCACTAAAATGCTTAGTCAGTGTGGGTTGAATAGAGAGAACAACTGAGAGATTTGAAGGAGATAGTGTCAGATGGTGACAGGTAACCAGGCTGCTGCGTAGGACTTTATAGACATTGTGAGTAGCTCAGCCTTACTTCTGAGTAAGAGGGGAAGAATTAGAATTTTCTCAGACAAAGCCTCTGCTGTCTTGAGAACACACTGAAGGGTGACAATGTCAGAAGCAGGAAGACCAGGTGGGAGTTTTGTGGTAATCCAGGTGAGAGATAAATGATGATTTCAAATTGTTTGTTAGGAGTGGACGTTGTGAGGAGTGATTAGATTTAACATAAACCGAGAAGCAACAGCCAACAAAATTTGCTAATGGATTGGGTGTGACTTGTGAAAAAAAAAAAAAAAAAAAAGAAAAGTCAGGCATTACCTTCACTGATTGACCTGAGAAGTGAAAGGGTACCGAGGTGATTAAATTGGATGCAGATTATAGAAGAAGATTTGGGGCAGGACATATCCGGGGATGTTTTTGACATAAGAATTTTAAAATACTTAGAGATATCCAAGTCAAGTGGGCAGTTGGATACGTGAATCAGAAAATTCAGAGTTGAGGTTGAGGCAGGAGAAAAAATTAAGTTGTGGTAGACATGTGAGTACTCATACCTATGTAGTCCTCCCTGTCTCCTGAGCAATGATTCTATTCCCAGCTTCCTTGATCTTGAGCAGAGCTAATTGATTATTTCTGCTTTATGGGTTCTGAGTGAAAATTAAAGAAATTAAGTACCGGTAGTTGAGCGAAAACCAGGAATGCTCTTCTTTACCACTCTGCAACCAGGGAAGACACATGTTCTAGGTAGAGCATCTACCACGTGGAGGATACTTTGAGAGCTTGAGCCCCTGGACTATGTGCAACAGAGCTTTTGCCACACCTCTGTCTTCTATGATAGACATGCAGAATGAATGAGCAACAAATTGTTGTTGTATTAAATCATTGGGAATGTCTTACCATGTTATAATGTAGCCAATCCTGATGAATTTGCAACTGAGTTGATTGTAGCTGGTAGAAAAAGTAATATGAAGATTGGGAATTTGCCATGGGATTTAATGATTTGGTGGTCAATCATAGATGACTCTTTTTTATGCAGTATCTCATAAGTTATATAAGAATAAAAGTGATTGTAATCTCATATTTTAAAAGGTTCAAGTTAATTTTGAAGGTTGTTTTGTGTGTGCACCTGTGTATATTAGTTTTTTTTTTTTTTTTTTTGTAACATTTACAGTGTAAACCACTATAGTAAATCTGATTTTTAAAAAATCTTGGAACATCCTACTGTATCACGTATGGAATTAGAAAATATTTTATGACTTATGAGAAAATGCTTAATTTATTATAAAATCTTCATTTACTTTTGCTGTCATGAGGGACACTATCTTCTAATTAAAAAAGCATCAGTCCCCAATTGCGTAGTAGCTTGAAGTCAATATAAGAACCACCTCCAATCAGGAATCAAACAACTTAGATTTGTAATAACCTATGAGTATGAAATGATGCCAAGATGAGAATGTATAAATTTTAAAATCATTTGAATGCTGCCAAAACGAGGATCTACGATAGTGTTCCATATGCCAGGAAGTTGTAACATCTGAAACTTTTACTATTTCTGAGACCATCTGTGTGTTTTGTACAAATTATGACTGTTGAACTGATAAAACACTAGAGGTAGAAAGCACATTTATACATTTGGGGAGATGAGTAGATTAAAAATCAGCAGTTTGGTTTCAAAAATCAGTGTTTTTATTTAGCTCAAAATTGTTTTTGTTTTCTTTTCCTCCTTTAGGCAAAACTAAAATTGAGTATTTCAAACTTAGATCAAAAAGAGAATGCATGAAATTTTTTCCCAATCCTTCTTTAAAAATATTGAAAATAAATTCTTAGGAGATGTTGGTTACAGATACTTCATGTGATTCTTCTTTCCTAAGTTTGTATTCAAATGATTGTTTTCATTTCTCTTACTAGTGTACTTTGCCAAATGCATTGAGTACAGATGAACAGGAGATTAAAGCACATTGAATTTTTATGAAAGTCAATTGAAGATTGCATGGTTATTGCTACAGTTTTTGTTACAGGAATTTCTAGAGTTCTTTAATGTGGTGACTTTCTTTGTTGAAAATTTAAAGTACACATCTCCCAGCTGTGAGAACAAAGACACACCCTGCAAAAAGGGGGAATATATAATTGAATTGTAGCTGCACCTGTATTTTTGATATTAAGTCATTTCTTTCTACATTTGCTTGGATTCTGGGCCAAATTTTAGGGCCACGATGATTATAAATCAAGAATATATAAATAACATTTTCTTATTGCTCTACATGACAAGAGAATCTTTTAAAACCCTTCTGGCATGTTTTTCTTAGAATAAGAGAGGTCTTAGATAATATTTGCCTCTATTTTTTTTAAGACATGAGTATTTATACTTAGAGTTAGAAATAGAAGTAGTTTAACTTAGGGAACTAGATTCAATTGACTTACTTCATCTGTTTCAGACTTAGAATAAATGAAATTTTCTCAAAGAGATGAATCAGAGGAATGAAAGTCTCCTTTTTGATGTACAAAAACATTTCAATGAACCTCACAAGAAGGGATGTGCTTCTTTTACTGAAGTACATTTTGGAAATATGATATTTAATTTCAAGATATTTTGTAGGGGTGAGAAAAAGAGACTAACATTCAAAAACAAATTAGTACACAACATTAAAAAAATTTTCATGCCCAACAAAAAAACTAAAATTAAAGAAAACTGAATTAAAGAAAATGTTAAATTTAGTATAAAGTAGACAGCACAAATATTTTCCTAGATTATAAAAGGTCTTAAATATTCATGATAATGGTCACTTACAGGATTAGGTAGAATAAAAGCTGATACATAGACCTCTAAAAGCTTTTCAGTATAAAATTTTGGATTTAGAAATATAATAAGAGTTAAACTGTTGGATAAACACTGAAAGTTTGGAATTAGTGAAAAGAGAGGAAAAATAGACTCATGATAAAAACATGGTTAAAAGGTATTAAGTTTATTAACAAGCTTACAACTTGATTTATAATTGTTGGCTTAGATGATTTGAGTATTGTTATGTTAATCAAAAAGTCAGTTTGTTTTATGTCAGTAGTTTTGGAGGGATTCATACACAATTTCACAATGACTCCAGATAACAGTTTGGTATTCTATTTTCTTTGAAACTAATGCTTTTGTGGTAGCTATAGGAATTGCAGGCATAGACAAAGAAGGAAATAGTTCTTTTCTCATGGAGAATAGCTTAAAAAAGATTTATTTCCTTGATTTTTAGATGCATAATTACTGTATTTATAAACTGAAATATTAAGGAACCCATTGGTATCCACATGACAATTAATGAAACAAGCAATTGTGGTCAGTTGTCCATATCTGTGGGCTCTGTTATCCATGGACTCAACCATCCACTTGTTGAACATGCTCAGGAAAAAAAAGAAAAATGGCACTTGTAATGATCATATACAGATTTTTTTTCTTATCATTATTTCCTAAAAAATACAGTATAATAATGGTGTACGTGACATTTATAATGTATTAATCATTGCAAGCAATCAACAGAAGATTTAAAGTATACAGGAGGCTATGCATAGGTTATATGTCAATACTCTACCAATTTATAAAGGGACTTGAGCCTTTTGGTATCTGAGGTGGGTCCTAGGACCAATCCCTCACATACAATGTGGAGCAACCATATGATACTTGCCTTAACATATAATAAATATGAGATAGCAAATTCATTTCATTGTATCAATAAAACAAAATGATAATTATATGTATTTATGTGTAATATCTGATAATTGATGAATAGGATTCAAACTTTTCTTATTTTAGTAAGTGAATATTGACAGAAACTATTAAATTCTCAATACTTGGTACTTAATAACTATGAAATGTTCATTGAATTTTGCATGTTAACATTTCAGAACTTGCATTCAACACTTCCACATAAGTATATCACAAAAATGATTTTGAAAAGTACTTCAGTTTTTAACATAAAGGTTTCCAAACATGTGTAAGGTTTCAGAAACAATTATTGTAGGAACACCAACAATATAATAGCTATTATGTATTGAGAACTTACTACATATTTAATGCTTTATATTACCTCATTTCATTTACTGGATCACTTAATGAATAAGCTATTTTATTTCCACTTGGGCACTTTAACCTCACAGTTCAGTTTCCTAGGAAGAAAATGATGATGGTGGTTGCAGGAACTTAATGTACCACTTACTTTGTGCCAGGCCCCATTCTGAGCACTCTATGTACGTGGACAAGTTTAATCCTAAAGACACCAGTGTCAGATAAATATTAAAAGTTTGCTAATTCAGTAGCTGATTCCATATTGGTTTGTAGGAGAGGAATAACACCTTCTACAGGGTCCTATAGATTTTGCTAGTTTCCACTATAAAATATTGTCTTTTGTTTGAAAGGGTATGGAGAGGTTATGGCAATCTTGAAGTCGGGCTTGTTAATTTCAAGAATTAGTTCATCTTATCTCCAGTAATGAGATCTGTAGCATAACCAAGATCTATAAAATTTGGTAAATTTAGTAGTTTCCTCAAAAGATGGAACAAGAGTCGTCAAGTTCAACCAGATTATAGCTCAGATAAACTGAAATTCTTTATTCTGAAGACTAGAAGTCCTACCTAAAAAATTACTAGAGATTATCTACAGAGGATAATAATTAACTCGTTTCTCATTTAGCAATTAGGGAAAGAAGAATTAATATCCCAAAGGATATTGTGAATCAGTAAGTGATTCAACTGAATTTACTTTATAGTTAACAGTTCAAGCTGTGGACTAGCAAGGTTCTAAAAGCATCAGTTACACACATTTTGAAAGTTATTGCTGAAAGAATTAAGCAATTATGAGTAATTATCTAATAGGAAGTTAATTGTAGAAAAAATATTGATTTAGAGTCTTTGTATTTTATGTAGATGCACTAAAATGTAACAAATACCAAAATATTAACAAAACAGTGTGCAAAGTAAGCTTTGCCTGGACTCAATTATGAAATTCCAGAATGATTTTCTTCATAATGACTTTTGTCATTTTTTTCTGATGATTTTATTTTAGTATTTAAAAGGACAGCTTAAAAGACTTTAATCTTTTCATGTTTGAAATTCTTAGCTGGCATAACCCTTTGTGCATGAACATTTTTGAATGATTTGTATTATTCTTTTGAGATCAGCTGTGCTTTGAAATTTTTATTCTTCTTCCTTCTGGTCCTTCAAGTAGCATATACACCTTAAATGTTTTACTTGATTGAAAAATAATTTGGATGGTAGGAAAATGATCTTTTATTATAAATTATTTATTTCCATCAAAGGTATAGTTCAAACTGAGACCATTTTGGGGCAATTTTATCTACTTGTAACTTTTTCCAGTCCTTTCTGCATCCTGTGTGTCTTTGCAGGTTTCTTTGATTTCCCTTGTTGGTGTGATATTTTGGTAAAAAGCAGCTGACTCATATCCCATCCAAATCCCCAGTGTCCTCCAGATCCTTCACAAATTTGGCATTTGGCCCACTCCTTGCCAATTGCTTCCTTTCCCCCCAATTCCCACATGTCTCCCTCCTAAGCCATCTGCTCCTCCTCCCTTCCTTCGATTACTGCTTTCGTCTGGTCTTCCAATTTCTTTCATTGTTCAGTGTCTGCTGCTTCCTTTCCCTCTCCTCTCCCCTAGAGGAAATGAACACACTTAATGCAGCTGATGTCATAGAGCCCCTCTTCCCTGGGAAGTTAAATTTGTGTTCCTGTAAAATAAATAGGTATTTCTGTTATATGAAGGTCAAAGGAAACTGGGGTGGTAAACCAGAAATATTTTTTTCCTGTGCATCTTACAAAAAAGTCAATGCACATTATATATTTTATCTCTTATAAAAAGTAAAAATTTTCAATTAATGATGTAAGTGTAAGTTAAATTAATATATGTGTTGCATATTAGTGACAGGAAGAAATGAGTTAAAATATGAATTCATTTCCTATCCTACTGCTGAGTTTTTAAATTTCATAATTGAAAACACTGGATTAGTAGAAAACAGCATAGACTTGCATATTATAACACTGCATTATAAGTTTTTAACATTTTTTAACATTTGTTCAATGCATGATCTTAAGAAACACATTTGAACTCCATGCATTTCATTGTTTGCATCTGCCAAATAAATTGCCATTAGCTTACTGTGCTATCATAGGAACACACTGAGAAAATACATGCTATTGTAACACATCCTCTATTAGTAATGAGTTCTGTGAGTTAGTATAGCAGTACAAGCTCTGTTGTGTATTTAGTCATCAAAAACTTGATGGAGAAGGAAAATCAGCAAGGTTTGTACCATAATAATTCCAAATTTCTCAAATAAGAAAGATCATTTGAATGTATATGAAAAGAAATCCAGCATTATGTCTCCTCTGCCCTTGTTTGTATTTATATGTGATTCACAACTGTCAGAGTATTTCCAGTTTACACAGAATCACCATGAGTGAACATGATGAGTAATTAAAGAATTTAGACTAATATTGAAATGAAACTGGTTTAAGTTCTATGTTCACCTTTGTTGTGCAATGAAATAATCAACTGGTGATTCCACAGGGGAATTAAGTCCTAATGCTCTAAGGCATCCATGATGTGTTATGAATCAACTCTTTTCCCATGGGTCTAGAACATTTCTAGTTGTGTACCATCCTTAAGGGAATTGAGAAATTCTGTGATTCAGATGAGAAATGCCGGTTGAGAAAGGCTAGTTTTATCTTCCCAAGGAACATCCTATCCTGAACCTTACCACAAATTCATAAATCTACTTAAATAATTGCATATACACTCATTGTTTCTGGATACTGAAACTGGAAAAATGCAAATGCAAGCATTTCTGACTTAGTTGAGAAGCCAAAACACTCTTTGAAAGGATGATAATGAACTAAGGCATTCTCAGTTCTAGCACACAAGTTCATTTAGATCACAGTACAATTATTAATATAATTTTGATGAGCATTTGGTGGTTACTCTAGCTTTTCACTATTCATCTAAAAGATGTGCACGTACAAACTTGGATACTGAGAGCTTCAAAGATTGATAAGGGTCTTTGCACATGCTATTCAGTAATTCCTAGAATATTCTGATTTCTCCACCTCTTTGTCTAATTCACTCATTTTTCAAGTCCCAACTTCAAGGCAATATCTTCAGGGAAATGTTACCAAACCCCACCCCAGGTACCACACTAGGTTTAATTTATCTTGTTATCTGTCACTTTTTTCCCAAGTATTTTACTTCTAATCTGTACAAATCATGATGTATACATTACTTATCTAATATGCCTAAGACATTTCAGGGCAACTTGTTCCTTGTGTGTGTCTTATGGCAGGGGCTCAATATATATTTCTTGAGAAAATGCTAAATGAATGAAATATTAGTCAAATATTGTCTTGTAACACACTGTTCACTGAAAAGTTGCTAATTTGAACATATTTGATTTTGTTAATTTTATTATCAGGCACAATTATTTATTTCTTCTCCTGAATTCCTATAAGATAGAACAAGATTATCCTTGCCCCCATGACTGGTTTTCCATTGGTTTAACGAAAGGAAATATTGCACAGATTATTTGAACAAATATATTATTTAAGTGTGGTTTACAGCTATTCACAGAATCTTATAGACAGTGTTGCTCTCAAAGATTGTGAGTAGGCAATCTTGTTCAGTTTTAGGGATGAAAAGGAAGCCAGGGAATTTGATTTATCCTGAGTCACATAATGGATTAGTGTTAAATCTGGAGTAAGTAGCAAACCTCTCAATATAGATTTCTTTCTGTTTTAAGTTTCCTCATGACAAATTAGGTCAGATCAACCCATTTAAAACAAGACTTAACTTTGATTATGATATAGATTAACAAAAAAATCCACAGATAAAGTGCTTTGCTGGATTCATGTCAGATAATTTGCCACTTGTTTTGCACCCCAAATTTAGTATTTCCCATTTTGGCACTGGTATTAAAATGATATCTTAAGTGTATAGGGCCTAATAACTTTTATCTATTTCTTTATTGATTGGGTACATTGATGACTTTTTTAAAAATAATTATCCTGTATATTCTGTTTGTTATAAAGAATAGGTGCAAATTCATCTTAACTGAATGTCTGAGTTCATCTCACAATCTTACTGACAAAATTACAGCAATTTAAATAGTAATTTATGGCCATATTGGTAAATGTCCCTTATGTCTGATGTTCTGTTTTCGAGCCCCACTAATAACCAAACCTTGGTCAAATAATTTAATTGTTAAAATATTAAGGTTATAGCATCTTTCCTACATAATTATCAGAAGTATCAGATTGTTATGAGAATCAAGTCTTAGTAGTTCAGAGTGTTTTGAGGAGTATCAGCCTCATTGTAATGTTATTTTTAGTACTCCTTAATTTCAACTAGTATTCTGTCTGTATAATATTAATGATTTGTAGGGTTCAGAAACCAGAAATAGTTAACTTTAAGAAACTAAAATTTAAATCGGATGTTTAGTAGGAAGAAACATCCCAAACCTGTAATGCCATGATACATCTTGTTCTGATCAATTTATAAGTATCTGTCAACTTTGTGTCTTCTTTGTATGACATACATCTTTAGTAGACTCTATAATTTAAGAGTCTGCTTGCCATCCCCCCCCCCCCCCCCCCGGTTCTTCAGGACACCCAGTTATAATTCCTTACAAAGTCCTTATAAGTCCATGTAAACAAAAGACCATAGAGAGGGAGTGTTTGGATACAGAGTTAAAGTAGTAGAGGCCAAAGATTGCCAGAGAATATATTTTATAGCTTAACAAGTAATCTTTGGACACTTTAGGCAGTGATAAATATATATTTTAAGTTTCTTTAAGTAGTGAAATGGACTTCCATCTGAGTAAATATCTTCACATATGTGAAAAATCTGAACTATTTCAATTTGGGTATTGTTCAATATTGGTGTTTTATCCTGTTTTGATTGTTGCATGCTGTCAGTATTCTGATAAATCTCTTGAGATTATTCTGTTCTTCTCATTTCTTTTTCTCAAATGAATTCCCTCTAAACCAGTTTTGAACATTTTCCCAAAGACTAGTCCCACCCAAATGTTGGTTTCAGTCAAAGTCCTATTAGGCAACAGAGGACTGCCTGTCAGGTCTGCCTACACTGCCTTCCATATGGAATCTTGCCAACTCTTGAAAAACTGGGCCAAAGCCTGGTGTAGAAGCATACTGCTGGTTAGCATCCACGATTCTTCAATCAGAGTAGATCTTCCAGAAAGCAAAAAGTGTCTCAGAAATTCGAGTAATCAGCCAAAAAAAGTTGGAGCTCATCATTTAGAGTAATTATCAATAGAGTACACTAAGCAGAAATATTATAACTCTACAGACTGAACACACATGGTCAAATGACAATGCCTGTAACAGAAATTCGAGATTAGTTTACTATTCCAACAGAGACAGCAGACTTGCAAATGCAGTTTCCTCTTTTATTTTTTTCCTTACAATATATGCTTACTCAAGCAGCTGAGTTTCTTCAGTTTCTAAGCACTTTGATATATCTGATCAGGCCATTAAATTTCTCCAAATGGCCAAGGACTCGTGGAATTTTAGTACTGTCTGGGAGCATTTTGTTTAATTATAGGTTAGTAGTTTGCCAAATTAAAGGCACACTCTTTTGTGGGTTCAAGGATGGTGTCCTAACCAGCTTAGTTTATTTTCAGTGTTCTATTAATCACAGATGAACTGTTTCCCTAAATGTATAGTTTAAAACTTATTCTAAAGCATTGCTTACAAATCTTATGTTTTGATTTGGGGAAAATTTAAATGATATGAGAATACTTTTTGGTAAATTTCTCAGTTTTTAAAAATTGACTTTTCCAATTGCTTTTAGTCTTTGTGATTGTTCATGAGGGCCCAAATAGCATTGTGTTTCTTTCTGTTTACATCAAACCATATGACTGGCAATCTTATTTTTTTTTTTTTTTTTTCAAGTAGGACATTAAAAAATGCACTTATTGTGCAAGGAATTCTTTCCTTAAAGCAAGGTCCAAAGTGCAGAAATTGAAGATATTTTTAAGGCTTAAGTTTTAAACAATTTTAAATCTGAGCCTTTTAAGGGAGCTGGGATTTCCTTTTCATTATTTATAATTGGCCAAGGTTAACTTTATCTGTTTCTTCATCTTGGCCACATTATCAGTTTTATTTAAAAATTCTCCTTTAAAGGATAATCCCAAATTTTATGCTAAGGCTGAGGTCTTCTCTAATCTAGTGCTGATTGTGCATTTTCTTTGTTTAAAGGCTAGTTGCTTTAACCAAACAGTTATCAGGAACATCTGACCACTTCAGTTTTTATCTGCTTGAAACTAAAGAATTTGATAATATGATAAATTGTACACTTGTAAAATAATGTGGTGTGCATTAACGAAATTGCTACCAGATGGTGCAGGTTTTCTCTTCTTAAATCTTACAAATCTAGGTGATCACAAAGCTTTAAAGGCCTATCACATTAGAAACAGGCTCATGTTTAAGAGCATCCTTGTGTATGGGGAAATTTCAAGAGCAGTTGAGTTCAATCTATATAATACTGGCTGAAAATAATGGAAATTTATCTCCTTGAGTGGATAAAGTGTAATTTAGTAAGGAATCCATTATTTCTTATGTCTTTGCTTTTAACATACATGGTGTCACTCTTCTCTCATTTGGATGTATCACATCACCATATTGTACCATGCATCTTGCTTATAAAAGATCATGTCAGATTTCCTCATCTTTACTAGGGAAGCTTATAAATACTCTGTTTATGCTTTAAACATGCTACAATCATAATCTCAGGTTTATATGGGAACAGGAGAGCTATTCCTTTGAATAAAAACTAATGTGGGTATTTATTTAACTACATTTGCCCCTGCAAATGAAACGTGCATGTGTGAAGTGTAAATATGCACATTTTCCTCTTATGACAACTAGATGAATTAAGAGCAATTAGGTTGGCTGTTCAAATCAAGCAGGCTTAACTATGGGGTATGGTGGAAGAAGGACCCTCAATCTGACACACTCAGGGGGCAACAGATAGCACCTGATAGTTCCTCCAGTCATTTGGTCTTGGGACTTACATATGTGCCAGATATTGCCAATTTGTGGTTAATGGCATGGGAAGCAAAGATCTTGTTTTCAACATAAAAGAAAGTCATCTGTAGAAACTTTTCTCTGGACCTATGTGGAATGGGCTCCAATACACTTACTAAATGATCTGGAGCAAATTTCTTATATTATCTGGACCTCAATTTTCTCATCCCAAAATAGGAAAATACATTTTTCCCAATAAGAATATTGTAAAATTAAAGAATAAGCACAATAACAGTGCCTTGTATACAGCAGGTATTAGTACATTAGTGCATCACAGTTCTCATTACAATAGTAATAATAATACAGATTGTTGAATAAATTCATTAGTGTGTTTATTAAATTTACCACAGATTCATTGATGCATTGTTAACAGGTTTGCAGAGAAAACCATTCAAAGGCATTTTATATAGATATGAATTTTTTCAGATGTTATGTTTTTGCAGTTTGTTAAGCTTTTAAATTTTTTGTAGAAATGAAAGAAATTTAAATTTATTTGTCATTTTGGTGCATAGTAGTCAGAATTTCAATTTGTCTTCCTTAATGTAGTATATATAGTGTGTCTTAAAAATAAATTCTAAAATACTAATGCTTTTTCTGAAGAGATGATGATTGAATTGTAACACTTCTACACATTCAATCTCTGTGAAAAACACAGATTTGCATGTTAAATGCCAAAGTTAGGGCAAAATCATTGTCGTCATGTAATGTCTATGTTAAAGAGAGGCAAGAAAGGGAAGATGAAGCTTTTCCAGTGGTTTTACTTTGGCCATTAATCTTCCCACTAACTGATATCCCTTCTTCCAGAACCTTCCCACCCCTTGCTGGAATTCCTAGTTAGGGGTTTTTATGAAAGCAACTAATTCACCAAAGCTTGATTTTGCGATTCAAAGCTGCAATAGTGTAACCTAGACTTGGATCAGAAACAGCCCAAAACACCAATATCCCTTAATAGTATTTACCCTACATTTTCTATCAGTATGCTTTTTGTCTCCGTCATGGAACTGAATCATTTATTGAATGAGGATATCCCAAATACTACTCCAAACATATTTTGAACTACTTCTTAGATAGATAATTTTTTCATTAATTTTGTTCTCAGAGATAACTATGGAGCCAGAAATGGACAGGATGCATTTATTTTAACCTTTTATTTGTCCATGAGTTAATCATTACTTCTCAGAGATAGTGAGAAGTATCTGTAGATAATACTATAGCTTTATTTAACCGACAGAAAAGTTCCTGTAAGCTCCACATCAAACTTTTCTTCCCAAGATTATATTTTCTTCCTTACTTGGGTAAATTTGTGTAGCTGCTTCCTCTTTGGAAGCATATAGATAGATACATTTTCATTTATATTAACCTGTGTAGCATGGGGGCATACAGGAGTTATTTATCTTCTTATCATGTATCCTTCATAAAATGAGTCACAGATTTGTCAAATAATTGAGCAAGATTCTAGCATAGTCTTGTGATCAATAAAAGAGAGTGAAGCAACTAGCCATATGACCTGCCCTGATGAGCCCTGGCTTCTGATTAATCAGTTAAGCTTGTCACAAGTTCTTCTTGCTCTCCTTTGATGCTCTGGGATGCTTTGGGATTAAAATACCACAGAACAGAAGTGAGACTTTATTCAGTTTGCAACTAGGTTAGACATGTTTATACTTTTTAGAGTTTTAGTTAATTGAATTGAACTACTTTATTGCTCTTTTTTAATTTACAAATTAAAAATATGGTTTTGTAAATTTGGTCCTTTTCAATTTCTGAATCCAAGAATCCCTTGTACACGCAGCCTTGATTGACTTTGTCTGCCATGGCTGTGTGTCTTCTTCAGAGTATAAGTGAATTTAAATTTCCAGAGTAGCAAATTGCACAGGTCTCTGGAAAAGGCATTATCTTAGCAAGGTATTTGGTGGTGAGGGAAATTCTCACACTGGAACAAAACTATAGAGAACAACTAAGCTTAAGAACCCATGGAGAAAAAATGGGATTTACTGGTGGAAAAGTATTTTCAGCTGGTGAACTTATAACTCCAAAGAGCCAAGAGTTTGGAAATGAGCTTTTCTCCTCTCAAATACTATGAACATTTGTCATCTTTATTTCTAGAGCGTAGTCATAATTCCTCCATAGATTTTAGGTTCAGTCTGCTTTAGCAGTGACTGTATGTAAATTCAGAATTATAGCCAGATGGTTGGATGAGGTGATAAAAAGCAAACCTGGTTTTGTGGGAAAGTGAAAATTGCCCATAAGACTTTGTTTTTACCTTTAAAACAGCAGGACATTGTTTCATGAGGCCTGTGAAGGAAATAATACATTAACTTTAATAGCTATGAGCTAAATTAATTTTTCATATCCATGCTGAATACTACCATGTAATCTGCCCAGAATTTTCACAGAGGTAAAAACCAATCAGCTTTCTTACTTTTAGGAGATAGCTAGCAAAGGCTATTTTATTACAAAACCACTTTTTATATTGCATGCTTTTTATAGGATTCACTTTTGGGTTCTAGTATTAATGACTTGGGAACCAGACACCTGGGGAATCTGCTAAAAGGCTTCAGTGATTCATCTGCCTTGCATTTCATCAGCACTCAGCCGTCATCTGTCCCTAGTTTGGAATACTATAAATTAGGGGGTGTTTTCTCAGTTGATTGCTTTAGACTACATACCTCTGAGTGGCCCAAGAAAATGGGTTTGCAAGAGAAAATGCCAAACTCAAGTCTGTTTTGGCTTTGAGCCACACTTAAGCAGGCAACATAAGTATATTTAAAGAAGCCTGTGTTTCTTTTTTCTTTTATTCCTTGTTCAGATTAGAATTCATGAATAAAGGCCTCTGGTGATACACTAGATAGAAAGGTACTAATTTATACCTTCACAAAGAAAATCATTCTTTCCCTTTAACTTAAATATGTCTCTCTGCAAGGTGGCTCTCACTTGCCTGCAATTAGCAATACAGCTCTTTCTGACGTAGACTATAATCAAATTATCATAGGTGTGCTTCTGCAGCAGCAAACAGCCAGCTACCAATTTATAAATTGCTAAGAGGAAGAAATGAAAAGTTTATTAGGAAAAATGGAAATAACAGAGAAATGCAGCTGCCATAGTCCTAGGCAGCAACTCTCCCTGGCCTGTGTGCTCAGCTGGCAGCTCACCAAGCTGTGTAGAGAGCCACGTGTTCCCACTGGGATAATTGCTTTTTCTGCATGAGTCTCTTGCTGCTTCTCTCTGATGATCAAGTGTGTTTAAACTCCTGGCTGAATTCATGTTGGTTTTCAAATGGTATTGTAAAGTGTACCAGCAAACAAATGAAATTGGATCATGTTATCTTGTATCCCAGGCAAACATGGGACACCAATGGAGAGCTCCTAATTGCCTACTTTCCTCTCAATTCCATTCCTAAGAGAATAATCGAAACACAAGTTACATTTTTTTCTCCTTGTAAGGCTGTCCACTTTATGTCACCAGAAAAAATTTAGAATGGTCCTTAGACTGCTTTCAGTTTTCTTACAAGACCTATATATACTCACCCCAGAATCCTTTGTTATGTAAGGTATGTGTGTGTGTGTGTGTGTGTGTGTGTGTGTGTGTGTGTGTATGCACATGTGTATTTGCAAATCCCAGAGGTGTTATATATATTTTAAATAGATTGTGAAAGCTGAACTATGCTTGACTAGTTAATGGATTAGTAAAATCAACATGAATCTTTTAAAATCAGGTTGAATATTGTTTACAATATGATTGACATCTCACTGATCTGTTTTATAACCTATAGTAAACAAAAAACAATAACAACAACAAATGAAAACCCCAATCTGGTCAATATTAGCATTCCTCTATTTTTCTTAGTTTGACCCATCTCAGGATACAGCACTCTCATTTTATATATGGTTAGAAGCACATGCAGCTTCATCTCACAGTCTCTGGATGAGCAACATGAAACCAGATTTGTTTCAATCAAGACTCATGAATGGGAAGTACTTAAAACCTTGTTTATGTTCTTCTTCCTCCTTATCCTCCTCCCTCTTCTTCTCCTTCCCTTCATTCAGCTCTCATAGTAAGTTGCTATGAAGCAAAATGAAATAGGAATAGGGAGATATGAAATTTTTTTTTGGTAAATGAAATGAGATTCAGTAGCTCTCATGAAAACTAGAAAGAGTAAATAAACTTTAATAAACTTTGCTTGCCATGAAGAATAACTGACTTGGCTTCCCTTGGTTTATTTTTTATATTAATACAAAATAAAACTTGTGCTTTGGGATTTAAATATGAAATTATTTTGTCATGGATATATGATATTTACACTGTAATTTAGTGTGATAAAATTAGTAAATAAGTAGAGTATGTTAAAATTAATTTCTTGAGATACATATACTTAAGAAGTGACTAGAATAGTAGATATAAACTGTTTTACACCAATGATTTTTGATGGTGAAAATTTATGAAAAATTTAAATGTTTATCTAATAAGTACATTGAAAATCAGATCTCTAGGAGAAAAGCAAAATTATTAATGTGGATTCAGAAATATATGATATTAAGGTATCATATATTAATATATATTAAGCCATAATTAAAAAAAAAAACAAAGCATTTAATACTGTGCCTTTTTAAGAATTATTTTTATTGGACTACTTACCTGGGGATATGAGTAAGAAAATGTGGCCATACAAAGAACACTGTATTTTACCTATTACATAAGATCAGAATTACTGAAGCATTTTTTGCTTAATTATGTTATTTTTAAATTGTTAATGAATCTCTATGGATTGTTTATCCAACCCTTTGTCTATTATTTGTACAATGTAATTATGCTGCCCTGAGTGTTTTTGCTTGATTCCGAGTGCAGCAAAGTATGATTATTGTTGAAAGAAAGGTAGTGTATGTTAAAAGATATGATTGCTTTACTCTGTACTGCCTAACACTAGAGGTTGACACCAACCTTGTCATCCAAAAAAAAGCAATGGGTGTTATTTCACTTTCTCCCTCTCTATGGTCCATGTTCAAAGTATTGGTTTTGGTTTATTATTATTATTATTACCATTGTGGAATTAATGCCAAATTTTAAGAAATAAAAGCTTTTATTGCTGTGACTCTCCTTCATGTGTTTCTGTTGAAAGGAGTCCTTGGAGACCACCCAAATCTGTTCTGCAGCTTACTTCACCAAGGAGAATGTCTGGGGGTTATGGCTGACCATCTGGGATACCTGCATCTCATTGTCATTAAGGAGCCATACAAGGCATTTCTGTAGTTCACAACAGCTTGTTGTCCAGTCTATAGGTCAAGGATCCAGGCAGAACTGACAACATTGATATGAAGAGATATCTTGCCCATGGAGAATCAGTGGAGAATTGTTTAAGAACAATACACTAAACTACGTTTTAAAAGTCTCAACTCTCTTATTTTGCAAAATAGCATGAAAATAATTCCATGGTAAAGAATTGAGCTTTTCAGAAAAAATACCATTTGTAATCCTAAGGGTTTTAGAAAACTTCACTTTCCATGTTAATCCTGCGAATCAAACCCTTACTACTATAAGTGAATATTTCCAAGTCTTCAATCTTTTAGAACATTATAAAAATTAAAAACCATACAAATTTTTCATTAGTAAGATGATGCCTGTGTGTCTCTTATGTATTACCTGAACTATGTTTCTCTTTTAGCAACCTAAATCAGTATTCTATTAATCCATTATTTGGATGTTGTTTCTTAAATTTCTTAGTATTTCTAATAAAAAGCACAGGTTCTTGAATGTAAAATCTATTAAAGGAAATGAGATAAATTATATGACAGTTTGGTGGTTAGCAATTTGAAATCATCTTTGAAGCCCTTAATATAATTAGCGGTTTCGTTTTTGGTCTGTTGAATTCAAGTCACATTAGGTTAATGTAATTAAAAGCAGAAAAGATTTCGTGTAGCCAAACTAGTTAATTAGGCCCAGTTGGTTTAGTATGTTAACCTAGAGGTGCATGGATAACATTGTGGAGTTGATGCCTAAAAAAAAAAAAAAAAAAAATTCCTGTGTAACAGATCCTGCAAATCATCTGACTTGCTTTAGGGTAGAAAATGAAGACGTACCAAGGAGTTCATTCTAAGTTCATCTTTATTTCTGATTGTGAGCACTGATTGCAGGGTAAGCTGTGTACTCCATAGAATAACCAGACCAAAAAGCTTACTTAATTTACTTTTTATAAAGAAGAATGCTTTTATGTTTGCAAAGATAATAAGATCTTTTCTAGTGTATAGTGAAAATAAAAATACTGGTGGTAGTTTTTTTCATGCTAATCAGAAGACATAAAATGGTTTTCTTCTCTTTAGGTAGAAAAGCTGTGTCTTATACCTGAGTTTTCTAGGTTGTTACTCAGTAAACACATCAGAAAAGGAGATGAAGCCTTTTCTCCTGCTTCATAGCAGTCTTTAAGTGCTTCTAGAGGACTAGCACTTCTCAGGAAGATAATCAAGTCTAGTTACTCAGGGACTGTTTCAGCTGTATAAAATCTTATGTATTGACTGTATCAAAGATTTATATACCTCAGCGTCTTGAAAACATTTTTTTCAAAAAAAACCTGACTTGTCCAATGAAAAATATATAAAACTTAAAGATATTTGAGACTTTGAAAATTTTTTTGCTATCCTTCTCTTCCTTCCTGTCTCCTTCCCCAAAAGGAGCAAGACCACTGGGACCTTCTTTTTGTTTTGCTTTCATCAACTATGTATATGGCTGAGGCCCCCCTTTAAGCACTGTCTAGAGCTTATGGAAATGTGGACTTCTAATGTGGTTACCACTGGGGCTGGTAAGGTGGATGGTAATGAGGAAGCAAGACCTCTGCCTTGGATTTTTGACATAGGCTAGATGCCAGCATATTGTTTGAAAGCTGAACACGTTCTGCGTCTGCACCCCCAGGATTATGTTAATTGAAGTAGTGCTGCAGCAGCTCAGTGTTTAACATTGTGTCTGTTCATTATACAGACTAGTTTTTGATAGGTTTACAATTTGGCTGTCAAATCCAGCTGCAGGAAGAAACCTGCCAAGAAACATTTCTTAGATTGTTTCAAATAGTGCGGTTTTCACATTACTATTTTGTGTGGGTTAGACATATTTTCCCTCCCTTCATAGAGAGAGGAAATGTCAAATTTTCTTTTAAAAGGGGACATCCTAAATTTCCAATACATATTCTATATGACTCAATATAAATGGGTGATGGTTAATAGCATGTACCAATTGAAAGGTGGTATGCTGGTGTGATGGAGGGTACTTCTATGCTGTTTCTGTTCTGTGTTCTGAAAATACTAGGACACGCGTATTCCATATTGGTTGTTGTAGCAAAGAGAAATAAGGCTTCAATTTAGCCATTGCCAAAAGGCATTGCCATAATGCCAAAATCAGTTTGATTTTATGGAAATGAAGGACTGTTATTTTCTTATACCATTTTTTATTCTCTCTTTTTGTCCTACTGTGTTGTTTGTTCCTATATTTTTATCAGTTTCTGTCTTTATCATCTTTGAAGAAGTAAGTTTCTCCCAGGATTAATGAGAGTTGTAACATCTTTGGGATCCCAGGATATGAAACGGGATGTTGTGTTTTATAGTGAAATTATCTTAGCGATGGAGTGGGCAGGGGTTGTGGGCTTGCAAGGTGTTTATAACAATCAGGAAAATCCAATCAAATTTTTTCCAGATAGAATAAATGGGTCTTATATCATCTAATTTTATCCTCTCCTTCCTTTTATCATTTTAATTCAGTCTTTTTCCTTAGTCCTTTGTTCCTTTAGAACAAAGTGTCTCAGGGTAAGCAGTATTGCTATTTTGAGTCAGATAATTCTTTAATGTGGAGGACTACCCTGTACACTGTAGGATGTTTAACAACATCTCTGTTTGGTGCCCACTATATACCAATAATGCTTCCCCTGCTTCTAATTAATTCTTTCTTTCTTTCTCCCTCTCTCTTTTTTTCTTAATGCTGGGACTTGAACTCAGGCCCTTGCACATGCTACGCAAGTGCCCTACCATAAAGATACACCCTCAGTCCCCCTTCCTCCTAATTCTGACAATCAAATGTGTAAATATGTCTACAGATATTGCCAAATATTCACAGGGAGGGAGTAGAGTGATTGCCCTCACTGAGAACCATTGTTTTGGAGGAAATATTTATAACATATAAAGCCTAAGAATAACTTGTTTGTTAGACTTTGCATGTTTTTTCCAGACAAAACCGACATGAATGATATGTTAGTAATTAATTTTAATAGAATGATGCTGGATATGGCCTCACAAAGGAAGATTGCTTTTGATTAGACAGGATCTCTTGAACCAATTAAGTACATAGTATAATATACAATTACAATAACTGGTAGACATTTTTCTGTTTTGTCTATATGTGTACATCTCTGTGTGTAATTGAAAGATTATCTGGAATTTAAAAATTTCTCATCTAATTTTTTTTGTATATATTTTGAGTTTAGTTTTATCCTAGATAATATTAATGAAGAATATCTTGAGTGGAAAAGCAAAGGTGCAATTTGGTTGACCTTATTTAGTCAGCTAATATCTTTGTTGTTGATGGAAGAAAAGTACACTTTTTTTCTCACTTAAAAATTTCGTAAGCTTAATTTTTGAAGCCTTATATGTTTTGAGGATTTTTTTGCATCAGTATAGAAATTATGTGTGCATGTGCAGTAATGACTTTTATGCTTTTAGTTCTATACTAGTAAAAATAAACTTCTCAAGATACTTGACTCATCAAAAAACATTTCTTAAAAAATGTGTCCCTGGGTTCAATCCCTAGCACCGCAAAAAATAAAAAAAATGTGTCCAACTGGTACATATGATTAGTATTTGTGTACTTACAAATGATAGAGAAAATATTTGTAGAAAGCCTAGTGGGTTACTTTTAATTTACAAACTAGATATGATTCAGTTGTAAATTATGACTGTAAAGTAAATTTCTATAAAAAATAAAAAGTTTTTCTATTTATATTAAATACCAAAAACATTAATATGTGTTCTCAAAGCATGCCTCCTGGTCAAATGAGTTACAAAGTTTTTCCAAGATTGCGCCAAGTTACTATAGTCAGGACTGTAATATAATAGCAGGGTGTATACTACAAAGTCTTTTGGATTCATAGCTCTCTTTTGAGTTTTGGTTCTTCTCACTATTGTTTCCTGCCATGCATCTCACAACTGAAATTGTTCCATGCCTGACAATCCCCTCTTAACTCTCACTAACGAAATTCTCCTCCTCTATTTATATGAATTCCTTTAAAGTATGTAATAGCATTGGGCTCTAATATATGTTATTGATATGCCCATGTGTGCATAAGCAAGTTAATTTAAGACTTGACATTCCCAAGTATTTAAAAATTATAAAAGTAAATTAGTGCTATATTATGCAAAAGCTTAGAAGTAAATTTCTACTGTTGAAAATTATTTATATGTTATTATCCTTTGGCTCTCATTTTCTACATATGTTTAATATGTTTTAAAATTATTCCTAAAGCCTTGCATTTTATTTTAGATAAACACCTTGACTTATTTGTCGCTGGCTCTTTGCGGTACCAAACCCGCGGATATTTGTCACCGCCTGCAGCAACAATTTGCACGGGTCTTATGGGTGGTGGAGTGGAAACTGAGCCACTTCTATCTCTGGGCTGCTTCCTTGCTTGCTTGTTTATAGAGGATAGAGGAAATGAGGTTTACTTGCTTTGAGAGGAGAGAGAGAGACTTTGCTTAAGAGAGAGACTTTGAGAGAAGGACAGGCTTTACTTAGAGCTTAGAGGAAGAGAGATTTGCTTCGCCTACAAGTCTGCTGCTTCTTACTGGTGCGTCCTGCATCCTGTGAACTAAGGGTGTGTCTACCTAAGGTGCTTTAGTGATGTGTCTCAGTTCTCCACTCTGCGATCTGCCTTCCACCACTTTCTGCTAGCTGCTGCTGCTGCTTCTTCCTTTCTGCTAATGGCTTCTCTGTGCTTCTTTCTGCTAGCTGCTGCCGCTGTTCTTTCTACTAGCTGCTGTGTTTCCCTACTAGCTGCTGTGCTTGCTAGCTGCTGAGTTTTTCTGTCTCGCTCCGCCTAAGCTTATATCACCTCCAGGAGGCGGAGAGCAGGGCCACGCCTCTTACGCAAAGATTAGCAAGACGCTAGATGTCCGAGCAGGCACAATTAGGAGTGCTTGAGAACACATGCGCATACATTGTGTGCGTGGACGATAAATCACCTGAGTGTGCTTATGTCAATTAACCTCCTCGCTGCCGATGTGATCAGGCGCCGGGTAGTCAACATGGCACAGCCCCCAACCCTTACTGATTTAAGAACAAATGTAATGTTTAAAACATTTGTTTCCTCTGCTCTCACTATCTCTTTTATCTATTATTGTGTAATGTCTTCTTAAATGAATCAATTTCCTAACATACAAGGACATTCAAGGTTAGATTCTGAGGCAGAGGAGGAAGTCTAATGTGTTGTCCAAGATATAGAACCAAAAAGTACACCTAGGACCACATCTCAGATAAGTTAAGTTCTCCTTTAGTACTGAGGTTTTTCACTCTCCTTTGGCTATAATGAGTTTGTTTCTTCAAGATTTTTGGAAATGTTTATGTGAGTGTTACAAAATACATACATGATGAAAGGTGATAGTGGGTCTTTGTTGGAGGGTCTAGATTTTATGATACTCAAACTGTTCTGACTCTCAAGAATTCAAGTTTATTAAACTCACATTTATTAAAGAAGTAATGATGATAACAGGATTGTGGACTGTGCACATTTTGTCATCTGTCCAACTCATATAACCAGAGACCTGTATCTGCCTAAAATCTTAGCCTGTTCCAACTTGTTTTGTGACATCAGACAAGTCACTTTCCTCCCAGAAAAATTTTACTGTTTACTAGGCATAGTGACAGCTTCTGGGGCTATGAAGAGGAATTAGATATGCTCCTCTACCTTGTAGTTCACAGTCAGGAAGGAAAATCTGACATTTAAAAGCACAATTAGAACATGTAATGATGAGCACAGGGGAGGTGAGTGGGAGGTGAGGTTGTAGTTTGCTGAGCTGCTGATCCCTTTAGTGAGAAGTGAGGGTATTTTAACACTTTCCCTGCCAATCTAACTGTGGAATTTCACCAAAGACCAAAATTTAAATTGATATGTTTACACACAAAAAGCACCTCCTGAAACAAATTAGGTGGCACCAAGAACCAAGCGTCTCAAACTGGGTCTCCATTTTATTTAAGAATCCTACTTCAACACTTTCTGAGGTGATTGTACATATAAGAAACACACAAAGACATATAGTCCTGATGCTGATTTCAGTGCTGCTGATGAAACATTTAAAATATCTACCAGTAGGGAAAGAGTTTGACAAAGTATGTAAAACCATATAATGAATGCTATGAGCCATTTAAATTAATGCTGCATATGTATAATCTATGTTACTAGCAATTAAAATGTAAAAATGTCCTCATTTTAGTTGAAAATTCAGGTCAGAGAAGAACATGTCATGTGATTCTATTTTAATAAAATTTTAATGTGTACATATGTTTATATGTATATATGTTTATGCATATCTTTGTTGCTTCTATGCATATTCTATATGTGTGTATATTTATATATATGTGTGCATATATAGATATATGTTCACACACATACATGTAGAGAGAAAGCTATAAAGAAAGATCACAAAGCATTGATAAAAATTAGCTCTGGAAGATTTTTTCTTTTTAGTGTAATATTTATTTTCTTCTTTGTATTTGAAAATTTAAGTATGTATGAAAGAAATAAAACTATAATTAATACATTTTAACATTTATAAACCTTTATAAAAGATATCAAATTGGATAAAAGACTAAATTTTGCCTATAATAGTATTTTCTAGTCAAAAATCTTGTGATTTTTGAAGGCAGGCATTATTTCAGATATGAAGGACAAATTAATGAACAAGGCAAAGAAAAAATAATCTCTGGATAATATTTACAGTGGAACCTTAGAGCATCTTGTCGTTTGTTTTTACGACTGTTGAAAAAGTACTAAGTTTTAAAATCACAGAGATGAAAACCTCTTTGTTGATATTTGGTTTGTTCTTATGTGACCAAAATATTTAGTTTGGTTTTCTACATTGAAATAATTCAGACATTCCAAAACAGTAAAACTTTTATAAGGTAGAAATTTCAATAAACTTTATTAGGTATAATGAAAAAAAGTGTTTGTTCTCTTCCTTCTTCCTTCCCTCCCTCTCTTCTTTCCTCCTTCACTGTTTCTTTCTTTTCTCCTTTGTTTAATCTGCTCATTGTAAAGAGCAAATGTAAGGTCAAAACCTCCATGAATAAACATTCTAGAAGTTATCCGTATAAAACCTTTCCAGAGTTTAGTACATTATAGATACCTGTGGGTAACTGAACGCAATTCCCCAACTGAAGGTGTGTTACATTAGATAACTGTAGCACAATTTCTGCATGCCAATGGTAATTCACATTTGACTTCAGTCTACTTTTTCTACTGGATGTTTGCTTATATTGTAATTATTCAATTAATTAAATGTTCAAGAGTATACGTGGGGTCTGGGGATATAGCTCAGATGGTAGAGTGCTTGCCTCACAAGCACTAAGCTCTGGGTTCAATCCCCATCACCACCAAAAAAAAAAAAAGAGTGTACCTGAATATGACTTTCCAAGTGATTGATTGGGATCTGTTCAGTTTGTGCCTCTTAAGTTACCAAGAAACTGCTTGGGAGGGAGCAATTTATCTATCTATCTATCTATCTATCTATCTATCTATCTATCTATCTATCTGTTTTTCTTTTTTTTTTAGGAAATGGCAGATTTTACTATGTTTTGGAAACTAAGATCTATCCCTAAGCACCTCTGGAAAATTTACTAAAGAAATTTTTTTTACACGTATGACAATATTAGAATATTCTTTCTTGAAATAAATTATAGCTTAAATACATTTATATGTTAAATACACTAATATGATAGTAAGACATTGTGTTTCTTGTACTTGCTAATCAAGTTATTCATGCAATGTTTTGGTGGTTTTTGCTTAACTGATGTGAAAGGACTTGGCTGATTTGAAACAAAGCATCTAGTTAGAATATTAAAAATTTTACAAGAAATGTAGGTAAGGCCAAATGTTTTTCTTTTATATTATATGTTTGGAATTTACCCTGTTTAGAGTTACTACCTATAAATATAGCAAATAGTACATGCCAGCTGTTTGATGTAACTGTGTTTTGGTTTATATACTCAGAAAGTAGATTTCATTTCTGAAGACCTGCCACCAAAATATAGCAAAAACTATTTTAATGGTATACGTGTCAAACTTTTTCTTTTTTAAGATACGAGGAGGAAAGCTAATGATTACTTACACCCGTAAAAGTGATGCTGGCAAATATGTTTGTGTGGGGACCAACATGGTTGGGGAACGTGAGAGTGAAGTAGCAGAGCTCACTGTTTTAGGTAAGTGCCATTGTATCTAATCTTCTTACTGTAAAGTCACCTTTTTCTTCTTCTTATATTATTTTTAATTTTTATTATTACTGTCATTATGTCTTTGTACAAGGGAGAAAGAAATATATTTAATCAAAATCCAAATGATCTTTACATAAGGGAGAAAGAAATATTGATAAACCAATGTTTTGGAGGGTAGAAAGAGAAGTAAAGTGGCCTGAGATAAAATAGCCAAAGATGTGGAAGAAGAAATAGAAGGAAATACTCAAGACAGGGAGAAGTCTCTAGAAGAAGCAAACTACGTAGAGTAATTTTCTAAATAATATTTTGAATTAAATCTTTTCTCATTGAACATCTAAATTGCTTTTTGACTCATTTGTCTTTTACCTTGAGACTACTCTTTCTGATTCTAGAGAGACCATCGTTTGTGAAGAGACCTAGTAACTTGGCAGTGACTGTGGATGACAGTGCGGAATTTAAGTGTGAGGCCCGAGGAGACCCTGTACCTACAGTCCGATGGAGGAAAGATGATGGAGAGTTGCCCAAATCCAGGTAGAGACCAGGGTTTAATGATGTGATTCATAACTCTAGAATTTCTGTTTCTCATCAGACTGTATGTGCCATTAGATAGCCTACTCTGCAGACCATCCTTGACTTCTGAGATTTGATTTAAAATGTTCAACTGTAAGCTATTGTGAAAATTATATACACTCAGTAGACCCCATACTTGAAACTTTGATCTTTTCTGGACTGGCGATGGGTGGCATGATGCTCTCTATGTTAGCTGCAGTGGTGAGCCACAGCCTTTAGTCAGCTTTGTGAGGAGAGGGGGTAAGAACCAATATAGTATACTGTGTTGCTAAGTGGGGGTCTTCAGTAGGGTAGGTGAATGAAATGCAGTTTTTGTACATTGGCATTTCAATTTATGATAGGTTTGTGAAGACGTATTCCCATCATAAGTTGAGAAGCATGGTTAGACTCCTTTATCAGGGGCCAGGATAGAATACTAGAGATACTTTGAATCAGGAGGTTGCCATAATTTTTCAGGGGTTTTCACAAAAGGATCATATTTTTGTGATCCTGGGTTGCACAAGAAACCCTGGCAAAATATGGTATTCTGTAAATGGTTTCTCTTCTGCTTAACCATATCTCATTTAATACCAACTTCTTGTATAGGGCCAGGTAGGAAAGGGAAGAAAGATAAAGCATTAATGACAAAACGTTGAGCCAGTTAAAAATCAGACATACCTTTTTCAACTATAGCATCATCAAGGAATGGTAGAAGCGGTCAGTGTTGCTTAGTATCTGACAAGTCCTTTAATTAGCTGGGGGCAGAAATTCAGGAATTACCACAGCTTGGAGAGTGAAACAATGGAATACAATGGATGTTGTCAGCTGACTGTCTTTGTTAGTGTGTTTATGCATTCAGCACACATGCATTGAGTCCCTACTAAGTGTTGGGATGACAGTTTTGGCATAGACAGGATATCTGCTCTCAAGGAGCTCACAAAAAGACACATATATTGGTAGATATAGATTAACATCATCAAGCCCTTTTGTGACATAAAGACAGACCTATGCAACTGCAGGGAGAAAGAATCAGGAGAGTTTTCATGGAATAGGACAGGTAAGCAATGTCTTGAAAAAATATGTATCAATATGATAACAAGGAAAAAAAAAAAAAAAACTCCTGTGTTCCAAACAGAAGGTCATTACAACATAGACATGAATATTTTGAGTGGTGGAAAGTTGAGCATCACTAGCGCATAATACATGTGGTGAGAAGTAATGGATATCAGATTGGAAATACTGGGGCCATATTATCAGGGGCTTTGTATAATAAAGAATATTATATTATAGTATATGGCATTGATGAGTCAAGAAGTGTTATTATGAGCCGGTTACTGTTCAGAAAAACATAATTTTGTTAACGTGATGTGTGTTACATTACAACGGGGAGAGACCAATTAAAGGGATGCCATTATTTGGTTGTACAGAACAGAGTTGTATATTGTTAGAAGAGATAGAGATATGTCTCCAGAGTGGAGAGAAGTTTCTGAGACTGAAGTGGCAAACTGGATAACTAGTTAGATACAGAGTGTTGATGAAGGAAGACAGGTAGATTCTGGTAGAAGGAGGAGGAAGATATGTTAAGGAAAGAAAAGAATTATTTAACATTAAATATTAGGGTCCTATGGAATGTGATGTCTAATTATTAGTTGGAAATGAATGTGGGATTTACTTGGAGAGTGGGAAGTATCTGTGTGGTTTATTAACATATAGATTATACTAGACGATATACAGGAAATTTTTATAGAGAGAAAAGAGCGTTAATGTGACACTTCAAGAAACCCTGTTTTTAAAGCAGGGAAGTCTAAGTAAGACGAGTGAACTCTAGAAGGAGACTGTCTGAGTTCAAATTTTAGCTCTGCCACAAATTCCCTGAGGACCAAGACCAAGTGACTTTACCTTCCTGTTTCTGAGTTTCCCCACCTACAAAATGAAGATAAGGTTAATACAGATTTCATAAGAATTCGAGAAGAAAACATCTATAGATTATTTAAAAGTTTGGCACATGATAAAAATTTAATTAATGCTTCATGTAATTTAATTTTAGTGTGAGTACCACAGCTTGAGGAAATAAATGCCAACTTTACTCAACAGTGTTTTTTAGAAACTATTTTAATGTTAGTTAAAATACACACGAAAACAAGTTCTTTTCTTCTGCCTGATAACTTCGAGGAACTTCACATGCTATACCTTGTTTTGAATTTTCTGAAGGTATTGTTTGTTGCACGTGATTTGATGCCTGGATACATCATAGTATAAGAACAGGATCTCCCCCCCCCCAAATTTATTTATTTATTTGTTTGTTTGTTTAATTTTTTAGTTATTTTTATTTAGCTTTTAATTTTTTACAGACTGCATTTTGATTCATTGTACACAAATGGGGTACATAATTTCATTTCTATGGTTGTACACAATGTAGATTCTTACCATTCGAGTAATCATACACATACATAGGGCAATGAACAGGATCTTTTGGAGAACAGCCACTTAACCATGCTGTTTTTGCTGTGTTATTAGATATGAAATCCGAGATGATCATACCTTGAAAATTCGGAAGGTGATGGCTGGTGACATGGGATCTTACACTTGTGTTGCAGAAAACATGGTTGGAAAAGCTGAAGCATCAGCCACTTTGACTGTTCAAGGTAGGCACTGGGGAGTTCATCACTGTGGTTGTTTTATCATGAAACATGATGTTGATTTTGAAGAAAATTTTATTTATTAGCCTGCATTAAATACTGACTTTAAATACTGCTCTAAATATTTTTAGGTTAAACGTGTTTAAGGAAACATTGCTTTACCTATGGGTACTATGTAAGTGTTTATTAAAGAAGAATGAATTGCATTTTCAAAATTATGGAGGGTTCTATCTTGGTCAGAGGAGATGGTGTTTTAATCACTGGGTCTTTAAATATAGTGTTTTCCTAATCTTTTAATTATATGACAGCTATTGCCGTAAAAATTTTCTCTTTGGAGGAAAACACATCTTCATTACTTCAGATGATGAGCTTTCAAGGGTCTGTGCAAAGTATAGCACAAACATGGACAGATTATATTCCCCTTTAGAATGTAAGACCCATCTGTAGAATAGGGACTTTGCCATCTTTTTTGTATGCACACAGTGCCTGTGGTATAATAGACATTCAGTATTTATTGAATGAATGACTTATAATTGTATTTTGGTAATTTTGATAAATATTTATTATTTTTGCTATTTTATATATATGTGTGTATTTATTGGTGCATTATAATTATATGTAACAGTGGAATTCATTGTTACATATTCCTATGTGCACACAACAGAATAATATAATTTGGTCAGTTTCATTCCTTATTATTTGGTGGATATGATATCCTAAGCCTTCAATTTTTTTTCTTTTTTTGGTTGTTTTATTTTTGATTTTTTTTGGCATCAGAGATTGAACCCAGGGGCAATACCCTACTGAGCTACATCACCAACCCTTTTTTTTTTTTTTTGAGACAGGGTCTCCCTGTCTTGCTAAGTTGCTTAGGTTGGCTCTAAAGTTGCAATCCTCCTGCCTCAGCCTCTTGAGCCACTGAGATTACAGACATGCACCACCACACCCAGCAGGCTTCCAGTTTTTGAGTCAGACACAGTTCTGTCACCTCCATAGTATCCACAATCCAGGCATTTCCTTATCATTACTTTCCTCCTTTCTCCCTGATGTCAAAATGATTATTTCTCACTGTGTCTCATCTGAGAGCATTCTTCTATTTTTCCCCCTTTCTGGTGATGACTCGTTTATTGTGGAATTTGAGAGGTAATGACCTTTAAAGCATTTTATTGGTGGAAAAAATTTCCTATTTTGACAAGTGACTATAGTAAACAGGGGTTTTGGCCATAAACCACTTAGTTTGGTCCTGGGTCTAACATTAGCAATGCCTGGGTCTGTCATCTTTCTCAACACTGTCTCTTCCGAGGCTATTAAGAAGAAAAAGGTGGCTTTTGAGGGAGTGTTTCTACTGTGGGCTTTCTACAAAAGAGCCTTGTGGGCTTTTTACACTAGAAGAAAGAATAAAGAATATTTCCTTCCTGTCTCTAAAGCCATTATGTCCCACTTCGGGGTTTTTAGCTCAACCTCATAAAAACAAAAGAAAAAAAAAAGATCAAGAACAAACATTGAATTTCTAAGGCCTAGACTACTTCTCTTTAATCTAAGTTAGACTTGAACTCTACATGAGGCTAAAACTGTAAGAAAAGAAAACCCCTTTCCATTTAGAGAAAGCATAAATTTAAGAGATGTCAAATCCAAGTTCAAAAGCCCTTCGGAGGGAGTAAAAGTAGCCAGGATGAATACAGGACATGAAAAGGTGTGTCTGTCTCCAGGCAATTGTGACAGGGAGCTTGATTGTCCATCACATTAGTCAGTGAAATATGTTTCACTTTAAGTTTTAAAGTTTTCTTACCTTGGTATCCTTATGCTTTTTTAAATAATAGCCATTCTGCTCTGCATGCAGCAGACACTGAAATCAAAATAGAGTTTCCTCCTGCAATTTTAAACTCAGCTCCAAAGCTAATTCAGCCTTAAGATTTCCATATGGAATGCTTGCTCCCTAAGCTTGGATTTCAGTGGAAATTGGGTACAAATGATCAAATCCAGAAACTGCTTGATGAATGTGGATGCTCTCATTTCAACTGCATTTAGCTATAAACTTATGAAGGATCTGTATATAGTTTAGAATATATTATTTTATTCAATATTAAAATAGAATATGCACATTAGCATCACTGCCTAAATGTCTTTAATATGTTAGAATAATGTACACAGTATGTTAAAGAAAGTAACTTGACTCCCAACTGCAAAAGATAACTAAGAAAAAACATTCAAAGGAAACCTGAGAAGTTAGGTCTTTTTTCTTCCTTTCAGAAGAATGTAGAAAATATTAGTGACTACAAAGGAAACTAATCATAAGTGAACCCTCTGGTAGCAGGAAACAATTACAATGAGAAATTGAGTAGTGTATTTGGTTTTTATTTCTTTGTTTTATATGTGGTTCCTTTTTAAGAGACACTATTGGAGTAAGTATATGCTTAAAAATAACCTTCCATTCCCTTACCCCTCATACTTAATTCAGAGATGTGGGTTAAGGCAATAAAACTATATACTGAAGACAAAACTTACGGAGAAAATTATCTTAAATAAGGATGGCCATTTGATTTTCACCTTCCATTAGAGAAGTAGTTAATTTCAACAACATTTGAGAATCATTTCTTTCTTTTTTTTTTTTTTTTTACTGGTTCTTTTTAGTTATATGTGACAATAGAATCCATTTTGACATAATTACACAAGGAAGGAATATATCTTGTTCTAATTTGTGAAATCCCAAATTCTGCTCTTCTGTAGATGCTTATCTGTAAAGATACACATAAATATTCCTTTCTTAAGCCTAGGGTTTTCCTTGGCCTTTAATCTTGGGTTCTCTTTCATAGCGCTTAGTATCATGCTAGACATCTAGTAGGTGCTTTGTCTAAAAATTACTGCTTGAGTGGTAGAAACAGCACAGGCAATCGGAAAACCAGAGCTTCCAGAGGCTCTGATCCGGGGTGCCAGCAGAAAGCTCCTTTGGCTCAAAAGTGAGGAGCTCATCATTTGTGATCAATGCTGCCTGGAAGTCTGTGTTCCAAAGGGCACAGAGTGGGACCCAATTTATTATCTATATGTATCTCATCACATCATGTTTTATATTTTAAATGTGTGAAATAAGATCTATTAGGAAAATAAAGGGAACAAGGTACAGTGACATCTATAATCCCAATGACTTGGGAGGCTGAGGCAGGAGGATTTTAAGTTTGAGGACAGCCTGGGCAACTTAGTGAGACCCTGTCTCAAAATTTAAAAACGCAAAGGAATGGGGATGTACCTCAGTGGTAGAGTACCCCTGGGTTCAATTCCCAAATACCATGAAAAGAAGAGAAAAAAAAAGAAGAGAGAAAAAGAAAGATGAAGAAATGAAAAGAAAGGAGAGAGGGAGCATAAAACCTAAGACTAGAAATAATTTCCTAAATTTATCTGAAGTTTTTAAGGATGCAGATTATCAGGCATGGCCTCTGAAGAATTTCATTCCAAAGATCTGGGTTAGGATCAGAAATTTGTTTTGATATTTGTTTTTAAAAAAGCAAGTTCAGAAATTCCAGGCATGAGGAGTTACTGGATGTACTGAAAGAAAGAATTGAAGGGCTTTAAAAAAATGTCTTTATAGTTCAGAACTTTCCAGATGTGGTAGTAGTGTTATTGAGAATGGTAGCTAAGAGTATTGACATTAGAGTCAGTGAATTTCGTTGAATCCTCCTTATACCATTTACTACCATGTGACTCAGAAGTATGTGACTGAGGCCCGAGCCTCAGTTTCCCCATATGTAAAATGGGTATAATAATACAATATCATAGCATCTTTATAGAGATTAAATTAATTTATTTATATATACATAATGTTTAACATTTTTTCGATTATAGAGTAAAAGTTTTTAAATAAGAAGCACAGTACTGATGAGTGTTTTTATTTTCAATAGTTTTATAGCTTGATTTTAATAATCATTGAGTAAGAAAAAATACTAATTCCCAGTTAATTCTCCATAGTTTCAAGAGTTCAGTTAATTCTGATAGTTCTGATGCTATTGCAAGGGAGAAATATTGAAATACTAGCATATCCATGACAATTTACTGTGTAACAAATTATTAAAAACTCTTCTCAAATACAAAGCATTACATTTCCATTTTTAAAATCATTGTTGATTTCTGTAGTAAATATACTGGATTTTGGTAGTGTCATTGAAGCTAGTAGTAGACTCATTATAGTTTTACAAAATAACTCAATAATGAAAATTATAGCTATTTGGGAATAGAAATCATTTAAAAATTACATTTTATGTGCAATAGTGTATTGTTATGGGAAAACATTCAGCAGAAATCATTTGACCTCAGTTTTATGTCACTAATTCTAAGACTGTTTTCAATTTTTAAGATTCTCAGGACCCCAGTTTATTTTCCTATAAAACAGGTTCATTTCCTTACAGAAAGAAGGCTAGTAAGATTATCGTTCATGAGTAAATATCTTCAAAAATTGCTTACTCATCTTCATAGCCATTTGGAAACTTTGATTAACCACTCCAAAACATGGGAGCAATATGAGATCAGACTCTCTTAGTAGCATCAATATCTGGGTTACTTCTTCCCACAGAGCACAGTGTCAAACTCAAATAAAAAATCTGAAACAAATAAAAATATTGAATATTTAATATAGAATATTTTTATTTTACTTGGAAAATAGGCAAATTGTAATAACACTTGGTGATACTAGGTAGCTTCAGAGTAAGGATATATTTCCCCTGGCCTCTGAAAATATTTAGCCAATAAGGATATTGGTTTTAATATGCCTTTAACCTGCATATAAATTTTGGAATATCTACAAAACTTATTATTAGAATGAAACTCAAAGGTCTAGAGTAATTTGAACTATTGAAAATGAACAACCTCATTATACAACAAATAAACAGAGTGGGATAGTTGGGCACAGTATTGCATGCCTGTAATCCAGCTACTGGGGAGTCTAGGGTAGGAGAATCGTAAGTTTGAGGCCAACATGGACCACTACTTAGCAAAACTGTTTCAAAATTAAAAAATAAAAGGACTGGGGACATAGATCAGTGGTACAGCACCCTTCGGTTCAATTTCCAGTACCAAAAAAAATAAATAAATAAATAAATAAAATAATGCTATTTTGGAGTAATTATATCAGAAGTATTTCTGCTTAATCATTTTTTGGACTCATCAAATATTAAATATTGACTACCTATAAATGTAAACCATCATTTAACCATCAGTTATTTAATGTACACTTAATGCTTGTCTGCAACTGTTTTCCTCTCAGATGTATAACATCTTATACATCTTCAAGCATTCTCTTATGAATCTAAAATATACAACCAAAATCAAGTAACCTTCTGCAGACATATACCACCACAATTTTGATTTGTTATATTGTTGCATTTGAATATTAGTGTTGCAAATGGACAAGTGTTAGGATCGCTGGCTTGGTAGGAATGACTTATTTTTTGAACTAGTGTTTCATATTGCCTAATAGCTCCTGTGTTTTAAGGAAAAAAGATATTTATTATGGTATTTATAACAATTTTATAGGTTGTGACATACCTATAAAACATAAAATCTAACCAGAACAAAATAGATGCATAGAGGCACCCTGCCAAGGTTTTAAACATTGTGTCATTGAACCTGCTAAAATTTATGCTTCCCATTGATGTTTGAGACCGGTTGCAGGTTTGTTTTATATTATTTTAGTGTCTTAATCTAAACCCATTAGGTCTTTATTGGATGCTTGTCGGTGGTCCTGGAGTTTCTTCTTGGAATCAGAGGATAGTCAAGTTAGTTTGCTATTCAGGATCCATTCATGGTTAATTTGAAAAGCAAGTGCTTTTTTCTTTTCTTAAAGGTAGACTTGATGAAAAGCATGGAGAATACTGTTTCAAAATACTTGAAAAAAAATAAAGGAAGAAAAACTATTCTGATTATTATATTACTAATAACAAACCCCATAAAATTTACAAGTTATTTACTTACGATAGCAGTCATATTGATGGCTTTTTAAATCACCTCATTTCTGAGGAGTGCTATCCCCAAAGAAAAATAGAAGGTAAAGCCACACAGAATTTTAACTTCAAGTTTCTCCCATTTCCAATTTTATCTTCAGCCTCAAACATTCCTTATGAGTCTTTGCTTCAGCTACTCATTTCTTTAAAAAGGGCAAACTAGATGGCGTTATTAATCTTTCCACTCTCTTTGCAGCTTCACAGATAAAGCGGCTCTTATTACTGTCACAATTTTATTCCCAAAGTGAATTTGTGACTCTATCACCAGAATGATCATGTTCTCATCGCCATGTCCCATCCGTCACAGGAAACTGAACTGAACCCAGCTTCCACCCACCAGCCATTTCCTAGGCAATCACCTTTTATCTCCCTGAGTTGAACCATTAGGAAAATCTAATCCCATTTTTGTTCATCTCTCTTACAAAAGGAACTAAAAGACATTTAGTCCTCCTGTTTCCCTGGAGGCTTAAATACTGGGCCACTAGACAGGAAGCCATACATTTAGATCTCTGTTCACACCCCACTACACTCCTCACCAGACTTCTCACAGGGCCAGTTATTCTTTGAAGGTCAAGGAATGGTTGCTTTTCTGCCCTTTCTGTAAGCTGTGTTTTAAAAAAAAAAAAAAAGAAGGAAAGAAAAGTCAGGTGCCAAACATTGCCAAGCCGGTGTCATGCTCTGTGATCAGATGGATGGGATTTCTGTGAAATCTCAGCCTTCTCTGAATTGCTCTTGCCCATTTTCATTCCCTTGATGTGAACATATTCAATTCTCTCAATTTCATCACCTGTTTTTAAACTATTAAATATGGTTTGAATTATATTGCTAACTCTTTAAATTTATTGTTGACCTACAGTAAGAATGTAAAAATGAGTCATCAAAAGGACGTGCATTCTATTCTAGTCTGTAGAATTGCTATTTTGTCTTTGCTTCCCATAAGTATTTATGCCAAGCGTATAATGAAGGAGCAAAGCACTTGCTCATTAGGATTGATTAGCTAGTGACAGCTGCTGGAAGGCTGAGCCTTAAAGTATGAGATTGACATGCAATGAGGGAGACACAAAGGCAGAAAAAAAGACCCAGGCTGTCTTATGGCTGACTTAATTGCTACTAATGGGATGTTTCCTAGAGCTTCTTTCCTTGCTTATAGTGAACTGCATGCTTCAAACAAGAAGCTTTGCTGAAATATCTTGGGTGCCACAGTTTATGATTGACCCCTATTAAGGATCCCAATGAACTAGGAATTGAAGAGTAATTATAACTTTCAGTAAAACAAGAAGCAACTGTCAGAGGTTCCTATGAGCTTTTAAGTCCCTTCTAAACCAGGCTGTAAGTATAATTCACAGAATGTAGTAGTGATGTGATGAAGTTATGATCAGACTAGGTATTCTAAGCTGAATTTTGCAAAATCTCCATTTTGGTTGTCAGCTGTGCAGACTGCAGAGACGCATCCAGTAGACAGCTTGGGGAGGGTGACATTCTTTCCTCTCCTACTTTTCCCATGTCATGTTCCTAATCTCTACAAAGTCCCACTTCTTTTGCCTTTTAACTATTTATGAGTGCTCTTACCAGCTCTCCCACCTTCTCACCATTGCAGTAATTCACATTTTTGTCTTCTCTCTGTAAAACTGCTAACCTCTAACCAGTTTCCTTGTTTCCCATTTATCCTGCAGCATCCATCACCCATAACAGCTGCCTAAAACACAAATCTAGCCATAGTAGTTCCTTCCATAAAACTTTGTCATGGTCCCCTCTCTCTACGTAAGATCCACAATTCGTACCGGTGCTAGCCGCCTCTCTTACTTCTCCTTCAATCTGGTATTCTATATTTTTATATATTTTTTTCATGCATGTATTACCCTGTAGCTTAGTTCTTTTTGTAATGTTGGCTCCTTGGTCTAAAATGCCCCAAACCCTGCCTGACTCAACTCCACTTGCTAATTACAGTTTTCCTTGGACTCCAGTCAACTTTTTGGACATGGTCCATCCCAGTGCGCATGAGGTGTCCCTCATTTGTAGATGCTTTGGATGCTCTAAATGCCCTGATCTCATTTCTGTTTGCCCTGCTTGAATACAACCTTCTTAAGGGCGCACTTTGATTTCCTTTAACTTCTTAGTCTCATTACTTTCTACTGTCTGAGAAGCATCTCTTTTAGAGAAACAGAACCAATAAGATATATAAGGGGGTTAATTAAGAGGATGGGCTGACTTGATCAGGAGTGCTAAAAAGTCCCACAGCAAGCTGGAGAACCAGGAAAGTAGGAGGTACAATTCAGTCCAAGTCCACAGGCCTGAGAACCTGGAGTTTCGATGTCTGAGAGCAGGAGAAAATTGCTCCAGAACAGAGAAAATTTGTCCTTCCTCCACTTTTTCTTTTCCCTTCCAGACTTTCATTGGATTGGATAACGCCTTCCAACATTGGTGAGGGCAGAACTTCTTTGTGCAATGTATTGCTTCAAATAGTAATCTCTTCTGGAAACATCCTCACAGACTACCTGGTAAAATGATGTATTACCAGGTATCAGTATATTCCTTAAACTCAGCCCAGTTGACATGAAATTAAACATTGCAGCATCCTTGGTCATTTTGGGGCATTTCCTTTTTGAGTGAATCAGAGGCTGGCCCTGATGTATACCAGAAGGGCACCTAACATCTCTGAGTTTCAGTGTTCTCATCTGTTGAAAAAAAGTTGACTATACAGGCTAAAGAAATATAAAACAACTGATAGGAAGATAAACTAGGATAATTAATAAAATTATTAAATCCCAATACAAATGGGTTGTGAATTAAAAAGTGCTATGCAAAAGTAATTGCCATTATTTCTCTCATCAGCTTCTTCTAAAATAGCATTAAAATTTAATCAGATTCCCAGTAATTTTTATTTTTCCCACAGAAATTTAAAACTTGTTAGCTGATTAGAGTTTCCTCATCACCTTAGCTTTTCTACAATGAAAGTTTTTATGGTTCCTTACTTTGAAAATTAGTCTTTAGTATTTCTTTGGAAACTATTTTAAGGAACTCTGTTTTATATCTCCTGCTGATAGAAAAGTGGGGGTGAAAATATTTTTTCATAGATGTTTGGAGATATTGATGAACTGGCAAACATGCAATGCTTAGCATATCCTGTGAGGCACTAAAATTGTCATTTCAGTGACATGTGGTGTTTGTGTGTCAGAATCTTATTGTATCTGCCCTTGGTGTCCTTGCTGCCCACAACTAGCTGTGTAAAAGAATTCAGGTTTGAGTTATGTGTGCATCTGCCTAAGTGTTTTACAGGGATACACAATAAATACTTTTCAACAAATAATAACTAAAAGAACTTTTGTGACTGTGGTTCAAAAATGTCAATTGTCCTTTCTAGTTTATTTAAGCAAAACTGGATAAGAAGTATAAAATTAAAAAAATCTGCATTTAGTTAAAATTCCCTTTTGTATTAGTTCTATGCATCTAATATACATTTGAGAACCAAATCATATATTTACTTCTTTTAATTAAACAGATCCAGAATTGACATGATTCATTCAGACAGTTAACATGATGATTATGTCTCTGGGTATGTTCGATGATGCTCAGTCTCCTGAAAAAAATGAAT
This sequence comes from Sciurus vulgaris, assembly GCF_902686455.1. Classification (NCBI taxonomy): domain Eukaryota; kingdom Metazoa; phylum Chordata; class Mammalia; order Rodentia; family Sciuridae; genus Sciurus; species Sciurus vulgaris. The sequence goes on along the minus strand of NC_136470.1, from coordinate 32,342,059 downwards.
AATATTGAATTATTTCACTGCTCACATCCATGAAAATAATACAAATATTAGAAGAATTGAATGAATTGAAGTTTAAAAATACAGTTAGCTTTTCACATATGCAGGTTCAAAAAGAGAAATTTATCTGTATTGAATGTGTGCAGACTATTTTTCTTACCTTTATTTTTAATAATATAGTATAACAATTATTAACATAACATTTACCTAATATTAGAGATTATAAGTAATCTAGAGATGATTTAAAGTACAACAGAAGATGTTCATATGTCATGTGCAAATAGTATACTTATGAAAGACTTGAGAATCTGTGGATTTGGGTATCCACAGGGTTTCTGGAACCAATCTCCTATATATACTGAGGGACAAGTGAATTTAGGTAGATGGTGCACAGCAAAAACTACTTTATAATTTAGTCTTGAAAATGAGTCAGAAGATATAATTCATTAAATAAATTTGTGCCTGAACATCTAATCATTTTATAACATGTGAAATAACTTTGAAAATGATTAATATACATGTTAATGTTACATAACAGAAAATACTATATGCACATGTGACTTTTTATGGACCTACTAGATAATTATTTTAGAATGTAAAATTTAAAATTTTAAGTAAAATTTTTTAAGTAAAATGTAAGTAAAATTTTAAAGTATTAATAAAAATAAAACAGTATAGCTTAGTGTAGACTTTACTGCCAGTAATACAAAAACTTGAATTAAAAAACAAACTCAGGAAAAGGAGGCCTATTTTACAAATTTATATTTTTCATAAATAGAGTTCACCATGTTTAACTTTCTATCAGCACATGAGATCGTTACACAAGAGTCACATGACATTTTGGAGCTCATATGATATGTAGGTATAAAAGGTATGAAATGTTGCAGACTTCATTTAAAACATTTGCTGGAATCATTTCCTTAAATTGCTGATTTGAGACAAGCCGGCAGTGTAATGGTGCATTGTTTCTGACCATTAACCTGGTTATTTGAGTCAAAGCGAAAAGTAATAGTGTCAAGGGGCCTTTTGCAGGTTCATTTGAGGTTTACTCTAATCCATGATCCTGGTTAAAAAACCGTGAGTTCATCAACAATTTGAAGAAACACATATTATGAGACCTCCAAAGCTTCACTTGGTGACTTTAAGAACCTTGATTATATATGTAATGCTTTTGCCAGACTCTGACAAGATAGAGCAAACTGATCCTCTGGGGAATGGTCCTTCATGACAGATGGCAATAATCAGGAAAGGAAACGTGCTTCAGGGGTTGGAGAATGTGATAGTTACATACATACATACATTATGTATGTAATTATATGTCCATACTTACCTCCTCCTGTATGTATTGCTCCTCTTAATGCTGAATTCTAGAGTCATATTCAAAATGCCACCCTTACAGAATTTTTATGCTTTTATTGTGCCTTTTTAAATTTTCTTCTCATGGTTGTTTTGTAGTTAATCTAATGCTTGGAAAAATTCAACTGGAATTTAGAGGGGCAGATGAGGAAAAGAGGTTTGTGATTGTAAAATGAAAACCCCCCAGAACTCAACATGTGATGGAAACTTTTCAAGAATCAGTATTGCCAGCTGAGTTCTTTGTGAGCAGGCTGAAAATAAAATGCCATCAGCCAAGAGGTTTAATGAAGTCCCACTACAGAATTTAACAAGAGAATGATTTGTGAGAATAGCTCCCTCCCTAACTGTTCTGATCCAGTAGTGTAAATAGGACATGGAGCTCCACTCCTGCCGGTTTTTTATGCTGTTTGGTTGGATTGAGTCACAGCATTATTTTGGCCTGTGATTCTTTGCCATATTTTTTTACCAGTAGGAATGAAGTAAAGAACTTCTTATGCCCTTAGAGCTTAAAGAAATAGCCATTTTAACTGAAATGATTGCTAAAGATGTGGCATCCTTTTAGATTTCTTTCATTCATAGATAAAGGTTTTGAATGACATTCAGTTATTTCAAACAAACTGATATAAATCTTAAAAATTAATCAAAAGAAAAAGAATTCACTAGGTGGTCTTACTACAGAAAATTTGAAACACTCTTTTAATGTATGTGCCAGGCAAATATTTGAAGAAATAAGAAGAGCAGTCAGGTACAAGAAATAATTGATATATGAGATAATTCTGTGACAAGTAATCTCACAGCACCACACTAGTAAATAGTGCATCATGGGCCTTCCATTATGGTCTCATAGTCACTGTGATTTATTCTGCCTAACAGTGGATCAGGTTTTCTTGTGAGCCAGTTATATCTATGTATAACTGAGCAACCATCTTTAGCAGCCAACATTATCAAATAAAGGTGTCAACATGGAAATATGTAATTGAGTTGTTTGGATCTATAAAATCTGAATTACTCAGCCTGAGAATGAAACTTAGAGAAATAAATTATGTTTTATAGATAACTATTTTAAAATGTTAGATTCTCTGCTAACAGGCTAACATAATTTTGAAACATGGAACTATTTTGTGAGATTGTTTATCACTGAATATAAAAGAAATAATCCTAAATTAATTCATTTGGTATATTTTATCTGAAATTGTTCAGACACCAAGTAATTGAAATTATTCATTATTCGAATGGCAAGAATCATAAAGAATAATATAAAGTATATTAAGGACACCTTTTTGTTATGGTAAAACCCTGGATAATTCTATACATGAGATGATTGAAAATTGGATTTTTATTCATCCATATGTATTAACTACTTATTATTTATTTGGTATGATTTTATTTTCTGATTTATGCAGTATTAATAATTATTCTTAGCAGTATTCATTTTTTGTAGACTTAATAAATTATTTCAGCATATTCCAAATATCTGGTCATCATTAAAATAGCTAGACTTTAGAATTATGTTACATGTGGTGTCCTTTGAGCTTTATTTCAATAATTTAAGAATATGAATTCCTTTTATTTTAATTTTTAAGAGGATTCTGCATAGATCGAAAATGATCATTTTGAAATATCATACCAAAAGTCTGCAAAAACTGATTAAAATACCTTGAGCACTTTCATTTGCTTTTAAACTGTAATTCTCATGACTTGATAAATAATGTGCCAAAATAAACACACCTGCAGAAAATACTAAAATAGGTATAAGACAAAATATAGCTGAGTAATTGCTTTATAACAGATTTATGAGGATAGGAAAATCCATAAATGGTTGTTAATGTTAGCTTTAGGACATTTATTTTGTGTGGTCGATGTTATTAGGAGAGAATTTAGAGCACTGCACAATTAAAGCTGATAGATGGGCCATTTTACAAAAGTGCTTTTAAAAAGTTAACTTTGTGTATGGCAGAGTAGTTCTTTCCAACTGTTCTTTTTAGGTTATTAGTAAAGAGATGAGGTGTACTTTTATGCTTTTTCCCTAGGCTTTTTACTTTAATATGTACACAATCACTAAGAAATGAAAATTTTGACTTGATTTACATTTCTTGGGAATAAATATAAAATTATAAATCCTGTGCTGGATTTTTAAAAATTTCATGGATGGTGGCCTACAAATCATTCACTTTGAAACTATCTTACAAATGAGGTCCAATGTGTCTTTATATTATACAGTCAACTCGGATCATATATACTTAATTTCTTGGCTGCATATTCTGAACATTTATAGTGATAGTCCTAAGTGATTATATCACAACACTTCTTCAAGATGGAATTGGCTTATTTGACATTTTTGCATTGAGAAAATAAAATATAATCTGAGTTATTTCTTCTCCCAAAGTTTTTTGTATGTATGAAATATTAATATGAACTGAATCATTATGTATGTGTTTAATATATTACCATACACATCATACATTCATATCACTTTTTATTGATGGCTATTTGCTTAAATCATGGAGCAAAAAAAAATTTTAGAACCAAAATTACATTAAATAAGGTTTAAATTTTGAAAAAAAAAATCTTGCAAAGTAGTAAGAAAAGCAAGGATTTTAAAAGCTGTAGCTATTTGAATTACAGTTCTTCTTTTCTTATCTGATGAGTGGCTTTAAGAAAGTCACCAAATCTTCACTTTACAACCTTTACACAATTGGGATATTGAATTACTTTTTGGAGAGTTGCTAAGAGAATTTCTAATATGTGATCTGATATACAACTAACATTGATGGCTTCTTCTTGTTAAACTGAGAGGAAAAACATGAAATTTATGAAGGATAGAAGACCTGATTTTTTCTTGAAAAAGCATTTTTAGATTTTGAGCTAAGATCTGAAGGGTGAGTAGGAATTAAATAGAGAAAGGGAGGGATTTTAAGGTATGGCATGCACAGAGCTGGAGGTAAGATGGAACATGGTATTTAAGATCCAAAAGAATGTTTATGAGGCCAGGTTGGGAAAATGGGGAAGGGCAGGGTATGGTTTGAGAAGACACTGAAGAATAACCACAAGACCGTGTTAAGGATTTAACTCTCTTTTAAGATCAGTGGGATGATAATGAAGGATGTTAAGCACAAAAGTTCTGTGAACAGCTTAGTTTTGTTTTAATCCCTCTGGTTGCATTGTGAGATTAGATTAGAAAAATGCAAGGCCTTAATTAGGATGAGTGTCATTTGTTAGCTTGGCCAGGGTTGTGGCCATCCAGAAACAGGTGTAGAAAATCAAACATAGTTACAAAATAAAAGCAATGACCCTTGGTAACTGACTATATATTTCAGGGAGGATGGAAAAGGAAACCTTCTGATAATGATGCTTTCTAAAGGCTGACTTAGGAAATGTTGTCATCAAAATTATGACCCATGTCAGGTGATACGCACATTGTCATAGATTGCTGGATGGTTGCTTTTGATTCTTGAGTTCTTTAATGGACAAATAAATAAGTAGCACCATTTAACAACTGTGCTTTGCAGAAAAGTGGGGGCGTTTTAGAGAGGAAGGAAAGGAAGAAGAGTGTTATTAATCTTCTCTGAGTACCTATGGCAGGCATTGTGAATGTTATTTTTATATAAATTGGAAGTATTTGTTAGTATATATTCTGGTCAATCCTTACTTAAACTCTTTCAATAACCTCCAACAAGTTTTCTCGGTTGTGGCAACTGGAATTTTGGACTGGTCTGTTTGTGGTGGTGGTTGTGAGGTTATCTTGTGCATTGTGGAATGTTTATCAGAATCCCTGACTTCTGTCCACTTGAGGCAGAGCTACTGGCCTGCCTCTCCCACTTCCTCTCTACTTCAATTATGACAGCCAAAATTGTCTCTTGAACCATGTGCTACAGAATAGCATGAGATATTTGAGTGGAGGCAAAAAGTTCAGAGCATTTTATGTTCTGTTAAATATATTCTTTAAAATGCCCTTTTATTCTCTCTATTTTTATGTCTGAAAAATTGAAAGACATAATGACAGACTTTTATGTTAAACTCAATCTTTTCACCCCAAAAGAAATCATACCTTGTATTAAAGTATCCTAAAAGTTTTTAATTGTTAGAGATATTATCATTCATGAGTTTCTGTGCATATCATTTCTCCAGCATCACAGTGACTGACTGGGTTTTCTGAGTACAAATGTAGATAATTTGACTACTTGAAAATTTGAGTGTTCCTGCATTTAATGAAATGTAGCTTCCAAAAAATCTTGTAACTCACTTCCTTACTCTCTTCACGTTCTTGCAGAATGTGGCATTTACAGTACTAGTCTATCAGTTGTTAATTGAGCTCTACTATTATTAAGAAAAAAAAAACACTGTATATAAGATTGAAAAAAAATCACTTCAAGTCAAAGACTTGTGACAATTAGCCACTGATAATGAAAACTAGTATCTATTAATTAGCAGAAGAGTTTCTGAGTCAAGTTTATTTCATTGAGTCTATTCAAGAAAAATGCTGTTCTCCATTAGTAGGATTGTTCCTATCATAGATAAAGTTGCTTAACTGTATCTTATATTGAGTCATACTAGGAATTTAGCCTAATTATTTTAGAGCCAAGTCCTCTGGCAGTCTTCTGACCTATTGCTAACAGTGAAGAATCTCTATACTTCAACTCATACAGATAGATACAAATACACTTGCCATTATGTCCCAGATATTGGGACCACATTGCGAAAATACCAAAATCTTAATCATAATCCTGTCATAATTTACACAAATATTTTCATGTACTTGGAATTTTCCAGTGTGTCCTGAATTTATCATAGGATCCACACGTGTAAAGTACCTCTTCAATTTAATAATTGAAGAGGTACTTTATAATAATAATAATTTAATAATAATCTTCAATTTATAATAATTTAATAATAATCTTCAATTAAGATGATATTATTTGAAAAGAACGTTCTTGAGGACGTTTTTCCTAGTAGAATATGCATTTGAATGTTTGTAATCTAAAGGGAAGCTACCAGGGCAGAGGGACATGTATCAGTTGCCCTGCTTTCTCTCTGAATCACCATACTCTCAAGACACTAGCACTGAAAGCACTTTAAGATTCAACTTCCCTTTGCCAGACAGGACTGTATTTAAACCGGGGAGGCCAAATGGAAATAAATCCCATTTTAAAGACCTCCAGAGACATCACAGTTGGCAACCAGTTCATGGTTCACTGACCTTTACTGTTAACTGCTTCTTTTCTACACTTTGCCTAGAATGTTCTTGCTATTATTTAGTCCCATTATCTTCTCTTCTAGCCTAAGTGTTTGTCAAGATTGTCTGCTTTCTCTGTTTATTAAACCTAATCTGGAGACTTCTGAAGTATCTATTGAGCTCATAGAAATATCTATTGAGCTTACTTCTTTTCTTCAGACCAGAAAAGTCTTCCTTCAACTCTTGTATAATTTATTTTCAAACATTTATCATCTTTCTGACTCATGCCTCCTGAATATGACAAGCAGATGGAAGAATATGAGGCATCTTGTCTGCCTCCCTAACCTCCTTTCTTCTTTCCCCCTCCCTCCCTTCCTCCCTTTCTTCTGTTTTCTCCTAGCATTTCTACCTAAAGATTATTGTCTGAAAAGTGTATAGATTATAGAATGTCTCAAAATAATAAAATAACAAGGAGCCTCTGATGCCACATTCAAAAAAGGAAGAGAGAGTCTTAGAGAATCTTTTTATCCTTTCTCTGTGTGTGTGTGTGTGTGTGTGTGTTTGTGTGATGGGGGGTGGATACCAGTGGGGAGAAGGATGCTAAATTCTCCCAAATTTTTTAAACAGTTATTTTTTTAAAAAAATTAAAAAAACCATTATTAAATTATATAGTTGTGTACCTTCTAATACTTTTATACAGTTATCATTTTTCCCTTTTAGACTCAAAAGGTACCATAGAATTTTACAATAATATACCTTATATCTATTATATGAATTTGTGTATAACATATATTTCAGGCTTTGCTTCACTCCCTTTGCCCCCCCCCCAATAAAGAGGAATCTAGGTTAAAAATAGAATTTTTTAAAATTTAAACTTAGTTTCATGGCAAATTTCCTAATCCTTCATCCTTTCTAAATTCTCCTCCAAAGCAAGAAAATTTAGAGCTGTCATTGTAGATGCTACACAATGTTGTTATAGTTAAAAAATAGTAAATTTTACTCTTAAAAATGTCTATTCACTTTTTAAAGGCATTTTACCTTCTTTTTTATGTATTCACTTTAAAATATATTTTGCCAAAACAATTTTTTCTCATGTTTTGAAAACGATAACTATTTTATTGAATTTATATGATTTCAAATGATTGAATGGTAAAATTGATTTACCTTTAAAGGAGCACATTACTTTTCATTGAAAAAAGACACACTTTTCAAGCAACTTTAAGTCTACATTGTCACTTAGCTTTCTAGGCTTTTTAAGACTATAGCTAAATATTCTTAAAGGATTTTTATATCATGAGGAATTCTTTAAAAACAGATTTTATATGTGTATGTAGTAATAATATTAGGTTAAACAGCTCTTAAAAGTTTAAGTGTAAAATCAAATATATTCTGTGTACTAGTGCATATGGCTCTCCACTAGCTGATTCATCAGTAGGAAAATTTGTACAGGGACATGATTTAGTCCAGAGACCTGGAAGCCAGTCTTTGCTTAGCCATCTGTGAACTTGAGAAAGTTTTTCAACAATTTAGGTTCTCTGTTTTCTTGTGCAGAAAGAATGAGAGTTAGACTGTTAAGTTCTAAGGTCTCTTCCAGTGCCAACATTTTATAGTTTTAGTGTTTTATTAGGGGTAGAGACAGATAGGATTTTCCTCTTTGTTAGCATGAAAGGAACAGGTATAGAGGTGCTCTGAGCCTTTTAAGTGGAAAGAAAAGTGGAGGGGAGCTAGCTTAAGGGTGGTAGTGAGGCCCCCCCCATGAACCCAGAACCTCAGAGTTTGGATAATGGATGAGCAGGTTCCAAGTTACTCTTCTTTTTTCTGTTTTTCTGATATAATTAACTGGACAATAATGGGCACTGCCTGTTTTATAAAAGGGTTTCTGTTCTGTGAAAAGAAAATCCTTTGACCTGATCCTAGGAGAAATACATATAGAGAAAGGGGAAATAGATGAAAAAATAAATCAATAAGTTTATATAATGTGGTCTTTAGGAGAGAAAGTGAGGGATGATAATTTCCTTCAAGTGAGTAAAGGGATTTTATGAGGAGGACTTATTGACTTTTATTTGTTTACTGAAACTGGCACAGATGCAAAGGGAGGTTAATCTGTGAGCAGACAGGTTTTCATTGAGACAGGAAGAATCATTTCCTGATAATCTTGGTTGTTAAAAGCTTAAATGATCATTCAAGATAGAGTCCTCTGAGCAACCTCGGATGTTTTAGAAGTTTTCATGTTAGAGGATGTTCTTAGCTAACTTTTAAGATCCTTAATAGATTGAAAATTGTCGTTGATGTGATATGCAAATGTAATAGTCTGAATTTCTTATATTGGATTTTAATTAATAAAATTATTCTACTGCTGGGACCTGATTGCTAATTAAAAACTCTACACAAGGAAAGGGCAATTTTTAAATTTTAAAGGTTCTGCTTCTCAGTAATTATCTTGTTTTTTTCCTATGTTGTATATTTTAAAATATTTAAGGAACTTAAATTACAAAAATGGGAGAAATTTTTAAGAATCATTTTTCTAGTCTTCTGACTTACGGAATTAGCGTAATGAGCTCAAACTCACTTTTACTGATTATGCCAAAGAATAATTTCACAATTTTTGTTGATTCAAAGAAAAATTTTATTGTGACAGTTTATTAGATACTCTTGTAGTTCTTAAATATTTCTGTCATTTAAAAGACATTATCTTTAAAGTATTATGAACTGTAAAAATGTCCTACTTCCTCTTGGCTTTTGAGTGTGATATCAAAGCTAGTGATATAATGAATGTTAAGCCTGAGTAATGAGATTTTGAAAAACTTTTCTATTTGAGTAAAAATTATGCTTAATTTTTACTTTAGAATGAAAAATAAAGAGAAATTATTTTGCTTATTTTGGTTGGGATGTGTGATTTAAAATGTGTTTCTGAGTTACTTTCAAAGCTTGTATGTATTTTTCATATCTGCTATTGCTATGGTATATGTACATATGTAGCAAACATATAATAGAGAACCTTGCCTCTGTTTTATAAGTCTACTGTTTCACAGTAGCAGGCCTTGGTTTTCATTTAAACTACAGAAGTGTATATTAAGTCTAATTAATTTTGACTTACTGACATTTGTGAAAGTTATTTATTTGAAGTAATTTTAGTGTGGGTTTTGACTGTGCTATTGTGAAAAAGTTCTGCATTTAACAGTAATTATGTGTATTTCTAAAATAAACAAAATAATTGTTTTACAGTAGTTTGAACATATATTAATCTGAGTTTTCTATATTAAAATGCCCAGTGTTTTAGCACTGAAAGCAAGTAATGTGATTTTGACTTATATTTAGGGTTATAAAAGTTTTTCTGTTCCTGTAATTTATTCACATTTTTCTATAGATCTTCTCAGCTAAAATATGCAAGAATTTAGGTGCAATATTTTAAAATATCTTTCCTACTTGACTTATAATCACAGACTAACAGCATCTTCTCCTTGTTAGAAATGCAAAATCTCAGGCCACACCCCTGACCCATGTAACCATAATCTGTATTTTAACCAGATCTTCTGATGATTTGTATGTTTATTCACATGTAAGAAGCATAAGCTTAGTGGAATATTATTAGTAGCATGAATCAAAGTTAATTTGATAATAGAGTTGTAGGTTTTAACATTACTTATCTTTAAAAGATGCTCAGTTTTGATTTCTGTGTAGCCTTAGTGGCTAAGATTTTTAGTGTTTTTAAATCCATTACACGTATAGTTATCTAACCTGTCATCTGGTAACAAAATGTAGAATCATTGAAAAATGTTTTATAATTCCATAGTTACCATCAATTGTAGCTCTGCCAGTTAATCATAGTAAAGATTTGAAGATTTGTTTCTATTTTTCTAAAATTATTCATAATTACACTTGAAATGCTAACAAATATTCATCCATAGTGTGCTTATTATATCCAAATATTAACAAGTTCTTTATTTTACATTAATAGAAGGATCATTGTTAAGTCAAATCTTATACTTTTTCTGTTTCATTTTATGTTTCCTTAATTTTATTTATTCCATGTTTTCTTTTTTTGTTTTGTTTTGTTTTAGTTGGGTCTGGTAAGTTGACATTTTATTCGCCATCTTCTAATCACCGTGTCACTGTGACTGGAACTTCTCTTCCCCTTTCCATCCATACCCTTCCATGTCCTTCAACCAATCAGCCTCCATGTTTCACTTGTCATTGGCCACAAAGACAGACTGCACAGAATAAAGTCTGCAGGAAGTATGGGTAACTGGCAAAGAGTAAAGGTAATGGGGTTGCTAACTTTATGTCTTATTAAATCATGTATGATCTGCATCCTTTAATTTCTTTTCCTCTTATATAAGTGATGAAATAAGTAATAGGATTGGTTGGTGAAGTACTATTTCAGTTGACATCTTACAAGATTAAGCAAACAAATAAAAATATATGTCCAGAGAATAATTTGGGTTTTTTAAATTCCAAATGTTTATGAATTCATGTCTATCTGAGGTTTTACTGCTGTAATTCAATAATAGTCATTAAAGTTCTGTGGGTAAATAGCCTTGCATTCCAAGCTTTCTTGCATTCATTTTCATTTCTGTGTCAGATACATTTCATTTTATATGACATAACTGCATGGTATGCCCACGGTTTATCAAAATTTATTTTAATAGACATTAGTCCTCTACAAATAAAGAGCTCTCATGTTTCTAAGCACTTACCTTAGGAGGATCTTTTATTCTATAAGCTTGCTAGAGCACCATTTTCAGAGAATTTTACATGAGTGTGCTATGCTAAAGGATATATCAGAGGATAATTTTCACATTAAAAGGTCCTCTCTCACTATTCTCTAAGTTAAAAATTGACACAAATATTACTAAAGTGACATTTCATATTAATACAGATATAATTGTGATGCAGTCACTGGCTATTTGGGAAAAATAGCTTTGTTTACAATACCATACATATAAAATTATAGATGGATTAAAATTCAAACATAAAAATAATAAAGGCATTCAAGTATAGAGTGAAAATGGAGTTGAATATTTATATATTTCATATTATATATGTAATGGTATATTATATAATACTGTTATATAATTTTATTGATACAATAATGAAAATCTTACCTAAACAGATTAGGAGTATTAATAAAAAGGAAAAATATATTCATAACTGATATGAAAAGTTTTAGCTTACAAACGGTTCTTAGAAATTAAAAAAAATATATAAATAAACATATGAATATAGCATCCAAAACAAATAGGGTATCTTTGACAAGGTAATGTAAAGAAAATGCTTAAACTCATAAAGGTAAAAATGTTAAGAGGAGAATCTATTCTTAGTTTGTCAATGATGTTAATTAATGATCAGTGTTGGTAAAATTTGGGAGAAAAGGCAATTTGTGTGCTGTTTGTTAGTTAAAATCTCAGTTTATAAAAAATATTCCTGAGCACAAGTGAGCTATTTTGTAATGCGCTCTAGATTTTTGCATATTTCCAGACCCTATAATTTTACCTCTAGGAAATAATCTTGAATATCTTTCTGAGAAGGGTGTTAATCTTATCACTGTCTTTAAAAGTGAAAATGACAGGAATCTGAGTGGTTAAATAATTTAAGGTAATTTGTAAATTGGTTATTATAGAGTCATTATAATGATATTATAGGAGAATGTTTTAAAGCCATATGATCCAGTTTGCATGGTAGAATTATGAGTGGCTTTTCTGTTTTTCCTCTTTGTCCACTATTTCAAATTTTCAACACTGAACATATATGACATTGGTAGTATGATTATGCAGTTTGATTATAGCAAGTTTACAACTCCAGTATATCCTCATAAACATCAAGTAGGTACATATGATTAATGGCCTCAGTCTAGCTAGATAGGTAATTACAATAGATTGAAAAATAGAATCAAATTTAGTCCATTAATTTTTTTTCTTAGAGATATGGCTACATATGATGTCTAATGTGCAAGTAGAGGATTTTTGTATCTTTTGTTTTTTGGAAAAAGGATTTTGCTACCTTTCCCAGGCTGGCCTCGAACTCCTAGGCTCAAGGCATTTCTCCTTCATCAGCTGCTGTGTAACTAGAACGCCCTGTGTGTCACTGAGGTTGGCTGGAGAGGATTTTTAAAAGTTTTATTTCTAAGACATGTCTTGTGGCTGATGTCACTGTTGATGTTGGCTTGAGAATATGCCTACAAAATATAGTAAATTCATTTCCAGGCAAATATCCTGTGTAGAAGGATCGCTTCAGGATAAATGTAGTTAGCATGAGGGTTTGTATGCCTTGTTCCCAACCAAGTCTTTGAGGTTTGAAGAGAGCTGGCATTTTATAAAAGAAACACAGATTCTGGCACACATTCTTAGACATGCTCCTGAGATTTAGGAAAGAGACCACCCGAAGCTTTTGCTTGACTAAGTGGTTTGAACATTTATATTTTCCTACTCAAATTCCCTTCGTATTGGAAAGTCATATTCTCCCACTCATCTGATTAATCACTTGGTTTTCTTTCATTGAAGAACACCAAACTCTAGTCTGGAGTTAGTTTATTATCCATTCAGTCCTTTCAATTTGTTGGTCTGATTTCTGTGTCAATTATTCCGGCCCTTAAGTAAGGAATAGAATGCTCCTGTATGGATTTGTACTGGAGGAAAAACTTGGAAGGATGATGCACATGCCTATTATTATACCTGGGTAATGATAGTGTTTGTTAAATTCATGAGTAAACCACTCAATTACAATCACAGTTTAAAAAAAATTATAAGCTAGAACTTCAACATTACCAAATTGAACTTAAACTGTATCTCCTAACTTTGTATTTTCTTCCCTATAAGTTAGAGGACATTTGAAAGCATTTGACCTGATTTTTCAGGTCTCCTATAATTTTCTAGTCAAATGGTATAATTTCTACTAAACCTCAATTTTCTTAAAAAAAAAAAAAAAAAAAGAAGTGTAGAAGAAAGCACACTAATCTAGAAGTTAGAAGCTCTAATAACTTTCTTTAGTTTTGCCATAATACAATCTCAGAAAAGTCATTTTCTATTTCCTTTTTAAGGGATTTTATATTTTAAATATATTTATAAATAATATACATATTAAATAGACTTTAGAGTTAGTGTTTCTTTATGACCTATATATTTAAGTACCCAGAGTAAATGGCAGGCCAACTATGTCAATTATTTTTTGTAAATGCATAAGTTTATAAGTGTATTATATAATATATAGTATGCATATATATTTATACATTTGCTGCAGTTGATCAAGCAAGAGAAAGAATCCTACTGAATATTGACTTTTAGTAACAAAGAAGTCATACTTTTGTGAGCAGAATAGTGACATTTGCCATCTAATCTGAATATAATTTTTGATTTACATTTACTTTGGTGAGCTACCTTAAGTGACTGACATATGTACTTGAAAATACTTTTAAAGAAAGCTTTAAAAATAATGAAAAAACCTTAAAAAGTGGATTAGAAGAATCCTGTCCTATAAACTGCTAGATGTCTGGCTTGAAATATTGGTTCATTTGAATGTGAACTGAAACAAGAAAGAATAATTAGGTGTTTCAGACAGCTGGTAAGAAATGGATTGCAAGAGTGTAAACAGTAGGTAAAAGGACTTAGATTCAATGCATAGTTTTCCATCCACAAAACTCAACCCCAAAACAAACTTTTTTTCAGTGGGGGGAGCCAGGAGTGCTAGGTCAGCACACCTAGTGTCTCCAGCTGCCATTGCACCCAATGTAACTGACACAAATTTCTGACACTCTATTTACTGCTGAATGAAGTGGCCATTTAAGTCTGTATAAATCAAACAGTTTGGACAAAGCTGGCAGTATTTATAATGTCAGGATGAGCAGATGTTTCAAATTTGCCCTCATTTCCATATATATTCTGTTTGAACATGCCCTTGTCTATGTAAATGAAGGAAGCATTTGACTGCACTATTGCTTTAAATTCATTTCTATTCAAGTAATTGGACTGAAGATTTTAAATGGTTATAATTTGCATGGTAGCATTTCAGGAGCTTTTGAGTTAAAGTAATTTTAGGACCTGACTGCATCAGAAGATCCTCATGTATATGATTAAAGTTCATTCACCTTTAAGCACCTCTAAATGAGAAAAGATAATATTTATTCATACATATTTCAGGTATTCTTTGCATGTAAAGGGTCAAATTGTAGCTCAAGAATTCTTTTAAATTTGAAGGTTGATCCTAGGAGGTCAAGTGATTAAAAAAAAACTCTTGACAATACCACTCTGTTTCATTCTGTCAATAGGCACTTAACAGTTTAACTTGCAATTAAGGGTGAAAATTGCTCTGATATTACTAGTGTACATAGGTGTTGTATAAAATAAAGGCAGCACTTAGGTTATCAGGGAACTGCCTCAGTTGGGATCATAACTGCATGCTTTTGAGTCAATGTAATTTTTTCATCTCCCTTAGAACCTCCACATTTTGTTGTGAAACCTCGTGACCAGGTTGTTGCCTTGGGACGAACTGTGACTTTTCAGTGTGAAGCAACTGGAAACCCTCAACCAGCTATATTTTGGAGGAGAGAAGGGAGTCAGGTACAACTTTTTTACTAGTTTTTTTTTTTTTTTTAATCAGTAGAAATGGGTGCCAGATCTACAAGAAGAAAAAAACAATGTATGATATACTTATCTAACTGTTACATTAAGAGAATCCAGAAACTGGTTTCTCTCAGAATGAGAAGAGGCCAGCTTTTTTTCTGTGCCTTAATTCTCACTCAAAGCAGTTTTTGCCTGCTTCCTTTTGGTTCACAGGGTGGTATATAGAAGTCACTGTCATATCGTGTATTTTATTTCCACTTCAGCAATATTAAAAAAAAAATCACTCTTTATTTTTTCAACATAATTGAATCATCATTTCTATTATTCAAGTATCTATACCTTTACATTAAGAGATTTGCATGTATTTAAAATAGTGTGATTTTTTTTTAAAGCATGGGGAGTGTGCAGTGTCTTCTGAATCCTCAAAAAATACATGAAATTTTCTTTAAAAATTAAGTTCCAAGTTTTCAGTTCTATGAATATCTAACAAAATTGTCACAAGTGAATTAAAATTGGTTGCAAAATCATAATTGATAACATAGATCATTATATTAATATATTAACTTATATTAATCATATTACTATTATTGCAATTATTTATATATTTTAGAATTACATATTACTTACTATATTTAAGTTTTTATAGGTGTTCTGGGATGATTAGTTAACATTGATATCATTTAAATTATAGTTCGGTATATTCTTTTAAACTGTCAGATCTGATCACCATTTACCATTGATCCTAATTTCTAAACATTTTATAATCCAGAATTTTCTATCCACACTAGAATATAGAGATCTATATTTTTTAAAACTGACTCAGGCTTCAGTTTAATAAAGAAGAAATATTAAATTAATTTAAATTATCCTTTTATCTCATTTCTTAATGACTTGCCATCCTCAGTAAAGCAAAACCTTTTCCTTCACTTGTTTTCAATGCTTGTAAAAAAAAACTGATTCTCATTCATTTTAATACAGTTATTCCTGGCCATTTTTATTTTTGCTTGAATCAATCTCAGGTGTTTTGTTTTGTGGTCTTACTTGTAATATACTCTTATAAATAAAAAACAGTTTACTGATGAAACTCAATAATCTTTTATGAACAATGCATTCAAGTTTACTTTCGTTTTTACTTTGGTAGACAAATATTGACTTATGGTATGTAAACTATCATTTTTGTCCCACTGTTATGCTAGAGTCTAGGATACTCCATTTGGACTTCCAGGACTAAATTTACTAATCGCAAGTTAAAGACAAAATAGAACAATATATGCTAATGCAGCAGGAAAAATTGGAAGTAGATTATAGAAGAAAATATGTATAGTAAAAATAATGAATCCACTAGAAGTTTTTCTTAATAGAGTAATATATAGATGATTCACTTAAGTTATTTAAACTCCAGCTTAAATTTCCAAAAAAGTTTGGTTTGGTTTAATGATATGTCATTTTTTTTTCTAAAAATTTTTACTTTACAAAATTTTATGTGTCTGTAGAACACTAATTTAGCTTTAATGAAAGTGTATACTAAAAATTACCAAAACTCTTTAAAGCAAGCAACTTTATTTGATTAGAAGAATAGTTGATATTCTTTATTTCATGAACCTCAATGAGAATGGTTCATTATTATGAATGAAATGTACACCCTAAGAAGCATGATCTTTTATTAAAAGCAATATAGAAATTTAAAAGAAAGCTACCCTAGGAAATCTTACCTTTTTATTATTTATTTTTATCATTTATTTATTAAATAACCCAGGGACACTCAATTACTGAGCCATTCCCCAGCACCTCCCGCCTTTTTATTGAGAAGGGTCTCCCTAAGTTGCTCAAGACCTTGCTAAATTGCTAAGGCTGACTGAACTTGCAGTCCTGCCTCAGCCTTCTGAATCGCTGGGATTACAGGTATGCACCACTGTGCCTGGCAAATTCTTTCCTTTTACTGTGAAAATCTGGATTTGTAACTGTTAAGGTTCCTGAACATTTATAATGGGCAGCTAAAGAGATACTGGTCATGGTGCCAAAATGGTATACTCGATCATAATTTATAAGAAAGAATCAAAATTCTAATTTTGCTTCTGTATTAAAGGTCTTAGGGTTTTCCTAGTAGGAAAATGTGAACGAAGGATTTTGTTATAGTGTGCTTAAATATATAAAATCTTTTATTCTGATGATACCTAATAGCCTTATATTGTTTCAAAACTATCCCATCTAGTGTTGTTTCAAAACTAATAGTTATAAAACAATATGTCAATATTGAGATTTATTTAAAATTTTATATGATCCTGTTTGGCGCTACATTATTAAATTCCATGTGTGTTTAATGATGTCTGCACATGTGCACATCCCTATATGTGGATATGTGATGAAAGAATATTGAGTTTTTTCCTGCATATATGTGTATGTATTTGTACATGTTCACATAGATATATGTGAATATAAGTAGCTTTGCCTTTAACCTATTTTTGTTCTTTCCTCCCAAATTCTGGCTTTAGAATCTGCTTTTCTCATACCAGCCACCACAATCATCCAGCCGGTTTTCTGTCTCCCAGACTGGTGACCTCACTATTACTAATGTTCAGAGATCTGATGTTGGTTATTATATCTGCCAGACTTTGAATGTTGCTGGAAGCATCATCACAAAAGCATATTTGGAAGTTACTGATGGTAATGTAAACCATTTATTCCAAAACATTCAATTTGATCTACAGGGAGCATCAGTAGATGTATTTTTTTTTCCACTTTACATGGAAAGTTTATAGTTGTGTGTAGGAATGTTTTCATGTTTTGAAAACCTAAAAGTTATTTTGTAATCTCCTAGTGTAAATTACTGACTATTCTGTTTCCTCTAAATTAAGGTGATAAAATGAATTGGTCATAAATCCAAAGTCTAACAACTCACAACCAATGATAGTGTGATAGTATAAATGACCTGATGTTATTTTGTTTATCAACTTCTCTGAGCATGATGGATTAATATCAAATATAAAAATATGATTAATAGAGAATAATCTCCAAATTATAAGAGTAGTGATAATTTGGAAGATGGAAGAAAAAAAGTAGTTATAAGTGTATGAAATATATATGTATATACATTTATTTCTACATAAGGAAAATACCTATAAATATATGAGATAATTACAAGGGGCTTTGCAAAAATCATTGGAAGCCTTTATAATACACCTAATATATATAGTCTATGTGTAATCAGGAAATCCTTCCAAATTAAAAATAGAACTGAAAGCGTAATACAGGTAAGAAGTTTGTTGCTTCTAAAACTAAATTTATTAGAGCAATTGAAATTATTTTTTCACCCTCAGTATAGGAAGGAACATATTTAAAAAGAAACAAGTCTTTCCAAGATGGTGATAGAACAGGAGTAAAAGAAGAGAATCCATAATAAAAGATAATTGCTCTGTCCGTTCAGTTTGCTTGATTGTTTGTTTACTTCAGATAATGATTTAAATATTCCATACAGTAGCAGTTCCTTCTTTAATTAGAACCTGTGGAGTATCTTTAACACTCATCCTTCCTTATCACTGTATCCATTCAATAATCTTTCAAATCCATCAGGTTGATTTTATAACTATTAAACCCTAGTTCTAATCACTTGCATTCTGATACTGCAGTAACCTACTAATTCTATCCTTTCTTGTCCATTGCACTCCCAAATTACATTTCCATATTGTTGTTGGAACTTTTTTCCTAGACCACTCTTTTCTTCCGAATTATGTAAATGGAAATATAATATGCATACTGTAAAGTAAGTCAAGTAAGCAAATACAGTATGATTAATTTATTCACATAATGACCACTCAGCTCAAGATATGGAGCATTTCCAGGACCATAGAAGGCTTCCATTGTTAGTCAGTAAGCCTCTCTTTGCCGAGATAATGACCTTTCACACTTTCGTCATCGTTGATTAGTTTTGCCTATTCTGGAAACTCAACTAAGTGAACTCATGTAGTATACAACCTTTTATGTTATAACATTTTTGGTTCAAAAGAATTTCAGTGAGATTTATCCATGCATATAACAATAGTTCATTCACCTTTTAGTGCTGTGTAATATAGTCCATTGCATAAATAGGCCACAATTTAATTCTATAATCTCTTACTGATAGATTGTTTTCAGTTTAGGGTTTTAATTAGTAAAGCTAAATATTCTTATACAGTCTGTTGATGGACACATGCACTTAATTTTCTTGGTTTGCATTTTGGTGGACATATGTACTAATTTTTTGTCTTTTCATTTTCTCATCTAAATACATTTCTTTCTAAGATATATGCATTGTAATTATTTCTTCCTTTTTTTTTTTTTTTTTTTTTTTTTTTGCCGTGGTAGGGATTTGAACCCAAGGCAAGCACTCTACCAACTGAGCTATATTCCCAGCCCCTCTTCCCTTTTTCTTAATGGTTATTTTAAGGATTAATAATTAATCATATAAGGACCAATGGACATTAATTATTTTTCTTTTATTATTAGTGCTTTTAGTTGTCCTATCTTTTCCTCAGGCTACAAATAGTTGTTTTCTAGAAATTTTATTATGTATTCCTTTGAGATTCAAGTTTTTGATCCATCCAAATTAATTTTTGTGTATGGTGTGAGTCAGGGATCAAATTTTTTTAAATTTTTCTCATATGAAATCTAATTTTTCCTGCCTCATTTATTGAAAAGACTGTTCCTTCCCTGACTCCAGTGGCATTCTATCATAATTCAAATGAACATAGGTTAGTGAAGGTTTTGTAATCTCTCCTCTGGTCCATTGATCTATTTATGCCATTACGTATGGTCTTACTTATTGTAGCTTTGTAGTAAGTCTTAAAGACTGGTAGTGTTAATCTAGAACTTTATTTTCATTATTTTAGGCTTGTTGGAAATCTTATGCATTCCTTATAAAATTAAAAATCAACTTGTAAAAATTCCATACATATGAACCCTAAACAATTTAGATTTAATTTAAATTATTGGATAATTTAAGGAGAATAAGCTTCTTAACAATATGAAGTTTTCAATTCAAAGAAATGGTATATATCACACATGTGCCTTTTAATTTGTTTAGATTTTGTAAAGTTTCTCTCAGTACTGTTTTATAGTCTCCTGGATAGAGGTCTTGCATATAATTTAGTAGTATTAAATTTAAGGTATTTTATGATTTTTGATGTGATTATGTATGTATGTTTTAAGTTTCATCAATGTGTTTTTTTAAGTTTCATCATTGGATTATTTGAGGCAATTGCCTAATTGTACAACTGACTCTTGTATATTAACCTTGTGTCCATCACCTTTTCTAAATCCACACATTATTTCTGAAAATATTTTACATAGATTATTTTGCAATTTTTATGTACAACATCTGTCAACTTCAGATAAAGACATTTTTACTTCTTTCTCAGTGTGGTACCACTTGTGTCTTCCTTTCCTTATCCTATATTGTTTATAACCTCCAGTACAGTGAATAGCATTGGTGATGGTCAAAGTATTCATCATGATCTTAACTTCCAAGGGAAAGAATCTAATAATTTACCAGCATATATAATGTTGACTAGAATTTTTGTAGATACCCTTCAATTTCAAGAAATAATGGAGGGCATTTTTTAGAACACAGATTTTCATTATTTGATTGCCTGGTGCTCAAGAACAAAGTTTATGGTCTTTAAATGTGCTTGACAAATCATGAACATACCCTGCAGGCTTAACCCTGAATAATGTATTGCTTACTTCCTTAATTATATTATGCTTGCTCTGCTTTTTCCTTTCTATTTAGATTTCTGCACATTATTTCCACTAACATGAAATTCTACTTCTTTTGAGAAGCATTCCCTTACTCCTCAAATAATTTTTTTATACCCCTGTGCATATGAGCACAGATTGCATCCATACTTCCTGTTTTTTTCCCTTGGTTTTCCTATATTCATCAGACTCTAACTTTCATGAGATTGGTAATTTTTTAGTCACACTGAATATATATCCACTATCCATCCTTGGTTGAATACATGGTACATACTCAACAGATAATTTTTGAGTGTTTAGAAGAAACACATAATGGAACAGTTAGCTCTCAATTAAGTAAGAATTCAAAATCAGGATTGTCTCAGTCAGAAAATCAACTTTTTGCTCCTATGATACATATTATACATGTACTGGCTCCAAAAATTTAGAATTATTTAAAATGTTTTCACAGTATGCTATGTGGATTACAGCCACTTAATTACTATTGTGAAAACTACATAATATAGAAGAGGTAGATCATAGAGTGTGTGCATATATTTATATGCTGACTCTATGAATGTGCACACACATTTATAACTGTAGCTTTGAAAGGAAACTTGTATAAAGACAAAACCAGAGTTTCTCTGCTTCTGCTGGCAGGTGGGGTATGAGTAAGCTGCAGACCTCTGCAGCCTAGAATCGTTTTGCAGGTCTTAATGATGGGCTTTGGCCTCCAGTGTTGCAGCCGACCCCAGCAGCTTACCATCAATTTCTTCTTTCTGAGTTCTTATGTTGGGAATTCATAAAATGAAATCCACCCAGGAGGATGAGTGAGTCTAAGAGTGCGATTTATTCATCTGTAAAGAAAAGAGATAGAACTGCACAGGACAAGGGCAACCCTATAAGGGTTGCCTTCTGAGTATGCTAGTCTAGGGGTTTATATAGCATGTGGGTAAACACTTTTGGTCCCAACTTTTGCTAATTAGTGTCTGGAAAAGAATTAATGCTATTGGTTAATCCTTGAGCCTGAACTTCCATTCAGGTCTGCCTTACTTCCATTTTCCTGTTTGCCTGTAATCCTAACTTTCCAGGAGGTTGAGGTCAGTGGATCATGCCTGCTTGGGAGTCCAGAACTGAAGCATTGTGTGGAGTGTGTATCTGTAGTGGGCAGAGCAGGTGACTCAGGGTGACAGGTTGGCTCACCTGACTAGCCTTGGCATGGGCTACAGTGCCTCTGGCTCACCTTGGGGTCCCAATGGCAGCTTGGCGAGGCCAGTCCTGTGCTTGCTGCCTGAGCTTCAGCCTGACCAGTCTGCCGTTCTGCAGCTCTGGGCCAAGATTTTGGCTTTATAGGTATACTTGGCAAAAAGAAAAACTATGCTAAAATATTCTAAAGTATCTGTAATTATCTCTCTATAATTATAATTAAAAGCAAAGATTTCTGCATGCGAACCCACATGACACTATCACACGGCTTGTATTTTTGAGATTAGACATGCCATAGAACTTTTACTACAACAAAGAAAAACTAACATTGTGAATGTTAGTTTCATTTCTAGTAGATAGTTCACTCCTAACAGTAAATGTTGTGTTCTACCTATTTTTATTTCCTGATATTTCATTCTAATAATTCCTCTATATGATATTAAATCCCAATTTGAAATATGTCTCTTAATTCTAGGTACATATAAATGTACTACCCAGGCATACATAAGTTTAAACATTTCATTGGTATTTTATTGAAATTTGTTATTTTATTTTCTATACTTAAAAACCTGAATTATCTTAATGAACTATTAAATCTTTCAGCTCTGATTGACATATTAGTTTTTTATAGAAAAGGACAAGTATTTATAAATGTTTAGTCTTTTGCAATTAGCCAGGCACTTTCATATCTGTTATTACATTTAAATCTCCACAGCAATCCCCTGAGCTATTAAGAACAAATATTATTACCTTCATTTTACGTGTTAAAAAAAAACCTGAGGCTTAGAGAATTTAAAGAACTTGTCCAAAGTCATATGACAGATGATAGAGCTGATCCTCTTCTTGTTTTATTTTTCTGAACTACCCAGTGGAAATCACAGAAATAGATGACAGACAAACTGCACCAGTAAACTGGGTTGGAATGGAGGTATGAGTGATGCTAAATATGATGCAAATAACCAAGGAAAATAGATATAGAGGAAGTTGAGTAAATTCCAGGTGTTGGATTTCTTCTATGTATTATGAGTGTCAAATGTAACCACACCTTTACTGGAATTAATTAAAATCAATTGATGATAAAGAAGCACTCTGTTACTAATTTAATTAATGTCTGAAAATACATGTTCATTCCTATAATGAAAGGAATACAGGAAGTCTTACAAAACCCCGTTGCAGTGAAATATTTTTTTTTATCATACATATCAAGAAGGACTTCTAATTTGTTATTAGCAACCCTTTGCAGATAGTGTGGAAAAGATTAAAAATTCTAACCAATGTAACTGTGGTTTATATTTTTCAACCATGTAGTATCTTAAACACTCCTGCCAAGTTTCAAAATTCAGTCTTCTAATACACCTTGTGGTATTAGCAAATTTCATACCAGTAATGGCATAGAAGATAATTGGAAGAGTAGAGTGAAAATACACAGTTGCTGATTTCACGCCATTGCTTTCCCTTAGAAAACATTGAATGCGCAAAATTAATAATTATTGTATGATAAATGAGGAACAAATTGAAGTGTGACTCTAACTTGTGAAAATCGTTGGTACATAAAACTTTGAAAATGACATATCCAGATTTGTAAACTTTTGCATCCAAAATTTAGTTATTCTGGCAACTGGCTTCCTTTAATCATTTAATAAGGTAACTTCTTAGAATTTTCTTTTGAATTTTTTTTTTTTTAACTCTTAACTGGCATCTGGAGTTTTACAGCTTGATAGTTTAAAATTTTTTCTGAAATTTTATTTTATTTATTTAACAAATAAACTGCCTAAATCAGGAGTTGGGAACATCTTCCTAATTAATGCAGGATTTGTTTTCATTCCCTAATACTTGTTTTAGGTTTTCCCTAAAATAATGACTTGATCTCAGCAAAGTTTTCAGGTAGTAGAATTTTTATATAATAAGAGTAATTTTAACTATATATGATAAAAGTGCTTCTCATTGTTCCTTTTCATAATACATTAAATCTATTATGAAGTAACAGAATGGTTGTAAGTACTTTTGCCATTTCTGAGCATTTCAATATGGGAGTATGACATTTGCCAAGTTTGGACATCATGATGAGTTATCTTTGGATCAGCCAACCAACTGATTTGGGCGATTTTCCAGTTTCTTTGAATTTGTTATAGTTGAATAATTTTCACCCATTTATATTTTAATAGAAAAAAAAATCCAAGATAGATGGACACAGGGAGTTTGATCCTATTGATGTGTAAATAAAAGTCCAAAGCACCTTTTAAATCCATATGGTTGCTTGGTACCCTCATTTTGTTGTTGTTGAACACCAAACAGTTTTGAAATGTTAGATTGGCTTTCATTCATTAAAATTTGTCTGGGGTGTTTCCTTGGGATAAATGTTTTTATTTGGTTTTGTGTTGTGTTTGTTCATGTTTACAGTATTCCACTTGCACTACTACTTATCTACTTTGCCATCCACAATCTTTATTTAGTTCTTGAACTCGTACATAGATTCTTTGATAATGCAGCAATGGTTGGCCATTTGAAAGGAGGATATTGTATCTCATCTTAATATTCTGAATTAGTGCATCATATAAATGCATCCTGAATAATGCATGTCTCCTACTTTAATTATTTGTTTAATTATCTTCAGTTTGTTTCAAAGCCTACAGCAACTGCTATTGCTTGGATGATTAGAAAATTGCTTCCAGTTGCAGAAATCTATTTCCTGTTCTTTCTTCTGGCAGTGATTGCAGACCGGCCTCCCCCAGTCATTAGACAAGGTCCTGTGAATCAGACTGTAGCTGTGGATGGTACTTTAGTCCTCAGCTGTGTGGCCACAGGCAGTCCAGTGCCCACGATTCTGTGGAGAAAGGATGGAATCCTTGTTTCAACCCAAGATTCTCGAATCAAACAGCTGGAGACAGGGGTGCTGCAGATCCGATATGCAAAGGTAACGTCCAGTGACAACCTGGACTTCCTGTATTGTTCCACTTTATTCTTGTCTTCAGGAACAAGTGTTGAGATATCTTAGCATTATTGAAATACTGAGAGTGAAAACATGAATATATTTTTTATTCGATGCTTTATTTTTTTCAGGCATTTTACTGTGTGCACTTGAGATGATTTGATTCATAATTTAACCCATGGAAAGTAATTTTATGTTTTATGGAGGAGGATAAAAAATAGCTTACCTATTGAGGAAAGTAGATGGGAATTTGTGGGGGAAAAAATTACCTTCCAAATAGTGGTATGATGCAGTCTTTTCATAATGCATTTTCTAAGTTATATTCCAGTACCATTTTATGTGCAGTGTACTTGAACGATTCTTCTATTTTGAGTATTTGGTTCAACATTTTGCAATTCCAGAGCACTGTACATGCAAAGGAAGCTATAAGGCAACCCATGCACCGACTAAGCATTCCAAATCAGAATGTTCAATGATTGAAAGCCACAGTTTGTGGGAACAATTTAGGGATTTGCCTTCCTGGGGCATCACATCCCATACCTGATCATTCAGTACTGTATTTGTTTTGATTTTTCTTTTTCTTTTTAGGTCAAGATCAGACAAGCTCCTGAGGAGTATGAAAGAGTTAGTTTTGACAGCAGTAAACATAAATTTCAATAGTTTTATTACCTATTGTGGGTGGCATCTTTGGAGTTTTGGATTAGCATCACAGTTCATTTTTTGTATGCCACAGAAGTTAATATGCTGGGCTCTTTTGTTAAAACTGTTGTGACTTTGTTATTGCAATTGCCAGAGCAAGATGACAACAGTCTTGTGTTATCAAATGGTACTTGAAGATAGAGTTATTAGAGTAAGCAGAAGTATAGAGATTTATTGGGCTGCTAATAATTTTAAAATTGAATGTGCGGCCTGTGTTTGTTTTATAGCATTCTGTTTTCAGAAAGGAGAGAGAGTATACATTCCAGTAAGAATTTGGCTTCATACTTCTTAGACTGCCTCAAGTTTTCATTTTAAAATAATAAGGAAAAAAAAGAATGATTACTTTAAAAAAATTCTAAGAAAACCTTTCGTGCCTATTCTTTTTCTACAACATCTGTTTATCTCATATATCCGTATAGGTATTACTCTGATAAAGTGTGAAATAAGCCTTATTTTGTGACTTATTAAACATAAAGACATAATTTAACCATAAAGATTAGCTCTCTCATTTTGAAGAATTATATGCCTTAGCAATTATTTATTGTCCCTGGCACTGATAATAATGTCAATGAAAAATTTTTGGTTAATGTAATTAATATTATATTTTATTATACCATGAGAACAACCACATATAGTTTTTTTTTTTTTTTTCCCCTTGTCTTCATAGTAATGTTTTGCTTTGGATTCAATAAAAATATATTCAATTAAAGGAACGTTTCTGCTTAGCGAATTCTAATGCAGTTATCCATATTCATGGACCATACACAAACCTGTAATTGCTTTTCCAGCCCAGTAAGCTCTTGATTGTTGCAAATATTTATCTTCTGTCTGCCTCCACAGCTGGGCGACACTGGTCGGTACACCTGCACTGCATCGACCCCCAGTGGTGAGGCCACATGGAGTGCTTACATTGAAGTCCAAGGTAAATGATTATTTTTGCCTTAAAAAGAAGCCGAAAATGAAGTTAGCTGTTTACTTTATGGTAAACTGGTGAGGTAAACCTCCTGTCCCTGAGTACGTGTGTGGATAAGTCATCTACATGTATATATACTCATCTGTATATCTATAACCATCTTCCTTTTATCTCTTTCCCACTTGTTAGAATTTGGAGTTCCAGTTCAACCTCCAAGACCCACTGACCCAAATTTAATTCCCAGTGCCCCTTCAAAACCTGAAGTCACAGATGTCAGCAAAAATACAGTAACTTTATCATGGCAACCAAATTTGAATTCAGGAGCAACTCCAACATCTTATATCATAGAAGCCTTCAGGTAGAGTGAAGAGGATATTTCCTGGTTGTTCTTTAAAAAAAAAAAAAAAAAAAAAAAAATTTACCCATTTAATATGCGTGTTCTAACTTGTATATCTGTCCTTAGCCATGCATCTGGAAGCAGCTGGCAGACTGTAGCAGAGAATGTGAAAACAGAAACATTTGCCATTAAGGGACTCAAACCTAATGCAATTTACCTTTTCCTTGTGAGGGCAGCTAACGCATATGGAATTAGTGATCCAAGCCAAATATCAGATCCAGTGAAAACACAAGGTAAATATTGATTTACTTAACCTGTTGACATCTACTTACCCTTAGAGTTATAATTGTACAGGCACATCATTTGCACTAAATGCTAGGATTGTACATTGACAGTCTGTTCAAATTGCTTAACTAATTTTTTAAATACACAGACACAGTGTCCACAAACTTTATTATTTTCTGGTTTGGAAATATGAAGATAAGGTTGATAACACACAGAGAACTATTTCTCATAAAAGCACAAATCTTTAAGGGAAAAATATTACATGAATATTTGTGTATTGTATTCATTTTTTAATTTTTAAATATAGATATATGTGGATATAATATCTTAATTACAAGGTAATCATATTTAACATTGAATAGACTATGTTTAAATTCAGTACTCGTTACCTTCTGGGTGAATTTTCAGGATTTCCACCTTAATCAAGTTGTAGTTTTATCACACAAATGTAAGAGATATTTGGAAACTTATTCCTAATCCCTCTGTCCAGTCACTCTCCTACAGAGCATGGGAAAATTTTAGGTTATTATGTTGTTTGACTAGTCTTTCATTGTTGATTATGTCAGCCAGGATATATGAGACTCTTTAATAGAAAACACTTATATTTTGGTCAAAGCTAGGTTGAAGAAATAGATAAAAGAAAAAAATGGACATGTTTAAAGCTGTTTCTAAGACATTTAAAACTCAAAATTTTGTTCACTTGGACTAAGTTTTGGATACAGCTTTTCATCTTTTCTGAATAGAAATTATTTTTATTTTTCAACGGACAAATTATTATTACCTTTTACTCTCTTGCTTATTTTATAAGTTTAGTGTTCTGATAGAGAATCTCATATTCTATTGAAACAAATAACTTGAATCAACTTTTACCTTATAACCTAATGTCATTGCAGTTAAAATATGCGCGTTCTTTTATTAGCATGGAAAGGTAATTCGTAGAGGGTGGTGATTAGAAATACAAAATTATTTTCCCAACATAGAGGGGAATCACGTCTCTCTCATAAGTTAACATTTCCAAAGGAAAATTTGCCAATTAATTATGATGAAAGAAACAGGTTATGGGCAAGGTGACTGAAAGACCAGAACAACTCTTCTCCTGGTTGAGAAGGGGTCTGCACATTTTGTCTTTTCTGGTGTGTGTATTAACAGTATTTTTGGAAGGACTCTGCCTCAGAATTCAAGAGAAAGCAAGCTGAGCTGAAGAACATGCCCACGTCTGTCTCTGGCTGTGTGAATTCAACACACCCAGATGCCTATATTTGCTATTATGAGTCACCTCATCAGGAGCTTTAATATACTTGGAGCCCGCCCTGAGGCAGTTTGAGGTTTTCAATATTGGATACGCATTTGTAAAGAATGCAGAAACTATGACAGCTGTGAAATGAATTTAAACTTTTGTCCCCAGTACAGGGGTCTCTATCCAGTAGACTCTACCCGAAGGTCATTGACTTACTACTCCTTCATCTGATTCTATCTTGCATTCATGTGAATGGTTTTGTAATATATATTCTCATTTGTAAATGGGGAGGTAGTTAATGTTTTATCTGAATGTTAAGTTTTTAAAAAGAAAAATTTTAATCAACTTCCCTTTGTGTATGCATAGCTAGGGGAACAACTTAAGGGAAATGAATCTATGTCAACTGGAAACTGATATATAGGGAAACAGGAACAACTTTTCGAAATCAAAGAAATTGTCCTCCCAGGTCTTCAGTCTTGCAGCTACATGACATTGAGGAAGTCAGTCAATCCTTCTGAGTTTCAGTCTCTTTGCCTATGGAATGGAAGTATAAGCCCACTCTTCAGGATTGGACACAGATTGAATTGAATTAATCTCTATCAGAACAAATTAATCAACAAATCAGCGTACAGAATAAATAAATCAATATATGAGCAGAGAAGATTCAATTTTTAAAAAGTTTATGACATAGTGACTTATTCCTTTCAGTGTCCAGAGTAAAAAGAAAGTTCATAAAATTTGCAGCTATCATAAAACCAAGAAAGATAACTAGTCAGCCAAGTGACAAAATCAGAATTAAATATCTCTTGACAGATTGGAATGAAGAGCCAGCACTAACATGATTAAAATTAATAGAGCAAACTAGAGAGTCTGGTACTAAACTGAGGAGTAAAAAATTAGCTATAAAAGGGTAGACTGAGAACTCCAGGATTAAAGGAGTAGATGTTTGTGCATGTTGGTGCTCTGGGAGGTGATCAGATTTAGTGTTTGGAGTCCACTCAAGCACCTATCTGCAACCACTGAGTGACGTAGCTGCCAAAAGAGCCAATGTTGTCTTTGCTGGGATGAGCAGAGTTGTTTCTAGATCAAGGAATCACCTCTCTTTCACTCAGATCATGAAGGGAGTGATATGTTTGCTGTGAGCACTGTGTTTTCAGATGGACTTTTAAGAGGAGAATATTGTAGGAGAGGCTGCATGAAAAGCCAAAGATCACATCACAGAAGAAGAAATGCAATGCTTTTGGCATGGTTAGCCCCAAATGAAAGAAGTTAGGGGAAGCATGACATACTTTCCTAATATTTTAGGAGACTACCATGTGGAAAGACATGCTTTCTCTAACTCCAGGCCACAGAAAAGGACCAAAAAGTGAAAGTAATGGAAGCATATTTCATCATTCAGTTCTTACACTGCTTTTGAGACACTGTACAACCCAAGTGAGGATCATGGTCATTGTAGAAATCTTGGAAAGAACCTGAAAAAAAAATTCTGTTGGAGGTTACAGAATGTGGAAGCCATAAGGGGAAGGAAATCATGCAGAGAGTTCAGGGAAGATTGGTTGGAAATTGATTTCCAAGGGAGCAGTAGTTTCTGTAACCATTTCGGAAATATGGTTGCCAAAGAGTCTTCCCCAACTGGAGGCACCAATGAATAAGCTGGTACCAAAAGTTAAACGTGCACAGAAACAGGGCACAGGTTTGCAGTTCAGGAGTCAGGTAGACAGACCTGTGTCACATTGGAGTTAGTATCTTGTCACCAAGGGCAAGACTGGATGCTGCAAGGAAGAGGACCTGAGAAGCTGGCAGCTGGGCAGGGGTGGTGGTGGTAGTGGTGGTTACTGTTGGGATGGGGTGGTGGTCACCACTGCTGCTACTATTCTATATCTACATACCATGTCCTGGAAACGTTCTCGAACCCTGTTATTTAAAGGAAACATACACATACACAGAATGAAAGAGTATCCAAAAGAAAATGCCAGTTATTATAAAGAGTGAGTGAGTTCTGTACAGTGCATAGAGGGAATTTCAATATCCTCTGTAGCTGTTGGATAGAGCAGTATCAAGGTTTCCTGCCAGTCCAATTTTCATGTTGGGAAAAGCCTTTCTGAATTAAGAAAACATTTCTTTCAGAAGGAGAACTAGAAAAATAAAAAAAAAAGGATCAATTCATAAGCATCTCAAAATTACATCTGTAGACATCACTTTCAATTTTTCTCTGTAATATGAAATTTTCTAAAATGACATCACAGAGTGCTATTGCAAAATGGCTAAACTTCTGGAGTTGCTGAGATCCAGAACTCTTTATGAAGCATTCTTTACTGTGATTCAATGACTAACCTACCCCATCACCAGTTAAGGTGATTTTAATAAGTGATCTGTGCTCACGGATCTCATCAGATTTACTTCATCAACCTCAATGGTGGCTTCTCTGTCCCATATTGTCACCACCTCACCATCACCCACCCTGCCTGGGAAGAGACCAGGTCCATCATATAAAACGTAGCTGCTGGACTTCTTTCTGGGCTTGCTTCTGCTGCCCATGTTTCTCTGCTTTTCCTTGCCCACCGCTCTGCTTCACGGTCTGATTCTTCTCCTTCTGACCTAGTTAGGATCCTCCTGGAAGGTCCTAACAGACCCCGAGAGGACCAAGTAGCCTCACTCTCAGCAAGAACATGATCACAACATAGTGGGAGCAGCCCTCACACTTCCACTTTTGGCCATTTTCCTTTTTACCTCCTGCCCTTGGGCTCTCTGCAGCCCTGTGCTTCTTCTCTTCCCCTCCTTTCTCTTTCTCTGTATGTCCCTAGTCTTCTGATCCTGATGAAAAGGTTAAGTTGTTCTTATTTTATCTGTAGCTCAGGTTGGCTTCCTAGGCCCAATGATTCTTCTTTTCTGAGTTGCCGTGAATGAAAAGACTGTTCCACGTGGCTTTGCTTCAGTTCAGTAGCATGGTGCGGGGCCTGACAGGGTCTTCTTGAATCCTTGCAGATGTTCCACCAACAAGTCAGGGTGTGGACCACAAGCAGGTCCAGAGAGAACTGGGAAATGTCGTCCTGCACCTCCACAACCCCACCATCCTTTCTTCTTCGTCAATCGAAGTGCACTGGACAGTAAGTGGTTCTTGTAATATTTGATCTCAGTTTTAATGAGTGGGTGACTTCTCTGAGATCATAATATATATACTATTTAACTACTTGTTGCAATGATAACTTTCTCATGTAATCTATAACTGTTACTTGTTATGGTAGCTGTGGACTGACTTTAATCAATAAAAGCTCCTTATTTGTATATATGTCTTTTTCCTGGTATAATGAAATAATGAACATTACCAGTCTCAGGTGAAGAAAACCCACAAAATATTAACTATGAATTTGCAACTTGTGATAGGCCCATTATCACATGATTTTTTTATAAATAGTTCCAAGTAGTATTAAGTAGGCTTTTAAAATCAGGAAGTAGTAAAACACATGCCCTTGACCTTCATGTCTCAAGATGATATATCTCAGAACTGCCATGATGCTTCATATTTATTCATAAGGCACAGAAATTAATAGCACCATACAAAAGATAAAGGATTTTTTAAGCATTAATTTAGGTGAACTAGAAATACAAAGGGTGAAACCTGATAGAGAAAAAACCATGTTTCATTGCACTTAAATTTTTGTTTTGCAACAAAGCAATTAAAAGCTATGAATGATTGCATTTTTATTTTTGTCATTTTAATAGGTGGACCAACAGTCTCAGTATATTCAAGGATATAAAATTCTCTATCGGCCATCTGGATCTAACCATGGTGAATCGGAGTGGTTAGTTTTTGAAGTGAGAACTCCAACCAAAAATAGTGTGGTTATCCCTGATCTCAGAAAAGGAGTCAACTATGAAATTAAGGCTCGCCCTTTTTTTAATGAATTTCAAGGAGCAGATAGTGAAATCAAGTTTGCCAAAACCTTAGAAGAAGGCAAGTATATGGAGTGTGTGATATCTGTGCACAGCAGTAAATTTGTTGGCCTTTTTTTAAGTTAGAGTTGTTAGAATGTTAAGAGTGTCTTGAATGTTTAACTGTCTTTTTTTTTAATTTTATGGGTTCTTTTTAGTTATACTTGACAGTAGAATCTACTGTTTAACTACCTTGATATTATTACACATACTTTGTTAAGAAGCGTTTAAATAGAACAGCTACAAAAACCAAAGTGTTGACTTGGTACATTAGCAGCCTACACAGCATAAAGGTGCAAACCTGAACCTTGTGTTACTTAATGACATAGATAGGGCATGTTTACCCAGAACTAAAATTCACATTAAAAGATGGAGTCGTTCTCAGTTTGCCTGCCTTTCCACCCATTTATTGAAAGTTACTTTGATTAATGATTTATAAAGAAGGTGGGTAACGCCTTGGTTTTCCAGGACTTTCCAGAGTGATCATTTGGTCCTTTTGCCTCATATCTCTAAGAAATCCTTCAATACTAGACAAACCAGTAAAACTAGAAATTAAAAAGTATTATATATGTAAAGGTAAATAGTTTAGTGTCACAACTATACTCTATAAACACATTAGCAATTTCTCCTAATATGTTCTTGCTACTCACTCGATTAATGGTAGGATATGGCTAATACTGGGTTATTAGCATTCATCTTTCATACTTTTCATGTTGCGGGGGATATGAGATAAGGGTTACAAAGTAGTACAAGTAGAGGTCCTGGCATGTTTCATGGAGATAATCTATATAACTTTGGTTATGGAAATTCACAATAACAATGCGAATAACAATGGCAAGGTCGAAGGAAAAGAAGTAGTTTTGGACTATTAAGATTTAAGTAGCTTACATCTTTGAATCATGCAGATATTGAATCTACAATCCATATCCTCTTTTATTTTAAATATTAATTCTAATTAATTCACTCTTAATATTTACTCATATTAATTAATAATTAGCATTTTATTAATTAATAATATCAAGCACCTGCTGTTAATGTTCTGTAACAAACTTTAATACTCTACTTTCCAAAACAATTTAATAGCACCAAGTGCCCCACCCCAAAGTGTAA
The DNA here is from genome assembly GCF_902686455.1 of Sciurus vulgaris. Lineage (NCBI taxonomy): Eukaryota > Metazoa > Chordata > Mammalia > Rodentia > Sciuridae > Sciurus > Sciurus vulgaris. The sequence continues at coordinate 32,308,620 of NC_136470.1, read as the reverse complement.
CTGTATCAAAGAATGATGGAAATGGAACAGCAATTCTGGTCAGTTGGCAGCCACCTCCCGAAGACACTCAGAATGGAATGGTTCAAGAATATAAGGTAATACACACGCGCTAATTTACCGATGGACACCCTCCTCTACTTGTAAGACTAAATAAATTGTTTATAGATGTTTGGCGCCATCTGCTGGTCCAACTGCCAACACGTACAATTATTTAAAGAATACTTTCATACTCTTCTTGAGTGATTTCTTTGCTAGAAAAGTTATTTGAGAAAAAAAAAATTGCAAGAGAGAGTCTAAATGGTCACAAAACTTACAAATTCATCCAATTTCACAAAATCAACAAATTTAAATGGCAGTAACTTTTTTCTCTCTGAAAAATGATCAAACATATTTTCCAGAATTGGATTGCACTTTGGAATTGGCTGTACGGGGAGTCACATTCTACCAAAAAAAATTATTTTTTAATTTTTAAAAATGTATTTTTTTTACATCTTTTAAATTTTAGAACCTTTGAACAAAGTTGGAAAAATTATTTTGATGTGTGTGGAAATTCTGTTTTGATACCAATCTTGTCTTATTTATGAACAAAATTTTATATCTCAGGCATTATTCCTTTATCAGTTTCTGTATGTTTGTATAAATTTTTAAAATACATAGTGTATTATCAAGTGATTTAAGCCAATAGTTCTGAAATAAGCAGCTCTATTCAATAAATATGGATAGTCTTAATATGAATTCATTTTAAGCAAATACTTTCAAGCATACTAAAATGCATCAAAAACTGAGATATAAACATGAGATTTAGCTAAAAGATTGTGTTTGAACTTACCTTGTTAATGAATCTGTGTCATAGGATGATCTTAATGTGCTGTTAAAATGGATAATTGATAGACCACATCAGGAAAACCTCAATAGAAAATTTATGTGTAATTTTTTTATGTGTATTTTTTTATGTGTACATTTTCAACTTACATAAGCATACTACATGCTGGAGAATTTTATCTATAAAACGTACTTCTCTGCACAGTGATCTGTATTTCTTTGATGTCTGAGTCATTTTTTTAGTTAATTAGTTAAATAGTGATACCAAGTATATTGTTTTCTGTATGTAAATATTTCAAACCATTAGTTAGGATGTGAAACTGATTTCACGAAGGTGATATAAAGTTATCACGAAGGTGATTTAAAGTTACTGATTCATAACGGAGGTTAGAAGGTAGACCCCCCCTTGATATATGTCTGTTGACAGGACATGGTACATATCTACCTTCACTAGTATAGGTCAGGGAATTTTAAGTACAGACCAACAGCAGAATCACTGGTAGAATCATTTTCCCAGTACAGGTGCCTTGCTACCACCCTCAGAGATTCTGATTCAGTTGATCTGACAGGTCCCTTGCATGTGTATCTTGGTAAATCCCTCTAAGTAGTTCTGATGTGCATCCTTAGTTAAGGCCCAAATGAAGTACATACATTCTTCTGAGTAGCAAATTTATTTGTATGATAACTAAAAAATACTAAGCTTGTGCCAGTGGCTTGGGAGACTGAGACAGGAGGATGAGTTCAAAACCAGCCTCAGTAATGGTGAGGTGCTAAGCAACTCAGTGAGACCCTGTCTCTAAATAAAATACAAACTAGGACTGGGGATGTGGCTCTGTGGTCAAGTGTTCCTGAGGTCAATATCTGGTCCTCAAAAGGGGGAAAAAAAAGTTAAAAAAAAAACTAAACTTAATTTTAAGTATAATATTTTATTTTAAAATTATTTTTTAAATTAAATTGAAAAACATGAAATTTATGTACATGAGTAGGGCTACTTTAAAAAAAATGTATTTAAAATATGACCATCAATGCACTGTGGATGTTTCAAGATATTTTAAATAAGGCTTTTTCTAGTGTAACTGAGTTATTAGAAGGTAAAAAAATATCCATACTTTTAAGTGCTTTCTCACAAGTTTCAAGGTTATTTCAATACTGGTGAGTGACAGGATGCTATGTTTCAGTCCGGAAAAATAGACTGTTACAGAAGATTTTTAAGGATTTAAAATGAGGTGATGTCTCAGCTCTCAAGCAAAATTGTATAATGTAGGCATTTTCCCCTAAGAGTCAAAACTCATTTCTTTCCTCAAGAAATGTGAAAGGGTGGATTTCACTTAACTTCATGGTCAATTTAAAATAATAAAATGCCTTTCAGAACCTGATTGACTGGTACAAAATCAGTTTGTGGCTTCAGTTCAGCTGTGTAATGTAATTGGGGGGAGGGGGAATTCACAAAGGAGTCTTTATTTCCAAATGGTCAGATCCCGATATAGGATCTGACCATTCGGTGGCATTACACATTGAAACTATATTAAAATAATATTAACTTTCAAAGAACAAAATGAAAGGTTATTGACCAAGTGATAGAGGACGCTTGTGTTTTAGATTAATTTAAAATCCCATTTCCTATTCCAGTGTGGACAGTAGTCCACTTGAAGCTAATCCTACATTTTTCTCAAGGATATCATAAAGAATATAGAGTGTTCTTCACTCCTGCATGGATTATTCTCTTATGGAACCCGAATCCAAATACAATTTTCCATCACAAATATCACTATCAAAGTTAATGAAGCATACGATAACTTTCTTATTATAGAATGTGTTTCTTGCACTTCAAATATGTATTGTTATTCTTAATGATCTCATGTATCTTATGAAAGACTAGTTAATACTCTCCTTTAGTTATAATACCAGATTGCTAATTTATCTCATTGATAATAGTTCAACGTACCAAAAGCTGAATAAAAGCCTAGGATGGTGTTTACTCCTGAAGTTCAGTCTTATCTTTAATTACCTTATTTATACAAACTGCTTTGTTTTATGCAAAAGCTCACTGTCCTTTCAAATCAACTGCTTCATGAGTTTGATATGAAATGTGAAGTGACGGTGTCAGGTGATTCTATCCCAGGAAACTGTTGAAGCATCAGACACAGAGCTCCCTCCTTACCTTTGTCTTGTGATGCCTGGTAATCGGGCATCACACCTACAACACAAATATTGAATAAAGTTACGCACATTATTCTTTACCTGTATATGTACAGCTTTCTGCAAGGTTCTTTTTTCCTGGCAAATAATATCATGCTCTTAAAAAAATTTTTTTTAAAAAGAACAAAAACCTAATGACATGGGATATGATGTGCATTGAGAGGAATGATTATCTTCAAGCAAAAGTTTGTAGACTTACCTTAGGCAATCCTTTAAAATAATTGAGAAAGTGTAACTGTTACCAATAGTCCAGTAGTGGCGCTATTCCCAATGCTGGGTTTGACTGGAAGTCTTCTCAGAGCTTGATATTAGGAAAAACTGACTTTTGAAACTTTGTGTACTAGCTTCATGATGCATCTAAACTCTGTCAAGTTCTAAAATCTGTCTTCATCCTATGTTGATCCTTGCATTATCTTGGAAATTTTACAAGCTTGATTTTCATTATGTACTTCTTCCAGGTTTGGTGTCTGGGCAATGAAACTCGATACCATATAAACAAGACGGTAGATGGTTCGACCTTTTCTGTGGTTATTCCCTCCCTGGTTCCTGGGATCCGATACAGTGTGGAAGTGGCCGCTAGCACTGGGGCTGGACCTGGGGTGAAGAGCGAGCCTCAGTTCATCCAGTTAGGTGAGTTCCAGTTCCAGTACGACAGTCTTTCACTGTCCCATGTGTCTGTGTCTGAGCCACTGTTGAAAGTTAATAGAATACGGAAGTAAGGCTTACAGCTACAGGGGTGTAGCTTCACTTAAAATACACTCACTCACACACAGAGTTGTGCATTGGTTACCAACAAGGACACATTCTAACAAAGGCATTGTTAAGCAATTTTACCCATGTGTGAACATCATAGAGTGTAATTATACAAACTAAGATGCACGTGATGTCATTAGGCAATCTCATGCAACAGGCATACAAATGGTTCATCATTGACTGTAATATTGTCACATGAGGTACGACTATAGATATCTTACAACTAAACTAACCTTATCTGAATACACATTTTAGATGATAGTTCAAGCAAAAGTTAGTTAATATTCAATATCATCATCCCTGGGTCCTGTGGAATTTTTTTTCTACAACAAATACAACTAATATTTCTATGCTAATTATTTAGAAAGTTAAACACAATTTGTGCTTTACAAATTTTACATGAATTTAAAAAAAACAATACTGACCTAGGTTTCATTATTAGAAATAACTGTAGGCAAAATATTACTAACCTAGTGTATGAATTAGTAAGTGATAACTATTTACATCTAAAACAAGCATGAATAGAAACACCAATAAAACAATATTGCAGCTAAGAAGCGAGGAGAAAAAGGTTAGATTAAGAGTTAATATTTAAATTAGGAAAGGCACCAAGAAGTATACAGTCTACTTTGTGTCTATATATTACAAATCAGAGGTTAGGCATCAGTAATATTTTATGTCAGATATAAATTATGCAAAAGGATCATTTGTCCTAATCTTTGTGCTTCACAAATGAGTCCATATGGTTTTGCATATTAATAAGTATGAATGACATCATGGGATTATTTTATAATAAAAGTAAAAGAAACATTTGACTTTGATTAACTGTTGTGATACCTAAAGAACTTCACATTTGTTTTGAAAATATTGTTAACGTTCCATTGTAAGACAATGCTAACTGCTATAACACATACACTTGCAAGTTTATGTGATATAACACAATAAAGTCTATGCCAATTTCAATTGTCCAATAGGGCTCTGTTCCACCTAGTTGTTGTGGGTTGGTTGTAAGCAGAAGAGCCCTAGTTTCTTAGCATGAACTTCCCATATTGTCCCTGCACCAGCAAAAAAGAGGAAAGGAAATACATATTCTATGGGAGAGCTGACACTGTGCAGGCTGGAAAGGTGCACATTACTCTTGCCTCATGTGATTGCAAGAAGATAAACAAGGCCAGCACAAAATGAAGGCATGGTCAGGAGCTGCTTCCCAATAGTCAGTTATGAGAGAACCAGTCAAGCCTCCTGTGAGGCTTACTGACCCCGTCACAATCTGGGCCTCAATTTTATTTTATTTTTTGGACTTATGTTTTCCATTTGACACATTTTAAAATGATTATACAAAAACTTCTAAACAAAAATAGCTTCCTGGTTTATTTCAAGCGATACAGGAAACTAGGAAAAATTGTTTAGTGCATCTGTTGCAATGTTATATAAGATACGGGGAAAAGAGTGTATATTGAAAAAACATAGTTGATATTCAAATATTTGTCCACTCTTTTGAAATGTCAGCATTAGTTTATTGAAATTGAAATTAAAAGGTATGTCTTGATGACCTGAGCCACTATGGATACTGGTTACCTATTTTTATAACATATGATGTTTAGTCCTAGTTTTTGGAAGATGAATTGGAAAAAAGGACCATGTGTAATTTTATTTATTTAAGATTTAAATCATGGGATTTAAAGGTCAAATTGGTTTCCTTGAAATTTTAAGTGTGTTCCAGTTTTCCAGATCTTTATATAGCCTCAGCTGCAGTGAGACAAAGCCTGAGGTAGAGAGGGGTTGCTTTAATTCATTAGTCACACTGCACTTTATTCTGTTAAGCCCATCTGGTTGCTTACATGGAACCTCTCTGGGCTATTTCCATAAAATCTGAAGCTACCCAACATAACCCTGCACAAATAGTCATGAAGTCTATAAACCTAGCAGATACAAAGGACATATTAGGAATAAAAAGAATAGGTCTGGTTGGTGAACTTTTAGAGGATGAAGTGCTTTTAGGATAACCAGAGATAAAAGGGTCTGGAACATGAAATAAAACTTTCAGTCAACAAACAGTTGAAGGCAAGAGACTGCTTGTGAAAATAGGGTTTTCAGCCTTGATCCTTCATAGAATGAAATCTAGAATTCTGTTCAAGAAAAAAAAAAAAAAATGAACTGCAACATATACACACACAACAAAGAAAGGCTGTTTCCATAGCCATTGAATGCTGCTGATTTTTTCCTGCCAACTATCTTATCAAGATGCAATATAATTTAATAAGAAAACATAACCTGTAGGAGTTTTTCTTTTCAAGAAATGTTATTCATATAGAATAAGTTATACCAATTATTTTTATGGAAAAATATAGTTTTAGACTGGAAAGATTTCTATTTTAAAGCAGACTGTGTTAGCAGAATTGTATTTCTCTTGAATTTTATCTTAAGATCTCTCTGTGAAGTAGCTATAAACTCTAACCCTACCTGACAGAGCTCTAGAGGATTTGGTTGTGGATGTTTATATTGTACCTTTCACGGGGTACTTTTTTGGTCCTGACAGAGAACATAATGCCTAAGTATCCAACCCCGTGACTGGATGTTCTTATAATAGCAAACTGTTAGACCAGCAGATGCCCTAGTGTTTTGATCTGCCAAGATGGCTCTTCTCTGGGAGAGCCTTGGCTGGGAGGAGAGCTCCTATCAGGTGTGTTAATCAGATGAAACTCAGAGAGGCAAAGCCACAGAACACATGAAGTAGCAGGAGTGTATTACTCACAGATCCACAAGAGCAGAGATGCTGACAAGGGCCAGTGAGAAGGCCCAGAGGCCAGCGAGCTAGGCCTGCAGGTGGGGAGCCAGAGAGGACTTGTGGGCTGAGGGTTTTATTGGTGTGTACGGTGTTATCTAAGGAGGTTTCCTGCCCGGAGTTCTAATTGTTTTTAGAGAAAACAGAAAGGAGTTCTGTGGGGTCATGCTGTGACTAAAAGATTGTCACTACTGCATTTCTCTGTGCAGTCCTTGTGGGTAGGAGGGTGAGTCAAGGAGGTGGTATCTCCTGGAGAGGTGGTCACCAGGAGCGGGTTATATAACGGGGAATTCTGCATTGACCATACCGAGGAATAGGAAGGAAGCAGAGAGCTGGACTCTGTTGAGAGTGACTAAATCCTTCTTCTGGTATGAGAAAGGTAATCTTAGATTCAAAACGGATACAGAGGCAACATAAAATTTTAAGAGTGTGATATGAATATTTTCCAAGTCAAATGATTTAATAATTGTGAGAAAGCACAATATTAATGACGCAGGCAAGCCCCTTCTTGGGTCATCAGGTGTTGTGGGGGAAGAACATTAAGACTGCAGACACCACTGGGAATTCTCCCCACTGGGCAGCCTTGGGGCTAGCATCACATGGTGTCTACAAAGCAGCTCTGACGGAAGAGCGACAATCTTGAGTTTTCTACAAAGGCTTTGCAGGCTGCTCTGTGTGACCTGAAGTAATGGCAGGCTTGAAAAATATCTTTGGAGGCTTAAGACATAAATGTAAAATAAGCACATTTTATTAGCCACATATTCCATCAATTTTTAATTCTTGAATCAAAATACCCAACTGAGAATGTCTTTTTGACTATTCATAACACTTGAAGATTCTTTTACATATTTAATGTTCTTTTCTTATATCTATTGCTGGCAGTGGTTATTATTTTAAAAGAAAGATTATTCACATTCTTAAGATGGTAACATTATCTTAATCTGTCATTGTATTTTAACGATCCTTAATTTTACAGGACACTCTGAATGTAGGTGAAATAATGTGTTTCTAAGACAGTTAAGGATGTTGCAATATAATATTGGAAAGGGGATATGCAAACACACACACACACACACACACACACACACACAGCCCACCCCATTTTCCACCTTCTACCTATGGAAAAAGTAAAATTTTATTTTAACCCCTTTTTACGGCACGTATTTGAGGATCCTATAGAATTTTGAGAAATTTTCTACCTCTTCTAAACGTACACTATTCAGTACCTGTTATGTATTTGTATAATTACATCAAAGTATTGTGGGTGTTTTTTTTTTTTTTTTGCATTTTATGGTGCTACATGTTTATATTTAATTCAGTTAGTGAGCATTGTCCCCTGAAACTTAATCTAAACAGGATTCTGCAGATTTGTGAAATAAAAAGAGAAACAGCGTGCCACTGTCCTTATTTCAGCTACGATCACACAAAATTACATCCATACTTATTTTGAATTAAAATGAATGAATTGTACTGGTGATCTCATGAACTGTTTCACTCTACTGTGGTGATGCAGAATGAAAAAGAGAAATCATGGTCCAAAATTAACAAAATAAAATGACAGGTGTTTTGTGTCCTATACGTATTCTTACATCATCACACTGAGGCTTACACCCCAACTCATCAGAAGATGGCCTTTCAGATTCTCATGGGAACCCCGTGTCATCTGAGGACCAGGTCAGCCTTGCTCAGCAGATTTCAGACGTGGTGAAGCAGCCGGCGTTCATCGCAGGAATCGGGGCAGCCTGCTGGATCATCCTCACGGTTTTCAGCATCTGGCTCTACCGACACCGCAAGAAGAGGAACGGACTCACTAGTACTTATGCCGGTATCAGGAAAGGTATTAGCTTTCTCAGGTTATTCACATTTTAATATGTTTATGAAACTCTCAATTTTAACCTTGGACTCCACACGATTCATGGTGACACATATCCCACCTGTTGAATTATTTCAATATATAGCGATTCTCTAAAGTGCTTTTATCATGATATCTGCATATGAACTTCTCTCATTTGACAATACAACAGAGTTTATCAGTTTCTTAGGACCCAGATCCATTAAAATACATTTCACCAAGGCACATCTGGATTTGGTTGTGACATTGTGGCCTTCTTCTCTTAGGCAATTATTTTATTACTTTAATTCTTGGGGGGAAATTTGTAGTCTCCTATCACAGGAATTATAAATGAGGACTTGAAACTCACATAGTTTTAAGAGGGTTGTTGTCCATTGTGAAGCAAGAAAAAGAAAGAATCCTAACACATGATTATTTCTAAAAGCAGTCCTTTCTTAATGAATGGGAGCACATTATGAAGATTGGGGAAGGAAGAGCTTTAGTACTTTTCCATTCTTAGATTAAAGGTCCTGCAGTCAAATGTCTTGTACACTGTCCATTAATGATGATGATTTTGTTACACATGTCTTTATATTAGAGAAAAGATTGTCTGCTATTATTTACACCTTTAAGGATGGACTGAATATGCCAGCATATTTCATAAATACCTTTGCTACATATCTTCAAGTCCTGTACATTTTTAATTTGCAGTTTTTATTCTCTGAGGAGAATTTTAATGTTCAGGTAGATAATCCTGCTCTTCCCTCCCACCCCCAAATATATCCACCAACTCTAGTCTTCATACCTGGGCTGGAGATAGAGTCACCTCCCAATTTTCAGATTGCAGTTTCTGTTTATGTCTTTAGTTCAATAAAAGTATTCATAATAATGCATTTTGCTCTCAAAATTGCCATGGTTTGGATTGCAAATTACACATTCACCTTAGTTATAGAGCCAACATATAAAAGTTTACTTTGCTACAAAGCATATTTAAAGACAATTACCAATAAATTAAGACATCTCTTCCCTGACCCTCACCATCTTTTCTTTTCCTAAATTGTCTACATATCTCATAAGTGAACATTTTCTGTATCTCTTGGACAGAACATTTCTGAAATTACACGGTTAAGTCGGAATTTTCAAGAGTAGGTAGAACTTGAATGTCCTTACACATTTATAAACATTCTGTGTCAACAGTGTGAAATATTTGTGCTGTTCCTAGAGGTCTTAGGAAAAAAGAGTCAACACAGATTCATGATTAATACTGTAAAATAAATCCATGTGCCTCCTGCCTGCAGCTCAGCAGCAGTCTCTTCATATGCATAGATTTGCCTTAGCATTATCATCCTGAAATATGTTTTTTTCAGATATGTGTCCTACCTAGAGATGAAGCAAAATGTCAGTATCCCTGCCTGTGAAATGGAAAACGAGGGCTTAGAGGTTACTGTAAAGAGAGTGGTGCTCATTATGTATAGAAAGTAGAACAATGTCAGGCACATGTGTTTCCAAATAAAACCTTTGATTGCAAATCCATGCAGAGAAGGGGTTTGTGGATGTCTGTGTTTGGGGGAGTGGGGAAAGGGCAGGATGCTGGGGGGAGACTATGTTTACAAATCTGAATGAGAAAAAGCAACTAACATTTAGTGTGAATTTTCTGTTCATCAGACTTCCCCCATTAACTCCATTTAATCATCAGCCAGTCAGTGAAATCCAGTGTTCCTTATCATGATCAAGTGTCACAGCCATGTGATTATAACAGTTTAATGCTCTGTATTGTCTTGAAGTCTAAGAATGTGACATGAAACTCTCCTTTCTGAAATGCTCCCTGTTCTTTACTAATGTCCTTTGAGCATGCTGACAAATGCCTATGTGCTCTTTCGGCGGGACCTATAAACTAATATCCTTGTCTTTTCAACTAGCTTCTGTTAAGCAGAAATCATAGAACATAATTACAAATGTAATTTGGTGAACACTGATTCTGCTTTCCTCATTTCATCCCATTGGCGCTTTTTCTTAATTCTATTTCTATGCATTTTTTTTTAAAAGTGCATTTTGAGATCTTATGCCAAACACAATGCCAGTAGTTTCAGGAAAATAGGAAGTGAAATAGTTTTAAAAAAAAAATGGGAAAGAACCTTTTGACCTATAAATTATCAAGCCAGAGTATGGGTACTCATGAGCATTTTTAGCATTTCCCCCTACTTATAGCTGCAGGTGTGACATCCGCTGGGACATTGGGTGCTCCGTCCACATACATCCACATATTACATCAGCATCACTCAGTACACAGAGTTCATTATATTATTAGAAGCTCTTTGGTGTGCTAGCAGTGAAAATTTCATTTAGTGCTGACCTTTTTTTCATCTCTTCCTCAATTGCTCAAACTGGGGTTAGCAGTTAGTTATGAGGAGTAATGACAAGGACCTTTCATATTTCCTGTGTCCTTGTGATTGCAAATTAATGTTCAGGCACTCCATTCTTGCTTGAATCACTTTAGTTTCAAATGTACCTTTTTTTTTTTTTTTAATGATGACTTGTTACTATGGCTCTGGATTTTTGAATGTAGCTAAATTACATTGACTCTCTGAAAAGATCTAACTGAAAGAAAACACAATGGAGTTCTTAAGACAGGGGCTGCTGTGCTGCAGACGAAGGCCAGTGTATCAATTGGGTGCACAGCATTAAGGTTTTGCTGTTGTTCTTTCTAGTCTGCTCAGAGGTGAAGTGGTTTGGTAAGAAGGAACAGTTGTAGACGACGCTACATGTTCCACTTTGCAAACCCTGAGCTCTAATCCTAAAGTAAATTTCTTATCATTGTTCAAATGTACAGTGGAAAATACATTTTGGCAGCTTTTGGATTCATGTAGGGTAATCAATATTCCAATTTGTTTGTCATAAAGATTTTTTTTAAGAAAGCAAGTTTTCACCTTAAAGGGTGTGGTGGTGTCGTGATGTAGATTTCTTTGCTTTTTTTTTTTTTTTAATCCAGGGCAGCATTTACTTTAAATTAAGGGGAAATGATTGGAAAATATGTCAGTCTCCTCCCTTTATGAAATGACATGCAAATTGCTCTGGTGTGATCCCACACCAGGAATAGAAGATAGAAAAAGAGGGGGAGGCCAGGCTGCTACTTTTGAGGTCTGTAGTTCAATTTCAGGCATTATTGATTAGATTAAGATTTATAACTGCAGAGAGAGTGAAGGTTCTCAGAGGGGTGTTATTGTTCTATTGTTTAGCTTCTAGCGTGGCATTAGAAAAATGTTCAACCTACTCCGACCACGCTTCTAAATGTAAACTATGACCGAGAAATTAAAGTTTAAAACTCCACACATTTTCTGTCCATTCAGAAAGGTTTGCGATGATAAAAATCTCGTGTTGTACTGTTTACATAAGACGTCAGGCATTTCTTACAGAAACGCTTTGATTTTTATGATTCTCTTTGTTTTTCCTTCCTTCCTTCCTCCCTCCCTTCTTCCATTCCTTTCTCCTTCCTTCCTTTTTCTTCTCCTCTCTTTCCTCCAATAATAAATACTTAAGTGCACCTATTAGTCCATTTAATAAGCATTTACTTTCAGATTCCTAGATAAGGTTCCAGCATACACCTGATAATACTTGTTTAAGAATCCATCATTCAGTGTTTGGAAATGATTAATAGTGGAGGATTCCTGTTTGTACTGGAGCCATGAGCTAAATCTTTGTTGCTAAATGCAGGGTCATTCACAGGCTAACGCACAGTTCCCTTCCCCAGGTACTAGAATGTCAGACACTTCAATATGGTACCTGTAGAGACAAGCTTCTTTTTCTAACCTCATATTGGGTTTTATTCATTTATCAGAGTGTCAGACCTACTGGCTTGGTTATTTACATTTGTTTTATGTTCAGCTGTCTGCTTGATTCATACTAATGTGATATGTTCCCTTTCTCTTCAGCTTAATAACTGGTTTATATTTTGTTTTGATTTTCAGTCCCGTCCTTTACCTTCACGCCAACAGGTATATATTTGCACTTACCCTCCTCCTATCCTTTGTTAGTTTGGCATGTGTTGTACTATTTTGTTTCTGGTTTTATTTCATTTTCAGCAGTAACTGGGGGGAAAGGACTTAAACGGAATACAATACGTCATTTACTCACACCAGGCATGCATTTGAAGTAGAAATGGTTGGTGTTGCTTTTCATTCATCTGATGCATTCATTTATTCTCCACGTTGCATCTTAGCTCTGTTTGCATGTGTTCCCATTAAAAAGACACACTGTTTCCAGCCTCAGCATGATTTAACATGCTAATCATCTTATTGATTATTGCATATTTGGCAATGCATTTTTTACCCCCTTAACTTAAACTTTCAGGTTTTCCAACAAAAATCTCTCTGCCTTGTAATTCTCTGTCCATAGAATCAATATTCTGAAAGGTAACCAAAATACCCAGCACATGTGAAAGATAAAAACTTTTCATTTTCCCAAAGTCTGAGTCCTCATATTCTGTTCTATTCAGTTTCTTTCAAAGTGGATCCTCTTCTTTCACATCACCTCTAGTAAAAGATGTACCTGTAGTTATGCCGCCTCAGTTTTAATCCAGTTATTGGAATCACTGGGAGCAGTTATCTCTCCCAAGCAGACTCCCAGTTTGGAGTTTTTCTAAGTAGCAGAAACTTGGCAGCTTTTAAAAATACATTTCTTCTTAGAAAATGTGTCTGTATTTACAGAAAAGCTAATCTTCTTAACCCTTTGCCTAACTATGTGCAAATCTTTTTTGTGGTACAGCTATATTTTTATATCCCAAATTTATTAAGCTCAGAAAGATTTGAAAAGCATTAAACTATATTTTATGAACATATAATTATGAAAATATAATGGGCATGAGTTTCAAAAAGATGCAAAAAAATAGGTTAAAAAATTGGTCACATTAATAGTCACAACTTTACATCTTTGTGTGGGGGAGGGTTTAACATTTATTTTTTGTCTCACTGGGAAAATCTTCTGGGAAAATCTAGTAGGTTTTTGTAATATTTACCTACACAGGCAAGACTTAAGATTACACCTATAAAATTATGAAATAATATGATCTAATAAATTCAAAATAGAAATCTATGGTAATGCTAATGTACAAATATGTAATACTTACATTTAACAAGAGTCAGCTGCAGTTTTACTTTTGCTTTTCTCAATTTTGTTAGCACTAAGATAAGAATGATGTATATTTAATTCAATAAAAATTTTGAATTATTAGCTGAATTAAAAAACTGCTGTGTCCTGTAAGAATTTTTACAGTGTTTCTGGGTAGGAAGGGAGAAAAAAAAAAATTCCATTGTATGAAGAATTCTCATGAATGTAATAGCTTTTGATATATAAACATGTCTATTAATTGTTCCTTTTTTTTTTCTTTAACATTCTAGTAACTTATCAGAGAGGAGGTGAAGCTGTGAGCAGTGGAGGGAGGTAATTATCTTGCTTGTTTTGTAGATCCTAAGGGGAATTTCAAATATTTCTTCTTGTCTTCTTCATCAATGCAAGTTTCATTGATCAAAAGGTTTAACTGAAATGTAAAATGTGTTCCAATCTTTCGGAAAGACGCCATTCAGCTATGCTATTGAATCAAGTTATTTACACAGAAATACAGTTCCTCATGGGAGCTGTTGCACTTTAGACACTGGCCACCAGAGGGAGCACGTTAACCAAGAAAAGCAGACTGCTGATTTAGCAGATGATTAAAAGGAGTTAAAGTGATTAAGCTGTGGCATTTATGAAGATTAAGAAATATAGCTAGTTAACAGATACTATCAAAGAAAAAGTGCTCATTTGAAAACCTGCTGAACACAGCAGTTGCTCAGAAGTTGTAGGTTATGTTTGTTTGTTCTTGTTATGAATTCAGCTTAGATGATATCTCCATTTGCAGAGAAATACATACAAATAAAAAAAGAAATCTAGGTAGTTTGTTAACAAAGAACTTTTTCCCCCTTTAATTAAAAAATCCTCAATCCTGTACTTATAATTTTTGAGGTAATTAATATTCAGTGAACTTTAATATATTCACAGAGAAATCACAAATTAATGTGACAGGCGGCTTAAAGGAACTGAAACAGGATGTAAATTGCATGAGGCAAGTTCCAGTATTTTCCACAATAAGGTGATATCTCTTTTTCTCAAAAACTGTAGCATCTAGGTATTAGGGGAAAAACAATCTAACCAAAAGCAATTTATAATTCAAAATAAATTACTTTATTAGAGTGCCCTTCATATGGTTGGATAGTATGGTTAGCTACTGGGTAGTCAAAAATGAGTAAGATATTATTCCTGAATCCAAGGAATATAACTTCTGATAAGAAAATTAATGAACTTAGTTTATAACAAAGAGCGATTTAAAAAAAAAATATTGACCACCTTTAGCTAGTGCCGTACAAATGTGGCAATAAGCATTAATCTTTCCTTTCCTGGATACTGCTAACTTCCTGTTTTCACAACTGTGAAACAAAGCCAGCCACCAAAAGACCCAAATACTAGGGTGGTTTTCATGAGGAGTTAATCCACTTGATTCAGGGATTAAACCAGAGCACATTTTTGTATCCAGGGGAATTCCATGTAAGTCACAGCCCAGACATTCATGAAAGAGCCTCTGCCATAAGAACATTTTCCTATGGGTAAATCTGGAATGCCTGATTATTTAACCACCTCTCAGTATGTCTATTCATGACTGTTGACTTCAGTTTTATTGGCACTAGCTTCTGTGCATGGGCATGTGTGCACGTGCTTATACGCACGTGCACACACATAAACTATTAACCTAGTTCCTTCCCTAAAAAATTTACAAAGCAGGCAGACCAAATTGTTCACATGGGAGACAGTGACAAGAATGCATAGGTGGCAAGTGGTAGTTGCTAGGACAGGAATGAAGAATTGTAAAGTTCCTGAACTCTATTTGGAAAGCTCACTAATAATGAAGACTTAGTGTTTTTTCAACTGAAAATAAGAATCCTGGCAGTGAAATTGATTTATTTCAAATGCGAAATAGAAATGATCATTTTTCTGAATGAAATGATAGAAGATGCTGGAATGGTACAGAGGCAATAGTTAAATGAAAATTTTTGAGTTGGTGCTCAAGATGACAATTACATACACAATTTTAAATGTATTTATTCATTAACTATAATGAACACCTACTACAAGGCAGGCACTGTGTTAGCTGCTTGGAATGCGTCAGTGAGCAAAGTGGATAAAATTCCTGACCTTGTGGATATTTCATTATGGAGGGAGAGATAGAAGATGGATAACAAACATTTTTTAAAAGGTCAACTATACAGTATCAACAGTAGTTGATAAGTACCATGGAAAAATATCAATTAGAATGAGAAAGTGTACATGGGTACATTAAGAAGAGGCCTCTTTTCTAGCTGTGATGAATCTACATGTGGGTGGGGGTGGGGAGCTTTCTGTTGCTATGATCAAGTTCCTCTGCTCAATTCATGGCAGCTGGGAAGCAGAGGAGTGAGGGTTGAGGAAAGGACCAAAGACAAAGTCAACTCTTGATCATGCCCTAATGACTTACTTCCTCTGACTAGGTCCCACTTCCCAGTAGTCTGCCAAGTTATCAATGGATTAATCCACTGACCAAATGAACTCAGCCACTGATGAGGTCAGAGCCCTTATGATCCAATCTTTGCCTAAAAGCCCAACCTCTTTACCTCGCTTCATGGGGACCAGTCTTCAACACATGAGCTTTTGTAGGATGTTGCCATCCAAACTGTAACATGTGTTTTGTGATCACTGGAGAAGAGACTGAATAGTGAATAGCTGCTCGGGCTTTGCTCACATCCAGCTCTTATGTCTTGGTTTCCCTCATGCATTGCAGACTTCCTGAGTCCTCAATGAACTTGCTACCTCTCTTGGCTAATGCCACCTAAGCTAAGATCTATTGGTCATCCTCTTTTACCTCCTGTAACCTTTACTGTGTTCTACGGATCCTATTTTTTTATTCCTTCATTATCACTGATACTCTTTCTTTTTAAGAACCTATTCTCCCTTGCCCAAACTAGGAGCTCCCAGCTATCCTAAGTTCATCCAGTTTCATTAGCACTGTTTTCTACTAATCCTCTGTCCAATGGAGCCATAATGATCTTTCGAAATCCCTACTAATCATGTATGTCCCTAAGCTGCTGAAAAATCTCACCTTCAGTAGGACTTGCCATGTTTACATTATCAAGTCCAACTGTGGCATAGCATGTGAAGTCCACAAAGTCTAGGACTTTTCAGTTGCATTTTTTCACTTCCATGTGCTGTACTCTACAATCCCTTGTGCCAATCTATCTTCCATTCACCAGTATTTCATCTCCTGTATCCTTGCTACATTGCACATTGCTTATACATAGCCTAATAATGTCTTCCCACCCATCACCCCTAGTTAGTGTATCAGATTTCACCTGCCATACCCTCCACAAAATCTGTACTGTGCAACTATCACAATTAAGCACCCAACAGGAAGCAGTGCATTAGCTTTTCTTTGTAATTCCATCACTTTGTACCAAGAATAACCAAATCATAGCTTTTGTGCTGAGCATAGCCTGCTACCTGTTTTTGTAAATAAAGTTTTGTAAGAATATAGACAGGCTCATTTGTGTATGTACTGTCTATTCCTGCAAAAAGAAATCAAGTGGTTATAGCAGAAATTAAATGGCCTACAAAGATTTCAGTGGTTTCCGTTTGGTCCTTTACAGAAGAGTTTGCCTCCCTTGGTAGATACAATTGCTTCTGACAAGAGAATATGAGATCCTGGATTACAGAGAATATGTGGCTTATTAATAAACATTTATTTTTTTTAATAATATAATAAATGTAGTTCATTGAAGGATACCAATAAATTCAATAATTACATGAACTTTGAATCATTTACAAGTACCTGAGAAAAGAATGAATGAGTTTTTTAATAAGTGAATGTCAGAAGACCTGAATTCATTTCTTGATGACTTTAAGGAAATTATGTGGTGCTGGATTGTTTCCTCTAATAAATGAGGACGTTTTCTGGAATTCTCTTCTAGTTCTCCAAACTGTAATTTGGTTATTCTCAGAAAAGAGAGAGCCAGAATAACAGTAAGCCAGGAGAACTCTGCTCAACTTGAAAATGGCAAAGAACTTTTGTGGTAATACAGGAGAGGAACACAGATTTGCTAAGGAGCTGCCCTTATGAATTTTTTTTCCTTCCCTGGAAAATTCCAGTTGCCTCTTCCAAAAACCCTACTTAAAATTCAAACCACAGCTTCAACCAGGAAAAATTAGAGAAATCCCTAAACAAGGAGTGAACTAGTGAAGATAACCTGGTAGTGAAGCCAGTACCATGTTTCCTGTCCTTTCTAGAAGAGGGAGGAAAGAAATGGAGCTCCAGTCTTGCTGCTCTTTGAACATTGGCAGCCCATTGGGGAAACCTGGCAGTGGGGAGGACATGACTCACAGCCTGACAACACTTCCTGTCAGGCCCCTCCGCCATTTTCCCAAGCTCTTGTACTCCATAGTCCTGTATTTTGTGGTTTAAAGTTCAAACAGGTTCTCTTGGAGTGAGTGATTGAAATGTGTCAAGTAGCAGGAGAGGAGGAATTGAAGGTAATTGCCTCACAATTATTAGTACACATTTGCCCTCTTTCCCCTCATGGCCTAGGTCTGTCCCCTTAATAGGTAACACTCCATAATGATGTTTAAGACCCATGTTAACCACTGTAGCCCACACATGTTTTGCTTCTGCTTTATATTTGTTGTAGTTTGATACACACTAAGTTTTAATGAATAAAGGTAGCCTGTGAAGCTGTTAGTTTAAAAAGACCCCTCACACCCTTGTCAGAATAGCTGCAAGTGGCCTCGTCTTCCTCCAAGGCCTCTGACACACACACACACACACACACACACACACACACACACACACACACGGCACTTTAAGATTCATCATGGGACAGTGACCATGGCTCACCTTTCTCCATAAATAATTAGCATTCCAAACTCAAGTCTAAACAGAAAGCAGGATGTGAGTTGTTAATCCTACTTCCTATTGGAAATCACCCATATATGAAAAATTCTCTAAGCCTGTGATGATATCAAAGTATTCACTGTAAAAAGATTACCACCCTCCTACTCACACACCCACATAGGAAATCATAATAGTTTTAAAATATTGTCTGTTTCTATTGAAACATGTAAGTTAGGCTGTGGAAAATTTCTACTTGGCCCCTACTTCAGACTTATCATCTCTGCAGTGTTGAAAATGGGAGTTTTATTTTTAATAACTTCTACAGTTTATTTTTAATAACTTATTATTTTAATAACTTATTAATTACGTTATTTTTAATAATGTCTATCATTTATGGTACAACTTTAAGGAGGAATGAAGTAGGAAACCTAAAGATTACTCCATGCAGAAGTTTTATAACAAACATCTATTTCATAGACACTAGGTATCTGTGGAAATGGCTTGCATTTAAATGTTTGAAGTTTCAACAGTTTGGCAACAATTCCCTTCAATTGTTTATCTGGCATTGGGAATTGAATCCAGGGGTACTTTACCTCTGAACTACATCCCCAGATCTTTTTAATTTTTTAATTTTGCCTAGGCTGGCCTCAGAATTGCTATCCTCCTGCCTCAGTCTTCTGAGTGGCTGGGATTACAAGTGTATGCCACCACACCAGGCTTCAAAACATATTTTTATTACCAATTTTAATAGTTCAGTTTTAGCAGCTTTGTCCTGAATTTTGGGCCTTTGGATATTTTCTTCATTCTTCATTAAGAGCGTTTGAGAGCTTCAGGGAATTCCCTGAAGCTCCAGTGTATGTGTTTATGGCATCCTAGAACACAGTGTGAACTCCAGGGCCACAGCTTGTGTTGGAATCCCTACTCAGCCCCTCACTCTCTCCATATAGTATGCACAGGTCCTTGATTTCTCTCCGGTGTCCCATTTCTTCATCTGTAAAACTTGGACATAAGCATTCCCCACCTGTAAAATGGTCGTGATGATTAATAAATTAATACATGTACAGAATTAAAAACTGCTTCTCACATTGTAAACAAAGAGGAAACGTACATCCTTAATTGTATAAATATATACATATATAGACACAATTATAGTGATTGTAAATCCATATTCTTTATTCGAAGTGAATTACAAATAATCATCATTTGCAAAAATATGTTTCTCTGTGGCAAAATAGGGACCATTTAGAAGGCAATGTCAGGTCCTTGCTTCCCAAGTAAATGAGAAGCCTGGTTATTGCATTTTAACAAAGAAAATGAAACCACAAAGAAAATCTTTGCATAGTCTGTAGCGCCAGACTGTTTATTGAGGATTGGACAGCACATCATACATCATCGCCTCTTTTGCTGAGTTATCACATGGAGTGAATGTTGAAAACGGACATGAAGAATGCTGCTCTTGGACTCCAGTTTGAGTCTCTGGCACTGGTGGTCCAGGGCTCCCATTAATAACTCCCGATGCACTTGGCCTCTCCAGCGCTTGGTGAAAGAGGATTAACATCTGTTGTGCCAAAAAAAACATGAGTGCTAATATTTCTTTTAGTCGACATCTTTGTTTTACCGGATTTCATTCAGTAGCTTTTCTTTGTTTATTTAGGAACTTATGGCATTTTACATTGTCGCCATCAGAAAATGTTGACAGGCTCACAGAACTGTTCACTGAAACATCAGTGTAGCTCTGTGCAAAATGTCACGCCAGCCCACACCCACTATTTCTTAAACATGATTTGGAAGAAAAATAGGTAAATCTGCCTAATGTGAAGGGTTCATGGTCTCAGTAAAGGAAATTGTTCCATTTTTTAATGAAGTTGTGAGACGAGTTGCAATTTTTTAATGGGTCAGAAATGAAGAAATGCAAATGGATTTAGCTAGAATATTTTTTAGGTACTGAAAGACTCAAAAATATATGTATCTGTGTTTTCAGATTCCATGTTTGATTTTCAATCACTATGACTGAAGGCAGAATAGAACATTATAAACAGTAAAAGATTTTAAGTCTGAAGTATAGCAGTACCACTTCACAGATGGATGGCTCTGTGCACTGAGATATATCCAGAACATTATATGATAGTTACCTTTCTGTAAATAAAAGGAATAACAATAGTCAGTCGAATGCACCAAATTGTTGTGAGAACAATGAAATCAAATATTTGCTGGAATTCTGAATAGGAAATATCATTTTCTGTCCATGTAACATTTAGTCTTACCTATATATTTCTTTAGGCCAGGACTTCTCAACATCAGTGAACCTGCCACACAGCCCTGGCTCGCAGACACGTGGCCTAATACTGGCAACAGCCACAATGACTGCTCCATCAACTGCTGCACTGCAGGCAATGGGAACAGCGACAGCAACCTGACCACCTACAGCCGCCCAGGTTAGGGACTCGGAGAGAGCGGGACGTGCACTGGCCTTAGGAGAGTCAGCCAGAGGAGCTGAGTTTCCTTCCCCTCTGCCCACCTGGGGAAGGAAACTTTGATCCACGTTTTCATGAAATGTTGAACACTGTGTAGCAAACTAGCCTGATTGAAGCATTTTCTCCATTTCTGAACTTTCATATTTCACCCTCCCCCTAGAACATTTCCCCAGAGAATGAAGAATACAAGCTCTGGCATAGATAGCAAGTAAGGAAAACAAAGTCATGCACAATCATTTATTTTTATAAGAATGTGTATAATGATACACTTAATGGCAATAATTAAATTATTTATTATATTTAATTATATGCATGATTTTAGGAATAAATCACAGAGATCAAAAGGCCAATAAATCCATAGTTTGAGTGGACCTAATTTTTGACAGTATTAGATACAATATTTGTGAAAGAGTAATAACAAACAATTTTAAATGAAAATTAACTTAAATTTTAAATCAGATGTTATAGTTTAGGTGTAAATCCTGAGGACACAGAAACACACACACACACACACACATTGCAGCTGCATATGCATACATTTATAGTTTGTATCTACTGCATATTTTGGTTCTAAAACATTGGTGAGTAAATTACTTTGCTAAAACTTCATGTTAAAACATCACAATAAAACATGTGGATACAGAGTATACAAGATCTAAAGAAGGAGGAAAATTACAGATAATTTCTTATGAAACAAAAGTCCCATTATTAATAATGTAGGAAACATTTAAATAATTGTAAAGAATCAAAAGAGATGACTATGAAAGTAAAATAATACATGGAATTAAGGAAAAGGGAATGAGATGATGACATGTAAGTAAAGATGTAATAAATTATAAAGAACAAATCATAGAGCCATCGAAATGTCTACCCTGAAAACAATCCTCTGTCTCCATTATTAGACATGGATGTGACCATCCATGCAACCAGTGTGTGTCCTCCAGAGAAGCATGTTCTGCTGTCTAGACATATAATCATGTAACCATATATGGAAAACTGTGCTGAGGGACAGAGAAGAAGGTGACATCCAATGGAATTGATATGTAGAACTGCCTTATCCAACATGGTAGTTACTGGCCACAGATGGCTACTTAAATTCAGATTAATTAAATAAAATACAATTTGAAATTCAGTTCCTCATTGTCACTACCCACATTTCAAGTTCTCCATAGCCACATGTGGCCGGTGGCTGCTGTATTGGACGCTGGAGGTTAGGACAAATCCAACACCTTTAGAAGACCTATTGGATAACACTCATATAGAAAGGCTGGCAAAGCAAAATGAGCATATTGCCTTTGTAGTATTTCTTAACCGTTATTAAACAAAACAATTCCTAGAAATTAGATATGAGAATTCCTGAAATCCAGATGTACCAAATATCCCTGCTCCTGGCTCATGTATGGTTGAATTAAGTAGCTGAAATTAGTAACATAGAGAAGTCACAAATTTTTCTTCAGATTATATTCATATTTACATCATTAGTAGCAAGCATGTTCATTTTCATTTATTAAGATATTCAGTTGAAACCAATTCTCTTTTTTTTTTATTTTGAAAACAATCCTTGAAGAGACCTGTTGGTGATAGTGCCACTTTTACAGAACCTGAATAAAATCATGCTGATTTTCTGTGGTACCTTTTTTTAACTTAAAATGTTTATCTTTATGACTTTAGTTATTCCTGCTGTTTTAATATTTTCCATTGCAGACCTTAAATCAATCAATCAACCTATCTATGTATGTATATAATCAGTATTTAATTTCTGAATATTTTAATAAAGGGAGGATCAGAGTGGAAATGAGATATTAGACATACTAGAAATTATTTCAGGCTTTATTTGATTAAATGACTGGTTAGTGTGATTCATTTTGTTGTCATTATTGTCATTTTACACTTGTGGTGTCATTATGAAACCATGAAAAAGTGTTTATGTAGCATCTTTCTCCAATAATGAGTATCCTATATGACCAATATAGGAACTAATAAAATTCTCCTGAGTACTATTGACTGTCACCTTACCCCTGCTCATCTTATCTTTTGAGGAGAAGTACCTTATAAAACATTGGAATCTCAGGTACTTTGACCTGTGGATACATTTTCCCCCTTTGGATTCTTATGTGCTTTGTTCTGTAGCTTCAAATAGTTCATTAACCCAAGACTAGAAAATTTAAAGTTGCCATATAAAGATTCATGTATGTATTATTCTAGTGGAGTTCTTGTTAAGAGGGTTGTTAAAGGAAATTCCTATTTTAAATTAGATGAATTATTTAGCACACAGCACTGGCAGAAATTTTAAAATTATGTCATCTCTACATGAATTCTGTGGATGCTCTTATTCCCTCAAGTTTGGTTTCCTTTAGAAAGTCCATATGAGTATGGGGCCCTTTCTGTTGATCTAATTTAAACCCATTTACATCCCAATTTTACTGTGACTCACAAAGCTTCTTAGAAGGAAATTTAAAACGAATAACTATGCAGAATGACTTTTTCCTTTTCCTCTCCATTGCACGTAGCTGATTGTATAGCAAATTATAACAACCAACTGGATAACAAACAAACAAATCTGATGCTCCCTGAGTCAACTGTTTATGGTGATGTGGATCTTAGTAACAAAATCAATGAGATGAAAACCTTCAATAGCCCAAATCTGAAGGACGGGCGTTTTGTCAATCCATCAGGGCAGCCCACTCCTTATGCCACTACCCAGCTCATCCAGTCCAACCTCAGCAATAACATGAACAATGGCAGCGGGGACTCCAGCGAGAAGCACTGGAAACCACCTGGTCAGCAGAAACAAGAAGTGGCACCAATTCAGTATAACATCATGGAGCAAAACAAACTGAACAAAGGTAAACAGCTTTGCCCTTATTCCTACTCTTCAGTATCGACACTCTTTGCTCCTCGGCACTAGATGTCAACACCTGTCTGTGACTAGCAGGTCACATCTTTCCTTTGGTTACTGTGATTTTCTTCTTTCTTTGGTTTCAAAATTTCCAATGTCAAAGAGTTAATTAGCACAACAATAAGCTTGGAAAATTGATTTTATAATAATATATAAGTATTTTCAATGGTGTTGAGATAAAGTGGGTGCAGAATTGCTGAGGACATACAATCTTTTATTCATAAGGCAGATGTACAACTGTCACAATACCTCACATTTTCAATAAATAGACTATTCCACTCTTTCCACTTGAGGATGGAAGATAATTGCTTCTACATGGTCATAGGAACGAATGGCCTTTTTATATCAAACTGAAGAAAAATAATTAAATTAAACTTGAACTGGAGAAGTGGTTCAATTTGTTGTATTTCTCAGACCTTCTGTGGTTCCTGAGATTGCTATGATGTATATAATTTTAGAACCTAAATTTCTTTGGTTGACCTTATTGAAGTCTGCCAGTATAGAACCTAAAATAAATGGAGTTTAATATTAACTTGAAGCAGTAGAATAGTATTTTATGGCCTGAGGGGAATGTCTTTGTATTGTAAGGCATGTGGGTTGAAAGAGATAGGCACTTGATTTCTTAGTAGTTCTTTAGGCTAGGGCTTTAATAAAATGATTTGCAAAGTTATACCTCTAGGTGTAACTAGATTGCTCTAATTTGAATAGATGGGGCAATGTTGTGCAAGTATCCTGGTAAAGAATGCATTTTATACTAGATAATTAGAGGTATGGATTTATTTTCTTAGGCCTGAGTGCATTTTCTTCAAAAATAAAACTTTGTACAGCTGGAGAGTATAACACGATAATTTAAACATTTCATTAGATTAAGTTCATGTCATGTTGTAATTTGATAATAAAGTCATCTAGCCTTTTCCCAAGTTTAAGATGGTACTTAACTGGTATAATGATCCAATTTAATAAATATTTATTAAGACTCCTGCATATATTGATGATAAAGACTGACAAAGATGAGGGCAGATTCTGCAGCTGTGGAGTTTACTGTGGGGATTCAAACCATTGCATTATTTTTCCATAGTGTTTGGTTTTACTCTGGACCTCAGAAAGCTCTGACAGTCCTCTGTACAAACATTTCAGAACTCTGATTTATTGTTTGTACTGCTTGTAAGCAGATTTGGTATGTCAGAGTGTAATAAAGACCCTGGAATGCAACTAGGCTGACAGATTATTACTGACTACATTCCAGTGGCAAGCTTATCATCTGGATTTTCACCTTTGCCTAAATAAGGAGAAGCATTTCTAGGGCATATTAGATATTTTATTTTCTTATCAGGGATATATTTTTATTAGATACAATCTTGTTGACAAGTTTTATTTTTATTTTAATTTTATTATGTTATGTTTTATGATTTGCAGACATGGCATTTTATGATTTCTTTTTGTTAGAATTATTTTGTTACCATATCCACATGTATATACGTGTTTGGGGGGGGTACTGTTGACTGAACCCCAAGTCTCATGCATGCTAAGTGTGTGCTTTACCACTTAGCTACATCCCCAGTCTCTATTCCTTTATCTTTAAGTGGATATGTAGATATCCATTTGGAGTACAAGCCTTTTTTTATCCTGACAATTTGAATATAAAAATAAAGGAAAAAACCAGGCAATTAGTTTAGATAGAGATGTGAAATCACAAAGAAAAAATAAATTTATTTCTTTTTCATCTGAAACATCTAGATTATCGAGCAAATGACACAGTTCCTCCAACGATTCCATACAATCAATCATATGACCAGAATACGGGAGGATCCTACAACAGTTCGGATCGGGGCAGCAGTACATCTGGTAAGGGGATCCCAGGAAACATCAACCTCTCTTTTTACAAGATGGTACATTCCAAGATTATGAATTGATGGACTGATGTATTGAATCACTTTATATCATTTTCATCTAATCTCTTTTTATCATCTGAATCCCAGACATGAGTCTTGTCTCTTCAATTTAAGGGACTATCCTCTCAGTAGGCCATTTTATTTTCCATTTGGTACCAAACACTAAGCTCCCTTTTTTCCTCCATGATAATGAACTTCAGTAAATCAAAAGTATGAACTAAACTTTAAAGGCAGCTAAAACTTTTTTCTCCCTTTTCCAAAATAAAACTAAAAATGTTGCACATGTAGTTAATATGATAAATCTGTTACCATTTGAAACAAGGCTATTAAAGCAAGTAACATTTAAGAACATGTCAACAGAATAAAAGCCTGCAAGACAACCTGAGATCTAGGTACTGTCTCAGTTTATACTTTCTGTGTGATCACTCAGTTCTTGTTCGGGAGCCTCATAAAGCAACCTCCCAGCCTCAATTTGTCCATGCCTCAAAAATTATACTGAGGCTCCTCCCTGTGGTCTGCATGCTGGGGCAGCTGTTTACCAGCTGTTTTCCTGATAGGGGTTGCAGATGGAAGCTTGCTGGTACTTAAGTCCTGTTTTTCTAATTAAAGGTGGTTCATTATTAGAACTAACATGTGGCAAGTCACACCACAATGAGAACAAACTAATTGATCTTGAATGGAGCATGTATCTGCTGGAGAGGGTAGAAATGTCACCTCCCAGCAACTGGATTAAAGTCTTTGCTAAGTTCTTTTAGCCAAGTGTCTCTACCTCCTTCTGTAAAGAATATCGCATTAAATTTTGCTGTCTTTTTTTAGCTTAAGTATGCTGGTTTCACATTTTCTAACCTGTGTTGAAATTGTTCCTTTTTAAAGGAGCTTAGAAATGACCCTTTATCTTTGTAGATTTTTTTTTTTTTAGATTTCACTGTATATTAATTTTCATTGACTATAAAAAATATTATTAAATAACCTTTTTTCATTTTTAAATTAAGTAACCTGACTTAAAAATTTCAAAGATCTACTTTTGGAAAAAACATATGAAATATTTAGATATTTGATTGTTGCATGTCATTTCATCTTTGAATTCTTAGTTACTTACAGAGAAAATCATATCAAACCATGATACTATTAATTTTCAATTGACCTTCTCCATCCCTCCTCTTAGACACCAAAACCATGAATGCCATGCTGCTATTCATCGGTTGTTTTTCTCTGGATAGTTGGTGACAAGATTATAAAGGAGTGAGATCTAGTGAAGGTAGGCAGCAAGCAAAGCACGTACATGAGGTCAAGCCACTCGGTCAGATGGAGTTGCTACCGGGCATGTGTCTCAGGAAATCAAGAGGAAGATGCTGGCCAATGTTGACTCTGCCACACATGCACAGTTGCCCCCCAATATACAACTGAGGGGTGGAGAGAGGACAGAGACACCCAGGCTCAGGGCTGGAGTCATAGTTTATTAGTAACAGCCTGTTCCTCAGCCCACACTTGGTGTTGTATCATAGCAGGGAAAGAACATCTGGCATAACAAACACTCCCATTAGGAAATTCCCAAGTGTCTTAAAAAAAATAAGGCTCACTGAGTAAGCCAAGACCTGCGTGATTTGTGGGGTGACATGTAGCTGTTTCAGTTATGGTTAAAAAAAAAAAAAAAATGACCAAGACAATTCACTGATATTAAAGGACCATATGAGAAAAAGTAATTACAAAGTCATTTTGTATAATATACATATGAATCTAAAATATATCCTAGTGAGGGGGAGTATTTTATCTCCAAATACCTTTTAACCTGAAGGTTTTAAAAACGGAATGTGCATACATCTGCCAGAGTTCAAAGAATACACCAGATTTAAAATTGGAAAACCATAGTACAACAAAAATTAGATTATTTCAAACTATTAATGTTCAGCAACATTATTTTATTATAAGCCATAATTTTATAGAAACAGTGGCTGAGAACATGTCATCCCTTTTAAAAGCATTTTTTTGGCTTCTTTTGTCATTAGTTACATTAGTTCTCCCAGCAGTTATTTTCATCTGTACCTACCTTTCTGAAGAAAACTAGTAATTTCATTGTGCCTAAAACATTTCAATGGACAAGTACAAATTATATATATTCCGTGATTTAATGCAACAGTGGAACTCTAATAGATCGTATCTGTATCATATTGTATTTTAGGTTTCAGCAATTAAATAATAGAAAGGCACTCCAGAAAATATGTCTACAGCTCATTTGTTTTAGCTGATAATCCATAATGCAATTAATTACTGTAGGAAGATCACTAATAATGATATGACTTGTAAAATTCATTTATGGTTTTATTGCTTTTTTTGCTATGTGTTCTATCATTAAACTTGGCAATTCTTTGCTTCTGTAAAGTTCTGTTTAAAATTAATGAAGAAAAGTGTGTTTATCTCTATATACCTATATAAATTATAAGATTATATTCACAGAAAATAATTAACTCATGGATAACGGAAAAAAAAATTTAAAGGCTAGAAATAAAAGAGTTGTACCTCATTTCTTCTCTAGGCAGTCAAGGGCACAAGAAAGGGGCACGGACACCCAAGGTTCCAAAACAGGGTGGCATGAACTGGGCAGACCTGCTTCCTCCTCCTCCGGCACATCCTCCTCCCCATGGAAACAGTGAAGAGTACAGTATTTCTGTAGATGAAAGGTAGGAAGACCATCACCTATGGAATGGTATAATATGCTTGCTTAAATCCACCCAAGTAGTTGTTGATGCCAAGAGGAGACCGACTCTTGAAGTCCACACAGTTATCTCTGAATAATACAATGTTGATCAACAGCATGTTAAAACCCTCCTCAAGGATACCCATAAAAGAATTAGTGCTGAGGAAGCTTCTTCAAGAATTGAGAATTACACACAGACATGCACACAAGCACACAGGAAATTATGAGTTCATGTGTATAAAATATCATGTATGATTTTGTGATTTTCAAAATAGTTGTGCATTGCATAAGGTCATTTCAGTCAATGTTAGACCACATATATGATGCTGTTCCCATCATATTAAAATGGAGTTGAAAAATTCCCACTGTCTAATATATGTACTGTACCTTTTCCATACTTAGATGTGTCTAGATGCATGACTACTTACCCTGGTGTTACCGTCGCCTTCAGTATTAAGTATGATGACGTACAGGTTCATAACCTAGGAGCAATAGGCATATTATTTAGCCTGGGTGTGTACTGTCCAATGCCCTGGAGGTTTGTCTAGCTTCACTCCATGATGTTCAGACAATGATGAAATCCTCAAACAAGGCTTTTCTCAGAACATGTTCCTGTAGATAAGTGATACATGACTGTATTAGAATTTCTTTGACACATCATTGTCATAAAATAATTATTTGGATTTACATACCATAATTTATGGAGACTACATTTTTCTTAGATATTATCACATTATGCTGAAAATTGCTTGTAGGAGTTTAAACTTCTTAGAATTGTTTCTCAGAAGCATTTAAGAAGAATAAATAATCCACAAGGAGAAAATTAGAAAGTTAGTGTGCTTCTTCCTTACTCCAGAATCTTTATAATTGGACACGATACCTCAAACAAAACCAAACAGCTGCTTTAGTAGTGAGAATAAAGGAGGAGAATTCCCTTGACTTACAGAATTAACCACAAAAAAATGAAATCTACCTGAGTAGTCTTTTCAGTGACTATTATAGAAATAAAGACTTTGTTTTTTAATTCTTCATAAAAAGTATTTTGCAGTCCCAGCCATGCCCAGGAAACAAAACCTTGTACTTCTCTTTTCCAATCATTTTTAAATAGAATTGTATTTTCAAGTAAAATTCCTTTACAATAATATTAACAGCAATTCTCATTATCCATAGTAGTTATGTCTTGTAAAGTGGCTGTGAACACTGAATTAGCGAATGTGGAACCATTTTTCTCTAAGGAAATGCAAGGTTAGGTTCTTCAAGCCTGAGGTCACAACATTTTTATTGATCTGAGACCTTATTTCATGTGTGTTTTGTTTAAAGAGCCCATATATATATATATATATATATATATATATAAAATAATAATATACATATTATTAATAAAGCTAATAGTACCATGTCATTTCTGAGAAAATATATCTGTTAGAGATACATTTCCTGTTAGGCACATTGCAACCCTCTTAAGTTAGGAATGCCAGACTGCATGTTCGTACTTCCTCTGGGTGCCGTTTTTAACAGGGAAATCACTGTTATGAAGAAAGAAAATTTCAAACAGTGTGGCCCTAAAGCAGTTGTTTCAAGGATGCTTTTTTATAATGTGAGAGTTGACACAAGAAAGTGTATGTTATCTTGTCTTACTTCTGCTGGGGACTTGCATGTCAGGTGGTTCAAATTTTTGGCATCTTTGTGTATGTGTGAAGATGACCACAAAAATGTTACTGAAGGAGATACAACTTCACACCAAAGAAAAAGATTGGTTTTACCTGGGAAGAATGAATCTGATCTGCTGATAGATGTTTTTCACCTTGAAAAATGAGAAAGTTCTCAATTAAGAGGAGGGATTTTATGAATATTGGGACCACGCAGAGATGTGGACTCTTGCAGAACTAACGTGGCAGGGATGAGGAAGCGGGGAAGGCAAATGTAAGCCAGTTATGCAGATACCCAAGTGCCTTGCTGCATCACTTTAATTTTATTCTCTAAGCAATTAGAGAGCCATTTATTACTTGGAGCAAATGAATGACCTGACAGTGACTTGCATTATAGTAAAGCAATTTTGGACAGTGTGACCATGGTGAAACAAGGAGTGACTGGCGGCAAAGAGGTCAATTAAAAGATTAAGGCAGTGGGTCCTGAACAGATGACAGATTGTAGACAGTCCTTATAGGTAGAATAGAAATAAATTGTGGGATAGGTTAAGGAGGAGGAGAAAGGGATAGTTCTCTACAAGATGACTAATTTGGATGAGTGAGCAAATTGCGGGGCTACTTGATAACAAAGGAAACATAAGAAGGAGTTACAAAAATTGAGATAGTAGGATTAGGAAAGTTAAAAAAAAAAAGATAAAAAGCAACCACATTATTTGAGCATCAACTTTCCTTAGGTAAAGTAAGCAAGGCAGGTGATAAAGAATGAATAAGAAAGAGCAGTAATAAAAACACGGTTTATATAATACAATATAGCTTTGCCATTTTAATCAATAAACATATTCCTGAGGTAAGAGAAAAGGAAAAAATGTGAATAATCCCCAGATTTGTGTTGATTCCTACCCAGCTCTAATCCAGGAGCAGAAGAGCATTTTATTGTTTAAGGGTATTTCATTTTTCACTCACCATCCTAAATACAAACCAACCAGTTCATTTTATGCCCAACTGAAGAAATAATGATCTGTCCACAATTCCAGAGGGAAAGAAGGTTCTATAGGACTAAGTTAAGTTGTTTCCAATATCTCTTTGAAAGGATTTAGAAAGTGCTTTGCTCACAATCTAGAACTCCATCATCAGACTATCTGCAATGCCATTTTTGAATCTTCTAGAGAATATGTTGCACTGGAGGAATAAAATATGAAAAGTACATTTGATATCTACTAAGTTAAACTATGTTAAGTGGATTTCTTTATTGCGTGTCTTCTCAGCATGTATAATATGCTAATAATAAGTTATAATCTCACAGAGAAAAACAGTTGGAGCACAGCTTCATTTACCTTTGTACTATCCACCATATTCTGAATGAGATACACTGAAGTCCTTAATCCAATGGTGATTAGATGTGTCCTATGACACTGATTTCAAAGATATGACCCATAAAGATGTAAAATAGTGAGAATCCATAGAAGACTAATAAACTTAAACGCAATTCCTGCACTTTGGTTTATATAGTAATACTTCACAAACCTTTATGACAACAGACTTTTTTAAACAGTAACTCCTTTCTGTGGTCCAGAGGCTTAAAATGGTAGTGATGTATTGCATTTTGTAAGTTGTAATTTCATTACACCTCTCCCTTATTTATTCTCTACCACTGCTTTGATTATCTTAGCTCAGGAAAGTTGATACTCAAATAATGTGGTTGCTTTGTATCTTCTTTTGCTTTCCTAATTCTACTGTTTCACTCTGTGTAACTCCTGTGTTTTCCTTGTGATCAAATAGCCTAGAAATTTTCTCATTCATCCAAACTAGATGTCTTGTACAGAATTTTCCCCTTCCTTCTTCTTCATTAAACTCTTTCACAATTCATCTCTCTCTTCATATTTGAAAATAAGTCAAAGCTGATACTCCACTTACTATAGCAGTAGTTTATTGGGAGCAACAAATAAATCAGCATGTTCTTAAAATTTGTTTCAGCTATGATCAAGAAATGCCATGTCCTGTACCACCAGCACGGATGTATTTGCAGCAGGATGAATTAGAAGAGGAGGAAGATGAAAGAGGTCCCACACCTCCTGTGCGGGGAGCAGCTTCATCTCCAGCTGCCGTGTCCTATAGCCATCAGTCCACTGCCACTCTGACCCCATCCCCTCAGGAAGAACTCCAGCCCATGTTGCAGGATTGCCCAGAGGAGATTGGCCATATGCAGCACCCACCTGACAGGCGGTATGTCATCACTCACAGAATCAGATCATTTCCACTATTTATTGGCATTTTTTGAATGCTAAACCATGAAGCCATTTTCAAATCACATGAGCATTTTCTTGGAGTATTTTCCCACAGTGATGCCAGATAAAGGATGTATAGGGTAATATTGTTGACTATGACATTAGATTAATTGATCCCAGTGAACTTGGAACCATAAAATAGTGGGCATTGTTACTCACCCACTTATCATAATTACATTCATGTACACGTGGCCTGCTAGTTCCATGACATGTTATTGCTGGTGGATGATTTTTGTACTTTAATTTTCCTTGTGCATGAACAAGTCACTTCTTTCTTTAGAAAAAGAAATTTTTCTCTTGTCTTTTAAAATTAAGTTCCACATAATACTTTATTCTCTCATAGCCATAATGTCATAGTAGAATGAGTTTGGTGTACTCGTTTTACGTTGACCTCAGATACCTTTATTTTGATGGTAGGTTGAAATTATTTTATCCAGGTTACTAAACAAAATGCGTGTGTGTGTGTGTGTGTGTGTGTGTGTCTGTCTGTCTGTCTGTCTGTCTGACTTCTTACCCTGTATAGTGAACATCATCATTCTGCACATTTTTGTTATCTCTGACTTCAGTTGTCATTTCTACCACATAAAAGCTATTACTATATCATGTTAGCTCTTCTCTCATTGTCAATGATATTGTTTGCACTATTTTATTGCCCTTGACACATTATATTATGTATCTATTGCTTTCTATATTCCTAATATCATTTGAAATGAAGTATATTATTTGCCTCAGAAGATTTTCCTTCAGTATTCTTGAATGAATAACAAATTCTGGTTTGTGCTGCTTGAATTTTATTCTGCAGATTAAGATAGAATTTGAAGTGTTTGCTAATGATTCTGTCATTAAGAAGTTATTACCAAATTCAAATCCTACACTTTTAAACAGAAGGAAGTAGTTAAACCTTTCCCTGTGTAACAAGGGGGAACTTGGATTGCCATATATTTAAATAGTATTAACCTTTGACCTTCATGAATATTGAGAGCAAATAAGTTGTCTCTTTTTCCTATTAGTGTCACAAGCCATCTTCACTACTCTTATTAGAACAAACGAGAGACGAACAGAGACCATTAAGCTTCTTCTTTTTTTTAGATCAACATCTTACACTTTATAATATAATACACTCACATTTATACACAAGTTTGTGTTTACAGATACAAAAGGCAAAGAGCTGCAAAGAATCTAAGCAACTGCATCATCAGCTACATTCAACATTAATACTGTTGTCCCTGCTCCCCATTTTCTAAACCTGGAAGAAAATAATAAACACCATCCAACCTGGACTTCACTGTTAGAAGTTGGAGACTGCGTGCAGCTCGGTGCACGTCTGAGTTCATTCTCTAACATGACTTATTTCCTTTCCACTCTCCTCTGTGTAGTCACTGAGACCCCCAAATCCTTCTCTTGACTAGCCTTTTTGTAAAAAAAAAAAAAAAAATTGTCCATAATTCTTTTTTCCTTCCTTGTAAACAAAATAAAAAATGAGTTTCGTGTCATCTGTCTGGACATTACAGCTGCAGGCTCTCCCTCCTGTCTTTACTTCTGTCCTGTTAACTCTGCTGCTTTTAAACTTTTAGCCTTCTCTCCTGGTTACAGGCTCCCCTACTGCTGTGTGGTTCAGCCACCTCCACCTTCCCAGTTCCCAGCCCAACTCTGTCCCTGAATCCTGGCTTCTACCATTTTTGCTTCCTTCTGTCTGCTGAAAGTAGCTTCCTAATGCTAAAATCTGAAGACTTCTCTGTCTTTATCATTCTTGAGCTCTCTGCAATGATTGCGATTTTATAAATTGTTATGAGAATTGAATGAGATAATGTATATTAAGTACCTGCAGTAGGGTAAGTTTTCAGCAAATAATAGTTCCCTTCTATCCTCATCCTTGTGTATCTCCCCATCACTTGATTTGACAATTATATTCTGATAGCTGTCAAATTTACTTAGCCAGTCCAGACCCTTTCCCTGAGTGTCGCAATGGTATTTTCACTTGGACATCTCCACATGTCTAAACCCAAATTGATCATCTTTGCAGTGAACTTTTCAAACTTGCTCCTTGTCCTACTTTAATGGCTATCTTATCTAGAATTATCAACCATTATTTATTTAGCCAATGTATTAAAAATAAAATTGCCAAAGGATAAGCAAAATTATAGAAAATACCTTTGTCATTTGGAGATCAGCCTAATTATCCTTCTGTTTCATTTCCTCTGTTGTCTTCATACCATCTTATGAATAAAATTATCTACCAGATCCCTTTAATGCTAATTCCAGAATAGCCCATTATTTTGTTCCTTTGTTTCCATTTCCATTGCTTCTGGTGCAGGACCCCAATCCCTGTCCCTTGGAATTTTCCCATACTCTTGAAATGATTTCTATTTTAGTCAGCTTTTTCATTGCAGTGACTAAATGATCTGACCAGCATAATTATAGAGGAGGAAGGGTTTATTTGAAGGCTCACAGTTTCAGAGGTCTTAGTCCATAGAACTCCATTCCTCAGGGCTCGAGGTGAGGCAGAACATCATGGCGGAACAGCATGGCAGAGGGAAGCGGCTCACATCACCAGGAAGCAGAGAGAGAGTCTCCACTGTCCAAATACAAAATATATACCCCAATGCCATGACCCAATTCGAATCTCCTCCAGCCACACCCTACTACTTCAATTAATCCCATCAGGGATTAATTCACTGATTGGGTTAAGACTCTTATAACCCAATCATTTCTCCTCTGAACCTTCCTGCATTTTCTCACATGTGAGCTTTTGGGGGACATCTTACATCCAAACCATAACAATATCCATTTTTCTTTTCTCCTCACCCTTGTATGATCTGTCATTGCATGGAAGTCTGGATCTGTTTCCCCCATTTCCAATTTTCCTGTGGAGCCCAGTATTCAAAGCCCCTAACCATCTTCTCATTCCCTTTACACACCATTGCTAATTAGTTTGTTTGAAATTCTCTGGGTTTATCTTAAACTCACCCAACATCCTGGTCTAGGCCATGCTGTTTTTGGATTGCTTGGCAAGCATTCCTCATCTTTCCAAGTCCTGCTCAGATGACACTCCAGAGCTTTCCTCTGGTTGCCTGACAAAAATCCACCAACCTTCTTTTCATCTTCATAAGACTGTGCGCAAATCTTAGTTAAACAGTTTTCTTGTTGCTTTAGTATTTCTTATTTGTTTCTCTGATACTACATTTAAATTCAGAGCTCTCTGAGAACAGGATTCATGTCTTACTCATGTCTTTGCATTCTACAGTTGTTTTTTTTCCCCTAGTATTTGATGACTAGAATCTGATACTGAAAATGACCTCTTTTTTCTGTTTTAGGATGGCAAATACTTGTATGATCTTGAAGTACACAGATATAATTGAGAATATACAATAAGTACCTGCACTTACAATCAATTAGACTAGTTTTAGCTTTTTAAAAGTTATAGTTTTCAGTCTATAAAGAAATTATGAACTTTATTTCCAGGATTGTTGCTGGAAATAATACTGGACACTAATAAAAAGTTGGTGTGAGCCCATTATAAAAAGAAAATCCTCTTTGTGCTTTTGAAATGATGACTGTACACTCTATACATTTCTTCCAGACATTCTGAAAATGCATTTTCATTAACAAAATGAAAATATAAAAGTATCAGTGATCTATGTGGTCAGAAGCAGTCACTGTTAAGAGCTCAATAAAAATCCTTTCAATTTTTCATCTCTACCTGTTTTTACATTGCATTGAATTTGTGGCTTGCCAATATTATCTTACAAGTTACTCTTTTCACTGAACAGTGTATTTTTCTCTGTTGGTAACTTTCAATGTAGACATTTGGGTTAAATAGATACTGTAATTTATGTAACTCATTCCCTAATGTTGGCATTTAGGTTGTGTCTACCCTGTTGAGACTAGATAGAGTGTTGGACTCTCATCTGTAGGTAAGTCCTTGAGTGAAGCCTCATCTCAATCCCTTTACCTATTCAAACATCAGTTCCATCAGTCGATAGCTTCTGTTTCTTATCATTCTGCCACTTCCCTAATGATGCAATTATTAGAGATAGATAGCTATTTCTCTACAGATCTCATTCTAGAGCTTTAGACTCATATATCCCAATACTTGTTCCTGCAGATTTTTACTGCCTAAATATCACTCTGAGTGCAGCACATATATTCAGGCATAAATGCACTTTTCTTGTTCCAGCAGCCATTTTCTCTTGCCTGCATTACAGTAATGTTCTGTTAAGTGGTCTCTGTGTCTTTGACCCTGCCCCTTCTTCAAACTGCCCCTGCTGCAAACTGTGCAGAGGCATTTTCTTAAAATGCAATGCTGATCAAGCCTCATCATGGCTTGAAATCTCACAATGACTTCCCATTCCCCTTAAAATAAAGGCAAGATTCCTTAATGTAGCAATCAAGACCCTTTGTCGTCTGACCTCTTGTGGCTTCATCCTTGCCCACTGCCACGCCTCCATCGCTATCTCTATTGTTTTACTCTTAAGTTTCTTCCAGTCTTCCAGTTCCTGGAAGGAGAACAGTTCTTGCTTGCCTCAAGGTCTTTGCACATTCTGCCCAACTTCTTGGAACATTATCATCTGCTTTTTTTTTCTTTTTTTTTGAGCTAACACCTATGTATTCTTTAAACTCAAAATTAAATAAATTAAATAGCAGGTCCTCCTTCCCTAATACCCTAATGAAGCACCCCATTAGGGTGCTGACTTAATGTATTATGATTGCATACATAACAAATTGATGGTCTCTTTCCCTGGACTCTAAGATCCTTCAAATGCAAACTATATTTTATTCAGCTAAATTTCTAACATAGTATCCGAATTCCTGTCTCTATTGCTGTCTAACAAACGATCCTAAAACTTCGTGGCCTATAATGACCATTTTATTTTATTCACAATCCCACGAATCCAGGATTCTGAAAAGTTTCAGTTGAACTATTCATCTCCAGTCCATATGATTTTAGCCTGGTTTTGGGGGCGCTAAGAACTGCCAAGTTAGTTTTATTCCTCATATCTGATGTCTCAATATTCCTCAACCTCTATTTCCATGAGGAGTCTTATCTTCCAGGGTCTCACCACATGACTTGGGCTTCTTATAATGCAGGGTCTTAGGATAGTGGCATTTTTAACATAGCAGCTGGCTTCAAAGAAGGCAGGAAAAGGAAGTTTTCAGATCAGTTAAGTATTATACTCAGAATAGGGGCCTAGTCTTACTCCTTCTATATTCTAGTGGTCAAAGCAGTCACAAAGTTCATCCTGACTTAAGAATGTAGAACCAAATTCCTATCCTGATGGGGGAATAGTAGTTTCTCATTTCAGAACATCAGTTGAATTGGGAGATTTTATTATGGGTGTTTTGCAAAATGCTGTCATCTATGCCCAAATACATATAGTTAGTTTGTATTCAGTATGTATGAGTTAAAAGTGAATCCTCACATGTGATCTTCTTAGTATCAAAATCCAGTAGAGACCACACAATAATAGATGCATGATAGATGTTTTTTAAAAAATACATTATTTTATGCTTATTGATTAGGGGGATATATAAATATTGCAGTATATGTAACAAAAAGTTAATGAAAAAAGCATTATAATACCACAATATTAATTTTATAAGTCTTAAAAACTTGCACTATTATTAATATTGAAATTTCATTCTAATGAACATCTAGGATACTCCATTTTGTCTAAAACTAGACAAACAAGATGACCAACACAGGGGGAATCCTTCTCTTTTTTTCAGACAAGAACAATGAAAATAATATAATTAAACATATATATTATTTCAAAAACTGCCAGGTACTATTGCATTCACTGCAGTTAATAATAAAAATACCTTGAACAGCAAAAATAGTTTTCATGAATGAAGTAGGAAATTTACTGATGTTTTTCATGTAGACAAGCTGAATATGATATTGTTGGAAGGAAAAGAAAGACAGTAAAGGAAAATTAAATACCTTGTTTTCTTACAAACTGGGTAATAGTTGATTATACAAAAATTGAAGCTACACTAGTGTTAGAAAAAGGATCTGAAAGGTATGGTTTTTCCCCTTTTGTCTTTTGCCTGGTACCTGCTATATGGTGAGCTGTAGAAATACCTGCTTTCATAAATTAATGGAATCACCTCTTTCTTTCTTGAACATATTTATGAAGGCATCATTTTCGCAGAAGCCTTGAGTGTTGTGAGTCACAGTCATATACTTGTACATTATTTCAGAAGATGCTGAAACCCCTCAGGGGTGGAATCTAAAGGGTTGAGGTTCATTTGTGACAAGCCCCACTTGAATGCAGCATCTCGAAATAGCTTTTTGTTTTCAAATAGAATATATTACATATTTCAAACTGTACATGTTTATCACACATTCCCCAGGATGGCCTTATTTACAGATGGTTTGAATACACTTTTTTCTGTCTTTCCTTAGCAATTGCACGTGTTGGTAGTAGTTAAAAGCCAGCCCTTGTTTAACATTTTTGCTCTGCAGAATGTGAATTATCCAAACAGCAATGCTGGCATCCTTTCATAGTGAAGCTGGCCTTTCTACATCCCTTTATTGATGGTCAGAACAGTCCCCTTTGTACTAAAAAACTCTTACATGACTATAAAAAGAGAAGTTTCTTGTGGTATTTTGAATTTATATGCTTACAAAGGCTGCAAATTAACTTTTAAGTATGGTATTTTATTGCATTCCAAATTAAACAATGGTTTTCCTCCTATGTGTATGACAGAATCCACATTGAAACAATTATCCATTTTAATCTCTTAAATAACTCCAGCTTTGGCACATTTTTCATATTTCTTCTAGTGCCACACACAGACACATTAAAAACCACCCAGAAATGATGAATTGTATTAAAGAACTCTGCATGTGTGAACACATACACAAGTGTGTAATAATGTACACTTACATACACATAGTCCTTATAATAACAGGTTGTTTTCATTTCTTATGTCTTTAATTCACCTATATCTGAAATACACCTCTCCTGACATACACACACTACACACCTCTCTTGGCATACAGTGTGTGTGTGTGTGTGTGTGTGTCTGTCTGTCTGTCTGTGTTTCTCTGTGTGTGATAATACTATTCCCAGAAAGAAGGAAGATCATGATCTTAGAAACAAAACTTGAGTTTAAATTCTGCATTTTAGACATACCACCTTTAAGAACTTTGACAAAATCCTTATTTCCTCTGAATTTCAATATCCTGGTTTATAAAGTAATATTTTAAAAACTAACTCAGAAAGTTGTTCAGAGAATGGAGATAACATTGTAAAATATGCTTAGATGCAACATATGTGCTCAGTGAGTTAGTTGTATTTTTATTATCTTCTATTTCATTGTATCATGGGCTGAATCTGTGTTTTTTAATTCTATGAAATCAGGCATGCAGGATTTGATGAGGTGCTGTCACAAACCTTTCACTTGATAGTCCTACATTGTGTCCCATCTTAACCTTGCTTAGCATTGGGACTGACAAGCCAGTCATTGACCAGGCAGTCTCCTGGGCATCCCTATGTGTCTATGTTTCCCTTTTCTGAAGGCATGCTCTTAATGAGTTGCTATTCTCTTGGTGTTCTCCCTGGGGACAACATCTTTCCATGACTTCTTCCACTTAAGTCCAAATGTTCTCTACCTTCTCAGTCATCTTATATTCACAGTGGGTAATGGGACTGGGTAGGGTTGGTAGAAAGGCTGCTTTTAACTGATGTTCTCCACGTCCGTAGAGAGGTGGCTGAAGCCTTATTAGTTACTCTAGGAACTCAGACTGTGGGATGCTACTTAATTGTGTCCTCCTCTTTGATCTTTAGCTAACTTCAGGACAGAAAAAAATACCTTTAAGCATATTATTAAACAGATAGATGGAAAAACAGGAAAAGCAGTGGAGTTTAAAATAGCTGATCACCTTCAGTTAAACTCATAAATGAGTAAATGAGAGAAAAATTACTCTTAGGTTCCTTAACTTTTAAAATATATACACATTTTATTATTTAATATGTATTATATATTATACATATTACAATCTAAAAGGAATAGTGTTATGTGCTGAATCTGTTTTTGTTCATTCTGTGAAATTGTACTGTTTATAGTCTAGATGAATTGACTTCATTCACTTGGACTAGTAGGAGTGGCAATAAAGGGAAGGGAAAGAAATAAATGTTTTTTTCAGTGAAATGAGGATGAATGAGTGGTTGTCTTTGTTAATAATAAGGTATCGATAATTTGTAAAGTCTTTAGGACAAATACATAGGTGTATGCTCCCAAAAGGAGTGAAACGGAGCAAATTATGTTATGTGCATATATGAATATGTCACAATGAACCCCACTATTGTGTATAATTATAATGCACTAATAACATTAATATATTACTTTTTAACTTTTAAAAACTTTTAGATTCACATGATAAACATAAGACTTAGCTGAGTATATTTCTATTAAAGTTGAATAAAATGTACTGCAGGGCAGCCTCTGGTTGCGAGATACAACTCAAAGTAAAATCAAGCTTTGATATAATTTGATTTATAGCCCCACTCCCCCAACAAATCAGCTCAACAGAAACAAATATCAAATCAACATCCTTGTGAATTTCTGGTTGCTTCATTGTTTCGTGTCACAGATAATGAGCTGAGCTGTTCCTCTTTATTCCTCTTCATGCAGAAGGCAGCCTTCGAGTCCTCCTCCTCCCCCGCGGCCGATTTCTCCCCCGCACACCTATGGCTACATTTCAGGACCTCTGGTCTCAGATATGGATACGGATGCGCCAGAAGAGGAAGAAGATGAAGCCGACATGGAAGTTGCCAAAATGCAAACTAGAAGGCTTTTATTACGTGGGCTTGAGCAAACCCCTGCCTCAAGTGTTGGGGACCTGGAGAGCTCTGTCACTGGGTCCATGATCAATGGCTGGGGCTCAGCCTCAGAGGAGGACAACATTTCCAGTGGGCGCTCCAGTGTTAGTTCTTCCGACGGCTCCTTTTTCACTGATGCTGATTTTGCCCAGGCAGTGGCAGCGGCCGCAGAGTATGCTGGTCTCAAAGTGGCGCGAAGGCAAATGCAGGATGCTGCTGGTAAGTCGGGCACGCCTCTCCAAGCTGCGAGGGGAACGCAGTGCGTGGGCGTTAGTGCTGCCTATCACCCACCGTCTGTGTCTAATTTGTGACTGCTTTTTCTTTTCCTTTTCAATGGCCTAAGGAAATCCAAGGAATGGTTTATTCATGTTATTTTCTTTCTTTTTTCTCTCCTCTCCACTCCCCTCCTCTCCTCTCCTCTCCCCTCCCCTACCCCCTTCCTCTTCTCTCCCTCTCCTTCTCCCTTCCTCCCTTCCTCCCTTCCTTCCTTCCTTTCTTCCTTTTCTTTTTTCTGGTCCAACTTTTAAACTCTTTACCTTTATTTAATAAGTGCTATGTAATGAAAGTAATAAGAAGCTAACTCTGGTGTCCTCATTTTTAATGTAATTATAAAAAATTGGCCTATGTGTGTATGTTTCACACAGATTGGTATAGTTTCTTTAAGGTATGTGTGTACTCAGTTAAACGAAGTTTGTGTTACTTGATGCATATTATAAATTGTTTTAATGTAAAAAGTAACCCAGATAAAATTTATTATGACGATTCTCTTATTTCCTTTAATCAGATGTTCTGTAGAAAAGATATTTACATACCCAGGTGGGACATTCAGCCATTGGAATGGGCTCTTTCTTTTTGAAACTCATTTCCTCATGTCCTTTCAAACCAGAATATTAATTTAATTGAGAAAAATTAAAAGATTTGGATAATGCGCACACATTTGCAAACATAAATATTTTCCCTTTGTGATCTAATAATTGGGAGCACATTATATTTATTAAAAAAAGGGAAATTTTCTGTATCCCTTTCTCTTTGCCAGTAACCTATTTTTAATGAACATGTATCTCTTATGTTTTAACCCATTTTTACTTATTTATTTTTCCTCCCAAGTACGATAAAGAAGATAATTTTAATATAAAACATATTTGTTATATGATTTTATTTTTGCAGGAAGAATATATGTTTATATGAACACATATATTCATATCATTATGTGTGTGTTTGTGTGTGTGTGTGCATGTATATTTCTGGTAGCCATGAAAATGCAAGTGATAGAAAAAAAGAATGTGATTATCAAAAAAAAAAAATAATAGGAAAAAGAAAGACTATCACAAAAATCAATACTTGTTTTTTAGTTGTTTTATTAACAACAACACTGGTAGTTTTCTATGTTCTTTAGATACTGCATTGGTCATTATTTTTTATCAGTGTAGAATGTTTTCAGAGAAAATTTAACTCACATAAAGTTGTCTATAAATTATTTATCATGAATATGTTGGAGGAAAAAAGATGCCTTATTTTCCTCATCCTGTTATGGAATATATATTTATTTTAGGTCTACATTTTATGAAATGTAGACAAATATCTTTTCTTCCAGTAGCTGCTGAATTTAGTAAAATATGCAAACCTAATTCTCTTTCTTAATGAATAAATAATCTTATATATAGTTTTTGTTTCCCCTTCCTTTTTAATTCTCTGTAAAAAAAAAAAAAATACATGAAATTAAGCATCTCAGACCACTACTTTCAGATTGCATTAAGGGTGTTTTTCAGTTCATTAAATCAGGAAAACATAGAAATGATGTTGAAAATTCATCTGTGAAGGACCTTATGCCTCAGGGTCTATGAGCAGTGGATGGTCTTACACACTAGAATGAGTAATGGGTTTCCTCTAAGCCCTAATTCTCTGTTTTCATGGATATGTAACTTTAATTGTAATAGTCTCTATCACAGCTAAGGAGAGTTTGGTTTAATATTTTATTATATTGTAATTGAGTGGCATTCTGGTTTTCTTTTGGCTCGTGATTATAAAATGAACTAAATATGCCTCTGCCTATTGTAGTGTTCTTTTCAGGAAATGGTGGTGCTCACCATGTGACTTGAAGTTAATGTGAATGAATAATCCAATCCCCTTGCTTCTCACTTGACTGCATTAATGTCTATTATTTAATATGCTTTGGTTAGCATTTTTAAATGTGTTTGTTTCTCTATATGTGGCTTCTTCTGTTTATAGTCAAAAGATATGTTGTCTAGGTCTGTTTGAAATTTCTTGTGGTATGGTAAAGAGTTCTGAGTTTGAGACAGGAATTTCTAGAAATCAAAATAGGGAAGGTCACCAGAAGACCAGTGGAACTTCATTGCCCTTCTGGGTTAAGTACGTTGTGCCTGTTGTAATAGTTCATCTATGTAGGAGAGTCAGATAATCTGATAGCACTGAAATGCACCATGTCTGATAGGTAAATTCAGTTCCCATTGGTATCTGGGAATATTATTTCCCTAAAAATAAATAACCAAAAACTACCTCCACCTCCACCTCCACCAAAACAGTCTTAGAAGGGTCACTTTATCTAGAAACAGTAAATATCTTGAGATAGAAGAGATGAGAGTCATTTTGGCTCATGTAAATATGTGAGATAGATAATTTTAGATCCTCTGGAAAGAAATACCTGAGAATGTTAATAAGACATTTGGATTCTGCCGTCAAAGAATGTCATAAATATATATTTAGCTGAAATAAGTATGTGATTAGAATAGTTCATTCTTAGAACATGAATTTCTTAAGGACTCTGACTCTTCTTTTGGAGAAAGCAACAAACATTGAATATGTTATGCAAAAATTTAATTAATACTTTTGTTCAAGAACATTTGGTGGCATTAGTTGCAAAAAGTGGGAATGTTTTTCTTTATCAAATAAGTATGGCGAACTTTAACAGAATAAAAGTAGTGATCAAAATCATAAAGAAAAACAAAATACGGGCAATGTTTTTAGGGTATTTTCTCGAGTAGCTAGCACGGAGTGCTCAAAAGCCTACTATTTGTTAGATTTTATTCAAAATTTTTTTAGCTTTAATGTTCTGCTCGTGTTGTTCCTGTGGTAATTAATATTCACTGATGAGTCTGGCTCTGTTGCTTCTTTCCCAGGTCGTCGACATTTTCATGGGTCTCAGTGCCCGAGGCCCACAAGTCCTGTGTCTACAGACAGCAACATGAGTGCTGCGGTCATGCAGAAAGCCAGACCAGCCAAGAAACAAAAACACCAGCCAGGACATCTGCGCAGAGAAGCCTACACAGATGGTAAGTCCATTGAAAAGCACCTATGAGGGCTGGGGAGATAGCTCAGTTGGTAGAGTGCTTGCCTTGTAAGCACAAGGC
The DNA here is from genome assembly GCF_902686455.1 of Sciurus vulgaris. NCBI lineage: Eukaryota > Metazoa > Chordata > Mammalia > Rodentia > Sciuridae > Sciurus > Sciurus vulgaris. The sequence goes on along the minus strand of NC_136470.1, from coordinate 32,264,197 downwards.
CCTGGGTTCGATCCCCAGCACCAAAAAAAAAAAAAAAAAAAAGAAAAGCACCTATGGATCCTGCCTGTTTAGCCTGCCACTCTAGGACCAGTGAATGTGTTCACTGGCATTAGAAATTACATTAAAAATTCATTGACTGTAAGCTTCACCTTACATACAGGAGTGATCTATTTCCATAGCTAACCCTTACTGTTTTCTAATAAGTTGATTATTTAAGAACAGTGTACATCTTTAATATTTTTTGAAGTTTGTTTTTCAAACAATAGGATATGACTATAGTGGAAGTAATGGCATAGGATTTGCCATTGTCAGATTCCTCCAGTGTCTCTATTTTTTTTTTTTTTCATTTTACTTTTTACAACATTACTTTCAAACAGAAGACAATAAAGTTGTGTGAATATTAATTCTGCCCCTCCCTAGTGGTATCACACACAGTTATTTTGTGCACCAAAAGGCAAATCGAATCACCTTCTTCATGCCTTCACATACAATATCGACTCTCACTGAAGAGGGGCCGCTTGTATTCTCAAGGGAGCGTAGAAGGAGAATGCAAACACTGTGATGTTGTCTAGAGAAAGCCTTTAATGAAAGTGCCTCAGGTGGCCCAGCATTTATTAAACCGCCACCTTCTCATTTTATAACACAACCCCACAGGCTTCATTGGAAATGCATGTAAGATAAATTCTCTCCCACTCACCCATCTTGTCAAGTTTTCTAAATTCGCTAAAGGGATGGGGGATGAAGGGTGTTGGAGGCACAGTTTCCCCACCTCCTGGTCCTCTGCAACCACAATCTGATTAGGACTTTCATTACAAGTCAGCAATTTTTCAAAAAAAGGGCATCATTTGCCATTATCATATGAAAGCCTAATATTATAGATCCTTATCCAAGGTTACAAGGAGGGTTTTCTGAGGTACTTCTCCCTGCGATTCCTGCCACTTGACAGAAAAATTTAATACAAAGCTCACAGCATGATGAGCACAAGTAATTTTGCAATGAGTGGCTGTCCATGCTATTATCTGTACTTTATTCTGAGTACTTTCTCTCACTACCATCTATCTGATATTAGACTACATTAAATACTGGCATGACACAGCGCACCTGGGCCTCCTGGCTTCTGCCCAGGACTCTTTTGTCAGTGAAACTGAGCTGTCAGGATATTATCTGATTTTAAAGGGTTATTACAGTGGCTTTGTGCATGTTTGCCTCTGTGAGGGGACAAACACTAGGTGCAAATTCCCAAATGCTACCAGCCATTTTACATTTATGAGATCCCTGTAATGGCATTTTACAAGTTTTATAGCTGTTTTATCAATTTTTATTATCTAGAAGAGAGTGCTTCTAACTGGAAAACTAGCCAACATGGAGCCTGGATGTAAACACATTTAAATTGAATACATAAGGGAAAATCTGCCTAAAGCAGATCCTTCCACCTCTTATTTATGTGTGTTTCATTGGGGAATGTGACATTGAATGATGCCTCCTGAAAATGTTTTAAGTAATGTAACATGCCAAGTTGAAAAATATAGCATTATAGTTATGAAACACAGTGTGCTTGAAAATTGTTATCTGTATTTATTGTCCTCATTCCACAGTACTTTATTTCAGTGTATTTAATTATTAAATGTAAATTCTAACTAATCCCTGAATAATAACTTAAATTGAATGATGAAGCACAAGAGTTTTTTTTTTTTTTTTTTCATTTAATTTCAGGAATACCAAAGAACTATATTGAAACATGTGTAAAGTCAAAAAGTTAATCTGAAACATTATTTGTATTTCTAATTGCTTATTTCACAAAAATGATTATGCAAAATTATCATAGGGCATACTTTGATATGAAGCTAATAATTATTTTCTTTAACAACATTAGATCAAATGAAGAAGTAACTAAAACTGTTTTTAAATTATAGATTTAACTTCCCTTCAACATTTTATTCTTTAACTTATGCTTATTATAGTAATATTTTTTAATTTAATTCAGAATGTTTACTGGTGGGTAGGAGAAAAAGTAATAAAGCTATATCTTATACACATCTCAACATGTACATCGATTAATTAAACCACAAAAATGCAGATACTTCTTAATGCACCCAATAAAAGAAATTCATGTATCCCTGTAGTGCTGGAGATTGAACCTAGCACTTCAGCTGGGACTCTACCACTGAGCTACCCACCCCTGCTGAAATGTACTCAAAAGCAGACAAAATTTGTATAATAATTTAAATGGAGAAGCAGGGAGGAGAATGAATTTAAAAAGCTGACAATTGTTAAAATGTGAATTCAACATGTCAGTAAGACTTGGAAGGTTTGTTGTTTTTTTCTTTTTTATGAATGCAATGCATAGACTGATGGGTGAGCTTGATTATTGTCTATAGATTTATGTAAACTGTCTAGAACATGCAAAAACATCAGTTTTGTATTTGTAGCATGTTTACTTTGTAAATTTGGTTCAAATTTTTGTAGACTCAATAAAGAAGAATAAAGAGTATTTTTGTTTGAACTGAGAGAGCAATTCCAAATGATTCTTCTCAGTCTGTCTCCATATTAGTTGCTAGGACTGCCATAACAAACTACTACAGATTAGGTGACTTAAACAACAGACATTTCTTTCCTGAGCTTAGAGGTTAGAAGGCCACGAAGAAGTTGACAACAAGTTGGTGTCTTGGGAAACCTCTCTGGCTTAAAGATGGTGGTCGTCTTCCTGTGTCTTCACATGGTCTTCCAGCAGTGTGTATCTGTGTCCTTATCACCATTTCTTAGAAGGTCACTGGTCCTGTTTGATGAAAGTTCACTCCAGAGAATTCATCTTAAACTTAATAACTTCTCTAAAGACTCCAAATACAGTCACACTCCAAGGTACTAGGAGTTAGGATTTTTTGATATGAATTTGGGGGGGACACACTCTGTCCCCTAAGGTTCTACCAGTCCCTCCAGAATGCCTGCATTATGGCCACCCTTCATTTGGTGGGTAAATAGGAGGATTCATGAATATCCAGGGACTGTTGAATACAAAGCAACGGTCTTCACACCACAGTCAGACTGACAGGCAGCATCTGATTATTTATTTATTTCATATTTGCCACATTCAAGTTTAACCCAGATGGAGGATAGGATTAAAATATATGAATATTTATCAGCTGAAGTCTTATGGAGTTAAAGCCAAGCACAAGTGCATTTCTAGGACCTTCTAATAGATTCTTCCCACCCCCTCTTTTCAACCTTTCCAATACATTTACATACTTGATTTAAAAACCAAATCTACATTATTTTCTCTAGCTGTACTTTTCATAAATTATAAATTCACCACCCTCTTTGGAATGATGTTATTTTGACTTGATTTATCATTAATTACAAGGTCTTAGGACTTTAAGCAGTTAAGTAAATAGACTACTGAATCTCTATAGTGAGTTAATGCTGTGCTGGCAGAATTGTCTGCATACACATGTTCTTATACATATTTCTGTACATGACATATAATTTGTTCAAGAGTCTTGTGTAAGAAATGAATATTCTTATATAAGAAAGAAAACACACACATACACACACACACCCACTTAAAACAGGTCCGTAATCCTAGTTCTTAAATCCAATTTGAGCTACTTGTGACATGAATTAGGTGAAAAATTTGTTCCACCTACATGAAATAGAATCACTTATATGGTGATTATGCCTGGTTTGACTTCATAATCATTTTATAATACCTAAATAACTTATGTGGCAAACTGTTTATATGAGAAATTGAACCTGCTAGCATTCCTCTCTAATTGTCAATTAAACATAGTGACAATTATATACAGGAAGTCTTTAAATCATCACGGAGTTCTCTTTTTGACCTGTGTTGCAAACAGCACCTAATGGAACATGTGTTAATAGATTTTGTCTTAAGACTTCTGTGCTCCCAAGACTTCATATGATCTTATGTTAGTGGTAATCATTAGCTTTGATAGCTGATAAACACAGATATCTTGTGATTTGATGGAAGTGGCTGGCAGTCATCAGCTTCCTGACAACCTGAGTTTACAATCTGGTTTATGTTTGCAGCAAATGGAGAGTGCAGAAACGAGTCCACAGACTTGGCGTGCTCTGAATGAGGATTTCCCTTCCTCTTGTTTTTAGTTCCAGGTTCAATCTGAACTTAAAACCACTCTGCCTTGGGTCTCTTGCCGTTAGGCCCTTCATTATGGTCTGATTTCTAACTCTTTCTGTTAACTTGATCAGCATGTAGCAGATGAGGGAGGACATCCATCTAGTATTTATTTTTAAGTAGTATTTTTGAAAAATCCAATGAAGTAATGGACAAAGGAAGTAATTCATGTACTAGTGACAGTGGAAATCCATGATGCAGGAAAGAATACTTATGATTTTAAAATCAGAGGGAAATTAGTGCTGTTGGCTGTACTTTGGCCACCATATTAACTAATATGTTGAGGCTATTGGTCAATTGAACATGTTAAGCCCATGAAAGCCAACAACAAGAAAATGTAATTAAAACTTTGATCACTTTTTATAATGGATTCTCAAGTAAAGTAGCTGGTACTAAAATGTCAATTCAAGCTTTAAGCTTTAGCCTATAATATCAAAAGAAAAATTAGTTTAAGAAAATCCTACAAAATTTTTTAGGACAAGAGAAAGGGTTCACTCATTGTTTTTAAATATAAGAATATAAATTGTTAGGTTAAAACTGAGGCTTTCTAGGTCATTTAATATACTATTATAGTAAGAATCTTCAATTGTTACTATTATAGTAACAATTTTGATATTTAAGAGTTTCTCATATTGGTACATGTAAATGATAGTTGGTAGACCATTGTCAGTAAAAATAAAATAATTGGAAACAGCCTACATATTTCTCTGAAGGAATTGCTAAATAAATAATATATTTATAGAACAAATTATTATGAAAACTCAAAAAAAGTTATATGTATTTATATGAAAATGTATATGATTATATGGTTAAATGAAAGAAAGTATAACCTAATTCATGTGAATAAACACATGTATATGGTACTTTCTATCAGGCTTGCCACCTGTGGATGATCAGATAAGCACTGTATATAATCCCAAGTGTGACCTTTTTTGGTGGTCCTTGACTGTGAATGCTGCTTCTTTAAGTTGTATGACTTGGCAGCCCTGTTTTATGTGTATAATTGGGGAATGTTCTATAGAGAATTATTCAGATTGATTACTCTACCCAACATTGGGGATTTGAAATGAAGATGGGGAGGTACTAAATGTTGTAATTTTAAGTTTAAATCCTTAAATGTTTAAAAATTTTCAACATATAAATGAACATTTTTGTTTAAGATCTTACAATACTAAATATTTAATAGATGTTTTATGAATGCTTTTTAGGCTATTTATTGTGGACATCATTCTCCAAATTTGAAAAGATCGCCACTTCTAAAGACATGACTGAAAACATAACTATATTCTACTATATATAGTATGTGTAAATTCCCAAATCTCCGTTTCTCTGGTTCTAACTTCTCTTGAACGTCACATTTTATATGCAGCTACCTATTCTACATCTCTATCTGGATATCTCTAAAGCTCCTCCCTTTACTTTTCTAAAACCGAGCTCACACTCTTTCTTCACGAACATTTCTTCCTTATTCCTTCATTCCAACCCTTCAGTGATGCTTTTCACATCTACAGAGTCAACTACAGCCAAAGTCCTAAAAGTCATTTTATATTCTCTTCATTCCCCCCTCCCACTCTATTCCATTGATCATTAAGTGATATTGATTTTCCTTCCTTAGTCTCTCAAAATGCTCTCCACTTGAACAACCACTGACATTGTTCCATCTCCTGTCATTACTTATGTGAGCTCTCATAATAACCTCATGGCCTCCCAAAGTGAAGCTTTTTCTAAATTTAATCCATCCTCCATCCCATAGCCCAATCTAATCCCAGAAACCGTTCATATTTTTCTCCTAACTTAACAACTACTATTAAAACATATATATCTTTCCTCCCTGGAGTATGTATATGGTTCATTTTAGAAGAGTGTACTGTTTAAGGAAAATAAAAATTACCTAGTTATCAAATTTTATGCCTACTTTTATCCTTTTATATGTCTACAATATAAGAAATTAAATCAATTTATTATCTATAATGTATTATTTAAATATGACTATAAATATACATGTATATATTTATATATATATGAAACATGTATATGAAGAAGTTAAACTATATTTATATTAGTGGCTTAAAACTCACAGATACATATAAAGTGGAGAGAGTTCATCAATGAATGTGAGATTTTAAGTATATGATTGAATGAAGAAGCATAAAGTACATTAAACCAGAAATTTAGAATACAAGGTCACTAGTCCTGGTACTATCACATCCTGCTTTGAGATTGGAAAATAGCTTTAAGACTATCTGGAGCTTCCTTGCCTACAAAATTTGAGGCTGGATTTGAGAATGACTAGTTAAGTCTCAACTGAAATGCCAAGCTCTCTCAGTCTGGTGTGGTTATCTGAGGGTGTGAGGGCATGTATTTGGGATCACCAACATTATGCTGAAATCAAGTAGGAAGCACTGCCATAATTGGAGTGGGGGAAATTGTAGTACCTATGCTCAGTACTATCTGTCCCAGAAGATAATCTCTATGTCCCCAACTCTATCATTCAGTAGTCTCTTGCTAGAGACAACAAGAGAACACTGAATTTGGCAGTTGTCTTATTTACTGGATGTCTCTCAGTTGTTTCTTTTAAGATACAGTATCCCACAGTCGAATGTGACTCCAATATTTGATTATTTTCTAAGTGACAAACTCTTAAAGTATTTTAAATATTTCTTTTTAGATCTTCCACCGCCTCCAGTGCCACCACCTGCTATAAAATCACCCACTGTCCAATCCAAGGCACAGCTGGAGGTACGACCTGTAATGGTGCCCAAACTCCCTTCTGCAGAATCCAGAACAGACAGATCATCAGATCGAAAAGGAGGCAGTTACAAGGGGAGAGAAGTATTGGACGGAAGACAGGTTGCTGACCTGCGAATAAATCCAGGTGATCCCAGAGAAGCACAGGAACAGCAAAATGATGGGAAAGGACGAGGAAACAAGGCCGCAAAACGAGACCTTCCACCAGCAAAGACTCATCTCATCCAAGGTACTGATTTACTCATGCACAGAAAACACAGATGAACATGTGTTTGCAAGGCACACAGGCTACCTAGGGCTGTATGAAGAGAGGTAAGATCAAGAAGTTTGCTCTGTTATCATGGAGCCAGGCACGTACCCTGGCTTTTGTAAATAACACAGTCATCACCTCTGTGTCCCTGGTTCTAAAATCCACTCTACCCACAACGTTTCTCCTGATCTTTAAAACCAGGTCCTCTACATTCTTATTGATTTTCTTTATATCTATGCTCTTGTCAGCATCTTAATTCAAGATGGAAATTATTTTCTCCTTGAAATATAAAGAATTATTTCAACAGGCTAAACAGGGAGAAAAGGATATAAGGAAAGAAAATAGGTTAAAAAAAAAAAAAAAAAAACTCATGAAATTGTGAAAAGGAATGTTTGATCTGTAATGGTTTGAGTTTGGTTGAAGAATAGGTTGCTTAGAGCCAGAGGATAAATGGGAAAAGGTATAACTAGAAAGGTTAATCAGATTACAAAGGCCAAGGATAATCTTCAAGAGAGTTTGGAACTTATGATGTAGGCAGTGGTGAGCCAATAAGGAATTTTGAGTGAGAAATAACATAATGAGATTTGTGATTTAGAAAAATCACTGTTGGCACCGTATGGCACAGAAAGAGACTGGAATCAGGTAGACTATTGCAGTGATAATGCAGGCATAAAATGTGAAAGCAGCAAATTAAAATGGAGTGAATGAAAAGGAGAAAACAGCCTACATCTGCATTTCAGAGATGGGCCCAATAGGACTTGATGACTCATCAGATGTCAGAATGTAAATTGAAGTAATCTAGTAAAAGACAATTATCCAAATGTTGATTAGGTGGCCACGTCTGGCTTTGTGGAACACAATTCTATTAATTAATATAGAAAAAAGAAAGAAAAAAAATAAATTTCATGGGGAAAATAATTTTAGTCTTGAATTAAGATGTTGACAAGAGCATAAATAGAAAGAAAATCAATAAAATGTAGAGGACTGGTTTTAAAGATCAGGAGAAATGCGGGTAGAGTGGATTTCAGAACCAAGGACACAGAAGTGATCACTGTGATTTATAAAAGCTAAATATCAGCAGTGATATGCTGGTAAATGTTTAGCAATCAGTTCTCTGGGAGAAAAAAACTCAAGACTAACTTGTAGCCTTCTGCTTACTTTGTTTTTAATCAATTTAGGGGAGGTCAATGAATGTGGAGGGAGGAAGAGAAGAGTAAAATAGGCTCTAGTGAGATGTCCCAAGGTGTCACCACCAGCCAAGGAAGATTATAATTAGAGAGTAGGCAGGGAATCCATGTTCTATAAAGGAAACTGAGTTTGTCCCACCTGCAGATTATTAATTATCAAGATATCCAGGGTATTGAACATAGTGTGCTAGTGCTGGGTTATGACTCAGAGGCAGAGTGCTTGCTAGCATGTATGAGAGGTTTTGAGTTGACCCTCAACATTGCTTCCCCCCACGGAAAAAAAAAAAACAAAATAAGGGAAGTGCAAAGGATTTTTGTAATACATCATCCATGAGTAGTAGTAGTACTAAAACAAACAAAAATCTTCAGTGTAGTGGTCAAAATAGCAGCCAGACTTCAGAGGATTGAAAAGTGAATGGAAATTTGGAAAGGAAGGTACTGAGCAAAACCTCTGTTCAGAAGATTGGGTTGAAGAGGAGGAAGTGCTACAATAGGGTTGGCAGAAAAGTCAAATTGGTGGAAATGTTTGAGGTCGAGGGAATTTGAACATACAGTTTATAAGCTAAGGAGAAGAACCCACTTAAGAGGAAGAGATTCAAGGAAAAATGTCACTTGATGGAGGAGTCAGGAAAGAGTGAGGGGAGTGAACTTCGGAAAGTTGAGGACACTTTCCTATAGAGATTATGTTGTGGTAAGATCTGAGTCAGTCTGTTGCTCAGTTCACTGTGGGCATCTGGGCAGTAGAAAACTTCCCCTCAACATGGAGGGCAGTATGGCTTTGTTCAGAGACTGAAGCCTGGACTCAGCTGCTGTGCACTCAGCAGTGAGATGCCGAGTTCTGCTGTGCTCTTCAGTCACCTCCACTCTGGGACCACAAACCCCTGGAGACATTGCTACAACCCAAAGTTTAAGAAATATGCTTGCTTATTTTTAAATCAATTAAGTCAGAGTTGATCTGGACCTGAACTTTTGGCTCATATTGACTATGCTCCAAGTACTGTTTCATCCACAGACAGTCACAATGTAAATTATGAATTTTATTCTTGCCAGAAAGCATAGACCAATTTCCTTCTCAGAGCAATCTCTCTCAAAAGTAGGTAGAATTCCTCAGGAGAAAACTTTACAAACCAGGGAAGATCTTAGTGTCGCAAAATCAGAACAAAGAAAGAACATTTTAAACATTGATCTTCAAAAATTTAATAAGTCACCTTAATGATATAAAATCATTTCTAACCAGTGAGCTAAGACTAGAACCATTAATCTTGAAACAAGGAATTCTTCCTGTTTCATGGAAAGTATTGAGTATCCTGCTTCTCAGATTTTTTTTTTAACCATAGCCTTCTGTATATGTCATTAAATTATCATTTCTATGCTTGCTGTAATTTTCACCTTCATAATTCAATTTACATTATTTATAATGAAAGAGGCACACTGATTTACATGTGTAATGTATGGTGGTTTTTAATTAAGAAGAGTGGTCTTTAGACTTGAACATCTGATCTTTTTGCTGGCATTTACCTCTATTGGTTCAATTTATTTCTGCATCTATCAAATGCCCACTGTGCTATTAATTATTGTACTAAGTCCTGAGATTTGTGTAAGCATGAACCTTGACCCTAAGGAGCTGAAGTCAGAAAGAGAGAGACAGATAATCTATAAATTCACAGATATTTTTATTTAATTTTTAAATATCTGCAGCCTCCCGAGGGCCACCACTGAGCCTCCATACAGCCCTAAAGTCTCAGCCAAACGAATATTTTTATTTTATATTCAGTAGACCTTTCATGGTATGAAGGCACTTCAAAGTCTGAGACAGGGACAATTAGCCCACTGTTGTGGGAGATGGAATGTTAGAAAAGAACTGACATGTAAACTAAACATTTAAGGATGGGTAGAATTTAGCCAGGCTAGGAAAGTGGATTGTTCATGTGGAAAACTCAGAATGAAAAACTGAATGGTCCATTGGAAACATTGTAGGAAATTCAGTTCTACTAAGCAATTAAAAGCAAAGATGAAGCTCTTGAGGTGAAGAAGCTTGAATCATGGGAGCCCATAGATCATGTAAGAGGATGGATGCTGAGAGAAGATGGTTTATATGGTAAGAGCTGAAGAAGCAGAGATGTGTTAGAAGATGTGTACAACTCCCAGACAAGAGATGCAGAGAATTTAAACCAGGATATAGGAGCATGGATGGACTACTAGGAAAGTTCAAGAACTCTTAGAGTAGAAATCAACCTTACTTGTCGTTATGTTTAAATATATGGAGAAAGTACATTTAAGACACACAGGAAGGCTTTTGAAAGGGCAGAACAAATCTCAGATATTCATTTTTTATCTTGCCTATCCTAATGATTAGTGATACCGGTAGTTGTACTAGAGAATACAGAGGGGGAAGAAGGCTCAGGGGGATGGACATGATGAGATCATTGTTTTCCATGCTGAGTTTGAGGAGGTGTTCAGTTAGGCTGACTGTAGGCACCAAACATTCAGGACATAGTTTGGGAGTTGAAAATGTAAATGAATGTTTCCTCATGATGAAAATAGCAGTTAAAGCCACTCATTCATTCACTCAAAACTATTTATTGATGACCTGTTGTGTGTCAAACTGGGACTATATCAATATATGAAGCTTACAGAAGTACCTGTCCTCATGGCAATTATATTCTGGAAAAAGTTAGTCTATAAGAGTGAGAGAAATCACCCAGGATGAATGGGAGAGACAGTGCATTATGTGAATAAATGGCACAGGATGACAGGAGAAAACTCTTGGGTGCTGGCATGCAAGAGGCACTTCCTAAAATCAAAAAAATTTCCCAGAAGATTGGTAGGGGAGGAAGGAGTACTGGAACTAGGAGAATAGAAACATTTAAATTGATGAAGGGCAGTGAAAATCCAGAGATTAAGGACTTAACTTGGTTAGCATTATCCATTTTTTGAATTTTACAGTACTAATGTGGGCATGAATAGATTTCAACAGAGGCAGAGAGAATGGGAATTGTGACTACCAATGCTGAATCAAAATTACTGTTCAAGAAGCTCATCTGAGCAGTGAAGAGAGAAAGAAGGTATTGATTCCTGTAGAAAAGAGGTTAAAACAAAGTTTTTAGCAAAAGAGGTTTTTAATGTTTTATAGCTTGATAAAACTGAAATCAATAGAAAGAAAAAGATTTATGAAGCAGGGACAGAGGGTGAAGGCCATAGGAGACCAAGTCCTGTGAAGAAAGGTTTCCTGAAGAGTCATTCTCATGGACTGGGACACCCCCATGAGTCCCATGTGTGGACAGGATAAAATGGTAGATAGCTCAGACTTAGAGGAGGAGAAGGTTTTCGTGTGAGGCTAGAGGAATGATCATTTAGAAGTGCTGTTGGTGAACCAGCATCAAGTCTTCCTCCTACATGACCCTCCATTAAGGAGAATATCAGTGGGCATGTCAGGGGAAGACATTGTATGTCTTCATACAATGTGGATGGCAGGGGAGGAAGCATTTTGGGGTGGGGGGAAAACATGTAGAAGAGATTGGTTTTGATGAATTTCATGCCAAGAAGGTAGAGTGAACAAGATGTAGAGAAATAGGAGCATCTGAATGGTGCATCTTCAATAAAAGTGGCAGAATATTTTAAATAGTCTAGAGATAGAAATTCAGGTACTAGAAATTAACTAGAGTGACTTTCATTTTAAAGTCAGCAACAATGGCAGGCTTGCAGTTCAGAGTTCCATAGTGCAGACACACTGCTGAAGTGGGGGTGGCTACATCCCTGGCTGGGGAATGAACCCAGGTTTGGCTCTGATTGGGTAGTTCTAGAAGATTGGGTTTCACTTCTGCTGATTCCCTTTAAGAACACTTTGTAGCTTACGTGGATATTTTACTGTCTCATCTTGTTTTCATATCAACACTAGAAACTTTTCTAAGTGCAGATTCTATTATCATTTTTTTGGAAAGATGGAAACTAAAGCCTAAAATAATCGGAGATCCCATGGTGAATGACATAGAATTGGAAACCAAGTCTGAGTCCAGGTTTGGTTTACTTCCTTTAGTGTTATTAGTCCCAAGAGAGTTTGATATGTATACAAGCTTAGGAGTAGAGTCAATCCAAATCTCCAATCACTACTAGGAAAACAAGGCTTGCTATTTTCATTTCCAAAAGCCAGTGTGAATTATTCATTATGCTTCTATAGTGCCCTTATTTATTCTTCAGAATCACTGATGCTTCCCCACTCAGAATTACAGAGACAGGAGGGATGCTTTATACAGTGAAAGTGCACAGTGGTGTTCACATGCATTTATTATATTCTGTTACACAGAGGACATTCTACCTTACTGTAGACCTACTTTTCCAACGTCGAATAATCCCAGAGATCCCAGTTCCTCAAGCTCAATGTCATCAAGAGGATCAGGAAGCAGACAAAGAGAACAAGCAAATGTAGGTCGAAGAAATATTGCAGAAATGCAAGTACTTGGAGGATATGAAAGAGGAGAAGATAATAATGAAGAATTAGAGGTATCTAATTTTGCTCCCAAGTTTTTCTATATTAGACCACAGTTATTGTGTCAACCTCGAAGTTAGGAATATCCATCAGTGTACAGAAATATTACTATTTTGGGGGGTGGGCACCAGGGATCGAACTCATGGGCACTCAACCAGGGAACCACATCCCCAGCTCTATTTTGTATTTTATTTAGAGACAGGGCCTCACTGAGTTGATTAGCACCTCTCTTTTGCTGAGGCTGGCTTTGAACTTGAGATCCTCCTGCCTCAACCTCCCGAACTGCTGGGGTAACAGGCATGCATCACCCTGCCCCGCCAGAAATATTACTGTTTTGTCACACACTTTTCTATACCCTGATATCTGTGATATCAGAAATGGACATTCAGAGAATATAAGGATTTTCTTGAAACGTATTTTATAATTTTAAATGTCAATCGTGGTTTCTTTGCAGATACTGAGGTTCATATTTATTTGCATATTTTCAGATAAGAAATATATATGGCAAATATAGTGTTAGAAAATAAGAACTGTTGATCTAGATATACTGTGATTCCTAGTGTTTATGAAAACTTAGTGAGGTGACAGTTTTATGATATGAGGGTGTACAGCTTATGTCACCTGTCACTCTAGTGATCACCAGGATTAATTGAGCTGATTTGAGCACACATCTTTCACCTTCACTCTTTTAAAAATGTGAAGCTGGTCTGTGATACTGACCTTCCCAAAAGGGGAACGCTTCTTAATTCAAGTTTCCTTATTGGAATCTGTAAATAATGATGCAAGATAGAGTTGCAAGTCATGTCGTATTATAAAATTCCCTCCCTTTTAAAAATTATTGTTTTCTCATTCAATAAAAAATCAGTAAAGGATAAATTTCTCATTACAAATGTATTTAGCCTCAAATAGATGGTGAGTGTTAAATAACTTCTAATAAAAGATGAAAAATTAAAACTAATTATGTCTAATTGAATGTTATATAAAGCTAAATGTATTTTGATTTCAAAGTTTGGAAAAATAGACTTTCTTGCTGCAAATGCTTTAGAAAGGTTGTTTTTCAAATTTCCTTTTTGTTTTAAGTAGGAGAACCCTCTTGGGGGATGAAAAGTCATTATAGTTAATTCCAATATTTAAAGCCAATAAAGGCAGATTACAATGTTGAGTTGGGACTGAGGGGAATAGAAAACTCAGCACGTTCCTTCTCTCTCGGATCCCTGAGCTCCACCCACAACAACGAGGTGCTGCACAAAACAGTTTGGTGCTTGTTAGAGAACTGTTGGATTTGCCATCAAGTCTAACTAAAGTTGACGAATGAATTAGTTTGTCATGAACACTTTCCAACTTATGCCAGTCAATGAGTGAAAAAAAAAAAAACTCTATTAGACCGTAAGAATAAATGCATATAAATCAAGATGAGTCAATACTCTTGTGATTTATCTTCAAGTTTAACAATACTGCCTGTCTTACAGGAAACTGAAAGCTGAAGACAACCAGAGAGGCTCATGCCATCTAATGTGAAAATTATCAGTCAAGATGCCTCAAGTCTGATGACACATGACGCCAGATAAAATGTTCAGTGCAATCAGAATGTACAAATTGTCGTTTTTATTCCTCGTATTGGGGTACCATTTTAAAACAATTTATTGGGTTTTTAATGTTGCTCTTTGATCCCTAACCCTAGGAAGAACCTTCGTCTTCCCCTTGCTGTTGGAACCCTTTCTCTTGACTTCCAGCACGGGAAGTAGTATCAACTTCTTGCTTCAGTCATCAGCCTCAAGAAAGAACTGAACAGTTCTTTTGCATTTTGCCCCTGAGATATGGCATTGCACTGCTTATATACCAAGCCAGTTTATAGCAAAATATTGATCAAAGATACAAACTTGATTAATCAACCTCATGCCAAGGGCTCTCAAAGTATAATCTTTCTATAACCAACTGCTAATGCAAATCAAAGCATACTTCATTTTAACATGATTTTAAAATCAGTCTTTCATACCACCCTTTGTTGGGAGAAACTAAAATTATATCAAATGCAGAACAACAAACAATTTGAATGGGGTAGAAACATTGTAAATATATACTCTTTGCAACCCCTGGTGGTACTTTATTTTGTCTTCATTTCAATCATTGAAGTATATTCTTATTGGAAATGTACTTTTGGATAAGTAGGGCTAAGCCAGTTGGATCTCTGGTTGTCTAGTCATTGTCATAAGGAAGCCTAGCAAAAACATTGTTCTATTTTTCAATCAAGAAGCAATTATAAATGCGTATTACAAACAAGTGGATGTTTTTAATGACCAATTGAGTAAGGACATCCTATCTTGCTGGCCTAAATTTCTTCTGGTAGTGTCAGTTCAGCTTTCAGAAGTGCCACTTAAGGAAGTTTATTTGATTTTTGTTTTTGTAATGCACTGTTTTTAATCTTTTTTTTTTTTTTTTTTTTGGTTTTAAAAGCACAATCACTAAACTTTATTTGTAAACCATTGTAACTATTAACCTTTTTCGTCTTATTGAAAAAAAAATGTTGAGAAGCGTTTTTAACCTGTTTTGTTAATGCTCTATGTTTGTATTTGGAATATTTGAATGATGACAGATGGTGGAGTAACGTGCATACTTTATTGTGGGCCATGAACCAGATGGTTCTGACTTTTTCTGGACTTAAAGAAAAAAATGGTTTAAGTTTGTTGTGGCCAATGTAGAATCCTACAAGCTTTCCTTATAAGCTCAAATAGGGCATTACTGCTTTGAATTGCCAAATGATGCCCTCTGACTGTAGATTTTTATGATCTTCTTTTGTCATTATATGAATTTCATTGACTTTATAATTGGTGCTATTTGAAGAAAAAAATGTACATTTATTCATACACAGGTATCAGGCCTGACCCCACTGGAAAAACAAAGCCAAACAAAACTGAACCACAAACAATAGCTGGTGTTCACCAAAAACTAAAAGTGCTCACTTAGATAATTTGAGAAAGTTTCATAGAAAGCGTGTGCAGTACTAAGGGAACAACCCATGTGATTAATGTTTTCATTATGTTCATGTAAGAAGCCTCTTATTTTTAGCCATAATTTTGCATACTGAAAATCCAATAATCAGAAAAGTAATTTTGTCACATTATTTATTAAAAATGTTCTCAAATACATCATTCTTTCTTGTGTTGATTTTTTTTCATTGTGTGCTGATCAAATTTACTTCATTTAATCACAAAGTCTTTTTGTCTGAACATTTCACCACTGTATTATCAAAAGAGTAAAAATTCTCAATTAGTTTTATGAACATCCAGGTTTTACTTTTAAGGAAAAATTCCCATTTACATCTTTCTGAAATGAAAGATGTAAGATGAATCCGAGCTTGAAGTTAACTATTTGGTCAGAGAGTAACTATTAAGGGTTTGCTGTATTTGTTTATGTATGTGCATCTGAATTTCAGTAAGCCCATTTCTAAAATAATCAGAATTTAACTATGATAAACCTGATTTGTAAAGTTTGAATCGCCTATGTCTGTCAACCAGAAAAACCCAAATTGCTTATAAGTAACTATCTTTTTTCTTGTCATGTGACACTTTAAGAAACCATATACCAGGTTGCACATTATGATTCATTAAAGTCAGCATTTTTTAAGCATTCAGCTTTGGATGGACGAGATGGGTATCATGTCTTGGAAATGATAAGAGCAAAAGAAACTGTTGAAGGTTCTTTTGCTATGACATATATATTGTTCTCCTACCTAAATATTTAGTGTATCAGAATTTGAAAATCAGGAAAAAACTGAAAAAACAGTATAATTTGAAATTTAAATATATGAAAATTAAGAAATCACCAGCATCCACTTATAGATGAACAGGTCCACAGGTCAAGTCAGTTTCCAAACTCTTTGAAGGACAAAATGAAGGGGCATATTTAATGACCTAATTTTTCTTTACCTTGACGGGTGGACTATAAAAAAGTTAAGTCTCTCTCTTTTTTTATAGTATGCAATACCCATGCAGATTATGTGGATCAAGACCCTGAGTTTGAGTCCCGGTTTTGTCATGACTGTTTCCTTGGACATGTTACTTACCCTCTAAGTCTCAGGTACTCACCTGTAAATTCAATAATACCTACCTCACGGAGCTACTGTCATGATTTAGTGAGTTACTGTATATGGTATGGACTTTGTAAACTTCAAAATCAATACAAGATATTGTTATATTTATGGACTTCATTACACATGCAACCCCAATTTCATACATAGTTTGGTCTTAAATATTTGCATGAAAGTAAAAGAATAACTGTGGTATAAGGATGAGGGTGGTTCCATTTCCGGTAAGTAAACTTCACTGTGAAATACCTTATTGTGGAATAAATTCTTGGTGCGATTGTTTGTCTGTTTGCTTCTGAATTCAAGGGTCATACAAGGGGTGGTGGTATAATGTTTTCAGCACGCTTTGCACAATTCAGGGGTGCAAACATGTCACTTAAGTTCTCCATAAATAGATTTAGTGTTTATATTGGGCTGCTGTTCTGCCTACGGGCAGAAAATACAATCTTAGTTCCAGGAGAATTGGATCATATCTGGCTTGCTTTCATTTCAGATATAGTCTGGGTTTTTTTCTTTTTAATTTCCATCATCACAGGATGGCATCTACATCCCAGAGGTGGACTCTGTATAGAAAGCACGAGGAGGCAGGGGGCTTGGGGTATCCTGGTGTCAAAATTTCTGGTGGTCTCCATGTGTCCAACCCTTACTATACAGCCTCTGATTTCTAGCCTTGATTTCCTTATCTTTTGACCCTCCCTGGATACTTCTGAGTCTTTTGAAGTAGGTTGAGTGCAGCAAGTTTTCAAAGTACCCATATGCCTCCTGAACTGCTTGCCTCATTTGGGTAGTGTGCAGATTGAAGAAGAGGATGAGAGCTACTTCTGCAGTTTGGAAGACACTGACCTAATCATTTGCATTTTGAAGATAATCCCATTTACATTCAAATTAGTTTGAAGCCACTAACCTAACAAATCATTGCTGTCTGTTTGAAACTGGAACACATCTTACAGCTGTAGTATCTTAAACAGTCACTTCAGCCAGGTAACATTCATGATGTAGTTTTCGCTGCTTGCCACTAAAAAAAAAAAAAAAAAAAAAAGTCTCACAAAAATAGATAGTGAACACGTGTCAAACTTTTATTTGTCTCATTAATAAGGAAAACTGCAGGAAGACAAGAGCAGTCGAAGAGTGAGCAAGGAAGAGTTCCTTCCTGCAGAAGGAACTTACATATGATTGCTTAGCTAACTTTCTTTAGGACAATACAGGCATGATATTACTATTTCTACTGAGCTAGAGAATCCTAATAGCTTTCTTTCCTTTAGGCTAAATGACCACTACCCTCAGGGCTATGTGAAGTTCTCACATTGATTATTTGCAAATTATTAATCCAAAAAAAACCTGGGAGGATTTACATTCACCCAGAAGATTAAGAATGATTTACTCTAGTCCATGTTTCTCCAGAAACAGAGCCTGAGAAAAATAGAGCCTTGGATGTGAAGAGTATATTTGGGATATAATCTCAGGAAGTAGAAGTGAGAGGTGAATAAAAGAAGGAAAAAATCCATTTAAGTCCTTGAAAGTACCTCTACTGGGAGGCTTCACTGACTCTTCCAAGATGCATGCAGCATGACTCCCAGAACTTTGCACAGGAACCTGGATCATTATTATTTTGTTCCTGTTCTTTATTGGTTGCAGGTTGCTGGTGGGGTGGGGGACTTAACTTCCAAGCACTAGTGAGCAGACCGAGTATGAGCAGAAAAGCGGAAGCAGAAAGAAGGCAGGCCTCTGGCAGGCATATGAGCTGGGAAGATGCCAAGAGGAGGTGAGTCAGCTCGAAGAGAAATGAGAGCCACTGTGAGCCCCCAGTGGTGACTTCTTTGAACAGGATTGTTGAAAAATGTTTTAGCATGGTATCAAAAATCAAGCATTCAACTTCCCGTGATCCAAATTTAAGGTAAATACTCTTTCTTTAATGCCCATACATGAAATTAAGTCACAGTATTCAAATTTTTTCTACATTGGTGGAGTTCTGACAAATTATCAGTTGTTGGTAGTGTAAGTGTTGAATTTTTGAACTGCCATTTAGTCTTCTAAAAATGTTTACAGTATCAGCATTGCAATACAACAAAATAAAGGCTATGAGACACAAAGAGGGTTCTTAGAAAAATAGCTACAATTTTCCATTTTCTGGTAAAGAAACAAGCTTTACTGTACCTAGGAAAAATAAGTGTTCACAATGGTTAAAGTACTACCTTTTACCTTTTAACACATGTGCGTGTCCCCCCCCCCACACACACACACAGAGTGAATGAAGGCAGGCAAAATTACCAAATTCCTCAGAGTAATGAAAGAAATACCAAGCATCGTTGAGGATGGTGTAACCAATTCATTTATTGTATAGAACTATCATGGAGGCACCATATCATGACAAAAGTTGCTAGCGTTTTCACAGAAACACATAAAACAAACCTGTTAATTTAATGGAGTATTAAATTTAATGAAATGTAACATTTTTACGAGTTTATTCCTTTAAATTGTGCTCATAAAATTTGCATGAATTGGGTACTCATGCAGATTTAATGTTTGTCCTCCAAATGTTGAACTACTTACTAACCCCCAATGTGATGGCGTTAAGAACTGGGGCCCTTGGGAACTGATTAGGTTATGAGGGTGAAACCCTCATGAATGGGATTAGTGCCGTTATAAAAGGGACCCTGGAGAAATATCTCTTTCTTCTTTCTGCCATGATACAGTAGAAATCAGTGGTCTGGTAACTGAGAAGACTACCCTCACCAAGACCTAATGGAATTCCACCTTGATCTTGAATGTTCAGCCTCTAGAATTGTTAGATTTGTTGTTTACCAAGCCACTTCATCTATGATCATCTGTTACAACAAGTTGAAAAGACTAAGACAGGTACTCGTAAAAATATTCAGGTCTTTGGCATAATTACCAACTCTCCATGTAAATTAATCTTTGTGTTATTAGACATTCTTTCTTTTGGGTTTTAATTGAGTAAAACAGAACTTTCAGTGCTTCCGGGTCAAATGACTTCTATAACCTGCTCAGCTTCAGAAATGAACAAAAGTAACCTGGACAAGTGGAGACAACTTTCTCTGACCTGTACCTCAGGGGGTCTTCTACACTTTGGAGAGCCTTGTTTGGCTCCAAAGAAGTCAAACGTAAGTCCTCCTCTGTTGCATTCGACTGGTCAGGGTAGGCAGTGTCTTCAGAACTGGGTTCCAGAGCCTACATAGGGACCAATGTGGCCCTGGAGTTACTTGGGAGTTTCAGAATTAGAGCCTAAGGAGTCTTCCTGGGACCCGGTAGCTGATCCCCTGGTTCCAGGAAGGTGGCTTTGTTAGTGGATTGCTCATGCTGGCTGTCGTATTTATTTTTTATAAGATTGAGTTGGGTTATGCTGGCAGAGTAGCACTGTCACCTGATCTGGTATGACTTAAATTGTTCCTATAGATAGGAGCACTATAGAACAATTTTCCCTGGCTGCCAGGCTAGAACAACTCTGAACATAGGGAAGCCACAAGGTTTTAAACCAGTCTAATATAAACCTGAGTTTTATGTGAAATGCCTCTTTAATACTCTACTTAGTGTTTTCCACAATAAGAAAGATTAGATCGTATATATTCAGCACATTATCTACCTGTTCTCTGTAGAGGACACTCATCCATCATTTCTAAAATGCCTCTTCCTTGAGTATGTGAGAATGAGTGTTCATGTGTGTGTGTCTGTGATTTTGGTGAAGAGGCTATGGTAAAGTTAATGATGCCTTATAGAAGTTTTGTTTTTGAACTTACAAGACAAAATTATACAACATGTCAGTAAGGACTTGGGAAGGAAACATTCCGGAAAGCTAGTGTGGGGCATACCATAAGAAATAAATTATGAATAAATGGATAACTGAAAAAATAAGTCACTATTATGTACCTGCTAGGATTTCAACAGAGTCAGGTTGAATTTTGGCCAAAATTGGTGTGAGCCTCCTTTGACAAGGAAACCAAGAGTTTGAAAGACTATGAAATTTGCTGAAATTCACATTAGGGGGATGAAAATAGAGTATTGTACATATATCTTACTTCAACTATAATGTTTTTTCAGAATTTTAAAACAGCTCCTCAGAAATGAGAACCAAGTTAATAAACATTAATACACATTCCATTCTAAAATGAAAAACAAAGATGATATCTGTGTAGGGGGCGTGCTAACGGTGTTCTTGCCAAATATTTGAAAGTGCTATTAGCAGTAAATGATATGTAAATCTTAAAATATTATTTAGGCATGCAAGGACCACTTTTAAAAATAAGAAATTATAAATTACAATTTCTAAATATTGTATATATGTAATCATCCCATATTAACATTTTCAATATTAAAAGAACTTAGCAATTTAATTTAACAACTTAACTTTCCAAGTGTTACTCAGCATCATTTATCATAGAAGATCTCACGAAGTTGTTCAAGGTCATAGAACATTGTTTCATTGGGTCAGAATTTTTCAATTTTAGCTCACCTGGCAATCCCATCGGTCCTATTTATCCCTATTTCCATGGAAAGGATTAGCATATATTTGGAAGCTCATGTATTTTATCAGGATGATTTAATATCAACCATCATTAATTGAGCCTTACATGTTTCAAGTGTGCATAATTAAGCAATCATTATGAACAAACTTTATTTCTTATTCTGCTATATAATAGGGTACCAAAATATGACTACCAGATTAACTTAAAAAATGTCACCCTCTACAAGGTATTCAAGAATTTAATGAAGTTACTCATCAGCTATTTTTCGTACTCTTTACTGATTTCTGTCTAGGGATTCATTCATTGATTCTGTGATCTCCTGAGCATCTCTAAAGTATGGGGGGGAAAACAAACTCCAGAAGTGCTTCCAACATAACAGGAGGCACCACACACTGCAGCATGGACTGTGTGGTAGAAGTATTCACACAGCATCAGGGAGTTCAAACAGGTACTGAAGGCTTGTTTTGTCTGGATCATGAGGGCTGAAAAGGAAGTCATGAACTCATTTACAGCATATAAGTCTTGTATATCTCAGAATTATATTCTAAACAGAAGCACGTAGAAGACATTTGAAAATTAAAAATGGTTTAAATGAGCCAAATGATCAATTATTAATTATGTTTGAGTGATGATTTGGATTGTTTGTTTTTATTGGCCAGTTTTCATCATTCTCCAACTAAAACAGTTTTAGAATCACACAAATGTAAGGAGTTTAACAATAAAAGGATCAACTGCTAAAACCTATTAAGAGGATTTGGGATTAATTTTTTTAGTGTTTAATTTCTCCCTTTTATATAGACAGAATATCCTTAATGATGTTTCTGAACCCGAGTTATAAACACATAACACATAAAATCCAGCTCAGTGAGGAGACAGGGTTAAATCAAGACTCCAACTCCACTTTTCTGTGAACCTCTTTGCTCTACTTAGCTCCCATACTGCTTTCTCAAGGTGGTATCAGAATGCATGCAGCAGGTAATCCAGGTGCACTTGCACAAGCCCATCATCCCAGATTTGGGAGGCCAGGCAGGATTATTCACAAGTTAGAGGTCAGCCTTAGCCATTTAATGAGATCCTGTCTCAAAATAATAACAATTTAATAAAAAAGGATGTACCTCAATGGTAGAGTGCCCCTGTTCAATCTCCAGACACACACACACACACACACAGAAGAAATGGTCACATGACCACAGCAAAAAACAAGCCTGTCATGTGATAATATTCAAGCTCAGAGACAAAAGCAACTTCTCAAAAGACTCTGAAAATACACCCAGTGATATAAATTGTTATACATGCTCTTTCAGGACCAATTTGGTGTCCAGAGTAATACCATATGCTGTTTGACTTAAACTTAGCTTCCCCTAGACCATTTGGTTCTCTACTGAAATATATCGAACTGTAACACCTGAAGCATTTGGACTATTTTTTGAAGAGGGTGGATGATAGGAAAGTACCCAACAAGGAACAAATTAAACATATTCTAAGTCATATATTTAGCAATGTCTATGTGCTACATCAACACTTATACATAGTTTATGTGGTATTATTTTAAATGGTTACAAAGTTTTTGACACTTCTTTCATCAGGAGGCAAGGTTTATGACCATGAATTCTTTAGATTCATGTTAAGAGAGTGACTACTTCAACTACCAGAGAAAGGTCATGATTTCTGTGGTTAGGTCATTAAAGTCAATGCAACTTCCTTCTAGTCCTTTGGAAATTTACTCTGTACACTCTCACTCTTTGAATATAGTTATTATACCATCGAAAACCTAAAGTCATCTAAAAGGGTTTTGTATAGGTCAAAATCTCAAAAGAGCTCAGCTTCAATGCCTGTCATGGAAATCTGATGATTCCAACCCTCAGTCATTTGAGACACCCCAATCGTTTGCAACATCCCAGCTAGTACCCTGGACTTCCCAAAGCAGCCATGAAGATTTTGCAAGACAAGTTGTTCCAGCTGTGCCTGAAATTCTCACCCATGGAATCCATGAGCATAAACTAATGATACTTTAAATCACCAAGTGTGGGGTGGTTTTTACACAGCAATAACCAGAATTGTTTGAATGTCTTTAGGGAATAGAAAATCCATAAACTTAGAAGAAAGATCTGGAAACAAAAAAGGAAGTTGCTAGGCATTTAAGCAACATCATATGTTTTAAGAGTAGAGGATTATGGGTTTGAAATAGGATGATAATAAACAAAACCCTTGTACTGTATGTCTAGATTCACTCTTAGTGATCCAAGTAGTATATTGTCCAGCTATTAAAAAAAAAAAAAATCTGCTGCCCTGAACACACATATCAAGTCACTAGTTCTCAGGTTTTACTTTACAAACCAAAAATATATATTTCTTCCCCTTGATTGTATGTGCCAAAGAGGCACCAGGCATTTTTTTTTTGTTTGTTTGTTTGTTTGTTTGTTTTTAATAGAAATTCTAAAGTTGAAGAAACAGCTGTTCTGCTAATAATCAGGACCTAAATCATTCACACAGATATGGCAATCACCCAATTTCTCTTGCTCTCTCTTTCTGCCATTATTTTTTTTATTATTCCTTATTCATAACTTAACTAAGGCAATAGAAATAAGTATAATTAGGAATAAAATATGTATTGATTGTTAGTTCCCTTTAGTAGAAATTAAGGCTTAAGAGAAAAAAATAAAAAATTAAAATTTGATAGATTATTCCCCTACTTTTTTACAATGTTTATGAACTTTATCAGATAATAATGAATTTTCAAATGCATTTAAAATATAATCACCATCATAAATTTAATTTGTATATGAGACAATAAGCCTTCAGCAGTTGATTTGCCCCAGTTCATGTGCCTAAGTTACTAAAAAATAGATAGAAGTCCTGTGCTCTAGATTGACTACAATAACTTTTATTAAGCTCCTGCTTTCATTATTGTTTCAATATTCTTACATTATTTGTATATACAATAGTTTTGATTAAATGATGAAATACATCAGAGTATCACCTGAATTAATTTGTACTATCAATTTAAACAACACCAGTATTTCAAAATCCTCCCCCATATCTCAAGGACCTTGCCCCTGCAGGTGTTGGATTTTAATCTTTTTCCACCTAGTATTTTTCAAGAATTTGAAAAAAAAAAAATGGAAAGAATTGAGATTTACAGAAGCATTATGTTCCAAGACACAGAAGAGGGGCAGAAGAGTTTAATGTGACTATTTTTGTTTGGTGTTATGGTACCAGTAGCATACATAGCCTGGCACAGTTGTTTGTGAACTACCAGACTTACTACTACTCCTAGCACCCAAAACAGGATACTGGATTTCATGGAATTTCTAGAACTAGTAACATGTTGACTTAAAGACAATTCACTCCAAAGAATCATTAATGATTGAACTAGTATCTCCAGCACAGATTTTTCCATATTTTCAAGGTGATTTTTTTTCTTTTGTCATTGAACTTTTGTGTGGAACTATATTGGTTTATAAAAATATCTCACAACCTTTTAATATAAGGAAAGTGTGTTCTTTGTCCAGCAACCAGATACTTCTAAAATACATTTTTTATAACTTTATTTTTATTTACCTATTTTTTGTGGTGCTGAGGATCAAACCCAGTGCCTCACACATGTGAGGTGAGCACTCTACTATTGAGCCACAGCCCCAGCCCCTAAAACGTATTTTTGATCATCATTCTGAATCTCTTTCAGAGTTCCCCTAGCTTCTGTTCTCACTAATAGTAAAAAAGTAATGAACTATGAACTCTCTTCCCATTTATCTCTGTTACATGTGTTTTAGCCTTATTTTTGTCATTGTAATCAAAATATCCTACATGAGCAACTTGTAGGAGAAAAAATTATTTTGGGTCACAACTTCAGAGTTTTTTTAATAATAATATGTATTTTAATGTGTTATTTTAAAAATGAAAGGTTTGAAAAATGCAGTTTTTTTAAAATTTATTTTTATTGTAAACAAATGGGATACATGTTGTTTCTCTGTTTGTACATGGAGTAAAGGCATACCATTTTGTAATCATAATAAGCAGATGATGATGAAACTTCAGAGTTTTCAGTCCATGACTGACTAACTTTGGTTTGGGCTCAAGGCGAGGCAGAACATCATGGCAGATGGACATGGTGGAAGAAAGCTACTCAGCTCATGGTAGTCAGGAAGAGAGAGAAAAAACATTCAAGTACAAGACAGAGTCCCTGTTTTAGTTAGCATTTCCAATATAGTGACCAAAATACCCAATAAGAGAAGAAAAGTTTTTGGGGGGCTCACAGTTTCAGATGTCTCAGTCCATGGAGAGCTGACTCCATTGCTCTGGGCCCAGGGTGAGGCAGCCCATCATGGAGGAAGGTCTAGCAAAGGAAAGTTGCCTCCCTCATGGCAGCAAGGAAATGGTGGGGAGTGGGGGTGGGAGAAAAATAAAAGAAGGGATCACAGGAAGAACAACCCTTCCAGGGCACCCACCTCCTCCAGTCACACCACACTTGCCCAAAATTACTATCCAGTCAATCCATTCAAACTAAATGGACTGATTAGGTTATAGCTTTTATAATACAAGCACTTCAGCTCTAAATAGTCCTTCATTAAAAGAAGTTTTTGGGGGATACCTCATAACTGAACCTGACAGTTCTGAAAGGCATACCCCCAGTGAGCTACTTCCTCCAACCATGCCCTACAGCCTACAGTTCCACCTCTTCCCAGTAGTTAATTCATCTATCAGTAGAGTAATCCACTGATCAGGACTGAACCCTCATGATCCAATCTCTTGCCAAAAGCCCCACTTCTGGACACTGCTGCATCAAGGAACAAGCCTTCACCACATAAGTTTTGGAAGACATTGCAGATCCAAACCATAGCAACCTACCATTAATCCCCAGCCACATGGCATCCTTCTGTTCAATGAATACATCTAATAAGCTCCCTACCTCTATATATTTGCATTTGATTTTCTTGAAATTAATACGCTCTTACTCTAGTCATACCAAGGTTAATTTCTTTATTTCAAGTCTTTGTTTTCTAAATGAGATCTTCTGTAACCACTTTATTTAAAATCGCAGCTCAACCACCATACTTCCTTTCACTTTCTATTTTATGTTTTTCTACATAGTAATTATCCCTTTAAATTTTTTTCTTGTTAATCTGCTCTTCAGGAGGGGAAATGTTCCCTGAGAGCAGGAATGATTATGTTTTATGCACAATTCCTAGAACAAATCAAAGTACAATACAGGTGCTCAATGTGTGTGTGTGTGTGTGTGTGTGTGTGTGTGTGTGTGTATTATAGATTGAGTAGGGATGACTTTTGTAATTCAGCAATAACAAATAATTGTCTGAAGAAAAACCTTTATTCTGGGACTGGTCTCTGGAGTGAGTGTCTTAATTGTGCTCATATAGAGTAGTGAAGAATTAGGTCTTTTGTTTCTGTGGGACTTAAGAAAAACTGTCATTCTTCTGACAAGATTTGGGAAAGGAAAGGACAATTTTTAAATAGCCTATCTACCCTTTGGGCAAGAAAGAACACAGATCCTCCAGTCTCTGCTTCCTCAAATAAGGAATTATTAGTAACTACTCAAGTCAATCGTTCATAGTGTGCATCTGGAATGTCCTCAAAGTCTCATGTGATGAAAGCTTGATTCCCAAGGCAACTACTTTCAGAGGTGAAGTTTTTGCAAAGTGATGTGATAATGAGAGCTCTGACCTTATCAATTGATTAATTCTTTTGTGAATTCATAGGTAAATGGACTATTGGAAGGTGGTGAAAACTATAGTCAGTGGGATGTACTTGAAGGAAGTGGTTCTCTTGGGGCTTGCCTGAGGGGACTACATCTTGGCTTAGGCCTCTCTTTTCTAGCCCTCTCTCTTTCTGCTTCCTGGCTGCCACAAGATGTGCAGTTTTACTCCACCACAACCTTCTGTCATGAGGTACTGCTTCACCCCAGGCCCCAAAACAATGGAAGTAGCTAAGCACAGACTGAAAGTTCAGAAATCATGAGCCAAAATATCTTTCCTCTTTTAGGTTGTTTTCTTCAGCTCTTTTGTCACAGCAACAGAAAGCTAACACATGAACTCTCACCTTTCCAAAACCTTTTTTTTCTCTTACACACTTAGATTTCATGATCGTTATAATCACTCTTGACAATTCTATTGCAGTCCAGTTCTACTTTCACTCTTCTCATTTCATTTCCCGAACCTCTAATTTGTCTTCCCCATGGATGAGCTCAATGTATTAGCTAATGATATTGTTTCTTATTTCACTAAAGAAAATTAATAGGGGAATTAATGGAGGAAGAGAATTTCTCCCCTATATATTCTACCAATTATGAACACGCCAACACCAGAACTTGCTTATTCTGCTTTCAGTCTTCTTAAAGTGGAAGAACTCTTGACTTGTTTCCTAGAGCCCATTCCTTTCACCCTCTCAGGATCATTAATCTAGAAATTTTCTTTCTCCTCTTCATAATCATTTTTCCCTGCAGAATTGTAGCTTTAAAATATGGGAGACAGAAAGACAGGAATGAATAAAAAAAAAATATAAACCACTATGGACACTGGAGGGGAGGAAAAGTGTTTTTTTTTTTTTTTTCTTTTTTGTATCATTTTGATTCCCTCCAATGGGAACCTCTATAACTAATATTAGATATTAGGGTAACAAGAAAAAATAAACATCTTTATTAGCATGCATATTTCCAACATACATGGGAGGTACTCTGGAAATGAAGTGGTAATTCTAAAAGAGAACACTTAGAACTCATGTTTATATAGTATCTTCAACAAACGACAATCAATTTTAGATAAGGATACAAGGGAAAGTAAAAGAAACTTGAGTTACTATGGTTGGCCAATTATTGGAAGACAAAAAAAATAAAAAAGAAGGAAATATTGGGCTAGGCTCAGTGGTGCAGGTATTTAATGCCAGTGGTTTAGGAGGCAGAAGACTTACTAGTTTAAAGCCAGCCTCAGCAACATAGCAAGGCCCTAAGCGACTCAGCAAAACCTGTCTCAAAATAAAAACTTAAAAGGGCTGGGAATAACCTTCATGTCCTTAGGTGAGGGAGGGAGTGCCCGTCTATGGAATGGGCTGGCTGTGAAATAAAAGCTAGGAAAGTAATATATCAAGAAATAAAGGCGGGTGAGAGAAGAGTGAAAGAACTTTAGGTTACATAGAGGAAAATGAGAGGGGGGAATATGAAAAATGGTGGAATGAGACAGACATCATTACCCTATGTACACATATGATTACACGAATGGTATGAATCTACATTGTGTACAACTATAGAAACTAAATGATGTACCCCATTTATGTACAATGAATCAAAATGCAGCCTGTAAAAAAAAAAAAAAAAGAAAAAGACAAAAAGGCAAGAATTATATATTTTTAAAGCAGGGGCATGACCAGTTGAACCCACCAGAGGGGTCTAACTTCTAACAAAAAAGCCCCCACTTGCTTTATTCATAATTGTATAGATCAAAGGGCATTGGTAGGCATAAGGTTTCAGTATAGCAGGGGATTTTGAGTAAACAGGTTGTTTGGTTCTTGCAGGTTATGCCCATCTTCCATGGCTATGTTTGAATTTGGAGCTGTGAGCTAGGTCAGGGTGCCAGCATGATCTGGGCTATCTCAAACTGAGGAATTTCACCCAGGAGTCCCCCAAAAGAGTGACTTCCCTGCTTTAATGGCTTGAATGTTGCCCAATTCATACACAGTTCTCACCTAGCTCCCAACAGTGGATGTGGCTCACTGGTTAAGCACCTCTGGGTTCCATCCCTGGTACAAAAAAAGGGAAGAAAGAAATAAAGAAAAGAAAAGGGAAAATCATGACTCAGAGGACAATATCCTTAAAGTATGCACCTTGGCATGCTAAGGACTTTGAACTGAAGGACATAGGGAAGGTTTCAGAAGCAAGCTCCCAGGAACTTTTTCCTACATTTTTGTCTCTCACCTCTCTCTCTCTCTGGTGCAAGTCATAGAAACCTGGAAACCTGAATTCTTCCCCAAGGCACATCATGGAAATTACAAATCCTCTCCAAAAAAAAAAAAAAAAAAAAAAAAAAAAAAAAAAAAGCCATAAAACCTGGAAAGATCACTCTTTTCCTTCTCCCTTGACCCTCTTCCATGTCTAGGAGGAGACATGCCACAGAGAGGCCAAGAGCATCTGAACACACAGGCATTTCTGGGTTTCCCCTCAGTCTATTACTGTTACATCATACCTTTCTTTTCTGGTCCTATATCTGCTTCACTGCCCATGCTTTGTTGAACCTACCCATAAAAAATAAACAATTTTTGGGGGGTCTTTAATTCTGAAGGTTGTAGTACTAAACACACACACACACACACACAACAACAACAACAACCTTTAATTAGATTAATTTGTTATACTTTTCTCTTATTAATATTAGTGCTCAGAAAATGATACCCCAAGTGTTTTGTTTTGACATGCTGCATGGAAGACCCTCAAGGTCTCCATGACTTTTTCCCATTATGCCCCTTTTTCTTCTTTTTATCTTCCAAAGCAAAAGGGGAGGCTTTCCCTAAAGTTCCCCTGTCTACCTGAAGACTGGATCTGCCAAAAAGGAACATAATTGCCTTCAATTTTCTTACCAAAATGTCATTATCCAAGGAAGACTAAACTCATATCACAGAGGAAGAGAGTCAAATTTAAAAACCTCATTTCTATCACAGAGGAACTTCATCCCAGGCTGTTGTCAGTTCTTCCAGGACCATCCATCTTCCCTAAGCATCATTTACTACCACTCCCTATGAAGAGGTGTTTAAGCCTCAAACATCAGCCTTCCTTTTAGTTTCCCTTTCTAAGTGGCTCCCATGTACATGGACACATTAGCATATTTGTTTGCCCTTTCTCCTGTTACTCTCCTGCTATTGCCAGTTTGTTTCAGCACACCCAAATATCAGAACTTCAGAAGACAAGTTTGAACTTCCCTACATCTAACTGCATTCTGTCACGGAGGAGTATTAGTCACTAGTCTTCTGATGGGTAAACAGGTATCACACTTTCTACTCTGCCAGAAAACTAGTGGCAAAATAAGACTAATTAGTAAGACTTGTTACACAGACTCCTCTGGGCCTCTCTCTACTGACAAGGGTCTAAAGAGGTTCTCAGTGATCAACATTGTCCTTCCTGGTAGAGGGGGAAAGAGGGAAATCTTTGTAAATCTGTTTACTAACTACTCTTGGTAAATTAGAGAGAGGACACAGCTTTTCTTGTATTTGCTTCTTCCCAATTGTCTTTAACTCAAATTAATCTTTGTGCCAAAGAGACTTATTTTGGGTTGACATATTTTGCTGCCCCTTACCATCTGTCACCTTTTCCCCCAGGTTTGCTCTCTCCATTGCTCCTTGCTCTGCAGGCACAAGCCTGCCTCTGCTTCACTATCTTCTCTGTCGTTTCCTTTAGTTATTTTACCTTATTAGTGAGACCACCCCCCATCATGCTATGTTAGAAAACAGCATTCATATGTCTACTTGTCATCTGTTCTTCCATGAATACTCACTCTCCAAATGTCACAAACACAAACCTGATGATAAAAACACTGAATTCAATTGCTTTCTATGTTAAGAAGGAACACCATGTTGTAGCATCTGAGAAAAGTAAAGCATACTGGATCTTATCAAGATGCTGGAGTTTGGTTTCCACATTATAGTTAAATGTGGAAAATCTTGATTAGAGTTGCATAAAAATAATTTTATAGCATTTTAGCATTGTTAGTTATACAGCAAGGCACAGCTTTTATGAAAAAGATATCAAAGAGCTTTAGAGTATAGATTGTTGATTTTTTTTTTCTATTGAAGAGTTACTAGGTCTTTCCTAAAGTTCTTATAATGAACAATAAAATGATTTGGGTAACAGTCCCTTGCAATAATAGTTATGCTAACCAAAACAATGGGTTAATAAAGCCATGTTAATGTATTCACAAGCTGTGTAGGAAGTAAATAGTGCCCAAGCTACAAAGGGAAAAAGATAACTTCTCTTTTCTCAAATACAGCAGTTTTTAGAGGACAGGGGTTTTATATATTTTGTCTGTACTATATAGTAAAAAACCTGTTTTAACATATGTGCTTAATAAATACACTGAAATGAATGAAGTTGCCAGCTGTACTCAGTAGTGGTAGTTTCATAAGCTTATCCTTAAGAAAAATATTTTTTCCTGTGCATGGTAGCTCACGCTTGTAATTCCAGTGGCTCAGGAGGCTGAAGAAGGAGAATTGCAAGTTCCAAGCCCAGCCTCAGCTACTTAGCAAGGCCCTGTCTCAAAATAAAAAATAAAAAGGGTTGTGGATGTGACTCAGTGGTTAAGTGCCCTTGGCTTCCATCAAACAAATTCTTTTTCTTCTTTGGTTCTTCTCTCTAGCACTTTTCATACTTACTTGTTTATTGTTTGCATATTCTCACTACATTACAACCTTCATGATTGAACATTATGACATATTTATGACTATATCCACGATATCTAGAAGTATACCTGTGACCATACAGTAGGCAGGCAGCAAATTTTTGTTGAATTAGAGTCAAATTGTTAAATGACAGTTAATTTTTTTCCTAGCTACTAGTTCTCTCCAAATGTTGTTTTGTTTGTACTTTATCTGTCAATAATTCCATGAACTATTTTCCTTACATTTTAAATGAGGAAGGAAAATTAAAGATGTTGTAGGCTCCTTAGGTCAGAGGACTAATGTATCTAAAACCGTGCAAAATAGAATTAGATTAAAAATCAAAGAGATTAAAGCACAGAAGAATACAACTTTATTGTTTTTTTTTTTTAAATTCTTTCTTGCATTCTAGAATTCTCTTAACTGGAGTCACCATATTATAGAATAAATGAGATAAGTCATTGGGAGACTATATTTCTGTGAAAAAAAAATAGAAACTTTTAGAAGTTACTTCTAATACCTTTCTTTTAAAATTTAAATTGTCTTTGTATTTAAATAAAAAGATATTTTCTTTCAAACATCACAACATTTTATGAATAGGCCAAGATTTTTATTTTATTGTATTGATACATGAAGTTCTTCCATGTTTGTTTCCTATAAAGGCTGGTCCTTGGAAGGGTTGAGGGCAACCCAGGACATCTTGAAATTTGAGAAAACAGCATAAGAAGGAAGGCTGCTGTGGCTCTTTTGCCCTGAAGCAGGTCATAAAACATAGAAGAGTCACATTTTAACCTTTTCTTAACACACTCATATGAAAGTTGCCCTGAATATACCCAGAATAGTTTTCTGTCCACAGAAGGAAAGTCACAAAAGTGTCTGCTGAGAAGAATCTGGAAAGGCTTCGTCCATCCCCCCGCGTATACCACTACATTATACCCTGTATTCCTCTAGTCATCCTTTGAAAGACTGTCCATAAAAATATAGATCTCCTTGTCCTTTTGGTCTCCAGCTCTGAAGGCTCCCAGGTTACACAAAACTTACGTTATATAACCCTGTATGCTTTGCTCTTGTTACTCCATCTTTGGAATTCAACCACAAACTTTGCAGTGAGTAAGTAAAATACATTACTTCTCCTCCTTTACACCCTGCTACTTCAAAAAGAGAAGTTGTAAAGAACAATTATATTTAATCTTTCCTATGCTCCTTTAATCTGGTTTCCAACAATTATACTACATAGCAGAATTATTTATCCTGCAGAAAATCAGCTCAATGATGATTTACTTAATTATAAAATTAATCTAGAGATCAGGAAGATGGTAGAGTGGAGCTGATTGGTGATCCCCAACCCCTCCACAGCACAGAAAGAAGGCAGTGAAGAAACAGC
Organism: Sciurus vulgaris; assembly: GCF_902686455.1. NCBI lineage: Eukaryota > Metazoa > Chordata > Mammalia > Rodentia > Sciuridae > Sciurus > Sciurus vulgaris. The sequence continues at coordinate 32,231,062 of NC_136470.1, read as the reverse complement.
TAACCAGAAAGATGGGTGACAGAATAAATGCTATACGACCCAATATTAGACAGTCTGAGACCTGGAGAGACTTGAAGTTCAGTTACCAGAACAGAAAATAAGGACAAAGTTCTTTAACCCTGAACCCAAAGGACAGTGGAGGAAGGGAGTAGGCAACAGAGAGAGAAACAGGGAGAGAAAATCACATAAGCTCACCCCCTTAATAGCTGGAAGGAAAAGAAAACCAAATTAAAACATGACAGGAGCAGTGGGGTCATTGAAGGAGATCAAGTAGTTTAACTCAAATTGTGGACAGAAAACTATTCTGGGCATTTCAGCCATTTTGCAGGGACCCCAGATGACCAGTTCCTGAGAAGAAATTAAATCAACACAGAATCTCCCCACCTAAGCAACATATTGAACCACAGGGAGTACCTCTGCTGTGGGCTGGTTCAATAATCCATTTAGAAGGAATTTGTAGAGAGATCACTACTAGCAGACAGACCTCCTCACAAAGGTGAGTGGGGTGAAGACCCACCCTGGGAAGTGCTAATTTAGCCCAGTATTCCACACAGCCTCTTTAGGGTAGTGTTGGAGCAGACACCCTCAATTCACAATGGTGGGAAGTGAGAGCTCAGAGCCAGGCAGGAAAGCAGTCTTTGTTCTAGACAGCAGAGAGGGATACTCCCAGATCCATGGGTATAGCTGGTGGGCACTTGACTGCGGGCAGGATGTGGTCTGTTCCCCAGGAAGTGGAGGAAAGTAGCACTCATTATCTACAAACTTAGGCAATGAAAGCTAGAACCCAGGCTAACTGAATGAGTCACTTTACCTAGGGGTAGGGACAGTACCGTGGCAAGTTGTGTCGGGGGATACCTCTGCACCACAGACCATTACCGAGAACCCACAATCACAGGTTCTATGCCTCTTTAAAGAGGACCCTGTGGAAGGAGCAGGTACACAGTGACGCACTACAATCAGAAAAACAGCCCACAGTCCTGCATCCTGTGCTCCTGCACATAATAGAAACAGCCAACAGATAAGCACCACACCCTCTGAGCATCCAGTCTCAGGCACTTGGACTGACAAATGAGAGCTAGCTGGTGGGAGGGTCATAATAACTAGGGGAGTGTCTCCTTGCACCAGCACTTCTGGGGGAATTCAAAGCCAAAGAGTAATAGACATTTTTTTTTCTCTCTATAAGGTCCCCAATCCTGATGAAATTCAAATCAAGCTCACTAAGGTTTACCTTCACCTTGGCATAGTTTATTATAAATAGCTCTAATATCAACTTGGTTCTCTCTCTCTCTCTCTTTCTCTCCCTCCCATATATATACATATATATAAAGAGAGTGATATATATAACATATAATTATATATATATATATCACTCTTCATTTTGATTTGACTGCTATTACCCTAGTATCTGATACTGAGCCTTCAACCCATTTGATTGTATTTCTTCTGATGTTTTTTAGCATTAATTGGAATCATTCTCTGTTTTCCTAGCTCAGGTTTTATACTTGCCCTTACGCTTAGCCTCTTTTTCCCTTTTTGCACTACCTGCCACTGCCACAAAACTCTCCCCAAAATCCATCTTTTTCTTCTTTTTACCTTGGTGTGTTTTATACTTTTCTTTTTTTCTCTCTTCTTCTGTCCAATTTTCTGTCCTTATTTTTTTAGCCCCTATATAAAGTTATAGTAAATTTACTATGTTTAACTCACAACCTATTCCAGAAATTTACTACAGGTTTATACCTAAATTAGAGGAACTGGGGAGAAAAGTATCAACAAGTTTTTCATTTTTCATAAATTTGAAAAATGTGTACATGGCTTTTTGCTCTGAAGTGATTGTAGTAAATAGGCTTCACTGTCTTTCAAAGTGGTGCTGATACTGGAAACAACAGAGGATACAGGTTGAGAGAAAGCCTTGATACCTGTCTATTCACTTGGGCTGGGATTCTTTAGAGAAAGAAGCTCACAAAATACTCCCTTTCATGAAAGAAGTAAAAATCATACCAATAAATGGGTAGACATACAAGCAGTCTAAAAAAGCAAAGCAACAAACCATCTAAAACAGCCTATAACACTTCAAAAACTGAACCCATTGACACACAAGTGGAGGAAATGTTAGAGAAATGATTTAGAAAATGAATAGTTAAGATGTTCACTGAGCTAAACAAAGATACAAGTAATGAAATTAGAGAGGAAATACAGAAAGTAAAAAGTCATTTCAATAAAAAGGGATAGAGATTCTGAAAAAGAACCAATCAGAAATCCTGGAAATAAAAATAAAAGCTCAATGGAAAATATCATCAATATATAAGACCACTTTAAAGATAAATTTTCAGGTCTTGAAGAAAAAGTATATTATCTTGAACATAAAGTTGACAATAAAGAAAAGATGTTAAAAAAACTTGGATGACCAGAATATTCAAGAAATGTGGAATAACATCAAGACCAAATTTTAGAATCACCAAGGTAGACAAAAACTCCAAAGAACAAACTAAAAGAATATACATTCTTTTCATTGAAATAATACTAATTTTTTTTTTTTTTCAAATTTAAGGAATGAGAAAGAAATCCAAGAATAAGAGGCATAGAGAGGACGGTTTTCAAGATGGCAGAATACAGAAGGTCATCTTCCTGGCTGCTCTGTGTCATGAAACCAAAAAAGCAGACAGGCAGCCTCTCAGCAAGATGGGATAACAAAAAAAAAGTGTGTGGGAGGTTTTAGTGGAATTTAATACTGGATACTGAAAGCAGATCAGGGACTCAGGAGGTTGGATATAATAAAATAAGGAAGAAGGCCCCAGCACCACAGCTGCTGTTACAGCCAGAGGCACCAGAGAGAGGGTTACTCCATGAGCAAAATGCAGGGATAAGGGACGTAAAGGAATCCACATTTTTAGGTGGACTGAGGCATGTCTGGGTATGGAGAGTCTGGAGATCAAAGACACAGCCCAACTAAACTGAAGGGCATGCTGCACAATGTCCTTGTATGGGAAAGAAACTGCATCTCTCCCAGCTGACTGCAGAGGACTGAGGAAGGAACCATTGCAGCCATGGCTAGCTGAGGGAGCTGATTCTTGGCAAACCCAAAATTGGCCTGAAATAGAGGTCAGGCAATGCCACACTGCATGACATGGAGTGTGCCTAAGTGATCAGAAGAAAATTGAATGTGGAAAGAGAAAACCCACCCAGGTTCCGCCCTTCCCCTCCAAACTAGCTGCTTGCAGGACCAGCTAAGAGATGCACCTGGCCAGGAATTCAAAGGGGCAGAAATTGAACAGTTTGAGTTTGGAGACTGAACCCAAGACCAGGAAACATGGGGACTGCAGGTGGTGTAGTACACTAAGAATTGACTCCTCCATCACGTGAATGGAATGCAGGGTAGATCCCTGGGGTGCTGTCTTCCAGCATGGACCAGTAATTGCTAGGACCTGGATGTGCACTGATTTTATAGGTCCATACCAATTGGCATTCACCAAAGAGAGTGGGGCCTGTCTAAGCCTAAACCCTGCCTCCAGGAGTTCCATCTATGGGATTACCTCTCTTATTCTATCAATCCCACCCTGAGGGTGGAGCAAGCATCACATTCCAGACTACCCCACCTAACACTACTGAGAAGGGAAGCTAAAAATCTTTTGAACTCCAGTGGGAACAATGCTTTAAATTTTCATTGAGTTTTTGTTTCCTTTCTTCTTTTCTCTGTTTAATTGTGATCTTAATGGTTCATGGACATTTGCACATATATTTTTTTCTCATTTCTAGCATTTGTGTACCAGTTGTTTTTCATGGATCTGGTTTTTTGAGGACTAGGATGTTTGATTAGTGTATTTCAGTTTTGTTCTGTATTATTTTATTTTTAGTTTTTATTATTTATATTTTTATTTTGTACATATTTTCTCACTTATCTGTTTCCCTTGATTCTTTTTCTCTCTTTTCTTATACTAATCATCAATCTCTATTTTTCTCTTTTTCACTCTTCCTTTAATTTTTGCTTCAATCTTATCTCCTGTCGCTGGCTCTTTGCGGTACAAAATCCGTGGATATTTGTCACCGCTTGCAGCAACAATTTGCATGGGTCTTATGGGTGGTGGACTGGAAACTGAGCTACTTCTATCTTTATCTTTAATGCGCTGCTTTCTTGCTTGCTTGTTTATAGAGGATAGAGGAAATGAGGTTCACTTGCTTTGAGAGGAGAGAGAGAGAGGGAGAGAGAGAGAGAGGGAGAGAGAGAGAGAGAGACAGAGAGACAGAGAGAGACTTTGCTTTCAGAGATATCTATGTCTTCTTAGTTTTCTGCTGCTTCTTACTGGTGCATCCTGCATCCTGTGAACTAAGGGTGCGTCTACCTAAGGTGCTTTAGTGATGTGTCTCAGTTCTCCGCTCTGCGATCTGCCTTATGCCACTTTCTGCTAGCTGCTGTGCTGCTTCTTTCCACTAGCTGCTGCTTCTGCTGTCTTTTCTTTCTTCTTGCCCTATTCCTGCTAGCTGCTGTGCCTTCTGCTAGCTGCTGCATCGCTTCTTCCTGCTAGTTGCTGCTGTGTGTCTTTTTCTGTCTCGCTCTGCCTACGCTTATATCACCTCCAGGAGGTGGAGAGCAGGGCCACGCCTCTTATGCAAAGATTAGCAAGACGCTAGATGTCCGAGCAGGCACAATTAGGAGTGCTTGAGAACACATGCGCATACATTGTGTGCGTGGACGATAAATCACCTGAGTGTGCTTATGTCAATTAACCTCCTCGCTGCTGATGTGGTCAACATGACACAGCCCCCAACATCCTCCTCCCTCATAATCATCACATCCTACATCACTTCTGTTCTCTCCCTCTTCATCATTCAAAATTTTTAATCCTTTTGCAAACATTGTTTTTATTGTGCACAATAACTGATCATATAATTTGCTTATCATGAGAACATTGTAGATGTCATAGCAGGAACTATTTGGTTTAATGCTGTATATTGTTTGCATTTGTTGTTGTTATTATTTGTCACCCCCTAAATGGTGAGGTACTGGAAACATTCAGTGACACTGTAAGTCCACAGGGTAGAAACTGTACAGTCCCACATTCACACTGTTAGAGGATGTGACACACAAACAACATGAAAAATCAAGGGAAAAAATGGCCCCAAACAAACCAACATTCTTCAATGACAGAATCCATTAAGACAACAGTGGAAGAAATTTCAGAGAAAGAGTTTAGAATGTACACAGTTAAACTGATCTGTGAGGTAAAGTATGATGCAAGGAGTGAAACTGGAGAGAAAATACAAGAAGTGAAAGATCACTTCAATAAAGAGAGATTCTGAAAAAAAAAATCAAGCAGAAATCCTCAAAATGAAGGAATCAATAAACCAAATTAAAAATTCAATGGAAAGTATCACCAACACACTGGACCACTTGGAAGAGTGTTTCAGGCAATGAAGACAAAATATATAATCTTGAAAATAAAGTTGACCATGGAGAAAAATGTTTAAGAGACCATGAACAGAACTTCCAAGAAATGTGGGATAAACTGCAAAAATCAAATTTAAGATTTATTGGGACAGATGAGGGTTCAGAGTTACAAACCAAAGGAATGCATAATTGTTTCAATGAAATAATATCAGAAAATTTCCCAAACCTAAAGTGAAATGGAAAATCAGGTACAAGAGGCTTATAGGACCCCAAATATACAAAATTACAACAGACCCAGAGCAAGGCACATTATTATGAAAATGCTAACACACACAATAAGAATAGCATTTTAAAGGCTTCCAGAGAAAAACAAATGATCACATTTAGAGAAAAGAAATGAAAGAAGAACTTACTATTTGGAAAGACCTCCCATGTTCTCGGATAGGCTGAATTAATAATACCAAAATGCCTGTACTACTAAAAGTATTATATAGATTCATGCAATCCCTATCAAAATACAAAAGACATTCTTCACATCTAAAAAAACTCAGTTCCAAAATTCATTTGGAAAAATAAGAGAATAGCCAAAGCAATTTCTGAGCAAGAAGAATGAGCCTGGATGCATCACAATACCAGACCTCAAATTTTACTGGAAGGCTATTGTAACAAAAAGAGCATGTGTTGCCATCAAAGCAGACCTGAAGACCTATGAAATGGATTAGAAAACACAAAAAGAAACTCACATAGATCAGTCATCTGATACTCAACAAAGGTGCCAGAAGCACATGTTAGAGAAAAGATAGCCTTTTTTATTGGTTCTTTTTAGAACCAATATATATGTAAATCACTTTACCCACATACACATGGGCAAAGAGACAGGAAAGAAATAATAGGGCCCATAATAGATCTTTTTTTCTTTCTTTCTTTGTTTTTTTTTTTTTTTTGGTTGTGGTGGGAATTAAACCCAGGGCCTTCTGCATGCTAGGCAAGCACTCTACCAACTAAGCTATATCCCCAGCAACCCATAATAGATCTTAAGAAACTCTGTAAACATGGAAAACAAACTTTTCAGATAATTTGCTGACTGTTGGTGTCTGAGAAAGATCAAGGCTATATGATCTCAGACAGAACCAACAACATGCAACTTATCACATAATAAAGTATTCTTTATAGAAACAAACCAAAAAGTAAAAAATGATCATTATTAGCACCTACAGGAAAACATATAAAAATAATACAAAGAAATAAAATGTTTCTTTAGTGTACTATATGACTTAGTTATGAATAATATTGTTAGTATCACAAAAGATAAACCACAAACATAATTTATTTTATTATGGTTTCAGGACTCAGGGCCAAAACTTACTTGTACTAGGCAAGTGCTTGAACATCAATTTAAAAGTCTCGCCTAAAAATGGAAAATACGCCTGGGGCACAGTGGCCCATGCCTATAATTTCAGCAACTTTGGCAACTGAGGCAGGAAGATTGTAAGTTCCAAGCCAGCCTGGAAAATTTAGTGAGACTATGTCTCAAAATAAAACCTTAAAAGGGTCTTAGGATTTGGCTTTGTGATAGAGCACCTCTGGGTTAAATCCCCGGTAATACGCACCTGAGCGTGCATGGGCTCGCATGCATGCGTGTGCACATGCACGCACACACACACACACACAATAAATAAATAAATAAATTAAATTAAATTAAAATAAAAAATGGGTGGAGGGCAGGTACGTGGTATGTTTGGAGATTGATTAGTGTGAACCTAATTCTTATTTTCATAATCATAAATAAGTTCTATCTAAATTTCAAAAGATCAAAAACATATAAACATATTTAGAAGTATGAGCATAAACACAAAAAGAAATGACTAAATTGGGACTTAAGTGAGGAGGGTTGAATAAAGTGGTAATTTTTGCTATTACAGCTTTATAGCACTGTTCAATGGATGGGATTCAGGACATGCTACCCCAAAATGTGATGCTGCGGAATACTGAATATTTTAAGTTGAAGGTGATTCTTACTTGTTTCTGGAAGATAATCAAAGGGGGTCATAAGGACTTTCATGTGAGATGCCCTCACTAAACCCAGAGGGAAACAATTTCCTTATATCGACACAGGAAGGTGAAGAAGAATCTGAACAGATCTTCCTGAATTTCTTTCAGTTTAAAACCACTAGATCATGCTTATTGAACCTCTCATATCTTCCCATCACTATCCACTCTTCCTCACACCTGCCATTTAAAAAGCCTCAGGATTGTTGAACTGGATGGAACACTTTTAATCCCAATGACTTGGGGCAGGAGGATGGTCAGTTTGAGGACAGCTGGACAATTCAGTGAGAACTTAACTCAAGGAAAAAAAAAGGGAGAGAGATGGGTGTAACTCAGTGGTAAAGTGCTCCTGGGATCAATCCCCAGTGCTGCACAAACAAACAAACAACAACAAAAAAAGACACCTTAGGTATCAGGTTTCACTGTTTCCCTGGATTGTCATTTCCTTCTGATGTTTTCTGTATCATCAAAAACTTACATCAACTTTTCCCCTTTCTTTTGTTAATCTGTCTTTTGATATAAGGGACTCAGCTATGCAACTAGGATGAATAAGGAAGATACTTTTTTCCCTCTACCCAAGTATTACAATATTGTATATACATTCATTTGATTAAAGAAAAAAAAACTAGGGGAGAAGATATAATGAATTCTAGTTATTCAGTACCATATATACAAAAATAATTTTAAGAGGAAAAAATAAAAAGTCTGACTTAGGTTATGTCTAGCTGAGGCATACAGTAGGATGCATATAGTGTATGTGGTCTTTGACACCTAGATTCCAAAGTGTCTTCCAACTGTGTCAGTGGCTTTATTATCTGAGTCCCCTGAATTTCAGTTTTCTGTTACATAAAGCAGAGAATGATAAAATCTACCTGATAGAGTTGTAGAATATTAATATCAAAATACTGCAATATCGAACACAGTAACTGGTATATAGTTCCATACTTAGAAATTATGGAATACTTTTTAAAAACAATTGTCTAGTTGAACCTATAGTTCAACTTTTTGGAGTCTCTTCCTAAATTAACTTTTCTAAGATAGTTAGCATTGTATGAATTAAGGAAAACAGCAATGGTATTCCAAGTTATTTCACCAACTTTACATCTGTTGTTCCTTATGGACATGAATCACATTTGATTTTTTTTTTTAGAATATTTAAAAAATTAATTTCTCTTATTCTCAAAATTCTTTATATAGTAGTAATGGGGTCCTTGCAGGAGCATTGCAGATAATAAAAAGGTAGGACCAGGTGTTTTATAGCAATTTTTAGTGTTTTGTATATATGAATTTCAGTGAAGAAAAATTTGTATTGAGGTAACTATACCTTAGGGAAGTCTCCTTAAGTGACTGAATAATTCACTAAACATTAGCTTGTGGATAGAAGGAACAATGGGTGAGCAAGATGAAAGGAAAAATCAAATATAGTATATGTGAATAATTTGTGAAAGTAAAGAGCAGTGGAAAGGTGATCAAAGGCTAAAAAGACCAAGTGGTAAATGAAAGAACCAACAACCAGATGTTAATCATTACAGTAAAACCAGTGAGCAACAGGTGTTGCATACCCGGTATTCTGCCAAAATCAACCAATTTTTTTGTAGAGCCTGTTTGGTCCTGTCTGTACTGTATGGAATTTAGTGCCAACTAGGTCCATTTCCAGATACCAAAATGAAAGGAAAAAATTGTTATCTTAGCACTCAAAAGGAAGCTGCTAAGCTTAAATTAAGAGGAACTACTGGAAATGAGTAAAGGCATATGATTCTACATATTTGTCTTCATATTCTGCATTGTAATATGGTGATCTGCTATATCATTTTTCACTTGTTCTTCCTTTTCCTGTCTCCCTCCTTAATGTGCTTTCAGGCTGAACTTGGGGATTTTCCACCTTCAGGTTGTGACAAGTCTTCTTTTGAATGTTGAATGTAGAAAGAATAAAATTCACTCAAAGTCCATGGAGATTACTGACTTTCATGTGAACTCAAACCTCCTACTGTGATTCATGTTTAGATTTTTTATCTTTAGGGTAAAGGAAGGTTATTTTGATCTGTCTATTTGGATGTTTCTAAAATATTCATGACTGGCCTTGTTTAGTTCAATACTGAAACACATACCTGATGGTCAAAATCAGCTGGGAAGTGGTAGGTAGCTGGTAAGTAGCCCTAATCCTAGGATTTTTTTAATCCAAAATCAAATTTATATCCTCTAGGTCTTCAATGAATGATGGCTAAAGCAATTTTTCACAAAGTGTGTATCAGATCCACCTGATTCTAGGTGATAATATGTAAGCAAGATATCAAAGAGGTAATTCTCTGCATTAAAAAAAAATCTAACTTTCAACTTTTTACTACTTTCAGTGTTTCAGAGATTGCCTCACATGATTTTTCTTATTAACTTTAATTTGGACTGCATCTTAGGGTTTAGCAAGAACTGGAAGAGAAGGTTCTCAATTCTTTCTTTGTAAAACAAAACATTGAACATTTATTTTTCCTGCTTTAGAAAAACCATGAGTCCGAAGGATTCTAACTTGGGGAATGGAAGAGAAGGGAAAAGAGTAAAGAAGTGAGAAAGAGGAAATTCCACTGGACTCCTGCTCCTTTTTTTAAAAGGTGTGGAATCTTTGCTGCTCATCTTTACTCTAGGGTGGGCAACACGTTGGAGGGCAAGTTGCTGCTGTATTTGGAACTAGAAGAAAGTGGGAGTAAATGAAAGAGTGGGGAAAAGGCTGTGATATGACATCAAATTTTAGTTATTTAGGTGACATGGGGCAAGGATACTTGGGAGTAGAACTTTCTGGAACCAAGGTGTTATGGTTTGGATGTGAGGTATCCCCCAAAAGCTCACATGTGAGACAATGCAGGAAGGTTCAGAGGAGAAATGATTGGGTTGTAAGAGTCTTAACCCAATCAATGACTTAATTCCTAATGGGATTAATTGAAGTGGTAGGATATGGCTAGAGAAGGTGGGGATTGGGGCATGGCTAATGGGTTATATGTATGTATCTGGCGAGCGAAGTCTCTCTCTGCTTCCTGATCTCATGTGAGCTGCTTCTCTCTGCCACACACTCCACCATGATGTTCAGATTCACCTCAAGCTCCAAAAAATGGAGCCAACCTTCTAAGACCTTTGAAACCTTTCAGCCCTAATATAAACTTCTCTCCTCTATCATTGTGCAGGTCAGATCCATTTAGTCACAGCTGCAAAATAGCTGACTAAGACAGAAATTGGTACCAGGAGTGGGATCATCGCTGTGCCTAGCCTGGCCATGTGGTTCAGAAGCTTTTTGAACTTTGTGATATTAGTGGGAGAAATTTTAAGTTGTCTACCAGTGCTAGCTGGAAATGCTTTACGTTGTTGTAAATGGAACTTAATGGCCAATTCTGGTGGGAGCCCAGAAGACCAGAATGGCAATGGAACCATGGACAGTGAAAACAGGGTTCAAGATGGTTTAGAGGAAAAGGAGGATGCTATTGAAATTTGGAATAGAGGTCATTCGTGTAATATTCTGGCTGAGTAGTAGTCTGCATTTTGCCCATGTCCTGAAACTTTCTGTGAGGCTGATTTTAGAAGCAATGAACTTCTTTTTTTTTTTTTTAATTTTAATTAAAAATCATAAATTTACATAGGGCAATGTTGTTTGATTCATTTTGTTATTTTTTTCCCTTCCCCCCTCCCCTCTCACCCCTCTTTTCCCTCTATACATTCCTTTCTTCCTCCATTCTTACCACCCTCCTTATCCCTAACCCTAAACCTAACCCTAACCCTAACACTAACCCCTCCTACCCACCCCATATGTCCTCATCTCCTTATCAGCGAGATCATTCGTCCTTTAGTTTTTTAGATTGGCTTATCTCACTTAGCATGATAGTCTCCAATTTCATCCATTTCCCTGCAAATGTCATAATTTTGTCATTCCTCATGGCGTAGTAATATTCCATTGTATATATATGCCACAGTTTCTTTATCCATTCATCAACTGAAGGGCATCTGGGTTGGTTCCACAATCGGGCTATAGTGAATTGAGCAGCTATGAACATTGATGTGGCTGTATCTCTGTAGTGTGCTGATTTTAAGTCCTTTGGGTATAGGCCAAGGAGTGGGATAGCTGGGTCAAATGGTGGTTCCATTCCAAGCTTTCTGAGGAATCTCCACACTGCTTTCCAGAGTGGCTGCACTAGTTTGCAACCCCACCAGCAATGTATGAGTGTACCTTTTTCCCCACATCCTCGCCAACACCTATTGTTGCTTATGTTCTTGATAATCGCCATTCTAATTGGGGTGAGATGAAAACTTAGGGTAGTTTTGATTTGCATTTCTCTTATTACTAGAGATGTTGAACATTTTTTCATAAATCTGTTGATTGCTTGTACATATTCTTCTGTGAAGTGTCTGTTCATTTCCTTAGCCCATTTGTTGATTGGATTATTTGTATTCTTGGTGTAGAGTTTTTTGAGTTCTTTATAGATTCGGGATATTAGCGCTCTATCTGAAGTATGAGTGGCAAAGATATTCTCCCACGCTGTAGGCTCTCTCTTCACATTACTGATAGTTTCCTTTGCTGAGAGAAAGCTTTTTAGTTTGAATCTATCCCAGTTGTTGATTCTTGCTTTTATTTTTTGGGCTATGGGAGTCCTGAAAAGGAAGTCTACTCCTAAGCCAACAAGTTGAAGGTTTGGACCTACTTTTTCTTCTATAAATGCAGGGTCTCTGGTCTGATTCCGAGGTCCTTGATCCATTGTGAGTTGAGTTTTGTGCAGGGTGAGAGAAAGGGGTTTAATTTCATTCTGTTGCATATGGTTTTCCAGTTTTCCCAGCACCATTTGTTGAAGAGGCTATCTTTTCTCCATTGCATATTTTTGGCCCCTTTGTCTAGTATGAGAAAATTGTATTTATTTGGGTTTGTGTCCGTGTCCTCTGTTCTGTACCATTGATCTACCTGTCTATTTTGATACCAATACCATGCCATTTTTGTTACTATTGCTTTGTAATAGAGTTGAAGATCTGGTATTGCGATACTCCCTGCTTCGCTCTTTCTACTGAGGATTGCTTTAGCTATTCTGGGTTTCTTATTCTTCCAGATGAATTTCATAATTGCTTGCTCTATTTCTGTAAGGTACATCATTGGGATTTTAATTGGAATTGCATTGAATCTATATAGCACTTTTGGTAGTATGGCCATTTTGACAATATTAATTCTTCCTATCCATGAACATGGGAGATTTTTCCATCTTCTAAGGTTTTCTGTAATTTCTTTCTTTAGTGTTCTGTAGTTCTCATTGTAGAGGTCTTTCACCTCTTTTGTGAGATTGATTCCCAAGTACTATATATTTTTTTTTGATGCTATTGTGAATGGGGTAGTTTTCCTAATTTCTCTTTCTGAAGATTCATCACTTATGTATAGAAATGCATTGGATTTATGAGCGTTGATCTTGTACCCTGCTACATTACTGAATTCACTTATGAGTTCTAAGAGTTTTCTGGTGGAATTTCCAGGTTCCTCTAAATATATAATCATGTCATCAGCGAACAGGGATAGTTTGAGTTCCTCTTTTCCAATTCGTATCCCTTTAATTTCTTTGGTTTGTCTAATTGCTCTGGCTAGAGTCTCAAGAAAAATGTTGAATAGAAGTGGTGAAAGAGGGCATCCCTACCTTGTTCCAGTTTTCAGGGGGAATGCTTTCAGTTTTTCATCATTTAGAATGATATTGACCATGGGCTTAGCATAGATGGCCTTCACAATGTTAAGGAATGATCCCACTACTCCAATTTTTTCTAGTGTTTTGAGCATGAAGGGATGCTGTATTTTATCGAATGCTTTTTCTGCATCTATTGAAATAATCATGTGATTCTTAACTTTTAGTCTGTTGATATGGTGAATGACATTTATTGATTTCCTGATGTTGACCCAACCTTGCATCCCTGGGATAAAACCCACTTGATCGTGGCGCATTATCTTTTTAACATATTTTTGTATGTGATTTGCTAAAATTTTGTTGAGAATTTTTGCGTCGCTGTTCATTAAGGACATTGGTCTGAAATTTTCTTTCCTCGATGTGTCTCTGTCTGGTTTAGGTATCAGGGTGATATTGGCTTCATAGAATGAGTTTGGGAGGGTTCCCTCCTCTTCTATTTTATGGAATACTTTGAGAAGTATTGGAATGAGCTCTTCTTTAAAGGTTTTGTAGAACTCAGCTGAGAACCCATCTGGCCCCAGACTTTTCTTTGTTGGTAGGCTTTTGATGACCTCTTCTATTTCATTGCTTGAAATTGATTTATTTAAGTTGTGTATGTCTTCCTCGTTCAGTTTAGGTAATTCATATGTCTCTAGAAGCTTGTTGATGTCTTCGAGGTTTTCTATTTGTTGGAGTATAGATTTTCAAAATAGCTTCTAATTGTGTTTTGTATTTCACTCTTGTGTGTTGTGATATTTCCTTGTTCATTCCGAATTTTAGTAATTTGAGTTTTCTCCCTCTTTGTCTTTGTTAGCATGGCTAAGGGTTTATCAATTTTGTTTATTTTTTCAATGAACCAACTATTTATTTTGTTAATATTTCTGATTGTTTCTTCTGTTTTAATTTCGTTGATTTCAGCTCTAATTTTAACTATTTCCTGTCTTCTACTACTTTTGGTGTTGGTCTGCTCTTCTTTTTCTAGAGCTTTGAGCTGTAGTGTTAAGTCGTTTATTTGTTGATTTCTACTTCTTTTGTTGGATGCGCCCCATGAAATAAATCTTCCTCTCAGTACTGCTTTCTTAGTGTCCCAGAGATTTTGATATGATGTGTCGTTGTTCTCATTTACTTCTAAGAATTTTTTAATTTCCCTCCTGATGTCTTCTGTTATCCATTCATCATATAATAGTGTATTATTTAATCTCCAACTATTGGAGAAGTTTCTGTTTTTTATTCTGTCATTTATTTCTTATTTCAGTCCGTTATGATCTGATAGAGTACAAGGTAGTATCTCTATCTTCTTGTATTTGCTAACAGTTGCTTTGTGGCATAAAACATGGTCTATTTTAGAGAAGGATCCATGTGCTGCTGAGAAGAAAGTGTATTTGTTCTTTGTTGGATGGTATATTCTATATAAGTCAGTTAAGTCTAAATTGTTGATTGTGTTATTGAGATCTATGGTTTCTTTATTCAATTTTTGTTTGGACGATGTATCCAGCGGTGAGAGAGGTGTGTTAAAATCACCTAGTATTATTGTGTTGTGGTCTATTTGATTTCTGGAATTGAGAAGGATTTGTTTGACGTACATGGATGAGCCAATGTTCGGGGCATAGATATTTATGATTGTTATGTCTTGCTGATTTATGCTTCCCTTAAGCAGTATGTAATGTCCTTCTTTATCCCTTCTGACTAGTTTTGGGTTGAAGTCCACATTATCTGAAATGAGAATGAATACTCCAGCTTTTTTGCTGTGTCCATGTGCATGGTATGTTTTTTCCCATCCTTTCACCTTTAGTCTATGGGTATATCTTTCTATGAGATGGGTCTCTTGCAGGCAGCATATTGTTGGATTTTTCTTTTTAATCCAATCTGCCAGTCTATGTCTTTTGATTTATGAGTTCAGGCCATTAACATTCAGGGTTATTATTGTGATATGATTTGTATTCCTAGTCATTGGATTCATTTTTGTTTTTTGACATGATTTGGTTTCTCCTTTATTTGGCTATTCCTTTGGGCTATTTCCTCCCATTGCTGATTTACATCGTTGTTTTTCATCTCTTCCTCATGGAATATTTTGCTGAGAATGTTCTGTAATGCCAGCTTTCATTTAGTAAATTCCTTTAGCTTTTGTTTATCATGGAAGGATTTTATCTCATCGTCAAATCTGAAAGTAAGTTTTGCTGGGTATAAAATTCTTGGTTGGCATCCATTTTCTTTCAGGGCTTGGTAAATGTTGTTCCAGGCCCTTCTAGCTTTTAGGGTCTGGACTGAAAAATCTGCTCATATTCTTATTGTTTTCCCCCTGAATGTAATCTGATTCTTTTCTCTCGCGGCCTTTAAAATTCTGTATTTATTTTGTATGTTAGGTATTTTCATAATAATGTGTGTTGGTGTGGGTCTGTTGTAATTTTGTATATTTGGAGTTGTATAAGCCTCTTGTACTTGATTTTCCATTTCATTCTTCAGATTTGGGGAATTTTCTGATATTATTTCATTGAACAGCTTGTTCATTCTTTTGGTTTGTTTCTCTAAGCCTTCCTCAATCCCAATAATTCTTAAATTTGGCCTCTTCATGATATCCCATAATTCTTGTAGATTCTGTTCATGATTTCTTACCATCTTCTCTGTTTGATCAACCTTGTTTTCAAGATTAAATATTTTGTCTTCAATATCTGAGGTTCTGTCTTCCAGGTGATCTATCCTATTGTTTATGCTTTCTATGGCGTTTTTAACTTGGTTTATTGTTTCCTTCATTTCAAGGATTTCCTTTTGGTTTTTTTTCAGTATCTCTAACTCTTTATTGAAATGCTCTCTTGCTTCTGTTATTTGCTCTTTTAACTGTTGATTAGTGCGTTCATTTAATGCCTGCATTTGTTCTTTCATCTCCTCGTTTGCTTCCCTGATTGTTTTAATTATGTACATTCTTGAACTCCCTTTCGGACATTTCTTCTGCTGTGCTGTCATTGGGTTTTATTGATATAGTATCTAGGTTTGTTTTGGACATTTTCTTCCCTTGTTTTCTCATATTGGTCAGATGTCAATGGGACTCTGTGATATTGTAGATTTCTTCTATTGGCTTATAGTGACCCTATAGATTTCCAGTGTATCACCTACCAGCCTTCAGTAGCCAGAAGTCTTGGATTAATTTGTTAATGCAGTGCTTCCGAAGAACGCTGCCCCTAGCCAGCTACTGGTTCCAGGGAGAGAGACCTGGAGAGGTCTCTTGTTGCCCAGCCCTGGTCCCAGAGGCTGGTTGTAGGTCAGAGGTCTCCACTGGCTTGGGGACTTGTGGCTGGCTCTCACTGGGCGGTTTGCCCCAAGAAGCTAGCCTAGAGAGGCGCTTCCCACTGGAGGGGGGCTGGGCTGCTTGGGGAAGTCCCTGGCGCCCTGTGCTGGTCACTGAAGCAAACTGTGGCCGGGTCCGAGCTGGCAGCGGGGCGGGCCGGAGCTGGCCAGGGCGGGCCGGAGCTGGCTGCGCTGCTTCTGTGCAGAAGGGCTCTCACTGGGGGGCCTGTTCCAAGAGGCTGGAGCATCTGTCCCTGTGGGAGGAGCCCACCGCCAGACTGCACAGAGCTTCCTGGGGGAGATGCTATCTGCCCTGTCCTATTCTAATAAGCCGCTCGAATCCTGGCCTGCCACCCAGCTGAGCTTCGCTGGGTGGGGGAGACTCACCCCGTGGTTCTATCTTAGTCCAAGTCTCTCAATGCCTCCTCTTCTTGAATCCTGGGTTCTGGGGTGACTGGAGATGCAGTTACCCTCTAGTCCGCCATCTTGGATCGTCCCGTGGAAAAAGCCTGCAGCTGGAGGGGGACAATGCTGCCTGGAGAGGTCTCTGGCTACCCAGCCCTGGTCCCAGAAGCCACTTGTGTGTCGAATGTCTCCGCTGGCTTGGGGACTTGTGGCTGGCTCTGCGTCGAGAGGCTCTCACTGGGCGGTCTGCCCTGGGAAGCTAGCCTAGAGAGGCGCTTCCCACCAGAGGGGGCTGGGCTGCTTGGGGGAGTCCCTAGCGCCCTGTGCTGGTCTCTGAAGCAACCTGCGGGTGGGCCGGAGCTGGCAGCGGGGCGGATTGGAGCTGGCCACACTGCTTCTGTGCAGAAGGGCTCTCACTGGGGGGCCTGCTCCGTGAGGCTGGAGGATCTGTCCCTGTGGGCGGAGCCCACCACCAGACTGCACAGAGCTGCCTGGGGGAGACGCTATCTGCCCTGTCCCACTCTAATAAGCCACTCGAATCCGGGCCTGCCGCCCAGCTGAGCTTCGCTGGGTGGGGGAGACTTACCCCCTGGCTCTATCTTAGTCTGAGTCTCTCAATGCCTCCCCTTCTTGAATCCTGCGTTCTGGGGCGACTGGAGATGCAGTCACCCTCTAGTCCGCCATCTTGGATCGCCCCCAGCAATGAACTTCTTAATCTGGTGAAGAAATGTGTAGGCAGTATAGCATTCAGGAAGTGGTGTGGGTATTGCTGGTGGCTTTTAGCCAAATTTATTATGATAATCAGGAACAGAAAGCAGAGCAGTAAGATTTAAAAGATGTGGGCTTGAAAGGCAGAAGTAAAACTAGGGCTAAGGAAGTCAAGTTGTTTAAGACATTACCACCACTAAAGCAATGCTAAATACTGTACCTGGAGACAATGAGAAAGATGGCTTGAAAGCATCTCAGGAGCTAGCAAGATCATCTCAAGTTCACAGAGTAAAGGTGAAAATTCTCTTGAAAAGAGACCAGTGGGGCACCCTTCTTGCACAATGGGGCCTAGGAACTTTTTCCAAAGTGCTCAGTCATCCAGACCCTCAGAGGCCATTGCAGCAAAGGTCCCTGGAGGCTTGGCTACTGTTCCAGATAGTGGCAGACCTTGGAGTGAACCATGTGGTGCTGGTTCTGCAGGAATGCAGGATGCTGGAATTATGGGGTCCTAGAAGCTTCCACCAAGATTTCAAAGGAAGGTCTGGGAGGTCAGTCAAAGTAAAGAAGGGTTGCAGTCCCTGTGGGCACCCCCTGAGAAGTTAAAGTGTGGAGATGTGAGAAGGAAGCCGAATCTGTAGTGGAGACCCCCAAGATCAACAAATGCCAGTAACATGGAACATTACCCAAGGAAAGCTGCAGAAATTGAGCTGAGATAAGCCAACAGAAAGGCCACTTGGGCTACAACCAAGAAGGCCACAGGGGTTGAGCTACATAAACCCTTGGGAGAAAACATCACAATGCCATGTGCCCCAGATGCCGGACATGGAGCTGCCTTGTTTGTCCAGCTGGATTTCAGTTTATTGCACCTATTTTTGTAAATGGAAATGTTTACTCAGTACCTTTATATGTTGGATATTTGTAAATTGCTTTTAATTTTATAAAAGCTTGTAATGCGAGATTGCCTTGAGCCTCAAAGACTTTGGACTTGAACTTTGAGCAATCTCTGAACTGTTGAGACTATGGAGACTTTTGGAAATGGACTAAATGCATTTTGCATTGTCAGATGAGTGTGAGTTTTGGGGGGCTAGGGGTGGAATGTTATGGTTTGACTGTGAGGTGTTCCCCAGAAGCTCACATGTGAGACAATGCAGAAAGGTTCAGAGGAGAAATGATTGAGTTTTAAGAGTCTTAACCCAATCAATGAGTTATACCCTGATGGGATTAATTGAACTGATAGGGTGTGGCTAGATGATAGGGTGTGGAATTGGGGCATGGCTATGGGGTATATGTTTTGTATCCAGAGAGTGAGCCCTCAAATAAACTTTTCCTCCTCTATAATTGTGCTGGTCAGATCTGTTTAATCACAGTAGTGAAAAAGCTGACTAAAACACAAGGAGTAGTGAGTAAGAGAAAATTAAGGTTTTTCAGGAATGAAAGGCCCAAATAGCTCAGGAATAGATTGGTAGGGAGAGTCATCTCTAAAGAGGTGGATGAGGAAGGCATTTTTTAAAAATTAGAAGATAAAATGCAAAATGGGTCTAAGGAGGGGTAAGGAAGCAGGCCCACGTGGGCCTGCCAGGTACGTGGAGGGCAACCACAAGGGTGCTACGATGTATACTGACCAGGGATCTACTGCTCATGGCTCAGGAGCACCTGGAATTTTACCTCCTGGAAACAGAATCTTTGCTTTCACTTTTCTGAGGTCAGTTCATCAGCAGTCAGGAAACTTTGGGAAAGTCTCCATTTTGGATTCTTAGTCTTCCCCCTGAAGACACTGCAAGAAACTTAATGGAAAAAAGTGCATGCCAAGTCTATATTTAAACTACAGGGTCATGGAAGATCTTCCGAGGAGGAGTACAGTTCTCTTAAAAATTACTCTGTGGAAAAGATGGTTCCATTTCTACATTAAGACTCTACATATAAAATAAAGAGTCACACATTTAATAAAACATTGACAAGGAATAAAAAGTCAAACAAATGGATGCATTTGAACTTCTACCTTTTGAAGGAAAAGTGAACTTAAAGAAACCACAACGTATATTCTCTAATTTGGAGGATTATGGTTTGGACCCTAATTGCATCCCTAAGAATCCATATAATATCTATTTTGCTAGATGGTACACAGATGTACAGAGAGAGTTAATTGAGTCATATAGTGTCAAAAAGAAACACTTTATTGGAAATACCAGCATGGAAGCTGGTTTATCATTCATCATGGCAAACCATGGAAAAGTGAAAGAAAATGATATTGTCTTTGATCCATTTGTTGGAACAGGTGACCTCCTGATAGCATCTGCTCATTTGGGTGCATATGTATATGGAATGACATAGACTGCAATATAGTTCTGCTTGGGAAAGGCTAGTGGGAAAAACAAGAAATGGAGAGGAACAGATGAAAAATATCAGAGCAAATCTTTGTCCGTATGTTTTAGAGAAGTATTACCTTGATGTCCTGGTTTCAGATACATCTAAATCTTCCTATAGGAAGGGCATATATTTTGATGCCATCATCACTGATCCTCCATATAGTTATCAGAGAATCTACAAGAAGAATAGGTTCACAGAAAGAAATACCACGGGAATAGAAAATTGTCCAGAAAGCCATGTTCCTGTTTCCTTGAGTTATCGCCTGCATGATGTGTTTTTTGACTTGTTGAACTTTGCAGCTGAGACCCTCATATTAGGCAGAACACTAGTCAATTGGTTACCAGTGTGTACAACAGAGTACACTGAAGAGATAGTGCCCTGGCACCCTTGCCTGAAACTCATCAGCAACTGCCAGTAACTTTTCAGTCACACATCAAGGCACTTAAACATGATGGAAAAGGTAAAGAAATTTGAGAACCACATCTGCTAAGTGATCATTTTCTGCCATACCAAAGTCATAATTCCTTCCGTGAGAAATGTTTCAGTGGAGTAACAAAAGAATTATCAAGGAAGAAAAATCCAACTAGGAGTGAAAATTAAGATCTTGACAATAAAGAAAGATTAAATATTTGACAGTAAAGACATCTGGAGGTGAATTTTCATGTATAATCAAGAAAATATGTGCTGTTTTAAGGTTGTTATTTGTATAAAAATGTTATGAAATAAATCAAGCAATTTAAAAATTATCTTTGTATTTTAAACTATTATGTCATGTTTTATGAAATATTTTGAATCTTATTTTACTTATATTTGTACTTTCAAGTACTAATGGAGATTGACTCAGCAGTTACTTTTTTATAATTAATTTACAAAGAAAATGAGTATTGTTGATTTTTTAAACATATCTGCCAGATATGTTATAGGCAACTAATAGTAGTTGAGATTTATTCATTTGGAAAATTAGTTTGGTTTTTAATTGTAATTGATTTACATTGCTACCAATAAACTTTATTGATAATTTCTAAAAAAAATATAAAATGCACTATAGAGTATATTATGGTTTAGATACGAGGTGTTCCTCAAAAGTTCATCTGTCAGACAATGCAAGAAAGTTTAGAGATGAAATGATTGGGTTATGAGAGCCTTAATCAGTGCAGTAATCCACTGATAGGGATTAACTGGGTGGTAACTATAGGCAGAAGGTTGTGTCTGGAGGAGGTTCGTTGGGGCTGTGCCTTTAGGATTGATATTTTATCCTTGGTGATGGGAGCTCTCTCTCTGCTTCCTGATTGTCATGTCCTGAGCTACTTTCCTTGATCATGCCTTTCCACCACGATGTTCTCTGTCACCTTGGGCAGAGACCAATGGATTGGTTTCTATGGACTGAGATATCCAGAACTGTGAACACCAAATGAACTTTTCTTCCTCTAAAATTGTTCTTCTCAGGGCTTTGGGTCACAGCAATGAAAAGCTGACTAAAACAGGGTAGCATGAGAAAATGCCTTAATTTGAAAGAAGGTACAAAGTATGTCAAGCACTGTGGGAAGACATCCTTATCTAGCAGAATCAGATGGTTCCCTATTTTCCCAAAAGAATGGCTCCCCTAACTTCACCCTATTCTGTCCGTCACAGAAGAAGCTCCTCTCCATCCTGGCCCCCTTTTTACCTATGTATTTATAAATAAAAGAGAGTTGGGCTACTCCAGGTTGTTATCATTACAGGCCAGAGTTGGTGTGGCCAGACCCATCATGCCCCATCTCATTTAAAAAGAGTATTGGTTCTTGTGTGTTTATTGAGTAGATATGTTTTTGAGTAATTGAGTGATATACAGCCAACATCCTCCTCTGGCAGTTAAGCCTTTTCTCATCCATACTGGATGTGACAGAGAGCCCCCCCCACAAAACACCAAGACAGATTTATAGCAGTTGAGGATTGTCACCTACACTTACAGTCTTGGAAATTCAATTTTCTCAGTGTATTTTATCTCGGTAGATAAAATTTTATTCAGTACCATCCAGATAGGCACAGAGATCTCTGTAAGGGGATGTTGCAGTGGAAGAGGCAGATTGGACTCAACCCCAACTATAGAATTGGGCAAGTTGGAATTTACAACCAAGGAACATGGTAGGTGGTTCAAGGGTCAAAAAATTACTTAGAGGAAGTATCAGGGGTATATTGATCAGTTTTTTGTTACTATAATGAAATACCTGAGATTTATTTAGCTCATAGTCTTGGAGGTCGAAGGGAATGGTACTGGCATTGCTTCTGTTCTGGCGAGGGTCCTCTTGACTGTGTTACTCCATGATAGACAGCAATGGCAGGAGCACGTGTGGGAACAAATAATCACATCTCAATGCTGGAAGCTACAGAGAAGTAAGTGGGCCAGCCTCAGGTTTTTATAACAACTCTGTGGAGACTGGCCCCACTTACTTCAGGTTTTTTTCTTCTATGAAGAAGTCCCAGAAGAATTACATTAATCCCTTCCCCATTGAAGGGGTTCCAACTCTTGTAGGGCCACAACTTCTTGCAGTATTGCCACTCTGAGGAACAAGCTTCCAACACGTAGACTTGAGTAACAAACAACAGCCAAACCTTAGCAACAGGTAAGAGTTGTTATGACTAAACTTACTTAAACAGGGTTTATTATGGTTTGGATATAAGGTGTCCACCAAAGAGCTTATACACTAGGCCATGGAGGAATGTTCACACAGAGGTAAAATGACTAGGTCATGAAAGCTGCAACCTATCAGTGGATTAACTCATTTGATGGATTAATAATTTGAATAGACTACGTGGAGGTAACTGTGGGCATATGGGGCACCACTGAAGGAAGTAGGTCACTGGGCCATGCCCTTAGGAATTGTACCTTGTCCCTGGCTCTTTGCTTTACCTCCTCTTCCTGGCTGCCATGAGTTGAGCAGATTTCCTCTCCCACTCCCTTCTGTCATGTCTCCAACATAAAGCAATGGAGTTCACGAGTCCTGGACTAAACCTCTGAAACCATGAGTCCCAATATAAACTTTTCCTCCTATAAGTTGTTCTTGTTGGGTATTTTGGTCACCGTGAAGAAAAGCTGACTAACACAGTGTTCAAGTTGAAGATAGGCCATGGGGATCGGATATTACCTGGTGGATGCTAAAGGATGAGGAATCTGATTAGATATCACAGATTATCGGAAAGTGAGGATGGAGCCTGTTAAATTGACTTAGCAGGGATTTTTGCTAAGATTGGTCTGCATGGAGAAGTGCACAGATGGGACTGGAGAAGGTTCATAAGGCCCAATTAACTTTGATCAAATGGAGAATCTTTGTCACCAAGTGAATTCACTGAAATAGTAAGTGAATTCACTGAAAGGTGGAATTCCTGAATTCCTATTTCCTTGAAAATGTTCTTATTCTTTTAAAAAGGGAAATATTTATTATAACATACTTAAACTTCAAAAGATAAAAACAAATTCTCAATTTGATAAAAAATATGAAAATTTTAATTTTACAAAGCTGATTTTTTTTAAAGTGTTGGCTTTCCATTTTTTTGCAGTTCCTTGTAGAACATTGAAAATAAATATTCTTTAGTTAAAGAAACTAAACTTAGTGCTTTTCACTCTAATTCCCTTCAGCCTAAAGTGCTTTGAGGAGAAATGAAGTGAATCTGACTTTCTAGCAGGCTCAGTTTCAGAGGAGGGCAAGACCTATGGTTTCTTAGTCTGGCCAACAGCTGGGGAGATTTTATATAATTAGACTAAAGAAAAGCCTGGGAATCAGAATTTTAAATGCTTCCTTTGTGATTCTAATGGGATATAGGATTGAGAATCACTTATGGGAAAAAGAAAAGAAAAAAATAAAACTCATTTGGTCACACACTAGATTTAATGTGTATGCCTGCAATCCCAGTGGCTAGGGAGGCTGAGACAGGAGGATCAAGAGTTCAAAGCTAGCCTCAGCAATGGTGAGGTGCTAAGCAACTCAGTGAGATCCTGTCTCTAAATAAAAATACAAAATAGGCCTGGAGATGTGGTTCAGTGTGCGAGTGCCCCTCAGTTCAATCCCCAGTACAAAAAAAAAATAAATAAATAAAAAATTAGGGCCAGGTGTCATAGCTGCAGCAAAAGCCAATTGCTTAGTCTCTTCCTCAGTTACACTATGTAACTGTTTCTCCTCCTACTCATTCTCTGTCAAAGTTTTGAGCACCAGAACATTAAGAAAACCTAAAATGGTCATTTGTTTTAATAAGAGGTGATAAACATGGAATTTGATATTGAGATAACAGAATGGGACTCAGGATTGATACCAGCAAACCCAATTTAATGGGGGGGGGGGGGGGGGGATTTACCTGTAATTATTTTACTGGGAGAAGAGTTGTTTATTGCTGTACTAGAAAAAGTGCACTTAAGTCATGTGCATAAAACTTAAAGTATTTTTGTGAGAAAAAATTTAATTTGAAGGGAAAAAATTATAGTGAAAATCTCTTAGATCTCTTCAAGCAGTTATTTGCATTGATAGGATTCATTTTTTAGTCTTCCAGTATATTTGACCTCTGTTTTTTTTTTCTTAGTATCATGTTTACTTTTTCTTAATCTTTTACTTACGTTAACACAAGTTCTTTACCCTATGACCTCCCTTTTTAAGGAAAGTTACTTTTTAAAATGTCAATAAAAACAGATACATTTTTGTTGGTGGTGTTTTTGAGGGAATATGAGCTATTTATAACTACATAGTAGAATAAGTTATCTTAAAGACACATCTTTGAGATGTGTATCTCATATATTTGCACATACATATATTTGAGTATTTATTTTTGTACATACATATAGATTTTGAAGCACTTTAATAGTGTAATGATTTTCTAGATTTTTCCATTTCTTTTAAAATTTTGTGATCTTTTTTCCTCCAGAATTCTTTATCTGCTCCCACTCCTTGTAAATAATATCCACTGAAAGAGGAGAATTATGGGCAGATCCATAGAAAGATTAAATAATATTCAGGGATTTGATAGGCTAGAGCCAGATATAATACTAGATTATGAAGTCCATAGGCACGAGATGAAGAAATAAAATGCTATCAACTGAATGTTAATGAAAGAGTCTACAGTGAGCCACAGGTTATGTAACTTGTTCATGAACTTAAACTGTTAACTTCTGAGGACTCCCAGAAACATGAGAGGAGAAAAGGAGAGGAAAAATTAGAATATTACCAAGGAGATATTTATGTGAGTGTGGTCAGGGATATAGCTTTATTAATCATGAATAATCTTCTAGAAAAGATGAGTTTTAAGTCATGTTTTCAAGGATTAGGGGTTGAGGGGCTTATAGAAGATGGAGGAAGTAGATACAAATAGATGAATTGAAATGACCTGTGATAAGGCATAGTAATAGGGCAATTAAATGGAAAGTAAATTAGTTTGAATGCAAAGGAAGTTCTTTGTAGTACATAATGAGAAATTAATTTGTTAAGGTTGAGCTGGGAATTCATGCTGGACTGAGACTCTGAAGCCCAAATTAAATATAACATGCAAGACAAATCGATGGAATAATTTTTTAGAAGTTAAAAGGCCAATTTTCACAGTTGTATACCAAACTCATTTCCATAGCCAAGCCACATTTTCGGTCTATCATTAAATGTGGTTGAAGGGCTGAATTTGGGCCAGTTGAACAGAAGTCTCTCTAGGCTCTTGTGGGCCTGGTTCAAGTTCTCCTTTGTGTGATCCTCCATTCTCCTCTCTCTCCTTTGCCTGTTGGATAGTAATTCTCAGAATGACTTTGAAAGCAAAGTGTTGAGGATGATCCAGTATCTGAAGCCAGAACCCCTGAATGACTATGTGAAGCAGAACCCTTAGCCCATAAAGAGAAACACAAAGCATTGGACTGTCTGCTTAATTGGAGGATTAAACCCCCACATAGGGATTTGGCAGACAAGGACCAGATGTGGCATCAGTTAGTGAAATCTGTAGAATTGAATGAAGAAATGAGATGCCATCGAATAAATGTTAATGCATCACAAAATAGTGCCATTTAGAGGAAAAAATAAAACCTTCTTAGTTACAAAAACTTGGGGTTTACTGTTATATGAGCAGCTAGCTATGGCTGTTTAAATAGAGCTAATACAAACAAATTATATTTTCATTCTTTTGTGTAGAGGGAATACTTAGGAATAGAAGTAAAGATAAGTTGACAAAGATACAAAGAATGGATTTTTAATTTGTTATTTCATAGAAAAGTCTTTTATAAAGGCATTTATATGTATTTATTCTTTCTAATGCAACTATTAATATGCTAAAATTAAGCAAATTTTAACACCGAGAACTTGTATTGATAATTTTTGCATTTAGTAGCTGAACAAGTGCATCACTATCATTGTTATCCCTGTCAAGAGGCAGTAAGTCCCTTGGTAAGATGAATGGCAGTGAACTTCTGACAGAGAAGATCAGTATTTGAAAATAAAGATTAAAGGAAATGGATAAGCATGGAGTGGCTACTAGACATAGGCCAGATATACAGAAAATAAGCCAGTGTAGGGACATGTGATGAAGTTTAGTTAGCTGATCCAAAACATGGTACCTGGGCATTTGAGAAGATGGCAGAAGCAAAAAGATCACTTATCCCATTTCCCCTTCTATCCTGAAGCAAGTCATGAAACCTAGGAGGGAGTCCTCTAGAGCAGTTACAAGGAATGATATAATTCTGAAGACCAAGGATGCAGAGAAGAGACAAATAGGCTTTTCCAAATACCCCCACCCCAGCATTTTATCACTACATCATATTTTCTATCCAATCATACTTTTCCACAACTATTAATTTCTCTATCAAACTTAGCATAAATATACAGGTTTATCTAATTCTTTAATCATTTCTGAATGCTCTGTTAATGTAAAACATTAAATAAAATTTTATGCCTTTCTTTTGTTGATCTTTCATTTTTTTTAATAGGTTTAATTCATGAAACTGAAATGAGAAGGAAAGTTATTTTTTCTCTTACAGTTTTTGGCATTCAGTAAAGGATAGCTAAGAAATCTTGCTCCAGACCCTACATAAGAGTTTCTGGGAAACTGACAAAAAGTTGATGAAAGGTTGAGAATTTTTACTAGAGTCAACTCTCCCAGATCTGTGTCTGTAATGCATAGTTGATAAGAAAAGAATAAAAATTCTTTCAATGTTTCTTTTGTTCCTTTTCTCCTAAACTCTGCATAGCAGGAAAGAACCATTTATCTGGATTATAACCCTCTAATTGATATGGTCTTGGGGTATCTGCTAGTTTTCGATCCGAGATAGTGAAATGTCAGATAGAGATAGGCCTATTTCTAACTATTGAACTTAGTGTGTTGATGCCCGTTGAGCAAAAACAATTTAAGTACATTGGTGCCACTGAATAGTACTTTAAGCTTTATGCTTGGTTAAGAATTCTTAACCTTTCATAAACTTTTTGATGCTTCTTCACATCAAGACATACGTAAATAAGTATAACATTTAAGTAGCAGACACGGGTAAATTAATATTCATGCACATGCCTGGGAATAACAGGCCAAGCCCACCAAGCTCTTTTGACAAATCTGGCTAACTTAAAATATGCACATTCTCTATCGTAGTATAACTGTTTCTGGGAAGTGGCTCCTGAGTTATGTGTGGAATGTCCCAGCTTTCTTTGTATCTAAGTATGGCCTTGTGAGTCTAGGTCTCACAAGTGGGATGCAAATAGAAATAATAGGTGGCACTTATGAATAAAAACTATTAAAAAAAAAAGTAGGTGGCAGAAGCCAAGGTGGGGAGAACATTGGTGACTGAGTCATCTCATGGAGAGAAGCCCCTGCTGACCAGAAGCATTAACTTTTGGCTGCAATATAAGAAATGAACTACAACTGTGTCATACGCCATTGAAATGTTATTGCAGCCTCCAGCAATATCTTCACTAAAACACAGCTCAAGGACTGAGGTGATGGATATTTCAGCTCACCTGGAACCCATTCATGGCAAATGGTGTATCCCGCTTGGAAAACTCTGCCTGACATCACCCAGTTAATTCACTAAACAAATGAGTGCAATAGGAGCCAGGGGGACAGCCTCCGTTTACTTTATCACTAAGTGCTTCTAGTTCATTAAGTGGACATATTTCAAGGGAGAGAAAAGAACTAACATTTATTAAATTCCTGTTATTAGAACGATGGACATATTATTAGCACCACCCTGAGATTCTATACAAACATGTTTCATGGAATTTTATGTAAAAATTTAGGTTTAATTTTTCGATATCATGTTTATCCTTTCCCCCACATGTTTTATTTTGTCTGTCTCACTAATACACAATCAAGCAGCAATACTCTTACTTCAGGGAGGATCGGTTAGGGAATTTAATTAAACTATCAGAAAATACAACACTAATTTAATAATAATAATATTTGGAAGATCTATGCAATCAATTAGTCCCAATTCACATAGACCTAGGTTTCTAAAGCCAAGGTTTTAAAGATATCTCTAGTTTGGCAGAATTCTAAGTCTCCTTATAGCATTTCAATGTGCAGTTTATCATAGGAAGTCAACCTCTCAGTTTGCCCACACAGAAATTCCAATATTGACTCTTAATGATCTTATTGTTCCAATTTGCTTCATTGTGCCAATCTTCAAACTAGTCATTTTGGCAAAGGAAAGGAATGCATTAGCTGTTTGAGGCATTCTTGGAGCCTAAGGTGGATTCAGTTTTACACAAAATTATGTGTAATATTGTATAATTTAATCACAGTGAAGGAGCTGTCTATGGTAGTGTTCACCTGTGTTACCTGTAACTCAGCAGGCTGAGGCAGAAGGATCTCAAATTTGAAGCCAGACTAGGCAACTCAGTGTGATCCTGTCTCAAAAAAAAAAAAAAAAAAAAAAAAAAAAAAAAAAAAAAAAAAAAAAAAAAGGTTGGAGATTTAGCTCAAAGGTAAAGCTTCCCAGGACTCAATTCCCGGTACTAGGATAAAGAAAAAAAAGATATGGGGAAAGAACAATAACCTAAAGGTTGTGATTTCCCTAAGAACAAAGCAAAGGAGGAAAAGAAAAAAAAAAAAAAAATCCAAGGCCTTCTCTTATCACCCCTTATCACCTAACTGTCCCTATTCTGAATTTACCAGGTCTGACATAAAAGTTTTTCCAATACTACCTTATTTCACCTGGCCTTTTCTTCTCACAATTCCTTTTCTTGAACACTTGACCTTCTTTTACTACTTAAGAACCTCAATGTTATATTTTCAATTCACATTTGGTCTGAAGATGAGAATTCCATTTTATCCATCAATCAGTCCAATAGCCTTTTATTCCTGTAGGAAAATATCTTACAAAATCCTGCCTTCCCCTGTTTCACTTGCTTCCAAATGCACATGAAATAAAATAAAATAAAATCATATATAATGGACAAAGAAAAACTTGCAATGCTTATTTCCCACATTCAAGTGCAAACGATGCACAGGATTACAAAACTGGTAAATCTAAGAAATTTAAGACCTTTTAAAAAGGTGGATTTTTAGCTTAATAGAATTAATGGAATTGTGGAGAAGAGGATTTTTAAAAGTGCATTCTAGGACCTAGGATCAAGTTCTAGCCCACCACCAACTAACAGGGTGACTTTGAGATGTCTGCTCGTCTTCTTGAGTTATTCAAACACTAAAATGTAGGAAGTGTTGCAATTGTTGTAAAGAACTGAGATGACCATCAAATTCTATCACATTTGGTTCTATGTGGGATTCTCTAAAGTGTTAGACAAATATTAAGTAACATTGGAAAATATCTAACTCAGCAAAATACTGTTAATGCATGCTCTTAGCCAGCTTGTGCTGAATCATTCAAGCAGTTATTATGAGCCAGATGACTTTCCAGGATGTGGTCTGGGCCACAGGAACATGAAAATGAATAAAACTCATCCTCAGCCTTAAAATAGTTCTTATTTTAGTGGTAAATGCAGACATAAATACAAACATTAATAATACACATGACTCATGCAGCAGTGGGTATATTCACCGGGTATTACAGAAGCAGAGATAAGAAAACAAAAGTTTTCTGTCAGGATACAAAGAACATATCTCTAGCATCAGGATGGTACAGTATTATATTTGAAGTAGGCTTCAAATTATAAAAGGTTTTGAGCAATGATGCAGAACTTATTATAACCAATCATCAAGGAAAATTTTAAAATTATTTGTGAAATAGAGTTGGGGTTTGAGAAATATTTCTTTTTGTATCTATTTTCAGGACAGTGACTGAGGAACCAGGCATTCTCAAAGTTCCTAGGTGGTTTGGAACTTTCATATGCTTATCTTTAACAGAGAGAATTGTTTCTAAGAAAGGACTTCATGGTGATAACCAGAATAGGATCAAGAAGGTAGAGAAGAAAGAACATACAGGTGATGATGCCCTGTGTCTTTGTCCAGTCTGGGCTCCTATAGCAAGCAGCCTGAGACTGGTAATTTATAAATAAAAAAAAATTATTTCCTTCTAGTTCTGGAGCCTGGAAAGTTCAAAACTGAGGGGCCAGTCTCTGATGAGGGGCCTTCTTGCTATATATATATCCCATGACAGAAAGGCAAAGAGAAGGTGAGAGAGAGCCGGGGGTGAAGGTGGCTGAATTCATCTTTATATAATGAAATTACTCCCTCAATCACAACCTCGCTCCCACAGTAATGAATCTACTCCCACTGTGATGGCAGTAATTCCTGCAGGACGACATAGCCTTCATGGCCAAATCACTTGTCATTAGGCTCCACCTCCCCACCCTATTGCATTGGAGATGAAGTTTCCAACACATAATTATGGGAGGGGCGGCACATTCAAACCATAGAACCCTGGAGATGATGGGGAACACTAGAAAAAGTTGTCCTTTTGTCCAATATATGGGAGGAAACAACAAACCAGATGTGGTACATATTCTGAAATGCTATGAAATTGTATTTTTAGTAAAATGGACTTTAACACACACACACACACACACACACACACACACACACACACACACACACATGAATTCCTTTTTCATCAAAAACAAAACAAAACAAACAACCAGGGAGACAAGAACAGCCTTGCTGCTCACACTGTGCATGTACTTCCTCTTTTTAGTTAAACTTGACTCCAGAATTTCTAAACTAGGAATGGGTCTGGCTGCAGAAATGTGGCACAGGCGATTTTCCTTAAACAAATTATACCTCTATCGTGAGTAGATTTCTATCCAAAAAATGGTCAATCTGGTGTGTGGGAGGAGAAATGAATCAAAGAGAGAACCCTAAGATGACAAATTACAGGAGTGAACTTTCTCATAACCCTTGCATTGTGCTGTTTACTTGATTGTGAAGTGATTGTTCCATCTGAATGGTTTTCCAATAATTCCTTATATAAAGTCTAACTTTATTAATTTAAAGCTAGAGTTATATATGAGATAAGTGATAAGGCCTAATTATTTACTTGGGAAAGCATTCTGAGAATTTGATTGACTTCTTTTAGTTTTTGAAGAAATAATGTATTTATATATTATTTTACCACTTTTTTCAAAATTCATACATTTTTAATTGAAGTATATTTCAATAGACTAGGAGCCTTGACACGCAATACATTTATATATAAGATGCATCATTTTACAAAAGGAAATTCAGGGAATAATAGATGAAGGCATAGAGAAAGCCTGATGCAGATCCTAGTTGTTCTGTCCCAGGATCTTAGCAGAGATTTACCTCAGGTCTCAACCCAGGGTAGGGCCAGAGGGATGTTACCAGTGTTGTGATATAATTGCTGACATCATGCAGTTTTCCCTGCCTTACATTCCACTGTTTTAGCAACCAGATAACTATTAGTGAGTGTTTCTGACCTAAATATTTGTTGCAACCGATCAACTTTTTGCATTGAGGTAAACAACAGTATTTATTCCATATCTCTTTTTGGTCTTTCTCTCATAGAGCCAGTCCACCTTTTTTCTTACTAGATCTCTTACTCAGGCTACAAATCACAAACATTAATTTCCACTTGTCTTTGATTAATCGTCTGCTTTGTTATTCAGGCATTCCATCAACATTAATCATTAAGAATTCCTTAACAATTTCCTCTCTGAGTTTAATCTGCTTATTAAATGTTTTTACAAATTATTATTCTAGTTTCATCATAGGACTGGCTTATTGCATTTGACTTTACTGATTTATGGTTTCTTCCTAAAGGGCTTCTCCCTCCTCAGGCCCTGTTGCATTAAATGCTTTCAAATCTAATCAACCTGTTCATACATTGGATCTTTATTGAGTAACAACAGGATGGTGTGACTGAAAATGTGTAGTGGGAAGAAATTCTGATATTTTCTGCACGTCTCATTGTTGCTTTGTACATATTAGAGACTTAATGATTATAATATATAATCGAAATACTCTAGGTGAACACATGAAACCACTAAAGCATGTCAATACAGGAGTATAGCTAATGGGTTTCCAAGTAGGAGGTTAGATGTTTGGCTCTGGTCTGGAATCTAATAGTTCATAGCTCCATTACACCTATTTTAAGAAAGCATTTTAGCATATATAGGTTATGGTTTTAATGATGGTGATAAGGATAAAAAATTATTGACAAATATTTTGCTTAATCAGAATAACTATTCTCAATATATCATTTCATTTATTTTTTAAAAGAACTCTAAAAATAGATATTTATCATCATTATTGTTAGTAAGACTATCTCCATTGTACAGAGGTGAACTGAGGCTTAAATAAGATGAAATGTTATTAACTCTTATTAAAATGTACATTTAAGTATAACAGTACCATTAAAGTAGTAGAATTTTACTTGCTTAGAAATCTGAGGGAAATAGTCTTTATAAGATTTTCATATGTTCACTACTCATAAAAAGTAGCCTCTTGAAATTGAACATTAATTTCCTACACAAACTCATTGTCAGAGTTTGGAAAAGCTCGTTTATATTTTAGTAATCAAATAGGATTTCTTTGGTCCCCAGTCAGGACACTGTAGGTTCTTATCAACTATTTTCTTATCAAATTTATTAGCCATTTCTTTTTATGACAATGATTTGCCTACAGATACATTTTAAAGTCATCCTGTCTGGATTTGATCTCTTCCTCATTCCTGTCCTCTAAATATTTATTAATAATCAGATTAAGAAAGAAATCAATTTTCTATTCCCAAGAACATATTTGAAGAGACAAAATCACATTAAAAAAAAAAAAAAAAAAAAAACACCTGTAGTGGATGGAATAGTACCCCTTTAAACAGACTTATCCAAATTCTAATTCCTAGAACCTATGAATTTTGCCTCATTTTGAACAATGGTCCTTACTGATGTAATTAAGTTAAGGATCTTGAGATCAAGAGTTCTTTCTGGATCACATGGGTGGGCCTGAAATAAAATGACAACTATCCTTGTAAGAAACACAGAGGTGAGAGTTGACAGAAGAGAAAAATGTGATATGAAGGCAGAGGCACAGATGGGAGTGACATGACTCTAACCCCAGGAACTTCCAGGAATTTTTAGACATATACTAGAAGCTTGAAAAAGCCAAGAAACTGCCCCCTAGGGCAGAAAGGGAGTGTATTCTCACCCACATTCTGATTTTGGACTCCCTTCCTCCAGATGTAAGAGAAAAGTAACTTCTGTTGTTTTAAACTACCCAGTTTAGGTAGAAAATAATACATATTTCTATAAACAGATATTGAGAAGCCAACTTAAGTAAATCACTTGGCAGTTCTAAAATGTAAAATGCATAAGTATATAATGAGGAGTGAAGAGATCAGGGAGCACTGATAAAATTTGCAAAGATGTTGCATGTGAATTAAGTAATTCTTTAAGTCAGCTTTTTCACTGCTGTGACTAAAGGACCTAATCAGCACAATTGTAGGGGAGGAAAACTATTTGGGGGCTCATGATTTCAGGTCTCCATCTATAGACAGCAGGCTCTATTCCTGGGGGCTCCAGGTGAGGCAGAACATCCTGGCAGAAGAGTGTGGCAGAGGGAAGCAGCTCACATGATGATCAGGAAGCAGAGTCCACTCTGCCAGGTACAAATACATACCCCAAAGCCACTACCTCAATACCCCACCTCCTCAAGCCGCACTCCACCTACCTTTAATTACCACTGAGTTAATCCCTGTCAGGGGTTTAATTCACTGATTGGGTTAAGGCTCTTGTAACCCAATCATTTTTATCTCTGAACCATCTTGCATTGTCTCACACATGAGCTTTTGGGGGACACCACATCCAAGCCATAACAGTCATGTATATCTTATACTGCTAACATCATTCCATAAATATTTGTGGAACATTATTATTGGAAAATTCCAGAACTGTCATAGATGAACACCTTGATGGAAATCACTCAGTTAACTGCTAAAAGATGTAGTAGGGGTGTAGTAGAAGCTTGAATTAGCAATCAAGACACCAGAGTCTTAGTATCGATTTGGTTACTGAATATCTCTGCTTTTAGGGAGGTTAGTTACTTTGAGTATCCCTTTCTGCAGAGACTTGGTTAAATTGCAAGTGTGTGGGCAGGGACTATTTCCACGTGGGTTCTGTTTGTGATAATGAGTCATCATTTTGGAAAAGGATATATTTTTCTTGCCCTTGGGCACCTGTGACAAACTTGGTTTTCATTGCTTTGGCTATTATTTTGTGGTTTGATAAAAAGTTTGGAGTTTTTACATAATCGCACACACATATAAAATTATGTTATTATAGCTCACCATAGTTCTAGTGATTTGTGGGAACTTTCGTTGTATGCATCATGCATTTAATGGTTACATACATCCCATCCCTGTCCAGAAAGTTGGTTCTCATACTTCCTTGAGAAGTGTCTTCATTTTTTTATATTTGAATTTTTTGTTGGTTCTTTGTAGTTATACATAAACATTAGGATTCATTTTGACATAATTATAAAAGCATGGAACATAATTTAATTTTCCCTTTCCCTCCTTTCTTCCCTCCCCTCTACTCTATTGATCTTTCTGTTATTTACTTATAGATTGTTGTTGTTGTTAATTAATGTATTGTGAATGTACATGATGGTGAAATTCACTGTGGTATAGTCACATGGGAAAGTTAGGTCGGATTTATTCCACTGTCTTTCCCATGTTATCATTGACATTTGTTGTCTGTTCTGTAGCATTGGCCTTCCACTTTGAATCCTTTTATTTCTGAAGTCTCAAACCATAGGTCACATAGATTCTGAATTGTCCTTACTGTTTTAGTGAGGCTATTAGATGAAATCTTGATTTCTTTTTAAAACTTTCCTTCATAATTAGCACTGAGTGTCTAAAGAAAAAAAGCAAACATAAGAAGAATTCTTTTCTCTTTCTCAAATTTAGAAATGAGGTAAACACAACTCTTCCTTTTCTATTTTTTAGGAAGGGTCTCCTCTACTGAGAGATCTTAACTGCTGTATCTCAGGAGATGGCAAAAATAATGTTAGGAGAGAAGAAAATATTTTTTTTTCCTTAAATGCCTTATTAGAAACAAAGTATCTGTCTCCTTCAAATGAGTGAGAGGATGAACTGCAGTAGCTGTTAGTTTAGTTGCAATAAGTGACAAACCAGAAACATTTATGTTTATGGCAGATACTGAGACTCTTTCACACAAACATTCTAGTTGTCTTTCTGGGATCAATAGGATGGCATGTTCCTGTTCCCTTGTTGTCATACTCTTGTGACTTGCTTTGGCTATTGACATGAAAGTGAAAATGACATATTATTCTTGGGAGATATCATTTAAGTAGTAGTACAAGACAGCACCCTGTTTTCTCTGCCCAAAACTGGTGGAAAATTGTACTGAAATAGTAATAGTACTGAAATACCAGCCCCAGTCCCTAAGGTAATATATGCTAAAAACTTCACCCATTCCTTCCCCACCCATCCACTTGAGTATGTAGAATGAGGGAGAAATTATTTCTTGTTTTATTTACTGCAACTACTGCAACCCAACCCAACCTAGGTTGACCGATAAAAACAAAAATCAAATTATTCAAAATCCTTGTCCATGAAGCTATGAACATGAACTAGACCAAATGATTATGGGTAATGATTCCAACTCCTGTTATTTATTCTTATATTATTTATGTACTGATATTTATTCTATATGAGTATATGAGCAAGATTTCCCCCTCTTTTCTATTGAAGATCTGATCACCAACATACAATAGAGTAGGATTCATTTGAAGGTGACTTTTTTGTTGTTTTAATCAGACTCAGGAACAGCCAGAATCTGATTTTTTGGTTCTCAGAAACATCCTGAGATTTTCACTTCTGGGGAGCACTGAATCTGAAAAGGGAGCTGCTTAGATTTGATTTGATTTATGAACAACCAGCTCTGGACTATATTTCTGTGTCCCTCTGGCACAGAAAAGTATTCCTTAAAAAAAAAAAAAGAGGCAAAAGTAAAATGTGATGTGTG
This sequence comes from Sciurus vulgaris, assembly GCF_902686455.1. NCBI lineage: Eukaryota > Metazoa > Chordata > Mammalia > Rodentia > Sciuridae > Sciurus > Sciurus vulgaris. The sequence goes on along the minus strand of NC_136470.1, from coordinate 32,194,820 downwards.
GTGCAGAACAAAATGAAGCCAGATGAAATTCAACTTTGATTAAAAAGAATCAGACGTAAGTTTAAGAAATTCAGAAGAATCAGAGATAACTCAAAAACAAATACAAACTTTTTAGATGAATAGCAGCACAATAATTAAGGAAGCAATATAAATTTCATATGCAGAAGTTTGTCATTTTAGACAAATTACTAACAAATCTCTAGTTAGCAGACAGGCACACATCCACAGGAGCCAAAACAGTAGAGACAAGGAAAGGGTTAGCCCAGACTTGAGTTACAAACATTTTGTATAGGGCCATGTTAGAACACCTCCTAAGGTACCCTAACAAAAATACTCAAACTCAGTGGCTTAAGCAACTGAAATTTTAATTTCTTACAGTTTGAAGTCTGGAAGTTCAAGATCAAGCAGGCTTGGCTTCTACCAGGGTTCCCTCCTAGGCTTGCCAATGTCTTCCTTCTTGGGGTGTTCTTCTCATATGGCCTTTTATCTCTTTAACCACACTGATGGCGTTTCTTCCTTTCTTACACAAATATCAGTCTTATAGATTGAAACCCCACCCTTATGACCTCATTTAATCTTAATTAACTCATTAAAGTTTCAGTCTTGGAATATAGTTACATTGAGGGCTACAGGTTCAACATATGTTTTTAGGAGGGACAGATGAGAACAATTATAGGATTAGGGGTCACAAGGTCTCTGTTTTAAGTAAGTACTCAACTCTTCCATTAAGTTGCAGAATCAATCACAGCTAATAAATAAGTAATTGTGTATGACACTTCTAATAAAAAATTATGGGCACTGAAATTTGAACATGATATACTTTTCATGTGTTTAACAAATACTATTAGTCCTATTATTTGTATTTTATTTTAAGCATTTGCATTTGTAAAAACCATTACTGGTTTGCAGGCCATGCAAGAGAAGTTAGTGACTGAATTTCTTCCCCAGATGGTCAACTTGTGATCTTGTCATACTGGTAATTCATGATGATGTTGTCTAGTGTAGACCTTCCAAGATGTGTTTGGTTGATAAAATGAAAACAGACGAGAACACTTCTCTCTGATTTGTAGTTGGAAAGTAAATCCACTAATGAGCCTATCATCAGAAGGGAAGGAAAAGCACATGCCACAGTTTCCTGAATATTTCACACAATCTTATATGATCAATTTCAAATGCACAGCAGTAAGAACAAAAGTCAGCTCCGATATTGTAAGATTTTAGCTCTTTATGAGTAATTATTTTATTCAAAAAGCACAGTACAGAATCAATGTTCTTTTAAAATAAACAACTCCCAAAGGAGGGTAATCAGATGCGTTTGTTCCTCTTAAATTATTTTATTGCATAGAAGATTTTCCAGTTTTCTGAACAAATGCCGAAATCAAATCTCAGATGTATATTTTAGATTTTCTTTTTTTAATCTCAATTGGCAGTGGTTTTGTATTTCACAGAGAATAAGGCGGACATGAAAGATTCGTGATAGTTGTTACATTGGTTGTATTATTCCACCATCACATACAAATTAAGTTTCAAAATTATTTAGAAAATAACAAATGACAATGTATTTTCTGATTTTATTTACTTATTTGTTATGGTATGGCTGCTTTTCTAATCATTTTCCAAAGCCAGTCTCAGTTGCAAAATCTGGGTAAAAAACATCTAATGCTTTAGACTTTTGGATATCCCCGATGTCTGATTCTACTCATTTTCTCACACTAAACTTTAAGGTCCTAAGATTCCCCAGAAGATTTATAATGATCAGGAAAGGAGTCAACCAAATCTTCATTTGTCTTGAGATAGTAATAATCACTTGACATATATACTTTCCAGAAATTCCCTCTTTTCTAAAAATTGTAGTAGCAACCTCGAGTAGAGCAAAGTTGAGTTCTAATAGCACATGTTTATGTGGATTAAAATATCACTTTTAGAAATGCATAAGGCAGCTAATGGCTAGCCAGCACAGATTGTGTTATGGATTATATTCAATCTGCCCAATTTTAGGAAATGGGGCTGTTAATCATGAAACCAAATGATCTTTCTGAACTGTATCTTATATATGTATCTTATAGATATATGTATCTTATGTGTATAGATATATGTATCTTATAGATATGACATAAATATCTTAAATACATATAAATAAATATATGATATTTATATCTTTCTTAAGATAAATATATCTTAAATATATCTTGTTTAATTTGTTCATCTTTACTTTCTTCCCTCACCAATAATTTTCCTGCCCCTCTTCCTCTCTTTTATTTTTAAAATTACTTTTAGTTAATTTTTTTATTCCTCCTTTGCAGTCACCATTAGCTACATATCTTCTGCCTCTCCTCTTCACTTTTTAAAATATTTGAAACTCACTCATGCCTTCCTACTTTATTTTATCTTCACTTAAGAAATTGTAATTCCACCATCTTACAGAATTACATAGTTTATGTAATTCCTACTTCATTCATGTTGCTCTGATTATTAATAAAGGGGTGACATTAGTCACCTGCTGTTGGATGTCTGATATTGTTGGGGGCTGCGCCATGTTGATCACATCGGCAGCGAGGAGGTTAATTGAATAAGCACACTCAGGTGATTTTCTCCTCCACGCACACAATGTATGCGCATGTGTTCTCGAGCACTAATTGCCTGCTCGGAGCGTCTCGCCTAATCTTTGCGTAAGAGGCATGGCCCTGCTCTCCGCCTCCTGGAGGTGATATAAGTGTAGGCAGAGCGAGACAGAGACAGAGTAGCCATTAGCAGAAAAGCAGTAGAAGAAGACACACGTGCAGCAGCAGCCAGAGGGAAAAACACGCGGCAGCAGCTAGTAGGGAAAAGTGGCGGCAGCAGCCAGAAGAAAGAACACAGCAGCTAGTAGGGACAGACAGCAGCCATTAGCAGAAAAGCAGTAGAAGAAGACACACGCAGGGAAAAGCAGCTAGGAAACGCATGACGGCAGCTAGTAGGGAAAAACGGAACAGCAACGAGTAGGGGCAGCGGCAGAAGGCAGATCGCGGAGTGGAGAACTGAGACGCATCACTAGGGCACAGGGTGGACGTACCCTTAGTTCACAGGATGCAGGACCTTAAGGTGTAGCAAGTCTCTTCCTCTAAGCTCTAAGCAAAGCCTGTCTTTCTCTCAAAGTTTCTCTCTTAAGCAAAGTTTCTTTCTCTCTGATAAGCGGGGTCTCTCTCTCTCTCTCCTCTCAAAGCAAGTAAACCTCATTTCCTCTATCCTCTATAAACAAGCAAGAAAGCAGTGCACTAAAGAGAAAGATAGAAGTGCCTCAGTTTCCACTCCACCACCCATAAGACCCGTGCAAGTTGTTGCTGCAAGCGGTGACAAATATCCACGGATTTTGTACCGCAAAGAGCCAGCGACATGATCTAATTCACAGTTGTTGAATGGTGCTGACATTAAAGGCTGACACCACCATTCCTATAGAGTTGGCAATTAGTATTATAGATGTCAAAGTAGACACCGGATGTTTATCTTAAGACTGTACATCTGTTGATAACATTAGTACTATTCCCAGCTCCCCCTTCATATCTGAGGGGCTGTAAAGTGATTGTGATACTTTAGATTCACAGACCAAAGAGCCTGATGCTGATTAATACAACTCAGCCAAGTAAGAGCAAATCTTACCCTATCCATGATCTAGCCCCACCAAAGCCTCACAAAACTTCAACACATAGAACTGGGGAGACAAACCCCAAACTAACAACCTCTCCTCATGGAGGAACAACCAGAGGGGCACCTCAGGTCCCACTCCTGACATCTACTCCTTTATGAAAGAGAGAGAATTCTCAAAACAAAAAGACAACTCTACACAAAAGTACATATGTATAAAAGAAGAAGAATACACCTCAATTGGTGCACAGGTCCAATATCTCTGAAAACATGAGGAAATAGGCAAATAAATCCCACCCAAATTCATAATCCCCCAACAAAGGATCCCATAGATACAAAAGTAAATGAAATTCCAGAGACAGATTATAAAAAATACTGATCATTAAAATGTTCAATGAATTCCAATATCTGAAGAACAAATTAAGAGAGCAGTAACAGGAGATGAAAGACCATTTTAGAGATAGAAATCCTCATACAGAAGGTATATAAGGCCCCAAATAGATCAGATCAGAAAATAAATTCTCCAAGTCACATTATAATCAAAATTCCTAACTTAGAACATAAGGGAAAAATATTAAAAGCTGCAAGAAAAAAAACATCAGATCACATTTAGAATCCAAACAATAAGGCTCGATTCTGACTTTTCCACTCACACCCTAAAATCATGGAAGGCCTGGAATGAGATATTCCAAATTCTAAAAGAAAACAATTGCCAATCAAAGATCATTAGATCCAGCAAAGGTGAAGAATGATCTTGCACATTTTTAATTAAAGAGAAAATCCAAAGAATAATATTTCATCAATAATAGATTCAATTCAGTAATGCTTTAATAAACCACCACTGGAACACAGATATGAAAGGTCTTTTACATGTTGTCTAAGGCCACCATGTTGAAGTTGAGATACAACCCAGATTGTTATGGCCTATGAATTTTAAAATATCTACTACTTGGCCTGATACAAAAAATGCACTGACTCCTGATTTAAATACACAATTCTACTTGGAGAAAGTGAAAATGGTAATTTTCATATAGTGAGGGGGTGTTGAATTCCATAGCAAAAATGAATCTGGCATCATGTTTAAAGCCCCATTGTCTGTCTGTGCCCACGGCACCTTTTGCCTATGGCATGCTTTGCATGATCAGCAGCCTTGCATCCTGCATTCTGTTACTGGCTTTCAATTATCTTTAAGTGCTATATTTGCCCAATCGGACGTTTTGAACAGTGTTTTCAATGGCTCTGAAAGATGACTGATGATTTCTCTTGGTGCTTAATCATTCTTGGCATTTTTCAGTCCATCTTGGTTATCTCTGAGAATGCATGTCTTTCCCTACTGGCTGCTGAATTGTCCTCGTGTTGGACATCAATTTCATTTGCTCTTAATTGAGCCTTTCAATGCTTATTGCCCTCAATCTGTTTTCTCTTTTAGGCTACTTTTGGACTCCTTAAGTTAGTATTTTAAATTTTTTGGCTCACATAGCTATGTATATTTGTTATCAAGGTATTACAGGCACAAAAATATAATGGATTGTATTGAAATAATAACTATTTGGGACAATAGCTACCAAAGGAGGAAAATTTAAGATAATTGTACATTTCAAATCAGCTTGTTGACATCTTTTAAATGATGTACTACCTTATTCTTTATGCAGAGTGGGGGACTTGTGAAGTCAACCAGGACCTCCTTATGTGTGTTCCTACTGTGTTACAGAACTGATATATTAAAGGCAACCATCCCAAATACACCATCAATTTTAGAGGAAAGCTCCTGATGTTTTTTAAGAGTGTTCTGTCAAACATATATATAGACGGAAGTTTATTTGTATTTACAAAAATAAGAAGTGCTGCATATTTTTATTTTCTAATGACAAGAATATCCTCATTCAAGACTTATTTTCTCATTAACTTTATGTTCAATTTTCTTTAGGGAAAACTTCAAATTTATATGTAAATTTATATATACATAATATTTGTTTATTAATATAAACATATCATATACGTCATGAAACTATGTAAATCACTTCCTTTTAATTACCTTATTAAGATGCCTATATAAATATATGAATCATTATTTAAGCAAGATGTGAATCAAACAAAAGTATAAAAAATGAATTATTCATACTGCATTTCTCTTTCTTCCTCAAAGACTCAGATTTCATTAGAAAGGATGAAAAAATGATAATACTTTTATGAACCTCAAACAATTAAAGTTGTTATACTTAAATAACATGCTTATAGTAAATAATACACACATTGATTGTATATATAAATTTTCTTTTCCAAAATGAAGGTTCTGAGAAATGCCAGTAAGAAAAAAAGCAAAACATTAAAAAATAGCACTCAGAAATAACAAACTAGCATATGCTTTCTTGATCAGATCCTCATAAACCACTTGCTCAGATTCTGGAAGTTCTTCCATAAAAGCAAAATTGAAGGAAGGCACAGTTCTCAGAACTAAAAACAGATCATGTGGTCTCATCCTTTCAGGGAAAGTTCTCTGGAATTATTTAGTCAGTAAGTGAAGACATTGAATTGCATCTGGATTTGAAGAGAAAGCTGGAATACAGACTTCTTAACAGGTGTTCCAATTTGTAATAATAGCTGTTCACACACACCTGCATTTTTACACAGAATAAAGATTTTGGCTTGTCTATAGAAGTCCCTCTTAACAGTGGTTTACCAGGAACAAATGTTCTTTGCATTAATTATACTGCATGATGATGGAAAGATAAGCCAACTATTGCTGGGAAAAGGAACATCAATTTTTGTGGATGGCTGAAAAATTATCTGTACCCCAAATATTATAACTAGCTAAATACCATGGGAAATAAATTAGAACTGGAAAATGAGTACCTGTGAGTACTGCTTAGAAAGAGATAAATAAAAGGAATAAAGTAAAAAAAAATAGCAATACTGCTAATATCTATAATAATAAAGGCAAGAAAAGAGAAGTTGAGGAGAAAAGACACATTTTAAAAGAGCTATGCCAATTTTAAGATGTTTAACTATTGTATCACTCTATTTAGTAAAGTCTGTGGCAAACCCAAATGCAACTTTTATGTGTTTATTAACGTGTGTGTGTGTCAATTGCAAAAAATGAACACTGAGATTCTTGACTTAGTATAGTGGGAGCACAAAGGGAAAATGACCCTTAAACCAAACCAGTTAAGTCTAATGCAGGAAAAGAAAGAACTAGAAAAAAAATCAAGTAATTTTCATTTTTCAACAATATTCCTGTCCTCTAGAAGATGGTGGAAGGTACTCAGAGATTTCCGTTGAACATAAGATGGTGTTTAAAGAAGTTTTATTTGGATCCTAATGGCAGCATTCTTCAGCTATTATTTAAAGTGCTTGCAGAACAAAAAGAACTCCTCACTAAATTGAAAGCAATCGAGAGCATCGGGACAATTCTGCTCCAGCTCTCTCATCTCTCCCTCCCATGCCCTCGACCCTTGTTTCTCTTTCCTCTCCTGCAACTTCTCTCTCCTTCCCTCTATAATTGTAACCTTCTAAAAACACATTTGAGTTCCTCATATTAAAACAAACATAAAAATTGTATGTGTCCTTTCCTCCAAATCTTCTTTTGGCTGCCGTTTTATTATGCCTTCACTGTCAGAGTAGGTCTGTGTAGGCTTGAAGTTCCAGTTCCTCTCTACCCATTGCTTAAATTCACTTCTCTCTGGCTCCTGTCTTAATCATTTCACTGAAATGGCTCTAATTAACGTCACTAACAATCTTCACTTTGTCAATCCTACAGACACTCTTCTGTCTTTGTCACATACAGTTTCTCAGTGGCATTTGGCACAGTCAGCTACTCCCACCCTGTTGTTTATCTATCTGCTCTAATGAAGTGCTCCCCACAGAATCCAGGCTTAAAACTCAAGGATTCAAAATCCTTTCTCTCTCTATCTCATCCCTCAGCACATGAGTGATTCACAGGCTTTGAGGATTGTCCAGGAGAAGACTCCTAATCCCTGCTTCACACTTAACCTTCTCCTCTAATGACTTTCCTATCTCCATATATGTGAAAACAAAACTATCCAATGTGGAAAAGATTCCTCTACCTTCCAACTTTTTTTAAAAAAAAAATTTCCTTTTAGTTGTCAATGGACCTTTATTTCATTTACTTATGTGTGGTGCTGAGAATCGAATCCAGTACCTCACACATGCTAGGCAAGTGCTCTACCCCTGAGCCACAACCCCAGTCCCCTACCTTCCAACTTTTTAATTTGAAAAATTTCATAACTTCAGAAATGATCTCAGAATAGTAAAGTAAACACTAACATGTTATTATACACTTGGAACATTTGTTTTACATCTATTTTTATTTCTTTTTATTTTAGCTGAACCATTTGTAATAAGGTACAAACCTTGCACTTCATCTGTAAATACTATCAGCAAGAATAAGAACATTCATCTACAAAATTATGATTGACATAATAATATAATATTAAAAAATATAAAGCTCACATTCAAATTCCCTCAAATGTTCCCAAGTTTTCTTTTATAGCTTTTATTTTGCTATTAAAACTGAAATATAATTTACATGCCATAATAGTTAATTGAAAAATACACGTATTTACTTATATGGCAAATATGATTTTTTTTCAATGCAGGTATAAATTGTGGAATGATCAAATAAGTCTAATTAGAATATCCATCACTTCAGATATTTCTCAATTTTTTGTGATGAGAACACTTAACATCCTTTCTTTTAGGTATTTTGAAATAAACAATTCACTAGTAGCTATAGTCAGCTTGCTGTGCAATAGAACATCAGAAGTTATTCCTCCTATCTTACTTTTTTTTGTACTCATTGATCAATGTCTCCATATATACTGTACACTTCCTCCCAAGCTTCTGGTAAACACCATTCTATTCTCTGAACCTATGTGTTTGGTTGTTTGGATTCCACAGGAGTGGAATCGTGGTTTAGTCTCTTTGAGCCTAGCTTATTGCAATAATATAATGTCCCCTAGGCTTATAATATCATTGAAAATAACAGAAATTCCTATTTTTTAAGGGTGAATAGTATTCCATTGTGTATATACACTACATTTAAAAAATCTATTCATTTCACCGACTGATACTTAGGTTGTTTCCATATCCTAGCTGTTGGGAATAGTATGCTTCAATGAATATGATAGTGTAAACATTTTTTTGTCATACTCACTTGAATTCCTTTGGATATATACTAAGCAGTGGAATTGCTGATCATATGGTAATTATATTTTTTTTACTTTTGAGTAAAATAGCTGTAATTATCTACAATATCACTAACAGTGTATGAGAATTATCTTTTGTCCACATCCTTGCCAACATTCACTTTCATCTTTTTTCTAAAAAAAAAAAAAAAAAAAAAAAAAAAATGTAGAACAACTGTTATAGTTTGGACCTGGAATGAGTTTTGGCTCAAATAAGTCTAATTAGCACATCCATCACTTCAGATATTTCTGAACTGTGTTGAAGGCTTGGCCCTTAGCTGGTAGTGCTAAGGATTTGGAGCTTAGTTGGAGGAAGTAGATCTTCAGGGGTCTGTCCTACAAGAGTATACCTGTCCCTGGTGTTCCCCACCCCTGCCTTCTCATTTGATCTATTTCTTTCCTCCCCTGTCTCCCATTCTCCTTTCCGATTTCTATAAGGACAACAGCATTATTCTACCATGCCCTCTCCTATGTTGATACTCTGTTTCAACATAGGCCAGAAATAATGGTGCCATTTAACCATGGACTGAAACCTTTAAACTGTGAGCCAAAATAAATCCTTCCTTCTTTAAGTTGTTTATCTCAAGTATTTTGTCATAGTGAAGGAAAATTGACTAATATAATATCCAATATAACATATATGAGGTGGTATCTAATTGTGGTTTTAATTTGCATTTCACTGATGGTTACAAATTTAAGTACTTGTTCCCATATCAATTGATCATTTGTATATCTTCTTTTGAGAAATGTCTAGTCATTTTCTCATTTTCTCATTGTTTCTTTTTTTATTGAGTAGTTTAAGTTCCTTGTATATTTTGAATATTAGCTCCTTATCTGATATGGATTTGCAAATATTTTCTTCCAGTCTGTGTGTTACCTCTTCACTCTTAATTTTTTTTCTTTGCTATGCAAAAGCTTTTTAGTATAGTGTAATCTCATTTGGGGATTTTTGCAAGTTTTGCTTATGCATTTGGAATTGTAACCAAGAAATTTCTGCCAAGATCAGGGTCATAGATTTCTCCCCCTATGTTTTCTAGTAGTTTCAATAGTTTTAGTCTTACATTCAAGTCTTTAATCTATTTTGAGTCAATTTTTGGATAGGGGTTGAGATAAAGTTCTGTTTCTAAATTTCTTTATTTGAACATTGAGCTTTCTCAATACATTTGCTGAAGAGACTGTTCTTTTTCTATGGTGTGTTCTTGGCACTTTTTTGGAAAATCAGTTGATCCTAGATGTGTGGGTTTATTTTGGGGCTTAGTATCATAGTCCATTGACTTGTGTGTTTTCTATGCCAGTACTATATGTGTTTGATTACTATGGTTTTCTAGTGTGTTTTGAAATCTGATAGTGTGAGGCCTCTAGCTTTGTTCTGTGGTTAAGATTGTTTGACAACATAATTTTCCTATGTTCATATATGAATACATGATCAGTGAAACTCTACTTCATGTACAACCAAAAGAATGGGATCCTAATTAGAATGAGTTGTACTTCATGTATGTATAATATGTAAAAATACACTCTAGTGTCATGTATATCTGAAAAGAACAAATAAAATAAAGACTGCTTGACAGTTTATAGTGGTTTGTGGTTCCATACAAATTATAGGATGTATTTTTCTATTTCTGTGAAAACTGCCACTGGAATTTTTATAGAACTCACATTACATCTGTAGATTGCTTAGAGTAATATTAGCATTTTAACAATATCAATTCTTCTACTCCATGAATTGGGGATATTTTCCCATTTGTGTTATCTTCAGTTTCTTTCGTCGATATTTTATAGTTTCCAGCACACAGATACTTTACTTCTTTGGCTAAATTGTAAGTATTTTATTTTTTGATGGTATTATGAACGAGATTATTTTCTTAATTTGTTTTTCACTTCGTTTGTTCTTGTACAGATGCATTTTTGATTTTTATAAATCAATTTTTGGGGAGTTACTGGAGACTTAACCCAGGAACTACATTCCCAGACTTTTTGTGTTTTTATTTTGAGCCAAGTTGCTCGGGGCCTTGCTAAGTTGCTGAGACTGGCTTTGAGCTTGCAGTCTCCTGCCTGAGCCTCTCAAGTGGCTGGGATTATAGGCATGTGCTACCATGTCCAGCTATAAATTGATTTTTTTATCTTATAACTTTAATAAATGAGTTTATTATTTCTAGCAGGTTTTTTTTATTGAGTTTTTAGAATTTTCTAAAACTCTTTAGAATATATCATCTACCAACCTAAGCAATATTAGTTCATGCTTTCCTGTTTGGATGCATTTCATTTCTTTCTTTTGACTAATTGCTTTGGCTAGAATTTATAATACAGTGCTGTGTTAAACAAAAGTACTGCGAGTAGACTGGGTTAATTAAGTACTTGGCTTATGTACAAATACATATTTTTCATCAAGTTTCAACCATTATTTCTTTGAATAACTTTCAATCCCTTTCTCCTTTTCTTTTTCTTTTCTCTTATTCTTATGGGGCGCAACTTAAGAACAGACCGATCACCACTGAGAAGTCCAAATTTGAGAGTCTTTATTAAGCTGACCAGCTGACTGTCTCACACAATGCCCCAAAAAATGACTATTGGGAAAACAGACCCGACCACAGGGTTGTAGGGGTTCTTATACCAAAAAATCACATTAATCATAAGTGTCTGTTGCTATGATTAGAAATTACACATCAACATCATGAGATCATCGATAGAGGGGGAAGTGGATCAGAATGACCTTTACCTAGGTACAAACTAAAGAATTGTTGCTAACATCCATACAATCACTGTTCACAATGTACATTGTTTAGGAGCAATAGGAATCAAGAGAGAGCAATTCTTTACTACATAGGAGTTGCCATTGTATATTATTAAACATGTCACACCAAGTAACTGATGATGGGCACAGAGGCGGGGTGTTCCCATGGGAGAAGCTTATTTCCTACATAACATGGAGTCTCAGAGCAAAATGGAGTCTGTTTAGTCATTTTCCTTAGAGTCTGACCTATAACATTCTCATGGAGTCAGATCTGTCAGTCCATCACATTATTACACTATGTCGACAGACTTGATGTCATCTCTGAGGTCCTGATTATTTTCCTTTCACTTTTTTTTCTTCTTCAGATAATTTCTATTGGTCTATATTTTGTGAAAAATTTTAATGTTAAATTATCACTAATATAGTACAGAATGCATGAAAACACTTACATATTTGAACTTTCAGAGATGGATTGGACAACATCCTAGAGTTGGTGGTTATCAGTTCCATTTTTCCCTGGGAGCACTATTGGAGAAATATCTGAAATCCTCTTCATGAATCCTTCCAGGATAAATGGTATCATCTGCCCCAGCCTGCCAACACTCTAGACACTGTTTCAGATACTTTTCTTTTGCTCAGCCATTTTGGCATCAAGCCCTGAGAAATCTATTTTGCAGCATTTTATATCCAACCCCTTTTGATCTTCCTCAGCTCAGGTCAGCTCTGTGAACCAGTCTTTCAATAGTTCATTGTTTCTTTATTTCTAGTATGTCCCTTTATAGTTCCACTCTCTACACTGACGATATTAGAGTGAAATGATAATCTAAATACTTACACATCACTTACAGTATTACTCTTCTCTTTTTCTCTACCTGAGTTGCTCTCCTGTTCAAATTATCCCAGAAAAACTTGCCAGCTTCCAGAACCCCTGGTTATGCTCCTTTCTCTAACACTCTGAGGCTTTTACATTCTTTCACTCTGCCTGAGATTTCCATACCCATCATTTCCTAACCTGGAGAATCCTCCTTCCTAATTCAGTTCTAGCACCATCTCTTCTCTCCTAGAAAAATTTCTCCAATATTAGATAATTGTTCTCACCCTTGAGATCATTGTTTGCCACAAAATCACCTGTGCATACCTCCCCCACTTGATTGTGATCCATGAGAGGATAGATATTGTCTACAGTCATTGTTAAAACAATGCTTTTATGATACATACATTAGTTGAGGTTGCAATATGCTCAAAGATCAAAGTCTCTTTCTTTCTTTTTAATATATATGCATATATTTTATATATATAAGTATATATTTTTTTTTCAGAAGCGAGATCAAACCCAGGGTCTCACACATACTAGGCAAGCACTTTACCACTTAGTTACACCCTCAGCCCATAGTCTTTTTCTAGGATCCAGAAAGGCAAAATACACAGCTCCATGTTTTTTTAAGTCAAAATCCAAGTTCTCATAGTTGCTGTTAATGAATAGCAGCAAAACTATGAATACAACTCAAATGTGCATATGAGAAAACTTACAAATTCATCGATGTGCAAATTATGCCTATTGAACCTAGCCTAGAATCCAGTTTATAAGATATACAATGAAGTTTTAAAAATTTATTTCCTACATTCTTGGCGATGTTCCTTAATCTGATAAATTCTGACCACCATAAGTGTGATATCAGAGAAAATGTTAAAATAATTTTGAATATGTATCCTCTAAAATAAATATTTGCTTCATATAGCTTATGATGTCAAATATTTTCTGCTGATATCATCAATATCGTCAAGAGATAATATCAGAAGAAAACCCTTTGGCATCATAAGCTATATAATGTCAAAATATTGCCAATCATAAAGATTCTAAAATAAACTCAAGATTCCTCTGGAAAAAAAGAAGTTGCTTCCAAGACAGTGAGCTCACAAAACAATGAAGAACACTGTTAGACACACTCAGTGTAACAGAAACATAGTCCCACTGTGGGATCTGGGGCAGGGGGTTATGCTTAAACTTGAACATAAATCTTTAGGAATTATAAGCTTTTTTTTTTTTTTACTTTACTTACTATTATGGATTTCATAAATAACAGAAGAGAAATTGGACACAGTTTATGATAAGCCTTGGGAACTTTTACTTTTTCATAAAGCAAACTTGTAAATCTTTTGTTTTGACTTTTCCTTCTAATCCTCCCTCTGTCTGTTGAAGAGATATTGAATTCTTCCAGATTTTTAGTTGGTGGATGGCTTCTAAACTGACTGGAGTCTCCAGGCTGGTAGTTCATGTAGTACACTGAGTTTATGACTTTCCCAACTTTGAAAACCTTAGCAAGTTCATGTTTCACATTTTTCATTCAAGGAACAGGTAAACTTTGAGAAGTTTACTATACCTAACTGTATGTACATTGATGAAAAGAATTGTGAGCAAAGCAGGGATCTAGAATAAGGCTGATCTCTATACTTCGGCAGCTTTTTTACATTGCTCTCCCAATTACCATCCCCATGACCTGTTGGCTTGATCAGTTAGATGAGCTACTGATATTAAAAGGTGACCTCTTAGATCTACTTTTCTATTTTTGTGACTCTTGAGCATTGGCTGACTATATAGGTCTCTTTTTGAAGTAACTTATTCTTTCTTTTTGAAGCTGCTGTTGAGCTCATATAATGAATTTTTTATTTTGGTTATTACACTTTTTAATTCTAGAATTTTCACTTGATGATTGTATGCAATTTCCTCCTTTTAAATTGACATTTCCTATCTGATAAATCATTGTTGTCAAATTTCTCCTATCTTTTTAATCACAGTTCCCTTTCATCTTTATGCTTATTTATAATAACTTATTTGAAGTCTCTATCAGCTAAATCCAGTATGTGCATCCACTCAGTAAGTTCTTAAGATGTTTTCATTTTCATTCTAGTATGGATCACATTTTTCTATTTCTTTGCATGCCTTGGAATTTTTTTGTTGTTGTTGAAAAATTGACATTTTATTGAATAGGTTGTGACAACTCTGGCTTCTATTTTTTTTTTTTTCCCTCTTTACGAGTTATTTTAACTTCTGTTTTCTCATTTTTTAAAACTACTTTTCTAGGCATTATCTGCTGAATATTTCCAGCTATAGTATATAGGGGGACAATTTGTCTGCTTAGCTTTATTTTTTTCACATGTATTGTTAGGAGTAACATCTGTATTAGCTTGCCTTAATCGTTGGCTGGCTGGTTACAAATGCCTTGAGCTGGTTAGCCTTTACCTTCTGCCAGCAAATCTGTGTGTGTGTTGGAAATCTCATTTTTGTGGAGCTTCTCATATTTTTTCTGTAAGTGTGAGCAGATTCCCAGTCAACCAGTGGAGTATATGGGTCTTCTGAGGTCACTAATGCAGTGGCACAAGGCCTCTAAGTCAGTCAGAGATTTGTAGACAGCCTATCTAACTCCTCTAAGACTCTCTTCATTTTCAGGAACATCCTGCTAAATTTCTTTCTAGGCATTGGTTTCCTATTGACCCTAACCTCTTCCTAAACCTCCAGCTTGTATAGTTGTGTTTGTTCCCCATTTTTCTAGCAAACGTTCTCCTTTTACTCACAAGGCCTCTATGTGTGAAATCTTCTCACTTGGATCCAAATTACATCAGCCCTGCCCATCAGGAAATATGTTCGTTTTCATAGCCAGCACCACTCTGGTAGAACCACAGCACCAACGGGAATGGGAGGAAGATGGCGGCAACCCCAGGCAAGGAAGTCACCATCTCCCACTGTTCTTTCCCTCAATTCAGTAATTTCTCAGGAATAAATATATCAGAATTAATAATTTGTTTTTTTGCTGATTTTCAGAGCCCCGAAATGTTTGGTCAACTGAATCAAATTTTATAAGCTTTCTATGGGAAAAGATTTGTCAACTTCCTGCCATTGTTAGAAATCTCATTCTTTCTGCTTTTGTTCTAGTACTCAAACTGGTTGTCATGTCTCTCTACTCTTTTATACATGGCAATAACCTTACCATCCTTCATTTCTTATCTTTTATGATAGTCATATTGTGAATGGGGGTTAATTTTGATTCCTCCCTTTTCCTTATCACTTCATTCAGTACATATCATTTTGTTTATTTTCCCCAAAAGTAGTTCAATCCACTTCCGTTGATTTTTTAAAATTTATTTTTATCATACACAAATGGGGTACATCTTGTTTCTCTGTTTGTACATAAAGTAGAGGTGTACCATTTGTGCAATCATACATTCACATAGGGTAATGGTGTTTGATTCATTCTGTTATTTTTTCCTCCCCCCCCCACACTTGTTTTCCCTCTACACAGTCCCTCCTTCCTCCATTCTTGCCCCCCTCCCACGCCCTACTATGTGTCATAATCCACTTATCAGAGAGATCATTTGTCCTTTGGTTTTTTGAGATTGGCTTCTCACTTATCATGACTTCTGTTTATTTTTATTGTCACCATTCTAATCCACTTCATTGCTATTTCCTTTTCAATTCACTGCAATAATATGCCTCTCTACCTCCATTTATTCTTCCCAGAGTTCATTCTTCAAACAATAGACAGAATAACTTTTTAAAAAATGGTCCTGTGTTTATTCTATGTTTAGGTAGTATTTCTAAGCAATAGCAAAACTACATATATTAATTATATAATACGTATATAGTATATGTTGCCTATTTAGTCATTTTTAAGTCTATAGTATTAAACATATTTACTTTGTTATGAAAAATTTTTATTATTTTTAAATCATGAGGTGAGGTAAGTATCATTTTACTTTTTTTTTTTTTTTTTTTTTTTTGCTTTCTTCCGAGGTGCTGGGGATTTGAACCCGGGCCTGTGCACACGCTCGGCAAGGGCTCTACAGGCCGAGCTACTCACTTGCTTCATTTTACTTTTATTTATAATATTTTTAGTTTTTATTTTATCTCTTCTTAGTGTAAAATCCAAACTAATTGTCATGGCCTCTAAGTCCAGATACTATCTTACTGAAGTGTACCTCTTCAATTCCCTCTCCTAACATCTCCCTTATTTTCTATACTCATTTGAACTTGTCTTTCAGGTCTGTAAATTTTCCACATTTTGTCTAACCACTGTACCTTTTTTGTACTTAAATATTTTCATTCTTCATCACTACCTGGCCTCTTTTCATTCTTCACAAATGAGCCTCATTGTCAGCTCCTCTGGGAGGAACTTTTACAGTTTCATCTAATTTAAAATTGTCTAATTTAAAATTGTCATCAACTAATTAGCATCTGGTATGTTTCCCATATCATTTATTTCATGATAAATGAAATACTATATTTCTTATAGTAGGTGACTCCATTGTTTATTTGTTCACTTGTTATTATCTCCCCTACTCAAAAAAAAAAAAAAATCTGCTTCACTTAAGAAGAGCTAGATTTCCAATTCTTTTGACAATATAGCAGAAGTTCATTATTCTATTTTCCATTAAGTGAAACAGAAAATATGCCATTTTCATTTTGTTATTTTGAGAAACAGCGGTTAAGGAAATCCCAAAATACTTATGCTGAAAGTAACAACTTGAATAGGTCTAAACATAATTTCTCTTAGTGTTTTTTCCTTGTGTTTTTCAACAGTTTTCATGTTAGTTAGTGATTGGCTTTATATTTGTATTGTACAAATAAAGTATTAAACCAGACTTGATTAATAAAAAGAATTTCAAAATAGGAAAACATTAGCATGTAATTGTTTTATCTCTTATTCTTATTTAAACAAACTGCATAATAATTTGAAGTTCAAATTGTCAGTTTAAAACTTGTGATAATACAGGCACATAACTTAGGAACATTTTTCTGAACCCAAGAGACATAAAATGAATGCAGATATCTTATTTCTACAAAGAAAATACATTTATGTCACCTACCATATGTGGGAGAAAAAAAAAAAAAAAGACTCATTAATGTTATTCATGTGCCAGAAACCAGAGCATAGCAGTACCTTATAGTAAATCTGCAATCCTAGTCATTTCATTTTTTCTGAAGAAAGTTTAGTAGGTATTTTAATCAGTTTTTCTCTTGTCTCATGAAAAACTTTCCATGTAGACATTTTAAAAATCTTGGTTTCTAAGGAGGAAATATATGAAGCTGCAACTTAGTGACTACTAATTCATTTAATCTATAAATCAGTGGGAACAGAAAATAATACATATCATTTCTAGAGCTTACAACTTCCATAAATAAAAATTTCATTTTCTAGTACTGACAACCTGAGTTTCTGCGATAGTAGCAAGCCCTCACCATGTCACTCGCTCTTGATGACTGAAGTAAATATTAAAGCCAGTACACTTGATAGATCTACAGTGGGCCTCTTTTCCTCTCAGCTTTTGAAATGAAATAAGAGCTCAATAAAATGGCGGACCACAATTCTTTTGTTCAGATGCATACAGTATATCTTTGGATATGTACAGAATATTCATTTCTTCCAAATGTTTTATTGACCGTGGTGCTTGGGGAATGAAAAAACAAAAAGAGTAGCAGCTGAAGTGCTGACATATTTACAGGAGGATTTAGAAAGTATAAAGTTTATGGGAAACTATTATCAAGAATAACATTTAATCTGATTGGATTTTTTTTTTTTTTTACATTGTCACAACTAGGACTGATTAGGCTCTGAAAACATTCAGGTGCTTTTCACTGAGAAACAGAATTAAAGTCTAAGAGACATTTAGGCTTGGGGGTTTAATTCCAAGCAGTCCCTCTTCTGAAATTTGAACTTGGATCCTATCCAGGTTTTCCCGTCTCATTGCAAATCACCATTATATATTACAGTAGCAGTCATGCAAATTAACACATTCCTACGTGTTCAGGGCACTCAATGAAGCCTATGAGTATAAAATAAGATAGCATAACTTCAACTTTTTTCATATATATAATTTGTTAAAGTTTTCAATGTATTTTGCAAGGGAGAGAGAAGTTGGGTTTATTTCTGACACAGGTGCACATATACTTTAATGTATTGAATCAGAAAATGAGAACTCATTTCAGAAAGGGGAAAAGGACTTGAAAGGGCAATAGAAGATGTATTCTTGTTATAAACTCCATAAATTTAGGCATAAAGTAGAACTTGCTGGCACATTTACTTTGGTAGTTGAGAAGATAGTTGACTTCAAAAAAGCTTAGTTCTAATGTCTTAAGCCACTGGGCTGCTATAACAGAATATCTTAAGTAATACATAACAGAAATTTGGTACCTTACATTTCTGGAGGCTGGGAGGTACAAGATCAAGGGGCTAGAAGATTTAGTATTTGGTGAGAATCTGTTCCTCATAGATGGTCCCTTTTTCATATCTGTCTACACAGGGCAGAAGGACAGACAAGTTCTCTCAGGTCTCTTTTATAAGAGCACTAAATCCCATTAATGACTTAATCAACCTTCCCAAATCCCCACCTCTTAAAACAACCATTTGGAGAGGTTAGGTTCCAACATATGAATTTGGCAGACACAAACATTCAGAACATAGCATCCAGAGACCCAACTCCGGAGACCCAAACAAGGTTATCTTTTTCTTTGTTCTGCTTTTCTTGGTTTGTTGATGCTAAGGTTTGAATGTTTGTGTCTTCTGTGCCCAAGTGCATATTTGAAGTATTAACCCCCAAAGTGATATATTAGGAGGTGAGGAAGCCCCTAAATGATATATTGGAGGTAATTAGATTATCGGATAGAGTCTTCCTGAGTGGGTTATAAAAGAAAACTGAGAAAAGGCTCCACAAAGACCCCTCACCTCTTCTACCCAGGAAGACACAGGAAGAAGGCACCATGTAGAAGTCAGAGAGTGGGCCCTCACAAAATCTGCCTTGCTTTTGGACTTTTAAGCCTCTATAACTGTGAGGAATAAAGTTCTGTTGTTTATAAGCTACCTAATATGTGGCATTTGTTACAGCAACCTATATAGGCTAAGGCAGTGGGTGTCTTTCTTGTAGCAAATTCCCACTAATGATATGTAAAGAAGCTGGTGCCTGATGCATCCAGTCTCAATCTACCTATTCTACAATCCAGAAGAAACTTTGTCCTTAACAAGTCGTTCATTCCAAAATAATTTATTGCATAAGTATTATATGCCAGACCTCTTTTATTGGGAAGAGACGAAAAACACATGAAACCACCAGAGAGGTATAATTGTATGCCCAAATCCCCCTTTTCTTTTCTTTTCTCTGGAAACATAGCTTCAGTACTACTGTCAGATGAACTTTGAGAGTCCTCTTTTTTTCTTAAGCTATTGATGGCTTTGAAGATGGAAGAGGGGCCATGTGCCAAAAATGTGGGCAGCCTCTAGGCTGAAAAAGGCAGACAACAGATTCTCCCCTAAAACTTCCAGCAGTAAGGCAGCCTTGCCTGCACCTGAATGCCCATTTCAGACTTGTGTTCTAGAGAACTAAAAGGTAACAAATTTTGCTTTTTGTAAGCACTAAACTTGCAGTAATTTGTAACAGCAGCAATAGGAAACAACATACCTTTAATGTGCAATCATTGCTGTCCTCATAAACAGCTTCATTAATTCATGCCTTCTCCTTCCTTTTCATGTCTTCTTTCCGTCTTTTACTTATCTCTCTCATGCAAACAAACAAATTCCTTCCCCATGGAGACTTGCCTATTATAATTATACCTTGACCTTTCCCACACTGAATTTGTCAACCTCAGGGCAAGTAATTCTTATCAATCCTAGATATATTACTTGGGATTAATGGTGAACATTAAATATTGTTTTAAAAAAATTCCACTTCTTAAATTGTGCTTCCAATTTTACAGATCTGCAGCATGACTGCTTTCTGTTTTATGACTATGTTTTTTTTTTAAGTATGTTTTGATTTTGTCTAATATCATTCACTCAGTAAATACATATTTATTGAGTACCAATTATGTGTAGGTCCTAATCTTATGTATTGCATCAGATTTATTTGTATCTATCTATCTCAAGAATGTCTAGATCGTAGAACTGAGAGAAAAGTCATCTTCCGGTATAACACATGAACTTCTTGTTCTAATAAACAAAATATAAGCACTGAGAAATCTGTTTAGAAAGGAAATTGTTAGTCACAGCTGTTATTTAGTAAGTATTAAAGAAAAGTAAAAAGTAGTAAGACAGTAGATTCCCTACTGCCCTATTTTTTTTAGGCCTGTCTACACAAATTACATTCTAATTTTATTGTATTTTTAAAAGAAACAAATATTTGCCTCCTCGGCTGTCCTGTTTTAAAAGTAAAATCAATACAAAGAAATGATTTCATTCTTTTGCTGACATCACAGTTGCTCCAAAACAGTTTGCATATTATAAACTCCCATGTGTTCTGCTTTGATATCTCAGTAAAATAAGCATTACATCTATTGCTTTGTTATTAATTTCAAGTCTCTGTTGTTCTCTTGCTAACATAATGAAAGATGAACCCATGTCTGAGTGATCAAGCCAACAAGAAATTCTGAAGGATCATGCACTGTCCGTTTATTCATAGTCCCCTAGTCCCCTAAAAGCAAGCATTATTTGAGCCTTGTTTTAAATCAGCTTTACTACAAAACATTTGGCTCCCTTCTGTGTTTCAAAGCAGTTCTTTGAACAGCTTGAAATCATTAGTGGGGGCGGGTGGCAAAAAGTGCAGCTTCAAAGTCCTTGTTCTACTGAAACAATACACCACACTCACAGCTAAGGAATCAACAGGGAAGACACTGCAGGCAAGGTTAAAACTTATAATAAAGTTACTTCTTTTTCAAGGTGGTAGAGACCTATTTGTTGGCCTCCAACAATGATTCAACCAGGCATAACTAGCAGAAAAAAAATTAACAATTTGAAATATCATCTGCCCTGAAGATGTCACTTATGGTTCAGCTAAATGAGAATATAAGAAACGGAGAGATTTGATTGTCTGATGAACGCCACGTCTTGCCTGCAATCAGTTCCATTCAGGCTCTGAACTTTAAAGTCTTGAATGGGGCTGATTGCAGCCCTAGTACAAAACCTCCTTTTCTTATTACTTAATTAACAACATAAATATATATTTTCCCATATTGATATTTCCTAATTGCAATAAGAAAATTGCTCTACTTGACCAGTGTCCATTTTTGAGAGATTTGATAATATGTCTCTTCTAATACCCTGTATTTTGGTAAGCGATGAAACAGTGATTATGTGCACAGGCTCTAGTATCAGACCGTCTGAGTTTATGCATCAAATATGCCACAATCAGGGCAGTTTTGACCAATCAGTTTGGAAGTCTCTTTTTCCCTCTTCTGTAAAGCGGAGTTAGCATTGTCACTAACTACCGACTCTTAGTTGGTGTGAAGATTAAATGAGTTAGAACTTGCAAAATGATTGGAAAATTGCTCATCATATAATACATGTTCAATAAATGCTAGTCATTTGTTTTGAGTCAGCATTCTTCAGAGCAAGAGAACCAACAGTAAATGCAACACACACACACACACACACACACACACACACACAGTATTTTAAGCAATTAACTTTCATGATTGCACAGGCTTGATAAGTCCAAATTCAACATAAGTTCTAAGTTGTCATGAAAGAAGGAGATTAGATGATCAGACCTTTGCTTTTATCCCTATAGTAATAGGCACTGTTACCTTCTCTTGGGGGAACATGTATTGATGCAGAATTGGGGTAAGGTAAATGACTGCCATAATTATAAACTGATATAATTTAGCCTGGAAGTAATGACTATCTTACAGAAATACAAGTGTATATAAGGTATATGCACATGAATGACTACCATAGCATCGGTTGTAATAGCATGAATTTTAGAACCATCAATTGTAAAAGTTTCATAATTTTTTACATTTTCCTTGGAATGTTCCATATTTACTGAAGACAATGAAATAGATATAGACATACTGACAGTAAGCATTTCAACTGACACTACTAAAATCCTGAAAGGCAAGTTGTTGGGACTAATGACACGTTAACTAACTCAGGCTGACTCCTTATTCCCTGGTGAGTGAGCAAGATCAAGGCCTCAAAGGCGGTTTCAATAGTTAATGACGATGAACCGGACCACCATCAGGGATTGGTTAACAATAGTTCCAGGAACGTGATCAGCTCCTGCTTGCCATATAGTCCTATGGGACTCTCACCAGCCTGAACCTCCCATGCCTTGCTGACCTTTAAGCTGATTGGTTCCTGCCTAGCCTCCACCCTAAATAAAAGCTGTGTGACTTCCTCAATAAACGAGATTCCTGCTGTGCCTCGTGCGCTGACAGACCTCCCAGCTCTGGTGTGTTTCCTTTGCCGCCGACACTCATCATCCTGCTCGGCCCTGTATTCTCCTCAGGTGGGCCCTGAGGAGGTACATCGGACCTTGTTGCCTGACAGGGAGCAATAGCAAGTTATTATACTGAGCAAAATTAAGGGGTTCCAGTTAGTGTGATTAGAAGACTAAAAAATTAAATTATTAAAATTATACAGATGAAAGACAAAGGTTTCACTTAGAAAATTAAATAAAGTGCAATCAATTAGGAAAGGAGATAAAAGATTTTCTTTTCTGGTGAAAAGTATTATCATGGATCTGTAAGATTTTGGATGAGTTGTGGAATCAAATACACCAACTGAAATTTTTACAATATCACCTCATAAATATCTATTTTCCTTGAGGTCCTCTTTAGAGTAGTTAATTTATTTGCACCTCAGCGCCTTCATATGTAAAGAGTGATTTATATTAGCTGTCTGGTGGTTGTGAGAATTAGTAAGACTTGGAAGTGTATAGCCCCAAAACTGGCACATAGGAGACTCTCAAAAGTAAAACATCCTCATGTCTTCAACATTCAAGAATTGACCTATAAATAAAAACAAATGCCCGCCTGGATATTCTTAATGAGAGAGGTAGGGTTGAGAGCAAAGATTTGTTTTTCGTCTTTCCATAGACAGAAAATTTTCTTGTAGTTGAAGGAATAAACCAATAGTGAGACAAACAACAGAAAAAAAAGCAAGCTGCATATTCTCCAGCAGTGCTATGCAGTAAATAATTTGAATATCACAAATGCAAGTCACACACATAAATTTAAATTTGTGATAGCCACATTAAAAATAGAAGTACTAGTAATTTCCACAGTATAATTTAGCCCAACATATACAAAGTATTATCATTTCTACATGTAACCAATATAAAAATTAATAAGGAGATTTAAAGAATTATTTTATATAAAGCACTTAGCAGAGAACCTGGCATGTGATAAAAGATGAATACATCTAGCTGCTTTTATAATCTCCCTAAATAAATCGTTAAGCTCTGTTAAAGTTGGTTTCATGTCCCTTTAATATGTCTCTTAAGCACAATTTAATCTCAGTCCTCACTAAGGTTATGTGACTTCCTTCTGTTCTGGATTAATTTCATAGCCTCCTCATTAGTGGTCTCTCTGCTTCTATGTGTATCTTCTTTAGACTACCCTTAGATTTATCTCCCTAAACCCAAATGGGGTCACATTGGTCATCTGCTTAAAATCTAGATAGTTCCCCACTATCTAACTCACGGCAACAAACTCCTCCTGGGGTTGATTTATGGCGTCTCCTCCTCATTTTCCCAGCCCTCCCCTTAAATTCAGTGCAGGGAGCTGATGCATTCTCTGCTGCTTCAGGGAAGTCTCTTGGCACAGGAAAGCAGAGGTCCTCTACATCTTCTGGATTTGCTTCTAAAATATTGAGTCCTTAGGAGATTTCAAATCATATCATAGAGATAAATTGGAAAAAGAGATTTGGAGTTATAACTAGAGGAATGTCTTAGAAAAGTAAGAATGAAAATGGAGCTCTGCTCTCAGACGAGGAAGGCCTTCTAGGATGTGGGAGAAGGAGGATAGCCCCTGAGCCCCCTGATGATAGTGATCTGGTAGTATCATGCTAATGATCATGTGGGAATTTCAAGATCCAGCAGAAGAGTGATTGTATAATGTGACTGGGCTTCAACCTTCAGTCTTCGGCTTCAGATGATCATTTCCCACATGTATGGATTTGTGGATGAAGAATCCAAAAATCTTACTCTGTTAGGAGAGCAGATTGGGTCCTTCATAAACTGGACATTGCCTCTTATTCAAATGTATGTGTTGCAGTTCTTCAATCTCTTGTCCTTTATTTTGCAATTCTTATTTATGCACACATTTTGCACATTTTATTATACACAGAGAAAAATTACTTTGTGGTACTCAATAAAGGGACTTTGGAATCAAACCATCATGGTTCATATTCTAGCTCTTGTACATACAATGGTATATTTTAGGCAAGTTAATTATTTAGCCAAGTGACTAAGCCCTCTCAGCCTCAGTTTTCTTCTCTGTAAGACGAAGACAATACTATCATCTGCCTCATAAAGTCATTGTAAGAATTAGATCCCTTATTTTACATAAAGTACTTAGAATACTAGTTCAGGGCATATGGAAAACAGTTCATAAGCATTGGTTATTTACTATTATATTGTTATTTTATCAGTTTTTTATGATTATGATGTTATTAAAACAAGCAACCATTATGTGTTTCTGCTATGGTCTGAATGTATGTGCCCACCCCTGCCAATTCATTTGTTGAAATCCTGACCCCAAGGTGACAATGGTAGGTGGTGGAACGTTTTGGGGGGAGTGATTAGGTCATAATACTCAATAATGGGATTAGTTTCCCTACAGAACAGGCCCAGGGGAGCGTGTTTGTCTGTTCCACCAAGTGAGATACAGTTAGAAGTCTCCAACTGTGAAAGTAGGCGCACACCAGACATTGAGTCTTCTAGTGATCTGATTGTGAGCTTCCAGACTCCAGAACTGTGAGAAATAAATTGTTGTTTATGAGTCACCTAGCTTATGGCATTTTATTGTAGCAGTGAGAACACATTAAGATAGTTTCTATGCCATCCTCTCCTAAATTAGTTCATAAAGTGCATGAAGACAAGGACCTCAGCATTATGTTCAATATATAACTGTTAAATGAAAAAGTGAGTGTTACGTGGTGCTTTTGTGTCCCTGGTCCAGTACCTCAGAGTCTGTCTCCAAACAAATCCTCAGAAATAAAAACCTTCATAAAAGAATTTATTGAGCCATAACAGATACCAGCCGGGGTGGGGGAAGAAAGAAAGAAATGGTCCTAAAATTAGTACCCACAGCCACCAGTAGCAAAAGGCCAGGTAAGTGTTCCTGTGGCAGCTAGGAAAATGTTTCTATAATCCCTTCTGAAAACCAGAGTACTTTACAATGAAAACTTGAGGAAAGCAGGCAGATGTTATATACACTGAATCTACATTAGCTATTGAGAGGAGGGGTGGATTACCTGAATGAGGGCAGGCTTTGGGAAACAGATGTAGTCTACAAGGTGCAACCACCATTGCCTGTGGGCAATGGCAGTTGGGGCTGTAAGCAGATATGGTGGAACTTAGGGGCTTGCCATAGAATTAAGTTAAAGTTTTAATCTATACTCAAGAATGTAAAATAATCGTTTTGTTGTTGTTGGGTGAGCTCTAAACTGCACTTTGTGATTCAATAGGTCTGAGATTCTGCTTTTTTTTTTTTTTTTTTTTTAACCAGGGATTGAACCCAGGGGCACATAACCACTAAGTCACACCCTTAGCCCTTCTTTATTTTTAAATTTTGAGACAGGGTCTTGCTAAGTTGCTCAGGTCTCAACTAAATTGCTGGGTTTGGCTTTGAACTTGCAATCCTCCTGCCTCAGCCTCCCTGGCTTCTGGGATTACAGGGCTGTGCCACCATGCACAGCGAGATTCTGCATTTTTAACAGGCTTCCAGGTAATGGCAATTCTGCTGTTCAGTGGATAATACGTTGAATAACAAAGGGTTAAGTTAAACAGGTGTGGCAAGTGAGGCCTAGGGCCCCAGGCCTATAGCAAGCACAGGCAGGCAATATTAGCTTGATTTTCAGTATAGACTCAAACAAGAGTGTCTAGAAGTATAAGAAGCTCTTCCTTTTCAGTTGAGCCATTGGCATTAACGGTTAGCAGGGCTAACCATTCTGATCATTGTAGCCTTTGGCAAGTAAATGAGTAGTGCTTGTCGTGGTTTGGCATTATTCTAGGTGCTTCCAAATATTAACTTATTTAATCCAGGTGATAAGTACCACAATTTTTACTCTTCTCTTTTTAGGATAAGAAACTGAAAAGTCACACAGCTTGTGATTGAGCAGACTGTGATTACACCAAGGTGGGAAGTTCCAAGTCTCTACCCTCAACACAAGGCCACATGACATGTCTGACAGAGGGGGTGAGGCAGGCCAGAAGAATGGACCTTATGAATTAACTATAAAACAGGCAGCAGGAATCGACAGAGATAGGAATGTCCTTTGGATGGTCAGATCTTCTTATCAGGACAAAGGTCAAAGGAGTGTAGGGGAGGAAAATCTTTACCTAACCATCCTAAGTTCATGAATGAGCCTCTTACAACAAAAAACATGTCATGGAGGGAAGAACACAGACATTTTTTGAATGTAAGTTTGTGCGACACAGAAGTATTCATAAAGAAGTAAAGACATGAAGAAACTGGTAAGCCTATGTAGTCTGTTTTCTGGTTTGATGAAGTGGATTGTTGAGTATGATTGGTCCAGTGGGAAATGATATAATAATAAACTTGCTCAGTCCATGTCTTCAAAGAAGGAGGGTTCCTTTCTTCAGATATAGGGAGGCCTCATATATGGGCATCTTAGGACTTTCTTCAGAGGAATGTCAAAACATCATTTAGGTTTTATGATGTACCTCAAGAGAAAATGGTATGGGGAAGTTATGTCTGACCTTCTTGCTCCTGCATTTCTCTCAAATTTCTTCCTTAAAATACTTGGAATTAGTGTGTCCTAAGCCCCATTCAGAGCCATGTGAAAAGCTTAGCAGTTTACATGGGCACACTGAGTCCCATGTAAATTTCTGAGTGGTGGAAGCCCATTTCTTCTTGATTGTAATGTGCAGACTCTTGATACATGGCTGTTGTGTTTTGATAACTAAGACAGGATGGAACTTCCAAGTGTGTGTATGTGTGTGTGTGTGTGTGTATAAGTCAGAGCACAGGGATGGGGTTAGAGATCAGTGGGATAAATTGCTAAATTCCCTGGAAAGGAAATGGCAAAATTTTGCAAGGGTTCATTTTTCAGAATTTCTGTAAAATAGCATCTCATCAAAATTTTATAGCTCCCTTACAGAGATTGAGAGATTTTGTCACTAGCCTTAGGTTGCAAAATAAGTCAAGGTCAAAATGAGATGCACCCTTAGGAGAGTCAGTTTTAGATCTGGCTTCTTTTCAATCTTATCTCAGTTCCTCAAAAGAATCTTTAAAATATTCAGTTTTAATGATCCCTGCTGTTATGATTCTTCCATTTAAAATTATCATAATAACCACAACAAAGGAGTATGTATTTAATAATGTTCATGTGCAGTTCAAATTGTCTTAACCTAATTAATGACTAATTCTGAGACACAGGTAGTGGGCTTTGGAAAACATTTTTGAGGTGAAACTCTGACATCAAAGAAAATTTCAACCTCTATACATCAGATCCTGTCTAGCAGGACAGAATCACCTGGGGCGATGGCCTCACAAAGACCCAGTATAAGGGAGGAAATTTGCATTCACATTGTGCTTATTTGTTTATAGCTGGGGAACGTGTTAATTCATTCTCTAGCATTCCCATGAAAGTTTTACCTTGGAAGATGAAAGTGAATTTGAAGGAGACAAAGGTAAGGAAAAAAAACAACACATGGGTCTCAGGCGGTAGGTACTTTGAGCTGAAGGAACAACGGAAATTTCTCCTTCATGTGTTTAGAAAGTCCCATTTCTGTTGGTAGTAGGCTAACTTTTTCTACATTTTGGTCCCTCTTTTCTGAAGCATTTTATGTGCCTAATTTTTATGTCGCTGTGGGTCTTGTTTCGAGGCCTGCCCAGTCCTCTAAGCTTTAGTCAGGGCTATGCCCTTTTGATTGGCAGTCACAGGAGATGGGGACTGAGGAGGTCAGTGGCAGCAGGGCCTGTAAAGGCTGGCGTGGTGATGATTTATTATTGCTGATGACTAATTATAGGGGGGGTTGTGTTTCATGGGTATTTTGATGGGTGGCTTTTACAGAGCTATCGTCTTTCTGAAATACTTCAATACCCCAACCCTTTGTCAACACTTAAAAGATATTATCTTTCTCTATGGGTTAAGGAAGATAAGGAAGCGGAAAATGTTTATAGGGTCAATTTCATGATTTCCTAGAGAGACACTAAGAAGGTTTAGGAAGGAGATTACTGATCGCAAGATTCGAAGGCTTAAGACCAGTCCCAGGGAAAGGTTTATTATGTGTTAGAAGGTGCTTGTTTGGAGGAAGTTAGAAGAAAGCATATAACCTAAGAATTCAGTGTTAAACACTTTAATATATTATATGCCTTGGATTTAACTTTGTCTCAAAAGCTCACAAATCAACATTATCTTTTTGAATACTAGTTTGTTTAAAAAAACAAAACAAACAAAAAGAAGGGAAGGAGTCCTGTATTAATCCTACTTGCAAAGTTCTGTAGCACTGCTGACCCACCTAAGTTATATGCAGAATTTGTATGAAGCATAACACTTATCTAATTACATTAGAAATTTTAGAAAAATTTTAGAAAAATACAACAGTAATATACTATTATACAACTTTTGCTATAGTAATACATAGATCTGAACTTTTAGTGTTGATAGGAAAATAATTTTGAAATGGGTTAAATTTAATCACAGAAGTTCCCAAGGATGGGAGCAGTATGAGATGGAAGAGGGTAATCAGTACTAAATTATACAAAGACAGCAGCAAAAATACCATTTTACATTCCTGAGTATAGAGTCAAATCTTCATTCAAATTCTATAGCAAGCCCCTAAGTTCCACCATATCTGCTTGCAGCCCCGATACCACACGGGCAATGGTGGTTGCACCTTGTAGACTACATGTGTCCCGAAGCCTACCCTAATTCAGGTAATCCACCCCTCCTCTCAAAAGCTAGTGAATAGCTGAATCTTCAGTGCATCAAACATCTGCTTGCTTTCCTCAAATTTTTCTTATAAAGTACTCCAGTTTTTAGAAGGGACTACAGGAACATTTACCTGGCCTTTTGCTACTTGGTGGCTATGGGTACTTATCCTAGGACCATTTCTTTTTTCCTTTCTGGTTGGTTCTGTAATAGCTCAGTAAATTCTTTTATTCCAGAGATCTTTTGGTCTCCAGAATTTTGATTATTTGATCATTTTGGCTTAAATCAACAAATATTTACTTCTCACACAAATTTCATGAGAGTCTTTGGTCAGCTGTGCCCCTGCTATCTGTGGGTTCAGCTGGTTCTACTGGTTTTACCTACAGGTGGATTTCATTCAAGGTCTAGGGGTGGAAGAACAGCCATTATCAGGGTCATGAACTTTTTTACACACAGTCTACTTTTAGACAACAGAAGTTTAAGGGACCAAACTCAAATCACAAAAGTACATTTGAAATTTCTACTCTAAAACTGTATAAATCCCATATACTCCTGGTCCTTTGGCCAAAGTTCCACAACCAAAAACAAAGCCCATGAGAAGCAAAGCTTATTCTGACCATAGGAAAGTGTGATAGAACAAATGACTGTGAACAAATAATGCCTCCTACTATAGTGACCCAAACTCTGAAGGGGCAAGAAATCAACTTTAGAAATGAAACAGCCCACATAAAACACAAAGACCACAATGTGTGGAATAGCTGTAAATGAGAAGTATTTAGTTTCAGAAATTCTGAGTCAGTCTAGTGTTCCCGAGCAGGTGCTGAATAAATTAGAAACTCTCAACAGAGGGTTTGGTAGCAACTGATACACACCTTTTACCCTACATATAACAGGTTTTGTAGCAAAAAAATAATTTAGAGAATAATTGTGATCATATACTAATGATTCTCAAGAATCATTAGTAATCATTAGTAACCCAGGCATTGGGTTAGTGCACAAACCTCATAAAGCTGACCATGGATGCTGTTTTCACGTGGCACTCGGCTTACCTGGAGCACACTCACCTCACCTGGAGGACACTCAATTCCTCCTTAAGCCATGGAATTGGTTTTTGCTGGGCAACAATTCACTTTCTTTAGATCAGAAATTGCTAATTGCTGTTTCTCAGCATTTAACTACAATAACTGTTGCTACTAATATGTTTTCCTCCTTAACTGTCGTAAATGGGTGTGCCCACCTTGAAATAATAATAATAATAATTATTATTATTATTATTGGTACTGGAGATTGAGCCCAAGAGCATTCAACCACTGAGCCACACCCCCAGTCATTTTTATAGTTTTTATTTAGAGACAGGGACTTGATAAGTTGCTTAGGTCCTCACTAGGTTGCTGAGGCTGGCTTTGAACTAGAGATCCTTCTGCCTCAGCATCCCAAGTTGCTAGGATTACAGGTGTGCACCATCACACTCAGCTCACCTTGAAGTGTTCCCCCGCACTTTGGTTCAGTTTTGTTTTGCTTTTTTTATTACAGAATTTTATTCAGAAACTGTTTAAAAGTAGAAAAAAAAAATCCTGTCAAGAAAGTCCAGGTGGAAAATGGGTCCCTGACGAAATGGAATTTCAGGGCAACAGAAGTCTAAAATGCCACAAAAGAGAAACAGCACTACTGTCATTTGAACAACAGCTAGTATAGTACCTTGCATTTTTTGACATTGTTAATCAGTGAGTCTGGGTTTTCCTCTGAATTCCTCACAGAGCATGCAGTATCTAGCAATTTTATCATAAAATACCTGTTTTCTACACACATTTTAGGACAAACTACCACCATAAACAAATCAATAAAAACATCGGAGGCTGAACAATCTTAGTAGTGGGTAACATACATTTTGTAGAATTCTGCCAAACAAGGGGACTGAACAGGCCATGGGCAAAGCAAATGAGGGAGAGTTAAGGAATGAACTATTTTAAATATTAATAATTAGTTCAGATATGGTACTGAATTTTCTGCAAAAGAAATTAACATTTAGTAACATACTAGTGAATTTTATCTCCAAAGAGATTAGCGCACTGTCAAAGTATTCAGATAATGGCAGACAGCTGTGAGCAGCAGATACTAAAAACACCCCAGCTTTGGAGATCCCAAGATAATGGTGGCCTTCACTGATCACTCCCTTTCTGGAGGTCCTGCAAGAGCTTGCAGCATGATCACCTGCCTGCTGTACTTCCAATGCTAAGCAGTAAACTAAAGGAGCCAAAGAGGAGTTCCCAGTGGGCAAGGGAAGCAGAGAAGAGAAACGTGTTAAATGTAAACTTAAGACGGTAAAACAGGACACAAACCCATCCAAATCCCAGAGATGTGGGCAATTTTCCAAAAGTAATTATTAGATCAAAAAACTGGACACACCCTCATTTTCCAAAAACTCAATACACATAAATTTCAGGAATAAATGGAAACCTCATCAGAGAAACCCTCAATGAAATGCTCCTCACCTCAGACATCTCAGGGATGAAACAAGTTCTATTCATCTAGGTGACCAAACTGTTTGCTTTTAGCAGGGATGTAACTGGTCAATGACACCACATGGCTTTATGGAGCAGCTTCTTAAACTTTCCTTTTGGGACAAAGCCTAGGCCTGTGGGGATTCAAGCAGCCCTGCAAGGTCTGTGACAGCAGGTTCCAAAGGTTCTGAGGTCTGAACCTTCCTTCCCAGATACAATGTCAGACACAGAACATCTCCTGTCACATTACATTTTATATTTCGAAATATGGAAGCATATTTTAAATACTCTTAAGATATTTATTTATTAAGACATTCTCTGCCAAGGGTTCACATTAGATTAAAACTCAATTCAGTCTTTACTGAAAAACACCTTCTCCAGCAATCAGTGTGACCAGCATCCACATAATGAGCCTCATGATCAGTGTCTTTGTTCCCCAGGTGAACCAACTAGATATTAATTCTGCTCTGCTACAAGGTAAAAGTTCCTAATTCAAACTTATTGGAAAGGAGTGAAACTTCTGCAAAGTACACTTTTAAAAAGAGGTACTTTTTGCTTATGAAAAGAAATCAGTAAATCCTCTCAGAAAAATAAAAGGGAGTAATTTGCAGTGAAGCACATGATTTGGAGTGAAGAATTTGGATGTTGCTCTGCTGGTCCAGGCTGTTAATACTCTTCTTTTTCTTCCCGTGGGCCCGCTTCATTAGTTATCACAAAACCTTTGTCTGTGGCATAGAGAATGTCTACAATCCTCTGCAATACAGAATCTTTCTCCCCCTTGTTCTCTTGGCAAATCAACTCAATGTTCCTTAGTTTTCCAAAGGGGAAATCTCTCTCCTTCTCCAAGTCTTCAACAGTAAGTTTCAACACGTTGACCAGCTGTGTCAATTCGGCTGCTTCATCATCCCCATAGATCACACCAGGATTCTTTCTCACCCCTTCTGAGCCAATCTTAGGAGTTGCAGAGTTCTATATTGAAACGTGGAGCTGCACAGCTCAAATTGAGAAGTTTCTTCCATGTTTTCAGAGCTGGAGTAACAAGGGAGGGAGCAACTGCACTTTCTTGACCTTGTCTGGTAGCTACAGGGTCATAGTCTTTTCCATTATAGTTTGCATCAAAAAACTTCTTAAACCACTGCACAAATTCAGAAGTATCCTGAAATTTTCCTTTTACTAATTTATCCACAGGAATTATTTTGTCAACTCTCATCCTCTTAACACCTTCTTGTAGTACTTTGGAGTTCTGGATATTTTTATGTTCTAGCTTAGCTTGGAATTCCACTTTCTTCAAGGCCACAGATCCTGGCAACAACATATCCATAAACTGACAATAGGAAGCCCCTGAGCACAACTGTTCAATCTTTGTCAGATTCAACTGCAGAGACTCATTGATCCAGGCCAGCATGTCACATCAACTTAGGTGATTGCTGGTGACTGACGTCAAGTGCATGTTCACTGCCATCTTCAGCCATCAGGAGAAACATGTGCACTGCCCTAGCCCTGCTTGGTTCTGTTTTTGTCTCCTTCAAACTGTCTGACCCCACCCATCCACTCAATGTCCTCCTCACCTTGAACTTTTAAGTGGCTAAGTCTACTTAGTTGTTCTTGTCAGGTCTTTTGGTCACAGTGACCAAAAGCTGACTAAACCATGTAGTATGTTAAAAAAATGTATATATAAATTATACGTAATATTAATATATGTGGAAGATGATATATAGATTCAGAGGCTGGGCATCTAGATACAAAATCTACAAGTGAAAAGGGCTGGTTTTAGAAGAATGGGTATGTCCTCTCTATAGGAAGATGAATTAAAAATGGATTTTGAGAAATTCTGATTGGAGAAATGGTGGAAACATGAATTTACCAAGAATGAGGTGTCCCTGGGTATACCCTGACTCACATTTTACTGAGCCAGCCTCTCATTCTTTCTGCAACCACATTCTCAACGTTTTTAGAGAATCATCAGCAAATGAAAACGTTTTTCTTTTAGTCTTAATCACACTCATCAAGAATGCAGTACCCACACTGTCCTCTCTGCTAGTTGCCAAAAAAAAAAGTTAAATGGAAAAAAATGTAAATGAGGTTCCCTATTCCCAGGTTATATAAAGTTACCTCTCTTCCAATTTCTTTTTATAAATACGATTTTTTTATCTTTTTTCTCCCTTGATTCATTCTACCAACCAATTCTCTAATTCATGAATAGATTATTTGCATGAAACTTTTCAAAGGAGTCAGCAAAATCACTCAATAAAGCTCTGAATTTTTAGAAAATCTAAAAAAGGGTGAGTTTTAATTATTTTTGAGACCAAACATGAGGTGAGTGGCAGGCAGTGGTGATAGGACAAGGGACTACAAAGGTCAACCCAGCCAGAGAGTGGAATAACTTGATATGTTAGATTAGGAAATTTGATATCTATCTTATCATCTGTGTAGTAAAATTGATATGTTTTTACAAGGAGACTTATGATTAAAATTGTAATTTTAAACACCAACTTTGTTAATTCAAGATCTATTTGATGAGTGTCCACAAACTGCCAGTACGTGTGCACAGCAATGGTGATACATGATTGTGATGTTTATTTTCCAGAGGGCAGAAGCTGGTGTGGGGATAGACTATAAAGATGTATACAGCCGAACCACTAAATATCTCATTATAAATCATGTCAAGTCTTGTGGAAGAAAAATACTCCAAAAGATATTTGAATGGTAAATTAGAAGGTCAACAATATGTACAATCAGAAAAATGAGAAATTATACTCCATTTATGTATGATTTATCAAAGTGCATAAATGCATTCTACTCTTATGTATAACTAATTAGGACAAATTTAAAAAATTTTTAAAAAGAAGGTCAACAAGGTGGTGACTACATCACATTGGGTAAAAAAAATTGACAAGTTGCTATAGTTTAAAAAATATATCATTGCTGAGGATGAATTTTACCCAAAGATACAGGAATGATCCCTCAACAGAATTTAAAATAAGGAGATTTATTATCGCACAAATAATTCCAGGAAAAGAGACTTGTCCCTTTGTGGATTCAAGAAGGCTAAAAAGCCTTGAGTATCATCTTTACTCAGCATTCAGAGGACAGAAGAATGCCTCTTTCTTTATCTCTTTTTAAGAAAAAGAAGGTTTCCAGAAGTTCTTCGGCAAACTCTTTCTCATATCTAACTAGTCAAATTTCTGTAAAATATCCATTCCTGTAGGTCTCACTGGTGAGTTATAAAGAAACACCCTGATTATATCTGTGCTATCCAATAATGAAGTCATTACTCACATGTAATCGTCTACATTTAAATTAAATAAAATTGCATCCAATTAGAAATTCTTTTGCACCAGCCACAATTCAAATGCTTAATGGTAACATGGTTGTGGTTACCATGTTGAACAGCATAGACTATAAATCTTTTCCATCTTTGCAGGAAGTTCCATTGGACAGTGTTGTTGTGGATACATTTATCAAGACTTAAAATCTAGCATCCGGGGAAGGCTCAGGCTTCCTTAAGACACATGACTTTCTACCTGAATCCCTCCTGACTCTGTTGGAAGGATAAAGGGGACAGAATTGAGTACTAGCTGAGGAATCAACAGTGTTGTCAAAACGACCATGGGAT
Source organism: Sciurus vulgaris (assembly GCF_902686455.1). NCBI lineage: Eukaryota > Metazoa > Chordata > Mammalia > Rodentia > Sciuridae > Sciurus > Sciurus vulgaris. The sequence continues at coordinate 32,159,259 of NC_136470.1, read as the reverse complement.
TGGACAGAACTCATGAGATGATTTTAATGGGTAAAGTCTCGAGGACTGATGGAGCAAAGGAAGAAGAGGAAAAGTTTTAAGGTAAACATGATAGATACTGGTCCCATTCACTGATAAATGGAATGCAGAGAAGAAACATTTTTGGGGGAAGTGAGTTCAGGACATCTATGGGAAAGGAAGGTAGATATTTCCAGTAGGCATTTGGCAATCCAGCTCTTTGGGCCTTCAGCTATGTGAAGGTGCTTATAGCTGTGGCTGGGTAAGGTACCTCCCCTCTCTTCTGGAACCTTGGGTGGCACATATGATGTTTTGGCTTATGATTGATTTCTTTTCTAATATTAATTTAAATATGGGAGAAGAAAGTTGAGTAGTAGCAGATTTTTCCTTTCGAAAGGAGCCAGTATCAAGTGTTCATGAAATCAGAAAGTGTTTACCATTCCTATACAACATCTGATCTCTTCTGACACCAAAAATGTTTGCCTTGGTTGGTTACAAGTTTTGCTCACACACACTATTATTATCGCTATCACAGTAGGCTAATAAACATTTGATTGTATTAATTGAATATCGAATTTAATTTATAATAATGCATATTCATTTTCAAACAAAATGCATATGACATCTTTACACCTTGTCATTTTCTAGAATGGTTTTACTCAGAATAGTAAAAGAAATATTAATGCACTTAATTAAGGGGATGGCTGGCCAGTGGTGTCTGATTCACACTCCTCGGGTTTGCCATTGAAGTTGTTGCAAAAAATAGAAATGAAGTGTAGTGTCATAAAATGCTAGGAGTATTAGATCTTTGGTAATGAGGAGGAATGCAAAAATTTCCACTCTGTAAAAGCAGAATAAAAAGGAAAAGGCAGTGGGTAGCTTTCTGTTGATTGTCAATATGGAAGCTGCCACAGGTGTGAAGAAAGGAGGCCACGTGCGAGGTATATAACAGAGCCTCTTCCCTTCCCGCAGTTCCTCACTCCCTGCTTCATGCAGTGCATGAGCTATAGTTTTTGAGGAAAATCCAGTACATTTCATGTCCTACTGTCCATTTTAAATTTCTGTGTGAATCACTTACTGTTATCTGGTAAATGTACACACTTATAATGTGTGCATATGATAAATGTATGGTTATGTATATATCTGTGTACACATTTGCACTATATTACATGCATATGTGTATTTATCTTCATACATACATAAATTGATAATTTATTTGTTTATTATTGTCACTCCCATTAGCATATAAGCTCTAAGACAGCAAGAACCCTCTCTGTATTTACATGGCAAAGTAAAATAAGACAATTACTGTCTAAATAGGTTCAGAAAATCTTTAAAATTTATCTTCAACTTGGTTATTTCTTCTTCTTCTTGATTTATGAATAGGCATAAGAAAAGATGTATTTCCTGTTCACTTCTACAAATGCTTGTGACTTTCATGTACCACTCACGATGGAGAGGTCCATGATCAGAATGGAACCACACAACTGCAGTTGTATGAAAAGTTGACAAAAGTTATCACTCTTCTCAGAGAAAACCTATCTTGGTAGGCTAAGTGCTATTTGAAAATTCTGGATATTATAAAAGCACTTGAGGTAGAGGCAAAAGTGATGATGTGACTATTGCTGACTGTGACTATTGGGAGTTTTTGGGAAATGTTAGGCTTTCCTCTGCTTCTTAACCCAAGTCAAGTATTGGAAGATCTTTCCAGAAGCTTGTTTGTTTTTATTTTTAGTACTTCAGCAATGGAAAGTAGCATGCCTCAAACAAAAATGAGGTATAGATAGAATAAATTTATCAGAAATTTAGATTGCTAAAGTTAATGTAAAGAGATGAGCTAATACAATTTTGACTAAGGAAACAGCTCCAAGTAAATGAGTTCTACTTATTGTACAGTTCTTTAATATGAATGAGGAATCACGGGAAAATAAGGCAGAAGGAACATGGTGTATATGTTTGCATGTAAACATTTAGTATAGGAAGGTAAACAATTGTGGGGGCTGAGGATGTAGCTTAATGGTAGAGTTCTTGCCTAGCATGCATGAGGCCGTGGGTTTGATCCCCAGCACTAGAAAAAAAAAAAAAAAAAAAAAAAGACTGAAATGGGGAACACTAATGTAGAAGATAGACTAATGAAGATTTTTGAAGAGTTTTTCAAACTATAAAATGAAACTACCAAGCCTCCAAAGTTGTAAAATTGTTGGTAAGGACTACATATTCATTACTCTTAAGAATTGATTAGATTGATGACTTGAAATGTGATATTTTGCTTCATTCCATTTAATGTATGTTTCTAATTATCTTTTTGGCTTCCCCTCCCCCTATCTATTCATTGTTCTAGGTGACTTGAAGGAGGAAATGATAACAAGTTGAAAGCAAATACTTCAAATCAGTTAAATACTTCTAACTTTTTAGTGTGATGACCAATTTAACAGACTTGTGTGTTTATTTATGTGTGTGTGTATGTGTGTGTGTTTGTACTTAAGGGAGAACTGAAGGTGAGTATCCTTCATAAGTACACATAAAAAGATCATTAAGATATCTCAAAAAAGCTGTTTACAACCATGAAGGATCTGCATGGGAGGGAGGGCCTTTCATGGCTAACTGTGCAGAAGGTACAGATTGATAGGCGTCTTTGCAATTACTTTATGAGGATGGCATTTCAGAGAAGCAATGAGGTTAATATTTGTCATATGAAATATTATTAAAACTTTCCTTAGTATATGTAGGTCAACATTATTTATAGGGCATTTGCTATTAGCATATGAAAAACATCTGTATTTATACAAATGGTATTCAGTTTCCTACTTTCTGATACAATTCAGGAAGAATATTTGGGAAAGCAGAATGGAGCCACATTCTCAAATAACAAAATTGAACCTTTAACGATCAGAACAAATTAATTTCAGAAGTTAATAAAAGTCACAGAAGCAGTTATATGAATCAGTCTAACAATTTGAAAAGATATCCAACTTTTATTAGACAGTATATATTGGGCCAAGTGGGATCTTCACTTGCTCTCAAGTGTGGTGGTTAGATTGGAGTATAAGGGTCAATGACTGCCTTATACTCAGGGATTGGCAGTGTGGGTGATTGATAGGAAGCTGGCCACATAGAAGGGTTAGTGGAAAAAAACAAATTTTCCCTAGAAGTCAGGTAGGAAGTGTTGGTCATCCTCCTTGTCTCAATCAAATTGACGACAGAAATATTAAAATAAATACACTCTCAATAAAGGCTAATTCTTGGTGACCTTTTCAGAAGAACTATTTCTTTTCCAGTAAAGCTATAGATCTTATGCAAATGTCCATAGTCTTCTGGACTCCTTCAAGTGAACAATTCTGTATGTTTCACAACACTCTGTGTATATTATGACTTTGGATAATAGGTATGTTTGTGAGTAGAGTATATGTTTGTGCTTTTACATCCATATTTTGTAAAATATAGCCTGATGGTCGATCTTTCAAAATTTGAAACTTTCCCAGTGAAAGACTCAGCTTCCAGCCTTTCCTAAATAATCTTTGTTGGCCTACTAGTACTTCCCAACTTTCACTGATCCAGAAGCAAAAACAAAGTCACAGATATTGCTTTTTGCAACATATGTCTGTGAAGGTTTCTCCCTGCACATGTCAAGACAATACTCTGGAGCATATGTGAGTTATTTATCATCAAACAGATTTCATAGTAACAGGTGCATCTGCAGGACCCAAATGTATAAAAAAGACTAATTTCCTTTCTCCTCCTAAAAGACAGTGACTAAAAGTGATAATATAATGGCTGGGATCCTAGACGACTAAAAGCTTCCAGCAGATGTAGCTCTTGAAGCTTTTACTAAACACTGAGAAATCATTATGCAATCATTGCAAGCAAAGGAGTCACAAGACTGAGAGATATTAATAAACTCACTCTCCTCTCTTAGAACAATGGAATGTAGAGACATGAAAGCTCTTTTAGAGGTGCTCTCACCCCACTTCCTCATTAACCAAGACCAAGAAAGAATGGATGGTCTGCCTAAACTCAGGAGCTGTTCCTACAGGAGTCAGATGTTAAGAAAAACTAACCCAGGAATCTCTGATCCAACACAGCTCTCCATTTCTGTTAAAATCAGCAGACACATCTTATCCTTTGCTCTCTTAACTGAGTAATTTATTATAATACAGTCTTTTCTAAATTCTATTCATATTTAATCTTGTTCTACTTCTTACTCCTAATTTGTGAAATGCTCTTTGTGCTTTTATGAAAAAAAATAATTTTTTAGTGCACTACAAGGAATGATTTGAAAAGAATATTATCAGGCAACAAATTCTGTGCTGTGCATGTCACACCTGCCGTGAAATAGTATTTTCTCCTGGCAGCATCCATATGATCACTTGACACAAAATTAAAAATCAGCAGCTCCAAGAGAAGGGCTGTGCAGCCCCCACCAGGCCCTCGTCACTGGTGGCTGAGCTTGAGAGCACTCACTTACAGGGAGTGCAAAAATCAGCTCTGAACCTGGCCACTCTGCTGTGTTGTGTCACTTGCTCAGACCGTGCATGACAAATCCTCAAATGCGTCTGGTGACATTTAGAGAGCACTGTGGACTCTGCCAATATGCCAAGCAATCAGAGTGTGCATGACAAATTATGAAACACATACTGTGAAAATTATGGACTCTGTCACGGTGCCAATCTGCTGCTGAAAACCTACTGCTGCTAGAAGTAATGTTGGCACAAATTTGTTGCTAAATTCAGTCGTATTTCTAATTCAGTAATGGATTGATCCTAATGGTGAGTTGCTGTACCTGTTTAGGTTTCAAACAAGTACTGTGGAGGCTAATGACCTCACCCGCTATTATCAGTAATCAGAGGACTCAAATCCTTTCCCAGTACTCTTTTCTTTTCATGCCTCTTCTTTATTTCTCCGTATCACACAGGGTATACATACACACCCCTAAATCTTGGCCTCCTTAAGGGTTTTTTGGTTGAAGGCCAGTAAACTGGAAGAGCTATTTCAGCATGCAGTGAAACATTGAGGGTATTTCATTTGCTTTGCACACAAACTCACCTGCAGGTCCTTGCCTGAAGGATAAGAAGAGCAGGAAATGATGAACTCCACCATACAAGTGGACAGTTTAGAACCAGGATCAAGTCCATCACTGCATGAAATCATTACTAAAAAGCATGGGGGAGAACGGCTCCACAAACCCACTAACACAAGATCACAGCAACAACGACAAATTTCAGCAATTCAGTGAAGGATGAGACTATCAAAGATAAATGCAGTTTCTCCTTTGTATCTGTGGGGAATTGGTCCCCAAATCTGTGGACACTTATCTTCCTTATATAAAATGCCATAGTCTTGCATAAAACCTACACACATCTTTCCATATGCTTTAAAGCATCTCTAGATTACTTATGGTATCTCCTACAATGCATATGTGATGTAAATAGTTGTTATACCATTGTTTAGGAAATAGTGACCTAGAAAAAAAGCCTGCATGTGTGCACTGTAGATGCAATTTTTTTTCCCAGGATGTTTTGGAACCAAAGTTGCTTGAATTCTTTGATGTGAAACCCTTGCACATGGAGGGTCAACTATATTTATAAAAATATATTCAAAGATACAATTCTACATCCTGAGAGAATTTAGAAGGCAACCTAATCACATGTCTTTAGAATATGCACTTTCTGAAGATCATCACTTATTGACATATAGTTGGCCTCCCTATCCACAGGTTCTGTATCTGTGGATTCGACTAACTGTAGAAAGAAAGTATTTTTTTAAAAAATATTCAAATAGTATTGAACATGTTATAAATTTTCTCTTGTCATTCATCCCCTAAACAATACAATAGAACAACTATTTACATAGCTCTTACTTCTTATTAGGTATTATGAGTAATCCTAAAATGATTACATATGCAGGAGGATTCTAATATACAATATGCCAATACTACACCAATTTATAAAGCAACCTAAGTATCTGGGAATTTTGGAACCAATATTCCATAAATACCAAGGGATTACTGTAATGTATTAATAATATGAGCCAAATTTAAGTGTGAAATAACTAATTTGATGTTAAGTGTATATTTATCAACTTATTTAGGAAAACTGTAACTATTTTTCTGAATATACCATTTCAGGTTCACAATCACAAATTTTATTTAATTTCTTTACTTGTGCTTGATCTCCATGTTATTGATAAGGACCACAAAATTTTATAGAGTGATATCATGTTTTCTTTTCACAATGTCATGTTTTTGTATTTATCCTTAGTAAAACCGACCTTCAAACCTTGTAGAGCATTTTATGGATTAGTGATTATCATAACAATTTACTTTTATTGCAATAAAATAAGTGCATAGTGATCTTCAAGCAAGTATGTTATTATCAGATTTGTTGCAGTATTAAAGGTGACCCTTGTCTAATATTTTATTTTCTTTCATTTGGATCATCAATTATATTTAATCGTTGTGCTTGTTTATGAAAGCTAACTCCAGTTGAGAATTATATTAGGTTTGTTTGAATTATTAAACAACTCATGGTCAAAATTTTGTGTTTTGCTCCACGGAATTAAATTGTGTAGACGCTTTTCCCATAGAAATCTCTCAAAGTTGGGTTAATTTTTTAGCTAATCTTAGTACCAAAAGATAATGTGAAAGTCCTGGTCTAGGAGATCTGGCAAAACCTAGTTGCTCCTGGATCTGGCACTAGCACCATATGGATATGGTTCATTGTGAATAATACGAAAGGAAACAACAAAACAGAGAGATGGAAGGAGAGGCCTTTCCAGGACTTTCTCTGCATGGTGCATGCTGAGGCTGACTCTTAGCTTCTGTCAATACCAGACGTCTTGAATATGAAGCCAAGATGTGCCCTCTGACTCGGGGCTCCTTTCCTTCCATGAAAAGACAAGTTGACAAGGCAACCGTCACCTAGGCTCTTCTGAACTTCAAGGAGTTCATCTAAACTGTCAGGGCTAACAATGGCAGTGAGCCCTCTACTTTCAGAGGATACAAAAATGAAGCAAAGCTGGGGAAAAGATTCAGAAAGTAGCACACATCTTCCATGTAGTACATAGTGATGGAAATAGTAAAGTGATTGTGTTTAGTAATCTGCACATTAATTCTCCTAAATATGAGTGCATTGTTTGGCCAAAAAGAGAGTCCAGGAGATTGTTCAGTGCCAAATGAAAAAGTGGCAGCTCTCCCTCCATCTATGTCTCTGATTATAGAACAGCAGGAGAGATCGTTAGGGTAGCATACACGTTCTGCTTTGGGGCATATGTCAGGTTCAATACTGTGAATAGATTTAAGCTTTGCCAAGGATGCCAAGTGCTTCTTCCTGTGACTTCTTCAACAATGTGGTGCTGGGCTCGCGCTGCTGGCAGTGTTGCAGCAAACTGTGGTGGTGAGTGACACAGATGGTGCAGAGAGTCTGACATTGCATATTATTTACCAATCAGAAAATGACTCAGTTATTTTATGCACACAATTACAGAGGACCACCTGTACCAGTGTGCACAGTCTGCTTATAGGTAGCAGCAGGAAGAGGGCATGTGTCGATGTAAAAGATGAACTGCTTCATTCTTTGTTATATGTTTTCATAATTTAGATACCCACTTCATTCTTATTCCTTTTGTGAGAATTCAATAACATTTCTCCTCCTGTTAGGACTAACACCATTTGTATAGTTGGAATTCTGTTACAGGCTGCCCTCCTTGGATTCCATTTTCTAGATATGGAACCTGAAATATCAAAATGTTAATTTGTAAAGTGATTTCCTTTTCTAGTCCCTATAATGTTGTGTTTTACGGAGGTTCTGGTGTATTTTTCAGGCATTTCTTGGGTGTTCATCAGATATTTTAAAAATGCCTTAATTATTTGAAAACTTAATGAGGACATTAAGCTGTATCCTCTTGGCACTAAAAGCAAGGAGACTAGTATCTCTTGAACACCTGTCATAGACTCTTCACAGCTCCTCACTTATGCAATCCTCTCCATTAGCTCTCAGGTAGGTGGTACTATTGCAGTGCATGGACCAAGTGTCTTGAGACTCAGAATTGAAATGAATTTCCAGGTCCACAGGGCCAATGTGTGGCCGAGAGAGAGTCTAACCCACCACGTGATTCTGAATTTTCCTAAAATGTTGATTGCATGCTGTTTTGGTCAACTTTTTTTGTTGCTGTGACCAAAAGACCTGATAAGAACAATTTTAGAGGAGGGAGAGTTTATTTGTGGCTCAACATTTCAGAGGTCTCAGTCCATAGACAGCTGACTCCATTGCTTTGTGCCTGAGATAAGGCAGAAATCATGGTGAAAGGATATGATGGAAGAGGAAAGCAGCTCAGGATGTGACAATCTGAAAGCAGAAGGAGACAGAGACCCTTACAAAGGACAAAATGTGAACCCCAAAGGCATGCCCCCAGTGACCTACCTCCTCAGTCATATCCTACCTGCCTTCGTTTACCACCCAATCAATCCCTATTAGGGAATTAACACGTTGATTAGATTGAGGCCCTCATAACCCAATCATTTCACCTCTAAATCCTTTTGCATTGTCACACATGAGCTTTTGGGGGATACCTCTTACCTAAACTATAATACATACATTCTTCAGAAAGGGCTATCTTATTCTGAGTTTCATAAGGCTGCTAGATTATGTTCTTCCAAAATGAAAATATCTTTAAATCATTATTATAACCATGCAATACAAAAAATTAACTGTAGAGATGCATAAGCGAAAAGTCCATTATGATGCTACCTACTTTCCCTTACTAGCCCTCCTTATCTCTATGAAAAATGTCATCACTTAATGTTGGAAAAATGTACATTCCAAATGTTATATGAATATGTTATTTCAAAAATGATTCACTAACTAATATGTTGTGAGAATATAGATCTAGATTTAGTTTATCCTTTCCACTGTTTTGTAACAATCTGTGACATTCCATGTTACCAATAAGGTGATATTGCATTTTATTTAGTCCTATTGATAAACATATGGATGGTTTAAATTTATTACTATTTTATACAATATTCAATTAGTATCTATATGTTATTCTATTATTTTCTTCAAATTCCTGAAATTGAAATTAATTTCTGGCAGTGAAATTAATTTGTCAAAATTCTTTTAAATTTTGATATAAAAGTTTAGATTGTCTTTAAAAATCTATTATTTTTTTACACTTTCAACTGTAACTGGAAGATATCAATTTTTCAATCTTTGATAACCTGATAGCCCAAGGGGTTAATTCACCATTTTCTAAATATATATTTCATAAGTAATAAGGCAGAGTACTTTTTTATATTTTTATGGTTATTTGTATCCATGTTGGGAAACTTCTTCATATCCTTTGGTCATTTGAAATGTGGCTATATATTTTCTCTTATCTGCTTGTAAAAGCATATGGTACAATATGATTGCCTTGCATGCTGTTTACATGTATGTTAAATAATATTTTCTAGACTCACTAACATTATGAACACATTTGCAATTAGCATACTTCTCTGTGATAGTTTTTTTTTAAAAAATTGAAGGGTAAACTTCAGATATTATAAACAATTTTCAATTTGTGTCCAGTGGAATTGAATTCTTAAAAGAACAGCAGAAGTAATTTTTAACCATATCCAATCCAATTTCCACATACTAGTAGTAGCTAGTATTAATATTTTCTTATATTTTCTTTTTAAAACGGTCTTAAAGCTGAGTGCAGTGGTGCATGCCTGTAAACCCCGCCACTCTGGAGGCTGAGGCGGGAGGATTGCCAGTTCAAAATCAACCTCCGCAATTTAGTGAGGCCCTTAGCAACTTAGCAAGACCCTCTTAAAAAAATATATAAATAAAAGAAAAGAAAAAAATGGGGCTGGGGAGATGTGACTCAATGGCTAAGTGACCCTGGGTTCAATCGCTGGTACAAAGAGAAAAAAAAAAAAAAAAAAAAGAAAGAAAGAAAGAAAGAAAGAAAAGAAAATAAAAGAAAAGAAAAAAACAGTCTTCTGTTTTAAAGAAGTATAATTGAGATACAATAAACAGGACAGATTTAAAGTACATAACCATCACCAACATTGGGGTAATAAACCTGTCCATCACCCCAAAAGTATCAGAGGAATTCTTTGTAAGTGCTTCTTGCTACCCTCCCCAAATCCTCTCTTCTTCCTGAGTGACTACTGATGTGCTCTCTATCACTGTAGGTTATTTTAAAATTTTTGGAATTATATTTAAGTAAAATAATAAAATAAATACACTATTTTTTGTCTCTGTTTTTAGTGCAATCATTTTAAGATTCAGCAAGATAGTTGCACATCTCATATTTCATTTCATTTTCCTTGCTCCATAGTATTCCATGTTGTGGATACACAACCACTTTTAAAAAAAAAAAATCCTTCTCTTGTTATTAAACATCTGAATTATTTTCTGTTTTTGATATTAAATATCACATTCCTAGAAGCAAAAATCACAAAAAATATTTTTGAATTTGTTTTGTAATATTCTTTATATGGGGTGAAATTTATCTCATATATGAATTAATATTGTCAAAATGGCCATTCTACCGAAGGCCCTATACAGATTCAATGCAATTCCAATTAAAATCACAAAGATATTCCTCATAGAAATGGAGAAAGCAATCATGAACTTCATCTGGAAGAATAAAAGACCTTGAATAGCCAAAGCAATCTTGAGCAGAAAGAGTGAAGCAGGAAGTATCATAATACCAGACCTTAAAGTATACTACAGAGCAATAGTAACAAAAGCAGCATAGTATTGGCACCAAAATAGACAGGTAGATCAATGGTACAGAATAGAAGATACAGAGACAAACACACAAAAATATAGATACCTCATACTGGACAAAGGAGCCAAAAACATACAATGGAGAAAACATAGTCTGTTCAACAAATGGTGCTAGGAAAACTGGAAATCCACATGCAATAAAATGAAATTAAACCTCTATCTCTCACCCTGCACAAAACTCAACTCAAAATGGATCAAGGACTTAGGAATTAGACCAGAGACCCTGCACCAAATAGAAGACAGAGTATGCCCAAATCTTCATCATGTTGGCTTAGGATCAGACTTCCTTAACAAGACTCCCAAAGCACAAGAAATCAAAGCAAGAATCAATAAACAGGATGGATTCAAACTAAAAAGCTTTTTCTCAGCAAAGGATACAATCAATAATGTGAAAAGAGAGCCTACAGAGTGGAAGAAAATCTTTGCCACACACACTTCAGATAGAGCACTAATCTCCAAAATTTACAAAGAACTTATAAAACTTTACACCAAAAATACAAAGAATTCAATCAATAAATGGGCCAAGGAACTGGACAGACACTTTAACAGAAGAAAACACACAGGTAATTAATAAATATATGAAAAAGTGTTCAACCTCTTTAGTAATTAGAGAAATATAAATTAAACAACTCTAAGATATTATCTTACTCCAATTAGAATAGCTATTTTCAAGAATACAAGCAATAATAATAATACAAGCAATAATGTTGGCATGGATGTGGGGGAAAAGGCACATTTTACATTGTTGGTGGAGTTGCAAATTGGTGCAGTCACTCTGGAAAGCAGTGTGGAGAATCCTCAGAAAACTTGGAATGGACCCATGATTGACCCAGTTATCCCACTCCTCGATTTATACCCAAAGACTTAAAACTAGCATACTACAATAATACAGTCACAACAATGTTTATAGCAGCTCAGTTCACAATAACTAGATTAAGATTTATTTTGCTAATACAAGATTTTAATGCCATAAATTCTCCCTCAGTATGGATATAGTTGCATCCATAAATTCTGATGAAATTCATTCAGTCCAAAATATTTTCTAATTTCCCTTTTGATTTCTTTTACAACGTATGGGCTACACATAGAAACACCATTTAATTCCCAAATACTTCGTGATTTTCCAAATATCTGTTTTTGATTTCTTATTTAATCCAATTATGGTAAGATAATATAATTTGCATAATTTCAAGTGTGTTAAATTCAATACTTAATTTTTTGCCCCAATATAGTTTATATTGATAAATGTTCTGTGTGCATTTGAACATAGTTTTTCCTTTTGTAGAACTGTAATGTAAATGTCAATTACACCATATTCATTGATAGTGTTTTTGTCTACTCTACCCTTGCTGATCTTTTGTCTACTTGTTCCACCAATTATTGAGAGTGATACTGAAATCTCTGACTGTAATTGTGGATTCATCTTTTTCTCCTTGAAATTCTAACAGTTTTTGCTTTGGACATTTTGAAGTTATGTCACCAGGTATGTAATATATTTAGAATTGCTATGTACTTTTGATGAATTAATGCATTGTTATGAAATTACCTTCTTTCTCCTTTGTAATGTTCTTAGTTCTAAAATCTCTTGATAATAGTATAATCTCATTTTATATCTTTTATCTATTTGGGTCTTCACATTTAGTCTATATTGCTGGGTCATGTTTTCTTATAGAATTAAACAATGCCTTCCCATAAATTGGGGTGTTTAGACCATTTACATTTAATGTGATTTTTTGACATACCTACATTTAACTCTGTCAATTTGCTATTTGTGTTTTATTTGCTTCATTTAATTTTTGTTCTTCTTCTTTTTTTTTTTATTTCAGTGGATTTGTTTGATTGATATCCTTAACTTCTTAGCCTCCCTTCAAGTGAACTATGACACTTCTTGTCTGGTATAAAAACCTGATAACAATATACTTCTAGTTGTTTTCTTTTCTCAACCTTTGTTCAGTGGTTGTAAGAAATTTTAGTTCTATGTTTGTTATAATGCCTATATTACATTTTGTTTTGGTTAATTATTTTTAAAGATATTTAAATAATCAGAAAAAAGTATATATATAGTTATTTATCCACACAGGTATTATTTCACAGTTATTCATTCCTTTGTGTATATCTAACTTTTAATCTGGGTCGTTTTCCTTTTGCTCCAAAGATTTTCTTTGACATTTCTTGTCAAATGTCAAGTGTGTGTCAGTGCTGTCTGCGAGCACTGAATTCTTTTAGATTTTGTGCATCTAAAATTATTGCTAGCCTTTGTTCTTGAAAGATATTTTTTCTCTCAGCATAGACTTCTTTGTTGACAGTATTTTTTATTTTAGTATTTAAAGGTGTTGCCTCATTACCTTATTGTATATGTCATTTCCAGTGAGAAATCCACTAAAATCTTTAAATTTATTTCTGTGTGGGTATTGTGTCTTTTTGTGATTTTCTTCTTTGTCAATAGTTCTGAACAGTTTGATTATGATGAGATTTATTGTGTGTTTGCTCATGTTTCTTATACTTGGGGTTTGTTGAGCTTCTTGGATCTGGTGATTTATGCTTAAATAAAATTTGGAAAAAGTTTACTAAATACTGTTAATTCTGTTTGGTCTATTTTTCATATAAGACTTTGTAGTAGTCAAAACTAAAAGTTTGATATAAACATTATTTATACCTTCCATGTCTTTTCACTTTTTAAACATACAAAATATGATTTAGTAACTTGTAATTTTTGGGTTTCTTAATTCTTAAGTGTAGGAGAGTTCTGTCTCAGTTTCAATTAATTTGTTATTTTCATTTTGAGTTTCCATGCTTCCTATGTTGCCTGGTATCATTTGGTTACATGCTAGAAATTATGAATTTTATTTTGTTGGGTGCTACATAGTTTCATATTTCTATGAATTTGTGTTGTTTGAGCTTCTCTGGAATACAATTATCTAGGAAATAGTTTGATTTTTTTCAAGTCTTGGTTTAATGCTTCTTTAGCAAACTGTAGAGCAGTGCACAGTCTAGGACTAATTATTTCCCCCTTTCAAGGAACAAGCTTGAATTCTACATTTAATGCCTCATGAATTATGAATTTTTCCAATCTGGTTAGTGAAACGTACACTCTTCTTAGCCCCTTGTGATATCCGCTCACTGTTTCCTCTAATGCTTTTGAGTTGTTATTTCCCTAATCTTGAATAGTTTCTTTACAAGCTCCACTGAATACTCAAAAGGGATTCTTTGTGGTCTCATGTCCTCTCTGTGTGCAGTCTCCTTTTCTACAGTACTCTGTCCTGCAAACTGTAGCTTCCTTGATCTTTCTTAGCTCGTAGCTTCATTACCTCAACCCAAGACGAACTATGTGGCTTTACCTGCTCCCCCTCTTCCTTCACAACAGCCTGGAATCTCTCTCTAGGAAAGAAGCACAAACACCAGGTGGAACTCGATTAGGTCCTTTCTCAAGGTTCCATCCCTGTTCATTACCTGATAATTACTGTCATGAAAACTGTTGTTTTATATTCTGATTTTTTTTATTTTCAGGGAGTCTGTATCCAAGTCCCATTTTTTTCCAAGTTGGCCAGAGTGGAATTTCTCAGAATTTTCTTTATAGTGTGAAATCAGGTTATATTGATTTCATTTTAAAAGATGTTGTGGACCCATTTCGTCTTTAGCATAAAATCTAAACTCTTCATTGAGTGATAAAAGCTTGTGTAATTTAGCTCCTGTCTACTTTATGGCCTCATGTCCATTCTTCCAGGAAATATTGATACGTACAGAGTAAACTCCTCTTGTTCCTAGCTCCAGAAATTCAATTTTATTCACATAGCATTTTTCAGTTTGCGTTTTTAAATTTACTAACGTATCCTATATCTATATATATCTCAGCATATGGAAGTCTGTTTCTCTTTCATGTTGCCTTTTATTTTATGGAAGAAAATACAGTTGGATAAATTATAATAAGTTATGATGCAACTTTTGAATCGATATGGAACCTTAATGGCATTCATTTGACGTATGAATATTTTTTTTGACACTTGTAGTTTGTACATATAGAGGCTTCACAAAACTTCTACCCTTTCATCTTCCTGAACAGATCAACTCATGGGACTGAAGTGAAAATTTTTTCTTTTCTAATTTCAAAGTCCTGTGCAAAGAAAAAAAAATCTGACTATAGATTTCTGTTTCAATAATTGCTTCTTCTTAGAAAGAGTCCATGCAAGAGACTTTCCCCTTTGGAATTTCTTCTGTAAGAGGTATGGATGCCAATGTTTGTCCTCACACCTCTGTTGCCATATGTGCTACATATGGATACACAGAGATTTGTGGAAAGGAGGGAGGAGCTTGTTTGTGAATAGTTGAAGAACTTGATGTAAAAGTAATCCACAGGCTGTGAATCTGTATGTGTATTTTTATTACATATACCAATTTACATATAAAATCTATCTGCACATCTACTTATACTTTAAGATAGCAATTTTGATTTTTCAGAATTTAAATTGCTTTCTGAAAATTTTGCAGTTAATATTTTAAGAAATAAACTTGACAACTTTTAGCTTTGAAATATAAATTTTCTCTTGACTCATAATTACAAAAGACGGGGACGTTGTTTAATGCTCACTTTTGTTTCCCTAGGAGTTGGCAGGATGTTTAACTCATGGGCTACAAAATTATTTGTTAAAAAAAACAGATAAATAAAATTCAGAGGATTAATAAGGAAAATTCGCTAACAAAATTAAAAACATGTATTAAATGATCATCTTTCTATATTAAGAGTTTCATAATTTTAAATGTTGGCATAGATGATAACTATGGTGACACAGTATACACTTGAAAAGAAGTCTTGCCACCAGAATGAAAACTTTATAAGTACAGGAATATTTTGTTTATCATTCATAGTAGCAGTTGATATGTAGTAGGTGTTCAATAATATTTGATTAATTAAATTTTTAAACTTACGTTGTTTAGGGTAAACTATAAAAATTTTTATATAGCCACATCTATCAAAAAGTTCATTTAAAATATTTAGTTAGGATTTTCATATTGGTATGTACATAATAAAATATTTAGGATAAAAAAGATTTGAAGATAAACTTTGCACTGCTCTTCAGAAACACTCTTGATTTTTCGATCATATACATATATAATGGTCATAAATTTTAGAGGAAGGTAAAATTCATCTAAAATCTTACCGATCATTGATATAACATGCAAACACATGATTATCTTCAAACTATTTTCTTTTAAAATTTTTTTTTGGTAGTTTGAACCTATCTGTAGTTTTAAGCATGGGTTGGTGTTGATGCCAGCCAATTAGAAATGCCAGTGTTTTTTTTTTTTTTTCCTCTCCACAGAAATGGGCATATACCCCAGCTAGGGAAATAAAAAGTAAAATATTAATAGGAATTCTAGGAAAGCATCACGTTTTTCCTCAAAAAGTTACTAGGAGATACTTTTTTTTTTCAGGGGAAAAGATTATGTGGCATGAAGATATGAAGTAAGAAATTATTACTGTCATTTTGATTCACATCAAGGGTGAGTCTAGTGCTTTAGGTGAGAGGCAACCTTTAAAGTTTGAGAACAGGTAGAAAGCAAAATGAAGAGTCAGAATTTGGTCTATGGTAATACTGTTGAACTGTGAGGTCATGATTTTACCATGTAAAAAACCAAACTTACGTTTAAATCAACAACAATGCACTTCAATTTGGATTTTCTGTCCTGTAACACAGAAACTATCAAATGACATAGATGAAAAAATTACTTTTTCTGTTTTTGCCAAATACAGTATTTTATAGGGTCTCCAAAAACATAATGCTCATGTGTAAACAAGGAATTCAGAGGTAATTGTTTTCATTTAATTTGGTTTGTTTGAGACTTTGGTATTAATTTTCTGATAGAATGCTGTAAAATTCATCTGTAGAAATTCATACTTGTTAATATAATTCAATGTTAAAGAATTTGATTTAGAGCAAGTAAAAATTGAAACTCTAATTTCACCAACTTATTTTGTGTGCTGACTCTAAAGACAGTCATATATGCATTAAATTTAGTTCCAGTGTGAGTAAAAATAGCTATTAGTTTTCCTGTCCATATTTATAAGAAGTTGGCTATTTAACTTCATCTTCACCACTGATGTTACCAAATCCTTTATCATAATTTCCATGTCTTCAAGTCACATGAGAATGCTGAAGGTTTATTGAGAGACATCTGAAAGAATTATTTGCCTTGCCTCAAGATTAAAGGATGCTTCTCTTTATGATGAATAACACTGAAGATTAAGAACTTTCTGGGTCAAGGAATGAAATCCTGTGGTAATAAATGAAAATAGGCAGTTGCCCATATTTTGAAACGACTGAAAAAGAAAAACCAGAGAAGGGCAGGTGCACTTAACCTATCCTTTCAGAAATGCTTCCCAATCCCAGACACATATTTATAAATATCACTGTAATCATAGTTCAAAATGATGTCTTTTAAGTGGGGGAGGGAAGCACATGTACAAAATATTTATTATAGATTACATTTCTTCCTAGGCCAGAAATATATTTTATTTATCTGCATCACACCTGTGACTGTAGAAACTTCCTGTTGGTCAGTGCCCTCTGAGATTCATCAATAGCTATTTGGTAAAACATTCA
This sequence comes from Sciurus vulgaris, assembly GCF_902686455.1. Lineage (NCBI taxonomy): Eukaryota > Metazoa > Chordata > Mammalia > Rodentia > Sciuridae > Sciurus > Sciurus vulgaris. Next base: position 32,141,888 of record NC_136470.1, on the reverse strand, counting down.
CATCTTAACTATCTTGTAAAATATCACAACAGCACTTCCCTAAAGTAAATGTAGTTGAGTTTTGCTTGGTTATGATTTAAGGTTTTATGATGAATCAGGAAGAGTAAAGTCAGTTTCTTGAGTAGAAGCTTGGGCTACAATCCCATTCCACAGGATGCAGTGTAGAACAGGGCTGCTAATCAAGGCTCAGAATGGAAGTTCACAAATGTCCCTGCTTAAAAGATGGGGAGTGCAAAACTCAGAAGGGTGAAGGTTCAGAAGTGTCCTAAAGTTAACATTCTGACAGCACACATTTGAACACAGAAACAACACATTTTACATTTATGATATTCTCATACTCCCCCTCCAGCAGAGTGAATACATTAGCAAAGAGTTTCAAAAGGATATTTTAAAGTTTATTTTAAAATTGTTATATAGAAAACCTGGTATTTTCGGCGTACAGTTCTATGAGTTTTCATACATGCATGGATTTATGTAACCATCACCACAATTAAAAAGATCTATCATCTCCCTTAATTCTCTTGTACTCCAGGTTTAAAGTCACCCCTTCCCCATCCGTGACCCTAGGCTACCACTGATCTATTATTGTTTCTTCTGAGGGTATCATACAAATGGAATCACACAGACACCCACTTCTTTTACCTCTGCCACTATCTTTATTATTTCCTTTTTTCTGCTTGCTTTCGGCTTATTTTACTCTTTTAGTAGTTTCCTGAAGTAGAAACTTGCATTATTAATTTGAAGCATTTCTTCTTTTCTAATATGAAGACTTTATTTCACATATTTCCCTGTAAGCCCCACTTTTACCACATCCTACAAATTCTGATGTGTTCCATTTTTGGTAGTTTTTTTTTCTTTCTGGTCAAAATAATTTCAAATTGCTTTTAAGACATCCTTTTGGATCATAGCTCTTTGGATTATTTTTTAAAGTTATTTTTATTGTAAACAAATGGGATACATCTTGTTTCTCTGATTGTACATGAAGTACAGACATACCATTTCTGTAATCATATATTTACATAGGGTAATCATGTTTGATTCATTCTGTTACTTTTTCCTTCCCCCCCTCACCCCTATTTTCCCTCTATATAGTCCCTCCTTCCTCCATTCTTGCCCCGCTCCCAACCCCCATTATGTGTCATCATCCGCTTATCAGCAAGATCATTAGTCCTTTAGTTTTTTTGAGATTGGCTTATCTCACTTAGCATGATATTCTCCAATTTCATCCATTTGCCTGCAAATGCCATAATTTTAGTATTCTTTATAGCTGAGTAATATTCCATTCTCTATATATACCACAGTTTATCAATTCATCAATTGAGGGGCATTTAGGTTGGTTCTACAGTCTGGCTATTGTGAATTGAACAGCTATGAACATTGATGTGGCTGTATCTCTGTAGTATGCTGATTTTAAGTCCTTTGGGTATAGGCCAAGGAGTGGGATAGCTGGGTCAAATGGTGGTTCCATTCCAAGTTTTCTAAGGAATCTCCACACTGCTTTCCAGAGTGGCTGCACTAATTTGCAGCCCCACCAGCAATGTATGAGTGTACCTTTCTCCCCACATCCTCGCCAACACCTGTTGTTGCTCGTATTCTTGATAATCGCCATTCTAATTGGAGTGAGATGGAATCTTAGGGTGGTTTTGATTTGCATTTCTCTTATTACTAGAGATGTTGAACATTTTTCCATATGTTTGTTGATTGCATGTAGATCTTCTTCTGTGAAGTGTCTATTCATTTCCTTAGCCCATTTGTCGACTGGTTTATTTGAATTCTTGGAGTAGAGTTTTTTGAGTTCTTTATAGATTCTGGAGATTAGTGCTCTATCTGAAGTATGAGTGCCAAAGATTTTTCTCCCACTCTGTAGGCTCTATCTTCACATTACTGATAGTTTTCTTTGCTGAGAGAAAGCTTTTTAGTTTGAATCTATCCCAGTTATTGATTCTTGCTTTTATTTCTTGTGCCATAGGAGCCCTGTTAAGGAAGTCTGATCCTAAGCTGATATGTTGAAAATTTGGACCTATTTTTCTTCTATAAGATGCAGGGTCTCTGGTCTGAATCCAAGGTCCTTGAACCATTTTAGGTTGATTTTTGTGCAGTGTGAGAGATAGGGGTTTATTTTCATTCTGCTGCATATGGATTTCCAATTTTCTCAGCACCATTTGTTGAAGAGGCTATCTTTTCTCCATTGCATATTTTTGGCACCTTTGTCTAGAATGAGAAAATTGTATTTATTTGGGTTTGTGTCTGTGTCCTCTTTTCTGTACCATTGATCTACCTGTCTATTTTGGTACCAGTACCATGCCGTTTTTGTTACTATTGCTTTGTAATATAGTTGAAGTACCGGTATTGCAATACCTCCTGATTTACTCTTCCCACTAAAGATTGCCTTAGCTATTCTGGGTTTCTTATTCTTCCAGATGAATTTCATGATTGCTAGCTCTATTTCTATGAGGTACATCTTTGGATTTCTAATTGGAAAATTAGAAATTTGCATTTAATCTGTATAGCACTTTTGGTAGTATGGCCATTTTGACAATATTAATTCTGCCTATCCAAGAACATGGGAGATCTTTCCATCTTCTAAGGTTTTTTTTAATTTTTTTTCTTTAGTGTTCTGTAGTTCTCATTGTAGAGATCTTTCACCTCTTTTGTTAGATAGATTCCTAAGTTTTTTTTTTTTTTGAGCCTATTGTGAATGGGATAGTTTTCCTAACTTCTCTTTCTGAAAATTCGTTACTTATGTATAAAAATGCATCAGATTTATGAGCATTGATCTTTTATCCTGCTACTTTACTGAATTCACTTATGAGTTCCAAAAATTTTCTGGTGGAATTTCATGGTTCCTCTAAGTATATAATCATGACATCACCAAATAGGGATAGTTTGAGTTCTTTTCCTATTCGTAACTCTTTAATTTCTTTGGTCTGTCTAATTGCCCTGGCTAGAGTTTCAAGGACATTGTTGAATAGAAGTGGTGAAAGGTGGCATCCCTGCCTTGTTCCAGTTTTTAGGGGGAATGCTTTCAGTTTTTCACCATTTAGAATGATATTAGCCATGGGCTTAGCATAAATGGCCTTTACAATGTTAAGGAATATTCACTATCCCTATTTTTCCTAGTGTTTTTTTTTTTTTTTATTGTAAAAAAATGGGATACATGTTGTTTCTCTGTTTGTACATGGCGTAAAGGCATACCATTTGTGTAATCATAAATTTACATAGAGTAATGTTGTTTGATTCATTCTGTTATTCTTTCCCTTCCCCCCACCCCTCCCACCCCTCTTTACCCTCTATACAGTACTTCCTTCCTCCATACTTGCCCCCCTCCCTAACCCTAACTCTAACCCTAACACTAACCCTTCCCTCCCCCCCATTATGTGTCATCCTCCACTTATTAGCGATATCATTCGTCCTTTGGCTTTTTGAGATTGGCATATCTCACTTAGCATGATATTCTCCAATTTCATCCATTTGCCTGCAAATGCCATAATTTTATCATTCTTTATGGCTGAGTAATATTCCATTGTATATATATACCACAGTTTCTTTATCCACTCATCAATTGAAGGGCATCTAGGTTGGTTCCACAGTCTGGCTATTGTGAATTGAACAGCTATGAACATTGATGTGGCTGTATCTCTGTAGTATGCTGATTTTAAGTCCTTTGGGTATAGGCCAAGGAGTGGGATAGCTGGGTCAAATGGAGGGTCCATTCCGAGTTTTCTAAGGAATCTCCACACTGCTTTCCAGAGTGGCTGCACTAATTTGCAGCCCCACCAGCAATGTATGAGTGTACCTTTCTCCCCACATCCTCACCAACACCTGTTGTTGCTCGTATTCTTGATAATCGCCATTCTAATTGGGGTGAGATGGAATCTTAGGGTGGTTTTGATTTGCATTTCTCTTATTACTAGAGAGGTTGAACATTTTTCCATATGTTTGTTGATTGCTTGTAGATCTTCTTCTGTGAAGTGTCTATTCATTTCCTTAGCCCATTTGTCGACTGGATTATTTGAATTCTTGCAGTAGAGTTTTTTGAGTTCTTTATAGATTCTGGAGATTAGTGCTCTATCTGAAGTATGATTGGCAAAGATATTCTCCCACTCTGTAGGCTCTTTCTTCGCATTGCTGATAGTTTCCTTTGCTGAGAGACAGCTTTTTAGTTTGAATCTATCCCAGTGGTTGATTCTAGCTTTTATTTCTTGTGCTATGGGAGTCCTGTTAAGGAAGTCTGGTCCTAGACCAACAAGGTGAAGATTTGGACCTACTTTTTCTTCTATAATCTGCAGGGTCTCTGGTCTGATTCCGAGGTCCTTAATCCATTTTGAGTTTAGTTTCGTGCATGGTGAGAGATATGGGTTTAGTTTCATTCTGTTGCATATGGATTTCCAATTCTCCCAGCACCATTTGTTGAAGAGGCTATCTTTTCTCCATTGCATATTTTTGGCCCCTTTGTCTAGTATGAGAAAATTGTATTTATTTGGGTTTGTGTCCGTGTCCTCTATTCTGTACCATTGATCTACCTTTCTATTTTGGTACCAATACCATGCCGTTTTTGTTACTATTGCTTTGGAGTAGAGTTGAAGATCTGGTATTGCGATACCCCCTGTTTCACTCTTCCTGCTAAGGATTGCTTTAGCTATTCTGGGTTTCTTATTCTTCCAGATGAATTTCATAATTGCTTGCTCTATTTCTGTAAGGTACACAATTGGGATTTTAATTGGAATTGCATTGAATTTGTATAGCACTTTAGGTAGTATGGCCATTTTGACAATATTAATTCTTCCTATCCAAGAACATGGAAGATCTTTCCATCTTCTAAGGTGTTCTTTAATTTCTTTCTTTAGTGTTGTATAGTTCTCATTGTAGAGGTCTTTCACCTCTTTTGTGAGATTGATTCCCAAGTATTTTATTTTTTTCGAGGCTATTGTGAATGGGGTAGTTTTCCTAATTTCTCTTTCTGAAGATTCATCACTTATGTATAAAAATGCGTTGGATTTATGGGCATTGATCTTGTAACCTGCTACTTTACTGAATTCACTTATGAGTTCTAAGAGTTTTCTGGTGGAATTTCCAGGTTCCTCTACATATATAATCATGTCATCAGCGAACAGGGATAGTTTGAGTTCTTCTTTTCCAATTCGTATCCCTTTAATTTCTTTGGTTTGTCTAATTGCTCTGGCCAGAGTCTCAAGAACGATGTTGAATAGAAGTGGTGAAAGAGGGCATCCCTGCCTTGTTCCAGTTTTTAGGGGGAATGCTTTCAGTTTTTCACCATTTAGAATGATATTAGCCATGGGCTTAGCATAAATGGCCTTTACAATGTTAAGGAATGTTCCCACCATCCCTATTTTTTCTAGTGTTTTGAGCATGAAGGGGTGCTGTATTTTATCAAATGCTTTTTCTGCATCTATTGAAATAATCATGTGATTCTTGACTTTAAGTCTATTAATATGGTGAATTACGTTTATTGATTTCCTGATGTTGAACCAACCTTGCATCCCTGGGATGAAACCCACTTGATCATGGTGCACTCTCTTTTTAATATGTTTTTGTATGCGATTTGCTAAAATTTTGTTGAGAATTTTTGCGTCGATGTTCATTAAGGATATTGGTCTGAAATTTCCTTTCCTTGATGAGTCTCTGTCTGGTTTAGGTATCAGTGTGATATAGCTTCATAGAATGAGTTTGGGAGGGTTCCCTCCTCTTCTATTTTATGGAATACTTTGAGAAGTATTGGAATGAGCTCTTCTTTAAAGGTTTTGTAGAACTCGGCTGAGAACCCATCTGGTCCCGGACTTTTCTTTGTTGGTAGGCTTTTGATGACCTCTTCAATTTCAGTACTTGAAATGGGTCTATTTAAATTGTTTATGTCCTCCTCGTTCAGTTTAGGCAATTCATATGTCTCTAGAAACCTGTTGATGTCTTCAAAATTTTCTATTTTGTTGGAGTATAGATTTTCAAAATAGCTTCTAAGTATGTTTTGTATTTCAATCCTGTCTGTTGTGATATTTCCTTGTTCATTCCGAATTTTAGTGATTTGGGTTTTTGTCTCGTCTTCTCTTTGTTAGTGTGGCTAAAGGTTTATCAATTTTGTTTATTTTTTCGAAGAACCAACTATTTATTTTGTCAATTTTTTGTATTGTTTCTTTTGTTTCAATTTCATTGATTTCAGCTCTGAGTTTAACTATTTCCTGTCTTCTACTACTTTTGGTGCTGTTCTGTTCTTCTTTTTTCTAGGGCTTTGAGCTGTAGTGTTAGGTTGTTTATTTGTTGAGTTTTACTTCTTTTATTAAATGCACTCCATGAAATAAATTTCCCTCTAAGTACTGCTTTCATAGTGTCCCAGAGATTTTGATATGATCTTTCTTTGTTCTCAACTACCTCTAAGAATTTTTTAATTTCCTTCCTAATATCTTCTGTTATCCATTCATCATATAATAGCATATTGTTTAATCTCCAGATGTTGGAATAGTTTCTGTGTTTTACTCTTTCATTTATTTCTAACTTCAATCCATTATGATCTGATAGAATACATGCTAGTGTCTCTATCTTCTTGTATTTGCTAACATTAGCTTTGTGGCATAATATATGGTCTATTTTAGAGAAGGATCCATGTGCTGCTGAGAAGAAAGTGTATTCGCTCTTGGTTGGATGGTATATTCTATAAATGTCCGTTAAGTCTAAATTATTGATTGTGTTATTGAGATCTATGGTTTCTTTGTTCAATTTTTGTCTGGAAGATCTGTCCAGTGGTGAGAGAGGCGTGTTAAAATCACCTAGTATTATTGTGTTATGGTCTATTTGGTTTCTGAAAATGAGAAGGATTTGTTTGACATACATGGATGAGCCACTGTTTGGGGCATAGATGTTTATGATTGTTATATCTTGCTGATTTATGCTTCCCTTAAGCAGTATGAAATGACCTTCTTTATCCCTTCTGACTAACTTTCGCTTGAAGTCGACATTATCGGAAATGAGGATGGATACTCCAGCTTTTTTGCTGAGTCCATGTGCATGGTATGTTTTTCCCCATCCTTTTTCTTTTAGTCTATGGGTATCTTTTTCTATGAGGTGAGTCTCTTGCAGGCAACATATTGTTGGATCTTTCTTTTTAATCCAATCTGCCAGTCTATGTCTTTTGATTGATGAATTCAGGCCATTAACATTCAGGGTTATTATAGAGATATGATTTGGTTTTCCGGTCATTTGGTTCATTTTTTAAATTTTATTTATTTATTTGTTTGACACAACTTGTTTCCTCCTTTATTTGACAATTCCTTTAGGATAATTCCTCCCTTTGCTGATTTGCTTCTTTGTTTTTCATCTCTTCCTCATGGAATATTTTGCTGAGAATGTTCTGTAATGCTGGCTTTCTTTTTGTAAATTCTTTTAGCTTTTGTTTATCATGGAAGGATTTTATTTCATCGTCAAATTTGAAGGTAAGTTTTGCTGGATATAAGATTCTTGGTTGGCATCCATTTTCTTTCAGGGCTTGAAAAATGTTGTTCCAGGCCCTTCTAGCTTTTAGGGTCTGGATTGAAAAATCTGCTGATATCCATATTGGTTTCCCCCTGAATGTAATTTGGTTCTTTTCTCTCACAGCCTTTGAAATTCTGTCTTTATTTTGTATGTTAGGTATTTTCATTATAATGTGCCTTGGTGTGGGTCTGTTGTAATTTTGTGTATTTGGAGTCCTGTAAGCCTCTTGAACTTGATTTTCCATTTCATTCTTCAGATTTGGGAAATTTTCTGATATTATTTCATTGAATAAATTGTTCATTCCTTTGGCTTGTTTCTCTAGGCCTTCCTCAATCCCAATAATTCTTAAATTTGGCCTTTTCATGATATCCCATAGTTCTTGGAGATTCTGTTCATGATTTCTTACCATCTTCTCTGTTCAACTTTGTTTTCAAGGTTTAATATTTTGTCTTCAATGTCTGAGGTTCTGTCTTCCAGGTGTTCTATCCTATTGGATATGCTTTCTATGGAGTTCTTAATTTGGTTTATTGTTTCCTTCATGTCAAGGATTTCTGTTTGTTTTTTTTTCAATATCTCTAACTCTTTATTGAAATGATCTTTTGCTTCCTGTATTTGCTCTTTTAACTGTCGATTGGTGCGATCATTCAATGTTTGCATTTGCTCTTTCATCTCATCGTTTGCTTCTCTGATCATTTTAATTATGTGCATTCTGAACTCCTTTTCTGTCATTTCTTCTGCCATGCTGTCATTGGGTTTTATTGATGTAACATCTAGATTTGTTTGCAGCATTTTCTTTCCTTGTTTTCTCATATTGTTCAGGTATCAGTGGACCGCTGAGATATTGCAGATTTCCTTTATTGACTTACAATGTCCCTGAAGATTTCTATATACATCCCCTCTTAGCCTTCAGTAGGCTGAAGTCTTGGAGGAAGTTGATAATGCGGTGCTCCACAAGGAAGCTACCTCTGTAGGAGTGGTGGCCTTCAGGTGGGGTATAATCCCTGCTAGTGGGCAGAGGTGCCTCCACTTGTTGACCAATGGTCATCCAAAGGGGACCTAGGCTGCGGGCTGAGGCAAGGCCTGTTTGGGCCTGAGTCTCTGGTTTTACCGTCCTTGTGGGGAAACCTCACCCAGCAGGGAAGACTCACCCAGTGGGGAGGTCTCGCTGGTCAGTTCCCTCCTAGAGGTTCCCCTCAATTTACAGCTACCGCCTGGGCTGGGCTGCCTTCCTCTGCAAAGTTCCCAGGGGCCCGGCCCTACCTCCTGGGCCTGGGAGCCTCACCCTTCGCAGATGAATCTCCTTAGGCTGCCCCTCCTCAGAGAATCTGCCCGCAGGCCTGGAACCTTCGCTCCGCCCTCAGCCTGTCTCTGTGCGGCTCTTCCACCAAGAAGCCTCCTAGATCCTGGGACCCTGCTCTGCTTCTAATCACCTGGCTATGCGGCCCCTCCTCTGAGCAGCCACCTGGAGCCCCGTACAATCGCTCTGAGACCCAGAGACCCGCCACACACTTTTCCTCCAGACAGCCGCCCAGTATTCCGGTGCTGTCACTAGGAGTCTAAGAAACTCACTGCGTGCCTCCACCTCCCACCAACCACCCATAGCCCTGGGCAATCAATCACTCCGAATCGAAGTGACCCTCCCCATTCCTCCTCCTTCTCCAGATAACCCCCCGGGGGTTCAGGAGCGGTCACTCTGAGTGGCTCTGAATCCACATGACCCACTGCACGGGTCCTCTGGGCAACCGCCCAGAGCTCTGGTGCGGCCACTCGAGACCAAGTGACCCACCACGCTTCTCCTCCAGGCAGCCCCCCTGTGTTCAGGAGCTGTCACTTTAAGTCCAAACAACTCACCACTCGCCTTCTCCTCTGAGCAGCTGCCTGGAGCGCTAATGCAGTCACTGCGAGTCCAAACGACCCGCAGCGCTCCTCCTACTCCTCCTCCTCCTCCTCCTCCTCCTCCTCCTCCTCCGGGCAGGCCCCGGTGTTCAGAAGTGGTCTGAGTCCAAACAGCTCGCCACGCAGCCCCTCCTCTGGCAACCGCCTGTAGCTCTGGTGTAGTCACTCCGAATCCAAGCGGCCGCGCTCCTCTTCCTCCTCCTCGTCCTCAGGGCAGGCCCCGGGGTTCAGAAGCGTTGTTCTGAGTCCAAACAGCTCGCCGCGCAGCTTCTCCTCTGGCAACCACCTGTAGCTCTGGTGCAGTCACTCCGAATCCAAGCGGCCACGCTCCTCCTCCTCCTCCTCAGGGCAGGCCCCGGTGTCCTGAGTCCACACAGCTCTCCTTGCCACTCCTCCCCTGGGCAGCCGCCGGAGCCCCAGTGGTTGCTCTGAGTCCCAGCACTGTGCCGAGCGGCCTCCCTTACGGCGCTCCCAGTTGTCCGAGTTCACTGCTTCAGCGGGGGGAGGGGCGTCTCGCCGGCAGCTCTACTTCACAAAGTTCCCTGTGTTCCGGGACCACCGTTCCATCCGGGACGCCTTCCCAACGGGTGAGAGTCACCCGGCTGCTTTGAGTTGGTCCCAAGTGTCTCAATATCTCCTCTTTTGAATCCTGAGTCCTGGAGCAACATGAAATGTAGCCACCCTCTAGGCTGCCATCTTGAAACCTCCTTTCCTAGTGTTTTGAGCATGAAGGGATGCTGTATTTTATCAAATGCTTTTTTCTGCTTCTATCAAAATAATCATGTGATGCTTGACTTTAAGTCTGTTGATATGGTGAATGACATTTATTGATTTCCGGATGTTGATCCAACCTTGCATCCCTGGGATAAAACTCACTTGATAGTGGTGCACTATCTTTTAAATATATTTTTGTATGCAATTTTCTAAAACTTTGTTGAGAATTTTTGCATCAATGTTCATTAAGGATATTGGTCTGAAATTTTCTTTCCTTGATGTGTCTATGTCCGGTTTAGGTATCAGGGTGATATTGGCTTCATAGAATGAGTTTGGGAAGGTTCCCTCCTCTTCTATTTTATGGAATACTTTGAGAAGTATTGGAATGAGCTCTTCTTTAATAGTTTTGTAGAACTCGACTGAGAACCCATCTGGTCCCGGACTTTTCTTTGTTGGTAGGCTTTTGATGACCTCTTCTATTTCATTGCTTGAAATCGATTAATTTAAGTTGTGTATGTCCTCTTTGTTCAGTTTAGGCAATTCATATGTCTCTAGAAACCTGTTGATGTCTTCAAGATTTTCTATTTTGTTGGAGTATAGATTTTCAAAGTAGCTTCTAATTATGTTTTGTATTTCATTCTGTCTGTTGTGATATTTCCTTGTTCATTCCAAATTTTAATAATTTGAGTTTTCCCTCTCCTTCTCTTTGTTAGTGTGGCTAAGGGTTTATCAATTTTGTTTACTTTTTCAAAGAACCAACTTTTTATTTCATCAATTTTTCCAATTGTTTCTTTTGTTTCAATTTCATTGATTTCAGCTCTTATTTTAACTATTTCCTGTCTTCTACTACTTTTGGTGTTCCTCTATTCTTCTTTTTCTAAGGCTTTGAACTGTATTGCTAGGTCGTTTATTTGTTGATTTTTTCTTCTTTTACTGAATGTGCTCCATGAAATAAATTTTCCTCTAAGAACTGCTTTCATAATGTCTCAGAGATTGTGATATGATGTATCTTTGTTCTCATTTACCTATAAGATTTTTTAAATTTCCCCCTTGATGTCATCTGTTACCCATTCATCATTCAACAGCATATTTTTTAATCTCCAGGTGTTCGAGTAGATTCTGTTTTTTATTCTGTCATTTATTTCTAATTCCAATCCATTATAGTCTGATAGAATACAAGGTAGTATCTCTGTCTTCTTGTGTTTGCTAACAGTAGCTTTGTGGCATAACATATGGTCTATTTTCGAGAAGGATACATGTGCTGCTGAGAAGAAGGTGTATTCGCTCTTCATTGAATGGTATATCCTATATATGTCTGTTAAGTCTAAATTATTGATTGTGTTATTGAGATCTATGGTTTCTTTGTTCAATTTTTGTTTGGAAGATCTGTCTAGTGATGAGAGAGGTGTGTGAAAATCACCTAGTATTATTGTGTTGTGGTCTATTTGATTTCTGGAATTGAGAAGGATTTGTTTGACGTACATGGATGAGCCAGTATTTGGAGCATAGATATTTATGATTGTTATGTCTTGCTGATTTATGCTTCCCTTAAGCAGTATGAAATGTCCTTCTTTATTCCTTCTGACTAACTTTGGCTTGAAGTCCATATTATCTGATATGAGGATGGATACTCTGGCTTTTTTGCTGTGTCCATGTGCATGGTATGTTTTTTCCCATCCTTTCACCTTTAGTCTATGGGTATCTCTTTCTATGAGATGAGTCTCTTGCAGGCAGCATATTGTTGGATCTTTCTTTTTAATCCAATCTGCCAGTCTGTGTCTTTTGATTGATGAGTTCAGGCCATTAACATTCAGGGTTATTATTGAGATATGATTTGTACTTTTGGTCATTTGGCTCTTTTTTTTTTTTGACACAACTTGGTTTCTTCTTTATTTGGCTATTCCTTTAGGGAAGTTCCTCCTTTTGCTGATTTAGATCATTGGTTTTCATCTCTTCCTCATGGAATATTTTGCTGAGAATGTTCTGTAGTGCTGGCTCTCTTTTCATAAATTCTTTTAGTTTTTGTTTATCATGGAAGGATTTTATTTTGTCATTAAATCTGAAGGTAAATTTTGCTGGGTATAAGATTCTTGGTTGGCATCCATTTTCTTTCAGGGCTTGGTAAATGTTGTTCCAGACCCTTCTAGCTTTTAGGGTCTGGGTTGGAAAATCTGCTGATATCCATATTGGATTCCCCCTAAGTGTAATTCATTTCTTTTCTCTCACAGCCTTTAAAATTCTGTCTTTATTTTGTACGTTAGGTATTTTCATTAAAATGTGCCTTGGTGTGGGTCTGTTGTAATTTTGTATATTTGGAGTTCTATAAGCCTCTTGTACTTGATTTTCCATTTCATTCTTCAGATTTGGGAAGTTTTCTGATATTATTTCATTGAATAGATTGTTCATTCCTTTGGTTTGCTTCTCTGTGCCTTCCTCAATCCCAATAAGTCTTAAATTTATTAATTTCTTTTTTTAAAACATATTTTGTTATTGATTTCACATATATTGCCTTTGTCATTTAAGAACATACTTTGAATGAAAACAATTCTTTTAAACTTATTAAGGTTAGTTTTATGATCCAGGATGTCACTTATGTATGGGGAAAGTTCCAGGTATACTACCCTAAGTCATAATTTAAGGAGGAACTACCCTAAGTCATAATATCCCATAATTCTTATAGATTATGTTCATGATTTCTTACCATCTTTTCTGTTTGGTCAACTTTGTTTTCAAGATTAAATATTTTGTCTTCAGTGTCTGAGGTTCTGTCTTCAAGGTGTTCTATCCTGTTGGTTATGCTTTCTATGGAGTTCTGAATTTGGTTTATTGTTTCTTTCATTTCAAAGATTTCTGTTTGTTTGTTTTTTTTTTTTTCAGTATCTCTAACTCTTTATTGAAATGATCTTTTGCTTCCCGCATTTGCTCCTTTAACTGTTTATTGGTGCGATCATTCAAAGCCTGCATTTGCTCTTTCATCTCATTGTTTGCTTCTCTGATTATTTTGATTATGTACATTCTGAACTCCCTTTCTGACATTTCTTCTGCCATGCTGCCATTGGATCTTAATGATGTAACATCTAGGTTTGTTTGGACATTTTCTTCCCTGGTTTTCTCATATTGCTCAGGTATTTTCTCCTCTAGTGGTGAAACTCTGAGATATTGCAGATTTCCTCTATTGACTACTTTTGTTCCTGTCGCTCTCCAATAACTCACCTCCTAGCCTTCAGTAGCCTGAAGTCTTGGAGGAACTTGATAATACAGTGCTCCACAAGGAAGCTGTCCCTGTAGGGGTGGTGGCCTTCAAGTGGGATATATTCTCTGCTAGTGAGCAGAGGCACCTCCACTTGTTGACCGATGGTCAGCCATAGGGGGATTAGACTGCGGGCTGGGGCACAGCTGGTCTGGGCTTGGGTCTCTGGTTCTACCACCCCGGTGGGAAAGTCTCACCTGCTAGGGAAAACTCACCTGGTTTGGAAGTCTCACTGGGCAGCTCTCCTCTAATAAACTCCCTTCAGTCTGGAACTACTGCCTGGTCCAGGGAGCCTCATCCTACGAGTGAGTGTCTCACTTGACAGCCCTCCTCTGCGACGTTATCTGTCATCCAGAACTACTGCCTGGGCCAGGGAGCCTCATCCTACGAGTGAGTGTCTCACTTGACAGCCCTCCTCTGCGACGTTACCTGTCATCCAGAACTACTGCCTGGGCCAGGGAGCCTGGTCCTGCGAGGGAGTCTCCCGCTGGGTGGCTCTGCTCTGAAAAGCTGCCTGCGGTCTGGACCTGCCGCCCAATTGGGGCCTGCCACCCAGTTCGGGGTAGCCTCGCCCAGTGGGAGAGACTCACCTGGCAGCTCTGAGTTGGTCCTGAGTCTCTTAATACCTCCTCTTCTTGAATCCTGAATTTCAGAGCCACGAGAGATGCAGTCACCCTCTAGTCTGCCATCTTGTTCTCCTGGATTATTTTAAAACTTTATTAATTTCTTTTTTTAAAACATATTTTGTTATTGATTTCACATATATTGCCTTTGTCGTTTAAGAACATACTTTGAATGAAAACAATTCTTTTAAACTTATTAAGGTTAGTTTTATGATCCAGGATGTCACTTATGTATGGGGAAAGTTCCAGGTATACTGGAAAATAATGTGTATTTTCGTTGTATCAAAAAGAATGAAAGGGCTTTGTCTACTATTTTCTGCTACCTGGGGTCCAAACTAGAAGATAAAGGGAAAAATTGATAAATTACCTGTTGACTGGCTGGGACTTCATCTCTGGCCTACTGAAGTTTGCCTGCTATCATTTATTTTTCAGAGTCCTCAAACACCTTTTTCATATGTTCTCTTCCCATTTTATAGCTGCCTTCAGTGGAAAGGATGAGTAGAAGTACTTATTCTATCTTACTCAATAAGAAACTGGAGTCTCTTAAGAGTAATATTTTTCTATTAATCTATTATTTTTCATTTCACTATTTTCAAAATTCATGCATATTTCATTTTTGGTAATATCCTTTGTGGAAAGTGATCTTTATTCTTTTAAAAATACTTATCACCTACAATGTTCTGGCACTATTCCCATCATTAAGGATCTATCAAAGAATGAACACCAGCAAATTTTTGCCCACTTTCAGTTTACATTCTATTGAGAGGAAATAGAGAACATATAACCTTTAACCAAAATAGGTAACATCAGATAGTTGGTGTAGGCACAATAAATAAAAATAAGGTGAAAGTAGATGATTTGAAGTGATAAAGGAAGACGTTACAATATTCAAAGTGATTGTGAAGAAAGTTACTAAGAAGGGGATACTGGAAGATTTGCATAAAGATACTAGCACTATATTGTGTAGTGTAATTGCCACCTTTAAAAACCGGATTTGAAACAGATGAAGTTGAGAAGAACTCTCTCTCTCTCTCTCTCTCTCTCTCTCTCTCTCTCTCTCTATATATATATATATATATATATAATAATTATCTCTTCCATTGAAAGGTGTAGTTCTTTCAATCATGGATCCACATTTTTGCATAGTTAAATTATTTCTGAGTAAACTCACACAATATAAAGACTTTATTAAATAAGTCATTAAATTATTAAAGTTGTGTCAAATCAATTTTAAACTTAAATCAGACAAATACAACCTTGATAATGTCCAAAATTAAATCAAGTTGGCCACAATTGTTTCTGTGAAGCATAAGCTGAGCTCTGCTAAGCTATAAAACTTCTGTGATTTGACATGAACAATGCAAAAAAAAAAAAAAAAAAAACCAACTAAATTTTTATTTTGGTTTTGAGATAGTTTATCCATATGAATTACCATGGGGGGAAATCATAACATTCAATTTATGCTAAAGTTTTAAATAGCATCTGTTTTTCAAATGTCAAGAACACCTCCATTGTCAGTGCTAAAGGTCAGTTCCACAGTCTTTAATTGTTTGAATATCTTACCTTACCTTTGCTTGCAGAGAGGTAAAAGCAACAAAGACAATTCTAGGGCAAAGTTAGTTGTCACTAACTTAGGTGAAATGCCATGTCCAGATGTTGCAGATGTCTGCAGTTACTATGTAATTCTAATTGACTCCCTGGGGAATCTCAGTGGAGCTACTGAGGGCCAAATTTAGCTTTGGAGTTGTGAGTGAGTAACTGATGACAGAGGTTGGCTCTGTGTTTGTGTATGTGGAGGTGTTGAGAGGTGGAGGTTACACAAAGTCCAACAGTCATTACTTCTAAGGCTCAGTGGAACTTACACCTTGGTTATCAGCTTTTACCTTAAGCACATTTAAGTACATATTTTGAAATATGAAAGCACCTGAAGCTTATTAGCCAGCAGGCTATAATTCCTTTAAAAACAAAATATATAGAGCTAATAAAAATAGGTGTATATTCACACACATATTCAAAAGTATATATATATGTATATACACATGTTTATATATGTATATATTTGAAAATATACAAAATATTTTTAAGTGTACATAATTATATTATCTGAGAATGTACTTCGGTTTTGAAGGTTCAGATAATTGTTGACATTTTCAATGATTTGAAAAATAGGTGGCTTTGTTTTTAGACAATCTAATATTCTCTTTTTCTAAAGAACACAGCTTAGAACATGTATTTTTTATGCCAGATACAGTGGCACATTTCTGTAATCCCAGCTATTCAGGATGCTGAGACAGGAGGATTACAAATTCAAGACCAGCCTGGGCAAGTTAGCAATATCTGGTCTTAAAACAAAACATAAAGTGGGCTGGGGATGTAGCTCAGTGGTTGAGCACCCCTGGGTGACATGCCCAGTGCTAAAAAAAAGAAAGAAACTAGTCTAACTTCAAATCTTTTATCTTACTCTAAATTTGTAGCAAAAAGGTAACATTTTAAAATTTCTGTATAACACCTGAAAGAATATCTAGGAACTTATTTTTCTTACATAAGACACATCATAGAATTTCAGTTAGATATGGAGAAGTGGAGCAATTCTAAAACTTCAGCACTCCTTAATGCAGAAATACTGAGTTCTTTTGTTTATAATTTTAATTTTCAAATAACAGCTTTATAATAGAAAAACTGAATAACACTTTGGTTTGAATAACTCTTCTATTTCTAATTAAATATAACTATTAATTAAAGATAACTATTCCTAGAACATAATTTAGATTTCTGCAAGGTTTTCACTGAACAATCTTGTGTCACTCTGGAGAAGTAACAATGAACTTGAAGATATGAAGAAAATATAAAGCTATAAAAATCATAAAGAAAGAAGCAAAAAAAAAAAGACTTATAAGCAAAGGATAAGACAATAGTTTGCTTTTAAAAGATGGATATAAATTTAAGTGAATGTTAAGAAATTGCTGATAAAAATTGACTATTCTAGCTGAGCATGGTGGCACAACTTGTAATTCCCAGTGATTCAGGAGGCTGAGGCAGAAAGTTTATGGATTCCAGGCTACCTTCTGCAAATTACCGAGGCCCTGAGCAACTTTGCAAGACTCCGTTTCAAAATTAAAAAATAAATATATAACTCAAAAGAACCAATTTTAAAAAGTAGATGAGAATAAGTGAACAAAAACAAATGTAAAAGAGCAAAAAGGGAGGTAGAATACTAAAGAATACGAATAACTTAAAAATCAATGTCTTTTAAGAAATAGTGAATAAAATAATAAAAGATTTTTTAAAAATTAGAGCCTTTGATGCTATTGTTACTGGCAGGAGTCGAGTTCCTATTCCACGGAGTTAGAGTCCAAGAATGAACACCATGAGAGCCATTGAGGTAAGCAAGTGAGTAGGAATTTTATTAAAAAGGAAAGTGAGAAAAAGATTCAGAACTCCAATGAGCCTGGGAGGGGCAAGAGTGCTATTTAATCTGATAGCCCTCTTTTTAAAGGCAAGTAAGCAGAAGTTGACAAGCTCCACTTGATGGGTTTTGTTATTTCGATGGTCCCTGGCAGGCAAGGGCTGGATTATGGATCATGTAGTCATAGGCACTTTTGGAAAGATGGAGGTTTACACCCTTTCTGAGAAACAGGAACTGTGTTAGAACATGCCTGTCCTCCCAATCACCCTCTTGTCCACCTTTATTGTCCATTTCCTACTCTCCACTGCCTAGCCTCTTCTATCTCACTATCAGGATTTGAAAAATAGAAATTTATAGTCAGAGATTTAAACTATTTTATTACTATAATCTTTTTTTTAAGTAATTAAACCATATTTTAGTCAGTTTGCTGCTCTGTCTAAAAGATCTGACAAGAACAATTTTACAAGAGGAAAATTTTATTTGGGACTCAGAGTTTTAGAGGTCTTGGTCCATAGACAGCCAGCTTCCTTCCTTGGGGCTGGAGGTGAGGCAGAACATCATGGTGGAAGAGTATGGCAGAGGGAAGTAACTCATAAGATAATCAGAAAGACTAAGCTCAGCTCACCAAAGGCAAGTTCCCAGGGATCCACCTCCTCCAGCCACACCCTACCTGCCTTCAGTTACCACTCAGTTAATCCCCATCAGGGGATTAATTCACTGATTGGGTTAGGGCTCTCATAACCCAATCATTTTACCTCTAAATTTTTTTTTTGCATTGTCTCACACATGAACTTTTGAAGGATACCTAATATCTAAACTGTAACAACAATTGGTTTCTGTATGCTTATTCAATGCAAAAAATCCTAAGAATCAAACTACTTAATTTCACAATAAAACTGATCTTGAGCAAATTCTCTGTGACAGTTGAATATTTTACTTAATTAAAATATTCACAAATAGTAAATCAATGATGTGAAATTGTAATACAAAGTTGCTCCCCTGCCCTTTGCATCAAACCTAGCTTGTCAGTCTGAAAGCTGCTCTCCCCGCCCTTTCTGCTGCAACCATTTTCCCCGCCTCCCAACTACTTGTCAGTCTGTGAACATTCTAGCCAGCTATTGGTTCATCAGTCAGCTTGCAAGTATCCTTCTCTGTTATTGGTCCCCTGTTAGCCCGGCGTAATTCAACTGCTTCATGGTAGCTACCCCACTATCTTTTCTCTTGCTTTTCTCTTCTACACACTTGCTTACTTTCTCCTCCTTGCTTTTCCACTCTTTCTTGTGCGTGTCCTTTCTCTTTCCCTTTCTTTTCCTCTCATTTTCTCTCTTACCCTGCAGGGAGACACTCTGTTGGCTTAATAAACTCCCTTATGTGATTTCCCACGTCTGGCGTGGTTTCTGTGGGATTCCTTACATTGGTGCCATGACTCAGATGGGTCCTTCCACTGTCTCTTAAGCAAGTGGAAACCCACCTGACACCCCAGTGACCCCCCGGACACAGCCCCACCTTCCATTTACCCAGACGCTCAGCTTTTTGCATGCAACACCAGACTTCAGATTGGTGAGTTCCCTTAGACAGGTCCCCACTCTACACCACTTAAACACACCTCTGCTGACCTGAGAAGTGACCGTTGAGTGTCTGGGGCTCTCGAGGTGGCTGAGGTGTGGGGGTTCCCCCAGCCACAACTTTTATAGTTACGGTTGGCCCCTATAGTCAGTCGGTCTTATCTGCCAGGTGGATTCCTGATTTTATGTTGGAGATTCTCTCTCAGGGTTGAGGCTCATCTCGCGCTCACGCTCGCACTTGTACTCGAAAACCCTGATATCAGTTTCTCAACTCTTCTCAGCTTTTGCCTGGCCCCACATTGATGTTTGTGTGACGACACCATCTATGTGCTGTCTTCTCGTCTCCAGTCGACTACTCTGGCCTAGGGACGCCCTGGCCGCAGACTCGGCTGTATCAGTCTCCACCATGGGATCTGGGTCCTCCAATCTGGCAGATTCAACCCTGGGAACCCTTTGCCTGACCCCTGGCTTAAAGCCATCGAAATTCATTTGTGTAATGGCACACAGCTTCCGTGAGTGAGCGGACAGATGGAAAGGGGTTCCTTATCTTCAAGTCTCTTCTTTCTTGAGCTTCTATGCTCTTCCTGCAAACTCAAACGCCTCCTTCTTCTCCCCCTCTTAATCCCTCCTCCTCCTCCAATTTCGACTCAGCTGTTTCTGCTTCCATTCCTGGCCCAGCCCACCTAGTCCTCCTGCCATGAGGTCCTACATAAGCTGATGTGGAGGGACTAACCAGCCCAATCATCAGTGGCATGTCCCAGTAAGGAGTATGATATAGCAACCCCATTCCCCACAAGAAGTGGGAGATAATGTTTCACAATTTTCTGTTTCCAAACCTGAACTGATTACTAACTAGGAAAAAGGGTTAAAATGCCCTAGGCATCAAGTTTCTGCTAGAATCTGTTAGCTCCTTTCAGATCCAGATCTCAGTCAAGGCTTACATTGAAATGTAAATGGAGGAAGGCAGAATGCTCAGTGGGAGACCGGTCTCAAACTCAAGGAAAAAATGTGCCCATTTAAAATTTCTACTGGGCTGCAACTCAGAATACTTTTTCTCTCCCTTGTCTGATATCTTGGTATTTTTACACTTGTCTGATATCTTGATTTTTTTACAACAAGATGAGTGAATTAGAGTCGACATGTAGGGGATTACTCAAATGTGTTTGTTATTCTTTACATAACTCTTTAGATCTGCATTTCCATCAGAGAACAGAGTTCCATCTGATCTCAGCTTAATCTTCAAAATCTGTGTTTATAAACCTTTATTTTCTAATATTCCTTTGCCCCTCACTGAACTTGAGAATTTGGTCATTCTAGTCATGGCAAAAGAGGAAAAAATTAACTTCAGGAAAAGCCCCACCTTACCTGAGATAAGGCTCTGCCTCACAACCCTGCTGCACATTAGAATGGCTCCAAAGTAAGCCAGACTTTAACTCATTTAAAGTTGTGTTCAAAAGTTTAATGTTTATTGTAAAGATTACTGTGATCTCAAACAGGGGATATAATGAAATACTCAGCCAAAATTCAAGATATCTATTGCACAAACTGAATGTTTTACTGTTGATGATTCTATTTTGTATTTTCCTTGTAAACTCTGTTGCCTGATATTTTGCAGAAGTACACCATAGA
This sequence comes from Sciurus vulgaris, assembly GCF_902686455.1. Taxonomy (NCBI): domain Eukaryota; kingdom Metazoa; phylum Chordata; class Mammalia; order Rodentia; family Sciuridae; genus Sciurus; species Sciurus vulgaris. The sequence goes on along the minus strand of NC_136470.1, from coordinate 32,121,323 downwards.
TTAACTTGAAAAGCTATCACCTATGGGACAGATAATGTAGACCCCAATTAGATAAAATGGGGTAACTAACTGTAAAGTTATAGACATTGAAGTTAAAGCCTAGTACTCTTACTTTATGACTGATGAGGCTGGCTTGCTTGATGGTTAAGATCAAATTTAGAGATTGAAATTAAATACAGAGGTCAAGAAAAGTCCATATTTGGGTTTTGCCCTCAAAGTCAGCCTGAACCCAGGGAACAAGAGGACTTCTTTAAGGAGCTTTGCAACTCTGGGTGGGTCACACAACCTCCTGATCAAGGAGATTGGTGAGGCCACTAGAGGATGAAAAGCCACTCAGTGCACCTGCTGCAGAGGAGGGTCATGGAAAAAGGGAGATACTCCTAATACTTCCAAGGGAAGCCACCTCATCAAGGAGACCCTGCCTAACCAATGGCACTAATGGAGCTAAGAAGCTACTCTTCAGTTCTCTATGAGTGACCCTGTGGGAACTCAGCTGACTCTTTAACAGACAGGAACAGGTCACTTTGACCAGCTTGATCTTAACACCTAGCAAAACAGTTAAAAAACCAAAATATAGCCATTCTTGGGCTTTAAAAGAAATAATAGTTAAACGTAACTTAAGAGGTTACACTTGTGTTAGCCCACTAGAATAAAGACTAAAAAGCTACAAAAGAGAGATTCTTAGGCAAATGTGCCTGATAACTACCAAGAGAAACTGCCAGAGTCAGAAGTTTTAGTCAGTTTAAGGCCTACAGACACAGGTAGGCTTAATCTATGTTTGCTAGTATCTCTACTAAATGTTGTGTTTACATTTCTGATAATGTAGACAATGTTAAAGTTCCCAAATAAAAAAAGGCCTTGTCCTCTCCAGCCTTTGCTAGGCCTTGTTATGGGAACAACTCAGTTCTTCCACCCCTGGTGAGGAATTATTGACTTCTGTCATCTTTATGATATTCATTGGGCATGTACCAGATTCTGCAACATTTATATTGTATTAATCTCATTTCAGTACTCATGTCTTTTTGCTCTTCTCTCATAGAAGCACCCATTCCCAGATGCCTTTACAACTTGCTCTTCCCCAACCAGACTTCTACCATGGACCCCCCTCGATTAACTCGATTTCTAAAAAGGAAACTCCAAACTGCTTGCCCCATGCAGCCCTGTTCCAGCTCGAAGAAGACAGAATAGTCATTGCCCCCGTTTCCCTACAGCAGTAAAGGAGTTCCTAAAATTAGAGGGGTGAATGAAGCCAGAATTGGGGACAGACTGTAGAAATAGGGATCAGTGAAATTGAGGAAATGAAATCCATGAAAACCTCTGCCTCTGAAGTCTAGAGTTGAAGACTGCCCTGGGAGAATGGACTTTTTACATCTCACCTGCAAAACCAGCCCTAGTCACTTCTAGGCAGGAAGGAGAGATAAGGCCGGGAAAGAACTGAAGAACAGAGTTCTTATAAAAAAGAAACAGGCAGAACATGTAATACAAAGCTGTCCCCCATCGCCTTTTGCATCACAACCTAGCTTGTCAGTCTGAAAGCTGCTCTCCCGCTCTTTTCCACTGAAGCCATTTTCCCCGCTCCCAACTACTTGTCAGTCTGTGAATATCCTAGCTAGCTATTGGTTCATCAGTCAGCTTGCAAGTATCCTTCTCTGTTTATTGGTCCCCTGTTAACCTGACAGAATTCACTGCTTCATGGTAGCTACCCCCACCATCTTTTCTCTTGCTTTTCTCTTCTACCACACTTGCTTACTTTCTCCTCCTTGCTTTTCCACTCTTTCTTGTGCGTGCCCTTTCTCTTTCCCTTTCTTTTCCTCTCATTTTCTCTCTTACTCTGCAGGGAGACACTCTGTTGGCTTAATAAACTCCCTTATGTGATTTCCCATGTCTGGCATGGTTTCTGTGGGATTCCTTACAGAAATGATCTGTAACCACTTGTTATTTGATAAGTGGTCAATAAATTAATAAGCTTTCCTTTCAGATTTGTGTGTCATAATGATTATTTAGTGTTGGCAAAGATAATACATTCTGCAGCTATATATTTTGTGACTTAAAAGGTTCTCTATATGAAGAATGTGTCTTTTCTGTTTTGTGGATATGTCTCCATGAATAGGGTTATAACTGGTTTATTTTAATTCTTTGTCAACTGTTATTAGAAGTAATGAAGATGGAAAGTCAAAATAAAAAAAAGTCTCCATTTTTCAATTTTTGAGATTTTGGATGAATGAATGAGTAAATAAATACTGTTAATATGTTAGAAAATTAAACAGGATGATTTAGATACACTTAATAAAATAAAATACCCAGCATAGTATACCTCTTATGTGAAACTGATATTTAATATTTCTGTCACATTGAAAAGTACATGTTCATAATGTAAAATTTTTAATAAATTCAAAAATTTAGAAAATGTTGAATTCTTATTATTTTTTTAAATCTTAGTGTAACCGTGGTCCACTTTATGCTTTGAATATAACCCTTGCTGCTCTGCCTCTGCACCTTTATTTTTAAAATGGACATGTTTCTTTCTCTTCCTTTCTCCCTGCCCTTCCCTAATCTCTCCCTCTCTCTAATCTCAGTGGAAACAGGATTACCTTTCTTCCCCATTTTAGGCAGATTTATCTGTCCTTGAGTACACATCCACAATAGGAAGGAAGTAATCCAGACATTGGGGATGGTATCATAAAAATCTCAGAAATGACCAGCTCCCAAATTAACAAGTGAATCACAACTCCAACAAAGAACACGTGGACTGTAACCTTTGGATCACCTCTTTAAAAGCCCCCTGTTCTTACTGATGGGCAGAATTACAGGAGTCCCTTGTGTTTCTCCTTTGCTAGCAAAGCAATACTTTCTTTTCCTTTTCTCTCAAAACCATATTCTCGTTATTAGATTGGTGTCAGGAACAAGGACTTAGCTTTGGATAACATTAGTAATTCCACCTCCTTCATTCACTGTTTTTCTTTTGTTAAAGTTTTTTAGCATATTCTAGAAGTTCCTTTTACATGGTCTTGCTTAATTCTTTTTTTGAATTGCAGATTGAAATTCACTGCTCCTACATAGGGGATTTTTTTACAATTAATTTTAGAATAGAAAGTATTTAAATGCTTTGCAAGCATATTCTAAGGATAAATTTCTTAAAATATTTTCTTATGTATAACAGGTTGCAATAGAAACTAAATTTTGGAAATTGTAGATTTTGGTGAAATATTACTGAAAAGTCTCTGAATAGAATGAAAGGCAACTGAAGAATACTACATATAAAGTATTATTCTCCTTATTCACAGTTTTGATTTCTGAGGTCTTATTTGCCCACAATCAACTGTGGTTCAAAAATGTTGAAAAATTCCAGAAATAAACAATTCATAAATTTTAAATTCTATGATCTTCTGAGTTAGTGTGACAAAATATTGTGCCATCCCACTCTGTCCTGCTCAGGATGTGAATCACTCCTTTGACTGGTGTATTCACACTGTCTATGTTGCCCACCCATTAGGCACTTAGTAGCAGTCTCTGTTGTGCAATTCGCTGTTGCAGTATGCACTGCTTACCTTCCACCAATCCTTACTGTACTTAATTATGGCCCCAACACATGAGAATAGTGATGCTGGAAATTCACATGTGCAGAAGTCATAAAGTGCTTCCTTTAACTGAGAAGGTGGAATTTCTCCACTTACTATGAAAAGAAAAGAAAAGAAAAAACCCGCATGCTGAGTTTACTAATATCTACAATATAAATGAATCTTCTATCTATGAAATTATAAAAAGAAAAAATAATGTGAGCTAGTTTTGCTGTCATGGCTCAAACTGCAGAAGGTACTTCCATAGTGCAGATAAATGCTTAATTAGATAGATATGACATTGATTTTTATTTGCATATAGAGGAAAAAACATAAAATACACAAGGTTCTACACCATTTGTGACTTGAGACATGCACTCAGGGTCTTGGGACATATCCTTCATGAAAAAGGGGGGACTATATACAGTTGCTATTCATGTCAGAAGTTCATTTACTATATTTTAACTGTGTTTTGGAATACACACAATGAATATGTTCAAGTGGTCCACTTTCAGTGCTGTAATCAAGATTCCACTGGCACTTGATGAATCACTTATAAGGATGAAACATGGAGTGTTAGACTTAATCATTTTACTGTCAGAGATCTATGTATCAATCATTGGTGTAAAACATCCTCAGGAGAAGAAGCTGGCTATTACTTAATTAGCATTGGAATATTACAAGCATATATTTTCATTTCATAACCATACTTCAGATGAGTTATGAAACTAAACAGAAGTCAAAGAGGTAATGCTAGCTGTAAATGCTGCAAAATTAAGATGGGCTAGGCCATATATAATGGAGCAGCAAAGTAATCTCCACACTTTACTGAACTAGTTTCTGTGAACTTGAAAAATCAAATGTTCTTAAGCACAGAGAGACTTGGAGCATGGATTCATTGGCAGCAATATTCTGCCCAAGCTAGATGCAATATTTGATAATTTCTCTAGAGAAATATGACATCAGCTAGATTTTTTTGAAATTATGATAAATGAGTAGTTATAAGATGTAGGAACAATCATACCAATTTCAGTTATTGAGGTATTTTTTTGTGGTATTATTGTTTAGAGCCAAGGTGGGAAGATAAAGAAGACATTTAGTTTTTGCTCAGTATCATTATTCCCTTAGGAATCAACTCTTATTAGCCAAGAAACAGAACAAAATAAAAACCCTAAAATCTCACATCATTTCTATAAGCTTGTATTGATATAATTTCTATTTTTCAATCCATCTATTTTTGCTTTTCAAATTTTTAACATTAAGCCTATATCTTTATTTGGTTTTTAAGTTTTAATTGAATTATTAGTGTTAATATAGCAACATTAAATATTCTTTAATTTAAAAAAAACAGTTCAGTAATGGCATATAATGCTTTTCATTTCCAATCTGCATTGATTTTTATAAATAAGGATAAAAGGAAAGTAGGTATAACCACAGCCTACAAACATATAACTAGACACACATTTTAGTAATATAGAATATAAAAAGGACCAACAACACTTAAAGTTACTCACGCCCTCTCGAAGTTTCTTTTTCCAACAGACTTCAAATTTCTGCAACAACTTTTCCTGTCCTTCCTTGCTTTTCGTGCTGGAATTAATTTTCTGAGAGAAAGTCTTCTCTTCAGGTCTGATTATTAACCCACTTCCTTGTGGCCTTAGCCTCTCTTTCTATCCAGTCAACTCTTTAGAATTCAGGATTATGCGCATCTCAGCACATCTGAATCCTAGCTAGTTCTATTTTCTTTTCTTCTTTTTTTTAACAGTGAGGTACCACTACACACCTATTAGAGAGGTTACAACCCCAAAAGTAAAAATATCAATTACTGACAAAGTTGTGGAGCAATAATTGAACGATTTTCAATTAATCGGATAGTCTTCAAATACTTGTGACCCACTTCAGAACTCTTAAGTTAGCATCTCTGGGGGATACTGCCGACATGCAGGACCTATGCCCCATTTAATTTTGAAGTACAGCAAGGGTTTAGACAAGTGGTCTAGAGCAGACTCTCTCAACCTTGGTGCTCCTGACATCTCATGCTGGAAAATTCTTTTGCTGCAGGAGGCTGCCCTTCCTGTGCATTGCAGGATGCTTATCAGTACCCTTTGCTATCCCCATTTGCGAACCGGTACTCTACAGTTAGAATACAGGGTTTCTTATAAAACTAGTCTTTTATAATAGATCAATGAGAAAAGACCAGGTGGCTCAGTTGGGACTGACATATTAGGTATGACTTAGATGGAACAGACTCTGGACAAGAAAGCTTATCCTGAGCTCTTGTATGGGGCAAGTCTTAGGGAAGCTGACTGAAGGAGAGGCACTCAAGTATATGTCAGTTAACTGGAAAACAACTAGTGTTCTGTGCTCCACTTGTGGCAGTAACAGAGAAATGTTGCACAACAATGGCAGTTCTCTGAAAAGGAGATGAACATTCCACTGAATAGGTTCCAGTTTATATTACAACACAGAAGAGCAGAAATCACCACAATGAATTGTGTGCCTATCAGGGACAACATTAACTATGTAACAGTGTAGAGGGGTAAACAGGTCAGGGGTGATTTTCTTCACACAACAAAGAATCTGCTACAGGCAATCAGAACGGGTGCAACTGTTCAAGGTTTCCCAAGGACCAGCATCTTTCCATCTGCCTTGGCACTAATTCTTACATTCCTGTTCATCCTCATGATCACAAGCTGTCTGTGCACCTCCAGGCACTGCGTCAACATTTTGACAGGAAAAAAAGGAACATCGGTTAAAGACCAAGAGCAAAAGCCAAAGGACTTAGAAAGAAAAACAGGAAGAACTTGAACCTTCCTGAAAGAAATCTGATTACATTTCTTACCAGAATTCTGTGAATAGATACCGCAGTTTCAAGGGAAGCAGGGAGATAGAATATTTCAGTTAGTGTCATTGACATTTTAGGAGGAAAAAAAAAAAAAAAAAAAAGAAAACATTAAGCCAGGTGTGGTGGTATACACATGTAATTACAGCTATTCCAGAGGCTGAGGAAGGAGGATAGCAAGTTAAAGAATACTCTTGGAAATTTAGTGAGATCCTGTCTCAAAATTAATAATAAAAAGGACTGGGGTTATGGCTATAGTTGTACAGTACCTTTGGGCTCAATCCTCAGTACTGAAAAAACGAGAGCAAAAAAACAAACAAAAACAGCATTATGGTACAAAAGGATGGGAGTGTGTGTGTGTGTGTGTGTGTGTGTGTGTGTGTGTGTATGTGTGTAGAGGGGGAGTTTTTGAATGTTGCTGGGCAGGCTACTAGCAGAGTCTGCAACAAGGAGATCTGGAATTTAAATTCATAATTTCAAAAGAATTTCAGAAGAAAGAAGGGAATACTGTGGTAGTAGACATGAGAAATAAGGAAATAAATTATCCTGTAACAAAACCAAATATCTGTCTCACTCAGGAGGATATTACGTATTTCTGCAGAGTAGTGAATCAATTCCATGGTACAATCAACCCAAAACCTATAAATTGGCACAAGCAATACTTGACAGGGGTAGCAATTGGTTCATCTGGGAAATATTAGGGTGGAATCTGAGAAAAATCTGACTTGTATGCAACTACCATTTATCTGTCTATTTATCCATCCATCCATGTTATATATAGCATCTTTTTCTCAAAGAATGAACAAAGGAATTGGTACAAAGTTAAGATTTCATAGACTCTTGAGATTTCAAGCCTCCTGGGATTAACTTTATTCTTTAAACTACTCTTGCATGTGTTTATATAAAGTTTTAGTAAAAGCATTAAATATTTTTAAAATACCACTTGATATGTAATTGGCATTAAGACTCACTTTTTCCACCTAAATTTTGTCTTTCGCCAGCAAACCATGTCATTGCTACACAGGCCTCAGTAAGTGTGCTTCTTTAATGTCTCTGCTCATTAGCTACCAGAGCAGAAGGATTAGATTTTAGCTAGTGACTAATGGGATATCTTATTTTATAGGGCAGAATTTTATATTTCACAGTTGTTTAATCAATGACATTCTTATTGTTTTTATGCATCTCCTTTTAGTCTTTTACAGTTATAATATGGAGGATATTATATCTATTGATCTAAAATTCTTTCAATATTTCAAATTATAATTCATGTTCTAAAAGAGAGTTCATAAATTATAGTAAGAGATTCAGAAGAGGTTTCAATTATGTTTTTTTTTTCATGCAGTGTGATTTTCATTTGTATAACATATATTTTGCTGGTTCTCCCTGAAAAGACATTATTTTCTGGACCCTCATCAAACAGTGATTATAATTGCTTCAATAAGAAGTTGTCATTATTAATTATCATTTGATTGTAATGATTGATGTGGCAGAGGTGACTAATTTTCACCTTGAAATTGGATTCAAAAAATTACATTGGAAAAGAGAGTGTTTTATGTTGTTTGTTTTAATCAATTGATATTTTGGCATCCTTTGGGAATTAGTGGTTTCTTGTAAGGTTCAAGGGTCCATTTAACAGTGCTGAATTTAAATAAATTCAAGGAGTTCATCTAAATGTTCAGTTTGAAGTGTTTATTGCTAATAATTAATTTTGACTCTAATTTCTTATAAGGAACACATATACAGTGAAGGGAATGGTCTTTGGGCAATAGTCACAAATCCCACAAAATGTAATACTGATTTTTCATTTCAACTTGTGCATATTACAAACACCTAGAGGGAAAAAAGTTCATTACACCAGAATGTTTATCCCAACTCATTAGGTAGTCCTCATGAAAGATCACTGATAGTTCCTCCTTAAACAGATTAGAGGAAAGGGGGCTTTTATTCAATTTCTTCTGAAACTTCTATTCTTGGAGTCACTTACCATTACCATGGTAGTAGTAAACAATTAACAAAACAATGTATAAATTAAAACCTAGGGGATTTACCATGTTTTTGAAATATAGATTTCTTATTTACTTATTTTTAATTTTGTTTAAAAATAGTATAACATTTACCCTTGACAATTTTTAAGTGTATATATTTCAGTAGTGTTAACTATTGTCAAACTCTTAGGAAACAGACCTACACATCTTTCCTATCTTATACTACTGGAGTCCTACATCCATGATGTAACTTGTATTCCTGTCCTTTGGGCCTATGGGAATCATTCTTCATTCCATTTTTATGATGTTTATCATACAAGTAGAATCATACACTATTTGTCCTTACGTAAGTGGCCTTATGTCACTCAGTTTCCTTAAGTTTAATCCATGTCATTGCATGTGATAAATAAATATTACTTTTTTTGTTTGTTTGTTTTTGGTACCAGGGATTAAACTCAGAGGCACTCAACCACTGAGCCACATCCCCTGCCCTATTTTGTATTTTATTTAGAGACAAGATCTCACTGATTTGCTTAGTGCCTTGCTATTGCTGAGACTGACTTTGAACTTGTGATCCTCCTGACTCAGCCTCACAAGCACTGGGATTACAGGCATGTGCCTGTACTTGGCTTACATTACATTATTTTAACCAATAAAAATGAAAATGTCTGAATTTTTATCAGATGGTCTATATATAAACACTTGAATGATCATGCTCTAAGTAAGTGAGGTCCAATAGAAATAAATCGTGAGTCGTGTATGATTTAAAATTTTGAAGTGGACAAAAAAAGAAAGAGACAAAATTAATTTTAATTATATACTTGATTAAAACTGTAATCCCAGTGCTCTGGAGGCTAAGGCAGGAGCATCATGGGTTCAAAGCCAGCCTCAGCAACTTAGCAAGACCTTAAGCAACTCAGTGAGACCCTGTCTCTAAGTAAAATATAAAAAAGGGTTGGGGATGTGGCTCAGTGGTTAAGCACCCCTGGGTTCAATCCCCTACTAAAAAACAACAACAGCAACAACAAAAAATGTACTTGACTAAAACAAATATATCCAAATATTGTTTCTTTACAAACTATGTAAATAACATATTTAATATTAATTTTTTCATACTGTCTTTGAAATTCAGTACATTTTCTGTTATAGCATGTATAAATTTGGATTTGCTTATAGTCACACATGGCTAGTTAATTTACTGGTATCAGACAATGCAACACAAAAACTTAGATTCTATGACTTCAGGGCAGCAGAAGACTGCTACATTGCTCAATAAAAGAATTATCAAAATATAAATTGGTTCTTCTATTTTCCCAACATAGCTTTCAAATTTTGGTGAAACCAATAAGAGTGAAATATTTGTGTTTGATAGACAAATTAGTTGGCTCATATATTTAAAATGGCATGTTTTTAAAATAATATATTAATTAAAATATCAATTTTCACTTGTATTTTGAGAAAGTTTTATCAGGTTTTACCAATGCACCTCAATATTCATGTCTTTATCATCCCCAAAATCCTTTTTACAATTTTCTGGGGCACATCCGTTTACTTAGGACCTGAATTGATGAAGACACATCTCTTTCAAAATTTGTATCTCATGCTCTCATTATAATTTTTATCTCAGGTCACAAAAGTTTTATTCATGTAACTTCAGGGCAGGACGTTTCAATGGTGTGTGTGTGTTTGTGTGTGTGTGTGTGTGTGTGTGTGTGTGTGTGTGTATGTGTCTTCATGTGGGATTTTTCCCTCCACCCTCATCCACACACACAAACATACACACAAGGTTTCCTTTGTGATGTCTATTTGAAATGTCTAAAGCAGGGCTGAGGAGGTTCATCCCATTGTTTTAAAAAAAGAAGTTTAAGTACTACTGGGAGCCTAGTAAGGATGCTGGCCAAAATTTCCAGGCAAGGGTAGAGACAGGATAACACCACCTGAGTATTTTTCACTGAAGTCCCATACCAGTATCTAGGTTTTTTTTTTTTTTTTTTTTTTTTAGTTGTCGTTGGACCTTTATTTTATTTATTTGTAAGTGGTACTGAGAATTGAACCCAGTGCCTCACACACCACTGAGTTATAACGCATCTCCAGCATCTAAGTTTGAAGAGAAAAACAGATCAAAGCCAGAACGACTTGTCTGAAATAAGGTTACGTTAAGAACTGAAAAGTAAATAAGGAGGTAGTAATTTATTTCAACATTAATATTTGTGAAAAAAGTAATGATAATAACAAGATGAGATGCTATAAAAATAGATTTGTGTGTTTGTTTTTGGTTCTGGGGATCAAACCCATGTCCTTGCACAAGTTAGGCAAGCACTCTACCACTGAGTTACAACCCGAGTTCCAGATAATTTTAGAAGAATTATATTATCTTCTTGCTAGCCTGAATTAAATAGAAAACAATTTCATTTAAAAATATCTTTAGGACAGCAAGTCTTCAAGAAAACAGGAATATGTATGGATGTGGAAAGTAAATAGAAAGCAGAAAAAGTCTAAGTAGTGTTTCAATACTCTGTTGATGCTATTGTTTTAAAGAAAACTGTTCGGGTTCCACTCATGAGAAGAACAGGACCCAGCTGACAAGCCACCATGGACCTCAAACTCTCACCTGATGAAATTTGGGCATCTTGCCTAAGGCCTTGAATGATATAATGCAATGTAGACCATATAAACATCAAGCACATGAGGAACAGAGAAGGCACTTAAGCAGCACAGGGTACCTCTGCAAGTGAGGTGGACCTGTGCAAACTTTTGGGAATGTGTATTGTTGCTGCCCACAGCAACAATCCTGCGGATATTTGTTACCGCCTGCAGCAACAATTGCGTGGGCATTTATCAGAGGTGTACTGGAAATAAACTACTTCTATTCCTGTGCTACTTCCCTGCTTGCTTGCTTATTCTCTAGCTTATTGAGGAAGAGAAGCTTGCTTGATTTTAGAGGAAGAAAGGCTTTGAGAGGAAGATAGGCTTTGCTTATAGAGGAAGTTTTAGAGAAAGATAGGCTTCTATGCTTATCAGAGATCTGTTTCTTCTTAGAGTTCTGCTGCTTCTTCTAGAGGTGCATCCTGCATCCTGTGAACTAAAGGTGCATACTAAAGGTGCATACTAAAGGTGCTGTCTATCTGAAGTGCTTCTTAGTGAGGCGTCCTGCATACTGCGATCTGTGATCTGCAACCTAGAGATGTGTTCTCAGTTCTCTGCCCAGCGATCTGCCATCTGCCTTCCACCTGCTGCCTCCTGCTTGCTGCTTACTGCTGCTGCTTTCTGCTTGCTGCTGCTTCTCTTGCCTTCTGCCTACTGCCCGCTTATATTCCCTCCAGGAGGCGGAGGGCAGGGCCATGCCAGTTAAGTGAAGATCAGGTGAAGGGCCAGCTGCCCAATCACGGCAAGGTCAAAACGAGCAGGCCCGAGCAGGCCTGAGCAGGAGCACTAGGGAACACATATGCACCCGTTGTGTGCGTGGACTCACTTGAACACGGCCAATGATAAAGCACCTGAGCGAGTATGCTAACTGACTTCCTCACCGCCAATGTGATCAAAACAACTTCTGGCTGGCTGGCAGGCGCCATCTTGGCGTAGTCTGCATGGCATAGCCCCCAACAGTGTATGAAAAACTGGTACAAATAAAACTTCTTATGGGCATTGTATTGATACTACAACAGGTCTCCTCTTGATTTTTGCCTTAGCAGAGCAGACCAGTTTGGGCAGCATATGGGAACATAGAAAATTTCATTTGTGTGTGTGGTCTGGTGTGGGTGTCTGAGGGAGATGCAAGAGTCAAGTTTTGTGAATAATGAACTAATTAAAATATACATAGAGCATATTTTGTAATTGTTCTTGAATTATCTACTTAATTTTTGAAACTGTGTTACTGGTGGACCATCAAATTTTCATCTTTCCTTGATGAATGAAGAATTCTAAGTGATAAAAAAAAATGGACTGTAACTTTGTAAGGTTATTGTATCTGTGATTTTCAAACTGAGTTTCACCTACCTCTTGGGATCCTAAAACTGAGTTATACCAAGACATATGACTCTTAAAATATTCTTCAGGGTATGGTTGTCTGTCACAAATAACACATTTGAGTTTAACAGAAGTCTGTAAAGAAAGTGCTAGTACCATCCTCACTGGTAGAGCACGGAAACTGAGAGGATCACACATGGTGAGAAGAAGAGCCAACACTGAAGTCCAGATTTTTGTCTTCAGATAATTTATTCTGTTCACTGTGTGATCATTTCTCCTGTGATGACAATAATAATTAATGTCGTGTAGTATTTGTGTAACAAAAACTTAGACTCTTTGCTTTTTCCTGCAAATGTTCCATGGGTGGTTAAAAACAAGGTTAAAACTTGACATCTCTGCCTCCATTCTGCATCCTTCCTCTTTGTTCCTAATCACCTTGGATTCCAGGACAAGGTCTGATCTACTCATGAGTGGAGGCTACCCCCAGGCAACACAACTCATCAGGGAAAGGACCCTGCATGACCAATTCTGAGATAACCAGGGACAGACCACACTTGATCATGACCATCCACTTTGCCAGCTGTGAAAAGCCTCCAGCTGTGCTAATCCCCCAACACTTGCCCTCATTCCTCTTCCTATAAAACCTTAAAGTCATTGTCAGCCCTTGGAAGACAGGGCTAAGGATATAATGGTTCCCCTTGTCTTCCCCATTTAGTGGCACTGATTAAAGTTCCTTTCATGCTTTTAACCATTACCTTTTATGCTCAGTTTTTGAGGCAATTGGCTGGACCTGACTTATTGGATCCCCAGAGTTAGACTTCTGACCTAGGACTCTGGTAATATTTAGAATTCCCAAAGCTCTTTTATTACATAATTATATTCATTTTTTAAAAAATTCTTCTACTTTGGAACTGATTTTGAACCAATATTATTCCTGATCATATTTTTTTTAACAGAGGGAGAAAGTATGTTCCTGATAATTTAACTGAACAGCTTAAGAGGAACAGAAAGCAAATGCTGAACCCATGTCCTCTTACTCTAGAGATCACATTCTTTCCATCACATCATGCTGATCTTGATGTCAAGACTTAATTATTGGAAAGAATGCAGTGAAATAATTCTGAGATATGTAAATGTATATATTTTAAAAGATAGATTGTATGTGAAAAAGAATGTCCATTTCCTGTTGAATTTTTTACATGAACTTTATTATTATTTTTAATTTAATTAATCAACTAATTATTTAAGTAATTTTTATAGTGCTGGGCATGAAACCCAGGGCCACATGCATACTGAACAAGTGCTTTACTACTATTTACATTCCCAACCTCTGAAGTTAACTTTCATTCTAAAACCCTAAGCACAGTCAGAAACGAGACTGGCTAATCACATTTCCATGAAAATATGAAAAACAACTTTGCAACCACCAGTACTTTCATAAGACTGATGTTATTTTGAAAGTTTTTTAAATTGACAAATGTATTTGTCCTTATTTATGATACACAATGTGATGTTTTGATATACCAATGCATTGTGAAATAATCAGATCAAGATAGTCAACATATCCATCACCTCACATACTTATCATATTTTTATGGTGACAAAATTTAAAATCTACTGTCTTAGGGATTTTCAAATATAATTTATTCCTCCTGAGACCGATGCTCTTTTATTTGTCTTGGATTTAATTTTATTGCACAAGTCACACTGTCATTTGCATTTTCTATATTTTTTATATTCATGCCTTATATTTTATTACTTCTGTTCCCTCCAGAAAAACATCATTGTTCAGAATACTGTCTTTTTAAATACTTAGAACTCTGTTTCTGTCTTCCTCTCTTCAATACAAGTGCAAACAGGCATCTCTAGGCTACCGAACAAGCAGCACTTAGCAAAGTACTTCAAATCAAAGTCATTATCTCAATAATAGGAGAAGGCTATTTTATAAAAGTGGAATTTTCTATAGAGGAATGACAGAAAATCCATTCCTTTTTGTTAACTTCCAACAACAAACATTATGTAGCAAAAAATGAATGTTTTTAGATATTTGGATGGTATTTATTAATGATGGAAGATAAAGTACAAGAGGGCCATTTGATAAATTTGATTTGATAAATTGTTCAGTAAACTCTCCTAGAGATGTTACAAGATAATTAAATGAAAAAAGAAAAGAGAATGAGAAAGAAAAAAAAAAAAGACTGGAATAATAGTAGTTTGTCTACAGCATAGTTCTTTGCTTCCTCAGGGGATTCTAAAATTATTTAATCATAACTCTGTTTCTGAATTCCATTTTCCTCAGGATATCTATTTGCATGTTATCAAGCAAAACCTCATGAAAGAGCTGATCAGAGTTATGTAGAATCAGATAGAACATTAGTGATAAAAAATAGAATTGTGATTAAGAAAAATTACATTTATTTTATCCATTTTTATACTTTAATAGTTCTCTGAATTTTAGGTAAAGCATAGTTTTGACCAAAAACGATGAATACATTACATATTCTTATATAAGAAAAAAGCTTGATTATTTTGGTCCATAATAATCGTGCTTCATAATCAACAATCAAGGTGAGAGATTTTAAACTAAACAAGGAGGCAGTAACTTCTCCCTTCTTGTTGTATCCCAGTGTCTCAGAGAAAAATGCATTTGTCTAACTCTCTATTACTTTCTCCCCTGGCCTCTCTTGTCCCAGAGACCTTGTGTCCCTGTCCAGTGCCAACAATCTCTCTCTCTTCCACTTGAATGACAACTTCCCCAGTTTCCTCCAGATTTATGTTAAATTGAATATACTGTTTCTTTATTTGTTATTTTAATGTTTGGAATATCCCTTGGAATTCTATTGTCTATTATTGTCACATATTGTGCTAGGTACTCAAGCAAACATTAAATAGTTCAAGTTCCCCAGCTTCAAGGGATAATTTAACTGGGGAAAATATATGCAAATACATCAGTACAAAGCAGGTCCACAGAGAAGTACATACTCAGTATGATGAGAGACCAAAGAAGAGAATGCTCTTTCCTGCCTGGTAAAAGGCCAGGTCTCAAGTAGACAGATATGATAGACATAGACAGCCACATCCTCAAGTCACAGTGTGCTTTGATATTTATCAAGATACATAGTGGAGAGTGGAGACAATCCAGATAGAGAGAAAAGTGGAATGAAGACATGAGAGAAAGAAGAATGATTTTTTGGATAGAAAAGACAATGTAAAATAACTGTTATGTTTCCCTGGGGGGTAAAATCCAGTTTGTTCTGAGTCAAATATGAGTGACCACAGGTTTCAGAGGCTATCTTACAGCACTATTAGCTTTAGGTTTGATGGAGGCTAGTGGTGTGCTAAGTTTAACAATACATTCCCATTGAACTTTCAATGTCATGCTAATGGGTTCAGTGTTTTTCCTATAAGCATAAAACATCAGTTTTTAATTGGGAATACAATAAAAGCTTGGGTTTTAAAGATCACAGTGATTGCCATGTAGAAAATGGATGGAAAGCAGGTAAAGTTAGAGTCAGGGTTACCAATTAGGATAGTATATCAAATTAAAGTGAATGATTATGAGAGATTGAAAGAAAGTTGCAGTGCTAGGGAAGGAGAGAAAAAAGAGAATTTGCTAAGATGATAATAGGGCTGGTTATCAAAAGAATCTATAGGTCACGTTATGTTCATAGCGGTTACCAATCCAACTTCCCAATTTTTCAGCAACATATTAACTGCCAACAAATTATTTCTCTATTCTTTCAATTCCCAGGGTCCCAGCCTGATTAGTTTATCTTTTATCCTATGAAACTCCATTTTGGAAATATTGAAGTCATACCTTTTTTTCTATATTTTATTGGTGTGTTATAATAATAGTGGAATTCATGACAAATATTCATACATGCACATAACATAATTTGATCAATCTCAATCCCTACCTTACCTTTCCACCCCCCAGCCTTCACAGCTGCCCTGGCCTTATTATTTTATTTTAATTAATTAATTATTTTATTTTTGACACAGGATCTCAGCCGTGTTGCCCAAGTTGATCTCACATTCTTGCTGAACTCAACTTCAATCCCAAGTCTCAACTTCTCAAGTAGCTGAGATTACAGGTGTCCACCACATCTTAAGTCATCATTCTTACCCTTCAGCCAGAAGCACCTGTCCATCAGATATTTAAGCTCAATCACTCTCATGATTACTTTTTAAATCCATTGGAATTCCCTAGTTTTGTTGCCAATATGTGACTCTAAATGGGTCCTTTTGCCTTGTCAGAATCATACCAATGAAGGAGATCAAGTTCCAACTAAGCACTGAAGGAAGATTTCTTCTTGACCAAGAATAGAAGCAAGGAGATAGGCTCACAAATCAGCTTCTCTACCTGACCAGGTTGGGGAAGTCATAGATACAGCATGAAAAAAATAAGGAGGAGGATTGGCTAACAAAGGGGAGGACTACTCATGTCTTTTTCAGGAGTGGGAGGAGATTTTCCAGGAATTCAGGTGCTACCTTGATTAACTCTATTTATGGTTCTTCTTTAGTCATTGCCATGGCAATTGTCAACTGTCATGGCACTGAAGAGTGTGTTATTTAGCATACAACCCTCAGGGTTGTTCAGTAGATTAAAGGTAATCAAGACTACACTGATCACCTGGATATGAAAGCAGGCAGGAGGTGGGATGAGCTAGGGATGGGAAACACACTTCTAAAAGGAAGCTGTCGGGGGATTCAAGATGGCGGACTAGAAGGGTGGTGCGTTTAGTGTTGCTCCAGGACTCAGGACTCAAGAAGAGGAGATATAGAGAGCCTTGGGACCAACTCAAAGCAGCGGGCGAGAATCTCCCACTGGGCAGGCGTCCCGGACGGGCCGGAGTCCTGGACGGGGCGGTAGCCCCAAAGCAGGGATCTTTGCAAAGTAGAACGGGCCGGCGAGGTGCACCCTCCCCCCGCCGGAGCAGTGATCGCAGACAGCTGGGAGCATTGAAGAGGGGGCTGCCCAGAGGAGAAGGAGAAATACGGGCTCGGCACGTCGCTTGGAATTGGATCAGCTGCGCCAGGGCTCTGGGGGGCTATCCGGAGGAGCAGCGTGGACTCAGGACTCAAGAAAAGGAGATATTGAGAGACTTTGGGACCAACTCAAAGCAGCCGGGTGAGTGTTTTCCCACTGGGCAGGCGGACAGGGGCGGTAGCCCCCGGACAGGGCGGTAGCCCCGAAAGCAGGGATCTTTGCAAAGTAGAACTGCAGGCGAGGCGCCCCTCCCCCGCCGGAGCAGTGATCGCAGACAGCTGGGAGCATTGAGAGGTGGCTGTTCACCACTGCGCTTGGACTCGGCGCAACCCACCCGCGCTCTGGGAGGCTGCCCAAAGGAGAGGTGCTTTGGTGAGCTGTTTGGACTGAACGTGACCACCCCTGAACACAGGGAGGCTGCCCAGAGGAAAGGAGGAAATACGGGCTCGGCACGTCGCTTGGAATTGGAACAGCTGCACCAGGGCTCTGGGCAGCTATCCAGTGGAACAGTGTGGTGAGTGGTTTGGTCCCAGAGCATCCGCTCTGAACATAGGGGGGTTGTCTGGAGAGAGGAGGAGGGAGTGCGGCGGGGTGCTTGGCTCGAAGTGACTGCACCAGGGCTACGGGAGGCAGTCGGGACAAGAAGGTGCACAGTGAGTTCTTGGGACTCGTGACGCACCAGATCTCTGGGTGACTGCCTGGTGGAGAAAGTGGTGCGTGGTGGGTCACTTGGTCTTAGAGCGACCGCACGGAACAACAGGTGGCTGCTGGAGGAAAAGGCGAGTGGCGGGTCACTGGGACTCGGAGCGATTGTAAGGGGCTCCAGGTGGCTGCTCAGAGGAGGGGCCACATAGCCAGGCGAAAAGTGCAGAGCAGGGTCCTAGATGGCTTCTTGGTGGAAGGGCCCCACAGACAAACTGAGGGGCGGAGCGAAGGCTCCAGGACTGCAGGCAGCTTCTCTGAGGAGAGGCAGCCGAAGGAGATTCCTTTGTGAAGGGTGAGGCTTCCAGGCCCAGGAGGTAGGTCCAGGTCCCTGGGATCATTGCAGAAGAAGGCTGCCTAGCCCAGGCGGTAGTTGTGAATTGAACGGAACCTCTGGGAGGAAAACCGACCAGCAAGACCTCCCCACTGGGTGACTCCTCCCTGTTGGGTGAGGTTCTCCCAAAAGGACCGTAAAATCAGAGACACAGGCCCAAACTGGTCTTGCATCAGCCCACAACCTACTTCCCTTCTGGATGACCATTCATCAGCAAGTGAAGGTACCTCTGCCCACTAGCAGGGAATATACCCCACCAGAAGGCCACCACCCCTAGGGAGTCAGCTTCCCTTGTGGAGCACTGCATTATCAACTTCCTCCAAGATTTCAGGCTACTGAAGACTAAGAGGGGATATAATAGAATCTTCAGGGATATTATAAGACAATAGAGGAAATCTGCAATATCACAGCAGTCAAACTGATACCTGAACAATATGAGAAAACAAGGAAAGAAAATGCTGCAAACAAATCTAGATGTTACATCAATGAAACCCAACGACAGCATGGCAGAAGAAATGACAGAAAGGGAGTTCAGAATGTACATAATTAAAATGCTCAGGGAAGCAAATGACGAGATGCAAGAGCAAATGCAGGCACTGAATGATCGCACCAATCGACAGTTAAAAGAGCAAATACAGGAAGCAAAAAGATCACTTCAATAAAGAGTTAGAGATATGAAAAAAACCAAACAGAAATCCTTGAAATGAAGGAAACAATAAACCCAAATTAAGAACTCCATAGAAAGCATAACCAATAGAATAGAACACCTGGAAGACAGAACATCAGACATTGAAGATAAAATATTTAACCTTGAAAACAAAGTTGAATAAACAGAGAAGATGGTAAGAAATCATGAACAGAATCTCCAAGAACTATGGGATATCATGAAGAGGCCAAATTTGAGAATTATTGGAATTGAGGAAGGCTTAGAGAAACAGACCAAAGGAATGAACAATCTATTCAATGAAATACAATCAGAAAATTTCCCAAATCTGAAGAATGAAATCGAAGATCAAGTACAAGAGGCTTATAGGACTCCAAATATACAAAATTACAACAGACCCACACCAAGGCACATTATAATGAAAATGCCCAACACACAAAATAAAGACAGAATTTTAAAGGCCGCAAGAGAGAGGAATCAAATTACATTCAGGGGGATACCAATACGGATATCAGCAGATTTTTCAATCCAGACCCTAAAAGCTAGAAGGGCCTGGAACAACATTTTTCAAGCCCTGAAAGAAAATGGATGCCAACCAAGAATCTTATACCCAGCAAAACTTACCTTCAAATTTGATGATGAAATAAAATCCTTCCATGATAACAAAAGCTAAAGAATTTACAAAAAGAAAGCCAGCATTACAGAACATTCTCAGCAAAATATTCCATGAGGAAGAGATGAAAAACAAAGAAACAAATCAGCAATGGGAGGAACCATCCTAAAGGAATTGTCCAATAAAGGAAGAACCAAGTCTTCTCAAAATAAATAAATAAATAAATAAATAAATAAATAAATAAATAAATAATAAAATGACCAAATGACCGGGAATACTAATCATATCTCAATAATAACCCTGAATATTAATGGCCTGAAACTCATCAATCAAAAGACATAGACTGGCAGATTGAATCAAAAAGAAAGATCCCACAATCTGTTGCCTGCAAGAGACTCACCTCGTAGAAAGAGATACACATAGACTAAAGGTGAAAGGATGGGGGAAAACATATCATGCACATGGACTCAGCAAAAAAGCTGGGGTATCCATCCTCATTACAGATAAGGTGGACTTCAAGTCCAAAACTAGTCAAAAGGGATAAAGAAGGACATTACATACTGCTTAAGGGAACCATAAATCAGCAAGACATAACAATCATAAACATCTGTGCCCCAAACAGTGGCTAATCCATGTATGTCAAACAAATCCTTCTCCCCACTTTCAGAAACCAAATAGCACCATAAACACAATAATACTAGGTGATTTTAACACGCCTCTCTCACCACTGGACAGATCTTCCAAACAAAAATTGAAACAAAGAAACATAGATCTCAATAACACAATCAATAATTTAGACTACGGACATTTATAGAATATACCATCCAACCAAGAGCTAATACACTTTCTTCTCAGCAGCACATGGATCCTTCTCTAAAATAGACCATATATTATGCCACAAAGCTAATGTAAGCAAATACAAGAAGATACGAGACACTACCTTGTATTCTATCAGATCATAATGGTTTGAAGTTAGAAACTAAATGAAAGAGTAAAAAACAGAAGCTACTCCAACACCTGGAGATTAAACAATATGCTATTACTATGATGAATGAATAACAGAAGATATTAGGAAGGAAATTAAAAATTCCTAGAGGTAAATGAGAACAAAGAAACATCATATCAAAATCTTTGGGACACTATGAAAGCCAGTACTTAGAGGAAAATTTATTTCATGGAGCGCATTCAATAAAAGAAGTAAAAATCAACAAATAAACAACCTAACACTTCAGCTCAAAGCCCTAGAAAAAGAAGAACAGACCAACACCCAAAAGTAGTAGAAGACAGGAAATAGTTAAACTCAGAGCTGAAATCAACGAAATTGAAACAAAAGAAACTATACAAAAAATTGACAAAATAAATAGTTGGTTCTTTGAAAAATAAACAAATTGATAAACCCTTAGCCACTCTAACAAAGAGAAGACGAGAGAAAACCCAAATCACCAAAATTCGGAATGAACAAGGAAATATCACAACAGACACGACTGAAATACAAAACATAATTAGAAGCTATTTTGAAAATCTATATTCTAACCAAATAGAAAATTTCGAAGACATCAACAGGTTTCTAGAGACATATGAATTGCCTAAATTGAACGAGGAGGACATACAAAATTTAAATAGATCAATTTCAAGTAATGAAGTAGAAGAGGTCATCAAAAGCCTACCAACAAAGAAAAGTCCAGGACCAGACGGGTTCTCAGCCAAGTTCTACAAAATCTTTAAAGAAGAGCTCATTCCAATACTTCTCAAAGTATTCCATGAAATAGAAGAGGAGGGTACCCTCCCAAACTCATTCTATGAAACCAATATTACCCTGATACCCAAGCCAGACAGAGATAAATCGAGGAAAGAAAATTTCAGACCGATATCATTAATGAACATTGACGCAAAAATTCTCAATAAAATTTTAGCAAATTGCATACAAAAATATATTAAAAAGATAGTGCACCACGATCAAGTGGGTTTTATCCCAGGGATGCAAGGTTGGTTCAACATCCGGAAATCAATAAATGTAATTCACCATATCAATAGACTTAAAGTCAAGAATCATGTGGTCATGATTATTTCAATAGATGCAGAAAAAGCATTTGATAAAACACAACACCCCTTCATGCTCAAAACACTAGAAAAAATAGGGATAGTGGGAACATTCCTTAACATTGTAAAGGCCATCTATGCTAAGCCCTTGGCTAATATCATTCTAAACGGTGAAAAACTGAAAGCATTCCCCCCTAAAAACTGGAACAAGGCAGGGATGCCCTCTTTCACCACTCCTATTCAATATCGTTCTTGAGACTCTAGCCAGAGCAATTAGACAGACCAAGGAAATTAAAGGAATACGAATAGGAAAAGAAGAACTCAAACTATCCCTATTTGCGGATGATATGATTATATACTTAGAGGAACCAGGAAATTCCACCAGAAAACTGTTAGAACTCATAAGTGAATTCAGTAAAGTGGCAGGTTACAAGATCAATGCTCATAAATCCAATGCATTTTTATACATAAGTGAGGAATCCTCAGAAAGAGAAATTATGAAAACTACCCCATTCACCATAGCATCGAAAAAAATAAAATACTTGGGAATCAATCTCACAAAAGAGGTGAAAGACCTCTACAATGAGAACTACAGAACACTAAAGAAAGAAATCGAAGAAAACCTTAGAAGATGGAAAGATCTCCCATGTTCTTGGATAGGCCGGATTAATATTGTCAAAATGGCCATACTACCAAAAGTGCTATACAGATTCAATGCAATCCCAATTAAAATCCCAATGACGTACCTTACAGAAATAGAGCAAGCAATCATGAAATTCATCTGGAAAAATAAGAAACCCAGAATAGCTAAAGCAATCCTTTGCAGGAAAGATGAAGCAGGGGGTATCGCAATACCCGAACTTCAACTTTATTACAAAGCAATAGTAACAAAGACGGCATGGTACTGGTACCAAAATAGACAGGTAGATCAATGGTACAGAATAGAGGACACGGACACAAACCCAAATACATACAACTTTCTAATACTAGACAAAGGTGCCAAAAATATGCAATGGAGAAAAGATAGCCTCTTCAACAAATGGTGCTGGGAGAATTGGAAATCCATATGCAACAGAATGAAACTAAACCCATATCTCTCACCCTGCACAAAACTCAACTCAAAATGGATTAAGGACCTTGGAATCAGACCAGAGACTCTGCAGATTATAGAAGAAAAAGTAGGTCCCGATCTTCAACATGTTGGCCTAGGACCAGACTTCCTCAACAGGACTCCCATAGCACAAGAAATAAAAGCAAGAATCAATAACTGGGATAGATTCAAACTAAAAAGCTTTCTCTCAGCAAAGGAAACTATCAGTAATGTGAAGAAAGAGCCTACAGAGTGGGAGAATATCTTTGCCAATCATACTTCAGATAGAGCATTAATCTCCAGAATCTATAAAGAACTCAAAAAACTCTACACCAAGAATACAAATAATCCAATCGACAAATGGGCTAAGGAAATGAACAGACACTTCACAGAAGAAGATGTACAAGCAATCAATAAACATATGAAAAAATGTTCAACATCTCTAGTAATAAGAGAAATGCAAATCAAAACCACCCTAAGATTCCATCTCACCCCAATTAGAATGGCGATTATCAAAAATGCAAGCAACAGGTCCTCGGCGCCCCGGTGCGCCCGGCGGGTGGGCTGCTGAGGCGGCGCGGCCCCTGCGCTCGGGGCGCCGCCCGTGTGTGCCCGCTGCCCCGGAGGTGGCGGTGGCTCGGTGCTCGCAGTGCACCGAGAGAGCCAGTGTGAATATTCATCACCCATATAATGGATTTTATAGTTCAGATTGTTTTATTCTGGATTTCATGGTAACAAAACAGGAAGCATTCTTAATTTCTCATTTCTGCAAGTAGTCATGACTACTGAGAAAAGAATTTTTTTAAGCTACAACAGAATTCATTTTGGTACCTTTTATGGAAATCCTGATTTTGTTTTTAATTTTTAATAACTTTTTGCTAAAGGTATGAAGAAGCAGCTTATCTTGTTAGGCAAATACACATTAATAAGAATGTCTAGAAGAGGATCAGTCCTTCATATCCCGACCCACTGGCTATTGTTGGGACTTGCTTTGCTCTGTAGCTTGGTATTATTTATGTACCTTCTGGAATGTGCCCCTCAAACTGATGGAAACGCATCTCTTCCTGGTGTTGTCGGAGAAAATTATGGTAAAGAGTATTATCAAGCCCTCCTGCAGGAACAAGAAGAACATTATCAAACCAGGGCAACCAGTCTGAAATGCCAAATTGCCCAACTAAAACAAGAATTACAAGAAATGAGCGAGAAGATGAAATCATTACAAGAGAGAAAGAATATAGGGGCTAATGGCATAGGCTATCAAGGCAACAAAGAGCAACCATCTAGTGATCTTTTAGAATTTCTTCATTCCCAGATTGACAAAGCTGAAGTTAGCACAGGAGCCAAACTACCCAGTGAGTATGGGGTTATTCCTTTTGAAAGTTTTACTTTAATGAAAGTGTTTCAGTTGGAAATGGGTCTCACTCGTCATCCTGAAGAAAAGCCTGTTAGAAAAGACAAACGAGATGAATTGGTAGAAGTTATTGAAGCTGGCTTGGAGGTCATTAATAATCCTGATGAAGATGATGAACAGGAAGATGAGGAGGGTCCCCTTGGAGAGAAACTTATATTTAATGAAAATGACTTCATAGAAGGTTATTATCGCACTGAGAGAGATAAGGGAACACAGTATGAACTCTTTTTTAAGAAAGCAGACCTTATGGAATATAGACATGTGACCCTCTTCCACCCTTTTGGACCTCTCATGAAAGTGAAGAATGAGATGATTGATATTACTAGATCAATTATTAATATCATTGTGCCACTTGCTGAAAGAACTGAAGCATTTGCACAGTTTATGCAGAACTTCAGGGATGTTTGTATTCATCAGGACAAGAGAATTCATCTCACAGTGGTGTATTTTGGTAAAGAAGGTCTATCTAAAGTCAAGTCTATCCTAGAATCTGTCACAAGGTAAAAAAGTGTTTTACCCTGTGGTGTTCAGTCTTTACAATCCTGCCATCGTTTATGCCAACCAGGATGCACCGCCACCTGTGGAACAGCAGCTGGTTCACAAAAAGGATTCTGGTTTTTGGCGAGATTTTGGCTTTGGAATGACTTGTCAATATCGATCAGATTTTCTAACCATTGGCAATGCTTGTTCTGCCCAATGCAGCAAGGGCCAATGACAGCTTAAGAACCCACCACCAGGCCAGCTTCATGCATGTCTGAATAAAAGGAAAGAACCCAGCTCTGCTGCCAACACAGGACAAAGGTGAGCACTAGGCTGTGCTATGAGCTTGGGCACCTACCTCCAAGACGTCAAACTTGGCCGTCTTGACTTTGGACCATGTTTTCTTCAGCCGAGCCACTGGACTGAGGTTCATGCCAGCTGCAGGGACAGTGGGCAGGGGTCAGGGCATAGGGAGGCAAGTGACGTGGGCAACCCCCAACCTGTGCCAGACACTCACAAATGATGGCCATCATGGAGTTGAAGTTTCCAATGTTGAAACACTCTCGGGCCACATCAATGAAAAACTCCAGCATGCGGGTCCGGTGCTTCTTCTTAACCACCTGGAAGGCAGCAGAATAGCCTCAGTATGGAGCCAGCAACAGACCACAGGAGCTGAGTCCACTGGCAGAGGGTCAGGAAGTTCCTTGGGACTTCATTTCCAGGTCTGGGAGATCCGGGGCTGTATCTGTGAGACCCAGACACATGTTCAATCCCTGCCCTGTCTCCTCAGCCACAAAAGGGATGGAGCCATTTGCCTGGAGGGGCTGTGAGGACCAGAAAAGCCCCACCCAGGCTGGTATGGGACTGAGCACAAAGGACACACTCCACATATGGGATCTCTGTTGTCATTTAAGGATCACTATATGTGGGGGCATCAGGGTAGGAGCACCATCAAGGCCCCGGCAATGGACACTTCATGTGCTTACTTTGAAAGCTCTATCATCTAAAGGGAAATACTGGAGAATGATATTTGCCAAATTATATTGTTACATTGTGTATAGGTACAAATATGTAACAATCCCATCAACATGTTAAAAAAAAAAAAAAAAAATACAAGCAACAGGTGTTGGCGAGGATGTGGGGAGAAAGGTACACTCATACATTGCTGGTGGGGCTGCAAATTAGTGCAGCCACTCTGGAAAGCAGTGTGGAGATTCCTTAGAAAACTTGGAATGGACCCTCCATTTGACCCAGCTATCCCACTCCTTGGCCTATACCCAAAGGATCTAAAATCAGCATACTACAGAGATACAGCCACATCAATGTTCATAGCTGCTCAATTCACAATAGCCAGACTATGGAACCAACCTAGATGCCCTTCAATTGACGAGTGGATAAAGAAACTGTGGTATATATACACAATGGAATATTACTCAGCCATAAAGAATGACAAAATTATGGCATTTGCAGGCAAATGGATGAAATTGGAGAATATCATGCTAAGTGAGATAAGCCAATCTCAAAAAGCCAAAGGACGAATGATATCGCTAATAAGTGGAGGATGACACATAATGGGGGGGAGGGAAGGGTTAGTGTTAGGGTTAGAGTTAGGGTTAGGGAGGGGGGCAAGTATGGAGGAAGAAAGTACTGTATAGAGGGTAAAGAGGGGTGGGAGGGGTGGGGGGAAGGGGAAAAAATAACAGAATGAATCAAACAACATTATTGTATGTGGATTTATGATTACACAAATGGTATGCCTTTGCGCCATGTACAAACAGAGAGGCAACATGTATCCCATTTGTTTACAATAAAATAAAAAAAAATAAATAAAAGGAAGCTGTCACACAAGGAGTCTACATTCTAGGAATATTTTCAGTTAAATTAACTGAAGCAAGAGTTTAGTTTCTTAACACTTTGTTTAAAAATTACTGGAATATTATGCATCACAAAAATTAAATGAAGAAGATATCATTTGCAATATCACACTTATTATATGCCTAGTTAGTTCATGTATAACATAGGGAATAAGACATCTTCTGTTAGTCGCCATCATCAGGAATAAATTTAGATATTTCTTCTAACATCTTGGATATTTATCCACTCAAACCCTTAGCTCATGAGTCAGAATATTGTAGCTTTCCCCTCATTCAGAACATCTCACTTACCAATGAAAATAACATTTGAAAAGTAGAGGTGTTGACACTAATGTTTAAAAGATTATCTTTACCTTTAAAATTGCTTGATAATTCATAGACAGGATAGTTGGATAGTAAGACATAGGCAAGCAATTAGGGCAACAGGCCCAAATGGATTGTTCTATAGAAACTTTCCAAAAATTACAACCACTAAAACCTTTTGTCCCAGAGAAGCAGGAAGAGGGAAAGTAGGACAGACATGAGTAAAAACTACAGAGAATTTCAAACTCAGTGACTTAAAGGGCACAACAAATCAGAATGTCACAAGTCCAACAGTGAACCAGGTACCTTCCAGGTACCTGATGAACATAAAAGTTGGCAATATTCTGACCTACATAGATAAAACCTCTAGGCCCAAACCCTTACGAACATCCTTCCATCAGGATCCCTCTGGCCTGATGAGAGCTCTGTTTCTTGTCTCTTGCTTGAATAAATCTTATCCTTTCACACTCACTCTCTGTTGTCCTTGTATTTTATTCTTCTAAGTGCACAAGAAAGGAATCTCCGCAGTCTGCTGCCGATCATAACACTAGCAGGTATAACCTGCTGTGGAGCTGAAAGAGCTGTACCACAAATGTCTCTGCCCGCCAGTAGAAAATCTGGTTTCAGTAGTATCATATGTAAGATAGCCCCCCAATGACATTTCAACATCTACAAATGTGATTTGCATATCATTGTTATTCATACATAAAATAGTTCATTTAGATACTTTATCTAAACAAGAAGAATATTTTTCATGAATGGATTAGTTAACACAAAAGATATTTTCTGTGCCATTACGTTCATGATAAATTAAAAGGCACCATGAAAAAATAATCATGATTTTTCTTCTCAGGGAGAAGCTTTATTAATTGTAAGTGTACATAACTATAAATATTATATAAATATAATTTAGAATATATTTCTATATGAATATGTATACTTTCTCAAGTGAAAACACAAATCATAAAATAAATCATAATGAAGTTGTATCTTAAACCAAGTCCTACAATTCTGCGGTTTACTATGAAGTAAGCAGTTTAAACACTTAAGTAAATTTACATGTAATTTATATTCAATATCAGATAAATCTGCTTTAGAAAGTAATTTCTTATATGAATAGTCAACATAAATGCTAAATTTTAATAATATAATTAAGAGCAATACAATAGTATTTCTCATATGAAATTTCTGTTCAGTGAATTGTTTGTCAGATAAAAGATTTATAACATAATTTCATTTTAAATGTATATCAACTACAAGTTTGTTGCTATGTTAATTCTAAAATATGTAAAAATTATTTGAAGAGATTAAGCATTTCTTGAAATCTGGACAGCTTAAATAATGTTTCTAGACTTGAAAGAAAAAAAGTCATCAAACTCTGCAGAATTTTTTTTTAATCACATTAAAATGAACATGATTTCAACCAAATAGGGACAAGTAAAGTGAGAGAAATGTACGTCACCAAAGAGAAGGACTGGAATCCATTGGTTATTTTTGTAAAAAAAAAAAGTGGAGAGAGTGAAATAAACAAAAGGATAACAGAAAGAAGAAAAAAATGAAAAGATGAGAAAAGAGAAGCCTATTAAAAGGAAGAGAATGGATGAGTAAACAGTGGTCAGCTAATACTCTGGGCACTCCTCAGCATTATCTGCACCTCTCTCCAAATGTTATTGTGAGGTCAATTATATCACTATCATAGAAGTTGAAAACTTTGCCAAAATCACAGAGTTTCCAAGTGGTTGAACTGGGCTGATATCCCAATGATACCTCCCTCTGAATTCTGTTAATTTGATGCTCATCTGAAGTTTTTTTTTAGAAATATGAGAAAATTGAGCAAAAGAAAAGAAAGAGAGGATAAGGAATAATAGCAAGAAAGAAAAGAATGAGTGAAAATAGACAAAGGAAAAAATCTGAATAGGATTATGGAAATGTTCTGGCATATCTATCAGAATATTCAACACTTGGCTGGCAGACTTCTTATAGATTTGATGGATGATATTGAGGATAATTTTGAAGAATTTTATCTGGCTTTAGCATAGATCTTATTAGATGGACTCTTGAAAGAATATTTTAATTTTTATTAATTCTTCTTTCTAATTTTATTAGGGATTATTTGAGAACCCAGAAATAAGAGAGTTTTAGAGAAAATACCATTTATTTCAGTGGTAAAGTGCTCTTTGTATTATATACACTACTTTATAAAGTTTTCCTAAAAATTTTAAGAGGTGGAACATTACTACACTGATTTTAAGATGAAGAGACTGAG
Organism: Sciurus vulgaris; assembly: GCF_902686455.1. Lineage (NCBI taxonomy): Eukaryota > Metazoa > Chordata > Mammalia > Rodentia > Sciuridae > Sciurus > Sciurus vulgaris. The sequence continues at coordinate 32,092,206 of NC_136470.1, read as the reverse complement.
AGATGAAAACTATGGCAAATTGTGGCAGAGACAGAATTGAAAGCCAGGACAGTCTATGACCAAAGGTATGGTTTTTTCACCTCATTTTTTTTTTTCACAGAATTCTACCTCTGTTGTTTTCTAATCTTGTCTCCAGTAAACTTGAACAACAAAAAAATTATAATCATTTAAAATTTCTCATTTTAATGATGTCACAATCACAAAAAGGTGATACCATACTGCATTCCAAAGAATCACTTGCAAGGATTAAAAAAAGGAATGATGAGATAGACAGCTAGGGTCCATCAGTAATTATCACCATAAATTACATATCTTGTCTTCTCCCTCTCTCTCTCTCTCTCTCTCTCTCTGTCTGTCTCTCTCTCTTTCTCTCTGTTCTCTTGAAGGTAAAGCCAGCATCAGAAGAAGGAGAGGAGTCAGTCTTTATTTTTTTTGATGGCCTACAGCATGAGCATGACTTCTGGTAACTTGACTCTTAAAACCACAGTGGTTTTCAGAAAAAAAAAATGAATCAAATTTATGATTTAATTTGGTGAATTATTAATTTTATTCCTAAATATTAATTTGTATGACAGCACATGCAAATACCTGCTTTTAGGAATTCATGCACCTTCTCTTTTCTTATTTTTAGTTCTTATCTGGTCCATGTTCTCTGGAAAGTGGGAAGACTTTGTAAGCCCCATCTCTGGAAGAGGCTGGGAGTGAGATCTGTTGCTATTCTTAAACTTACAGAAGTCCATGCCACGTGGAGGAAAACTAGGTTCCTAGCATGCCACGTGGCTGGTTAATTGCCTTTGCCCTGACATAACTCCTATTCCAAATCACAGAATGGGGCATTTCTTAAAGAATAATTGGGTACTCCCTAATTAATTCATTCAGTGTGGAAATATTGTACACTGAGTACAGCTTTGACACTTGCTAAGTGTTTCCCTGTGATGAAGTTTGCTCTGTTGAATGATGACAGCTATGGAATTATAATTAATGCTATTCTCCAGTGCATAGCAACTGAGGAGTAAAAACAACACAAAATTTGCAGTCAAAATTTAGGATCTGGTGGTATGAGCCCATTCTTTTCTAATTGCATGATCTCTCAACTTCAGTTTCCTTATATCTAAAAATGGGAAAAATAAAACCTCGCACGAAAATTAGATAATGTGAATTCAAGTACAATGAGACTCTAAGCAATGCACAAGTGAAATTTAATATCATTACTCCAATAACTTATGAGCTACTTTCCTCCAAATTTTAAAGACCATTGTGTGAAGGATGCTGTAACCTGAACTGCCAGGGATTCTCCACAGCTCCTACTAAATTCCTACTTTATTGGAAATAGAAGTTTATCACAAGGACAACAAGAATGATCTATGTGGGCCTAGAAGAGAGAATGTAAATGTATTTTTTCTCAATATATTCTTTTGTGTTAAATTATAACCATATGTAATTATTCAGATGTACTTTGAAATAGTTTGAATTTACAATTGATTTTATCACATCACTCTCTTAAAAAGCTATGTGCAACATTTAGAAAGAGCTTCACACTCTACCACACTGAACTGACTTACAAGCTGTGTTCTGCAAAGCATTTGATATGAAGAAGATGAGATGATGATGCTACAATAAAGAAAGCCAGGCTGAGAAGCAATGTGAGGAACACTTCCTTGAGATATGGATGGAGAGATGGTGGGGGATGTTAGGATCAGCTGTAAGTATTAATCATGTGTGTCAATGTGACTGGTTGTTATTACTTCATACAGTAGGTGGCTAGGACTGCAGCCAGTTCAATAAAATCATTTTAACTTCCTTTTCATGGTGATCATTTTTCTTGTGTCTCCTTTCCTCCTTTGGTGTTCTTCAATTAAAGAAGTAAAGGCGTTCCTTTCATTTCACTGTATGTGACCTATGGTTGGGATTCACTGGGAAAAATAATGTATGACTACACTATTCAAAGCATGTCTCTTGGTATGTGTGAGAGGACTCACAAGGCTGCCTGCAAACCTTGTAAAGAATTGGTAAAGTTGGCTCACCTCCTCCTGGCTCTGCGCCTGTGTGCCACAGTTTCATTGCTAAAGAGGAATAAAGAAATTCAAAATTGCCTTTTCTCTGAAACATTAAATATGTTCATACATTTCTGTACATTTTTGATGTAGAGAAATTCCTCTAGAAATGAAAAAGAGAGAGAACTTCTAAATGTGGAACAGACCATATGGTTTGCTATTTGAAGTACCCCATTTGAATTCTGCAGGAACTGTAACACAACTAATAAAATGTGGCCTGAAGTGTGGAGTGTTCTGGACTAAAGCTATTTTGAAGGCATCTTATGGTTGCGAAGATTCTAGACTGCAGGGGACATTATTTGCTCTTACTGAGCTCAATGTTGCACTTTAGAATTATCAAAAACAATTCAGAAAATGAAAATGACCACTGTTTAGTTGAAGTGGGGGAAAGGATAAATGAAAACATTTCATTTATGGGTGAAATATCATCTATAAATGGCTAGTCCTTTTTGACTGGTATTAAACTAAAGCACATTCAAGCTCAGAATTCGATTACACGACATGTTCACAGAGCTGAACTTTAAATATTCGAATTTTATTATATACATACAAATACAGAAACACTGAAAGCACTTTCCACAAGCACTGTCATGGAAAAGGAAGGAATGTGAATATCATAGTATAATATATTTAATCATAAATAGTTTTTTTTGGTAAATGAAATTTTGTTCAAAGAGTCTTTTTCTCCTGTTTACTGTTGTTGTAAGTCTGGAATTTGAATATTTTAGAAGAGTCTGTCAAATAGTGTTCATTTTTATGTTTGGGTAAGGAATAATCCCTTTGATCATAAAATTTTCCAGGCACTGACAGTGAGAGATTAACTAAAATAATATTTTACTTCCTATTATAAAGGTAAGTACATAGCATTAAATATATTATTAATACAACAAAAAAATTCATACTGAGCCATTTGGATCCATCAGTAGCCCCACCGTAATTGATGGATTACCGCATTACATTTAATTTAGTTTTGTTTTAAAGGCATAATACTCACCATCACTTTAGTTAATTGCATAGCCAAATAAGGACAGAAATTGCTTCAGGAAAATGCATATTGTAGAAAAGAATTCTTGTTGTTAAGAGAATTATTATAAACTGTTTTCTTAAGGGGTCTGGCAGGACTGCTTATACTCTCAACATTTACCTTCAATTTAACTGGGAAGAAGGAAAATTAAATCATTTGTGATTTAAGGGTTGTATGTCTTCCCCAAAATATCAGTGCTAATGCAATAGATTTGCTTTTGGTTTTAACTTTCTCTCAGAGTACTTTTTAAATACAAAACCAACTCTGCTAAAAAAGAAGACTAACTGGAAATCCATTGCAATTTCATTTGTGATATTTAAAATTGTACTCCCCACTTCTGCTCAATTATACCACACTCAAATAATTTATTAAATCTCTTGTGTCACAGGATCAATATATGGAAGTAAATGCTATATATTGTATGATTTTAGTAAACAACAGAAAATTCTGCAAAGCCCCCCATACTAACACAGCATTTAAATCAAGCCAATTTTTTTCAAGAGGGAATTGGATGAAAATTGTTTGCATTTGAAACTCATGAAACTCAAACTAAATTGCTCAAATATAATTCACATGGATCTTTTAAAGAATAACCTCTTATTTTAGAACATCTTAGACTTATAGAATTATTATGAAGATAGTTCAGAGTACTTTTACATGTGAGACTCAGTTTCCTTTCTTAATAACTTGTTATATTAATGTGGCATATTTGCCACATTGAATGAATACTGATACATTATTAAGTTCCATAATGTAATAATTTTTTCAGATTTCCTCAGTTTATCTCTAAAGTACTTTCTGGGTTCCAGGAAAGCATTCAGGACACCACACTGCAGTATAGTGTTGAAGCCAGAATTGGAGACAAGCAGTTAGTGTAGAAATAGGGGATCAAGTCAAATCCAGGAAATGGAGGCCATGAAAGCCATTTGCCTCTGGAAGTTGGAGACTGCCCTTGAGAGAATGGAATGTCAAGGATCTCTGGAGCCCATTGATTACCAAATCTACCTGCACTTGTCAGGGACTACAGGCAAGGAGCTGCTAATTAATGCCCCTGGAAACTTACCTGGTTGAATCACTGGCCCTCTCCCTGCCCATCAGCTTCTCACTTTTTACATCTCCCCTGCAAAACCAGGCCTAGTCAGTAGGCAGGAAGGAGAGATAAGGGGGGAGAGAAATGGAGAACAAAAAAGACCTTAAGCTATAAAAGATGTAGGGCATGCTCACTTCTTGGGACTTTAGAACATCAACCATGACCCCCTTCTCCCTACTGGGAGAAGTCTGTATTATTACTACTTTTAAATAAAGCCTGCTTAATATGCTTGCCTTGGCGTGATTCTCTAGTGTTCAAACTTCAACATTAGAGGAAACAGAGCTTGTCACCACTAAACAGTGGTATCAGTGTCATGTCCCTTTGAGTTCCTGTTGGCTATGGGCAGTCACTCAGACTTTCCTTATTTTTGATAACATTGACAATTTCAAAGAGTATTGGTTAGATATTTTCTAGTATGTCCCTCAAATGGAATTTCTTTGATGTTTTTACTATGATTTGAAAGATGTTATAGGCTTTGGAGAGGAAAACTATGGAATTAAAGTGCCTGTGCATTCCCCCAAATTCCTGTGTTGAAATGATCCCCAGTGTGGAGCTACTGGGAGGGAGGGTCTGCTGGGAGTTAGGTCATCCAGGCTGCACAACGTGAATGAATTCATGCCATTTTGAAAAGGACTTGAGGAGCAGTTTCACTCTCTTCAGCCCTTCTGCTATGTGAGGACACAGAGTTCGTTTCCTTTTGTCTCTCAACCTTTCTGAAATTACAAGTGTTAGGGGCAGTTATGGTTGGTCACTAGCTCCCAGAAAACGCTCCGCAGACACAGGTCTCACAGAAGGAACTTTTATTTTATGCAGATGATTCACATCTGCTGGGGGAAAGGGAAGAAAGAAAGAGAGAGCATGGCGCAAGGTTTCTCTCAGACATAGGAATTTCCTGGGCTGAGAGGAACCAATCATGGAGGAGAATTCTTACAGACTAACTGATGGACCAATGACATATTAGAACTTAACGTGGGAGGCAGGAAGATTACGACAGCGTAAGCCGGAAATTCCTGTAATGTGAGAGGCGGGAAGAACGCAGATTGACAGGTGATGGGGAGGCCAGAAATTCCTGTAACTGGAGAGGCGGGCGAATGCAGATTGACAGGTGGTGGGGGAAGCCAGATTCCTTACAACAAGATGCTCAGAATCTTCTTGTATATTTCCCATCCATTTCTAGAACAGGGTATACAAGGCATCCTGGTTTCTTATATTGGACAATGATAGTAAAATTCAAGACCAGGGTGGTATATGCACTTATTGGGTCTTTTAATACTTATTTTCCCCCTCCATGCACATCTTTGTTAAAAAGTAGTTAAGTTTATTTGTATTTAATCAATAAAAACTCAAAATGCCAAAGTATTTTAAATAGAAATGTACCTATTTAATAATATGAACAAAATTGAAATGACTTTTTGAGAGCTGCCTGAACAGAGTCCACCAATTTCTGAGATTTTCCTCATACTTTGAAAGTTAAGCATTTTACTCATCTGGGATTAACAGTGAGTGGGCATTTCAAGGAAGTGTTCTCAAGAGTAGGTTAAACTATACCACAATCCTTCTACTGCAGTTCAAATAAACTTTTTGTCTAAGGAATGCCTCACTTCTACATTTAAATATGTTGGAGGTTAAGCAAGTGTCCTGACATTTAAAAAAATTGACTTAATATTGACTATCAATAATATTAAAAATTACTTTTCCAATTGCGGTATGATAGTAACCCAGAAAAATTTATGCACAAAAATATGTGATCTTTCCCATGCATAGAACATTTGTGTTGATCTTGACTTTTTAAAAAATTATTTAGCAGATGTTTAATGAGCACCCATTAGGCCAGTCCCTATGATTTTCAACAGTTCTTGTACACTTTGTGATGTAGTTAATAGACAATAAGAACTTTGTGTGAGGAAATGGTAGAGGGGAGGAGGATAGATCTTTCACATTGACTTCAGTGGGAATTAGCTCTTATTGAGTTAACCAAATTTACATATGTATTGATCAAAGCTCTATAAAATCTAAAAGAGCAAAGATATAGGTTTCTAGTTTATATGGCTATATGAGTTATTACATAGAGTTGATCCTTAAGGAAAACAAACTAAATTTTTTCAGCATTTTGTTGGTAGCAGTGCTAGGATGATTGGCTAACTAGACTGAATAAGGTCCTATTATTTTTATATTTATTCTAAGGCTAATTATACTTAATAATTACTACTTGTTACACTACTAAATAATTCAGTAATAGTAAGTGTTCACAATGTACTAAGCATTAAACTATGGAATTTGCATATAATGTGAATTTAGTACCTAAAATAAGGCCATGTGATTGGTATCTGATTCAAAGAAAAGGAAATAAGGTTGTAAGAAGATAGCTAATTTACCAAATACAGCAGTAAGGAAAAAATTGTTTTTAAATACAAGATCCTCTGATTTATGTTCTTAATGACTAGACTATCTTGCTTAATGGAAAAAGATTGGATTTTGTAACAGCTAAAGAGTGACAATCTGTATGGCTACATTATTAAAAGCTTAATCAATCTATATTGTGATGCATAGTACATTGCCTATTGTAGAACTGTGTGTATTTATATAAACCTACATGTCTACACACATAACTATATGGAAATGGGAAGAAAAAAGGAGTAAATGTAAACCTAAGTTTCTATTGAATAAGTAATTTGACACACACCATTTGGAGATTTTACTAATTGCTTATATGGATTTTATGAGTAAGTTTTCCACTCTAGCTATGATGTTTCCTTATCACTGTTAAGAACTCAGTGCGATATAAATAAATAAATAAAGGCAGACTAATGTAGATGAGAAATTACTCATGTTGCAGAAACATTGTTCATCTGCTTCTGGCATGAATTGAGGGAAGAGTCCATATATTTATGTCACAACATAATGGCAAACTGTAGGCTATTTCTATATGCATTCTCATTCCAGACTAATTTGTCAATTGTCGGTAAATTCAGCATCTTCCACATCCGGATAAATATAGATTTCTTTCTCAGTTGACGGTAAATACATTGCAGTTGCTCTATGGCAGGCAGCAGACAGATGGAGGTGTTAAGGTGACTTTCTTGCTGAGTGCGCTGTAGTAAAATCATCGTGTATTTAGAATGTGTTACAAAATGAGACCAGAGTCTGGGGCACCCTACCATCATCATCGTGATTCCTTTTCTCGGCCACTGTGGTTTCTTGAGTTGTGGTAAGATAATTAGGACCAGGGTGTCTCAGCCTAGAGGAGGGGGCTGAGGAAATCAGGTTCTAGTTTTGATGAGTCTGTGGTTTAGCCAGCTTTGCTTTGATACACAGTAATCCCCGTTATCTGTGGTTTTGCTTTTCATGGTTTCAGTTACTTGTGATCAACCATGGTTTGAAAATATTAACTGGAAAATTACAGAAATAAAGCATTGATAAGTTCTGGATTGTGTGCTGTTTGAATAATGCAATGAAAATTTTGTACCATCCCACTTTATCCTTCCCAGGACACCTTGATAATTCACTTGTCCAGCATATCCACCTGGTATGTGCCCTCCCTGCCTGCTTGTTACTTAGTAGCTGTTCCAGTTAGCATATTGACTGTACTGCTATTGAACTGAATGTCTTCAAATAATCCCTATTTTACTTAGCAATGGCTCCAAAGTCCTTGTACAATGACATGTATATATAGAATTATGTACAATCTTTCTGAAGTTTCAGATATCCACTGCAAGTCTTGGAATGTATCCCTTACAGAAAAGACAGGAGTACTAATATGGGTCTCAAATACTTTGGAACAATATGGAAAACAATAAACAGGTAAAAATAATAAGTACATAGCCATTTTTTGATTTGTTTAGTGAACAATGGCCAATCATCTTTAAAATGTTTTGAAAGGGTATCGGTTAAGAATTAGTGAACTTTTATTTTATAGAAAGAAAAAAAAGCGCTTACTTGATAAAGGAGTCCCAGATGTTGCATTAAAATAAAACACAGAGCATTGTAAAAAAAATCAATTTTGAGGGTTCAAGAAGGCTAAACATAAGGGCAAAAATGATGCATATAGTAGACCAGTGCTTCTTAAGATATGACACCAGGACCAGCAACATTAGCAATTATTGTGACCTTATTAGAAACATGCACTATAAAACCCTGTTATGGTTTAGATAGGAGGTGTCCCCCAAAAGCTCATGTGTGAAATAATGCAAGAATTATCAAAGGTGAGCTGATTAGATTATGAGAGGTATAACAATCAGTACATGAATTCACTGATATGGATTGGCTGGGTGGTAACTCCTGGCAGGTAAGGTGTAACTGGAAGAAGTAGGTCACTAGGTCTGTGCCTTTGGGGTTTATAGTTTATTCTTCATGAATGGAATTCTCTCTGCTTCATGGTTGCCATGTCCTGAGCTGTTTTCCTTCTACCATGCCCTTCCACCATGTTCTGACATATGTGGGGCCCAGTGCTATGGAGTCATCTAAGCATGCCCTGAACCTCTGAAACCATGAGTCAAAATAAACTTCCTTCTCTATGTTCTTCTCATCCAGTCTTTTGGTCACAGCAATGAAAAAAAGTTAATCAAAACGAGCTTAAACCAAACTTACTAGATCTAAAATTCTTGAGTATGGGATCCAGCAATCTGGATTTCAATAAGTTTTCTAGATGTTTCTGTATGAAAATTACTGGTAAATTTGCAGTCATTAATAATTCTGAAAGTAAGGAAAGACACTGGAGTCACCTAACAGAAACAACAAAAAACTGTGAAGTGAATTGCTGACCCCAAGATAAATTACATAGAGAGATATTATCACTCATCTGGATTTTTTGTTTCATTATTTTTCCAACACATTGAATATATTGGGGGAAAATGTGCTTTCCAGCTTCTCAGATGTGATTTCAGGACATTTTTCCCCCTGATAGGTCTCATCTGTTCATTTGCAAAAGTTCTTAAGATGATTCAGACAGATACGTAAAGTGCCTTACAATTTACCTAACAAACTCAACACTCCTAAGGGCAAGGGCTCAAGAATCTAGAGCATATGAACCATTTGGTGGGACACTTCTAACAGAATTGAATTCAATAAATGTGATTAAAGGATTCCTGTGGGAATATCAATGAAATTAGTGATGTAGAAAAACACATTTATGATATGGTTTGGATATGCGATGTCCCCCAAAAGCTCACATGTGAGACAATGTAGGAAGGTTTGGAAGTGAAATTATCTGGTTATGAGAACCTTAACACAAGCAGTATGTTATCCCCTGATAGGGATGAACTTGAGTGGTAACTGAAGGCAGGTAGGGTGTGGCTGGAGGAGGTGGGTCCTTGGGGATGTGACTTTGGGGTTTATATTTTGTCCTTGTTGAATGAAACTCTCTCTACTTCTTGGTAGGCATGCCCTGACCTACCCTCCTCTGTCACCCTCTTCTGCCATGATGCTCCTCCTCACCTTAAACCCCAAGAAATGGAATCAGCTGTCTATGGACTGACATCTCTGAAAACGTGAGCCCCCAAATAAACTTTTCCTCCTCTAAAATTGTTCATGTCAGGTCTTTTGGTCACAGCCATAAAAAAGTGACTGAAACAATTTGTAAACCATGACTCCTGATCTCAAATTGCTTATCATTTTTATTTATTTAAGGAAAATCTTGGAAAAGATTTTATATATTTCACTATTAGATATTTGCATGCATATGAATTATACTTGCTTTCATTTTGTGCTCTCTCTGCAATTAGAACTCAATTTTTTAAAAAAAATATCTTTAGCCCAGACAAATCCACATAGTGATGGCCAGTCTCAAATAAGTCAACAAGAATACATATTTATGATGTTATCTTAGTATTTTATCAATTGATAGGGCAAAGAATTTTGTGGTAGATAATAAGTGAAAGACAAATGATCTGTTACAAAACAGAAGGACATGAATACTAGAACTCATTACTGTAAATACAAGATTTTTGAAGTGACATTTGAAAGTGTCAAATTATAGGAGTGAGTAAAAATAGTTTGCTATCAAGTAATAAAACATTTCTTATACTTAAAAGGCAAAAAATAATATCTTGCTCTCTTCATGGCAAAGTCCATGGCTGACACCTCTTTAACAGAAGACCTATTAACAAAAGAGAGTCATGAAGAAATTATTTAAATACAATGAGAGAGTACAAAAATGAAGAACCAAAGGCCCAATTTAAACTGTGTATTTCTATGCTTACACTGAATGAAAATGGGACAGTCTTTATAGAAGTACAGTTGGACAAAAGGATATAATCAAATGTAAAGCTGAGGGGAAAATCCAGCAAGACCTGTCTGTTCAGGTTGCCATTGTACTTTGGTGCAACATTCCTTACCCCCACATGTAACTTATGGGGCAGCACCCTTCTGGAAGGAGGGATTATGACTTATTCTCAATGGAGGGAGGCCAGAGTGGCTTTTCTATGTTCTGTAGCTTGCTTTGGGAGAAGAGGAGTTCTAATTTCAATGGCTCCCCGTAGAGAAAGTCTAGTTTTTATGACATGCTAAGGAAGAAAGAATGGCAAGAGGAAATGAGGGTGGAAGAAGAGCAGAGAGCACTTTTTGTTTAAGGCCCTTCCAATCCCCTCCCATCTAAAGTTCTCGGTATGCCAAATATTTTCATTTTGGTCATCATGTTCTGAGCTCCTCCAGCATTTATTAAAAACAGGAGATAGGCTGTCAGGTCCTAGTCTAGTAAGGGAAACTTTAGATTTCTTCTTCTTTTTCTTTCCACATATTTTTTTGGTAGAAAAAATAAAGTGTCTAAAAGTTGACTAGATTATCAGGAGAAACCATATTTAGGTTAACTTACAATGTAGCCAAATATTATGTGTTCAAAAATAGTTTTCTACTTTTTTTTTGATTCAATGCCTTTTAATTTAAAATATATATGTATATATATATATATATATATTGCAAGCTATATCTATTAACTGTGGGGAAAATAGGTATAGTTTCAAAATAACACAATTTTATTTGTAAAAATAAAAAATAAAGTCAATAAAATGAGCTCCCTCTATAAAGGTCTTCTACAGCAGGTTGGATGCAGGTGCAAGGATAATTCATGAACTGAAAGAGAGTTGAGAAAATTTCCCAAAATCAGTGTAGAGAGATAGCATATTGTCAATGTGGCAGAGAGGTTGAATTGTAAAACATGGAATAAGAAGATCCAAAATATATCAAATGCATATTACAGAAAGAGGGAATAGACATATATGCTTATCTAATGCTTTTCTGCATTTATTGAGATAATCATATCATTTTGTTATTCATTCTGTTGACATGGTATACTACATGTATGTATGTCGAACCATACTTAGGGAAAAACTAAAAGCATTTACTTTAAGATCTGGAACAAGATCAGTATGTCCAACTTGACCACTTCTATGCAACACAGTGATGGCGGAGCAATTAGCAGAAGAAAGAAATAAAAGATAATCAAATAGGAAGAAGTCAAATTATTCCTGTTTACAGATGACATAGTTCTCTATACATATAAACCAAAAGACTGTTAGAGCTGATAAATGAATTCAGTAAAGTTGCAAGATAGAAGATCAACAAAAAAATTCAATAGCATTTTTATATACCAATCACAAATTTCCTGAGAACACAACTTATAAAGTAATCCCATTTGCAATTACTAAACACACACATACACACCTACAAATGTGCAACTTTAAGGAAGTGAATTAAGTTTACAATGAAAATTACAAAGCACTGGTGACAAAAAATTGAAGAAGAAACAATCAATGGAAAGACCTTCCATATTTATGAGTAGATTAAGAGATTTGATATTAAAATATCTATACTACTTAAATGGATTTACAGATTCAAAGCAATTTCCATCAAAATACCAATGACATTCTTCACAAAAATAGGAAAACAATTTTTGAAATCATATGAAACCAAAAAGAGATCTCCCAAAATCATAAAGAGGAAAAACAATAAGGCTGGAGGCATCATAATACCTGATCTCCAGGCATAGTATAGACCAAGACAGCCTGGCTCTGGCATAAAAACCAATCTATAGAAAAAAGGAACAGAAAAGAAGGCCCTAAAATAGATCAGTTCATCTACAGTACACTGATTTTGACTAAGGCACAATGACTAACTATACTATAAAATCACTATACAACAACTTCTTCCCTAAATAGTGCTGAGAACTGGATACCCATACAGAATGAAATCAGACCACTTTCTCTAACCATACACAGACATCCACTCAAAGTGGATCAAAGACCTGGATATAAGACAAAACAATAGAATTGATAGAATAAGAATATAGAGAAAATACTTCAAAACATTGGTGTAAGTATTTTTGGATAAAATCCCAAAGTACAGGCAACAAAAGCAAAAATAGACAAATGGTACTCTATCAAACTAAGAAACTTCTGTATAGCAAGGGAAACAATAAAGAAAAAAATAGGCAATTATAGAATGAAAGAAATATTTGCAAACTGTTCCTCTGATAAAGAATAAATATTTAAATGTCTAAAGAGATCAATAAAACTCAACAAAATATTCTGATTTAAAAATAGGCAAGTGATCTTAATAGATAGTTCTCTAAAGAGAATATATTAAACAAGATATACACATGATCAACAAGTATATGAAAAACACTCAACATCACTAATTATCAAGGAAATGCAACTCAAATCCCCAATTAGATATCACCTATCCTAGTTGGAGTGGCTATATCAAAAAAGCAGAAAAAAAAAATGGCAGGATGCAGAGAAAAGGAAACCCTTACACACTATGGATGGGAATACGAATCAGTCCAACCTTTCTGAGTATGAAGTTTCCTCAAAAACCTGGAAATACCTCTACATATGATCTAGCAGTCCCACTTCTGGGTATATATCCAAGGGAATGAGATCAGAATGTCAGAGAGATACCTGCTCTTCTATGTTTATTAAAGCACTATTTACAATATTGAAGATAAAGAATCAACCAAGGTTTCCATGGCAGATGAATGAAACTAAAATAACATGGCATATATACTATCCAGCCATAACAATAATGAAATTCTATCATTTGTGTATCATGGATGGAACTGGAGGAAGTCATGTTAAGAGACATAAATAGGACAGTGAAAAGTAAGTACCCCATGTCCTTATTTATACGTGGATGCTAAACAAAGCTGATCTCAAAGAAGAGAGTAGAACAGTGATTACTACAGGCATGGAAAGGGAGAGGGGAGAAGGAGGAGGTTGGAGAATGAATACCAAAATGCAGTTGATAGAAGGAATAAGGTATAATGTTCTACAGCACAGTAGGGGGACTGTATTTATAATCAAGCTATCAGACATTTTATGAAGAATGAGATGAGAGAAGTTTGAAGATTCTAAACACAAAGAAATGGTAGGGAGATGGAAATGCTAATTATCCTCCTTTGATAATTATACATGTACATGTTGAATTATCACAATGTACACATAAGTATGTACAACTACTGTGTCAGTTTAAAAGAAAAAATAAAGACTGCTACATAAATATATGATATCTACCATCAAAGTGGAAAAAAAGATGCAGAATATTTGTGTTATACTATAATTTGTATAAATTGTACACTGTGCGTATGTGATTGTATATGTGTGTATACCTTCAGAAACAGGCAGGACACTGATGAGAGTAGTTGCTTCTGGGCTTCAGGTCTGTAACTCAAGACTTGGAAAGAATTTCATTTTAGATTTATTCTAGTTTTTTTAAAACCTGTCCAATCTTTAATATAAAACATTTTTCACTTAAAAATTATGGATATCCAGTGACTGAGGAGGCTGAGGCAGGAGGATGACAAGTTCAAGGCCAAGCCTCAGCAAATTGGCAAGATCCTAAGCAACTTGGTCAGACTCTGCCCCCCAAAAATAAAAGGGACTAAAGGAGTGAAGTTTTTCAGTGCAAAGCACCCTGTGGTTCAATCCCCCATACCACTGCCTCCAAAAAAACTTGAGAGATGAAAATGAGGACAAAAGTAATGAAGACAAAAACTAAAATCAAAGCACAGATACAGTTACACAAAATGTGCATTTTTTTAAAAGTTATGAACAATTTGTTTCTAAGACTTTTGTTTACCTTGCAAAAAGGAGACTGTAAACATTTATAGGATTCACAATTTACAGATGGAAGCAGACACAGCTATCAGGCAATCTAAATGTGCCATGTTAGAGAAATGTCTACTCCAGATTCTCAAATTAATATCCTGGGAAATCACTCAATTTACCCATATCTTATCCTATTTACCCATAACTCCCCATAAATTGTCAGTGCCAATACTAGTGTATTAGTAAGGGCTCTCAGGGATAGAAATACATTATCCTTATGCCTTTATAATATTAATTGAATTTTTATTGAACACCTACTATATCTCAGGTACTGAAGATACGTTGGCAAAAGAGTTCAAGTCACTCTAGGATAGAGGAAGAAGCAGCATAGAAGTCAACAGTGACAGTAGGGTGTGAACATTAATATGTCAGAGGTATTCACAAGGCATAGCAGGCCCACAGAGAAGACTGGGAGAAGCAGCATAACCAGGGGATATTTTTCAAAATAGGCAAAATTTCATGGGAAGATAGAGGTAATCTAGTGAGGCAAGAAAGGTAGGAATGGTGAGTTCCAAAAATAGGAAATACATCTACTCTGTCCTCTGTCTGTCCTGATTTATTCACTCGATTCATTTAAAATTTATCAGCATGTATTTATAGGTACTTACTAATGACTTTCAATATTCATGGTACAATTTTAGGCACTTGGGATGAAATATTGATGAGGTAGATATCTTTCTAAATGACAAATGTCACCATGCCATTTTTGTATTGGAAAATGTGTAATGGCTCTTTCTGGTCAATGGAAAAGTGATCAACAAACTAAGGCACTTGCACCTTGGCTACAGAATATTTCTAAAGGATATGAAGTTATAGAGAGTTGTAACGGAATACATTTCCAGATCTTCAATTTGCATGTGTACACTCTACTAAAACAAAATTTCCTAAAAAGGATCTAGCTTTGAACAGATCCTCCTTTCCCAAGCCTCTTTATCATTACCCTTGTCCCTTTCTTCAGTGTCCTGGATGACATTTTATATATTCCACAGATACAATATTCCTCAGGGTCACAAACAAAGAGATATTTAAAAAATTCAGAGTTTCTGAGACTAATTTTCCAGAAAGCAAAGCAAAAAGAGATCCTCCACTAGGACATTTTGAAGGGGTGGTGACTTATTTCAGCTAAGTAACACTTCTTTGTCAAGACTCAATTTGCTAATCTATTTGTCTGACTGCCTATCTACTTTCAATGTACCTACATTTCTGCCTAAATACCTGCTCACCTTACTCAGAATTGAATACACTTTACTTAAATTGAAAGTGAAGTCAGAAGAAGAGAAATTTTGATATGAATAATTGGTTTTAAAGAAGGCACTGCTTTTGTTAGTTAGCTTGCAGGGAGGGTATTTTCCTCAAAGTAAGCGATTTGCTCTAAAACCTGGCATGAGAGCACGAGTTTCCTCTGCCATACTCTTCCGCCACAATGTTCTGCCTCATCACCCAAGTCAGACAGTGTGGACTGAAACCTCCAAACTGTGAACCCAAACAAACTTTTCTTACCTATAAGTTGTTTATCTCAGTTATTTCATCACAGAAATGGAAAGTTGACCAAGGCATTGATTTTATATGCCTTATTCTCATACATTAGTTTTACTACCTTGAAAGTATTCTCTTTTTGTACTCTTAGCTTCTCCAAAGTATTTTCTGATACCTTGTTGATTACTACCTACTCTTTGTTCTTTTTAAAGGCTCTTATTATGCAAGATATTACAGTGCTGTTATCTGGTTATAGATATGTTCTCTTCCTAAATGCAGCTTCATAAGAGCAGGGAATGTGTGATTGTTTTAATTACCTATAATCACTTGCACCATGAAAAATACAGAATTGTAAATAGAATAATAAAAAGCACTTTCAATTTCACCTCCTTAAAGAAAGTCATTATTGATGGTATGATGAACATCTTTGCTTGGTTTTCCATACACTTCGTGCTAATAATTTAATAATTACTATTGTATATCCTTCTTTCCCAGACATGAACACTTGCTTGTTTGCTTTTTTTAATTGATAACTAGTAGATTACTGAATAATAGTATAATATAGAAGCTTGTTTATGATTGAATACAACTATTTAATGATTCATCCTTTTAGAATAATCTCTATATCTTATCTTTAGTTTATACTTTATGTATTAATATTTTCTTCTATATCCGGGTTGCTAACATAGGTACCATAAATAGTGGACATTATCAAAGGACTTTACATCACATAATATGATTATGTGACTTTTCATTATCAATTAGCAATGTAATTTCCTAATACCTATCTCTGCATGAATAGAGGAGCTCTATTTTTTATGTTGTATCATCATTTCAGGGTACATTGAAATTACTTACAATTGTTAATAATTTTTTGTCAATTTTATAATTGAGCAATGAATCAATCATAATTTTCTTTTAAGAGTTTAATACTTAGTGAGAGGTATCCAATAGACATTTTCTAAGTGGATAAATAAATGTTAGAATATGATATTTTTATTTGTTCTAAGCTTTAATATGTAATTCATTGCATTTATTTAGTATTCTCTCATCTGTGTATGTGTTTATTTATTCATTTGTTCATCTACGCATTCCTGTGTTCATTGAATATTGGGTAGCAGTCTGTGATGTGCCAAGCCTTCTACTAGGAGCTTGCCATACAGTGGCAATAAAAATCAGACATAGTCTCAGTTTTTGTGGTACTTGCATTCCAGGATCTATACCACAATAAAGATCTTAATATCCTAAATATGTCTGTATTTTTGTTATTTTATGCTTCTGGGAGTCAGAAGCTATGTTAATTTATATAACTGTCATAAATCAAGATGATACTAAATAAACACACACATGCTTTACTAGAAAGTCAACTAGAACACTATCAATGTTGACCTTTTTGCTAAGCTCAAAATTCTATAGTAATTGGAGGTCTATGCCAAATTTGAAGTTCCTTAAGGAGTTTAAGGATCATGAACATCATTTGAGAGTCACAGAAATGAACAAGCTGCAAAATTATACTCATGAGGAGAAATTAAAAGTATTCAAATGATTCTGCTCTTAAAATGGGAGATGGAGACCAGTTTCAAAATAATCAGAGTTCATTCAAAACATTGGTTGGCTCTTTTAAATATCTAAGGAGGATAGAACACTAACAAATTCTCGGCTCATCAAAATATTTCATTTATTGCATCCAGATTGCAAAGATGTATTGATGATAGCAACTCTTTAACTTTGCAAGAGAAATTGTAAAATAAGCACAAGTGAAATAATTACACTCTAATGAATGGTCTCATTGTTTCAGTAGGGTGACAACCAGGATAGACTTAGATAGTGCAAGAGTTTTCTTAGGACAATGATAATATGTAAAAATATTGATAAAATTAATCTAATATCTATTGAACACCTAGAATTCTAAGTCTAAATGTGTTTCCTCATTTAATAATGTTAGGTACTATTATCAGTAGGGTGACCATGTGTCCTAGATTCCCTTGAACTGTCTGGGTTTATACTTGCTTTGATAAAGTAGTTATTGATATTCTCAAAAGTGTCCTTTGGAAAATAAATTATACAATTACCCTAGTTAATATCTATTTTTCAGCATAGAATCTAAACTGTATAGAGGTTAAATAATTTTCCAGGGTCATATAGGTAGTGATTGGAAAGCTGTGAATTTGATAAAATAACCACATATTCATGATCTGCAGTGAGGACTATGAAAAAAAAAGGAACAGATATAATACCTAACATCCTAGAATTTCCTAATTAAATAACACCATACATAGGCATGGATATGACACATACAGTTTCAGGCACAAATAGTGAGGAAACAGAACAACTCAGAAAGGAGATACAGTAATCTTTACACAACATTTTAAATTGTGTTTAATGGGTCAGTATCTTATAGGAAGATTTCAGTTATCTCAGCACTCAGAGGACACACTCTTTCAGTAAATCTTAGAAGTAAGCAATTGAGGAGGATGTTTGAAATTGAAGTAGAAAAGGACCTTTGACTTTAAAAAGAAATATAAGGGTGACCTTGAGACATGGTAAAATGGAATGTGCTTCAACAAAGGCAGTATTGAGAGAGAAAGGAGAGGGAAAGGTTGACACAGTAATCCCCCGGAGCTGAAGGGAAATGAGAAAGCTCCCAGGATGCAAAGAAGCTTTGCTATGGGCCTTTAAGCTTCTCCAAGGCACCCTTTTCCACTCTTAATTAGGGGAACAGAGGGTCTGCATCTACCATGCCCAGGAGGTTTTAGGAAGAACATGTTGTTTTTTATCTTCTCAAGGCTTCTTGCTATCTACCTGGCCTACCTCCTTTCCCCCACTGCATCCCAATGTGCTTACAAAACTGGCAACCTGCAGCAACCCAAAGAAGTTCCCATCATTGCATTTATTGGTGTGTTCTGTGGAAGGTTCAGTGTTCCTGGCTCCTGACTTCTGAAACTAGTGAAGGATGAATAGCTATGTCTTGTAACCCTATGTAATGTAATGTAAAGCTGCTCCCCTGCCCTTTCTGCTGCAGCCATTTCCCTGCCTCCCAACTACTTGTCAGTCTGTGAACATCCTAGCTAGCTATTGGTTCATCAGTCAGCTTGCAAGTATCCTTCTCCGTTATTGGTCCCCAGTTAGCCCAGCAGAATTCAACTGCTTAAGGATAGCTTCCCTGCCATCTTTTCTCATCCTTCTCTCTCTCTCCTACTCACTTTCTTTCTCTCTCCTCCTCGCTTTCACACTCTCTCTTGCGCTGGCTCTCTTTCTTTTCCTCTCATTTTCTCTCTTACCCTGCAAGGAGACACTCTGTTTGCTTAATAAACTCTCTTATGTCAATTCCCATTTCTGGCGTGGTTTCCGGGTTCTTACACCCTATATTTTTAGAAGGGACCCTCACATTTTTACTGTTTTCCCCTTTTTTTCTCTCATTCACCAACACTGACTGAGCAACTATTATGCTCCAGGTATCAGATAGATTGGATTAACACACATCCTGTTTTCTATTTGTTTCTGTTTAAAGATGCATTATTTCATACCTATTGTGGAGTCATAAATTTTAAACTTATGGCCAACAGTGCTTAGAACTCATGTTTTAGTGAAGCTTATTTAACATACATATTTTCTCCATAAGGCACATCACAGCCTTTTTGAACTCAGAAACACTATAGAAAATAACTAGAGTTATTCTGAACTGCAAAATCAGCAACAAATGGCACAAGAATGCAAAACCCTTGACATTAAATAGATGATGAAAAGGAGACATGTTTCCCATGTGAAAGCTGAAATGAGAGGGCAGAGCACCCCTTTGTTTGACCTCAGCTGGGAATGTGCACTTGGGATAATTAGCTATTTTCAACCTCTATGAATGTCTGTGAATGACTGCAAATGTGTTCTGTGTATTGATTTGGAGGTTATGGATATTTTTTAGTGAGTAGGCATATTAGCAAATACAGAATCTGTGAATGGTGAGGTTCCACTGTATGACAGGAACCCAGGAGAGACCAGATGCTTTGTGAACACAGAGGAGGGGGGCCTCACTCAACCTGGATTTAAGCATTCTTTGAAAAAGTCATTTGAGTTGAGAGAACAGATCTCCTCATTTTTGTAATGAAAGAAAGGCCTATTTACCTAAGAAGATTATTTTGAAAATAGAAGTAAAAACATGAAAAAAAAACAACTCCTGAAAAATTAAAAACATAAAAATCAATATGAACATAAGACATTTTATTGGCCAGGAGTGGTGGGTCATGTCTATAATACCAGCAGCTAGGGAAGCTGAGGCAGGAAGATTGCAGGTTCAAAGCCAGACTCAGCACTTTGAGAGGCTATGAGCAACCTAGTAAGACCTCATCTGAAAATACAAAATGAAAGGGCTGAGGATGTGGCTTAGAAGTAAAACACCCCTGAATTCAATCCCTGCTTAAAAAAAAAAAAAAAAAAAAAAAAAAAAAAAAAAAAAAAGACATTTTATTAATGTATTAGAAGTATCCCCTCTACCCAAAAGAAGAAACTCCAAGTTGATTCATTTATCATTCAAGCCTTGACCAGCAGACTAACAGTTACTCACTTCCTGTTTTATGCACTTTCTTCAATTTAGAATCTAGTACACAATTCTTTCCTACTTTTACTTTTCTCTTTCCTAGGCTATCTAAGCTATATTACTGATTCCTTCTCTTCTCTTGCTTTTAGCATTTATTAGTGTTGTTCACCACGGTACTTCCTTGCCCATTTGAGCCTCTTCTGTTTATTTATTTTTTTCTTTATTTTTTTGTATTGTAAACAAGTGGGATACATGTTGTTTCTCTGTTTGTACATGGCGTAAAGGCATACCATTTGTGTAATCATAAATTTACATACAGTAATGTTGTTTGATTCATTCTGTTATTTTTTCCCTTCCCCCCACCCCTCCCACCCCTCTTTACCCTCTATACAGTCCTTCCTTCCTCCATACTTGCCCCCCTCCCTAACCCTAACTCTAACCCTAACACTAACCCTTCCCTCCCCCACATTATGTGTCATCCTCCACTTATTAGCGATATCATTCGTCCTTTGGCTTTTTGAGATTGGCTTATCTCACTTAGCATGATATTCTCCAATTTCATCCATTTGCCTGCAAATGCCATAATTTTATCATTCTTTATGGCTGAGTAATATTCCATTGTATATATATACCACAGTTTCTTTATCCACTCATCAATTGAAGGGCATCTAGGTTGGTTCCACAGTCTGGCTATTGTGAATTGAGCAGCTATGAACATTGATGTGGCTGTATCTCTGTAGTATGCTGATTTTAAGTCCTTTGGGTATAGGCCAAGGAGTGGGATAGCTGGGTCAAATGGAGGGTCCATTCCGAGTTTTCTAAGGAATCTCCACACTGCTTTCCAGAGTGGCTGCACTAATTTGCAGCCCTACCAGCAATGTATGAGTGTACCTTTCTCCCCACATCCTCGCCAACACCTGTTGTTGCTCGTATTCTTGATAATCGCCATTCTAATTGGGGTGAGATGGAATCTTAGGGTGGTTTTGATTTGCATTTCTCTTATTACTAGAGATGTTGAACATTTTTCCATATGTTTGTTGATTGCTTGTAGATCTTCTTCTGTGAAGTGTCTATTCATTTCCTTAGCCCATTTGTTGATTGGGTTATTTGTATTCTTCGTGTAGAGTTTTTTGAGTTCTTTATAGATTCTGGAGATTAGTGCTCTATCTGAAGTATGAGTGGCAAAGATATTCTCCCACTCTGTAGGCTCTTTCTTCGCATTGCTGATAGTTTCCTTTGCTGAGAGAAAGCTTTTTAGTTTGAATCTATCCCAGTGGTTGATTCTAGCTTTTATTTCTTGTGCTATGGGAGTCCTGTTAAGGAAGTCTGATCCTAGACCAACAAGGTGAAGATTTGGACCTACTTTTTCTTCTATAATCTGCAGGGTCTCTGGTCTGATTCCGAGGTCCTTAATCCATTTTGAGTTTAGTTTCGTGCATGGTGAGAGATAGGGATTTAGTTTCATTCTGTTGCATATGGATTTCCAATTCTCCCAGCACCATTTGTTGAAGAGGCTATCTTTTCTCCATTGCATATTTTTGGCACCTTTGTCTAGTGTGAGAAAATTGTATTTATTTGGGTTTGTGTCCGTGTCCTCTATTCTGTACCATTGATCTACCTTTCTATTTTGGTACCAATACCATGCCGTTTTTGTTACTATTGCTTTGTAGTAGAGTTGAAGATCTGGTATTGCAATACCCCCTGTTTCACTCTTCCTGCTAAGGATTGCTTTAGCTATTCTGGGTTTCTTATTCTTCCAGGTGAATTTCATAATTGCTTGCTCTATTTCTGTAAGATACTTCATTGGGATTTTAATTGGAATTGCATTGAATTTGTATAGCACTTTAGGTAGTATGGCCATTTTGACAATATTAATTCTTCCTATCCAAGAACATGGAAGATCTTTCCATCTTCTAAGGTGTTCTTTAATTTCTTTCTCTAGTGTTGTATAGTTCTCATTGTAGAGGTCTTTCACCTCTTTTGTGAGATTGATTCCCAAGTATTTTATTTTTTTCGAGGCTATTTTGAATGGGGTAGTTTTCCTAATTTCTCTTTCTGAAGATTCATCACTTATGTATAAAAATGCGTTGGATTTATGGGCATTGATCTTGTAACCTGCTACTTTACTGAATTCACTTATGAGTTCTAAGAGTTTTCTGGTGGAATTTCCAGGTTCCTCTAAATATATAATCATGTCATCAGCGAACAGGGATAGTTTGAGTTCTTCTTTTCCAATTCGTATCCCTTTAATTTCTTTGGTTTGACTAATTGCTCTGGCCAGAGTCTCAAGAACGATGTTGAATAGAAGTGGTGAAAGAGGGCATCCCTGCCTTGTTCCAGTTTTTAGGGGGAATGCTTTCAGTTTTTCACCATTTAGAATGATATTAGCCATGGGCTTAGCATAAATGGCCTTTACAATGTTAAGGAATGTTCCCACTATCCCTATTTTTTCTAGTGTTTTGAGCATGAAGGGGTGCTGTATTTTATCAAATGCTTTTTCTGCATCTATTGAAATAATCATGTGATTCTTGACTTTAAGTCTATTAATATGGTGAATTACGTTTATTGATTTCCTGATGTTGAACCAACCTTGCATCCCTGGGATGAAGCCCACTTGATCATGGTGCACTATCTTTTTAATATGTTTTTGTATGCGATTTGCTAAAATTTTGTTGAGAATTTTTGCGTCGATGTTCATTAAGGATATTGGTCTGAAATTTTCTTTCCTTGATGAATCTCTGTCTGGTTTAGGTACCAGTGTGATATTGGCTTCATAGAATGAGTTTGGGAGGGTTCCCTCCTCTTCTATTTTATGGAATACTTTGAGAAGTATTGGAATGAGCTCTTCTTTAAAGGTTTTGTAGAACTCGGCTGAGAACCCATCTGGTCCTGGACTTTTCTTTGTTGGTAGGCTTTTGATGACTTCTTCTATTTCAGTACTTGAAATTGGTCTATTTAAATTGTGTATGTCCTCCTCGTTCAGTTTAGGCAATTCATATGTCTCTAGAAACCTGTTAATGTCTTCGAAATTTTCTATTTTGTTGGAGTATAGATTTTCAAAATAGCTTCTAAGTATGTTTTGTATTTCAATCCTGTCTGTTGTGATATTTCCTTGTTCATTCCGAATTTTAGTGATTTGGGTTTTCTCTCGTCTTCTCTTTGTTAGTGTGGCTAAAGGTTTATCAATTTTGTTTATTTTTTCGAAGAACCAACTATTTATTTTGTCAATTTTTTGTATTGTTTCTTTTGTTTCAATTTCATTGATTTCAGCTCTGAGTTTAACTATTTCCTGTCTTCTACTACTTTTGGTGCTGTTCTGTTCTTCTTTTTCTAGGGCTTTGAGCTGTAGTGTTAGGTTGTTTATTTGTTCAGTTTTACTTCTTTCATTAAATGCGCTCCATGAAATAAATTTCCCTCTAAGTACTGCTTTCATAGTGTCCCAGAGATTTTGATATGATGTTTCTTTGTTCTCATTTACCTCTAAGAATTTTTTAATTTCCTTCCGATATCTTCTGTTATCCATTCATCATATAATAGCATATTGTTTAATTTCCAGATGTTGGAATAGTTTCTGTGTTTTACTCTTTCATTTATTTCTAACTTCAATCCATTATGATCTGATAGAATACATGCTAGTGTCTCTATCTTCTTGTATTTGCTAACATTAGCTTTGTGGCATGCCTCTTCTGTTTATACTCATTTCTCAACTGAAAATTCTAGAATGCCTCTCTCCATCTTCCCCAGCGAACGATAAATTCTGAGTTAGAGAATTAAGGCTTTCAAATGTTGAGACTTTCTTTTTAAAAATAATAGAAATTAAAATTCAGAAATTAATATAAATAACACAAAAATAACTGAATTATAAACAACAAAAAATCTGACCATACCCATAAATATCATCAAATTAAAAAAAATCGTGGAGTGAGAGACTTTCTGCACAGAACCAGCTCTAAGTCCCTGAGCCAGCGCGCGGCAAGCTCCCGCCCACCTGCAGGTTGCTTCAGAGACCAGGACGGGGCAGCCAGGGACTTCCCCATGCAGCTCGGCTCCCTCTGGCGGGAAGCGCCCATCTAGGCTAGCTTCTCGGAGCAGACCGCCCAGTGAGAGCCTTTCTCCACAGAGCCAGCCACAAGTCCCCAAGCCAGCGGAGACCTCCAACCTGAAAGCAGCCTCTGGGACCAGGGCAGGGCAGCCAGAGACCTCTCCAGGTCTCTCTCCCTGGAACCAGTAGCAGGCTAGGGGCAGTTTTCTTCGGAAGCACTGCATTATCAAGTTACTCCAAGACTTCAGGCTACTAAAGGCTGGGAGGTGATACACTGGAAATCTACAGGGACACTATAAGCCAATAGAGGAAATCTGCAATATCACAGAGTCCCACTTACATCTGACCAATATGAGAAAACAAGGGAAGAAAATGTCCCAAACAAACCTACATACTATATCAATAAAACCCAATGACAGCACAGCAGAAGAAATGTCCGAAAGGGAGTTCAGATGTACATAATTAAAACAATCAGGGAAGCAAACGAGGAGATGAAAGAGCAAATGTAGGCATTAAATGATCGCACCAATCAACAGTTAAAGGACCAAATATGGGAAGCAAGAGATCATTTCAATAAAGAGTTAGAGATATTGAAAAAAAACCAAACAGAAATCCTTGAAAAGAAGGAAACAATAAACCAAGTTAAAAACTCCATAGAAAGCATAACCAATAGGATAGAACTCTTGGAAAACAGAACCTCAGATATTGAAGAAAAAATATTTAATCTTGAAAACAAAATTGAATGAACAGAGAAAATGGTAAGAAATCATGAACAGAATCTACAAGAATTATGGGATATCATAAAGAGGCCAAATTTAAGAATTACTGGGATTGAGGAAGGCTTAGAGAAACAAATCAAAGGAATGAACAATCTATTCAATGAAATAATATCAGAAAATTTCCCAAATCTGAGGAATGAAATGGAAAACAGAGTACAAGAGGCTTATAGGACTCCAAATATACAAAATTACAACAGATCCACACGAAGGCACATTATTATGAAAATACCTAACATACAAAATAAAGACAGAATTTTAGAGGCCGCGAGAGAAAAGAATCAAATTACATTCAGGTGGAAACCAATAAGAATATGAGCAGATTTTTCAGTCCAGACCCTAAAAGCTAGAAGGGCCTGGAACAACATTTACCAAGCCCTGAAAGAAAATGGATGCCAACCAAGAGTCTTATACCCAGCAAAACTTACTTTCAGATTTGACGATGAAATAAGATCCTTCCATGATAAACAAAAGCTAAAGGAATTTACTAAAAGAAAGCCGGCATTACAGAACACTCTCAGCAAAATATTCCATGAGGAAGAGATGAAAAACAACGATGCAAATCAGCAACAGGAGGAACTAGCCTAAAGGAATAGCCAAATAAAGGGGAAACCAAATCATGTCAAAAAACAAAAATGAGTCAAATGACTGGGAATACAAATCATATCACAATAATAACCCTGAATGTTCATGGCCTGAACTCATCAGTCAAAAGACATAGACTGGCAGATTGGATTAAAAAGAAAAATCCAACAATCTTCTGCCTGCAAGAGACTCATCTCATAGAAAGAGATACCCATAGACTAAAGGTGAAAGGATGGGAAAAAACATACCATGCACACGGACACAGCAAAAAAGCTGGAGTATCCATTCTCATTTCAGATAATGTGGACTTCAACCCAAAACTAGTCAGAAGGGATAAAGAAGGACACTACATACTGCTTAAGGGAAGCATAAATCAGCAAGACATAACAATCATAAATATCTATGCCCAAACATTGGCTCATCCATGTAAGTCAAAAAAATCCTTCTCAATTCCAGAAATCAAATAGACCACAACACAATAATACTAGGCCATTTTAACACACCTTTCTCACCACTGGATAGATCGTCCAAACAAAACTTGAACAAAGAAACCATAGATCTCAATAACACAACCAACAATTTAGACTTAACTGACTTATATAGAATATACCATCCAACAAAGAACGAATACACTTTCTTCTCAGCAGCACATGGATCCTTCTCTAAAATAGACCATGTTTTAGGCCACAAAGCTACTGTTAGCAAATACAAGAAGATAGAGATACCACCTAGTACTCTGTCAGATCATAATGGATTGAAATTAGAAAGAAATGACAGAATAAAAAAGACAGCAACTTCTCCAATACCTGGAGATTAAATAATACACTATTATACGATGAATGGATAACAGAAGACATCAGGAGGGAAATTAAAAAATTCTTAGAAGTAAACGAGAACAAAGACACATCATATCAAAATCTCTGGGACACTATGAAAGCAATACTTAGAGGAAGATTTATTTCATGGGGTGCATTCAACGAAAGAAGTAGAAATCAACAAATAAACGACTTAACACTACAGCTCAAAGCCCTAGAAAAAGAAGAGCAGACCAACACCAAAAATAGTAGAAGACAGGAAATAGTTAAAATCAGAGCCGAAATCAATGAAATTGAAACAAAAGAAACAATTGGAAAAATTAACAAAATAAATAGTTGGTTCTTTGAAAAATAAACAAAATTGATAAACCCTTAGCCACACTAACAAAGAGAAAGAGGGAGAAAACTCAAATTACTAAAATTTGGAATGAACAAGGAAATATTACAACAGACACGAGTGAAATACAAAACATAATTAGAAGCTATTTTGAAAATCTATACTCCAACAAAACAGAAAACCTTGAAGACATCAACAAGTTTCTAGAGACATATGAATTACCTGAACTGAACAAGGAGGACATACACAACTTAAATAAATCAATTTCAAGCAATGAAATATAAGAGGTCATCAAAAGCCTACCAACAAGGAAAAGTCCGGGACCAGATGGGTTCTCAGCCGAGTTCTACAAAACTATTAAAGAAGAGCTCATTCCAATACTTCTCAAAGTATTCCATGAAATAGAAGAGGAGGGAACCCTCCCAAACTCATTCTTTGAATCCAATATCACCCTGATACCTAAACCAGACAGAGAAACATCGAGGAATGAAAATTTCAGACCAATATCCTTAATGAACATCGACGCAAAAATTCTCAACAAAATTTTAGCAAATCGCATACAAAAACATACTAAAAAGATAGTGCACCATGATCAAGTGGGCTTCATCCCAGGGATGCAAGGTTGGTTCAACATCAGGAAATCAATAAACGTAATTCACCATATTAATAGACTTAAAGTCAAGAATCACATGATTATTTCAATAGATGCAGAAAAAGCATTTGATAAAATACAGCACCCCTTCATGCTCAAAACACTAGAAAAAATAGGGATAGTGGGAACATTCCTTAACATTGTAAAGGCCATTTATGCTAAGCCCATGGCTAATATCATTCTAAATGGTGAAAAACTGAAAGCATTCCCCCTAAAAACTGGAACAAGGCAGGGATGCCCTCTTTCACCACTTCTATTCAACATCGTTCTTGAGACTCTGGCCAGAGCAATTAGTCAAACCAAAGAAATTAAAGGGATACGAATTGGAAAAGAAGAACTCAAACTATCCCTGTTCGCTGATGACATGATTATATATTTAGAGGAACCTGGAAATTCCACCAGAAAACTCTTAGAACTCATAAGTGAATTCAGTAAAGTAGCAGGTTACAAGATCAATGCCCATAAATCCAACGCATTTTTATACATAAGTGATGAATCTTCAGAAAGAGAAATTAGGAAAACTACCCCATTCACAATAGCCTCGAAAAAAATAAAATACTTGGGAATCAATCTCACAAAAGAGGTGAAAGACCTCTACAATGAGAACTACAGAACACTAAAGAAAGAAATTAAAGAAAACCTTAGAAGCTGGAAAGATCTCCCATGTTCATGGATAGGCAGAATTAATATTGTCAAAATGGTCATACTACCAAAAGTGCTATACAGATTCAATGCAATTCCAATTAAAATCCCAATGATGTACCTTATAGAAATAGAGCAAGCAATTATGAAATTCATCTGGAAGAATAAGAAACCCAGAATAGCTCAAGCAATCCTCAGCAGAAAGAGCGAGGCAGGGAGTATCACAATACCAGATCTCCGACTCTATTACAAAGCAATAATAACAAAAACGGCATGGTATTGGTACCAAAATAGACAGGTAGATCAATGGTACAGAATAGAGGACATGGACACAAACCCAAATAAATACAATTTTCTCATACTAGCAAAAGGGGCCAAAAATATGCAATGGAGAAAAGATAGCCTCTTTAACAAATGGTGCTGGCAAAACCGGAAATCCATATGCAACAGAATGAAACTAAATCCCTATCTCTCACCCTGCACAAAACTCAACTCAAAATGGATCACGGACCTTGGAATCAGACCAGAGACCCTGCAGATTATAGAAGAAAAAGTAGGTCCAAACCTTCAACTTGTTGACTTAGGATCAGACTTCCTTAACAGGACTCCCATAGCCCAAGAAATAAAAGCAAGTAATCTATTATCTTGAATAAGATATTAAATCTTATTCAAGATTCTATTTGATATAGAATCTATTTCAAATCTATTATTTGAAGAATAGATTCAAACTAAAAAGCTTTCTCTCAGCAAAGGAAACTATCAGTAATGTGAAGAGAGAGCCTACAGAGTGGGAGAATATCTTTGCCACTCATACTTCAGATAGAGTGCTAATTTCCAGGATCTATAAAGAACTCAGAAAACTCTACACCAAGAATACAAATAATCCAATCAACAAATGGGCTAAGGAAATGAACAGACACTTCACAGAAGAAGATGTACAAGCAATCAACAGATATATGAAAAAAAATGTTCAACATCTCTAGTAATAAGAGAAATGCAAATCAAAACTACCCTAAGATTTCATCTCACCCCAATTAGAATGGCGATTATCAAGAACATAAGCAACAACGGGTTTGGCGAGAATGTGGGGTAAAAGGTACACTCATACATTGCTGGTGGGGTTGCAAATTAGTGCAGCCCCTCTGGAAAGCAGTATGGAGATTCCTCAGAACGCTTGGAATGGAACCACCATTTGACCCAGCTATCCCACTCCTTGGCCTATACCCAAATGTCTTAAAATCAGCATACTACAGAGATACAGCCACGACAATGTTGATAGCTGTTCAATTCACAATAGACAGATTGTGGAACCAACCTAGGTGCCCTTCAGTTGATGAATGGATAAAGAAACTGTGGCATATATATATATATATATATATATATATATATATATATAATGGAATATTACTCCGCCATGAAGAATGATAAAATTATGGCATTTGCAGGCAAATGGATGAAATTGGAGAATATCATGCTAAGTGAGATAAGCCAATCTCAAAAAACTAAAGGACGAATGATTTCCTTGATAAGCACATGAGGACATATAATGGGGGGTAGGAGGGGTTAGGGTCAGGTTTAGGGTAGGGATAAGGAGGGTGGTAAGAATGGAGGAAGGAAGGACTGTATAGAGGGAAAAGAGGGGTGGGAGGGGTGGGGGGGAAGGGAGAAAATTAACAGAATGAATCAAACAACATTGCCCTATATAAATTTATCATTTTTAATAAAAAAAACAAAAAAATCATTGACAAAGTTAGAATTTAAATCTAAAAAAAATTGTGTTTTGTTATCTGCTAGGTAAATTTTTTCCTATTTTCTTTTTGGCTGTCTACTTCTTTTCTCTTTATATAACAGTAATTTCACAGCATAATATTCTACATAGAATGACAAAAAAGATAATTTAGGAGTTTTTCATTTGTAATAGAATTGTGTTTTTTATGCCAGTAAATTTAAATTTTTTTCTATTAAACCTCATAATTAGTTACTGATAGTTTCATGTAAAATCTTAAGATCATTTTCATATTTGAGGAAACTTGCAAATTTCTCACAAGGATGAGCTACCTAACTAACTTTCATAGGATAACTTCTAGTCTTACTATGTTTTAAATCTTGTGTCATCTTCTGGTGCCATAGTACACTTTCACATTATATTCAGCCTGGATTCTCAAAGGGTTGAGAGTTATCACAGTGGAAGGAGAAATAATTCTGGATATCATGTTTATGTGCAGAAGTGACCAGGACATATGTAAATATATCCATTAAACCCAATCTCAGTATATCCCTAGTTTAACTTTCAGGGCTTTGGAAAGAGCCAATGAAAGAAGGGACCTAGAAGTTTCAGCTTTCTTATCTTGATGATAAAGCTAAAGTTCTTACAATGGCCTGTAGAAACCTGGACCATGTCTTCCCTCAATACCTCTCAGATCTCTGTCCTCTCTTCTGGGTTTCTCCTTTCTCTCTACATTTGTCTGCAACATTTAACTCTGGTTATTTGCGGAACGTGACAAAGGCCTTGTTTCCTTTGTCTGGAATGTTCTCCCCCAGGTATCCTCTGGACTGAGCTTCATGCAGCCTACCTTTCTCAAGTCTTGGCTCATCTCCTAGACTATTCTGGTCTGTATTTATATCACACCCCACCTTTCTAATCTCATCTATTCTCTGCTCTATTTTTCTGTTATTCATAATTTCTGTCACCTTCTACTATAATATATAGTTGTGTATTCATTGTGTTTATTAGCTATTTCCCTGGAAGGTAAGAGCAGGGACCTTTGTTTTAGCTCATTAATATATTCCAAATACCAGAAACAATGCCTGGCACAAGTAGCTTGCAAGAACTTCTTGGGTGAATGAATGTCTATTGACTAACACTAGAAAATATGTTTGTGTAAAATGCACATATTTGAAGTTAGGAAAGAAGTCACTTTCATCTTGTAGGCATTTCCAAGCTAACGTATTAGATTTTTCTTTAATTTTTGGTCAAGGGAAAAGAAGACTGCTAATAAATATCAAACATTACTTTCCATTTTACTAGAGACTGTATGCTGCCAATAGCATAGAATACAATTGTAGAAGCTTAGGGTATTTATTCCCACTTGTGTATAAATATGCTATTTGTTAATGTAGAAATTTTTCTGAAATACAAAGTTCTCTGTCTCCAGAAGGATCATGGAGTAAGGGAAATAAATGTCATTACTCTGGTCTTGGAGATACTGTGTGCCTCATTACCAACACCCATCCTACTCTGGCAGGATTGGCTAATTTAATCCACTATCTTGACTTTAGAATCTTTCTTCCCTTTCTTTTTCTTTTTTCTTTTTTTTTTTTTTTTTTTACAAATAATAGAGTGATGTTTTATTCCCTTTGACTGTCCACTTGCTTTAATACATATTCCAAAATTGCTGCTCTGACCAATCCGTCTATTTATAAATCTCACTTTATGTGGTTAAATTCCCATTTCCCTATTGAAATTAATTTCTCAAACATCTCCCAGTACCTTCAAATTTAATTACCTTTTTCTAGGACTACTTGACCTGTCTATGGCATATAGTGTCATTAAACCCTCAATCCTTGACTTCAGTGACTCTGCATCTTCTTACTCTCCTCCCTCACTGGCCACTGTTTCTATTTTTTTTTTTTTCTTCATTTGTTTTCCTTTCCACATCCTTTAAATGTGGCTCTCCACAGTGCCTCAGCCCTGGACCTTTGATACTCCCTCCTTTTTTACTCTTTACAAATAGTCAAGCAATTTCAAGTCTTTGAATATCATTCTGACTAGGTAAGTCTCAAGTCCCAGTATGGTCTTTCTGCTCTGTTCTTACTTATTCCCACTTTACGAACTGTTCTGCTCTTCCACCCAAATGGTGAGGCTTGTTCTTCCAAAGATTTATTCTCATGGAAGAAAGCAAACATTAACAAATTCCTAAATTTAGAAAAGTGTCATCCATATTTTAGTAATTATAATAAAAGTGACATCCAGCATAGCTGGAGTAGGCTGTGAAGTTTTCTTTCCAGATTTAACATAATTGAAAAATGGTAAGTTGTTTGTAGTGGTACACTTGTTCATTC
The DNA here is from genome assembly GCF_902686455.1 of Sciurus vulgaris. Classification (NCBI taxonomy): domain Eukaryota; kingdom Metazoa; phylum Chordata; class Mammalia; order Rodentia; family Sciuridae; genus Sciurus; species Sciurus vulgaris. The sequence goes on along the minus strand of NC_136470.1, from coordinate 32,060,023 downwards.
ATTTAATGAATGTCCAGGACTAAAAAACTCGTAGGACCAAAACTAAGATATTTTTCCCTACCATGAGATATTCTTATCCACTATGGGAGATAGGCATTTAAATGAATGAATAAATGCAGAATACCACAAAGGTTATCTGTACCAGGTGTAAAGGAAAGTTAAGGAGGAATACCAACCCTTCTTGAGGGATGTTCAGTGGGGCTGATGTCCCTCTATCAGAAATAAATGGACTATTTCTGTGATATATCAAGTAATTGAAAACCCAAAAAGAAACACTACTTAGAATATTTTAAAACTTCTCCTTCTGGTGGATGGTGATATTGCACAGTGGTATAGCACTTGCCTAAGGTGTGTGAGACCCTAGGTTTGATGCCCAGGACTGCAGTAAATAAGTAGGTAAATAAATAAACAAATAGACTTGTTTTATGAAATAGTACCAAGACAATGACAAAGAAATGTACATGGATGTTTTGGAAGCCAGAGCCTATAGCAAGACCAAGGTACAAGAGAATTCTTTCATTTTTCTCCACTTTAACAATTATATATCTGAAGTTGAGACATGACATATTAGACATGACAGGTCAATTCTCAGCATGATTTGACAAGTGCAGCTAGTCGAAATATGCAAACTATTATACTGTCTAGTCAGCTAAACTGTTGCAAATGCTCTACCAGAGTTTCTGAGCAGACTCAACTGTACTAAACATCCTACCTTTGTGTCCTCCTATGCCTTCTTCAGCATGTTGAAAGTTTCTCAAAGGACATTTCTCTGTGTCATTCACCTCTCTGATTTTAGTCTTTGAGATTGTTCGACATGTTTGCTTTGCAAGCTAAAATTATGTGAGAAGTAGTAAGAAAAAAATCAAAATGAATATTCTCCAGGACAACCAAAGAATAACTATACATGTTTTTTTAAATTCCTAGATTTATGTACATTTTTAAGTGGTTTACTTTCCATCTGTAATGTGTTTAACATTTTAAGTGACACGTGTGAAATTCTCTTTCTATAGATTGAGATCATCTGAATGGATATCATTATCATTATAGCTATTACTTTTAGGTCTGATTTAATTTAATGTTATATGGGATTTAACACTTGAAAAGATTTGAAAATTGACCTGCACACATTTGTATGGAACAGAATCTGGATATGTTTTTCTAAATGAGGCATTATATGTTACACCATGATTTTGTAAGATAGCATATTATATCTTTAAGTACTGTAGGCTGCTAATAAATCAGTAGAAATTTGTGAATAGATATTTAAAACTTCTCACAAAAATAAGCTTTGGACCCATACCATTGCAGAGAAAATAATTCAGGAGTAATATATGACATTTTATAGAAATATAGCATAATTCAATTCATAAGGTCATGAATATTTTTATTAAGGAAATAATGCGCATTTAACATTTGATAACCTATCTTATTTCTATTATGTGATCAAATTCTCTTAAGAGCTAGCTATTTCTTTTTGATACGTTCAAATGTTTCATATATATATTACCACAAAAAATCCCTAGAATTTTTTATACTCTAAATGTACATGATTTCTAAGAGAACTTTCCCAACCATAGAAATGCACTGACAATATGGTAGCCATTAGCCACATGTAGCTATTGAGAATTTGAAATGTTTCTTCTGCACCTGAAGAATTTAATTTTTAATTTTATTTAATGTTAGTTTAAATATTTATTTAAATAGACACAGATGGCTGTGAATTTTGAACAGTGAAACAATACAGCTTAAAGTGCCTCTCAGATTATTAACCCTTCACACCTGGATAAATTTAAGTGAATTTTTAAAAGGATATCTGTGCACAGAAATAAGAAAAAATTAAATACAACTAAATACGAAGGCTCTTACATTCACTAGACAGTCATAACGAGAAAAATCTCAATTTTCTAATTTCCAAAAATACGCATAGCGTAAACAATTTTAGTTTATAATGTTTGCAGATCATCTCTAAACAATACACTACACCCTCATATCCTTAATGAGGGTTTCTTAACTTACGCTATGTATTAAAGAACAATAAAGTCATGCTAAGATTCAGGGGATGGGTAGTCTTTTTTTTTTTTTTTTTTTTTAACGTGCCTCATAGGGTCTACATTTGGTTTATGTGCATCAAAAGGTCTATAACTCAGAAAAAGAACAAATTACAGTGCATCATGTTTGTTCAATTGTTTACAATTAGTGAAAACAGAAAAGGTTAAATTCATTCTTGAGTGAAACTTCCAGGTAGAAAAATTAAAGAATAAAGTTTTATTTATGACAAAGTAAGATATTATCCCCTTCTGTTCTTGACTCTGCATAATTCCCATGCCAGCGAGAGCTTCTATCAACTTTTCTTTTTCATAGTGAAGCCATGAAAAGCAGTGTTAAAAATCGTAGTCTCAAAAACCCTCCTGCATACCTCCTCATGGGTCTTGGCTGTGAGTTTTGCCATCTCGAGGGAGGTGCATGTCAGGGTGGGTGGTATGTAAGATGAGCCATAACCAAAGTGAAGGCAGCATATGAAGCATTAAAACTTGACTGAGCACTCCGAGTAGCCATAGCTAGACTAGTTGCTGGCATAAGGCAGGAGCTGGAAAACACAAGTAGCTACAGGAAGTTTATGATGGCAAGTATCCATAGATTTGGAAAGACAGACAGGAAATAGCATAGGCTGCAGACACAGAGCCGGTTTGTGGTAAGAGTTAAGGCAGTCCTGAAGATAGCGGAAGGATCGGGTCTGCCCAGACACCTGGCAAGCATTTCTAGGAAGCCTATCATGAATAAATAGGTGACAGGGCAAGAGAAAGATAGGACACAGTTCTGGAAGGACTGAAGAACTAAAATGGTAGTTCATCTGGAGAAGGTGAGTGGAGTAAGACAGAAGTCTTAAAGCAGGAGGGTGTGAAGTCAGGCCTGGACTAGTAGTACCATTGGTGGGGAGTTAAAACCTGTGGCTTAGAGTTCTAACCACTTCTTATTTAAAATAAGGCTTTGTTCTAAAGTCATTGCCTGGGGGATCTTGTAGAGGATTAATTGGCCCTATCTATGTTGAGAGGAAATGAACAAAGTCCAAGGATTAACAAGGTTTAATGTGCGCCAACTGAACACTACAGTCCCCTTTCCTAATTTCCTATCAAGATTTTTACTTACACGATTCCTTCCTGTGGAACTTTGTCCTAACTTTTGAAAAACTTATTCACACACAGAAAAAATCAGGTCTTTTTTCGTTATTTTAAGTTATCAAGTGACTAACGACAAGTTGTATAGAGAGTACAAAAAAATTTCTGTGTAACCTGAACCCAACATCTCCCAATATTAACATATATAGCCTGGTGTGGTATAATTCCAGAGACTCTGGGAGGCTGAGGTAGGAGGGTTGCAAGTTCGCGCCCAGTCTAGGCAACTTAGCAGGACCCTGTCTCAAAATAAAAGACACTGAGGATGTAGCCCAGTAGTAAATCATCCCAGTACCAAAAAATAAATAAATAAAAGCATGGTCTGTAACCAAAATATATCAAAACCAGGAGAGTCTATATTAATATATACTGCTAACTAATCTAGAGACCTTATTCAAGTCTTGCCAATTATTCAAAAAATTTCTGATTTCTGGTTCAAGATCAAACTAGGTCAAACATTCCATTTTTCTGTCTTAACTTTCATCAACTCCCATGTTTGTGATATTTCTTTCATCATCTTTGTCTTTATGAGTTTTTCCTATCTGAAGAGTGGGAAGATATTTTATTGAATGTTCCTCAATTTTCACTTGTTTGAAGCTTTCTCGTGAGGAAAGTCATGTTATGTATTTTTAGGCCATAATGTCATTGAAGTGATGTTTAGTCCTTCTGACTGTTCCTTATTCCGGTGTTTCAAGATAACCAGATGTCCCATTACTGATAATGCTAACCTATTGGTGAAGGTGGTATCTGCCAGATTTCTTTATTGTTATTATTTTCCCCATTATATGATAAGTAGTTTCTGAAAAGATAGTTTGGGAACATGCAAAGATATGTTTCTCATTTTGGTTTTAATCGCTAATCTTTATCATTTATTGATGATTCTAAATCATGAATTTAAAATCATGCTACGTAATGATATGTGTGTGCGTGTGTTTTTCTTGTTGTTCTGTTTTTTTGCAGTACTGGGCCTGAATCATGTACTTGGACATGCTAACATGCTAGACAAGTGCTCTGCCACTGAACTGCACCCAGCCCTTTTAATTTTTTATTTTGAGACAGGCTTTGCTAGGTTGCCCAGTCTGGCCTTGAAGTTGAGATACTGAATAGCTGGAATTTCTGGAGTCCTCCATAATGTCTGAATTGATTTGTGTTTTTAAATAGGAATTTTCTGTTCATATCATTTTTTCTACATTTTTTAAGAAAAATGATTCCGAAAGGAAGCACTGATCCTCATTCCCTCCCTCCCTTACCTTCCTTCCTTCCTTCTTCCTGGACTCAAGTTTTTGTATTTATTTTTTTTATTCTAAAGGTTGTAACCCATTATAATCACCATTTATTTTCAGTGTTTATCATGCTAAAATTGCTCCAGATTCGACTAGTGGGAACTCCTTCAACTTGACTCCTACCAACTTTAGAAATACCCCCATCACAAGATATCAAAAAAATAGATTGTTAAATGTGCTTCTTAATGTCTATTATAAAATCACAGGACATCATAAATTCACTAAACATGAATTGTATCTACATGAATAAAAAATATCTGACTGAGGAGAAAAACAGATTTATTTTCACTTTATTTCACATATTTAGGCATCATTTAAACAGAATTTTTTGGATTAATGTCACTTGCAATTGGTTTTGATAATTGAAAATAAATTCTGTTGTACCAGAAAATATATTTAATGTTTTGACGTTTGGTTTGTTAACTCTCAAATCATTATCTTAAATTATTTTATAAATGAAAGGCTAATATATGTGAAACTGAAATAATATTTGTAAAAAGAAGATGTTCAACTTGGCCATAAATTTATGTCAAAAGTAGTATAGAGAGAAGGTTCTGCTTACCAGCTGGACTGACTAGATATACATCATTTTTCACTGACTTTATATACATCATTTTTCAATGAGTTATTGATGAGCTTATAACTCAGGAGTGGTAGAGCAAAACAAAGTTAGAAAATCATGATGAAAGGTCATCAATAACTTTGTGAATGTATTCAGTTTGCCAATTGAATATATTGTTTATGCAACACTGGTTTCAATACATATTATGTCATCATATGGGGATTGGTGGAGATTTATTTCACTTGATTTGGAGGAATCTATTTCAAACAATTGTTTCTGACTCTGTAGACAACTGGCAAATGTACTTGGAAGCAATATCACTAACTTTACATAGAATAATTCAAATTCCCCATTTTAACCCTCCCCCACCTTGATATCCCTGAATCCTCCAGGATACGTATGGATTTTGCTTTGTCTGCATTTGGAAGTGCATGAGTGTACGTGTGTAGGAGTTAGAAATGAGCACAGGGTTATCAGCTTTTATTTTGCACAGAAAGGGATATTTTGGCAACAATTACTATTTCCTATTGCTATTATTCTACAAAAGAAAAGATATTTTAAAAGACACTGAAATGTAGGAAGAACATAATCTAAGAATCCTGGGCTCTCTTTTAAATTCAGCACACTTGGCTTTGTGATAAACTTACTCTATTGCTATTCACTTTTTTCCTATCACCATGGACGGCTGAACAGACAACATGAATGAAATATTTGTGATAGGAATCACACATAAGCAAATAAGCAATATATAGTAGCAACTGAGATGCTAGTATTAAATTATTGACCTTTCAGATAGTCATTGGATCACTCATTTTGCAGAAAGAATATCTTCTTATACAGTTCTACTTTTCTTATTTAAATTTATAGTTATACATATACCTCAAACACACATATGAAAGGTGGAGATTAAAATACTGTTGTGACTAATTTTAATAAAAAAGGAGAAAAGATCTAGAGCTCAGTCATATTATCTTCCCAGCTGTTTCCACTAGCTCTGCCTTACCAGTTCTCTGCATCATGTGGTCCTTTCCATAATTTCATACCTGGTTTTGATCTTGTCACTTAGCCTTTGAACTGATGTTTCTTTTGGATGGTCTGGTTCTTTATCTTGGTTTTACTAAATTCTGTCTCTTAGTAACATCTGACTCCATGGGCTGCTTCCTGTCTCCCTTCCAGACCCAATCTCAGCTATCAGGATGTACCTATCAGACTCAAAGAATTTCTAGTTCTCTGAAAATGCTCTTTATGCCTTGCAGTCTCTGCCAGTGACTAATTTACTGCATTGTACATGGACTACTAACTGGCTATGTTCCTAATTCTTATCACAGACCTCATGAAAGTAGAATGTTCTTAAGTGGAATTCCTTGGGAGATGGAGTTTTGATTTTAGATTTAAAAATATATAAACCTGTGGATTTTTGGAAGCCCTAAGGACTAAGTTTTTATTTCTCAATGCCTTTTTTCTCCATGTGATTTAAGAATGAATGTGAATGAATGTCCTCTGATGAGGTTATATGTCACAGGCATTTTGTGAATAGTGATGTTGACTGCCAGTCTATATCTTCTGCTGTGGGTTCAGCTTCCTCTGGCTGATGTTTATGTTTTCTGTTTAGGAAAGGCTACAACTCTCAGACATCTCAGGACTCCTAAAATCACTATCATTTGGAACCATCACCAATAACTGCTTACTACTCCCTTATGCCAAATATAATTGACAAATTGCCACCTATTGAGAAGTTCTATTAATGTTAAAACAAAGCTATTTCTTGGATCAACCTGAGTTGTGGCAGGTAGCCCAAATTACATGCAGCCTCCTTCCTTCCAGATTCTGTTCGTGCGGGACACGACAGGTCAAACCTGACTCTGGGAGATCCTTCACGCAGAGAATCATGGTCATCCAACCATGCCAGCTGCTGGCATAGGCTGTTGGCATTGGTTATAAACACAGTCATATGCCATGCTGTCTGTGAGCAAGACAATGTCAGCGCACTTTCAGGTGCAACTGAGCAAATCGGCCTGGATTAAAAAATGAGGAAATTTATGATTTGTAAATTTGAAAAAGGTTGAATCACTTGAAATTCAGGCACAGCTGGAATCAGGGTTCAAATTCTCTAATCAAAACTTGTTTTTTTTTTTTTTGCTTGTGAGTTGGGTAGTGCCAGCTGTATTGGTTCATTATGGGTTCAGACTGCATTTCCCCAAACTATTTCCATAACCATGCTTCAGTGACTTAGATTTGATTACACACTTTATCCACAAATTGAAGAACCCAGCGCGTGATAGGTTCATCGGCTAGGCCTGATTCACATTCTCTACCTTTGGAGCTAAAATGAAACTTTATGTAAACAAATAAGTTAAAAATGGGAAACATGTCTGTTTCCAAAGAAAATGTGAGTTGTTAATTCAAATAGTAGAATGGATAGATGCTGATAGCATAATTAAAAGCTATGCTCAAACAAGTACAAATAATCAGATGGCCTGATAAGTGTCACTAGACAGTAGCTATAGAGTGTTCCATAAAAAACTGAAATTCAATGACAGCAAAGTCGTTTTTCATGGGAATTATCAGATTCTTCCCAGAAAAGAAAAACTCTTTTTTATTTCTCAGTATGTATTTTTTTTTTGGGGGGGGGGGGAATATTCCTGCTAGTTTGTATCTATATAAAATGATTGGTATGGAGGTACACACATTTACAGCTGTAAGTAAAGCAATAGGCAAGAAGTAATTATCCTGGGAAAGTTCAGAACAGAGAAAATGATTTTGCTTCAAAATTATTAATTATTAAAACTCAAAATTCTAAACTCCATACTCAGATATGTTCACTCAATCTTACATATTCTTCCAAGGACTCTAATTAAATTTTCAGTGTTGTCAAAGGACCAACCAAGAAGAAACTCACCAGATGCTTGGAAGTGCTCTTTGTTGCTCTTTAGAGATTCTTCATGTGAACTATTTTGATGCCTGTAAAAGACTGGTATAAAATTAACTGACTTGAGTGAATTACAGACCATATGAGTAACCATCCACACTGTGCAGGCCATAAGATTATGTAAATAACTCAAGAAGAAGGTAGAAAAATATTACAGGGATATGAAAAATTAGCCTTCCAAATCACAAATGCTTTCAACACAGGATATGTCTTTAGTCTCCACGTTGAAGAGGTTAATGATTTACATTATGTTCTTTCATTTCAGACTGATTTTTCAGATCTTTATTCTATTTCAAAATTTCCATAATGAGCATGATGGGTCTGTCAGAAGTTGACTTCATCACTAAAACTTTCATGTTTGTATCATTCACTTTTATCCCTAAAGTCTTAAACCTTCAGTCACTCCCTGTAATTACCTCTCCCAGTCATACCTGTCATTAATCATCTCAGAAAAGCCTCTGCAACGTCTCAACATTTAAAGAGCAGGAGGAAGAAAGTAAGCACCACGACACTGACATTCTTAGCTTAGTTGACTTCAATTGAGAATATATTAAGCTTTTCCCTAAAAAGATCATTACTGTGACTCAACTGGAATCTCAGATAACAACAAAGGTTTAGTATAAGTTAGAAGAATGTACAAGTCTACTTATGTTTTGGTATCATCATTAAAAATTTCTTGAATTAAGCTTGAGGAAAAAAACAGACATAACTTCTCTGACAAATACCTCCTAATAGTTAGTTTTAAAATTCTTAAAATACTATATATTACTTTCTAGGAATTGGCCACTTTTGATGAATATTAGAATCTGAGGTATATTTATAAAACAAAAATCAATACATATTTTAAGTTCAGGACCCTGAAAAAATACGTTATAAGGATTTCTAGCCCAACTATCTATAACAGCAACTGAACATACAATCTCAAGAATATAAACCTGCTAGAAATAAATTTGGCAGTATTTGACAGGGTGAGGGGTACTTGCCATTGTTTCTCTGCCTTTGTAGAATTATGGAAGTTAGAGGAGGAACAATCATGATAATAGAGCTCTCTGTTGATTTTTATACCAAATCTTTAAGGCCAGTCCCTGGATTAATATAGGGAATCTTAGTTGATACCCGGGCTTCCCATACCATTCTGGGACTCTGATCAGATGTTAGTTAGATGGTGTTTTAGTAAGTTTTTCAGTTGATGTGACCAAAAGACTTGATGAGAACAACATAGACAAAGAAGTTTATTTTGGTTCATACTTTCAGAGGTTCAGTCCATGGTTGGCCAACTTCATAGCTCTGGGCCCCAGGGGAGACAGAACACCAATGGTAGAAAGACATGGCAGATGAAAGCTACTCAGGAGATTACAGCCAGGAAGCAGAGCAAGTTTTGATTGACAGGGACAACATATAAACCCAAAGAGGCACCCCCAGTGACCTACTTCCTCTAGCCACATCCTATATGCCACCAGTTAATCCCCATCAGTGGATTAATCCATTGATCAGGTTAAAGATCTCACTAACTAATCATTTTACCTCTGAAAATTCTTTCATTGTCTCACATGTGAGCTTCTGGGGGACACCTCATATTTAAACTATAATAGATGGTGAGTTTTGTATTGAAACCTTAGAAATTGGTTAAAACGTAGGTTTTTTTTTTAATATTTAGAGGTTAATTCACTCTTTAAAATCTCTCTAGTATCTAATTTTTAAACCTTTCTTTTATAATACTATCTTTACACTATTTATGTAACCAGTAATTGTCACAACATGACACCAAAAATACTAGTTAAATGTGAAAGTTAGGAAATCTAGACTATTTTGGATAATAATGTTCAAAAATTCAGGCTGATATAATTGCTTCTCAAAAGAACCAAGCAAGTAGGAGAATTTAGACAAAGCAGTAATAGATATATGCCATTCTCTATGAGTTTTCTTATTAAGTCATGTAACATTTTGTGATGAGAAATCTTTATACGTGTTTCTATCCCTTGGAATTACAGCAAATGTTCCCAGGAATTCTTTGACTTTCCTGACTGTAGTTAAGTGTTATCAAATAATTCAGCTAGAAACAATAAGATCCTATATCTGCTTATTATTGTTTTGGAGATACAAAGTATTCATTAGGTTCTCATTGCACTTAATCCCTTCTCAGCAATGAGTCCACTATTCATCTCAACTTGGTGTTTGGCAAAAACTCTCTATACTTCCTTGTATTCTAAGTCATATGTTACAAATACGTATTTCTTTTAACTTCATATGATTGAAATTAAAATCTGTTTGGTGTTTTCTTTTAATATTTATCAAATTCTTACTGCATGTGTTCTTTAACACTGTCTGGTTCATGTGAAAATAATGTAATATAAAATAACAGGAAAGTACACGTGAAATATTTTTTGTAGTACTCATAAAAAACTCACTTCAGGATTCTTCTAAGTTCGTATAAGCCAGGGTGCCATGTTCCTCAGCTATCAGGATCCTACTGCCAGGCTCCTAAGCTTATGTCTGTACTCATCTAGCACATGTCCTTTCCAGCCTATTTTACTTAATGTATTAAATGCAACCCATATGCACCCCTTTGCTAAAAATGGAAATGTGAGAATTGACCCGCTTAATAAAGAATTCTCAACATCTAGTACATCAACAAGTCATGGCTATTTTTTTTTTCAGAGTTCCCAGAGAACACAGAATTCATCTTCAAAAGTCTGATTAAAAACACAACTGACAGGGATGTGGCAGAATTATGGAAGAAACAAGGAGTAGTGAGATAGCCAGAGATTGGCAGTAGAGGGAAGGCACTAATGTCCCCGGCGCTGGAAGGGAATAAAAAAGGATCTTATTCCGTTAGTGTTAGGCTGCTATAAACAACAGAGATTTATTTATCATAGTTTTGGAGACTGAAGTTCTGTGGTGAGAGTGGGGTGAGTACTTTCTTCTGGGTTACAGACTGGCATTTTGTTGTGTCCCCACAGAGAAGAGGAGCGTTCTCAGTTAATCCTGTTCATAAGTGTTTCACCATCAGGACCTAATCACCCCAAAGGCCTCACTCCCAAAACTATCACATTGGTGAGGTAGGGTTTTTAATCTGAGAATTTTAGGGTGATAACTCATTCAGTCTACTGCAAAGCAAGAAAGGAATGCAATCGGGATCAGAAATACCTGAGAAGGTAAAGTAGCACCCTTGTGAGAAGAATCTTGGTTGTGGAGAGATGCGGGAAATGCCAGAGGTTCAGGCCTGAAGCAAAGAGTGTGTGGAAGAAGACACTTTGCACCTTCTGGGTTTTTGTCAGAACCTCCTGATGGCCACACCCCACTGGAAGTCACCTGGAAAGCGGTTCCAGTTGCTGTTTGGATGATGATCCTCCTAACAGCAGGGAAGAGAAGGGAGGGATGGAAACCTTTGGGGGTCGATAGAACAAATTGAAAATGAATTTCACACTGTACCTTAAAAACATCCAGAATTAATCCTTCTCACCTGTCGCAATTCTATTGCACCCTGGCCTCTTCTCCCGTAACTGTGCATGCCTATTTCCCTACATTAGAATAACCTTTAAACCAATAAAATTATAAATTTCTCCTATTTAAAGCTTTTCAGTAGCCCTTCATCATACTTAGAATGAAACCCAAATTCTTGCTACATGTTGGACACAAGGAGTCAGATTGAAATAGACAGAGTGGCAGAGATGATGGAATTCTTTTCCTGAGTCTGTCTATGGTGTCAACTGTACCTACGCTGCATTCACTACCTTTTCTCTTTCTATCCCTCTCAGTCACAGCCACAGTTTTTAACAAAGTTACTTGCTTATTCATAGTCAAAGGGAACTGTAGATAAGACCTTTCCATGACCTAGTGAGAAGATGAAAAAGACCTTTAATCATATAAATGCTGAATTCCAGGATTAACAACAGCATTTCTCCATTTCTTTGTATTTTCATCAATTTTCTCTTCTTCATTTATTATTCTCATGTGGGAACCCAGCAAAAAGGTAGGAGACAGGTTTCTTCATGCTTTTCTTGAAATTTATAAATTGTGAGGTTTGAAATATAATTGAGGAAGACATTGGCCCAACTCTTCATGTACACAGAAAAAAATGGGGTGAGGCTCAGAAATAAACATGGATTTGTCCTCTGTCAGTAGAACTAGATAATGGTAGATATTATTTTAGAATCTAGTTCCTCCACTTCCCAAGTCAGTCTTGTCTTTTTTTTTTTTATAGTTTATGACCTATTTCTGTATTTAATACCATTTAGAATCTGTACAATGTGGTTCCTTTCAATAGTAGATGTTGAAACAGTGAAAAACTGAAAGCATTCCCCCTAAAAACTGGAACAAGACAGGGATGCCCTCTTTCACCACTCCTATTCAATATTGTTCTTGAGACTCTAGCCAGAGCAATTAGACAGACCAAGGAAATTAAAGGGATACGAATAGGAAAAGAAGAACTCAAACTATCCCTATTTGCGGATGATATGATTATATACTTAGAGGAACCAGGAAATTCCACCAGAAAACTGTTAGAACTCATAAGTGAATTCAGTAACGTGGCAGGTTACAAGATCAATGCCCATAAATCCAATGCATTTTTATACATAAGTGATGAATCCTCAGAAAGAGAAGTTAGGAAAACTACCCCATTCACCATAGCATCGAAAAAAATAAAATACTTGGGAATCAATCTCACAAAAGAGGTGAAAGACCTCTACAATGAGAACTACAGAACATTAAAGAAAGATATTAAAAAAAACCTTAGAAGATGGAAAGATCTCCCATGTTCTTGGATAGGCCGAATTAATATTGTCAAAATGGCCATACTACCTAAAGTGCTATACAGATTCAATGCAATCCTAATTAAAATCCCAATGACGTACCTTACAGAAATAGAGCAAGCAATCATGAAATTCATCTGGAAGAATAAGAAACCCAGAATAGCTAAAGCAGGAAAGATGAAGCAGGGGGTATCGCAATACCCGAACTTCAACTTTATTACAAAGCAATAGTAACAAAGACGGCATGGTACTGGTACCAAAATAGAAAGGTAGATCAATGGTACAGAATAGAGGACACGGACACAAACCCAAATAAATACAACTTTCTAATACTAGACAAAGGCGCCAAAAATATGCAATGGAGAAAAGATAGCCTCTTCAACAAATGGTGCTGGGAGAATTGGAAATCCATATGCAACAGAATGAAACTAAACCCATATCTCTCACCCTGCACAAAACTCAACTCAAAATGGATTAAGGACCTTGGAATCAGACCAGAGACTCTGCAGATTATAGAAGAAAAAGTAGGTCCAAATCTTCAACATGTCGGCCTAGGACCAGACTTCCTCAACAGGACTCCCATAGCACAAGAAATAAAAGCAAGAATCAATAACTGGGATAGATTCAAACTAAAAAGCTTTCTCTCAGCAAAGGAAACTATCAGTAATGTGAAGAAAGAGCCTACAGAGTGGGAGAATATCTTTGCCAATCATACTTCAGATAGAGCACTAATCTCCAGAATCTATAAAGAACTCAAAAAACTCTACACCAAGAATACAAATAATCCAATCGACAAATGGGCTAAGGAAATGAACAGACACTTCACAGAAGAAGATGTACAAGCAATCAATAAACATATGAAAAAATGTTCAACATCTCTAGTAATAAGAGAAATGCAAATCAAAACCACCCTAAGATTCCATCTCACCCCAATTAGAATGGCGATTATCAAAAATACAAGCAACAGGTGTTGGCGAGGATGTGGGGAGAAAGGTACACTCATACATTGCTGGTGGGGCTGCAAATTAGTGCAGCCACTCTGGAAAGCAGTGTGGAGATTCCTTAGAAAACTTGGAATGGACCCTCCATTTGACCCAGCTATCCCACTCCTTGGCCTATACCCAAAGGACTTAAAATCAGCATACTACAGAGATACAGCCACATCAATGTTCATAGCTGCTCAATTCACAATAGCCAGTCTGTGGAACCAACCTAGATGCCCTTCAATTGATGAGTGGATAAAGAAACTGTGGTATATATACATAATGGAATATTACTCAGCCATAAAGAATGACAAAATTATGGCATTTGCAGGCAAATGGATGAAATTGGAGAATATCATGCTAAGTGAGATAAGCCAATCTCAAAAAGCCAAAGGACGAATGATATCGCTAATAAGTGGAGGATGACCCATAAAGGGGGGGAGGGAAGGGTTAATGTTAGGGTTAGAGTTAGGGTTAGGGAGGGGGGCAAGTATGGAGGAAGAAAGTACTGTGTAGAGAGTAAAGAGGGGTAGGAGGGGTGGGGGGAAGGGAAAAAATAACAGAATGAATCAAACAACATTACTGTATGTGGATTTATGATTACACAAATGGTATGCCTTTACGCCATGTACAAACAGAGAAATAACATGTATCCCATTTGTTTACAATAAAAAAAAAAAAAGAAAAACTATTTGGATCCTTTAAAGCTTGCACAAAAAGCAATGTAATAAATTGCTTCCCTTTTGCTTTTATCAAATACATCCTAGATTAAAATGAATTGTTTGGTCACCACAAATACTGTCCTGACAATCACTGGTTACTATTTGGAAAAATCAGGGATGAGACTCGGTACATTGCTATTATGTTTGTCAGTCCTGTGGCAGCTAATAACACACCTCAAAGTTTCAGAATCATTGCAGTCATGTGCACTGAAGCTTCCCATAGCAATCAGCTTGTAAGAGTCTACTGTTGTTACAATGAGTTTTTATCAAGGTCAGTGCAAATTTTGTCTTTAACTTCATTGCTGTTTGTCATGGTGGGTGCATATGTGTTGACAACAGTGGACAGGTTTGATTTAGAAGCAGTAGATGCTGCCAGGTTTTTCTATGGAAAACCAAATACATAACTGACCTCCATCTATCTAAAAATGCCTCCCTAAAAGAATAATTTTATAATTCATTTTTGTTTTCAATGATTATATCTTCATGCTTTATTTAAGCTTTCTTCAGTATAATTGGAAAAAAAATATTTTTAGAATATGATAGAATACTGACTTGTAATAATTTTAAACCCCAAGTGAGAATTCTTTGATTTTTGTCATTTTTTAAAAAACTTTATATCCTGTAGAAGTTTTAGGTTCACAGCAAAATGGACCAGAGAGTAGAGAGATTACCTACATATCTCAAGCTCCCACACATACATGCCCCCCACCATCACAAACATCTCCCTCCATCAGATTGGTACATTTATTATGATTAGTGATTGATTATTGTTTATTTTCCTTTTTTTCAGGTGTAACACTTGTTTTCCATTCTATATCCATGCATTACTATTCGATTTTACTCACAGTTTTCATGGCATGAGCATTTGCATTTCCTGTGTATCTGTTATGTACCCAGCACTGTATTAAGAAGTAGAAGAATAAAGATAAATGGGCCACAGTTCATGTACTCAAGGAGCTAATATAACAGAATTAAGATAGTATTATGAAAGATAAATGGCATTCATTTACTTATTTCTTTAACCATCATCCATTAAACAATGTGTATCAATCATGCTAGTTTCTAGAAATATAAAGCTGTACAGAATACAGACGCTGTCCTAAATAAACTTAACATCTATTTAGGAGACAGACATACACAGAGAGTAAAATAATGCATTATGGTCATGTGTAAGTTTAGAGATAAGCAAATGATATTATGAGAACACAGAGAAGGAAAATCTAGTTCAGACACAGAGGGTCAGTGAGGCTTTCTGGATGAGTTGTTGCTTAGGTGGAAGAACACAAGTAATAAAAATATCAAAGTGAGAAATGATGCAGTGCACTTGGGGATCTGTTAGCATTTGTGGTTAACATAGTATAAAATTCAATACTAAAAGTGGTAAGACGAAAATATGGAAAGTTAAGTAGGGCCAGATTTTCAAGGACTTTGGATGTCATATCAGATTGACATTTGCCTTTTGGTCAAAAAACAATAATAAAATGGTTTTGAACAGATGAACACTATAACCGTGCTTGCATTTTGATATACCATCTGTCAGTAAATTAGAGATCGAATTTACTTGGTACTAGATGCAAAGCAGAGATCTGAATTACGGCATTAGAGCAGCTCTGTGATGATCTTAGATTGAATGGAGAGAGTGATAAAAGCCAAAAGTTTGTGATTTGTGGCACTGGATGAGGAAAATATGGAAGGAAAGAAACAGATTTTATGAAATAACAGATTTGCAGAAAATGATGATTAATTCGATTTTAGAAATAGCCTATAACTTCCAGGAAGGCAAAATAAAGTTTATTTTGTTAAAAATCATATACACCTCTTTTGTGAGATTGATTCCCAAGTATTTTATTTTTTTCGAGGTATAGAGGGTAAAGAGGGGTGGGAGGGGTGGGGGGAAGGGAAAAAATAACAGAATGAATCAAACAACATTACCCTATGTAAATTTATGATTACACAAATGGTATGCCTTTACGCCATGTACAAACAGAGAAACAACATGTATCCCATTTGTTTACAATAAAAAGAAAAAAAAAATCATATACATAATAACTAGCACAATTTGTGGTATAGTATAGGTATTTAAATATATGTAAATATGTATATTTGTGTATGTGAATATATACAAATAATATATAAACATATTCATATATTTATACACAAATATATATGCATACATACCAAATACAAACATACGTGAATGTAGACATTTTTATATTTTTATATATTTATACATATTTTTGTATATATGCAAATATATGATAAACAGTGAGTATTGATGTGGATTATTCATTTTAGATATATACCAATGTATCTATATATGATTCTGAAATTTGGAACAAAAGAAGCAATTTGATATATGGATGTGAAACTTGGAAAAGTGTTTCAAGAGAATTTAATAGTGTTGGTTATAGGAGCTGGGGCTCGAATTCTGTTGTAGGTCACTTGTGTAGCATGCATGAGGCCCTAGGTTCTATCTCCAGCAAAACACACACACACACACACACACACACACACACACACCACAAAAATATCAATACAATAGAGAGAGTCTAGAACTTGATTTAAAATGCATTGTGGATTTGATAATTAGTACAAATCTAGTATAGTGAAACTGAAGAGAAAGTCAGACTGCATAGTAAGGGCTGAACAGTAAATAGGAGGGAAGAATGTATAGTCATCAAGTTTATAGTACTTCTTTGAAAAGGAAAAAAAAAATAGTTTGGAGATCAGGTAGGTAGGAATTTTGTGTCAAGTGTGGTGATTCCTTGAAGTGGTAGTGTTGAGGATGCAAATAGGATGCAAATAGAGAAAGAAGGAAGGGAGGAAGGAATATGGGAGAAAGATAATACCAAAAAAGAAATACGATTCTATGAAAGATAGAGACGCTGCAAAAAACTGAAGATGGAATGTATTAGTATTAAATTATTGGAGGGAAATATCAGTCATTCTCAGAAACCAGAAGAGAGATATCAATAAATACTTGATTAGCAGGGTGAAGATTTGGCATAGTGGAATCCTGCAGTAAGCAACAAACTTGCCTTCAAAGAATTCTGGGATCAGGGACTGAGTTATAAAATTTAATGAAATAAGATTTTTTTGGACAACATCTGAAAGAGAGAAAGTGAGGATAAATGAAAGGACCCCACATGTTACTATACAATACAGCTGTGTTGAGGTGAGGGGCAGACATTTGGAGAGAAAGCTCTGTGTGCATTTGCTCTGATAAAACTCAGCCATTTCTGAGATTTAGACCAGAGAAAGAGAATAGTAATTTTAGCCAGCGTGACATGACAATTTTACTGGGTGAATACCTTTCAGGATAAAAAGAAAAGAAATTTGGATTGTGGTGCAAAGGTAATTTAATATCCATGGGATTTAGTTTAAATCAGAAAAGAAGAGATGTTTTGAGGAAAGAATGTGATCTGAGAGATCAATGTGCTATGAATCAGAAAGGTGAAGAATAAGTATAATGTGGTTATGAAGCAAGGGCTGGAGGAGGCAGAAATTTTTGGTCAGTGTATAGTTGACTCAAGGAGTTCAGAGGTATATGTGAAAAAATATTACAAGTTATAGCCAGGGGAGTAGATGGCTCTACTATAAGTGAGAGGTCACCAATCCATGGGGCTAAAATTTGGGATAAAATTACCCATGTGGATTTAAGCCGCTTAGATGACAGTTGGACCTGAAGTGGAGAAGACAAGCATGGGGTAGGGATTAATTGGGATAATGTGGTGGTGAGCATAGGACTTTAGAAAATGACAGAGATCACCATACATAAAATTTAAAAGGATTGTTTTACACAGATATGTAGACAAAACCTTTATTGAACTAGAAGCTTGTTTGCACTAAAGATATAGTAGAGAGTCCATAAGATACAAGCAGCTACCTTGAAAGTACTGATAGAAACAATTCGATATAAGAAGAAGGTAGAGTTTAGTTAAAATTTAATGTTTGAACCATTTGAAAACAGAGTAAGGATATAAGTTATTTTGTTTGCTGTTTGAAGATAGCAGTAAAAGATCTGGTGACAAGAAAGGAAGAACAGAAAATAATGATAGTGAGAATATTGTGAGATAACCGATGAGGAAGCACGACATGAGCTTAAAAGAGTAAATGCCTTCCCTGCACTTCTTTAAGGGAAGAATAACAACTCTTCAATTCTGACAGAAAAACAGCATGGAAGAGAGAAGGGATTCCAGTGAACACAGGGGGAGGGCTGTCATGACTCGCAGGGGTGAAGTGTATAGTGCAAGGTGAGTATATGCAAGTGTGTGCACACTTGTGAATGCAGGTGCACCAGGTGATTCAGAGACGGTGTCAAAAAGCCTTGAAGAGAAATTGGGAGACATTCATGGGGAATGCTTGAAGCTTCTGGGTTGCCATTCCAAGACCATTTAATCTATAAGCAAAAGGGAGCCAAAGCAGTATCTTCAAAGCTGTGTTTAAGAAAGGAACTTGGGCAGAAGCTTGGAGTATAAAATAAACAAGACAGTGAATTAAGTGAGAAAGTATAGTGAGGAGTCAACACATCAGAGAGAAAATGGCTTTGAAAGGAAATATAAAGCTTAAGATACTAAGCTGTATGATGAATAAAATTGTCATTGGAGGTTGAAGTTCACTGCAATATTTTCCACTTAATAAAATGAACTAATAGTGATTATATTAAATGAAATTAAGTTGGAAAATTAGATTGAAAAGATCTCTCAAGGACTTGGGGAAGAAAAAGAATTCTAATGCTAAAGAAAGATATGCATTGGGGGCCGGGCACGGTGATGCACACCTGTAATCCCAGCAACTTGGAAGGGATCCGAGAGTTTAAAGCCAGTTTCAGCAATTTAGTGAGACCCTGGCTCAAAACAAAATGTAAAAATGGCTGGAATGTCACTCAGTGATTAAGTGCTCCTGGGTTCAATACCTGATACAAAAACCAAAACAATACAAAGATATATGCATTTGGGAAAATATATGCTTGAAAATCATCTGAGTTCAAATATAATAGACAAAATTATGGATGAAGGAAAGGTTGTTAATATATAAGTATGAAATAAAAGTAAAGTAGGGCTATGGACAGAACCTCAAGTAGCATCCTCATTTCAGAGATGAATGAGGAAGATCACAGATAAGAGAGGGAGGGATGAATAATCAGAGAGATAAATGAAAAATGAGGGATCATTTTCACAGAAATATATTGAGAGAGTACCCAGAACTTTGAAGAGTCTGACATTTTTACCTCACTTGAAGGTAACAAGCTAACCTTCCACTACTTTCTGGATGCTGACAAAAGACATAAGAGTTACTGGTCAGAGATGAAAGACTTTATTACTCATATCAAAAGCAGGAGCCAGATGATTTGTGCAGTCGTGATGGTTCTCTGATTTTCAGTTCCCACTGGGATGATGTAGGTGGGCTGGGAACAATGTCCACACAGAATGGGCTGCATTATAGAAGAGGGACAATGAACCTGGGGGACTTACCATTTTAAAGCAGCCTCTGAGCAAAATGATTTTTGTCACAAGGGAAGTCATTACCACATCCTTTGAGAGTGCAAACAGAAACACCAGGAATAGCTCTGGGAAAGAGTAATCAAGGTTTTGCATTTCTAGAAAACCCAACAAGATGAATAGAGGCCCATGGAAGACTGTCTCCCAACAAAAAGTGTCCACAAGAACATGGGTGGCATTTCACCTGATGCCAAGGGGCAGGATGGCTCTGGATAACAGCTCAGGCACAAGCTCTTGCCTCTTAGGGGTCCTTGGTTGTCCTTGAAAGTGAATGTGTTTCCTACTTGGTGTCTTTAAAGTAAATGTGCTACAAAATGAAATCCACTAACTTCTTAGATTCTTTAACATATCCTTGGGGTATGAGAGATCTTTATAAAATTTTAATTTTGTATTTCAATTTTGATGGATTCTGAAAAGGCCATGCAAGTACATGATGAATTAGTTGTATGGCCATCTATACAGTCACTAAATTTCAGTCTATGTATTAACATATGTGATCATCCCAGATGTCTAAATGCTATTATTTTAGTTGTCTCCTGCTAAAGAGAATAAAGTGGAGTAATTATTGATATGGAAAAGATTTGTTTACCTAAAATTAAAGAAAAATGATATTATAGCATGGAGTAAGAAAGACTATGTGGCATGAATTTAAATACAGAAAAGTGGTAGTTCTATGCCGTAACATATAATATTAGTAATGGAAAGACACCAAAGTTGAAAAAAATGTGCTGTGTCTCTCAGTACCATGTACATGTTGCAATGTAAACATAGTCTCAACAAAATAAAATATTTTAAATTTGATTATATTAATTTGATGAGGTTTTAAAATCTAATATGTTGAATTACTCATACCACTTATATGAGTCAAATATAATAAAAATAATATTGGAAAGACCCTACTTCCTAACTGTCTCTAATTTTCATAGCATCCACTTCTCTGTTCTGCTACATACAGACCCACCCAGATAGACACTGTCATTGCATTCTTATATATTTTTTTCAGAGTTTTTTTCTCATATAAAAGCAAATAACAGTCGGGCATGGTGGTGCATTCCTATAATCCCACTGTTTTCGGAGGCTGAGGCAGGGGGACCATGATTCAAAACCAGCCTCAGCAACTTAGTGAGATCCTAAGCAACTTAGGGAGACCCTGTCTCTAAATCTCTAAATAAAAAAATAAAAAGGGCTGAGGATGTTGCTCAGTGGTTAGCAACCCTGGATTCAATCCCTAGGGGCAAAAAAAAGAGAGAGCAAATAACATTTGTAGCAGGTGGCATTTTAAAGTTGGCCCAATGAGATTCCTTCCCTGGTTATTTAATGGAATACTATTCTAGGAGCGAATATGGGAAGTTTGTAATTAAGGTTACTACTCAGCTAACCTTAAAATAGGGTGATTATCTTTTGATTATGTTGGACTCAAGATCACAAAGCTCTTTAGAAGCAGAAGAGGAAAGCAGATAAGTCAATTACAGAAAAAGAGGCAAGAAAGCAAATCAAAAGGGGAAATCAGAGGAATTTGAAGAGAGAATGACTTGCTAGTTTGAATATAGGGAGTCCATAAGTCAAAGAATACATGGTGCTTCTACAGTTGAAAACAATGCGGTTATCATTTGGATCTGGAAAGTCCAGCAAAGGCTCATGTATTGAAGGCTTGTTCTCCAATGCAGCAACATTCAGAACTGGGGCTTTGGGAAAGTGATTGGATCATGAGGGTTCTGGTCTCAGCAATGGATTAATCCATTGATGGATTCACAATTGAAAATGGACTATTGGGAGGAGTTGAAAACTTTAGGAAGGTGGGTCTAGTTGGAGGAAGTAGGTCCCCAGTAGCATACTGTGGAGAGGTATATCTTGTCTTAGGTGTCCCCCACTGCACCCCACTTCTTCCTGGCTGCCATCAGCTGAGCAGCATTTCTCCACCACACCCTACACTCCATGATGCTTGCCTCCCCACTGGCCTAGAAACAATGGAGCCAAGTCACCACAGACCAAGACCTTTGACACTGTGAGCCAAAATAAATCTTTCCTCCTTTAAGTTGTTTTTCTCAGGTATTTAGTCACAGTGACAAAAAGCTGACTAACACAAACCCTGAACCAGCAAAAAACAAAACAAAAAACTGATCTAAGTTCTCTAATCACATAGAATCGCAATTTGCCAACAACCAGAAAGCTTGCAATTGCATTCTCTTCCCGAATCTCCAGATAAGAAGGCAGCCAGCCAATATTTTTATTTCATCCTTGAGGAATTGTAACACAAGTGAGTAACTAGCCATGACAACACAGATTTCTGGTCTACAGAAACCATAAGATAATAAATTTATGTTGTAAACTGATGAGTTTGTGGTAATTTGTATGGAAGAAATAGAAAATAGATGCAGTGGATTTTTTTTGTCCTCCATTAATACAAATGTAAACATATCATACTGTTTACATTATGCTTTGTTTATTTGTTTGTTTACATTCAACATCTTGATTTGGAGTAGTTTACATAATAGTATATAGAGAAGTTTTTATTCTTATTTTCAGCTGTATAACACTTTGCTGCATAATGCACTTAATTTACCTGATGAGGATCTTACTGATAAATATTTGAACTGCTTTTTAGCTTTTGCTATTAACCTTGTATATACTTCATTCACAGATGTGCTAGTATATCTTTGAGGTAAATGTTTCCAGATTAAAGAATATGTAAATGTGATTTTTATTAACATTGACACAATGGTTGTTTCTCCTATTCTCTATGCAGTCTTTAGATGGTGTTGTTCCTCTAGATCTCTGAGGGCCTAAGTATTCTGTAACCTCCTTTCTCAACAAATTTTTTCCTGAAATATTATGCTTCTATTTACTTGCTCTCTTTTTGCTTCTCAAAAAATGTTTGCTCTTTTCTGTCTTAAGTCCTTTGTTCTAGATGTTTCCTCCACTTATTATAGTCTCCACCCCACCTTATTTATTGTTTGTTCTATTTAGTTATACAAGCAGAAGAACATATTTTGATTCATTTTACCTCTACTCCACTTTAAACCTCTACTAAGTTGAACTAAGTCTATCGATATACCATCTCCTTAGAGAATAGCATATGACATACAATGATTTCTTTGCATCTTATTGACAAGATGAACAAATAATTAAATAGATTAGGAGATTGGAAGGTAACATGGTAATCAATTCCACCTTGGAGTTAAGTAGCCAGGGATTGGAACAGAGCATACCAAGCATGTGGGCAGTGCTAATTAGATTGCGAACAGCCTTGACCACAATGCTATGTCACATGAAGTTCACCCCTGTGGATCTGAAGAACCAACGACAGGTTTTGAACAAAGGACTGACATAATAACACAGTCTTGATGATGTTTATCTTCAAAGTGAGGGGGAAAGTATTAGAATACATCATAGCATAGTATATAATGCATGTCAAGCTTATAAAAACTTAATAAAGAATTTAGAAATTACATTTTTATTATGTTCAAACCTTCTGTGCTAGATTTATGGTAATATTATATAAAGACATTTTATCAATTCTTGATGTATTAGTTTATTAAAGGTATCTGGCTATCAATCATAATTTTCATAATATATATTTTTTTCTATCAGTGGAATCTAAAAATGTCTTCTAAAGGTAAAATTTACTAGTTAATATCTTACACTATAATGTTATTGCTATTGTGTTAGTTATCTGTTCACTGCTGTGACAAATAACCTGAGAAAACAATGTAGAGAAGAAAAGATTTATTTTGGCTCACAGTTTCAGAGGTTTCAAGTCATGTTTGGCCAGCTCCATTGCTGTGGGCCAGAGGTAAGGTAGAACATCTTGGTGGAAGGGTCTAGCAGAGAAAAGCTACTCAGGTCATGGCAACCAGCAGAGAGAGAAGGGGAAGGCTCAGACACAAGAAATACCTTTCAGGGCATATCCCCAGTGACCTACTTCCTCCCTAGTTCAACCTCCTAAAATTTCCACCACCTCCTGTAATGCCATGAACTTTCTAGTCTATACAGGTGAGGTCAGAGCACTATGATCCAATCATTTCCCTAATGAAGTACAAAATAGTTCATTGTCATATTTATTTTTAATTTGCAGAGAAAAGGGAAATTGTTTTAATTTATTTAAATATAGGATTTAAAAGAATTGATAGTGCCTAGTAGACTAGGGTAATAGGACCACAACATTTTTAACAATTCAGGTATAGTGTACAGACTAATGGTTGGTATTTTAATGGAAGTCTAGAGTTTTTTCCCTTAAAAACGGAGTGGGTACTGTCAGCTCTGGCACTTGTTTACTAAGGCAGTTTAATGTTTTCAGCAAAACCAATGGATGTGAAAGGGTCATTCATGACATGACACATAACTACTTTTAGCCTCTAAAGAAATGACAGTGGCTGAGGAGAACTTCCACTGTCATGAGTTCTGGATGGATTCAACAAAGGAATTGCTCTGGAGGAATATAATTTTTAAAGCATTGACCTGTACTAAGAAGAAAATATTTGAGGGACAAGTGGGAGAGAATAAAATATTAGGGTTTGGCAATTCTGTAAGTGAGGCGCTATCTATAGAGGAAATTGAAGAGATTAAATATAACACTTGGGTTGTCCATATTTCAAAGTGAAGTTGTTTAAATCTTCTCAAAAACATGTTCTCTAGTTTTAAAACAAAAACACCATAGTAATTAAAGATAAAGATATTATAGTATGTCTGGCCTTGTCTAGTAAGTGCTGGTCTTCGTGGTGAATTTGACTAACAGAATGCTTCCTCCCCATTTCCAAATTCCTCCAAGTGCCCAGTGCCACCCTACATTGAACATTGCTAGATCAGATAGATCAAATTTACTCCCCTTCTGCAATTCTAATGGAAAAACAGTGACAAGGTAAGAAGTGGACTAAGGTTCATAACAATGGGGAGGAGAGAAAATTAATGAAAGCTGAATGCTATCTACATACTTGGAAACAAATATCATTGTGCAGAAAGGAACAGTGTATCAGATTTGCAAAATTATAATTAAATTAATAAACAAAATTTCATCTTCAAAACATCTAAAATTTTAAAGTTATTTTTTTCTGAGGTGAAATTATATGCGTCTCATCTTATAAAAGGTTGAATGATTAAGAACATTTCGTAGGGTCATATATGATTAAGTCTACAACTGAGCAAGGTTATCTTTAGACAGAGAGTAGTCAAGTTGAGAAACAAGGATAAATCCATTGGCAGTTGAACGCAATGCTGAAGAGTTAATATTAAAATAATACCTATGTTGCAAAGGGCTATAGAGCTTATCACTCCCTAAAATTTGTGAAAATAAAAAATTTCTAGTAATATAGCATTTAACTCTCCAGGAAGTAAAGTGGGAAATATAGGTAATCATTCATATAATTTAAACTAAAACATAGGTTTGCCTCAATTGCCTGTTTTTTCAACTGACATATTTTGGCTTGTGTTATTCATATTGATTACAGCAATTCTCCACATCTCTTTGCATTCATAGACAGCCTTTGAGTCATGGGAATTTTTTGTTTTGTATCTTGATATTCTGTCAGCACTGTACTCTGAGCACCCTAAAACTTTAAAATTCTTGAGTAAAATTGAGTAAGCAAGTTCCATATCAATTACCCCAGGGGGGAGCAAAAGGATAAGAAGAAGGTATGGTGAATTGCTTAGCTGGTCTTTTCGATTATTGATGAGAAGGCAGAATAATCCAGAAAGGGATCATCTACCTCCCATAGCAATGTATTTTCTGATTAACTCAAGGAAGCTGGTATTGGAGTGTACTAGGATTCAATGGATCATACCAGAAAAATCTACAAAAGGATTATCTTATTAGCAGAATGAGAGCATATAAAGAAAATTACTGTGCACAATAGTTAGTAGTATATGACAAGTCCTCCAATTGTAGAACCTTAATGAAAATATTAAAATGAAATGCATGCACATCTAAATGAAAGAGGCAATATTGTTAAGACAGGTACTTTAGAAAAAGATGGGGAAATATAAAACAGAGAAATGTTAGGTGGGGAGAACTGGAAACTGACAGCATGTATTTTGCAGCAAGAATTTTGTTGACATACACTTAGAAACAAATTAAGAAAAATAAAGAACACTGGTAGATTCTTGGATATTACTGTAGCATAGGTCGCTAGGGCCTTAACAAAAGGCAACAAGGAAATGTTTTTATAGATTGGCAAAGGCTGTAGCAAGGCACATTCTTTGATCCTGGCAGGATTTTAATTGCTTTGCTGTTGATTGGCATGCAACTATGTTCAAATGAAAGAAGAGAACATATTTCGAGAGCTATTTCAAGGATTGCTTTCTGATACACTTCATTGAACAGCTTAGGTGGTTAGAGGCTATTTTGGACGATAGCCTAGAAAAAGCTCTGAGTAAGATAAATAAGTATGAAATAGAAGAAAGTTGCTATCTCACAGTTTAATCACAATAACCTTCATTTAAAAAATGCTCTTGAGATGTTGAGAAAGGAAAAAGTACATTAGAGAAAAGGTATATACAAAGGCTTAATTGAAAGTGCGCCTGAAATGCTTGGGTAAATTTTGATTGTGCTCTTAATAGAAATGAATAGCAATAGTAGAGGCACAGTCCCCTTTGGGGTTTGAACCACCTGTCTCTTTGTGTATCTGTGCGTGTGTATGTGTGTGTGTGTGTGTGTGTGTGTGTGTGTGTGTGTGTGTGTGTGTGTACATGCTCACATGAAAGTCTGAATAGATAAAATGAACAAAGGGTTTCTGTGAGTTGCTCTGATTCTGGATTCCCTCCCTAAAGATAAGCTAAGATGTGATAGGATGACAAGACATGACAGGAGCA
This sequence comes from Sciurus vulgaris, assembly GCF_902686455.1. Lineage (NCBI taxonomy): Eukaryota > Metazoa > Chordata > Mammalia > Rodentia > Sciuridae > Sciurus > Sciurus vulgaris. Next base: position 32,033,312 of record NC_136470.1, on the reverse strand, counting down.
ATAACCAGACCTCGTGAGTGCTTGACAAGGTGCCTGGTGTGCTGTTATTTTCCCTGGGGACTCATGACCCCACACTACGGATGTGGAACGTAGGAGTGTTTAGGGCCCAAGATCCTTCATAACACTTCTGTTTTCTCTCTATGATTGTCTCATAGGCTGAGGGCACATCGAGAAAGCAAATCAATTCAACTTCATCCTGAGTACCCTAAGGGATTTTTTTTAAAACTGTGTATTCTTATGCTTTGTGGCTCCTGGTATACTTTAATATTTGATTCTACATTTTATTCAAGTCTAGCTATGCTGTGTCCTATCTTTTTAAAGTACAGGCTTATGGGTTAATTTTTGGAAGTGATTCCTACATTATGTAGGAGATGTTTATGAGTTCTCCAAGAAATTGACTAAATATTTATTCCTACAATACGTCAAGGAGAAGAGTAGTCTTATAAAAGCTCATGGCAATCCTAGTATCTAGATGACACCAGACAAATATTTTCACTGGCAAATTTTAAGACCAAAAAAACCTGTTGCTTAAAATGTTTTACTGATACATCTGTTTGCATGACACTTCACATCAAGATGAAAATTGAAATGTCAAGTGCCAGGGACATAGCTCAATTGTAGACCAGGCATGAGGCTGTGTTTGATTCACAGCAACACACACATGCACACACACACAAAAAAAAAAAAAAAAAAAAAAAAAAAGAAAGAAAGAGAAAAAAACAATCATTTACCTATGTATTTTGCTATTTTCTTTGGAATCTTTAGTGGTTTTATTATGGAGTCCCTGCTTCATACCAAAAAAAAAAAAAAAAAAAAAAAAAAAGAAAAGAAAAGAAAGAAACAAACAAACAACAAACAGAAAACAAACAACCTGCTTCCCAACAACCTCTCCATCTATCTCTTCTAATCAGGGACATTTCTTTGGACACCCCAAACTCTGTGACTTTGAACTTTTGTGCTGTCCCTGACTTTTGTCATGTTTCATTCAATTAGATTCTCCTTATCTCCATATCCTCTTCAGATTGTTCTCTAATGGGTGATTGCCTGGCTTTTCCTTAAGATTTTACTACTTGATCTGATTCTTGGGCTGCATTTTGCAACTTGCACTATAGACTTTGGGTCAGTAACACCTCTATCAGCCATCTGACCTCAGCTCTAATATCTCAACACAACCAGGAGTCAGAGGCCCTCACTTCTCTGAGGTTTTTCAGTATATTATTTACAGAGCTGTTTCATGGGTAATGTGAGTTCAAGAGGCTAGTTATCCTTTTTATTCAAGAACTACATGCACGTTCTTGACAGACCTATGCCTATAAAAGAATGAACAAGGGTCAAGGTCCTAGCTCAGGTTGTTGTTGGTAGGTTGATGATCCTAGGAGAGAGAGTAGCTCAAAATAATCAGCCCCCTCACCACCAATAAGACCAGGGCAGAATGGTGGAACTGTCTGTCTCCTAAGACCACCACCAAAATATGTAGCTTAACTTCTCAGGTCTTAGTGTTCACTGTTCCTCAAAACTTCTGTCTCAAAAATGGTTCTGAAAAGTATTTGAATAAGGAGTAGATCATTGCAATCAGTACAACAAAGTGTGAAGATACTGCTATCTTATTAATGTTTCTTCTAAACTGAAGTAACACCTTAGTTCAGAATGGCATCAGTTCATTGTTACTGTAAAATAAATATGTATCCTGAGTAAAAGGAAGTGTTAACCTGTCTCTCCAATATTCTGATATTCAGGGATGTAGAAGGTAGATTTGTCAAAATAAATAAATAAAAAGAGTTAAACATATCTGGTATAAGTGTCAATAACTGATCATACTGAAGCCAGAATCAAAGTTCAACATTAGAGGGAGCAGAACTCGTCACCAGTAAACGGTGGTATCAATACTTGTATGCAGTTCTTCGGTCTCGCCAAATCAAATTAGCTTTATAATCCCCAGGTCATTACTCATTGTGATTTACAATTAGCTGTAAATAGGGAAGGTGTTTTAGTCAGTTCTTTCACTGCTGTGACTAAAATACCGGACAAGAACAATTTTAGATGACAAAAAGTTTATTCTGGGGCTCATGGTTTCAGAGGTCTCAGTCCATAGACAGCCAGTTCTATTCCTTGGAGATCCAGGTGAGGCTGAATAGCATGGCAGTAAAGAGTGGCTGAGGGAAGCAGGAAGCAGAGAGTGAGACTTCACTGCCAGATACAAAATACATACCCCAAAGGCATGCCCGCAATGACCCACTTCCTCCAGTCACACCCTACCCACTTTCAGTTACCACTCAGTTAAGCCCCATTACATTATTTTTTGGAAATAATCCATCAGGGGATTAATTCACTGATTTGTTAAGGGTCTCTCATAACTCAATCCTTCTCCTCTACACATTCTTGCATTGTCTCACACATGAGCTCTTTTGGAAGACAACTCACAATCAAACTATAACAGAAGAAAACCTTTTTCTTCTTCCATGTCTATCAATGGAAGTAGTGCCCACCAAACCAAAGCAATCCCTCTGTCTGGTCTTTGGTTCTGGTTCCTTCCTTCCTATTTTGGTCTCTGTCTCCATAAAATATCACCTCTTTTCTGATCTTCACTTTTCTCCTTTTCTTTGAGTCTCAATTTCTCCCTTATCAGCAGTTTCATATTCCATGATTTCAATAACCTACAGTTACCTGAAACCTGAAAAATATTAAATGGAAACTTGACAAAATAAATGATTCATAAGTTTTAAATTGCATGCTTTCTGAGTAACCTGGTAGAATCTCAAGCCCCCTCCTGCTCTGATCCTCCCAGGAATGTGGATCATCTCTTTATCAAGCACAACCATGTTGTACATGCTGCCTGCCCTTTAGTCCCTTGGTAGTGACCTCAGACCAGATTGACTGTTGCTTGTGTTTCAGTAACCTTCATTTTACTTCATAGTGGCCCCAAAGCACAAGAGCAGTAATGCCGTCAACTCAGAAATGCCAAAGAACTGTACAGTGCTTCCTTAAGTGAATAAAATGAACATTCTCAAGGAGGAAAGGAAAGGTATTAGTCAACTTTTTTGGCATTGGAACCAGAATACCTGACCCAAAAAACTTAGAAGAGGAAAAACTTATTGTGGCTCAGAGTTTCAGAGGTTCAGTCTGTGGTCAGCTGACTTCATTGCTTTAGGCCTGAGACATGGTGGAAGTGTGTGACAGAGGAAAGTATCTCGGCTCACAGAAACTGGCAAATAGAGATAGAGAAGGAGGGGCAGACACAAGTCCCCAGTGACCTTCTTCCTCCAACCTTGCCCTACCTGCTTACAGTTTCCACCACCTCTCAATAGTCCATTCACTTCTCTGTGGTCTCATACACTGATAAGTTTGGAGCCCTCATGATCCAATTGTTTCTCAAAAGCCGGACCTCTGAACATTACTGCATTGAGGACCAAGCTTTCAATACATGAGAATTTGTAGGACATTCCAGATTCAAACCATAAGATCTATTAAGTGAAAAGACCAAAATAAAAACACAATTTTATATAGGTTTTAATCTTCAATTCATGAATATATTTAGAAGAAAACATTATATGCTAGCAGTGATTACCATTATCTCTACTGGTGTGATTTCTTAAATTTTTATTAAATGTTTAAAGGACTATTTCTTAACCTTTTTTATTGGGAAAATTATTTTCTAGATTTTTGTTATTTTCCTGATAATTTCCATAGAATTATCCCTTGTAAAATAAATCCCTAATAACATTTAGCAAGTTTAAGAGCGTTATTTAGGTCTTTGGGTGCTTGATGATCTTTCAGCACTCTTCTGGTTAACAGTCTGAATTAATGGTATTTGCTTAATCTTGCTTTTGAATGGTTAGTTTGATCATAGTCAAGAGCATCTATTTCACATTGACAATCCCCAAACCTGTTTGATAATGTTTACTGACAATTACAATCTTAGCTAAGAAGTAACAACAGGGAGTAAAGCAGTCTTTGAATAAAGTCAGCCTCAAAATGAACAACAGTAGGGGACTGATTGGCTCGGTTTTATTTAACATTTTTAAGCCTGATCTTTGACATTTTCATTAGTGAGCAGAAATAGCACATTGATGCAATTCTCAGGTGACTCAAAAAGGAAAGTGCTAAGCATACCAGAAAAAACTAAATAATTCAGACAATCTTATTATGTATAAAAATGGAAATACACATGGAGAATTTTTAAAAAGTGCCAACAAAGAAAGTTAGGCAATATTTCTTGCTCCCTCCCTCCATTCTTTTGGAGACAACAATGTATTTGTGGAAATAAATCAGTCTATTGTCAAGATTTTGGAGATTTATTGAAATTATGACTGCAGTATATAGACAAAGAATTGTAAAATTTAGTGATACAGTGAAGCGATTTTGTTATTGATTTCTCAACTTATCAGAAAAGTTTATGGATGTAGTAAGACATTTCCCAGCACCCTCCTCAACTACTAAAAACAAACTAAAAAGGAAAACATGAATTAATCAGATAAACCATGTTCAAGCAACAATATAACGCTAATACATAGTATTAAATGAAGATTGGAAAAAGAAGGGACTTTGCTGAAATTTTATCCTCTTGTAACCTTGCTACTTTGAATGACCTCTGCCTAGTGCTTTGGTTCTCAACTATGTATGTGTATGATCACAGAAATGGTGTGCATCTACATCGTGTACAACCATAGAAACGAAAAGTGAAAAATTGTACTGCATTTGTGTACATTTGTGTACAATGAGTTAAAATGCAGTCTGTCAGAAGAAGAAGAAGAAGAAGAATAGTAGTAGTAGTAAGTAGTAAGTACATTATTAATTTTAGGTGGGCCAGGGATGAGGTCAGTGATAAAGTGTTTGTCTAGCATGTATGAGGCCCTGGGTTTGGTCCCCAACATGAAAGAAAGAAGGGGAACAAAACAATTATTATTTAAGTAGAGAAATTTCTCAATGTTATGGAGAACCAATCTCAGTGTCATTGAAGACATAATCCAAACCCATAGATAAAGCCTGCTTAAGTAATTGAAGTTCAATCAGTTATTACTGAGCATCGAGAATTGAATCTGCTCCTAAAGTGGATATTTACTTACAGATATTATTTTTTCTTCTATTATTCATTGAGTCAAGAATTTTGAGCCAAACTATTTGTAAGTAGTTGTTGAAACTAATATTGGTGACTTCTTGTTACTCTTGGAAACTAGAGGTCTTAAAGACATGTTATTCTATCTTTTCCTTCAGCTCTGAAATGGGTACCATGTGTTTGTTAAATAAACCAGGGCATGGTAACATGGTGAAAGATTTGGAATCAGACATCCTAGATTCAAACCTTAGCCTCAGAAGGTATTCTCCCAGTTGACCCTGGCAAGTTACTCACATATTTGATTTGAGCTTTAGCTGCTTACCTTTTAAATTAAACAAGCATTTTTTTTTTTTTTTAAATCACAGTGTCTTGCCATAATAAGGATACCAAAACATTAGGTGCAGTTTTCACAGAGTTTGCTTTATTTGATTTTCCACTTCTTTTTTCTTCTATCTTTCCTAATGTGAGTGAACATTGTACAAGGAAAGTAATTTTAACCTTTGCCTGTAACTTTTATAAATCTCATATTTTGTGTGTGTGTATGTGCATATATGTGAAGGAAGAAAAATTAAATGTATTTATAGAAAATGGGACAGTCATGTTGCAATGACAAGAAAACGGATTTAAAGGTTAGAGGGCAAAAGTCCCTGAAGCCATCAGCCCTCCATATTGCAAGATTGAAAAGACAAACAGGCGAGAGGGGTTCATCAACTGAGAAATTGAAATACAATATAAATCTGGTGAAATGCCATGTCTCTAAATCCAAGAAACACCTCAGCTAGAACACTCTATTCATCAGAGAAATTAGTCATGATTGTTCACTGTTATGGATTGGGGATGTATTCTGGTAGCCACCAAAATTGGTGGAAAGAGATGATATTGGTAATAGTGTAATCATTTCAAACAAATCAGGTATTTTCTTGTATTAATGTTTATAAATTAAGATAATGCTGTTGCCTGACTGATTTTTTTTTTCAATTTATTTGAAAACTCAATAATGTGTACTCAGCATTCTGTACCAAAGGATAATTGGTTTTAGGGGCAATCCTATCAACTTTTAATTAATTCTTTGCAAGTCTTGAAACAGAAGAGAGAGCATAAAGTAATGTTATAAATGGGTTTTATGACCCTCCCTTCATTCAAAGCCATGCTTCAAAAGGAAATCTATATTTGCAATACTTCTAAACTTCAACTAAAAATAGTTTCAATTACCAGGAAATTCTCAAAGTTGAAATAGAAAAGGAAATGTGTTTATTCCTTATCATTGAACTGCTTTGAGAAGAAAATACCAAAAATCACAAAGAATAAATCGAGTCTCCATTCCCAACAGAAAAGGAAAAAAAAAATGATAATCTCAGATTCTCTTGAGAATGAATAAGGAAGGAAGATGTAACCACAGTTCATAATTGCACCTAATGCATTTGTCTTCACAAAAATAACAAAGCCTTTCCTGTAAAAAAATAGTGTATGTTCACACAACCATGTTCCCCTGCATTTGTGCTACTCCTTAGAAAATGAGAAAATATTAAAATCAAGTTATGTCATCTTAAGTTGAAATACTGAATTTGAGAGATGATATTGGCTTGAACTACATAAACTGAAAGGAAAAGCCATATATTAAATATTTGTTTGGGGCTGGAGAAAATCCTTAGAATATTCTTTTCTCCAACAGATTTTAGTGTAGAATTTTGAAATAAAAAAAGATTTAATTTTTTTTTAAAGAATGTGAACAAGTTTATTGCATTCCTTTCACACGAAATACTTGACTTACACATACTGGCTTCTTCAAACTCTGCTTAAAACTTGGGGGTGTGGGGTCTATTTCAGCTGTATTGTTGTTAATACACTCATCTTAAAACATTTTGGACCCTCTGATAAGAGGTTTGAAAGGTAGAAGAATTTTCTACCCGAACAAGGTTGGATTCAGGCAGCTGAGACCCTGATTACAAATGGAGTTCTAGCACTTTCCATAAGGCATGTTGCATTACCACAAAAGGGAGGTGGGAAGGGTCAGGTAGCTGGTCGGTATTGCTTATGTGGATTAATGTTTAAGACCTGCACTCTGAGTCCAAGAAAAGATTCAGTGATTTTTGACCTTCATTAAATAACATGCACACTTGGCCAGATTAGCAGTTACCTTAGAATCAGGAAAAGATAAAGAACTCAGACTGATTTAATTTCTCTGTGGATGTCAGGATACATTTGACTCTTTTTTTTTTTTTTTCCCTGCATAAAATCCCAAAATAGTGATCTTTAAAGGACAAATAGAATCTAAATGGCTAGAGAAAAGTTATAACTATTTTTTAACTTGGAGATATGCATGGGAATATACAATACCTATAAATTATTTTGTTTAGCAGTGACTGATCACTATAATTCTATGTTGTTAGTGATTCGAACATTTAAACCACTAGTAAAGGTAGAGAATTACATGATCATTAAACAGATACATGTAAATAAAGTCAACCATTTCACTACATGTAGGAATAGTTATGATAATTATGAAAGTATGGCCATAGATTTATGGATTCAGCTTTGAGATGACTGTAGCCATCTTGGGTTGTAACTGCATGAAGTTACAACCTCTAAGCACTATGCCTCTAAGCACTCCAACTGATTTTCCCCCTGTAGTTCTACAGTGTACTATAAGTACACAAAAACATTAGAGTGGTATGTAAAGATTTACAACCAGACCCTAGTGCTAGGAATGTGCCTGACTCTTTGATATTAGCTTGATATAAACCGGGTATGTTCTGGGTTGGGTGAAGTCACTTTTGTCCTGACCATGTTATAAACCCCTGTGCTCTGACACAAATCATGGTTATCCACCTGGTCTTGCTGCTTTCTGCAAAAATGCTGCTGTCAGTAAGTCCCCCAAAAAGGTACTTCCTGATCCTGGATCTGTCTCCCTCTCTTTTTGGCCTCATGACACCTTAAAGCTCACACTGGGTCTGGATCGTTCCAAAACAATAGCCAAATGTTGAATATCTTGAGATAGCACATTATTTTTCTAGTTATTATAAATAAAGAATATTATTCCAGTCAATTGATTAATCTAGAAAGTTCTCTAAGGTATGTTACTGGTTGTGTTTTCTGCTGATGTTTTAAAAATTCCATTGTTCTTCAATTTCTTTTGTGAACAGATTAGACTGCAATGCTGCAAATTATAGAGAGATTTTTTTTACAGCTATCACAAAATAAATATGAAACTCTTTTTATAATCAGGAAATAAAGTTTGGTTTTAAAAACAAATTTCTCTTTTTATCATATAGGTAAAGCCAATCTAAATATGACTCTCTGAAAAATTGTTTTCTATTCCTCTTTTTATTTCCAGGTTGACTAGCTTCTGTAATGAATAACTCAAAGTACTCATCATATTAAAAGTGCTTTCATGCCATCATCTTCACATAGAAAGAATAATACATTTATTCTCATAAATGTATGTATTCATAGTTGCATAAAAGATAAAATTGCTTTCACAATACATTAATTCTTTTTTTCTGTCTTGCCATGTTAAGTATTATATTTTGTAGTGCCTTATATTTGCATACACTTTAGATTTCAAAGAATTTTGTGTTTTTTACTTACCATATTGAGCTCATCTTGGAATAATAAAACTACTGTAAGTTATTTTAAATGAATTTTACTTTACTAGCTTTGTGTTTCCTTTAAATGCTGGTATATGGTTAAAATACAGATTTCAATATCTTTATGCTAAGTGGCATAGATGCACATACATGCACACACACATGTATTTTTTAATTTTGTAAGATCAAGTTATTCAATCCTTAAAGCATTTCTGTAGCTCTGTTATGAGTTCCCAGAAAAGAATGCAAACTGAACAGTCCTCTTTGAGATATCTGTTTGTACAAACCTAAATCTCACTGAATTTTATTTTCTGCCTTATTGCATGCAATTTGCTTCTCCTCCTATATATTTTTTCACATCATTACTCCTTTTCAAGTTTAATCCATTAAGTGTTTTATAGAATTTTCTTCCAATGTAATAGCCTTGCACATTTAGAATACAAATTGTACACCACACCCATTTTCCTTACCTCCTACTGTGCTTTTAAAAGTTGTTTATATGTTCCACTAATGCTTTTTTAGATGAATCAGGTGTGTAACTAGATTGGCCGCATAAATAGTTCCAGAGTCCCCGAAACATAAGGTCTATATTTTTCTAGTTAGGAGAGAGCTGTGATAGTTTCTATACAAAAGAGAAATCTCAAATTTTGGCCATGCTGATCCTAGACAATTATATGATTAGACACAATTAAAAAGTGTGGTTTCTGGGACCAGTATAGACTTTTTGTGAAGAGCAATATTCAGGTGACTTTAGACCTTGTGAGTTCTGGTATTAAAAGAAATAATTTGAAACTGTGACTTTAGAAAGTCTTTTTGTAATTTCTAACTCATTTTAAGAGCTCCTTAGTTACAATCTCTATTGGCCTATCTAAGACACTGTCTGTCCTTTGTAATTTTAGCAGTTTCAACCTAATAATGAATTCTTACCATTTCTTCTTTTTTTTTTTTATTAGAAAATTCTAAGATCTCATCTCTGAAAATTTGCACTAACTCAGTGCTACTGTAAGTTAGGTAAATCCAGTGTACAGTATGTTTCACACTTTACTAACCTGGAGAAGATTAGCACAAATTAAATTTCACATTAACCAGCCTAAAGCCATGAAAATGAAAGTATGCTCTAGGGTATTTGGTTAATTGTGCTAAAAATATATTCATGCCATTTGTGTAGGGCATAAATGTAGCAAAAGTACTTCTTTAAATAAAATACGGGTAGTTTATGATGGTTTAATTTCTTCTGCTTTCCCATTCATTTGCAGATGCGAATAATAATGACTATTTTGATCTTTTGCAAAGCTAATAGGTTATTGCTCACTAAGCTATAATCATTTTATTATTTCATGTTTTGAAAGATTTATTTAGCAAAATCAACTTTATGCTTTTAGTCAAGGTCTTTGTGCCTATTGTCTTATTACTTTTTAACCACTTAGTTTAGGCACAGACTCACAAAGAATTATATGACTACTATTCACTAAAGACTTGAAGCACAGTCTTTCCACTTTTATTTGTTACACCGTTGAATTTAATGATTAAACCAGAGTATTGTTATTTGTTAAGAGTGAATGTTGATTTCTCCAAAGGGAAGGTACAGGAATTTAAAAATTTTGCAAAGAATCTATGTCTCAAAATAATACCATACTAAATGTTAAATGCTTTCAAACACTATAACAGGTTTTAAGAAGATTGTAAAACAATTGAGATTCTCAAGCTTTGTCCGGAATAATTTCCAACTCTTCCTTAACATTTACAGGTGATTCCCTGAAATACTCTAAAATACCTATTAAGTAGATATGGTGAATATTTACTTCATTTTCTCTTGCTTGAGTTTTATCAAAGTCTGTGTTGAAAACAGTAAAACAATGGTTAAAGATTTTGAAATTGCTGAAGTCTAAAAGGCAACATATCCCATCATTCAATGTCACTTTGGTATCATATGCAGCACAAGGGTTTTGTGTTGCTCCTCGTATTTGCTGATAGACTATGATAGTTTGCTGTCTTCATCGTTTTATTCCATTCTAGTTTTTAACCCGGTCTGTGACTCTGATGATACTTTACTTTTGAACCCACTATCTTGGATGTTTAATTTAGGATTTGAATTGTTAATATGCCTTGATTATTACAAGCTCTAACTCATTGGATTCCATTTTCCGGGCTAGAAATAGACAACCCAGTCAGTGACAGGGAAATCACGGGTCCATTTGAATGCTAATTACTGCCCAAGTCCTGTGTACTCTATCAAAACTTAGCATAAACATGGTCATCAGGGGAGGCAGAAAAAACCATTAAAATGCTCCCCGGGAGACTGAGCTCATTAGAACCTACACTGATATCCAACAAAGAAGGGAAAGAGTTGCTTAGCTGGACTGGTTCCTGTTTGGATGTGCAATTCATATACTCTCTGTGAGTCAGTATGTGTTCTCCATCCCAACAAGGAAGGAGGTAAAAAAACGAATTGTAAAGCTTCTCTCTGGAAGTGCAAAAGCAAAACATAGGACAAAGGGTGCTGGACTGAATGGAGAGAATACTAAGTACAGTTTGGGTCGGTTAAGGTTGTGAGAAATTCCTTTTCTTTCTTAGGAAAGATAAACTACTACTCTAAATTCTACACCAAAAAAATTTCTAAATAATCAAAGGCCGTGGTTATTAACAAACCACTTCTTTTAACTATCTTGTTTCTATTATGTACCTAACTATAATCAGTTTTATCTCATCTGGATTATATCATGCAGTTTTAACCAAGAGTTGATTTTGACATTTTGACTAGTACTATCTCTAGAAAGTTATTAAAGTCATAAAAAGTTTTAGTGGGTATGTAAAATAAAGCTTTGATTCAAGGGAGTGGAACAGGCATGACACTGGGCAGAATCAGATACAAAAGCAACAATATCACCAAGAAAAATTCTTTGACTCTGGCTTGTGTTTTGTGTTTTTTCAATGTTAATTTAAACATGATGCTTTTTCAAGTATAACTACATATACATATATGAGTTTAACTGGCATCCAATTTATATTGTTATTATTCATTCTTTTTATTTTTTATTTATTTAATTTATCTTTTATTTTATTTATTTTTATACTCTGCTTGCATCAGATTTTCTGGGATGCTGGTAAAACCCAGGATCCTGGATCCCCATGCCTCTGGGGAATTGCATGTTTAACATGAACTCCTCCAGGCCATCATCATGTAGATAGGACAACATTACTTCAAATAAGCAGCATTGATTAAATAGTGTTATAGCTATTCATTCTTGGTGAATATAATTTATCTGTATTTTGCTGGGAAATCTGGACATGTTGGAACTACATACAATTTTTAAAAAAGAAGGCAACTGAAGGAGAGAATTGTCTTTTAACGACTGTAGCATTTCTCTCTAAAATAACTCACATTGATTAGGTTTTTCCTGGTCTTAGGATTTTTTTACAGGTAATATTTCATTGTCATATCATATAGCTCTCAATTTGTTTTCTCACATATCCTCTAAAGGAGCACAGTAATGGTGTGGACACCACTACTATACTCCCCAGACTTGTTAAAAAGGTGAAAATATGATGTATTGATCTGCTTGTGCTATTATCACAAAACATCACAGTCCATGTAATTTACAAATAATAACAATTTGTTTTTGCCAGTTCTGGAGTTTGATGTGTTCAAGATAGAGGTACTAGCAGGTTTGTGTCTGGTAAGGGCCCCGTCTCTGCTTCCAAGATGGTGCTTTCAATGAGGTGTCCCCACATGGTAGAAAAGATGGAAGATCAGAAGGGGCAAAAGCTCTCTCACATCTCTTTTATAAAGTCAGGAATCTCATTTGAGAGGGCTCTTCCCAAATGACTAATTACTAAAGGCCTCTTAACTGCTATCATACCAGCAGTGAAGTTTCAACATGAATTTTAAGGAATATTCAGACCATAGCACATGGCTTCTTTGTCTAAGTAATTCTAAGCTGTAATAAACAAGCTTTATCAGGATAACTCTCCCTTCATACATGTGTATTCAAGATAAAATATTTCAATATTTCAGACTACATAGGAGATTCTGAGTATACAAAGGGCCATAACTAAGGAGAACTGAATATCTTGTGTTTTGTTTTTTTCTTTTAACAATTTGGCTACAACATGATGAACAAAATTATATTCCTAGAAATGAAAAGTCTAACAATATTTCTCTGTATTTTCAACTGTGTGCAGTTGAAATAACAATTGCAATTTATATCCTCATAGCTCTTTAAGGATGATTCTTTAGAAGTCACTAGAAAAGTAAACTTGATTTGTTAGGAACACATTCAATGTTTTGGAAAAAGGAAGCCTAGCAGAAGAAGAAAGACCATTCATTTATGTTTTCAACAACTATTCATTGACAAATAAATACTCACGTGACAGTGGTCATTACATGAGCATAAGCTGTGTTTGCCATCAGTCACACGTGTTCAGGCATAATTTGGAGGACTGGTGAACAGCAGTCAGAGGTGTGTTTATGTGGAGGATCAAAAACCTCCTAGAAAAATAAAAATTCATCCTTAGGGAAAAGAAGGTCAAAATGGGAAAGATTCATTGAAGGATCATTGGAAAATATTAAACACAGAAGGAAGGAATGATTCTGAACATGATTTGTGACCCTGAGATTGTTACATAGACCAAATCTCATTATCTCACATGTAGATCGTTGGACAAAGGTGCTGAAACATAAACTAAAAAGTGCCAGTTAGAAGAGCTCTTGCCCTGTGACTGCTGTGGGACACAGCGTGAGGCATTGGCAGCTTTGGTGCCAATGGAGTTAGCATCTCTGGCGGGGCATGACATTGGCATAGATTGCTATGTAAATGCCAGGAACGGTGTTGGCAGCCACACTGATGACTATGGCACTGGGAAAGATGTGGAACTTGGCAGTGCCAAGGTGGTGGCTGGGGTCCCTTGAGGGCCCTGCACATTGGAGCATGACACCATATAAGGGTGAACGAAAAGTCAAGGATGATTTCTGATTTTCTTTCTTAAATAATGGTTGTGCAGTTTTCTAAAGCAGATACAATCTTGGATAAGAAACAACTGAAAGGTGGGTTGAGATTTTATTTTTATACACATAGAACCTGAACTGTCTGTTTCATATATGTTACACTTGGATATGGATGTGTAATGTTCAGAAAAAGGGATAATATTTCCACTATGGAAGTCATCAATAATTGAAGATACAGGGAGTGGTTGAGATAATTCAAGAGAAAGTACAAAGTGCCAAAAAAGATTTAAAACAAGAGACTGTAGAACAATATTATTTAATACCTATCTTCTTGGATTAAGTAAATCTGGACTTGGGTGAATGAAAGGTAGATTGGGGATGAGTAGAAAAGGGCAATCCAGAAAAAAGGCATAGAAGATAAAAAAAATCATAGATGAGTGACTTGACATGCATTATGAAAACTCATTACTTACTGGGTTAATTACATAGATCACTAACCTGTTTGTCTTCATAATACTCTTGTGAGACAAGTTTTATCACTCCTGCTTTATACATTAAGAATCTGTAGATCAGAGTACTTATGGGCTCAACCAAAGATCATGCTGCTTGTAAATACAGACTCTGATTGAGTTGAACTCCAACTTTAGATATGTGCTGTATGCACTATGCTTTGCTACCTACTCTAAGCAGCAAGAAAAGCATGACAACTTATCAACTTAGTAATCTACATATGCATATGTATAAAATTTACTGTTTTGTATCATGAAATATTGACTTCATTTTAATTCAACATTCTTTAGTCTTCAATATGGATTTGAATTACAAGTAGCTTAAAATGCCAGATTGATCATCTAAAACTGACACATCATGGTACACAAACACATTACACAAGGTTATAGCAAAAACAGTTAAGAGATATAGCCACATACATGTGTGAAATTTGGTTGTCTATAAATATTAGCCCACATATCATTCCCACATGAATATCTCAATTCTATATTCTACTGATATTTCTAAGGCTGTCTTTTATAACTTTCTTTTTTCCTATATACCATTCCTCACATTTATAAATTTCAGACCTTTTACTAACATTAATAGCAAATAACTTTTTACCCATCCTGCTAACAATAGCAATATACCATTGTTAAATGATATTGATCTGACGTATATCCCTGTTACCAAGGATACAGCAACTATTGCATATATACATATTCTTTTATATTTACTTGCTTATCTGTAGATGTTTTTATGTGATAAATGATGTATGAGGCTAAAAGCCAATTTCCACAGGAGAGAAATCTACCTGTTTAGGTGAAAATGTGATATAGAAAAAGTACCTTCAGAGTATACTACCAGAGTGCTCATTGATACTAATAACTTTCCATACAAGCCTCTCCTGAGGTGAATGATTTGGGGAGAAATAGAACTTTGTACCTGGAAGAAATATTGAAATCAGACCACAAGAGAGAACTGTGAACTAGAGAGCTTTAAGAGCAACTCTGATGGTAAATGAGAATGCAGTGTGAAACATGGCTAACCACTGAGGAGACTATTCAGGACTGGCATTCCATCTTCGGGTTTTGTATTATCAAACAAACCTATGCTGTTTTTGACCTTGCAAAATCTCTTTGAGCCTCACTGAGTTTTAAAGCCTTACATCAAGATCCTGCCAGGATGAGATGATTCTTGCAAGAATGATAACCTGCAGATAAGGCAAAATGAAATTTAGTTGGATCTTGAAATGACTGGGACTAATTCTAGCAATGGAAATGTCAATCAAAGGGCCTCGAGTCAAGGCTAAATCTAAACTTGTGTTTGACGCGTAAGATACCTTGGTTATTATTGTTTCTATTGTATTTATTCGTTCTTCAATTCTAAATGTAAAAATGAAAAACCACAAGCCTGGAGTGAACAAATATCAGGGGCTGAGTACATTGGTAATTTAATTTGAAGCAAGAAATAGGTTGGTTTAAAATTCAGAACACTTGTACCTTGTAAATCAAGTTGGGCAGTATGGATTCTATAGTAACTTCTTTCTGTTGTAATTTGTTTCCCTGTGGAGCTGAAGATGGAGATGAGGAGGTTCTGGATGACTTTGTAGAGTCACTGAAACAAGAAGCACATTATTTATGTAGTTGTATTTCAAAAATGAAATCTTATTTTTGACCATAAGGTTCTGATATATTTTAAGTTGATAAAAATATCGAAAATACACTTCTTTTTTTTTTTTTCAAGCATATCAAGCAGGTTTTATTTAAAGCTAATAATACAGACTTCTCCCGGCAGGGAGAAGGGGGCCATGGCTGATGTTCTAAAGTCCCAAGAAGTGAGCGCACCCTACATCTTTTATAGGTTAAATTCTCTTTTGTTCTCCAGTTCTCTCCCCCCCTCATTTCTCTTTCCTGCCTACGTGACTAGGCCTGGTTTTGCATTAAGGGATGTTTCCCCTTTTCCATGACCCTCCTCTGCAGCAGATGCACTGGGTGATTTTTCATCCTCTAGTCTCAACAATCTCCTTGATCAGGAGGTTGTGTGACCCAGAGTTGCAACTCTCCTTAGAGAAGTTCTCTTATTCCATGGGTTCAGGCTGACGTTGAGGGCAAGACCCAAATATGGACTTTTCTTGACCTCTGTATTTAACTTCAATCTCTAAGTTTGATCTTAATTATCCAGCAAGCCAGTCTCACCAGTCATAAAGTAAGAGTACTGGGCTTCAACTTCAATGTCTATAACTTTACAGTTATTTACTCTTTTATCTAACAGGAGTCTGTATTAGTACTGGAAGTTACCACTATCTGTTCTATAGGTGATGGCTTATTATCACAAGTTACCTAGGTTGTGTGTTCTTGAAGCAGATACTTCTGTAAAACATTAACAGGTAACAGTTTTACAAAATGAAATTAGCAAGAGTAAAAATATATTCAGCTTGTATAATAGCTATCTTGAATTTTGATTGAGAACCACATTCTATTCCCTATTTGAGATCACACTACTTTTACATCAAGAACCAATCTTTTGACTATAACTTTAAATAAGCTGAAGTCTGGCTTATTTTGGAGCTATCCTACACACAGTGAGGTGGGAGGCAGAGCCTTATCTCAGGTAAGGCGTGGCTCTTTACAGATCTTAAGTGTTCTAATTCTGATGTTGATCTTTGCTTCTTTCTTAAATGTCATTTTAAGAAGTTTACATATATTGTTTCCTGAGTCTATATGAACACTAGTTAAAACAATTTAACATTATATCTAAAACATGAATTAAAAAAAGCCTGAGAGAGCTTTTAACTTAAGTGGCAAAATGTTTTCATGTTTCACAATATGATATCTTGGTTTTTACAGAATAAGTGAATTAGAGTTAACATGTATGGGATTACTCTAATGTGTTTGTAGAGACATCTGATTAATTTACAAAGTTAAAATGCTAATTGTTAAATAACATCGAGTACTTTTAACTCCTTAAATTCCATGGGGTATCATACTTAAACATTATTGGTGTTTTCATAGGTTGGTAAATAAAAGGGTTTAAAATTGCTTTGTGTCATTACTAAAAACTAGGTTATTAAGAGTTATGTCCTAACAAGTGCAATTCTATATACAAAGGGTCCCAAAAGTTTCAACTGTGTTTCAATTAGAGTACTATAAACAACAGAATATTTAATCTTATTAAAATAAAGTAATTTATCTAAATTCAGAAATTTCATAAGAGTTGTTTCAGAATGTGAACAAAAAGGAGTCAACAAATAGGAAAGAGAAAATAAAAGGTTCTGGGTATGGAAATATATTTAGTAAAAGGAAAAGAAAATGTTTCTGGGTAAGAAAGTGCTTGTGTGATGAAATACATGAGGGTCTAAGTAAGTGCTAAGAAAGTCTATGTAAGTAAAGGGCAAGTTTCAACAAGTTTGTATGTAACTAAGTTGGTTGTATGTGTGTGAGACAGCTAAAGCTATTTAAGGTTTTTTCCTAAGGTGAAATACTAATGTTCTAATATAAACCAAAGCTCAAACTATATGGTAAAATGACAAGGATTTCTTAGAAACACTAATTTACTCTTAACTTTATGTCTATTAAGTTTTATTCTTTGGAACAATTAGTCTTAAAAATTAGGGGTTTATACAATTATGGTTAAACAACTGTTAGATTATTGTACTATGTTACAGAGTCTACATTTTTCTTTAAAAACTAAATTTGGTAAGATAAAAGTGTCAAGGTAATTGTGAAATGGTCACTAGTTGTATATTAAATGTGTTCATATTTTTCAGGTACACAAGTTTTTAAAGCAGGGAATTTATCAAGCTTTGCTATTCTCCAGATTAAACTTGTCTGTAATGGTAATCTTAAACTTACAAAGAGTAAATTTTATTGGGGATTTATTTCTATCATTTAATGTTTTATTATAGGACCTGTTATCAATAGGGTATATGTAAAATTTGTTACTTTTTACACTGAGATAAAAAATTTCAAATATAAATGTATTTATAAATGTTAGAGCCTGACTTGTAAAAATACACTTCTTATATTCAACTGACAGATGTAACTTGGCTTTTCTTTCTGGGTAAGAAATAGGGCATTTTGTACCACTATAATAAGACAATAATGTGGATTTGTGTGTGTGTGTGTGTGTGTGTGTGTGTGTGTGTGAGACGGCCTGGACAGGAAACCTTACATTATAAATTTGACTTTCTAAATAAGATAAAATTCAGGGTCATAGTAATTTTGATTAATTAATCATTATTTCCTAAATTTTCCTCTTTTTTATCATTTATTTATAAATTTTCTTTCTATAGCAGAAAATGCTAATTGTTTCCCATTATCCACTCTTCTTCTTTTTGTAATAGAAAATTTTTAAATGCATGCCGAGATTAGTAAGGTATAGTTTTTTTTTTTTCACTGTTAGAAACTTGTAGCACAAGATATCTCTAAATACATAATATATTTTGATATTTACCCTAAAGGAGTTGTAACAAGTCTATAGCATTTGATTCATATGAATATGAGGTAATTCACTTATTTTTGAAGAAATGAGGAGTGGCAGATAGGGCAGACTTCATTTTGGATGCTTTCAAGTTTGTGATTTCTATTGTATTTGCAGGTACAGGTATAAAAGAGTTAGTAGATGGTTCTACTATGAATCTGAGGGCCCATTGAGAAGTCTGAACTGCATTCAGAGAGGGAGTTATAAATTCAGTGTCATAGCATGAAGATGCTATTTAAGACTACAAAGCTGCAAGGGAAGGGAGATAGGAATTGGAAAGACAGTAGAATGAATTGAATATAAATTTCCTATGTTCATGTATAAATATATCATCATTGAAACTCCATATTTTGTACAACCACAAGAATGGGAAGTTACACTCCACTCCGTTATATATAATATGTCAAAATACACTCTGGGGTCATGTGTACCTAAATAGACAAATTAAAAGAAAGAAAGGAAGAAAGAAAGAAGAAGAAGAAGAAAAAAAAAAAAAAAAAAAAAAACAACCAACAGCTTTGATTTCAGAAACATGACAATGGCTGGTGATATTTTTTTTTCCAGTGCTGGAGATTGAACTAAGGGCTCGAACATGCTAGACCAGTGCTCTACTACTGAGTTACATGGCTGGCAATCTTGAATTAATTATCTGATGTCATAATGATCATTGAAAACTAAACTGGGTTGAGTACAGAAAGGAGAGGAAAAATGACTATCATTGCTCACTCTTTCAAGGAGTTTCTCTGTGATTGGGGACAAAAATATCAAGTTCTTAAAGGGATTGTGATCAGGGAATGACAATGTCACCAACAGGCAGCACTTAGGCAGACCCATATGCAGGTGCTATCTACCTATCTTTACATGTATTAATTCAGTCTGCACTTACTTCAAGCCTCTTAGGTAGATATGTTTCCATATTACAGACAAGGAAACAGAGGCACTAAGTATTCAAATAATTTGTCCAAGATCATGAGCTATTAAGTGGAAGGACAAGATACAATCCAGGTAGTTTATTATTCTGGAGTCACTTTTATCTAATGTTGGTTTTTGGCAGACTTTTAGGCTTCCCTGATTCTTATCTCTTTATTCTATTGCTTTGTAGAAAACAAAGGCCCAACTCCTGAATCGAGGAATGCAGCCAACTAGTAGAACGTCAAAGCTGACAGTTTCACAACAAAGTGGCAATAAGTTCTCTGCTATGTACAGATTTGCTTTCCTTGATTTTAGTAACTCTGATCATTTCTTGTTTGGATGATCACTTTTATAGTTTTTATAGATTTGTTTAAGTATGTTTTGTAATTTTTACAGAAAAACTAACACTCAAAAAGAGGTCTTAGCTTCTTATTCATTAGTCCAGTCAGTCTGAAGCTATGATCCAATTTTTCTAATAACTAGCAGGAAGAAATGCGATTGTGAAGTCAACTGTTGATATGTCTTCAGGCAGCATGGAGGTCAAGCATTGGCTACTGACAAAATAATATATATAGGCCCAGAAGAAAGCCCTGGAGAACCTCAAATTAAGATTAAAATGGAATTGCCAATATAAAGTGCTTTTAGAACTTATGTAAAACATCTCTCATTGTTGCTTTGAACTGGGGCACAAGATTTTCCCCTGAGTATAAGGATTCATTTTTCCAGGTTGAAAGCATGCAAGAAGATACCCTGTTAGGATCTATATTCATGTCTATTTGTATTTCCATGTGTAAAGTATATTGAAGCAGGGCTAGCTCACTGGTACAGAAGGCATGCTATGCATTTTATTGAATTTGTCTACTGCTTACCAGCTGTGTGGCCTTAGACAAGGCACATAACACTCAGAGCCTTGGTTTCCTTATCTGCAAAGTGGGAGTGACAATATGTATCTATTTATTAAATGTAATGCATGGTCAGCATTATAAATTTGCATTGAATGCACAAAAAATAGGATCTTATATTTCTTTAAGTAAACAAACACCAGAGACATTCAATTCAATAAGCAATCAAATCTTATAATTGCTTGAGTTTTGTTGTTGTTCTTTCTTATTGTGCTTGTTTTTGTACCTTAACACAGCAGATTCTTAATAGATTCGAATAAAAGTGACCTTTCAGAAACTATTCCCAGCCTCACATCCCTGCGTCATATTCCGCAGTTGCAATTGCTTCCTTGCCTTTTCTTATATAGTATGTGTTCATTTCTCAAATATTTCAAGTCCATCTACAGCTTTCTCTATCCATTTATTCTATTCTCTATTCTCTGTGACTACTACTTACTCTTTAACCTGTTTAGGAAACTTCTACTGTCTTCCTGGTCTGTAAATAAATCTTCCTAGATCTTTGAAGCCAAGTTAATGACTCCCTCCACTGGAATTCAACAACAGCCCCTACGTCTTCTGTAGGACAGTACTAATCACACTGAGCTCAGATTATTTGTTTGAATGCCAAGTTCATCCTACTGTGAGGTCCCAGCAAGTGGGAATAAAGTCTCATCCAATACAGCTTTCCACACTAGGCCTTACATCTGGAGAGTTCTAATTTCTATTGTTTTAAAGGGCCTATTTTATATCACAGAATTTTTTGGAAGCTTTGCCATTGAATCGGGTCACAGGAATGTTATCACTTTTGTCTTGATTCAAACTACAAAGACACTGAATTTTATAATTGAAAAGCAAATAAGGTACCCATTGGTGCAACTCATTTGTGTGCTAAGTCATTTCTAGGTCACACAAAGACAATAATTGTTCTTAAGCTTTGTCATCTTTAATTCCCCAAAACTAATTGTTGGTTCATATCCAGTTTCTTAAAGTCTAGCTCATTATTTCATGCAAGTAGTATTAATAACACCTCATTTCGATAGAACACTGCTTAAAATGTTTGATACCTATTTTTAAACCTGGCAATAACCTTAGAATTTACTGGTAAATCAATTTGTAATCTTTTTACACACAGTGAACAACACAGTAAACACTTGGTATAATCATTTTTCAATTAAAATTGAACACTTACAGTGTGGCAGGTAGGACCTACATCCCAAGAATAAGACACTAGACTGTGTCCCTGCACTCCTAAAGTTTAAGCGTAGGTGGGAAGAAAACCATGGGCATTAAGCAAAATAATGGCAGATTTGATAAGTGCTATGAAAACAGTAATAATGAGATGAGGTTTAGATGACTGGTCAAAGACAGCTAATCTTGTGAATGCCTGGGGAGATGAGATCCAGGTCATTGGCTGAGAATCTTGCCTTTGAGAGAGGAAAGGATACTTTCTCTGTTATAATGATATTGAATGAAAAAGAGGGAAGAAACAGATTTGTTACTCTGCTTATAGAAAAGTGAAGGATTTCATATTAATGACTGTCATTTCTAATGCAAAATTAAAGGTCAATGAATAGCTAGGGTAGTGCGTGAGATCAGGAATACAATGTTTTTCTTCAGCCTTTGCCACATGTCTACACATTTTCTCCTGTTAAAAGAGCTTCATTCACAATCTGTTTATCAGAATCTTTAGATCTAAATTATCATCCTGTTAAATTCTGAACACATTTTTGGCAAATAATAAAGAAAGTAAAATCACAAGAGTTGCTAATAACATTCTTGTTCCTCAGATTTAACAACCATTAAACTGGTTGGCATTGTGCTGTGAAGAGAGATGGGTGGTCTCTGATGAATGTTTATACCTATACAAATAACTCAATTATGACTGTCCAAAATTGAAAGCTTTTTCAAGGCTTTGTACATTTATACAAAGCACAGCCTTTGTTTGCTGTGAGTTAATAGCTTTAGCAAACATGTAGCCAAGATAGTTTTTGAATGGAAGGTGACCCTGGAAACTAAGTCACCTTGCTTGGTATATTAGAAGGGAAATAACTAATTATATCTGGGCACTAAAGAACAACTGTTGTTTCTTTGTACATGGGAGATATAATGCACTGGGAACATAATACTCCTTGATTGAAACTTTGATAAGCATCACCACTTCTATTTTCTGCTATTTCTAAAGATATTCTTCATAAAATGTTTTTCTACAAATGCCCAGACTCTTCCTTAACTTTGGCCACTTTTACATAGTAAAAGATGAACTCTCATAATACCTGCCATGAAAGTGAAAAAAAAAAATGGCATATCTAAGAGCAATTAGAGAGCTAGGCAATAATGCAGAGAGAAAGGGAGGATGTATTCTATCCACATTACATTTTATCACTCCTGCACTGTTCACATGCTGTTAAAACAGTTTTATATGCTTGTTTATTACACTCGCAGTGGTATCATTATTTGCTTTCCACAAAATGAAAAACACTTCACAAAATTCTGAAACTTTATGTGTATGTGTGTGTGTGTGAGAGAGAGAGAGAGAGAGAGAGAGAGAGAGAGAGAGAGAGAGAGAGAGAGAGAGAGAGAGAGAGAGAGAGAGATGGGAGAGAGATGGGGGAGGGTTTCATTGCTTTCTCTAAATTGGATTTTCTCTAAGATCTGTAAGTTGAGTTTTTATTACATTGCTTCTGATTTTTTTCTCATCTATTCATTTATTTAAAAAGTTTTTAAATTAAAAATATATTCATCAGGTTAAATTAAAACTATACATAGTAAACATTATGAGCAATAACAATAATTATACATTCTCTGTAATTATGTATATTCTACATAATACTTTCTAAAGACGGGAAAAGTCAGGTGAGACAAGAAAATCAAACATGAAAAGTAGTTTTTAACGGCGGATTGCCTAAATATTAGTACTATTTGGTCAATTCTGCCTTTTTCCTCCTATAATTTTTATAATTTATGTAAGACAACTCATCTCAGAAACTGTAACTGTAAACTGCTGTAAACTGCTTTTGAATATTTCAGTATATGTTAGTTCATATATACAATTAAAAATAAAAATGAAACTTGTCATTAGGAAATGAGAAGAATTTTATTGCTAGTCAATTTATGTTGTTGCATATTTACTCCTAGAAAACAGGACAGTAAATATAAGTGATGGTGGCACTATAGTACATTCAACTGGATTATAAAACAAGTCACTCCTTAGGACCATGTTAAATAGTCCTAATGAAATTTTGGAGACATTGTCAGAGTTTATTAATTTTCTCCTTTGCACATTTATTTCTTATGATTGCTCTACTCCTATTCTTTCTTATACCTTGCATTATGTTAATTTATATACAAAATTTATTTGATTGCTCATATGTTGGTTTGGGACCTACACAACAAGGAACACACCAACCTAAATTTTAAATCAAAAGGCTTGAGACTGTCCTTCATTGCCCTAAATGGTGAACAAGGTAGAATTATGTATGCTACAACTGGCCTAAAATTATTTTGCTCTTGGAAGGAAAATAGAAGGGGTCAGGACACTTAGAAAATGCATAATTCATCCTTATCCATCAACAAATATTTACAGAATTTCTATTCTATGCCAGGGACTGTGCCAGGAGCCTGATACATGATAACGAACAAAAGACACAAGAACTTTGTCCCCATGAACTTCACGGGGGTATTCAGCCAATAAACACACACTTAGAACTGCAAATTATGTCTTGCAGAGAAAAAGAGCCCTGTGAGATGAATGTATATGGCACATTTGACATTCAAGTGTTTCATCTAGGAAGGCCTTCTGGAATTTGACTGGGCTTATGCCACTCCCTGTGTGCTGCTAACGACCCCAGATCCTTCTGGCTACATTTGAGTGTCTCTTGTTTTGTTGCATGTAAAAGAAATTGCTATTTGAAACCATTCAGAACAGTTCAAGTAATAAATACACAATAGGCTAGAGAGAGTCACAATTTAGATATTAAGAAGTAACATCAATAATATAAAATTAATATTTAAAGAAAAGCAATCATTCATGGAGATTTCTCAAAAATAAGATCAATTTATTTTGGATAAAATTTTATGGAGCCAAATTATCGCTCCTTTTGTTTTAATTTAAAAAGTATTTTATTAATTTATCCTTGCTGTTATTTTTCCTTAATTTCCCCTCAACTTTTTCCTGGAGAATGAGTGCGATGATTAATTTTATGAGTCCACTTGAATGGACCATATGGTTCCATCAAACACAATTTGGCCAAACATTTATTCTGTCCATGTCTGTGAGGGTGTTTCCACGTGAGATTAACATCTGAATCAGCACATTGAGTAGACTGTCCTCATTAATGTGGGTGGGCCTCATCCAATCAATTGGAGACCTGAATAAAATTAAAAGACTGCTTGACTGCTGGAGTTGGGACATTCAATCTTCCTTTTTTGCCTTTGAACTCAGACTGAAACTTTGGCTCTTTTTTCAGGTTGATGCTGCTAGGTCTTGGACTGGAACTCATAGCATCTTTTCTCCTAGTCCTCAGGCTTTCAGACTTGATTTTCCAGGGCTTGCTGATCTTGGAATTTAGCTTCCAAAACCACAGCAGCTAATCATGTATAATAGATTGATAGGTACATAAACAATAAATCTCCTAAGGATTGCTTTTCTAATACAATGAGTATTTTCAATTCATACCTGATATTTTATAGAATAATGGTTTCTGAAAATGAAATGGCAATCTCGTTTTTATTATTATACCATCGGCTTTGTCTGTTGCAGGATTTTGCCAGTTTTGTAACGAACTAACACACACACACATATATATATATATATATATATATATATATATAGAGAGAGAGAGAGAGAGAGAGAGAGAGAGAGAGAGAGAGAGAGAGAGAAAGAGAGAGAGATCTATGTTCAGTAATTCATAGTATAATTCATTTAAAAAAATAAATTGAATAATTAAAGTTGGAATTGTGGCCAAATACAAATTGTTGTAATATATGCATTTAGTCAATGTTGTAGTCAGTTTTAGCTGTTATAATAAAGTACTGTACACCATGTGGCTTATAAAAAACAAATGAATTTCTCTTAATTCTGGAAGCTGACAGTCTGAGATCAGGATGCCAGCATGGTAGGGTTCTGGTGAAGGCCCTTTTCTGGGTAGCGGATAGCTATCCTCTCCTTGTATCTTCCTAAGGGGGAAAGAAGCTAAGAGAACTCTCAGGGGTCCCTTTTATAAAGGCAATAATCCCATACATGTGTACTCCACTGAATTATCTCATGACCTAATTATTTCCAAAAGATGCCCAACTCCTAATACAATTACATTGGGGACTAAAATGTCAATATAGGAATTTTAAAGAGATGTAGGATTTAGCCTATTCCTGGGAGCATTCATTGAATATCTATTAGCTACATGATGTATGCAACAGAATTAATAGTAGAGTGGCATAAGTAGATATGAACATAGACAACTCTTTAAGCACCCAAACAAAATTTTAAAAATCAGAATATTTTAAAGTATCAAGTGGAGAGAATGCCATAGGCAAAAAACAAACAAACAAAAAGAAACCAGGAAAAGAAAACAATTGAGGTATTAGAGAATGAGATACTATAACTGTAGTGTGAGAAGTCTAACTGCTCAGTTAGGCAAATCAAGAAAGAAGAGCCCTTGGAGTCCATATGGTAAGACAACAGTGTATAATTTGTTGAACAAGAAAATTTTTATGAATCATAACATATTGGGAGAAAACCAACATATGGAATAATATATGTATTTGGATTATAGTAGAGAACAACAAAAATGGTCTTTGGAACTAATTACTTGCTCTGAGAAATAATAAATCTTTGAATCATATGCTTTTATATACAATAAAACTTAACTACCAAAACTCTTAAAATATTAATATATATATATAATATAGGTAGCTATAATCAAATAGGAAATTTAAAACATGACAATAAATGGGACACTGTCCCATTCTCTGCCATCAGTAACAGATTAGAAATATATATTCATTCATGAAATTATCTCCATTGCAATTTCCTAGAGTTCTGTACTCTGGAAAGCCATTTTTTAAAGTCAACTGAAGTCTGATAATAGTTTTCTAACATATATAATTTTGTAAATATTAAAGTAGAAAACATTGTTAATATCAGTCTTTGACATGGAATGCAATTAACACCCCGTAAAACAAAGTGTGCCACCAAGGAAGCAGTGAAATGTTAGTCTAGGCAATGGGAGACTTTAATCAGATGAGGAATATTATCACACTATTATTTTAAAGAGTTCAATGTAGTGACTGTCTTTAGAAAGAGTAAGAGGTAGATGAGTCTTGTGCCTAGGGAAATTAGTTAGACAATGGTTGGAAAATCCAAGAAAATCAAGATGAGCATTTAACATTTCTGGTGAAACAGTGGAAATAGGTAAAAATCCAGATCTTCAATGTCCCCCAAAGGTCCACGTATTAAAGGCTTAGTCCCCAGCAGGGTGCTATGGGAAGTTGAAGGAAACTTAAAGAGGGTGTCTAATGGCAGTTCTTAGGTCACTGGGGATGTACCATCAAAGGGGGTAATGGAACCACAACCTCTTTATTTTCTATTTACTCTGTCACTTGCAGCCATGAGATAGATGGACTTCCTCTACCATGTGCTCCTGATGTGGTACACGACCTTACCAAAGACCCCAAAATAATAGAACTACCCAACCATGGACAGAAAGCTCCAAACAGTAAGTCAAAATAAACTCTTATCTATTTGTAAGTGAATTATTTCAGGGATATTGTCACAGTATGGGGAGGATGACTAACAGGGAGACACTAATAAGCAACAATGAATATCACACATGAGATTCATTTGAATCTGGAAGAGTCTTAAAGAAAGGAACAAAGAAAAATTACACATAGAGGTATGTGTGGGGAGATGGACTGCTGTGTTGTCACAGTTCTTTGTTGATGGTGGTGATTTGTTTTGAGTTTTTGTTGTTGTTGTTTTAGGGAGGAGTGGTAAAAGGGGAACGGATTGCATAATTAATCAATGTATGAACACTAGACTGTGAAGCCGAAGTGATATTCAGAAAACAGTAAATGCTCAGTAAATGTTCATTAAACATGTAAATATTTTGGCTAGATCCCAGAGAAAATTGAATTTGAGCTGCAGTTTGGAATTATGGATATTCAGGGGGTGGCTGAAGTCATGTGAATCTGTGGATGAGGAGGATGTGAAGTAATTTCCCCCTTCATATTCATTACACAGGTGCCCTTTGTGTTTGGTAATTGATAAGTAACACCTTAAAAATAGTTTTGGTGGAATGATAAAGCCAGATTGAGGCTGAATGAGTGAATAGATGTATATGAGGAGGTAATGACAATGAAGAACTGTGTTTTTCAAAATATTGTGCTTGTTTCTCACATGGAGATTCTGAATTGATCAGTCTGCTCTGGTGGCCTGAATATCAGTGTTTCTCAAAATTCTCAGGTGATTCTGTTTGTGAATAACTGGTAGATTATTCCTTAAATAATGGAGATAACAAAATAACAAACAGGAAAATATAAAACTTAATTTATTATATATGAGTATAATTTCTCATTTTTCTGATTGCACATATTATAGGATCACATTGGTCACACAGTCATATATGTACACAAGGTAATAAAATCTGTTTCACTCTGCTAAAACTTACATTCAATAAATGTGCATGCTTTTCTTTTATTAATTTGTCTTTTGTTATACATGTCTCAGCCATGAATTTTGTAATGAGTGAAAAAACAAATCTTTTCTTCTGCAGTATTAAACAGAAGATCAACCAAAATCTTAATGAGGTCACTATTTGGCATTGGTGATATTGCTAAGAAGTATTTTCAGTTTTTCTTCTTAATATATTTTCAGATTTGTTTCCTTGTAGCAAAAGTCCAGTTGAGCTAATTGCTTATTTTGTTTTTCTTTTGATACCCTAAATCTACTTATAAAAACTTTAGGCTGGCAAAAGTCTGTGAGGACCAGGTGTTAGTTTCAGTAGGAAAAAAAAAAAAAAAGCCCATTAGTAAACCATTCTTCTACTTTCTGGTTTCTTGCACTTTTCCCTTGAGATGAGGAAAGCAAGATTAGATCAGGATGTTTTGAAATAAATTAAAAACAAGATAAAGCATAGAATTAGAAAATGATTGGATCTCTATAGCACCTATTATGACAGTAACTGAAGTGTGCTGTGTGTACACACATGCACTTGCTTAAGTTCGTATGCATTCTTTAATTCTGGATAACAATATACTATTAAAGAGATGGATCACTAACAATCCTATATAATTCCATTTTCCTGAATTCATAGTTTACTGTGTCTTAGAGTCTGAATAAATAAATTTGGTATAACTAATTCTAAATGGGGACAGGGAAAACAACCGCAAATAAAATTAAGCAAAATATTTTTTTCCTCTTTGGAGATTGAAACAGTTGTGATAACCTGAGTGATAACCAGGAAAAGATGAGAACAATTACTCTCTGTCATTGGAAAACCTGCATATACCTGTGGTTGGAAGAGGTCAGGTTCCCCGGAGGGAAGTCATTTGTCCACATCCTTGCAAACTGGTCCTCCAGTCAGTGATGGAGGTCCTCTGAAATTAAGTACAATTTCAATGAATTGGCGCAACCCGAAATCAATACCTGAACATGAGCAATCAACGGTTCAAAGGCCTGGAGCTAGATTGAAGCTATTCAAAATCCAAACCACTCAAGTGAAGAAGAGGAAGAGGAATAAAATTTCTGTTGATCATAAATGCACAGCTGAGAGTTTCATAGTTTTAAGCATTCTCTTTTATTAAGAGAAATAACCCTGCAATATTAAAGGATTTGGGGTAAATAGCTTGGGCAGGGACATTCATTCTTTCCACAGCATGCTTGTGCCAGCTCACATGCCCAAGTGGCCAGATGTGACTGGAAGTGGTTCCATGTGTCTAAATGGTAGCATTTGCAGGCACAAGTCAATGATTGGACTAATGGCTCTTGGCATGATGTCATCTAATCCAATCGAATGGGTGTCCTTGTCCTGCTGTGACAAGAAGTAAGACCTGTTTTATTATTTCACTTGCTGGGGTGTCTTTTTATGAATTAAAAAAAGAGAAGTGTCCTGGATAAGGACATTTTTAAAATATACATCTAGCTTAGATTTAAGCCAGGTTAAATCAATCTATACTTTTAATCATTATGCTTTTATTTTTTCAGATTTAAGGACTAGTTTATAATTTATTAAATAATCTTTAATAACTTAAAATATTTAATGTTCTAAAAATTTTTGCTAATCCTAGGTACTAACTTGTTTTGTTAACATGAAATCTTTTCATAAGAAGCAAATCAACTATTACACTACTATTCTTAGAAATATTTAACCAATTAGTAATTTTCACATCAATTCCCTGGGAAAAAAAGGAAGGATTTGGACAAATGCCAATACTTTTCAGGTTAGTGACAACAAATTTTTCACATAAAATATTTTGTATAATGCAATTAAGAATTCACACAAAAATAAGAGGTCACATTTTTCCTCTCTTCCTTTAGTGAAATATATATATATATGTATACATATACACATATATATAAAATTTCAGTATATTTTTAGTATATATATGTTATTTTAGAATACTATTGATGAGAAGAATAATTCTCAAAACAAAAGTTATGCCTATGTGAGATTTAGATAATTAAAGAAAATATGACACAAGTTGTTCCCTTGCCTAACTTTCCTAAGTATGTGGTTGATTGAATAATGATGAATGCTGGAATCTCTGTCTTGTCATTTATGAGCATATTGTCTGTGGGAGACAGCGTTCTGGTGACAGACTGTTAATTTGTTTTTTCAGCTTGGTTTCCAGTGGTATATTCTAAAGAGTTAAAGTATTTTCATAATCAGGGCACTTCATTATTAAGAAGATGGCTTTAACTAATTTCATCCACTTATTCTATTTTTGTGAATCTTTATACTTGGGCTTCTTTGCAATTATAAACATTTCTAGTTATTAGAATGCTTCTTCTGGACTTTCCTAGCACCAGGAAATCACCTATGTTCTATGAAAACAGCTGGACACTATGACAGCTTTCGAACACTCCTTGTCTTTCTTCATTTTTAGTGGAATGTTCCTTTCCTGGAATGATTAGGATTTGATTGTGCACAGCATCCTCCCGGCCAAATGCATCCTTAGTATTTTGTGTAATTACAAGTGCATAAATGTATATAAAAATTATTGCTTATAAGCATCACAACAGCACATGTACAGCTCATACCTTGCACTCTCTTTCTGTGCCTGATTAAAATACATAAATGCCATTCCAATTGGCTTCAGAAAGTTTCGAAGATACTCCATAAGATCAAAATTTAGTGATTGCTTTCTCAAAAAAGGATAAAAGTCTCTTTTGCTCACCCTGTGTATGAGGAAATGTCATTATAAAACTTCATTAATATGTAAATTGCAACATTTTGATTAGTGCTTGCAGACCCCTTTTGTTAAGAAAAAAGACGGAAGGAGCTAACCAGATTGCAATAATTTACATAATAAAAACTCAGTGGTGGCAATGCCACCAAGTAAAGAACCTAAAGAAAGCTAGAATGTCTTTTTAAAACAGCTTAATAAAGTATCAGAATCACAAAGTACAAAAGAAGAGAAAATATTTTTCTTTTAACTGACAAACTCTATTTCAGGGGGAAATTATAGGTACTACAGATTATATTAGGATGATAGGATTGAACATATTGAAAATATTCATATTTTTCAAATTTAGAAATACATATTCACTAGTGTGGACAGAATTAAAAATGAAATGTAGACATCAAGTAATGATAGATGATCGTGATAGATGATAGCTTAAAAGAGTCTTCTGTTTGTTGCAAAAATACCTCTTGCTCATTTAAGTGATCAAAAGTCATATTGCATTTTTGTGTAAAAAATTTAAAAGCACTAATAAATAAAAAAATGTAAAAATTATGATATTTCATTTGATGATTCAGATTTTAGTATGTATTTTTTGGTGCTTTGTAATCTGAGGGATATTTTATGATTAGATTATCAAAAGAGAAAAAACTAAACAGGAAAACTAAACTATTCTCTTTCTATTTTGATAGCAGGTAATTTTCTTGGGCATATAAAGAGGACAACAAATTTTTCACACAAAATATTTCGTATAATACAATTAAGAATTCACACAAAAATAATAGGTCACATTTTTCTTCTTTTCTTAGTGAAAAAAAAATATATATATACATATATATATATAAAATTTCAGTATATATTTCAGGGAACTGATGCTTGGATTTTTCAGATAGTTGACTTCCTTTCCATTTCCCTTCTTATTTAATGAATATCATTTGATATTAGGTTAGTGGTATTATTACATTAAACTAAAAATGCAAAACTATGGCATAGGTGGAAATATACTGCTATGTGGAAGTGAAATATAGAAATGCTAATTAGAATTTTTAAAGAATTTTCTTCCTGAAGAAATTTGGTAAAAGAAACTTTGGATATGATAGAAAATATTGAGCAGGGCATGAGGATTTGTTAATGAATATGTCCTCTAGTTGAATCCAGCAAGGCAAAAATCATACTTGGCAACAGTAATGCATTTGTTGCTCAAAGGAGTCCTAGAATTGCCTTTAACAGCTGATTGCCACCTAGAAGGGAGGTAATTTGGGTCTCTACGCTTTATCTTTTGCAATGTTCTTGTCTTTAGTGTCATAGCAATTAGGTTACTACTAGAGAAACCTATTAATCATTTAAGTTACTGCTAAATTGCCTAAGTGTGTCGATTTGGAATCTTGGGGAGAAAATGGAAGATTAATGAGCAGCCCTCAGTTCGATGTGATAATCCAAAGCTAACTATCTGGTGCCTCACTTGTTTTACAGAGTTGACAATGTAAATTTTATCCTAAGTTCCACCTTAATATTAACCAGGAAATGGGGTAGGAGATTATACATAAATAAAGAAAGATAAAAGGAATATTAAACCTGATACACTAAAATATGACCCTTTGGCATGCTGAGCATTTGGAACTCAAGGACACTGGAAGGGCTCAAACATGAGACCTCTCTGAATTTTCTTGCCCTTCTCCATCAGCCACCACCAAACTTTTCTTCTAGCAAATCATAGAATCTAGATCTTCTCTCTCCCAAAGGAAGCCATAAAACCCAGGATGGTCACTGTCTTTCTTCCCCCTTTGCCCTGACTCTCACATTCTAAAAGGGTCCTGCCTCATATCCTGGAAGAAGAAATCCTACACAGAGAGGCCAAGGAGAATTGGAGTAGACAGGCCTGACTGAGTCCCCCTTAGTTTATTCCAATAGATCATTACTTTCTGTTCAATAACATTTCTACATGAATATTTATTCTGTATCAAACCAAAACATTAAAAACATACAGTTGTCGTGGGTTTTTGAGTCTATTTCTGAAGGCTCTCATGTTATGTACAATTTTTATTAAATGAATGTACTATGTCTTCAAATATAGGACAGATGGACTTGCTCATTATGTTGGGGGAGGAAAGGGATCACAACTTTCTTTCCCTGTATCCAGCAACACCAACCAACAGAGATCTCTGTTCTATATACACTTAAGTTAGTGTGGCCTAATATCTCGTAGAAGGTGCAAGTGTTGTTCCCTTCATACTCACTAATGCAAATGTGATGAGTTCTCCAAAGACTGTATTCACTTTCCTGTGACTCAACACCTGCAAGTGGCTCCTATGGGTCACTTGGATTCTGAGTCTCTTTTAGTCCTGGTCCGGCACTATCTAGAGAATCCAAGACCAATGCTGGTTTGCTCAACTCTCAGGGAGGTTTTTATAATTGTTTTATACCCTGGATCTCCCAGTGCTAATAATTAAGTCTGGCTAAAATATCTTTTATGATGCCAAAAAATTTCAGTCACTTAGGCGACTGTTCAGAACAGAAGAAAGCAAAAGAAAACATTTAATAGATGAAAGACTATAGCCCAATTTATTCTCATTGAAAATAATCACTGAGATTATTCTGAGTATATTCTCTCTTTGAATGTATATAATGCTTTAAATGTATATAGTTTTGGAAGAATTTCATATTATAATTTTGAAGGCATTTGCCCTTTGCTAGATTTTACTAGCAAAGAAATTCTACTATAATTGGTGTAATATTTAAGAATAGCAGCAGCATCTTTTTATTTCATTGAAGCAAAGGGCTATTTATTTTATTGGAAAAATAGTTCAAATGAAATAGTACTCCAATGGGAGTTTGTTATAGATTTAAAAAGAAAGAAAAAAGAAAACCTGCAGAAAATTTTGGGGTTTAGTGAAACTCTCATTATTTATCTTTACCTGCATTTTTGACATTTTAGCCACAAGAGAACTTTGAAAAAACTTTCATTCAGAGGAAATTACTCATAGGACTCAGAGCATGGTAAAACAAAAAGGCAAACTATAAAAGTAAATGAAAGCCCTACCTGCTCTAGCATCCTGACTTCCTAAGTCTTGTACGTAGATCAGTTGCTACTCTGCAAGCAAATGGTGTAAGATAAAAATCTGAATGATCACGGTTTGCTTTAAACATCTTTAGGACTACATCAGCTTGGATTTTCCCTATATATTTCTATATACTTAAAGAGGATTGCACATTAATTAAAGTATTTGTAATAGCTACCACTAAGTCAAAACAAATCAACCAAACAACTAGTGGATAAACTCTTTTAACTGAATGTTGAAATAGTTCCCTATATGTAAAACAAATTTAATTGGATATGTATTTCTGTTTTAAACTTCAGCTTGTGTGTATAACCACGAGTTGTGACATTTATGATGATTAAGTACAGGGTGAATATGTAAGAAACAGTGCTAGTATTCTGCTCTTCATCTTTGCTCAAATATTGCGTATTTCTTTGGGAGCATGCAGTCTTGATATATTTAAAGAATTATGGGACCAAGTTATGCTTTTATATAAATCTTTTGTGATGTTCCAGCTGTAAATTATTACATGCTTCAAATAACAGGTAGTGTTTTCTATTATAATATAGCAATGAGGTGAGAATAAAATTTGAATACAGATTTTTTTGACTCCAAAAGTTCTCATCTTAACTTCTATATTTATACTTCCCACCAGTTGGTTCTGTGGTGGTCCATCAGAAAAGCAGAGACCACTCCCCAACCCTTTTTCTCTGGAGGGGAGGAAAATGGTCTTTTAAAAAATATTTTTTAGATATTGATAGACCTTTATTTTATTCATGTTTATATATGTTGTTTATATATGGTGTTGAGAATTGAACCCAGTGCCTCATACATGCTAGGCAAGTGCTCTCCACCACTGAGCTACAACCCCAGCCCCAAAATATTCTTTTTCCTATATTCATTTAAGATATATTGACTGGGGACCTACAAATAAGACTGGTAAATGATGGACTATAAAAAGGAAAATAAATAAGTTTATTAATGGGCTTAGTGTATTAGCGTGAGAATACTCAGTGATAAGTAACTCAAGTTAGAACTGGAGCTTATAGCAACTTAGCTAAGAAAAACAATTTTGTAGTGAAGCAACAAAAGAAATAAAAAAGGATTTTGAACTTTTAGGGCAACATACAAAAAGGCACTGATAGAAAATAGGGACTAGTTAGTACAATTTGTTATATAGATTCCTCTGGTGCCATCACTGGACCAGTGTCTAGAGTCATCTCCTCTGCTTAACAATGCGGAGTAATCCCAGCTACTCCAGAGGCTGTGGCAGGAGAATTGCAAGTTTAAAAAGTCAGCCTGGGCAACTTCGTGAGACCCTGTCTCAAAGCACAAAATAAAAAGGCCTGGGGATGTAGATCAGTTATAGAGAGCCATATATTTAATTCCCAGGATTGGGAAAAAAAATTGCCTTGACTTTTCTAGTAGGAGGACAGTATTTCTCTGTGTGTTTCTAATATCAGGTTACAATGGCATATTTGGGGGTAACATACTCTGAATGCCATCACTTCTTATCAGATCCTTACTTCTTTCTAAGATCTTAAATTTGTGGCCCTAATGAGAAGAGAGGATTTTGTAAGATATTTCAAATTAGTTTGTAATTTGCAGGTACATTTGTTTCTAGGTTAACTAAATCATTTGAGACTTACACATTATAGTAAGTGATTTGGTCATGACATTTCTCTGTTCTATAAAGTACATTGTCTCTGAAATGCTGTGATTGTAATCTAAGCCAACAATTGGTTAAAATTTTCATTATGCCTGTTAAATGTTATGAAAATGAAAAATATAATTAGCAGTAAAAATTAAACAAGTAGAATGTAATAGATGAATGGCATGAATAGAAATATTAATAAAACTTAAATGAGCTGACTTAATTTGCAATACTTTTCAAGGGAATGAATGGAGGATCATATCTGGAGAAGATTTTTTTAATAGATGGAGGTGCAGCGCATCATTTCAGGAGTAGGTACAGGAATAGTGGGTAAGACAGGAGGGTAATTAGGTAGTGCACAATTTTTGGCATTAACTGGATGACACAGCTTCTGAAGACTAGTTTGAAAAATGTAATTCTTGAAAATTATACTGTAGGTAGTGGAGGAGCCATGGGAAATTTCTAGTAGAGCAATGATAAAAAAGGAGAGTCATGTATAAGAATATTCTAATAACTACTTATGGGATGTTTTGAGATAGGAAAAAACGTGTCAGATAGTTTAGAGCTCACAATTTATTCAAGAATATTCTCTTAAAACAGCTGCACATTTAGCAAGTAAATAACGCATGCATACTTTTAAAACATGATAATGACTTCTTATCATGAAGGACATTGTATGGGCTGAAAGAAGTGACATCATTCTTCAGCCATCCTGAGGGTTTTGCCAACACTTTTGTAACAAATGACAGGTTAACAAGAGAAGAAGCATGACACATTCATTTAAGCAAAGTTTGGCCTAACATAGGAGCCTTCAAATTGAAGACTCCAAGATACATGGGAAAATGTCATACTTATAGTCGATGAAGCTGGGAAAGCCATCTAGAAATGTGATTGGACAGAAAGGGTATGATCTACTAGAAACAGACTGAGTGGAAACCAAGTGAGGCCTGTCTGTTTAGGTTCTTCTTGACCTCTCTGTTATATTATCTCTTCCTCCTGGGTATGAACAGGACCCAGGTAGAATGAGGTTTTGTGACTGACTACTAACAAGGGTAGGTTAGACAATTTCCTTATGGGTGGTTCTTACACATAAAGGCAGAGGCAGGTTAGATCAATAGCTCTAGTTCTCAACAGTTAACTTTGGGAAAAGGAGCTCTAGTTTCTATGACCTGCCTTTGTTGGAGAAGAATAATTAGTTTCCATGACTTCCATTGGGGAAGAATGAGGGACAAGAGACGAGAAGGCAGAAGGTCAAAGAGATGGTTCTAATGCTGTTTCTGAGGTTTTCTACATCCTTTAGTTCAAAATATTCAGCATGCCAATGTGCTATATTTAGGGGTACCATTTTTTGAACCCCAACACCATATGTAATGAATGTCTTACATTTTTGAGATTTCTCTATTTTTAGCAGTAGATTATATGTTTAGGATTTTAGGAAGAGGTTATGAGTGTGTTTGTTACAACATGGTTCCATCACTAAACTGAAGAAATTACTTCACAAATATTTTCTCAAAGTAGATTAGTTTCCATACCTAGATTATTATTCTTAGGCAATGTCATAATGTGTTTGGGCTGCTGTTACAAAATATGGGCTGGGTAGTATATAGTAATACAAATGCATTTCTCACAGTTCTTGGTACTGAAGTCTATCATTTGGGGGGTTCTGGTGAGTGCCTGCTTCTTCCATGGTTGTCTTCTTGCTGTAATCTCACAGGGTGGAAGGACATTTTTCTGAGGGTACTGAACCCATTTGTGAGGGTACTGAACCCACTCTACCCTCATGACCTGATCACCTCCAAAATGCCCCATCTCCTAAAACTGTCACTTTGGGGGATTAGATTCTTCATTGATTAATTTGGGGGTTCTGCAAACATTCAGATCACAGTAGATAATGTATAGGGAAAAAAACCCACTGAAATATTATCAGAAAAACACAAATTTGATTCTTTTGATCTCAAAATAATCTGCATGAATTAAAACAAACTAAACATAGACCCCCAAATGTTAGCCTAAAATACAAGAAATGCACATTCTTTCACTCACTGTAGAAGTGAATTGCCCTGACCCAGGAAACTAAAATAATAAGCTAGAGTAACGATGTGTTCAGAAAAATTGGAGTCAGCTAATCAATTTTCACTAACTCTCTGATTTATAAGTCTAATAACATGACTGGCAATTTATAGTCCTTATCACTAAGCCTCAAAACACAATTTGCGGCAGCCATAAGCAATTTGTTTAGTATAAATGGCCTTTAATTCTATTGATGACTGATTAATTCATAAATCACCAAAAGAGACATGTGTCTGGGAAAAAAATGTTATCCCAGCTTTCTTATTTATTTTTAAATTTATAATTCTTCATTATTACTAATAAAAGATAAATCAAATCTTATAAACATCCAATATAAGAATGTTAATCAGTAAAATATAAAAACCTTGTTTTTCTGAGAATTAAATCATTTTGAAATGAATTCAGGAAAACATTGAAATGAATTCAGGAAAACGTTAGGATTTTAGAAGTTTACTTTGAAGTGATTTAATAAGCTTAAAAATCTAATAGAAATGTGTTATGCCATAAAACCTTGTTCTTTTTTATTTTGGGTGCTGTGACTAACTGACCCAACCAGCCCAACTATAGAGGAGAAATAATTTATTTGAGGGCTTAGAGACCTTAGTTCATAGAAGGCTGGCTCCATTCCTCAGGATTCGAGGCGAGTTTAAGCATCATGGCTAGAGAGGGTGGTGGAAGGAAGCAAAGAGAGGCTCCACTTGCCAGATAAATATATATACCCAAAGCCACGCCCAATTCCACCTCCAGCCACACACTACCACTTCAGTTACCACTCAGTTAATCCCTATCAGGGAATAAAATCACTGATTGGGTTAAGACTCTTACAACCCAATCATTTCTCCTCTGAACCTTCTTGCGTTGTCTCACATGTGAGCTTTGGGGAACATCTCATGTTATCTAAAACATAACAGGTGCTTGGGTTCAAACCCAGAGTCTCGTGCATGCTAGGCAAGTGTTCTACCACTGAATTTTCTCTGCAGCCCCTGACAGTCATTGGATAAACAATTTAAGATAAAAGTATTTTGGAGAAAAATAAAACTTAAAATGGGATATTCATTTAAAAATATAAAAGATTGCATTTACACAATTAGTGACAACATGTGGTGACTTAATGCTGGGCTTACGACATTTAGAAAGTGAAGTTGAAGAAAACAGACTGAAAGGCAAAAAGAACACACAGGACAGCTTTTCAATGGCATACGTTTACTTCAACAGGGATGTAAAACAGATGAACAGGTACACGGGGCTCTCTCATGGTTTTGATGAATGAGCTCATAGTTAAGAACTATTATTAGGGGATTGATGATAATAAAAATGTATTCATCTGCTTTCTATACATATTGACATTTTCACAAACTTGTTACTATCTTACTAAGGGTAATCTACAGATAAACAATTTGCCTTCTTTTATACTCAGTTCAAAATGGCATCAATGACATTTCCAGCTTTCTCCCACTAACAAAAAAATGAATTTGTGTGCAACATGACTAGCTCAATTTTTGTGAATTTAGGTGTTCGACACAAAACTTTTGCCTTTATCTTTGCTTTTCCCACATCAAGGTGGGTCTCAAGTTAGCACTGAACTTTTGCTGATGCATAAAACCTGGTAAGTTTGGCTGTCATAATTCTTCCTTTAAGCAGAAAGTAGATTGGAAAGAAATTTGATTCTGTTGTTTCCTGTTAGAACATTTCAAAATACTCAGATGTCAAATGGGATAAATCGATTTTGATGGACTTCTGGGCTCAGCCCATGTGGGCATACTTTTACAGGGTTTTATTCACTGCCTTTCTAATCTTTCCGGTGAGCGGACTGCTAAGGCATTATTCATGCATGTCATAGGAAGTTGGTTGTTCCATTTAGTGATTTACTGGCTTGGGTGCTTTTTTGTCGAAGTCTGAATAAAGTGACAGGAATCTTTTTTACTCAAGATTGTTCTTGGCATAGCAAATGCAAGATATTCAGCTAAAATAAATACCCGTGAGAATCATAAATGCCATTAAGGACTTGGATTCAAAAGGAATGCTTAAGTTTGGCTTGAATAAAGAAAAAAAAAAAAAACCCAGAATTTCATTGTTACAATTGCTCAAGTTGGCAGATATAATTATTTTCTCAGAGTCGTTTTTTTTACTATCTGTAGGTTGTCAGTTCAAGAGAGGAAAAGGGGAGGCAAAGGTGGTCTCCCTTTCACTCCCTCCTAAGAAAACAATATGGAAAACCCAAATGTCAATGGGAGGCTGTGGCTCCCTGGGGCTTTAGGGACACTCTCAGACTCCAGAGGCTTTTCTCTCCACCCTTCTTTCTATTCCTTCCCTCTCTTCAGCCTACTTCTTTCCCCAGTACTCAGTTGGCAGAGTACATTTTACTGTGTAATTATTCTCTGGTTTCTTGTCTCTCCATATGCTTTTTAAAAACAGAAACGAAATATTATTTTCTTTCAGGTGGTGACAGATTTTCGACAAGGCAATGATCAAAGTGACAAGATAGAAAAGTTTTATTTTTTCATCTCTTTTTCTTTTCATTTTTGGCCTGCAGAATCAAGACTTTGTGCCTTTTGTGAATATATCTGGTTGGCTGGCAGAGCCTTATATCAAGGATGCCAAACCAGTGTAAAGACCTAGTCCATAACCTCTAATCTTACAGACATGAACTCTATTATTTCCCATTAAAATTAGAGGTTTCCAAATTGTAACAGATGTCCTTAATAGACATGTCTTATTACTGGGTAACATTAGGTAAATGAAAATTGAACCCAGTGTTTTAAGTTGCAGCTCATGATAATACAAAGCTCTGAGGTTGGATCTGGCATTTTAAGCTCAAATTATAGAAGCCTTTATACAATTGTCATTAATTGATGCATCAACAATTTTTTCTAAATTGCAGCAAGTATGAAATAGTGGGAATTAAAAAAAAGTACAGCCCTATCTACTACAAAAAACTACAATATTTGACATCCCCTAATTCATAGGGACTATACAGTGCATTTCAATAGCAAGAATATTTTAATTAATTCCCAAGATAAAAGGAATGAGGATGGAAATCTTCCAATGGACCAATAATGAAAACAAGCTGAGGGATGAATAACTTAATATAAAAGAATTTTATGACTATGTGTTATTGCAGGTGTCTGACTATTTTAAAACAGAGAAGATGATGTCTATGTGAAGAATAATTAAGTTATAAACACATGAAATGGAAAAAAAACAAGAGACAAGTCTGTTTTGATAAAGTCCTTAAAAACAGAAATCATATCACTATGAAATGAATTCCATTACATGCTTAACATAATTTAAAGCACATTAATATTGTATATTAGCTGGATAAAATTCTATGTGCCTCTAGTGTTATATTAGAAGTTTAATTTCACAGCCAGTTTTTTTTCCAAATTTCTTTCCAAAAGTGTTTTGAATAAGTTTATCATGGGGCCCTCAGACAAATATTGCATTTAAAGAGACAGATAGTTTTTAGTATCTATAAACAAGAAGAAATGGCTTATAAAGACATTATTTTTCCCTCACATTGATAACCCTCTGAAAATTTTTAAAAAAGCATATTTATAGCATTTTTCTATCAGTCACAGGAGTAAGATGTTTGAAACAACCAGAAAAACAGAATGTTTCAAAGGCTGTTTGTTTTGTTTTTGTTTTTGTTTGCCAATTCTGGAAGGGGCATTGGCAATTCTTGGGATATTTGATAGCAAATCCACAGGTAAAACCACAGTGAAAACAATAAGATTTCTCATTCAGAATTTAAGAAACTTGGAAGTCCTCACCTATTCTAACAAGTAAAAAGCCTAACAACCTGAATTTAAGAACGCTGTTCTTAAATTGGTCAGAGAATGAGGTCATGGGGCAAATCATTGCCTTTAAATTTTGAGAGACAGACAGGCAGAAATCCATGAGAAACAAATATTAAGGAAGACCAGTGCTGCACAGGGAGACTTGAACTGTAATTGCTGAATTGCTGGAGGCTCAACATGGATGCGTTTGAGAGTTTAAAACTCCAGGGGACCCAGTCCTGGGGCAAGGAGAATAATTTTGCACATTTACCTTTAGGAGCCCAAAGGTTCTCTCAGTGAACACTAGAATAAAATTCCTTTGTGTTTTTCATGAGGGGAAAAAAAAAAAAAACCATTTGGACACAATCTAGAACATTCTATCCTTGTTAAAAAGGCCTGTCCTCAGAAGAAAATACTTTACAAGAGACTAACCCACTAGGTTTTTATCAATGCCTAGCCTGCCTAAAGGAAGAAATATACCCTTCTGAAATCCTTGGTAGCCATCTGTTTTAGTCAGTTATTTTGCCACTGTGACTAACAGATCTGACCAGAACAATTTTAGGGAAGAAAAGTTTATTTGATGGCTCACGATTTCAGATGTCTTAGTCCATAGAAGCAGGCTCCCTTCCTCAGGGTTCAAGGTGAGGAAGAACATCATGGAGGAAGAATGTGGCAGAGGGAAACTGTTCATGTATGATCAGGAAGCAGAGAGAGAGAGAGAGAGAGAGAGACTCCACTTGCCAGATACAAATAAATACCCCAAAGCCACACCCTTTATGCACCTATCTGCTTTTGATTACCACTTGATTAATCCCATAAGGTGATTAAATCACTGATTGGGTTAAGGTTTTCAGAACCCAATAATTTCCCCTCTGAACCCTCTCACATTGTCTCACATGTGAGCTTTTGGGATACACCTCACATCCAAACCATGACACCATCTGTCCCTTCTAAAGGAGAAGCACTTGTGAAGGCTACAGGTCAGAGGCACAGGCTTTCTAAAACACTGAGACTTAAACACAGGACTGAAGAACAAATTTTCTTGTCCCCACACATTACCACAACAGTACTAAAGGCCTATTCATGAAAGTGACTTTATCTAGTACATGATTTCTGGCTATCAAGAAAAAGTTACAGCCGGGCAAGATGATGCACGCCTGTGGTCCCAGCACCTCAGGAGGCTGAGGCAGGAGGAACTGGAGTTCAACACCAACCTCATCAATTTAGTGAGGCCCTAAGCAACTCAGTGAGACTGGGTCTCTAAATAAAATACAAGAAAGGGCTGGGAATGTGACTAAGTGGTTAAGTGCCCCTGGGTTCAATTCAATTCCTGGTACAAAAACAAACAAACGAACAAACAACAACAAAAACCAGCTACAAAACACATAGAAGACAAAAACTAACAAAGAAGCCCCTCCAAAATTCGTTCAAAAAGTTTAAAGAGACAGTGCAAGAACCAGACTTACATGTGTCAAGGGTGTTGGAATTATCATTAGTGGATACAATCTGCTAAATGCACTAGTGGATAAACTAGACAACATGCACAAACAGATGAAAAATGTGGTTAGAGGAATAGAAATTCTAAGGAAAAATAAAGGAATGAGAGAGATCAAAAGCAGTACATAAAAAGAGGTGGGGATGTAGCCCAGTGGGAGAGCACTGGCCTATCAGGTGTGAGGCCCTGGGTGTGATCCTCAGCTCTGTGAGCAAACAAAAAAGCA
Organism: Sciurus vulgaris; assembly: GCF_902686455.1. Lineage (NCBI taxonomy): Eukaryota > Metazoa > Chordata > Mammalia > Rodentia > Sciuridae > Sciurus > Sciurus vulgaris. Next base: position 31,990,306 of record NC_136470.1, on the reverse strand, counting down.
AATAAAACCCACATCGTAGTGAAAGTGAAGAAAGCCTTTGGTGGACTTAGTAGTAGACTGGACAAGACTGAGGAAAGAATCTCTAAACTTGAGAACATGTCAATAGGAACTTTCAAAATAGAAAAGCGAAGAGAGAAACAAACTAAATAATCAAAAAAGAGTAGATCATCCAAAATCTGTGGGGAAACTACAAAAATTTATAACTTATGTGTCATAGAAATGTCAAAAGAAAGGGGAAAGAGAATGAAATAGAAAGAATATTTGAAACAAGAATAACTGGAAATTTATTCCAAATTAATTTCAGACACCAAAGCAGGAAGCTCAAGGAATACCAAGGAAAAATGGGAAAAGAGAAGAGAGCCCAGAAACAGACTCACATAAATTTAGTCAACTGATATTTGAAAAAAAGGACAAAGGCAACACAATGGAACAACGATAATCTTCTGAACAAATTGTGCTGGAATAACTAAAGATTCCCAAGACTAAAACAACAAAAATCTACACACAAAACTCAGACCTTCACAAAAATTAACTGAATATAGCTGATAACCATGTGAAAGGCTGCTCCACTCATATGTTATTAGGAAATTGCAAATTCAAACAACATAGCATTATACACCTATTGGAAGAGCCAATATCTAAAACATTGTCATCCAAATGCTGGAGAGGAGGTGAAGCACCAAGAACGCTCATTCATTATTTGTGATGATGCAAATGGTACAATTACACTGGGAGACAGTTTTGCAGATTCTCAGGAAACTAGACACACTTTTTATTGTTATCCAGCAATCACACTCTTTGGTAGTTACACAAAGGAGTTGATAACTTATGTCCACAAAAATGAACAAACAAACAAACAAACAAAACAATAACAACGTGAACAAAAGCCTCCATATGAATGTGTATAGAAGTTTTGGTTTTGATTGCTGAAACTTGAAAGCAAGCGAGATTATTATTGTAAGTCCTCCAGTAGATGACTAGATAAACTGTGGTACATCCAGGCAGGGGAATATTATGTATTCAGTGCTAAAAGTAAAGGAGCTATGGATCCATGAAAAAGCATGGAGGAAACCTAAAAGTGTATTAAGTGAAAGAAGTTATCACCCAGGGTCTGTGTGCTCTGATTCCTTTTTTGGTGCTAGGGATTGAACCCAGGGCCTTGTGCATACTAAGCCCGTGTTATACTACTAAGCTGTCTCCCAGCCCTATATCATTCCATTTACATGAATTCTGGAGGCAAACCTATGGAGATGCAGATATTACAGTAGTGGAAACATGTCATTTTACATTTGTCAAATCCATATAAAGTGTAACACCAAGAGTAAGAGATAAATACACAATGAACTTAGGGTGATGATAATGTATCAAGGAAGCTCATCGACTGTAATGATTGCCTCATTCGGGCACAGGATTTTGATAGAGGGAGAGTATTGTACTGATGGCACTGTTCATATGTGGAACAGGGTAAATCTCTGTACCTTCTGCTCAATTTGCTGTGAATGTAAAACTGCTCTAAAATTAGTTGTTTTTTTAATGATAGGTTCATTTAATTATTACCTGGATTGTGGTGATAAGAAAACAACTGTGTTGTCCAAATTCACCAAATTGTACCCATTAGTTATGTGCAATTTTTTGTATGCATTAATAATGTCCAAAATCACCGTTAATATGCTAAGTATGTGCATTTGGGATATGCCAGTTATACATAAGAAAAGCTGAAAAAAGAGATTGACAAAGTATATTAAAAATGTTTTAACATGCAGTGGTATGGCATAGTAAGATGGGATATTTAATATATTTTGTAAAATTGTCACAGGATAAACAATTTCTTTAAGGGGCTATATTTAGAAGCAATGTTTGTTTGAAATGTTCAAGATTGGGAATAGATAAAAAAGTTTATTTGGTGTTCACTAAAAAGTGAAGTGCTGGGTCTTGGTTTGAAAACCTCTCAGAGATGACCTATTTGTATAGGGTCATACACATTTAATTGACTTTCTGTGGCCTGGAACTTGTAGAGCTAGAAGTTAAGTTGTAGAAAACTAATTGTAGTGAAAGTGATTCTTGTCTGAGTTAATGCAATGAATTTAGTGTGGAATATATAATTACTTTTTGCTCTGTAGAAAAGATAACACCAATTATTATGTTACATTGTTCTACAGGATATCAATCAGTTTTGCTTGTCTTAGAAGCTTCATTTTAACACCTCTGGCTATATCTTTGTTCTTCAAACTCTCTTTTGAAATCATCTTAACATCTTACTGGTTTCCTCATTAATGAGTTAAATGAAATTTTTGACATCTGTTCATTTCATATTTGCATGAGAGTTACATTTATAACTGTCTGACAAATATTCTTCAGTATACTCAGTTTGAAAATTTTATTTTTTTTGTCAAAAGCCAGGGTGGTTTATAAGGCCTTATTTGTTGATTTATAATCATAAATAAGGGATATTTCTATTTTAGATATAGGGGACCACTGCATATATTTTTCTGAGTGTATTATAGGAAATAAAAGTATAATGATGACAATAACTAATGTCTACTGAGCTTTTACTATGAAAAACGTGCATATTTTACATCATTTTTCTTATTTTTCTTTCACAATGTTGTGATACAATGCTAATGTCAGTGTCATTTTATAAATAATAATTATTACTACAATGATATCCATAGCAGCTAGCATGCCAAGATCTTACTCAAGGCTTAGTGCTGCTCAAAGCACTGTGCAGGTACACTTTCACTCACTCCCCAAGCCGATCTAATCAGGTTGATACAATGCTATTTCAGTTTAAGATAAGAACCTGATGCCCAGAGGGGACAAGTAATTTGTCTGTGGCCAGACAGAATGTTCTGGAATTCTTACCGAGGTGGAAAAATTGAAAGTCTGTGTTACTTCCATATATGAGGTTTCTTCCCCAGAACAGATATTAAAGCCTCTGTGAATATTTCACTGTGGTTTCCATGTTTTATGGACATGTGCATTTTTCTAGGTGAATGTGTCCATTACTTTCATTATATTTCCCAGAAAGTTATGAAAGCCCAACAAATAATGCATGTGGCTTGCTATATCACCTGAAACCATTCTTCCTATACTTCATAAAAAGGAATATATTTAAGAGTATGAAAATTTTTTCTATCATAAAATTTCACAGAAAAATATAATTAATCTACGTGATTAGTGCTTAGGAATTAGTCTTTGGTTGTTAAGGCTGAAAAACAATACTGTCTTTTTTCTTTTTTGGTGGTGGTAGTGATGACATTGGGTGGTGGTACTGGTGTTGGTACTGTTTGGTCGTGGTGGTACAGCCTTGCACAGGCAAGGCAACTGCTCTACCACAGAGCTATATCCCCAGCTCCCAGCAAGACTGTCTTATGTAAAGATTATAATGTGTTCCTTGTATAAATAGGTGCATGTGATTTATGCAAAATAATGAAGTAGTATTTTGGCATTTACAAGGGTAGCACTATACATATGTATATGCATGTACATACATATGTGTATATGTGTGTGCATATATATATACACACACATATACATATACATCACAACAGGTGAAATTATAGTTAAAAGCTGCTGAGAATTGCTCTTATCTCTACTTAATTTCTTTAAAAAATCAATCTCTAGCAAAGCTTTTTCCATTCAAATTTGAATATGCAATTAGTGTTATGGTTTATAATATGGTACTAAAAATGACATTAAAAAGGAGAAATGAAAGAGAAAGAAGGAAGGAAAGAGAAAGCAAGGAAGACAGAAGAAAGACTGGAAGTAGGTGGAAAAGCTCATTGTATACTTCACTAGGTAAATGTGTGAGGCTTTTCTGGGGAAGAACAGTTGATTCTTCTAGCTGAATAGGTGCCAGTTTGTTCTAAAAATATTGTTGCTGTTATAAATGCTTGAATTTTTCAAGTTAAGTTGCATTTGAATTTAATTTTTTTCATTTAATATGATCAAAACAACAGAATGAAGAGTAGAGTGTATGCATTTATATTAACCCAAATCTCATCAAAATACTTAAAAAAATAATTGTTCAAACTCAATTGTTTGTGGGTAGTACAAAATTATTTTGTATGGAGAATAAAACTCCTTTGTGCTCTGCCATGTTAATTCATATGTATGCCTCATCAAATCCTTCAGGAAGCAGTATCTGTCATGCTTAGTATTTATGAGCTCCTTTGACTTTCTTTCAGCTTTTGAATCTTTCACCATCTCACTGTGCATCAATTGTTCAATGTCTGTTTCCCACAATTAATAGTGAACTTCAGAATTCAGGTATTTTGGTATGAGTTGTACTTATGAGGACTTTTATGGTTTGTTATGGTTTGGATATGAGATGTCCCACAAAATCTCCTGAGTTTCTGCAGGAATATTCAGAGGTAAATTATTAGATCAAGTGAGGTTAGAACCTAATTGAGCCTAGATATGAATGGACAGACTGGATGGTAACTGTAGGCAGATAAGGCGTGGCTGGAGATGGGTCATTGGGGGAGTGTCCTGAAGGGTTGTTCTTCCCTGTGGCCCCTCCCATCCCTTGCTTTCTGTTTTCTGATCTGGCCATGAGCTGAGCATCTTTCCTCCCCTGTGCCCATCCCTCATGATGTGCTGCCTCATCTTGGACCCAAAGCAGTGAAGTAGGCAACCTAAGAACTGAAGCCTCTAACATGGCAACCCCCAAAATAATCTTTTCCTACTCTGAGTTGTTCTTGTTGGGTATTTTGGTCACAGTGACACAAAAGCTAACTGAAAGAGGAATCTGTTAATGTTTTAACCCAAGTGAAGTTATGACACCTTTACTTCCTAGATGTTCAGAAGTAGAAGACAAAGCAACTTAGCCTTCTGAAGTTTCTAGATTTCTGATATACACTGTGATCAGTTCCTCTCAATCATTTGTAAACTGGGAAGTGAGAGCATTCTCATAAAAAAGAGAACGTAATCTTCATAAGGCAGAACTGCTTCTCTAATTTACCCCTGGGTTCTTTGAGCTTCCCTGGAGCTCAAAGCAGAGAATCAATGAATATTTGCCTCATAAAAGAACGAATGATAAATGTAATGGTCCATCCGTTTTCTTCTGTGAAGGAGAGTAAATGTGATCTAACCTCTCCAGCCAACCCAACTGCTGAGTATAAAATTTGTCAATTAAAGGGCTGTTGGAACATGCTGTGAGCTAAGCCACACCTCCCTTTTACTCTGAAAGGCTTCACAAAAGGTGGTGACCCCAGGATAATTAACATTTCTGTTGACACCTAATTGGTTTCAAGTGGTTTGCATACACCTTGAGAGAGTGAATAGGCTACCCTTTTCATTTTCTTTTAAAATACAGGTTTCAATCACAATGTGGATTAACAGGATAAAAATGAAAATGAATGAATATTAGAGTGACACCCCAACCACCCCCACCCCAATTCTCAAAAATTCGGCTGAGACTGTCAACAATGACTAACAGTCTTTGGCATCTGAAACTCTAGATTGATTTCTTTATGTGTTGTGTTGTGTGTGTGTGTGTGTGTGCGTGTGTGTGTGTGTGTGTGCGTGTGTGTGTGTGTGGTTTTCCTGCCCATGTATTTGATATGTCTATGTTAATGTTGCTTTTCAGAGGATAAGCTATATTATTGGGAACTGTATTTTTCTCTAAATCTAATAAATTTTGTCAGGGCCTAATAAGCAATGGATGCATACAAAAATACCATAAATATTCTAAATCTGTAACAAAATTTCTTATTAACATTGATAAACATAAGCTCTATATATAGAAAGAAACTATTTCTGGATGAAATTCTATTAAATGAGTAAAAAGTATCCCTTAAGAGAACAGTCTGAGAGCTATTTTATGAAAGTAAAACAAACAAACAAACCCTATGAAAAATGTTCTTGCAGCTTGTGGTGTTGTTGCTCACTGGTAGAGCGCTTGCCTGGCAAGCATTTAGCTCTGGGTTTGATCTTCAGCATGGGGAAAAAATAAATTCTTAAGAATTAAAAATTCTATCCCCACTTATTACGCTTGAAGAAAAATGGGATTTGTGTTTGTTAATTTATAGCTGTACTGTACTTGTGATGGGGGGCAGACAGATGCACGTGGTAGGAACGGAACACAAGGGTAAGGGAATGGGCCCACTGTGCTGATCCCCACATGCTGTCTTTTCCAAGAAGCAATTTACCTGCAGCACTGCCTGGATTAAGTGGACAGGATATGTCATTCCTCAGCAAACTACCTGCTATCTGCAGGAGAAATATAGGCCCCAAAATAATGTTAATAAGAATAATCCAAGTTATCTTAAAGAGGAAAGACTTTTGTGACCCTTTTCACAGACTAGATCCTAAAACTCAAGGAGATGAGGATAATGTCTCCTGACCATAAAATCTGTAAGGATTTATGATCAAGAATCCAATTAGAACTTGGCAGCATGGGCCAAAGTGACAGAGTTGTCATGGCAGTGGGGACTTGAAAATCTGATACCATCCTGCTGTTAGTCAAAAGTCAAGGGATGGACCTGAGGAGGACTCTGGAAACTTCTCTGGAATAGCCAATAAAACTGGAGTGCAGGGGAGGCACACTATCCCTCTCCTCTCTGAGAGAACCTACTCTTCCTCCAAGGGTGTCCCTTTTTCCTTTTCCTGTCCCTTCAACATACTCATGCTTGTTACTCTGAGTGACACCTCTGAATCTTTCTGACTTGACTGTAACACTCAGGATTTGCAAGCTGGTTCTTCACACTACTGGTTTCCAGAAGACCCAAGTCCTATAACACTTGTAGGCAGACAAGTTTCTTTTTTTTCTTTTCTTTTTTTTTTTTCATGGTGCTGGAGATTGAACCCAGAGCCTTGTGCATGCAAGGCAAGCACCATACCAACTGAGCTATATCCCCAGCCCTGCAGTCCAGTTTTTGTTAAGTCCTTTTTCATATTTACTTAAATTCAAAGAATTTTCATGCTGGAAGACGGTCTTTCATGTCACCTAGACTGCTTACATCATTTTTATACATAGTGGATTGATTGAGCTGAGACTCAGTATATAGCCCACCAAGTATTCATCTAGGTCAGAATATACCTCTTTGACAAATTGACTATTTTGCACTGTTATTTTTAGAAATTGAAGAAGTAGGCATAGGTCTGAAAATTTGCCCTTTCCCTAAGAAATTTATGTCTGCAAAGGAAATCTGCATTTGTAATTGTGTCTCAGTACCAGGAAGGATAACTGTTCAATCAAGAGAGACTTTATTTTAATGAAGTCTTAATCATGGACTAAAATTTGCATAACCATCCTTACCTTTGTCTTTTGGAGCTTTTCCTAGCCATCTTTTGGCCTGCCTCTTACTCTCCAATAGTTTGTCTCCACCAGCCTCCAGAAGACTGAAACCTTGAAATCCTTCCTGTAGTGCAGAACAACTCAAAAGCCTCAATCATGTGGCCTCTTTTTTCAGCCTCAAGTTTTTGTAAGACTCCCATTCATACATACGTAATTGAATTTTTTTCTCCTATTAATTTGTTATATGTACATTTAATTCACAGACCAGGCAAAAAACAGAAGAATTAAATTTTTCTCCCTCTACATTTGAGAGTGACACTATGTGACTTGATTCTCTGGGTTTTAATCTAGACTCCAGTACAAACTGGCTTTGAATTCAGGACAGTTAAAAAAGTGGTGATCATGCCTCATCTGTAAAATAGGATAATAGCCGTACCCATTCATTATTGGGAAGAGTAAATGATTTAATAAGTAAAAAGAGGTTGACTCATGGTAATTGCTTAATACATGTTAGACATCATTATTATTCACACTAAAAGGGACTACAGAAATGAAGAAATGTAGTGGCAAAACAGAGTCAGATTCAGTTCTTCCAAGTCTTTACCAGAGATTTTCCATTATTCTAGGGCCATGAGCATTCGGAACCAAACAATTTTTACTGATTGTAAGTTAAGTTTGAAGAATTTTCCTTTGGGATTTGTCCCTTGGTAGTACTTCCCCTCCCTTTGCCTGATAATCTCAGTTTTAAAGAAAAACTGCATGTAAATGATTTAAGATGTTAACTGCTACATAATCTTTCTTTATATCTGAGAAGCCCAGAACATCTGGTGACCTTCACATTACATCAGAATGTGTAAATCCACACTTTATTCTTCAGCCTTGTGCATTTACTAACAGAAAACATGTAAATTGCCATGAGGTTTAACTTGCAGAAAAGTTACATGTTTGTCTAAAGAATTACAGGAACAAGTCCCAGGAGGTCAAGGTTGATTGTGATGTTCTGGCCAGAGGGAAAACAAGAGACACCCACACTGGATAATGAAAATCCCCTCTGGCATGTAGTCCTCCCTTTCCCCCTCCTTTTCTTCCTTATAAAAGCACATTTACAAATTGGAGTGCCCTGAAAGTCTCCTCTGGCACCCTCCCTGCCGGGGACAAAAGTTCCCACCATCTTCTTAAGTTGCCAATTCTTAAGAAACCTGATTTCCGTCCCACCAATTCTCATATCCCAAGTATTGGCTTTTGAGCTACAAGCAGATAGACTTAGGACCAAAAAGAGTTTCTTTTCCCATCAAATTATCCAGAAGGAAAAAATAATTCCATTACCCATTTTAGGTTCTCCAACTGGTACATGTAAAGACTGGACAAAGACAGATTAACAAGAGAGAAACAGACATTTATTCCAATGTGCATGTGTAGGTCAAGCATACAGGTGGAAGCACACATTAAGAATTAACCCCAAGTGATGGTTAGACTTTAGGTTATATAAAATGGTAGGCTGGATAACAGAGAAGGGGTTATAGCTTCTGGATGGGAAGACAAGTTCAAGTGACCAGAAAAAGGTATAGCAAACAAAGGTGGTTTAGTAAGTCTTGTTATGCAGATTTAAACTGGTGATTTCTTCATTGATAAGAGTTAAGGATCCTCTCTGGTACAAGTTAAATTTTCCCTTCTAAAAAGAAAACTTTGTGACCTGGCTTTTTAGTTTTTCATAGGTTTGCTGCTTCTCAATGGCTCAAAACAATCTAAAGGCCAGAGAAGATGTTTTGAGTTGGGGTGTCCTAGGACCCTTCAGTGTTCTCTCTTTCTTCTCTGCTTTACCTCTTACACATATATTCCTCCCAAGTTAGCCTAAGTTGGACACACACACACACACACACACACACACACATAATCCAGAAAGGAAGTAGTGCATCCATTTAACTAATATTTGCCATTCATCGAATCCAAATGATGCAGTCAGTCTTTCTGGTATTGACATATGAGGTAAAAAGGTTGTTGCTCCCTGTCGGGGAACAAGGTCCGACATACCTCCTCAGGGCCCGCCTGAGGAGAATACAGGGCCGAGCAGGATGATGAGTATCGGTGGCAAAGGAAACACACCAGAGCCGGGAGGTCTGTCAGCACCCGAGGCACAGCAGGAATCTCCTTTATTGAGGAAGTCACACAGCTTTTATGTAGGGTGGAGGCTAGGCGGGAACCAATCAGCTTAAAGGTCAGCAAGGGGGGGGGTTCAGGCAGGTGAGAGTCCCATAGGACTATATGGCAAGCGTGAGCTGATCATGTTCACGGAACTGTTGTTAACCAATCCCTGAAGGTGGTCCAATTTATTGTCATGAACCTTTGAAACCGCCTTTGAGGCCTTGATCTAGCTCAGTCACCAGGGAGTAAGGAGTCAGCCTGAGTTAGTTAACGTGTCATTAGTCCCAACAAAAAGGTAGTTTCTTTTTTCTTTCATGAACATAAGGGTCTCTTCTAGATGATGACTTTCTAGTTATTTTATTCATACAGTTTACAAAACTAAGACTGGATTTATAAGCGATTTAGTCAATATGAATTATGTTTTCAATAAGCCATGTCCATAATTTCTTGTTAATTATCTGTGGGTGTTAGTTTCATAGGAAACCAGAATTATTTGATCCAATAGGTATGCTCTATTCTTCTCTCAGGTAGAATAGAAATGATTAAAACCAATATTTTTGATGTGCCAACAATCTGATAATTCATTTAATCTTGAGAAAAACTATGAGATGCCAATAATCACAGGCACTGTTTTTTGCATGTAATGTGTGACTGGCATTGTGCTTAATGCTCGTAATATCCCTCATAACAGTACCACGAAGTACATACCACTGTCATTTGCATTTTGTAGAGGAGAAAACAAGACTCCAAGAAGCATATTATCAGTCCAGAGTCATATAGTGGGTAGACAAGAAGCAGAACGTGGACTTAAATTTAAATTTGCACCTAGCACTTAGGACAATGTCTGAGTCACACAAGACAGACCATAAATGTTTGTGGAATTGTGGGAAGCAGTTGAAGTGAAAAGCTCAGAGAATCTTTATCTAGAGAGCATTAGTTAAAATAAATCCTTGCTTCAACATTTTTCCATTTAACTGATGTCAAGTGTTGTTTTATCATCTCTGCCTCTTGATTTCCACTTTCTTAAAATGGGTTTAATACTACATGGGCTATGCTGTGAGGATCAAAATCCTTTTAAAGCACTTAGCCTAGGGCCTCAATCTTCTGTAGCAGATACTCAATAGTAGTTACCATTAGGTTTATTGGGCAATGATGGGGTCAGGACATGCTGCCTCCCAAACCATGGCACCTTGGTATATTATCTATTTTAAACTGAAGGGATTTTTAGGAGCAGCAGGTGCTGGAAAGTCTCCCTGACCTTTTCCTGCTCTTTTCCCGGAAGCAAATCCTAAAACTGACGCAGAGGTTTCTGACTTTCCTGAAATAGGTCATGAGTCTCTCGTGTGAGAGGTGTTCTCCCTATGCTCAGGATAAAGGAATATTTTTATCTCCAAGACACAGGAACATAGAGAAGAATCACAACAAAAAGGAGTTACTCAATTTCCCCTGACCTAAAACATGCAACTCAGATCCCTTTGACCTACTGTCTCTTTCTGGAACTTTCAACTCCTCATCCAACCTACTTTAAACAACTAACTGGTTTGGCCGTTTCTTTGGGTCTTTATGATGGCTCCTGTTTTAGTAAAATTTATCTTGAACAAATTTTTATGTTTTTCTCTTGTTAATCTTCTTACTGTTAGAGGCATATCGCCTATGAATTAAGAGGGTAATAAGAAAATGTTTATTTCCACTTCTATAGTAGTAATGTCAAATGCATTAAATATATTTTATATCTTACCATAATGATGCAAAGATGAGGGTAAAAACACGATCTTATTGTTCATAAAATCTTCCCATTATCATTTACGCTTTCTACTTTCAGTAAGAACTTCCTCGTGTTTATCCTTTACATCATTGTATTTTTGAAATATTTGGTACTCTATTTCCTAATATAAGTAAGGACTTTCCTTTGTATATCTTTTATTGTATATTATAGACTGAATTTGTATTTTCAAGAATCATCATTCCATACTTTTCTGCTCTTATACTTCAATCAAAAATATTCTCTATTTATCTGAACTTTCTTCTCTAAATTATATAAAAGAAGGATATGTCACAGCTACTTCTACATAAAATATTATCAAATGTATTAAGTTCATAAAATGTTTTTTAAAGGATTTTTGGTTGTTTTTGTTTCAGTGCTGGGGATTAAACCTGGGATCCCTTGTGTGCTAGGCTAGGCTCTGTTACTGAGTTTCACCTTCAACCCCAGAATACTTTCTTTTGTAGTAGAAGGAATCAAACTCAAGATCTTTTGCATACTAAGTCCTGCCTTACCACTGTGCTAATCCCCATCCCAGTCTTTTAATGGGTTTTAAGAGGAAGAAGATGTGAGATTTCATAAAAATATTTGGGGAAATATACTACTTATATATTTATAAATTAAAAGTAGGCTTTTCATAGCATAAGTATTGATGATGAAAGTATTTCTTGGGATGAATATGCACATGCTGTACTAAATGTACTCAATAACCATTTAGTTCATCCTTACACATGATATTTAAATTACTAATAGCTTGCAAATTCATAAGAGTATATCATATAATCATGGTATTTTCCCTTTCTCATTTAAATTAATAATTCTTTTTATTGATTTAGCATGTTAACAGGGATTCTTTCTGGCCTTAGATATTTATTGGCATACCGATTCACTTCTGGTTGAGGTAGTTTAAAGTGTTCTGTTGAAACATCTACATGTAAGGTAGCAATACCAGTGTCAGTGAATATTTTCAGTTAAATTCCGATAGAAAACTCTTTTAGACAAGCATTTTCTGTTCATTCCCATAACATATGGGCCAGAGTTACCCTTTATCCCTCTGACAATGCCCACAAATGTTTTAAGCACCTACATTCATTTTTTACTGTTTTCTGCTTCTCATTAGTGAAGAGTGCTCGGTGTTTCAAAGTACATGGAATATTTTGTAATGAATGGCTCTTGTTATCAAGTCCTCTGAGGATTTTTTGACATTCAAAATGATGTTCTACTACAACACTGAAATCTTTTTCTTTATGTCGAATTCCCAATGTATAAATTACAGTTAAAAATGAAATCTCCAACATGTTAGGACTCCATTCTCTACTGACATTTTTTAACATTTTGAGAAAAGCTTTTAGGATACAATGTACAATATCTGATATACATATTGTCCTTCAGAAAATAAGCTTAGGATAGCATTTTATTCAGCTCTGATCACAATGTTTGATACTTTTAAAAGTCTTCTATAATTAAACTCAGATGCCATAATAAATGCAAACTTTAGTTTTTTAATTTTAAAATTTTATTTATTTACTTTTTTGATGCTTGGGGTTTAACCCAGAGGTGTTTTCTCACTAACCTATATCCAAGTTCTTTTTATTTTTAAATTTGGGGCAGGGTCTCAGTTTCCTAGGCTGGGCTCCAAGTTAAGATCCACTTACCTCAGCTTCCTGAGTTCCTGGAATTACAAACGTGTGCCACTGCACCTTGCTCATTCATACTTTTGTTTGATTCATCTCCCTAAGGTTGTGAAATGGCATTAAAAAATTCCTCCTCTACACTGTAACTCTATTTTCCCTATCTATAAAGACATGAGAAATTTCCATGATTTTATTAACATAGCTCTTAAAATCCCTCAGCACCTGTTTCCATATTTGATCTTAATTAATGAGAAAAATATCCTGAAATTTCTAGAAAGCTTTATCAGATTTCATTAGACACTTGTTAAATCAATTGTTTGTATTCCTGTACCCTTTTCATTCAGTCTGCTTTATATTCTCAGGCCAGAGAAATTTCTTGCTTTTAAGTTGGAAATTTATGGGAAGATAAGCACAAAAGGAAAAGATGAACCTGCCAGTAACAAAAAGCAGAATAAGTGAAACTGTTTCTTTGAAGAAGTGAGTGAAATTTGAATTAATGAGAAAGACACCTACTTCAATTTTGATTTGATTGTGTGGCTGTCATTATGACAAATATGAATTTTTGAAACTGATGTAGCCAGTGAATTCTCAAATAGGAAATCACTGACCTAAGTTTTCAAAAAAAGTATAATTTATCTTTTTTCACTTGATTTGGAGTTGCAATATCATGGGGCTAGGTAAGATGGGAAATTATTCTTCTTCAATATTTTTGCTCGTTTTGCTTATACACTACTTGTCCTTTTGATAATGGATGCTGTGGACATATCTGTTTCATTATAGTATATTTGGTTACCACTTTAAAACACATGAAGCAGGCAAGCGTGAATTACCTGAAACTTACCTGATTCCCTCACTAACAAACACATAGGGCCTTTAAAAGATATTTCAACACTCTTGATTTAAAAAAAAAAAATTTAAAAACTATTTTAGGGACATGGAAAATAGTAATAATCTGTCAAGTTTTTTAGTATGCAATGATCATCTGAAGTCAGTTATTTTTTAAATAAATACTAGTCATTACTCCATTAATAAGCCTTTTAAAATAATGGTTTGGAGTTCACTATTACAGAAGGTTTAGATTCTGTGATGCTGAGTATAGAATGAGAATTTATAAAATGTTATTATTGGGAGGAGTTTGTTCTGTAGAATAAATATTAGCCCAGAGAGACACAGCCTTGTGTTTCAAGGTTCCAAATTTATTTCAAATTCAGAAAAGGAAAGAGACTCATATAGGAAAACTGATGCTTGTAATCTACAGGCAAATTTTGGCAGTGATTTTTTTTTTTTAAATAAACTTCTTGCTATGTGGGTAACACCAACCACCTTGGATCCCCAAGATTATCTCCCCATCTAAATGTTTGGAAATTTAGATTCCAGTTACTCTTTTGTTTTGTTTTATACAGACTTTGATCATGCATAGTGTGATTTCAAGAGGGCACATGGATAAATGTGGGATGATGGATTTAAGAAAAATAATTTTGCTTAGCTGAGAAATTCCACCATCCTTTGAATGAAAATCACACACTTGCATGTAGAAGCTAGAAGCATAAGTAGGTTCAGTTTCTCCACATACTTTTGTGCAAAAGAGAAAACCCAATTCACTTATATTTACTAAAGCATACATATAATTATTTTTAAGTAATATAAAAACATTTACTCTCAGAGCTAAATCATCCACATTTAAACTCCATAGTTGCTAGTTACCTTTTCCAGGTCTCCTTCTAATTCCACCCTGTACTCTCCATTGTGTAATGGTCCTATCAAACAATTAGTTTTCATTTCTTCATCCTTCAGGAGGGTCATCACATCTACAACATAAAGTGGCTTTGAGGATTAAATTAGATAATGCATATAAACTAGTACATATAGAACTACATAATACAATATATGTACTATATAATATTACATATAGTACAATAGCATATCCTGAAACACAAAAAGGTAGATTATATTCCCTGCTTTCCTATTTAATTATAATACATATCCCAACTATTTTTATTAAGAATAAAGGAAAGGTTTCTCTTTTTGAAATCTAAGAATTCCAATCTATAAAAGTAAACATATTTTGAAACATTGGAGTTGATTTGTAGCTTTTAAGTAGGAAAGATTATTTCAGTGAGGTTTGGGATGGCAGGACATTAACTTCTAGGGATATTATCAGCTATTTCAATTAAAAAACAACAGCATAAAATAGCAACTGTCATTAAAAATTAGATTAAAAGTATGCTATTTTGCACTGTCAATTCAGATGTGTGCTTATAGTATCACAGGTTGTGTTATTTTTGTATCTTATAAAAATAGTTTGAAAAGTAGCATTTCAAAAATATTTTAGAACAACATTCTTTTCTAATGAACCTCATGTTGCATTCCTGCAGATGGGCAATATTGAGAAGACTAAAAATCAAATTCAAATTCTGGGAAATCTGCTGTATCAGTGCCAGTAATAAAGTATCTGGATCTAACGTCACACTAAATATCATGTAAGACAAATCAGGGATTGTATTTTTATCCTTAATGGTATCAAGGTGGCTAATCATCATTATTAAATTGAGGGAAGACGAGTCATGTGCGTGAAATGAACACGTGGACTCATTCCAATTCCTCCGAGAAAGACCCTGTAATTGGCATCAATTAGGCCTCTTGTTGGCAGTTTTAGTAAACCATCTGAAATCTAATAAACACACTGAAATGCATTCTCAATGAAAGACAGTCATCTTGGACATTGATGGGAGCCTGATTAGCAAATTGGCAGTCGGTATGCACCCTCCTTCTTCAAATATTGACTTAATGCTTTTGTCCCCCTTTATCAGCACAAGACTTCATTTTCACTTCAAAAAATGAATTAACTTCTCTTCAATAAATAGTTTAGTGATGGTTTCATTTTTAACCTTTGTGCATACTTTGATATTAATGCGTGCATTACAGAAAAACTGGGAAACTCCAGGACACCACTAGCTGCAATAAGTTATGTAACTTAATCAGAACCATGATCTTTAAAGGTTGGTGCATTATCTCAAATACTTAATTTAGTCCTGGGGATTAGAGCTGTACACTGGGATACTCTGAGCAGAGTTTTCATATTAAACTCACAACTTTGAAGAATAGGAGACTTCAATTATTACCCAATTCAACTGTGGGATAAAATGAGATGTCAACCCTCAGAGAAATTAGGTGAAGAAAACAAAGCAAACTATTATTTGTTTTAAAAATTATTTTCCTTTTCTTTCCTTCCTTCTTTCTATTTTTCTTTTTTTAACCTTCACTACCACCAAGTTTGTGTCTCTGGATTTCACTAAGATTGTTAAATTTGACACTAAGAATAAATACATGTGCATTTTATCAGTTTAAAAGAGTCACAATAATGCAGTTTGAAGTGTATAGTAAAAATTATAAAGGAAAATAAGACAGTTCATCTGTTATATTTTGGCTCTTCATAATTAACAAACTAGTTTAAAGATATTTTTATTTTGACCATGAACAAGTGCCTTTTAGGAAATTTGTTGATTTATGATTTTGTACATTTTGTTTAAGTTACCTAAAAAATGTATTCCTGTATTTTTTCTCTAAGAATTGCAAATATCAACACCAAATATGTTGAAATCTACATTCAATATTCACTTTTAAATATGTGCTGAACAATGTAATGAACATTGAAAAAATATGATGCTATAAAGTAGTTTGAATTTTTTAATTTCATGTATTTCAAAGAAAGCATCATACGTTCATAAGTAACATTGTATGTTCATAAGTAACATTTATCAAATAATCTGTAAATGGTATAATATTTAGATATTTCAATAAACATGGCAATGGTATCAGAATAGAGACCATATGGATTAAAGCCAAACTGAAGGCTAGAGTGACTTAGATGTGGTATGTCACTGGAAGGTTTGTGTGCTGGGAGTTTGGTCCTCAGTGTGGCAACTGGTGGTGGAGCTTGGTGGGAGGTCCTTAAGTGGCTGAGGCCATTTCTCAGGATGGGATTAAGGTAGTTGTCATAGGACCCCTGAGTGAGTTAGCAGGAAGGAGTTGTTATAAAAGAACAAGACTGGCCCCTTATTATGGTTTAGATTTGAGGTGTCCACCAAAAGCTCCTGCGTGAGACAACACAAGAAAGTTCAGAGGTGAAATGATTGGGTTATGAGCCCCTTAACCTAATCAGTGCACTAATCCACTGATAAGGATTAACTGGGTGGTAACTATAGGCAACAAGGGTGTGACTGGAGGAGATGGGTTACTGCTATATATATTTTGTCCTTAGAGAGTGTAGCTCTTTCTACTTCCTGGTGACCATGTCTTAAGCTGCTTTCTTCCTCTGCATACCTTTCACCATGATGCTGTGCCTCCCAGAGCAACCGAGTCAGCCCTCTATGGACTGATACTCCTGAAACTGTAAGTGTCAAATAAACTTTTCCTCTTCTAAAATTGTTCTTGTCATGTGTTTTGGTCACAGTGGTGAAAAAAGTTGACTAAAACACCCCTCCTCATTTCTTTAGCTTCCTGTCTGGTGATGTGATCTCTTGTTCACACGCATGCTCCTGCTATGATCTGGTCCACTGTCATGTGGCACAGCCAAAAGGGCCCTTGCCAGGGCTGAGGTGATGCCAATGCTACATCTTGAGCTACCAGAATCATGACCTAAAACAAATTTTTTTCTTTATAAGTATCTTGTCCCAGATATTCCATTATAGTAATGAAAAATGGATTAATAGAGCAAGCTACCTTTGTTAAGTGGAGATGAAGTCCATAAAGATTACTTGCATTTTGGTATGTAGTCCAGTGACTGAAAAAATAAAATGGCACACTTAAACCAAAAAGTACTGAAAACCGCCGCTTGCCTTCGGGGCTGCTCCAAGAGGCTCCGCTTACGGAAAACCGCGGCTTCTTTGCCTGGTTTGCTCCAAGCGGCTCGGCGCTGCTTCTCGCACTTACTGCCCAACCAGCGGGACAGAAGACACGTACACTTCAGAGGTTCATGAAGCAGCTTCCCCTTTATTCAAATAACACCCTCAATATATAAGCAGTCTCATGCATAAGCAATTGTAACCAGATATGTCCATCCAATCCTGTTAAAGGTCAAGCGATCACTCGCTGGAGCATACATGTAAAGTATATCTGTCCACAGCTCGGTGGCTGAACTTATTATCATGCAGCCAATTGTAAACGCTTCCTGCCGTTCTCCAGGCATAATCAGGACCCTTTGCTCTCTGCCAGTCGCCATCTTCAGATGCATGTGGCGTAATCCTGGGCCCCGGGTTTCGCCCGTCACAAAAAAGCTAGCATCAAATGTATACAATACAATGTCAGTAAGGCAGTGATATTCACACTGTTAAACATTTTGGAGTGATGTACATATTTGTGAAACTCACAGAGTGATGAACTATCCATCAGTTGAAGTCATTCTGTCCTATGTCACTACAAAAAAATGGGCTAAAACCACTAACCCAATTCTGAGAATAGGCCCTCCAAAACTATGCATAACTTTTAGAGGTTTAAGAGTTACAGGGCTCCCTCTGACTCCAGCTTTTGACTTCGGTACACTGCTCTGATTTTAATCATACCTTCCAGATGTTCTCACCTTTTTGCACTGCATGAATGCAGAGGTGATAAATTAGCTTTGCTTTGATTTCTGCCCAAGTACTTGGCTTCATGCTTAAATCTCTCAAGCCTCTTTTCCAGGATCTACCCCATTTTAATTATGCAAAGCACTCTGGCTCTTTATCTGCAGTGTATAGCCCAAAACTAACTATTGTATTCTGCTAAATGAAGAGATATCCTTCAAGGTCACTGTTTCTCATAGAAGAAATAATAATGTTGGTCTTTCTTTTCTAACTTTTCCACTGGTGATTGGAAATGATATAAGAGAGTATTGTAAGACAGAATGACCTTCATCAACTTTGGTTTTAAATGGTGGTTATTTCTTTCAAGATAGGACATTGATCTTTTTCAAAAGTTTTTTTTTTTTTTTTTTAATTTTGTTTGTACCATAGAGGTCAGATTTCATAAAAATGGCAAGTTATCATTACTGTTGAGGGCATAGTACCTTTTCAGTCAACAAAATCAATACTTCCTGCATTGTAGTTTCAGTGAGGGAAACACACACAGACAGATGGAATTAAGTAGTTTCTGTATGATGGAATAAATTTAAGGATAAATATATCCATGATTATAATAGTGTGGATCATTCAGAAACTCTGGGGGAAAAATGATTCTGATTTTGTAAGGAAAAACATTCCAAGGGTAGTAATAATTTATTAAGAAGTTCTTGAGGTGGGTAGTCAGAGTTTTACAACAGTAAAAATTAAAAAATCAAAATAGCCTCCTGAAAATGCAGTACTTTTTGTTCATTTTGAGTCTATTTCTCCAAATCTTGTTTCTAAGTGCCTTTGGTCTCTGTTCCTAGGGACTGTTATAGATAATATTTTCCCCTTACTCTGAGACTTTGTACTCAGCTAATAATACTTGAGATTTCCAGGAGAATTTTAGGAGAAAATTCTTAGAATTGAAAGCTTTTTATAGTTATGTGAGTGAATTGTTAGTGGAAGAATTTCAGGTAACCGGGGAGGAATTTTTAGATAAAAGACACTACTGATGTTTATAACATCAAAGAAGAAATCTGCTAGTCTATTTGTGCTTGATTAAAATTAAGTACCTTAATAAATATTCTGCTAAATATTGCCAAGTATATTACCAAATAACTGGTATCCAATAAAATATTAATATCTATATGAACTATGGAATTATTTTATCAAATAATGTTTACTGGAACTTTAATACTAATTGTCTTGTCTTTTGCCTCAGCCTATCTTGTTATTCTCAATATTTTCTACCTTTCTAGACTCCCATCTACCCCTGCCTTGCAACCCACACTAAAAATCATCATGAACTAGGGAAACAAAACCATCCTTTGAGTTTCTATCTTTAGTCCTTTATCTGCCTCCTCACTCGAATTTTCCAAAGAAATACTCTTTCATCACAGTTTCCTTTACCATCTAGTGAGTCCTCGGTCTACCCTGTTTCTGTGCAATCATTCTGGTGCAACTGCTCTTTATGAGATTCCCAGTGGACAGTTGAAATTATACAAAACAATATCTGAAAGACATGCTTATCCATCAAACCAAAAGTTTGTTTGCATTTGATCATGGTCATAGACTGGGGAAAACCTAAAACAACAGTGACTTCAAGATGCTCAAAGGAATAAGCAACATATACCTCAGTCAGCACAGATGGGGATATGATGAACACTGATTTCCAAATGGTTTTAGTTTTAACAGACTGATGTGGGCCAAATCTGCTCTAGAATTTCTTTCAACATTGTTTGACATTGTTGAATAAATCTTATGGCAATAGCAGTAAGATCTCCATATTAATATACCCCAAATGGAATTTATTACATTTCCTTCTGAATTTTCAACTGTACTCAACATTGGATCCCCTTTAGCTCCCTCATCCTTTGGAAATTAGCCTGTAGTGCATTAAATATGCTTATAAAATTTGTATGATGACTAAAGTTAATATGGGTCTTTTAGAATAATGCCTATCATGTAGAAAAGCTCAAAAATGCTAACTATTAGTAACAACGAAGACTTTTCAACTAATTATTGTGAAAAAACAGAAAATCATAAGAAGTATAAAAAATAAAAAAAAATTAATAATTTCTAGAGTTTCTGGGAACTGTGGTCCTTTGGTTGTACTAAGAAAATAATTGAAAGCTTATGAGTTTCTGATACAGGCTTTTGATACTGAAGATAAGTTCTAAGTCCCCAACTACCAACTCTGGGTCACATATTCCTGGAGTTAGAATTATGGAGGTAGTTTTGTTTCAAGAAGACAATTTAGGTTTCTGAAGACCCCAGGTTGCAGTGTGCTATTTGCTAAGTCTGATAAGCTCAGCAATGATTTACACTAAGCACCGCTTTACCCTAAGTGCTACACACACACACACACACACACACACACACACACACACACACAAACACAATGCGAGAAGGTTTAGAGGTGAAATGATTGGGTTATGAGATTTTTTACCTAATCAGTGTATTAATCCCCTGATAAGATGTTAACTGTAGGTAGGTGGGGTATGGCTGAAGGAGGTGGGTCCCTGGGAGTGTGCCATTGGAGCATATATTTTGTCCTTGTTAAGTAATGCTCTCTCTCTCTCTATTTCTCGGAGGCCATATCCTGAGCAGCTTTCCTCTGCTGTACTCTTCATGATGATCTGCCTCACCTTGAACCCCAAATAATGTAGCCAGCTGTCTATTGACTGAGACCTCTGAAACCATAAGCCCCCAAATAAATTTTTCCTCCTCTAATTGTTCCTGTCAGGTCTTTTGGTCACAGTGGCAATAAAACTGTTGGTATGAGTGCTTGATATGCAGTTGGTTTGGGTGTGTTGTGTATGTTTATACTACTGTAATGGATGTGTTTTATGTAAATTGAAAGAAGAGTTCCTAAGAGGAAGTTTGCACTATCCTGGATTAAGCTTTCCTTCCATTAGTGACAAGAAACAAACTATCATTCCAAAATGTCTTGATAGTTTCTGTTATCAGACAATTCAATTTAGCTCAAAAAATAGGTATTTAAATTCTATGAATGTCATGCCCTGAACCACATGCTATTCATTCTTTTCATTATTAAGTATCTTATTAGAGAACTGGTTGGGATGAGAAGACTATTTTTTATTACTTGGCAAAATATTTATTTTTCTACCTTGTTTGTAGCTTGAATGTAGTTGTATTGTTACTGATAAGTGTAGTGAAACTTGAGTCCATATAATTTATTTATATGGAAAATAAATATATCACTTTCCCTTTATTCAGAGACATGGGTAGTAAGCAGTAAGCACATTGTTATAAAATGAATAAATAATCCTGTATTAAATATTAAACTGTCATTTTTACTTTTCTAATGTATCAAGGTTTCTACAGATTGTATATTCCAGATAGTAAAACATTGACACTCTAGAAACCCTTGTTATAGAGATAATGGTTTGGGTGAGAGAGATGGTGAAAGAAACTGGTATATTCTATTTATTTTTATTAAAAATGAAAGTTATTTATTACTCTAATCCTCAAGGCCTTCCTTTGGGTTAGAGCTATAAATTGAATAAATAAAACTCCAGGTAGCCCTGAATCTCAAAGATTTTGCAGTTCATTTTTCATCTTGTTCCAGGCTGCAGAGCAGATCAGAGTTGAAACCTAGAGAAGTGCACCCCATGAACGGGAGCTCAGAGGATCAGGCAGTGCAATGGAAGATAAGCACTTCTCGGAAATGAGGTTCATCTGAGAGCTTCGATTCACCTGAGAGTGCAGATTGCAGATAAGAAATCTGAGTATGTTTAAAACTGCACATTGTTAGAGAAGAAGGCAATGGCTATCCTGTCTCTTACAACCACTTGTAACAGTGTATGTTCATGTGAATTATTTTCCACATGTATGAAGCTCACCTGTATATACCATACGCCTGCTGTTGCTAAATCATGAATACCAGGCAAAGACAAGAGTTGCCATATCTTTGGAGACTGATTGTAGTTCCATTAGGAAAACTCATAATTTTGACTAATGAAAGGCCCAGTAATCACAAACTCTCAATTTCTACCATGATTAGGAACAGAATGCTGACTGATACTGACATGATAATTTGCCCAGTTTTGAAATTCAAGTGCTTGAACTTTTAATAATGGGAAGCAATAACATTAAATAACCAAGTGGATGTTTTGTTTACCTAACAGGGTAAACATGTCCCTGATTAGGAAGTCAGCTAATAATAGTTCTCATTTTACAAAAGACTTAGATTTGTCTACAAAGGAAACAAAACCAACACTCAACAATATTTATAAAAATTTATTTACCAGATGGTTTAGGAAAAATTTAATCCAAAGTTCTGAATAAACTCACATGTCTTTTCAGAGGTTCAAATTAATTCATAACATTTTTGGTTAAAGTTATAAGAGAAGACTATAGTTAGAAATGTTTTTTCAATAAAGTCTGTTTATTTGTCTTCAAGTCTTAACTAATAGTAATCTTTTTGATTCATCCATTTAATAAATCAAACATATGTCCTACAGGTTCACAACATAGTCTTTAAAGCACAGACTATGGGACACAGTTCCTGAGTTCAGATTCCAGATTTACCATTTCCTAGTCTTGTCACCTCAAATGCATTACTTAGTTTCTCTGTGCTTCAGGTTTTTCGCATATTAAATGCAAAAGTCAGTAGTATTTATTTCATAGACATTAAATAAATGACAGAAAGTGTAGTGAACAATTTTTAGGGGTTAGTTGCTACTGGTAATATGCTCCAGGAATTATTTGGATCCAGACAGAAGATTACCTCCATATTATAATAGAAACACAATATGCAGTGAACAGGTATTGGTAAAAGGTAGGTACTGATAATCACTCTATGGAACTATGAAACAGAAAGCATATAGAGTGCTGTGTGAGATAGAGGTGTGCATGTCTGGTTTATTTAGGTCAGGAATCCTCTCTGAAAAGATCACACTTGAAAAGAGACATAAATAGAAGAAGTGAGCCTTATAAATGCTCAGATAAGAACATTATTTCACTCCCCCCCCATCCTTAATCCCTAAGCTCTCTGCATAATATTCAAAATACACACATATATATGTTTATACACCTACACATACATATATATTTGATGATTAGTTGATTTTTCAGTTGATTTGAATGAGAGTTTCAATAAAATTTGACAGGTTTCATTTGAATATGCACAAATTCTATTTGAAAACCCAGGGAGATGAGATGCAAAATTTGCCATTTAACAATCAAGAAGGAAGATCCAATATCTTCCTTGTTAACAATGATATACCATAAGCAAATATTGAGTAGGATCTGATTATAGAACCTCTACAAAAATTTAAAGGACTTGTATGGTCTTCCTCCTGGAAGGGAAGTGGATTGGAGTTGGGGAGTGAATCAGTTCCCACATGAGGGATACTCCCAGTGAAGTATACTTGTGAAGACCTGGAGCCTATAAATCTTAATGTTCTCATGACTTTGCTTTAGATTTCCTGAAAACTAAGTAAAATGAAAGTTCCGAAAGTGCTTTATAAACTCTAACATGCCCTGTATAAAGGAATGTTTCCCTTTAATTCAAAATTATTTATTACTGGAGCTAAAGACATTTATTTTATACATGACTCATGTTTAATATAAATTATAACATCTGACTGGTAAAGAAAATGCATAGTATTTTTGTGATATATAAAATGTGATTATATCATCTCTCTTGTGTTCTTTCTCTTGGTCCTGAAAGTTACAAATCAAAGAAACAGAACATTCCTGTAGCATTCTTTTTTCTTTTTGAACCATTCTCATTGAACTCCTATATTCTAGATAAAGCTGTAACCATGACAGGCTATATTAGCCATTGGAATCTGAACAGAAGGGCAATTCATAATCAAATTGGCACTAATTTCTTTCAATTGAAATTATCATCATTCATAGCAAATTTGCTATCGATGAACTGTGCCAACTTGAAGTATGGTGCTCAGCACTTTGATCTCAGCCCATCAATACAAATGAGCACATCATTCTATCATAACAACTTTTTTTTCTCTTAAAGTTTTATGATAAGTAAGATAAAAGGTTGTTTTTCCTCAATTATTTCAACCTTGTTCCACTTAAAAAAACTATTATAAATGAAGATCTATTTTTCTATAATACTTAATATTGAGAGGAATTTGTGTAAAATATAGAAATTAAAAACATACATATTGCAAATAGTGAAGTAATATTAAAAAATGTTTGATTACTTTTCCATTGGACACTTATTACTTAGCCTAACCCTTGATATCTAAGAATATATATGCATGTGTGTATGCACACACACTCATATATAGATATATATGTGTGTGTGTGTGACTACAGATTCATGTGTTCCAAACTTTTGGGCTACTTTGTATAAATGGTAGATTCCCAGATGTCATCATAATATTTTTAAATAGATTTCTGAGTCCTCATCATCTACACTGTTATAGTTTGCTGCTCCATCTGCTTAAAATGTACATTTTTATAGGTCTATAATAATGTCATCATCTAAATAGCTTGCCAAATTGCAAATAATGTTAAAATATATCAGAAATACAGAAACACTAGGTAGTGCTCTATGATTCTGCAATCTTATACCCGTCTGTATTTAATTACCTTTTATTTTTGCTCAGATGTAGAGCAGTCTCATGTGCAAACTTGTGGCTAGGAAATTTTCATAATTATGGTTTTATTATTTCAGTTTTGTAGTTATAACCACAACAAGATGAAAGACTTCATCTGAAAACAACCATCTTTACCAGTAAAAAGTGTTAATTACAACATAAATGATGTCAGTGAAAATATTGGAAAATTCCAGGTTTAATTAGGTCTACCACAGAAATAGAACTGTCACAAGGCTTGGCATTTTGGCAGTTTTAATTCCTGTGTTCATTTTATTCTTTAAGAGGATCACATATAGAGAGTGAGAAAATGAACATGTCATTTGTTTAAAACATATTGTTCAAGTATGTACTCAAACTGAAGTGTAATATTCATTCACAATATGTTATAGTGACAAAATATTTCCAACCATGGTTTCCACAAATATGCATATTCATTCTTTAGGCATTGCTTCTTTTTCTCTCCTTTTCCTAAGATATGATGAGAATCTGAGCCTACCTAGATAAAAAAAACAGTTCCTCAATCATATCTTCAAGATTTGTGCCTTCTGTATGTTATTTATCTATGTTCAATAATCTCGAGACTAGGAAATAACCATGAGCAAAAGAGTAGGATATTTTCTAAGCCCAGTAGAATGGCAGAAGCAAAGCCTCAAGACTGCAGAGTAGTAGTCTTCCTGCCAATAAGAAGATCTTAATTGCTATAATTAAAAATAAGAGTCACTTTTATTAAAAACTGAGCCCCCTGTTGTGCGAAATCGTTCTAGTAATGCTTTGCATAACACTCAGGAATTTATAATGCCTGAGGATAAGACAAAAATGTAACTTTCCCTGACGATTTGCAACTCTTATAACATGGTTTGTCAGTGACAGTTTCAAGTCATCAAATTGAGATATTAATTAATAAGTTAAATATGATTAAGAAAAAGGAAAAATTGGAGTATGCTTCTATATTATATCTATCATTCAAAAATCAGTTTTTAGTTGGTTTGCATTCCTAACAACAAGGTGATTCTGGCAAAAAAGAATTACATGGTTCTGTCAATATCACAACTCCAGCATTCAGAAGGAGCCATGCCAGCAATTAAATGAGTAACCAGCAGGATTC
Organism: Sciurus vulgaris; assembly: GCF_902686455.1. NCBI lineage: Eukaryota > Metazoa > Chordata > Mammalia > Rodentia > Sciuridae > Sciurus > Sciurus vulgaris. Next base: position 31,964,248 of record NC_136470.1, on the reverse strand, counting down.
CCCCAAAAAAGTCAGTGGAGTAATGAAGAAAGTCTTGAATGTGACATGCAGTCCATATCTTCATGATGCAAAAGGAAATGCAGTATTATATATGGTTCTTAGTGATATCCTGTGGCTCCTAAAAGTCTTTGCTAGCTCTGTTGCACATATAAGGAGGTAATCCTGAAAAAATTAGGCATTGCCAGTCAAAACAACCAGATACAGATTATTAAGGTGGATCCTCTGTATCTTCCACCTTTTGGTTCTTCATTTATTATGCTAATTCGGATGTGAGCCATTGCTTTAACTTAAAACATTCATTCATACTTTTTTTCAGGTCTCTTCACTGCCCAAATCACAGCCTCTTCTTCATCTTTGCTACTCATGGTAGATTATTCCATTTGTATGAGAAGCTGTGGTCAAATTATTTCTAAAGTGACCAGGAAGAACCTCCCACATTTTCATCAGGAAACAGTAGGCATGACATGGTCCTGGTATCCTTGCCATCCAGCTAGCAAACCATATGTAAAAGGGCAATTGGGGATGCAGATTGGGAGAGATGAATTAGAGCCTGAAATTATGCGCTTTGTGGGTAGTGAACTGTTTATGACAGAAGAAACCTAACTTCTTCAAATCCTATAATTTGGTTTTTAATAGTCTGGAGAATTTAGGCTCAGAGAGAATCACTAGAGATATTATTTATTCCTGTAAGAAGAGGAGACTGGACTGGGCTAGATGCTTCCTGGGTTGTAGTCTACAAGTCTACTTAGATTGTTGCAGAGAGGGATGGGATGAAGAAGTTCATGAGCAAACTTGATTATCTTTTGATATCAAATGGAGTATGGGTCACACTTCCTACCTGAAGATAGGAGAATTTGATAAAAAAATTCTCAGGTTGTTTGTAACTTGGTGTAGGGTCCCTGAAAAGAAAAGAATGCTTTTCCCAGAGAAGATTATCTTAAAAGGATCTCAGCAGATGATACTTTTTTATAGGTTGAAGCACAGCGAATAAGAAGACAATAGCATTCGAATTTTCTTAGCAGCAGCTGAATGAAGCAACATAATGTCCTGGAGGGGCTGGATTTGGAACCATTGTCAGGTCTCAGAGATTTAGCTGTCATTTTCTAAGAGAACTCTGGTTTTAAATTGGATTGAAGATCAACTCACTACAGGAAGACCACATGCAATCTACATAAGACCACCATATTGTTTGAAGCCACTTGATATGAGTGCTCTATAAGAACAAGACTGATACTTCATTCCAGGCAGATGCCTGCCAGTATAAGCAGGTAGCTACTTCTTCTCTTTGCTTATTCACACTCCTATAACAAAATACCAGAGTGTGTAGCTTATAAACAAAGAAATATATTGCTCACATTTCTGGAGACTGAGAAGTATCAGATGTAGTCTCTGTTGTGTTGTGAAGGCCATTTTCATAGGTGGCCATTATTTCCTCTGTCCTCATATGGAAGAAAGGGCTCTCTTTGGGGTCTCTTTTACAAGGGCACAAGTCACATTCATGTTTGCTCTGCCCTTGTAACCTCATCACCTCTCAAAAGTTGATTTCTGTTTCCATGATTTCTTTTGCTCTCAGAAGCAGGCCTAGAATCTCTACAGGGGCTTATAGAGTCCTTCAACATCAATATTATTTTCCTCTATGGTTCAACATGTACCCTTATCTTATTTTACTATTTTTAAAATATAATTTTAGTACAATTTGTCAAACAAACAATAAATGCAGGCATGATTTTTTTTACCATGTGTAAAAGAGGAGCAAAAATTCATAACAAAGTACAAGAAGAATGATGTTTTTTCAATCCTGTAATCATATAAGAAATTTTAGAGGTCAAAGAATGAACAGAAAACATTTGTATGCTTAAAGTCATCTGCACAGTTGAGAAAGGGACAAAGACAAAGTGTCATCGGAAACCATTAAGGATCATTAATTCTTTTTTGGATGAGATAATGAGATCCTCTTTGGAATTTTAATGAATATACATGAAACATTTTAGGTTTTGAAGGGTACATCACCGATACTGAAAAAGTTGTTGCCCAAAATACAATATGAATTTATATGATTTTTTTTAAGTGATAAGAGGTTTCTAATTTTATAATTTTTAAGGTTTAAGCTCAGTCTTAAACATCAGGTAAATAACATATTTCAGTTTCATACAGGTTTTTTGGGTTTATGATTTCTTCTATTTCATGAAAAGAATAGACTCTGCATTTTTGGTATTAGTACATTTTGCAAAACCTGATTCATATATTCTCATTTCAAGTAAGACTTTATAAGCAATTTTCAAAATATCAGGCATATATCTTATATGCTGTTTCTTAGTTTTTACATTTTTTAGTGTTTAGATTTATATCTCTTTTAAAAAAATATTTAACCAAGTGGAAATTGTTGAAGCTATATTCCACACAAATTGGTGAATGTGTTTTGTAGCCCAAGTCAGGCACTGGAACCTGTGTAGTTGACAATCCCATGCAATAGATAGACAGTGATCCCATAGATGCAGTACAAACTGGTGAGCATAATGGGTCATGCACAGAAAGCTATGGGCACGCAAACCAATTTCAGCTGAATCGAACTGCCCATACATTTAACACAATCTCTGCTCTTTCTCTGATTATGATAGTAAATCACTCAGTAGATTTAGTAATCAGTAAAATCAGTTTGTTTTATTGAATTAAGAATTAAAATACAAAACAAAAATCCAATTTGTTGAATGAACATTCAAGGAACTTGAGAAGGAACAAATAATTCAAGATATTATTCTCTTAAATGACTTGATGCTTTGGTCAGTCTGAATAACTTCCAGTCAATATTTGACTTAAAAAAAAAGAAAAAAGGAGATGAACCTTTGATTGTTTTACTCTAAATAGTAGTGCTTTATTCAGTAGGTTAAAAATGCATTATGTGTGTACAAAAATGAAATGTCCACATTTAATACAAATATTCCCTCTTGTAGGATTGTTATGTTTTTGCAGCTATTTCTGAGAAATGCTACTTAATTTTCGGTTTTGACTTTCTGCCTATCTGTAAAGTAGTAACTTCTAAAAGGGTTTTTCTTGTGATGCATTCTGATGAGCTCCTTTTTAAGTCACAGAGGCTTTGTCACCACAATCTTTATTAGTAATTATTTATTATTCTTATGAGAAAAACTAGCATTTTCCAGCTTTTGCTTCTATGTGAATTGAACTGTTATCTTGTGAGAGACGCCTTTCTTAGGAAAGATGTTTAAATGAGCCCTTGGAGAGAATCAGAGGAGTCTGATGGATGAACTGGAAAGATATTTACCAGACTGGACTCAGTGGTCTCTGCTCTGAAATGAATGACCTGAGAATTGGAGTCAGACCTTCCACTGCAAACAGCAATTCTACAGGAAGTTCAAATGGAATAAAAGATGAAGAGATAGCACTCAGGCTGCCCTACAGGAAATAAAGAGAAGAAACAACGATGTCAGCTTTTGCTGTCAGGACCCCTTGATCTCCAGGAAAGACTGTGATATTAACTTAGAGCAGTAGACATAGACCAACATTATCTAAGGGCAAAACTACTGGCTATTGTGCTATAAATGAACAGGTTAAAGAAAATCAGTTAAAGGGAAAAGTTAATACTTCCAAGGAACTAGGACTATATGGTTTTCTAGGAGCAAAGGAGTTGGCTCTAATATTGATGGCAATGATAACCATAATGCCAGCAGTAATACTACCATTTCATTACTCACTATATGCCAGCCTAAGGCACTGTTCTGAGAACATTATGTATGTCACTTAATTTTCACAACAACCATTTAGATATATATTGTTATTATTCTCAGTTACAGGTGGTGATGGGGTTTAGGACATATTATCCCAAAATATAGCTCTTTGGCATATTAAACGTTTTAATCTGAAGAAATCTGAGATCACAGAAGCAAGAAGTTCAAGCCTACTTTCCCTTCATCATTTTTCCCTAATGCAGGTCTCTCAAAGTTCCCCAAGGATTTTCTGACCCTCCCCTGAAACAGATTATAAGACTCTCATGTCAGAGTTTCCCTCCCCATAGCTGGAAAAAAGGAATCCTTATCTTCAAAGGCACAGAGACACAGAGAAGAATTTGAACATCCAGCTGGCTAAATTTCCTCCAGTTTATTACCACTAGTTGCCCTATCAGTTTTCTTTCTGACTCTCCATCGTTCACCAAACCTACTGTAACACACTCTGGTTTAACTGTTTCTTTGAATCTGCATTTCCTTTTGAAGGCTCCTATGTCACATGAAACCTATATTGAACAAATTTTTATACTTTTCTTAGCTTATATTTTGTTGTAGGAGCCCTGAATTTAGGAAAGCAAAACATTTTTTTCTTTCCCTATGCTGGGAAAACTAGATTGTAAGATTTTTCTTGCCATAGCAACTCTGTTAATAAAGGTCAAAACCAAGTTTCAAACCCAAGGTAGATTCTGGATTCACTGATCTTGTTCTATATTAGATAATTGAAGTCATTGGACTTAAAGTTTGGGTAGATATAAGTGCTTTAGTTAAGCAGAAATTTAAAGAATAAGAATAAAATTTCCAGAAATCCAATCAGTGATTCTCAGCCATGTCAACTTTGCCCATATTCCAGGGTATATTGGCAATGTCTGGAGACATTTTTTGGTTGCTGCAAGTGTGAGGAGTCCTACTGGCATCTAGGAAGTAGGTAGGTCTACATATTCCCTACCTACAAAAATTATTATCTTGACCAAAATGTGGACATTTCTGAAGTTGAGAAAGCTCAAACTAAAACTGACAGTGCCAACTACATAATTTGAAGGGCCAGTACAAAATGAAAATGCAGAGTACCTGTTCAAATGCATATTTTTCCTTTGTCTTACCCATTAGGTGTCTTTTGCTAGCTATTACCATGTTTTTGTAGGCACCGGATTGCTGGTTAAGTACCTACAGACCTTCGCAGGCATGCCGATTCTACCCCACTGGTTCCAGTCTTGGCACTGCCTTGACTCTCCCTTTACCCACATCCAGGTCCTGTAGGGTGTGAAGGATAATAGGAGTCATTGGGCAGGGATGGGTAGAAAATGATCAAGAATCCAGCCCAGGGAGATAGGAAACCAAGGAACTGGAATTGCAATGGGCTGAGGCTCCACGTTTCCAGTATGTGGAAAACATAATTCAAATATAGACTGATTATGGATTTCAAGAAGGCAACATTACAGTATTATATTTCAAGCATCTTCTGAGTGCAGGTCCCTGTGTGACTGCTTTGACTGATAAACCATGAGTTCATCCTGTAAACTGATCATGATGACCGGAAAGACTTAAAGAGGTGACTGCATGTTTGGTGCAGGAAGTTCAAGGGAGGAGAAAGGTCAGATAGAAAGTGACTTTTATATTCAAGGGCTTAGAAAACGCAGCAGGAAACCCAAAAGTCTGGTGTCAAGATTAATTCCCATTATGGTTAGAGAGCGCATCACCAGAGAAGAGCAGAAGACACTTAGAATGACCGAAGAGATGGATAGGAGAGCAATAATGGAAAGCAAATCTGGGATGTTGACAAGCCCATATAGAAGTAGCCCTAGGAATATATCTAACAGCAAACTCTGAGTCTAAGCAGAAACTATAGATATCAGAACAGTTCCAGGTCAAAAAATGGAAGTTCCTGGAAGATCTAATTCAGAGATGGTGTAACAGTGGTTTGCAATTGTATTTTCTGGGTGGTGATAGTTGAGGCCTCAGTTGGGTCATTCCATGCTACCATCTGAAATAAGAAAAGCTACAAAAGGGACAGAAGCATCTGATTCCTTTGGGTTGATTTGATGCTACCAAATATAAAATGCTTGTGTAGTAGTAGGCTGAATAGAAGCCCCACCCCCTGCCCTCTCAAGAGGCTCACACATAAACCCTGGAACCTATGACTACTTTCTTAACCTTATGATATCAGTAAGCTTACATACCAAATGATGATTCTCACCTACATGCAAGCTGATTTAATCACATGAGTTCTTAAAAGTGGAACATCTTTTTTTTCTGATTGCAATTATTCAAAGAGATGCAAAGAGAGAAGGACTTGATCTGCTGCTGTAGACTTTGGAGATAGTGGAAGAGAACATAACAGAAGTAATGCAGGCATCCTCTAAAGCTGCCAAGTACAATGAAGCAGATTCTGCCCTAAAGGCTCCAAAAATGAGTGCAGCTCTGTTAGCAAGCTGATTTTAATCCAATGAGGTCATGTCAGACTTCTGATATTCATAAATATAAGAAAATAAACCTATCCCATTTTAAACCATTAAGTTTGTGGTAATTTGTTTCAGTACCAACAGGAAATGAAGACACATGTACTGAACTTGCCTAGAATCAGCACTCTGGGGAAACAAGGAATTGGAGAAAATTAAAGACACAATGAATCACTGAGATAACTGAATCCAACACTCGAATTTTAAAATAAAGAAACCTGTTGTATATAGGAGTTAATTAATGTGCCAAACATCATATAGCCAGAACCATATCAGCCAAATGACTGATCTTCCTGGTGTACTACCCATTGCTGAATAAAAGAATGAGAAGGAGGTAAGAATGGATGGGAATAGATGCAGCCCCTCATGATATCAAGAGGAAAAGTGTAAGAACCAGGGAGGGAATAAACAAGGGTGAGAGAAGAATGAATCAAGAGAGGAGGAAATCTGTTTTTGGATCAAAGCAGGTTCTAGTAAGAACTGGGAATGTTTAAAGCAAAGGGGAGAGAGAGAGAGAGAGAGAGAGAGAAAGACAGAGAGAGACGAATCAGCCCCTAAAAGCAGAGGTAAAGCATGAAAAATGATCAAATGACACAGGAGGGAGAAGCCCTAGCCCGTGTTTCTGCACCATCTAAATCAGAGTGACTTCCCTTTTTGTAGCTGCTCCCAGAGTCAACTTCCCCTTGATAAACTAGGTGGTGAGTCCACGAGGTGACCGGCACTGCAGACCTGTGTATCTCATTAGTCCCATGAAGGACAACAAGGGGGAAAATCTGCTTCCCCTCAGAGAGACCGTGCTGCCCTTAGAGAGTAATTCCACCTGAGCAGCTGACCTGAAATAGACCTTTTTTTCCTAATACCACGTCTCCAAGGAGAGCTGCCTTTCTTGCGACATTCTTTATGGGCCTTCTCTCAGTTAGGAATTAAAAAGAAATATGTCAGATCGAGAGTCTAGGATCAAAGTATAAAACATGACTCTAATAGGCTACTAATAGTGAGAGTGCCATTGGAAATACCCAGAAAAGAGCAAATTGTCAGGATTTAAAAGGTCATTGGGATCATCAATCATGTAAGTCTTGCTCTTGTTTGCTAATTAATTTCTTTTATGGTGAACGAATAACCCGAAAAATCCAGTAGTAGAAATTTTTGTTCAGAGCAGACTCCATTTGTATAGGATGGCATTGTATCCATTTGTTTCCACCTCTTAGGATAAAACATTTTCACCATAGGTATAAATGAATGTACAACATAAATGAGGAAGAAATAAGTCCTATTTTAGATTATGATGATGATAATAGTATAATAACTGTAACTGTAAGGACTCATTATGAAAACTTTAAAAATACAAACTCTTTGTCTTGTGCATGTGACCATCTTGTCTTGTCCTCGATTTGCTTGTGCCCCACATCTTCCCTTTGTTTTCTATCACCACTCCATTGTAGAATGCTCCAGATGGAACCCATACCACACCACTGGCAGCAGAGGACTACTGTTTAATGCTTCCATTGTAATTTGCAATACAACTTCTAGAAAGATGGGCTGGGGATATAGCTCAGTTGGTAGCATAAGGCCCTGGGTTCAATCCCCAGCACCAAAAAAAAAAAAAAAAAAAAAAAAAAAAAAAAAAAAAAAAAAACTTCTAGAAAGATAAGTGGTGTCTGCTCAGAGAAAAGAAGAAAATTTTTTCCCTTTCTCCCCAAACCCCAGTCATCTCCACCCCCAGCCCAGAGTTGACAAACCATCAATCACCTGACAATGAATCATCTATTCTCTTTGTATTCTGGAAGTCTGATTTGATATATGAGTAAAAACCTTCCCATTCCTTCCTCTGCTTGGCTTCTCTCCAGATTTCCACGGAGTCTACCCACATTTGGGTGCTCAGTGATAGGGTTGGAGATGGCCTGAGGCTCTGATTCAGAACTGTTTCTTTCTGCTTTTCGGGGGGATTGACTTTGGGTTTCCTTCTATGGTTGAACTAGAGGAAGATATCTTCTATTTTTATTACCCTTAATCAAAATGATGATTTGGGGGGAACAATTATAGTTTTGTTTTTGTATACTAATTTACTTTAAGATTTTGGGGAGCTAATGGATTTTATGAAATTTAAAAATTATTGGATCATGTTTTCAAAGATTTTTTGTTCTTTAAATCTGCTTTTGATTTTATCCAAAAAGTAACCTCACTTAGTCATGATATTATCTGACCATAAGATTTGTCTTGATATAATGTATCAATCAGAGTTTAAGGCATGAAATCTCAAAGGGAGGAAAGGCAATTTCAAGTTCCAGAAGTCCCCCCATCCCTCTCCTACTTCCTGAACCTCTAGTGGGATCAAATCCCATTCCTCCTACCACCTGTGTGTGACCAGTGTGTAGCTACTGTTTAGATGTCAATGGACACAATGCTCTCCACAATTCTAAGAGGTCAGCATTATTTTTTTCTCACTTTAACTTTAGAAAACTGATATAATGGCATTATGTCGGGGTCTTAAGCCCCCCTGCTCTTCTCGACCAGCGGCAAAGGCAGGTAGCACTCCCCAACAAGGCCAGACCGGGATGGGTAGGGCTGACTGACTGCCTGCACCCAGCATCCAGGAGGACAATCAGACTCCTCAGGGAGACCAGTCACAGCAGGAACTCTTTATTGAGGAAGTCACACAGCTTTTATGTAGGGTGGAGGCTAGGCGGGAACCAATCAGCTTAAAGGTCAGCAAGGCATGGGGGGGGGGGCGGTTCACACAGGGTGAGAGTCCCATAGGACTATATGGCAAGCATGAGCTGATCATGTTCGAGGAACTGTTGTTAACTAATCGCTGTCGGTGGTCCGATTTATCGTCATTAACCTTTGAAACTACCTTTGAGGCCTTGATCTTGCTCACTTGCCAGGGAGTAAGGAGTCAGCCTGAGTTATTTAACGTGTCATTAGTCCCAACAGCATTAAGATGTTTACTGTATATAAATAGAATCACCTATCAAATCTTTGTCCATTTGTTTGGAAAACCCTTGAACTGAACTCTCCATCATACCATTCACATTTATCTTTTGAAACCTAGAATCTTACCCTTTTATAGACAATGTATAATCCTTGTAACAGAAACCAAAACACTGTAAAAGCCAAGAATAAATGAAAAAAGGCAAGGTAATTATAGAACAAATAAAGGAAATGTAAATCTTTGTAGTTTAAAGACAATTACAGTTTACATCCTCCTGATTTTCCTCTCCCTCCTGTCCATGTCTATTGATAAAAAGACCATGAGGAGAGAAGCATGTATTTCTCCTGACCGTTGCAGGCACATCCTACCATTGCCAGGTTCCCGTGTCAATACAGTAACCAAGTCACAACTTCCTCTGACTATACCAATCAAGTTTCTTTGGAAATGATGTCAAGAACAGTTTCCTCTACTTGCAAACTGTGAGACTAGTAAACTCACACATTGCGTTTCTCACAATTCAATAAGCAAAGAAATAATAATTTTTAAAAAGTAACAGAGAACTGTGGAATATGTTACTTAAGCCTTTGAATGTAGGACTCTGTCTGCCCATTTTCCCATTTCCTAACAAAGAATGTACCATATTAGGAGGGTTTAATAATGACTTACTGAATTGTAGTTATTAATTTAAGATAATAAGGGTAGTACAGAGAATTAACAAAACTGCCAATAGTTCTTAACACTAGATCTAAATGCCCACTGTTTTTTTCTTAAAATAATAACAAAAAGTATTTTTGCAACTCCTAAATACCCTTGGGTTTGATAGAGTGGAGAGAGAAATTCTGATAGATGTGGTTGGCAAGAAGCAGTCTTTCCATAAAATTTTCTGTATGAAGATAAATAGTTACATGTAGATCAATGTTTTCTAAACTATATCATTCCTAAATAATTATCTTATTACTGCATAAAAATATAAATGAATTAAGTTCATCATTGGGAATAGGAAATTATTTTACCTCATGTTACTTGTTGAAGATAAAATTTTCTGTTATGTAGCCTCAGTTATTTAAAAGCATCTAACCTTACCACAATAGTTAGTGTTTTCCACAGAAACATAACTAACAGAATGTTTGTTTGTTTATTATTTATATATTTTATTCGAGTTGACTCGTGTTATGGTTTGGATGTGACGTGTCCCCCAAAAGCTCATGTGTGAGATAATTCAAGAAGTTTCAGAGGAGAAATGATTAGGTTTTAAGAGTCTTAACTGAATCAGTGAATTAATCCCCTGATAGGGGTTAACTGAGGGGTAACTGAAGTGGTAGGGTGTGGTTGCAGGAGGTGGGAAATGGGGTGTGGCTTTGGGTTATATATTTGCAGCTAGCAAATGGAGACCTCTCTCTCTGCTTTCTGTTCATCATGTGGGCTGCTTCCCTATACCACACTCTTTCTCCATGATGTTCTGCCTCATTTTGAGCCCTGAGGAATGGAGCCCAACTTCTATGAACTAATACCTCTGAAACCATGAGGCCTCAAATAAACTCTTTCTCTTCCACAGTTGTGCTGGTTGGGTCCTTGAGTCAGCAGTGAAAAGCTGACTAAAACAGCCCACATGAGCATTGGGGCTGAGGAGCCATACGACCTTCAGTAGGCAAGACGAAAGCCTAATCCAGGAAAGGGAAGGTGCAGTTACAAGCTGAAAACCCGCAGGCTCCAGACCTAAGGTGTGCTGATGCTTTTGTGGAAGTTCAAAGTAAACAACTGATGTCCCAGTCTAAGAGTTAGTCAGGAGGAGGTCCCCCTCATTCATGGAAGGATCAGGTTTATTTTCTAATTTGGTCTTAACTGACTGGATGAATATCCGGAGGCCATGGATATCCGGAGGGCAATTTGCTTAACTCAGTCTACCAATTCAATATTAAACACTCAAATACACCATCACAGAAATATCCAGGATAACGTTTGATCAAATGTCTGGGCTCCTTGTGGCCCAGGCAAGGTAACACATAAAATTAATCCTCTTATGTAACTAATTGAAATGAAGAGTGAGAAAGAATCTTTAGGCATGAGCTGATGCATACCAGGCAGAAATCACTTTTCATAACTACAAATTAGGCATAATCTGTGAGTGAGAGAACATCACTTTCCTTAGGAATATGCTCCCAGACAATAACTCTTGTCTAACCTCACTTGTATACTGTTTGCTTTAGGCTTCCATCTTTCTGGAAATCAGGGAACCTGAACTATACTGATGTTTGTATCTAGCTCTCATCTCGGTAACTATATTTAACATTTTCTTTCCATAATGGAGAAATTTTTCTATTTTTGCAGCATGTTATGAACATACAGGTTGTGAAAAACCTGGCTAAACAGCTGCTTCCTGTTTAGAAGATAGAAACTGCATTTAAACTGGATTTAAAATGCCAAGGAGAATTGCTCTCAGTAATGATGCTTTAACTATTTTTGTACATTTATAGATTTATATTAGTTGGTTTTCCTTGTGCTTAAAGAAACAATCCTCTCCTTTATAAATTTCTTTGTCCAAAAATTAATTTTATGAGATAATCATTTTATATGGAATTTTTTCTTACTTTTTTTCTTTTTAAAAGAGAAAGAATAATCATCTTTTCCAACATGTCCTCCAGTTATTAGACAAGTGAGTATGACAAGGACTCAAAGTTAATCTCAACTTGCTCTCAGGTCACCCTTGTTTGTGCTGAGACTCTTTTAGAAACAGTAACTGTCATTTTTATCTGTATCAATTTCTGAGCCATATGCTTTGCATATCACTGAGGCCACAGAAAGAAATGTAAGTGCTCTGAGATCACAAGGTTAGAAGGTGGAAAGGCAAACCAAGGCTAGGTAGATCTTCCCATCATGCTGGTGTTCTAATTATTCTAAGTTTAACCTAGAGTTTACATAGATGTACTGACCACTCTACTCTGACTGAGATCATAGTCAAGAGTCCCATTTACAGATAGCTTTTCTTTTCTCACAGTCTAATATACCAGAATATTTCCCTTGCAAAAACAAAAGCTTGAAGATATCACTTTCAATCAGGAATTTGCTAACAAGTAGAGTACAGAAAGGTGAAATACTGATTCTGAGGCCTACTGAACAGAGTGATTTGAGCTTGCAGGATGACCTAACACTGCAAACAGTGGTCAGCTCAATTTATTCAGAAGAGAAATCATAAGTATGTGGTCACAAGTATAGACTGTGAATTCACATTGCAAATGCTGGTTCTGCTACCTTCTAGGTCTTATTTAATCTCCCTTTGTACCAAACATTGTTGAGTATTATTTAGAAAATATATTTATATGTAACATGTAATGTGTACAACTTTACTAACAAAAAGAGTAGGAAGCTCCTGAGCACTTGCAAACTCAAATCACTTGTGTGTGATGTTTGCACCAGTTAGATCATAGCACTTTTAAATCACACATATCTACAACATTTTTCTTATCATATTCTTAAATTAATTGGATATCTCTGTGCTTATTTTTAATAAATAAATTCCATACATCTAGTAGGTAATGAAGTGAGGACCTACTGTATCCAATCCATTGGTCCTATATTTCCCCTTAAAAATTTTATCTTAATTGTTTCCATCTATCATATAGGAATATACAATTGATTTATTGAAAAACATTGACCTGGTTGTTGTCTGTTTAAACATCTCTTAGTTCTAACAATGGCAAGGTCAAATAAAATCAGTGCATAAATATCATGAGGGATGTCATGCTGCATGATTTGAAAATCAAATTTACTTTCACCTATTGCAAATAATCCCTTTGGCTGTCTCATTATATAATCTTCATTCTACGTCATTGTGTTGTACTTATGGGAGAAACATTGAAGAAAAGACTTGGACTTATGCTGATGTTTTCATCAATCATTCATCACCATAATGAGTAACCAAAGCTCTTTTGAAAATAATATATTTGGCATTGCTTATATTCCAAAGCATTGGCTTCTTCTGTAACACATTTTGAGAGGTATTAATATGAATGGTATGCTAATTTGTCTGCTTTTGACCTAGAGTTTACTTAAAACCCTAGAGGATTTTCAAGAGACCACTGCTTCATTAAACTAACTTGCAAAGCAAAGCTAACTTTAGCCTTTTATTTTATTAGGAGGAATTAATGTAAAAATGTATGTGAACAGTGAATCAACACAAGCTCTTTATCAAGTATAGTTCAATGTAAGCATTAACTGAGGTATGGAGTAGTGGTTGAAAGCTGGATTCAACAGTCCTGAATTTAATTCCCAACGTTACTGATCACTAGTTGTGTGTCCTTAGGTATGTTATTCATGCTATTTTTTTTCCATAGGATACTTAGTCAATTTCAGTAAATGATGATGTTACTTATCTCATTAATTATATGGACATAATGATTAAAGTTTCTACAACAGTTTCTGGCACAGAGTAGATTTTTTATATATAGTTATTATTAACTATGTCATTTTTTCAGAATTGGATTCATAGCAAAAACTGCGTAGAGAAAAATATAAACAAGTACTTAATTTGAAAATTTTCTCTGAGGATAATTATAATGTTTTGTTATGGGGGGTACATAGTTTTTTGGTGAGATAGTTTAAAATATGCAAAATATGAATCTTTTAAAATAAATATTTATGACGGATTTCACTGATTGAGTTTCATGCTAAGTCCTGTGGCTATGACAAAGTTCTTAATCTGATACAGTTATCATCCAGCTTTTCAGGCAGAAGACATTATCAATCATGACCACAAGTGTCCTCCAATAGTGAGCTGTAAGTGATAGTGACAAAGAGATTGAGAGGAAAGAAGTCATTAACTCAAAGTCATGATGCACTCAAACATGGCTTTTAAGAAAAAGTGGACTTTAACAGGTGAATGGTTAAAGAAAAGGTGGCATAAATACACATTGGAGTTTTATTCATCCATGAAGAAAAATGAAATGATGTCATTTGCAGAAAAATGGATGAACTTGAAAACATCATGTTAAGCAGAATAAACTGAACTCAAAGGTTCAGGGTCACATATTTTCTTTCATATGTGGAAACAAGAGAGAAAAAAGGAAAAGAAAAATCTTATGAAAATTGAAGGGAGATCAGTAAAAAAGAGGAAAGGGAACAGGGTGAGGGAAGAGGACAAGGAAAGGGGAAATACTGGGGGATGATTTAGGTAAAATTATATTGTTATATTGTGTGCATGTACAAATATATAACCACATATCCCACCATTATGTACAGCTATAAGGCACCAATAAAAATCTGGAAGAAAAGAAAAGGTGGACATTTATAGAATTTCATAGAAATTCATAAGATTTAAAAGTGTGTGGTTAAACATGAATATGAAGTATAAAGATGAGAATTTCTAGCATGTCTTTGGGAAACAAATATTCAACTTTTAAGTTGGAACAGAGTCCTTATAAGAGAGAAGAGGTTGAATATCCTCCAGAGTTCTTGTGCTGTAGGAAAGAAATATAATTTAACATAATAGATGAGCGAGTGATATTTAGGCAAGATATCTAAATTGAATTGTACACCCAAATTTAAAAATGCGAGAAGACAAAGTTGTATAGTTAAAAGTAGCCTCTCCATGGATTTCTCTATAATTAATACTATTTCTATAAATATTATTATTATTATTATTATTTGGTTCTGGGGATTGAACCAAATCTGGTAACACTTTGCCAATCAACTTCAGCATCAGTCTCTTTCTCTCTCTCTCTCTCCTTCCCTCTCTCCATCTTTCTCCATCCTTCTCTCCCTCTCACATGCTCATTCTTTCTTGCTTTCTTTGTTTTTATGGCTAAATAGTCACCTACTAGACATCATATAAAGAGATTATGTTGTCTACATTTATTACCAAGATGTCAGCTTCCCCCATATACATCTCCTATCATCTTTTTTGCTCATCACTAAACCCTTTACCAGATTCTAGAATAAATTACTAATTTAAAGAATATAAAGCTACTTTCATTTTTACATCAGAGGACCTATGTCTTACTGAAAAATTTCATCAGACAGTTCTCTTTTTTGCACTCCGCCATATCTCCATGCTGGAGAACAGATCTTCTCTAATTACCTTTCCCTCCACCGCCAAAGTGCACCACACACACACACTCATTGTTATATACACCATAGCCCTACTAGCCCTTTTCTCCTCGTTTCTGACTTTTCCACTCTTTATCACTCTGAAACATCCATGTTCCTCCTTTTAATGGAGACTAGATGCCTTCTTCCTCAGGACTTCCAGTTGCCAGCCTGACACCCAGATGTTACCTGGCACCTGCTATCATCTAGTGGGGCAGTCACAGCATTTTAAAATGAAAGCTGGCTCTTCTCTCTTCCTAGAAATTTTTGTACTAGTTATAGAAGAGAACCAACATCCTCCTTCAATTAAGTTTGCTAGAGTTTTGATATATCCCCCTCTGCAAATTTAGATGTTGCCAATGTAATAGTATTAAGAGGTGGGGACTTTAATAGGTGAGTAGGCCATGAGGAGTCCTCCTCACTCATGATTGGCTTTAAGACCCTTACAAAAGTAACTTCAGGCAGCATTGAGCTCTCCTGTCCTTCTGTCTGCTATCATGTGAGAATACAGCATTTGTTCCCTCCAAAGGATGCAAAAATAAGGTGGCATTCTGGAAGCAGAGAACAGCTTCACCAGACAATCTGACCTGCCTCTGTTTTGATCTTAGATACCCCAGTCTTGAGAACTGTGAGAAATAAATCTATGTTCTTATAAAGTATACAGTATCAAGGAGTCTATTGTCACAACACAAAGGACAAAGACAAGGTTATATAAATAAGTACTCTATTGCTATTAAAATAAGGCAGAGAAAGAAACAAGGAAATTTTTCATGGCAAGTTAAATAAAAATTTTATGTAACTATGAATTATATAACTATGTAATTATATATGTGTAATGAGATTCCTTTTTGTGTAGAAAAAAATGTACTCATAGAAAATAGCTGATAGAATTTACAACAAATAGTAATGGTTATCATTGTGAGAATGATACAAAGGGACTTTTATTACTCATACTTCTGAATTGTGTGGAATTTTTATAATCCACATATGTTAATTTTATAACAATATGCAATTAATATTTTCATTTAAAAAACAAATCAGGTTACATTCATCTATTTTTACAGCACAAATGTAGTATGTACTTATTTTTCAGAAAACTAAAGACAATGCCATACTATTGTGTGTACAAGAAATACCAGTTTCTGTAGGAGGTAATTAAACAATTTAGCTTCCAAGCTGCCCTATAAATAACTATTTTGTATACATTTTACTAAAGAAATAGTGGCTTTGAGCATTTAAGTAACTTCTCCAAGGTCACAAAGCTGGTTAATAGTAAAGAAAAATCAGGTGAGATAGCCAGGATTAAGAGTTTTGTT
This sequence comes from Sciurus vulgaris, assembly GCF_902686455.1. Lineage (NCBI taxonomy): Eukaryota > Metazoa > Chordata > Mammalia > Rodentia > Sciuridae > Sciurus > Sciurus vulgaris. The sequence continues at coordinate 31,947,723 of NC_136470.1, read as the reverse complement.
GTCGTTGAGGATTCTTTCTTATTTAAAAGATATTACTCAGTCCAAGATGAAACATATTTTTTAATGAATCTGTTAGCTAATCAATATTTATTGTTCACAATACAGAAAAGTTCCATGGCTAAGGAGTGACAGCAGTCAATGTACAGAATTTTAAGGCATATCTAGGTAAATTGTATGGCATCTGCCTTAAGCAGTTCATTATGTCTCTTGGATTGTGTCACATGGAAATCTCATTTTGTGAAACATGCCATGGAATCAGACCCTTAGGGATTTAATGCTACTAAATGTTAGAGTGGGTCTTCAATTTGCCAATTTCACATAAACCCAATGAACTGTGTTAAGAATCCATGGAGAATACATTGGCATTATCAGGATCCACTGTGCTGTACAGTGTGCCTGGATGGTATTCTTGTCCACACTGAAGTTGAGCCAAAGTGGAATTGATGAATGTATCAGAAAAGCAGATATTCCCATCACTGTGTGGAAGAAACTTGATTAAGAGGCATATAGGTCACAATTTTTAAAATTAAATTTATTTTTACTGATATAATAAAACAAAAAGTACACTATTTATGGGGTGCATATTCTGTTATGTTTAAATATGATTATAGCTTTCTCTTCAAACATTTGTCATTTCTTTATGGTGAAATCTTTAAAATCACTTCTAGTTTTTTGAAATCTATAGTACAAATTGTTCTCTTTAGTTGCTCTATTGTGCCATAGTGTACCAGAAATTCCCATATCTACCTGTAACTTAGTACTCAGTGATAAAACTCTCCTCATTCTTCCTTTCCTCCCTGTTATTACCAGCCTCTGGTACCCACCGATCTACTCTCAACTCCTATGAGAACAGCGTTTTTAGATTTTACATATGAGTGAGATTATATGGTATTTGTTTATGCGTGCAGAGATAGGACTACCATAGTTAAAGGAATCAATGCAGTAAACTTTTTTTAAAGTATGGAATAAACTTGAAGAGCAGTATGATAACCAGATAAGAAATTTCTTTGAGGAATAGTTACATTTGTGGTTTTGTGGAGAAGTTGGGGCTTTTCCTTTCTTTTTTGTCATTGCTGATTTTAATTTGACCTACCCTGCCCCAGTGGAGGAAATTTCAAGATAATTAGTAATAAGGAAACAGCTTCCTAGACTGCAACATCTACGCCACCTGAAGAGACTTTCATTGAAGGCAAGACTATAAGGAAAACAGGACCAGAGCTCCCTAGTGCGTGTTCATAGACACTGACCAGGCAGTTTGTGAGAACAGAGACACAGCACACAGTGCTGGTCACTGACAGTGCACTCTGTGCTCTGTGGGGTTCATGGAAGTTAGGAGTCTCAGCTGAAAGGGATAAGCTTTCTCAAAAGTTTCTAGAAATACTTAGAAAAATATTACATAAGATCAAAATAAAAATATTTTGAGGTAGGTACATAGAACACAAAATGAACTCCCAAGAAACTTCTAAAGGGACAGGGATTTGCATGTCAGTACTAAGCCTTAAAAAATATCAGCTTCAAAAACAGTGCAAACGTATCTACACTTGAAATGGTGTGATATTCTCATCAAACCAGAGAGTTAAATGTATGAATACCTGTCTGTTAACATGAGAACAAAACAAAACAAAACAAAACAACAACAACAACAACAAAAAAAAAACCCATAAAATCCTTGTAAACAACTCAGGAACTAACTGCCTGTATTTGAATTAACAAAAAAAAAAAAAAAAAAAAGGTAGAAGTGTGCAGTTTTAACTCATAGTAAAATAAAAGCATAGCTGTTCCACCACTTTCCCTTGGTGACTAATGTTAAAATTGGATAGTTGATAAATAAAAAATAAAATACCACTGGTGATTAAATAAACACGTCTAAAGTGGAGCTGTGCCTGGCCTTTAGATTCACAGAGCACTCTTCATAAATTATTTGAACACTTCAGCATTATACTACTTCTGTTGGTGGAGAAAAAAATATCCCATGGACCATAGTTGTCTCCCATGTTCCATGCTTCTGTGTTGATAAGACAGACTATTATAGGATCTCAACAAAATATGTGAATTCACCTCCTTCCCTCTGAATGCAGTGGTTTGTGCATGTAACCTACAGTATCAGTACTTTTCGTGTTGCCACTAAAAAGTGGCAAGAAGAGCAGGGAGCTCCCCTCATTGTTAATATTTTTTTTATGCTTTCTATAAATAATTTCAAATACAATTAGTATTAGGAATAAGATTCTCACCTATAAAAATCGAAAATGGATTATACAATGAAGAAGACACTGGCAGTGTAATCGTACCACTTTGCACTGACTGAAGTTCAGCTCTGAATGAGACTCAAAAACTCTTCCCACATCTTTGGGTCTTCCTGAGGATGTAACACTGGTCACAGTTTTGCTGTTCATTTTTGGCACCCCTCGGAAGTGTGTTGCTTCAACCACTACTCTGACTCCAGCAGGTTGCCAGGCTTCTTTGATTGCCACAGCAATTTCCTTCATGAGGTGCTCTTGAACTTGTACTCTTCTACTTTAGATTTTCACAATCCTTCTAAGTTTGCTAAGATCAAGGATTTATTTGCTAGGAAAATAACAGATAGGGATCTTTCCATCAAATGGAACCGGATGATGTTCACACATAGAAAATGTCTATGTCCTTCACAATTGCCATATCATCATGATCTTCATGAAATATAGCATGGTTAAAGACATCTGAGAGTCTCTTGGTAGCCCTTGGTAAAGAACTGCATGGTCACAGATGCCCATCAGGGTCACTTGAGAAGCCCCTTCCACTGGGGATCTGCACTCAGCCAGTGCAGGTGCACCAGTAAACAACCACCAGGTTGGGAAGGTTCAGCTAGTCATCCTCCACGTCCCAGGACCCCTGGTCCTTACAACAATGGGCAGACTGGGGGCTTGGTCATCAGGACTTCTCTGCTGACAGACTTGACCCGGAGCCACAAAGCCTCCTGCTTGCAAAACCCATTGGTATTCTGGCTCCTGTGGCATTTCTGCCACACTTCTGAGCCCTTGTCCTTGGATTCATAGCCACCTCTCCAGAGAGACCCAGGGCACTTCAGAGACTGTAAACTTTGCAGACTGCCATGGGCAATGACCAGTGGCCTGAGTCACCCAAAGAAGGTAGATGACCCACCAGAGACATGTGTTGAGTCAAGGGCAGCTGCGGATTCCAAACAGGCTGTTTTTGAGCTCATCTGTTTTTTTTTTTTTTTTTTTTTTCTGTTTAATCTATCTTGTTATTGATGCCTTCTACTGTATTTTTAATTTTGCCAAAGGTATTTTCTCAACTCAAGAATTTCCATTTGATTTTTAAAAATTGCTTCTTTTTGTTATGTTTCTGTGATACAGCATTGAAATGTTTGTCAGCATTTTCTTTAAGTTTCATTGAGTTTCTTAAGGCAGTTGTTTTAAATTTTCTTAGAGTTCTCCCATACTGATGACTTATTGGTCAGTTTCTGGCACCTTATTTTGACTATTAAGCTAGGTCATGGTTTCCTTTAAGCTCTTGGTGCTTGTTGGTGTGTTACATCATTTGGGCAGAGATGATGTTTATTTCAGTCTTCCTACCCAGGCTTTGTTCCTGGCTGTCTTACTGGTAATTTTAAGCATGCTGCTTGTTTTTTCTAAGCCTGTAGCTACTTCCATGACTTCAGTACTGGATGTTGCCCAGCTCCTGGTTTTCTGAGGGTCTACTGTTAGTGTGTTGTCACTGTTTCTGCATTAAAGGGTGATCCAAGCCCAGGTTTGTCCCACATACACTCTTAGTGTGTTGTTATAAATGAAGCAGGGGAGTACCAAAAGTGGTCCATCTCCATAAGCCCCTCCTTGGGACTGATAGAGGCCCAAATGACTTCTCCACAATTCCAGGCTGTGCTTAGGCACTACAGGATTTGGCCCACTCTGGGAAGAATGACCATGGGTGGACTAGCCCTGGCTTTTATACCACACCTGTGGCTATCAACACCATGAAAATGTGTTATACCCTGAGCCCTCAGCCCACCAAGACTAGCACATACTGGAGTAAGACTAAGGTTGGCACTACTATGGCCTATCTATTGCTAAGGTGGGCTCATGATCCAAGACTACTGCAGTCAGTCACAGGTAACACTGATTAGAATGGAAGTCTGATAGACTGGAGCTGTGTGTATTTTCCTGGCACTAGGACAGTTCTACAGACACTGACCCCAGGTTCTGTCCCTGTGCCCATTAGGACCTGCCCAATGTTAGGTTTCACTATCCCATCATTTAACTTCAAGGTCAAGTCCTATACTTAGTACCATGACCTACTCCCTATTGTATTGGATCCTGCTCCACACTTTGCTACCCAAGGTTGTATTGTTAGTGAAGGGAGCCCCTTGCCCATCAAAGCTGATGTGAAGATACAGTACACCTGAATCTCACAGTTGCAAGGAACTTCACCATTTCCCTAGGGACACCAAATCCCAGGCCACAACTGGTATTGATACAGGAGGAAGCAGGAATCCATCCTACCAAGGTGCTATCTCCTCTTATTGTGTAGGTGGTTTCAGAGCTTCATTCAGGCCCACTGGCCTGGGCCTACAGGAGGCTGGTGGACAGGTGGTGGAGACAGTCCCCTGGTCACCAAGCTAACACAAAGCTGGGTTGCATCTAAGTGTACCCAGTGACTGAGGAAAGGGAATGTGGCCCAAGCCATCTCCAAGCATGGAAATGATGTAGACCAAAACTTCAGTCAAACCCACTGAATTGTCTAGAGGTTCCTTCTTTTGAGCTCTGGCCTTTGTACTGGGTCTTTGGTTTCTGGTTGTTACTGAGTCTTGCTGTGACAGACTGGCATTGGGCTCTAAGACTAAACCCTGTGCTAGTTTTCATGCCCTCTATCTCAGTGGGTGAAGTGATACTCCCTGCTCTGTAGTCTGAGGTTGCAGTTTGGGGGGTGGAGGAAGTTTATTTGCTGCCTGGTTAGCACAGTTCCAATGGTTCAGTCCATGGGTATTAGCATGAAATCATATTAACCTGATTTAAAATGCAGCTTAAAAAACATTTATTGAGTCTTATCTGTGCCAAGCACTGTGTCATTTGCTAGGGATACGAAGATAAATTGGGCATGGATAGTCTCAAGGTAAAACAGGTGAACATGAAGAGCATACTTGTAGTAGGACCATTTGAGAGTAAGCAGTTTCATTGAGCATACAGAATTTTAAGGCATATCTAGGTAAATTGTATGACATGTGCCTTACTTCATTATGTTTCTTGGATTGTGACAAGTGGAGGTCTCATTTTGTGAATATGCAATTGATCAGGCCCTTAGGGATTTAATGCTACAAAATGTTAGAGTGGGTCCTCAATTTGCCAATTTCACATAAACCCATATGTACATGTATCAAAACATTACACTGTACCCCATAAATAGTATAATTTTTGTTTTATTATATTAGTAAAAATAGTTTTAATTTTAAAAATTGTGACCTAAATGCCACTTAATCCAGTTTCTACTGATGGAGAAGGTGATGGGATACCAAAGAACAAAAAGTGAAGTGGCAACATTTCAGTGGAAAGAGAAAAAGATGGAATATAGAACAGAGATGGTCAAATTTACCTGACACTGCAGGGACTTGTTCTCTAAAACAGCTCTGAGAACTCACAAGAATCAGTTCAGAAATGACTTGAAAAATATTAACAATGAGTTCGGAGGTATAGTTTACTCTAGCATGCTATTTATGCACCTAAAAACACCTGGTGTGTCAGTCATATTTATTCAGAGAAAGAGGATCAATAAGATGTGTGTGGATATGTTGAACATCCCTAATCTAAAAGTAAAAAGTCCCAAATGCTTCTGAGCATTGACATGACATCACAAATAAAAACTACGAATGACCTCACATGACTGATTGCCACCAAAATGCAGGTGCCCCAAATATAAAGTAAATCATTACCATTAAGGCTACATGCATGGTGTACGTAAAACATAAATTAATCTTGGGTTTAGATCTGGGTCCTTTTCTCAAGTTATCTCATTATGTACATATGAATATTCCAAAATCTGAAAAGATCTGAAATTTAAAACATTTTGGTTCAAAGATGGAGGAAGGTGGGTGGAGGAGAGATACAGTGTGATTTTATAGACTAAGCTCATATTATTTTGGACACTGATGAGTCAGTCCAAAATCTGTAGAGTAGACTGCTAAGCTAGAGACCCAGGTAAGAGTTAATGTTGCAGTTCAAGTCTGAAGACAGACTTAAGGCAGAATTTCCTTTTCCTTAGGGAATTGAACCTGCTCTCTGTTAAGACCTTCAACTGTTTAAGGTCCACACCCATTAAATTATTTATCTTAGTCAAAGTGAACTGATCTACACATTAACGTCGTCTGAAATAACTTTTACAACAACATTCAGAGATAGCCTAGTCAAATTGACACATAAAGTTCACTATCAACCAGGCTATATAAAATCACACAATTAAAAGCAAAGGTGTTATGGAGAAAATTGGCTTAGAAGGATCAAATATTTCATAGGCAACTCACCCAAAAAATAAACACTTATTAAAAATGGTAGGGAGCTTTTATGTATAATAAGTTGTTAAGGAATGCATAGATAAATATTATGGTCAGTCATTATGACCCTTCACCCTGAAAACATGGAAGCTTATTTGCAAAACATGTGTTGGACGGTATTATGGCTTGGATCTGAAATGTCCCTAAAATCTAAGGTGTTGAGGACTTTCTGTCTAATCTGGTAGCATTCAGAAATGGGACTTTTGGGAATGATTGGATTATGAGGATTCTGACCCTATTAGTGGATTAATCTATTCACAGTTGATCTTGGGAGGTGGTGGAAAGTACAGAAGTGTGACCTAGTAAAAGGAAGAGGGTCCCTGGAGGCATACCCTTAGGGATTTTATCTTGTCTCTCCAGTCTCTCTTTCTGCCTTCTGGCTGCCATGAAGTAAACAGCTCTGCTCTACCATGTCCTGCCTGTCATGTTCTTCCTTACCACTGGCCCATAGCAATGGAGCCAGCTGATTGTGGATTGAAATCTCTGAAACCATGAGTCAAAATAAATCTTTCCTCCTCCAAGTTGTTTATGTAAGATATTTTGGTTATAGCAATGAAAAGCTGACAAACACAGAAGGTTCCAACTCATAAATTATTATGATATGGTGGAAGGAAGGTTAGTTAAAATTAGTGAGAAAGTTACAATGACAGATGTGGATAGGTGGGGCTTAAAACACACATGGAAAATGATGTGTATGGTAATTGTCAAAGTGTGTGCACAGATGCATTTTTTTTATTTCTATGCAACTCAGTTCAACCTGGTGCCGATTTTTGTGTTCATTCAGTGTTTCTCATCAATAAAATTGTATACAACCAAATATGAAATTTGTACTTCAACTGTTCTTTAAAATAGCAATTGCATTGGAATTATTATGGGTTTTCTCTGTTGTTGTTTTTGGCAGTACTAGTGATTGAAACCAGGGGCAATCAACCACAGATCAACACCCCTGGCACTTTGTAAAAAATCTATTTTGACATAGGATCTCACTAAGCTCCCAAGACTGGCCTCAAGCTTGTGATCCTTCTTCCTCAGCTTCCCTAGTTGTCAGGATTACAGGCGTGTACCACTGTGCCCAGTTTCATTTTAAAATCAGAAATAATTATACTAAGGTTTATGGCAGATGAGTGATAGAATTAACAGAATTTCATAGTATCATCAATATTCTTCTTTGTCAAAAAGTCAAACTTATCACTGAAAATGAAAGGGAGCATCTGATTAGGTATCCATGCCTGCTTCAAACACAGTACATAAATGGTACAGATTCATTGAATGAGTGAATGAATAAATAAACAATAGAATTTTTATACTGAATAGAAATGGAACAATTTTTGTATCAGATGTAGAATTTTAAATCGGTAATGTTTGCTTGCCTGAACTAAAAAGATGTTGGTTACATTGATTCAAGGTAGGGAATCAAAAATATTCTGTTAAGAGAAAGAATTGTGTGCTGTGTAGCTCAATCTGGACACAAAAGGAGGTAAACACAGATGAATCCTGGAAGAAGAATACTGGAGAGAGAGGGATGAAAAATGTCAGGGCAATGAGCTTCCTAAGGAGGGCAGAGTGCTGCAGTGGAGATAGTGTATGGAGCTAACGGCTTTGAATGGGTGGCTTTAGGAAGTCCCTGAATTTCTTCTCAGACAAAATGTACATCATAGCTATAGCACCCAGTCTCTGTGGTGGGAACAGCAGCTGTTACTATAATTCCTGTCTCTTGATAAGAATTTTCTAGGTAGTTGGGTAGGAGTGAGTCTGTGTGGAACTTTTCAGACTGAAAGGTGATGGAGAAATTAGCACTTTCAATTTTTCACCAGAGTACCATGAAAATCATAAGCAATAATATTTACCTTAACAGAGTAGAAGGCTTCCTAACAATTTGCACCATAAGAAAATGGAATAGGTTGCATTTTGAGATGCACTTTTCTTATCTGACCAGCATACACAATAATGCTCTGACTGCTCTTGTTATTAGTTGTTACTAACAATAAGATGTGATTAAAGGTATTATTAAATTACTGGAAAATTGGATTGAATGTTACTTAAGGAACATAGAAAATTAACTGATCTGTGCATTTTGTGGGGTTATTAAATAATTGACCACAATACATTGAGTAGTTCACATATTTTTATTTTTCGTTACTTGGCAATACATACACACACATATATATATGTATATATATATATACACATATGCAATATACATATGCATATGCATATATCACAGTCTACCCACTCAGATTTACTAAATATGTAAAATGAAAATAAAATATTTTCAGGTTTCTGCAAGTAAATTAAAGGGCTGAATTTAATGTCTGAAAAGAGCATAAAGCATCATCAGAACTACCAAGTTTCACTCTATTCTTCTCTGGTTTAGTTAACATTTAGGATTTCTGCTGGTCAGGATGCTAGGTCCTGGTCTTGATATATTATCACTTCCCCAAAATGTGAATGAAGCTTAGGAAATCCTTCAACTGTATTTTGCTAACATTGCCTTCCAACACCATACCTTTTAAATTTTAGCATGCAAGGAATAATCTGGGGTACTTATTTAAAATGCAGATTCCTGGCTCTAGCCTGGGAAATTCTTATTTGTGGATGTGGCATGAGGAGTAGAGTCTGTAGTTTTGTTCAGCATTGTAGAAATTTTAATGTGGTAGTTTGTGGGCCACATTTTGAGAAACACTAGCCTAACATGGATCAATCCTAAAGTTGATCGATTTGGTCATATGTCATTGTAATTAATTAATTTTTTTATTCATTTAATCTCATTTAATCTGAAAGATCAGTTAACTCAAATGATACTCTGGTTAAAAGCATAAATAGAACCTTATTGTAGGGTCTTAAAAGGTTGATTATTTTTAACTTTCTGACTGCTCAATTGCTAGGTTTATAAAATAGTAACTATTTCCTCCCAGTGTTGTTTAAAGAAAGAACTATTAAAACATTACAAAACAAGTTTTAAATGTGAACACTTAATGGTGGAATACTGTCAGTATATTATGGAAATTAAATAATTAGTATAAGGGGAATTGATTTCAGTGTTGTATAAAAGTACATGTTTCTGCTCGACAAGGAGTAACTCGAATTCTGATATGATTTGATCTACTATTTTTATACTGAATATGCATTACTGGAAATAGGTCACAGCAGGAAGACAGATTAAGGCAGTTTAAAGTAAAATAGAAACTGTAGAAACTATAAAAAATAAATTTGCAATTACAATAAGAGAACAGAGCTGTCTGCTTTTCTTTGTTTACTCAGCAGCCAATATAATCCTCTTCTGTTTCACACACACAGTTAACCCTTATATAACCACAAGTCAAATTCCATGTTCTCCAATGGAAAGGACGTTTTCCTTCTGATTTTAATATTAGAACGAAGTGTGTTTATCATTCTGTCAGTTAATGTGAAGCTGAGTGTTCCATAAACATTAACTTAATAAACCATAATGTGCTGCCAATGTAAATTAGAAGACAGATAAGAATCCAGAACAACAATAGAAGGCATCCGGGGAGGGGTGGAAAGGGCAGACAAAAATGTGAGAGGGTATGTAGAAAGTATAGCAAATATACAGTAGTAAGAGTTTTTATGCCAGAATATTGATGTAGAAGCATAAATTATTCAATTATGGTATTTTAATGGGTGCTTCCTTAAACATTGTATTGGAAAGAGTAATTTCCTATCACAGCGTTTCCTGAACACCATTCTAGTTACACTGTCTATTTTCTTATTCTTCTAATGTCCCCCTTAGGTTCTTGTCTCATAGTGCTTGTTTCAGTGAGCTTTTTTACTGCTATGACTAAAAGACCTGACAAGAACAATTTTAGAAGAGGAAAAGTTTATTTGGGAGCTCAGGGTTTCAGTCCATAGAGAGCAGACTACACTCCTCTGGGCTCAAGGTGAGGCAGAGCATCAAGGCAGAAGAGAGTGGCAGAGGGAAGAAGCTCACATGATGATCAGAAAGCAAAGGGAGAGAGACTCCACTCACCAGATACAAAGGTATGCCCCAAAACCATGCCCTCAAAGCTGACCTCCTGCAGTCACACCCTACTCTCCTTCAGTTACCACACAGTTATTCCATCAGGGGATTCATTCACTGATTGGATTAAGACTCTCATAACTCACTAATTTCTCCTCTAAACTTTCTTGCATCATCTCACACATGAGCTTTTGTGGGACACTTCACCTCTAAACCATAACTGTGCTTAAAGTTCATGTTTCTACTTTCTGGAACTCTCTTCCACTAAATGTACCCAAAAAGTTCATTTTAATATTTTAAGCAGATTCTCGTAAAGTATCAGCTCCTGAGTAAAGCATTCCATGACCTCTCCATTTAAAATAATACCTCAGGGTTTTGGGCAGTGACCTCTATCTGTCATATAAGAGCTTTGGCCTTCTCAGGGGGAGTTCCCTGAGATATATGAATTATGATTCATTCATAAATGACAGACTGATAGTATTCTGAGGACACTGCACATAACTGCATCTATAAAGCTGATAGTTACACACTTACAGAATGAGAAATGACCTAAGTAAATCTAGATAAATTTTCATGGCCAGACCTGCTACTCTGGAAAGTCCCCCAGACTTTATATGGAAACCAGGTGAGATTTCAGAGATGTTATGATGACAATATGGAAGCAAATGCCACTGATTAAGATGAAGTCCTGTATCAAAGGTTCTAGCCAAGCCTGAGTCAGACAAAGGGCAAACCCAAGAGTTCTAGCAGAAAACAACATGGCATTGCTATTGAGTCATGGGGTCACCAAAGCTGACATATGATGGAAATCTTGATGATCTTGCTGGGCTTTTAATACTTATTGAACTTTAAAAAAAAAAAAAAAAAATTCAGTTACAAGTAGTCCCAGAGCAGCTTGAAACCACAGTAAGTCTGTCTTTCTGGTGGCACAGAGCTGCTTTATCCAGCCACCCACCCCTGCTTCAGGTCTCTCAAATTCAAATTGAGCTGCTGTAAGCAGAAGGATCAAAAGATGAGGCCCAGGCCTCTCTGTCTCTCAGGAGAAACAGGTCATATGCCTCCAATCCAAATATGCTGAAGAAGCCCCAGTAGAAGGACTCAAAGTTTTATGGTCTTATTGGATATGGGTATCCAAGTTACCATCCTACCAGACCCCGTTAGGGAAATCCTGCTTTATACTGGTAAGAAAGGGAAATTAACAAGACCTGAGGGCTAGGACCATTTGGGCCTATTCAATGTAGTAATATTGTGGCTTCTACCACATACTGTAAATACTGTACATATACTACTTCTCTCAGTCTTGAAGATTTAAACACAAAAATAGTAGTGTACTATCCCCACCCATTCTTTTTCTCCTTTCTTGAGTATTCCAATTAAAACAATATGAAATTCTAGATAAAGGAAGAAAAATTAATGTTCTGATTAAGAACATAAAAGTAGCGAGAATACTAAGAGATGCAGTATATTATTACAACAGCCCTGTGCACCTAGTGAAGGGGAGCTGAAGAGTAATGATCAGTTGAATCCAGTTGTTCTTCTATAGCCTATAGACCCAACTATTCTAGACATAGTGATTGTAACTGAAGTTATTGCTTTCTCCCCAACCCCCGTAACTGATGATCAAACTCAGGGTTTCGTTCATGCTAGGCAAGCACTCAACCACTGAGATACAGACCTAGAAAAGTTGCATCTATTTCAGTCTGATGACACTTGGTATCAATGCCTTATTTTCTGTTCCAGTGGTACCAAAGGATTAAGTCTTGGTGGCCATTATTATGACTTTTGTGGCAAATTGAAATGTGCCTTCCCCAAAAATGAAGGATTGTTGAGATAAAGGCAATTAAGAGGAAGCAGATGCAGGGAAGCCCTCTGTCCTCCCTCTGTTTGTCTAAAAGCAAAATATAGATTTACAAAACTAAAAGGTATCTTATCCCCTACCCTCTCTACCAAGGTGAACAAGTCAAAGACAACATTAGACCCTACCAGGCCATAGATGGTATCAAAGGAATCTACATGAACAAGTTGTACTAATTAGACTTTATCTGTCAATTATTTGCCTTTCATCAAGTTGCCACCCATGGAGACTCAATATTCCTTTCTTTTGTCACTTCTTTAAAATAAAAAAAATAAAATGGTGCTGTTCTTGGTAGGGACACTATAGATAGAATCTGAAATTTAAAGCCATATCTGAGAATTACTTAATTCCTGGCTATATCCCAGTTATAAATGAAACACATAAATGAATTCCTGTTTATTTTTATTTTGTTAACCTGTCTTTTATTAAAAGTTTCCATTCCAACTAATAACTGATGAGATTTAAAGAAAAAGTTTCCTTGACTTACATTTTCAAGCCAGACAAGGTCATTAGAAAGCCACCAAAAGGTGTCAAGCAAGGGAGAAATGTGAATAGATCACTAGAGGAAAATACCATGAGTATGTGTGGAAAATTCAGTGATGATAGGAATATTTTTGTCAAATTTTTTTGCTACTATGACCAAAAACCCAACAAGAACAATTTAGAGAAGGAAAAGTTTATTTTGAGGCTCATGGTTTCAGAGGTCTAAGTTGAAAGCAGCTTAGAACTTGACAACCAGCAATCAGAGAGAGACTTCTCCTCTCACCAAGGACAAAATATATTTCCTAAAGACATTCCCCAATAACCCACCTGCTTCAGTCACAACCTATCTACCTACAGTTAATCCCTTTCAGAGATTAATGTACTGATTAGTTTAAAATTCTCATAATTCAATCATTTCACCTCTAAAGTTTCTTTCATTTTCTCATACATGAGCTTTTGAGGGTCATTTACTATCTAATCCATAAAAGGGAGATTTCTGCAAACTTTTTGGAGGTCCATCAAATCTAGGCTGCTATAGTAAATGTCATTCAAGAATACATGTGCACGTTGGTCAGATAACAATCCTCACACATAATGCATCCTGCCTCAAAATTAATGGGCCACCTCCAATGTACCTTTTCTATGGAATTCCCACTTCTCTTTTCCTCCCTCCCTAACTTTTTAGTCTTACCTTTCCATCACCATCCACGAAGTTTAGTACCAAACCAAATCGTGGCATCCTCTTATTTATTTATTTATTTATTTATTTATTTATTTATTCCCAACTTGACCTGAGTGATGTCTTTCAGGACAATTATTTTTGTTTTTGTGGAGTTTTTGTTTGCTTGCTTGTTTTCTGTTAATGATCTTGTAGTCTAGCTTACAAACATCCATGTTTATTTCAGCAGGTCTCTTTCTATGAAAGTGGAGTGGGACAAAGAAGAGAGTTGATGGCAACAGAACTAAGGCAGCAGCAATAGGAACTGAAAGAAGATGGTGGTGAAGATCCCGTTTTTGATATGGTGTACTGAAATGGGAAAATCCTGGTTAGTAAGCACAAAGGGGACAGAGGTGTGTGGAAGGACATAGATGACATCCAGGATTGGGCTCTAAGTCCTTCTCTGCTGTGGTGTCATCTTCTGAGGTTGGAAATACAGAAGGAAAAGGAAATTTGGGTTGGGAGAGGTGAAATAGAAATGGAAAGGAAGTGGAGAGTAGGGAAGGGATAGTAAAGGTCAACAACAGTGTAAACACGTAGACAGCAGTTTGAACGACTGAGCCATGCTATAGGACAGCTCCTGTTTCTAAGAAAGGGTATAAGTCTCCATCTTACTGAAAGCGACTGCATACTCTCCAATCCAGGCCACACCCACTGCAGGACAAATGAAATATCAAAAATGTTGTGGGGCGCAACTTAAGAACAGACCGATCACCACTAAGAAGTCCAAATTTGAGAGTCTTTATTAAACTGGCTGGCTGACTGTCTCACACAATGCCCCCAAAAATGGCTGTTGGGAGAACAGCCCCAACCACAGGGTGGTAGGGGTTCTTATACCAAAAATTACATTAATCATAAGTGTCTGTTGCTATGATTTGAAATTTACATATTAACATCATGAGATCATCGATAGAGGGGGAAGTGGGTCAAAATGACCCTTACCTAGTTACAAACTGAAGAATGGTTACTAACATCCATATAATCACTGTTCACATGGTACATTGTTTAGGAGTAATAGGAATCAAAGAGAGCAAATTTTCTTTACATAGGAATTATCATTCTGTATTGTTAAACATGTCACACTAAGTAACTGATGATGGGCACAGAGGTGCGGTGTTCCCATGGGAGAAGCTTGTTTTCTACATAACATGGAGTTTTAGAGCAAAATGGAGTCTGTTTAGTCATTTCCCTTAGAGTCTGGCCTATAATATTCTTATGGAGTCAGGTCTGTCAGCCCATCACAAAAAACCAATCGTGAAGAGTTTATCAACGCCTCCGTAGTTGCCTTTAAAAGAGGGACTGCTGTGAGACTTAAAGAGCACTCTTACCCCTCTCAGGCACACTGTGCTGGGAGTTCTGAATCTTCCTCTCACTCACCTTTTTAATAAAATTCCTACTGGTTTGCTTACCTCCTCCGCCAAGTTTATGGTGTTCATTCTTTGACTCCATGGAAGTGGATCCTGATCCCAACTCTTGCTGGCAACCGAGGAAAAGTGATCAGTTTAAGTTTGACCTATGAAAACAGGCAGGCTTATATTTTCCTTTCCCTTTAGTTATAACCATTCCTGGCCTTATATACGCTGAGCACTATACATTGTCTAAAGGAATGCCATTATTTTAAAGCTACATAGAGAAAACTGCAAATGAAACCCACTTGTAAGAACTGTACAAAACCAAAGTTTTGTTCATCAAGATAATCAGATTATGTGACTTTTATGAAGCTATCTTTACCTTGAATTTAGAAATATAGCAAGGTTATCCAAAGGTAAATTATTCACTATGTCTTTTGTTTTCCTTAAAGAACTTTATATAGGCAAAAATTGTCTTTTCTAAAACAATTGCTCATCATGAGATATTTACTTGACTTTAATGTGTTTGTAGTACATTCCCTTAGCACCTACAACACTGACCTGATATCGACTCACTTGAAATTTAGAATAAGAAGCCGAATAATATATATTATTCCTTTTTTATTCCTATATTACTTTCTCACTGTGAAAAGTTTAATGATTTTTTTGAAACAAACCAGATAATTTGCTGTCAGAATTTTAATTATTAATTCAGTACATATTTATTATATATAGAGAGTGAGTCTCTATGTCTAAACTCTTTTATCTACCAAGTTATCATTCCTCATTGTAACCAACCAATTCTTCTGGGCTCTCAATTCATCTCATATGCTGATTGGTATAGGCATCATAGCACATTCTGCAAGTCTTTCCCCTGACACTGCTAGTAATCTGAAATTTCCTTGAAGACAGAGGTTCTACTTCCCTTAGGAGGTCCAAGTGTATAATTGAAACTCATCCTGTCATAAGTAAAAGGTAGAAATACAACTAAATTGTTGTAAATAAGAAGAGAAACAAAAGTAATAAGCAAGTTTTGCCTCACCAAAGGCAAAGATCAAACTGTATTTAAGGATTTGCGACATGACCTAATTCTATAATCTCATCTCTTTGCCATGCTACCCAATGTGGTACATGTGTACATGCAATACCAGTAGAAAAATTAGATGGTCTTTTGATAGCTCAGAAAGATCTCATGCCTTTGATTATGTCCTGAGTCACTGCATACCTATTCTTTGGGTTGGGTTTACTTCCATTTGAATCATATGTTCTGAGCAACAGTGATTGACAGGTTATGTGGATCCTGGAAGGAAGGGATGTTGGACAGGCAGCAATTAATCACGTAAAATATAATTCAAATCCTTAGCACTTACAACACTGATTTAGATGTAGTAGATGTACAATAAATATTGCTAACCAAATAGAAGTAACCAGTCTTTTGAAAATTATATATACTAGTACTTCAAAACATGCCAAAAGAGTAAACCACTGTGTATCTAAAAACAAATGTAATCTAATTGAGTGAACAGTAAAACAATGCATGCATGTGTATAAGGGAAGGAGAGACAGAGAAACATAGTTATTTTGTATGATGCCAAAAGAAAGTACACAAAATAGATCCAAGCAGCCCAGATTAGGTTATATATCATGGATTAGTGAAATTAGAGAAGAGCTGGTGAGCAAGGTATGCTTCAAATGATGCTACAGAAGTCATTCTCACTTAAATATCAATAATAAATCTCAATTAGTTTGGGGATTTTATGGACTTATGTAACAGGGAAGTACCAGAGGGCATGATTTCAGACAGCTAACTTCAGGGCTCATCCAAGAGCATCAGGGTTCTCATCATTTCTTAGTTCTGCTTCTCTCTGTTCTTAGTTTCATTTCTCCTGCAGACATATTTCCTCCCAGGGATTGGTGGGGATGGCTACCAGAAGCCACCAATTCATATTCTTCCAACTTTGCCCACAGGGACAATAATGTCTCCTTCTTACTTTTATTTATCAAGCCAAGGGAAAATTTCAGATCTGCTCTGCTTCAATCAGGCATCCATCTCTGAAATAACTACTAGTTATTACTAGTAACTACTAGTAACTCAGGGCCTCAGGGCAAGCATCATGACACCAGGTCTAGATCACATTCAATTTGGGAAACACAAATCTCAGAATGGGGGATAAAACATTTCAGGCAGCCCAAAACAATAGGCAAACGTAAGTCACCAAAATGTAAGAATATACCTCCTAAGGAAGAACTAAACAGACAGTCCACATAGATACTGACAGGAACAGAATAGCTAAATACTGAGATTATGAAGATGAATAATAAAGAGTACCTGCCTTCAAGTGACAAATTTTGTTTGAAAAATAGAAGCACACAGATGCTTATAGCGCCATGTGTCGAATGCAGCAATAAACAGGTGATCAGGTCATTGAGGATATCAAATTTGGTTCTTCATTCATATGGCAAAGACAAAGATCTGGATGTCAGGAAGACTTCTTTTTGTTGTTGGTAGAGCTTTAAGTTTATACTTAGTAGCTGGATTCATCCTGATAAACTTATGCATGCATGGAAATTGATTTCAGTTCATGATCCTCCATTTTCTATCCCCCTTTTTCTTGTTTTCCTTTTCCTTCCTTTACTCTACTGGACTTCCTTTCAGTCATCTATTTGTATTTGATTACTCTTTATGTAATTTTACCCTTCCCTCCCTTTTCCATTGTTTTACTCTAGCTTCCTCATATGAGATGAAACATTTGATGTTTGAGTTTCTGAGCTTGGCTAATTTCACTTAGAATGGTATTCTCCATTTCCATCCATTTACTAGCAAATGCTACAATTTCATTTCTTTTTAATGGCCAAGTAGAACTCCATTTTGTGTATATATATATATATACATATGTGTATATATACATATATATATATATGTATATATACACATATGTATATATACATATATATATATGTATATATACATATGTGTATATATATATGTATATATATATGTGTATATATATGCACTATTTCTTAACCCATTCATTGACTGATGGGCATCTGGGTTGATTTCATAATTTAGCTATTGTGAATTGTGCTGCCATATGTCTAGAAATTTGTCTGTTTTCAGATTTTCCAGTTTATTGGAGTATAAGTTTTCAAAATAGGATCTGATCATTTTCCACATTTCATAGGAGTCTGTGGTGATATTTCCTATTTCATCCTTGATCTTGTTGATTTGCTTCTTCCCACTTTCTTTTGGTTAGTTTGGCTAAGGGTTTGCCAATTTTATTTATCTTTTCAAAGAACCAACTCTTCATTACATTGATCCTATGTGTTGTTTTCTTATTTTTAATTTCATTGATTTTGGCTTTGACCTTCATTATTTCTTGTCTTCTACTGGTTTTGGGGTTAATTTGTTCTTCTTTTTCTAAGGCTCTGAGAGAGATCATAATCTTATTTATTTGGGATCTCTCTAATTTTTTTAATGTGGGTACTCAGTGCTATAAATTTGCCTCTTAGAACTGCTCTCATATTGTCCCAGAGATTTTGATTTAGTTGTGTCTTTGTTCTCATTCATTTCTAAGAATTTCTTGATTTCTACTATCATTTCTTTTTTGACCCATTCTTTATTTAAAAGAGTGTGTTCAATCACCATGTGTATATATTGTGTCTATTATTTTCTCTGTTATTGATTTCTAGCTTATTCCATTATGATCTGATAGGCTGCATGGAATTATATCTTTTTTTATTTGCTAAGATTTGTTTTGTGGCCTAGAATATGATCGATTTTGGAAAAACTTCCATATAGAGCTAAAAAGAAGGCAAATTCAGCTGTTTGGGATGGAATACTCTGTAGTTGTTTATAAGGTTCATTTGATTTATAGAGTTGTTTAGGCTGGAGATACCTTTGTTGCTTTTTTGTTTTGATGAACCATTTGTGATAAGGGTGTGTTGAAGTCACGTAGTATAATTGTGTTGGTCTATGGGGAATTTAATGTCATGGAGTATTTTTTCCATGCAATTTGGTATGCTGATATTTGGACACAGATGTTTACTATGGTTGTATATTCTTGTTCAATTGTTCCCTTTACTAGGATGTAATAGCCTTCTCTTTCCTCTTCTAATTTGTGCTTGAAATCGACTTTGTCAGATCTGAGAATAGCCACTCCTGCTTGTTTTCTTGGACCATATGCCTGGAGTATTTTTTGTCATCTTTTTTTCCTTCAGTCTGTTGGTGTCTCTGCCTATAAGATGGGCATTTTGTAAATAGCATATTGTTGGATTTTGGTTTTTGATACATTCTGCTAATCTGTGTATCTTAATTGGGGAGTTGAGACCATTAACATTCAGCATTAGTATGGATATGTGTTTGTGGTTTCCTGCCTTTTTTTTTTTTTTTTCTATTTGATCCTATTTTCTCATTTAATGGACTGTTCTTCTATTGAATGTCCTCTGTTTGTAGGTTTTGTGAATTGTTTTTCTTGTTCCTTTGTGTGAAGTTTATCTTTGAGTATTCTTTGTAGTGCTGGTTTGGTGCTCATGAATACTTTTAGTTTATTCTTATCATGGAAAGCTTTAAATTTCTCCCTCAAATTTGAAATTAAGATTTTCTGGGTACAGTAACCTTGGCTGATGATTATTTTCTTTTAGAGCTTTGGATATTTAATTCCAGATCCTACTTGATTTTAGAGTCTGAGTCGAGAAATTAGAAGTGAGCCTCATTGATTTGCCTCTAAATGTGAACTGATGTTTCTCTTACAGCTTTTAATATTCTTTCCTTGTTTTCTGTTAGGCATTTTGGTTATTATGTGTCTCAATGAGATTCTCATTTGGCTTAGTCTATTTGGGGTCCTATAAGCCTCTCTGTATGTGAATGTCTATCTCATTTCTGATACGGGAGAAGTTTTCTGTACCTATCTCACTGAAAATATTCTTTATGCCTTTAGTTTGTATCTCCATGTTCTCTTCTATTCCAATGAGTCTCAGGTTTGGTCTATTAATGTTGTTCCAAAGTTCTTGTATAACGTGATCATGTTCTATAATTTTTTTTTTCCTTTAGTGCCTTCTGTCTATTCAAGATTTCACTTCAATACCTGAAATTCTGTCTTCCAGGGCTAAGTTTCTATTTTATACACCATCTAGTCTGATATTCATGCCTTCAAGTGAGCTTGTAATTTGATTGATCTTGTATTTATTATTTAGGATTTCTGTTTGGTTAATTTTCACCATTTCTATTTCTCTATTAAAATGGTCCTTCATCTCCTGTAATTTGCTCTCGTAATTCCTTCCTTAGATATTTGTTTAGTTCATTGAACATTTTTATAATCAGGTTTTATATTATCTCTCTGGGTTTTCTTCTACCTTACTATCAATAGTTTTCTTTGTTGGGACTGTGAATTTTGTGGTGAGATTTATTTTCTTGTTTTCTCATGGTTTTAAAGGTCTTGGTCTTGCACATCAATTGAAATGAATTTTTCTATCTCTTTTTTTTCGTGTGTGTGTGTGTGTGTATGTTTCCTTATGAGTGTAGTTATCCTATTTGCTCTGGCACTTCTCTCTGTTTTTGATGTATGAGTAAATGCCAAGGGGTTGGACTTAAGTTCCCTCTCTTATTGTTCCTCTTTGGGTCCTTGTTGATGGTTGGGAGCTTTCTGTCTTCTCCCCTCTTTGAGTTGGAGTAATGTGAGGTATTGTTCAGTTTTGCAGTGGACTCTCTAAACTGAGAACTTTCAGTGTCTCTGGAGGTTCCCAGTACCTCACAGAATGGTGGCAAAATAGACAATAGTAAGAAGTGTTACAAACAACAAATAGCAAACAGTGTTAAAGTAAATACCACAGTCCTACGATAACGTCTTCAACATTAATTGCTATTAGTAAACAGAAATGGTGGGTTCAGCAAGTGTCAGCAGTGAGAACAATAACCATGAAATATCTCTGGCTTTAAAACAAATAGCAGGTGTTAGCTATATCATCCACAGTGGTAATGACTGTATCAGCATTAATGGTGAGGACGGGGATATATAAACTATTTAGTTCTGAATGGTAGTAAAAATACAATTAATTGTGGGAAAAGAAAATGAGAAAGTTAGAAAATACAATTTCAGAAAGTGAACAGAGAGAATGCAGAAGAGCAGTAGCAGGTGATGTTTATACAGATGGAGGGGAAAATAGAAGAAGCACAGTATTGGGAGAAAGAACAATAGAATAGTCTCATAATTGGAAAGGATAAGATTGAAAGAGAAATGAGAAGTAAACACCTGAAAATAATACAAAATCAAACAGATATACAACCCAATGAACCTGAATTCTTACAATTCTAGAAACATGATTATATTAAAAATGCTAAATCTAAGAGAAAACAAGATAAATAAGTGTATGTATGTATGTCCCTGAAAGAATCAGGACAGCCAGAATTTCCACACATTAGCACACACTCACACAGAAGGAATATGAAAGAAAAAGAAATTATAAATATTTATTACAAAAAAAAATCCAATATCTTGGTGTGGACTGAAGGGTCACGGAAGTGGTCAAAATATTTGACTGTAATGGGTGGTAAATGTTTATGTCCAATAGTCTTTCTTATAACTTATTCTTAGGTAAATCACAGATAGAACAAGGGGGCGGGGATGTTAATCCCTTCCTGTTATTATGTTGCTCTCTTAGTTACCAGGAGTGGACTAAGATTTAAGCTACTTGATATAAGATTCAGTTTTCCTTTTCCCCATTATGAGACGGAGTGAATTAAGATATATAATCAGTGTTTTAGTCAGCTTTTTCACTGATGTGACTAAAAGACCCAACTAGAACAACTGTAGAGGAGGAA
Source organism: Sciurus vulgaris (assembly GCF_902686455.1). NCBI lineage: Eukaryota > Metazoa > Chordata > Mammalia > Rodentia > Sciuridae > Sciurus > Sciurus vulgaris. The sequence goes on along the minus strand of NC_136470.1, from coordinate 31,925,984 downwards.
AAGTTTATTTAAGGGCTCACAGTTTCTGAGGTCTCTATCCATAGCTCCATTCCTCAGCGCTCAAGGTGAGGCAGGGCCAATATGGCAGAAGAGTGTGGCAGAGGGAAGCATCTCACATGGTGATCAAAAAGCAGAGAGGGAGAGACTCCCACTCTCCAGATACAAAATCTACACCCCACAGACACATATTCAATGAACCACTTCCTCCAGCCACTCCCCACCTGCCTCCAGTTACCACTGAGTTAATCCCATCAGGGATTAATTCACTGATTATGTTAAAGCTATGACTCCATCATTTCCCCTCCAAACCTTCTTTCACTGTCTCACATGTGAGCTTTTCAGTGACACCACATCTAAACCATACCAGTCAATTTGCATTTCACCCTTCCTACCAGATCTGCGCACCCCTAGGGTTTCTCTTCTGCAGCGGGTTCTGTGTGTGGGGAGCTCAGGCAGGTGACACTGAGCTCTATCTGGGCCTCAGGTTTTGTTGGGCTAGGTTGAAAGATGCCTTTGTGGGGAGACACGGTTGCTCTGCCCCTAGGGCTCGACTGGCTGCTTTCTGGGTTTGGTTCTCATGTTGGAGCGGGGACCGACCCGCACTCACGCTTGCTAGTAGTTTTGCTTTCCCTGGGGAGCTGCTTCTGCGCGTGCTCACCCCGCCCGCTCCAGCTGGTCACGTGAGCCACAGACACAAATGCCCCTTTGCCATTCGGACCCAGATACCCCTGGTTACAGTCCAGTCGATGCCCATTTCGCGCATGTGATGCCAGACCCACCTAGGTCCCTCCCTAGGCATCTGCAGGGAAACTGACTGTGTGTGGTTCTTATTTTAATTCCCCCCCCTTATTTCGCGAGTCCTCCTGACGTCAAGGCCCGCTGGCTTGCCCCAGACGGCTCCCGCCCCAGCCCTCCGGCCAGTGGGGACCCAGCAAGCTTTTTCAGCACAGAGTGTACTTGTCAGGGGGCCTACACGGTTTGCCGCCTTGCCTTTTAGCTCAGATAAATTCAGGCAGCGTTTTTAATTTCAAATGTCTCCACACCAGGACGCATCACAGCAGCACCTGCAATGCGACTTCCTCTAGTCCTCCTCCTGTGTCTGTGGTGGGTTCTCTGGCAGCCATCGCCTGCAGTGGGCTTGCTTTTTTATTTACTTGTATCCAACTGTCTGAGTCCCCAAGCTGCTCTGAGTGTCCAGTATTAAATTCCAATGAAATCCTGCTCTTGGTGAGCCATGTCACCAAGAAATTGTCTTCTCCTTTGGTCTTATGCTCTGGAGTAGCTTGGAAAGCTGTCTACTCCACCATCTTCCCAGATTCAAGGTCAGACTTCTTGAACAAAGTAATTTCTGAGGTGAGTTAGGCTAAATTGAAATTATAAGGTCACCCCCCCCCTTAGGTGTCAACATGGTGCTCTCCGAGTTTCTCTTCCTGATTTTACTCCTCATAACTTCTTCCCCACCTGCGCAAAGTCACCCAATCAGTGCTGGATACCCTGCCCAGACCCCTAGCAACAAGGTTCACCCAATCAACCATCGCCCTGCCCCTCAGCAACAAGACTCTCCCAATCAACTCTCACCACGTTGTATGCCCCAACCAATTAGCCTCTTCCCGGCCCTATATAAGTGTGTGCATTTTTAAAATAAAAGGGAACTTCTCCGGTGATTAGCTTTGGAATGTGGCTCCATGCGCTTCTTTCAGAAATTTATTTGAAAAACTGGATATAGGAGAGGTTGTATGCTTGCACATAAATTGGTATTATTAAAAGTCAGTTTGGTATACAGAATAAAAACAAGACAGAAGAATCTGGAGCTTAACTGGGGGAAAACCTATGATTTTACTTTTAGTCCATAGGGATTATTTTAGAAGAAGTAATTGGGCCAGACTCTCTTTTACATAGGTCATTTTGACAATTTTTTTTTTGGGGGGGGGGTGTACAGGAGATTGAACCCAGAGGTGCTTCACCACTGAGCCACATTCCCAGCCCTTTTTAAATATTTTAGTTTGAGACAGGGACTCACTGAGTTGCTTCAGGCCTTGCTAAATTGCTGAGGCTGGCTTTGAACTCAAGACCATCCTGCCTCAGGCTCCTGAGCCACTAAGATTATAGGTGTCTACTCATTTTGACAATTCTGGACAGAGAGAAGACAGAAGCGTAATAGGTAGTAGTTACAGTTTGAAGCCAGAGGAGAGAAGGCCTATGTCAGTACAGAGGCTGCAGAAATGGAGAAGACAAAGAACAGAGCAATATTTAGAGAAATTATTTGATGATATTTATTGATTTCTTGCATATTGGAGGTGAGGGATAGGAAAGAACCAAAAAATTTCTTTCAGCTTCCCTGCTCTAGAAATTGCGAGTGAATAAAGGAAGAACCAGGCAAAGAGTGATGAATTTGACATATTGTAGATTTTCTAGGTAGAAATTGATATTCATCATTCTTTTGAATATATGAGTCTGAAACTCAGGGGAAAAAAATCTATGTTGGAAATAGAAAGCTGTGATTATTAAGATGTAAAAGTGAATGAGGCTATTCAGGGAAAAACTCATGAGTAGAACAGTAAACTGAGCAAGTAATGATCTGGATAACAAAGTCTAGCAAAGACAGAAAGAAAGAGGAGTTGGTGGATACAAATAAAATATAAAGAATGTAACAACAACAACAAACAGAGCATCGAATATTTGAAGAAAGCAAGGGTAAATAGAAATTATAAGAAGCAGAGAGAACCAGTAAGGTAGAATTGGTACAGTGGTTCTAGAACTAGCAATTGGAAAATCCTGAGAGTAGATTAAATAGGTCTAGACGTTTCTTATCTCCAGAACTTTTTTTCCCACCAGTAACTCTTAGCCAGCTTTGTTGTCTTTTTACTAGTAATAGAAAAAAAGAAGATGAAGGATAAGGGGAATGAGAAGAAAAGGGGAGGATGAGAAAAGGAGGAGGGGGAGAGAAGAATAGAAGGAAGAAGTATAAGGAAAGGAAAAGAAGGATGAGAAGAGAGAGGAGAGCATAAAAACAAAGTAAACAAAACAGAATTCCAGGCATGCTTGTAAGCTTAGAGCTTGACTTCTAGTTCATGTAATCAACTTTGAGATCCAGGCTGAGCAGAGATAGAACAGAGACTAAAATAAAATACAGGAATAATGAACTCAGATAGGGCTCACAGAAGAGGATAAAATAGAGGTCAAAATTCTTTTCTCATGAAGACCTTTAGTCTCTGCGAAATCAAAGCTCTGTGGAGAAACTCAGATGGAGTTTCAGAGATGGAGCAGGACAAATGAACAGGGTTGGGGGCGGCTTCTGAAGTTCCATATGTTGAATTAATACTTGTCCTTAGATGAAGGTGGACTGAGGTTTAGATGACTGACGTAGAAAGAAGTTAAGGCTATTAGGTTTAAGAAGGTCCAGATGAGTTTTTTAGTCCATTCAGGCTGATACTATAACTACCATAAACTGATAGTTATTTCTCACAGTCCTTTTTTTCTTTTTTTTTTTGGTACTGGGGATTGAACTCAATGGCACTTGACCACTGAGCCACATCCCCAGCCCCATTTTGTTTTTTGATTTAGAGACAGGGTCTCACTGAGTTGCTCAGCACCTTGTTTTTGCGAGGTTGACTTTGAACTTGCTATCCTCTTGTCTCAGCCTCCCAAGTAGCTGGGATTACAGGCGTGTGCCACCACACCCATCTATTTCTCACAATTCTGGGAAGTCCAAGAACAAGGTGCTGGCCCTAGCTATTTGGAAAAATAAATCTTTGTGTCTTTTAACAATTCAGGTCCTGAAATACCAAGATTTTCTTTTCTGCAGCTTACTCCTTCTTCAAAAATGATAGCTTCTTTTAAAAAAACACCTATTTCTTGTTCCGTTTTGTTAAATGCAACAAATGGCAACCAAAGTACATGGTAATATTTAATTTTGCAATCCTGTTTGTGTAATGCCACATGTGTCATTTGAGCTCCAGGTTATTTTGCCATTGCATGTTATTAGTTACCATTTCTCCAGGCTGCAAAAGTGGTTTTCTTAATATAGACACGAGTCTTCAAAGAAAAGGCCATAGTTTCGAGTTTTGTTATGGCAGTGCCCTAATTTTACCTATGAGTTTTTGTATTTGACAATTTTCCTGAGATGACAACCCCAAAATTTTAGTGCTTATAGTTCCACATTTCTCTTTCCTTCATATTAATTACATGTTATCTGTTGTACTTCAGTAGCACTTATTTCTGCTCATCTTTACTCTAGAACTCAGGCTGCAGATGCTCTCTATGAAGGGCATGCCAGTCTCACTTCTGAAGAAAGATTGAAAGAGCTTAAATACAAAGGAGGAGGAGTTATTTACTATAGAAAAGAAGATAGTAAAGTTTTGCAAAATCATACAATCTGATGTACAGACTAAATTGACCTCTCTTTCTAATGACCCAAAATTGTTTTTCATCATAGACTGAGTTGCTTTTCCAGAGATTTTTCAATGTTACATGCAACTGGGACAAGTTAAAACAGTAAGAACTAACGTGTTTTCCAAATTCTAGAGCTATTCTAAGAAATTTATAAATATTATTTCATGGGTGAGTTGGGAATTATTATACCTATTGTTGCAAAAACCAACAAATGAACCATGAATGATTTAATAACTTGCTCATTGTAGTGTTGGGGGAAGACCCGAAGTCTAAACCTAGGTGTGTCTGACAATAAGAACCATGCTTTTAATTGTTGTTCAAGCTGCTTGTAGAAGTTCCACCCCTATAACATGGGTTCCAGCTGGGAAACTACTGGAGAAATAATTATGAGTAATGTTGATAAAGTGTAATATAAAAATGAATATTAATTCCAGGATGTATCTAAAAGTCGTAAGTTATGGAAGAAAGAATGGGTTTTTTTCTTTTTGGTATGAACTGACAGGTTTATACATCGACATCCTACCATTCAGAATATGGAATATGGTGAGTTTATGTTCAGTAGACATAGCTGTAAGTCCTAACCATCTGTAATTATCAATATGGCATTGAACCAAGAAAATTAGAGAGAGAAGAGAACAGAACAGAAGAGGATAGAATATTGATTCACTAAAAAGCAATAGTATTCAATAAAATGACCAGATTTGTATATCCTTCTGGTCACCAATTACCTGCAGCATCTGCTTACATATTTAATATTTGTCTTTCCTGATAGAAAAGAATTGCTTAATTAATCAAGTGTTGCTTTTAAGAGACAGCATAATATGTTTTGATTTTTTTATTCCTGGGGAAAATCTTGGATAAATGACATTTTCACTGCTCTCAATTTCTATTTGTATGTTTCAGTCTATTCTAAGTGAAAGCAAGCACTTAAATGCACTATCAAATTGAAGATAGACCCTCAGGAAAAGTGGTCTCATTTACATGCAGCTTATAGTGCTTTTTGTAAGAACATGTTTGACTTTGCACTTTTCCTTGGTAGCAAATGGGAACAGAATAAATGTAGTGTGTAGAATTCAGTTGACAGCTTAAAAACCTTAATAGCCTTTGGATTCATTTTATGCTATATATTCCTAACAATGCAAATTTTCAGGAGAGTAAAATCTCCAATATTTTAAAGTAAGACTATTGCATGATTTCAGATTTCAAGAAAAAGTAGTTCATATGATATATCTAATGTATACCAAACGTATTTTTAAAATAAAGGACCCATACACTTAGTTTACATTCTGTTGAATTAAATAGAAATTGAGTGTTTGAAAATGTTTGTGCAAAATGTGAAAATCATTTTTCTAATAAAGGATCACTGACCTGCTGACTCCTATAAGAAAATGAAATAGTGACATCTTCTTTGTTGAAGATAACTCATTAAACATTTCATGTATAATTAATTTGAAGTCAGAACAAAGAATTTCTATTTTAAAATGTAGAAAATAATCACAAATGGACACAGCTTTCTTTCATGAAATAGTTGCAAGAATAAGTTCACTATAAATTCAAGTGATCATTCACAGTTTAAAGATACGAACATGAAGCCACGTAAATAATTTCAGCTGAATTCTCTTTGTTGACTTAGTTGAAGACAGACATCACTATGCCACTGGTGGTTTGACCTGCCTACGACTGCACATAAAATTAGTGGGTGAATCCTTGAGGTACCTGGAAAGCTGCTACTGGATATTGAAACCAAATTCAGTGTCCTAGTCAGTCTCAGAATTTGTATGAGTCTGTATTTGAGCAATGGTCTACAGATTCTTTTACGTGAAAGTTGTTTTCAGTCTATAACTATGCAATTCTTGACTTCCTCTGGAAAATGTTAATTGAAAAGAAAAATGATCAGTAACTTTGGAGTGATCACTGGTAATTACAAGTGTGACTCTGGTTTTGAAGCCACTTCATAATTGGAATTGGAGTGGGGAAGATGAGGTTTGAGTGGCTTGTTTATAATTAAAAAAGAGATTTTACTTATGGACGGCCTTTAGAAACTTACATCAATTCTAATTTCTCTTTTATCAATTCCATTTTACTATCAAAATTTGCAGATAACACACCTAACTTTGAGCACTTTACTGCATGTGTTTGCATCAGTCATTTTCTCAAAAGAACTATAATATGCTTCTTCAAGTTTATTTCAGACTTGTTGACACAGACATCCTGGCTTTCTTTTATTGAGTGCATTCACAGTGATTTAAATGTTATACTTGACCTCATAGACATGGATGATAAAAAGGGAGTGTCTGGAAATATTTTAGATCATTCCGATACTGTGTTCCCTGTGGTGGCAATTTGGGATAATGAAAAAAAAAATATAGCAAGAGCTGTACTTCTTAAAAACTTTCTTGGACATCACTTAAATGCACATGGAGTTGTAAGAAATTATATAGGAAGATTGTCTGTAAGTTTAATTTCTCTCAGTAATAGCATTTATCAAAATTATAGTATAATATCACAACCAGAATATCTACCTTGAGTAATTCACTGGTCTTTGTCTAATTTTTCCAATTTTACTTGTATTCATTTGTATCTATGGGTGTTCATCTAGTTGTGTGTAATTTTATTATATGTCTGGGTTCATTTAGCCACCACCATAGTCAAGATATAGAATAGTTACATCACCACAAGAATTCCTCCTGATACCCTTAAAATCACATATCCTTTCCTCACCTACTTGGCCCATCCTTACCCTTAGTACCCATTAATCAGTTTTTTATTCCTGTGAATTTGTCATTTCAAACCTATGCTATTATACAATATGTAAACTTGGGGGATTGGCTGGCCAACTTTCTCTCTATCTTTCCCTTATCTATCTCCCTTTCTCCCTCCCTCCCTCCCTCCCTCCCTTCCTTCCTTCCTTCCTTCCTTCCTTCCTTCCTTCCTTCCTTCCTTCCTTCCTATGCTGGAGATTGAACTTGGGGTGCTCAACCATTGAGATATATCCCAGTCCTTTTTATATTTTTGCTTTGAGATAGGATCTCAATAAATTGCTCAGGGTTTTGCTAAATTGCTCAGACTAGTCTCAGATTTGTGATCCTCTTGTCTCTTGAGTAACTGGATTATAGGCATGTACCACTGCGCTTGGCTGGGATTGGCTTTTATCATTCAGCATAATTCCTTGGAGAGAATTCAAGTTGTTGCATGTATCAAAAGTGTTCTTTTTTATTGCTAAGTAGTATTTTGTAATATGGACTTATTACCATCTGTTTAACTATTCACTCAGTGAAGGACATTTGAAGTCCTTCTGGTTTATGGTATGCTACAAGAAACTTTCTGTTTGAACAAAATTACCACTTCTCTGATATATGCCCAAGAGTGCAATTTCTGGGTCATATACTAATTAGATATTTATATTATATGAAACAGTCTTATTGTTTTTCAGGGTGGCCGTATCTGTATTTTATTTTATGATTTTATCATTCCCATTAGGATTGTATAGATGATCTGTTTCTTTGCATCTTCATTACTATTTTGTGTTGTCACTATTTTTCATTTTAACCACTCTGTTAGATATGTCATTGTGGTTTTAAATTGCATTTCCCTAATGGTTAGTGGTTTTTAATTTCTTTTGATGAAAAAGCAAAAGATTTAAATTCTGACAAAGTTCAATTCATCAGTTTTTCCTGTTCTTATTCTTTGGATCCAAGTCTAAATGTATTTGGTTAGCCTAATATCTTGAAGGTTTTCTATGCCTCTTTTCTAGAGGTTTTACTATTTTACATTTAAGTCTATGATTTATATTGAATTCATTTTTTATAAGGTGAAAGTTCAAGGTTGATTTTTTTTTGCACATGTGGATATCCAATTATTTCAGCAAAAAATTTTAAACAGCTGTCCCTCCTTCATTGAATACTTTTTTTGCACAATTTGTTAGAAATCAGTTGGGCATGGTTTTGTGAGTCTATTTGTAGGATATTCATTCTTTGATCTGTATATCAATTCATAGATCTGTCCATTGTATGATTCATGTGTTGATCACTGTGTCAATTCCTCTGTCAATACCACACTATCTTGATTACTAGTTTTCTGTGATCCTTAATAGCAGGTAGAATGATTTCTCCTATCTTATTCTTCTTTATCTCTCAAAATTGCTTAATTATTCTAGGACATGTGTCTTTCCACGTATACTTTTTAAAAAGTTGTCTCTGTCTATAAAAACTTTGCTTCATTTTGCTAGGAAACATATTAAACTTATAGATAAGTATGGAGAAAATTGACAGCTTTATAATATTGAGTCTTCCAATCCATACACAGGGTATATCTCACCATTTATTTAGATCTTTCATTTCTTTTATATCATTCTGTGATTTTCAGCATATAGATTCTATACACATTGGTACATTTTTAACCTAAGGATTTAACTTTGTTTGAAGTGATTATAAGTAGTATTTTGTTTTTAATTTTGGTTTCTACAATTAATTGTTAGACTGTATAAAGATTTTCATATATTGATCTTATATCTTGTACCTTTGCTGAGCTTCATTATAAGTTTTAGAAATGTGGGCATCCCTTGGGATTTTCTATGTAGACTATTTTGTTATCTACAAATAGGGATTCTTTTTTTGTCCTTCAGGTGGCTTATTTCTTTCACTTGCCTTTTTTCAATGGCTAGAACTAATACTACATTCAAGTAAGAGTTATGAAAATATACATTCTTTGTGCTTTATTTTAGGAGGAAAGCACTCAAATCTTTTACTGTATTGGTCAGGGGTCTTCGGAGAAAAACACAAAAGAATACAGATATATTTATCACAGAATTTATAAAAAATTGACTCACACATCATTATGGAGGCTGTGAAATCCCATAATCTCTAGTCTGCAGCCTGGAGACCCAGGAAATCTAGTGCCACAGATCAAAGGCCTGAGAACTGGAGAGCTGCTGATACAGATCCCATTGAGAGTCAGAAGTTTTGAGAACCAGAAGTGGCAAGGACAAGAGAGGAACCATGTTTCTGCTCAAACTGTTAGGCATAGGGAGGGTGAGCCCAACCTTTCTTCACATTTTTCTTTTGATCAGGCTCTCTATATCTTGAATGATGTACACCACACCAGGGGTTGCACCAGCTTGACTTAGTTTACTGATGCAAAATGTTACTGTCTTCTAGAATCACCCTCATAAACACACCTAGAAATTATGTTCCGATATCCTGTGTCACAGTCAAGTTGACACAGATTTAATCTTCATATTTACCATTAGATACTATGTTAACTGTAGGGTTTTCTTATATGTCCTTTATGAGGTTTAGCAAGTTTCTTTCCATTTTATTCTTAGTTTTTTGAGTAATTTTATCAAGAAGCAGTGTCAAATTTTTCAAATGCTTTTTCTGCATCTATGAGATGATCATGTCATTTTGTCTTTTATTCTATTTATGTCATGCATTTATTTATGGCTTATAAATTAAAATTGTCTAGTAAACATACCTTTTATTCCTGAGATAATTCCCATTTGATCATTGAGTATAACTATTTTATATACTATAAAAATTTGTTTTCTAGCATTTAAAAACAAATTGACATCTAATTTAATGAGAGTTATTGACCTACAAGTTTTCTTTTATGTATTATCTTCTATTTTAGTTCCAGGGTAATTCTAGTCTCAGAAAGTGATTTGGGAAATGTTTGCTCTTCTACTATCAGTACTATAGTATGTAAAATTAATTTTAATTCCTCCTTAAGGATTTGTAAATTTTTTAGTGAAGCTATCTAGTCTCGAGGATTTATTTTGGGGGGACTTTAAAACTAAAAAATAGTTTCCTTTCACGGCTATGATTCAGGTCATCAGTTTTATCCTGATAAAGTATTTGTAATCCATGGTTTTCAAGCAGTGGGCTGATTTCTTCTAAGAGGAACTTCTGAGTGCTTATTGCTGTTTTCCACTAAGGATTATCACAGGTGCAGGATCTGTAGTGATAGTCCCTGAATCACACATAGTACTTGTGTTTCATTTGTTTTCTCTTTTTATCTTGTCTGTTCTGTTTATCAGTTTTACTCATATTTTGAAGAGGTAACTTTTGATTTCATTGAGTTTTTTTTTTTTTAACCATGTCTGCTAGTTTATGAATACTATCACATTATAACATTTTCCACCTTTCTTATTTTATACTATTTATGTTTATGCTCATAAGAGTTACTTTTGAAATAAAGTTAGGTCATGCTTTTAAAATCTCCTGTGCAAATCTCTTTGATTGGGATATGAATATTCCCCATTTTAAGACGGTTTGTTTGACTTAACATTTTTTTGATTTTATAGTAACATGAAAGTGATAGATCTTCAGTAGAAACTTTCCTTTGAACTCTGAATGTTAATCTTTTAAAAAAAATTTTTTTGTAGTTGTAAAAGGACAGCATGCTTTTATTTTATTTGTTTATTTTTGTATGTGGTGCTAAGGATTGAACCCAGTGCCTCACATGTGGCTAGGCAAGCACTCTGCCACTGAGCCACAGCCAAAACCTCTGAACGTTCATCTTTTATGGGCTAAGAATACTCTCTCATGATGCTGAGCAGTGAACAACTCTCATGAGAGTTAACAACTCATATTCTACAGTGCATTGTATCCCTAAGATGTGATGTTTGGAAAATTAGTGTATTAAATGAGTTTAAATAAAAATTTTAAGGTCATTTTACTATTTTACTTATAAGCACAAAATTTGTACATTTTTATGGGGTACCATAAAATATTTTGATGCTTGTTACATATTTGCAATATTTAAATCAGGATTAACATATGTATCTTTTCAAATATTTACCATTTCTTTTGATGAAAACATGCAAAATTCTTTTATCTTTTTGAAACACATAGCACATTATTGTCATCTATACTTACCTCCTATGCAATATTGCACCAGAATGCCTTCCACCTATGTGAGTATAATTTAGTAACCATTGGTCATCCTTTCCCCATCCTTCCCCTCCCACATACTCTCCATAGCCTCAGGTAACCACCATTCTACTGTCACCTGCTCTGAGATCAACTTACTTTTAAAGATTTTACATATGAGAGAGATCATTCTATACATGTCTTTCTGGGTCTGGATTATTTCATTTAACAACCTCTAGTTCCATCCACATTGTTGCAAATGGCAGAATTCTATCCTTTCAAATGGCTAAATAGTATTCCATTGTGTATATATCCAAAATTTTCTTTATCCTTTCATCAGTTGATAAATCATAGGTTATTTCCATTTGTTGGTTATTGTGAATATTATAGTAGTAAACATAGGGCAGCAGATTTGACTTAATGAGGTTTGCAATTTACAGTGAATTTGTCTGAACATAGACTCTTCATTTATCTAGGAGCATCTATGTTTAAGGCATTGATATTTAAAGTAATTCTAGATATGTCGGAGTTTGTCTGCCATTCTGTTTGTTGTCTCTTTCTTGGTCCTTTCTCTTTTCTCATGTTCTATGATTAATTTCTAGGATTCCATTTTGCCTTCTGAATGTTGATTTTTAGTATATAAGTTTGCCATTTTCCTAGTAATTGCTCTCTATAATAAAACATATATAAGTTATCATGATCTACTTGTATCAATGCTTTATCCCTATGTTGAAAATATTACAATTTACTTTCCATTTCAGTCCCATTACCCTCTCTCACTATTAAAATATTCAGATTATTTCTGCTACATACATTGGCACCACAACAGACAATAATTTTTGCTTCATACATCAAATATAATTTTAAAAACTCATAGGAAAAAAGCAACTTAATACATTTACCTCTGTATTGCTTATTCTGTTTTCATTTTTTGTATTACAGAGTTCCAAGTGTTCTCCTGTTATCATTTCTTTTCTGTTAAGAGAGCTTCCTTCAGTCATTTTCTGCAGTTATTTCTGCTGGTAACAAATTCTCTTAGTTTTCCTTGGTAGGAGAGTATTTATCTTTCCCCTTTGTGCCAAGATTTACCTTTACAGATATAGATTTATGGTCAACAAAGTTTTTTCATCTCTTGGAAAACATTGTTCCAGTTCTTCCTGGTCTGTGCAGATTCAGATGAGAAATGCACTGCCGTGGAATCGGTGTTCTTCTCTGTGATATGCATTGTTTTCCTCTGGTTGCTTTAAAGATTTTTTTCCTTTGTCTTTAGTTTTATTTTAATATGTTTATATATCATGTTATGTTTATATAATTAGTTTAATTATAATATTTTTTTTGGCAAGGACTTCTTTAGATTTATCCTACTTGAATCCAGAGCATTCAAGAATTTTACCAAATTTTGGAAGTTTTAAGCTGTTTTTTGAGTAGTCTGTCTCATATCTTTCTCCTCTACTTCTGAGACTCTAATGATATAAATATTTTTGTTGTTGTTGTTGTTGTTATTGTGTTTGTCCCAAAGGTCCTGATGCTCTGTCCATTTTCTCCATAGGCTATATTCCTTTTGGTGTTCAGATCAACTGAACTTTATTGATCTTTTCTCATGTTCCCTGTATCCCTCTTCTGTCTTCTCCATTCTATTTTTAAGTCTATACTCCAATTAAAAAATGTGTTATTGTATTTTTCAGTTACATATTTTCCATTTTGCTCTATTTTATATAATGTATATTTCTTGGCTGGGTTTTCTACTTTTGCATTTGTTGCAGGAGAATCAAAATTCCTCATTGATCTGCTTTTGTGTCTTTGTCATACAGTCCCAACATTTGCTTCCTCTCCATGTTGGTGTCAGTTGATATTCTGTTATCACTCACTTCCCAATGGAGGTGTCACCTCTGTTTCTGGGCAGTAGGAAATCCATAATTCATTCACTGCTCCTGAGAGGATAGGGTACAGGGGATCCAAATATAAAAGATGGAAAGTATATTATCTGGCCTGTTCTCTCACCACTCAGTGCTACCAGTTTTCTAATTTATCTCTAATAGTTTCTCCTACGATTGCAAGTGTCTATGTGAGCCATCTTTTGTCATAGGGAAGAGAGAAGTAGTAGGATTCAACTGGTGTACGACCACTGGAAGAAGTGTTGGGAGATACCAGGTCTAATTTATCTTCTGTTTGGGGGTAAAGGCCTGGGAGATAATGTGCCTGCTGGTACCACCAGTGTGGGTGAGGGGACTTGCATTCTGCCTGTCAATGGATGTGAGATAGGTTGGCAGGTTGAGAGATGCTGTTGGTACTACTTCATGCAGATTGAGTTCCTGCTGCCACTGGGCAGTGGGTCTTCCTGCTAAGTCCCTGCTCACCTTTCCCTTTCTATCCAAAGGAATAAGATGTATGAAAGATGAAAAGAAAGATAAATAAGAAATGAAAACCCAGGGACATCAACAGTGTGTCTGTCTTCAAGTCCACAGGACATTTTTCCTTCTACCTTTCAGAATCTTGTAACTGCTTTTGTGGCATGTAGTTAATTTGAGGGGAAAAGAATAGAAAAGTGGGTCTGTACCATCTTGTTACAGATTTGTTTTTGACTGAACTATATATTAAGAATACTGGCATGGTTGCAGAAGATTACAGGCTGACCTTTTTCTCCCACCAATATGATATTTAGATTTCTCATTGACTTTCAATGTGATAAATGAGTAAAAATAGAATAAAAGTAATTGAAATCAAAGAGAAAGACCCTGAGATGGTTAAGCTTAGCATCATTTTATAATTGAGCAAAATAAGATGTCTTTAAGAAATTTATTGACTTATCCCAAAATCCCAAACTAAAGCTATAATTCATCCTCTGATCTTAATGTAACATTTTCCTTCATCAAAACTTATCTCTTTGACTACTTTCTGAAATTATATCTGATCAATATTAGCATATTTATCAATAAACATTTATTCGTTTTTATGACAAATATTACTTAAATGACTACTATATTCCAGGTTCAATTCTAGATAAGGATATACAACAATGAAGATAAAGGGTGGAAATATTTCTCACAGAACTTACTTTCAAGTGGGAGAGTCATCTGGTTTGGTGTTGCTTATCTGTTAACTCAACTATTCAGGAGACTGAGGAAGGAAGATGTCAAGTTCAAGGAGACCCTGGGCAATTTAGCAAGACCCTGTCACAGCATAAAAAGTAAAAAGGACTGGGAATGTAGCTCATTGATAAAGTGCTTCTGGGTTTAGTCACCAGTACCAAATAAAGCAAAAACAAAATAAAAAGGTGGGATGAGACAGAATTTAAGAATTAAGCCAGGCATGGTGGCACACACCTGTAGCAGTTTGGGAGGCTGAGGCAGGAGGATCGTGAGTTCAAAGCCAGCCTGGGCAAAAGCGAGGCACCAAGCAATTCAGTGAGGCCCTGTCTCTAAATAAAATACAAAATTGGGCTGGGGATGTGGCTCAGTGGTCAAGTGACCCTGAGTTCAATCCCTAGCCTCCCTCTCCCCGCAAAAAGGGTCAAATGGTAAAATGTAGTGTACCTTGTTTGATATGTGATGTTGAAAAAATAAATCTAGGTCAAGGGGGAACAAATTGTTTTAGGGGTATGGCAATTTTACATTGGGAGATGATGGGCAGTCTCGCTTAGAAAACATTTGAACAAAGACCTTCATGTAGTCAGGAAGATCTCTTTAGAATCACCTTTGGAAGGACTTGTGCATTAGTTTCTGAGAACTGGGTTATTTTAAAGACTGTTACAAATTAATCCTGTGAACCGTCAGAAAGCCTTAGCTGTTACTTAGCACTTTTCCATCAGGAAGGACTGTACTCAAAAAAAATATAGCCCATCATGGCACCGAAAGCAGAGCCAGAGTCTATGTTACATCTCTTAAAACATTTGATTCATGTTAGCCAGATAAATATCAGGTGCTGCCATTGTTGACTTTATCCTTATGTTTTTGAACTTCAGTTTTGGAATCACAGTGACAGCATCCAATCAACCTAAAAAAGTAAAAATCTTATTTGTTAGAGAAGGATCTGAAACTCAGAGCTGGTCCAAATCCCTCCTCTCCTTTCCTTAAGAGCTGTCTACTGCTGCTTTCTTATCTTAACAGTATAGGTGAGTAGTGAGCAGGGAGGCTTTATGGCCTGCAAAGTAAACAAATATCAACCACTCAGCCTTTTTCAGAAAAAAATTTTGATGACCCTTGCCATAGAAGCAGGTAAACTTTATTAATTTAACCACTCAATAATTCACTAATCATTTTTTTACTGCATAAGATATCTATTTAATAATTCACATGGCAGATAATTTTGTGCATATTTTAACAAATAACAAAAATTACGTATAATCACTTGTAATGGTTAAAATTTGATTTTAAAATATGTGACACTATTCTGATAGGCATAATTTCACACATAATACCAGGTAACAATAGACAAAATTACTCACTCAATCTTTATTTTGGTTTTATCTGAGTCCTTTGTCCTAAACAAATTGTGCCATGCATATGGCAATAGTATTAGTGTCTTAAATCTATAAATATTGAACAAGTGGAACTTAATCCTATCACATTGATCAACATTTATTGAGCCCTTGAGACACTGTCCAGACCATGTTAGATATTTTCAAAGGAACAAATAAATAATGGGGAGAGGAAGTGATTGAGTCCACCTGTTTTAAGGAGATAGCATGGCAGGAGGACTAAAAGTAATTCAGGGAGAAAGTGAAGGATTTAAAAATAGAGAAAGAAATGGAGGGGAAGTTCTGTTTTGTTTGTGCATTATTGATGACAAGTCTTTTGTGTACTAAAATAATGCAATCCAGTGCTAAAGATACGACAGGGCTTCTCCAAAAGGTCATTTTAAGTGTTACTATTATAATGCACCTATCTCATTCTTCAGGGTGATCTACTTTGATTGTCAAGAGTTACCCTTCTGGAAGCAGGCATAGAGATTCCCTATCTACTTGGGGTCTGTGAACACAGAATGTAAACACTTTATTTAACAATTTTTTTGTTTGTTCCATTTTATTGTTCAAGACATAAGGCTAAGGTCATGTCAACACCAGTAGGCTCTGACCACCTTAAATTAAAGCATGCTGTAAACTATGAGGTTGAAGTCTGACCCATCAGCCTTTCCTGCAGAGAAGCTCTGAATCTTCACATGCTATAAAATTATCTCTTGCCCTTAGGCAATATGGACCTAAAGGAGTCCTTCATTTATCTCTTAGCATTATTGCATATTCTGCCCAAACCTAAACTTTAAAAGCAGATTCTTTCACAGAGAAATCCAGCATTACCAATCATGAGTTTCTGGACTCTGTGATGTATTGATTGACTAAATACAAAAAAGAAATAGTTAATTGAACTTACCCATATTTATTAAATTAAACCATCATCTAGAAATGGAGAAGAAATGATAATACTTGAAGTGATAAAAGAGAATAACTTTTGCCTTCTAATTGCACCTAATCTAATTGAAATCTTGATAGCCAACAGCAAAAAACCATTTTTCATCATCTAGAAACTGCAAATGGAGCAGCAATAGAAGGGACAAAGATTGATCATACAATTCACTAAAATAATTGATGTTATTAATTTTTATTTTCAGAATGAAGAATTTAAGTGAAAGTTATAAGTATTTTCAAGCATTAAGAAGGTGTAACGAATAATATAACAACCACTTATACACACTCACCAACCTGTTTTGCTGACTCAGTATTTTGTCATATTTGTACCAGACCCACAAAACTCTTTACAGGCATAGTTAAAATTCACTGTATATCCTTCCTTATTCTCTCCCTCTTACTTTTCAGAGAACTACTAGCCGGAATCACTTATGTCTCTTATAATATGTATATACTCATGGGATTCAAGACATGTGACTCCCAAATATGGCACCTTGGCATTTGAGAAAACTGCAGATGCAAGAAGCCCACCCTAAACTTCCCTTGCCCTTCTCCCCTGTTGCAGGTCATAAAAGTTATTCCTAAAGAATCATCTATGTGCCTGGAGCAAAGGAATTCCTCTAAAGACACAGGGATACAGAAAAGAAGTGTGCTTTGCTAGACTCCTCAGAGTTTATTAACATCATACTTCTTCAAGATTATTCACTTCTTCATCAAATTTTGCGTGAAAAGACACAGATGCCCTTATGAAGTCTCCTTTGTCAAATAAAACAAATACATTTGCATGTTTTTCTCTTATTATTTTGTTCATTATTAGAGGTTTCTCTGCCGTGAACTTAACAATGGGGGAGGAAAAAGATTTTGTCCTCTACAATATTACATTACTATGTATATGAAGAAAAATACATCTCATCTGTTTGCATATACTTTATATAAATAATCTAATACAGTACATATTCATTTGTACATTATGCTTTTGAATTTTTAAGTTTTAATACATGTAGATCTAGTTTATTCATTTTCATATCTCCACACAAATCCATTGCACGAATAACCTCATACTAATTTCTCATTTTTCCTGTTAGTGAACACTTAGATTGTTTACAATTTTCCTTTAGTACAAATAGTCCTGCAAAAATTATTCTTGTCGACAAGTTGTGTACATGTGCATGAATTTCTATGTAGTATGTACCTAGATATGATATGCTGAGTTGTAAGGTGAAATTCTTCTTAAATTATTTTTTAAAAAATTATAGTACTTAAAAAATATTTCAATTTATCCACATTTTCTTTTTAAGGTAATATATTTTAATTTTCTCAAAATGATGGGTTCAAAAAGTTATCTTAATTTGCATTTCTTAGATACCCAGTGAATTAGAAATCTTTTTATGTCTTACGACTTTTATTATTTTACATACTTTTGACACATCTGGGTCATGATAGCTGCCTTTTTTTGGAAAGATAATGATTTTTGTCAGTCTCTTTCTTCCTCACTCTTTCTGTGGTTACTTTTAGTATTTACTCTTATTTCTTTTAATGTTTTGCAGTTTCGTTACCATATGTCTATTTGAGAAAATAAATTTTCCTGTATACTCAGGGTTTTGTTTACTTTCTAAACCTTGGATTTATCTTCCATCAGCTTTCAGAAAAAATTTAACTGTTGTATGTTTCAATATTTCTATTCTCTCCTTTGGTTTTCTTCCTTTGAAATATCTCTTGTATGTGATTTGGAAATTTTAATTATTTTACTTTCTGAACCTCATTGTTTTTCAACTATCTATATCACTGTGCTGCCTACCATTTCATTTCTTCTGGTATCTGCCAGGTTGGTAATTCAGGGTTTTTTTAAAAATTATTTATTTATTAATTTTTTATAGAATGCATTTTGATTCATTGTATAATGATATCCAACCTTGTATTTAACCTTTCTGTTAGGTTTTCTTTGTTAAATCCTGTTTTTTTTTTCCAGTTTCAATGGACACTTTTATTGATTATGTAATAGATCATCAATTGCTTCTCCCTAAAATGGGATTTTCATCTTGTTTCCATGCCAGGTAGTAAACAGTGACAAACTAATCAAAATAAGGTATTTCAAAAAGAAAACTAAGCTAACACAGTTCACTTTGTTTTAACAGGCAAAATATAAATAGATGCATTCTAAAATACACAATAGTTTAGTCATTAAGAAATTTAAAATGGATCTTGAAGAATATAGGTCAATCCAGGGTGCAGTAAAGATGAGCTGAGATGATGTGCAACTCTTTAAGGGTTCCTGGTGCTACATCTCTTGGCCACTAACTGAATCTTGATGTGGGGCGGGGGGGTTAGTCAATGCCAATGCTAAGAAGACTGGAGGGCTGTGCACAGGAACCAAAAGGCAGGAAAGTACTAAACATTGCTGAGAGCATCCACCCCAGGAAGGACTTTACCTTCCAGGACCTCCAAACTAGCACCACCACCTGTGCTCACATGACTGACTTTATCCTCTGTGTTCCATTTGGCACAGCAAATGGCTGTGTCTCCACCACGTATGATGGTGATGAAACCCCTGGAAGTAGCTTTCACCACCTCGTCCATGGTGCTTTCATTTCCTGGGCAAAAGCTTCCCATTCAAAAATGTCCACAAGTCCATTCCATGCAATTTGCTTAGCCCGACTGACAGCGTCAGCATACTTCTTGGTGCTCTCGGGACCAGAGTCCAAGCCCGTTCAGCTGGCAGGTATGCTAGAGGCCACAGTGGCTTCGTTCAGCTGGCAGGTATGCTAGAGGCCACAGTGGCTTGTCCATTCTTGGCATTGTCATCAAACTTGTCAGCAGTGACAAAATCAACAAGCAAAGTAATTTTCACACCATTCTTCTTAGCTTTGGACTTAAGGTCTTTGACAATCTTGGATCCCTTTTCATCAAACAGAGAAGTGCCAATCTCCATGTTGTAAGAAAGGTAAAAGCCATTCTACCACAATAATCATCTTATTGACCTTGTCAGGCATATTATTGATCAGCTGGATCTTGTCTGCAACTTTAGCACTACCTAAGATGGCCAGGAAAGGTTGCTCTGGACTCTCCAAGACCTTGGCAAAATAGTTCAGTTCCTTCTTCATCAAAAAACCACAAGCCTTCTGTGGAAGATTGACTCCCACCATGGGGCTGTGGGCTCGGTGTGTAGTGCCGAAAGCATCATTCATATAGACATCCCTTAGTTTGGAAAGCGAAGCTCGGAAAGCTTCTACTTTGGCTGACTTGGCTTTCACCTTGTTCCCAGAAGCATCTTTTCCCTTCCCTTCTTCCTCAACATGAAAGTGAAGGTTCTCCAGCAGGATAACAGATCCAGCTGCTGGATTGGCACAAACTTTCTCTACTTCTGGGCCCACACAGTCCTTCAAGAACAGAACATCCTTGCCCAGTAAAGATTTTAGTTTTACAGCAACTGGTTCTAAGGAGTACTTGTCAGGCATGGGAACACCATCAGGCCGGCCCAGGTGGCTTATAAGGACAACTGACTTGGCTCCATTGTCCAAACAGAATATGATGCTTGGGACAGCAGCCTTGATCCTCTGGTTTTTGTTATCTGGTTATTCTTCATAGGAACATTCAAGTCAACTCTCATAACAACCCTCTTTCCCTTCACGTCTAGCTTGTCCAGAGTCAGCTTGTTAGACAGTGACATTTTGGCAATAAAGTAAGGGTGAGAGTTTGGAGATTGAGAGAAGGATAATGGACTGATGTACTGCCCATACACATACAGAATCTGTTAAATTCTTAAATGCTTCAAAATTGATCTCTAATGTATTTAATTTTTACATGTTATTTCTAGTGTACTTTCAAACCTGCATCTCTTTTTATATTATTCACACTATGCAATTTGTAGACTTTGATTTATCAATTGATTCCTTCATTGATTTATTAATTTAATGCTTATTCATCATCTACTAAGTGTTAGACACTGTTCATGTGATGAATGTTAAATCTCTACAAATCAAACAAAGCTACCACCATCATGTAGCTTGCATTCCAGTTAGAAAAGAGACAGTGAGTCTCTTATGGATTTCATGTTCCTTGCTAATCATACTAATCATTTAGAGTCACTAGAATACTATACAATTATCCAATTATTCAAAACTGCTTAGTTCTAGGTTTTTTTTTTTCCCCCAAAATAGGCTCATTCCTAGGGTTAGCCTGGTCATGTTGCTTTTCTCTTTCACGAGTTCATTTGGATCATGTCTTCTTCTACCTCTGTATTTTTATTGGAGCCTCTGAAGCTCAAGAGTTCCACCTTCTACACAGTTTCCCCCCCTAATTCAAAGAAATAAGGAAAAGGCTTCAGGACACTATATATCCCTGGAAAGATTCTTCCTCTTTCACCTCAATACCCAGTCTCACTAGCTCTTCAGGACCCATGGAAGCAAAACCATTCATATATATTCCAGTATCAGTCACAATAAAGGGCTCCAAGCATATTCCCTGAATTTAAATCTTTTTGCTTAAGACATTTCTTTTGTTACTAACATTGTCTTACATCTCTTAGCCATTTAAACCTTCCACTCTGATCTTTAGAACACATGATTTGACATTCCCTAAATATCCCAGTTCATCAAATTTTCTGACAAATCTCTACCTTACTCTAACTAAATAAGTCTTACTGATCTCTCATCTGCTCCACTTTACAGTACTGGGCCAGAAGTAGAGGAGACTTTTCTCTTTTATTTTCATGAATTTTGGAGGAAAGGAAAAATATATTCACTCTATACTTTTTGAATTCTTTGTTGGAACAGTTCACTGAAACAAAAGGCAAATTAATAAGAGAAAAGCAAGTTTATTAATATGCATACCTCGTGTATAAGGAGCAAGTAAACCTCAAAAAGAGGCTGAGTTGAAGAATAAATACCATTTTTCCCTGAAACCAAAAGAATGGTAGTGGGCAGGCTGGTCATAAAGAGATGACCAGGAAGAACAACAACAACAAAAAATAAGGGTGGGATTTGCTTTGCAAATTTGAGGTGGTGTCTTCTTCATTGACAAGACAGTCTAGTGATCTAGAGTCTTCCTCTTTCTGGAACAGGAAGGGACTCACCCTTACAAGTGGAGATTTCTTTTATAAATATACCTTATGTTTCTTTTATAACTTATGCTCTGTTTTCAGGATTTCTTCTATGTCTTCAGTTTCTCTGAACATTCAACTCCAAATAATCCTTAAACCAAGAGAGCATATGCTGGAGTAGCATAATCTGGTCTCCTCCACTGTGCACACAAACACACATGCACACACATATATCTCTTTCCTAAACACCCAACACTTGAATCTTGTCATCAGATCATACTACACAATTAAGGTTGCCAGATGCAGTGACTATAAATACAAGATGCACAGTTAAGATTAAGCTTCAGGTAAATGAATACTTTTTTTGAACATAAGTATGTGCTAAACAAATGCAAATTATTTATTTGAAATTTAAATTTAATTGGGTGTCCTGTATATTGTCTAACAGTCCTGCTTTCTGAACATTT
This sequence comes from Sciurus vulgaris, assembly GCF_902686455.1. Lineage (NCBI taxonomy): Eukaryota > Metazoa > Chordata > Mammalia > Rodentia > Sciuridae > Sciurus > Sciurus vulgaris. The sequence continues at coordinate 31,903,817 of NC_136470.1, read as the reverse complement.
ATTTGCTATTATCTGAAGGTAGCAGTCAGTTTTCACTGAAGAATTTAATTCCTGTCTCTCTTGTATTCTTTCCATCATTACTGTTTCTATTGCTGATCTTGCTGGTTCTGCCTTTCCCATAAATGATTCTTCCAATGTTCTGTACTCTAAATTGTCGACCTCCTTTTCTACATGGATTTCCTCTTCCACCCAGCCTTGTCATGACCATACATCAGATATCACCCTTACTATTAGCTACAGAAATTCCATATTCTTAATTTCAATCTTTCTGTTCTGAAAGCATCACTTCCTCAATTTCCAGTTCACTGTCTTGTTATATTGATATCCACAATCATCTCATATCAGAAAGATATAAATAAATTCATTTTACAACCTCCTTACATTACCTCATCACTCATATCTTCATTTCTCTGCACACTCAAGTTGAATTATGGCTTATGTTCTTAGAATCACTTCCCCCTTGTGTGTATCCTCAACTATTTTATTTCCCCTTGCTTAATTGGACTTGCTAGCAAAACTGTTGATTAAGTTAACTCTGTACCTACTCCATACCTATGCCACACACTTAAATGTAGCTTTCAAAAACACAGCCTCATAGAATGGCCTCACTCTAGTTCATAGCCACTAATCTCAAGTGGTTTTATGGGAATTCCCAGTAATATTTTCCTCATATATTCACTCTTTTAGGAGACTGTTTTATAAATCCTCCTTCCATTTTAAACTTTCAACCTCTGCCAACCCATTTGTTGGTAAACCAAGTAAAAATGGGAACAAGAACAGATCATTGTGAAAACAATTGATGATGTTCATGAGAGCTGTTGTATTAGTCTGAAAGGGAAGAAAGGCTTGCCAGAATAGAATCTACAGAGAACAGAAGAAAAATTGGGAAACTAAATGTGCACAAATCTTTCCAGAACTTTTACAATAGAGAGAAACAGAAATAGGGTAGTAACTGAAGAGAAATAATGTGTCAAAGAGACTTCGATAATGAAATAAGATATAGAATTTTTCTGTGTAGATGAAAATGATGCTATGGATAAGAAGAACCTGCTCATCAGCAGATTAGTGGTAGTTGATCACTTCCTCCTCCATCTAAGGCTTCTCCCTTTTTGTTCTCTTTTCTGTTTCACTGGTTACTGATTTAGGGCTTAGCCTGTTCGTGTACTATTATTTACTTCCCAGATGCTCTCATTCAGACTTTGAATGTCACTGATACACAAGTGACTCCTAAATTTCCATCTCCATCCTGAAGCTCTCCATCAAACTCTAAATTTGCATTTCCAAATGGTCATTTGCTATCTTTCCTTAATGCACTCAGCATCTCTGAAACTCAGTTCTACTCACCTTAGGTAATTTTCTCCCCTTGTCTTCAGTATCTCAATGGTTACACAGTCCTTTGTGACTTCTGTTGAAGTCAGATATCTCAATTTCATCTTTACTCCCCCCCACCTTAATCTCAAGCCCCATAGTCAGTCTTGAGGTAATCTCATTGCCTCTGCTTTCAAAATATTTTCTTAAATTCCACTTTCACCTATATGGAGCAAGATACCATCTTCTCCATTTTGGAATATTGCAGTAGCCCTCAATATCTCTTCTTGCTTTGCTTCATTCCAACCTTTTTTGGAAACACAGTAAAAAGTAGCTATTTTAAATTCAAAGGTCAATTGATTCTGTGAGGACCAGTTATGTCTTCTTTATTTACTACATGTCCCCAATATCAACACAGTGTCTGAGAAGCAGTGAATGTGTACTTATGTTCTCTTCTGAAGGGGGCATTAGCTATTGGAAGATTGAGGTGTATTTCCTCAAAGAATTCTGACTGACTTTCTTCTAAATGTCTGTGAGATTAGACCAGGCTGGAACCATTTTTAAGCTACTATTTCAGAGAAATCTCTGGATTGTGTAGATAACATAAATTTAAACTCTAAACCCTTTCAAGAATAGGTCTCTGGTTGTGGCATTCCACTTGAGACATCTGTTTACCACTATGAGCCCAGGCCACTTTTGCCTTCCCTTCTTCCCTCCTCCTTTTCTTCCTTCCTTTCCTCCTCTATTCCTCCTTCATAGAGTTGTGGAGTCTGGGCTTTTTGTGGAAAATCTTGATTCCAACTTTCTACTTTGTTCAGGCCCAAGATTACCCAGACTGAGACTATCAGTCCACTCAAAAGATTTGACTCTAATTTCCAACATTTATTAAAATTTGTAACACCAATTCATTTCACCAATTTCATCATGAGCTTCTTTATTAATTTGAAAAGATAATCTTTGTCTGACTTAGAATTTCTAGTCTATCATAGTTATTTTGCTGGCAATATTTCTGAAACTGAGAAAATGTTCCTCTTGATTTTGATTATATAATGTTGGTAGTAGAAAATGTAAAACTATTTATACTTTACCAGCTGTTGTTATTGCTACTGCATAAGTTAAAATACAAACAAAAGAAAAAATCTAAGAGGTCTTTCATTAGAATTTGAATAGAGTTATTCAACTTAATGAACATTTAAGACTAAATATTTCATCCTAAAAGAAAAAAGGTAACACCAACAAAATTACTACAAATGTCTATTCAATGTACTTGGTTTCTTCATTTAGAAAATTGAAGCATTTCAGGGTTGAGAATTGAGCATAGACTACACATTGATTTTGGAAACTCACCTCAAATTCTTATTGAAGTCCTATGATTCCTGGAGGTTGTAAAATAAATACTTGCCCTCTATTACAAATCATGGGTTGCTAAAAAGTGACAAAGCCTCTGGCCAAATTAAACTTACTTCACTGTTTTTCAAATGAGTAACCAATTAAAGTGGTATCTGTTTATAAAAAAAAAAAAATTCTTCCTATCTTGATGTTTCTGTGATGAAACTTTCTACTACAAAGAACCTCATATCTATGTGAACTTATCTATCTTTCATATGTATTTGTTTTATATACATATATATAATACACATCTATATAAATATTTGAATGGATTCAAATTCAATGGTATAAATCAATTGGTAGATCTTTCTGGGAAATGAACTTAAGAGTAGATTTCCAAAAATGGTTCCTATTTTGGCTTATCCTGCAATACATGTCAGTGGAATAGGATGTATAGAGTATGTAGAGAACAGAATAAAATTTCAGAAAAAGACTAGGGTTAATTTAGAATTCGAGTGGATATAGCACGACTATGCAACATTCCAAGGGTCCAGCACTGTTTCATTTAACTTAATTAAAAAAACCAATGTGGGAAACTTTTAAGCAGCTTCTAGATAGGAAGGAGGAGAAAGAAGTTCAGAGAATTTGTAGAGAAGGAAAAGCATTCTTTTCCCTTCCCATCTTAGATTCTCTGACTGGGACCCTGAAAATTAAACCAACAAAAGACGAATTAACAAGAGAAAAGATGTAGAAGTGTATGGACATGTGTACAGACATGTGCACCACACATATTCTTGGGAGAACTCAGTGATGAGTTAAGTCAAGGGAACTGTTAGAACTTCAGCTCATATAGCATTTCCTCAAAGAATAGTAATTTTGTAGAGAATTGATAAGTCAAATGAAAGATCATTTGAGCTTCTAGAAGTGGCAAATAGAGGGAAGGCATATAATGAATGACAGGGATAGTTAGGTTTGTTCTATAGATTCTTCGGGTGGTATCCCAGGACTGGGGGCTAGAGAATTGTCCTGTCTGGCTGGGGTGTTGCTCCATGGTAGGAGACCTGCTTAGTATGTACAAGACCCTGGGTTTACTCCCTAGCACCCTGAGAACTCTCTCTCTCTCCCTTACACTCTCTCTCTCTCTCTCTCTCTCTCTCTCTCTCTCTCACACACACACACACACACACACACACACAAAGTATACTTTTCCTTGCTGTGCTTTCCTTGCTGAAAGAAGGAAGACAGAGTTTTGTCAAAATGGCATATTTTTGGATGTCATACAATGAACTATTTCACAGATATAATACGTTGCAGTTAATGAAAATACATGCCCTGATTCAACTACAATATTATATTCGCATTTATATATCATATCATAGAAAAAGAAAAGTCATAAACCTGAACATGCTACAGTTGAAAAAGATTTTCTAATTAGTTTGGCCTAGGGTTAAATAATTTTTTAATTAAAAAAAAAATTAAAGGCACCTTTTTCTGAGCTGCTTCTTTTAGGTAAAATTGGCAAATCAAATATGTATTTATGATAGACAATGCAATGCTTCAAAATATGTATACATTACAAAATGATTAAATCAAGCAAATTAACATAGGCATTACCTCAAACACTTTTTGTAGTGAAAAACACAAATTACTACATTTTAGCATTTTCAAGTTCTCAATACATTATTATTAAGTCACCACGCTGTGCAGTAAATCTCCAAAACTTATTCATCCCAACTATACTTTGTGCCCTTCCTCAGACATCTCCTCTTACCACCGCTACACCTACTAGCTGTCATCATTCTACTCTGCTCCTGTAAGTTGGGCTTCTTAGAGTCCTCCTATAAGTGAGATCATGCAGTATTTCTGTTTTTTGTCTGGCTTATTTTTACATAGCATAATGTCTTCCAGGTTCAACCATGTCATTTCAAATGGTAGAGTGCCCTTCTTTTTTAAAGACTGAATAATATTCTTTTGTATGTATGTGTGTGCTTCTGTGTTTGTGCATTATTTTAATCCATTTATCTACCTGGTAATAGACCCTTGGGTTGCTTCCATATGTTGGTGATAGCATATAATACTAGAATGAAATTGAGAATGTAAATTTTTCTTTGACATACTAATTCTGCTTTCTTTTGATAGATTCCTAGTAGTGGGATATACTGTATCATATAGTAGTTCTATTTTTAATTTTTAAGAATCCTCTGTACTATTCCCTGAATGGCTGTAATCATTTATGTTCCTACCTACAATGTAAAAGTGTTCCCTTTTTTCTGTATCCTCCCTGACACTTATATTTTATCTTTTTGACAACAGACATTCTAACAAGTATGAGGTAATAAGTCATGGTTATTCTTGCATTTCCCTGATGATTAATAACAATGGACATTTTTCTCAAGTGCCCATTTGCCATTTTGAAATCAATTTATTGTTTTCTATTAAGTTTCTCATATTTTGGATATTAACTCATTATCAGATGTGTAGTTTGCCAATATTTTCTCTCAGTTCATAGGTTGTCTTTTTACTGAATGTTTCTCTGTAGAAGCTTTGTAGTTCAATACAGTTGCATTTGTCTTTTTTGTTTTTATTATCTGTGCTTTTGAGGTCCAAAAATCATACTCTCTACAAACTGAGACTATTTTACATCTTCTTTTCTAATTTGAATGCCTTTGTTGCGTTATCTTGCCTAACTGCTCTGTCTAAAACTTCTAGTACTATTTAGAACAGAAGTGGTGAGAATGGTTGTATTAGTTGATTTTTGTATTACTACAATAAAATATTAAAGACAATTATATTTATAAGGAGAAAAGTTTTATTTAACTTACCCTTTTGGATGTTCAGAGTCAAAGTAGCATAGTTTAGGCTATGATAAGCCTCTCAAGAAAAAAGGTTAAGAAGTAAAGTTCCTCAACACATTAAAGGCCATGGAGTTCAAGGCCAAAGCTAGCACCATATGTGCTCACGAAAAAGTGAAAGCTTTTTATCCTGGGCAGAAGGTGGTGAGAATGTTTGTATTAGTTGCCTCTTGACTGCATGATGGCAATGGCTGGGAATGCATGTTAGAACAAAATGCTCACAGCTCCTCCTAAAGAAGAGGGAAAGAGAAAAAACTGTGGACCAGGAACTCCTAATCCCTTTCAAGGGCACACCCCCAATTACCTAAGGGCCACCCACAATTCCCCACCTCCTAAAGTTTTCATCACCTCTATAGGCCCTACCTGGGGCCAAGTTTTTAGGGCATGAGCCTTTTGGGGCACTGAACATCCATACTATAGTGGTGGACATCCTTCTCCTATTCCTGGTGCTGGATAAAAAGCTTTCACCTTTTCATGAGCACATATGATGCTAGCTTTGGCCTTGAACTCCATGGCCTTTAATGTGTTGAGAAAATTTACTTCTTAACCTTGTTTCTTGAGAGGCTTATCATAAAAAAATGTTGAATTTTGTTAAGTGCTTTTCTGTATCTAGTGAAATAGCCATGATTTTTAATCTTTATTCTGTTAATGTTTTATGTTTAGCCATTTGTTTTAGTCAGCTATTTCACTGCTGTGACTTAAGGACCTGAGGAGAACAACTGTAGAACAAGAGAAATTTATTTGAGGGCTCCCAGTTTCAGATGTCTTAATCCATAGAGAGCAGGCTCCATTCCTCAGGGCTCATGGTGAGGCAGAACATCATGGTAGAAGAGTGTGGTGGAGGGAAGTGGTTTCTTTATCAGGAAGCAGAGAGAGAGAGGTCTCCACTCATCAGATACAAATACGTATCACAAAAGCATGCCCTAATTCCTACCTCCTCCAGCCACAACCTACCACTTCAGTTACCACTCAGTTAATCCCTATGAGGGGATTAATTCACTGATTATGTTAAGGCTATAACCCAATCGTTTCTCCTCCAAACCTTCTTGTATTGTCTCATACCTGAGCTTTTTGGGGACACTTCACATCCCAAACCATAGTGCCATTCTTACCTTTCAGGAATATATCCCAGATCATCGTATTACCTGACCCTGGAGTCATGGTGGTGGTATGGAGCCAGTGCCATGGGGGCTAGTCACATTTCACTGGGCCAGACCTGGTGTTGGGGTCCAGAGAAAAAACTATGTGTTCATTTCACGCCCCTTCCACTTTGTGGAGGGAATCCTATGTGGTGATACCCAGGCTTGAGGGAAGGATGATGTGTATATGTGACCTGTCCTCTCCACATTCTTCAGTGTATCTTTTCTTATTTGTGTGCTGCACCTCATGCTGTAGTTCACATAGATTCCTTAGCTCTGGTGAAGATATTTTCATGACTGAATAGTTTTTCAAATCAATATATCTGTAACATTGGGTACTAGAAAATCCTATTCGTCTATCTTCACATATAAATGTTGCCTCTTTAACTTGTTTAATAATGCTAGCCTACCTCTATTAATGGAAATTATTGATTTACATAATGAGACTGTTGAAAAGATTGAAAAGATTTACCAATAAAACTTAAATAAATTCTCAATCCCCTAAACCAAATAACACAGACAAGATTTTGATTCTTTGACCAGTCTTAGCTGTTGAGGTTTACTAGAAAAAATATGTATTACTGAGTGAAAAATATGAAGGAAGAGACTTTGCTCTACCAGAAAGGATAACTTACCTTAGGAAACCTAGTTTCTGAGGCTGGCTGTGGATGTTCTTAGATGCCATATGATCATTCCAGAATAGATTAATACCATTGTAAAACAAGTCAAAAGAAAGATAACAAAAAATGATATTTGTATTGATGGAGTTCAGAAAATGCTACCCTAAAGTATGATACCTTGACAGTTGAAAAAAGCAGAAATAGGAAGCTTTCTCTTCCTCTCTTTCTTCTTCCTTGAAGCAGTATCCTCCCTATTCCTGGAAGAAAGGAACATTCTTATTTGAAGATACTGAGAGACAGGGAAGGATCTGAATAAACAGCTCTTGCTAAGCTCCCTCAGTTTAATACCACTTTTGTCCTATTTCTTCATGACTGTGCACTTCACATCAAATCCATGGAAAAAAAGCATATGCGTGTGACTTTTTCTTTGTTCTTCACTTCTGAAGACTCTTGTATCACCTAAAGCTTATATTCAATAAATTTGCATGCTCATATCTTCTTAACTTGTCTCAGCCATCACCTAGAGATAGGGAGGAAAGGTGTTTCTCTCCTTCTGTGCTAACTATGAAAATGCTACCCATGTTGTACTTTTGTAATAATATAGACACACATACTGGGCTGCATGCTTATAATCCAAGTGATGGAAACTCAAGCCAACGTAGCACAAATGAAAAGCGAAACAATGGATTTTCACACTTGCAAATCCAGAGTTGGATCTGACTTCAAGCATAGCAGAATTCAATGGCCAAAATACATTTAAAAAAAAAAAAAAACTGTGTTATTCTTATCTTTTACTGCAGGTTGGTTTTATCCCATGATTGGGGATTTAGTAGTCCTGAGAGTCTCAAGTACAATTTTTGTTTTTCATATTATTACCCAAGAGGAAAGAGTTTTCTTCTTTCAATGTCCAAAGTGAAAGCTTAAGAAAAGAATCTGCTTGGTCATCTGTAGGTCATTTCTGGACAGTTATGTTCAGGGAAATGTGGTATCACTGTGAACAGGGACAGCATTGGAAATTAGGAAAGGGAAGTTATGGAGAGAGAATCTTAAAGAGCTTGTAAACATCAGCTTCAACAGTCCATGTAAGTAATTCAAGTTTTAATAATTACATTTCTTGTTTTGTCCAAGAGTTTAAACTAGTGTTTGTTAAGTTTCTTTCTGATCTGCATTTTGATGGTAAGCTTTGTTTTTATAGCACTAGGCACATTTGATATGTGAAGAAATAAATCAGATATGTAACACTTTCTGTTCTTCTGAAAATTAATTTTTGTTTGTAGACAGCTTCTTAATCTTAATTTGAAGATGACTTCTCAAAGCACATCCTGGTTTTGGCTTTTGCTGTGTCTGTTGTTTCCCTGGTAATTTTCTCATTCTTTTTCTTTTATGTTTCCTCTTTGCTTTTCTTTTTATGTTTTCCTCATTTTCTCCTTTGTGAGCTTTTGCTCTGCAAGGTCACTAAGTGATTTCAGAGGTGTGTTAGTAAAGGATTTAATTTTTTGAATGTAAATGGAGCTCAGACTGCCTTTGTAATTGGTTTATTTTGCTTCTGTTCTTTCTAGCCACATCCTGGCTCCATATGTGCCACACGGTTTTAGGTGTTAGTGATGTCATGAACTACAAACTGAAATGTTGGCAGCAATACAAAGAAAGAACCAATTCTCAAACATACCTTGAATGTATTTGCAATTGCTGAACTAATATTTGGTAGGTGATTTGAGATCTAAAACTATAAAACGTATTTACTGTGAGTGGACTCATTTGACCTGTAATTTACTTTATGTTAAAAAAAAAAAAATAAAGGCAATGCACATATAAATTCAGACATTTCATGGTGGCAATTAAAGTCATAAGGATATTTTTACTGCCTGGATGAGATATATCATATTAGGCAATTTGAAGTTCTTAGTTCTATTTTTAAGAGAACAAAGAACTTCAAGAATCTAGCATATTATATATTTAAGACAGTATGAGATGGTATAATTGGAAATTTACTTTGAACAACATAAAATGTTGGCTCCATATGTATGGAAGTGGTTCTTCTTCAGAAATATGAGCAGAAATACATATGGAGAAGATTGTAGTAAAAACCAAGGAGGGAGGTCCCATTTGGACAAAGACAGTTGCAAAGTCATGGCTTGGGTGGTCCAGACCCTTTTGTTAGCAATGCTATTCATCCCAGGATAAATCATATCATTCTAGAAACTGGCCCAGTAAGGACAATGATGAAGAATCATACTTGCAGCAATTAAAATGCTGTCTACACTGCATTTCTGAAGGACATTGTGAAAGTTCCATGTCTTGGGTTTTTGGCTAATGATAATAAATACATTGTCACACATTGTCTACAGTGTGCTGGGCTTTTAGTTTTACAAACCTTTGCTGAGTTTCCCTTATAACCACTCTCTAATGTATGTTTAAGCTAAGAGATGACCTGAGACACTGAGTAAGAAATTTTTCCTCACAGATCTACACTTATCTTTGAAGGATTAAGTTATTAACCTAGGACTCTCTGATTTCAAAGCTGATTTCAAAGCTTAGCCTTTAAGTATTAAACAACATGTTCTTCCTTTTTATTAACATCTCTAAAATTTTTATCTACAACAAGTTTGATAAGAAGCACAAATATTTCCCATTCACAATATTTGCATTAGCTTCTAGAATCCTATCTGAAACCACATTTTTTTTCCTACAACAAATAATTTGAAACACAGGAGCTATATTTCCATGCAAATAAGTTACAACTAGTCCAGTATCTCCTTAGGCAAATAATAAAAATCCTAATAAGAAAAATGGCTAAAATGTCAGAGAGGGTCAAAAGACAGCTGAACAAAAGATTAGACGGCAACTCGGAACTGGCTATAGTTTCTTGTTCAGCACATTAGAATGTGGATTATCTCCTTGGAACAGTTAATGGGATGGAAATTGCATATAAGACTTCTTTGCATCAATAAAATGCAGCTCAACAATGAGGTCTTGTACAAAAATAGACAGTGAGAATGTGATAAAAGAAATACTTTGACAGATCAGCTAAACATCACATACTACTGAAGGAGAATGATTTAATGTATATAAAGAGATTTCAGTCCTGGCACTAATGGACCACAGTTGTGAGTTAAGAAGCATCTAATCCATATGATATTCTGATATGTGATTGAAGACATTTATGGAAAGAATGAACATTGGACTTCATTTTCCAATTTGCCATTCAATTAGAAAGGGAGAGAGTCATTTGGCATCTGTATAGTAAAACCTGATTCAAGACAGTAAAGAAATGAAGCAGGACTTCTATTATCCAAATACAGAGAAATAGCAATGCAGAATATGTAGACTGAAGCAATCCATTGATAGTAGACTTGCCCAATAATGAGAATCAACCTTCACATTAGGGCATCTGAAAGGTCAGAGAGGGCTAACCTAGCTCCAAACATCTTGATTTATAAATGAGTGAACATAGTAATCTAATAAAAAACTGAAGCTATTCTATTCTATATGTAACTGGATGATTATTAGCCTTGTTTTTCTGTCTTTAAAGAATGGGCAAGATAATGATATGTTACAATTTATGGGAATGTTGTAATTTCCATTTATATTCAAGGCTGGCTTTCCAACATGCTGTTTCTTACAGGCTCCTTTAGCCTTTCACTAGTAAAATAAACACAAGAACAAAAGTACTTGTTTTATGATTGGTGCAATCAGTGCTCAACCAGTTTTCTATTCATTATATGAAAGACTCTGTATAGAGAGAATGAAGTTACAGATTATAAGTAACATTCCACACACTAATCTGCATTTTACATATACACATATAACGCTTTTGTCCTTCCTTTCAGCTTTATGCTCATGCTTTATTATACAGAAGGATCTTGGATGAGGATTTATTGTTGGTAATTACACTCTTAGAGGGTTGGAGGATTGGTCAATTTAAGGCTAGCTCTTATATTTCCATTTAATTGATTAGAGTACTTTCTAAAACAATTTTCACCCACTAATAATGTTGAAAACATTTTATTTTTATGAGTAGTGATTGCAAGATGGACCAAGAGAGAAAATAGGAAAGAAATAAAATAATTTTTGATTACTTTTGAAAACTGTGGTTATATTTATATTTTTAAAAAATCTGTTTTTCTGTGAAGTGTCTGCCCCAGTTCCTTAGCCCATTTATTGATTGGGTTCTTTGTATTTTTGGTGTAAAGTTTTTTAAGATTTTTATAAATTTTGGAGATTAGTGCTGTTTCTGAATTGTGTGTGGAAAAGATTTTCTCCTACTCTATTGGCTCTCTTTTCACATTATTGATCATTTCCTTTGTGGATAAAAAGCTTTTTAGTTTGAATCCATCCCATTTATTTATTCTTGCTTTTATTTCTAGCACTCTGGGGGTCTTGTTAAGGAAGTCTGTCTCTAAGCCAATTATGATGAAGATCAGGGTCTACTTTTTCTAGTATTTGTTGCAGGGTCTCAGGTCTAATTCTTAGATCTTTGATCAATTTTGTACAGGGTGAGAGATAGGGGGTTAATTTTATTTTACTGCATATGGATTTCCTGTTTTCCCAGCACCATTTTTTGAAGAGGCTATCTTTTCTCCATTGTATATTTTTGGCACCTTTGTCTAGTATGAGGTAACTGTACTTATGTAGGTATGTCTCTGTTCTTCTATCCTGTACCATTGGTCTCCCTGTCTATTTTGGTGCCAGTACCATGCCATTTTTGTTACTATTGCCCTATAGTATAGTTTAAGGTCTGGTATAGTGATACCTCCTGCATCACTCTTCCTGCCCAGGATCATTTTGGCTGTTCTGGATCTTTTGTTCTTCCAGATGAATTTCATGATGGCTTTCTCTATTTCTATGAGGAGTGTCATTGGGATTTTAATTGGAATTGCATTGAATTTGTATAGTGCTTTTGGTAGTATGGCCATTTTGACAAAATTAATTCTGTCTATCCAAGAACATGGGAGATCTTTCCATCTTCTAAGGTTTTCTTTAATTTCTGTCTTTAGTGCTCTCTAGTTTTCATTGTAGAGTCCTTCACCTCTTTTGTTAGATTGATTCCCAAGTATTTTATTTTTTTTGCAGCTATTGTGAACAGAGTTGTCTTCCTAATTTCTCTTTCAGAGGATTCATCACTTATGAATAGAAATACATTAGATTTATGTGTGTTGATTTTACATCCTGCTATTTTGCTGAATTCATTTGTTACAGAAGAAGATATACAGATGATTAATAAAAATATGGAAAAGTGCTCATCATCTCTAATAATTAGAAAAATGCAAATTAAAATCACCCTAAGATATCATCTAATTCCAATTAGAATGGCTACTGTCAGGAACACAAACAATAATAGATGTTGGCATGGATGTGGGGAAAAAAGGCACACTCATACATTGTTGGTGGGACTGCAACTTGGTGCAACTGCTATGGAAAGCACTATGGAGATTCCTCGGAAATCTTGGAATGGGCCCATCATTTGACCTAGTTATCCCACTCCTCAGTTTATATCCAAAGGACTTAAAATCAGCATACCACAGTGACACAGCCACATCAATGTTCATAGCTGCTTAATTCACAATAGCTACATTGTGGAATCAAACAAGATGCCCTTCAATTGATGAATGGATAGAGAAACTTTGGTATATATAACAAAGGAATATTATTCAGCCATAAAGAAGAATAAAATAATGGCTTTTGCTGTAAATGGATAGAGCTGGAGAATATCATGCTAAGTGAAATAAGCCAAACCCAAAAACCAAAGGCCAAATGTTTTCTCTTATAAGTGGATGATGATACATAATGGGGTGGGGAGTAGGGGCTGGCAGGGGGAGAAAACAAGAATGGAGGAACTTTGGATTGTGTAGAGGAAAATGGTGCAGGAGGGGCTGGAGGTAGGAAAGATAGTGGATGGAGACAGATATTATTACCCTAGGTACACACAGATTACATGAATGGTGTGAATCTACATTATTTATGGACCATAGAATGAAAAGTTGTACCCCATTTGTTTATAGTGAATCAACATGCAGTCTGTAAAATTAAAAAAGAGAATAGTTAGAGTATATTTCATAAAAAATCTGTTTTTGTCTTAGTCTAATTTATAAAGTGAACATTCTTGATAGCCATCAGAGAGATACTTCTCCCTGTGTGATAAATCATTGTCTAAAGTATTTTATCATGTCATTTTCAGAGTAATTACATCAAATATTATAATAGTGATTGTTTACTGAGAGAGAAAACAAAATACTCACAACAAATTAATTCCTTAGAAGGTTGTAAAGAGGAGGGACCAGTAAATGAGACTGAGAAGTAGTGACAGGAAGGAATTAACAAAAAGAAAAAAAAAAAACCAAAAAAACAAAAAAACAGAAGAATGGAAGTCAAATGAAAAAGTTGGAGTATGAAAGAACCAGTCAGGTAGATAATGTTTTCAACAGATAAAATAACTATACAATTAACATTCAAATCAGGACACATTTAAAGTGAAACCAGACATTATTGATTATGCTAGGAAAAATATATAAACTAGGACTTTTCAGGGCACATTGGATTGCTGATAGGATAATAAGAAGATAATTGAAAAATTAGTCCTAAATTGATCTAAAAAGCTGAAATGAGGGATCATTCACTCTTCATGCTAACCTCCATGTAGCTGGCTCGGGCATTTTCAAAACATGCAAGTCTCATGGAAGAAGGCTCTTCACATGGTGATTGACTTCCTCCAGAGAGAGATGTCCAAGGGGAATGGACAGAGGCTTCTGATGACCAAAGCTTGGACATCTCAGAAGAACACTGTTCCCACATTTGTTGCTCCAGCAAAAATCTATGGTCATTCCAAATTCAAGGGAAGTGGAATTAGATTCCATTTCTCAGTAGAAGGAGTAGAAGAGGATTCATGTCAGTCTTTAATCTATCACAAGTACTAAGGAGAACAACATGAGATGTACACTCAGAAATCAGAATGTATGAGAAAATAGAGAATGAAATAATACCATTTCTGAAGCAAATCGAAGGAGTTTCTAAAAGTGGATTTATGATTGGAAAGCTTAATTGAATATCTTCAATTACGTTTGTTTATCTGAACCAAGGAAGAGGGTAGAAAAAATTTATAACACTGAATGCACAACTTGATGGAAGTTATTCTTTTTCCCTGAGAATTAAAAATTCTTATTTATTAGATACTTGAAGAATTAAGTTATATGACTGATTAATTCTTATATTAACTGGCCTTACTCTGAGAAATCTGAAGTGACTCTGTTGGTCACTAAAGCTTTTCATTGCCGGGGGCAAAATAGCTGGGAAGGACAACTTAAAGAAGGAAAGATTTATTTTGGCTCTTGGTTTCAGAGTTTCATTCTGCTGGCTCCATTGTATTGGGCCTGTGGTGAGGCATATCATCAAGACAGAAGGGTAAAAGGAGGAAAAAAACTCACCTCACAGCAGCCAGGAAGTAGAAAAGACAGAAAAAGGAGTTAGGGACAAGACATACCCTCATGGGGTATGCTCCTGGGTGACTTTCTTCCTCCAACCAGACCCTGTCTCCTACATTTTCTACTACCTCCAAATAATTCCATCAAATTATTAATCATCAGTGGACTGAATCCATGATGAGATTGGAGCTCTCATGATCTAATCTCTACCCGAGTTCCACCTCTGAACACTGCTTTATTGGGGACCAAGCCTTCAACACATAGGTCTTTGGAGGACACTTTATACCCAAACCATAACAGTGACTAATCAAGAATGCTGCTCATGGAGCCTTCTGGTATGTGAAGCTACGTGTGTGGTGTCGTGTGTGTGTGTGTGTGTGTGTGTGTGTGTGTGTGTGTGTGTGTAGTAGTGGAGTGGATCAACACTTTTTTTTTTAGAACAAAGAATTGCTTTCTGTGGAGAAAGGCATTAAGATCCTGACCTTCCATCAGATTTAAATTACTGAATCTTACATGAATCAGCGTTTCAAGAAAAGACAGTATGTATTTTGAAATAAAAGTATTTAAACAACAAAAATGAATGACTCTAGGCTGAAGAATAGAATTCAAGAGGAAAGACTGAAGGGCCAGATGTAGTAGGATGTTTTGGTCTAGAGTAGGCCTGATGATAACAGCTTCTTCAGACACAGCTGCCCAAGCACATGCTCTCATGTGTGGAGGATCTCGACTGACCCTAGGTAGGGCAATTGGCAAAGAGCTGCAATGTTCAACAGTCCAGGTCTCAAAGGTGGGAGGAGGTCTTCCCTTAAAAGACTCAGATTGTGTAGGAAATCAGAAAAGGGAGGCTCTGCTGCAGAGTAGACAGGGCTTTGGGGCACCATATTTAGGACAGGGGAGAGGCAACTAAGCAGTGGATTTTTAGGAAGTCCAGGCACCTGCTAGGGGTGAAAGGTAAAAGGTTCTGTACCTTTGAACTTTTAGGGTTTTAAAAAATTTGATGAAGGGTCTTGGAATGCAAATACCTTACTGGCATATTGGTTAATATGATCGATATATATGTGACACTTAGTTTTCTAGCTATTGTTATTTTTATGTGTAGTTTAGTTTAGGTTAGTTTGGTGATATTATCTCATTTGAACCATGGATAGTAAATTTCCAATACACACACACACACACACACACACACACACACACACAGCGGAGTGTGGGGGAGGGGAGCGGATTTCAAGCTGCAAATCTTTCAGAATTATAAAGAAAACATTTGAACCTCTTTAAACTTGATCCAGAGCAGTACCATTTGAACTGTATGAATGAAGAAGTTAATTTCTCTTAATGTTCCTTTATTTTTCGGATACTCTTTTAACTCTTCTTCAATTTCAGAAAAGGTGAGCCACTGTGAGGAAAGCAAGGTAGGCGGCTAATACTTTATCACCAATCTCAATAAATATTGTCAAACGACAAACTTAAAAAAATGACCTTGAACATCTGATTGGTTAGCTTGAAGTTACAATATCTATTTTGACATGGACTCAAATAAAATTAGTTACAGTTTGTAACCACAGAAGAGAACTAAATAATGATGGCCTTATTGTGTTTTGTATTGTGTTAAAAATAAATATATTCTCAAGAGTTAGTTCAGTTTCTGTGCTATGCTTTGAAGTCAGATCAATGTCTTCAATGTTCACTGAACTGACAAATACTATAAATATTTAAATTTGGAGTAAAACCTTCCCCTTATAAAGTATGCATTCATATTTGACTACTATAAAGTTAGAATTAAAATGAAATTGATATCAACATCAGTAGTACTTGAATGCAAATGCAATAAATACACAATCTGCTTTGCCTAACAATAATGGAGTGACATGTCTACACTATAAATAGGGCTTCAGATGTAAGAGAGAATTCCCCCAGGCTTGAAAGGTTCCAGACCTTTGATCTCTCTATACCCCTCATAGAACCTTTTACTCTTCTCTCAGAATCACCTGACCAGACCAAATGTACATAAGATTTGTTTAGGGTCTAACTAGACCCAAGGGTTTATTGCTGATTTCATTTTGCATTTTATTAGCATTGATCTTGCTTCTGTGCTTTAACTCCCTCTTGCTTATTTATTTGTATCAGCTGAATGTTGAGTGATTGATTTTGGATTCCACCCTTTAGCATCGTTATTAATTGTCTCTCTAGATAATCCTTAAAACATATTCTCCTGTGTTCTCTCCAAATACTCAGTGCCTAACCATGTCATTTATCAGGTTTATATATGTGCTTTCCTTGGAATAGAGGAAGGAAATGGGAAATGAGGATTATATCCTAGACAAATTCCTTCACTAGCTTTGGTCAATTTTCTCCTCCCAATTTCCTCCTCATTCCCTCACTGATTTGTGTAGTCCTCCTTTGTGCAAACCACTACAGTCTGTGAAAGAGGCAGGAGAAGTGTTAGAATTCTGATGCTCTCAGAATTTATGCTGTTTTGAAAAGATTAGAATTCCACTATAAAGCCCACCCTGTAAGGACCTGAAGAAAAGAGAAGGGGGAGAGAGCAAGAAACTAATGACAGAGGACAAAGGAGGAAACCTTTGCTACATATTGACAGAGTTTAGCAGTAACTACCCGCCATGTTACCTTGACAAGGCAATGAGAGCGTGATCTGCCTTGGAAAGTTCCAGTCAAGAGAGATGTGATCTTCTTGGTGGTGAGCCTTCTCTCCTTATCAGGCACTTATATAATACACAAAACTCTTCACACCTAATTAGAAGAAATAATATATGTGGCTTAAAGTGAAAGTGAGGGTTTCCTGTCTCCACTCTCCACCCGTCTTTCACCCTAGAGGCCCACTCATTTTATTTTTTAAAACTAAAAAAAAGCTTTATCATAAATTAAGTCTATTTACATATTATTGTACTCCCACCAGACAGAATTGTACCCAGACCAAGTTCATATATTTAGAGATTAGCTCTTTAGAGGAGAGGTAATTAAGATTAAATGAGGTATAAAGGTAGGACCCCAGCTTTTAGGAACTGATGTCTTTATAAGAATTGGAAGAGATGCTAGGATGAGCACAGAGAAAAGACAGTGAGTTTCTGGCAAGATGGTTCCCATCTGCAGGGAGACAGGCCTCAGGAAACACTAATCCCATCAGCACCTTGATCGTGACATCCAGCCTCAAAAACTGTGAGGAAATAAATTCTGATCAAGTCCACTGATCCACCTTGTTTAGTTATGGCATCCTGACAAACTAGTGCACGTAGGATCAGCTATCTAGTCACTACAGAAATGGGGCAGGGGGACTAAATTTTCTAATCCCTTCCAACATTTTTTCCTAATTCTGTCCCAAAGGTATTAATGCTAGCTAACCATTTCTATATTTGGTCTTTCAGTGGACAAATTGTGTTTCTAAGTAATATGTTTGTGTTAATATTTCCTTATTTATAAATTTTAGGGTTTTTGTGTTATTTTCTAAAGTGGTTAGTGAGGATGCAGTTGACATAATGTCCTGCTCTTTCCTCTACCTTCTCTAACAAATGGTTATCTCACTATTCAGCTTCATTCAACAAGCTGCAGTTCTTTATTCTTCACCATGAAATTGCAGGAATCAGTTGTTCTAATCCTCACTAGACCTCTAACCTTTGGTAGCTATACCTATTGCAAAACAATAGTTAACCATGGTTAAATCTTTCATGATTTCTTCTACAGGTTTATTCCAAACCCTGAAAATGAGTATTCATTGTCTAGCTAGCATAAGATTGTTAAGACATTCACTGTAGGGCCAGATCATGTATTTGACTTGCGTTTCCTTTGTAAGGAGTCTGTGGCAATACGATCTGAAATAGAGTCGCAGATGCACTGTGAGCAGCATTGAGTAAGAGGTTCCTCGTAGAAATTAAAATGCATACAACGTAGAAGTAACTAGGGATGTAAAGACTGAACAGGGGAGTGGGAGGATCAGCCACCCTCTTGAAGCATGGGGGGACATGTTGGAGTTCATAAGGACATTTAGGAAACCCAGCATGTCTGGCTTCCAGGTAGGATTGTAAAGGGGAGATGGTGGAGTTTGTGGAAGGCTATGTCTCCTTCTTGGGTGGGACTAGGGTGGCTGTGGATCAACAGGGCTATTAGCCAGGATGTTGAGATGTTTGGAGAACGGGAGAAGAAAGGACAGGTGTGAGTGGTTTTCTTCACACCTCTCCTGCTTTGTTTTTGGTCTTTACTCTGTATTTCCTCTCTCATTTTTTATTACTTGATCTACTTAAGTACCCTTACTTAACTTCTTAAGCAAAATGGTAAATTTTCTGAGATCAAAAGTCTGAAAATGTCTTTATCTTGTCATGCTGATAGCTTGGCTGTATCTAGAATTTTTGATTGAAAAACATTTTCTCATGACTTTGAAAACATTGCTTCATTGTCTTTGAGAGCACAGGGGTCTGGGACTCTGAAATCTGAGGGCAATCTGATGTTTATTTCCCTATAAGTTTATTTCTTCATAAAGTGTACCAGCTTATTCTAGAATCGTGTTGCATACTAAATTCTGGTTACCTTGGTGGTTTATTTATATTTAAGAATGAGGTCAGAGAAAAATTGATTGTGATTCTACACATAAGGGTAGATCTTATCAAATTCCTTGGAGGTGAGTTAATAAGGTTGAGACCTTATTTTGAGTAATACCCAAATACCAAGATAAAGATTTGCTACAGATTACCCTACTTCTGTGCAGAAATTTCATTCAATTTATTTAGGAAAGAGCATTATAATTTTTGGCTTTTTGGCTTGCAGATGAGTGCCCATCTTTTATCTGAGAGATAGGAACATATTTTTTAGATTCCCCTCTCACTTTCATGAAATCCTATGTGTAGAATCCTCTTGTTCTAATCCTCTTGATTATTACCTGGTCCAGGGTCTCCCTCCTCTAAGATTGTTGTCTGCCTCTATTCTAAGAAGGGACTTTTTTGGGGGAGGGCATTATTATTATTATTATTAATTTTGGGGGGTACTAGGGATTGAACTCAGGGGCACTCAACCACTGAGCCATATCCCCAGCCCAGTTTTGTATTTTCTTTAAATACAGGGTCTCACTGAGTTGCTTAGCACCTCATTTTTGCTGACTCTGGCTTTGAACTCATGATCCTCCTGCCTCAGCCTCCCATTCATCATGATTTGTCTACCTGTACCAAATCTTTCATTACCTTCTTGAGTCTCATCTAATAATGCCTTAACTTCTGTTCCTTTTTGGGGGGCATGAATTTAAAAACATTTAAAATAACCTTTGAGTATAATCTTATGGAGTCTTACCCAGGGGAAAACATGGTTGTGCTCAGTTTACCATGGTGAACCAGACTGGCCTACACTAACTGAGATTAGTAGAAAAGATAGCTTAGTGGTCCAGCAAGATGTGCTTAGGCATTCCAACCAGTAAACCGGATGACAAGTACAAGTGAAGTGCAGGAGCATTTACTGAGGATGTGTTATCTGACATCTTTCATGTTCCGTATGTGAGTGAAATTAAAATATGAGGGAGACATAGTGTTTGTACAGAATTCACCATCCAGAGAGGGGAGAAGAAAATGCAAACAACATAAACTGCAATGACACGGGTTCTATGACACAAATTTGTAGGGCTGTTTTGTCATGAAATGGAACTGATTAGTTTCATTTAAAAGAATCAGAATTTCTCAAAGGAGACGATGGCTAGATTTAAGTAATTTACTAAGCTATTGGCAAACAAGTAGATGGCCATTTAGAGTGACTGAGGAAATTTGCTATTCTCAAACAAATGTTCTTTAAGCATTTTCTGCAGCTTCCACAATTCCTCCATAACCTGAAGGTCATTGGGTCCTCAGATGGTAGTCTCCCCTTATCTTTGGGGATTATCTTTGGGGATACATTCAAAGAACCTAAGAGGATGCACATAGTTTCAAACCCTGTGTATATTCTGATTTTTACTGTATGACCTAACTATGATAAAGTTTCATTTATACACCAGGCACAGTAAGAGATTAGCAACAATAATTAGTAATAAAATAGAACAGTTATAACAATATGCTGAAATAAATGTCATATGAAAATGATTTCCTTCTCTTGAAAGAGTCAAGGCAAATATTAGCATTTTGAACCATAGTTGACCATGGTTAACTATGTATAACTAAAACTAAATAAAGCCAAACTGTGGATAGGGGTTCAGGGGTCACTGGGGCAGGGGCTTCTGTATTTCTTCTTTCCTGTCAGTTTAAACTCAAATTCTCAGTGCTCCTTCACTATACAGGAAACTCCTTAAGGAAGGACCTTGCTTTTTTTTTTTTTTTTCTTTTTAAAAATCTTCTTTCTAAAAACCATCCTCAGTGCCCAGCATGCTTCTTTACATACTGCAGAAGAGAATGATTTTATGTGAAAAAATTTTAAAAGTTAAATAAATATGTTTAGCACATGGTACCTTGTACCATGATTTTTCTTTATCTTTTCCCTTGCCTTCCTAACTAGATTACAAGCAAGTGCACACAAGAGATTTTTAATACCCTGTACAATCAGGTTCTCAACTTTCTTATGAAGATAATAGGCTTTTAGGGGTTTATTGGTTCCTTTACAATATAAATTGACATTGAATATATGAATATTTTTCCTCTTGAATGAAATCTATATAGTCTGTATTGAGGATGGCAAAACCAATTTCACATGAAATAATAAAGAAATATAAAGTTCAAATGGAAAATACATTTGCATGGCTCAGATGCTCATTCATCAGTGAGTTGAAAGGATGTGATTTTCTTGTCAGATAACATGTCATAAAGATAAAATGGTTGCAATGCTGACACTTTATAGGTTGAGTGCTATGGCATGAACCCTATTTCTCTTTGAATGTCCCACATACACAACCATTTCTTCATAGTTGGTCACTGTGGCTTACACAAGACAATCCTAAAGAGTTTATTTAACTCACTGCAGATCAACCCTCTTTGGATATTTGTATCCTCCATCCTGTTATTTAAAAATTAAAATACCATAAAATACCTGAGGCTAAAACTGTACAAAATCCAAAGGGACAAAACATTGCAAATATCTGTTCAGAGCTATAGCCAAAGTATTATCTTTCCCATTTCCTTGAAAGGTTATTCTTCTTCAGCATGTTTGGGAAAGAATGAACTTGTGAACACTCATTTACGATTTGCCACAAGGCAACTGTTGCTGTGTGTTATTCCATGTATTTTTAGGTCTACCATGCACCAATTTCTCTGCTAATTATAAACTCTAGATATCTATCACTCTGCACAAAACTCAACTCAAAATGGATTAAGGACTTAGGAATTAGACCAGAGACTCTGCAACAAATAGAAGCAAAGTAGGCCCAAATCTTCATCATGTTGGCTTAGGATCAGACTTCCTTAACAAGACTCCCAAAGCACAAGAAATCAAGCAAGAATCAATGAATGTGATGGATTCAAACTAAAAAGCTTTTTCTCAGCAAAGGATACAATCAATAATGTGAAAAGAGAGCCTACAGTGTGGGAGAAAATCTTTTCCACATGCACTTCAGATAGAGCACTAATCTCCAAATTTATAAAGAACTTCCAAAACTTTACACCAAAAATACAAAGAACCCAATCAATAAATGAGCCAAGGAACTGGACAGATACTTTACAGAAGAAGACATATGGGTGACTAATAAGTATATGAAAAAGTGTTCAACATCTCTAGTAATTAGAGAGATGCAAATTAAAACAACTCTAAGACTTCATCTTACTCCAATTAAAATGGTTATTATCAAGAACACAAACAATAATAGATGTTGGCATGGATGGGGGGGAAAAGGCACACTTTTACATTGCTGGTGGAGTTGCAAATTGGTGCAGCCACTGTGGAAAGCAGTATGGAGACTCCTCAGAAAACTTGGAAGGGACCCACCTTTTCACCCAGTTATCCCACTCCTCGGTTTATACCCAAAGGACTTAAAAGTAGCATACTATAGTAACACAGCCACATCAATGTTTATAGCAGCTCAATTCACAATAGCTAGATTGTGGAACCAACCTAAATGCTCTTCAACAGATGAATGGATAATGAAACTGTGGTATATACACATAATGGAATATTATTCCGCTATAAAGAAAAATAATATTATGGCATTTACAGATAAATGGATGGAATTGGAGAATATCATGCTAAGTGAAATAAGTCAATCCCAAAAAATCCAAAGGCCAAATATTTTCCCGAATAAGTGGATGATGATATATAATAGGGTTGGGGGCTGAGGAGTGACACAAGAATGGAGGAACTTTTGATTACATAGAGGGAAATGAGAGGAGGAGGGATCGTGGGTATGAAAAATGGTGTAATGAGACAGACATCATTACTCTATGTACATGCATGATTACATGAATGGTATGAATCTACATAGTGCACAATCATAGAAATGAAAAGATGTACCCCATTTGTGTGCAGTGAATCAAAATGCAGTCTGTAAAAGTAAAAAAGAAATTATTAAAAAAAATAAACTATAGAGATTTTCTTTAAATTTCCCCAGTGGCACAAGTGGGGTGATCCACCTTTTCCTATACTCTTCCATCTCTTAAATCACATTCCCTACCATACAAGGCTATACTGTTTTGTGACCCTTGACTGAAGTATCAGAAGTCACAGAAAAATTACACACCAAGTGAGATTGCTCTCAGGGGCCATGTTTCAAAGTAATCACTTTGTAGATATATCCTAGACCCTAGCATGGCCAAGACCCTACCACCTCAGAGAGAGGATCTTTCTTCAGTGTGTATGGTATAAAAATACATCTCACTGCTATAATCTTAAGGGGACTCTGCAGGTGCTATTCTTAACCTGGTTTTAATTACTTTCTCCTTGTATAAAAAATCTCTGGCACAAAATATCTGTCAACAATATATCGCCCAAATTAGTTATTCTAGAATGGATGGGACAAGGTTTGGCTGTGGGCTGGCAGTTTTTAGTGGTATAACCCAGGATTAAATTTAGCCCTGTAAGTCCTGATCTCGCTAATTTATCTCAGGCAACATGAGTTTTGTATATTTTTTCCCCTTCTATCACTTTGGAACACACATTCTCTCTCTCTCTCTCACTCTCTCTCTTAACCACAAACACTAAATCTCAAAGACAGTAAAATATAGATCCAGATTAAACAGAATCCTTTCCTAAAGATAGTGCAGGCTCTTGCACATAAAGGATAAAGCTATATAAATATATTTTAAAGGGTGTATTGTAGCCATCTTCTTACCCTTTTCTTGTTAGATTTATTTTCTTAAACCATACATAAACATTTACAGGTGCATAAAAAATAAAGTCTAATGCTGCACTTTGTTCAAAGGTAGCAGGAACATCTGCTTTTTGATGGGTATCCTCTGACTAAACAAAGAAAAGTCCTAGGCTTTAAAATGACCACTTTTTTTCTATTTTAAGCAGGACCGCATTCAAAAGCAGAGCTTCCCAACATTATTATTTTATAAGTAAGTAAGAGACAATATGAGGAATTATTACCTTCCTACTTAGGCAACCCCCACTGCTGTGTATGTCTTTGCATGTGTGTGCCTGTGTGTGTGTGTTTATGGGAGCTTTGAAATTTTCAGTTACAATCATAAGAAGGGAAATAAATTGAAATGTTTTAAAAATTATCAAAATTATTTTCACTAAGAAATTAATGGTATTGGTCCCATAAAAACATAAAAACATTTCCTACTTTTTTCAACAACTAAGGATAAATAGACTTGAATAGAAAGATCCACAACAAAACAGAAAATGGTTCTGCCCCTGCTCAGGTATCATCTTTCCCTTTTAATTTACATATAACTGGGCACTGTTGCAGAAGAAAAGAAATGAAACATATGTTCTTGGCTGTTAGGAAATCCAGGTTGTAAAGAAGATCTATAAATATTGAAAATATTGAGAACATAAATCAACATGTGACACAAAGGCAGTGTAACCACAGTAATAAAAGTGTAAGAGAACAATTATTTGGGGTCATGATTAAGACTTCCTAGAGGTAAGGAAACACAGCATCAGAAAGAACATAAAGGACCTGGAGGGGCATAGTTACCTACAAAGAAATGCACTTAACTGTACAGCTTGACAAAGTAGCGCACAAACCTCAAGTGTATGATTTGATAAATTTCAAGAAAGTTACATGCCATGTAACCATTATCCCAAACAACATGCAGAACATTTTATATCATTCCACTCAGTTTCCCCTTACCACTTTCCAAACAGACCTGCCCCTTGCTCCCAGCTCCTGCAGGCCAGGGCTCTTCTGATTTCATCAACATAATTTAGATTAACAGCATAAGTTTTTTTTTTAAATTTATTTTTATTGTAAACAAATGGGATACATGTTGTTTCAGTTTGTACGTGGAGTAACAGCATAACATTTGCATTTTCATATATTTACATAGAGTAATGATGTTTGATTCATTCTGTTATTTTTTTCCTTCCCCCCACCCACCCCACCTCTCTTTTCCCTCTATACAGTCCCTCCTTCCTCCATTCTTGTCCCCCTCCCAACCCCATTAAGTGTCATCATCCGCTTATCAGTGAGATCATTCCTCTTTTGGATTTTTGAGATTGGCTTATCTCACTTAACATGATATTCTCCAATTTCATCCATTTGCCTGCAAATGCCATAATTTTATCATTCTTCATGGCAGAGTAATATTCCATTGTACATATATACCACAGTTTCTTTATCCATTCATCAATTGAAGGGCATCTAGGTTGGTTCCATAGTCTGGATATTGTGAATTGAGCAGCTGTGAACATTGATGTGGCTGTATCTCTGTAGTATGCTGATTTTAAGTCCTTTGGGTATAGGCCAAGGAGTGAGATAGCTGGGTCAAATGGTGGTCCATTCCAAGTTTTCTAAGGAATCTCCACACTGCTTTCCAGAGTGGCTGCACTAATTTGCAGTCCCACCAGCAATGTATGAGTGTACCTTTTCCCCCACATCCTATCCAACACCTATTGTTGCTTGTGTTCTTGATAATTGCCATTCTAATTGGGGTGAGATGGAATCTTCGTGTAGTTTTGATTTGCATTTCTCTTATTACTAGAGATGTTGAACATTTTTTCATAAATCTGTTGATTGCTTGTACATCTTCTTCTGTGAAGTGTCTGTTCATTTCCTTAGCCCATTTGTTGATTGGGTTATCTGTATTCTTGGTGTAGAGTTTTTTGAGTTCTTTATATATTCTGGAAATTAGTGCTCTATCTGAAGTATGAGTGGCAAAGATATTCTCCCACTCTGTAGGCTCTCTCTTCACATTGTTGATAGTTTCCTTTGCTGAGAGAAAGCTATTTAATTTGAATCTATCCCAGTTATTGATTCTTGCTTTTATTTCTTGTGCTATGGGAGTCCTGTTAAGAAATTCTGATCCTAAGCCAACAAGGTGAAGTTTTGGACCTACTTTTTCTTCTATAAGATGCAGGGTCTCTGGTCTGATTTCAAGGTCCTTGATCCATTGTGAGTTGATTTTTGTGCAGGGTGAGAGATAGGGATTTAGTTTCATTCTGTTGCATATGGATTTCCGGTTTTCCCAGCACCATTTGTTGAAGAGACTATCTTTTCTCCATTGCATATTTTTGGCATCTTTGTCTAGTATGAGAAAATTGTATTTATTTGGGTTTGTGTCTGTGTCTTCTATTCTGTACCATTGATCTACCTGTCTATTTTGGTGCCAATACCATGCTGTTTTTGTTATTATTGCTTTGTAGTATAGTTGAAGTTCTGGTATTGCAATACCCCCTGTTTCATTCTTCCTGCTAAGGATTGCTTTAGCTATTTTGTGTTTCTTATTCTTCCAGAGGAATTTCATGATTGCTTGCTCTATTTCTGTGAGGTACGTCATTGGGATTTTAATTGGAATTACATTGAATCTATATAGCACTTTTGGTATTATGGCCATTTTGACAATATTAAGTCTGCCTATCCAAGAACATGGGAAATCTTTCCATCTTCTAAGGTCTTCCTTAATTTCTTTCTTCAGTGTTTTGTAGTTTTCATTGTAGAGATCTTTTACCTCTTTGGTTAGATTGACACCCACATATTTTATTTTTTTTGAAGCTATTGCAAATGGAGTTGTTTTCCTCATTTCACTTTCAGCTGTTTCATCGCTTGCGTATAAAAATGCTGTAGATTTATGCGTGTTGATTTTATAGCCTGCTATTTTGCTGAATTCATTGATGAGGTCTAGAAGTTTTCTGGAGGAGGTTTTTGGATCCTCTAAATATAGAATCATGTCATCTGCAAATAGTGACAGCTTAAATTCCTCTTTTCCTATTCGTATCCCTTTAATTTCTTTAGTCTGCCTAATTGCTCTGGCTAGAGTTTCAAGGACAATGTTGAATAGAAGTGGTGAAAGAGGACATCCCTGTCTTGTTCCCGTTTTAAAGGGAATGGTTTCAGTTTTTCTCCATTAAGAATGATGTTGGCCATGGGCTTAGCATGAATAGTCTTTACAATGTTCAGGTATGTTCCTACTATCCCTATTTTTTCTAGTGTTTTGAGCATGAAGGGGTGTTGTATTTTGTCAAACACTTTTTCTGCGTCAATTGAAATAACCATATGATTCTTATCCTTAAGTCTATTGATATGATGGATTATGATTATTGATTTACAGATGTTGAACCATCCTTGCATTCCAGGAATGAACCCCACTTGACCGTGGTGCACAATTTTCTTAATATGTTTTTGGATACGGTTTGCCAATATTTTGTTAAGGATCTTTGCATCTATATTCATCAAGGATATTGGTCTAAAATTTTCTTTCCTTGATGTGTCTTTTCCTGGTTTGGGTATGAGGGTGATATTAGCTTCATAGAATGAGTTCGGTAGGGCACCCTCCTTTTCTATTTCCTGGAATACTTTGAGAAGTATTGGAATGAGTTCTTCTTTGAAGGTCTTGTAGAACTCAGCTGAGAATCTGTCTGGTTTTGGGCTTTTCTTGGATGGTAGATTTTTAATGATTTCTTCTATTTTATTGCTTGATATTGATCTGTTTAAATCGTGTATGTCCTCCTGGTTCAGTTTGGGAGGAGCATATGTCTCCAGAAATTTGTCAATGTCTTCGGTACTTTCTATTTTGTTGGAATACAGATTTTCAAAGTAGCTTCTCATTATGTTCTGTATTTCAGTGGTGTCTGTCATGATATTTCCTTTTGCATCATGTATTTTAGTAATTTGAGTCTTCTCTCTCCTTCTCTTTGTTAGTGTGGCTAAGGGTTTATCTATTTTGTTTACTTTCTCAAAGAACCAACTTTTTGTTATGTCAATTTTTTGAATAGTTTTTTTTGTTTCAATTTCATTGATTTCAGCTCTGATTTTAATTATTTCCTGTCTTTTTCTACTTTTGCTGTTATTCTGTTCTTCTTTTTCTAGGGCTTTGAGCTGTAATGTTAGGTCATTTAGTTGTTGACTTTTCATTCTTTTCTGGAATGTGCTCCATGCAATGAATTTTCCTCTTAGTGCCACTTTCATAGTGTCCCAGAGATTTTGATATGTTGTATCATCATTCTCATTGACCTCTAAGAATTTTTTAATCTCCTCCCTGATGTTTTTTGTTATCCATGTTTCATTCAATAGCATATTATTTAGTCTCCAAGTGTTGGAATAATTTCCTTTTTTTACTTTGTCATTGATTTCTACTCTCAGTCCATTATGATCTGATAGAACACAAGGCAGTATGTCTATTTTTTTGCATTTCCTAAGGGCTGCTTTGTGGCATAACATATGGTCTATTTTCGAGAAGTTTCCATGTGCTGCTGAGAAGAAAGTGAATCTGCTCGTTGATGGATGGAATATTCTATATATGTCTATTAAGTCTAGGTTATTGATTGTGTTATTGAGTTCTATGGTTTCTTTTTTTGGATTTTGTTTTGAAGATCTATCTAGTGGTGACAGCGGTGCGTTAAAGTAGCCCAGAATTATTGTGTTATGGTCTATGTGATTCTTGAAATTGAGAAGGATTTGTTTGATGTACAGGGATGCACCATTGTTTGGGGCATAAATATTTACTATCATTATGTCTTCCTGATTTATGGTTCCCTTAAGCAGTATGAAATGTCCTTCTTTATCCCTTCTGACTAACTTTGGCTTGAAGTCCACTTTATCTGATATAAGGATGGAAACCCCCGCTTTTCTACTGAGTCCATGTGCGTGGTAGGTTTTTACCCATCCTTTCACCTTTAGTCTGTGGATGTCTTTTTCTTGAGATGAGTCTCTTGCAGGCAGAATATTGTTGGGTCTTTCTTTTTAATCCATTCTGCCAGTCTATGTCTTTTGATTGAGGAGTTTAGGCCATTAACGTTCAGGGTTATTATTGAGAAATGATTTGTATTCCCAGTCATTTGGCTTATTTTTGGTTTTTCAGTCGGCTTGGTTTCTCCTTTGAGTGGTTTTTCTCTAAGGTAGTTCCTCCCTTTGCTGACCTCCATTGTTGTTTTTCATTTCCTCCTCATGGAATATTTTGTTGAGAACATTCTGTAGTGTATGCTTTCTATTTGTAAATTCTTTTAACTTTTGTTTATCATGGAAGGATTTTATTTCATCTTCAAATCTGAAGGTTAGTTTTGCTGGGTATAGGATTCTTGATTGGCAACCATGTTCTTTCAGAGCTTGAAATATGTTGTTCCAGGTCCTTCTAGCTTTTAGTGTCTGGGTTGAGAAGTCGGCTGCTATCCATATTGGTCTCCCCATATATGTAATCTGATGCTTTTCTCTTGCGGCCTTCAAAATCCCATCTTTATTTTGAATGTTAGGCATTTTTATTATAATATGCCTTGGTGTGGATCTGTTGTGATTCTGTGCATTTGGTGTTCTGTAAGCCTCTTGTATTTGATTTTCCATTTCATTCTTCAGGTTTGGGAAATTTTCTGATATTATTTCATTGAATAGGTTGTTCATTCCTTTGGTTTGTATCTCTGTGCCTTCCTCAATCCCAATAATTCTTAAATTTGGTCTTTTCATGATGTCCCATAGTTCTTGGAGATTCTGTTCATGATTTCTTACCATCTTGTCTGTTTGGGCAACTTTATTTTCAAGATTAAATATTTAGTTTTCATTGTCTGAGGTTCTGTCTTCCAAGTGGTCTAGTCTGTTGGTGATGCTTTCCATTGAGTTTTTTATTTGGTTTATTGTCTCCTTCATTTCAAGGATTTCCGTTTTTTTTTTTTTTTTTTTTTTTTTTTTTTTGAGAATCTCTATCTCTTTGTTGAAATGATCTTTTGCTTCCTGCAGGTGCTCTTTCAGCTTATTGGTATTATCATTCATTGCCTGCATTTGCTCTCTTATCTCATCCTTTGCTTCGCGAATCATCTTAATCCTGTATAGTCTGAAGTCCTTTTCTGACATTTCTTCTAACATACTGTCATTGGATTCTATTACTATAGAATCTAGTTTTGTTTGGATCATTTTCTTCCCTTGTTTTTTCATGTTGTTCATGTATCTTCCCCTCTAGCGCTGCAGATCTGGGGTATTGCGGATTTCCCCCTATAGGCTTATAGTGGCCCTATAGGTTTCCAAAACCCTTTCTTTAAGGGGAGATCAATATTAGCAGTGCCCAAATCAGACACTATGCAATCCTAGACCAAATAGCCCCTGACAATAAGCTTCAAGCCTCTAGCAGGCGTCTCAGGATGGGATTTGTCCCACCCGAAGATCGGAGCTACGGCTTCCAGGATTATCCTAGATGGCTGCTCTGTCTTCCAAATATGTTGGCAAATGGGGAGCTGCAGCTCAGGGGTGGACATGGTCAGCTGGAGGTCCTGGAGACAGGATGCAGTTGGTCCAGCTGTGGTCCTGGAGGTCAGGTGTGTTTGGTGTGGTTGTGGGATCCAGGAGGCCAGTTGCAATCAGTTGGTCTGGGTTCCCGGTGATAGGGCGCCGTCAGTTGGTCTGGAGGTCCTGGCGGCAGGGAGCTGTCAGTTGATGTGAGGGCCCCAGAGGCAGGGAGTTGTCGGTCGGGCTGAGGGATCCTGGAGACAGGACTCAGTCAGTCCGGCCAGGGGTCCTACAGGGCCTGGCTGTTATCTCAGAATGGTGGCAGCCACGTGTAATCAAACCTGCAGGTACTGTAACAGTGAACTTCCAGGCAGCAGCAGGCAGCTGGTTCTCCACTGGCGGTCTGTGGTCAGTCACAGCCTCTCCCGGCCCAACCCCTTGCTCCGGACAGAAGTCACAGCAACACCAGCACCAGCACCACCATTTCCTGGTGCCTAGGTCCCAGGTCTGTCCCTAAGGATCTTCAGCACCTGCACAGTAGAGCAGAATGTGACTACAAGGATGAGAATGAGAGCTGGAGCCAAATGGCAAAAATCAACAGCATAAGTTTTTGAATCATCAAAAAGGAAAAAAAAAAAAAAAGGGGGGAGTGAATTTCATCTGAGTAGAGGATTGATCAATAGAGTAGACAGAGTATTGAGGAGGAGGAAGAAGGGATGGGAAAAGGGAAGAACAATGAAAGAATCTGACAGAACTTTCATATGTGCATGCATGGATGTGGCATGGTGGGTCCAGGCATTGGATGCATCTATGTTGCACTTATTTAAAAAAAACAAAAAACAAAAAACAAAACTGTAATTGGATTGAAGAGGGATCAGAGGAGTGTAGGGAGGGAGTGGAGATGGATAGTGTTGGGGACTGAATTGGAGCCGGTTGTGTTCTATGCTTATGTGACTATGTCAGGGTGTATCCCGGTGTTGTATATTACTAAAAATAATTTAAAAAGAAAATAAGTTCTAATTTCTGCTTTACATGTAGTACATGTTTGACCATGAGTAAGTTACATAAAATCCTGGCCTTCCTTTCTTCTTCTGAATAACAAGGATATTACAGTAGTTGTGAAAATTAAATTAGATCATAAGTGTAAACTCAGTCAATTGTTTGGTGAGCACATACTGCACACCTAAGTAGCAAGTCCCCCCCACCCCACTTGACGCTCATAAAAGAAAAAAGGTTAAGCTAGGAAATAAAGAGTGTTGGGTTAATGACTTCTCCAGTGTGTGTTGTTCTGGAAGTGTGGAAGAGGAAATGCTGGAAGAGGAGGTAGCATCAGTATGTTATTATAATAATAAGGAATAGCAAAGCATAGGTAATACCTTGTCCCAAGTGCTTTGCATAATTGAACTCATTTAAATCTTCCTGAGACCATAACCATAATGAAGGCATGGTCATTGCTATCTTTATTATGAGGACGCAATGGCACAGAAAGATTAGGCATATTTATCCAAAGTACATGAATAGTAAGAGACTGAGCTGTGTTTTGAACTTTGATATTCCAGCTTCCTAAATGTAATAACGTGCTTTGAACCATTATGCTCTATGATAATTTAACTTAAAATAGATACCTAAAAGGTTAAGAAAATGGTTTCCCTTTTAAGAATATTTTTCTAAATACACCAACTGTGTCTTTGTGATGGGGCAAGGCTATTAATTTACCTATATTAGCTTTTTCTTTAACACTTGTGGGTGTCTTGGCCAGTAGATTAAGATGAATTTCAGAATTAATTAGAGCTACTAACCATCACCAATTAAGACATTCCCTTAGGATATGAACATCTTTCCATCGGAATTTTGAGCAGTTTGATTGGTTCCTGAAAAAGTTGAGAAATTAATTGCTCTTAATTCATTTGACACACTATGTGATTTATTTGGAGGTCTCAAATTATTTATATCTGGTTCAACATTTCATAAATGAACACTTTTTCCTCTGCTCTTCTGCCAGTTTACAATTCAAATAATAGATATTTTAAAGTTTTATAATTTTATAACTGAGAAGAATCTTCAAAGTCATATTGTTTCCCCTATTCCTTTCATCAGAGGTCTGTTTAAACCAAAGCACAGAGTTGGCTTCAGATTTGTTTCTTTTTTAAATTTAAAGACAGTATATTACTGGCATTAGGCTTTATCATAGCAATACCTTTATTGACATTGATATATCTGTCTTACATGATAATTACACAGACTGGATCTGATTTAGTCTTTAAGATAAGCTTGTAGGTAAACTTAACAGATAGTTTGATTTCTAGTCCTTGTGTGTGTGGCTCAATATTTAATGACCAAATGATTTATCTACAAGCCACATATGTGGTAACAAGCCAAGATCACAACTGAACTCTTCTGTCTCTCAATATCATTGACTCTCCCAGGCTTCATGAAGATAGGGTTCAGACATTTCCTTTCAAGCATATTTTATATCACATATAACTACATTTAATTGGAATTTACTGTTTAATAAGTTATATACAACTGTCATAATTTTATAGGCATTGTTATCTAACTAAATTATACATTAAACTTTTTATTTTCATGATGCTGAAACTTAAGGCTACCTTCTGTAGACAGATTAAGGTTGTGACTTGAGAGATAATAGGATGGTATAATTGGCCTTTCAAGATTGTGCTCATAATTGAAATACTGTCATTGATAATGTAATCAATTAGGTAAATGCCATTTGTCCCCCAAGAAAAATAGAAGTATTCTGAAAGAAAAGCAGAAACTTGAGGAAATATGTGTGTAACTGAAAGATCTTAGCAGAAAACATATGGTTTGGGCATTTTTCCAGTGATATACTTGCCACTCTATAGCTGTGGGTTTCACAACCAACAGGATAAAAAGCTTGCAAAGAAATTGTGCCTGAATTGAATATGTACAAATGCTTATTTTTGTTTTTATTCCCTAAATCACATAAACACGATTTATAGATTATTTATCTTTATTAGGTATTGTAAGTAATCTAGAGAAGAATTGAGATATATAGTATTGTATGCATAGAATTTATGAAAATACTTCACCATTTTTTGTAAGGGACTCAAACATTCACAGATTTTGGTACCTAAGTGGGATTCTGAAACCAAGACTCCATGGATACAGAGGAATAAGTGCACTGTGAAAATAGTTCTATTATTTCTCAGGGATTCCCAGATGGCTTGAAGAATTTTTTTCTCAGTCAGATTTGAAGCTGGACTGGGTCTCATATGATCCAATACCTGGATCAGTGCTATGC
The DNA here is from genome assembly GCF_902686455.1 of Sciurus vulgaris. NCBI lineage: Eukaryota > Metazoa > Chordata > Mammalia > Rodentia > Sciuridae > Sciurus > Sciurus vulgaris. Next base: position 31,870,150 of record NC_136470.1, on the reverse strand, counting down.
TAATAAATAGGGTTTCTAAGAAAAGTGGTTGCAGGGTTTGCTGGTTTCTGTGTTTTAGACACTCTCATTATAATAGATTTCAGCATTACTTCAAAACTGAGTCAAAAAATTCAGTATTTAATAATTTGCTCTGCAACCAGAGTGAGAAGACTTCAACATACCACAACTAAAGCCCTTGCTCTTAACCATTACTCTCCACTGCCTCTTAAAGAGAGATGAATCATAGTCCTCACCTTCAGGATCTTCTGTCTCTCAAGTAATAGATAATATATATTTTCTAAAATTGAAAAAGTTACATCTGTACATTCAGTGCCATTTTGGGGGGATGGTTCAAAAAATCAGGAAAAAAGAGTCACATTAAGGCATGCAATGAGGTGGATGTAGCCATGGACACACACATCATTATTAGATTCATAAGGCAGCTTGTTCTCTAGACAGGTGGGTACAGTCACATGGATACACCCATAGTTATTACATCCCAAGGCAATCTTTACCTATGTTTACTTACATCAAAGACCCTGCTCTGATTCAGTCTGTAAGTCTTCTTTCTTCTTGGTTTATAGTCAAACCTGATTATTGATGAGTTTGGCTTATCTTCTTGGTCCTAGTTTTATCTCATTTATCCATATTGAGGTGTTGAATTACTATTTTAATCCCAATTCCTTAGATGGTGACTTGAATATTGCATCTGTGTAGCAAGTTTGGGAGGAATGTTTCTCAATAATGAGATCTCATCCTGTCTTAAAATATTTATAGTTGTATAGAATTTTTCAAAAGTAGGAGTAGAATAATACTAGAAAAAATGTAAACCCTTGAATACAAATTAGGTGGACACCTGAAATCTTGGAAAGGTAGATGGCACATAATAGGTATGTGAGAAAAGTGGTGTTCAGAAAGAAGTAATGTCTTTATCTTTTTGTGCTGTTATAACAAATGCCTAAGGCTCGGCAATTTGTAAATAACAGAAATGTATTTTTTACAGATGTGGAGGCTGTCCAAGGCACCAGTATTCAATGTCTGGCGGGGACCTTCTTGCTGTAGGCTACTGTGGATGAAAAGGTCAATGTTCTATCCTTACATGGCAGAAGGCAGGAGGACAAATACAGCCCAGCTAATCTCCTCCAGCCTTTTGATAAGACAGCTATTCCTACTCCTGTGAACTCCACCCTCCTGACTTAATCACTTCCTTAAGGTCTCATCTCTTATTATAAGAGATGGGTTCTAAAATGAATTTTAGAGGTTTGTACATAGATAGAAATATAGCATGTAGGTAAACAGGAATTCAGTAACAGACCAAATGTCCACTGCAGAAAGAAGAATTCAGGGGCAAGAGAACCAATTTCATAAGAATTCAATAGGTCTAGAATCAGGGTCCTGCTTTTAGTTGTGTTTTTTTCTTGACAGTTTCTCCTCCAGAGTTAGTGAACTTTTTATCAAGATTGGGCTCTCTTCATACTCCTCTGGTATCCTTCCAAGAAAAAAGAAATATCATCCAAGTTTTAAGCTCCTTTTTGAAACATGCACATTTTAACCTGTTGGCTGTCACTCGTTACCTATGGATTGCATGTTGACTGTGTAGAACGAAGGATGGCATGGTCCCTACATCAGTGGATTCCTCTTTAATGAAAAGGGACACCCATGGCTGCAGTAAAAACCTACAATTATAAACATAGAAACATCAACTGGAAGGATAAGTGAGAGTTTGTCACATTCACGTAGGGAAGTGATAGGTGAATTTGTTGAACTCTTCCACAGGAGATGTTTTATGATTTGTAATTTAAAGAAAAGAACAATGACACAAAATGCTGTGCAGCAGGAGGCAGTGGGGGCAACTGGGGCAGCCCCAGACGATTGTGTTGATAAGAAGGGGCTGCCTTTGTTGTCTGTGACCATGAATCTTTAAGACTTTAATGAAGAAGTTAGGTAATGTGAAGGTGGCAAGTCCTGATGGCTGCACTAATTAACAAAATGAAAACTTTGCAACATCTTGTAAATGAGATCACACTGGCTAATGTAAAGAATTTCGACATTCAATTTGGACATTATTAACCATGACCACTAAATAGGACTCATGATTCTCAAACATCTACTTATTGCATGTAATTATCTACTACTGGGCTCTATATTCTTATTTAATTAATAATATAACATCTTTAAAAAGACTGGAGAGTTGTATTTCTATTTGACTTGGCAAGTTATATACTTCACAAGTTATATGCAAAGGTGAATTTAAGCAGACATTTAAGGAAGAAGTTTATAGTTCTTGAAAATGGGTGGGAAGGAGTCCAGTGCTCCTGAAAGTTTTTTTCTTTGTACATCTTTATCTTCTAAATCTATGCTACTTATTTATGGTCAGTATGAAGAATCTCTTAAACATTTTTGAGAAAATAATTTTTATTGTACCTTTGTTTTTAAAATGAAGAGTTTTCATGATTTCTCCAATTATGCACACACATATACACACACATATACAGATATGTGTATTTTCCAATAGTTTCTGCATTTTATGTATAGCCAAGCCATAGCACATGACTATTCTGCAAAGGGAAAAGGCCTTAAATTCCAAGAATGCTTTTATAAAACAGATTTTAAAAAAACACACTTCAACTTGTCATGTTACATTCCTACAATTACAGTGTATATACATTGAATCAGTTTTTCTATGGAGGTGTTCTTTGCCTTACATAAACACTGCATAAATCCATTCAACAGAAGTTAGTTCCTACAGGGAAAATACAAAACAATTTAGAACAAAGTAATTCAAAATTATGGACACTAATAGAGCAAAGCAGGAGAGAATATATTTTTTCTTTTTCAAAAAAATTTACCACTGAGTTTACTGAGACTGGGTGAAATAAAACTATGCAGTGAGAATAAAATAACCTGAACTTCATGTCAAACTATTAATAAGTAGAAAATTCCCATTAGATCTCAAGCAAAAGTGCCTAGTAGTACCGTAGGCAATCATGAGTGTTCAGAATAAAACATGGGTGGATCCAAAGGGGGAAACAGCAGATGGAGAGAGAAACTTTATCTGTCATAGATCCTGCTGGAGTGAGTGATGTGAATGAAACTGCATTGTGAACTATTTACAAAATTCTTGGTTTCCTCATGCAAGTTTTGGATTTTTGCACTCTCTTTTGTGGTCGAAAATTTTGTTTTCTTTTTCTTATTACAACTCACATCAACTTCCCCATCTTTGTGAAAACCGCATTGAGATTCAATTCAGAGATGATTTATTTTCTTAGACCAAAAAATAACTTTCAACTTAATCCAACTGGCTCACTGGCCCCTAAAGCATTCTGTTTCCTCCAAAGAGGTCCATGAAAAATGGCTCTTGTGGGGCTAATCTTCCCACTTCTTCATATCACTTCCCTTTCCATATTCCTCAGTAGTTTTCAAAAAACAAATTTGATTCTTTTCTTTGATCCCAAGAGGGCACTAGTTACACATGGTCTTGGCTAGTTGCCCTTTCTGCACTTGTCACTCCAGCCAGGTTTATTGGGCCTGGAGTAACAATCCTGCCTCGATTGCTCGTGACCTTGCTGAACACTAACGACTATTTCCACAGCTGGTTAATGTTTACTGAGTGCTCTTCCTGAACTAGTTCACACATTTTTACCATAACTCTCTGAGGAATGCTGCATTTTCATCCTTGTTTTAGGAATCGTGGAAAGATGCTCAGAGAAGTAAAATAACTTGCTCCAGGCAACAGTTTGTAAAAGATGGAACCAGATTCCACAGTGACTTGACTGATTAAAGAGACTATTCTTAACCACCACAGTAAAATGTTTTTTCTGTAATAGTAGAGAGATGATAATAGTGGCCGTTATAACACAAAAATATAATTTTTATTCATGAAGCACAAAACCATTTACCTGCATTGCTCCATATAGGTCTTCCTTAATTATCTAGGAAAGTGCTTTATCACCGTTTTATAGATAAATAATAGGACACCCTCAAAGGGATACTGTGACATCTGTACTTTCTAATGACAAATTCAGGAAGAATGACATCGTATCTTTGAAATTTATGGTAGATAGCTTGAGTATGCTGGACCTGCTCTCACAGTGACCTGAACTTCCCTGTGGGTCTGTTCAGCGTGAGGCAGGAGTGGGAGAACCGTGCTGTCCTTGTGTTGGCGTCTTCACACTACTCCTGCCTTACCAGGAGAGTTTTCCCTGAGTTAATTGAGACGTTTAGTTACTCTGACTCTGTCCCACATAGCAGGCTCTTCTGGGGTTAGCTAAATTGAAAGCCGAGGCTGTTTTTTTCTTTTTCTTTTTTTCCTTTTCTGTTAGGAGAAAAGGCAGAAAGGTCAGGAGAATGGACTGTATTTAAATTTGACTACTTTCTTGGCAAGGAAGCTTTGAGAACTTCCCCCTTTTTTTCTCTCTCTTTTTCTGGACTTACTTCTGCAATTCTTCTAAGAAGAATGCATCTATGCCTATTGATTATTTCCAGCTGATTCCACAGTCCTGGGGACCCTTCCAGGTCTTGGAGTTGTGGGTCCATCTGTTTATGTAAGTGATCATAAGACTTAGGAGACCTCAATCAAGCTCTTGTTCTTGGGGAGCATTGGAGCACAGGGATTATTTATGCTTCCATTACTCTAATAAACTTTGGGAAAACAGGAAGATCGCAATATGATTACACATTTCTGGTTCCATCTCCAAACAGTGAGTGTAGCTCTTGTTCTTTGGAGTTTCCATGAGAATTTCAAACTCCCAACTATAGGAGACATTAAGCTCCCCGTTATTCTCTAGAGATTCTGCTCACAGCTCTCCATTCTCTTCACAGTATCTTTCTATCACAGTGAGTAAATCCACAGAGACAGAATGTAGACTAGTGGTTCTCTATGCCTTGGGGGCTTGACGGGAGTGGGAGGTGGTTACTAATGGACACAAGGTTTCTGATACTAGTGAAAATACTCCAAAATTGACCATGGTGATGATTGTACAACTCTTTATGAGTATTCCAAAAATCGACTTGTGTACTTCAAATGATAAACTGTACTCAATTGGGTTGTTTTATTCATATATATATATATATAAAATGGGGCTGTTTACATATATATACATATATATGTATATATGTATATATAATTCATGATATATTAGATATATAATTTATATGTTATTTATATATGATGTTAATAAATACGTACATACATATTTATATACCTATACATTTAAAAACTAACGAAGATTAGATCTCATATTCACAGATTTCTACACCTGAGTTTAATTTTCATTTGAACTCTGGATTGCCCACTCTCTGTTGCATATGTCCATATGTGTGTCTCAGTAGAAACTCTAATTAAATTGCTCCAGCAAACCTCAGGAAATATTCTTTGATAGATATTGTCACCATTTCAGTCACTAAGGCTTTGAAGATTTTGGAAACAAATTTGACTTCATCTTTAAAACTTCCAAATGAAATCAATCAACCATTCACGTGATATTGTTTTGGAAATCTCTTTGGTGATAAGTGGACAGTGTTGGAAGTTTCAAGCTGACTAGGAAATTCATAGTGGTAGTAATTTGTATCAGAGGCACCTACTGGGATTATTTACATCTCACTCAAGGTTTGTCTCTCCTTACTCTCTGAAGTGGATAGAATAATGTCTATACCCTACTATATGTGATTCAAAGCCTTCACATTTATGTGGTCATTGGTGTATGGTATCTGAATTATATCTCAATGGGGTTGGGGTTGTTTATATCTATATCTATATCTACACATACACTCACACACACACATACATATACATACATACATATGTAGATACATATTTATATATAATTCATTCTATAGTATACATAATATATATTATATATTGTATTATATACAATGCCAGATGGGCCATGGGGTGCCACAGCATGTGGTTAGACTGTCTTCTAGGCCTTTCTGTGAGGCTGCTTTTGGATATGATTGATATTTTAATAGCTCCACTGGGTAAGCTGAATGCTCACCATAGTGGGTGGTCTTTGTCTAATCAGAAAGAACTGAGTTGAACAAAATTGTCCCCAGTAAGAGAAATCATCTTGTCTGCCATCCTTCAGACTGCTACATCAGCTTTTCCTGCCTTCAGCCTCAAGCCGAAACATGGACTTTCCTAGGTCTTGAGCCTGATGCTTTCAGTCTGGAACTGCAGCATCTGCTTTCTGCATTCTCAGGTCTCTGAACTCAGACTAAAACTGGAACTACTTGCTATTGAAATGTGGGGTTTTCTCATTTTTTTAAAATATTAATTTATTGGATAAATGGTTTAGAGATATTTTCTCCCATTCTGTGAGTTGCCTTTTTCTTGTTGATGGTAGACCTCTTTTGGGTCTCCACTATGCCAATGTATGCTGCAGATCTGGAGACTTGGTGACCTCCATAATGGCATGACCAAATTCCTTATAATAAATTAAAAAATAAAAGAAAGAAATATCCTGCTGTTTCTGTTTCTCTGGATGCTCTTGAGTGGTACAGATTTTGATACTAAGAGTTGTTCCAGAAGAATGGATTTTTTGTTTGTTTATTAAGTAGTTGTTTGTATAGGGAGTAAATACTGATTTAGTGGCTCTTTTGAGGACGGTTCTGGGTTCTGAGTAGGTGGCCAGGTTTAGAGGTAGTGGCTTATAGACCTTAAATCCCCCCCCAATGATTTATTGAGATATAATTGGCAAATTTAAACTGTATATAGTGAAATTGTACAATGGGATGTTTTGATATACACGTACATTGTGAAATTATTACCACAACAAAGCTAATTTACATATCCATCACCTCATATAGTTTACTTTTATTTTTATTGCTGTGAGAACACTTAAGATCTAATCTCTGAGCAAATTTTACGCGTACATGTCATTAACTATTGTCACCTGCTGCATTTTAGGTCTCCAGAAATTATTCATCTTAAAACTGCAAGTCTGTAGCCTTTGAATAACATCTCTACGTCTTCTTTACTCCTATGATTCTTAATAATCACCCTTCTAGTCTGTTTCTGAGTTCAACATTTTTAGCTTCCACATATAGGTGAGAAAATGCTGTATTTGTTTTTCTGTGTCAGGTTTTAGTGTTCTCCAGATTCATCTATCTAGTTGCAAATGGAAGAGTGTTCTTTTTAACAACTAAGTAACATTGCATTGTATATATTATATACTGGCTTACTTAACCCATTCATCTGCTAATGGGCACAAGTTGTTTCCATATGTTAGCTAATGTGAATAATACTGAAGTGAACATGGGAATGTACATATCTCTTTAACATACTGATTTTATTTCTTTTGGTATATGACTGCTAGGTCATATATCTTAATCTTTTGAGGAAACTTTAGGGACTTTACCATAATAGCTGTATCAGCTTACATTACTCTCCAACATCTATAAATCTTCTCTTTTCTCCACAAACTTACCAACTTTATCTTTTAACTTTTTGATTTTAGCCATTTAACAGTTATAGGGTGATATCTCATGGTGACTTTTACTTGAATTTCTCTCATTAGTGACATTGGGCAGCTTTTCTTATACTTGTAGACATTGTCCATCTGTTTTGTAAAAAAATGTTTTTCAAGTACTTTGCCCATTTTTCAAAATAATCAGGTTATTTTGTTTACTTGCTGTTGAAATGTAGGGTTTTCTCAGTTTTTATATTAATTTATTGGATAAATGGTTTAAAAATATTTTCTCCCATTCTGTGAGTTGCCTTTTTGCTTGTTATTTTCTCTCCTTTGTATAAACTTGTTGGTTTGATACAGTCCTATCTTTTTAATCTTGCTTTTTCTACTTGTCTTCTTGGTGTTATACCCCCAAACTTATTGCTAGTAACTAAATAATGGAGATTTTTCTGTATATTTTCTACTAGGAATTTTATAGTTTGAGGTTTTACATTTAAAATTTTAATTAATTTTGAGTTGATTTTTGCATATGGTGTAAGTTAAGGGTCCAGATTTCTTTTTTGCATATGGTTATCCAGTTTGGTCAACACAATCTATTGAAGAGACTCTCCTTTCTCCATTATATTTTCTTGTCACCTTTGTTAAAAATCAGTTGATTGTATATACATGGGTTTATTTCTAGGCTTGGTATTCTATTCCATTGGTTTACATATCTGCTTTAATTTCAGTACCATAATGTTTTGTTTGCTACAGCTTTGTAATGTAATTTGGAATCAGGAAGTATGATGAAATGATGAATCTAGCTTTCTTCTTTCTTAGGATTGTGGTAGCTATTTGGGATCTTTTGTGGTTCCATACTATTTTAAAATATTTTTTCTATTTCTGTGAAGAATGGCATTGGAATTTTGATCTGGATTACATTGAATCTGTAGATCACTTTAGGTTGTGTAGATATTTTGATGTATTCATTCTTCTGATTAATGCCTGCCTGTGAGTATTATGGTTAAAAACGCATGCAGGATATTATTCCATTTATTCATGTCTTGAATTTCTTTTATCAGTTATTCATGTTTTTCAGTATACAATTCTTTCACCCCTCCCCTTGTTAAATTTATACCTAAGGATTTTATTCATTTTGATGATATTATAAATAGAATTGTTTTCTTAAATATATTTTTCAGATGGATTGTTGTTAGTGCAAAGGAACACAACTGACTTGTATTTTGATTTACTGAATTCATTTATTAGTTCTCACAGTTTTTTGATTAGGTCCTTAGGGTTTTCTAAACATATATATAAGATCATGTCATACACAGCTGGGCTGTTTTACTTCCTGTCTTATTTAGATACTTTTAATTTCTTTTTATTGTCTAATTGCACTGGAGAAAACATGTGAATTATGTTGACTAGGACTTGTGAGTGGTTACCTTTGTCTTTCTCCTCATCTTAGAGAAAAAGCTCTCAATTTTTTATCATTGAAAATACTTGCTGTGGGTTTGTCATAAATGGCATTTATTGGGTTGAGGTAAAATTCTTTTATTCTAATTTGCTGAGAGATTTTTTTTTTCTTTTTTAATCACTAAAGGATGTTGAGTTTTGTCCAGTGATTTTTTTCTGTACCTTTTGAAATACTTGGATAAGTTTCTTCTTCATTTTGCCAGTGTCATATTTATCAATTTGTATATGCTAAGTCATTTTTTAATCCCTAGAGTAAATCTGCTTGATTTCAGTATAATTTTTTTATTAAAAATCATAAATTTACATAGGGCAATGTTGTTTGATTCATTCTGTTATTTTCCCCCTTCCCCCCCACTCCTCCTACCCCTCTTTTCCCTCTACACAGTCCTTCCTTCCTCCATTCTTACCAATCTCCTTATCCCTAACCCTAAACCTAACCCTAACCCTAACGCTAACACCTCCTACTCCCCATTATATTTCCTCATCCGCTTATCAGCGAGATCATTTGCCCTTTAGTTTTTTGAGATTGGCTTATCTCACTTAGCATGATAGTCTCCAATTTCATCCATTTCCCTGCAAATGCCATAATTTTATCATTCTTCATGGCAGAGCAATATTCCATTGTATATATATATGCCACAGTTTCTTTATCCATTCATCAGTTGAAGGGCATCTAGGTTGGTTCCACAATCTGGCTATGGTGAATTGAGCAGCTATGAACATTGATGTGGCTGTAGTATGCTGATTTTAAGTCCTTTGGGTATAGGCCGAGGAGTGGGATAGCTGGGTCAAATGGTGGTTCCATTCCAAGCTTTCTGAGGAATCTCCATACTGCTTTCCAGAGTGGCTGCACTAATTTGTAACCCCACCAGCAATGTATGAGTCAACCTTTTTCCCCACATCCTCGCCAACACCTATTGTTGCTTGTGTTCTTGATAATCGCCATCCTAATTGGGGTGAGATGGAATCTTAGGGTAGTTTTGATTTGCATTTCTCTTATTACTAGAGATGTTGAACATTTTTTCATAAATCTGTTGATTGCTTGTACATCTTCTTCTTCCTTAGCCCATTTGTTGATTGGATTATTTGTATTCTTGGTGTAGAGTTTTTTGAGTTCTTTATAGATTCTGGAAATTAGTGCTCTATCTGAAGTATGAGTGGCAAAGATATTCTCCCACTCTGTAGGCTCTGTCTTCACATTGCTGACAGTGTTCTTTGCTGAGAGAAAGCTTTGTAGTTTGAATCTATCTCAGTTATTGATTCTTGCTTTTATTTCTTGTGCTATAGGAATGTTAAGGAAGTCTGATCCTAAGCCAACAAGTTGAAGGTTTGGACCTACTTTTTCTTCTATAAGATGCAGGGTCTCTGGTCTGATTCTGAGGTCCTTGATCCATTTTGAGTTGAGTTTTGTGCAGGGTGAGAGATAGGGGTTTACTTTCATTCTGCTGCATATGGATTTCCAGTTTTCCCAGCACCATTTGTTGAAGAGGCTATCTTTTCTCCATTGCATATTTTTGGCCCCTTTGTCTAGTATGAGAAAATTGTATTTATTTGGGTTTGTGTCCAGGTCCTCTATTCTGTACCATTGATCTACCTGTCTATTTTGGTACCAATATCATGCCTTTTTTGTTACTATTGCTTTGTAGTAGAGTTGAAGATCTGGTATTGAGATACCCCCTGCTTCGCTCTTTCTACTGAGGATTGGAAGAACTCAAACTATCCCGTTTCGCTGATGACATGATTATATATTTAGAGGAACTTGGAAATTCCACCAGAAAACTCTTAGAACTCATAGGTGAATTCAGTGAAGTAGCAGGTTACAAGATCAATGCTCATATAAATTTTCAAAATAGTTCCTTATGATCCTCTGGATTTCAGAAATATCTGTAGTAATGTCTCATTTTAATCTGTAATCTTTTTTTTATTGGGGTCTTCTATTTCTTTTGGTTAGTTTGACTAAGAAGTAACTCTTTATTGCATTAATTCTTTATGTTTTTTAATTCTCAATTTGATTAATTTCATTAGTGATCTTAATTATTTCCTGCTTTCTAGTGATTTTGAATTGAATTGTTCTTACTTTTCTTGGACCTTGAGATATATCATTAGATTATTTATTTAGGATCTTTCTGGGTTTTTGTTGTTGTTTTAGTATAGACTCTCAATGCTATAATGTTTCCTCTAAGAACTGCCTTTGTACTATTCTAGTGATTTTCATGTTTTATCTCTATTCTAATTTGTTTTTAAGGATTTTTTGATTTCTTCTCTGATTTTTTCCTGTGACCCATTCCTCTTTCCAAGTGTTTTATTCAATTCCATGTATTAAAAATGGTTTCTGTTTTCTTAATCTTGTTACTAATTTCTAATTTCTGTGTTCAAAGGGTATTGTGTCTGTGGGCTATCTCTGTTGGGTGCAGGGATGGATTGCTTAAGGCTCAGGGCTGTTGCTGGCTACTCTGAATGCTCCTGTGCTGGGAAATTTTTGTAGTGGCCCTAAGCACTTGATGGTTGTCTGCAGTTCTCGGGCCAGTGAGTACAGGCTCTCTGTGAGTGATCTGTGGCACAAAAGCCTCCACCCTGACTGTTGCAGATCACTGGAGTTTTGGCCCATCATTGCCTAAGTTCCAGTGGAGGTTTTCTGGAAAATTGGGTTGGGGTTAGCATTCCTCAGGAGTGATTAACTCACAGGTCATCTCCACACATTCTCTTTATCTGTGGTGGTGAGGGGTCTTAGTAACTTTCAGTTAGTAGTTATCCCTCTACAATTTCCTTCATGCTGGATTACTGAAGCAACCTATCTCAGAGGTGTTCCCTGTGATTTTATTTGTTACTATCTATAGGAGGTGAGAAGCTAGATTGAATTAATCTTTTTTTTCTAGGGAGCTATAGACTTTACAAAATGGCTACCCTGCCTGGCACAACTTTCTGCCAACAACGTAGACTGAATTGTGTGATCTCCTTCATTGTCTTTACCGGTCTGACCATATTTTAACTTGGTACTTTTCTTTCCAGCTGTTAAGGAAATAAATTTGGGGTCTTTTCTTCTTCCTCTTTCTCCCTCTTGACCCCACCAGGTCAGGATTCACAAGGAATTATTTCTTTATTTTCTGCTTCAAGGTAATCAAATTCTAAGTTTCCCAGAGTCTCAGCTGTCCAATATTGACTTTTAGATCTTTAACTATATCACCCACCTCTGTAGTCAGATGTTCTTTCACTGCTAAATTTCTGAACTGTGAAAATGTCAAGAGTTGCCGCCTAGATCATTCTGCAATCTTCCAGTCACCCCTTTATTCATATTTTAGTGAAGATTTTTACATGATGTTCATCAAGAATCTGGCCTATAATTTTTTTTCTTCTTATATTCCTCTTTTTCTGCTTTTGTATTAGAGTAATATTGGTCTTATAAAATGAGTTTGGATGTGTTCCTTCCTCTTCAGTGTTGTTGGAAAAATTTGAAGAGAGTTGATATTAATTCTTTAGATGTTTGGTGGGAATCACTGATGAAACCATTAGTGTCTCTTCTTTTCTTTGGTGGGAGACTTGATAACTGATTCAATTATCTTTTTTAAAATTTATTTTTATTGTAAACAAATGGGATGCATCTTGTTTCTCTGTTTGTACACGAAGTAGAGGCATACCATTTGTTTAATCATATATTTACATAGGGTAATAGTTTTTCCTTCCCCCATCCCTCCCACCCCTCTTTTCCCTCTATACAGTCCCTCCTTCTTCCATGTTTGCCCCCTCACACCACTCATTATGTGTCATCATCTGCTTATCAGCAAGATCATTTGCCCTTTGGTTTTTTGAGATTGGCTTATCTCACTTAGCATGATATTCTCCAATTTCATCCATTTGCCTGCAAATGCCATAATTTCATTATTCTTTATGGCTGAGTAATATTCCATTGTGTGTGTGTGTGTGTGTGTGTGTGTGTGTGTGTGTGTGTGTATCACAGTTTCTTTATCCATTTATCAATTGAGGGGCATCTAGGTTGGTTCTGCAATCTGGGCTATTGTGAATTGAGCAGCTATGAACATTGATGTGGCTGTTATCTCTGTAGTATGCTGATTTTAAGTCCTTTGGGTATAGGCCAAGGAATGGGATACCTGGATCAAATGGTGGTTCCATTCCCAGTTTTCTAAGGAATCTCCACACTGCTTTCCAGAGTGGCTGCACTAATTTGCAACCCCACCAGCAATGTATGAGTGTACCTTTTTCCCCACATCTTTTCCAATGCCTATTGTTGCTTTTATTCTTGATAATCGCCATTCTAATTGGGGTGAGATGGAATCTGAGGGTAGTTTTGATTTGCATTTCTCTTATTACTAGAGATGTTGAACATTTTTTTTTTTCAAATATCTGTTGATTGCTTGTATATCTTCTTCTGTGAAGTGTCTGTTCATTTCCTTAGCCCATTTGTTGAATGGGTTATTTGTATTCTTGGTGTAGAGTATTTTGAGTTCTTTATATATTCTGGAAATTAGTGCTCTATCTGAAGTATGAGTGGCAAAGATATTCTCCCACTCTGTAGGCTCTGTCTTCACATTGCTGACAGTGTTCTTTGCTAAGAGAAAGCTTTGTAGTTTGAATCTATCTCAGTTATTGATTCTTGCTTTTATTTCTTGTGCAATAGGAATACTGTTAAGGAAGTCTGATCCTAAGCCAACAAGTTGAAGATTTGGACCTACTTTTTTTTCTATAAGATGCAGGGTCTCTGGTCTGATTCCGAGGTCCTTGATCCATTTTGAGTTGAGTTTTGTGCAGGGTGAGAGATAGGGGTTTAATTTCATTCTGTTGCATATGGATTTCCAGTTTTCCCAGCACCATTTGTTGAAGAGGCTATCTTTTCTCCATTGCATATTTTTGGCCCCTTTGTCTAGTATGAGAAAATTGTATTTATTTGGGTTTGTGTCCATGTCCTCTGTTCTATACCTTTGATCTACCTATCTATTTTGGTGCCAATACCATGCAGTTTTTGTTACTCTTGCTTTGTAGTATAGTTGAAGTTATGGTATTGCAATACCCACAGCTTCCCTTTTCCTGCTAAGGATTGCTTTAGCTATTCTGGGTTTCTTATTCTTCCAGATGCATTTCATAATTGCTTGCTCTATTTCTGTGAGGTATGTCATTGGGATTTTAATTGGAATTGCATTGAATCTGTATAGCACTTTTGGTAGTATGGCCATTTTGACAATATTAATTCTGCCTATCCAAGAACATGGAAGATCTTTCCATCTTGTAAGGTTTTCTTTAATTTCTTTCTATAGTGTTCTATAGTTCTCATCGTAGAGGTCTTCACCTCTTTTTTTAGATTCCCAAGTATTTTATTTTTTTCGAGGCTATTGTGAATGGGGTAGTTTTCCTAACTTCTCTTTCTGATGATTTAATTATCTTAATTCATTATTTGTCTGTTCAGCTTTTCTATTTCTTCATGCTTTAGTCTTAGTAAGCTATATGTTTATAGGAATTCATTTCTTCTAGTTTTCATGATTTTGGGGGGTATAATTATTCATAGTACTCTTTTATGATTCTTTGTACTTCTGTGGTATTGTAGTAAATATCCCCTCTTTCAATTCTAATTTTTATTTGAGTCTTCTCACTTTCTTAGTGTTATGGTTTGGATTTGAGGTATCTTCCTAAAGCTCACATGTAAGACATGCAAGAAAATTCAAAGGAGAAATTATTGGATTATGAGAGTTTAACCCAATAAGTGAATTAATCCCCTGATGGGATTAACTGGGTGGCAAATGAAGTGGCAGGGTGTGACTGGAGGAGATGGGAATCAGGATCATGGCTTTGGAGTATATATTTGTATCTGGCAGGTAGACACCTCCTCTCTCTGCTCCTGATCATCATGTGAACTGCTTCCCTCGCCACACTCTTCCACCATGATGTTCTGCCTCCCTTGGAGCCCCGAGATATGGAGTCAGCCTTCTATGGACCAAGACTTTTGAAGCTCTGAGCCCCTCAAATAAACTATTCCTCCTCTACAATTGTTCTGGTTGGGTTTTTTAGTCACAGTGATGAGAAAGCTGACTAACTTACTTAGTCTAGATAAAGTTTTGCTGATTTTGCCTATTTCTTTCAGGAAAACTGAATGCTTAGTTTCATTGATCGTTTCCATTTATTTCTAGTCTCTATTTCATTTATTTCTGCTCTGACTTTTGTTATTTCCTAGAAGCATAAAATTTTAAGGAGAAGTTTCTTAAATTAGTTCTGTGGTTTCTGGAATTGGCTCTTTAATCTGATTTTATTTAAAGATACTAACGACAAGAAGCTAACACTGCCACTGTCAACTTTGGGCTCTTCCATTGTCAGAATCATCAGGCAAACGAACAAACAAACAAAAAAGAGTTATTGACCTACTAAACTGATATATCCTCACCACAGAGAGGAAATAGGACTACCACTTAGCAGTGTAGATAAGGAGATAAGGAAGTATGTGCCTGGAATATAGGAGATTCCTCAGGGTATCTTTTAGTATTATCATGTCCTCTGACCAAAGTCAATGAAAAACTACAATGGCCTAATCCAGACACTCGCTTAATAGTACAGACCCATCAGAAATGAAAGTTCAGGTTACTCTATCAGGTAAAGGTACATGGCCAAGCAAATACAGAACAGGTAGTTGGAAAAGGTAGGTATAAATGCCAGCTAAAACAACATGACCAGTTATAGAAATGAGAACTGTGATTGTCATGATTATTATCTCCTCATTCTGTTATGAGTATATGTGTCCTGTGTGTGTCTCTGAGTGTACATGTATCTCAAGAATATTCATTTTATTCGTTCTTCCATTCACTTATAAGATATATTGACTTCATCATAGTATTTAAATGTTGTTAATTTTATAGTCTTTAAATTAAGGATAACATGGGGAAGGTTAAACCCTACCAAAGATTCTGCTTCTTTATGGGAGGAAGGGGGTTAATGCATCTTGAGTTTCATACATGATATTTCTATCATGTTAGGCAACATTTTTACATTATTATTATCTTTCTTTGGAGAATTAAGATTTATTTAGGTGCCAACTTGACAAGGGGTGGAAGTGTGATGGATAATTTGTGTATTAAGACTGACTCAATCATGGGGTTCCCAGACATTTGGTCAAAGCTTACCCTAGTGGTTTTTGTGAAGGTATTTTTGAATGTGATTAACATTTAAACTGGTAGACCGAGTAAAGTGGATTTCCCTACATAATGTGGGTAGCCTTTATCTAATTAGTTGAAGATTCTGTTAGTTGAAGGTTTGGGTTCTATTCATAGAACGCAAAAAGCTGATTTTCCTCCAAGTAAGAGAGAATATCTTTGGAGAACCCTAATACAAACTTTGTTTTAGTTATGCAAAGGAAACTCGAATTCGAACTGATTTAAACTTTTTTATGCAATAACTACAGGTAGGAGGGCATTAAGTATTGATTCATTTAGTGGCTAACGAGTGTTATCAAGAATGCAGTGTTTATTTCATCTCTCATCTGCCTTGTCCATAGTCAGCTTCATCCTCAGACTGAAGTTGATATTGGTAATCTTCTTACCTAGACACAATCTGATTCAGAAGAAGAAGCTAAAATATTTATTCCTATGCTCTATGTTATTAGGAAGAAAATATTTTCCTGAAGCCTAAGAGACCATTTCTCTTCTTGATTGTGGAATACAAGAAATTTGGTCTTATAATTCACAGGTATCAGGTTTATTCAAATAAATGGGTATCAGCTGAGATCCTGAGAATATCAACTATAAATGAAGATTGGATAACTGACCAAAATTGTGATTCTTTTAGGAAGAAATAACCAGGCAGTTGCAATAAACAAGACTATTGCTTTTTTTTTATTACTCAGTTTCTCTAATTACAAAATGGGTATTGAATAGTGCCCCACACTTAATCTTGTTTTGAGTGTTTATTCTGATTCTGAACTTAATAGAAGTGTTTATAACCATGATATCTTGATATATTACATGATATATTACAAAACATAATTGAATTTGAACTAAATAGTAACCAGTTAATGGGTTTATGTGATTAATAAATTACACATAGAATACATAAAGAAGTAAGAGCAAGATGACAATATCTAACTAAAAGATAAGGTCAGGTATAATCAAGGCAGAAATAACTTATAACACAGCTGTTAGTTTTCTAGTTTTATTTCCTTAAAGATCTTGCTGGGATTTTGCCTGGAATATATAGGTCAACGTGGAGGCAACTGACAATTTTGCAATGTTAATTTTTCTAAACCTGAGCATTGTTTTAACTTGCCATTTTATTAGTTTGTCTTTTAGCATGTTTACTGTATTGTCGGTAGAAATCTCACACCTTTTTGTTGGATGTGTTTCTAAAGATTTGCTGCATTCTGGTCTATTAAAATGGCATATTGCTTATAATTTAGTTTGCTAATTATTGTTGGCATAGAGAAATACAAGTGAACTTCAAATAATGACTTTATATCCAGAAACATTGTGGAATTCACTTATTAATCTTAAGAGGTTGCCTTTTTTGGGTTCTGTAGCCTCAGTAATATTAGTTGCAAATGCTAGCTGATATTTTTTTTTGCATTTTTTTTTGTTATTATGTGAGTTAGGATTTTCCATACAAAGTAAATACAATGGGAAACATTCCCGTCTTGTTCTCAGTATCAAATTTAATGTTACACTCTCAAAAAGGTGTTTGACAGATCATTTGTAGCATATGAGTTACCAGATTCACAATGTTTTCCAAGATTTTTTAATTGTTTTTGTTAATACTTGGTGGATGGTGAATTCTGGTAACTTCCTTATCATCTTTTGGCATGATACTTGCCTTTTATTTTCCTTCATTCTTTTAACAGAGTGACTTATGTTAATACAGTTTTTAAAATCTAAATGTTAAAACCATTGTTTGGATAAACCTAATTGGTTTCAGTGTGTATACACACACACACACACACACACACACACACATTCACACATGTATACACACCACATTCATAAGGTTCACCAATTTTTGACTAGGTTTTGCATATGTATTTATGATAAAGATTGCTATGCAATTTTCCTTTTTGTGATTTTATTTTCAGGTTTTGGGATACAGGTTGTGCTGGCCTCATAAAAAAGAATGCACAAGAATTACCTAAGATTAATGTTAAATTCACAGTTAAATCTATATGGTTCTGGGTACCTCTTTGTTGCTAGAATCAAGTTTTAAAATGATAACATAATAATTAATTTTCTATTTCTTTTTACATTTAGTGTATTTTTTTAAATTATATATTGATCTTATCTAAATTTGCAAATTAATTGACAAATATTTTTCCAATATCTTTTAAAATGTATGATTTCTTTAGTTAGGCCTTTCTTTTTATTTCCAATGTAATTACTTTGTTCTCTCTCTCTCCCTCTCTCTCCTACAATCTTCATATCTTTATATTCCCTAAGTACTTTTTTATGTATTGATTTCTACTTTCATATTTATTTTTTATGTCCATTTTTTTCTTTGGTTTTAATTTGCTCTTCTAACTCCTTGCAGTAGATACTTAAAACATTAACTTTTCCCTTTTTTTCCTGTGAATTTGATGCTATAAATTTTCTTCTAATCTCAGTTTTAGCTGTAATGCATAAGTTTTAGATAAGTCAGATTTTTATTATAATTCACTAAAATACTGCCTGAGTTTTGCTTGGTTTCTTCTTTAAATCAAGATAATTTAGAAGATTTTTATATCATGTCAAAATTAGGGAAATTCTAGTTTTCTTTTAGGTCAACATATGATCAATTTTGTTAAATGTTGTAGTAAATTTGTAAAGAGTTTGAATTCTTTTGCCAATTTGGTATAGTATTCTAAATAGGTCAATATTAGCAGCTTGGTTAATTTTGATTATCAAACTTACATAATCCTTGATATTTCTTGTCTATGTTCTAACGATTATTAAATGCATGTTAAAATTTCTCACTACAGTTATGAGAGCATATATAGAATGACTATTTCTAATTTTGGCTCTGCCAACTATTTCTTTATATATTCCCAGGATATATTAACTTTTTACATATTTCTGATTATTCAAGTCATTCATTCTTGCAATACAAACATTTTCTCTTTATAATTTTCTCTCCAGAAAGTCTACATTTTTGACATCAGTACAGCTTCTTCCATCTTTCTTTATTTTCTTACTACTTTACTATTTATACTTTTCCTTCTTAATATTTTTAACACATATTTAAGATCAGTTTCTTATAAACTAATATTTTTAATCCAATATTATATCTTTATATTTCAATTGAAAAAAATTGATCTACACACGTTTAATGTAATACTAATAATTTGGGTTTAAATTTTATTTTTTGTTCCTTATGTGTTCCAATTGATCTGTGTACTTGTCCTCTGTATTTTCTGTCTCTTGATTTCCTTAAATGTTTTTATTATTTCACTCTCCCCTCTGTATGGATGCTGCTGCTTCTTACCCAGTTCTTTTTCTTGGCAGATATTTCCAACTCCTTTCTACTCTAGGTGGGGGTTTCTAATGGCTTGAAGCTGCACACTTCTCAAAGTACTGCCCTCCAGTGGGGGTCAATATTGCTATTGAGTGTCTGAAACATTCGACCACTCCACAGCACAGCTGCAGCAATCAACCAATGCACTGAGTTGAAATGGCCGGATTGTAAAAACCTGTCTTCTCACTTAAAATTAGGATAACACTGCCACCACTGTGCTCAGGAGAACCTTGTGGGGTCAGATTAGGTTAGAGCACTTCTGAATCATAACCTGGCTCTGCTTTTTCTCCCTACTCATTCACACTTTATTCCCTCACACGGTTACTTGCAATTCCTTTTCTCAATACATCGCTTGCCTGGAATTCCCATTTTACACTCTGTTTCTTGGGTTCCTATCTTCAACCATGCATCCTCAAACCAGAACACATGGTAGTGTGCAATCTATTTCCCTTCACTGGTTATTTCAGAGATTACAACACTCACCCCCAAGCATTTAGATAAATAAACAATTTTAGATTTTTAACATAATTTCAAATTGATGTATTTAATAAATTAATAATTTCATAATGCATTGTACAATGAATATAACAGAATAGTTTTACTCCATCTCTCTTACTCTTTTGAATTTTTTTGTGATGCATATTAATCCTAATTTTTTTTATTCAGATGTATGTCCTGATCAATATTTGTTACTTAAAAGAAGCATGAAATCTTGAATGAGTGCTTTCATAGAATCTCATTTTCATCTCTGCTTCTGTAAACTCTGACCTAAGACAATTTTTATTAGTATGTCCTAAAGTATTCTTACTTATTTTATGCAGTCATTTAGATTACTTCCATATTTCTTCTTTCTAGTAAGAACGATAGGTGCTCAGAATTCCATTTTAAAATCCAGAAGGTCAGATTTATTGATGCATCTTATAATTAATTGGCACTGTGTGGTTGCCACTTTGCAGAGGATACTTTCCACACCCATTCAAAGGTATTGTTGAGTGTGCACTTAGCGGTGGGATAATGAAAACTTGGTTTTGTTCAGTCTCTGATATTCCTTGTTCATACCTTTAGCTAGCAATGTCCCATTGATAGCAATAGCTTTCAACTGGGCATTGAGGTAAACTGGAAATTTTCTTTCACTTGGCTTGAACAACTGGTTGTGGGTGTGGAGGCAGAGAGGTCAGAGGTGTGTCTTCACGGTGATTCATATGTCAAGAGTCATAAGTATTACTGTGCATAGGAGCTCCATCTAATTTTTTTACAGCATTCATTTTTTTGCAACACTAGCATTTTGCTTCACAGAATTTATCCAGGGGCCATTAGGATAACCTACATCTTTCACAATTTACCAAAGTGGAAGAGGGCAGCAGTGATGTTCCAGCACAGAAAATATGGTTGACACACCCTGGCCTGGTGGAGATTTGCTGAGCTTATTTTGTGGAGGTCATCCTGCTCTGCACTTACACTTCATCAGCTTGTGCCTTCAGCCAGGCGAAGCTGCAGAAAGGGCAGAAACAAGCACCCGACCTGGGGTCTGTGTCCTGCAGAATTCTGTTCTATATCTTATTACAAGGAGTTCACTAAGAGTAGGAGGATAAAACCAGACTCAGAAACATCACGCCATTTTCAAGAAACCAAATAAACACAAAGAGTTTTGAAAGCTATGCAAATAATATTATTTCTTACAAGGCACTAATTGTGGACAATGACTATTTCAGAAAATCAGGTTAAAAGTATTGACAGTTGAAAAAGAAAAAAGAAATAAATAAAATTTAAATGTGTCTCTGGTAAGGAATAACCCATGTTTGGTGGTTTTTAAATGGGTAAAGCACAGGGAAGAAATGAGGCTGAAAATCCCATGGAAATAAATCATTCCTATATGAACAAATAATGGCATTTACTTTAGGTGCTGAGAGAGTTAACAAACATTAATGTGCATGCAATATACTTTGAAATTCTTTTTCTATTTTTCCATTGTTTTGCTTCAGAAACTTAATGATATGTAATTTTGATTAAAAAGGAGAAATAATCAGGTTGCTTTCTATGCCAAGTTTGTTCTTATCTGGTTGCTATGACAATCTCCTTCAATGTTTTTTTTTTTCTTTTTCTTTTTTTTTCTTTTGTGGATTTATCTCTTTTTGATGTTATAAAGAGAGTTTTCCTAGGTAAGGAGTTTGATTTTTTTTATGCTTAAAGGATTTTAAGAAATAAAAAAGCTTTTAGTTAAAGCCTCTGCATTCTAGGGTGTCATGTCTTATTTAAGTTTTAAAATGAAAAAGTTGATATCTCTTGAAGAGAAAAAAATAAGGAAGAATGAAGGTCTTTGGAGAATCTAAATTTTTTCTTCCATATTATAAGCATCAATTTCATCCTCTGCCATTGTTCTGTACATATAAGTTTATTTTTCACACCTAATTTGGATCTTATTTTAAAAATAAAATACTTCTCTAGATCTGTAATTCATTGGAAAGAGTAGATCTTAAAGAAGAAAATACAAAATTAGTAGTTTGCACTTAAATTTCTCTCTGAATTTTGTCACTAAAATATCAGTCTGACCTCAGAAAATCACATGACCTCCTGTGAATTGTTAACTTTCTTTTAAAAGAGCTTGTTATACCATATTCCCCCCCACCTCCAGGGTTTTAAAACAATGTAACTCTTTGCATAGCCCCTTTTTCATTAGAACACTTAATTTATCTTCTTTAGAACATTTTTCTGAGGAGAATTTCCTTTGTATCTTCTATGAAATATAATACTGGAAGTAAAAACTTGTTTGAATTTCTTTTATTTACCATGCGCAAGGCTCACATTCAGCCTGTTCAACTAAAGTCACATGAATTTTTCCAGAGAACTATAATGTGCACAGAGACCTTAGAAGTCACTTCTGTTACAAGATGGTAATGATTAGATTGCAGAATGATGAGGTTTTTCTATAATTCATTGCCTAGTTGATTGACCTAAGTAATATTGGCTGATCCAATGTTCTTCAACCTTAGCCCCTGTAGGTCTTAAAAACACCCACATTCTCTCAAAGAAATCTGATGAGGGTGTGTGGGGTGTGGTTGGATAATTAACATTTTCAACATTGCAAACAAACTTCTGAGCAATTTTTTTTTTCAGGGGGGGGAGGTTTACCAGGTTTTGAATTCAGGGGTACTTGGCCACTGAGCCACATCCCCCAGCCTTATTTTGTATTTATTAGAGACAGGGTCTCACTGAGTTGCTTTTGAACTCAAAATCCTCCTGCCTTAGCCTCCCGAGCTGTGCCTGGCTCTAAGCAATATGGTCATGGTCTTGTCATCACAACTTTGATAACCCACTGACTTATCAACCTAGAGTTTTTTTTTGCTTTTATTTCATTTTGCTTTTTAATCCTGAAGCATCATCTAAACTATAGCTGTTTTGTAGTCATATATTTTAAGAAGTCACATATGTTGGCCTCATCTTCATGGATTTTATAACACTTGTTAAAGGAAATTAAGAAATTATGTTTTATTCTATTATTTGTTTTGAAAGAGAAACATAATTCGAGTTTGATTTCTAGGGTCGCCTATCATGAAGAACAAATTCTTATCTAGGTTTTTATATCTTGGCAATATGGAAACAGGGGTCATGTTTACAACTCAACTCTTATTTTTATTATGAAACAAACTCAAAATATCTTATATCACATTCCACAGAAACAACTGAATTTTAATTACAAGGGTTTGGAAATTTTTTCATACATAAATTAACAACTTATTGTTAATAATAACATTGATCTTTTTTGAAGAAAAAAGTACCTCTGTAGTTGGCTTGCAAATACACAGTTTTTAGGATTTTTTTTCCTACATACAAAATGTGGATAGGCATCCAGACAATTCCATATCTCTTGACATTTGACACTGGGTATTTCTTTTCTCATTTTTACATTCATGATTTTCTAGTCATCTGAAAGGGCAAGCCTTTTTTTGGTAATTTTGGTGACCTACAAACACCATTCAAAATGGAAGGAGATATTAGAGTTATTAGTAAAAGTTTTATGAATGACCCAACAAAAAATGTTCAAAAATATGAAGTGAATATATAAAAATCATGCAAACTGTGAAGCATAGGCAGAAGTAAAGCTCTGCTCTTCTCATAAACAGCTCAGTTCTTTCACCACTATTTTGTAATTTTTATTTGACATTTATGACCATCAAATGATAAAATCTTTTCTTCTTTCTCTAAGATCACTGATGGTTCACAGCCACCAAGCAGGTCAATTGCTTTCCGCACGTGGCTTAGGTGTATACTGTAAAAGGTCCAAATCTGATCTAAATGTCATGCAAGTGTGTGTCTGTATGTTCATAACTATGTGTAACTTAGGGCTCTAACATTTGTATCCATCTCCCTTCAGTAAGTAGATATGTCTCTAATTAAAATTACATGCTTCACAGCAAGAGAGGTTTCTTTTATGCATAATATAGTAAATTTATGAATAGCAATTACAATTTGACTATCCTTCATGCTAGATAAAAATTAGGACACATTCTTTTCCTCTCTATGGCTTAATTTAGCTCCTCCCATCAAAAGGTGGCTTGTCTTTTTTTTTTACTTGTTCTAAGTAGTTACACATGACAGCAGAATGCATTTTTGATTCCATTGTACACCAACGGAGCAACAACTATTCATTTCCCTGGCTGTACATGATTGTAGAGTCTTACTCATTCATGCAACTAGGATGATGTCAATCTCATTCCACCATCTTCCCACTCTCCTGCCCCCTTCCCCTTCCCCTCACTCCTACTGCCAATGCAAAGTTCCTCCATTCATTCCCCCCACCACTGCTAGTTATGGATCAGCATCCCACATATCAGATAAAACATTCTAGCCTTTAGTTTTTGGGTATTGGCATATGTGCTTAGCATGATATTCTCAACTCCATCCATTTACCTGCAAATGCCATAATTTTATTCTCTTTAAGACTGAGTTATATTCCATGTGTATATATACCATAGTTTTTTGATCCATTCATCTATGAAGGGCATCAGGTTGGTTTCATTGTTTGGTTATTGTGAATGAGCTGCTATAAATAATGGTGTGGCAACATCACTGTAGTATGCAGATTTTGAGTCTTTGGGTATAGATCAAGGAATGGGATATTGGGTCAAATGGTTGGTTTTCTGAGGAATACTGCTTTCCATAATGGTGCACCCAATTTGCAGTTCCACAGCAATGTATGAATGTACCTTTTTCTCACATCCTTGTCAACAGTTATTGTTGCCTCCATTCTTGATGATTGCCATTCTGAGTGGAGTGATATAAACTCTTAGAGTAGTTTTGATTTGCATTTCTCTAATTGCTAGAGATATTGAACATTTTTTCAGACATTTGTTCGATGGTTATTTCTTCTTCTGTGAAGTGTAGTTCAATTCCTTAGCCCATTTATGGATTGGGTTATTTGTTTTTTTGGTGTTAAGTTTTTTGAGTTCTTTATATATCTTGGAGATTAGTGCTCTACCTGAGGTGTGTGATACAAAGATTTTCTCCCACTCTGTAGGCTCTCTCTTCACATTATTGATTATTTCCTTTGCTGAGAAGAAGCTTTTTAGTTTGAATCCATCCCTTTTGTTGATTCTTGATTTTATTTTTTGTGCTTCAGGAGTCTTGTTAAGGAAGTCAGGTCCAAAGCTGACATGATGAAATTTGGGCCTGCTTTTTCTTCTATTAGGCACAGGTTCTCAGGTCTATTTCCTAGATCCTTGAAATAGACTTTGTGTTGAGTTTTGTGCAGGGTGAAAAGATAGGGATTTAATTTCATTTTGCTGCATATGGGTTTCCAGTTTTACAAGAACCGTTTGTTGAATAGGCTATCTTTTCTTCAATGTATGCTTTGGTATCTTTCTCTAGTACAAGATAACTGTATTTATGTGGGTTTGTCCCTGTGTCTTTTATTCTGTACCATTGGTCTACCTGTCTGTTTTGGTGCCAATACCAAGGCATGTATTTTTGTACCATTTAAATCAGTACTGGCCTTCTTACTTGCTTTGGCTGAGAGAATGTAGCAGAAGTGACAATGCTTATGTTAAGGGTCTGAATCTCAAAATTCTTGCACAGTCATTAGGATGACAGGGAAAGTCTAAACTGCTCGAGGACAAGGGAGCTGAAGCTCTTAACTGACAGCCCTCCTTTCCCTGCACAGAACATCGCAGCCGATAACAGACAGATAGATGAGCCATAAGAGGACCGGCAAAAGCCACCCAGCAGAGCTCAGTCTAAATTGCCAATATATAGAATAAGGAGCTAAATAATAGCTTATTATTTTGGACTATTAAGTTGTAGGTAGCATGTTTTATATAAATGGATAACTGATGCACATACCTTTTAAAATAAATTCATAATTGTCTTCCAATATTCATCTTTCCTTTTAGCAATTTGACTTCTTAGTTTTGACTGGGCACATGGAAGTAACAATAGTATTCAGCTGCTCTTAAGTACAGGTGTACTTCTGGTGATTACAACAGAGACATGGAGATAGTGTGGATGGCACTCTGGGCACAACAGAAGCGGAGAGTTTGGACTCCTGAGTGCCCTCATAGAATGGAACCACTCTCACTCTTTACTACCAACTTAGATTTTTGTGCAAGAGAAGATTCTATGTTACCTTTTATCTCATAGTCATTGCTACATTTGTCTTTGTTAAAGTAAGTTAAATCTATTTTCTTGATTGATAAAAAACTATTTTAGAATAAATGATCATATCAATGAAAGTGATCAAATGTAATAAGGTTTATTTTGTGAGTTCTTTACAGCCAACACTTACCATAGAGCAGAACTTCTGAAAATAGTACAGTGGGCACGCTTTGTCATTTATGGGCTCCAGACACTGGGCTAATTAGCACATACATATATCATCTCACTTAAATCAGCGTCCCATCACGACAAACAAATACTCAAGATAATTAGTTTATAACAAGTTTGTTTTGGCTTACATTTTTGGAATTTGTAGTTCAAGATACAGTGGAGCCATTGTTTTGGGGCTCTGATGAAGGTGCTGGCTGGCAATGGCAAGGAATGTATGGTGGAGCAAACTGCTAGGAAGTATGGCTAGTAAGCACAAGAGAAGGAGGAAGAGGGCAGGATCCCATGCTTCTCTTCAGGGCTAGACCCTGCTGATCCAAGCTATCCCCATTAGGCCCTACCTCCTACAGTTTCCACTACCTCCCAATAGTGCCACCCTGAGGACCAACGCTTTAACTTGTGGGATTTTGGGAGTCTTTCGAGAACCAGACTGTACCAATTATCAAAACAAATTACTGAGAATTTGATGCAAAAGGAGAAGTTTTATACTGGATAACTTAACTGGGTAACACATCTGTGCTAAAAGGTATAGTAATAATTTGAACATCAGTCTTTCTGACTGTCGAGTTATAAAAGATTCTCAATGAGGTGGAATCTTGACCTCATTTCTTTGCTACAGATTAACTGTGAAGCTCAAGCAAAACCATCCTAGGCTGAGTAATGGTTAAAGCAGTTTTGTAGAAGACAGCAATAAAATTGAATTGCTATTTTTCTACCTTTTTTCCATATTTGTTTGGAAGTCTTTAATTTCCCTACATTTTCTGAAGCAGCTCTGTTAATTCATTATGCCTCTAATGTGCCAATCCAACATAACCTAATTTTTTTCAGCAGATATCATTTACCATCTTTTTCTTAGTACTGGGCATTGAACCCAGGTATGTTCTACGACGATGCTGTATCCCCAACCCATTTATTTATTTATTTATTTATTTATTTTTGTTTTGAAACAGGGTCTCATTAAGTTGTCCAGACTGGCCTCAAACTTGTCATTCTCCTGCCTCAGTCTCCTGAGTCACTGGAATTACAGACTGTGCCACTGCACAATCAACTTCTTCTACCATCTTAAGCAGTTTGACACTGTTGTTCCAAGACAGTTCTGATAAGAGTGAAAAAGCTGGATCTGTTGTTGTCGATATGGTGAACTTGATTGTACAAAAATAGCTCTATTGACAAAGACTAAAATTGCATTATTTTGATTTTGGATAACTTGGAGCACATTGCCATCAGCTAATTCAAAACATTCTTATTAAATGTCACTGCAATCACGTGACAACATCCTAAGAGATGCTGCTCCTGAACCTGGCATAGTTATGGGGATTATATATAGGGGCATGTGTGTGTGTATCTCCAAAGATATCCATTTATGTACTCTGATTATCACCATAAAATTAAACCATAAAAATCTGTTGTGTCTGTCTATTAGGTATCACAATGGAATTGTGCAATCTGGCACCATAAAGTGTTCTGTTCAGGGTCTTTCTATTGTGGCAGGTCGGGTTTCAGGAACGTTGATAGGGCTAGGACAGAAGGCTTTAACAACACCTGCCTGTGCTGGGAACAAAGGAAGATTGCATTTATAGAGTGGTATTCATCACAGGGTATCGGTTAGCCTCAAAGGGGAATGCAGCGCTCCGTTCACAGCCCAGGACAATGCTTTCCTTTTCAAAGCTCAGCATGCGACTCACCTATATTCAGCATCATATGGACCACCCTCCTATTTCAAGCCAAGAAGGGCCAGAAAAAGTGATTTGCTATGTAACATCTTCAAACCCCCCTTTGCCTGTTTTGTAAGTGTGTGAGATCGTTCTACATAATCACATCCAGAAGGGATTGTCAAATGTGCAATGTGACTGAGTCCAAAAATTACTTCCATTTAGAAGGATATTAGACAGTTTGACTCAGTTAAGATAAGGACAGGCAGCGATGCAAGCCAAATGGAGCTATTTAAAGGGAGCGTGCGGCTGCTTCTGTGGAGGAGCTATATTTTTAGCAGGATGGCCCTCAGAAAACATGATTATTATTTTGACAAAATAGTCTCATTCTCTTTACAAGGATCTGTATGGAAGACTGACTGAGTTATTAATTGGGCTTTATTGACATTATTATTACTTTTTTTTTTTTTTTTTAGATTTCTGATCTCCCAAGGGTATTTTTACAGGCAGTCCATGTGCCTGTTTCTAATTCCTCATCATCAGGTTAAGTTCCCTCACCTCAGAGGTGTCCAGGTGTGTGCTGTGTGTCATGGTGGAGTTGGGTAGAATGTAACCGACAGGAATATTTCAGACTGTTCGGAGCTGCATGGCAGGAGCCAGTGTGACTTGTGCAGACTGATGACAGTGGATGAGCGGAGAGTGGCTTCTTATGCTCACACTGGGAAAGAAGTTGAGGGCTCTGGCATTCCAGGGGGACACTCCTGTTAGAACTCTACTGGCCATCTCTCTCTCTCTCTCACACACACACACACACACACACCCACACACACCCTTCGAGAAGGGAGAGGAGCAGCTTCAGCTGTTTGGCATGGCTGGGCGTGTGCACAGCTGCTGAGGCTTTGTTCCCTAGCACAGAGTCAATCTCAGGAAATTTCCTCATAAAAGACAAAGAACAGGCGCAGGGGAGTCTTAAAAAAGAGGAATAGTCTCTGAAAGGTGTCAGTATAAGTGGTTTTGAACAAAGGAAAGTGAAACAATGTTCACCTTAAGAATCTGAATTACCTCTTGTTTTTCTAATTGAGTAAGTGGGGAAAAAAGAGACAAGAACAAAAAAGTAAGTAATTCAGTGTAAAGAAAAGATAAAGTTAGAGACCGTGAATAATGGGAGAGATGAGATTGAAAAGAGAAATTGTGATTTGGTGTTCACTAGTCTGAAATTATGTCTATAAAATGCTACCATTTTCAGTAAATGATGACATTCTTTTCGTTCATTTTACAAATAGTTCCCAGAAAATTAATTATTTAATGCATACATTTAATGCACATAAGTGTCTATTATGCACAGATACTTCTTTGCTATGATATATATTGTTAAAGTCTTCCTTCCTACAGTTCAAACAGAAACTTGGAATTTGTTTAAGAGTTGTAGGCCTGATTCTATCAAGAATTACTGTGGACTTTGAATAAATTAACCAATTTATCTTGATCTCAATTTCCTTCTTTTAGAGAAATAGATGGACAAAATTGTTTTGGAGGGCCTTTCGAGCTGTAGGGTTAGAAAGTTTATCACAGTAAATAGTGGAATCAGGGGATTCAGACTCCAGGCTCTGTCAGTGTCTGGATGATCCCTTCTGTTTAAAACATACCTCACTTATCAGTCCTCTCAGTCTTTTGTGATATTTTTAAGCCTAATAATATGTAGTTTTTATTCTCACTCTTTCCTTCTGAATGTCTTCCTTATGTGTCTCTGGTGACAAGAATTGTGTCCCGAGCATCTATAGTACTGAAACTGAGAAGAAAACAGGGCTGTGTGTTCCATCAGTGCCAATGCGGGGTATCTCCTTCATATTTTACTTCAAAATCACAGCGTATAATTTTTAAGTTCATAATGATAAAATTCCCTATCATGTTTAGTGTAAGACTTTGTACAAAATAGATATTAATAAATGTTTCTGGTCAGACAAATATTTTCTAAAATACTGTTGCTCAGGAATGCAAGACTTTAATTTTCTTTTTTTCTTTCCACTTTGTGTCCCACTTGAAACTAGATTCGACCTCATCTATATATAAATGATTAGTCCATTTTGGCCTCTGAACAATGAGTCCAGAGACCTTGGTGGAGAAGGGGAAGGAAGCCTGGTCCAGCAACTCCTCTGTACCAGACTTACAGAGCAGAAAGACTGCTCGTCAGCAAGGTGAGTAACAAAAGAACCTCAGAAACATAATACTGTACTATAAAAAAAAAAAAAATCATAGAGCTCCAGAAAGTTCATAACTTGAGCATAAGAAATAATACCATAGAGAGGCACCAGCGGGGCCGCCAGCAGAGCAGAGAAGAGAAGGGAGAACAGACCAAAGGGGTGTGTAGTCAGTGGATAAAGAAATTAAAAATTTTAAAAATTGACTTAGGGAAACCTGAGGTTTACAGAGGAAGGCTGATTTGAATGGACATGAGTTGGTAGGGTAAGCTGCTCAGTGAAAACAAAGCCAAAGTAGTCTGCTGGGGTGAAAGCATTGTGTGGACAGGGGCAACCCCTCTTGGGCAGCCCTCCAGGTACACAGTATAGTATATGCTGCCAGCTGAGGAAAGTATTCCCAGGAGCTGAAGCTGTTCCCTCAGAGCTCCTACAGCTGTGAGCAAGGGTGTTCAGACTGGGAACTCATAAAGGAAGTTACCAGCAGCCCATGAAAAAATTCCCAGAAGGTACCTGAACCTCAGAGAGTGAAACAGGCACAAAGAATGTTTTTCCTGGGCTATTTTGCCTTTGGCTCCCCAGAGAGAGA
The DNA here is from genome assembly GCF_902686455.1 of Sciurus vulgaris. Lineage (NCBI taxonomy): Eukaryota > Metazoa > Chordata > Mammalia > Rodentia > Sciuridae > Sciurus > Sciurus vulgaris. The sequence continues at coordinate 31,839,591 of NC_136470.1, read as the reverse complement.
TCCCATAAGAATTGTCACCTCACAAGAGCTATTATGAAGATGCTTACTGTGGCCACACAAGTGCATGTTCTTCCCAGGGTGGTACCTGATAATTCACATTCACAGTGGTGAAAATGAGACCTTGGAGGATTAGTCCCTATCCCATAAATGTGAATTTTGGGGAACTCCCAGAGATACAGAAGCCCAGCAGAGAGGAAGTTCCACACCAATAGGGGGAGTGGACCAAATCTCAAATACCCACCAGCAGAATTCCAGAACCCACCAAAGTCCAAATCCCACAACTGGAAATTCAGTCTAGAACTCTGCATCGCACCTGCTACGGTTTACACAATTCATCGGTACTCCCCAGTGTATCCCTCCCAATACTGGGAGATTGGAAGCTGAGAGCTAGTATACCTGGCTGGCAGCTATGTGAGGAACATGAGGACAGTGGCCAAATATACAGATCCAAAGATAAATATAAAGAGTGAAAAACCCATTTCTGAAAAGATATTTGACCACCACAGCAGAAACAAATCTTTATCTTTCAATAGTATATTTTTCATTTTTATTTATCTCTCTTGCTTTTTAAACTCTTTAAATTTTAATATTTTTAAAAACATTTTATTAATTTATTGTAATATTTTTCTTTTTACATTATGCATGATTTTGTGTGTATGTAAATGTGCAAATGTGGTTGGGTATGCTGTCACTGCACAGATAGATTTGAATATGTCTATTCATATAACTTTACTTATATATTAATAGTTCTCTCCTGCATGTGTTCATTACTTAACCTATGCTAGACTTAGGTGGGGTACAATTATGTGGTAGTTCATGTTATTTCAATCTTACACTTGCTAGTATTCTCATATCTAGTTCTGGGCCCTTCTATCTCCCTTTCTTAATTCTCTTCCTCTGGTAACATCCAAATGTCCTGTTCCCTTCTCCTCTATTTCTCTTTTTCATTACTTTCAGTTAACTTTCTGTTCCATTTTTTACAACTGACACCTGCTCCCTATATTCTGTATCTCCTCTGTTCACTTTTTTAAAACTTCAAATCCACTCTTGTGTTCCAACCCTATTATCTCTTACTTAAGAAATTGTAATCCTAACAAAAATGGAAATTATAAAGATTATTTAATTCTTACCTCCATTCAAGATGTTGTAATTATCAATATAGTGGACAACATAGTAGAAACCTGCTGCAGACCACCCAATCTAGTTCATATTTTTAAAAATATTGGCACTGTTGTTAAATGTTGGCCCCACCATTTCTACATAGGTGGTAATTAGTGTTATGGATGTCAAGCATCTCTTAAGGCTGTACATCTGTTGCTTCTATCAGTGCTGTTCCTGGTGTCCTCCTTTCTCAAAGAGGGACTGGCAAGAGACTGGGACACTTCCAGGTAACAAAATAGAGATCCTGTTACTGAAAAATAATCACATCTCAATCAAGCTACAGTGAATGAATCTCACTTCACACACAACCTAGTTCCACCTGAGTCTTAACTTTTTCTGACTCAAAGAATTGAGGGAACAAAATTACAAACCAACAACCAGGACCCCATAAAGAGCAATCAAAGAGGACCCCAGGTCCCAGTGCTTTGACATATATTCATATATCAAAAAGATGGGAAAGTTTGAGAACAAATAAGATAATTAAATAAAAAGGGACATATATAGAAATGATAAAGGGAAACCCATCTCAACTGATGTATCAGTCCAAGACCTCTAAAAACATGAAGAAATAGACTAACAAATCTCTTTCCAAAATTCATAATCCCCCAACAAAGTATCAGACTGATATTGAAATGAACAAAATCCCAGAGAAAGATTATTAAAAAATCCTGAATATTAAAATGTTCAATGACTAAAAGAAGATCTAAGGAATGAATTAAGAGAGCAAATATAGGAGATGAAAGATCACTTCAATAATGAAATAGAAACATTGAAAAGAAATCAACTGCAACTCCTCGAAATGAAAGACACAATCAAATTAAAAATTCACTAGAAAGCATCACCAACAGATTAGATTGTCTAGGAAACAGAACTTCAGCCCTTGAAGATAGAACTTCAGAACTTGAAGATGGTATGTAAACTTGAGTACACAAAATGCAATAAAGGGAAAAACGATAGAACATTATCAGAATATACAAGAACTCTGGGGTAATATCAAGATATCAAACCTAAGAATCAGTGGGATAGAAGAGAACATGGAGATACATTAAGAACATTTTCAATGAGATAGATACAGAAAACTTTCCCCAAATCACAAAGGAGATAGACATCCACACACAAGAGACATATAGAACCCCCGAACACATAATCAAATGAGAAACTCCAAAACATATCCTAATCAAAATTTCTAACACAGAAATTAAGGAAAAAAAAAATTTAAAAGTTGCAAGAGAAAAATATCAGGTCACATTTAGAGGCAAAACAATAAGGCTCACTACAAACTTCTCAACTCAGACCCTAAAATCAAGGAGGGCCTGGAATTACAGATTTCAAGATCTAAAAGAAAACAACTCTTAGCCAAGGCTATTATACCCAGAAAAAGCTCAGATTCAAATTCAAGGGGGAAAAACATTCAATGAGAAGAATAAACTAAAATAATTCATGAGTACCAAACCAGCAATATAAAGAATACTCAAAGGTAAATATGAGTACCAAGCAAGCACTGCAAAGAATACTCAAAGGTAAATGGCACACAGAGGGACAACAATGAAATCTCCCAAATAGATCAAGAACAATAGAAGAGTAATGTATTAAATTTGAATCAAGACAATACTTAATACAGGAAAAAATCAAAATGGCAAGAAATCACAGATACCCATATTAACACTAAATGTTAATGATCATAACTACCAATTAAAAGGCACAGATTAGCAGAATGAATCAAAAACAAAGAACTAACCATATGCTGTTTATAGAGACTCACCTTATAAGCAAAGACACAGGTGAAGGTTAAAAAAAAAAAGGTAAAAGAAAAATTATTCCACACAAACAGACTCTGAAAAGAAGCAGGAGTACCCATCTTCACAACTGACAAAGCAGATTTCAAGTAAAAATTAGTCAGAAGATAAAAAGAAAGCTACTACATCCTGACAAAAGGAAAAATCCCACAAGAAGATAAAAACCATAATAAATAGTTATGTCCCAAATGTCAATGCACCCAATTACATACAAAAACAAAATGAAAAGAAAAACAAAACCAACCCCATGACAGTATGTCTTGGATTGAAAAACAATAATACTGGGTGATTTCAACACATACTTGTCACCAGTTGACAGGTCATCAAAACTAAAATCAATAAAGATATTTCCAGCCTAAATAATGCTATTAATCAAATGGACCTAACAGTTATCTACAGAGTATTTCCACCCCCACTCCCACAACCAAACTGAATTTACCTTTTCCTCAGCATCTCCTGGAAATTTTACAAAACAGATCACATTCTAAGTCACAAAGTAAATCTTAGGAAATAAAAAATAGAGAAAATCAATATAATCCCATGCATCCTATCATATTTTAATAAAATTAAACTAGAAATCAATAGCACAAAAATTAATAACAATAATAGAAATAACACACACACATAAAGATCGAACAAAATCCTAGTGACATTCTTCATAGAACTAAAAAGAGCAATTATGAAGTTCATTTGGAAAAATAAGAGACCCAGAATCGTCACAGCAATCCTTAGCAAGAAAAGTGAAACAGGAGGCATAACAATACCAAACATTAAACTATACTATAGAGCTATAGTAACAAAAATAGCATGGTAGTGGCACCAAAACAGACTTGTAGACCAGTGGTACAAAATCCACATAATGCAGGTGTCTCATACTAGATGAAGATGCCAAAAATATTTACTGGAGAAAACATATCCTATTCAACAAATGGTGCTAGGAAAAATGGAAAGCCACATGTAACAAATGAAATTAAACCTCTATCTCTCACCCTGCACAAAACTCAACACAAAGTGGATCAAGAATCTAGGAAATAGACCAGAGAACCTGTGCCTAATAGAAGAAAAGCAGACCCAAATCTTCTTCATGTCAGCTTAGGACCTGGCTTCCTTAACAAGACTCCTAAAGCACAAAAAATTAAATCAAGAATCAACAAAAGGGATGGATTCAAACTAAAAAGCTTCTTCTCAGCAAGGGAAACAATCAATAATGTGAAGAGAGAGCCTACAGAGTAGGAGAAAATCTTTATCACATATCTTTATCACAGGTAGAGCACTAATCTCCAAGATATATAAAGAACTCAAAAAACTTAACACCAAAAAAACAAATAACCCAATCCATAAATGGTCTAAAGAACTAAACAGACACTTTACAGAAAAAATACAATTGATTAACAAATAAATGAAAAAATGTTCAACATCTCTAACAATTAGAGAAATGCAAGTCAAAACTATTCTAAGATTTCATCTCACTCCACTCAGAATGACAATCATCAAGAATAGAGACAACAATAAATGTTGATGAAGATGTGGGGGAAAGGTACATTCATGCATTGCTGGTGGAACTGCAAATTGGCACAACCGTTATGGAAAGCAGTATGGAGATTCCTCAGAAAACTTGGAATGGAACCACCATTTGACCCAGATATTACATTCCTTGGTCTATACCCCAAAGACTCTCTGCATACTACAGTGATGTTGTCACACCAATATTTAGAGCAGCTCAATTCACAATAACTAAACTATGAAACCAACCTAGATGACCTTCAATAGATGAATGGATCAAGAAACTATGGTATATATACACAATGGAATATAACTCAGTCTTAAAGGAGAATAAAATTATGGCATTTGCAGGTAAATGGATGGAGTTGAGAATATCATGCTAAGCAAAATAAGCCAATCCCCCAAAATCCAAAAGCCAAATGTTTTCTCTGATGTGTGTATGCTAATTCACAGTAAGACAGGTGCACTAGGGAAGAATAAAGTTACTTTAGATTAAGTAGAGGGGAGTGAAGGGAGGGGAGGAAACAGACATTATTACCTATGTACGTATATGACTGCATGACTGATGAGATTCTACAACATATACAATCAGAGAAATGAGAAATCATACCCCATTTATGTATGATACATCAAAGTGCATAAATGCATTCTACTCTTATGTATACTAATTAGAACAGATTTTAAAAATTTAATAAAAAGACTGAACAAAACTCTCTTAAATGAAGAGTGGATCAAAGAAGAAGTGAGAGTAAATTTAAGAAATTTTTAGAAATGAACAGGAACTGAGATACAACATATCAAAATCTCTGGGACACTACGAAAGCAGTTCTAAGAGGGAAATTTATAGCACTGAATGTCTACATTAAAAAAAACAGAGATCCTAAATAAGTAAGTTTATAATTCAATCAAGGACATAGAAAAAATACAAACTAATTCTAAAGTTAATAGAAAGCAGAAAAGAAGATCAGAGGTGAAATTAATAAAATTGAGAATAAAAAAAATCAATACAGTAATCAATACGATGAAGAATTGATTCTTTGGAAACAATCAAGAATGTGAAAAAAGGCCAGGTGTAGTGGCACATGCCTGTAATCCCAGCAGCTCAGGAGGCTGAGGCAAGAGGATGGCCAGTTCAGTCAGCCTCAGCAAAAGCAAGGTGCTAAGCAACTCAATGAGACCCTGTCTCTAAAAGAGATAAAAAGATAGTAGAATGAATTGAATCTAACTTTACTAGGTGCATATATGAATACATGACCTGTGAAACTCCACATCATGTACAACCACAAGAATGGGATCCTAATTAGGATAAATTATACTCAATATATGTATAATATGTCAAAATACACTGTACAGTTATGGGTATCCAATAAAGAACAAATTTTAAAAATTTTTAGTAAGAGTTGCTTATTTGAAAAGATAGATAAGATTGATGAAGATTTTGGTAAACTAAACAGGGAGAGAGAGAGAGAGAGAGAGAGAGAGAGAGAGAGAGAGAAAAGAATCAAACAAATAAAATTCGAGACAAGTACATATCACCACAGACCCTTCTGAAAACCAGAGCATCATCAGAAATTATTTTGAAAATTTATACTCCAATAAACTAGAAAATCTAGAAGGCATTAAAGTCTAGACACATATGGCCTGCCAAAATTGAATCAGAAAGATATAGAAAACCTAAATAAATGAATATCAAATAATGAAACTGAAACAGCAATTAAAATCCTTCCAAAAAAGAAAAGACCCAAGATCAGACTGTTTCTCATTTGAGTTCTACCAGGTCTTCACAGAAGAACTAACACCAGTCTTACTCAAATTACTCCATGGAATTGAAAGGGAGGGAACACTCCCAAATACATTATATAAAGCTAGTATAATACTGATACCAAAACCAGATAAAGATGTATCAAGCAAAGAAAACTACAGACCAATATCCTGGATGAACATAGATGAAAAAATTCTTAATAAAATATTAGCAACTCACATTCAAAAACACATCAAGAAGATAATAACAATATACCATGGTCAACTGGGTTTCATTCCAGGGATGCAAGGTTGGATCAATATATGCATATAAATAAATATAATTCACCACTTAAACAGAATTAAGGACAAGAACCACATAGATGCAGAAAAGGCCTTTGATAATAACCTGCTTCCATTCATGTTTTAAACCCCCCAAACCTAGGGATCAAAGGAACTTACCTTAACATCATAAAGGCTGTATATAACAAACACAAGCTCAACATCATACTGAATGGAGAAAAACTAAAAGCATTTCCTTTAAAATCAGATACAAGGCAAAGCTGTCCACTCTTACCACTCCTATTCAATATAGTCCTTAAAACTGGTGGTCAGAGTAATCAGGCAACAGAAGGAAATTAAATGTATGCAAGTAGAAAAAGAAGAGTGAAACATCTGTCTGCTGATAACATGATCCAATATCTGAAAGATCCAACAAAACTCCATCAGAAGATTTCTGGAACTTATTAAATGAGTCCAGAAAAGTAGTAGGATACAAGATCCAAACCCATAAATCAATAACTTTCCTACAGCTCAACACTGATTCAGACAAGGAAGAAATCAGGAGAACCATCCCATTCACAATAACCTAAAAAAACCCCAAAACTTGGGAATTAATCTAACCAAGGAGATAAAATAGCTCTACAATAAAAATTATATAACACTGAAGAAAGACATTGATGAAGACCTTAGAAGATGGAAAGACATCTCATGTTTTTGGATAGGGAGAATTAAAAATGGTCATACTATCAAAAGCAATATACAGATTCAATGCAATCCCCATGAAAATACCAATGGCATTCTTCACAAAATTAGAGAAAGCATTCCTTACATTCATTTGGAAGAATAAGTTACCTAGACTATCCAAAGCAATACTGAGCAAGAAAAGTGATGCAGGAGGCATAACAATACCTGATCTGAAATTATACTATAGAGATACAGTAACACAAATAGCATGGTATTGGTACCAAAATAGACATGAAGAATAGTGGAACAGAATAGAAGTCATAGAGACAAACCTACATACTAGACAAAGGTGCCACAAATATATTTGAAGAAAGAACAGCCTTTTTAACAAATGGTTTTTGGAAAACTGGATAGCTATATGTAGAAAAATGAAATTAGACAGCTGTCTTTCACCCTGCACAAAAATCAAATGGAAATGAATCAAAGACCTAGGAATTAAACTGGAAACCTTGAAAATGTTAGAAGAAAACATAGAGTCAACATTCTATCATATTGGTGCTGGCATCAACCTCCTTAACAAGATCCCCAAAGTGCAAGGAATAAGACCAAGAATCAATAAGTGGAATGTCATTAAACCTAAACCCTTATGCACAGCAAAGAAAATAATTAAAGAGTATGAAGAGAGCCTATACAATGGGAGAAGATATTTGCCTGTTATTCCTGCAATAGGGTATTAATATACAGATTATTTAATTAGCTAACTCAAAACACTTACCACCAACACCCCCCCACCCCCCCAAATAACTCAGTCAATACATGAGCAAATATCTAAACAGGGCGTTCGAGATGGCAGACTAGAGGGTGACTGTATCTCCAGTCACTCCAGAACCCAGGATTCAAGAAAGGGAGGCATTGAGAGACTCGGACTAAAATAGCACCACGGGGTGAGTCTCCCCCACCTGGTGAAGCTCGACCCAGGCGGCAGGCCTGGATTCGGGTGGCTTATTAGAGTAGGGCAGGGCAGCTAGAGTCTCCCCCAGGCAGCCCTGAGCACTCCGGCGGTGGGCTCCTCCCACAGGGTCAGATACTCCAACTTCATGGAGCAGGCCCCCCAGTGAGAGCCTTTCGGCACACAACCAGCTCCAACTCCCTGATCCAATGCACGGCGAGCTCCAGCTCGCCCACACGCTGCTTCAGAGACCAGGACAGGGCAGCCAGGGACTTCCCCAGGCAGCCCGGCTCCCTCCAGTGGGAAGTGCCTTTCCAGGCTAGCTTCTTGGAGCAGACCGCCCAGGGAGAGCATTCTACACAGAGCCAGCCACAAGTCCCCAAGCCAGCGGAGACCTCCGACCAGCAAGCAGCCTCTGGTCCCAGAGCAGGGCAGCCAGAGACCTCTCCAGGTGGCTGTGCCTGCCTCTGGCCCACAGGCTTTTTCAACGGGGTGATCCAAGATGGCGGACTAGAGGGTGACTGCATCTCCAGTCCATCCAGAACCCAGGATTCAAGAAGGGGAGGCATTGAGAAACTCGGACTAAAATAGAACCACGGGGTGAGTCTCCCCCACCCGGTGAAGCTCGGCCAGGGCGGCAGGCCCAGATTTGGGTGGCTTATTAGACTAGGGCAGGGCAGCTAGAATCCTCTCTAAGCAGCCCTGAGCACTCCAGTGGTGGGCTCCTCCCACACGGCCAGCTTCTCGGAGCAGGCCCCCCAGTGAGAGCCTTTCCACACAGAGCCAGCTCCAAGCCCTGGAACCAGTAGCGGGCTAGGGACGGCTTACTTCGGAAGTACTGCATTATCAAGTTACCCCAAGACTTCAGGCTACTGAAGGCTGGGAGGTGATACACTGGAAATCAACAGGGACACTATAAGCAAATAGAGGAAATCTGCAATATCACAGAGTCCCACTGACATCTGACCAATATGAGAAAACAAGGGAAGAAAATGTCCCAAACAAACCTAGATACTATATCAATAAAACTCAATGACAGCACAGCAGAAGATATGTCAGAAAGGGAGTTCAGAATGTACATAATTAAAACAATCAGGTAGGCAAACGAGGAGATGAAAGAGCAAATGCAAGCATTGAAGGAGGAGATGAAAGAGAAAATGCAGGCATTGAATGATCACACCAATGAACAGTTAAAAGAGCAAATATGGGAAGCAAGAGATCATTTCAATAAAGAGTTAGAGATACTGAATAAAAACCAAACAGAAATTCTTGAAATGCAGGAAACAATAAACCAAGTTAAAAACTCCATAGAAAGCATAACCAATAGAATAGAACATTTGGAAGACAGAACCTCAGATATGGGAGACAAAATATTTAATCTTGAAAACAAAGTTGACCAAACAGAAAAGATGGTAAGAAATAATGAACAGAATCTACAAGAATTATGGGATATCATGAAAAGGGCAAATTTAAGAATTATTGGGATTGAGGAAGGCTTAGAGAAACAAACCAAAAGAATGAACAATCTATTCAATGAAATAATATCAGAAAATTCCCCAAAACTGAAGAAAGAAATGGAAAACCAAGTACAAGAGGCTCATACAACTCCAAATATACAAAATTACAACAGACCCACACCAACGCACATTGTTATGAAAATACCTAAAATACAAAATAAATACAGAATTTTAAAGGCCGCGAGAAAAAAGAATCAAATTACATTCAGGGGGAAACCAATAAGAAAATCAGCAGATTTTTCAATCCAGACCCTAAAAGCTAGAAGGGCCTGGAAAAACATTTACCAAGCCCTGAAAGAAAACGAATGCCAACCAAGAATCTTACACCCAGCAAAACTTACTTTCAGATTTGATGACGAAATAAGATCCTTCCATGTTAAACAAAAGCTAAAGGAATTTACAAAAAGAAAGCCAGCATTACAGAACATTCTCAGCAAAATATTCCATGAGGAAGAGATGAAAAACAATGATCCAAATCAGCAATGGGAAGAATTAGCCTAAAGGAATAGCCAAATAAAGGAGAAACCAAATCATGTCAAAAAAACAAAAATGAGTCAAATAACTGGGAATACAAATCATATCACAATAATAACCCTGAATGTTCATGGCCTGAACTCATCAGTCAAAAGACATAGACTGGCAGATTGGATTAAAAAGAAAAATCCAACAATATGCTGCCTGCAAGAGACCCATCTCATAGAAAGTGATATCCATAGACTAAAGGTGAAAGGATGGGAAAAACATACCATGCACAAGGACACAGCAAAAAAGCTGGAGTATCCATCCTCATTTCAGATAATGTGGACTTCAAGCCAAAACTAGTCAGAAGGGATAAAGAAGGACCTTACATACTGCTTAAGGGAAGCATAAATCAGCAACACATAACAATCATAAATATCTATGCCCCAAACACTGGCTCATCCATGTACGTCAAACAAATCCTTCTCAATTCCAGAAATCAAATAGACCACAACACAATAATACTAGGTGATTTTAACACACTTCTCTCACCACTGAATAGATCATCCAAACAAAAATTAAATAAAGAAACCATAGATCTCAATAACACAATCAACAATTTAGACTTAACTGACTTATATAGAATATACCATCCAACAAAGAACGAATACACTTTCTTCTCAGCAGCACATGGATCCTTCTCTAAAATAGACCATGTTTTAGGCCACAAAGCTACTGTTAGCTAGAAGATAGAGATACTACCTTGTACTCTATCGGATCATAATGGATTGAAATTAGAAATAAATGACAGAATAAAAAACAGAAACTTCTCCAATACTTGGAGATTAAATAATACACTATTATATGATGAATGGATAACAGAAGACATCAGGAGGGAAATTAAAAAATTCTTAGAAGTAAACGAGAACAAAGACACATCATATCAAAACCTCTGGGGACACTATGAAAGCAGTACTTAGAGGAAGATTTATTTCATGGGGCGCATTCAACAAAAGAAGTAGAAATCAACAAATAAACGACTTAACACTACAGCTCAAAGCCCTAGAAAAAGTAGAGCAGACCAACACCAAAAGTAGTAGAAGACAGGAAATAGTTAAAATCAGAGCCGAAATCAATGAAATTGAAACAAAAGAAACAATCGGAAAAATTAACAAAATAAATAGTTGGTTCTTTGAAAAAACAAACAAAATTGATAAACCCTTAGCCACACTAACAAAGAGAAAGAGGGAGAAAAGGCAAATTACTAAAATTCGGAATGAACAAGGAAATATCACAACAGACACGAGTGAAATACAAAACATAATTAGAAGCTATTTTGAAAACCTATATTCCAACAAAACATAAAACTTCAAAGACATCAACAAGTTTCTAGAGACATATGAATTACCTAAACTGAATGAGGAGGACATACACAACTTAAATAAATCAATTTCAAGCAATGAAATAGAAGAGGTCATCAAAAGCCTACCAACAAAAAAAAAAGTCCAGGACCAGATGGGTTCTCAGCCGAGTTCTACAAAACCTTTAAAGAGGAGCTCATTCCAATACTTCTCAAAGTATTCCATAAAATAGAAGAGGAAGGAACCCTCCCAAACTCATTCTATGAAGTCAGTATCACCCTGATACCTAAACCAGACAGAGACACATTGAGGAAAGAAAATTTCAGACCAATATCCTTAATGAACATTGACACAAAAATTCTCAACAAATTTTAGCAAATCGCATACAAAAATATATTAAAAAGATAGTGCACCACGATCAAGTGGGTTTTATCCCAGGGATGCAAGGTTGGTTCAACATCCGGAAATCAAAAAATGTCATTCACCATATCAACAGACTTAAAGTTAAGAATCACTTGATTATTTCAATAGATGCAGAAAAAGCATTTGATAAAATACAGCATCCCTTCATGCTCAAAACACTAGAGAAAATTGGGGTAGTGGGAACATTCCTTAACATTGTAAAGGCCATCTACGCTAAGCCCATGGCCAATATCATTCTAAGTGGTGAAAAACTGAAAGCATTCCCCCTAAAAACTGGAACAAAGCAGGGATGCCCTCTTTCACCACTTCTATTCAACATCGTTCTTGAGACTCTAGCCAGAGCAATTAGACAAACTAAAGAAATTAAAGGTATACAAATTGGAAAAGAGGAACTCAAACTATCCCTGTTCACTGATGACATGATTGTATATTTACAGGAACCTGGAAATTCCACCAGAAAACTCTTAGAACTCATAAGTGAATTCAGTAAAGTAGCAGGTTACAAAGATCAATGCTCATAAATCCAATGCATTTTTATACATAAGTGATGAATCTTCAGAAAGAGAAGTTAGGAAAACTACCCCATTCACAATAGCATCGAAAAAAATAAAATACTTGGGAATCAATCTCACAAAAGAGGTGAAAGACCTCTACAATGAAACTACAGAACACTAAAGAAAGAAATTAAAGAAAACCTTAGAAGATGGAAAGATCTTCCACGTTTTTGGATAGGCAGAATTAATATTGTCAAAATGGCCATACTACCAAAAGTGCTATATAGATTCAATGCAATTCCAATTAAAATCCCAATGATGTACCTTACATAAATAGAGCAAGCAATTATGAAATTCATCTGGAAGAATAAGAAACCCAAAATAGCTAAAGCAATCCTCAGTAGAAAGAGCGAAGCAGGGGGTATCGCAATACCATATCTTCAACTCTATTACAAAGAATAGTAACAAAAACGGCATGGTATTGGTACCAAAATAGACAGGTCGATCAATGGTACAAAATAGAGGACATGGACACAAACCCAAATAAATACAATTTTCTCATAGTAGACAAAGGGGCCAAAAATATGCAATGGAGAAAAGATAGCCTCTTCAACAAATGGTGCTGAGAAATTGGAAATCCATATGCAACAGAATGAAATTAAACCCCTATCTCTCACCCTGCAGAAAATTCAACTCAAAATGGATCAAGGACCTCGGAATCAGACCAGAGACCCTGCATCTTATAGAAGAAAAAGTAGGTCCAAATCTTCAACTTGTTGGCTTAGGATCAGACTTCCTTAACAGGACTCCCATAGCACAAGAAATGAAAGCACGAATCAACAACTGGGATAGATTCAAACTAAAAATCTTTCTCTCAGCAAAGGAAACTATCAGCAATGTGAAGAAAGAGCCTACAGAGTGGGAGAATATCTTTGCCACTCATACTTCAGATAGAGCGCTAATATCCAGAATCTATAAAGAACTCAAAAAACTCTACACCAAGAATACAAATAATCCAATCAACAAATGGGCTAAGGAAATGAACAGACACTTCACAGAAGAAGATGTACAAGCAATCAACAGATACATGAAAAAATGTTCAACATCTCTAGTAATAAGAGAAATGCAAATCAAAACTACCCTATGATTCCATCTCACCCCAATTAGAATGGTGATTATCAAGAACACAAGCAACAATAGGTGTTGGTGAGGATGTGGGGAAAAGGTACACTCATACATTGCTGTTGGGGTTGCAAATTAGTGCAGCCTCTCTGGAAAGCAGTATGGAGATTCCTCAGAAAGCTTGGAATGGAACTACTATTTGACCCAGCTATCCCACTCCTTGGCCTATACCCAAAGGACTTAAAATCAGCATACTACAGAGATACAGCCACATCAATGTTCATAGATGCTGAATTCACCATAGCCAGATTGTGAAACAAACCTAGATGCCCTTCAGTTGATAATGGATAAAGAAACTGTGGCATATATATATACAATGGAATATTACTCTGCCATGAGGAATGATAAAATTATGGCATTTGCAGGTAAATGGATGAAATTGGAGGATATCATGCTAAGTGAGATAAGCCAATCTCAAAAAACTAAAGGACAAATGATCTCGCTGATAAGCGGATGAGGACATATAATGGGGGGTAGGAGTGGTTAGCGTTAGGTTTTGGGTTAGGTTTAGGGTTAGGGATAAGGAGGGGGTAAGAATGGAGGAAGGAAGGACTGTATAGAGGGAAAAGTGGGGTGGGAGGGGTGGGGGGGAAGGGGGAAAATAACAGAATGAATCAAACAACATTGCCTTATGTAAATTTATGATTTTTAATAAAAAAAAGAAAAAAAAATCTAAACAGAATCTTCTTGAAATAAGAATCACAAAAAAAACAACAAATATAAGAAACAATGTTCAACACTTTAGCAGTCAGGGAAATGCAAATCAGAACCATATTAAGATTTTGTCTTGCTTCCGTCAGAATGGCAATGATCAAGAATACAAACAATAATAAATGCTGGTGCGTGTGTGGGAAAAAAAATCACAGTAGTACATTGTTGGTGGGACTGCAAATAATACAACAATTCTGTAAAGCAGTATGGAAATTTCTCAAAAACGAGGAAGGAACCACCATATGACCAGGTATTCACTCTTTGTTATTTTCCCAAAGGAATTACCAGCCTACTATAATGATATAGCCACCTAATTGTTTATGGCAGCACAATTTACAATAACTAAATTATGGAATCAATCAAAGTGTCCTTCAATAGATGAATGGATTAAGAAATTGTGGTATAATATACACTGTGGAGGTTTACTCAGTTGTCAAGAAGAATGGAATTATGGTACTTGTTGATAAATTGATGAAAGTGGAGAACATCATGCCAAATAAAATAAGCCAGACTCAGAAATGCAAAGGTTGAATATTTCCTCTCATATTTGGATGCTAGGATAAAACAAAGGAAAGAGAGGGGAAGTATAGGATATCATAAAGATATAAGCAAGATCAATAGTGTAGAAGAAGGAGACTGAGAGAGTGGAGTAAGTTAATTCTTAAAAAAATCACATGTGCATATATAAATATACTACTGAGAATTTCGCAGTTATGTATAAGTAAATGAATCAATCGAATATAAACCAATAGATGAGCAAAAGGAAGTCTAGCAGAGTAGAGGAAGGAGAACAGGGGAGGTAAATGAGATGGAGGAAAGTGGGGATCATGAATCAAAATTGAATTCCATGCATGTATGATTTTGTCAGGACGAACCCAACTGCTATGTGTAACGATAAAGCTCTAATTTTTTTTTAAAAAAGGATGAGTTCAGACATTTAGCTTAGCCAAGTTTTCGATGATTGGTTCTTAGGGAAAAAGTACTCTGTGATACAATATACATTCAATATACATTCAATATACATTATACAATGTACTTTATATATATGTTTTAGAGGCTTGGTAATTTAAATACCTGTGTTTTATATAGTATTTTGCAAAGATCTTTTGAGGAAGTTGAGGCTAATGATTAAATTGAAGAATATAGGTATAACCAAGAAATGTTATAGCCCATACAAGAAAACCAAATGATGGTGACTAGCATTTTATCTTGTGTTCATCCTTCTTTAATAGCAGATTATTATCAGAAATGTCTCATCAAATTAAGGGAGTACTGCTGTGCTAGTAGTTTAATAGTACTAGATGCTATACAAAAAGAACCATCAAGACATTGCCCTTTCCCAACTCTCAGCAGCTGAATACTAGCAACTGATTTATTATCACATAAACAATGACATAGATATCTCATCTTAGTTACCTAGATGGGTGGAAATACCAGGTGAAATAGAAATAGATAGAATTATTATAATAATTAATAGGTAGAATTATTGTTATATTACTCACAAGGAAATAACAAGAGATCATTAGAGGTAAATGGTCTAGTGGCATTGCTGAAAAATTATTTCTGGACATATTAGTTTATGTTTTGTATATCTCTACTGTGTACAACAGCTTTGCATGCCTGTGACCAAGAAACCAAACAAGAATAACTTAGAGAAGGAAAAGTTTACTGTGGTTCATTATTTCAGTGGTTCAGTCCATGGTTGATCAACTCCATAGTTCTGGGCCCTAGGTTAAGGAGGACATCTTGGCAGAAGAGTATGGCTCAGTTTAAGACAGTCAGGAAACACAATGAGAGAGTGCTCCAAGATCCAGAGACAAAACATAATCCCACAGGGCATACCACAGTGACCTACTTTCTCCAGCCACACCCTACCTGCTTACGGTTACTACCCGTTAATCATTTCAAATTATTAATCCATCAAATGGATTAATCTACTCATTTGGGTACAATTCTCATAATCTAATTGCTTCACTTCTAAATATTCTTGCATTGTCTCATACATGACTTTTCAGAGGACACCTAATATCCAACCTATAACATCTATTTTTTTCTTCAAGCTGGTCTTGATGCAGAACAGAAAAATGAGAGAAAGCAATTGTGATCAGCAAAGGTAATATTTCTGCTAACCTATGAAGAGGTTATTGATTAGATTGGTTCTATGGGAAGAGAAGTTCCTGTCCCAATAGGTGACAGTGTCTTGGCAAGATGGTAAGTCTTAAGAGAATACCACATATGGTGCATTTGGAGGCAGAACTCTTGATAAAGGGATTTCCCACTTTTTAAAAAACATTCATGCCTTAAGTATGGAAACAGCAAAATCATTAGACACGATCAACAGGTATAAAGAATGCTGTAATGTCATTTGTGTGGACAGGTTAAGTCATCACTGGAAATGGAGGGTGACTTCTATTATGCTACTAATCTATGTGAAGCTCAGCAGGCTTTGCACTAATGGGGAGAAAATTTTAATCATGGCTAAGATTCAATTTTTTACAAGTTTTATTTTGAATACATATAAAGAAAAAGATTTTCAGTGAATGCATGAGTTCATGGACCAAGATTTATATTTGCTATCATGCCTAACTATAATTTAGATCCAGGAACCACAGCCATCTGGACTTGATGGCTATATATAAAAGAGTTTCATGGAGATGACATGTACCAAAATGAAGTTAGCACACTCATGGAGCTATCTGACAGTGCTAGCACTCACAACAGAGTCTAATTGTCTCTTTTGGGAATGCCAAATTCATGTCTCATGGTGGATTGAACTCAAAAATCATCATTGTAAGAAACAAAAATTCTATTAGGCTATTATACAGATAAAATATTTCTTAATCTGCAATGTATAGTCACAGTTTTAATGTGCTTTGCTAAAAGTATATTGAGGAAAATAATAATGAAACTACAAATCACTGATGTTTAAAATGAACTTAAGAGATGTCTAATCCATCTCAAAACCCGTGCAGAGCCCTCTTAACAGCCTACCTGATGGAAGACCATCTTGTATATCTTTTGACTACTTTCAGGGATAGGAAACTCAGAAGTAAGATCAACACTTTACTGAAGGAAAAAAAACAAAAAGCATGAAAATACTATTGTTGCAACTATTTCATATAAGAGAGGCAGCCAGGCCACTGGTGCAAGGAGAAATTGAACTGTGTCACTTGTGAATGTCAGATCTTAGACATAGTTTCCATTCTAGTGATTCCCTATCTCTAAAGATCTGCTTTACTAGGCCTTTACACTATTCAATAGAATTTTGCTGTGATTGAGATATCTATAAATATATACAATAATACATAATATAAATATTTAAAATCTCTATATCCAATATCTCACTTTCTATAAAATGAAGAAATTTTACTTTATAAATTGCAAAATTAGAAATTCTACAGAAAAAGAACTTAGTGAAGGTGTATCTATGTTTGACTTCAATTGGTTCTATGATCTTCTTATTTATTTGACTCATTCTATTAAATGACTCACAAATATATCAGAGAATATCATTAATTTTTATGCTGCTTCTAGATCATCTTTAAATTTTACTTCCTAAAATAGAAAATATCCTTGCAAGCACAAGGCCCTGGGTTCAATCCCTAGCACCACAAAAAAGAAAAAGAAAAATAGAAAATATCCCAACAGATATTTTGCCCTCATTTTTATTCTGAGATGAGTGTGGGAGAACATTATTTTCCTATTGCTGCATATAATTGGTGTAAATATTCTGATAATTTTATAGCTAACGCATTATTATGTATTGACCTAAAAGGAAGAAGGTGGTACCTCTGTACCTCATTGTTAAATTGTCTCATATATATGGGGGTGGGGGGAGAGAGAGAGTTAGTTCTGCCTCACAAGTGAGATGAATTATTGGACAGTATTTTGCCCAAACAATCCACCATATTTGCCAATTATTCAGCTTAAACCCTGGAGTCAAAGGAAGCTTCAGTATGCAACTTTTGGGGTTGGTGATGCTCCCTAAGGAAAGGGAAACCAAAGAGTAGCTCAGAATGGTGAGAAATATCTCCTCCTCCCTACAGAGAGGCAGGCAGCTAGAAGGGAAGAAAGGCAGAAAGGGGTCTGTAATGTGTAATAGACTTTGAGGGACAGAGGGTAACTGATATTGAATACCTTTGAAAACAAGGCTGTAAGTTTTTTATTTTAGAATTAGTTACTATTTCCTATTTGTTTACTTAATTTACAGGATTTCTTTCTATTAACTGCAACATTAAATATAATTTTTATGAGTATTTAAAACTACTGACAGTCTTTGTCCAGCATTTTAGTATTTTAATACTGATTTTTATTCATGGAATATAAATAACTTATTTTCAATTGTTGACAATTATTCTGTTTCAGGCTTCAGAGTCTATTCCTTCCTGTAGCACAATATGTCCATCAAGTAGATAACATTAAAATGAGAGAGTGATTCTCCTGTAGTACCTGTCAAAGGTTATGTCCATGTGTCAGAGGATTGTAAACTGATGTCATTTTTCAGGGTCCCAATGGTTTAAGGAACTCCTGAATGCTGACTAAAGTCATTCATTGACAGTTTAATAATGCTGAATAAAATTTAACATGTAATGTCTTAGCACATAAGCATTACACATTATCACTTTTATTTTTATTATTATTATTACTTTAAATCGAGTAAAGACATGAGAAGAATATTCATGCAGTTATCAGAAAACAACAACCCATTTTTATTTGTACTTCAGGAAATTTTGAGAATAAATATAAAGTCATGACAAGGAATTTTTTTTCTATTTGGGAGAGAGCTATATTATAGTGTAAACAAATTGGCTAAATTTGCTGTCATGAATCCTGAGTTTGTAAATACAGATGTCAGTCACTAAATCTTGGGGATTGGGTTCAGGACAACCCCCAGATAGCAAAATCTGTGAGAATGCTCAAATCCCATATGTAAATCCCATAGTATTTGCATATAACCTATACACATTCACCTGTATACTTTAAATCACCACTATATTAATATATGAATAAATTAATTATATGAATAAAATGAAAATTCTCTGTAAATAATTTTCATATTGTATTGTTTAGGAGCTACTGATAAGAGAAGAAGTCTGTACATGTTTGGTATCTAAGCATACTTTTAAAATTATTTTCTCTTTGAGCTGGATTGAATGCCCACATGTGTACCATTACCACAAACTACCTATTCAGATTTTGAAGTTTATCCCAAATTTCCCTGATCCTATTTTCTCACTCATATTAATGGAGCACTCACAGGGTTATTGTAAAAAGGAATTGATGTAATGTAGGTGTTCAAGGCACATTACATAATTCATCTGGTTGAACATTTTACCTTAAATTTTAGATTTACTAATGATAAGTAAAGGTCATCAGTTGAACTCATGTGAGGAATTCATTAATTACCTGCTTGTTATTTTAAGAAATTGCAATATAAATTAAAAATAGAGGTTAAGTTTTAATTTAAAGTCTATATTAAGTTTAGACATAAGAAAATATTTCAGAAAAGCATAATAAAATCATTGCAAATGTCATCATAAAGCCATCCAAATCAAACTAGTAATTACTTTTGAAAGCAAAGGAAACTGTTGCTTCAAACCAAGGTTTGGGGTATTTTGTCAACCCCAAAAGTAATCAAGAAAAGTCCAAAAGGCTGAAATGAGGCAGAAGTACAGTCACCAGATGAAATACAGAATACCCAAATTTTAATTTCAAACATATTTGTTAGAGTATAAGTAGTTTCCATGTAATAATTCAAACATAATAACAAAATCAATTATGCATTATGACCCATGAAATATTTGGATAACTCTTAGACTAAAAATATTCACTGATGAAAGGAATTCAAATTTAACTGGGTGGGTTTTTGTTGTTGTTGTTGTTGTTGTTTTTGCTCTTGTTCTTGTTTTCCAGTCTGGTTACCTTTGGTAAGAGGAGATTCTTAATGTTGTGAGGAATTGTTTACCATGAGGTTACTTGTTCTACCCTGTATTCAGAACACAGTAATGGTTCTTAAAACATGCTCTGGACAAACCTCTATTGTATCTTAGGAGAGAGCTGGAAGGGCTAAATCTGGAAAGCAAGGACTCTGATTCAATTTTTGTTTCAGTTTATAATATACACAAGGCCTCTTTTCACAAAAGTTGCTTTTACCCGGATATTGATTTTTATGCTTCATTTTTGTTCCTTTGAATATATTGTTCGGTTGTCTTAGGTTTCCAGAAGCAATCACTTTGGCTTTTTCAAACACTGTCTTTCATTCAAGGCTACACTTGCCTATTTGCTCCTGTGTAAAAGAAACAAAATGATCATTTAGATCAAAACTCTTTTGAGAGTGAAAGTGGGACATATTAATTATTATACCAGGAATACAGTAATTCATTCAAACTCTTCCATTAAAATTAAGACATATGGTTATTCTACCTGTGATACTTCCTTGACCTCATCCATTAATAGCAATCTCATTCTACCACTGATTATAGTGCTGAGGGTATATTACAAGTGTTTTGCTTTTTTGGCTAACATTGCCTTATATTTAGGATTATCTTCTTTCCTGTGAGCATTTTTCTCTTTTCTCATTTCAAAATGTAATGAATTTTGAAATCCGTCTATCTTACATTCTGTTATTGAAGTTATTTTCCTAGAGAACCTTCTCTAAAAGAGACACAAAATGAAATTTGTTGACTGAAATATTCTTTTTTTAAATTTTTTTATTTTGAGACAGGGTCTAATGAAATTGCTTAGGCTCACTAAATTGCTGAGGTAGGTCCTAAACTTGCAATCCTCCTGCCTCAGCCTCCTGAGTCACCAGAATTATAGGTGTGAACCACCAAGCCCAATGAAAAATAGCATCTTAACTCAATATTTAAATAAATAATATCAACTTATTAAAGAAATTAGTGAACAAAATGTCACATTATATTTAAGGCATTACTCATTAGAATAGGGGCTGGAGTTGTGGCTCAGTGGTAGAGCGCTTGCCTGGCATGTGCGAGGAGGCCCTGGGTTTGATTCCCAGCAGCATATATAAATAAAATAAAAGATCAATTGACTGAAATATTCTTAAATCCAAAATCTATTCAAGCGTTTTGTGTTGTCAGATTTTTATCACTATGACAAATACCTGATAAAAACAACCTGGAGGAGGAAAGATTTATTTTGTCTGGAGATTTCAGAGGTCAGTTGGTTCCATTGCTTTAGGTCTGTGGGGAGGCAAGGCATGTCAGAAGGACATGGCATTGCAAGCTCAGTTCATAGAAACAAAGAAACGGAGAGAATGAGTGAGAAAGGAAGGCGTATGGGACTAGATACAGTCCCAAAGGGCATGCCCCCATGAACCCATGAACCCACTCCCTTCAACAGGTTCCACCTTCCACAGGCTTCACCTATTCCCAGTAGGTCAATCAGCTCTCAATCCATTCTCATAAGCTGTGATACCAAGAATCCCTACTTTCAATGTCAATTTTTACTACATCTTATAATAAATACATTTAAAGAGTTTATTTCCATTTATGCTGATGACTATAATTAGGGTTTGATGGTTTACATTACACATATTCTTATGACTACTACTCAACAATAGACTGAATTTTAGAATAGGTCATTCATATGAGGATTCTATTTTAAGGAAAGACTGACTTCTGCTATTCTCTTTTTATAAGTTTATTTAATATTAAATTTTTCTTAGCATGTCCTTGGAGATTTCAGTATGCTTCTGTGTTTATGTATTTTCATATTTTCAGCAATAAATTTGAGAATATGAATATAAAAAACTGATGAGATTTTTGGAATGTCCTCTTTGTATAGTTAGTATAATTGCCATGAATTTGGCCAGGTGTAGCTAAACGATATTTCAGGCAAAGAACTAATAGCAAAGCTTTTTACACAGTAATTTCCTGGGTAAGGTTCAACAAAATGAAAACTCATCAGAAGCCCTGCTGGGATTCCATCAGCAAGCATTTATTTGTAGTCTCATGTACACCTGCTTACATAGTAATAATACACTAGTGAGTTAAGTCACTATGCCAATGCAAATTAGCTTTATTTTGAATCTAACACTGAAATCTAGAAGATAACAGTAAGCAAATGAATTACCTCTGGATGGATACAATAAACTGAAAAAAATTCTGTAACATTTACCTGTTTCTCTGCTGCTTTGGGTTGTAGATAATCTTTTATGAAAAATCCTTTCTCTAGCATCTACCATTTAGGTGAAGAATTCGCAGCATATGCCTTGCTCCATTGGTGCAGCAATGCTGAGCATTATAAGCATGCCCTCTGCAGTGTGATTTTTCAACTCAAGAGATCCTGTGTGTTTAATTCAAAACTAAAATCAATTTATCAAATATTTACAGAAGACAAACTATATGGAAACATTGGACTAGGTGCTGGAGGTGGTGAGAGGGCATAAAAGATGGGTAGGAACACCACCTGCTCCAAGAGATTTCTGATAGTGTAAGGGAAATAAGATAAACACTGACACTACTACACGGCAAAGCACAAAGTGAAAAAGGCACAGGAGAGCCACAAGCTACAAGGCAAGAGAATAACTAAACCACAGTTGATGTGAGTGACAAAGGATTAGCACAGGAGAGGGTCTATCAGATAGTCTTAATGTCTAGTAGAATTTAAATGGGCTGAAGGGAGTGAGAGGGAAGAAGAAAGTTCTTTCATAGGATGGGTCCAGCTTGAGTAAAGACAGTGGGAAAGCAGAAAGCCTGCTAAGGCAAAATAATAGGATTTCAGTTAGGCTGGAGTAAAAAGTGCTTGTTAGAGAAACAAGGCAAGAAAAGTCTGGAAAAGAGGGCTAATTCATTTCTCTAATTATTAAGAGTAGTATTTCTGATATTTTAAGAATATATTTCATGAAAGGCATTGCCATACTTAGACATTAGACATTGATTCCATAGATAATAGGGTTTCTCTTTCCTCCACCTCTTCCTCCTCTTCTTCCTCGATTTTTGTAAGTAAAGTACATGTCAGAGTCTTAAGAATACTTAGGTTTACCTACAGAAATATAACAGAGATTCATACCATTATTGTGTGAACTTATGTAAAATTAACCCCCCATCTCATAATTTTCTTTCCCTTCCATTAGGTGATGCATTAGTTTCTTAGGTATATAAAAATAAAGTACCATAAACTAGGTGGCTTAAAAATAATAGAAATTTATTCTTTCACCATTGTGGTGGATAGAAACCCAAAATTGAGGTGATGTCAGGATTGGTTCCTTTTGAGGCTCTCAGAGTGAATATGTCCCCTGGCTCTCTCCCAGCTTCTGGGGGTGGCCGGAAACCCTTGGCACTCCTTGGCTTGTAGACATGTTGCTCTAAGCTCTGACTCCATTTTCTCTGTCTCTGTGCCTCTGTCCAAATTTCCCTCTTATGAGAACACAGTACATCAGATCAAGGCCCACACTAATGATGCCAATCTTAATTTGACTCAACTTATAATAATTCTATTTCTAAGTAAGTTCACATTCACAGATACTTAGGGTAAAGACAGTATTTTTTGATGGGGTGGGCATAATTTAACCCATAACAGGTGAATTATTTTTTTAATATATCAAAGAATTGATATATAAATAAACCTTAGTTTCATTATCTATATGATAAATATAATAATGTTATCAACAAATACTGCTTTGAAGATGAAATTTTATATAAAAAGCCCAGCATGGGACAGACTTAGCTATATGGTTGGTATGCAGTAAATATTAGTGTTCTTCAATTGAGATACCTATTTCCAGAGGAACTTCAGAAATAGATTATTTAATTAGGTCCTATACACCTATGGGATTTTAAGTACCAAATCTTACCAGTTTGAAACAAAGCCATAAGCATCATCAAAATAACCAAAAGAAACACATGACTTAGGACATTTAGTTGCTCTAAAACTTTCCTTAACCTTAGAGAATTCCATTAGAAAACTAATATGTAGAATATTTGCAAAGTTATTATTTCCTAACTCTGCCTGCCCACTCTATTATGACCTAACTATATTTATGCCATATAGTGGTGTTAGATTTTGGCTAATTGGTACATTACATTGCTTGGGCTGCTTAAGGCTTTCTTGTCTCTATTTTTTCTCAATATTCCATGGCTAGGTTTTAATGGTCTGGATAATTACCCGAACTTTCTACTTTTCTTTGCCCTTTGGCACTAACTCATGCTAATGTGAAGACATCATCTGGTACATTTTTTCAATCTCAAAAAAGTAAATTCCCAAACCTCAGTTGAAACATTTCTATTTTATCTTGAACTTTCAAATTGATTGCTTCCTCATGTCTTCGTTTAATTTGGTTTGTGCTGATATAATCATATGTGAATGGGGAGGTTCTTTGCTGTCAGTAAGTTGGGCATCCATAAAGGATTGTATATGGGAATTCTGGAATTTATAATCCTTTTCACTCTGTCATTAATTAAAAATACCCCAGAGACAAATTGGGAGTGACCCAGGGTTAAGGGGCTAGAGGTTAAGCCTTTTAGCTTTGAGTCTCCAGCTTGAATTTGATCTAAGCTGGTAATAAACAAGAGCTACTGCTATTTGATATCAGTTTGGTGACCCATGTGGAATGAATTAGTAATCTCAGTTTTGTTCTGGTAGACAGGTGTCCTCATATAGCCAGAGTTGATAGCATCTGCAAAAGAGTCCAACCACCTAAAAATGGAAAGAAATGACTTCTTAAATTATCTCTTGTCCTGCTAGAATTGTGATTCAGTAACATAGGAAAATACAAGGGTTTAGAATTCCACATGGCCAGCTTGTAGAAAAGCTACATGAATATATGTTATCAGAGTGGGCTTAATAAGACCCAGACAATAGATCAAACAAGAATCAATGGTAGGACTAAATATCTTCAGCTTCTCATTTTTTACCTTCCTATTTGGTTGTCATAGGAATCTGTGCTTGTGGAAGAAGCAATGATTGTACTTACCCAGGGCAGGTGTTTATAGCCCCTAATCATTGAATTTGACAGTGGTAGGACAGAAGGATTGAACTGATTTTTAATCAGAGTTGTACTAGTAACCTGGGCAGTAAGAAGAAAATGATAAGTATATTAGTTTTTTTTTTTTTTTTTTTAAGATATGATGCACTGAATTGAAATAAGAACAAAAATTTTATTACTGAACTTAGGCTATTTGGATCTTGGTTTACTCTAACTTTGCTGTTAGAATTAATTGGGGTTCATCAGTACCTTCACCTATGTTTTAAAAATTCTGTATTAATTCAGGTAGGTTTTGTGTGTGCGTGTGTGTGTGCGTGTGTGTGTGTGTGTGTGTGTGTGTGTGTGTGTGTGTGAATGCCAGAAGAGGGGCAACAGGGAAACTAAACAGTGTATAGACACATTCATTCCTTTAATATGCTTGAATTTGCTTTTTTTTTTTTTCTTTTCATGAAATAGAAATCATTAGTATTACCTTTATCTTGCTATTTTTAATGAACTTTGAAGCTACTACAATGTTGGGGCAAAAATTAAACATTTCTTTTTGAGTTAGGTTTATGGATTTTGTGTGAAGTTTCAGCTTTATGTATGTATGTCAGTGCTATAGAGATGTCATGGCTGTCTCCTTAGCACATTTCATCTGATATTTTCTTCAAAGATAAATTAATCAGTCTGTGATGGATAGTACCATGAATTTCATGTCTAGCTAAAGTCCAATCAAACCAAATTTATGAGGAAACTGTGATTCTGTTTTCTTCATCCACTTTTACTATAAAATATCTTACTTCAGGTTTTGACTCATTTGTCACTTATCCAGAACTAAGTTTATTTCGTAGGCTTTTTTCTCTGATTGGTGTTTTCTTTGAGGTGCCATTATAAATAATTTCATATCAAATGTCAGGGCCCAATTGTTGATTGAATAGAAAAGTTGAACCATATTAAATTGCTTATATTTGTTTGTCTTTGAATAAAACATCAGTTTCATATGGATCAGCCTTATTACTTTGAAACTTGTGTTTAAGATAATTGCAATGGAATCTTACGGTAATGAAAAGGAGTTGGAATGAAGTAAGTCAGTGAAGAAAATATTATAGAAGGAGGACTTTTATTGAGATCTTCAAAGCCCCAGCCTGTAAGTTGCTACTATTATACACACAAGTGGCATCTATTTTTTGTTTCTTGGGAACAGCATAAGTGTAACCAAAACATTAGAAAATAACTGCAGCACATAATTCTTTATTGGTTTACTTGTAAATTTAAATTCTTACTCAAAATGGTACTTGTTAAGAAGCTGCTTCAGTAATACTATTTGGATCAAAATTAGATTTAAAATAATTTTATTTGTCAAAATTTGATATCTCATTAAACCGCTCTACTCCTTTACTGTGTAGGTTTTGATAAATATTCTAGAAGAGCATCTACAAAGTATCAAGATTTTGATGCCATTTCCAGAAAATCAGATATAACAGGTATGCTGCTATTCCCATTTTTAAAACAAGTAAATTCTTGCCTAGAGGTGCTAAGCAATCTGCTCATAGACCCATTCATCATTGTCAGAACTGGTTTTCAAACTCAATTAATTTGAACTCTATACACATTCTTTCACTGAATCACAAAGGAACTTGTTTCTGGTGATATCACATAATATTTTCTGCTTTAAGTACACTTTATTTACAAATCAGCATGATGAAGAACATCACTGAAAATCCCAGTATGAACTGTATTTACAGTATATTTTGAGACTGAAATAGGAAATTCATGTTCCAATTGACTGATTTAATCAGAAATAATTTTTGTTTCAGTATTTATGGTTAGAAATTTTTTTCTGGAAATGTATTTTGCTGGAACAAAATACAGGAGAGGAAGAGAGATACTCAGTGGGGTTACTGAATTGAAGCAGATATAACCAGGTACCTTCAGTTTAGTTATTTTTATTGTATGTTTGTGGCAAGATCTAGAGAAAAGTGGATCATAAGGCCTGGGACCTTTAATTCCCATGAGTAAATAGAGAAGAAAGGGGACATCATGAACTAGCCTATTATTTGGAGTTATTTTTGTTGTTTTTGTTGGGACAAAATTGAATTCCTATGACTTTGTAAGTAAATATATTTGCTTTTTAACATCTATTTTGATAATAAAAGAGATCTGACTATAATTTATGTAATAGCTCCTACAGTGCTGTGTCCTACAAAACAAAACATCATTGCTAGAATAAACTGTTTTATCCATCCATTATAGAAACCACTTTCATTAAATCCTTAGTTTTAGCCAAGAAAGCAGATTAGCGTAAGTCCCTTTGGACTTGCTATTAATGCCATTCCATGAACCATTTAAGGGGACTTTTAAATTTAATCTCTTCTCCATTCCCTGAACACATCTTTGAAGAAAATAATTATTTTTTGGCCTCATGGACACACATTAGTTTTAGGTCAATAAAATTACTTTTCCTAGGCTTTCTTTACTGGAAAAAAAAAAAAAATATATATATATATATATATATATATATATGTATGTTAGCTTCCATTGGATTGCCTTTTTAGCCATGAAGGTAATTAAGAGTTATGTTGCAATAGATTTCCAAAACTGTAATCTCCAAGGACCTATATTTGTAACTGCATTTTCAATTGCCAATTAGATAAAGAGTATATCATGTGAATCCACTTAAATGTGTTCAGAGTTACAATCTAATCCCTTTGTAAATATTGTGTTCAAGGGTACTTTGTAGGGTAAATTTGGTTTCAATTGTAGTTGACCTATTTGAGTCATGGTTTGACTTCTGATATATACTAACATCTGTATTATAATGAATTATGGTCCAATGTAATTTTCAAATATTTAAAATAATTATAATAAAACTTTATAAAGCACAAGTTGAATAAATAAAATAAGAATAAAACTTTTGAATACACTGTAATAATAGATCATATCATAATTTTAATAGTAAATCAAGGAAAATCTTTCTAGAAACATGATTTTTAGTTTGTTTTTTGAGTTGTTGATGGACTTTTATTTTATTCACTTATTTATGTGTGATCCTGAGAATCGAACCCAGTGCCTCAAGTGCTCTACCACTGAGCCACAACCCTAGCCCTAGATTTTTTATGAAGCATATAATTTGAAGATTAACCACACATGGTGAAATTTACTACTATTTTAGTTTCTTGAATGTAATAAGATTGGGATCCAAGAAATCCATTCAAGAATTTAATGACCAATTTTTGAGCATATAATACATTGCAGAGAGTAATCTAGAGGTTAAGGAAAAATAAGATAAATATAAAGTAACCACCACCCTCATAGAGCCCATACATCAAAAAACAAATACAATCAAATAGTACAGGTTTTATGGTAGAAGTATATTCATGGTACCATGGAGTCAACAAATGAAGTTAAAAATGAAGGAACAAAGATAGCATATATTTATTTCTGACATTTAAAGGCATTAGATAATTTCATATTGACAATTAAAATGTTCATGTTAAAGGAAAAAAGAACTACCAACATCAATCTTATTTTAGAGTATTATCTTCTACATTTTATCACTCATAAAATGAAGTGTAGACAAATACTTAGGATATAGGTAAAATATTTAAGCATGTGTGTATGTTTTAATTTGAAGACCTAGGTTAAAATTATAGCTTATGCGTGTGAAGTCCACATGGAATATTATGTGCATTCTAGTTATTATAGCTAGATCTGGATGGGTAGCATGTGCCTGTGGTCCTAGCTACTTGGGAGACTGAGGCAGGAGGATTACTTGTACCTAGGAGTTTAAGGCCAGCTTGGCAACATAGTAAAACCTCACTTCTCTGAAATAAAAAAAAAATATTAATATTGCATTCATCTAGTTATTGTAAGTCTACTACATCATCTATTTTTACACTTTGGCTTGTTGTATAATGTAGGTTGGGATCTCCATTTATTGTTAACAATGCAGTGTTCATCTTTGTATTCTCAGAACCTAAAAACATACCTAGTACATAATAAATATAATATTTGGTGAATAAAATATCAGTTTATTTATCATTGTTGTTTTATAATCCCAAAGAATTTATTTGAATATTAAGTGTTCTTTAGAAGTGAAATAAAACTTACTATATTTTCAGTGGGAACATTTAATACTTGTAGACAGATATCTAAGTAAATAGTAAATATTAAATTAATTTTAACCAGTATTAAGGCTTTGCTTTTCATATTGCATTCTTTAATTAGAATATGAAAATCCAATATATCTAATACATAGAGGTATTCATTGTTCAACTTTTCACATTTAGAAATCTCACTCTAGGGGTCATTTTAAGCAAACACACACAATTTAAAAGTGTTCTCATCTTCTGCATGCTATTTTGAAGTTTTATAGTTTTATTGAACATAAATAGTAAATAAATTATGTCAATAATTATAATAATCATTTAAAAAGTTGAATAAGATTCTTTGTGAGTTATAGTCATAGACAATTCTTTTAAGTCACAATTAAAAATAGCATTGCACTTCTTTTATTAGATAATACTCTCTAAAGAACAAGTATATTTTCATGTTTCCATATTTAGGAAATGAATCTCCCTCGACCACAGTTATTCTGAATGCAATTCCTTTGTTTCTTATAAATTAATATTTCTAAAATTTGTTTACACAACCTATCTTAAAATATTTCTAGAAAGAATTTTGTAAAACTATGTATCTCCTTGTACATTTCGATTTACTTTTTTTTATATATATATATATATATATATATACATTCACACACATCTTAAAATAAATCACCAGTGCTTGGATATGTTAACATGATATGATGCTTTTAGGACACTTCAGTTCTGTTGTATTCTTGCCACAAATCCATAATCTGATTTTACTCATGAAGACATACACAAAATGAGTGGCACCTTAAAAGATAACTGTTAATTCACCAGTATCAAAGTTATGGAAGATAAAGACTAAGAACCTCTTCCAAATTAGAGGTGATTATGAAAAACATCAAGAAAAAGAGCATGAGGTGGATAGTGGGACCTACTTTAATAAGATCTTTCTTTGTGTTGCTGCATATGTGGGAAGATATAAAGTTTAAATGAGGGAAGCTGGTAGAAAAGATACATAGGATTTATATTTGTTTTTTTTGCAACACATTTGAAATGTCTAAAATTACCCAGAAAAGAGTTCTCAACAAACTTTCGATAATTACACATCTTAAAAGACTAATGTTATTTGAAATTTAAAAGGGCATTTTTTTTTTCAAGTTATGTGTTTATCAGTAGATTTAAATTAGATAGGTACCATTTTTTTTTTTTTTTTTCATTGCTGGCAATCAAACTTAGGGCCCTGGGCATACTGTGCAAGCACTTCTACCATTGAACTATAAGTCCACGCTCCGCTTTGTTTTTATTGTTGTTTATAAATGTATTGTTGTTTGTAAATCGAAATCTTTTTTTATATTAAAAGATGGGAAAGGATTTTTGTCATCAATGGGAATTCTAGGAACTCCTTTTATTTTCACAGCAAAAGAGTATTTGTGTTAAGTTATTTTTATTAACCTAATAACTGACAACTTTATGAGGTCTTCCTTCACCCTTGTTGAAAGAAAATAAAGCATTGCTTTTGGGTCATTCATTTTCTCATTTTCTGGGAGAAATAGTAAAATGATTTTTATTAAAGCATCAAATTATTAATCATTAAATTTGATTTTTTAAATGTGGAAACACAAGGCTTAAGTTAATAGGGTCAGAAAATGTCAGGAGAATTAAACTTATTAATTTTAATACACTTTGGCAATATATTATATTTTAAGAAAATTCTTTATTATTTGCCTTAAAAAACATTTGTGAAAGCCTTAGAATTTCATATTCAGCTCATTCAAATTAAGGAAAATGGTCACAGTCTAAACTACTACTTTAAGATTTCAATGTTAAACCACACAGTCAGATTAGACTAACTTTCTGTCAGAAAAACAAATATACACAAACAAGTGGACACAATGTGAATATTTAATTAAAATAAATATAGTAAATATATTTCAAGAAACTATTAAAATATTAGAAATTAAAAAGTGATGAAAACATCCTATGAAACATTAATAAATGCTTGGTACCTAATTAACTAATGTTTATAATAAGTTATAAAAGAGTAAATAATTCAATGTTATATATGAAAATAAAATTATCAATTATTTAGGTGGCAAGGGTAAGATATAATAGCTGTTATTCCTTTCCTGAATGTATGTATATTGATATTTTGAATTCTAGTGTTAAGTTTTGGGGCCCAACTTGTAGATAACAACCATGTGTAAAGTTTAGAAATGCCTCCATTAATTTCATTAAACATCAGGGTCATTCTTTTCATGTTTATTTAATAAAAAAGTAAAAATATGTATAATCATTTTCAGATCCCAGGTAGTTTTACTTTTCAACTATAGAAAGTAAAAAAAGGAGAATTTTATAGATTAAGCAAAATTATTATTGACTGTGACTAGAGTAAGCATTTTATGTAATTGATCAATAGATTTTGACCTCTTTATTGGAGGTTTGCTCTCACATCTCATGAAAGAGCTCATGTAAAATCTTTCTATTTGTTTCGTCCACTATAAATTAATACTTAGGTTTGTATTATTTCTTAATCTGTATCATTAAACTACTTTTCAGAAAATGGATGCCAATGGATTATATTCTGTGTTGAATGAATATGCAAACTCCTTCTACAAAAGAAATACAGAGGAATGATAGTTTTAACTGCTAAATGCTTGATTGTGTTAAAAGGAAAAAATGATAAAGTCAAAATATTTTGTAGAGTTTCATTTGTTAAATAGTCGAGCCATAGAGTACTGGCTCTTCCACTAACAAATCTATGTAATTGTATTTTTATATATAAACATAATCCTAGAGCCTATGATGGGTTAGGGAATGCATGTTGAAACAGCTCTGATGTTAAAAATGAAACAAAAAAGAATTTTAGGAATTATCAAAATGTGAAAGAAGTGTTAAAATTGAGGGTAATGTGTTTGAGAGGATGGTGACAAACAATGACCACAAAACATTTCTTAAAGCAAATAAAGTGATAGTGTGCATGATTCACCTGGGCAAATTTGCCCTAATGCCTTAGTGCATTATTTCTGCAGTGACATCCATGGATGGAAGTAGTGTGATTAATCTATGATTTGAAGTTATTACTGTGGCAAATGTATAGAAAATGACTTATAAAGGTGGAAAACTTATAGTCAAAATCGGCAAGTGCAATAGTCCGAGAGTGGTAAGAAGAATCTGCAATAGTTAATGGTAATGGGAATGAAAAGGAGAGTAATTTTGATAGACATTTTGCAGAGATAGAATCAACAGTTGCCATTTGGTTTTGGGGGAAAAGCACCCATTGTGGTGGGCGAAACCGGGGCCCAGGGTTACGCCAAGTGCATCTAAAGATGGTGACTGGCAGAGAGTGAACGGCGTCCTGATTATACCTGGAGAACTGGCAGGAAGCGTTTACAATTGGCTGTATTATAATCAGTTCAGCTGCCTAACGTGTGGACAGATATACTTTACATGTATGCTCCAGCAAGTGATCGCTTGACCTTTAACAGGATTGGATGGACATATTTGGTTACAATTGCTTATGCATGAGACTGCTCATATATTGAAGGTGTTATTTGAATAAACAGGAAGCTGCTTCATGAACCTCTGAAGTGTAAGTGTTTTTCATCCTGCTGGTCCGGCCGTAAGCGTGAGAAGCAGCACCGAGCCGCTTGGAGTAAGCCAGGCAAAGAAGTCCTGGTTTTCCTTAAGTGGAGCCGCTTGGAGCAGCCCCGGCAGCAAGCAGCAGTTTGCGGTACCCATAAAAGAAAAGAGTGAAAAATGGTACAGACTTTTCTAGAAAAGAAAAGAAAGATGAAGAAGATCCTCGAGGAGTCCAGATGCGGAAGTGAAAGAAATGTAACATATTGAGCATATTGACTTATGGATATGAGACATCAATTCTGGCATCTATCAGAAAGTTACAAATGAACAATATAGAGAAAGAAGAGAAACTGGCAATGGAAATGTAACTTCTGATGTCATTTGCTGAAGTGACTGTTGAAGCCATGGAGAAACCTAAAATCAAAAGGAAAAAGGCTAAGCGGACGACAGCAAATAAATTGAAAAGCAAGCATTAAGAAAATGCTTTTAGTATAGAATAATTTGTTTTCTCTTTAGTATAGAGTAGATCCAAACATGTCAACAAAGCAAAAACATAACGAATAAAGCACAGAATTAGAGGAAGTGGGATAAAAGGAGTCTATTGGCACAAAATGTGGGGTTAGAATGAGTAAGGAAAAACAATTGCACTTTGGAAGTAACAAAATAAAAGTAATGGTTGAAGAAGAGCATTAAGTAGAGAGCTGAACACAAGGATTTATACTACAGGGTCTGCACTCATTGATAGAAAGGATGGGGTTATGGTCAGAGATGTTTAAAGGTGTTGGGAAAAGAAACTTAGGCATCAACTCAAAAATAAAATTTGATTATGAGGCTTCATGACATCTTCCAGCAAATCTTTGCTGATGAGAGGAAAACAGAGTCGGATTGAGAGTTGGAGAGGGATGAAGAATTCTATATTCTGAAGTTGACTCCATTCGTAGTAGAAAATTAATGATGTGAGAGACTTAAATGACTAAATTGAGTCTCACTAAAATGGCAGCTAGTAGCTTGAGATTTGGGGATAGCACCTGTAACACATATGGTTAAGAACTTAAAATAGAATCAAGAAGGCAAATTTCATCCCCAGCATGAATGACTTTGGGTTTCTGGTAAAGGTGAAGGGTTGACTTTTCTCATTTAGTCTTACTCATTCCCAAAAACTCCATTAGAATAATAGTAAAAGAACATATTCATGTCTCAACGATGTAATGACAAGGCAAGCCAAGAAGCAGCAAGTAAATATGGGAACTGGAAATCTGAGTGAGTGGCAAACAATATAGCAGTCTTGAGAGAGCAAAGCCCTAATCATTAAATAAAAAAGCTTAGCAGTAATTAATTTATGTCACAGATTCCTCCAAATCTCAATGGTTGGTCTAGTGTTTGTTGTTGTTAGGAGGCCAAGAAGCTGTTAGACCACCAAGTCCCTTCTGCCACTTTCCAGGTCTAGCGACTAATCCTGTTAAAGTCAGAACACTAGGAATTCATTCTTTGGAGGAGGTCAGCCAGAGGCTAAGCACAACTGAGCACAGAGATGCTTTACTGAAAATTACAGAAAATTACTGAAAATCTATAAATAGAATGTCATCTTGCAATCATTGGTCCCCATTCAAAGGAAACAAACAAACAAACAACAACACAGAATGGGATCCAAAGGTAGGATATTTTTGATTCTTGTCTAGGAACAACTATAGTGAAATAATCTAAAAGTAAAATGACAGGTTTTGTATAGAAATGGTTCTGCAAAGTTACTCTGCCATAGAGTCAAAACCAATGAATGTCTTTCTCACACAACACAAAGGAAATTTCCACACATTGTTTTGGTGATATATTTATAAATATGAACGGGCAATAAATCTGAGACAATTAAGAAGAAAATTTGATATGAAAGTTTGTCATGAAGTATTAAAGTATAAAAACAAATTTCAGAAAAGAGACTGTGCAATAAGAAACTTGAATAATGGAAATATTTACTTATAAATTTAGAGGGACCAGAAATACTGCATTCAAAAATGAACTATGCAAATTAATTATCAGAAAATAAAATAGTTTGGGGCATGTAAAATGTGAGAGGAAAATTAGACACAAAGAAAATTAAGGAGATGGTATAGGATACCTAATATATGAATAACGTGAATTCTAGAAAGGAGAACCTGGAAGAGAAGAGGAAATTTTCAAATGAATAATTCAAGAAGTTCCCACAAGTTCAATATGAGATTTCAATAAAATGTCCCACTGATTATCTAGTAAAATACATGAAAATAGCAAATTGTAAGGCACATCACTATGAAATTTTAGAACAATGTGGACAAATATTTGGTCTAAATATTCCCAAATTGGGGGAAAAAAAGGTTTCATACAAAAAAATCAAGAAACTGAATGGTATCAAACTCTGAAATAGTAGCCAAAGTCTGAAAATAGAAGACAATGTGATACCACTCCCAAATTCTGAGGAAAAAGTAAATTAAATACCCAGTTAAACAATGAACTAAAAGTAGAAAAAAAAGACATTTCTAAACATACTAGCTCTCAAAACTTGTGATTCACATTGACCCTTTTTCAGAAAACTACTGGAAGATTTCCTTCTTTGACCCAGGAAGTAAACAGAAAAAAATAACATGGTATTTAAGAAAAATGAGATTCTACCTAAGAGAAGTTTAGGGAATTCAAACATGATAGCAATTGGAAATCCCAAGACAACAGCCATAGAACATGCCTTTACAAAATCAGTGTATTTGGGAGAAGGGTTAAAATCTCTGGGGAGATTTTTAAAAGAGAGGATTAAAGATGAGAGTACAACAAATTTGAAGATAGGGAATATATTCAACTTGTTGAGCGTTTGAGTTTGAATTGAAAACAAAGCAAATGCCAAAATAATACAATAGTTATTTTAGAGAAAATAAAATGAGAGGAAAAGCATCACATGTTGTATAATTAGCTATAAATATTCTTTTATGAGGTTAAATATTGCAAACACTGAATTATCTAGTAAAAGTTGAATCACAATTTTGGGAGACTTGTACTAGAGATGGAGATAGTGAAGATATTAAGTTTTGTGCTATCACAGAGAAAAATTCAATAGCTAATATTTAAAACATGAAAATCAAGAGGTGTTAATGTAATGTAATCAAATATCTTAGAGAAATGGTCTTAAAAATTGAAAATTTATTAATAAATATAGGGGACATGGAATTGGAGGGGAATTCATTCATAAAAGTTGTGCATGTTTTGTACTATTAGCCAGGCGAGGTGGCACACACCTGTAATTACACTGGCTAGGGAGGTTGAGACAGGAGGATTGTGAGTTTAAAGCCATCCTCGGCAACTTAGTGAGACCCTAAGCAACTTAGCAAGACCCTGTCTCTAAATTTCTAAATAAAAATTAAAAAGAGCTGGGGATGTGGCTCAGTGATCCTGTGCCCCTGAATTCAATCCCTGGTAACTCACCCCTGCCAAATCTGCATTATAATCTTGACAAAATTGGTAACTAGGTGTTATTTTTATTATTTTTAAAACAATAACACATAGATATAGTAATGGGAGCATAAGAAAGGGCTGGGAAATTTTCGATTGAAAGTTTTGGAGGAGAAATGTCGAATGAAACCAAATTGCAGCTATAGGGGTGAACAGCAGATGTAAAGGCAGTTGAAGTTCCAGGAACTGAAGAGGTAGAGGAACTGCTGACACAGTATTGGAAGGATTAATATATGGATGATGCTAAGAGCTGTTCATCTTTGGGGATGAGAACTCATGAACAAATTCAAAGGGAATAATTCAGTTTGCTGATTGATAGCTCTAATATTTGAGGTGAAAATGAAGCACATGATTGAAAGCTAAGCAATGAAGCAAATGAAAGTTGAAAATCTGCATTTAATTATAGAAACACCTGAGACAGAGGCTCAGTGAAGTGTTAAATTCTAGCACTCAAATATATTTCCCCATGAGACTGCTTCTCCAAGTTATATGTCCACAGGTTTATGATATTCAAAGGGAGAGTTCTCATGGAGAGGGAAGGATTCGCCATTTTTTCACAAAACTGAAATACAATAAATAAAACAAGGTATCATGTAGTTCTTGCTAATAATCTAACTTCTAAGGTAGAGACACAACCAAGGGTGAATATTCCATAAGAGACTCAGCATACTAAAGATTATTAAAAATTCTTGGCTTAACTCATTCTTTCTATACCATTTTAATGTTTTCATCATACTAATTAAATTTGGAGAAAAAGTATGGGATAAACGTTCATTTACTTATCATGGTGTATTTGTCTAAAAATAAGAAAAACTCAAAAAGTCTTTCTGTAAAGTTTTATAAACAGTCCAGGTATTGCAAGTAGAAAGCTCACATGGATGGACAATTAGTGTCTTTACTCCTTCAAGTGTGTGTTGGTTTTTATTAGTGGCAATTTTATTATGTGTGAAAAGTCCTTTCCTTCTTACCTATTTATTCCTCCCCAGGATTTCAGCAGAGAAGTACAGAAAATTACCATGAGGTAAAGGGGAGAAGAAAGGAGAAAACAGGAAGGTTTTTTTAAGATTCTATCTTGTTATTCTGTAAGTATAAACAACAACAAAAATTGGTTGAAGGAGTTACTGAGAGAAAGCAAGTGGAAATTTTG
Organism: Sciurus vulgaris; assembly: GCF_902686455.1. Classification (NCBI taxonomy): domain Eukaryota; kingdom Metazoa; phylum Chordata; class Mammalia; order Rodentia; family Sciuridae; genus Sciurus; species Sciurus vulgaris. The sequence continues at coordinate 31,802,111 of NC_136470.1, read as the reverse complement.
TAATCACTTTCCTAAAAATAACTATACTTTAATTGCCCAAGGAAAAAATCTACATACATAAGAAACACTGTGGAAAATGAAACATTGCAATGAAAGAAACAAAGAGAAGTTAAATTCAAATCAGAATATTTGCTTAATAGCTTAAGCAATTGCTAATGTTTATATATTATGATATGAATTATAATGCTTGGATAATGAATTTGTTGCTTTTTAAAAAGTCATGAACATTTCAACTCACAACTTTTCATACTAAACAGATATGCAAATATTGTTAAGATGATTGTCTATTTTACAATAAGGTTAATTTTGGTAAAAGGCACATTAACTCTATAATCATAATAGGGCTAATCAAGACTGGGTTTGATAAAGAAAGAAACAAAGGTAAATGTTAAAGGAAAAAAATTGCCAATTTGAGTAATTTAGGCCAATATAATAATTTTTGTTTTTAAATAGAAGGGTGGAATTCTTTTGGCCTGATGTAATATGAAAAAAAGAATAATTTCTTTTCACTTATCTTTTTTTGGTAAATGTATTAAATGCATTTTGATTGTGCATTATTATAAGCATGAAAATGTAAGGGAATCTTGAAAATATATAGCTACTAGCTAACTAATATTGAATTTACATTTTGCTAAAGAGGTAATAAAACTTCTGTGGATTATATTGTCTTCAGTCCTGATTTACTTTTATAAAGTGATCATTAAAGCATTTAACAATACTTGCATTTTATTTTCAGTGCACAAATTAGATGTAAAATAAAATGTTTCTTAACACTAGAAATTATTTTAATCCTTAGCCATTTTGAAATGTTCTTTTTAAATAGGATATCATTCTCTGTAATTCTGATTAAATAAAACACTTCAGCCACACATTTGAAATTTTGAAACTGGAAAGGGACCTCAGATTTCTTCTGTTCATATTTCATGGAAGGCAACAGAGGCTCAGTGATGATATATGATTTGAACAAGTTCACTTGGCTAATTTAATAAAGATCTGTGGGTATTATATATTCATATTACACAAATGAAAAATCATAAGCATATTTAAAAGGGGGGAAACAGAATCCTAAAGTGATAATGTGGATTGCCTAAGGACTCATAACTAATTGATAGAAGATGCATGGTCATCTGGAATGTTTATGTCCAAACTTCATTAATTTAATATAATTAAATATCCAGCATGATTTTTTTCCCCTCTGAGCTCCAGACTTTCATTTTCAAATGTCCATTTGATATCTTCAAGTCCTATAGACATTTCCAATTTAACATGTTCAATATTGTAATTATGATTTTTTTCTCTTAAAATTGTTTTCTCATTGTCACTCCATAGTCTTGTTCACCTCAGCTAATTGTACAATCATATCGTTTAATCCAGAAATTAAGCAATCCAGAAACTTAGCAGTCAATAAATTCTCCCTTTCCTTGACCTGCCACATTCAAGTACTTCTAGGAGATGTGTCATCTTTTCTCACTGCCACTGTCATCTCACTCCGGAACAATCTCAATTGTGTGGCCTTCATTACCGAATAGATAACCCTTACACTTGAAACCAAACTGATCACCATAATCTATGATTTGCATGGTCTGACTGCAACCTCATCTATTTATAAATTAGTCTTTTAACAATTTCTCCATCATTTATACTTTTCTAGTCATCCTTTCAATTCTTAGAACCCTTAAGGGCTTTACTACATTAGGCCTTTGATATTTCTTATTTCCTTGCATATTCTTCCTTCTTCTTTTCTAATGGTCAGGGTTAGCTAACATCTCCTGTGATAGTATCTAATATGGCCTTAAATGATCTCTGCCTTCTGGTATTTGTGACCTTGTGTTATGCCCTATGTTTGATCAATTTTATTTTAACCTTTTGGGTATCTCGATTACCTGATTAGGTTATGAAGATTCTGACTTCTGCTTTATTAGCAGAATGTCTCTCTTTCAGGCTTTGATGAAGTAAGCTGCTGTGCTGGAAAGTTCAAGTGACCAGGACCTGAAGGTTGAAATCTAGTATCTTTTCAACACAGTTTCAAAATTTCCGAAAATGAAAGGAGACCTCAGATCTCATCTGTTCATGTTTCATGGGATGGAACTGAGGCTCAGTGAGTCTACCGATGCAAGTTTAGTCAAGTTCACTTGGTCGATTGTATAATAATGCTTTGGAGGCATTGTATATTTGCATTTCACAAACGAAATCTACTAAAGCTCTCAGCCAAATAACCGAAATGAAACTGAATTCTATGAAAAACTGCATAACTGGGCTCTGCAGAGTATTCTTTCTTCATTGAGCCTCCAGATGAGACCCCAGCCCTGAATGACACTGTGCGAGACTCTAAAGCAGAGGAACCAACCTAAGTTGACTCCAGCGTCTGATCCAGAGAAACTGTGAGATAATAAATATGTGCTGTACTAAGTCACTAAATTTGTTATAATTTGTTATGCAAAAATATATATCTAAGACATTCTCTCAGGGAGCATTCACTAACTATCCTAAAGTGGATCTCCCTGTACCACAACCACTCATCTGGTTTCCATACAACATATTCAGAACTTGAAGTGATTTTATTTACTTGTCTTCTTCACACTTGGTTAGGCTGCCTTACATAAATGAGTTTTCTAGTATTGAAATGACATGTATTACTGGATTATCTACGGCCTCTGTTATTGATCCAAACTCCTTCTTTTTTTACCCCTGCCTTTCTAACCTTTATGTTGTAATTAGGGCTGCAGAATTCTCAATTCAGGATAGTGTAGTGTTCCTTCATCTTCATCTTCTTTCAGTACATGTTTGGCCTCCTGAAAAAACAATTCTCCTTCACCATTGTATTATGAATGGAGATACAGGCAAGTTAGGGTTTACCGTTAAGTATCTTTCGCAATATTATGATCTTTTCTATTTCTATACAAAGAGGAAACATGGATAGTATAGTCAGTCTGGACAATTCATGCCCCAATGGCTGCCTGCTTATGACTTTCAGGGAATTATTTTTTGCTTGGTTAATCAGGATAATTGCTTTACTTCTCCACTTTACTATGCTTTTGTAGACACAGTCAGAGGCTAGAAGTGCTAAATTCACCTTGAACCCTTCAGGTAGTTTACGGGGCTTCTGTCTCACATGCAGCTCTGCAAAATAATTCTTCTTTTGGGAATACTTGCAACTGAGGTAACTCAATAGTTCAAGTGAAGCATCTGTCAAAAATGTCTGATTCTACATTTTTGAAGCACAGTGTAATTGTCCTAATACACTCAAGAATTTTGCTCAAAATAATAATTTTGAGCAGATTGATAGCCCTAAAATTCAATAGAAAAATAGAATTATTTGATTTCATTGATGTTGTTGTTAATACTTGTTCCAAAAAGTTGTTTTTCAACTGTGGTACAATGACTGCTGGTAATTGCCAAGTCCTATTTTTACCTACCTCTATTGATAGATATAGATGTATATATGCACATATGTACATATGTATAAATATACTTACACATACACCCTCATTCAATGAAAATACCATAATTAAAATGTTAATGACTTAAAACTGGTTGTTACCTGATTGCATTTCATGAGAAATATTACAACTCATGCATTCTCACATTTTCTTTTATTTAATCCATTGTCATATTGAGGTGGAGAGAGTTGAATATGGACTCTTCCCTTTTCCACATGCTAGTGGAACATTACTGAGGGGAAAAGGGGTACATTTATTAAAGTTATCAATAGAATATTTCCTGAATAAGGCCATTTGTTCTAGGATTAAATCAGAAGAGAGAATATTAGGATTGTACTTCTGCTGTAGTTTTCCAAAAAGATTTCTTAGAAACTGTAACCATAAAGAAATTTGAACTCTTCCAGGGTCATTGCCATTAATATTTCACTCAGCTAAACTGTAAAATTGAATTTCTTCATTGTTATCATCTACCTAGTATATTAAAAGTTAACAGGTAATACCTTCAAATTTACTTTAGCTTCATTCGAATTCACTTTAGTTTCATTGTTTCTTTCTTGCATTGTAATGAAGCAAATCTATTTAAAGTTTAGTTTGAGTGTATTTAAAAATTAATTTCCCTTTATTAAGTAAGAAATCTTCATATTTAGCTTTTAGGTCAAACTAATTATATGAACAGTATGATGTCATTAATTTTCAGTAATAAGAATAAAAAAGGAAATTTGAGTCAATCTTGAATGACTCCCTGTTGCATTGCTTATGTGCCATAAAATCTCTGGTATAAATAGTACCAAGAATTATAGAAGAGCTACATTAGGAGCCTCTATGATGTGTGGTTACTTGGGATAATAATCAAAGCTATCCTAGCACAATGAAAAATTGCCATCAACTGAAAATTGAAGCAGAGAATTGAAAGTTAAAATTTAATGATTTGGGTTATAATAATAGTAAAAATTTGATTAGAGCTGATACATTCTGTGTAATTGGCCCTGAGAATGTTTTGGTTTTGTTTTAAATTTAATTTATTTTTGTTTTGATACTTGGACCATTCTATCTTTTATTTACTCACTTAGTATAAGACACAGCCAAAATGTGGGCATGAAAAATAACTTTTAGGCAATTTATGGGAACAGATATTTCTTAATACTAATAAAAGATAAATAAAGGCATATTGAAATTTTAAAAAGCCTATGTGAGCAGACAGCTGCAGACCACAGAGGGCTTGGGAATGGAGCAATGGGGCATGAGAGGGAGACCTTTGTAGGGTCTAGCAGAAGCAAGGCAAATGAAATATTTGATTTGTTTAAGTGGAGATGTAGCCTTATTTGGATCATTCCAGTGGAAAGTCCCTCATATGAGGTTAGTTGGTGGTTTCTGTTTGGTTAAGCTTAAGTAGAATAATAGCCATAGTTTGGGGTTAGTTGGCACATGCTGATCAGTCTAGAATATAGTCTACTATTTTCACTGAGTTGGATTTTGGTTATTTACATAGAAACCCAGAGTCCAGAAATACCTCAGTCTAATGGCCTTCTCACAAATTAAATATTTTTCAATATTTTTAAAATATTCTTTGTTAAGACAAATGCAGGTAGAAAACAGAATGTTTTTGATTTTCTTTTTTTCTGCTCTGTGACTGGGATTTTGCTTCCCTATGGTAAAATGTTCATAAAAAATTATTAATTGCTGGGCTAATATTTTCTAACACTTCTGATAAAATTACTTCAAATAACTTATAATGTTACCTCCAAGAGTGAATTAGAAACTCAGCATTAAGCACTATTAAATTGCTCGTGGTCTATTAAGACAGAGTCTCAAAATCAAAATCATTTAAGATTATTTCTTTGATTGGTGTACTGTGAAACCAGGATTTCCTTGTTTCATTTTGGCGTTAGAACTCCACACATAGAAGGCACGAGTAAGCAAGCACAAGTGATCAACCTCCGATAAAAATATAATACTTCATTTTCCTCTCTTGGACCTACCATTTTTTTCTCTGTTTCATTAAACTGGCAGTCGAAATCAATACTCTGACTCAAACACCACCTTTACTTATCATAATGTGTATGGTGTTTGGTTTGTTGTCTTGTTGTCCAATCTTTCCATGTTACTCCCTGCCCATTTTTCATTTTGAAGTGTTCAGAAGTTAATGAAGCCCTCTGCATGGCTCCGGTCTTCAGAAACACTTCTGTGAGACAGGCTTTGCCAGCGTGCTCTAATCTTCTTTAGTACAAATGGTCAGCATGGCATATATTTTTGCCCTCCTGCTTTATTTTTTGAACATATGTGATTTAGCTGGAAAAGGCTGGACCCCCATGGAATCTTATCTAAACACTGCAGAGTGCTGGAAAGCATCATGTTATTGATATTAAGAAGAAGAAAAATTAGCCACTGCAACAGATGCTGGGAAATGTTTGAAGTCACAGAGAGAGGCTTTCTTCAGGATGGAGACAGAAGAAAACAGGACAGCAGGGAAATAGATCTGAGAAGGTTTAGTATGGAAATCAAACAAAGTTTTGGTGAATAATAGTTTCCTGTTGTATTAAATTAAAACGTGTAGGTATACATGGGGTGTGTGTGTGTGTGTGTGATGTATGTAAAGACAAAAAATTATATGTCCACAGGGGACAATGAAGTTGAGAACTGTTGTAACTTTTGGCTGAGAATATAATTAATAGATCCAAATGGTTGGATTTTTCCTTGAATTTTTTTGTAAATTCCCTTAGTCATTCATTTACATACCTAGTGGAGTCTTAAAAATGAGTCAGATGAGTATACTTCTATATGTAATTATTAATTAGATTGACATTCTAAATTAGTTTGTTACCTAAACAAAATTAAATAAAGATAAGATAAAATCATCGAGGATTTTTACTTTAAAATTTGCTAGTAAAGGACTGAAGTGGTAGCTCAGTGGTAGAGCACTTGCCTAGCACATGTGTCACTGGGTTCAATCCTCAGTACCACATAAAAATAAATAAAATAAAGGTATTGTGTCCATCTACAACTAAAAGTATATTTTTAAAAAATTGCTAGTAAAAAGTTCATCGAGATCTTTTATTTTTAGGTTGACTCTATATAGTACAAACATATCAGGCAGTTGTCAAACCCATTTAATTTATTTAAAGGTAAAAGCAAAAGAGGAATTGAAATATTTTAATAACACAAAACTAAAATGGTTAGAAGACATATTTCTTTTTTTTTAACTAGACTGAATTAGTTGAGGGATAGCTATATATATTTTATTTCTTCTTAGATAACTCCTTTACTCTGAGGTATTTAGTAAGTACACTTGCTCATTAGATGAATGAATGAATGAAGCATCTCTAGGAAATAAATTGAAAATCTTTCTTACTGTTGACCAAATACAGATCCTATCTAAATGCTAACTAAAATATTACTTCACAGAATTTCAAAGTGAAACTATCGATAGACCACAGACTATGTATTCAAGGTGGGCAAAACTGATACGATAGAAATACTGTAGCCTTCATGCTGTGAGAGGTGAAACAGACCAGGAAGAATAACCAACAAACCTTACACCTGCACATACAAACCGATTATTGACTCAATGGGTAATCTTCTAAAGTGAAGTATAAGTATAAATATATGAACCTAGTGGTGGGAAAAGAAATGGTAAATAAAGCAGATAGTGAGCAAGAGTCTGTATTCTTGCTCTGCAGCCCTGGGAGAGGTAAAAAAATATGAAGCAAAAATCTGCTGAATCCTGGGAACTAAATTATGACACTGGCATTCAGAGAGGGAGATGAGTAATTCTAAGCAATTGTATGAACAGAGTTTTTTAAGACTGGGAAAGAGTATTCTACTCTATTTAGTGTGCAAAGTTAATTTGGGGAAGGAAAGAAGACTGAGACCAATACTCATGGTTCAAATGGGAAATTACATCTGTAAATGTTGGAAAGAGGAGCACTGCCACATTTTTAAAATTTGTAATGCCGATCACACGATTCCCGGTGATGTCAGCAGGACCCAAACTTTCTCCTCCTTCCTTAACCTCTGTTTCAGTTGATGATAGCACTGTCCTCATTGGAAGGCTAACATGGTCCTTGACTGCCTGGATATTTCCTCTGTTCAATGCTAGTACTCATATTGGGGTCTTACATGAAGAGATTTTTAAAAACTTTCCATAGAAAATGTCAGATCTGCTTCTTATGATGTGAACTAACATTTCATCTTTTGGAAGACTTTCTTTTATTTCATCTCATTTGCTCTTCATAACCATCAGTTGGTTGGCATTAATAAGCTAAATTTAAAGATTAGGGGATTAAGATTCAGAGACAGCAATTTATTTTTCTGTAGTAATGTAGCTAGTAAACAACACAACCAAGATTATAATCCAGATCAGCGACACCAGGTATGATATACTTTCATTTTATTTATGTTTTGCTGATTTTTAATAGCAGGAATCATTGTAGTCAATCAGATACCAAAGCGGATGGAGCAGCTGCTATCATGGACCTTGGAATCATCCTGCCAGAGGAAAAGGAGAACTCTGAAAGTATTTTCAGTGTGCACAATATCCAAAATGTGACATTGTCTCAGATATGGACTAGCATCTCACTAACACATGAACATTGTCTAATCTGATAGTTGTCCAATGTCTACCAGATGGAAGGGTTGCAAAGCTAGGGATGGCAAAGCTGCCATTACTGCGGGAAAACAAATTGCTATCTCTGAATCTTAAATTATATTAAGATCAACACAACACACCAACTATAAAGTCAATCAAAAAAATAAGCATTAACAACTCTGAGAGCAATGACAAATACAAGTTCTCATTGCATATATATAAACTTGTGCTTTCATAGCTTGATGGTTCTTGCTCCCCATGCAAACACAATTTCTACCTCCTTAGTCTCCCTAACATGAAAAAGCCTGATACTCTAGATGTCATTCAGATGAGAATGCTTACATTGAATTCTGTCTACATAATGGTGAAGGCAACTGCCACAGCAAAAGAGAACACCTAAACTTACCAGAAAACTAGTACTGCTGCTTGGTGGACCATGGAAACCCAGCCTAGAGGTTAAATCAATATGTCCCTTTTACTTCAAGCTCAAAGTAATGTGTTTGTGTGTGTACTTGTGTGCATTTAATACTTTTAGTCTGGCTCATTAGATTTTTTTTTTCTATTGAATAGATTTTTTATTATGTCAAATAATCTTATAATAAGGATGTTATTTGGAAAGCCTAATTCTGGTCAGTTTCTACTTATTATGTCAAAGGTAGTGAAATCAATGTAACTCAGTGTTACATTGTTATAGATCTTAGAATACGTATAGCATTTACAGGCTTACATTGATAATAAAGTGCTCTAGCTCAGAAAGGATTTATATACACAATTTGTTGGATACAATTAATCACATGTTGCCATTGAACCACAAGAGTGCCAGGAAGTAAAATCCTATTGTGTGCCAGGAAATTGAAGAAAATGGGAAATATTGGCAGATAGCATTAATGACTGAAGCAAATCTGTAGTCACTACTTGAAATTCAGATGGAATGTTGACTGTGTGTCAACCCAAGTTTTGCACTGATAAAAATTTAAGACCCATCTACCAGTTTTGTTCTCATCTTATGCTTCAGTTCATTGAATTTCCGATCCATCCTCTCTTGCTAATTCTTGGTGTCTACTGGCTCCTTAAACTTCAACTTGTTCTTCCCAAATAATGCTTTGCAATAACTTTCCCAGCCTAGAAGAACACTGCCTAGCCATCCCTCCTGGAATTCATTCTCCAACTCCCCAATTGCTTCCTCATCTGCTTGGGTCCTTGTCCCATAACACATAGGATTTCCAAGTTGAAATTGAACAATATTGCTATTTCACATGACTGTGCACATTTCTAACAGTATTGTGAGAATTTCTGGCAGCAGAATTGACTGAGGGGAAAGCATTTCCTAAACTGAAACATGCACTGGGTCTTGACTAGGAGGCCACAAAACTCTCTGTCTAGCAGTATAGCCCGGTACTCATAAATACTACCATTTCTGGTAATTGTACCATTTTCCTGCATCCAGGAAGTGAAATTTCACAAAGGAATTGATTCCACTTATAAACTAGAGCTGTAGATCAAATCTGAATGTCAGTGGAAGAAGCTTTTGATAGTTGCTTACTTTCTCTTCAATCAGCAAGGAATCTTAAGCTCTATGGAGAATTGAGATTTTCTTTTTTTTTTTTTTTTTAACCTGTATGTGAATCATCAAGCATTGAATAGGTTACCACCTATAACACTGTGTACAATTGTTAATTGTGAAATTTATTTGTTAATCCTATTGTTTATCAGACTCATCCCTAGTGTCTGTGTTCTGAATTGGTATGATCTGGGAGAAAAATATACAGAGAATTTTCAACCCATACATTAAAAATAATAGCTCTGTCCTTGATATTTAGTAGGATACTGTCCAGTAGAAATGTAAACTGAGCTACATATGTAATCTTATATTTTTAATAACTACATATAGTATAAAAATAAAGAGGTGAATCACTTTAATAACATACTTAAGACAATATATTTGAAAGAATTCAACACACAGTGCAAAAATTTTGAAAGGGCTATTTTTAGAATCCTTTTTGTTTGGACCAAGTCTTCAAAATCTGATATGCATCTTATATTTATGGCACATCTCAAGTTAGACTAGATATGGTTCAAATTTCAATAACCACATGTAGTTAGTGGCTACCATATTGAGCAGTGATATGCAGATTTTTCAATCATTTGAGAAAGCTCATTAAAAATCATAGCTACAACTTTTCATTAACTTGATATTGGGCAAAAATCTGATGTATGTGGCAACATACTTAATATGTGTTACAGTCCCAGTATACAACAAGTGCTAAATAAATGTTTAGTGAAGAGTTTTAAGGTTCAATTTACAAATATTTGCATATTTATTTCATTGCTACTATGTGCCAGATACTTGTCTAAGCACAGCGGAATTCAGTAGAGACCAAATAGACAAAAATTCATGCATGGAGTTTAAATACTAGTGGTTGATTCTTTATGGCTGATGCCTGCTAGAATTAGAAAAATGCAGAAACAAAGTATTTGCTAAGGCAACAGCTTGTGTTTTGAATGGATTTTTCACTTCCTAATTACCTTCTCTGTTAATGATCTCCACAATTCCATCTATTGCACAACAACTATTGCTCTCTTGCTGCCTAGAAACTTTTACTGCAATATTACATATTGCCTTTTTCAAAAAACCCAAGACTTCTCCCTGTTTTTCAGGCAGAATAGATTTTGATATCTTATTTATTCTCTATTCCTTACTCATAAAAACTCTTCAGGTTTCTATCATGTCGTTCACTTTGGATTTTCATAATATGTCAACTTTTTCCTAAAAGACCTTTAATTGCTTTAGCTTTTATAACGAGTAGAGGGACTGGCACAGGACAGATGCTCAGAGACGGTACAGAGGACTAAGGATAGTATACCTGCTCCCTATCTCATTTCCTTATATCCTCTTCTGACTGAAAAGTACCAGCATGCATGGATTTTGTGCCACAGTGTTTCTACTGACATTTTTGTATATTATCAGTATTCCTTCCAACTAAAATGTCTTAAAAGGTTATTAGAATAAAGGTTAGCATCCAATATATAGGGAAACACCAGGAGCAAGACTGAATCTGTCATACCATGTTTCAAAAGCTGTCCTCTCCTTGGGACGCAGCCATCCCTGACTTTGTATCCAAGTCATAGTCTATTATTCTAATTTTCTCACCCCTATTGTTTTCTGGGCATGTTTCTTAGGTTTGGTGGTTTGTGATGCAAAATTAGGAAGAATTCATTCTTCTAAACCATTTATTCTAATTTGAATAAAAGCAGTGAACCATTTCCCATTCAGCTCTGCAGGTTCACACTTTCATGAAGCATTAAATGCAAGAACACTTTCATCAAACTTTGTTGTGATCCAGCTGTATCTGCATGCATCTGAGAGCTATTCTCAACACAGTTAGACCACAGGATCCCAAAAGAAGTTGTGGTCTCTGCCTGTGACATTGTCATCGTATATGATGTTTTGTATCTTCTAGATCCATGATCAGTTCATTCTGGGTGTTTAGGAATCCTATATTGGCACGTCTAAGATTTGCTACTAGTTGGTAACACAAGTTTACCTGCCAACTGCCAAATGTGGAATTCTCTATTCAGTTAAGTGTGATGCCAGTATAGCCAATATGCCATAGACCATAATTCTGTAGGATATTGTTTCCAACTGTGATAGAGAAAGAGAGAGAGGATTTTTAAAAATGGATAGAAAATAATATTCCACGAAGACCCAGCAGCATATTTTTCCATTATTAATCTCAATTTCTATTTTTATTTGTTTGCTTATTTTCTTTTTCTTTTCCCTTTTTCTCTTATTGCTTTTTGCTTTTAGAAAATAAAAAGTTTTCTCAGATTAATTTTATTGTCTTCTCAGAAAAAAGAGTTTACCAGTTTCCAACACTAGTATTTGTGTTTTCTGGATACACATGAAAGATATAGAAGTTGGTAAAACTTATTATGTAGGAAGGAAAAAAGAAGTTAGAAATTGGTGCAACCTTTTGCCTTTGCATCAAGGTGAACTTATAAGGATACATATCCCTTTCCTATATATTGAGGATCATAAAAAATTCCCCTTAGAAATGTGATGAATAAGGAAAGGAGATAGTGTACATAAAGTCCTTTGTTTGGAATTGATGATAGATAAATACTAATCCTCTCCTTTCTTTTTTCACAAGGACATGAACATATTAGTTTAGAGATTTCTTTTCCATCTAAAAATTTAAAGCATAGGACTTTCCTTACAGTTGTATTTTAGTATAGTTTTCCCTATCTTTAAGGAGATTATAGAAAAAATGCCATGTACAAGCAGAGAAACAACATGTATCCCATTTGTTTACATTTGTTTACAATAAAAAAAAAAAAGAAAATATCCAAACTTCCTTTGATAAGAAGTATATCACTGATGGCTTTTTATTACACTATTCCTCTCTTATTCTCATATTATGGTTTGGATATGAGATGTCCCCTGCAAAGCTTATGTATGGGACAATGCAGGAATGCTCAGAGTGTGACAACTGTAACCTAATTACTGGACTAATCAATATGTGGATTAATAATTTAAATGTACTATTGGGTGGCAATTGTAGGAATTATAGGAAGGTGTGGTGTGGTTGGAGGAAGTTGGTCACTGGGCATCCCTTGGGATTGTTTGTCTTTGGCTCCTATAGCACGTGCTCTCTTTTTCTTTCTCTCCCTGCTTCCTGGAAGCCATGAGTTGCTCAGCTTTTCTCCACCATGATGTTCTGCCTCACTCAGGCCCAGAGCAGTGGAGTTGACCAATCATAGACTGAACCTCTGAAACTAGGAGCCCCAAATAAACTTTTCCTCCTCTAAGCTGTTCTTGTCTTTGTCACCTCAGTGCAAAACTGACTAACACACTCCAGTTTTGCTCTCCATGGTTTCGATTATCCAGCCCAACTCCAGTTTGAAGATATCAGTAATTGTCATTACTTGTTTGAAAGAGACTACAGTCACATACTATTAATTACAGTATATTGTTATAATGTGTCTATTTAATTATTGGTCATTATCATTAATCTTGTATGCATAATATATAAAATTAAACATTATAATCAATAAGTGAGTTTAGGAAAAGATGGCAAAGAATTTTATACTGTCTGAGGTTTTGACATCCACTGGAAGTCTTAGAATATAACACCCATGGATAAAGGCATGCTACTTTATTTCATATTTGGTCATATCTTGAAATAGATTTTAATTTTAAAATAGTTTCTTTTTGGAGGTAGTTTTGGACAAAACACCTTAAGTCTAAGAAATTAATCCAACAGTGGTGACTTCAAACAATATAAGCTTATAGGTTGAATGGATGTTACCGTGTATTTTTTAATGTTTTCTCAGACTTTCAAAACACTAATAATTCAGGAGACTACCAAGAAAACTCTCCTTAAAAGTGACTAATAAATGAGAAAGTGATCAACTGTTCCTCGTTGAGGATAGCAAAGGGAAATATTTGAAAATGTGAATCATTCCAGGAATGATTCAAGTAATACTTCAGGACGTCAATTTTGCTTTATCAGAGCAATAAGGCTCAGAATGCATTTATATCTGTTTTGAGTAAATTCCCTCATTCTGAATTAGAAGAAGGTGTTTTGATCATAACCTTGAACTAGATGTTTTAAGTAAATGTAATAATAAGTAATTTACCAGGTTTCTTTACATTAACCTATATTGTTTCTATACATGCTCTACTGTACAGTATGTTTATCTGTTCTTCCTCAATTTTTTTTCTTTTTAAAAGTATCATTTTTAGCAAGATATAAAATAAACAATGCTTATATTATTTTCTATCTTTGAGAGCAATATATGATATTGTGATGATACACATTCTTGCCAGCATCTGGGCATTGCCATCTTTTCTTTCGTAATCTTAACAATTTCAATGCATAGATAATGGAACCTCAAAATTGTGATTTTCATTTACATTTGTCTACTGACTTATGCTGGTGTGAGCATTTTCCATGTTTTCTTTGGCCACTGAAATATCTTCCTCTGTGAAGCGTTTGCTTAAATGTTCTGTCTCTTTTTGTTAGGTCATCTATCTTTTTATTGTTGTCTTGTAGGGTCTTCTTGTTTAGAATTTGTGTATAACTTAAAGAGGCTCCAAAGTACATTTAGCAAAGAATTAATCACTTATTTTTGTGTGCCTTATTATCTTCAAATGTATCTTGAATATTTTAATTTGTTCAACTTGTATATTTCCTGCCTTGTCTCTTGAAGGCTCTCTGTCTGCTTCTGCTAGAATTAGTTGCTCTCTGCTTATCCTCATTCTGATCTGTCCTGAGTGGCAGCAATAGGAAGGGTTGCACTTCTTCCTGCTTTTCACCGGTGAGTCAGTTTTTTGGTTGAATTAGGTAAGAGTACCATCCACACATTAGCAAAAGCCACTGGACTCGTCCATACCTCACTTTCCAATACCCTTCTTGTAGAGTTTGCTATTTGAATATTTTATACTTTGTTCTCACAGCCTACAAATCTATATGTAAATGTATACTTCCCTAACCACATTTATGAGAAAAATTGAAAATTAGCATGAAGTTTTACCTTTTCACAGCAAGCACCTGGGATCAATGATCAAGATTTTAAAATTGACTATGCTCAAACTATGTGAACATATTAAAATAAAGTCTGAAGATTAGCACAAGTTTACATTTATTAAGAACCTCTAATCAAATATATTCTTTGTATTTCTTCCTTCAAGGTGTAGTCAGTGCTGTTAAACATGATCTTGATCTTGGAGGGTGTGCTCAAGAAACTCTCAAGTGTTTCTCCAAATCACTTCAATAATTTCCAGTTCTGTTTTTGACTTAAGTAGGATTGGACAGATATTATATCTGAGATAAAAGATGGATGAACATTTTGTTTTCTCCTTCTTTGTTACTCTAACCAATTAAAAATGTGAGCCTCAAAGTCACTTGCATTGCTTGAAAGTACAAAGTACAACATAAAATCCTGAGTGACTGTGTAAAGTCTATTGAAGTAAGCACTTAGAGGTAAGATGCTATTATTAGGAATATAGCAGGGAGGAATGATCTCCACCATTAGTCAATGTATGCAAAACAATTTTAACATTGCAAGAATGATAATTCCTTGATCACTATTACCAAGAAATCATGGGTTAACATGAAAAGTTCATAGGAGATACAGAATAACTGAGGAATGATGTTAATTTTGGACAGTATAACTTGAATCAGAGCAAAACAACTTAAACTATTCAACTATACGAAGAATTCATGGGAACAAACTCTTTCATTTACTTAAACTAATCAAGAAAGTTAATGTGTTCACTGAGGACTTAACTATTGGATGCTTACTATGTGACAAAAATAAATACCTTTCAGGGGTAATCTCATTCAATCCACTCTCAACATTCTCATTTAAAGGTGAGGAATTTGAGACTGGAGGAAGTTCTCTAATGTATTCAAGAGCTCTTTGACCTGAGAAGCCAAACTGGGATTTGAACTCAGGTGTCTATGAACTTCAGATCCCTCATTCTTATCTAGCCTTTTCCTATCCTGGAATCATTTTACCAAATTTGGAAACTAAGAAATGTCTTAACTTCTGTAGGCCACCATTTCTTAATTGTAATATTGGGATAACAGACTTTCGGGATTTAAAATCAAATTGGTATAAAAGAAAAGTGTTGCAACTACTATGGGAAAAAAATTTAAAAATGGAATTGCCATATGATTCAGGAATTCTATTTGTAGGTATATACCCAAAGAATTGAAAGCAGCATCAGTTTTGAGTTCATAACAGTATTAACAATAGCTGAAAGATGGAAGCAATCCTCGGGCTCACTTTTGGATGAATAGATTAAAAAAATAAAGCATATACTTACACAATGGAATACTTAATATTAAGGCTCAAAAGTAAGGGACATTCTGATCTAACAATATAGTTGGAAATTGAGAACATTTGCTACCCCCATAAAAGACAAATACTGTATGGTTCCACTAATATGAGGTACTAGACTAGTCAAACTCATAGAGACAAAAAGTAAAATGATGGTTGCCAGAGGCTGTGGGAAGGGTGAAATTTGGAGTTTAGTGGGCACAGAGCTTCAATTTTGCAAGTTAGAAAAAGCTTTGGATGTAGGACACACCACATTGTAAATATACTCAACATTACTGAACCATACATTTACAAATGATTCAGATGGTTCATCTGATACTATGTGTTTTGCCACAATTTTTAAAAATTTAAATTGAAGTACTGTTTTAAAGCAGTTATCATAGTACCTGACTTCTGATTATGTTGATCAATAAATAGCAGCTATTTTTATTTTTGTCTAGCAGTTTCCTTTTAGTGTGGTTAATTTTATTCAGGTCCCAGTATTTGGTGGAATTGAGTGAAATAACTAAATTGAGTTTCTGAACCACTAACCATGAAGACTTCAATAAATTGCTCTTATTTATCAAGCCATGTCTTCATGTTGGTTAAATCTCTCACTTTTTAACATTAGCTTTTAACTTCCTTGGCAATTATTTACATAAAAAGTCAATTTTCAGCTTAAACTGGTATAAGAATCCTGTTCCCTATAAATAAATTGCAGATAGAAATTAATGACAAAAACCTCCATGAAGAACAAAATTTAGGATAGCAATTTAATGTGAAATATCTTAAGAAAACCATATGGGATTCTATTTAATAGCTATTCAGGACCTTTTGTGGGCAACTGGATCAAATATGACAAGTGGAATTGTTTGGTTTGCCAGGCAAGATGCTTTATAAATTTTCAAATTAGGAGTGTTTCTGAATGGGACAAATAATTTCCAGGTTTATTCAGGAAGTTCTTCACCAACACCCCAGCAGCAAGCTCAAATTATTTTTTGTCTTAGAGCACACATTTTTTATTACCCATTTGGTTCTTTGGACTTTTTATTTTCTCACATCTTAATTTATAGATTAACATAGGAAAATGAATTAAAAACTGTGTATAAATGAAAGTAATCTCAAAGTCTCTACACATTACAAAAGTTTTTATATACCTTAAAAATATTTGTTTATATATTTGAATTAAACTACCATATCTTCCTAAATGTTTTGTACATTACATGTAGTACACACACACATACACACACACTTAATAAGCATTTACTGAGATACTAACATGTACCAGGCTTAATGTTTATTTTATAAATATTATTTAACTTTTCATCCCCTACATAAGAATTTTTATTCAACTTTTGTCACCAATGATGAAACTATTCTAGATTAGTCTATTTAAAATGTTCATGAATGAATATATATATATATGTATTTATATTTACATGGAAAACCATTATGCAATTAGAAGAAATGTTCATTTGGCAAATTAAAGACAAGGTACCAGATACCTGAAAGTCTCAAATGTGTTACATATATAGCACCTTTAAATTTTATACACTCTTATATCCTATACTGAAGTGGTACAGAGATAAAGAGGAAATAAAGCAGAAAGTAATTTCTGTATTTACATCATTTTCTTCTGATGTCATATTGTCACATCTAATTACAATTACAAAATATTTTATTCAAACATAGTTGTTACCCTATAAAGATATACTTGAGAAAAACCCTCCAATCTGATTTTTCTTTTTTTTTTAAGTTTCACAAAATCAGTTTCTCCAAGGCTCACATCTTCAACAGGCAGTTCAACACAGAGCACATGCGTTGCCGCCTGCAGCAACGAGACCGCGGGAATTTATCGGAGGCGGACTGGGAATGAACTACTTCTTTATTTTTCTCTGCTATGCTTCCTTGCTTGCTTGCTTGCTCCCTAGTTTATAGAGGAAGAGAGGCGTGCTTGCTTTCAGAGGTGCTACTTCTTAGAGTTCTGCTGCTTCTTAGAGGTGCGTCCTTCTCCCAGGTGAAGAGAATGTCTTATATATACTAAGGCAGCCAATCAGTTTAGGATTAAGTAGCACGATTGGAGCACGCACCACGGTACCAATCAAGAAAGAATGAGGAACATCTGTTGACCACTAGCGCAGAAGAGACATCAACCAATCAGGCAAAAGGTCATGAGAGATCACGCCATGTTAACACTAATTATGTGCCACCTCTTGGCCCAACGCCAGCTGCCATCTTAGAGCTACTTCCTCAAACAGTTGTAAATGTCTCTACACACATGTTTATAGCTGAGTGATAAACCTTTTCTCAAAGTATGGAAGTGGTGGCAAAGTGTTAGCTGTGAGCAGCACTATTGTATTCAGTTACAGTGAGATGGAGTGGACTTAACACTTAGAAACTGTCCAGTAATTCACATTTGAAATAAAAATTTGCTTATTTGATTTCATCTCCCAATTATAGTCATAATTATTTACAGAGATAAAAAGATTAGAGAGGAAAAAACTTTAAGTACATATGGGCAGGATATATTTGCACGGATATGAATGGGTAAGTGGAAATTATCAGCCTATTTGCTTTTAAGATCATTTATGATAATATTTTAAAAGCATGAGCTAGCATTAATATATACTACTCATAACAAAAACCACTGCTTATCTTACTTTGGGGAAATTCATTTTTTCAATGAATATTTGGAATATAATTTACTTGGTGAGAAAATTAGGAACTATTCTATTATACTGACAGATGTTTTCCTATAGAAGGAAAAATAGTCCTACATTTTTTTTTTTTTCCTGTACTGGGGGTCAAATACAGGATCTCCAGACTGTTAGGCAAGGGCTCTACCACTTCATTCTGAGCCCTTTTTATTTGAGACAGGGTCTTTCTAAGTTGTTGAGGTTGGCCTCGAATTTCTGATTCTCCTGCCTTTGTCTCCAGAGTCTCTGGAATTACAGTTACACTCCATGCACCTGGTTTGTTTTACAATTCTTTAAAGATATTTTTGGGAAATACTGAAAGAAAATAATCTTAGTTTTTTCTAAGGCTTATATTGTTCTTAGTATTCAGCCATAATATATTTAGGTTATCAATTTTCTGCACGTAAGTTGTTTCTTCATGAGGAATCTCAGAGACTTTCAGGGCACCTCATCTGTTTTAATCATACATACTATCATTGGGCCTGGTCCAAAATATAAGGAGGTGTGTATGCTGCTGAAAAGTTCTTTCTACTCTTTGCACCTTAAAAATAGCTCCAGTTTGAAAATATCTGATGCATACAATTCTGAATTATTCTGGAGATCTTATATATTACAGGTTTCTGTTATTCCCTCTCCAAAAGCATATGTGATTAAAGACTGAAGAAAGACAAAAAAAGAAAATACAGTGTTCACTTTAAATTATATTGAAGAGGCAATGTCTATTATTTTTGTTTAATGCTCATGAGTATTACTTACATTATGAATGCAAGTTACAAGTATGTGTACCTAGGATTCTTTTTATAATTAATTTTACTCAGCCATTTTTTCATGATTTTTTTCAACCCTGGAAGTCAATTGTACAGTTTTTAATCATGGAGACTATATCATACAACATTAAGTTGTTAGGAATTTGGATGAATATGAATGTGAAAATTCTTTTAAAAAATGCCACTAAACATGAATTTTCTTTTCAATTCAATAGCTTTTACCATCTCTACTCCTCATGTATGTTTTCATCAAAAAGGTAGAAAGATTTATTTCCTATTCCTCCATAGAAATGTTGCATATTTTAAATAAAAGTAGTGTAATATTCATTGATATTTGATTTCATGAGATTGGATAAATTAATTAAATAGATTAGATTAATTTTTCAACAAGGTAGAGATGGGAGAAAATGAAAATGTATGAAGAAATGATATTTATTTTTTCTAATAAAAATTCATCATCTAATATACATGGAGAAAGTAAAATTTAGTATGACTGAATATTAAGGTATAAAGAAAGACAATTTCTTGGAAACAAATTTTTGCCTCATCATAGAAGTTAGGGCAATAAACCTTTTCTCAAAGGAAATTAGTGCTACAGAGAGACTAGCCGTTATAGGGAGGCTGATAGGAAGTAAAATACACAGAAGTTCTGATTATGATAGGAACATTGCCTTAGATTATGTTCTTTTTCATGCTTTCGATAGGCAATTTTCTATATAAAAGAAGAAATTGAGTACCATAAACCTCTTTATACCTAGATTAACAGTGATACACATTTTATTGTATTTTGTTCAAACACTTTTCAGTTAAAATGTTTCAAAATGTAGCACTAATGTGTTCCATCACCAAATATGTCAGTATACATGTGGAAAAACTATAAGAATATTTCTTATGTAATTGACAGTATTATTTGCCCTTAAAAATAAAATAACTCACCAGGTGGAGTAGTACACTCCGGTTATCCCAGTGACCTGGGAGGCTGAGGCAGGAGGATCATGAGTTCAAAGTCAGCCTCAGCAACAGTGAGGCCCTAAGCAACTCAGTGAGACCTTGTCTCCAAATAAAATACAAAGCAGGACTGGGATCGTGGCTAAGTGGTCGGGTGCTCGTGAGTTCAATCCTTGACACACACCCCCCCAAATAATAATAAATAACTCCACGTTCAAAATTCTGCAATACTCTCCAAAAAGGCTTGATTTGTTGACTTTTTGGAGTAGGATGGGTCTTTGATAACCCACACCTTCTCTGGTGTGACTTTGTGTCACACCAGAGAAGCAGTAAATAGTTCACTGACCTCTTCTCCATCATTATCCCTTTCCTTCTGGGCCAGGGAGGTAGGGGTATGCAGAGACACCCACTTGCACAACCTTAGCAGTTTCACCTTCACTGGACTTGCTGTCTTCCTTCTAGCCCTTTTACTGTGGGAGTTTTGTTAAGTCTGAGAGATACAGCAAGTCTTTTTTTTTTTAAATCAATTTTACTCTAACTAATAGACTAAGACTTCAATTCTTGGTCAATAAACCAAGTCTTTTGTGCCTTAAAATACTCAGTCTCAAAACAGATTTTGGTATTATGTTTCTAAAGTCACTCTTGTAATAAAAGATGAGTATTAAAGTAGTTTGTGTTTCGCCTTGCACATTCTGCTGTAGTCTATTGGAAACCAGTCAATACAGAATGTTAGAGCTGTTTAAACCACAGAAACAAAGTACTACACAACATCCTCCAGTGTATAAAGGTCCATTTATTCCTGTATTGAAATGATCTAGACTAAGAAAACAAAAATCTTTGGAGAACTGGACATTGCCCCTAGAATTTTTGGAGGATGACACGATTTCATTTGAATTAACTTATATAATGAAAAAAATAATAAATTCACTTTTCTTTTTGTAACATTAATAGGAGCTAAATTTTGGATACTGTGGATAAACAAAATTGATTACAAATGAATAAATTTCTCTTGATAGACACACTGGTATGTGGACATTTGTTAACTTATCTGCAATGTACACCATGGTAGTTGATTTATGATTATTTGAAGGAAGGTCAATTAATGAGTGGGAACTCAGAGTATAATTAAGAAATCTTTTACTCTTTCTCTTCTTGCTAGAGAGCACTTCTGAATGCTGATGAGACAACATCTATTACAATGCCGTCTACTGGAGTTAGGTAATTAACTCAGAATAAAGCACAACAAAATATCATTGCTAGAGGCAGAAGTCTATGAAAAATCAGGAAGCAATGAGGACAGGTCACCACCATGATGATTATTGTAGAGTCAGTTCTTTATTGATCCAGAATAACAAAATTTCTGTAAGAATGAAATGCTGTACATCAGATCAATACCAGTATTAGTTCTACATAGGCAGTAGGATCAAAACAACTTTTTTTCTTCCATAGTTAATGAGTAAGTTTTCCATAGTGCTCAAAAATATGTTTTTAAAGAATTAATTGCTTTTCTATGAAGCTTTGGCATAGATCTCATTTTTAAAAGCCAAATCTTTCCATCCTCTGAGGATGAATACAAACTGAGTTATTGTAGTATTTTTTTTTTTTTTGCAAATTGCTGTTCTACTTTAAACTCTCCTGAGAAGAATGCATTCCAGAAATTTCAACCAGACCCATATTCTTTAACTCAGCATGTTGACTATAATGAAGTTTTTCTCACTACTCTGCATCTGTATAAGTCACTCAGTTTGAATTACCTTTGAACCTATAGAGATGTCTTAAAGAAATGTATCAAAATCAATGCAGTGCTTGTTACAAATGCAAATTTCAGTGGGTCTTTCAGAGCCCCACTGGATCTGGATCTTTGAAACAAGTCAAGGAAATCTGGGGTTCTTAACAAGCAGCGTTTCTTTTATTCATAAATATTTGAAAAAACTGATTCATGAACTTATAAGATTATAGGAATTTCCTAAACTATATGAATCATATATATATATATATATTTATTTTTATATACCAGGGATTGAACTCAAGGACACTCTGCCCCTGAGTCACGTCCCCAGCCCTATTTTCTCTGTGTGTGTATATATGTATATATGCAAAATTGAATGGAGTAAAATGGGTTTCTTGCTTTTCTTTTCAGGGTCTGCTTCTAGGTGATGGGTAAAATATAGCCAACACAACAGGAAAAATCCCTGCCCTCCTAGAGGCTTTGTTTCATGTGTAGAAGATAGAGAAGAAGCACAAAAAGTAAGCATATGTTTGCACAGTTCACATTTAGCAAAATCCAATGTTTTGTCCAATGACAGACCACATATATTGCAGTGGTCCCAAACAATTATAATGAACCTTAAGATTGCTAATACTTGATGTGCTAATATGACTGTGTTATTGCTCTAAAGAACTTACTATCCTGTCCTTTTGTTATTTAGGAGTATGCTATTGCTTATAAAAAGTATCATGTTAGGCTAACAATAGCCTCACACTTCTTGTGTTGACTGTGTCTCTTGATGGCATTAAGAGACCTTCTGCAGTGATCGACTTCTACCATCTGGGTTTGTGTAAGTGTACTTTGTGATATCTGCACAACGATAGAACCACCTAAAGGTGCCCTTCTGGGAATGTATCTTCATCATTAAGCAACCCAAGACTAGTATGTGAGACTGTGATGAATGCTTAGGATGAATTTGAGTACAGAAGAAGAATTGGATTGTGGGAAGGCAAGTATTCAAATATTTGAGGAAATGAATAGAGAAGGAGTGCACATTTAGAATGGAAATTTTTGAATAAAGATGGAATTGATTTAGTGAACTAGCCTTGTGGACATCTGGAGGATGTCCTCCATGAGGAAACTGCAGAATGGGTAGTTGAAAGAGAAGAGAGTTTCACAAGTTCAAGTTCAAGGGAAGGAGGTCAGAGCTGCTGCTGTGAGGTGAGTAAGAAGAGCTGGAGCTCTGTGAGAGTGTAGTGATAGGCATGAGGCAGGGGGGACCTTGGAGATGATGATCAACCTTTACCTTTTACTCTGAGTGAATTAAAAAATTAGTGTTTTGGGTCAGTTGTATTGAAGCTATTCTGAAAGGGGCAATAATAAGAAACAAGGAGATATTTTAGGAAGCTTTTACTGACATGTAGACAAAAGATGATGGTATTTTGGACCTGCCTCATTGAAGGAAATGGTGAAGAAAAGGATAGAAATATCCTCTGGATTCAGGGGGATGAACGAAGAACCAAGGATGACCCAAAGCTTTGCAGCCTGAGTAGCTGAGATAATAATGTTGCCATTAACTAAGGAAAAAGTGAAGGCAGAAAAAGTCAGCATGAGGTATCAAATCTCAGTTCTCAAGATAGCTTCAGGTGCCTATTAAACATTCAGGTGTGATGTCAAGCAGACCTTTGAATGTAGGATTTGGGGTTTAGGTATATAATGAATTTTGAATTACCAACATATGGATACTATTTTTAAAAATCATGAAATCATGAGAGAAACCAGGGAATGAATGGAGATAGAACAAAGGAGAAGTACATAGATGAAGTCTTGGAGCTTCTGCACATGTACAGTTGGGGAACATGAGAAAGTGCCCATCAATGAGACCAACGAGTGACAAGTGAAATAGAATGGAAGTCAGGCCAGTGGGGTACACTGAAAGACCAGCAGAACAAATACTTCAGGAAGTAGTGAGTACTCAAATGTGCTAAGTGGTGCTGCTGGGTCCTTCCTGAAAACTGACTGCTGGATTTAGCTTTGCAGAGCATTTTCAGTGGAGTATTAGGGGAAACAGCTTATTAGAGTACATTTAGGAAACAACATGAGGAAAGAAATTGGAGACCATGATTACAAGCAACCTTTGTCTTAAATGGGATGGAAACTCAAAAGTGAAGTAGAAATGCAATGAAAAGTTTTCATTTTGGTTTATTGTTTTTTCTAAATTAAAAAAAGTTTACAGACTGCATTTTGATTTATTGTACACAAATGGGGTACATTTTTCTTTTCTATGGTTGTGCATGGTGCAGATTCATACCATTCGTGTGATCATACATGTACATAGGGTAATGATGTCTGTCTCAGAAAATGGTGATTTTTCATACCCCCCTCCCTCCCTCTCATTTCCCTCTATGTAATCTAAAGTTTCTCCATTGTTTTATTGTTGTAAGAGAGAAATAAATGTAAGTAGGGATGAAAATGACCCCCTATAGAGAGAAAAAGACTAACACACATAGCATGAAAATGTAACAGAGTAAAGAGAGAGCATTTTGAACTAAAAACTGGTTACTGGATGAATGTTGTGTGAGAAGTGGTAAAGGTTCTCTTCTGAATTTTATTTTCTTCAGTAAAGAAGGAAACAAGATGTGGTGATTAGTGCTGCATTGAGGGAGCCCATTATCCTCAGCAACACCCCACCTTTCATATGTCCTCTGTGTACTGAGGGTGGAGACTGGTGTTTATTTCCCGGGAAGTGTCAGAAGATAGGTTTGTTGGGCATAATCATTATCTGCAAAGTGTTTGGTGCCAGGAAGATGATGCTAATTAGTGGAGTGGAGGGTCTGGCCCTTTCTTGTAAAGGACTCAACTCTTGTTGACATCTGTAGTATTGTTGCAAGCTTGGGCACACATGGAAATGAGAGCCCAGCACATGGATTATAATGTTTTTCTAACAGCTGTGGAGATTTGAGGGAATGTGTGGTGAATGTAAAATACCTAGTTGACTTGGCAGTCTCTCATGTAAATTACAGTAAAACAAACTAAATGAGATGTAAATAAAAAATAAATTTGATCACAAAATGCCAAACAAACAAACAAACAAACAAACAAAAACTGTGTCAACTTGACTGGGCCACACAGTGCCCATGTTTTTGGTTAAATACTATTTCAGCATGTGTCTGTGAGGATGTTTCAGGATGAGATTAACACTGAATTGGTAGACTGCTATTCTCAATGTGGGTGGAGTGTATCTCATCTGTCAAATGCCTAAGTAAATTAAGGTTAAGAAAGAATTCTCTTCCTCTGTTTTCATCAGCTTTTACCTTGCTATGGCCAAAATACCTGGCAAGAACAACACAGAGGAGGAAAAGTTCATTTGGAGCTCATGGTGTCAGGAGTATCAGCCCATTGAGGACTGATTTCGTTGCTCTGAACCTAAGCTGGCAACACATCATGAGAGAAAGGCCCAGTAGAGGAAAGCTGCTCAACTCATAGTAGGGAGGAAGGGGGTGGGGGTGACAGGGAAAGAAAGAAAGAAGTAGCTGGAAGAACAGCTCTTCCAGGGTACACCACCCAATGACCCACCTCCTGCAGCCGTACCTCATGTGCCCACGATTACCCCCAGTTAGTCCATTCAAATTAGGATGGACTGACTAGCTTACAGCTCTCATAATCCAATTGTTTTACCTCTGAACATCCCTCCGTTAACAGAAACTTTGAGGAGATACCTCATTTCCAAACCATTACACTCTGTCTTTTAGTTGGGACGTTTCCCTTGGACTTAGACTTGGACTTGGACTGGAATTTTTAGCATCAATGCCCTCTTCTTGCTATTAGGTTCTGTTCCTAGTCTGTTGGTTCTGTTCCTCTGGTGTTATCATTTGGATCTGTAATGTTCTCCAAAGAGGTGGGGTGTGGAGGAGGTAATTAGATCATGAGCACTCTGAACATACCAGTGGATTAATCCATTGATAACTGAATGGACAACTCTGAGTTGGGACCTAGTTGGAGGATGTAGGTCACTAGGGGTGGGCCCTGGAAGAATTTATCCTTTTCCTGTCTCCTCTCTTGGTCTCTGCTTCCCAGCTGCCATGAACTGAACAGATTTCCTCCATTCTGCCCTTCTACCATGATGATTTTGTCTTGGAGCCAGCTAGCCATAGACTAAATCTTCTGAAACCTTAAGCCAAAATAAATCTTTCCTCCTCTAAGTTGTTCTTGTCAGGTATTCTGATAACAGTGATGAAAAACTGACTAACGCATCTGGGGAGCCTCGATTAATATACAAGGCTAATGACTAAGTGTTGGAGTAATGAATGTTAGGATTGTGAAAGAAGGATCTGTACAAGAGATATCTAGTTATCTAGAAGAAAAGGTGTGGGAGTGAGCTAGGAATATGTTCTATGATTTCCCAGAAGTACTAAAGGTCAGTAACTATATATTTTAAAATAACACCATTTTTCACAACTTGTGAATGCTTTTTTTTTCTTCTTCTTTGGTTTCATTTTGCTTTTCTCTACTATGTTCACTAGTAAAAATTAAGATCAGTAATGTATTAAAAGTTGAATTTAA
The DNA here is from genome assembly GCF_902686455.1 of Sciurus vulgaris. Lineage (NCBI taxonomy): Eukaryota > Metazoa > Chordata > Mammalia > Rodentia > Sciuridae > Sciurus > Sciurus vulgaris. Next base: position 31,775,577 of record NC_136470.1, on the reverse strand, counting down.
CCAGGTCTATAAGTGTAGCCACACAAATAATAAAAAAAAGAGGAGAGGGAAAAGAAGATTGAGAATATATACAAAAGGTATATATAATTTGCCCTTCTAATTAAAGTTCCAAAAAAGAAGACAATGTAGGTAGTGAGAAGTTGGTGACATCCAAAATTGGAGGTTCTGATAGGGTAAAAGAAATGTTAGAGTTAGAGTAAGGCATATGAAAGACTGAGTTGAAAAGATTGGATGTGTTACACTCGAACATTGCTGGTGAAGTTGAAAATTGGTGCAGCCACTCTGGAAAGCATTATGGAGATTCTTCAGAAAACTTGGAATGGACCCACCATTTGAACTGGTTATCTCATTCCTAGATTTATACCCAAAGGACTCAAAATTAGCATATTACAGTAACATAGCCACATCAATAATTATAGCAGCTCAATTCACAAAAGTTAGCTTTTAGAACCAGCCTAGATGCCCTTCAATAGATGAATGGATAAAGAAACTGTGGCATAATTACACAATGGAATATTATTCGGCCATAAAGAAGAATAAAATTATGACATTTGCAGGTAAATGGATGGAGCTGGAGAATATCATGCTAAACGAAATGAGCCAATCCCCAAAAACCAAAGACTTAATGTTTTCTCTGATAAGTGGATGATGATACGTAACATAAGGGGTGTTAAGAGAAGAATGGAGGAAATTTGGATTGGGTAGAGGGAAATCAGTGGGGGGAAGGGGCAGGGGAAGGAAAAATAGTGGAATGTGACAGAAATCATTACTCTCTCTCTATATATATGTATGATTACACTAATGGTGTCAATCTACATTGTGAACAACCATAGAAATGAATAGTTGTACCCCATTTGTGTATAATGACTGAATCAAAATGTAGTCTGTAAAAATAAAAAAAATAAATTAAAAAAGAACAATCATCGATAATCATTAATAATGGCCTTCTGTTAAATTTAAGTTACAATAAAAATATGAATTGTATTCAAAGGCAACATAGGAAAAAATGATTGCTAGTGTGTTAGTACACTATATGAGATTAAGATTGTAGAATGGTTACAGTTATTAGTAAAGACAGATTCAAAGAAAGGACCATGGGACTGAGAGGCTAAAATGGAGTAAAGAACATTCAAGAGGAAAAAGGTCAAGGAACTGAGAGTTCAGAAAGAGGAACATACTTTGAATTTGGATCCATCGAGAATTAAGAGAGAAGTAGTAGTAAAGAAACGTGACAATGAGCCAAAGATCTATAATATTCAAAGAATGATATGAAGGTTGGTTATGGTTGAAGTTACAATTTAATGACATGAAATTGAAAGACTGAGATTTTAGGACAGCTCTGCAGTCATTGTGACCAGTGGGACAAAAGGTATTGTCAAGAAACAGTCACCATTCAAGAGCAATGCAAAGGAAGCAGTGTCATTAGTGAGAAGATGTTTTCTCTAGAATAAGATGGAAAGGGGAGGATTTGGAGAATTTAATTCTGGAGGAGATTTTGCTGAGATTTGATCTGATCTGGAGTTCCAGAAGGCCTATCCAGAGGGTTTCTTTAAATAGCTGGAGAGGACTGGGAGAGAGTCAGAAAAGGAAACAAAGAGTGTCATACTTAGATTACATTCACTGGGTCAGATTGACCTGGGAGTCCTGGCCTTTTTGCAATGACTGTCATAGGTGGGGATGAGGATGTAGTGAGATTAGCTCAGGTGGTCCCTGGCATGGAATGTTGGACAGGAGGAGACAAGATGGAGGGATGCAGCCATGTCTCATCAGTAGCACTAGGGACCAGGGCTTGCCACTTGTCTCCTATTATGCAAGCAGGGCCTTTTGCCAAGAAGTATTCTTCTTCAAAGGTGTAAAGAAAGAAGCATTCACTCAGGTACAATAATTGTCCTTTGTTGGTTGCTCAATAGTGGTCTGCAAAACACTATTTTATTAAAAAAGAAGAAAAGGTAAATAAATAAGTACACAGGAAAAGCCCTCCTCGCTATTGCTTTAGCATTTTATTTTAAATCCATCCTGTGCAAATAGGCCACACAGTCCTACATTACATTGACATATACAATTCGATTTTCTAAGCGTATTAATGTGATTTGTAGACTAAATTAACATTTTTATAGTATCCCTATGGAAATCGGCAGGAGACAAGTAATATATATATCACTTGTGTGTGTGTATACATATATATTTAATATTTATTAGATATATACATATATATACATACATATATATAAAAAGACCTTGTGCCAGGGTAATGAAAGTGAGACCCTTCCTTTTTAACCTAGCATGACTAAATATTGATTTTAACTCACATGCTGGTTTAATACAGAATATTACATTTGAAAAATGATAACAGGCTGTTACTCTTCACATCAACATGAATTTCTAATTATACTTTTTGATAATGAACAAAAAAATAGTGAACAAAAGAAGGGGAAAATCCACTTGCTTTGTATATGAATGTATGTAAAATAGCATTTATAAACACACCAAAACTTGGGACATTTTCTCAGATTATACAACTGAGAAGCTTCATTTTGTAAACCTTTGTTTAAACTATTTAAAAGATATTTTTCTGGAATCATCATAAAATATCTCCAAATAGAATTCTGTAAAGACTATTGAAGGACCCCTAGGTTCTAAAAATGTGAAATATTTGAGGCAAGATTTTGGGGTAGAAGTGTTTTCCTTGGCTTCTGATCAAGACAAATTGTTTGCTGAAGGGGCAGTTCCTCCAGGGTGTTGAGAACAACTGCTGGTCTCATGAGGCCTGAAAGTACTTTAAGTCATAAAAAAAGTGCTGTTCTTCTTAGAAAACAAATCATTCAACTCTGCTTTTTTAGTTAGCCCCCTGACACTTTAGAGGCACAAATTATATTTTTGTCTTCAAACAAAAAAATCTACAGGCAAAGAAATTTTTGAATTCTTAACATATAGGTATTATCATTTGGAAAGAGTTGCTTTGGGGAACTAAGCAGATTGTACTATAAAATTCTGTTACCAGCATTTTTAATGGCACCTTTTATTAAAAAGATAGTATTCAAAAAAAAAGCTAAATAGGAAGTTAGCATCCCCTTTATTTCTACTTGGAAAAGTGGTGTTAGTAATAATGACAATGTAACATAGACCAAGTTTGACATCTCTATGTCGAGTTAAATTTATTGTTGATAAATTGTAATACTATCTGGAGGAAATGAAGGAAACCAATATAAATTCAAGTACCTGTTATTCTTTACTGTTTCTTACATTCAACAATTAGTTATTGTCTTCTCTGTCCCTGGGAGCAACCTGTGTTAGAGAAATAACTGGGTGCAATATATATGGTCCCTGACTTAATATAGATCAATGAGATGAAGAAAAACAAAGAGTAATTGCAATGCTGAGTGATAATAGGAATTATAGAGAGAGGATAGGGCCTAGCACTTAGAAAATCAAATTAATCCACACTTTCCAGCATGGGATATTTCACTGAGGCTGAAGTTAAGAGAATGAAGCAGCAGAGAAATTGTTTCCAAGCAGAGAATATCATTCTTATGATTCTTTGTAAATGACAGAGAGGAAGCTTGAATATATTTTGGAAAAGGAAGAATTTATTTCTTGATGGAATTGAAGAATGGGTTAAGCAACTGAAGTGTCGAAAGTGCAGCTGGTACTAAGAGGAACATCCTTTTGACTTCTTCCTTCTTTATACACATTCGTTCCATTCTCTTTCACTGCAAACTGACTTTGATTTCAAATGGCAGTAAAAAGCTCGCTTGACTTTGGCTACGAATTTAAAGTTCTAAAATCTGGGGATAGACTAATTGGTTCAACCTGTGCCTGGTTCCCATCTCTAAGGGAATAAACTGTGGCTGGAGTGTGGGGACCATGTGAGGATTTAAAAACTCCTGCAGTAATCACGAGGTGGTTAGTTGAGAAGAGCTGCGGGTCCTTAGGGAAATAGTCTTGGGCAGCAGTCTCACAGATGTTTATGATTTGGTATTTCAATTATACACAGTTTTCTAATAACATTTCAAATCTTTCTGTGATTAAATTTACTATTTCACTCAAAGTGCTAAGACAAAGATTAATTGAATAGTATTTTCTTCTTTGACTTATAAAATCTTTATAGTTTATTCTAAAAGCATATAGACACAGAAATGTATATATTAAATATATTAATGAAGATATCAAAAATATGCTTTTGTATTTTAAGGTTTAGTTGTGTGGGATGTATTTACAATACAAGCTGAACTATGGGAGGGTTTTGTGTTTTTATTTTTTGTAGACAGAAAATTCTTTTGCAGACTACAGTTCAGCAACAGAACAAATGGCACAAATATAAAGAGATACACACGGACATTTATACACATATATGTATGTGTATACGTATGTATATGTATATATGTATTTTTTTTATATCATCTGTTTACCTATTTAATTGATTTCTATGTAACTCTATAGCCAGTTGGGAATTTAGTACTGGAATCCACAGGAAGGAGGTCTTCACTATAGGAAGTCAGTATGCCCCAGAGCGTCCTGTACCAACTGCCTGGATGGGTACTCCTGCCCACCCATATCATGGCATTTTGCCCTCACTCTGCCTGGAGATGGCTGGGGATTCAAGGTTGGTATCATTGTTTATTTTCTTGCCTTAAATCTTTTCATAAACTATTACCAGAAAACAGTGACTTGCGATTGACTTTGCACTTTAATCTTTGTATTGATGACATTTCATTCAGGGAAAAAAATGAATTTAGATGGAAACAAAATCTGTTAAGAATTATAATGTTTTCCAGGTCTCTGGTTGACTATGTTTTACTAGTCAGTGTCCAAAGTTTTCTATTGTATAAGAAGATAGTCACACATAAAGTGAACGTAGTAGAATTCTACTCCATTAAAAAAGGTAGTTATACATAAAGTTAATGTTAACTTTAAGTAGCATTAGTTCATAGCTTCGCAATACTGGAATCCAGGCTCTGGTTAAGTTTCTTCTCAGAATCCTTTACCACATGTGTTCTGAGGGTAACAAGCGGGAGCTATAACTTGAACCAGATGTCCATGTAGCTTCTGTCTTCTTTTAAGTGGCTATTTCCTAGGTCCTTTTATCATCAGAAAATAAAATATTCAGATTTAACATAAAGTCAGAACTGAGTTTCTAAATGTAGAATTTGAAGTAGCAAACATTAAAAACACATTACATCAAACTTTTTGCTTTAAACAAATAAAATATGCTGAAAATGGAAAGAAATTCTGATTTTTTCAATCTTCCTGTGTTGTGTTCTTATGTTTTGTTAGTATTATTTTCTCAAGGTCTCAGATATTTCAAAGAATTTTTTCATCTTGAAAAAAACGTTATAATATTAAACTAATAACATTTGTTTGAACTAATGGTTGAGGAAAGAATTTGCATTCAATATTATGAGCCTGCTCTTTATTTTAAACTTTGTGACCTAAAAATCTGTGGCTAGAAGCATATACAATAAGGTGAGAAAATGGATTGAAATGTATTTGAAATTAGACAAAGCAACTCATCATAAAATGTTGAGAACACATTTGCTGAAACAAAAATTGGTGCATTATACTGCCAAAGTAATTTCAATTTTCTGACTTGTGGTTCTATTTATGTAAGAAGGTTTTAAGTGAACAAAAATTGTTATATTTACATTTACATTTAAATAATCACACTTATTGTGAAAATGTGACCTAAAGGACACTTCTAGAAAATCTGGAAGCATGCATCCTTCGCTAAACTCAGGTAAGCTCCAGGTATCCAAATGTCCTCAGAGCAGGAATACTGGATGGCAAAAGTGCTCCCTAGGAAACCTGGGCCCATAAAAAATTATGGGGGTAGGGTGGTAGAAAAATATTTGAGATGGAAAAGGAGAATAACTGGCATATAGTATTCAAAGAAAAAATAGGCTCCAGCAGAGAAAATACTGTTTTTCAGAAAGAGTTAGCTAGATTGTGGAACCAACTGAGATGCCCTTCAATTGATGAATGGATAAAGAAACCATGGTGTATATACACAATGGAATATTACTCAGGCATAAAGAAGAATAAAATTATGGCATCGCAGGCAAATGGATCAAGTTGGAAAATATCATGCTAAGTGAAATAGGCCAAGCCCCAAAACCCAAAGACCGAATGTTTTCTCTGATAAGTGGATAACCATCATAGCAAGGGAGTTGGCGGGGGAGGGGAGCAAAGAGAAGAATGAAAGAACTTTGGATAGTGTAGAGAAAAATGGGGTGGGAGTGGTGGAGGAAGAAAAGAAAGTAGAATGAGACAGACAGTATTACCCTATGTATATGTATGATTCCATGAATGGTGTGAATCTACATTGTGTACAACCAGAGAAATGAAACATTTTACCCCATTTGTGTACAATGAATCAAAATGCAGTCTGTAGAAATTTAAAAAAATAATAAATTAAAATAAAAGAAAAAAAGTGAGCTTTATTTCCTATGTATTATAACAAACATATGCTGCTTGGTTTGTGATCATGAATCTGATATGATAAAGAACATATATGACTGCATGACCGATGTGATCCTACAATATGTATAATCAGAAACATGACAAATTACACTCCGTTTATGTATGGTCTATCAAAATGTATAAACGTATTCTACTGTCATGTACAACTAATTAGAACAAATTAAAAAATTAAAAAATTAAAGAAATTGGTAGTTTCTCATGAAACCATTATACTTAACTGCTCCTTACTGTGTACTCTGGTTAATAAAATGGAGTTTTCAAGCACTCATGGATATCCAGTGCTGACCTGAAATGCTACAATATCCCTCTGGTATTCAATTTCAATTACAATGCTAATTCCTTCAAATCATGATCACTTCTAGTGGAGGAACTAACAAAACTAAAATGCCTTTTAGACCAAAAGATTTTTTTCTATGAGAAGAGAATACAATCCAATGAACAAGAAGGCAGGCTATAGTAAGAATATAGACTCACTTATTTTAAGTCATTAGTTTCTTTCTTCTCTGATTTTGAATCCCCTAAAGTTGTTTTGTATAGTTTGGGACAATGTGGAACTCTGAATTTATTTTTATCTCACAATTTCACTAGAGACTCATGGATCCTTATATCTCAAAAGTATGACCTTTTCACCTACTGATTGTAGGGTGACTCCTGTAAGCCCCACATCCTGATATTTATTTCCTTTTATGGTTTTCTTCCTTTGAATCTGAGTTACTTCTATTCTATGATTTTCGTATAAATCATAGCAAATTTAGCAGGAGACATGTGATTACATGGATAGGTTAATATCTCATCTTCAGGATTAGATAAGAGAGAAATAAATATGGTCATAAACTGTCTCAAGTCAGAAGAGATATGGTGCACAAATTCTCCAAAATTCTATTCTACCTCCTCTCCAAAGCATTGTCTAAATATATCTATACTTGGATAGAAGGCTAGTCAGAGCAGAGTATTTCACAATGTGACTATAAAATTGAGACTCATAAAAAATTGACATGGCCATAGAGATACTACAAAGTCCAATTTGAAAAGGGATATATAAGTAGCTCCAACTGGCCACATTAAATTTGTCTGTACATTTTTATATCTGTGAATCTAATGCCATGGAGCCTCTGTGAGATACCTTTCAAGGAAGAGAGAAAGAACAGAAAAATTTAAAGATAATGAATGGAGAAAAACATAACTATGTAATGTTTATGCCCTCTGAGTTCAGACTGCTCAGTGAACCATTTATTCTTGCTATATTGCAAAGACCACAGACTGTAAGTCAGTGACTGGAGCTCTTAGCTCTTATACTTGCAAGAATCATAAACTTGATAAAGTTATTTAGTCAGACTTTGAGTTCCTTTGGGTAGTTACATATACAACAGGAAGTAAATGGGATACTTCACACCTTATATGTTACGTTTCTCATGACGACTCCATCAATTATTATTGTTGGCTTCATTTCATGATCAAGGAAAAACTTCAATTAGATATCAAAGCCATAGAACTAAGAGTCATATTCAGATTATTGGATCCCAGAACAACTTGGTTTTTCTGACATTTTGCATTACTAATTGAAGCTGCAGTTCTCTTTCTTTTCAATTGAAACAGTTGTAAGATTGGGGGAAATACATGTAAAATTGTTTTGTACGTAATTGTGCTGAGAAATTAGTAGTTTGGTTATCCTTGATCTCTTATTCCCATCTTCATCATATTATTATTATTGTATCCATCAAGAAGTTTAAGTTTTTTCCTAAGCCTGTTGAATCACAGTTGAACAGTAGATAAAAATTAAGTTACAGCCGGGTGTGGTGGCACACACCTGTAATTCCAGTGACTCGGGAGGCTGAACAGGAGGACTGAGAGTTCAAAGCCAGTCTCAGCAATAGCAAGGCACTAAGTAACTCAGTGTGATCCTGTTTCTCAATAAAAAAATACAAAATAGTTCCAGGGATGTGACTCAGGGGTCAAGTGCCCCTGAGGTCAATCCCTGGGACCAAAAAAAAAAAAAAAAAAAAAAAAAAAAAAAAAAAAGAAAGAAAAAGAAAAATTAAGATCCAGAAGTATGGACCAAGTTTAGGTGGACCACATTCCCACATTCTCAAGCCTTATGAATGGTTTGGGAATTTTCCTCCTTTAGTTTTAAGTTTCACTTTCTTGAATGGGATGTAAGAGAAACCAGAAGCATCATCCTTCTTATGCAATTTCAAAAATAGTGCTCATAATATTCAATATTATGGCTCAGGGAAGATTCAAAAATAGGTCTGGTACCTGTTTTAGGTTTGGCAAGCAAAGAAAGATATATAAAATGCAAACAATATATCACTATTTTCTCTATCATTTCATAAAAAGCAGGAAAAAAGCTAGTACTAAGGAGAATCTTTTAAGTCCATAAATTCACCTTTATAATAAATATACTTTACTTTCCTTTGGGGGGTATATTTTTGCACCTTGCAGACAACTTGTGAAAACTTTGACATTAATTGAGGGAAGTCCTCAGACTGGCCTTTAGAAAACAAATCCTAAAGACTCGTGAGCCCACCCTGGAGTGGAGAATGAGGTTGTCCACTGTGCTGATTGTGCTGAACACCGTGGAAGTTCTGGGTCATCAGCTCCTGGCCAACCACACTGTGGTGAAAGGCTTTGAGTGGACACCATGTTGCGGTTTGCCACTTTCCAACCCTTGGAGTCCTGTGTGGTCCAAATCCACATTCTCTCATGGCCCCGGTAGGCCAGAAAGTTGGCTGATTCCAGTGTTACATTATTTATTTTTGCAGTTATCCCCCATCCTGTATGTGAGGTGTAGGCCAGAGTGGCCACTGATACTGTTTTTGTAACATTCTATCCTTTGGGATCTGAGGGTTTGAATCAAATGAATACCAACTGTGAAGGAAAACTGAAGTCAGGAGAAGATCACGCTTATGGTTTTCCTCAGTTCTCTCCAACTGTGTTCTCACCTTTCTTTCAGTTTCAATTTCCCTGACTTTTCATGATTCTGAAACAGTACACTCTTATGAATATCAGAATACGAAGCAACATAAACTTCTGAGATCCCAGGGCCAACCCATCAACACACACAAAGAATCTGAGCCCTTCAAAACACATTTTGTACTAGTCACATGCACAAATTTTGCAGAGTCCACCATAGCTCTAATAACACCTGGTGGTCTTAAATGAGGAAGCAAATTCTTCCCTTCAATTAGGTGATGCAAGTTTATGGCTTTTCAAAAGGAGCTTTGAAAGTAAGAAAGGAAAAAAATAAAATAAATATTCTGTAGAAACAGGTGAGTTTTAGAAAAGACACGTGTCGTTTACCTTCCTGGACATTGAAAGGCAGCAGTGCTTAGTTTAAACAATATAGAGTCTGGAAATAGGTATTCCACCTCTGCCATTTATAAATGATGAGACTCAGGGCAACTTATGGATACATTTGTGTCATTACATAGCATAGTGTAAAATGAGAGTGAGAAAGCCAATGGCACAGAACTGTAGTAAAGATCAAATTGTACAGTGTATGTGAACTTTAGCCCAGGGCTTAGCGCATACTGAATGCTATTAGGGAAGTATCACAGTGGAAGGTGGTCGCTACTCCCATTGCTTTTGCTAATACAATTAATATTGATTCTATTAGCTCAGCACATGGAGAAATCCATATGCATCTCCCTTCAAATTGCTTTAGAGTCCCCTACAAAGTCTCTATTTCATTTTATAGGACATTTTTATTTTACACATATTCTTTTATTTTCTCCTTTCCCCTATAGTCTGAGGGAAGGCTTAAATTATAGCTTCCCTCACCAGATAAATAGAGACGTGCACTTAACGACTAATGTACCACTCAGGAAGAAACCTCCACATTCTTCGGTTTAAAAGTTTTCTTTCTGAGTTTCCTGAACAGGCTAGAATCTAACCATGGTATGACCAGCTATACCATTCCTCAGTATTTATTCTAAAGAATTAAATTCATCACCCTACAGAGATAAATACACACCGTGTTTTTAGCAGCACAATGCACAATAGCCAAACTATGCAACCAGCCTAGGTGTCCATTAATGGATGAATGGATAAAGAAAATGTGGTCTAAATACACAATGAGAGTTTTATCCACCCAAAAAGAAAATAAATAAATTATATCATTTGCAGGAAAATGGATGAAACTTGAAAACATTATGTTGAATGAAATAAGCCAAACTTAGAAAATCAAGGGTCATATGTTTTCTCTCATATGTGGAAGCTAAAGAGGCAAAAGAAAAAGAAAGGTGTATGTGTGGGGGAAATCTCATGAAAATAGAAGGGAGAATAGTAGAGCAGAGAAAAGGGATAAGGAAGAAGGAGGAGGAGAGGGAAAGGAGAAATATTGGGGAATGATATTGGTCAAATTATATTGTTAAATTGTATGCATGTATGAATATAATTCCACCATTATGTAAAACTATAATGTGCCAATAAAAAATATGAAAAAGGTTTTTTTTCCATGGGAAATAAAAACAGAATTCTCTGTATTTCAGAAATTTTTAATCCTGAAAATTCATGAGAATCAACTATATTTAAAGCAAGTTGATAGATCTGAAGACACAATGTTTCTGAATTATAATATTCTATCCATAATTCTATAAAAGATAGTCAACATAGAGGGACAATCAACTTCTAATTTACTTGTTCAGCAACTTATTCCACTATGTTTTGTTGGATCCATGTTATTGAATCTTCTAGTATTTTAGGGTTGCAGCTAAAAGCTGCAGAGGCAGTTCTTTGGCAGGGCTGAAACCAAGCATAGGTGTTACCAACTGGCAGCTGGGGCTCCCCAGACTTGAGAGTGAAGACAAGAGGTGTGAGGAGCAGCACTTTAAGTGCTTCTAAGCCCATGCTCATTTTAGGGGCCCTCACTTTCTAACAAGACTCAAGGACTGGCTTTCTATTTCAGTTTCCTATAGCTTATGTTGGAACTTTTCTTCTTTCCCAGCAGTTGCTTATCCTACCATGCAACCCCAAAATACTAGACTTGGGGGAGGCTAGATCATAAGTAATGATAAAAATTCAATTTGTGTGTTCAACATCACTAGCAGTTAGACAAATGCAAATTAAAACTACACTGAGATGTCATCTAACTCTAGTGAGAATGGCAATTATCAAGAACACAAGTAACAGAATGTGGGGAAAAAGGTACACTCATACATTGCTGGTGGGACTGCAAATTGGTGCAACCACTATGGAAAGTGTATGGAGATTCTTTAGAAAACTCGAAAGTATCATTTGACCCAGTTATCCCATTCCTCACTTTATACTCAAATGACTTAAAATCAGCATTCTACAGTGACACAGCCACATTAATGTTTGTAGCAGTTCAATTCACAATAGCTAAACTATGGAACCGGCCTAGATGCCCTTCAACAGATGAATGGATAAAGAAACTGTGGTATAATTACACAAAAGAATATTACTCAGCCTTAAAGAAGAATGGAATTATGGGGCATTTGCTGGTAAATGGATGTAACTGGAGACTATTATGCTAAGTGAAATAAGCCAATCCCCAAAAAACCAAAGGTTGAATGTTCTAATATGCAGATGCTTACTCACAATAGGGAGGGTGGGTAGCAAAGAATAGAAGTACCTTGGATTAGACAAAGGGGTATGAAAGGAAGGGAGGGGAAATGGGAATAGGAAAGATAGTTGAATGAATTGGACATTACTTTCCTATGTGCCTATATGATCACATGACCAATGTAATTCTACATCATGTATAACCAGAAGAATGAGAAGTTATGCTCCATATATGTATAATATGTCAAAATACATTGTATCATACATAACTAATAAGAACAAATAAAAATAAATAAATAAATAAAAATCTCTTTTTTTGACAACTGCCTTTGCCTTCTCTTCCCATTGACTCACTTCTCCGAGATCTGTCAATTACCCAGAGAATATTCATATGCTGTTTGTATTAGAGGGGATGGGTATACTACAGGCAGAAATAGCTTTGTGTAGATTTGTGCAGATAAATAGACTGGGCTCTGGTAGAGCATCCTGTGAATCTTCTGGGGGTAAAGGCCTGTTTCTAGGGAGCTGAGACTTGACTAAATTTTAATAATGGCCTTGAAAGATTGTGCAGATTGATCACTCAGAGTTCAGGAAACGAACCAGTATATAGGAACTAGCAATGGCAAACGTATGAATAAAGAAGGTAGCATTACTACAGTTTGTATCTTGAATGTCCCCCAAATGCCTGTGTGTTAAACGTGTGGTACCCAGGATGATGGTGTTTGGAAGTGGAGAAACCTTTAAGAGATGGAATCTAGTAGGAGGTCTTCTGGTCATTGTAGTTATGTCTGGGAAGGGATAGTGAGAACTTGGTCCTTCTTTTTTCTGTCTTTTGCTTCTCAGTCATAGGTTTTGTTCGCTACATGCTTCCAGCCATGATGTGCTGACTCACCCCAGCTCCAAAAGTTCCATTGATGGATGGGTCATGAACTGAAACCTTCAGAAATGTATGCCAAAGAACACTTTTCTCTTTATAAGTTATCTCAGGTATTTGTGATAATAATGGACAGCTGATTAACAGATACCTAAAAGGCAATTGTAGAGAAAAGGAAGTTTCATTTCCACTAGGCCAGCTATAGTAGCTATTTGTAAGTGGTCAGTGTATGTCAGAAACCCACTCTGTGTGTGTGTGTGTGTGTGTGTGTGTAAGTGAGCAGACACATGTGTGCATATGTGTGCAAGGAGGTGCATTTGCATATCTGTTTGGCAGGAGTGGTCATTGAGGGAATGAGAGCTGAAGGAAGGCATACTGGAATAGCAAGGACATTAAACTATCAATTATTGCCATCTTTGCCAGTGAGAGAAACGGAAGAACATTTTATATTTGCAGGAAGAAACATTTATAGACACCTTGACATTGAGAAAATTTTTTTTAGCCAAAAAAAAATCACTTTTTGGTTGGAAACCATAATGTTTCCATGAGTCTAAATATAAATAAGCAAAGGTGATTTCTTGAAGTTTGTTTCATGTTTGGGAGAAAACTTTGTCAGAGCTTCTGAACAGAAATCTCTTTAAGTGATTTTACCAATACTTTACTGAAGTTAATCATGGCTTTCTATAGTTTACCATGAGACCAGGAGACGCTTAAAGCATGAAATGTATTAGTAAAAATAATTTAAACTTATTGGAATCTAGAGTTAGAGCTAGTTTTAAAAAGGGAGGAATACACGATCTGAAATCTAATCATTAAGCTTTTGAGCTGAAAAGAAGAAAGCACCCAGAGAGTGGTGTTATTAAAATCTCATTTCTATTGTGGCACTCAGGTCTGGTCTTTACAGCATAGTTTCATAGTAATCATATTTCTGTATGGACAATACTGTTTCTCAAGATAATGAATGATGCATAGGAGAAACCTTATACCATCATGTGAAAAATGACTGGAGATGTTATTCAGTGGCAGATCACAAAGTAAGTACACACTGGAGATCTAAGATCCTATCCTTAATGACTCTTAGGAATTTTCTCAACGTTTCAGAAAATATGAATGTGTTTTTGTTGCAATGATCTTGCAAACAACATAAAGAGGGAGAAGTCTAACAATGTAATTGCTAGGGCCGAAAATCCTAGGTCTGCCTATGAATGTTATTTTTATGAAGTGCTAAGTAATGGATTAATTCAAAATTGCTATGGAGATGATGACATATTTACTATTAAATATAGGGAAATGTTGGCTTATTTTTATATCACAGGCAATTTGTTTTCATTTTCAGTAAAGGACATATAGGTGTTTATGTTCGAGAAAACTGGTGGCCACAGCCCCCATGAGATCCCTAAGATCTCTTAGGAACAAAGGAATGTGGCAGGTGAATAAGAGAAATTGTACATTTTCATTATAAAGAGATTCAATTTATAACTGATAAGAAAATATGGTATCTCAAAACTGAAGTATAGACTGATAATATGAAGGATGTTGAGGAGATCATTTTTATGCCACTTAAGATTGAACCCATAGGAAAAAAATTAGTTTTCAAAGCAACTGATTCTTGAGTGCCTTCATGTGCGAGGTGTTCGATGCATGTCATCTCCTTTAGGAGAAGAAAATACTTGACAGAGTATTTCAGCGTCAGATTATCTTTGTTGAGGAAACAGACTACATTTAAAATGAATGCTTTGCTCCTATGCCAGAGAAGTCATTTCTCCAGTGTCAGGAATCAGTGGATAATTGAGGAATTCAGCTACACATGAAGCACCACTAGTAGACAGTCAATTCACAACCAATGGAAACAATAATTGGGAGCATATTATTACAGGAATGAACATTAGGCAACCAGACTGACTCCCAAGAGAAACAAAAAAAATCTGGAAACCATAGTGTGAAGTTAATCCAGACCCAGAGCACAAAAGGTGGTACCTGGGAGGAACAGGGGAATTGGCCTGCGGTCCACATGAAAATTTGCTTTAAAATAGACATTTTCAACCCTGAATGCCCATTGATATCACCTGGGGAGATTTAAAACTAACCTGGCTCCCACCAGAGACTGATTAAGCCCAAATTTTCTCAGAGCAGGGACCAAGCAGCAGTGTACTCTACAACTCCCAGTTTGGTTTTCAGGTACAGAGTACGGCATCTTGTCCAGAAGCTGATGAACTTGAAGCCTTCTAGAAATGACTGAGAAGAGAGAACACTACTTCAAATGGTAGGAGGAGTTTCAAGCTTAGGGCACCCAAATGCTTTTACATCAAGGTTTTATCAAACAGATGGCATTATAGTCTTGATTCCATAATCTTCCCTCTCTTGAGTTTATTCCTTTATTTACTAGAATAGCAAGAAAAAATTGAAATGTTAAAGTTCTCTGTTGTTTATAGGATCTAGAAAGAAGATAAATCTAAAAGTGATCAAGGATAGAGAGGAAGGATCCCCAGGGGGACTGGGTTTGTAATGTTAGGCTCTGCCCTCTCATTTGATTGCCTAGAAAAACAAAAATGAATTATATGGCACTAAGGTATGATTAAATGACTGCTAAAATACACTAGGAAAACACTTCTTGTTTGGTTTCTTTTCATATGTTTACATTTCTGTGACATTTCACTACTAAAAATAATAGTTATTATTTTGCAGATCAGCTAGTTTTGCAAGATAGGTATTGCCTACTTTTACAAACATCATCTAGAATGTTCATAATAACTGCTACATAAATATTGCTGTCCTTTGTAGGGTTAAAAACTGAGGCTTAACAAAATTAGGTCATGTGTTTTTAATATCAAACCTGGTTAGAGGGTGAACAAGGATGTGGGTTCTTCCCTAGAGCCTCCAGCATGGAACACAGGATTGCTGTCACCTTTATTTTATTCGTATTGGACTTCTTACGTGAGATAATTGCTGGTCTGGTGCTCATAGATGGGCCTTGATATGCTGATGAACTTGAAAGGTTTCTCAGAACGTCAACATAAGACAGGCACTCTGTGACTATGACAGATTGATACAAGAACAACACCTCTTTACGAGCACATCTGAACACAGACCAAGTCCTGACTCAAATATCTAAGTTCTAATGACCAGCCTTGTCCTGACCCATTAGTACATGTGACTACATTCCTCCTCCCATTAGTGCTTCAGCTTTGATTTGTCTTTGGTCTGGATGTGTAAACATGAAATCACCCTTTTTTCATTATAGTTTCCAAATCATAATAAATATATCTTTAAATATTCCTCCACAATCACCTCTTAAACAAACTCAAGCCTAGTAAACTTTTACTTGTCCCCTCTTACTGAGATGCCCCACAGTTCCCCGTGATGTTTCTTCTCCCTTGTGGAATTAGTAATGAACTCTGGGTATGCTCTTGGAGATATTTTTAAAATTTATTTTAAATAATACAAAAAAAAATTGTACTTATGATGGAGTATCATGTAATGTTTACATTCATGTATATGTTATGTATTGTTTCAAACATTCATTTTTGGTGAAATTTTTGAAATTTTTTCTTTTGGAAATATGTAGTATATTATTATTATCTGTGTTCATCCAGCTATACAGTAGCACACCAGAACTTCTTGCCAATATCTAAATGTAGCTTAGTATACATTGTTCAATATCCCCCACCCCTGTCCCCACCACTGCCATCAACTCTGTGTGGCCTTTGGTAACCAACTTACTCACAACTTCTGTGAGATGATTTTATATTCTAGCTATGAGTGAGACTGAGTAGTACTTGTCTTTCTGTAACTGGCTTATTTCATTTATTATAACAATCTCCAATTCCATCCATGTTGATGCAGATGGTGCAGGATTTCATTCTTTATTATGTCTGAGTAGTATTCCTCTGTGTATATATACCACACTGTCTTCATCCATTTGGTTAATGGACACTGGGTTGTTTCCATTTCTTGTGTGTTGTAAATAGTTAACCAGTGAACGTGAGAGTGCAGATGCCTCCTTAACATACTGTTTTCATTTCACTTGAAGGGATATACATATATATCCTTTATATATATATAAAGGAGTGGGATTGCTGGAACCTGGAGATCTCTGGAATCCATGGACAAGAACTGTATACAAATACATTTTTAAAGCAAGTAGGTATTTTGTGCAATTTATTTTTACCCTACAATTAGAGATCAAAAAAAAAAAAAATCTGAAAGTCAGATTGTAGCAAGAATAGCCAGAGATTTCTTGTACCTACCTTCTACCTCTTCTACTCACAAATTTGTACTCACAAATTGCTAAGTATGTATATAGTACAGTAATCAAGTCTATGGACATTTTCTTGTTATAGAAAAAAGCTGCACTTTTAAGAACTCAAGTTTGAAACTCTAAAGATTGAAACATTCAATACTAGGATTGAAGTAAAAGTGTTAAGTCTGCCAAACATCAGACTTGGTGAACAGGATAGTAGTGCTATGGATGAGGTTTCATGTAGGTGTTGCATTTGCTTTATTTGCTCAGGCTGAGGGGTAATTTCCAAAGAGAAGGTACATATTTGTGTGTTCCTGATATGGTACTTAGTAAGTTCTACTGAGACAGAATTTATTGCTTAAGGATATTACATTGATGTTCTAAATGCTGCAGTGCAATTCAAGTCCATATTTTGAGAATATCCATCAATTCCATACAAAAGATACTGTGTAATATAAAAAGTAGGTAATAGGCTATTCATACCTATTAATTGCAGGTCATATCTTAAGTGTTTAAGAATATGACTTAAATGTTAATGGATTTTAATTTATCAGTAATAACAAATGTTCATACAACATATGTAAAGTTTTATGAAAGCATGCAGTAGTCCAAATATGTAGATTTAAATCCAGATATTTTAGGGAGAAAGATCAAGAATAAATATTTTAAAGTGTATAATGACTTAAAGAAGATGGTAATTTGTTTCAGGGACAAACCAAGAATGGAGGCTTATGCATAATCAGCCCTGGTTGGAAGGAGTATATTTGGCCACTGGCATGGTTTAGAAATGTACTACATTGTAATTTTTTTATTAGAGCATTATAGTTATACATAGTAGTTCATCCCAACAAACTCATAAATGCATGGGATTAAATTTCAATTCATGATTTATCCTTTTCCTTCTTGTCCACTTCCCATTCACTCTCCCCACTCCCATTCTGCTTCCTCTACTAGACTTCCTTTTGCTCATCTATTAACTTATATTTTATTGGTTCTTTCTACCTATGCATAAGGTGAAGTTCACTGTCATATATCTATGTATGCCCATAATATGATTTTTAAAAATTTGTTTTTTTTAATTATATTTGACAGTAGAATGTATTTGGACATTTCATACGTGTATGAAGTATAACTTCCATTTCATAACATGACTTTTAAAGAATTCATTCTGCATTACCTTACCTACCCATTCCTGTCTCTCTTGATCTCCTTTTGCATTACTGATCTTCCCTTCATCTTTAAGTTATCCTATTCTTTGCTTTATTTTACTCTGGCTTCTGCAAATGAGAGAAAACATTTAATCTTTGAGTTTCTAAGTTTGGCTTATTTCACTTAGTACGATATTCTCCATTTCCATCCATTTACTGGCAAATACCATAATTTCATAATTTCATTATTTCATTGAGTAGAATTCCACTGTATGTGTGTGTATGTGTCTCATAATTTCTTAATCTATTCATCTACTGATGGGTATATGGGTTAATTTCATAATTTTGATTTTATGAATTGTGCTTCTGTAAACATTGAGGTGGCTGCATCACTATAGTAAGCAGATTTTAGATTCTTCAGAGAAATATCAAGGAGTAGGATAGCTGGGTCATATGGTGAATTCATTCATAGTTTTGGAGGAAACTCCATACAGTACAACCAGAGTGGTTGTACTTAGTCTACAGTCCCACCAACAATGTATAAGTGTACCTTTATCCCCACAGCCTTGCCACATTTATTATTGTTTGTATTCTTGATCATTGTCATTCTGACTGCAGTGAGATGATATCCCAGTATAGTTTTAATTTGCATTTCCTGGAATGCTAAAAGATGTGGAACATTTTTTTTTTTCATATATTTCTTGGCCATTTGGTTCTCTTTTTTTTTTTTTTTTGAGAAGTTTGTATATTTATTTTGCTCATTTATTGACTGGGTTTACTTATTCATTTATTTTGGTGTTAAGTTTTTAAAAGTTCTTTGTATTTTATGGATATTACTCTCCTATTCGAGGAGTAGTTGGCCAGGATTTTCACCCATTTTGTTAGCTTTCTCTTCACACTCTTGTTTCCTTGCTGTGCAGGAACTTTTTAGTTGCATGGCATCACACTTACTGACTGCTGGTTTAATTGAGTCAGTGCCAGGATCTATATGATTGAGTGTTGATCCTAAGTTTTCTTCTAGAAGTTGTAAAGTTTCTGATCTAATTCCTATGTTTTTGATTCTTTTCAATTTGAATTCTGTGAAGTATGAGAGATAGAGTTCTAGTTTTAATTTTCTACAGATAGCTATACAGTTTTCCCAGCACCACTTATTAAAAGGGTTGTCTCTTCTCCAAAATATATTTTTGGCATGTTTGTCAAATATCTGTTGGCTTTAGGTATGTGGACTTATCTCTGTTTTCTATTCTGTTCCATTGGTCTTCATGCCTGTTTTGATGTCAATAGTAAAACAACATGGTATTGGCATTAAATTATACTGCATATCTGTAGTATAATTTTAGATCAGGTATTGTGGGTTCCCAGCACCTCACAGAATAGGGCAAAAATAATAATAGTCACAACCATTGCAAACAATGCACAACATTAAAGTAAATAACCAGTTCCTACTAGGACATCTTCAATACTAATTGCCATAAAAAATAGGAAAGGTGGGTTCAGCAAATTGCCAGCTGAAAATAAAATAACCATGCACTAGATCAGACTTTAAAGCAAAAGCAGGTGTCAACTCTGTCTTCCATAGCAATAATGATTGCATAAGCATTAATAGGGGAGGTAGGAGTTATTTAAGCCAATTAGTTCTGAAAGATGGTACAAACACAGTTAATTAGTGGAAAAGAAAATGTGTTAGTAGGTTAGAAAAGAGTTTATAGTTTTAAAAAGTGAACAGAGAATATAGAAGAGATGTAGCAGGTGATGTTTATAGAAAGGGGGGGGATAGAAGAAGCATAGTATTTAGGGGGGAGAGGAAACAAAAGAACAGAGGAGGAGGAGAAGAGAGAAAGACAAACCAAAGAGATAAACAAATAAAGAGAATACAAAACCAAATCAAAATATACAAACCAAAACCCAAATCCTCAAAATACAAAGCAAGGAAAAAATAACCACATTAAAAAATGATAAAATTAGGAGAAAAAGAAACAAATAAATGTATATATGTTCCTGAACTAATCATCACAGCAAGGTCTTACACTCACACAGAAAAAGCAAAAATATTATTAATAAAGAATGAAGGAACCATTTCCACTGAAGTGGTCAAAATCGTTGACCAGACTGGTCAATGATTGACTGTCCATGTCAAATAGTCTCTTTCTAGTTCTTCTTGAATTATGTACTGATAGAGCATGCAGTGGGGATTATTAGCTCCTTCCCATTTTTGTGTCACTCTCTGAGCTCTAGTTGGAGCAGACTAAGATTGACCCTGTTTGATATAAGACTTGGCCTCCCTTCTAACCAGTATGAGGTGGGATAGGTTAGGAAGTGCTGTCACTTGACAGTTTTGTCCTTTGTCCATTTGGACAGTTTTGGTGCACTCTTATGGTGTGGCTTCTGCAGTGTTCATTGAAGGGAGTTCCAGCAAGTGATGCTGAGGTCTAATCTGGCCTCAGTGGCTTTGCTGGGTGGTGTCTGTTCTGGAGAGAGTAGATCAACTTGCCTCAAGGGCTTGGCAGTACCCTGGTTCTCCAGAGCCTGCTAAGAAATCCAATGGGATGGGGGTACAATCCTCCACTCACTGCTGCCCAGGAGCACAGTTTTCCAGGCTTAGTCCCCAAGTATATTCACTGCCAGACTCTTGACCTGCTTCAGCTGGCCACATGTTCTGCCAGACTCAAAGAAGAAGCAAATTAGACTCCCTTTTGCCCTTTGGACTTTAATTACCCTGAGTACAGTCTACTCTACTTCTATTTCACTTACATCCCATCAGTCATACTCTAGGCCACCAGATTAGTGCCTACCAGGATATTGTGACAGAATTTGCTCTGATTTCCCTCCCAGCTCTCAATAGCACCACTGCAGCGAGATTGCCCCAAAATGACTCCTGCCTCAACTCTCTGGGCCAGTGGAGATACAGAGTGTAGCCTCTGGATCAGCTAAGTTTAGGCAGCTTTTTTGATCTCAGGGTATTCTGTACCAAATCTGTGTTCTCCCTCCTGCTGTGATGAATCAGTGCCACCATCATCACTTATGTGCAACAGCACAACAGCCAGGTAGGCTCCAATGTGTTTGTTCTTGTGTTCTGAGTCCCTCCACCACTTTGGATGTCCAATACCAAATTTTAGTGAAATCCCTCTTTCACCCACCTCACTGCGAAGCTGTCTACCTGCTGCTTTGATCCTGGCCACTCCCTGACATGGAATGCAGCTTTCCCCTACTCCACCATCTTCTCCCTCAGAATACTCTGTAATTTTTTTTTCTTTTATTTTATTGTAAACAAATGGGATACATGTTGCCTCTCTGTTTGTACATGGCGCAAAGGCATACCATTTGTGTAATCATAAATCCACATACAGTAATGTTGTTTGATACATTCTGTTATTTTTTCCCTTCCCCCCACCCCTCCCACCCCTCTTTACCCTCTATACAGTACTTTCTTCCTCCATACTTGCCCCCCTCCCTAACCCTAACTCTAACCCTAACATTAACCCTTCCCTCCCCCCCTTTATGTGTCATCCTCCACTTATTAGCGATATCATTCGTCCTTTGGCTTTTTGAGATTGGCTTATCTCACTTAGCATGATATTCTCCAATTTCATCCATTTGCCTGCAAATGCCATAATTTTCTTTATGGCTGAATAATATTCCATTGTGTATATATACCACAGTTTCTTTATCCACTCATCAATTGAAGGGCATCTAGGTTGGTTCCATAGTCTGGCTATTGTGAATTGAGCAGCTATGAACATTGATGTGGCTGTTTCTCTGTAGTATGCTGATTTTAAGTCCTTTGGGTATAGGCCAAGGAATGGGATAGATGGGTCAAATGGAGGGTCCATTCCAAGTTTTCTAAGGAATCTCCACACTGCTTTCCAGAGTGGCTGCACTAATTTGCAGCCCCACCAGCAATGTATGAGTGTACCTTTCTCCCCACATCCTCGCCAACACCTGTTGCTTGTATTTTTGATAATCGCCATTCTTATTGGGGTGAAATGGAATCTTAGGGTGGTTTTGATTTGCATTTATCTTATTACTAGAGATGCTGAACATTTTTTCATATGTTTATTGATTGCTTGTACATCTTCTTCTGTGAAGTGTCTGTTCATTTCCTTAGCCCATTTGTCGACTGGATTATTTGTATTGTTGGTGTAGAGTTTTTTGAGTTCTTTATAGATTCTGGAGATTAGTGCTCTATCTGAGGTATGATTGGCAAAGATATTCTCCCACTCTGTAGGCTCTTTCTTCACATTACTGATCGTTTCCTTTGCTGAGAGAAAGCTTTTTAGTTTGAATCTATCCCAGTTATTGATTCTTGCTTTTGTTTCTTGTGCTATGGGAGTCCTGTTGAGGAAGTCTGGTCCTAGGCCTACATGTTGAAGATCGGGACCTACTTTTTCTTCTATAATCTGCAGAGTCTCTGGTCTGATTCCAAGGTCCTTAATCCATTTTGAGTTGAGTTTTGTGCAGGGTGAGAGATATGGGTTTAGTTTCATTCTGTTGCATATGGATTTCCAATTCTCCCAGCACCATTTGTTGAAGAGGCTATCTTTTCTCCATTGCATATTTTTGGCGCCTTTGTCTAGTATTAGAAAGTTGTATTTATTTGGGTTTGTGTCCGTGTCCTCTATTCTGTACCATTGATCTACCTGTCTATTTTGGTACCAGTACCATGCCGTCTTTGTTACTATTGCTTTGTAATAAAGTTGAAGTTCGGGTATTGCGATACCCCCTGCTTCATTTTTCCTGCGAAGGATTGCTTTAGCTATTCTGGGTTTCTTATTCTTCCAGATGAATTTCATGATTGCTTGCTCTATTTCTGTAAGGTACGTCATTGGGATTTTAATTGGGATTGCATTGAATCTGTATAGCACTTTTGGTAGTATGGCCATTTTGACAATATTAATTCGGCCTATCCAAGAACATGGGAGATCTTTCCATCTTCTAAGGTTTTTTTCGATTTCTTTCTTTAGTGTTCTGTAGTTCTCATTGTAGAGGTCTTTCACCTCTTTTGTGAGATTGATTCCCAAGTATTTTATTTTTTTCGATGCTATGGTGAATGGGATAGTTTTCATAATTTCTCTTTCTGAGGATTCCTCACTTATGTATAAAAATGCATTGGATTTATGAGCATTGATCTTGTAACCTGCCACTTTACTGAATTCACTTATGAGTTCTAACAGTTTTCTGGTGGAATTTCCTGGTTCCTCTAAGTATATAATCATATCATCCGCAAATAGGTATAGTTTGAGTTCTTCTTTTCCTATTCGTATTCCTTTAATTTCCTTGGTCTGTCTAATTGCTCTGGCTAGAGTCTCAAGAACGATATTGAATAGGAGTGGTGAAAGAGGGCATCCCTGTCTTGTTCCAGTTTTTAGGGGGAATGCTTTCAGTTTTTCACCGTTTAGAATGATATTAGCCATGGGCTTAGCATAGATGGCCTTTACAATGTTAAGGAATGTTCCCACTATCCCTATTTTTTCTAGTGTTTTGAGCATGAAGGGGTGTTGTATTTTATCAAATGCTTTTTCTGCATCTATTGAAATAATCATGTGATTCTTGACTTTAAGTCTATTGATATGGTGAATTACATTTATTGATTTCCGGATGTTGAACCAACCTTGCATCCCTGGGATAAAACCCACTTGATCGTGGTGCACTATCTTTTTAATATATTTTTGTATGCGATTTGCTAAAATTTAATTGAGAATTTCTGCATCATTGTTCATTAATGATATCGGTCTGAAATTTTCTTTCCTCAATTTATCTCTGTCTGGCTTGGGTATCAGGGTAATATTGGTTTCATAGAATGAGTTTGGGAGGGTACCCTCCTCTTCTATTTCATGGAATACTTTGAGAAGTATTGGAATGAGCTCTTCTTTAAAGATTTTGTAGAACTCGGCTGAGAACCCATCTGGTCCTGGACTTTTCTTTGTTGGTAGGCTTTTGATGACCTCTTCTACTTCATTACTTGAAATTGTTCTATTTAAATTGTGTATGTCCTCCTCGTTCAATTTAGGCAATTCATATGTCTCTAGAAACCTGTTGATGTCTTCGAAATTTTCTATTTGGTTAGAATATAGATTTTCAAAATAGCTTCTAATTATGTTTTGTATTTCAATCGTGTCTGTTGTGATATTTCCTTGTTCATTCCGAATTTTGGTGATTTGGGTTTTCTCTCATCTTCTCTTTGTTATAGTGGCTAAGGGTTTATCAATGTTGTTTAGTTTTTCAAAGAACCAACTATTTATTTTGTCATTTTTTTGTATAGTTTCTTTTGTTTCAATTTCATTGATTTCAGCTCTGAGTTTAACTATTTCCTGTCTTCTACTACTTTTGGTGCTGGTCTGTTCTTCTTTTTCTAGGGCTTTGAGCTGAAGTGTTAGGTTGTTTATTTGTTGATTTTTACTTCTTTTATTGAATGCGCTCCATGAAATAAATTTCCCTCTAAGTACTGCTTTCATAGTGTCCCAAAGATTTTGATATGATGTTTCTTTGTTCTCAATTACCTCTAAGAATTTTTTAATTTCCTTCCTAATATCTTCTGTTATCCATTCATCATGTAATAGCATATTGTTTAATCTCCAGGTGTTGGAGTAGCTTCTGTTTTTTACTCTTTCATTTATTTCTAACTTCAATCCATTATGATCTGATAGAATACAAGGTAGTGTCTCTATCTTCTTGTATTTGCTTACATTAGCTTTGTGGCATAATATATGGTCTATTTTAGAGAAGGATCCATGTGCTGCTGAGAAGAAAGTGTATTCACTCTTGGTTGGATGGTATATTCTATAAATGTCCGTTAAGTCTAAATTATTGATTGTGTTATTGAGATCTATGGTTTCTTTGTTCAATTTTTGTTTGGAATATCTGTCCAGTGGTGAGAGAGGTGTGTTAAAATCACCTAGTATTATTGTGTTATGGTCTATTTGGTTTCTGAAATCGAGAAGGATTTGTTTGACATACATGGATGAGCCACTGTTTGGGGCATAGATGTTTATGATTGTTATATCTTGCTGACTTTTGCTTCCCTTAAGCAGTATGAAATGTCCTTCTTTATCCCTTCTGACTAGTTTTGGGTTGAAGTCCACATTATCTGAAATGAGGATGGATACCCCAGCTTTTTTGCTGAGTCCATGTGCATGATATATTTTCCCCCATCCTTTCACCTTTAGTCTATGAGTATCTCTTTCTACGAGGTGAGTCTCTTGCAGACAACATATTGTTGGATCTTTCTTTTTGATCCAATCTGCCAGTCTATGTCTTTTGATTGATGAGTTCAGGCCATTAATATTCAGGGTTATTATTGAGATATGATTAGTATTCCCGGTCATTTGGTTCATTTTATTTATTTATTTATTTATTTATTTTGAGACGACTTGGTTCTTCCTTTATTTGACAATTCCTTTAGGATAGTTCCTCCCATTGCTGATTTGTTTCTTTGTGTTTCATCTCTTCCTCGTGGAATATTTTGTTGAGAATGTTCTGTAATGCTGGCTTTCTTTTTGTAAATTCTTTTAGCTTTTGTTTATCATGGAAGGATTTTATTTCATCATCAAATTTGAAGGTAAGTTTTGCTGGGTATAAGATTCTTGGTTGGCATCCATTTTCTTTCAGGGCTTGAAAAATGTTGTTCCAGGCCCTTCTAGCTTTTAGGGTCTGGATTGAAAAATCTGCTGATATCCGTATTGGTTTCCCCCTGAATGTAATTTGATTCCTCTCTCTTGCGGCCTTTAAAATTCTGTCTTTATTTTGTATGTTGGGCATTTTCATTATAATGTGCCTTGGTGTGGATCTGTTGTAATTTTGTATATTTGGAGTCCTATAAGCCTCTTGTACTTGATCTTCCATTTCATTCTTCAGATTTGGGAAATTTTCTGATAGTATTTCATTGAATAGATTGTTCATTCCTTTGGTCTGTTTCTCTCAGCCTTCCTCAATTCCAATAATTCTTAAATTTGGCCTCTTCATGATATCCCATAGTTCTTGGAGATTCTGTTCATGATTTCTTACCATCTTCTCTGTTTGTACAACTTTGTTTTCAAGGTTAAATATTTTATCTTCAATGTCTGATGTTCTGTCTTCCAGGTGTTCTATTCTATTGGTTATGCTTTCTATGGAGTTCTTAATTTGGTTTATTGTTTCCTTCATTTCAAGGATTTCTGTTTGGTTTTTTTTCAATATCTCTAACTCTTTATTGAAGTGATCTTTTGCTTCCTGTATTTGCTCTTTTAACTGTCGATTGGTGCGATCATTCAGTGCCTGCATTTGCTCTTGCATCTCGTCATTTGCTTCCCTGAGCATTGTAATTATGTACATTCTGAACTCCCTTTCTGTCATTTCTTCTGCCATGCTGTCGTTGGGTTTCATTGATGTAACATCTAGATTTGTTTGCAGCATTTTCTTTCCTTGTTTTCTCATATTGTTCAGGTATCAGTTGACCACTGTGATATTGCAGATTTCCTCTATTGTCTTATAATATCCCTGAAGATTTCTGTTATATCCCCTCTTAGTCTTCAGTAGCCTGAAGTCTTGGAGGAAGTTGATAATGCAGTGCTCCACAAGGGAGCTGACTCCCTAGGGGTGGTGGCCTTCCGGTGGGGTATATTCCCTGCTAATGGGCAGAGGTACCTTCACTTGCTGATGAATGGTCATCCAGAAGGGAAGTAGGATGTGGGCTGATGCAAGACCAGTTTGGGCCTGTGTCTCTGATTTTACAGTCCTTTTGGGAGAACCTCACCCAACAGGGAGGAGTCACCTGGTGGGGAGGTCTCGCTGGTCGGTTTTCCTCCCAGAGGTTCCGTTCAATTCACAACTACCGCCTGGGCTGGGCAGCCTTCTTCTGCAATGTTCCCAGGGACCCGGACCTACCTCCTGGGCCTGGAAGCCTCACCCTTCGCAAACAAATCTCTTTAGGCTGCCTCTCCTCAGAGAAGCTGCCTGCAGTCCTGGAGCCTTCACTCCGCCCCTCAGTTTGTCTGTGGGGCTCTTCCACCAAGAAGCCGTCTAGGACCCTGCTCTGCACTTTTCGCCTGGCTATGCGGCCCCTCCTCTGAGCAGCCACCTGGAGCCCCTTACAATCGCTCCAAGTCCCAGTGACCCGCCACACGCCTTTTCCTCCAGCAGCCACCGTTGTTCCGTGCGGTCGCTCTAAGACCAAGTGACCCACCACGCACCTCTTTCTCCACCAGGCAGTCACCCAGAGATCTGGTGTGTCACGAGTCCCAAGAACTCACTGTGCACCTTCTTGTCCCGACTGCCTCCCGTAGCCCTGGTGCAGTCACTTCGAGCCCAAGCACCCCACTGCACTCCTCCTCCTTCTCCAGACAACCCCCCTGTGTTCAGGAGCGGATGCTCTGGGACCAAACCACTCACCACGCTGTTCCACCGGATAGCCGCCCAGAGCCCTGGCGCAGCTGCTCCAATTCCAAGCGACGTGCCGTTCCCGTATTTCTCCTTCTCCTCTGGGCAGCCCCCTGTGTCAGGGGTGGTCACTTTCAGTCCAAACAGCTCACCAAGCACCTTCTCCTTTGGGCAGCCTCCCAGAGCCCGGGTGGGTTGCGCCGAGTCCAAGCGCTGTGGTGAACAGCCACCTCTCCAATGCTCCCAGCTGTCTGCGATCACTGCTCCGGCGGGGGAGGGGCATCTCGCCGGCAGCTCTACTTCACAAAAGTTTCCTGCTTTCGGGGCTACCGCCCCTTCCGGGACGCCTGCCCCGTCCGGGACGCCTGCCCAGTGGGAAACACTCACCCGGCTGCTTTGAGTTGATCCCAAGTCTCTCAATATCTCCTTTTCTTGAGTCCTGAGTCCACACTGCTCCTCTGGATAGCCGCCCAGAGCCCTGGCGCAGCTGCTCCAAGTCCAAGCAACGTGCCGAGCCCGTATTTCTCCTTCTCCTCTGGGCAGCCCCCTGTGTTCAGGGGTGGTCACTTTCAGTCCAAACAGCTCACCAAGCACCTTCTCCTTTGGGCAGCCTCCCAGAGCCCGGGTGGGTTGCGCCGAGCCCAAGCGCTGTGGTGAACAGCCACCTCTCCAATGCTCCCAGCTGTCTGCGATCACTGCTCCGGCGGGGGGAGGGGCGTCTCGCCGGCAGCTCTACTTGGCAAAGATCCCTGCTTTCAGGGCTACTGCCCCGTCCGGGACGCCTGCCCAGTGGGAGACTCTCGCCTGGCTGCTTTGAATTGGTCCCAAGTCTCTCTATATCTCCTCTTCTTGAGTCCTGAGTCCTGGAGCAACACGAAATGCAGCCACCCTCTAGTCTGCCATCTTGAATCCTAGTATACTGTAATTTTAAAATAAAAAAGCAGATTGGATTGTAGTCCATTTTCTTATTGTTTAAAAATTCTCTAGTGAGAAGAGTATCCCCTTGGTGCCAACACTGGACAGATTGAACCTGTTATTCACCTTCAGTATCTCACTGTCCATCTCACTTTAAAGGAAGTGGAGCTAAGATGATGGAGAATCATTGCTCCACTTAAGATCATGTTTACTCCTCTGTAGTTGCTTTTCTATTTCTCGTGCTTTTTCATCTCAATAGTGAAAACTTGATTTTCTCTGGAAGGACGAAAATGGAGCAACTGCTTTTGAAGTTGTTCTGACAGTTTCTATAATACAAACACATGTTCCTTACAGTGAAGCACTATAGATATTGACTTGAGAAAAAGGAAAACATGCTTAAATAAAAATGTTTTAAACAAAAATATTCATAGCAGCTCTTTCCATTATAGCCCTAAACTAGAAACCTCTGAAATGCCAATTATAGAAGATAAAAATATTCACACAAGGTAATACTACTCAGCAATGCAAAGGAAGGAAACATTGGTTCATGCAACAACATGGATAGAGAAGTGACATAAGGAAACTTGAAGAATGATGGAAATCTTATATTTTGAATGATAGTTAAATGAGTGTATGCATTTTGTTAAAACTTTTCAGTTAAAATTTATGCATTTTGCATAATGAAAAATGTACATTAAAAACTCTAAAAATAGATCGTAGGCACACCACTGTTCTGTCTTGTGTGAACTGTAGGGAACCTGACACAGGAACTGATTTTAAAAATCTTTTCCCTTATTCAATTAAGAAAATAAAGTTGTGAGGTCCCAAAGAATTGTGGAATGAATTTCCAGTAGTTTGAGAAGTTATGTCTAATAAAAGAGACTTTTATTAGCTTGGAACAATAGCAGAAAGTTTAGTTGGACAACTATAAAATTTAGCAACTATATTTTATGTGTAGATTTATAAAATCCTCTATAAACTTATTTTGCTAAAATAAGGACAATTTGTTGTAAGAGACCAAGAGATCTATTTCATCTCCAATAATATATTGATGCATTAACCACAACATTTTACACTGATAAATTTAAAGCAAGAAATAGAAATACCTCATAAGCTAACCACATAAACCCTGGGGCTCTTGCTATTATACTATTTAAATTTTAATGTATCGATCAAAACAAAGTAAAGTATTTAAAATATCTACCTTCCTTCATGTCTCAGTGTCAGGATTTTGATATTTGCTACTTTTCCAAAGACCATGGAAATATTTGTAATGACTCTAGTGTAACTATAATTTTCTGCCTCTCTTAAATAACTTTAAGTCTGATCTTCAGAACTTGCAGGCTAAATATCTATATTAGGAGTCAATTTTGTCCAGTTCAGTGGAAATTCCTTTTTGAAGTCTAGCATTTACTGATCTCATATTATTTATGGAAACTTTAAAGTCATAAAAGAATCAGAATGTTGTAATGAGTGCACTGATTTTTATGCTTTAACATTATTCTTCAAATAAACTTATGTTCTATTTCATAGCAATGAATATTCTTTCCATTGTTGCCATTTGGGTTCATTTACTGAAATATTAGTTTCCTGCAAGCTGTCTCCATTTCCTTGACTGGCATCTCTCCCCCGCCCCCAGTGCCCTGCAATCTGCCTTCTGTTTCAACCCTTCTAGACAAACTACTCTCTTCAAGTTTCCTGGGAAAACCTTTGTAAATAAATCTGACACCTGTTTTCTTGTGATTTTCCTTAATTGAATTTGGCAGCTTTTGACATTAAAAAAAAAAAAAAAAAAATCTCCTTTCAGCTTCCTTTCTAGCATTCTTTTCTTCTGTCTCCTCCTCCAACCTAGCAGAAGCCTTCTTCAGATCATTTCCTTGGTTCTCCCTTCCCTACTGCTTTCTGTTCTTCTCTCATGGAGCTGGGGATCAAGCCCAGGGCCTTGTGCTTGCTAAGTGCACATGCTACCACTGAGACACCTCTCTAGTCCTTTTCCTCCCCTCATTAAGAGTTATTTCTCTAGGTTTCTGTTCCTTGCCCATAACCTTCTCTTATCACTCTGTATGCCCATGACCTACTTTCTGATCTAAACATTTTTAACACTCCTCTTGTCATCCTTGATTTTTTTCTAGAGTCTCTTGTTTATCCCAATGTAGATGGTTCTGAGTACCACAGCCTTCAAGTAGACACTGTTTCTGAACTGACTAGTCACATTTGTTATGAATACTAATATCATCTTCCATTATACCCTTCAATTACACATCTTGAAACATCATCCTTTATTTAACCTCTTATTAACATCGAAAACTTCTACTGAATTTTGTAGCTGTTCAGTTTTTTCATTGCCCGATTCTTTTGTTTAGATCTTTAAAACAGCCTAATCCATCTTTGTTTATATTCTTTCCAATATTTCCTCTGAACTTTTAGAATTATCTTTTATAAAAACAAAATTTATCACAATCCTTACAGAAACTACTCAGAGAATGTATTTTTTTTCTTTAACACATAAATATACTTACATTTAATCAAGATTTTCAAGAGAAACAGGTCAAATGATGACCCTGCTGGCATAAGTCTCTGTATCTGTGTTCCTGACAAATGCAAGCCTCTTTCTCTTTGGCCTGCAGACTGCATCATCAGTCATACAGGCACACACAGGAAATATGCCTCTCGACCCCCATGCCACAGTGCTCATGATCTCTGCAGCCTGCAAGATAAGAGAAAAAGAAAAAGATTGACATCAAAACTTCTGAACTGTATTTATTGGATTTATAAAGCATTCAGTGTCCATATACCTGAGCTTTCAGGAAATTTGCAATTGAAAAAAACAGCAAAACTTTAAGACTAGGTCAGGAAGGAGTTTGAGGCCAGTCAGAGGTAATATGGTATCAAGTATTGTCTTTAACAATCAAATCTAAGAACACATAACCTGGTGCGTGGCATGTTGTAGTCACTCAGGAGGTACTTGCAGATCTAAATCTGAACATGAGAATGAAGAATGGTGATCTCCTATTTCCATTTAATTTCAAGCTGCCTGGGCAACTCATTTCAGAAAAGAATTCCAGCTCTAGGAAACTCTTGAGTCACTAAGCTGTAATTGTGTTCAGAAGGCTTTGGGAAGCAAAGCCAGAAACCACTGTGTGTTGGCAAGCAACTTCTCCCTTAAAGGGCACTAAGGAAGATGTGTATAAAATTTATGAACTAGTGTATAGGGTCAAATGAATTTAAAATCTTCTAAAGATCAAGTATTGAATACCTCTGATAGGCAGTGTCACATGTTGCCAAAAAAAAAAAAAAAAAAAAAAAAAAAAAAAAAAAAACTTTTTTACTAGGAACTGTGCTCTCCTACTGACTGACACTTTCTAGCTTTGTAACCATAGGCAAGTCTCATTTCTTCACTTATTCACTTTTCACATATGAAGTAGTAATAGAAACAGAGTTGCTTTGAAGATCAAATGAGATAGAAATATTGAACATGCTTTGTAGAACTTTGAAAAGATGGGATACTATCAACTGGCCTCACATCTAACAACAGTAAAGCTTATGTGTCTTCAAGGTAATTAGTAGCACAGAGATGAAAGTTGCTGTGGAATTCTGCTCTTTAAACAAAAGACACTTTGTGACTCGACAGGTAACAAAGGAAATCCAAAGTGTTAGCACATCTAACTGCAGGAAAGGAGAGAGAGGGCAGAGTTTTCACTGTACCAACAATAGGATTAAATTAATGGCCCAATAGCTATGCCTCTATTTTGAACTTAGCTTAGGAGTTGCTTACAGATTAAGTAGGTGGTTATTACTTCCTTCAAATGTTACATTACTGCCTATGGTTATAGTGAATTGAAGTCCTGAAAAACAGTCAGATCATGGTGAGTGAAGAAGAATGAAGTTCTTCTGCACAAGCTCTGCTATGCATGGACAGCAAGCAGAAAGGAGGAAGGCATGCTGAAGCCCAGGAGAAAAATCACAAGGGAGTTTGGGCAGCATGCAAGTGAGTCTTCTTGGGAGCAAATGGCAATAGACCTTCAACCAAAGGGCAGTGCCTACTCATGTGCTCACCACAAATGATGAATTCACTAGAAATCCAAGAGGTACCTATCCTGTTTGCTTAAGAGAGGACTCTCCTTTTGTACCCTCATGACTTCATTTTCAACATGGTGCTGCAAAATGGGGGAAGGCTGTCACAAAGAAAGCTATCAATCCAAACCAAAGAAATCATTTTTATCCAAAAATAGAATGGTTCTGTTTTTCTGTTTTATTTTATTTTTATCCATTTATATCCCCATGTAGATATCAAGTATCTATAATCCAACATAAACGTCTTCTAATTTTATATGTTGAAATGAATGGCTAATCTTTAATCTTGCTCAAGAGAGAATTGGATCAGGATATTGACTGTAATGAGAATTGGATTGGGAATTTGACTGTGTTAGTGTTTTCTTCATGCAAATGACATCTTAGGAAATTGCTTGAAAACCTAGCATTTAAATATATTGCATGAAGTTATGCCATGGGATATGTTCAAAGATCGAAGAACCTGAAACCCATACTGGAAACCTTTTGTAAGTTATGGTTCGATTGTTCTATTTTAGGCAAGAACTAATGTGGTCTCAAACTTACAAACAATTCTGTAAAAATTTATGGACACAATATTAAAATTCTGCCATTCATGGGTTTCAGATTAAATTTGAATTTCATATACCCCTAAGCTACCTTTCATGATGTAAATAATATTTTAAAACTTCTCCAGACATTTAGGAGTGAGAATCCTGAGGGAGAAATAATGCCTTGTAAAAACACTGCATGCCCTGTTATCCATACTTCCTGATTTCAATTTTGTTCAAGATTCCTCTAATGCAAGTCATTTCCTGCTTTGTAGATAGTCTTGACATCTCACTCTGAAATTCCAGTATTGCCCCAATTGCATTATACCATTGTAAAATAAACTTTTCATGTCACAGGCTTTTTTATTGATAGCTTTTCACTTTGAATTGCATTTAAAACTAAGTGTTGTAGCAATTTCCTGAGCAATAACTAGAAGTTACTGCAGCCTTTCCTCGTTTGGTAACCTTTCATCACATACTGTAGATGGATGGCAAAAGCAGTCAATTAAAACTGAGAAAATCATTTTGGCCTTTTTTAACTGAAGCTGACTTTGCTTGAAGGAAGCATATTAGCCTTACTGTTCTTGTTTACATAAAATGCAGAAGGAAGTCAGATATCAAACAAAATCATAGGTTAAGGTGACAGTTCCAAATTTTCTATAAGGACTGATACCTTCTACCTGCAGGTATGGGCTTCTGTGAAGGGTTCTTCTGCAGCTACTAGTCTTCCACACCTGTCAAATAGTTCTGACTGTGCTAGTTTTACCTTTCAAAATAAATGAATGTAATGATCAAATATCAACCCCCACATAAATCTGTCTTTATCTAGTGTGCAAGAACTGAAAGAAAAAGAAAAGTCTTTTGGGAAAGTTAATTCTCAAGCATAAAACTTGGTATAGGAATTTTTAAATTAGAACTGTTATTTTTCATTTTTATATTATGATCTTTTTGGTCAAAACTAAGAAAATGTGTAAAAAGCTTACCAGATTATTTGCACATGTTCTAGATGAGGTATAGTAAGGAGGTCTCCTGACTCAAAGTTATCCTCCTATGTGAAGAATTTTAGTATATTGAAAAAAATTGTTTTAGATGTTATGGCACTTTTTAAATTCAAACTGGTTTTTTCAAAGATGATAGAAGGGAGTCCTGGTTAGAAATGGTGACAGGGTCAGTTTCACACAGGCAAAGCTTAGATGGAAACTTTGTCCTATTTGCCAGCTGCTTCTCTAATGAGTGCAATTTAGGTTAATAATCTTCTTGTTTTAAAATAAAAATAATTATAGGAGTAGTTGAGCCTATCAGTCAGTCATTCTTTAATGTGAATGAATTCAAATTACTTTCTTCTTAAATGATATCAATTGCAGAAATGAGGGGACTAATAAGCATTTTTGGTGCAGAAAGAGATTTGTTGGATCTTCAACAGAGCAAACACAGTGTCAAAAGTCAGAGAAAGGAGAAAAAAGAGGTTGGAGCTTTACAAAGGGTATAGCTACAGAGCCAAAAAGGAAGGATAGGCAAAAGACAACCAATAGAAACTTACTTTATTTTCCAATTTTACCAGAGTCTCTGATGTCAAACTTATTTTGTATTGGAACTCATCCTGTATGCCAAGTTGTTTTAACTATATGTTTGTCTCATAAAGAGGCTACGCAATAGCACCAAAACAAAGACTTTCCCTCTGTCGGAAAGGATTTGGGGGAGGGGATAATATGGAAAGGGTTAGGAAAGAGAGGGAATGGTGACAGGATTGGGTAGGTTGGGAGGTTTCCAGTCATAGATGGTAGTACTGTGTGCATGCTGGGGCTCAGAACACATACCCCAGACATGGAGCTTCTACAGGATAGGCACTGTGATGAAGGAGACTGGGAGAGCCTGAGAAGCAAGAAGTTCCATCTGACCATCTCCGACTCTTCTTTCTGCTTCTTCATTTTTTTCCCTAAGAAAGTTGTAGAAACTAGTTGAAACTAGGATTCTTTTTTTTCCCACAGCAGGTAAGAGAAACTAGAACTCCTCTCTCCAAAGCAAGAGATATGATCTAAGAAGGTCACTCTCTGACCAACCCCACCTGAAAGTAGGCCATAAGACCCTCATTCCAGAATGTTCCTGGTACTAAAGATTAAGGCATGAACAGACTGAAGGAGAAGAGAACTCTTATGTCTAATGAAATTGACATTTTTTTTCAAATTTCAATGAAATTTTATTAACTCACATTCTAAGATGATAATTTTAATTGTGTGCTTTGTTATTTTGTCTTTGGAATTTGAAAATATCCTATGATCAAATTCCAAATAACTTTTATGACATGCATGTAACTCTCAAAGAGAAAGGGTTTTCCCTCCAATGACTCTACTGGTATTGTACTTATGTATATATTTTATATGCACATACCACACAACCATGCATACATATCCTATACATGCAATTTCCCACACACATATATTAAATTTAAAGACTAGATCAGGTTGATCTTTATTTCTAAAAGTTCAAATATTTTTATGTCTTCTAAGCACTTATTCTGCATAATAATTTTAAATTCCATTGGTACTCAAATAAATAAGAATAGTTATTATATTGTGAGAAAGGGACCAGAGGTGGAATCAAACAAGACATCCACCATAAATCACCTCTGCCTTCAAATGAAGGCACTTGAAGTTTTCCAGTTTCCAGTGTTTCTTGCCCTGTTGTATGAGTTTTTTTGTCCAGTTGGAGACAGGAATTTTCTCACTTCTCACTTCAGATAGTTTGTCTTTAGAATTTGCTGCTATAAATGATTCCACCTTTTCGTGCTTCTTGCCAGGGGTGGGGGAAGAAGAAAACATTTTTTACCAATTTACAATATTAGAGAATAACAGATATCATCACAAGTTTTATATTTTAGTGAGCTTTATTTAATAAGTAGATTAATCCTGAAACATTAAATGGTTTTTTTAAGAATGTTTCAGAATTAATTCTTGTTTGGTTAGCATTTCATCTAAGACATGAGTGCTATTCGTTTATCATACCATATTGTTGATGAGCTGTGATATATATCATTTGGGGGTAGGAGAGATGAACCAATACAAATTGAACTCAATATTTTAACTGATAAGCTTGAATAAACATTCTTTATACCTAGTATTTTAAGCTATATCTCTATTTAATGAATAAGGTGATTTTCTTTTTCCCCAAGAAATGAGAAGTTAGAAAAATGACTAAAATATCAAGCTAACCTGGGAATGTCAGCTACTAGGTCATTTAGTGGCTCAACAGATAAGATTTTCCTCAATCTTGAGAGAAGAAAATTTGGGGCAACTTTTAGTACAAATGCTTTATTAGGATTATAGGGAAGGAAATTTCCTTCATTATCCAACCTTCCTTTGATCTCCCTGACTTCAACATACATGGTTGAATACCCTTTGTCTTTCATGAAGGATTTCATATCACAAGTAGATAGCACATGAGGTGGTAGATTGTCTTAAAAAACAGTGGCAAAAGTGGCACCCACCTCTGCATGTATATGACTGTCTTCTCACTAACAGGGGAAGGTGACTACCACTGCCCTGGGGTCTGGGTTGGTCCTGTGACTTGCTGTGACCAGTCACACATGGTGAAAGTGATACTGTGATATTTCTGAATCAAGGCTTTACCAAGACAATAGCTTTTGCTTTCATGCTGTTGGAATCAAATCACCATGCCATGAGGACACAAGTCTAGACTAGTGAAGGAGGCCACACAAGGGCATTCAAATGCCCAGCCATCATCTGCCAGGCATGGAAATGTGGAGTTCTGGGACATCCAGCCCTTGCTCTGCTATACCATGCTCAGCTCAATCCAGCCCCATGCATAACTCCAACCAATACAATAAGAAGAGAAGCATGCAGCTGAGCCTAGCCACCCACAAAATCATGGAGGACAAAACCAAAACACTGTTTTAGGTGACTAAGTTTTTGGAGGGGTTGCTTACAAAGTAGTAAAATACTTAAGTAGCTACAGTCTTAACCATAGTGATTTCAGTACCCATCCCCATAGCTGAACCCCCTTCCAAAAGTAGACAAAAAGATGTTAAAAATACAAAATCATAAACAGGCAGTACAGCCAAAACATCTATTATAATGCTATTTTGTCTTTATATCAGTCCCAAGCCTCTCTTTTTCTAATAATTAACAGTGTATATATCTATCATGGCTAGAGATTAATAAAACTGAGGTTTTTTTCCCCTGTGAAATGCTTAAATTATTGAAAGATAGAATAAGTGTAAATATTAAAATAAATATTTTCCTAAAAATTGTATTCGGAGCCCAGTAGTTATTATAAGGAAACCTAAGAATTTGGGAATAAAGTTTCATTCAGGAACTGAAACACACACACACACAAACACACACACACACACACACACACAAATAAATAAATAAAACAAGCAACTTACAGTTATTAAAATAGGACAGAAGGTCCTAAGAAATGATTGATAAATGGTTTGATGACAGGGACCTGGGATATGCCTCTGCCTGATCAAGGGGACCAGGGTGTAGCCTCAAGTTCTCATGTCTGGAATATGACTGATATAAAAGAAAATTGCAGACTATTCAATCAAGCTGTACCCCGCTTGACTTGACATAACAGTGCTCGTGGGTACTCAAAAAGAAAAAGAATACTGCTGACCTAGTACTAATTCTCAGTGTTTATTCTACACTGTGCAGTGGAAACAGAGCTCTAATCCAAGGGCTAAAGTTCTTGAGATAGAAAAAAATTATTAGACTGGAGAAAGGCTATTCATCAATTCTCAGAGCTTCATGTTTGCACCTTGTGAGAAAGACAGCTTTATCTGTCCAATTTTTGGTTTCTCGAAACAGTCTTAGAAATTTTTATTTAAATGGGCTTACCAACTAACAGAGCATTACTTATGTATACAATTGTCCCACATTCTTGAGGAAGGGCAGTTTTCATTATACAGAATACCAAGTCGTTTCATTATTGGCTATTATTATGGCATACAATTCTTAAAATGAATCATATTGGTAAGTAAAGAAGAATAAAGCCATTTTAGAACTTTGAATAGAAAGAGAAAGCAAAGGAAGGGTGAATTGACTCTCTTCTGGAACAGGGTCACCTATCTTCTGCCCTTTGATATTAGAGTTCCAGCATCTTGGGACTTTGGACTCCAGGACTTAGACCAGCAGACTGCTGAGGGTCTCAGGTCTTTGACTTAGGGTGAATTAAATCACTGGTTTTCCTGGTCCTATGTTTGGAAGATGGCATATTGTAGGACATTTTGGACTCCAACATGACATGCTTCAATTTTATAGTAAATCGCCTTCTATGTATGTGTGTATGCATGTACATATACATACATATGTCCTTTGATATATAAGTACACATACACTTTTGTAGATAAGTATATATAACTACCATATATAGGTTATTAGGTTCTGTTAGGTTATTACAAAAATCCTGCTAATATATATGTCTCAATTTTTATGCCATCTTTGATAGAATATTAGTCTTAATATTCTAAGAATATTAGTCTTAATATATCTAACATAAGAGCAAGGAGGGAAAAACAAAATTGAGAATTTTTTAAGTATACATTTCTCTGTTATATTTTTCTTTCTAATCTCCTTATCTTTGTTGACAGATAATAGTTGTGTAAATTCTTCTATCAAAGAATATGCATTAGCCCTAATTCTATCAATTGCATAAAATTGAGAGTGCAGCTTATTAAACCCTGTTAGAATTATAAGTACATCT
The DNA here is from genome assembly GCF_902686455.1 of Sciurus vulgaris. Taxonomy (NCBI): domain Eukaryota; kingdom Metazoa; phylum Chordata; class Mammalia; order Rodentia; family Sciuridae; genus Sciurus; species Sciurus vulgaris. The sequence goes on along the minus strand of NC_136470.1, from coordinate 31,736,724 downwards.
TAAAAGGTTATAGAGGAACCCTCAAAATCTTCTCTCCATCTAAGGGAGGCAGAACAATCTGTCCTTGCACAGGGTTGACTGTGATAGTCACATAGAATCAGTTCTTAGAAGGACACTGAACTTGGTTAAATGTTCTGCTGTTGCTGTCTTAAAACATAATATTTGAACCAGGAAGTGCACATTTTCTTTTTTAACAGGGTCCTGTAAATTATGAGCCAGTGTGTCTTGAATTTCACCAACTATTATTCAAACAATATCCCCCAAAGAATTATAAGTGTCCAGGCTATGTTTAAAAAAATTGTAATAGCAACAGGGAATATATGTTTCAAAAAAAATGCAGATCTGTGACTGTGCATATGAAAGGTAGTGTCAAATGTTAATTTATTGCAATGAGAATTACCTGAATGGTGTATCATAATATTTCTCAAATCCACTGTGGCTGAAAGGACATATTGTGCTTCTTCTCCAGTATTTCTTAGATGTCAATGGTGCCATCTTCCACCTAGTCATTATGCCCAAATCCTTAGTCATCTTTGACTCTTCCCCTCTTTTGGCTTCTACAACCAATAATTGCCAAGAACTATTGATTTTACTTAATAATAATTCTCACTTTGGTTCCTTCCTTCCTATTCTTACAGCCACTACCATATTGGAAGCCTTCATTACTTTGCTTCTAATTTACTTCAATGGCTTCCTTACTCGTTACCCAATTTAGTCTTTCATTCTCTATTCAATTAATTTTACTTATTGCTTTAAGCTTTATTTTCTGAAAGTACAGCAGCACAGATCATGTCTCTCCTTGGCTCAAAAACCTGGAAGCTTTCTCATTTCCTTCAGAATTAAATTCATATTCTTTAGTGTGTCATTTATGTCTCTGTGAATTAATCTTAGTCCACTGGAACAATTATACTGATTCTTCTTCATGTAAGTTATACTAAGATCACATTAACTCCTCACAGGCTATCAGATTTGCTGTGAATATTTATAATTTTGTTAACTGCATTTGGTCACTAAATATGTTTGCAAATAACTGAGAGAAGAATTGAGGGTTAAAAGATGAGATCGATCATATGGTAGTTTGCTTTTAGTTTTTTAAGGACACTCCATACTGTTTTCCATTATGACTGTGCCAATTTGCATTCTCATCAACAATGCATTAAGAGTTCCCTTTAGGCTGGTGTGGTGGCACACTTCTGTAATCCCAGCAACTCAGTAGGCTGAGGCAAGAGGATCACAAATTCAAAACCAGCCTCAGAAACTTAGCCAGGCCCTGTGTCATAATAAAACATAAAAAGGGCTGGGGCTTGTGGCTTAATGGTTAAGTGTCCCTAGGTTCAACTCTCAGTACCCAAAAAAAAAAAAAAAAAAAAAAAAAAAAAATCTAAAAAATTTCCCTTTATCCACATCCTTGCCAGCATTTGTTATTTATTTATTTGTCTTTTTGGTAATTTTAATTGGAGTGAGATTATATTTCACTGTGGTTGTGATTACCATTTCCCTGATAATTAACTTACATATCCAAAGGAATTGAAGTCAGTAAGTATGATAAGTCTTTGCAGCACTATTCACAATAGCAAATGTGTGGAATTAGTCTACATGTCCATCAGCAGATAAAAAGATAAAGAAAATATAGTATATATACACAATAGTGTATCACCCTGCCAAAAAAATAAAATTCTAACATTTGTAGTATCATGGATGAAATTTGAGGTCATTATATTAAATTAAATAATTTAGTCATGGAAAAACAAATACCTATGCTTACATGTGGAAACTAAAATGTTTAATTTATAGAATTAGATAATACAATAATGGTCACCAGAGCCTGGGAAGGGTATATTATAGGCTGCAGTGGGATAGGAGTCTTGTCAAATATTCTGAGCACAGCAGACAACTATGATTAACAACAATTGAATATTTCAAAATAACTAGCAAATGCTGAATGTTCTCAACACAGAGGAATGATGTATGTGTCAGGTGACAGGCCAATTACCCCAATCTGATCATTGCACACTATATATAGGTATTAAAATGTTACACTGTACCCCATAAATATGTACAATTCCCAATTGTCAATTAAAAATTGAAAGACATACAAAAATAAAAAATACATATTTAAACAGAAAAGATGAGATCAAAGATAAAAACAGGGTCTAAGTCATGTGGGCCTTGTCAGAAACAGAAAAGAATGTGACTTATGCACCATTGAAGAGGATAAAAAGAAGGGTAAGGTGGTCCGATTTTATTTAATGAAGCCTATTTACCTAGTAGAGAACAAATTGAGAGAAATGAGCAGAGTGGTAAAATACCTTTTCTTTACTCAGCCTAGATTCATGAATGAGGCACCTAAAATAAAAAACACAATGATGAGAAAAATAAATTTATTTGCTATATCTCATGTAGCATGGGAGCTTTCATAAGGAAATGAAGACCCAAAGAAACAGTTAAAACTGTGTATTTTTATGCTAGGATTGATGAAGATTGCTGATCCTGGAGAAAGATGACAAAACAAAATGAATAAATTTAGAAATTTAGTAAGGCCTGTTTGTTCAGATTCTTCTCTATAAAACTTCATCTTCAGAGATAAGGTTATTCCTTTCTTCTGGGATAGGGAGGACATCTTTCAACCAGAGGTCTTATGAAAATCCTTCCCAAATTTTATGACCTCACATGAGGGTCAGAAAATTCTTTCTAGGTTTTGATAACCTGACTAATGACCTTAGAGTGGCCTTCCTGCTTTTAAGGATTTCTCAAATTCTGTCAACTTATAATATTCAATATATTAAGGTACTATATTTTGGAATAATATGATGTATCTTCACATGAGATGGTAGAGGCATCTTAGGAAAAAAAAACATACTTATGAATGGAGTAAAGTCAACAAATTTAAGAGACACTTAGAACATGGGATCCATAAAACATAAAAATTGAACATAAATTCAAAGGTGGTACCATATTTCTTTAATAAGTTCACTTACCAACAGAGAGAACACAGGAAGAATTTCAGGTGATAGAAGTGAGAAGCAGAGTTTGAGTGGGAAGAAGTAGATAAACTAATACAGTTTTGGATATAATGAGCTATTTAAAGAATATGTCTTGGAAGCAATGGGAAAGGGCACTAAAAGAGAATCCAAAGATAAATTTCATTTATTTAACAACTTCTTCCTGGTATCAATTTAGGTTAGTTGGGTTTTAGTAAATTTTGTGTAAGATTTCAAAAGAAAAGGGAAAACACTATATTTTAGTGAAATTTTCATGGGAAAAGAGACATCTCCAAAGAATGAAATGAAGAATTCCCAGAGAAGGGGAAATTGATGCAGAAACAGCAGGTTTTTTGGCATAAGTGATAGAAAGGAATTTCAGCATGTACAAGACAAAGGCATAGACAGAGATTCATTTAAGGAAGTAGATACATATACAGGGGAAAATGGGGGAATCTCAAGAGAGATGCCTCTGAGATAAAGCAAGCAAGAATATGGACTCAAGGTAGAATGTGGGCTATGTCCAGAGGGAGACAGTCACCATTGTTATGAGGTGTTACTATTTACAGAAGGACTGTTGCTAAGAGCTGGACTAGAGGTGGAGGCAGGGAGGAGCTACATAGTTTCAAACAATTTTTCCTGTAATGTGTGCAACTTCCCTCTTGTTATAAGTGGCTGTTGCACAGGAGTTGTGATTGTTCATGGGTGCTTTCTGCATTTCAGTGGTTCATTGTTAGTTCCTTTGAGACTTGGAATCTTTCCCTTTATTCCCAAATTTTGATGTCTGAATCTAGACTATAAATTAAATAAACAAAATGTGAAATAAGTATTGAACATTGAAATGATGGGTGTACTTCTGACTGCAGCTGTGTGCATTTTTTAATGTTATAATTTCTCCTTTGTTAATATAAAATAATAATTCTACTTTAAAGAAAATAAGAAAATATCTTTTTCTGAGCCAAATATGAGTAAGTCTGGCCCAGGAACATGGATTTAAGTTACCCCAAATTACATGATCCACTATAGAAGCGTTTGCATGAATTATTTTCTTTCTTTCCCTTCTTATTTTTTAATTAATTATTTATCTTTTTAAATTTTTTACAGACTGCATTTTGATTCATTGGACACAAATGGAGTACATCATTTCATTTCTATGGTTGTGTACACTGTAGATTCATACCGTTTGTGTAATCATACACCCACATAGTGAAATGATGTCTATCTCATTCCACCATTTTTCATACCCCCTCCCTCTCATTTCCCTCTATGTAATCTAAAATTCTCTCACTCCCCACTCCCCACTCCCATTATATATCATCATCCACTTATCAGGGAAAACATTTGACCTTTGGTTTTTTGGGATTGGCTTATTTCATTTAGCATGATATTCTCCAATTCCATCCATTTATCTGCAAATATTATTATTTATCTGCCATAATATTATTCTTCTTTATGACTGAATAACATTCCATTGTGTATATATATATACCACAGTTTCTTTATCCATTCATCTGTTGAAGGACATCTAGGCTGGTTCCATGATCTACCTATTGTGAACTGAGCTGCTATAAACATTGATGTGGCTGTGTTACTGTAGTATGCTAATTTTAAGTTCTTTGGGTATGAACTGAGGAGTAGGATAACTGGGTCAAAACGTGCGTTCATTCCACATTTTCTGAGGATTCTCCACACTGCTTTTCAGAGTGGCTACACCAATTTGCAACTCTACCAGTAATGTAAAAGTGTGCTTTTTTCCCCACATCCACACCAACATCTATTATTGTTTGTGTTCTTGATAATAGCTTCTCTATTATAGCTTACTCTCTTGGAATAAGATGAAATATTTATAGTCATGGAGCAACCAAAATCATTAATCAATATATTTTCTAGTCACATTGGTGGGAGCATCAGGTAGATGGACTGCAGCAAAGTAGGAAGATCTCTTCTTTTGTTTGCAAATTTTATAACTTTCTTAGCTTTAGGATTGGTAGAAATTGGAGGTCTACTAAGCTTAACTATACATTCCAAGAAATTCAACTAATATCCATAGGAATGTTAGACCATCTACAAAAATGAAGGTAAATGACTTTTACAGGACCTAAAAGAGCCCAAGATAATTTGATTCTTTATTTACAGTAATCCATCTTCCCACAAGCACGTCAGCCATGGTCTAGTAGTCTATGGGATCTTTAATGTAGTTATAGCCTTTTCAGAAAAATAAAGTTTGCACCTTCTTATTTTTAAAATTAATTTTATGCTTATACCCTGAAGGAAATTGCAAAAAAAAAAAAAAATATCACCGATCAAGAAATGTTATTGTCTGTCTTTTTGTTTGAGAAGAAGCTGGTGCTAAGTATTCATATCTAACAAACTTTATAATCCAGAGAAATAATGAGAAACTGGGAAAGTGAGAGGTCCTGGCATTGTAACAGAAAGATGTCAAAATCCTCTGAAGGCAATTTTCAGATTGATATGATTGCCACATTTTTGTTGATCAAAGATAATTCTGCCTTTAAGTGTCTGCTTGGTACTTAGCTCTTGGATAATGGTAAAAGATATTACACATCCTCCCACCTGGTATTACAGCTTGCATAGCAATAATGAAGACAGATTAGTGCTATTTACCTACTGACACTGACAAGAGTAGCTTGTCTTTGTTCCTCTATTTTATCATTAAAGTCTTGTTTTTCAGCATTACATTGCCTGAAGACAGCATGCTGCAATCTCAAGTACCAAAGGAAAGGTGTTTAAAAATAGCATCAATGGCCTGGATCACCCCCATCTAAAACCAATGCAGCTCAAATTTAATGCTTTCCTCTCTTCTTAATTTACACTTTTATGGAAATATAATGAACTTGGAAAACATCATTCTGATGATCAAGAGAGGTATAGAAGCTGGAGAGGAGAGTGATAATATATCACATTACTTTTAATGATATTTTGGTTTAAATTAGAGTTCAAAACTTCAAAGATTAACTAAATCCTTATTTCACCCTAACATAGATACTTTCAGATGCCAAATGGAAAGAAGAAGGTGATAGGACAGTTAACTTTTTGGACCATATTGAGAGGAATATCAAAAGCTCAGTTTTAATATAATTTAAAATTTCTTTTGAGGTCTGCCAATTTTTAATGATTCATCTCCAACTACTCTGGGTGGTCAAGAAAATTGGTAACTTTTCTTTTTTGCTGTTGTTTCCTCTTCCCACAAGAATATATTGCTTTAACAAACAAATCTTTAATGTAGGATATGATTACTTTTGGAGAAGTCCAAGTGGATTATATCATTCTGCTTTATTCTTGTCATCTGTCACTGTCATTTCCTCAACGCAGCAAATCAGATTTGTCCAGCTTCACCTCCAATTCAGAAACCCAGCCTGACCTGCAGAATTCTATACCAGTACAAGGATCCTTCTTTTGGCAGAGACAAAATAGGCATTTGTCTTTGGGGCCAGGTTTATAGTAACAGTGATGTCAAGTCTCTTAATAATGATTTAGCTGCAATTTAGATGGAACCATTGTCAAATATCATAGCTCCAGGCAGGCAATTGTGTTGACATTACTAAAATTCTCCCCACAACCAAGTGTACACTTTAATACTGTTTCCCAGTCCATTTTGCCTTCTCATTAGTGATCACTGAACCATTATTTTTTGTTTATACCACTTTAAAGTTGTGGGATCTGTTGCATGAGCTAATCTTGCTTTTAATCACTTATTGGACGTGTAGAGGCAGAGACTGCATTCACTACTGAACATAAATATTAGCCTTTTAGGATTGCAAAGGACGTTAGTCTTTCAAACAATTTTTGAATAAGAAGAATCTGCATTATACCATAGGGGGAGCATGCTGCATTTACGCAAGTTAAGGGTGAGGGTGAGACTAGCGGGGAACAGTTTGTCTTATGATGGCTTCCAAAATTGGGCCAGTGGTGGAAGGATTATTGGTTTATCTAGAAATCAGATCCCAAACTGGGAAGTAGTCTGGGATCCATCCTGTATAGTAGCATGAAGGCTAAGACTGGTTCTATGGAAACTCTGAAAGCCAGTATTTCATTTCCTGATGAGATACGAGCAAGTTTTTACCTAGTCTAAGTCCCAGTTTCATCAGCTATAAAATTTGAGATAATATATCATTCTCTTGACAAAGCTGCTTTGTGGATAAAATGATATCTGGTAAAACACTTAACACATTGCACGCACATAAAATCTATTTATTTAACTGTTATTTGTTCAACAATCATTTGTGTTAGCAAATTTTCTGTAAACATAAAACTAGTGTAGAAATAGGATAATTAAATATATAAAATGCCAGTTTACTCACAAAGCTACAAGTCATAAAATCATCTTTTTAGATTTGATGTTAGATATAAAAACAGTCTTTATTTTAACCTGGGTTTCAATCACATGTTCAGGACATAAAAAGAGCATGTGTGAGCTATTTCCCTACCTGTAGACCAATCCATAACCCATCCCACACTCACCCTCTAACACCCACCCACACACACACACACACACACACACACACACACACACACACACACAAACTCTCTCTCTCTCTCTCTCTCTCCATCTCTCTTTCTCACTTGCTTACTTACTGGAGAAAGAGAAGGAAGAACTACTTGCTCTGGCTGTCCTTGTTCTTTTCACTCCTCCTCCATCTGCTCCTCCTCTTTTGCAGGGATCAGGGGAAGAAAATGGCAACAGAAGAACTATGTTTCTAAAAGGTGCACAGAAGTGAAGGTTACATGCTTTGTCAGAGTTTTCAATATTTAAGGTCGAAGAACAGAGAAAGAAACATGACTTAGGCAAAAGATAGTGGGTTTGAGATGGGTCGAAGTTAAAAATAAAATTGCTTTTGGAAGGCAGACATTGAGAAACTTCTGGAGAGGTAAGGTGCTGTTCTAGAGTCAGAAAAGTAACATTTCAATGAGTTGCTATGTATCATGTACTTAGACAAACTCAAAGTTTCCAAGAGATGCCTATAAGGAATTTCATTTGAACTAAATCATTTAAGTGTGGTAACCTCTTCACATTTGACCATGTGGGACACAGTTTTACAAGAATTAGACTCTCCGTAACTGAATATTTGAAAGAAACATTTCTTACCCAGCAGAAACTCCTGGGATAGGAATTTGTGTCTGCAGGGCTTTTTAGAAAGTTGTACTAATAGTGAGAAAGTATAACATATCTGAAAAGAGGGGTCAGGAAATAATTTACAAAGTAGAAGAGATCTTTACATAGGGGAAGGGAATTTTATAACTTGGCGTGACTGTGATAATAATGTATGTATAAAACTCCCTTCTCAGCTATTCATCTTGCTTTGAAAGTTACGTCTAATTAATCACTGCTCCAGGGTAATGTGCATTACCTTTTCAAGTTATAGGAATCTACTGCAGAGAAGGCACAGACTGGGTGGGCAAAAGCTATGGATGTATTTTTTTTTTTTCATCTCTCTACCCATTCCCTTTGTTTCTGATCTTTTTTTGTGATATGTTTCTTCTTTAGTTTGTCATTGACATATTTTTAAGATAGTATTCTTTAGTTCATTTGATTTCTAGCTGTTAGAAATGGAAGAGATATGGAAGACTTTGAAATAATTTTAAATGAGAATTACTAGGAATGTCTATTTTTATAAATGACTCCATTTCATCATTCTTCAGGAAAATTTAAATCATAAAGAAATAGTGATTACATTTCACAGCAGGATTGGTTGATTCAATCCCCTAATCCCTTCTTAGAGATAATATGCTTTCTTTTTGAATTCCAAATATTAATAATGGGAGTAAATCACTGAGGCAAATTAAGAAGACAGACATACTTGGAAACAGTATTTTAAAAAAGTTCTTTGAAGAGATTGAAACAACTATTTCCCCTTTTAAATAGGTTTTTGTTGTTGTTATTGTTATCAAGATTTTTTATAATCGAACAAACTTAACTACCAGCTATGAAAAGCCAGGTATGGGACCTTGTACTCCTGTGTCAGCAGTATGAATCTGACCAAAATCAGCACTGATTGAAAATCATTACTGGTGAGTGGATTACAATGATTTCAGTAGTTGAGCCCGTGGACTTGGTCACTCTCTGCAAGCAGACAAGGACCCTGGTGACAAATCATGTCATGCATGACACACCCTTGAATACACTGGTACTAAATGACATTTTTCTTGTTTATCTCAATAAGTTGGCTTAGTATGTAATGAAGAGAAAAACTATATAGTCATCATTCTTTCACAAATCATGTCCACTAATATATAAATTGATTTTGTTCACGGTAGTAAACATTTTATATTTTGGTGAGTACACTTAGATCTGTGATCCTAAGCTTCCTAAATTGAATTTTATACTTCATATGGTATAATTTGGTATATTTCAGACATCTGCTTTTTTTTTAATACTGAGGTGTTTATTTCAATGTAAATATTTATTTCAATGCAGAGCATGATCTGATCATTGGAAAACTGCTTTTCCATTTATTTTCGAAACTATAAAAAAAGAAAATAAAATGAATTTGCTCTAAAATCTTTCACTTGTCCTTCCAATATTATTCTAAAGAAAACATATAAAGCACTGAGGTTTGTTTTATGCTTTTTTTGTGGGTAAAGTGAATTTCAGTGGAAAACCAAGGCAAGAATTGTTCTTGGGAAGCATTAAAATGGCACATTATTAAACTTTTGTGGTATTATTGGGAGCAAAGTGTGATGAATTGAGAGAGGTTGCCTCTTTCTGCCTTCAACTGTCCCCTCAGAAAGTTCAAGTCAAGGTGAAGGAATCTGGGAACTATGTTATGTGATCTGCAAAATAGTTCCTTGGCAGTGCTTCTCCAAAGAAATTACCAGAGATTTGTAGTTTTTTTGATAATATCATGGATTTCTCATCTAGATTGTTTTCTCTTGTCCTTTAAAATAGTCATACTTTGCATTTATATCCTATTTGACAGTTCATAGATGGCTTTTACATGCATAGGGACCTAAGAGGTAAGGAATTTAACCCAAAGGGAAGCATAGACTTCAGCAGTCTTTCCTCTCCCACTGGATTCTAAGTTGTAGTGTTCAAATCTGAGGGCATAAATGAGGAAGGAAGCTAAATCACTTGTGTGGGAGTCTTGAGACTGCAGATAAAAAGGGGTGTAGCCTGTTGATTGACACATTGTACAGGTATCCCTTCCCATATGTGTACAAATAATCAAAAATATGTACATGCCATTGTCTGGTGGAATACAATTTTCTTTCAAAGTGGTCGGGTGTGACATTTGTTTTTATGTATTTCCTTGTAAACACATATTAAATGTAAGATGAGAGCTCACTTTTTTCCCCCATAGGTAAGGGCATCCTCTAGTATTCAATGCTTGGGAGTCCCAGCACTTTATTTTGGGACCTCCCAGAAGTATCTATATATTGCCCAATACCAGCAATATCACCAAGAAATTCTCAAAGTAGGAGTATATCTCTGAACCTGCGTCACCTCCTGACTACTGCAAACCAGGTGTAGGGAGTAGTGAGCAAGGAGTCGAACAGTAAAGCTTTCATGAAGACTCTTCTATGAGAGCAGTGACAGAGATGGGTATGAAAACTTTCTGGTTTCTGAAGGCAACAGTATAGCAGCACCTAAGGAATAGGGACAAGTGGTGGGAATGCTCTTGCTGGGTTTTGAATAGATCTTTGCATTCTCATATCTACAGAAGTAGATTAATAGGCATTTTTCTATAATGACAAAGATTAAAAATTGGAATTTTAATAGATGTAGAATTAGCAATATATGATGGTCAAATTAGAAGAGCAAAATAATCATTGCTAAAAAACAGGAATCCTGTCAAAGGTGTAAAAGTAGTGTTGTTAGGTTAAAAACCCACAATTGTTCACAATTATTTAACCATGTGGAAATAGAATCTGAACTAAAACTATATGTGGAGAGTAGACTTGGAAATAAAAAGAAAAAGATAAAATTATTTATATGCTCATGTTTCCAAATGAGCTATTTGTATTCAGCACACAGAATTGAAATGAACATGATTAAGGTTAAGATATCTAGAAGTAAGGGTTGGAAATTCAATGGGGAAAACACTAAGGCAATATAAAATATGAGTGTGAGGACAGAAATCTGTTATTCTAAACAGTAATATTCCATTAAGTAAATAAATAACCACTAAATTTTGATGTGATATATAGTCTAGTTATCAGGAGACTTGAAAATGGCAGTTAATAAAGAAATACATTTAATTTTTAAAAATATGAAGTCACTAGGAAAAATTTACATAAAAATATACTTTTAATTTCAGCTAGAAATGCTGGCTTTTTTTTTTTTTACAGGAGATGAATGGCAAACATGATGTGAAAGTTACCTCTGACATTTTTTCTTTGTCAGTCTTTAGACTATTTGCTCACAAGGATGACAGAGCTCCCTGCATCAAAAGAAGCTGATCGTAGAGGGGAAAAAATGACACCCACACTCTGTGGCTCTCGGGGCTAGTAGGCACCCAGGAACAGTAACAATTATTAACAACATCCATCTGCTGAATTTGTTTAAAAACTAAAGTCAGGTATAATAATAATGAGGGGAGTTAGTCATTACCATTTTACAACCACAAAAAAGGATGACTGCTGGGCCTGAGAAACACTGAGCACTCTGTATCACATATTCTTGGCCCCTGGTGGCACTATTTGGTTTCTCAGGTAAAATTTTTTTCCTCTTGTGGTAACATCCTGTGAGTAAGAGAATTTTGACTTCTGTTGATACACTGAATTTTGCCCCACCCCCAATTCATATGTCAAAACCAAGGTGTCACTGGAGATAGTACTTTTAAAAAAGTAATTAAAAATAAATGCATTCATAAGAGTAGACCAATATGACTGATGTACTTGTAAAGAGAGAAAGAGATACCAGGGTTGTGCAACCACAAAGAAAAGGCCATGTGAGGACTCAGCAAGAAGGTGGAACTCTGCAAGCCAGGGAGAGACCTTACAAGAAACCAAGCCTACAGATACCCTGATTGTGGACATCCAGGTTCCAGAACTATGAAAAAATAGATTTGTCATTTAAGTCACACAATCTTTGGCATTTTTAATAATCACCTTAGTAAGCAAAGATATAAATTCGATGTCTATCTGATGATCGAAACAAGTAATAAGTTATCCTACATGTTACAGAAACAAACTTCAAAAATTCTTACTACTTATGTTGACGTGATTATATATTATTTTGGAATAGACAAAAAATTTTAACTTTCAAATGTCCCTTCTATCATCTATATAATGTTATGTATAGTAGTGTACTATATACATAAATATATATGTTATAGATATATAATGCTAGTAATGATGTATATTCATGTAGCTGATAGGTTGTTTCAGTATTAAAACAGATCAGCTTGTGAAAATATTTTCATCATAGAGCATTCTGAAGAGGCTGATATAGTACTGATTTTTAAAGAAGTTGCTTTTGGCTTCCAGATATTCAATTTTAAGCCTTCATGTGTTCACCATGTAGTTTTGATCATTTACCATTTGCCCTAATTACTTAGGTGAGGAAACAGAAGGCACATTGGTCTGAAATTGATGACATTTCCATGTTATTCTCTAAATTCCAAGACAAGTGACATGTGTAAGTAATGAATGGATGGTTCAGAGGAGGAAAAACAATGTCCTTTGTCCCCTACTGTTCTAAATGCTCAGCTAGGGCCACTCTAGCAAAATAGATTAACAAAAGTCTATAAATATAATTAATATGTTTTATTTTATATGATACAAGTGCCTTCATATGAAATGAAGACCTTAAGAAATGATTAAACCTGAATATTCTTATACTAGGTTTGCCAAAGAATAGAAATTTTCCTAGGAAAACATGATGGGAGAGAAGAGTCCTGAGCCAAGGGGAAGAAAACAGGAAAAGGTAGCAAGAACAGTTATTTCAGATTCCTATCCTTGTCCCTCTGTCTTCAGAGATGAGGTCATTGCTGTGCTCTGGATCTAATGACCTATTTCAGGGGAGAAGGGCAAGGAACGTCAGAGTCTCTTCTGTCATTTCTCAAATCCTTCAGCTTAAAATAGTCAATATGCCAAGGTGCATACATTTTGGGGTGGTACATTCTGATGCACACCAATGGAAATTATGAAGGGTGCCTTGAGATTATAAAGAGAGTCCTGTTTTAACTAGAGGGTGAGAGAAAGGACTGAAGGAGACGTGTTTAGTGTAAATTTGAAGCATAAGAAGCATGATGTGAATAGGTTGGAAGTAGAGTTTCCAGAGGGTGTAACTGCACTTTCTAGACTGTCAAGTGGAGGTAGCTCCTACATTAGAGAATCCAACAGAAGGGCCACTCTGGCTGGAATAAAAATGATGCTGGAGAAAGAGCACCATAAAGATGTGAACATCCTGCTATAGCAAAGGGAAGTCCTTGGACAGTTGCAAACAAGGAAAATAGCTAATCAGACTTGTATTTGTAAACTTCATATTGGCCTCAGGTAGAAAGCAAGGAGAAAGGAGTTGGATTGGAAGTAGAAGACCAGTTAGGGGTTTTCTGGAGTAATTCATGTGTGAGATACTCTGTATTTGAGTCAGAATGTTGTAATGAATTTGGTAAAAAGTGAATGAATTTACAATATTATTTTGACTGTAGAAACAACAGGAATTTGTGAGAAGAGACACTCAAACATACACATGATGAAGGAAATTTCTGATAAAACAGGTTCCAGAGAAACAAGAAGTGCATAAAGGTTGTGTATGGAGAAGAAATTGAGGAAGTATAAAATTTATAACTAACATATATAGATTTCTACATATATCAGACAAGCAGCTAAGAATTTTATAATGATATTTCATCATTATAGTTTCCAACACTGTGCATGTTTTGGTGGAATTCTGAGAAAATATTCCTTTTGAGGTTCTGAAATCCTCTATAATGAACAATGTTTTAAAAAAATTTCTCTTTGTCACTAGACTGTCCCATAAATTAAATTATTTAACCTTACATTAAATGCAGGCAAATTGAACTTGACTATAAAATAGCAATTGACTTTAGGCCAAAGACTATGTTTGGAATGTGAAAACATGATTAGTTTTTTGAATATGTAATTTAAAGGGATCACCCGTAGGTACTCTCAGAAAGAACTATGGCTTTCTCTCAGGGACAACCCTATGCATTAAGAGGCAAATGCTGGTCAATCTATATGGTTGTACTTGCTGAAATCTGTCTGTGGAATTCCTGTGCAGAATAAGGGTCAGCACTACAGGGACCCACCTGCTGTCAGAACAGCAACTTAAGAGATCTATAGTCATCTTGGAGAGGCAAGAAGTTGTAGTAAAGTAATTTAATTGAACTACATATTCCATTATTCTATGTACTGTGTCTGGACATAATAGAATATGGCAACAAAGAGATGATTAGTTTAAAAACTCATAAAGATATTTATATTGCAGGGAAAAAAAGAGAGAAAAAAATGACCTAATATTCATCAGAAGCAATCTGCTTAAGTAAATTTCGATGTATTGGAGTCAAGAACAATTTTGTGGCCATTAACACTGTGGAATAATATACAGTTAGAATTTTGGGAGAGATATCTGGAAGGAAGTCTACTGTAGTTATATCTGAAAGTTGAGCTTTGAAGTGATTTTTACATTATTTCAACTAATTTTGCTTATTTATTTTTAATGAACAATAACAGAACTATGTAATGTTCATTTTTAATTGATGATTATCAGCAGAATTTAGGTGTATTTCATAAGCACAAATATAAGATAGGTGGTTTTCCTGGCTAATAAATATTTGATTATATTAAGAAAACAAAAAAATAAATAATGTTTACTTTGAGTTTATTTGTTTAGGACTAAGTTCCAATTTACTGCTAGGTTTCCAAATGAATTAACTCATTAGAACTGAAGTTTCATGAAATCATGAAACATTTCTATTTTGTTCAAGTTGATCGATAATTTTTGAAGGACATGAATATATTTAATAGATAAATTTGCAATGAACATAGGATGTATGAGGCAAATGGATGTGTAATTACCAGATCAGTCACTTTAGTTTTTTAAACTGTATCTTCTTGACTTACCAGAAAAGAAAAACAAAAAGAAAAGTCATAATAGATTCACAAAGTATTTATGAGATTTAAAAAAGATAATGTATGTAATGTATTTAGCATAGTGTCTGTTGTTTGCTAAGCATGGAATAAGTTATTATTGATGTTTAATTACCTAAAATACATTAATTAGCTCTTAACTACTATTCTTCAAGGAAGTCTATGGTCATTCTAATTTTATTGTTTGTTCCTTCGATAAATGATTAGCTTTATTACTATAAAAATACCTATAGTTGTTCAGTCCAGGAAATAGAATTCAAGTTAACTGAAACATACAGGTGTTTTAAAGCATTGTTTATCATCTTCCTTTAATGATACCCCTACAATCTGTTATTTTGTGATGTTGTTTCTCTGGGGTTATTACTAAAAAGGCTGCAGTTATGGAAATGCAAAACAGAATCTTAACTCTCAAACAGGAATCCATCCTCATGTATAAGAAATCTGAAAAATAAAAGGAAAACTATCTGATTTTAATCCATGTCCTCTTTAAAGACAATTCTAACTGAATGGATGGTGTAGATATGGGCAAACTGGTTATATAGTAAGAGATATGGCAAAGAATAAATATAAAAATATACTCATTTTCATTATTGTCATTATGATAGATGTATTCACATAATATAGTTCTTCACATGTTGGTTCTTATTTATTCACCTAACAAATTTAGAAAGAGGCAGAGGTACAAAAGTAAATGGAAATACAATCTGAACAGTTGTAAATCATATTTTGAGACAAAAATATCACTCAAGCCAGGCGATTTGACAACAATCTTATCTTTTATGGTAGACATGTAGGAATAAAAGTGTGTGCTTTATAATATAAAGCTCCAGGAATATTCACGCATTCACTGTGCTCCTGTAACTTGGTCCTAGAAGCTGAGCCTACATGTTTTTCTGACTTGTAACTGCCTAGATTAATCTCATTGCTTTTGTGGCTTCTATAAAACGAATTATATAGTTGGTTATTTACTTATTTATTTTTTATTGTAAACAATAAAATACATGCCTTTTGAATAGAGGATTTCCCCCCTGCAAAAAAAAAAAAAAAAAAAAAAAAGAATTATATAGTTGGATATGTTTTCTTACATGTGTTGGTGTGATCCATGTGTATTTGGTGCACTGGGATAGTTAGTTAACATTGCTGCATATCCACTGTAATATTCCACCATTTATTCATTCTTCCACCCTTGTTGGTACTGCTATGAACATTATGGTATATGTCTTTCAGTGAAGATTTGTGTGCAAATATGATAGGCATATTCCTAGGAGTGCAATTATTTATAAGATATACAAAGTTTCTCACCTTTAGGAAATATTGACAAGTAGCTTTCAAAAATAGTTTTATCAACTTATGTCCCTCACCCACAGTGTAGGGCAGTCACAGTTACTATGTGTTCTTACCAAGAGTTGATTTTATCTGATTTTTTCTATTTTGCCATTCTAATATCACATTTTATTTTTGGAGTTAGTAATTTCACAATGGCTAATGAAATTTAATAATTTTTGTATGTCTTCTGGGCATTTTGACCATACATGTACCCATCATGAGTTGCAGTATCTTATAATAAATACAAAATCATGCATAAGAGTGGAAATCATGCATAAGAGTGGACCTTAGTCAAATGGTCATTGTATCTCTTCCTTGCTTTCTCTTTCATCTCATTAAGAGTTCTTCCATTCAGTTTTCCAATTTTTAAAAACTATTATTTTCTACCTACAATTATACTAATCTCAACTCGTTCATCCTCCCACTTATCTCACTAGATTCATATGAATGATATTTCTGTAACTTAAATATATGTTGCCATGAAGTGAGCTATCAGAGTCATAAAGAATAGGAAATGCAGAGAAAAATAGAAAGTGCCAGATCTAGCTAAAAGAGAGTTTAGAATTTTTATGAAGCATTTAGTAAAGAACTACCTGAGAATTAATGAACACTGAGATTTCTTTGTCTGAATTCTGTAACTGATGAAACATTTCTATTTTCCAGGAAACCAGAATAAATATTTGAACCAGTAAATTTTAGCACAACCTTAAAAGATTACATAGAATCACTAGTTTTAAATTTACAAAAAAATCTTCAAATATAGTGTGAAGTTTCCATAAACCCCAGACTCCATTTTCCTTGTTGTTAGTATCTTATATTGGTATGATACATTTGCCACTATTAATGAATCAACACTGAGACATTGTTAACTAAGTAAAGCCTATATTTTATTCAGTGTTCTTAGACTTTATCTAATGTTTTTTCTTTCTTTCCCAGAATCCTGTGCAGGATACCGAATTACACTGAGTAATGATTATTTTCTTAGACTCCTCTTGGCTCTGACAGTTTTTCAGACTTTGTTTTTGATAATCTTGACAGTTTTGAGGAACATCAGTCATTTCTTTTGTAGAATGTCCCTCAACTAGGGACTTACCTCTTTATTTTTTTCCTTCTTTCTTTTTTTTTAAGCACTATTTGACAGGGGTTGTTGGTTTGGGAGAGGAAAGAACAAGACCACAGAGGGAAAGTACCATTCTCATCCCATCGTATCAAAGGAACATGTTGTCAGGATGATTTTTCACTGTTGATGTTCGACTTGGATCACCAGGCTGAGTCTGTATTTGTCAGGGCTCACCACTGCAGTTCCTATACTTTCCCGTCCTTTCTGTGTTGCACTCTTTGGAAAGAAGTTGTCATGTGTAGTTCCTACTAAAGGAGTACAGGCTGGGCTATGTTCTGACCCCTTGAGGGTAGAGTGTGTGCATGGATTACTTGGGATTTTCTTGCAAGGGATATTTGTTTGTTCTTCCCCACTAAGCTATGCATTATTTACTTACTACTTATATCAGTTAGGAAGCATGAATATCTTATACTTTGTGTTGAATACAATATGCTGCTACTTATATATTCCATATGTTGCTCAGATCATTTCAGCTTCATGACTTTGGGAGCTCTTTTGATTGGTTCAACATTTCATGTGACACACTTCCATGGTTTGTGTGTGTGAGTGTGAGTGTGTGTGTTGAATACTTCCCTACTTTCAGGCACTATAGGGTACTCAGACATTTAGGCTTCATGCTCCGACTCATTCCCCAGTCTTTGAGTCAACCATTTCCTCTTTAATTGGAGAATGGTATTGGAAAGATCTGAGTGTTGACCTACTTTTTAGGTAAAAGTGTCACTTATACTTGAACAGATTACATAAAATCATTAAATTGCACTCAGAAAAGTTGGTATAAGTATTTTAAAAAAACCCTTGAGTGTGTTTCCCAACTGAACTAGTGCATGTTTCAGAATAAAATGGACTAAATACACATAACTGTTTCCAAAGTTACTTATTAGGTTTATCATAATTAATAAGTATTAATATGGGCTAGAATTAGTCCACTCCTTTGACTGAGTGATGGACTTACTAATTAAAAAGTAAATTAGGTTGAATGTAGTAAGTACTGTGAAGGGCATGAATATTCTGCTTCATAACATTCTTTTTTATCTTTATGGAACTGAAGAAAGGAAATAATTGTTGAGTAACTTGAGAGAGAACTGTGTATGTTTAAAAGACCAAAAACATCAAGAGAAATTTATAGAATTATCTTACTAAATAGATGCAAACTTAGGGTCTTATCATCACAGAAGCTGACTATACATTTTTTCTACATTTTGCTGTTCATTATGAGAAGGCTTATATTTATCTATAGTGTTGGATACATTTAGTGGTGAAAGAAAAATTAAGTGGGTCTCAATAAAAATGTTTAGGCTATTGGATGCTTACCTATTGACTAAAGTGATTTTGAGCAGTACAGTGGATTTTATAAGGAAAAATCAACAATTATGTAGTGCCCATCTATGAGAAAAAGATAAAATAAGACATCTTTGTGTCTTCTATTGGATTTTAAAAAAGAAATATTAGGGACTATTGCATTTCTAATATTTTCAGAAATATCTCCTTTTCCTGTTTACTTTATTTCTGACTAAATTTTTAAGTTTTACAACCTAATTAAAAGATATAACTGCAGTTCACGGTGCTACTCTTTTCTTTTCTTTTTTTTTTTTTTTTTTTTTTTTTTTTTTTTTTTTTTGATGCTGGTGACTAAACCCAGGGCCTCATGGCACTGCACTCCATGTCCACATTCCTATTTTTAAGCTCTTTCTCAATGGGCAGATACTAGCTGATACCTTTCTAAACCATGCTCCTGACAATTCATTTCACTAATTGAGAATTGTGTATATCCTGGCAAGAGTTGGTAGACCCAGGTTTTTGGAGGTCCCGGTTTATACAATTTGAGGAAATCTCTTAAATATGCAAAATAACTAATATAAATTTCAGTATAAAACCTTGGAAGAGGTAGGGGACTTAGACCTTTAGGTTTCATTGGTTTCATGATAAATCTGCCTTTCTCTGCAAGCACACAGACAACCATTCTATTCCTGGCCCTTACGTGTTTGGTCTTAAGAAGTGACATTAGAACTGTTTATGTCTTAAAAACATGGTGTTGTGGATGCAAAAGGAGGGAGTGTTGTGAGACAGTTGTACAGAGGCCTCTGGTGATGGTGACGCAAGTCTTGCTGGCAGAGGTGCTTTTCTACCTTTGCCCAGTTATCTTTTTAAAGTTATTTGTAGTGTGAGCAGCTTTGAACAAGAGAGGTAGTATTTCCTCTGGAGCAGAAGACAGGTTTGCTTAGAGCCTTAGACAATATCAAGTCTTTCTCCAGAGAAAAAGAAAAGGCTTGTTCTGTGCCCATCTCAAGATTCCAGTTCTCTAAGTTCAGAGTTTCCCTCCTGTAAAGCAGTTCCGGCTGTACGTGCAGGTGTGAGTTGAACTCCATCTTTTACCTCTGAGGATTTTGGCCAAGAAAACTTTGCAGAAACACTGATATGCCACTTTTGCTGTGAAAAGAATCTTTCCTCCTCGATCCAGGAGGCTTGTGTCTTTGATAGCATCCAGGAAACTTCCCAGATGCACTTGTCACCTTGCAAATAGGGCAGCATCTTAACTGCTTAGCAGTTCCTGACACGGCACTGCTGATCCCCTATTCTCCATTAAGTTTATATCTAGCAAAGGATCAAATTAGCTCAAAACTGTTGAAACATTTGATTTATGTGCAGTGTCAGTTGTTCTTTCAGTTGATCTGTATTCTTTTTCTTTTTTTCTGGGGGACGGGCTACTAGATTCAACCCAAGGGATGTTTTAATGCTGAGCCACATCCTCAGCCCTTTTTAATTCTTATTTTAAGACAGGGTTATGATAAGTTGCTTAGGGCCTCACTAAGTTGCTGAGGCTGGTCTCAAACTTACAATCTTCTGGCCTCCTGAGTTACTGATCAGTATTCTTATAGTACTTTATACTTACCTGTATTTCACAGCTTATACAGTATCAAAATTGTTTTTTTTAGCTGCATTTCCTTCTTCTTCTTCTTCTTTTTTTTACAAATAATATTTCAGGCAGTGTGATCAGCACTGAGAATCAATGGTATATAAAAAACAAACCCAGTCCCCAGTATCAGAGCTTCCAATGGAGTCTGAGTGTCTCCCTGATAGGACATTTGCATTTCATAAAAGTTTACTTACGTATCATTCATTTTCTTTCCCACTTTACCAGAAGACCTGGAACATATTAATGGTTCTTTAAAACACAGTTTCATTGAGCTGTAGTGGATAAATAAAAAACACTACATATTTAATGTGTTCAATTTCATGAGTTTCAACATATGTAAATACCATGAAATCATCATCCCAATCATAATAGCATATTCATCACCTTGAAAATTTCTTCACATTCTTCATTGTTTTGTGGCACAAATACTTAACATAAAATCTGCCCTTTTATAAGTGCCTTTATGAGTGCCTATGGTTAACTATAGGCACTGTGTTTTCTAGAAGAGCTCTAGAACTTCTTTATTTTGCATAATGGAAGCTAATACACATTGAAAGCATCTCTCCATTTCCCCACTCCCAACTGCTCCTGGAAACCTTCCTACTCTGAACTTGTATGTGTTTGAATACTTCAGATTTCCTCGTATATGTGGAATCATGAAAGCTTGTACTTCTGTGATTGGCTTCTTTCACTTAGTATAATAGTAAATTGGTTTTTAAAACTAAAATAATAATAATAATAATAAAGAAGGAGGAGGAGAAGAAGAAGAACCTTTGTCTAATATGTGTTAGACACTGTAGAAGACACTTGGTAAAATTATATTGTATACCTTTGGGCTAAATATTATTTCCTAACTTTGTAGATGAGTATTCTGAGGCTTGGGAATATTTAGCCATTTGCTCAGTGTCATGACCTTCAGAAATGATAGTTTGATTTCAAATGGCAGTGCCTCTGAGTGTAAATTAAAAGGTCTTACCTACCTTCTCAGTCTACCCTAATTTGTGTTAAAATCTTTGTTGCAATCTCCTACCCTATGAATGTGGACTATTTTCTGACACCTAATATAAATGTTAAAAAGAAGAATCAATAATTATAATTCACTCAGTCTTTCATTACCATTCGACATACTTCCACATCTAAAAAATCTAGGTATCTGTGAAATAATGGTAGTAATGGTAGTGAGAAAATAGTTAATATAAAATAATTCTTAGTAAGAAATAAGACAAATGGAAAGTTGAGTGAATGAAATTGAGATGAAGGTATCCTAGGACTATTGTCTGAGCACATCTGAAATTCCTATAAATGATTTGGATAAGATTATACTTGATGAATTTTTTAATAGACTAGGACCTGTTTCATAAGAGTTGCGGTTATGTTCATTAACTACTGATTTTACAGTAATCAGAAAAATGCATGACATATACATTTAATAAAATTTGTTATATGAATGAATAAATTAAGAAAAATTGAAAGCAAACAATAATTAACATACTATAATGAGGGAAAAAAAAACAATCAATTCTCCTCCTGTATATTATTTTGGTATCTAAACAGACAGCTGAAAAAAGGAGGAGCCATTTGAAGAGAGATTAGCACATAGATGGCACCCTCAATCTAGAATGGTCTCAACTGAGAAAGTATAGACCCAAGTTTACAGAAAAAATATTGTTAGAGCAAGCAACAGTTTAGCCCATGTCTGAGTTAACAAGTACCGCATGTAGATGCTCTATGAAACTTATCTGGAAAAGTTAAATCTAGAATAAATAAAATGAGGCAATTATTGACATATGGATATTGTGTCAATAGAAATCCAAATGCTAGCACCTTCTTTCAGGCTTTCTTCATGTTATGCCTGATTTGCTTCAACCACTGACTAGTTGATTTTTTCTGACATAGGATCCTGCCTCTCCTATTTCTTTTTATTTATAACAATCAGAAAAATCATTCTTAAATCATAAAATTATATACCTCTCTTTTCTTCAAAAATATTCCTATGATAGTAAGCCTACAATATGACCTCATGTGAGTTCTATAAACTCATTCATTGTTTACAAGCACACCCTCTTGTGGTCAAAAAAATCTGCTTAGTGTTCCTGGGACATGCCTTGTCCTGTCTAAGCAGCTACACTGCCTTGTTCTTTTCACCAAGAATGCTCTTTTGTCTTATCACCACTCCTAATTTATCCTCAATTCAACACACTTTGATTAGGGCCTCACATCATTTCATATAATTGTTTGCAATTAACCTGAAAGGAAGATTATACATTGATTTTCTAAAAGGAAAAGAAAAATGCATAAGACAAGGCCTGGGAAAGTTAATCAATTGCCTATAGATATGTAAATAGTAGGTGGTAGAGCCAGCATTCACATCAGAACTGTCTAAATTGGAGTCTAAACCTTGGTGAAAGATTATGGCTAACTCTTCCATCTTCTCAATGAGCTTCCTACCTTCCTACATATGGTCAGAGACAAACACGTAAAGAACTAATTTTTACTACAAGTTGTAATTAAAGAAGCAATAAACTGTGGATACATCAAGAAGACATTACTGTCTTGAAGTAATAAAAGAAGGATCCTTTGAGGCTGTGATGTTTGAAGTGGGTCTTGACATCTTTCTGTATAGGAAGAGGTGTTGAAGTCTTTCAGGTTCAGAAACCAATGTGATTAGATGACCAACATGTGAAAGACTTGCAGGGTGAAAAAGTGGAAAATGGGGTTGTGATAGATGTTGAGGTTCAAATAAATAGAACTTCAAATTCATGGCACAGATTTTTTTTTTTCTTTCTTTCTTTTTTTTTTTTTTTTTTGTTTGTTTTGTTTTTGTTTTTTCAATAAAGAGCCATTGAATAAAAATGGAGGTATGGTCTAATCCATGCTTTTGGAAAGTTATCCTAATGGGAAGGGTAGATTAGAGAAGATTCATTTTGGGAGCAAAAACACCCCAGAGAGGAGCCTTCTAAAGTAGGGTAAGTGTGGAAACGAAACAGAAAAGACAAAGACATTGCCAAATTCGAAGTGATAGGATTTAGTGCCTGAGAAGTAAAGGAGAGAGACAAATAATGATAATAAGATAATATACCCAAACTTATCTTCTTAAATCACGGTATGCCCATGTTTTCCCTAAATCTGAGGATACCTAAAAGTTATCACAGTAATATGGAAAGAGTGCAGCGTTTCAGAAGAACCACACTCAGATTGAAATATTAAGTGACTTGGAAGACCAATGAGATTCTTGATTAGCACTGAGTGTACCACTGAAGTTGCTATTTCACTATATAATAAAATCAAACTGGGCATATGGTATTTGAGCATCATTCATTGGTGAGTTAAGAGAAAAACAGTGACATTGTGAAGAGTATGAGCTTTAACTTCTGTTTTGTTTTGTTTTGTTTTGGTTTTTGTAGTTGCAGATGGACAGAATGTATTTTGTTGTTTATTTTTATGTGGTGCTGAGGCTCAAACCCAGTGCCTCACACATGCTAGACAAGCGCTCCACCACTGTACTACAGCCCCAGTCCTCAACTTCTGGTTTTAACATTCATTAACGATGACACTAAAATCTCTCTCTTAAAGATTCGATCTACTTAAAAGGACTTTCATGTGAAAAACAAAATCTACTTAGTATGTTTCTTTGCTTCTTTTGTTATTCTTCTTGCATTTTGTGGGATGTTTTTGTATTTAAATGAAAACTTGAACTTTCATCAGTCATAGTGGTACTATACCTATGCCTCCTTTAGATATTTATTTTATTATTGAATGAAAATGGATCTGAAACAGTAAGGAAAACCTTTGAAGTTCTCTGAAGGGAGGAAATAATAATGCCAATGTCAGTGGTTCTAGAATGACCTCCCCTCCCTGGACAATTCAAAATCTGATGCATGTTCCTAGACTTGACTTGTATAAGTGACAATTTGGATGAGGATGTAGAACAGAGGCAAGATTGTGTTCATCTTAAAGTTTTTATTTGTTTGTCTGCTGCTATGGCTTTGGCATGACCACATGGCAGGAAGCCCACATCTTAGCAGACCAAAATTAGTCAGCTAAATATCAGATCAGGCTTCCTGTACATATGAAGCTTCTTTACATAGAAAGTGCAATATACACTTCAAGCTCTCACAGATTCTCTCACATTATAATTTTCCAAAAGAAAATGAAACTATTAGGGAAATGTAAGGAGATAACTTTTTTTTCCTCTTCCCCACAGATCTGAATAGCTTTGGGGCTTAAATAACCACAATCTTCCTAGACTATAGATCTTAAAATAATCTGAGGGCCTTTGGGTCCTGCAGAATGGAGGCAGTAAAGGTATTTTGGCTGAATTTCCTGGAATGTTCCTGTATTTACTGAGCTTAAGTGTTTATGTTGAACATAAGTTCAGTTTTATGACTACAGGCAAGAAACCACCTGGACCATTAGGAGGTGAAAAACTTCTAGAAGGGCTGTGGGAGGCTAGACTAGAACAGCAAGGACCGGAAAGTGGCAACTAAATGTGCAGCAATGCTCCTCCTGAACTTGCTCCTTAGCTGATGATCTCTGGACTCCAGGGGAACAATCATGATCAGTAAGTGTAACTGCTTTTATACATCTCTTTATAGTTTTCCAACGATGATCTCATAAGCTATCTCATTATTATATTTAATGTTTTATAGGTTTCTGTGGTTTTCTTTGACAATCTCACTTGATCTTTACATCAGTTCTGTGAGACAGGGGGCTAGAGATTTGACAAAGAAGCAAACTGAGGCTCAGATATCATTGACTTATTTTGGAGATACAGCAACAAAAGCAGACCAAGAACAGAATTCTAGATTTCTGGACTTGTTTGTTCACAAAGAGAGCACTTTTTTGAAGAAGCAGAGAAGCAATGCTTGACCTCGATCTATGACCACATAAAAACTGCTCTGCAAAATCACTTCCTCTTGGCAGCCACACACAAGCGGAGCTCCAGGAGGAAATGGAAGAGGACAAGCAGTCCTTTTCCTCTGCAAATATGCTCCCAAATGCCACCTGGAATGATATTTGCTCATGAGAAAAATTCTGAGAAGAGATCTTAAACAGAAATTTTGTGAAAAACCTAAAGCAAAAATATTATTGTTATATTACTTTGGTAGCTCAGATGAACTCAATACATCTATTAACTTTCACGGGTGAAAGAGACATCTACTTGAAAAAGCCAAGGCTGCTTGGAAAAAGTACAGGAATTGGAAAAGCCAAAAGGAAATGAACAGTAGCTATTATTGAATCCCAGAGAAATAACTTTGGGGAGGGCAGGAAACATAATTGGGCGAGTGGAACATAACTGGAAGTTCCCCTAGGAAATCAAATCCCTGTTCTTTTAGCTGGCATCAGATTTGTGCCTTTGCTATATTTTCGTCCCTTGAGGGTTTCCGTGGCCTAATGCCCCATGACCTTCCATCCAACAGAACAGTCGTGAAACAATTTCTGTTTGTATTGAGAAGGAAGCAATAATGTGCCTGTCTGGTCGGCACCAACCATCACAAAGAAGTTCCACTCCGTTTCTGTGCATACGAAGGTGGGGTGAGGTCATGGGCCCCACAGTGGCTTGATTGTCCCTTGCTCCTGGGAACATTAGCTCTCAGTCAGTCTCTCTGCTCTCTGAAAATAAGAACATGCTTCCCAAAGAGACTGAGGCTATCAAATAACCAAATTCTAAAATTTTCTTGCCCAAACTTAAAGAAGTTCTTTCTTTTTTTCCAGAAAAAGTCACATTCTTTGGAGGCAATGCTGTAACAGTTCAGAAACACTCAGTAACCTGAAAGGGCAGTAAGCTGCAGACCGCAATAGCTGCTACACTGACCTCAATGTTTATTTTCTGTAGGAGAGGGAGAATAGCACCTTCAGACCTACCCCCAGGCAATTGGTGAAAGTGAAGCAGCTGGCAGGAGCAGGCCAAAGAGTATAGAACTTCCTGATTCAAATCTCTCCAGTTTGCTGGCATTTTCCCTAGAGAGAAAGAACTTGGCATGCTTTAGTAACTCCTAAGGGCCTTATTATGCCATACAATATTGTTAATATTGTCCTGAATCATCAAGAAAAAAAGCAAATCATCTAACGTAGCATTGTGATAGGCAAGAACATGCATAGTATAGTTTATTTGAAAACCACCCGGATTTTCAAACAAATCAATTCAGTCAACACACATTTGAGGTTGAAGAAATTGGATAAACTGAAAGAAAATGGAATTTTTCTTTGGCTTCTGTGTGCTGTTATTGCAGAGACAGAGACAGCTATGCATGAATAAATTTAGTAGATGACTGTAATATGTACTACGATTAACATTTAAGCAATCCTATAACAGTGTTGGAGAGAGGATGAATTTTGAAATGTGACATCTGTAACTGATTTGTAAGGAGGTGAGATTTTGTCTGAATTATGAATGAATCTACTATAAAATTTCAGATGAAGGAGAAAACTTCAGTCAAGATCAATAGGAAAAACACATCTGGCAAACATGAGGAATGACAGCTGAGTGAGGTTAGGAGTTAGGGCACATGAGGATGGAGGTGGAAGGGTAGGGTTGAAATATAGGTTGGGGTCATATAATGGGGAGCTTTAAATGCTAGGCTAAGTCATTGGCATTTATTCTAAGCAATAGAAAGTGAATGTTTTACAACAGGGGAATGGCAATAAGTCTAGCAGTAGTATACAGTATTGATTGAAGATGGAGACCAATAAGGTGAGCGCACAGTGTGTGAAAGAGAAGTGAACAGGGAGGGTCAGGACTGAGGTAGCCATAGGAATAGAAAGAATCTGTGCAAGAGATATTCTGGACGTGATTCAGATTTTATAAGTACGCTAAATCCCTCATAGGCCAAACAAATGCAAAAACAAATTAGGGTTCTTTTATGTATATTTAAATACATAGAACTAATTGTGTTATGAATGAATCTTCATTATCAGGAGGAGAAATATGAAAATAACTCTCCATTAAATAAGCAATTTAAGTAACTGTATTAGATTGTATGTGTGTATGTGTGTGTGTGTGTGTGTGTGTGCTTTTGTGTGTGTGTAGGGATGACAGGAAGTGTGTCAAGTGGGATAAATACTAAATGAGTTAATTGCCATTATGCTTTGGGCATGTTTATTGATCTCTCTGAGTCTCAACATTCACAAATTTAAACAGAATGTTGGCAAAAATCATTTTGAAAGTGGTAACAATATGTATATTCTTTGCATTAAAGGGATGAATTTTTGTTAAATATTTTCTTAAAAAGTATAGTATTAAACTACGTTCAATAGGATAATTGCCCCAATGATGATGTGTTTGAAGATAAGTGCATCTAATATTTTAATTATCTCCTGTGTCTATAAGTCAGAAGCACAAAGGTTTATATACATTTCTAAAGTGTTAATGAAATAAGCCTAGGATTTTTTTATATTTCAACTTTTACTACTCAATTTTATGGCCAGATACATCTTATGGAAAGCATTGCCTTTGAATCAATACTGTGTTTACAACATTAATTGAATAAATAATGAAAATAACCATTAAATAAAGTAACCAGGTTAGGGAACTTATAAATAACCATTTTAAAGCTAGAGCTGTGTAATTGATTATGGCATAAAAGGTTTCTTTTAACCCTTAAAAATGCTCTATGGTCTCTAAAAATATTGTAGTTCTCATAAAATTAAAAAAAAATGCATGTTTGCCAAAATATTTACTACTTAATTTCAGCAAAAATTTTAAGATGCAGATGATTAAATCATTCAGTCATTATTGACTCTCTCTGATGCTTGACCTATTGGAAGCTAGTAGAGTTTCAGGCATTTAGAAGACTTCAGTTTAATAAGAATGAAAGAAACATTTTTCAAAATCTGTTTATTTTTAAAATAACTTCTGATTTTGATATCTAAAATAAATAATCCAAGAACTTAGGCATGTAGAAATATTTCTCATTCATGGAAAATGTCCTAGCATTGTATTTTTGTCTTCATAAGGTGACTACATTAAAGTAAATGTGACAGCCAAATTAAGAGTGCAGCTAGTCTTAGATAGAATAAACTGTGGAAGAGAAAAATGTCACTAGTGTTCTTTTTATAAGTTTCTCACCAATTATGTCATTTCTCCTTACTTTTTTGCTCTCTCAAGGATGATACCCTTATTTATGCTGATTTCAAGATCTAAAATAATCTGTTTGATATAATTGGTATGCGTAGTCCCCTGAAAGGAAAAAAAATTTAGTCAATTTCACATGATCGATGATAGTAAATAGCAAGAAACATCAGCATGATTATTCAAATATTTATCTTTTCATTGAGGTGCCTGGAATATAGTATCTCAGTTTAAAATGGAATGATTTTAAAATTTGTTAATAACTGCAAATTGAGTATAAGCATTGGGTTTCTAAAGACAATAGGTGGTAGAAATATAATTTAATATAATTTTATTCCAAGGACTTATTTCTTCTCTCATATACTCCCTTTTACCCTGTAATGGCTCCCTGTTGAGGTCTTGTTTGCACCATTGCGCTGGGAATGGGGGAGGGAACTGTCAGGATGGAAAAGAGAAAAGATGTCAAATTTATGCCTTTTAAAACCAAATTACCTGATTCAGCAAAGACCAGCATATCCCACTTCCTCCCATATGATATGAAAGACATTGTGTTTGAGGAAGGAGAAAAGAAGGTAGGATATTCTGTAGCTTAGGGGCAGTTATCCTATCCCCCTCCCGCAGGTTAAATCTGTAGGGGAAGATAAAATTACATCCACCTTCAAATTCCAGGATCAGAAAGATAAAATATTCTGTGTCCCATTTCCTAAATGGTGAGGAGATGACATGTTTCACAGGAAACTCCTACGTGTTGCCAAGTGTGTAAGCCACAGAATGGAAAGCGTGTTACAGAATATCTAGGCACAAGAAGATCAGAGGCTATCCTGTTTCCCATGGTGCTGAAGTGACATAGGAAGGCCCTCCCAGGTTCATAGGCACAGCTCCACCAGGGATCAGATGGGACATGCCTCACAATTAACTAACTGCTAATAGAAATTGGGATATGACCAAACACTAAAGAAGATGAGTTTCCTCCAGAGCAGACATCAGTATTAGACCCATTAGACAGAGATAATTCAGTACTTGAAGGTTGGCATCCTTCCCTTACCTATGACTCAGTAGCATATGAATAAAACTTCCAACTCTCCTTCTCAAAGCTTTCTAATTTAACATCAACCCAGGAAACATCTTAGGAAAAAATTAAGGATAGCCAATGACATATATCTGAAAATTTCTGAATATCCCTAGTACTATAGTAGCTAGATAAGATATCAAATAAATGGAGGATATAATTAGATATTAGGTTTCTTTATAGAATAAAGGAAAACATGTTATAAATTTGAACAACTATTTTTACCACGAATTTTGTATCTTCAGTAAAATAAATGAATATATTAAACAGAGAACATTGCATAAAACTTTTATGCAATTTGTACACCTAAATTTGTCTGTCTGAAAATACAATCTAGGTACTATTAAATAATTGTCGTACACAGGTTTCTATTTAAACTGTACTTGTGAACTTGTCTTATTCTCCTTGATAAAGATGTTTCAATTTTAAGACAAATAAATCCCAAATCACAGGTTCAGAATGTATTGAGGTTTTGTAGGTATTGGATCTAGAGCAGGTTACCTGATTTCCTTGTATCCAAATGGAAAAAATCAACATTTACCCTAAACAGTTGCTGTGAAATTAATGTTATGCAAATATAAGTGCTTAGTAGCTACTTTTAAAAAATTATTCTTATAATCCAAACTTCTATTATAGTGCCAAATTCTTGGTCCTTGACAAATGAAGTCTCCCTAGCATAGTGTGCATAGTAAGTGCTACTTTTTCCAATCAGTCCTCCCATTTGTTTCCCCTTCACCTCCTTCAACAGCCTACTGTTAACCTTTTAGTTAGCCAGTGAATATAGATTGTCCTCTCTGAAACTCATGTTGAAATTTAATCCCCACTATAAAATATTAAGAGATAGGACCAGGTAGACCTTTAAACGTGATTATGGCTCCATTCTTGCAGATGGGCTATCCATTCATGTGATTAATAGATTAATGGCTTATGTTGAGACTAGGTTTGCTATATAACTGGTCTGTCACATGCTCCCTGTCTCTTGCTATATGATGCCCTGCACTGTCTTGGACTCTGCCAATAAAAGCTATTGCCATATGGGCTCCCTTGACTTTAGACCACAACAATAAACCAAAATAAACTTCTATTCTTTATAACTTGCCCAGTCTGTGTTATTGTTATTAGTAACAGAGAATATACTGAGACAACTGATCATCCCATGATAGACTTTCTCTTAAATGCCTTTGTTAAATATGCCAATGAATCCTTTCCCCACCTAACATTTCCCTAAACAGAAATAGAAGGCTGAACTGGAGCTTCAACTTACCTAATCCATCATCGTATACTATCCTGTCTGATAGACCTTTATTCTATCCAATTTTCTACTTTCAAAAGTTCTTTGTTAGAGAAATCTTATTATGTGTATAGAAATAATAAAGAATAATACAAAGAAAAATAAATTATGTAAAACATTTCAGCAATATGCCAAGGTTTTTCATCTCCTCTAAAACTGACCAAAAGCCAAAAATACACCATGTTTAATTTTGGATAATAAATATGATGACTTCATTGCTAATGAGGTTAATAAAGTAAAATCTACTGTGATAAATATTGTTCCAAGGATCTAGTTAGAAAGCAGTTATGACCTAATGAGGGTGTGGTTTTGTTTTCTGTCTCAAAAATCATTCCAAAGCTAAAGTTCTCTGCGAAACCAAAAGCAAGATTCAACAGATAATTAATAAAGCATTAGTCATTGATTTATGATAACAAATATGATTGCTCATGAGAATCTCTTGTGGCCTCATGGTCTCACTGAATAATGCAATGGAACCTACTTGAATTATGATCTAAGTGCTTGCAAGTTCCCTGTCAGGAGTTTCAACATGTAGTGCCTAACAGCTTATTTAAGGACAGAGAGCAAATACTTTTTCATATACTTATTCTTTTTTTACACAGATTGAGAACAAGTCATAGCACTTCTCTAGAACACGAAGTACTTTTAAAAAATAACCAGATGCACAATTATAACTTCTGTTTTCTGAAAATAGATAAATTTGTAAGGTGCATATTTATAACACAGATAAGAAAAGTCAAATATGAATTTCAATAAACTTCATATTATTTATGTTGTCCCAAGAAATTCTTGATTGTGTAGCCTTAAATATTTCCTTTCCTGGGAATAAAAACAAAAGCCTTTAGACAATGTACACATATCATAGAGGCTTTGTTTTAAATCCTTATTATCTGTTCAATGTGAAAACTCTCTCTTTTGGAGATATTTTATTTTTTTCCTCTAATAAACCACATGAATCCTTTGTTCATTTTCCTCTAGTCTTCAAAAGGGACCTCAGGAGAGTCTTTTAGAGGAAATTGGGTGTACAATCATGAAAACAATTCTGTCAGAACACAAATGCTTAAAAAATCATTCCCGTATAGGTTTTTCAAAAGAACTTTCCATTTGGCATGCTTGAGGGCTATTAGGGATGATTGCCTTTGCTATTTGCTATCAATGGATTTGGACTTTAAACCATTTTACAATCCAACCAAAATTCTCTGTTTTACTATTGTGTGCATTGTGGAGCGGGTGGTTGTAAGGGAGAGATACTCCAGTGACCATGTGGTTTGGGTACTGTGTCCTTTCATATTTCATTCTCACAGGGTTTCTGTGTGAGCAGATGAGGGAACTGTCATTTGTAACCCCATTGGACCCCCACTAAGCTGCTTGGGGTACAGTTTTTCAAAGCTTCACAAAGCCCTCAGGAACATTTTGCTATTGTTTTAATTGAGAAATTAAAGTCAGATGGGATGATCCTATTTTAATACAAAGGCAAATCTTGGGATAAACTAGGCTCTGTCTATTGGCATCCTCTAATTTTGGGTGGTAATATTTCTATGCTTTTTTGTGACCACAGCTAATTGAAGTCAGGCTAACATCCCCTTGCTGACCACATGTGTACTCTCCTATGGTGAGAAATTAATTTCTATTCTGCATTCTATATTAAAAGTTTGTACTAACTTCTGGGTCTACTAAGGAAATCAAATCCAGCTTGCTATCCACACAGCCCAAACCACACAGTAAGCTTCATTTTCTATCCAGGATGAAAGGGTCTTCAGCAATTTTGAGGATCTTTTTGGATTATTTCAAAGAGAAATTCAGAATGATAAACAGTAGAAATTATATTGTTGCAGGAAGATAATGGAATAAAGTTTGGAGACACTTGAAGCTGCTTATGTTGTCATTATATCTAAAAGGAATGTTCTATTTTTTCTTTTCAAATTATGTTTTGAGTGTATGTGTGTATTTGATTTTGCCAACATGAAAAAACATTTTACCCTTAATAATAGGAAAAGGTGACTGATTTGTTAAAACCATGAGCTGCTCAATGCAAGTTCCCCAGGGGTTTTCATCCCTCTGTGCCTGCTGTGGTGTTCCATGAATAGTGGGGACTTGTTCGCCGACATTTTAATACAAATGAATAATTCCAAATATCTGATTTTGAAAACTCCAAACGGTAATTCTTAATTTTAAAAATTGTACTGACTTTTGTATTTTCTTGAATCTGTGATCTTTTTTGAGATACCCAATTTTCTTGCTTATTATTTCCAAATTCAATCTCTTGTGAACTAGAGTGCCTATTTTTTCTGTGGATATTCCTTGTTGATTTATAAATACTTAACTTCATAATTTTTATGCCAGTATACTCATCTGCAGCAGAGAGCAATTCTGCTGATATCCAGACTAGGGTACTGGAACATATTTATGCTAGAAGCTAGGGGCTGAGCCTGGGATTACAACAGCATAGAGCTTTGGTATGCATACATTTGGACACTTCAGCAACATCATGGGCCTTATCTGTTGCACATATCTAAGTGATTTCCAGCTTGAGGTCATGGCATTTGAATATGTTTAGAATATCTAAGTAAAATATTGTCAAACCCTGGGGTTTGAATTCCTATAACTTACTGATAGTGTCTAGTTTGACTTTCAGTTCCAAGTTTCTAGGTTCCAGGTACATTGGATATTGGTTCAGAGTCTTGTTTATTATCAAGATTTGGGACACAGCTGGAGATGTAATTCAGTTACAAAGTGTTCATATAGCAAGCCCTATTCCCTGGGTTCGATCTTCACCAAAAAAAGAAACAGAAAAAAGAAAACGGGTAGTGGAGAGTTTTTTAAATATCAATTTTAAAAGTCTGTAAGCCTTATCTTTGCAATTTTTTTTCTTCTAAGAAGTTCTCATTTATATAACAGTTATTTGCTCACTCAGGAGATGTTACACACCAATGGGCATAGAAACAAAGAATAAGAAAGAGCCAACAGCTTGCTACCAATGGAACAATCTCCACTGAAATAAAAACAGAATTGAAAAGTTTGGAAATTGTGCATTAGATCAAATAGGTACCTCAAAGATTCAAAGAATACTTATTTAATCCCTGATCTCTGCCAGAGTGTCAGACTAGAGGAGAATATCTAAATTCTACTTGACATGTTTGTTCAGCTCTCCCACATAACCTTCAAAATCAACGTGGACAATACTGTGCATAGTGTTTTTTACCCTGAGTTTTTTTTTTTTTCCTTTCATTTTCCTTTTTACTTAATGGTGATATAATAATTACCTATTGCTACAAAACATATTTTTCCCATAATAAGTGGATGAAAACAAAACTAATCATTCCTTACTCACAGTTTCTTTGGAGAATTGGAAGTAGCTTGGATGAAGGATTCTGGCTCAAGGTTTTCCAAGAGGTTATGGTCAAGATGTCATCCAGGCCTACAATCAGCAGGAGGCTTCAATGGCACTGTTGGATACAGTTCCAACCTGGCTCTCATATTGCTGGCAAATTGATGTGGGTTATTTCGGGGAGGCTTGAGTTTCTTCTTCACATGGAACCATCCCAGTATTGCTAAAAAGAGAAATCCAAAGGAGAGAATCCAGTAAGAACTCTCTTTCTGACCTAGCCTTGGAAGTCAAATAGCATCACTTCTGTCTTAATCTAGTCATTAGAAATGAGTCCCAAGGTCAAGCTTGCATTGAAGGGAAGGGTAATTAGACTCTGCTTTTGGAAGGGGAGAGTGTCAAAATTTGCAGGCCTATTTTAAAATTAAAAAAATGATACAATTCAGTCATTGTTGCTGATGTTTCCTGCTGAAGAATTTCTGTATACCCCTTCCTACTCATCTAATTTCTCTCTGTCTTACTTCAGGTTCTTAAGATACCTTACTTCTTAACTTGTCCCTGGTATCCTATCTTGCATTTCTTAAATGTCTCCATAGTCCAGCAGAGGAGTCTTGCCAAACTCTAACCATGTCACTGTGTCTCTTAAGATTCATAGTTTATTCTCCATGACACAAGAGTAAACCATAGCACTTTGATCTAACATAGACAATCCTTTAAGTTCCCAACCTGTGACTTCAGATTCAATCCCCTTAACTCTGTGTTTTAATTTTTTGCAGTTAACTTTTGTAATTCTTTGAATATATAATAATACTTCAGATACTATTATTTCTGTATACCAAAGGTCAGAAAACTTTTTCTGTGAAAGCACACTTAGTAACTATCTCTTTGTCAACCATACTGCCTCTGTCATGACGAATAGGCTGTGCTGTAACAATGGGTTATGATTATTGTCAAATAAAACTGTTTATCAAAACAGGTAGTGAGACATATGTAGCCCATGAGTCATGGTTTTCTCACTACTGCTCTATCTCTTGAGTAGTATGCCCAACGTTTTGTGTTAATACTTATGATTTATCCTTTAAGAATCATCTAAGGTGTTGTTTCCCATGTAAACATTTCTGAGTGTTTCTAGTTTGAACTGGGAACTTTTCTTTTATGGTCCCACGGCAGCCTATGTACCCTATTAACAATGTTGTCACTTAAAATTGAAATTGTCAGCTTTTGGAAAATCTTTAAAAAGGCTGGAAGGAATTTTTAATTTAATTGAAATTGTATTGCCAAGCATAGTTCTTAGCTAATGTGTTGGACTGAATTGAATTTAGAACTAATTCACAAAAAGACTCCTAAGAAAATATAATATAGAAGGGGATTATGTAATAGAACAACTGTCCTCTTTATTTTGTTAAGTATGGTCTTCTGTTTTTATTGTTTATTGAATATGATCTGTTGATATTCCATTTTGTGTTATATAAATAAAGGCAATAGGATCAGAGGGTGACCAGGGGGCAAATCCAAAATTAAGTGTATGATGCCTTTCCTATCTATGTTTTTCTGTTACAGAAAGCATTCCTCCAGGAAATATGATCCATACAATAAGTCTTAAGTGCGTGTGCTACAGTTATGTGTAGAATAGATGTGTGTACACACATGTGCACATGTGCATGCGTACACACACACACACACACACACACACACACACACACACGAAGTATTGAAACAGATTCCCATTCAACAGATCTGCAATGGCAGACAGAATTCCATTATCTCCAAGTTCCAACAGGTGACTCTAATACACAGGGTGAGAATCACTGAGTTATAGTTCATATCTAGTAGCATAAATCTCATATAGAAAAATTTAGCATAATATTTCAGATATAATGGTAATGGAAAAATATCATAGGAAGAATTGGGTTATCCAGTAGTAACTTTTGCATCCATTATGCTAAATGATTATATAGCCCTAAGTGATCTTTCCCTGGATTTTCTCATCATTAAAATGAGAAAATGAGTTTGTATGATAAACTCCCCCTACTTCTCTTTGGTTTGTTTGTAGTGCCAGGAATCAAACCCAGAATGTTGCAGGTACTGCAAATGCTGTAACACTGAGCAACATCTTGGGCCTCTCTCATACTTTAAGTGTATTTGCTCTTTTTTGAGGGTTGGGGGAGAGTACTGGCGATTGAACTCAGGGGCATTTGGCCACTGAGCCACATCCCCAGCCATATTTTGTATGTTTATTTAGAGACAAGGTCTCGCTGAGTAACTTAGCACCTTGCTTTTACTGAGGCTGGCTTTGAACTCTACATCCTCCCACCTCAGCCTCCTGAGGTGCTGGGATTATAGGTTTGCACCATCGAGTCTGGTCTGTATTAGCTCTTAACTGGTCTATCTTTATAGATGCATTACTGTATTTTAATGAATATATATGGTGCAGTCATGTAGTGTTGCATAACTAACCACCTCAAAACTTAGTGCCTTAAAACAATGGCAGTGATACTTTGGTCACTGATATGCTCCTTGGGAAGGGCTTAGAGAAGACTGCTTTGCTCTGCTTTAATGAATATAAGCTGGGATATTGGCAGCTCAAAACCTGGAGTTGGTAATCCTAGAAGGGCTCACTTAAATGAGCTGGTAATATAGTTCAGTGGTAGGGCACTTTCCCAGTCTGTGTGAGGTCCTGAGTTCATACACTCTGTACTGGAAAAAAAAAAAAAAAAAAAAAAAGCTAATGCATTTACTGATCCGATTGTTGATGTTTCCAGTTAACTGGGAAGTTTCTGTCTGTGGCCAGAAAACTTCCTCATGGTCTTTCCACAAGGCTTCTTGACACCCTCACACGTATGGTACATGGCTGCTGGGTTCCTAGGTCAAACATTTCAAAGGAAAGGGAATTGAGTGGGAACCTTTCACTATTTGTGACAATTTTAGAAGACATGCAGCATTGAGACTATTGTATTCTGTTCATCAAAGCAGTAATAAGAACTCTCCCAGTTTCAAGGGAAAGAGAACTAGACTTCACCTGTTCATGAGGGAGTGAGACATTTCTGAAAGTATATGCAGAATAAGAAATGCCTTGGGAGCATTTTTTAGGCAATCTGTGACAGTATCAAGTTATTTTTACTATAGTTAATATTATAGTAAGATTTGCAAGACAGGATGGGGAATTGAGTGATTTTACAAAGAAGTTAGAGGACATGATTTGCTCGAATTTTGAAACAAGAATTTTTTTAAAACTCTAGTAAATTGCAAAGAAGTCATCTTATGTTTAATAAAATAGATGAGAATGGTGCCTTCTATTTAAAGGAACAGGGCTAGGACAGTATTATTTGTGCTCCAAGAATGTTATCAGGGACTACTGTAGGAGAAAGTGTAAGAAGGGTCTTATCAGAGTTCCTGGTTGTGTTCTCCAATATTCATTTTCTCCTGTTCTGCTAAGAAACCTCAGAATTTTAGTGGCATACAACCTAATGAAATAAAGACTGTTTCTGAGTCTCCCCTGTAGCCTGGGTATTGACCTGATAAAGTGCCATGTGCAACATCTGGGAAATGGTTTCAAAGGAAAGGAGACATACCTCACTTTTGTTCTCTACTTTTTTCCTTCTTTCTAATGACTGAATTGTTACAAATATCTCCTGAACAGTCAGGTTGAAAAGGAAGCAAAATAGTAGAGATGGCTTTCTGATGATAATAAAATTGCTGTTCCAACAATGTGCCTCCTCCTCCTGTCCCCTAGACTTCTTTACATGAGAAAAATGTAAGATTGCATTTTAGTTATTATTATCTCAGAGTTGACCACTTTCAGTAGAGCCTAATCCTAACCAAGAATGCATGCATTAGTTTTATGTATAGTAATTACTACATTATAATTGCTAATTTTTTTGGTGTTGTCTTAAATGCAATCAACATTGCATTTAATTATTTATTAAGTCACTCAGAGGCCTAAAATTTATACTATATAATTGCCATGTCTTTGATTATTATATATGAGATCTTTGATTGGTCTATATACACCTGAAAATTGAATACAGTTTATAATTTTTGGTCAATCTGAGCAGTTCAAAGAAAATTTCATTTTTCTATTATGTCAAATAGATTGTTTCACACTATTTTGGGGGAAAATCATATGATTATATGCAGAACAACTTGCATGATTGCTCTGAATAAGAAATAGTTACTATCACTTTTATGCCATTGATGGTTGGGATGATTCACTGCTGCATAATAATGAATATTATTTAATAATAATAAGCAATAATTTGTTTCCAAATGATGAATAATAATTAGTTTCTGAATTGATCACAAGGTTGTAAATATTGGGGAGCCATGTAGTTTCATGAAAAATCAGATGATGACTTTTGATCATGCATATATGTCTATTCTGTCTCTATCACTCTTCATCCTTTATGGGTAAGTCATGCTCTGCTCAGGGAAAGGCAACAACTCAGTTTTTTATGTTTACTAGGTGACTTGGAGAACCTCATGCTCATAACCACAGTCCCAAAGTAGGCAG
This sequence comes from Sciurus vulgaris, assembly GCF_902686455.1. Taxonomy (NCBI): domain Eukaryota; kingdom Metazoa; phylum Chordata; class Mammalia; order Rodentia; family Sciuridae; genus Sciurus; species Sciurus vulgaris. Next base: position 31,698,042 of record NC_136470.1, on the reverse strand, counting down.
ATGCCCATGAATCAGAGAGTGCAATCAAAATTCTAACCAGGGATTTCTTTTTCAGGGTAGAGTGGGGGAAATAATTGTAATCATGTGCAAAAAAAAAAAAAAAAAAAAATCAACCTCTGAAAGTCAATATCACCCCACATGGGGAAAGACAACCAACAATAAGATAGAATTAAGCTATGTATAGAGAACATCAATAGTATGAAGATGTAAGGAATGGAGTTGGTAGCACAGGGAGACTCTTTCTTAATATTTATCCAGTCAATGTTGCCATTTTTTGTAGCAGTTCACTCTAATTTCCCCAATTGCTCAAACTTTCCTACTTTGCTTAAACTGCTTGCATTGACTTTTCAGCTATTATAATTAAATGAGTCCTGGCTCTGTCAAGGATAGGTTAGATCACATGAACAAAGCTGTAGGGAAAGGTTACATGTACTAATTATTTAAAGAGAGAAGTAAATCAGAAATGCAGTGATTCTGTTTGTGTATGTGTGTGCGTAAGTATGGATCATAGAAACCATATAAACACACCCAGCAAAAGCATGTTTCCTTTCCCAATTTTAATCTTTAGATTTTACCATATTTTCTGATATTTATTTATTCAACTAACTGAAACTTCAACATGTAAACTCTGCATTTCAATTTCGGTTACATTTTCATATTTTCCAGCAGTCTCATGTAGTAAACATATAACATGTTTAAAGATAAAAGTAAGTCTTATCTTTTGATTCTAATCCTTTATTTTCCTCACAAAGCCCATTTTTTTTGAATTAACAAACTATTTTTAGTTTATCTTTTGAAACTTTTAAAATATTTTAAAAATTATTCCATAGTTTTAATCAAAGTAAATCTATTTCTTTTTTTTATTTTATTGTAAACAAATGGGATACATGTTGTTTCTCTGTTGTACATGGCATAAAGGCATACCATTTGTGTAATCATAAATTTACATAGAGTAATGTTGTTTGATTCATTCTGTTATTTTTTCCCTTCCCCCCACCCCTCTTTTCCTTCTATACAGAGCTTCCTTCCTCCATACTTGCCCCGCTCCCTAACCCTAACTCTAACCCTAACACTAACACTTCCCTCCCCCCATTTTGTGTCATCATCCACTTATTAGCGATATCATTCTTCCTTTGGCTTTTTGAGATTGGCTTATCTCACTTAGCATGATATTCTCCAATTTCATCCATTTGCCTGCAAATGCCATAATTTTATCATTCTTTATGGCTGAGTAATATTCCATTGTATATATATACCACAGTTTCTTTATCCACTCATCAATTGAAGGGCATCTAGGTTGGTTCCACAGCCTGGCTATTGTGAATTGAGTAGCTATGAACATTGATGTGTCTGTATCTCTGTAGTATGCAGATTTTAAGTCTTTGGGTATAGGCCAAGGAGTGGGATAGCTGGGTCAAATGGAGGGTCCATTCCAAGTTTTCTAAGGAATCTCCACACTGCTTTCCAGAGTGGCTGCACTAATTTGCAGTCCCACCAGCAATGTATGAGTGTACCTTTCTCCCCACATCCTCGCCAACACCTGTTGTTGCTCGTATTCTTGATAATCGCCATTCTAATTGGGGTGAGATGGAATCTTAGGGTGGTTTTGATTTGCATTTCTCTTATTACTAGAGATGTTGAACATTTTTCCATATGTTTGTTGATTGCTTGTAGATCTTCTTCTGTGAAGTATCTATTCATTTCCTTAGCCCATTTGTCGACTGGATTATTTGAATTCTTGGAGTAGAGTTTTTTGAGTTCTTTATAGATTCTGGAGATTAGTGCTCTATCTGAAGTATGATTGGCAAAGATATTCTCCCACTCTGTAGGCTCTTTCTTCGCATTGCTGATAGTTTCCTTTGCTGAGAGAAAGATTTTTAGTTTGAATCTATCCCAGTTGTTGATTCTTGCTTTTATTTCTTGGGCTATGGGACTCCTGTTAAGGAAGTCTGATCCTAAGCCGACATGTTTAAGATCTGGACCTACTTTTTCTTCTATAATCTGCAGGGTCTCTGGTCTGATTCCGAGGTCCTTAATCCATTTGGAGTTTAGTTTCGTGCATGGTGAGAGATATGGGTTTAGTTTCATTCTGTTGCATATGGATTTCCATTTTCTCAGCACCATTTGTTGAAGAGGCTATCTTTTCTCCATTGCTTATTTTTGGCCCCTTTGTCTAGTATGAGAAAATTGTATTTATTATGGTTTGTGTCCATGTCCTCTATTCTGTACCATTGATCTACCTTTCTATTTTGGTACCAATACCATGCCATTTTTGTTACTATTGCTTTGTAGTAGAGTTGAAGATCTGGTATTGCAATACCCCCTGTTTCACTCTTCCTGCTAAGGATTGCTTTAGCTATTCTGAGTTTCTTATTCTTCCAGATGAATTTCATAATTGCTTGCTCTATTTCTGTAAGGTACGTCATTGGGATTTTAATTGGAATTGCATTGAATGTGTATAGCACTTTAGGTAGTATGGCCATTTTGACAATATTAATTCTTCCTATCCAAGAACATGGAAGATCTTTCCATATTCTAAGGTGTTCTTTAATTTGTTTCTTTAGTGTTGTATAGTTCTCATTGTAGAGGTCTTTCACCTCTTTTGTGAGATTGATTCCCAAGTATTTTATTTTTTTCGATGCTATTGAGAATGGGGTAGTTTTCCTAATTTCTCTTTCTGAAGATTTATCACTTATGTATAAAAATGCATTGGATTTATGGGCATTGATCTTGTAACCTGCTACTTTACTGAATTCACTTATGAGTTCTAAGAGTTTTCTGGTGGAATTTCCAGGTTCCTCTAAGTATATAATCATGTCATCAGCGAACAGGGATAGTTTGAGTTCTTCTTTTCCAATTCGTATCCCTTTAATTTCTTTGGTTTGTCTAATTGCTCTGGCTAGAGTCTCAAGAACGATGTTGAATAGAAGTGGTGAAAGAGGGCATCCCTGCCTTGTTCCAGTTTTTAGGGGGAATGCTTTCAGTTTTTCACCATTTAGAATGATATTAGCCATGGGCTTAGCATAAATGGCCTTTACAATGTTAAGGAATGTTCCCACTATCCCTATTTTTTCTAGTGTTTTGAGCATGAAGGGGTGCTCTATTTTATCAAATGCTTTTTCTGCATCTATTGAAATAATCATGTGATTCTTGACTTTAAGTCTATTGATATGGTGAATGACATTTATTGATTTCTGGATGTTGAACCAACCTTGCATCCCTGGGATGAAACCCACTTGATCATGGTGCACTATCTTTTTAATATGTTTTTGTATGCGATTTGCTAAAATGTTGTTGAGAATTTTTGCATCGATGTTCATTAAGGATATTGGTCTGAAATTTTCTTTCCTTGATGATTCTCTGTCTGGTTTAGGTATCAGTGTGATATTGGCTTCATAGAATGAGTTTGGGAGGGTTCCCTCCTCTTCTATTTTATGGAATACTTTGAGAAGTATTGGAATGAGCTCTTCTTTAAAGGTTTTGTAGAACTCGGCTGAGAACCCATCTGGTCCCGGACTTTTCTTGTTGGTAGGCTTTTGATGACTTCTTCTATTTCAGTACTTGAAATTGGTCTATTTAAATTGTGTATGTCCTCCTCATTCAGTTTAGGCAATTCATATGTCTCTAGAAACCTGTTGATGTCTTTGAGGTTTTCTATTTTGTTGGAGTATAGATTTTCAAAATAGCTTCTAATTATGTTTTGTATTTCAGTCCTGTCTGTTGTGATATTTCCTTGTTCATTCCGAATTTTAGTGATTTGGGTTTTCTCTCGTCTTCTCTTTGTTAGTGTGGCTAAAGGTTTATCAATTTTGTTTATTTTTTCGAAGAACCAGCTATTTATTTTGTCAATTTTTTGTATTGTTTCTTTTGTTTCAATTTCATTGATTTCAGCTCTGAGTTTAACTATTTCCTGTCTTCTACTACTTTTGGTGCTGGTCATTTCTTCTTTTTCTAGGGCTTTGAGCTGTAGTGTTAGGTCGTTTATTTTTACTTCTTTTATTAAATGCGCTCCATGAAATAAATTTCCCTCTAAGTACTGCTTTCATAGTGTCCCAGAGATTTTGATATGATGTTTCTTTGTTCTCATTTACCTCTAAGAATTTTTTAATTTCCTTCCTAATATCTTCTGTTATCCATTCATCATATAATAGCAAATTGTTTAATCTCCAGATGCTGGAATAGGTTCTGTGTTTTACTCTTTCATTTATTTCTAACTTCAATCCATTTTGATCTGATAGAATACATGGTAGCGTCTCTATCTTCTTGTATTTGCTAACATTAGCTTTGTGGCATAATATATGGTCTATTTTAGAGAAGAATCCATGTGCTGCTGAGAAGAAAGTGTATTCGCTCTTGGTTGGATGGTATATTCTATAAATGTCCGTTAAGTCTAAATTATTGATTGTGTTATTGAGATCTATGGTTTCTTTGTTCAATTTTTGTTTGGAAGATCTGTCCAGTGGTGAGAGAGGCGTGTTAAAATCACCTAGTATTATTGTGTTATGGTCTATTTGGTTTCTGAAATCGAGAAGGATTTGTTTGACATACATGGATGAGCCACTGTTTGGGGCATAGATGTTTATGATTGTTATATCTTGCTGATTTATGCTTCCCTTAAGTAGTATGAAATGACCTTCTTTATCCCTTCTGACTAACTTTGGCTTGAAGTCCACATTATCTGAAATGAGGATGGATACTCCAGCTTTTTTGCTGAGTCCATGTGCATGGTATGTTTTTCCCCATCCTTTCACCTTTAGTCTATGGGTATCTTTTTCTATGAGGTGAGTCTCTTGCAGGCAACATATTGTTGGATCTTTCTTTTTAATCCAATCTGCCAGTGTATGTCTTTTGATTGATAAATTGAGGCCATTAACATTCAGGGTTATTATTGAGATATGATTTGGTTTCCCGGTCATTTGGTTCATTTTTTAAATTTTATTTATTTATTTGTTTGACACAACTTGGCTCCTCCTTTATTTGACAATTCCTTTAGGATAATTCCTCCCTTTGCTGATTTGCTTCTTTGTTTTTCATCTCTTCCTCATGGAATATTTTGCTGAGAATGTTCTGTAATGCTGGCTTTCTTTTTGTAAATTCTTTTAGCTTTTGTTTATCATGGAAGGATTTTATTTCATCGTCAAATTTGAAGGTAAGTTTTGCTGGGTATAAGATTCTTGGTTGGCATCCATTTTCTTTCAGGGCTTGAAAAATGTTGTTCCAGGCCCTTCTAGCTTTTAGGGTCTGGATTGAAAAATCTGCTGATATCCATATTGGTTTCCCCCTGAATGTAATTTGGTTCTTTTCTCTCACAGCATTTAAAATTCTGTCTTTATTTTGTATGTTAGGCATTTTCATTATAATGTGCCTTGGTGTGGGTCTGTTGTAATTTTGTGTATTTGGAGTCCTATAAGCCTCTTGAACTTGATTTTCCATTTCATTCTTCAGATTTGGGAAATTTTCTGATATTATTTCATTGAATAAATTGTTCATTCCTTTGGCTTGTTTCTCTAGGCCTTCCTCAATCCCAATAATTCTTATATTTGGCCTTTTCATGATATCCCATAGATCTTGTAGATTCTGTTCATGATTTCTTACCATCTTCTCTGTTTGTTCAACTTTGTTTTCAAGGTTAAATATTTTGTCTTCAATGTCTGAGGTTCTGTCTTCCAGGTGTTCTATCCTATTGGATATGCTTTCTATGGAGTTCTTAATTTGGTTTATTGTTTCCTTCATGTCAAGGATTTCTGTTTGGTGTTTTTTCAATATCTCTAACTCTTTATTGAAATGATCTTTTGCTTCCTGTATTTGCTCTTTTAATTGTCGATTGGTGCGATCATTCAATGCTTGCATTTGCTCTTTCATCTCATCATTCAGTGCATGCATTTGCTCTTTCATCTCATCGTTTGCTTCTCTGATCATTTTAATTATGTACATTCTGAACTCCTTTTCTGTCATTTCTTCTGCCATGCTGTCATTGGGTTTTATTGATGTAACATCTAGATTTGTTTGCAGCATTTTCTTTCCTTGTTTTCTCATATTGTTCAGGTATCAGTGGACTGCTGAGATATTGCAGATTTCCTTTATTGACTTACAATGTTCCTGAAGATTTCTATATATATATCCCCTCTTAGCCTTCAGTAGGCCGAAGTCTTGGAGGAAGTTGATAATGCGGTGTTCCACAAGGAATCTGCCTCTCTAGGAGTGGTGGCCTTCAGGCGGGGTATATTCCCTGCTAGTGGGCAGAGGTGCCTCCACCTGTTGACCAATGGTCATCCAAAGGGGAACTAGGCTGCGGGCTGAGGCAAGGCCTGTTTGGGCCTGAGTCTCTGGTTTTACCGTCCTTGTGGGGAAACCTCACCCGGCAGCGAAGACTCACCCGGTGGGGAGGTCTCGCTGATCAGTTCCCTCCTAGAGGTTCCCCTCAATTTATAGCTACCGCCTAGGCTGGGCTGCCTTCCTGTGCAAAGTTCCCAGGGGCCTGGCCCTACCTCCTGGGCCTGGGAGCCTCACCCTTCCCAGATGAATCTCCTTAGGTTGCCCCTCCTCAGAGAATCTGCCCGCAGGCCTGGAACCTTCGCTCCGCCCTAAGCCTGTCTCTGTGCTGCTCTTCCACCACGAAGCCTCCTAGATCCTGGGACCCTGCTGTGCCCCTAATCGCCTGGCTATGCGGCCCCTCCTCTGAGCAGCCACCTGGGGCCCCATACAATCGCTCTGAGTCCCAGAGACCCGCCACACACCTCTTCCTCCAGACAGCCGCCCAGTATTCCGGTCACTAGGAGTCCAAGCAACTCACTGCATGCCTCCTCCTCCCACCGACCACCCGTAGCCCGGGGCAATCAATCACTCCGAGTCAAAATGACCCTCCCTGTTCCTCCTCCTCCTCCAGGTAACCCCCCGGGTGTTCAGGAATGGTCACTCTGAGTGGCTCTGAATCCATGTGACCCGCTGCACGCGTCCTCTGGGCAGCCACCTGGAGCTCTGGTGCGGCCACTGAAGACCATGCGACCCACGGTGCTTCTCCTCCAGGCAGCCCCCCTGTGTTCAGGAGCGGTCGCTTTAAGTCCAAACAACTCACCACTCGCCTTCTCCTCTGAGCAGCCGCCTGGAGCTCCAATGCAGTCACTGCGAGTCCAAACGCCCTGCCGCGCTCCTCCTCCTCCTCCTCCTACTCCTCCGGGCAGGCCCCGGTGTTCAGAAGTGGTCTGAGTCCAAACAGCTTGCCACACAGCCCCTCCTCTGGCAACCTCCTGTAGCTCTGGTGCAGTCACTCCGAATCCAAGTGGCCGCGCTCCTCCTCCTCCTCGTCCTCAGGGCAGGCCCTGGTGTTCAGAAGCGGTCGCTCTAAGTCCAAACAGCTCGCCGCGCAGCTTCTCCTCTGGCAACTGCCTGTAGCTCTGGTGTAGTCACTCCGAATCCAAGCGGCCACGCTCCTCCTCCTCCTCCTCAGGGCAGGCCCCGGTGTCCTGAGTCCACACAGCTCTCCTCGCCACTCCTCCCTTAGGCAGCCTCCAGAGTCCCAGTGGTGGCTCCGAGTCCCAGCGCTGTGCTGAGCGGCCTCCTCTCCGATGCTCCCAGTTGTCCGAGTTCACTGCTCCAGCAGGGGGAGGGGCGTCTCGCCGGCAGCTCTACTTCACAAAGTTCCCTGCATTCCAGGACTACCGCCCCATCCGGGACACCTCCCCAATGGGAGAGACTCACCCAGCTGCTTTGAGTTGGTCCCAAGTCTCTCAATTTCTCCTCTTTTGAATCCTGAGTCCTGGAGCAACATGAAATGCAGCCACCCTCTAGGCCGCCATCTTGAAAACTGCGTAAATCTATTTCTTATGAATTGACATTAATTAAGGAGAACTGACATAGTCATTGTCAAAACAGTCTATGTTAGGAAGAAAACAAACATGAGCATCAAAAATTTTATATAGAAATTGCATGAATGATATTCTTGGTCAGGATATTTGCTAATATTGTTTTTAATGTCATAAACCACTTTATTTAAAGGGCAAAGATTCTTGCATTCATATGATGCTATTCTTTCAGAGTCCTTTGTGTGTGTGTTTACATATATGCATGTATATATAGGTATATATAATTATAAAATACATTTATTTTTCTTAATACATTTAATTATATTTCTGTTAAAAAATGTTAAATATTTTCTATTATTCCTACAATAAGTAAATCATGACCTTAAAACTTAAACCTACACGAATCACTAATATCTGTTATTCCTATGATTCTATTTAGTCTAGACAAGCAACCAGTCTGGAAACAGTGTCGTAAAACTAGACAAAATCCAGAGTTCACTGAGATGATCATTAGATAACTATTTTCCCATTTGTTCCAGACTTTGCTAAGAAATCTTAGGATTCAGGTTTGTTCATTTCTTCTTCCCTTTCTCTTGTTTCACTTCTCATTTCATTTTTTACCTAACATCCTTATTTTCTCTATAATTTCCTTGCCTTCCTGGCTTGTTTTCCTATTTTGTAAAATCAAATGGGCCAACTTCAAGCCAAATGAGTGTATGGAGAACCCAATTGTGTAGCTGAAAGCTGATTATGGTTCAGAACATTCTGCATGACTTTTGTTGTTCTGAGAATTGTTTCCCATTTCCTTTGCTCAACATCCCCATTCCCAGGGATTAACTTTCTCCTCTGCTCCAAAACTGACACTTAGTTTCATTCCTCAGGGAGATCCAGAGCTAGGAGCAGAAATAATAGCTCCTTCTCATGGGGGCAGGTTGGGGGTGGTGCTGGGAGAACAAAGTAAACTATGAGAAAATTAGGGGGCTATTTAGCAAAATCCTGAATGGTTTCTGTGCTCATGAGAAAAGTAAATGATTTCTAACTTGTTTCAGGCTATAAATGTGCGGAAGTATACATAAACAAGGGTTTCTGGTTGGAAATGCAAACACCAGTCATTGTAACACATGTTTGTTACAAATATAAGTACCAAAATGTACATTGTAGGAAGTTCTTAATTTTTTTTTCCTTCCCGGTGAGCCTTAAGAGTTTAATCTTTAATCAGAGGCATTGGGTAGGCAGGTGGAATTTCAGTGTAGTGGATTTGAAAGGGAATCCAATTCCTATGCTAAATTCAGGCATCATTAAAATGGAAACATGTCACTATGCAATACAAAGCCAAATACTACCTCGTGGTTTAGAGAAATCAGCATTTGGCATATGCTGTATTTATGAACATTCCAAGCTCCTGAAAGCTATAAAAAATAGAGCATTTGGGGTTTGATAATGAAAGATATATATTCTCTGCCTCTAGAACATTGAAAATGGTATTATTGATGTAGAAGGTGGATGTATTTTATATTTTCCTTCTGTTACAAAGAACATACAATAATTGTTATTATATGGATATTTTCAAATGGAAGTATTTTGAGAAGATACTTCCCTAAGTGTAAATGAGAAGGTTTATAGAAGATAATGAAATTCTCTTTTCAAAATGCAAATCTGTAAGCAATTTCAGACAGTCTTATAAAGTTACAGAGGGTGTCAGGGGTAAAATTAGTGAAAAAGAAAAGTACAAGTTTAACAGATGAAACTTTGGTGAAATAGGTAGAAGGTTAAGACATATATACATATATATACATATATACATACATGTATATATATGTATGTATAGATAGATGTAAGTCCAGAAGAAGCAAATCCAGAAGCAAAATATGAAGATGAAACTCCAAGTAGTTTGAGACAAAAGCAAAAACTAGATAATACTGTAAATTGTTTTCATGTAATTGCTTCTTTTCTGAAATATTTTGAAGATGATTTTATAGTCAAATTTATAGGAACATATTGCATTTTCATCTCTTCACTGCAGATTTACAATATAAAATATGATATTATAGATTTTGAGAACTTTAAGAAATCTCAGTTTTAATTTAGTGCTCCCAGTAAAATACACTCAATTTTATTTAAACAAAAAAGAGTCATTTGGAGGAAGACAACAAGTTTATAATATGGGTAGAAGGTATAGCTGGGCCTCACAGGGATTTCTATATCCCACTTCCCGTTTTCAGGACTGACAATTTGAGGAACCCTGCTTAGAAGAAGTATCCATATCTTTTTCAATCAAATATAACTGAGTTCACACCATGAGATGCTGAATCTTATTTCATAATTTCAGAAGATATCAGGATAGATCTCTCATACTTTATCATCCTATGCTTTTATATCTTTCATCTTTAAAAAAAAAAATTCCTTTACTCCATACCTACTTGTGACTATTGCTGCTTTTTTTTGTAACCCTCATGATAAAACTCTGAGATTTTTATACTTATTGTCCTACTTAATAAATAATAATTTACTCTTTACACCCTTCAAATCTGGCTCCCCTCCTTCAAAATTCCACCGAAACATCTCGGTCAACACTGATCTTCCTGTTTTGTCTTCACCACAGTCTCTCAACAGAGTCTGATGCCATTGCTCATTCTTGTCACTTACTCTCATGTCACCAGGATCTCCTTTTTTCATCTACCTTACTTTCTTCTTTAATGGCTCTTTATTTTGTATCCCATCTCTAAATGCTGAAATGGGACCATGTCCCTTTTTCTCTAAATTCTTCTATGCACTCATCTATTTGGTGATGACTGGCAACCCTGTATGTCACCCTTTCCTCTCCTTAGCTGTATTTGTCATATCACTTGACATTTCCAATAAGTATCCATTTGACATTTCAAATTTAGAATGTTCACAGTGGAGCTCTGATTTTGCCTTTTCTCTGTATCAGCAAATGGTAGTGCCCTCCCCACTGCAGCTTGAGGCCCAACCCATGAGTCCTCCTGGATTCATTTCCCATGTGGAGGATTCATTAGTATCTTTACTTTCTAAACAGTTATCAAAACTGTCCACCTCTTTTTACCTCCACTCAGGAAAAGGCATGTTTGATGTCTTGATCTGACTCTCATTGGTCTGAGAAATCACCCCGTGTAACACCCAGTTGTGCTATTGCAGCAGGATAGGTTGCCAAGCAACCAAAGAAGACACCAGAAATGGGATGTGAGATGCAAGGTTTATTGAGAAACTCTTAAAAGGAAGATCAGGTGGTGGCAGGCATGACAGATAGCACCTTGATCTTTTGCAGTGTTTTATCATGTAATACCTCCATCCCTCATGACATTACTCCAGTGGCACTTGTCCTCTCATTGTGTCCTCAGTTTCATGTTAGTTACATGGAGAGGGGTGTTATAAGTTAGGCTATAGAAGCAGTGACATCATTAGTTTGTTTTGTTCCTTGTGGGACCAGCATCCGAAGCAGCCGCTGTCCTGGAGTGCATTCCAGAAAGTTGTTCCTATGGATAACACTGTCTGCCCTATTTGAAATATAAGTGAGAAAGGGTCAGTGTCATTCAAAATAGTATTTATCCAGACATTCTGATCTGGCCCACTATAATTGATTCCCTAACTTGGCTAGGTTCCTGGGAATGAAAAAGGACATTTTAGGCACATGGAATTTGATATTTCCCTTAAACCATAAGTCCTTGAATTCTGTGGGCTTTTCCATGGAGGATTTTGTTTTCTTTTTAGCAAATGGAGTACAATGGACATATATTATCCAGAGAAATTAATATTTTCAAAAAGCCATTCAAATGTATCAAATAACAACAGCGACTCAGTAATTTCCTGTTTACTTCCTAAAACAATAACTGAAAAACAAGACAAGCAAGACATAAAGGAAAGATTTTCTGTCTGGGGTAGTCCATAGGTCATGTGACTAAGGCCTATGGAATGAAAAGTGTCATTTACTCCAAGGGAATTTATAGTTGATACCCCCATTGCTTCAAAAACCTATAAATTTTCAAGAGAAAATACTTGAGCACAGAATAGGTAGTGATGGATTTTCAACTGAAACCTTGATTATCTTCAGATTTGAGTGAATTTGTAAGTATTCTCAATAAAGAAATAATCATTGATAGAAATGTTGAAAAACTTCAAAGAATTGATAGCCTATGCCCAGTGTTCTTCAGAAAAGTTTTCATGAAAAGTTTAAGCTGAACATAATATTTTTTATCACTGAACTATTTCATAAATATGATTAACTAGTAAAGCACCAACATGATTTTTTATCAGTTCTTTTAGATAAACATTTACCTATCTGTCAAATTGATCTTGAGTCCTTTTCTGAAATATTCTATAGTTCCTAAATAATCACATTTCTGTTCAGTCTGACACTTTACAAAGACATTGAAACTCCTACAGCTTTATTTGTATTTTGCCCTCACATAGCCGTTGAGGTCTCAATGGAATGGATATCACATATATTTGAAAATTATTTCTTTATTTGTTATTTGATATTTATTTGATATAATTACATTCTCTTTATCTGACATTTTGATATTTTTGTGATATTATTGATTTGATTTGTCAAATTATTTACTAAGAAGCCATGAGGGGAAATAATAAAAACTTAGATTTTTAGATTTGCATGTTTAAGAAAACTTGTGAACTTTAAGCATCATGCTAATGAAATTTATATAAAGCTATGTAAGGAATAGAACTGGTTGAAAAAATCATTAATTTTATTATATTTATTTATATTTTTTGGTACCTTGGATTGAAATTGAACCTGGGTCCTTTAACCACTGACTCACATCCTAGACCTTTTTTATATTTTATTTAGAGACGGGGTCTCACTGAGTTGCTTAAGACCTCAATAAATTGCTGAGGCTGGCTTTGAACTCACGATCCTCCTGGCTCAGCCTCCTGAGTTGCTGGGATTACAGGAGTGCACCACTGCACCCAGCTGAAAAGTTTTTCAGATGCTAAGTCAGCATGTATAAAGTAGATGGATAAAAGAGGCAATTTATGCATATTATCTTTAGAAGAAAAATTACTTCATTTTTGAGAAGTGTAACTTGCCTAAAACATTTGCTGGGCTCACTGTTCATATTCATCTTTGATTTGGTTGATACAATTACAGAGCTGCAGAGAGTTTTCTTGAAGGAATTAAACTCTTGTGTGGAGTTGAGGAGGCAGTTTTTCAACCTAGGAGCTGTTCCACTTTATATTTCATCTTTGTTTCTGTGAAGTTCTTAGGTAGCACTTGATTTTGCCATTTTGAATCTCCAAGAAGGTTTTGGGCTTGTAACCATCTTTTAAGCAGTATATCTTCATTTTCATTTTTATTTGAAAGTAGGGAGAGCCACCCAATGTCTGCAGTATTTGGGGGAAGACTCTAGAACTTTATGAGAAGTCAACTTTATTCACCTATCTCTGTGATCTTTGCTGCTATGGAAAGTTTGAGTAAATGTAATTCAGGTGATTTGTGATTCCTGAGAAGAGAAGTAGAGTGCACCAGAATGGCCTGTGTTAGAACATGAAGATTCATATTTTACAATATTTTGATCACTATTACATTGTGGACTTGACTTGACATTGGGTTGTAAAGATAAATGTAAAATGAATTACTCCATAGAGCCACACATGATTGAAAAAAATGAGATTATGTTTGAAATTCAGATTTTTCCACTCATTTGTAATCACCAGAAGGAATTTTGGTATAATTAAAGTGCATCTGCTATAAAAACACAGTTAAAAGATAAAAAAAATGATGAAGAATTTTGTAGAACCACAAAAATATTATAACTCTTTTTTTTAACATTAGGTATTCAAACATGGAGAAGTTCCAAGTCCCATTTCTCACTATGGTTTTGCAAAACTATGATGTTGGAATGAGTCAAACATATTTGGTGTTGCTAATCCATTCATGATGGAAAATTGGTGTCCATGTGCGTTCTTTGAGACAATTCCTGGTGCAGGGCTCTTTTATTTGACATGATCTTCAATTCACAAGACCATTGAGAGGATCTGTGAGCTATTGAGAACAACAAAAATGAATAGAATCACCATGATCACAAGGGAGAGGAATGGCGCCTTGCCAAATTAGGAGCACCTATTAATGAATACTTATTGAGTTTAATTCTCTTAGGGTCTTCTGCAGAAAAAAAGAACTCTTAGTCTTATCTTGTCTTAACTGAAAGAAGAAAATTTACAATTCAATTTCCAAAAGTAATTCTGCTCTATCAACTCTTGTTCATAATCCAGATCATGTCAATATTATGTTAATATCTTAATTTTACCAAAATCTTGTTATTCTTTTTATTTATTTATTTATTTTTTTGCTTTGTAATTTTACACTTTCAAATCAACCTGCACCTTGTTTTCTTTTATGCTTAGCTCGACTTTGCATATTTATTACCTTTTATCTTCCTTGCAAATTAATCAGTATTAATTTTTTATTTCAGAGGGAAAGGGGCTTGACTATTACTATCCGTTCAATAATTTTAGGAAATTCTTATCTAGTGTAATCCAAGGGAAATAAGTTAGATTGAACCAAAGAGGGGTCATTAAATTGGCTTCATTGTGATCAAATCACCTTAAATTAAGGTGGATAAGAATATGTAACATATATTGCTTTCTCATATTTAGTTGCAATCAGTACATTTATATCTGACAGATTTAAGAGTAGGGGAATACCTGGTTCCAGACAATTGATTTAGTTGGCTTAAAATGAGCTCAGTCATGTTTTACATGTTGCTCTATAAATATATCCTTCGCTGATAAGAAGGGGACTTAGTGAGTTCTCAATAAATTATTTTGTACTACTACACACACACAAAAATTAATGTTATATAAACGAGTCAGAAAATTTTATCAAATTTTGTCTAATTCTCTCAAAGAAAAAGACCTGGATTTACAAGTTTCTCCCACTTGAATGCCAGCTTACACTCTCTTATAAAGGAGAAAGTGTTTTGAAGTTTCATTCTCTTTTTATGCAAAGGTGAGACAAACTAATCTTGAATAATAAAATAAGACTGTCAGTTACAGGAAGTAATGGAAAAAAGGAATATGTTATTAAGTGAGTTAGTTACAATTGCTTGAAGAGCTTCCCAAGTTAAAAAAAAAAAAAAATCTGTTTGTTTTAAAGTGAATATTAAAAATGGTATCACTATTTCTCTATTTTTAAAAAGCTATTGAAGGGGCTGCAGTTGTAGCTTATTGGTAGAGCACGTGCCTAGTATGTGAGAAATGGGACTTGGAACTTCTTCATGTTTGAATACCTAATGTAAAAAAGGAGCTACGATATTTTATGGTTCTTCAGTATTCTTCTTTATCTTTTTTTATATTTTAATTGTGTATTTATAGCAGATGCTGAGTTCAATCCTCAGCTCCATATAAAAATAAATAAGTCAAATAAAGGTATTATGTCCATCTAGAGCTAAAAATTTTTAAAAAGGCAATTGGAATAATTTCTAAAATTTAGGTGAGCTTCTTGCAAGAAAATTATATTAAGTAAAATCAAGTTCACTTTTCACATGTTTCACAGGGAATATTTTTAACCAGCATTTATTAGAGCACAAGTAGGATTTTCCTAATCCTAATACTTATCATGGTCTTTATTTTGAAAACATTTAATTGCTTCCCTAATATTTATATAATATTTTTTCTCTCATTTTCTAACAATATCCCATATACTTTTCTCAAGTGATCCATTCAAACTTCTGAATTTAAAAATGAGATTTATTTATTTATTCATTTATTTTTTTTTAACCTCTCTCCTGTACCAGAACTAGACTAACAGAAAAAATAAAACAAGACAAAATCCTCATGGTACTTCCATAAGATCTAAGGTAAAAGAAGAAGTGAATGCATTTTTGTTTTTTTTTAGAAAACTTTTTCTTTAGAACAATATTGTAAAGATGATGCTTGTTGTCTTTATTTTTACCTAGTACTGGAAGACTTATTGTTGTTATAATTGCCTGGAGCTCTCCCTCATCACCCTATTTTTAAACATTTTCTCTGTCTAAGATAGTCAGGAATCCAGGATGATAAGCTGTCCTCTGTTATAACATTTATTTCTTTTTTTTTTTTAATTTATTTTTATTGTAAACAATTGGGATACATGTTGTCTCTGTACATGGAGTAACAGCATACCATTTGCATAATCATACATTTACATAGGGTAATGATGTTTGATTCATTCCGTTACTTTTTCCTTCCCCCCAACCCATCCCACCTCTCTTTTCCCTCTACATAGTCCCTCCTTCCTCCATTCTTGCCCCCCTCCCACCCCCCATTATGTGTCATCATCCTCTTATCAGTGAGATCATTCGTCTTTTGGATTTTTGAGATTGGCTTATCTCACTTAACTTGATATTCTCCAATTTCATCCATTTGCCTGCAAATGCCATAATTTTATTATTTTTATTATTTATAATTTTGTTATTCTTTATAGATGAGCAATATTCCATTGTATAAATATGCCACAGTTTCTTTATGCATTCATCAGTTGAATGGCATCTTGGTTGGTTCCACAATCTGACTATTGTGAATTGAGCAGCTATGAACATTGGTGGCTGTATCTCTGTAGTATGCTGATTTTTAGTCCTTTGGGTATAGGCCGAGGAGTGGGATAGCTGGGTCAAATGGTAGGTACATTCCAAGCTTTCTGAGGAATTTCCACACTGCTTTCCAGAGTGGCTGCACTAATTTGCAACCCCACCAGCAATGTATGAGTGTACCTTTTTCCCCACATCCTCTCCAACACCTATTGTTGCTTGTATTCTTGATAATCACCATTCTAATTGGGGTGAGATGGAATCTTAGTGTAGTTTTGATTTGCATTTCTCTTATTACTAAAGATGGTGAACATTTTTTCATATGTTTGTTGATTGCTTGTAGATCTTCTTCTGTGAAGTGTCTGTTCATATACTTAGCCCATTTGTTGATTGGATTATTTGTATTCTTGGTGTAGAGTTTTCTGAGTTCTTTATATATCCTGGAAATTAGTGCTCTATCTGAAGTATGAGTGGCAAAGATATTCTCCCACTCTGTAGGCTCTCTCTTAGCATTGCCGATACTTTCCTTTGCTAAGAGAAAGCTATTTAGTTTGAATCTATCCCAGTTATTGATTCTTGCTTTTATTTCTTGTGCTATGGGAGTCCTGTTAAGGAAATCTGATCCTAAACCAACAAGTTGAAGATTTGGACCTACTTTTTCTTCTATAATTTGCAGGGTCTCTGGTCTGATTTCAAGGTCCTTGATCCATTTTGAGTTGAGTTTTGTGCAGGGTGAGAGATAGGGGTTTAGTTTCATTCTGTTGCATATGGATTTCCAGTTTTCCCAGCACCATTTGTTGAAGAGGCTATCTTTTCTCCATTGCATATTTTTGACCCCCTTGTCTAGTATTAGAAAACTGTATTTATTTGGACTTGTGTCCGTGTTCTCTATTCTGTACTTTGATCTACCTGTCTATTTTGGTGCCAATACCATGCTGTTTTTGTTACTATTGCTTTGTAGTATAGTTGAAGTTCTGGTATTGTGATACCCCCTGTTTCATTCTTCCTGCTAAGGATGCTTTAGCTATTCTGGGTTTCTTATTCTTCCAGATGAATTTCATGATTGCTTGCTCTATTTCTGTAAGGTACATCATTGGGATTTTACTTGTAATTGCATTGAATCTGTATAGAACTTTTGGTAGTATGGCCATTTTGACATTATTAATTCTGCCTATCCAAGAACATGGGAGATTTTTCCATCTTCTAAGGTTTTCTTTAATTTCTTTCTTTAGTGTTCTGTAGTTCTCATTGTAGAGGTCTTTCACTCTTTTGTGAGACTGATTCCCAAGTATTTCATTTTTTTTTTTTTGAGGCTATTGCAAATGGGGTTGTTTTCCTCATTTCCCTTTCAGCTGTTTCGTCGCTTGCGTATAAAATGCTTTAGATTTATGCATGTTGATTTTATAGCCTGCTGAATTCATTGATGAGGTCTAGAAGTTTTCTGAAGGAGGTTTTTTTGGCTCCTCTAAATATAAAATCATGTCATCCACAAATGGTGACAGCTTAAGTTCCTCTTTTCCTATTCGTATCCCTTTAATTTATTTGGTCTGCCTAATTGCTCTGGCTAGAATTTCAAGGACAATGTTGAATAGAAGTGGTGAAAGAGGACATCCCTGACTTGTTCCTGTTTTTAAAGGGAATGGTTTCAGTTTTTCTCCATTAAGAATGATGTTGGCCATGGGCTTAGCATAAATAGCATTTACAATGTTCAGGTATGTTCCTACTATCCCTATTTTTTCTAGTGTTTTGAGCATGAAGGGGTGTTGTATTTTGTCGAATGCTTTTTCTGCGTCAATTGAAATAACCATGTTTCTTATTCTTAAGTCTATTGACATGATGGATTACGTTTATTGATTTACGGATGTTGAACCATCCTTGCATTCCAGGGATGAACCCCACTTGATTGTGGCCCACAATTTTCTTAATATGTTTTTGGATACGGTTTGCCAATATTTTGTTAAGGATCTTTGCATCTATATTCATCAAGGATATTGGTCTAAAATTTTCTTTCCTTGATGTGTCTTTGCCTTTTTGGGTATGAAGGTGATATTAGCTTCATAGAATGAGTTTGGTAGGGTACCCTCCTATTCTATTTCCTGGAATACTTTGAGAAGTATTGGAATGAAGGTCATGTAGAACTTGGCTGAGAATCCGTCTGGTCCTGGGCTTTTCTTGTGTGGTAGGTTTTAAATGGCTTCTTCTATTTCATTGCTTGATATTGATCTGTTTAAATTGTGTATGTCCTCCTGGTTAAGTTTGGGAGGAACATATGTCTCTAGAAATTTGTTAATGTCTTCGGTAGTTTCTATTTTGTTGGAATACAGATTTTCAAAGTAGCTTCTCATTATGTTCTGTATCTCAGTGGTGTCTGTCATGATATTTCCTTTTGTATCATGTATTTTAGTAATTTGAGTCTTCTCTCTCCTTCTCTTTGTTAGTGTGGCTAAGGGTTTATCTATTTTGTTTACTTTCTCAAAGAACCAACTTTTGTTTTTGTCAATTTTTTGAATTGTTTCTTTTGTTTTAATTTCATTGATTTCAGCTCTGATTTTAATTATTTCCTGTCTTCTACTACTTTTGCTGTTATTCTGTTCTTCTTTTTCTAGGGCTTTGAGCTGTAATGTTAGGTCATTTAATTGTTGACTTTTCATTCTTTTCTGCAATGCACTCCATGCAATGAATTTTCCTTTTAGTACCGCTTTCATAGTGTCCCAGAGATTTTGATATGTTGTATCATCATTCTCATTGACCTCTAAGAATTTTTTTATCTCCTCCCTGATGTTTTTTGTTATCCATGTTTCATTCAATAGCATGTTATTTAGTCTCCAGGTGTTGGGGTAATTTCTGTTTTTTATTTTGTCATTGATTTCTACTCTCAGTCCATTATAATCTGATAGAACACAAGGCAGTATCTCTATTTTTTTGCATTTCCTAAGGGCTGCTTTGTGGCATAACATATGGTCTATTTTCGAGAAGGTTCCATGTGCTGCTGAGAAGAAAGTGAATTCGCTCGTTGATGGATGGAATATTCTATATATGTCTATTAAGTCTAGGTTATTGATTATGTTATTGAGTTCTATGGTTTCTTTGGTTGGATTTTGTTTGGAAGATCTATCTAGTGGTGACAGTGGTGCGTTAAAGTCGCCCAGAATTATTGTGTTATGGTCTATGTGATTCCTGAAATTGAGAAGGATTTGTATGATGTACAGGGATGCACCATTGTTTGGGACATAAATATTTATTATCGTTATGTCTTTCTGATTTATGGTTCCCTTAAGCAGTGTGAAATGTCCTTCTTTATCGCTTCTGACTAACTTTGGCTTGAAGTCCACTTTATCTGATATAAGGATGGAAACCCCCGCTATTTTTTGAGTCCATGTGTGTGGTAGGTTTTTTCCCATCCTTTCACCTTTAGTCTATGGATGTCTTTTTCTATGAGATGAGTCTCTTGCAGGCAGCATATTGTTGGGTCTTTCTTTTTAATCCATTCTGCCAGTCTATGCCTTTTGATTGAGGAGTTTAGGCCATTAATGATCAGGGTTATTATTGAGATATGATTTGTATTCCCAGTCATTTGGCTTATTTTTGGTTTTTAAGTTGGCTTGGTTTCTCCTTGAGTGGTTTTCCTCTAAGGTAGTTCCTCCCTTTGCTGACCTCTATTGTTGTTTTTCATTTCCTCCTCATGAAATATTTTGTTGAGAACATTCTGTAGTGCAGGCTTTCTATTTGTAGGTTCTTTTAACTTTTGTTTATCATGGAAGGATTTTATTTCATCTTCAAATCTGAAGGTTAGTTTTGCTGGGTATAGGATTCTTGGTTGGCAACCATGTTCTTTCAGAGCTTGAAATATGTTGTTCCAGGCCCTTCTAGGTTTTAGAGTCTGGGTTGAGAAGTCTGCTGCTATCCATATTGGTCTCCCCCTATATGTAATCTGATGCTTTTCTCTCATGGCCTTCAAAATCCCATCTTTATTTTGAATGTTAGGCATTTTCATTATAATGTGCCTTGGTGTGGATCTGTTGTGATTCTGTGCATTTGGTGTTCTGTAAGCCTCTTGTATTTGATTTTCCATTTCATTCTTCAGGTTTGGGAAATTTTCTGATATTATTTCATTGAATAGGTTGTTCATTCCTTTGGTTTGTTTCTCTGTGCCTTCCTCAATCCCAATAATTCTTAAATTTGGTCTTTTCATGATGTCCCCTAGTTCTTGGAGATTCTGTTCATGATTTCTTACCATCTTGTCTGTTTGGGAAACTTTATTTTCAAGATTAAATATTTAGTTTTCATTGTCTGAGGTTCTGTCTTCGAAGTGGTCTAGTCTGTTTGTGATGCTTTCCATTGAGTTTTTTATTTGGTTTATTGTTTCCTTCATTTCAAGGATTTCCGTTTTTTTTTTTTTTTTTTTTTTTTTTTGAGAATCTCTATCTCTTTGTTGAAATGATCTTTCGCTTCCTGCAGGTGCTCTTTCAGCTTATTGGTATTATCATTCATTGCCTGCATTTGTTCTCTAATCTCATCCTTTGCTTTACGAATCACCTTAATCATGTATAATCTGAAGTCCTTTTCTGACATTTCTTCTAACATACTGTCATTGGATTCTATTAATATAGAATCTAGTTTTGTTTGGATCATTTTCTTCCCTTGTTTTTTCATGTTGTTCATGTATCTTCCCCTCTAGCAGTACAGATCTGGGGTATTGCAGATTTCCCCCTATAGGCTTATAGTGGCCCTATAGGTTTCCAAAACCCTTTCTTTAAGGGGAGATCAATATTAGTAGTGCCAAAATCAGACACTATGCAATCCTAGACCAAATAGCCCCTATGTGGACAATAACAAAATTGCCATAGTAAACAGAATGAGTTCAAATATTATCTTCGGTAAAACAAACAGGTTTGCAATAAGGGCTGCAGTTTCTAATGGAGGGCAAAGAGGATGCAGAGGGATGTAGAATGTGGCTGTTAATGGGATAAAAAAAGAATATATGGAAGTTCTAGAAAATAGAAAGGGTGAGAGTGTAATCAAAATAAATTGGATATTAGCATGCAAAAAAAGGGAGAAAGAGACTCTGAGGGAACAGGTAAACAAAAGGAAAAGAGAGCAAGAAAAGTAAAGAAATAAAAACTTAAATTTTTTAAAAAGGAGAAAAAAGAAAATCTACAGTATAACATTCATATACTAATGAAACCTCCCAGTGTTCAGTAGCCTGATGCATGAGAGGTACCTGACAATGAGCTTCAAGCCTCCAGCAGGCGTCTCAGGATGGGATTTGCCCCACCCAAAGATCAGAGCTACAACTTCCAGGATTATCCAATATGGCTGCTCTGGCTTCAAAATGTGTTCGCAAATGGGGAGCTGCAGCTCAGGGGTGGACGTGGTCAGCTGGAGGTCCTGGAGGCGGGATGCAGTTGGTCCAGCAGGGGTCTCTGGAGTTCCGGTGTGTTTGGTGTGGTTGTGGGATCCTGGATGCCGGGTGCAATCAGTCGGTCTGGGGTCCTGGTGATAAGGCACATCAGTTGGTCTGGGGGTCCTGGCGGCAGGGAGCAGTCAGTGGATGTGAGGGCCCCAGGGGCAGGGAATGATCGGTCGGGCTGAGGGATCCTGGAGATGGTGCTCAGTCAGTCTGGCCAGGGGTCCTATGGGGCCTGGCTGTTGTCTCAAAATGGCAGCCACATGTAATCAAACCTGCAGGTACTGTAACAGTGAACTTCCAGGCAACAGCAGGCAACTGGTGCTCCACCTGCGGAGCAAACAGTCAGTTTGCTGACTGTTGTCGGATGATCGGGAGGTGAACCTCGTGCGTTGGGTGATGGATAGGTGTAAGGCAGGTGATGGACTGGCCAGAGGCAGGCAAATGGCGGATGATAGACACCTGACAGTCAGCAATCTTCACTCAAAAAAGGTGTCGATATGCTGGCAGACTGCAGCTCATCACAGCAGACAAATGGGGTAAACACCACGGGATCGATAAGCAGCAAAAACTGCCTCACCAAGAAACAGATATCCTCTGCTTGAAACCAGAGTTACGGAGCGACAAGGAATGCAGCCTCCCTCTAGTCCGCCATCTTGGATCTCCACATTTATTTCTAAAAGTATCTCTTCATACATTTTTTGTTTGTTTTGTTTTATTAATTTTTTTAAAAATTTTTACATACTGCATTTTGATTCATTGTACACATTGTACATTGTACACAAATGGGGTACAACTTTTCATTTCTCTGGTGTATACAACCATAGAATTGTAGATTCACACCATTCATGTAATCATACATATACATAGGGTAATACTGTCTGTTTCATTCTACTATCTTTCCATCCCCCACCCACTCCCACCCCATTTTCTTCTGCATCATCTGCAGTGCCTTCATTCTTCTCTTGCCCCTGCCATCACCCCTCATTGTATATTGTCATCCACTTATTAGAAAAAACTTTTGGCCTTTGGTTTTTTGGGCTTGGCTATTTCACTTAGCATGATATTTTACAACTTCATCCATTTACCAGTAATTGCCATAATTTTATTCTTCTTTATGGCTGAGTAATATTCCATTGTGTATATATACCAGTTTCTTTATCCATTCATCAATTGAAGGGCATCTCAGTTGGTTCCACAAGATAGCTATTGTGAATTGAGCTGCTATGAACATTTATGTGGCTGTAGCTCAGTGGTAAAATGCTTACCCAGCATTTGCAAAGCCCTGGATTCGATTCCCAGTGCCTCATTAAAAAAAAAAAAGTAACATTCATACATCTTATTAATTGTTAATGTGATGTAAGAGCAGTTTCTATCTTATTGAATGCAGTAGTTATAAATTGCAGTTTCTCAATATATAGAAAAATAAATATTTGAGCTCATGTTGTATGTAATTGAGCCAGAAAACTAATTCATTCAAAGATATATACCATAGATTCCTGTTATTCATTTGTTTCTTTGCTTATTCTCTTTACTTGGGGTAGAATCCATTTTAGGCAATACTTTTGTTAATTGGGCAACTAAAGGAAGAACATTTAGGCAAAGAGCTTTTCATGACATCCCTCAAATCCCATAACATGAGATTCTTGTGCCTAAATTGTTATTGTTTCTACACTGAGTGGTTTAAAACTTTTCATTTTTGCTCTTTTGCAAGTATATTCTGGAGTTCTGTGATCTGAAGAGGAAAGCCAACAAAGACAGGTTGTCTTTGGGATCATCATTAATAAAGGTGGTCCTACCCAGCTTTGCAAACCTAATAATTTAACGTATTTTACTGTTTATGCCACTTATTCTTGTCCCAACCATTAGTGGGAACTTTTAGGCAAGTTTTGCCATTGTTTTTCCAAATGGTATCACTCTAAATATATTTTATTTTTCTTCTGTCTTAGAGATTTAACAAGCAATGGTTGATCAAAGTAATGAATTCCAAAATTTATTGTTTCTGTGCTAAAGAGTTTAATGACACAAAAAGCTCTGTACATCTCCTTGCTTTTCCCATTCTAAAACCAAACATAGTAGTAAAATTTTCATGCATCTCTTCATAAGATTCTTCAGCATCTTTCCATTATGCTGAGAATAAAATCAAAACTTTTTCATTACTTACAAAGCTTTGCACATACACCTATTTCTCCTTTAAATGAACAAGGAGGAAAAAAACCCAATGTCCATTGACTATGAAGTCTTTGTATTTAAATATCTTCTTTCCCATCTCGTAATTGATTACATGTAGAGTCAAATGGGTCACAACAACAAAACCCTGGAATTCAATGGGAAAAGAAAAGGGAACTTTGCTTTTATTGAGCACCTACAAGGTTCAATAAATGTTAGGAAGTTTTGTGTATGGATCTACCATGTGAGAAAAGCATTATCATTCTCATTTTTCCGTAGAGCTAATGGAGAGTCAGAGTAATTGAGTAATTTCCTAGATAGGTCTGGAGAGCCCAAATCCATGATATTGAAGTACATTACCTTAGAAGTATAGCCAGTTTTTATGGTACAAAGTGGTCATTCATTTCTTATTTCCTTCAGCAAACACTTACCAGGTGCCAATTTTCTGTTACTTATTCTGCACAATGCTAGTGCCACAGTTGGTAAGTAAAATCCAGAAATAGCCATTGCTGCCTGGGAGCATAGAGTATAGTGGAATGTCTGAGATTCATGAATAATCATGACATTGACTACACGTAATATGGAATTACTGAACTTAATATGTGCTCTGAAAGAATGGAAGACAATTCTATTAAAGTCTATTAAAACATTTAAAAAGAAACTGAGATTGAGGGGCTAAGGAAGGCTTTACTAAGATTGCAATAATTGATATCTTAAAGAATGAGCAAAAAGGGGCTGGGGTTGTGGTTCAGTGGCAGAGCATTTGCCTAGCATGTGTGAAGCACTGGGATCAATTCTCAGCACCAAATATAAACAAAGTTCCATTGACAACTAAAAAAAATATTTTAAAAAATGTTTTAAAAAAGAATAAGCAGAAGTTAAACACAATAAAACAAGAAATCAAGGTAGGCTTGTTTTCAGGAACAGGTAAGTGCTTTTGTAAGAACTTTGGAATATTTGGGAATCTTTTTTTTTTTTTGAGTTTTTGAGGCTATAGAAGTCAGAGTATAAGAAGAATGCTAAAAAATGCAGAAAGAGAGTAAACATGAGGTTGAACTTGTGGACCTTTGTAGGCCATGGAAAAATGTAAGTATTTCCATGTAAAGGAATGAGATCTTCCATTAATGAAAAATTTGTTAACTACTGACATGTCTAGGCCCAACTAAGGGTAGCAATAAATTTAATATTAAATACAGAGATATTGGTACAATGTCACTGAACATACAGTGGAGAAAAAAGCACTTCATTCATTTCTTAAATTTAGTTTTGATAAATTTCATATAAAGTGGCATTCATAAATCCTATTATGCAAATATCTCTGATTTAAATTAAAATGCTATAAATTCAACAGAGATATAGAAAGATTTCTAAATCCTAAGGAACAGGCACGTGGGTGGAGGCAGTCAGTAGCCAGGAACAGGTCCGTGTAAAAGAACTAATTGAGTTAGGTCTTAAAGATAAGTGGTGATAGAACATTCATAAATGACAAAGAATGGCTGGGTTCCATGAGAGAGTGGGTTCTATCAGAGAAGAGGGCTGTTCATGAGGAACACTATGTGTAGAGATCAAATTGTACTAGACTAGGGAGTTATTTGAAAAAACAGCCTTAATAGGGATTACTCCTGAAAGTTCATCACTGGGGGAAGACATAGGAAAACATACAAAGTAAATTCAAAATTGATCTGCAGAAATGACAGTCTTTCTGTAAGAATATACTGGAAGTGGGTTGAATGAAATTTCCACCAGGAAAGAGGAGGCAGTTTCAATACAATCAAAATGGTGATAAGGTTTATTTTTTCAACTATGGGGGTTTTCATCTCCACATTCAACTATTGGGGAAAGCAACTCGCTATTTTGCCAGTGCTTCAAACCTCTAAGAGAAGGGTGAAAATAGGCAGAGAGAATTGGTGTGTTCCATATGTCTCTTCCATTCCCATTATCCACCTTGGGGAGCAAGCATTTGAGATTTCTTAATAGAACTCTTTGGGTTGACTTCCCTCTGTTGCTTCTATTGTTCTGAAGATAACATCATTCAATGTGAGGAATACTGGGGAGGGAAAGGGATTCTGAACTCTGAATACTGATTTTCCTGTATTCCAAGTGTTATCCACCATCTCCATGTTTTTACCCTGCCTTTCTTTTGAATCTGTTCCCTGTGATTTGGGGAACTATTTTTTTTATTTTATTTTTTTCCCTGATATTATTGTAAAAGCTTAATGTTTTGATTTTGTGCTCACATTCTTCCTTGTCAAAGAAGCGAATACTGCACTGTCTGCATTATTCTGGCTTTGCTGTGCATGTACTGAGATATTCAGATGAATGTCATAAATGAGGCTCTTTCTTGTTTTTCTTTTCAAACTTCAATTTGGAGCAATAAAGCCTCCATTCCTCAAGTGATGTCTTCTGTTTCTATTTCTTTGTTTCATCCTTTGTTTCTCACTTTATTTCCAACACATATCTTTAGCCTTTTATTTTCTCAATTGTTCTTTTGAAATATTTCTGATGTCTGGAAACTGTTTCTTAATACTTGCTCACAGACATTCAAAAAGTGTCATAATGCTGTGGAAATGAAAATGTGGTAAAAGTCTTCCAAGTAGGCATTGCCAATTCTTGTTCTACAGTTCTTTAGCATTTGAGTTAACCAGCTGCTCTCCTGAAACTTTTATATTTTTTAGGTTTTCTATATCTTTTCCATGATATAACTTTTTACTGATTTATGGCATGTAAAAGATTCTAGAAAAAATAAGTATGCTTCCAAATAAGGAGTCTTGCTCTCTGGGGAAGTACAGACAAGGGAAGAATGAGACGAGTCCCTGTTGCTTAAAGTCAGTGACTCTCATGGGATTGCTGAATGGTTCTGTCTGCAATTACTTCTTTTTGCTAAATGTTTCACTATTTGATCAAAACCAGCCTTCTTTTGATACAACTGGAAAATGTGAATGCTTTTGTGCTTAACTTTTAGTTTTGTGGATTTTTTTTTTCCCTTGTAGTCTCACATTGGGTTTCATTCATCCCTTTATTTACCATTTAAGGAACACCCCTGGGGTGCTGGCACCATCTAGGTTCTGGAAGAAATGAAGAGATGGGGGTCCTGTCAAGCAGAGAAGGCACAGCCTCTAACACTCAGTTTGGGAGGGACCTATTCTTTTATGACATCCTGGATAATGAATACTATTGAAGAGGGAAGTTCCCTTTTACTTCAAAGGATGTTTTGTGAATATACCGGACTCCCTGAGGGCCAAAGAGAAGTAGGCCTAAGATTAGACTGAGAGTGGGTGAAGCTGAATGTTTCAGAAACAAGTCCAATGTTAAAAATATCCCAACAGGAATAAACAAGCAGCATCAGCTGCGTCTTATTATGTTGTCTGGGAAGACTGTAGAGGGCAGAATGGGAAGAGAAGTGAAATAAACACTGCTTAATATTCAGAAGGCACAAGAAATTCGCAACCTAAATAGAAACAAAGGCATTATTATCTGTGCTGCTAGTACCTTCCCTCGCATTGATGGTTCTAAAATATATGCAAAACCATTCTGAATGAGGCATGACTGTCTCTCACAATCCACCAAAATGTTACATAACATTTTTCTTTATTGCTGTGTGAAGTTGCTTACAATTGGACTCAATTATTGCAAACAAAGAGGCATTGCCCTAGAAAACTTTTTTAAAAATTAGAAATGTATTTTATTAAATATTGTTGTAATGAAACAAATAAAACATACATGGACATACAATTGAATATAAAGAGAATAATTTGCCTAGGAGGTGAATATTATGCTAGTAGAAAATTATAGACACTTTGAAAGTTTAGAATCAGTGTTAAGTTATCTCAACAAGCCATTGTATGAATGATACTTTCAATTTCTTCACATAACCTATTATCATTGTTAATCTAAATTGTAGTTAGGTATTTTGACTTTCATGAGACTCTGATCTTTCATTTTAGTGTGAATTTTTCATTTGATTTCATATTTTAAAAATGCACATCCTATGTTTATGGTCTGAGTTCTAGAGAACTAAAAGATTTTTGCAGTTATATATATTCCTTATATTTTGCATAGAATTGGGTTTTCATTTTATTGTAGCAATCAATGCCAATATATATAATAGAGGCATTAAAGTTTTAGTGTTTTGATGCAATATCAGTTAGGAATTGATGCAAAAGCAAAACATGTAGGTACAGAATTCTATTGATTTGTAAAAAGAGAAGAATAGAGAAATGGGTGCAAATTTAAACAAACTCATAATTTTGGTAAGCCTCAATGTTTACCATAACTACTGAAATTTAACCATATATTATTTTACCTCCACCAGTCTGACCAATTATAATGAATATTTTTTAAACCATCCACATTTGGGAGATAGTTAACTACAGGCAGAGATATTTGATATTCTGAAAACTCCATTCCAAAGTTTATAAATTTCAAGGAAGCAAAACGGTGTTGTAAGCTTTTTATCTTCTCAAAATGTATCAAGTGCACGTGAATAAGATTCAAAACAAAATTTTCTCTTTGATGGTAATAAAAATATAGGAACAATTTTTGCTCTGAGAGCAAATTCTAGAAAAGGTAAATCCTAAATCAATCCAATGTATGTTTCCTATAAGAAATTACTACAAATTTTTAGTTGGTTAAAACAACACAAATTTATTCTATCACAGTTCTGAAGTCCAGAAGTTCTAAATCAGTATCTGTGGGCAGAGAAACCAAGATGTCAACAGGCCACACTATCCCAGTGCTCCAAAGGAGAGTTCATTTGCTGCTTTTCCAACTTCGGTTGGTTACAGACATTCCTTAGCTTGTGGTCACAACACACCAATCGTCAAATCTCTCTTCACCTTCACATCATCTCTTCCTGTCTTTGTGTATGTCAATCTCCCTTTGCCTAAGTATGTAATGTATGGTTGCATGTGGTTTAGGCTAGAAAATGTTCTTACATCAAAATTTTAATCATATCTGTAAAGAATCCTTTTTTCTATATAAGGTAACAGTTACATGTTACACACAATTAAGATATAGGTATCCTTTGCAGGGCCATTTTTTTAGCTGATCACAGATAACAGAAAAGATCAGATTTATGTAATATAATAGAAAATGTTTTAATAATAATATTTACCTAGCAATGCCTACTGTTCCAACACTAAGGTAGGCAGAGAACCTACCTGCAAACAAGACAGGTATGATACCTTGCTTCACAGAGCTTACAACCTAGTGGGGGCTGATAGTTTCCATTTTTCCATGAAGTAGGTAAAAAGAAATCTTAAGAGACTGAATGATGATTGATAGGGTGAATGTCTGAAGGACATGGAGAAGGTTGGAAATAACTTTGATGGCCATTCAAAGTAAAAAAAAAGTTTGGGGACAGGAAGAATTTCTGACACTATTTGAGCAATGAAGTATGGAAGACAAAAGTGATCTTCATTTATTTCCATGTCTTCAGCCTCTGAGTTTATGACTTTCACATCCCATCTCCCATGTAACTGCCTTTACATTGTGAATAATTAAGAGAGTTGCTAAATATTATTTCTGGAAGATGCAAATTGCCAGAAAAAAACCAGGGGACTAGGGTTGTGGCTCAGTGCAAGAGCACTTGCCTAGCATGTGTGAGGCACTAGGTTCAATCCTCAGCACCACATATAAATAAAATAAAGGTTCAATGACAATTTAAAAAAATTCTCCAAAACTATATCTGATATTAAATAAACAAACATATGTCTCTGCTCTGTCATTTTGAGTCTCCGCATTGACATGAAGCAGAAGCCCCAGCGCTTCACCAATGAATGTGAAGTGTAAAGAAGAAATATGCATTTACTTTATGCTATTGAAAAAATTTTAAGGCATTGCTATAATCTAACCCATGCTACCCTGTTTGATATACTAAGTATGGTTAGAGACCAGGAGTGTGTATTGACAGCTGTTGAATGAGATGTTAGATTTTGTTCATGCTCAGGAAATGAATGTGACATAGAAGCTAAGATCACTCAGGACTTTTGAGTAGTTGGCTGGTAGGGGGAAGGAAGGAGGTTGTGAAGGACAGAAGACTTGATTAACAAAACTTTTATTTATAGCATTATATATTGTAATTAAATCCAGTTGTTTTAGTTAATAACAAAAAGAATGACATTGACTAATTTGACAAGTAAATTTTCCAAAGCTTAAGTGTTATATTAACAAAGTACTGACTCTTAGGTAGCATGTTAGATGGTAGGGATGGTATACCATGGTGCACAGAAGAGCACACACTAATTGAGACAAATTTAATGCAAGACATCATGTTGCATATGAAAATACTGGAACAAAGAATTTTCTGGATTTAAAATAAAAATAGGCTGCTTTTAAAAAAATCTTCAGGACCCATTTTTTGCATTATGTCCTATATTCTCTCAAATACTAAAAATCACAATCCAACTAGTAAGAAGGGAAGGTTTTAGTATGCTTTATGAAAAACAAAATTATATTTTTAGATGTATTCTATACCATGTAGAATAGGCATAAAGCAACTACTGAGAAGCAACTTTAAAAAACATTGTAAAAAGATAAAAATTACAAGTCTAAAGGGAGATCAAACAAATGGAAGAGTCAGAAAACCCTGAAATTTCTTCTAAGTCACTAAATTCACTGACAGTAGAGAGAAATAGCTATCGTGTACCCTTTAGAGTCATTGTTAATTATGAGGTATGTGCTGCAAATGTCTAGGCTGGTCCACTTCTATTGCCTTTCTCTTGTGAGCATTTTGCTGTCTCTTAACTAGACCAAATGTAGATGAGGAAAGATTTATTTTTCTTCTGTCCTTCTAAGTTCATGACAGGGGCCCCTATAGCAAAAGACAGTAACAAAAGCAAAGCATATATATTTACTTAATATGTGAAAGAATACAGATTTGCTTAATATGTGTATTATATGACATGGGAACCTTCATAAAGAAACAAAGACCCAAAGAAACTGTGAACCCTCAAACTTTTCCTTCCCTAATTGTTCCTGTCAGGTCTTTTGGTTGCAGCAACAAAAAGCCTCAATAGGAATTTTTACCAGGAGTGGAATCATTGCTATGAGTAAACTGACCATGTGTTTAGAAGGTTTTGAAGCTTCTTGGAATTTCTGAGAGGTATTTTGGAAAGTTTAGTGATGCAAGCTAGAAAAGCTTTAGAACGTTGTGAGTGGAACTTAAGGGGCATTTCTTGTAGGGACTCAGAAGACTAGAATGCTGATAGGATGGTGTACATAAAAGGCAGAGCTCATGAGGTTTCACAGGAGGACTCCATTGGAAATGGGAAAGGAGGTCATTTGTGATATATTCTGGCTAAGAGGTTATCTGCATCTTACTCATGACCTGAGACTTTCTGTGAGGTCAAACTTAAAGACAATGGACTTCTTAATCTGGTGGAAGAAATTTCTAGGCCGCAGAACATTCAGGCAATGGCATGGGTGTTTCTGGCAACTTTTAGCCAAGTTTATTCTGATAATCAGGAGCAGAGAGCAAAGTAGAAAGATTTGAGAAACTTGCAGTTTGGCCGGAAAACTGAGCAAAACTGGAGCTAAGGAAAGTGTGGTTGTTAAAGACATTATAGCCACTAAAGAAATACTGAAGGCTTTGCTCAGAAACGATGGCTTGAGGGCATCTCAGGAATTGGCAAGACCACACCCATCTCAGGCTCAAGGGCTTAAAAGTTAAAATTCTTTTGAGAAGAGACCAGTGGCGTACCCTGCTTGCATCGAGGGGCCTAGGAAATTCTTTCACCCATGCTCAGCCACTCAAAGTCTGCTGTAGTCGTGGTCCCTACAAGCATGCTACTGCTCAAGATGGTGGCAGTCCTTGGCAGCAACCATGTAGTGCTGGTTTTGCAGGAATGTAGAATGCTGGAGTTGTGGGATCATGGAGGCTTCCACTGAGATTTCAAAGGAAGGCCTCGGCAGCCAGGCAAAGTGCTGGAGGTTGGAGTCCCTTTAGGCAGCCCCTGAGAGAGCAATGGATGGAGATGTGAGGGAGGAAGCCGAAGCTTCAGGGGAGACCACCGAGATTAGGAAATGCCAGTACTATGGAATGTCTGCCAAGGAAAGCTACCAGAATTGAGCACAGACAAGCAAAGGGAAAGGCCACATGAGCTGCAACCAGCAAGGCCATAGGGCCAGCACAAGCCCTTTGTAGAGAACATCATTATGTCATGTGCCTCAGATGCTGAACATGGAGCTGTAGAAGTCTGCCCTGCTGGATTTCAGTCTTGCTTTGGTCCCCATTCTTTCTAT
The DNA here is from genome assembly GCF_902686455.1 of Sciurus vulgaris. NCBI lineage: Eukaryota > Metazoa > Chordata > Mammalia > Rodentia > Sciuridae > Sciurus > Sciurus vulgaris. Next base: position 31,665,883 of record NC_136470.1, on the reverse strand, counting down.
GCCCCCATTTCTTCTCCCTTTTGGGATGGAAGTGCTGACTCTGTGCCTTTATATACTGGATGTAAATAACTTACTTTTGATTTTTATAGAAGCTCATGCTAAGGGTTTGCCTTGAGTCCCAGAGGAGACTTTGGACTGGACTTTTGGACAATCTTGGAACTATTGAGACTATTGGGACTCATGGAAATGGACTAAATGTATTTTGCATGGTAGTCTTTTAGTCAACCTTTTCACTGCTGTGACTAAAAGATCTGACCTGAACAATTTTAGGAAAAAAAAAAAAATTTATTTGAGGGCTCACAGTTTCATAGGTCTTAGTCCATTGAAGGCCAGCTCCATTCTTCAGGGCTCCAAGTGAGACAGAACATTATGGCAGAAGAGAGTGGGAGACAGAAGCAGCTCACATGATGATCAGGCAGCGCAGAGAAAGATGTCCACTTGCCAGATACAAATATATACCCCAGAGCTAGGCTCCCAGTGCCCACCTCCTCCTGCCACACCCTACCATTTCAGTTACCACTCAGTTAATCCTTATGAGGGGATTAATTCACTGATTAGGTTAAGACTCTTATACCCCAATCATTTCTCCTATGAACCTTTTAGTATTATCTCACATGTGAGCTTTTGGTAGACACCACACATCCAAATCATAACAGATGGGGATGAACATTTGGGGATCAAGTGTCATGAGCAGTGGGCAAACTCTGGGGTCCAGCAAGGGGCCGAAGGGGGATTGGAAAATAAATATTTTCTTTTTATTTCTATAGTATTATTTATTTATTAAAAATTTTTTTTTCATACATGCATATGGGGTGATGATGTCTGTCTACCATTCTTCTCAAAATAAATATTGATAGACACAGATCTTGAAGATTAGTCTGGGATCAGGTGGAACCTGATCTCTAATGGAGATGCAGGTCTAAAGAATTACGCTAGCAATCTTTATGTATGTCTCATTATCAGGTTAGAGACTATGCAAGCATTATTCTTTGTATTCAGGAACATTACAGAAACTAGGACATCTATGTAGCTTTTCCACAGTAGCAATTCATGGTCGCAAAGTGCAATAATGTTAGGAGCTTTGTGTAGCTCTCAAGAAAGTCCATTGTTAAAAGTTGCTATAAGGCAGGCAGGAATCTGAGAAGCGGAGCTGGTGAAACATCGTGGTTGTCTAGCATAAGAAATTCTTTCTTCTCAAGAGCTGTGTGCCTGAGATCAAGGCTAGAAATGATAGGACTCGCACAGAGCCTCCTCATGCAGGGCATTGCTACAGCAGCTAGGCATCCTGTGCTCGTGCACAAAAACATTCCCAGGAACCTGGCATGCCACAGTCATGAGTGCATCAGAGACCCCTTATCTCAGTAACTACTCTCCCATCCTCCGTCACTGCTCTCAGCAATCTGGGGTGGAATGTTATGGTTTAGATGTGAGGTGTCCCCCAAAAGTTTGTGTGTGAGACAATGCAAGTAGTTTTAGAAGTGAAATGATTTGGTTATGAGAGCCTTAACCCAGTCAGTGAATTAATCCCCCAGTAGGGATTAATTTAGTGTAACTGTAGGCAGGTAGGGTGTGGCTGGAGGAGGTAGGTCAATGGGGGTATGCCCTTGGGGTTTTATTCTCTCTCTCTCTCTCTCTCTCTCTCTCTCTCTCTCTCTCTTTCTTCTTCCTGTGTTCCATGCCCCTAAGCTGCTTCTACCCAGATGTTCAGCTTCACCTTTTACCTTGACTACCAAGGAATGAATCTTGCTGTCTATGCACTGAGACGTCTGAGACTATGAGCCCCCAAATAAACTTTTCTTCTAAAATTGTTCTTGTCAGATCTTTTGGTCAGAGCAGTGAAAAAGCTGACTAAATCAACCTGCTTCAGGGTAAGTTCAGAAAATCCTTCCTAGGTTTTATGGCCTGCTTTATCATTGAATTCCTTCATTTAAAAATATTCACCATGCCACCATGCTATGTTTTGAGACAGTATGTCCTGAACCTTATAACAAATTTGATTTTATTGTTGACTTATAAAACTAAATTTCCTTGATCCTGTTAAATTATTGACAAATTTCAATATCAAGAAGGAACACTTCTTCATCTACATTATGTGTAAACTGACAAACAGCACCATCACTATCTGGCAGTAGCTTGATGAAGTGCAAGCATAAGTATCCAACTTGGTTGGGCAGACTAATCCTCTAGGGAAGCTCGAGATCTCAGTTTAAAATCAATTTTCAAATTGCATGTATTTGGATGTTTTAAAAAAAAATATGAGTGTTGAGATCTTCCAGATAAAGTGTGTTACTTAAAAAGAGATTAAAATCTGGGACAAATCTCAGAAATTCCAATATTTAAGATCTAGCAGAGAAGGATATGTAAAAAAGTATTGAGAAGGATCTATTTCAGAAAGTAGGAAGAGAATACTGCTCTTAAAGACAGTGAAAATTGAGATTCTTTAATTTTTTACTTTATCCTCATAGGATAAAGTTAGAAAAAAAAAATAGCTATAGAAAACTTGTCCCCATATAGTCTCTGTACTAGTTTCAAATAGCCAACACAATGCTTCACTTAAAATCCTTGTCACATATCAATAGGAACAAACTACTATTAATCAAAAATTTTGCCCATATGCTTTGCTAGTTCATATCTTCAAAACTCCAGATTATATATTGAAGGTTTAAAACCTCTGGCCAAAGGATATTTTAGAGAAAGCATTGCCTTGAAATTCTCCTTTTAAAAAAAAATAGGAGCCTGTTTTATTTTCCTTTTTTAAATTGGGAGCATTTATTTGCTTTGATCAGGGCACTGGTTCTGAAGATCTTGAATTCATGTTCTAAGCTAGTTATGGGTTTCTGGGAAGTCAGTAGCCACGCATATTTAAAAACCTAGAATCTGTACTGAATTAAAGAAAGTCAAACTGAGAATTCTGTTAGCACCATAATTCTCAGCATTCTTTCCTATGTCCCTCTACTTTTATAATGATGCTCTCTGCTTATACCTATATCTGAAGTGTATTTTCTTGCTGGGGACAGTCTTCATTAGAAAATATTTAAATCAAATAACTCTGTAACATGTTTTCCTCATTACTACCTCTTCACCTAATTAAAAAAAATAACTGAATAAAAAGATAATGCCAAAAGTAGAACATAGGCTTGAAATAAATTCATGGATTTTAATTATCTAGATTTCTTGAGTTTGCCAGATCTCATCCAGATCATCACCTCTTCTTGCCCTGCAAAAAAACAACCTTTTCCTGCATTTATTCTACTCTCAACATTTTCTTAGCCTCCTTATGTGACAGATGAAACCAGATGCTGCACACAATCTTTTTCCATATCCATTTAATGTCTCTGTCATGTAGGAAGGGTGAAGTAATAGTTTATTACCAATATTAATTTATTTACACCCCCGCAATTTACCCTGGCTCTTCCCTCAGTTCAGGCAAATGGCTTGCTCTAAGCATGTCAAAACTTCAGCCTCAGAATGTGAAAGTTCCTGAGCACCAATACTCTGGCACTGTGACCTAAAACTGGGCTAACTCAAGAATCAATTCCATTCTTGACCTTTGACCATCTCTTTTACTATCAAGTTGAGCAAAGAGAGATGGGTGTGTCCTATTGTCCTGCCCTCCTCTAGAGAGGCTGCAAAAACCATAAGAAGAATAGGTCTAGACTAGAGGTTTTCAACCTGGATGCTATTGACATTATGGAATGGACAATCCTTTGTTGAGGGGGCTAATAGGATGTAGATTGTTTAGGAAGAATCTGGTCTCTAATGGATGTCAATATCAACTTCCTCTTCAAAATATATAAGAATATATATATATATATATATGAGCATTATAAAATATCCCTATGAAGTGTTGTGGGGGGTAAAATCATCCTAAACTTATGATAACTTATGATCAGGTAAATTGGAATTTAGAGAACCTCAGTATTTATTTCCTTTGCCAGTGCTGCTGGAATTTGGGGCCTGATTCAATGGGTCTCAAGAATTCATGAAGGCTAATTTAAGTTTAAAACTTCCCAGGTGAATGACCTTATTAAAGTAGGTCAGCTTTTAATATATCTTAAAGATCTGCCTATTGTTTATCCTGTTCAGGAAGTCATTAGCTTTCTTTTAAGGCTGACCAGCAACACTTTGTTTTCTTAGTGACTAAGGATGAATTGTTATAGAAAACACACTTTTAAAAAAAATAATTTATATACATTGCCATATGCATTGTAGAATGTTTAATATATGTAATTTTAGCTAAGAGTTTTTGAAAATACTCTTTTGAAATTGGTTGTCCTATCTATTCTTTTAATTGATTTTTATTATTTAAGTGTAGGTAGTCTCTACTACCAAAACATATTTGAAACGGTTACTAATAAAAACTATATAAAATACCTGCATAAACCTAAAGATAAAAACATAACAACTTGTATAGAAGAAATGGCAAAACAACTGTGCCAGGAACTACAATGTCATGTAGTCCACCTGAGTATTCTGGCCCACAGGGAGAAATAAAAATGAGGTATTAAAAATTACCTTACCATAATCAAATCATTCTTTTATGGTGATCCCAGAAGTGTAAAAGGAGCAGTGAATACTGACTTGTAAGACTTTTGCAGTCCTTCAGTGCTTTTAATCCCTTTAAATATTTTCTACTTATCTTTTGTAGTTCATACATGGTGTCTCACCTATGTACACAAACATGTTCTCTTAGCTTCCTCTGTCAACTTAGTGTCTGCATACTTGGGCCGTTCACATGGAAACTGGGTGGGGCATTTTAACATTCCCTCTGTTGTTCTATAACTAAGTCAATGCAGGGCACCACTCTGCCTTCCTGGTGAGGACCTTGGTCGCAACCAGAAAGTTCTCCATTCTATTGGACATTGCTGGTAGAGTCATGTACCATGCAGAGGAAGGCTGAAGACAGCTGACTCCCCTTTTGACTTCTCACAAATTCTTTGTCAACCACACATCCTCCCTCTAGTTTTAGGCAATCACTTGGCAACAGCACTTGGGTATTGCTTTTCTATTAGACATGACAGAACAATCCTACATACATTGAGCATTATGATCCGGCATCACCTAGGTGCTTGATTCATTTTCCTTCCATGAGGAGAGCTGTCCCTGGGGCCTGGAGGTCTTCTCATGAACACGTTTTTTATAGCTATGACTACCAGATCATTGGACATGTCTATACTTCTCTGAAATTCAAGATAAAACACAATTTATCCTCAAAACTAAATTTCCTAACTATTCTAGAAATTACCTTCTCTGTCTAACCTGTTTCAGCCTCTTTCTTTTCCCTCATCTGTTTCTCACCTACTACTATTTGAAATAGCAGAAGAGGATGATCCGCAGTAGTTTTGGACCCTCCTCTTTATTTCACTTCCTACTCATATTAATTTTCCTGGCTTTGCTAGATGTTTACATCAGCTGATATTTCAACCACTGATTTAACTTTGATCTTCTTGCAGTAGCTAGGCATGTTTTACTGTGATTGTTATGCATATGCCTTAAGAGGTCTTTGCTTCCATGGTAATCAAACATGATATTTTCTAAAGTTATTTACTATGCAGCACGTTCTAAATCATAAAATTTTGGTAGAATGCTGATATTTTGTTATAATGATGGCATCTAGCAATACTGTGTTTGACATATAAACTTCTATTTAAAATATTTCTACTACAGGAACAGGAAAATATTTGGGTGATATTAACTTCTTTTTTTTTTTCCACACAGATGATATTAAACCAGTGTGTTTATTTCTCCTTTGTGTGTCGTTTCAGCCTTTTACCTTCAAGTTTAGCCATGAGAATTACAGTCCTACGTGAATTACAGACCTATAAATGGGGAGTTCTTTCTAAAACAAAGAGACCATTTTCAGTTTTGTTTCATAGGAAACTTTTTGAGTCACAGAAAAAGTAATGATCTCCTTAAAGTATATACCATATCAAAAATCAATCCTATCAGATAAGGTCATGGACTTTTACTATGGGTCCATGTAACCCAAGATATCATAAGAAGGTAGCAGAAAGCCCAGCCCTATGCCTTCAGAATGTGTGAAAAGGCAGTGGATCAGGTCTCACATGAGCTCCCTTCTCTAAACTAATGTACTAGAGAGAGAAACAAAGTTAGTGTGGATGATGTGAAAACCCAACTGGAAGGAAGAATTTCTGCCCAGTACTTTTCTGAGGTCTTTTGGAAGAGATGGTGCTGCAGAAATTGTGCCCTCTCTCATGCCCACTCTCCCCTGGGGAAGCAGCATCATAGGAGAACATGAAAAGAGAAGTTCAGAAAGACTATACTTTGCTATCTTCCATTTAAGGTTGCAGATTCTCAGAAATTTCTACTTGATATTTAGCAGAAAATATGTTTCTATCTAACTACGTACAGATGGAGCATGAAGTGGGCCACGGTGTCCTGTTGAAATGACTTCTTCCAAGCACAACAAATGTAGGGTTCTCTACTAGGAATTTAGAGATGCTACAATTAGATTTCAGGGGGCTAAGCCTGTCATTGCCAAGATTGGACTGAGTTAGTAGGGCTGACTCTAAGGGAGGTGAGAGAGAAGAGTCTAAACAGACCCAAGACAAAAATGGGGACCCACATACCATATTTTTCATATTATTCATAATTAAATATTCATAATATTTCGTATTATTCATAATGCACCAAGTCATTAAGCTAAATCTCCTACCTTCACCATCTCCAAGAAGCTCACACATAGATTTATTATTGTAGTATTCCTTGGAGTTATCTATTAGACTATGTTAACACACAAGGAGCCAACTCCAGTCTGTCTATGGATGCTCTCAGCTCACCATTGTTGCTCTGTCACATTCTACAAGAGGCCTCATATTATACCCAAGGACGCCACAGCACATAGCTCCAAATAATAGTTAGTTCTTCCAGCCATTCTCCCAGATTCCCTAGAACTAGGGTATTGTGTTATTTGTCTCTGTTGTACTAAAAATATTATAAACTCAATTGCCTAAAACCTCTACATTTATCATTTCAGAGTTTCTTTGGGTTAGAAGTCAAGGCATGGTTTATCTGGATGCTCTGAGTAGGGTCTTACAAGGCTCAGTGAGTCAGCCTGACATCATTCTCATCTGGAGGGTTTAATGGGGAAGGATCCACTGTGAAGCTCCTCCTGGATGCTGGTATCATTTATATGAAATTTAGAAAAAAAGTCACTAATTCTTAGTCTGATAAAACTTTCCTTTTTAGTTTTGATATTTTTTCCCCAATTATGTTAGAGTGTCTTTATCTGGTTTTGATAGTCCTTTCTGAATTGGACTTGTTTTTGAAGGGGGTTAATTAAATGAGCTGTTAGGATGAGCTTTTTACTGAAGATTAAGGTGAGAAAAACTTTGTCAGAACACTTTCTTACCCCATCTGCTCTAAGCTGATGTGTACACCATCATGCACTCAGTCCTCTGAGCTTTTCTGATGAAATGGAAGTAAGCTAGACCAGAGTGATGCATTCTCTATAAGCTTTTGTTCTTGATGATTTTGTATTCTTGCAAACTTCTTCAAATGATCAGCTCTGAGACACTGCCTGTCCCCTTCCCTCCCTTGTACTTACAGCCTTGTTCTTGTGAACACTGCTAGTATCCTGTTTGTCCCATTATGTACCATGCTATGGTATGGAATAAAGTCCACATATTTTTCTATAACACATTAAAATCATTAAGTATATTATCTCAAAAAGGTGACAAATCACCAGTTTTTAGGGTCAGAGTCATTTTGGATCCAAACTGTCTAGTTTTGTAGATATTAAAATATATAAATGTCGATGTATGTAAAGGACTAGGTACACTCAGACATGTGTGTATACATATATAGAAATATGTGTGTATGTATATATCTATGTATATATGTATATGTGTGTGCCTAGAATATATATAATATACATAGATATATATCCATGAATATATAATTATATAATATGCACATATATAGTATGCATAATATACATAGATATATATACATGCATATATATGATTATATATAATATACATATGCATATATAAAATTATATATATATAATTTATACAGACACACACACACACACACAAACATAGACACAGAGAGATCTGATTTAGGCATTAGGCCAGAAATTGATCCCAATATCACTGTTCTTGGCAGTTATTTATAGACTGAGATTTTCAGTTACCTTAGTTTTCCATGCTTTTCATAAAAATAGAGAAATTCTTATTTGAGCATCATGCATGTTGTAGTTCTGATAGGTTTCATAGAAGACAGTAATATAGGCATGCCTTTATTTTGATATCTCAAACATACACTTCTTATACATGTTAGAAATAAAAACTAATTTTTAATAAATATCAAATATCTACAATATCTTTTTAAAAATTTACATGATATTATTTTGACATTATGTTCAGAAAATATTGTTAAAAACTAAGTGGACAGTCTGGGAGGCCCTGGTTATCCCAAGCTATCTGCAATAAGTGATGGGTTTAATATTCCAAATGAAACTACAGTGCAGAAACTGACCCCTGATCCATTCTTATTGAGGTCATTTTTATTTTGCTACTATTCTTAAGAAAATTCCATTGTGACCAACCTACCTATTCTTGGTGATCTAAGAAGCAGAATTACAGGGATCTCAGAGGTCTCTCCTGCCTATTCACTCAAGGAAAATCATGTTTTGAATATGTTACCTGGTCTTTTAATCTCTAGTAAAAGAGTTATAAACTGCATAGGAACTTCTCTCTAGTGTATATAGCAAGAGAATCCAGAGCTAAGGGTTTAGTGAGCTTCATTAAAAAATTGCAGGTATATTTATTTTAAGTAATTTCTTTTGAGATTTAATGTAAAGGCTTGAATGTAATGAACACAGGAGCTGTTTTAATTAAACATATTTAAACTACTTACTTTTAATTCTTTGTAGGGAGAATGTTAACTTTCATTCCTTGATGTTGCTGTTTTTATGAGAATTGGTTAATTTCTATACTATATTCTAATAAAACGTTAGTGAAAGACAAATGATCAGTCTACTGTAAAATCTAAGATTCATCATAATAATCTCTTTCCTCAAGTGAGAGAAAATAGTCACATACCCATTCCTATTATATTATAATATGACATAGCATATAATGTAGCACTAATCCTTTCATATTTCAAATTAAGATTTGAGCCAATAAATTCCATTTTTAATCTTGCATGATCTTTAAAAATAAACCATATGTCCTTAGTTTATGATCACTATTTTAGAGAAGAGAAAATTAAAATTAAGAAGTAAAGCAGCTACTTAAGAAATCATTTTGAACAAGATTCCCATAGTTTTTCTCAGAGTATTTGACTCATGCTCATTCTAACTTCTGATACTCATTTATTTATTTATAATAACACAGTCATGCTAGTTATTTTACTTCCTTGTTCTTTTATGAATAAGTGTACAAAAAAAAAAAGAGTTTGATTATGAGCTCCCTTATCTAAATGCTTCATAAAATACACAACCTGTCTTCCATTGGATTCTTATTCTCAACACACAAATAAATTTTATGAAAATATTTTACTTTTGTGTATAATATTGTGCTGCCGACTCATAAGTAAGTATTTATTATTAGGGTGGAAATTTGATTTTTTACTAAGTTAATATATAATTAACATATAGTTAATTAAATTATTGTCTCATGTTATATTTCTCCATGTTCTGTTACATGCAAAAGTATGCACATTTTCTTCTCTAAAGATAAGGAAAGAATTTTCTACCACTTTTTATTTATTTCATTTCTGTCTCAGATTTTCCATCAGTTGGTAGAAGGTAGGGTTCTTCACAAACTCCTTATTTTGAATACTCTCAGGCTGTATTGTACCTGGCTTTAGTTGTCTGGCTGAAGTTTTCACTGTGCCTTGACATGGTGCTTTCAATGGGCCTTTAAGAAAAATTAGGCTAAACCTAACAAGGTAAAGTGTAATCAAAGTTGTTGTAATTAATTGTTCTAATTCATATACAAAATGCTACCTGGCTTGTATAAAATAGAAATTACATAATTTGACATTAATGATTTTAACTAGCAAGAAACAGCAGTGTAATAAAGTTTCTAAAAAGAAAAACTTAGACTATACTCCTTATAGTTTAATACACAGAATATAAAAAATAATATGATCATGTTCCACTGCATATAACAGAATGATATACTAATTTTGTATGTTAGGAAAACTAAACAGCTATAGCAAATTGTGAAGAGAAGATTTTACCACTGGGTGGGATGCTTGCTATGTCTGAGGGGGAGAGAATGTACTTGGAGCAGATAGAGGACAGTCAATATTAAAAACTGTCTTCAAGGGGTGTTCTGCAGAAGAGGATTTAGAAGTTTGATATTCCTTAAAAGGTCCAAAAAGCTATGAATGAAAGCAGTGGGTTTAGTGTTAATAAAATGTTAGACCTTAACAAGAGGCCTTGGAACATGGCATGTGTTGCTTTTGGAGGAAATGAGCTCCACATTGCAGGAAGTGTTCCAGCAGAACTCCAGATGTTCAGGTGTGAATTGGGGCCTGAGTTGGATGATATTTAGTTCCCCTTCACCTCTGAACTTCAATGTTTCTTTAAAAAAAAAATAAAAAGGAAAGAAGAAAACCAGCAGATGAAAAACTGGCATTCTATTTAATATGAAGATAGTATTCATTCAATATGATAAAGAAACTTACTGAAATTTACATTCCCCTTAATGTCTGAGGAGAAGTCATGTTGAAAAGCAAATAAAACGTAAAAACATGATGAAAACACACATTAAAATATGTGAGCACCAGCAGTATTTTTAATTTAAGGAAAGGCAAAAAATAGATCAAGCAGCTCAAATCAAGCAAGACTCAAATCTCTAAATAATAAACCCAGGATGAAATAAGCCCTGGCTTCTGTTACAGTGCATATGTACATGAGAGACATTGTTCCCTGTGACCTTCACAGAATCTGGACAAAATAAAGGCAGAGTCATTTGTATCCTGGTATAAATCAATACTCAGGATGTATTGCTGTCCAGAAAGTCGGAACTGAAGGGGGTAGAATATTAAAGGAAAAACTCATTAGACTCATATGAGAAAAGTTCCAGCTGTGTGTTGGTTAAGATGGTATCAATGTGCTGACTGCAAAACGTTTCAAACCAGCAGGATTTAAAATGGTGATATTTTAGGAGCACATACTCATTCCCATTGAAGGTTTTAATGAGAAAAGCAATGGAAACTCAACAGTCTCTCAACAACACAATTTCTAGAACCTTCTTTTGTAGTTATGGGTATGTGCAGAGGTCTTTCACTTTGAAGTTTACATTCTAACAGAATGTTATTTCTTCTTGTTTTCATTTACTTATAAGCAAATAAAGAAAGAAATGGATAGAAACAAAATTGCTAAAAAGTATATTAATAATTGGCTCTTTTTTTTCCCCTTTTGAATGGTTCCCAGTGAGAAGAGTGAACACAGTTATTCCATTATCAAATCCAGAGACATTTTCCATACCTCCTTAAATAAGTTATACTATTGTGAAAGGTTCAAACAAAGATACCAGTAATTGCAGTAAATGAAACTGATTATATCCTGTAAGTTACAGGGTCCTTACATGAAATTTCTCCTGGGTCAGAGTTCCTTCCTCTTTGTCTAAGTCTTCTACCATTTTGTATTTAACTAAAAGATGGTAGGGCCAATTTGTGACAATTTGTTTTCTCTTTAGTCAAAGAAATATTTTCCTTCATCTTTTTTCTGTTTCATTGTTGTGTTTACATTATGTATCTATCACCATATTTTGATGCTGGACATAGTGAAAGAAAGGAATGAATGAAAATGATATTCTTATTTTCGAGATACTGAAAGCACTGAATTAGATCTAAGTTTTCTCCATCTGAGAGAAGTGTCTAAAGTCAACAATAAAGTGAAACTAGCAGATGTGATCACAGGGAAAACATCCTAAAGTAGAAGGTATGCATTTTCAAACTTGACCCTATTTGACTCTTTCCAGAAAATGTATTTACCAGTTGCTGTTCAATTTGACTTGTTATTCTAATGAGATGAGAAACTGGGAAAATATTGCTATGGCAAAAGGTGTTTGAATGTGACATATACCTTTACCTGGATGTGAGAGATCATATTATGTTTGTTAAAATAACGCATGATAAGAATCTGAGCTTTAACAGTGGCAGTAAAGTTGGAAGGTTATGGGAAAAATAGGTAATTGGAATAACCTTTTTTTTTAATATTGACATTCAGAATATATTTTATTCTCCCCTTTATGAAATACAAGTTCTAAGTTATAAGGCTATGGAATTGAAACTAATCTTTTGCAATTAGAATGAAAATTTTTTTTTTATTTTTTAAGTCCTTTAATTGTAGAACTCATAATGCCCTTTTTTAAATGTGTTGGAGACAATTTTTATTTCTAAAACAATATTCCTTAAAATAAAAGAAATTGCTAAAGTCATATTAACAACCCTCATTAGAAGTTTTCATATGGGGCTTAGAAGGAAATTTTGGTGATTTAAGAATACTGAAAAAGAATGGTAAAGGTGAGGAGAATTTAGACTACATTCTGTAACTGGCTTAAATTATCGCATTTATTTCTCTGGGTCTTGAACTAAAGAAAGAAGTTCATTAAGAGTAGGTAGCAAACTTTGTAACTCTCGACCTTTCTTAAGAATTATTTAAAAGTCTTATTTACCTTCTTCCCTCCTCTTGCTTTAACAGCTCAGCTTTTTCATTATTATTATTTTGATTATAATAAGACTTTAAATGAAAAGAAAGCCCTTGATACAGAACCTCAATCATAAAGCCATTAACAAATCTTTCATTATGGTTATGTTTTGTAACAACCAATTCCATAGACTTTGTTTCATTTGCAGCCAATTTAGTCTTACATCATAAATCTGAACAGTCCCCCTCCTCAATTTCATTAAAATAGCAGTTTAAATCTCTTTTCTGTAAGTTCCTTTTCAACAAGAAAACATATTCAATATAAGAGATCATAGTGGAGCTGTCTGGGATCACAAAAATTTCCTTACTTCCTTAAAATTTGTCATAGAACATTAACAAATAGGTAATGAGCTATCATTGAATACCATTGTCAAAATAGATGATTTGGGCTCTTTTCAAGAGTGGATTAGGTAACCTCATTAACCCTTCAATCCCAGCTTTCCTGGGATTCTGTGATGATTCTGATATGAAGTATAAGGAGATTCATTTGTTGAGACAAAATATAGTAGGAAGAACAAGGAGACAACAGGCAGACCACTCAGAAAGCAACTGAATTTAAACGAGCAGGTAACTAGACTTTGCATAATCCACTGTTTCCTTCAGTGGATTATGCTTTCAGATGTCTATAAAGGCTAATAACCACACACAAAAAAATGTGAAACATGGAAAAGTACATTTTTTCCTTCATATTTTTGTTTTTGTTTTCAATTAACATGTATTCAGAGCCCCTATATTAGGCATTGTGCTAAGTGTTTAGGATCTTGTGGCACTTGAGTGGAAGAAAACCACCCTCCATCTCAGGAATTTATAGAGTAATTAAATGTTTTATTTCAGTGCAGGAAATAAAGTCTGAGAAATTTGCATTTAAAGGTGAAGAGTAACGCGATGGAAGATCTCTAACTGAAATGTAGAGGTCCAGGGGTCATCCCAGAAGATGTGCCATTAACTTAAAGCAGAGGAGGAGTCGGTCAGGGGGGGTGGACATCATGATGAGGGGGCCATGCATGTAAGAGTATGCACTTAGAGATCTGTGAAGCATGCTAGAACTTAAAGTAGGACAATGCAGGAGCAAAAGATATGTCCCTGAAAATGAAAAACTTTACAAACTAACCCCAAGGCATTTGAACCCTATCCTAGAGGCTCTCCAGGGTACTAGTTTAAAGGGAAGAATGAGTAGCAATATTTCCCTTAGCAAAATCAGTGTTGTACATGAAAGAATATTTTGGAGGGTTAATAAGGTGGAAAAAAAAAAAAAAAAGACTAGTTCTAACTCTATGTTGAAATCTGGAAATAATGGTGAAAGACTAAACCATGGAAGTGGTAAAGGAAATGAAGTCTGGTCCTGGGCATAATTTTGTTCTTAACGAGGATATTCAGGAAACAGGCTGCACAGGCTTTGATGACTGGTGGAATATTTAGCGATGTTTAGGAATAAGTCACTAGGTAAATAGCAGTTACATTCTCTGAAAGGGACAAAATGTGAAAAGAGCACTGATAGAAAGTTTGTTTGTATTACATTGTTTTCGATAAATCTGTAGAAGAAACCAAAAAAATTATTGAAGTATTCCAGGAGGTGGCAAAGATTGACCACTGAAGAGAGATGAACTCTTGTTCTGACATTCACACCCTTGAATCTCAAAGAACTTACTGGTCCCTGAGCTTCAGTTTCTTAATTTGTAGAAGAAATGTTTATTTATTTCAGAAGGATGCTTTATTCCCAAGCAAGACTCTCCACTGCAGTTTTATCCTCTTGAAATAAGGGGAAGCTTTTATTTGCTTAAGGCATCAGCAGCCATTTACCAAGCCACCTCAAACTGTCCCACAGGATGTACATCAGGGGAACTGTATATAAATAGACTTATCTCCATCTAATGAAATATGTCTGATCAATGAGCTGAACTTTTAAAATTCCAGAACATGATGGATACTTGCTAACTTTTCTCTTCTCCCTTTCCTACAATTATTCTAAGATTTTCTTGGCAAGTTGGTGATCAGATAGTCATCTACCTCATAGCAATATATCAAAATAGCAATCAATGATCTTTTTAATGGCAGCTTCAAAAAAGTGTACAATGTGAGAACTCCATTAGCCTTCATGAGCTGAAGGTGATAGAAATTCATTTTGCTCAATTAAGAAAACTTTCTAATATCCCTCCAACTACCCTTCAATCATTGATTTAATAAATATTTACTGACTCTCTTCAATGTGGCAGGCACTACTTTAGATACCAGTTACATAAAGGCACATTTGACAGTGGACATGTAAATAATAATTTCAACTAGAAATACATACAAAATTCAAAACAAAACCATTTCATACAGTGATAAGTATGAAGCAAATAATACTTGGAAAAAGGTAGATGTGATTTTTAAAAAGAGTGGAGACTAACGCGTCGACTTCGGATATTGGGTCAGTGAATATGTCTCTGAGGAAATATTGAGATAATGACAGTTAAATCAAGACTTAAATGAGGAGAAGGCAGATACACAGAGAAGTAGGAACCAAGTGTTCCAAGTAGAAGAAGAAAAAGCAACCCCATGGCAGGAGTCAGTCTATTTCCTTTCAAATAGTAGGGAAAAAAAAAAAAAATTCAGAGCTTCAGTAATTGGGGTAAAATCTAGAGAGGCGTTAAAATGTGATAGGAGCAAGGACAAAATATGGAAAAACTTGTGACAATTGGTTTTATGTTAAAGTGAACATGTCCCTGGGAAATTTAAAGTAGGGGAATAAGAGACCCATGATGTAATGCAGGTCTTAAGAAGGTCATTCTGGATTCTCTGAGGAGACTGCGTGACAGTGACACTGTCCACCTTCTTATGAGGACAACCTCCTGCTAAGAAGACCCCCTGGGTGAAGCTGGAAGACCATCAGCAGGAGCTAGTTAGAAAAGTAAGGCTAAGTATTAATCAAAGAAACATGTAATTTAATAAAAGGGATTCTTTTCTGCTGGTCTCTCTCATTAAATTATCTTTTAGCAGCAGAGAAAATCCATAAAAAATGTCATCCTTTTTATATCTTAAAGTATTCATTTCCACAGATTCAACTGTACATTTAATTTTTTTTAAAAAATCACACTTTAAAAATAGTGACAATGGGCTCCCTTTCCATCTTTCCATGTATTTTATGTACAAAAATATAATGCATTGTGACTTGTTCAAAGCATTCAACTCTTAAAAGTAAATTACATTGAAACATTTTTATTTAAGGGCAAAGAAGCTAAATAAAACCATATTTTACATTGAAAAAGAAAAAAAAAAGTATAAAGATTTAGTTAAATAAGATCAGCAGTATAAATCCAACTCACAAGTTGCAAGAAATGGTTTTAACTGCATAATCACCAGTGAAAGTTTGGTAACTACAATTTTTGTAGAAGGGGGAAGGAAAGTGGAGAATGAATAATACTTTGGTACAAAGCAATCATAGAACAAAAGTTTGTAATAAAAGAATTATCTTTTGGGTAGCATTTCTTCTGAACCCATTTGACCAGTTGAATTTCAAAAATGAGAAAACTTTAAAACATTCTACCAAAACAGGAAAATTTGGAAAAAACATAAATATTTGATAAAAGGGGGATATATAAATAAATTGTGATACCGGAAGTGCCTAAATCATACTAAGAAACTTGAAGTAGGATTTGACTGATTAAACAACATCTGTATAAATGGATATTAAAATGTCAAAAGGTATTATTCAAAGACTATTAATGGGAATTATCTTGAAGAAAAAATATATACTTAAAATTTATCATTTTATAACATTTTTATGATAAATGTAAAGATGTAAAAAATTATTAAATTGAATAAAAAATGATACAAGGGGATTGATCTCTGGCTCAGTGATAGAGAGTTTGCCTAATGTTTGAGGTCCTGGGTTCAATCCCTAGTACTTCAAAACAAAACAAAATCAATCAAACAGAAGTGGCTCTTTGGAGTTTTGGCCCTTTAAAAAAATTCTGAATAAGACATTCAAAATGGAGATACTGTATTCTTCACAATATAATAAAATTTAGCAATGTGATCATAAAATGAGACATTTGTTTTCCTTGGAGTGTCTCACAATCTCTTACATAATACCAAAACTTTCACAGCATTATTATTATTATTATTAATTATTATTGCTTTCTGGCTCAACCTGAACATGACCATATAATCTTAGTTACTTTTTGTCATGTTCACTCAACTTTTCCACTTAGATGACTAATAAACATTTCGAAATCATAATGTCTGGACTGTAACTCATTCCCAGTATCTCTTCTGAGTCTGTATAACTCAGAAAATGGGACCACAGCCTATTGCCATGCTCAGAGCATTGTCAGGGACTCTTCAACCTCTTCCCCTCTTTTTCATCCTTTTTAACCATGCCCTTTACCAACCATAGACACTTCTTTTTGTATCTATTAGAACTGTACTACAAGCTATGCTCATTTCTTGAATAGACTTCTACAAGCCCCTAATCAGGTCTTCATTTTTTTTTTTTTTAACTCTCCATAGTCTATTAACCACTTATGAATCATAATGATCATTTTAATAGAAACCCTTGGGCTTAGACCATGGATGCTTATTCACTTCAGTGATAATAGTCCCCAAACTCCTGACTGGTTTCTATTCACCTCTTTAATATGACACTTTCCCCAAGTTCCTCTCACAGTGTTCTTTCTTTTTCTAACACATAAACCCTGTTCCTATTGCTGGTTCTTGCATTAACTAGTCTCTGGGTTTCTCTTAATCCTATTTTTTTTGTGGTGTTTTCTTTTTCATGTTTCAGTTTAAACATCTCTTCATAAAAGGCCTTGTTGAATTCCTTATCTATTGTTA
Source organism: Sciurus vulgaris (assembly GCF_902686455.1). Classification (NCBI taxonomy): domain Eukaryota; kingdom Metazoa; phylum Chordata; class Mammalia; order Rodentia; family Sciuridae; genus Sciurus; species Sciurus vulgaris. The sequence goes on along the minus strand of NC_136470.1, from coordinate 31,648,377 downwards.
ATACTCAGACAAGTCTATCACCACACACCAACCTGTTTAATTCTTTAGATGGTATTTGTCACTCTTTCATGTATTCTACAATACATAAGTGCTATGGGAACGAGAATTTTGTGGCTTTTGGTGCTCCTGCATTCTGTTTTTGATTAGAGTCTGGCATAGAGTAGAGTTGGCATATTAATGTGCATGTGTACATGCCTACATAGACATATGTATACATGTACATCACAGCCTATATATATCTGATTGAATGAATATCTCTCTATATCTCCCAGTGAGGAGAATCAGTCAGGGCTGAGTTCTGTTTCCCCAGATGTGAAGATGGAACACCAGAGAAATGCTTAGGCAAGTGTAGAAAGCAAGTTTTATTTAAAGGATGGAAACAGACTTCTCTGGAGAGGAAACAGGGGACCCAGGGTTGGTATCCGATGAAGTGAGGGTGTCCTACCCCTTTTATACATTTTAGAATTTCTTTGTTCTCATGGCTTCTCCTGCCATCCTTCTGTAACTCCTGACCAAAAAGTGGGCCAAGAACAGAACGCAGCCATCCAGGGGTCCAGGCAGGAATGGAGCAACCCAGGAGGCATTCATTAACAGGTCCTCCTTGGAAGGAATGATTCCCTGGAAGCAAGTCACCTTGACAACAAGTTGCAGCAGAGGGAAGGGCTCTGGAGGTATTAGCATTTCAGAAGCAGGTGACTTTGGCCAGGAGGAGGGGCTGTATCCTGAAGATAGTAACACTCCCTTTTCCTTTGAATCAGCTTCTACCTTGACCCCACAGGATCTTCTATCTACATTAAAAGTCTGACCTTTGTTCTTGCTTCAGTTATATTCAGTGACACAAATACCATCTTTGATATTCTTCACTTTGCTATATTTTATGCTGGTCAACTAAAGCATCCAAATATTCTCATATTTTTTGAATTAATATAGTCTTAAAAATTTTTTATTAAATTTACTGAGCACTGTGAAGACAGCTAAATTTTTATTCACCAATTTTCACATGGGAAATGGCTAGCAGAGAAGATGTTTTTCTTCCTTTCAGTGCTCAATTATTCATATAATATTTACATTGACGTCTACTTCCAGTAAGAGGCCCAAATGTGTTGCTCTGAGGAATCTGTCCTTATGTTTTATTTCTGAGAGTAATTCCTTAATTATTTGACGACCATTTGAAACATTTCTTTCTACTCGTACTCCATCTTTGGAATGTCCAATAGCTTGCTGCAACTAAGCATCTGTTAACATTGACCACCATCTACAAGACTTTAAATCAACTTAATAATGGTTGGAGTCTTTGTTTTACTTTATCATACTAGCATTTTTCTTTCCTCCTTATTAATATTCAAGAGGAGTAAGAACCTTCTCCTGACATCCCATTTAGTTTCCAATTCATTTGATCAGTAGTCTAGTAATAAAGTATAAGATTGAAAATATATAAGAATCCTAACCTACAAGATTGTAAATTTTAGAAATGTCTTTGCATAAACCTTAGAACATTTAGATAATAATTTGCCTGTTGTGAAAACTGGAATTTGCTTAATTGACATATTTGTAGCCTGAAGGTCTATAGAACCTTCAATGCTATTTTATTACACTTTATGCCATTTCCTACCCTTCTACTTGGATGTCACTACAGCATTGATGACGTGTGCATATAGGGAGGGAAAGAATATGCATATTACTCTTATCATCATTATACCTGCCCTATTTGTATAACATACTTTTAAAAAATTTTAGACTTGTGCTGCCTTTCATTTTAGGAAGGTCACATAAAAATGATTTTGTAGATTAAAAAATAGGGCAATGATGTAAAAGAGGAGTGCATGCAAGATATTTAAATTTATAAAACAGACAAGGGAATTATAAATATATATTGTTTTCCACCTAACAAGTTCATTTGTCAGCAAAGGGAACTGGAGAGAGGAAGATTATTTTTGTCGCATATGTGCGAAGTGTGCATAATAAGTCATTTAAATCAAGGTTATACATTGTCTGGAGGCAATTATTCTCTTCCGTATTTGTCAAATGTGAAAAGCCAATTGTAAGCAGTTTTGAACAGTTATTTTGTTGCAATTATGCACTCCTTTGACAAAGGATAATGATTTATTTTACAAAGAAGGTGCTGCAGGGTTATTTTATGGAATTTATAGTGTAACAGGGAGAAATAATTAGCCAAACAGGTACACAGAGAAGGAAGGGTGCAGGAAATAGCATACAGTCTGAGATGAATCACTCATGTAAAGATGGATTCTTCACTGTAAGTCCTTCATAATCACTGCTGACCCACTTTCTAGCATCTGGGCACAGTCTTCACTTGGGGTGAAAATTTCATTTTGACTTCTTCCTCCTATCCAATAAGACTAGGACTGGAAAAAGACAGGTAGTACTATTTTTTAAAGTTCTATTTAGAAGTTGACATTAAATGTGTAGATGGCAGTAAGGGTAAGAGAAAAGTTGATATGATGGACTCAAGCCCCAGCAGAAAAGATGGGGAAGAGTCACAATGAGCGTCAGCTCATTACATGTGAAAGTGCTGGGGCATTCCAAGGGAGAAGCCCATTTCCAAAGAACCAAGTCAGTCAGGGTTTCATGATGATGTTCTTGTGAAAGTTGCAGTAGGGTGTAAGAGTCCTTCTGCTGATATTTTACTAAGTTTTAAGTTTGAGATCAGATTTAAATTTATTTGTTGTTTTTTTAATAATTGAAATAAAAATGTGTCAGTAATATTAGTAATAAAAATATTACTAATAAGGACATCATGGTTGCCCTTTTAGTGTTTATTTTACACTGTGCAGAATATGCATTTGCTAACTATGTTAGCTACCTGGGCAATGAGGAAGAATAAATAGAATTTTTGGTTACTAGAAAGGAGGGATAGATGAGGTAAGAAGTTTGGGGAAAGAAAATAGTCTTTAAATAAGGACATGTAAACTCCAACTTGAGTCATATAAACTGGTTTATTGTAAACATGAGTCAATTATTTAATTAGATTCAGAAAAATTATCAATTTATACCTTTTTAAGTTACCCATCAATTTGAAAGTGGACCTTCTAATATGAGTGAAAATGAAATGCTACTTCAAAGGTGATACTAAAATTTATTTTCAGGTTCCTACATACCTGGTATATTATTTGATTCTCTTATTACTAGAACATTCAAATGAACTAAAGTAGGAAGGATGGAGAAATAGAACAAGACATTTCTTAGAAAATCTTATTGTTCTTTGATAATATATAAATTTAATATAATATTAATGTAATTACAGCAATATTTTAATAATAATATAATCCTGAAGTCTCCAGAAATATTCTTGCTCAAATGGATTGACAATTGAGAGCAGTTATTTGCCCTTGACTCTTCTGGTCACAGTATGTTTGTTTACATTATTAATTATATAGAGGCTTATTTTCTTAATTGACCAAAGAAAGGCAAGCTTGAACACAGCATTCCAAAATCATCACAAGTTCCAGAAAATAATGATATCTTATTGACCCAGTATTCAAGGTTAAAAGCAAATTTTTTGCTAGAATGATTCAGATAATTGTCTTAATTTATTGATACATCATTGGGGTTTTAAAGGGGTGGTCAGGAACCATGTGTGTATTCTAATAGGGATAGGTAACCAGCTGAATACATCTAAGTGATTTAGCCTTTGTTAAGTGCCTGCTTAAAAGATATGTGCATACAGTTTCATTTTCAAAGTTATATTACCAGTAAAAATACCATGAAATTGAAAATTAATTCATATAATTGTAAGAAATCTTCTAACACATTCTTAGAACAATCAATTTTTCTAGTTTTTTTTCTCTTTGTAATAATACCCACTTTTAACAAACATACTGAAATTCCTTGTTCACTTTGGAAGTTTTGTTGGTAAGTATTCAGAACAGAAAACAAGTATAAAATTTTTATACAAATTTCACCTTATTATATCTGCAACCAATTTCAATGGGCTTGGTAATAAGTAACTTTGATAATAATATAGTTCATGGGCAATTTACATAACTCATTTTCTTATTCTTATAATTAATGTGAATTCTAGCAAGAAAAATACAAATGGCTCAACCTCTTGTCTTCAGTTCTCTAATGCATATTTCCCCCATAACACTTTGACTGCACAGAGTCCTCCGGTTCATTGACCTCCTCTTTTTCTCTGCCTTTGAGCTGACTTCTGTCATACCCATCATAACAACTACTCTCTTTTGAGCCATTATGTTGTGATAATTTATAAATATTTCAGGCATGACTGTAATGAATGTTCACAATTTCTCAATTTAAGCTTTGTCTTTTTGTAACTTTATGTACTTCTGTGTGTATATGTATATATTTGAATTGTACATTTATTTTACATATATAATAATATATAGATATTTACATATGAATATAAAGTTATATATATTTACTATTATAAGCAGCCTTACATGTTGAAGCAATAACCTTACATATACACATATACAGAAGTATATTATTTTATAGACTTGATTCTTTAATAATTATACCCTATTATGAATCATACATTTTTCTACTAAATATTTTTTTCTGATATTAATGTACCATTTTTATATGGCTAATGATTACCTATTATACTAAATTTTTATTCTTAACTTTCTAATTTATTTACATCAGTTGTGATTACTGTTAATCTTACCATTATATCTACATTTAAAAATTTTACTATGCTTTACTTTTAAGACCTCATTTTTACCTATTACTTTGATAATTATTATTCAATTTCTCAATTAATTTTCTACTACTTTAGAAAAATATTCTATTATTCTTATTTATTCTCATAAGTTGCACATATTAATCTATAATGGCTAGAATTTATTATTTAAAATGTTCTTGGCATCTTTCATGTTATTTTCAATTGATTATTATTTTTAAGCATAAAGAAAATTACTATTATCTTTATAGTTCTTAATTTTGTGTCTACTCAAACCTAAAAACTCATTTATTAGCTTATTCACTCTCTGGCTTTTTATAAGGACTTCTTATCTGAGTTTGATTTCCTTCCTTCTTACTACTGTCATAGTCTGCAAAGTAATATGGAAGTCTTCCAGCAAGAGTTCTGAAGGATAAGTTATTTTACTCAGTCTGAAGATGTCTTTATATGACCTCTAAAGTAAGCAATTATTTAATTGGGAGTAACTTTACAGTCGGCATGTATTTTATCTCAACTTGATAGAGATACTTTCCCATGTTTCCTGGAGTCAGTCTTGGTAATGCGCGGTGTTCTGTCAATTTAATTGTGTCACTAGTTTGCAATTTGTCTTCTTTTTTCCTTCTCTTTTCAATATTTCCTATCTGAGCTTCTTCAATTTCACCATAATTTATGGTAATATGGACTTATTCTCATTCATCTTTCATTGGTCTCAGTATGCTTTCTTATCCAAAGGGTAGTAGCTTTTTTCAATGATGAGAAATGCGTAGCCATTATCACTTCAAATTTTGCTTTTCTTCCATTTTCTAATGTCTTATTCCAAAATACCTATATTTTGAATGTTCTCTGTCATGTTCTTAGTGTTTTATCTGTTTTTCTTCCTTTTCATCTCATTGTCTTTCTCCTTGGAGCTAACTTCCATTTTACTAATGTTCTTACCTAATTAATCTGCTTAAGATATTTAATTGTTTTCTTTTAGCTTTTATCAATGTTTATAGTTTCCCCCAAATAATAGTTTATTTTTGGGACTAATGACATGTTAAATTACTTCCTGGCGGGTGAGCAAGATCAAGGCCTCAAAGCCAGTTTCAATAGTTAATGACGATAAATCGGACCACCGTCAGGGATTGGTTAACAACAGTTTCGGGAACGTGATCAGCTCTCGCTTGCCATATAGTCCTATGGGACTCTTGCCTCCGTGGATTCCCCCATGCCTTGCTGACCTTTAAGCTGATTGGTTCCCGCCTAGCCTTCACCCTATATAAAAGCTGTGTGACTTCCTCAATAAACAAATTCCTGCTGTGACTGGTCTCCCTGACATGTCTGATTGTCCTCGCTTGGAGGGCTGGGTGCGGGCAGTCAGTCGGCCCTACCTTTCCTGATCTGGCCTTGTTGGGGAGTGCTTCCTTCCCTTGTTGCTGGTTAAGAAGAGCAAGGGGGTTAAAGACCCCAACAGTTTATTTTGTTCATTTTATTTATTTCATTTCTGCTTATTATTTTCCATAACATCTTTTTTATTTCTCTATGATTTCTATTTCTCATTTTCTTTCATTACTTTATAATATGTATTTACTTTTAGTTTTCATATTTTTATTGTACTTATGAGTAATGTTTGGTTTGTTTGCTGAAAAATCCATGTTGGTTGTTTTCTTATGTGATTATATTTTTCAATCAATTAGTTTACTTGTGAGATATCTTGGCCCAGATTCACTAGTAAAAGAATACCTGTGTCTAAAACTTAAAAGTTAATATTAATATTGGAGGAGGGACATGCAGGGAAGGAGGATGGAAGGAACAAGGAAAGTGAGTGAGGGCAGGGATAAGAGAAAATAAGAGTTAAAGCATTACTTAACTGTCCAGAGTTTGAAAGGAAGTACTCAGACATGCATGCTAGCTCAAGCAGGCCTTTGTGCAACTCTGCATTTTGGAAGAGGTCATTGATGATGGGATAAAATAATAATTTATCTGCTGTCTTCTTCCTATCACCCTAACTGATCAAAGTCTACTCCCTGAGTAGGATGTCCCCTTGTTTCTGGAAAGTCAGTGTGTTCACAGGTCCACCCTGGTCAGTTCTTTTTGTTCATTGATACTGTATGCATGCCCTCTTTGGCCTGTATAGGTATGTGTGGTTTCTGCCACAAGAGCAGAGATTTTTGCCAATAAATATAGCATTAGTCGTCACTAAGGATGTTCATCCAAAAATTGAGACAAACGAATGAGACCCAGGTAGTAGGGAGTCCAAATTGAATCCAGGAAATACATAAACTAAATCTGTATGGAGACATGTTTGTTTGATGGGAGTCTCATGAGTTCTAGCACTTGTAAATGTCTCAGAAGATGATCTTTTCCTATGAATTTCTGCTGTGACTCAAGCAGTCCTACATCTGTTTCAGTAACTACATCAGTAACTTCTTGGCTCAGTATTATAGCACTGTGATAGGAAATAAAATTGTCTTTATACTTAGGCATGGAAGATATTTAAATTACTATTTTTAATAATTATTATGTTTAAATTAATATTTTTAATATTTTCTCTGTTTTAAGACCTAGGGAGATATAAAGATATTTTCATTACTTTTCAAACTTTTCTTGAATTAGATCCAGCATTTTCAGTATTAGTTTTTTTGAATGTAAATAGTGTTTAGCAACATTTATCTCCTGGTATCCATTAATAGGTATAAAAGACTACCTATTAGCCCTTAGATCCTAAATTTGTGTATAAAAATAAATGTCACAGTAGCCTCGACAGTGTGACTTTTTGCTCCTTTCTCTGGCCTTGATGTTTTCTTTTTCAGTGTTGTTTATGCACTTAAACATTTTTGTTATGTTTCGTTTATCTGCTGTTCAAGAGTAGTCATAGGAAAGGAATATGGCTTGTATCCTGAGGGAAGACTGTAAAATATAACAGAGGGTAAGGAGTTTGGTGTGGTCCAGAATAAGAAAGGATATACTCTGAATTTAGACCTTACCCAAAGAGTAGTAGGTTGGCAGTGAATGATTTTAAACAATGAAGTAATAACATCTTGTTTTTATTTTTTTATGTGCAACCATCCCTCATGTTAATGAATAAATAGGTAGATTCAACGAACAGAACAGAGAAAACTGGCTAGAATACACTTAAATAGCTGATAATTAATCAATCAAGAATATAACCTAGGTTTAAAAAAATGAAATAAAAAGCACAATAAATATCTTTCAACCACACTGATTACTAGATGATGTAATAATGACTGAGCAGCAACTTCTCGATTTTAGTGCATTTACTTCCTTACTAAGACAGATGCTATCCTACTATTAACACAAACCTGGCCTTTCTAACTCTAGCCTTGCCTCTAAATTGTGGACTGGATCACAGCACTCTCTGACTGTAAGCTTTCCCATGACTTTCCAAAATCTCAAGGAAATGTCCAAACTCCCATGATGTAGACAGTACACAAAATGTGTACACAAGCTTCTCGCTTTATTTTCCTCTTTAGAATATACTATATCCATTCATATGAGGTCCAGCCAGTGTGAAGAATTTTGATTCTACAAATAAGCCACACCTCGTTCAGCTCTGGGGCTTTGGGCTTGCCCATGGAACTCCTCCATAACCTCTTAACTACATATCCTTTTTTCTACTCCATTCCTCATCCCACATAAAGACACCATTTACCAGACTAATCATGCTGATTTTCAGATTATAGGGGTCCTATGATTAGATCATCAGCTTCTTCTGAAAGATTTACCAAGTCCAGGTATATAACAGAATTGGTAATCACCTGTCATCAAAATTATAATTACTTTATTTTCAATTTCTCACCCTTGGAAACTGCCTCTAGGTTTTCTGTGAGTAGGAGGATTACTTTCTTATTCTCTAAGAACATGAATTGTGGTATGTTTGAATAAATGCTCAGAATTAGCTATTTTATCCCCCTTCAACAGTATTTAATGGAAACTTCATGAATAATCCTAATAAATAACTTATTCACAGTTCCTTAGTCAAGTGTCTCATGATTATTTGGTTGAAGAAGTTGTGAGTTTTTATCTGCTTTAATTTGTTCCCTAATGAAACCATGGAGAAAAATAAAAAGATTTTTAAATCATGGGTCAACATATAATGTTGAAAAAATAATAGGAGGAATTCTCTGGCCCCAGACTTATGTTACTGAAGTATATTTTTGTGACTTTGGATACATATATTTGAGGCTTTATATTACACAACTTTGGCTCTGGGGCAGTTTCTAGCAGACTGCTCATTCAGTCCAAGATGCACTTATCTTCTTGGACATTTGGATGAAATCAGGGATTGATTTAGTCAAATGTCTGATACAGCTTGCTGCCTATTTCAACACTCTGGTAGGCATCTCATTTCCTAAATTTTGTGATGTGATTCAGCTATGATAGATTCCACTCTTTTTTGATATTGATATTATTTTCTGTTAGTTTCAGAAGTGCATTGATACTCTTTGGAATATCTGAAAAGAATATAATAGCTTGTCAGGTGAACCTGACCAGACCCTGAGGTCAGACTGAGATATAATTAGGACAAAATAGATAGGTTAACCTTAATTATATGAATAGTTCAGTGTTCCTGGTATGTTATCCGTATCCCAAGGTCTCTTCTATTTCAGTTGGAGTCTCATATTTATTCTATTAATCTGCTACATCTTTAAAAACTGCAGATTTATAACTGTGTGAGCATTCTAGCTTTGCCCCCTTGAAATAATATATTTTTCATTTCCATATAATAAAATTTCTCCTCCTTTTCTCATTTGTTTCTGTAAGACTATTAGTTTCATGTTGAAGATGACTAAAAAGGGTATTTTATTTGTACTTATATTTAAATAATACAAGAACTTATTCTGAAAATCTTGGTCACAAAGTGTGGTACCAAAAATGTTTAGTGAACAGATATACTTGATGGTTTAATTGCAATGGAAAGAAAAAGAAGGGAGGACTTAAATTATGAGTAAACTTTCTCATCATGTATGACATCATTCTAAATTCAGTTCTTGATTGATTTAGGTTAATACAAACTGTCCACATGAAATGTTTATGGAGTTCAAGAAAGATGTGAATATATTCTGCAAAATTCTTCATAAAGCTGCACCTTCAAAGAAAGTTCTAATTATTCATTAATGGGGATGTATTTTGATATAACTTCATATAAACTTGAAATAATTCTTAATCGAAAAATCTATAATTTTTTTGTATTTAAAAAATACTGTCAACATTGTATCTTACTGAAAGTAGGATATCAATATTAAGTCAAGTCTGATACAGAGTAGGCACTATAAAGTTGGTAGCTAATTTGAATGCTTTACAATATTTAACCATTCATTATAAATTAGTATTGTGATTAATTTAAATTTTTTTGCTAATTTGTTGAATCTCTATATTACTATTTTTATTTTAGAAAATAAAGACATTTCCTTTGATTTCTACTAATAATAATTCAATTAAAAGTAAAAATATTAAATGTCTACCATATAAAATCCAAATACCTTAGAGGAAGAAAATTGGACTTATTCCATTCTTCTGCTACTGCTCATTAGCATGGCAGCATACTTCTCTACTATTTTTATATTTATCATAATTAATGTTTACTTTTAAAATAAATCTAATTTTTATACTTTTTCAATAGATGAACTTTAAAATCAGCATTTCAGTTTCCCACTGAGATTGTGATTGGGAAGGTATTTAATTTAAAAGATAATTTGGGAAAATGATATCTTTATATTGCTGATTCTTCCATTTCTATGACCTCATGTATCTTTCCACTCTTTTTCAATTTTTTTAATAAGCCCATATGTTAACAGAAAAAATTACTTTTTAATACTACCTTAAAATATATATTGGTAGATTAAAAGTACATTCTAATTTATTGCTATTGGGCATGATTTTTCCCCCAAACCTGGTTCCCACACATTTTTCTAGGTTAAGTCATTGATTTTTTTTGAATTTATTGTTAGTATTGCTATTTGGATACATAACTCTACTTCCTAATTCATTTTCACTTTTTTTTTAGTCAACTGAGTTGCAAATAATATCTCATAAAATAGTTTTATTACAGGTTTTGCAAATGCTAGACTAATTTATGTTTCTTAAATTATTGGTTTAAGTAATAATGTAAAAAGCAATATTGACAAGTAGCAGTAAACATCCACATATTAGAAATTAGAAACTATTAGAAAATTAGAAAATATTTCACATATTTTCTGTAGGTATGTTTATCATGATAAGGAAAATTCTACTATTTGTAGATTACTAATATAAATTTTATTCAGCAATTAATGGGCCTTGAATAATTAATTAAAAATTTGACATGTTAGAAAGATGACTGTTTCTTCCTTATTCATTTAATACAGAGAATCCATAATTCAATTTTTTTAAATTCTGAGCATTTCTTTGAAACTCAGTATGAGATTCATCTTTCCACTATTGTGATAAAAATGCCTGACAAAACAACTTAGAGGAGGAAAGATTTATTTTGTTTCATTGTTTCAGAGATTTTAGTCAATTGTTAACTGGATCTGTTGCATTGGGCCTGAGGCAAGGCAGAACATCATGGTAGAAGGGCATAGTAAAGGAAATCTACTCAACTTATAGTACAGCCAGGAAGAAGAGGGAGAGGAAAAAAGAGAGAATGAAAGAGGCCAGGCATAAAGCTACCCTTTCAGGGCATGTCTTCAATAACTTAAACAAGGCCCACCTCCTATAATTTGTACCGCCCACCAGGAATGTCATTAAATTATTAATCAATCAATGGATGAATCTACTGATAAGGTCCAAGCCCTCATAATACAACCACTTTCCAAGAGCCCCACCTCATAACACTGCTGCATTTGGGACCTAGGCTTGAACACATGAGCCTTTGGGAACACTTAAGATTCAAACCATAACATTCTGCCCCTGGCTCCCAAAGGCTAATGCCTTTCTCACATTCAATCCATCTCCAAGTATTCCCAAAGTCTCAATAGTTCCATAATGCTTAAAAGCACAAATCCAAAGTTTCCTCTGAGACTCAAGGCAGCTGTGAGTCTTGGTTACAAAAAATAAATTTAAAAAAAGTCAAAATAAAAATAAAGTTTTAAACTTCTAACATACAATGGTGGGACAGGCTCAGGGTGAACATTCCCATTGAAAAAAAGAAGAATAGAACTCTTTAGAGAAGAGCAGAGATGAGGGATGGGACTAAAGTAAAACTGAAACCCAGCAAGGAAAAAACTAAGTCTTGTTCATCTATGTCCAATATCTTTAGTATATAGTAGTGAGATAAAAGCTCCAAGAAACTTGAGCAGCCCCATCCCTATGACTTTGCTGATTACAGACTACATGGTCTCCCCTTAGGCTGGCCCTGCTCACTGCTTATGACTTTCTTGGTAAATGTTCCACATTCCTGGCATATTAACTTCCTGGGATCTTCACTAAATCTTTGACCTCACTCTCATGGCTTCATGCATTTTCTTCTTAGTGCCTACCACACACTGCCTTGCTTCTCAGGCCTCCCTTTAAAATTACAGTGGAAAACCCTGTGACCCCACAGCTCTTGGATTCTTGCAAAACCAGCACCATGTGGATGATACTATGGTCTGCTTCCAGCTCAAATAGTCCCTGGGCCCACATGAACCACAACCTTCGCAGCTTCTGAGTGCCTAGTTAACTGAACATGCTCAAGTTATTCCTGGGGAAATAGCTTCCGAGGTCTTCTTTTCAGAGCAAGGTGCCACAGTGCTCTCTTCTGAAAGTGAAGATTTTTAAGGGAGTTTACAGTTCTACACTCTTGAACCTGCAATGGGTGGGAGCTTACTGATTCCTGAGGTGCCCTCGAGATATCTTTTCTATTATCTCAGAATAGACTACTTGGTTTCTCTTTAATGATGTGAATCTCTTCAGCAACCACACTTTCTTGGGTCCCAATTTTTATAGTGCCTTCTATTCTGGCCAAACTGAAAGGTTTTCAAATCCTTTCAATCTGCTTCTTGATCCTGATTCTCACTATAAACCGAAAACAATCAGGAAGCAACATCCATAGCACTGCCTGAATGCTGTTCTGCCTTGAAATTTCCTCCACCAGATTAATTAAACTGTTCTTCCCATAAATTCTCAGGGGATAAACAAAATGTGCACAAGTTATTTGCCAGGATTTAACATAAATGGCTTCTAGCCCAATTTCCAATGGAGTTCTATTCCCATCTGAAACCTCATGAACTTAGTCTTTGCTGTCTCCGTTATTATCAGCACTCTTGTTTTTTGAGCTCACATGAGAACTTCCCATCAATCGCTGGTTGTGACATTCTAATGCTTCTCTAGTCTACATCTCTAAAATTTTCTAAATCTCTCAACCAATTTCAAAAACTTCTGCACTACACGGTCATATTCACAACAAAGCCGGTACTAATTTACTTTGTGATTTATCTTTTCATCTCGTAACAAAATACCTAGAAAAGCAACCCAGAAGAGAAAAGATTTATTTTAGTCCTTGGTTTTAGTTCATGGTCCTCTGGCTCCATTCTTTATTAGCCTGTGGTAAGACAGAACATCATATGTAAGAAGCTACTCATATCATGGTGGTGAGGATGTGGGGCAGGGGACCAGGAATAAGATATAGTCCCTAAGGGTGTTCCCCAAGGATTCATTCCCTCTCAATTAGATTCTACAGCCTACAATTTATACAATCTCCCAATAATTCATTCAGCTATAAATTTTTCAGTTGATTAATTCACTGATGAAGTCAGACCCTCATGATTCAATCAATTCCCAAAATTCCCACTTCCGAATGTTGTTGCATTGGGGAACAACCTTCAACTAGGAGTCTTTTGGGAACAATTCATATTCAAACCATAATACTAGATAATTTCACTGGTAAATAGTAAAATTTTTCTGATACGCTTTTGGATTTGCTTTGTGAATTAGTTAAAATACATTAGACTGACACTATATATAAATCTCCTTTCAAATAAGAAATAAGCAAATGGGGAAATATATTAGCTCACAAAACAAAAAGTTCAAGTTGGACATACGAATAACTTGGTGAGTTAAAGTTCTATAATATGATTAATGACCCAGTTTGTCTTTATCTTTCTGTTATGTCATCCGCAATGTGGTTGTAAATAACATTTCTAATAACCTAATTCTATTTTAGAGACGATCTAGAATTTAACTTTTACCCTTGCATTGTATGTTTAGATTTATTTGAAATAATTTATACTTATGAATTACATTTAGTAAAACAAATCTGGCTTGGCTTTATATTTTATCTTTTTTTTCTTTAATATTGCTAACATTAGAGAAGTGGAAGTATAGGATCAAAATACATGAACAATTTAAAGCTTTTATCTAGAAACTGTCTCACTCTCCATCAGCAGCTGGGCATAAGTATTTTTGTCCCACTGTATACCATCATCACTATTGAGTGCTAACATTAAAAATAAAATTTTGAAAGTCCTGTGTTTGTAAAAAATGTGTGTATGTGTATGATAATTATATAATTTCCAATACTTAAAATTCCTTGACATCATACCCATTCTACCCAATTTGTTCCTTAGTAATTGTGGTGACCCAGAAATTTTCTCTCTTTTTATTATTTTGGGATAAATCTTTTTGGTGAACAAAGAGCATTGAACTAACTTTGGGGGAGAGACAAAAGAGTGAAAAAGTACATAAAAGCTGAGGATGGCAGAGAAAAATAAGAGGATCCTAAGAGCATTTCTAGGGATTATGATTCCTTCATGGTATTTGACAAATATAAGTCAGGGATTTGATGTATGTTGAAATTATTTTTGATTGCATGGATTATGTTTTATGGTCCACAGCACCTTTATGAGATTGAACCACATCATTTTTTTAAAAGCTTTTTTATATAAATTTTGATTATGCCCAGCATGGCCATTACTAAATCCAAGATAACAAGTCAGTTTTTTGCCAGCATTTTAGTATTTACCCTTCGCTACTCAGTTCATTCTCATTTCTTATCTATAATGAGGATGCTTCTTCAAATCCCCATCAGGCAGGACAATGAAGCATCTGTTGAGCACCCATGTGAGTTTTTGTGCTAGTGTTATGGTGAGGAAATATGAAGAATATACTTAAAATTCTTTGGAGGAGGCAGATGCACACTTTTAGAAATGATAATTTGCTTGCCCTAAATCTGTTCTCCACTTCCTCCTTCCTAATAAAACTTCAATTTGTTCATTTCTTGATGGCAAACTACCTCCATTCTCAGTTCCAGTGGTGGTTCATGACTAAGTAACAAGTATGTTCTACTCTCTTGGTTGTTGAATTTTGGTTCTTTGGAGTCACAGGAAGGACCACATTCTATGGGTGGAAGGAGAGGCTGGCTCCCTTCCACTAGATTTTCAAAAGGAAGGATATACCTTAGTTACTGAGGAACTTTATATTATCCCAAGGATAACCAACCTTCAGATGAAGCCAGAAATATAAACAGAAGAGCAAAGAGATAGAACTTCATACCTGATTATATCATGATGTGCTGACTGGACTATCCATATGTCTGCCTTTCTCTTGACTTTCGTTATAGGAGCAGGTGATTTTTTAAATATTTTGAGTTTCTGTTCCTGTTACAGAAACAGATAATGTCCCAACTGATAATAGCAGTAAATAATTAAGGAACAAATTTCTGATAATTATTACAGTATTTTCACCTAGAAACCTTTATTTACTTGTATATAAATATATATTTTCTGGGATGTGTTGTTATTTTTAGTGCAATGGAAAGTATTAATTTTCTATGCAAACATACTTGCTTTTGTTTTAGCAACAGATGCTTTTTTTACAAACCTGATGACATCTTCCTCTTTCTCATATTTCTCTGCTTAAATGTTGCAGTTTGAAAGTTAAATATAACCTGAATATTTATGTGAGTAGACTTGAAAGATTGCCTTCTTCCATCTGAATGTAACTTGATTATAATATTGATTCTTGATAAATTGAAATTCTCTAATATCATGCAATATTTTAATGAAGTTTTTAATAGTTGATTAATTTGGTAGAAAATTTTATTTTAATGCATGTGTAACTGATTGCCCTGTTTGGATTTACATAATCTAATGGCTAAAGATGTCATGTTTATATTTTTAATATCTGTTAGTAGCATGATAATCAGTGATTAAAAATTCCACAGACCTCAATATCCCTTATTGTTAATTTTTACTACAAAAATATTAAAATAGAGGTCAACTTGCTAAGTCACCTATAAGGAATGACAAAGAATGCTTCCCATTTGCAAAATAAAATTCAAAATTGCAAAATTCACTGGTCTGAAAAAGATTAATTGCTTGTATGCAACAGATAAAACATAGAGTGCCAAATAAAACCTTAAAATGCACGAAAGCAAGCATTACTTTGCTTTTCATAACCTTGTGTTTCCAACCGATAAATATTCACCTTGATGCTCCTCCACAAGTAATTTGCATTCAAGAATGATGGTAAATGAACTGGAGGAAAGACACAACTGTATTAGGTAAGGATTGTGTTTAGAGAGCAGGTACTTGTTAAAGTCGCCCAATAAGATATATTTGGTTTTAGCTGAACAACCTCAAAGACTTATTCTTTCCTGTGCTACAACTTAGAAACACATATGGTGAAGAGATTGGTTTTACACACTCAAAGGCTTATCTGCAAGGAAAATGAAAGTGGATAATAGATTTATATGACACTATCCTCCTTCTTCTTATCAAGGTACAATGAACAATCAGAGATCCCAAGTATGGGTGATGGGTTAAATTATTATGGAAGCAAATAAATAAGTGGATAAATAAACAAAAAGCCTATTGTTTGTGATTTTTCTAACATATTCATGTAAACCTGTACTTCATATCTCTTGCATATGGGGGTGAAGAATTCGTTTCAAGTGGAAGAGTCAAGGCTCATGTTTAGTCTCTCATGTTCAACATGGAGTGCCCAGTGCTTAGCATAGTGAATAGACCAAAGAACTACTCCATGTGCTTGGATATCTGAATAAATGTATGCAAAGTGGTAAATATGATGATGGCAAGTCTTTTTTTCCTGTAATACCTATTATGGATGACATTTACAAAGGGAATACCTTTTTCTGGATATCTCCTTACGTTGACAAAAAATATGCTTAAGAAGGTAAAACACTACAATAACTTGTGATTACAACAACAATTAACAATATAGATTTTGGCACAGAAAACAGTCTTCCAATGTGTTTAAATATGTAATGTTCCTTATAGCACTATTCAAGCAAAAAAAACAATGTTTTATTTTTTAAAAAACTTAAAATTAACCTGATTTTATTTGAAAATAATTTTCATACTTATTATATGCATGATTTTATGGATACCTCCCAATCTTGAATGTTGCATTGAGTATAACAGTGCAGCCCATTTTTCCCTTGGTTGTGAGCTCTAGACCTAAGAATTGCATTTGGATTAGTGCGATTCGTGATTTTGTTTTAGTGCCTGAAAATGACTTGGTTTAAATAGTCTTTACCTAAGGAGTTGATGGTTTCAAAATGTAATCCAAATGTTTTGACCTTGCTATCACTGCAAAAATGTATGAAATGTAAGGAAAATTTAGTCCTCAATTTTCTGATTCATTTACTCATCAAACTATCTTATTAAAGCCACTTCATATTCAGGAAACTTCTTAGCAAATTATTTCCAGCTTATTTCAGAGTCCCAGGAAGTTGACACTTCCTAACCCAACCTAAATCCCTGTGGAGTCACCTCAGTGTATAATTCAGAGCTCACACAGGGTTTATTTTGCTACAATTAATTGAGTGGTAGGTCTCCAAATCCTCCCTAAAGGATTTATGGTAAGCAACTCAAACAAAATTTTTTCAGTTATCACTCTCTATATCTTATCCCCCCTATACATTTAAAGGAATAATTTTCATTTTATTATTGTTTCTGGAATTGTGTTTCTTAACATTTATTTAAATAATTTGCACTATATGATTTCTTTAACATTCAGTATGCTCTACATTTCTTAATACTCTTCATTCTTGATGAAGTTTTTTTTCTTTAAAAAATAGTGTAAGTCTAGTCTTTTTATCTTCTTTTGTTCTTTCAATCTTTTTTTAAGAATTATTAAAATCATAATTTCAGTGAAATGAAGAGTGGGTTAACTGTGTACACAAAAGAATCTGATTTAACTTTAACTGAGGGAAAGAAAGTAAAGGTCACTTAACAATAGATGAATTCCTAATTGAAAATAACATGATGAAAGTAGATGAAATAAAATAAAACACATATTGGACTAAGGTGACCTGGAAAGGGTTTGAGGTATATATGTGCAGAGAATATGTGTACAGAGAATTGAAAGCATAATTTTATGAACTGGAAATCTATGATTTTTATGTACATTTTTCAGAAAGATGAGGAGGCAGAGGAAATGAGACAATCATGATTTACTAGAGTATTTGGGGGGACTAAGGTCCTGGATTGCCCCAAATTAATTGCAGACAGACAATATGAGCTCTCATCATATCTTGGCTAGCTAGTAGTGTTAAAGAAATCTAGAAAGAATAGTAACGGTTCTTGAAAGGTTTTGGTACTTTTTTTAAAAAGGAAGAAAGTGAGAGGCATTTTGTGATTATTGTAATGATCTCATTTTTAATCATATGCCATGATCATACCCCTATGGTCTAGAGTATGAGGAATTTCTATAGAGGCACAAACCTGAGAGTCATTGTGCAGGGGAATTGAGGTGGTGAGTTCTCCTTTCCTTATATCTGCTTCTCAGTTCAGTCCTTTGCCCCACCTTACTGATACACGTTTGCATTAAATAAGCACACAGATCTTAAAAATGTTTTATGAGTTTCGACGAATGTATGCTGCCAATTATTCAACACTCATCAAAAGTAGAATATTACTTTCTTCTAGAATGTTCTTTCGTAATCACTTTCTAATAATCCCCTTTTCTGCTTTTTCCAAACTTACTGTACTGACTTCTATATTTACTGAAGTATTTTGCCCTTCATTAGAATTATATATAAATGGAATTATGCAGCATTAGTTATTCTGTTTTGCTTCTTTTGATCAGCATGTTGATGTGGGGTTCATCTGTGCATATCAGTGGTTCATTCCTTTTTATTGCCGAGTAGTATTCCATTTTGTGATGATCCACTCTCCACTTAATGAACATCAGGATTGTTTCTAGTTTGTTGTACCTGTTATGAACATGAACATTCATGTGTATGTCTTTTTGAATGTCCTCATCTTTTAAGATTAAATAAAAAAATCTTTGTAGTAAATCGAATAATGATCCAAGTACTCAGTCCTAATACCCTTGCAGTTTTAAATTCTACTTTATTTGGAAAAAATAGTCTTTAGCAATATAATCTAATTAAGGATTCTAAAGTAAAGAGAGACCCCCTGTACTGTCCAGATGATCTCTGAATACAGGCATTATACCTTCTAAGGGAAAGAGAAAGGAAGTTCTGAGAGATCAGAAAAAGAAGGAGGCAATGTGTCAGTGGATGCAAAGTTTGGAGTGATATGACCATGGCTAAGGAGGACCTGGTGCTGCCAGGAGATGGAGGCAGGGAATAGATTCTTCTCTTGGGGCCCTGGAAGAGTGTACCGCTGGCAGATCTGTGATTTCTAGCTTCCAGAACAGTGAACTAATGCATTCCTGTTATTTATTTATTTATTTTGCACCAGGGATTGAACCCAGGGATGCTTAACTACTGAGCCACATCCCCAGCCCTTTTCATTTTGAGACAGGTTCTCCCTAAGTTGCTTAGGGCCTCGCTAAGTTGTTGAGGCTGGCTTAGAATTTGTGATCCTCCTGCCTCATCCGCTTTGAGCTGCAGGGCATTTCTGTTATGTTTTTTTAATTTATTTTTTAAATTTTTGATTCATCGTACACAAATGGGGTACAACTTTCATTTCTCTGGTTGTACATGAAGTAGAGTCACACCATTTGTGTAATCATACATGCACATAGGGTTATGGTGTTTGTCTCATTCTATTATTTTTCCTTTCCCCCACTCCTCCCCACCCCTCATTTTCCTCTGTACTATCCATCCTTCCTTCATTCTTGCCTCCCTCCCCCCACTGTTATGTATCATCATCCACTTATCAGAGAAATCAAGATACCACGTTGGTGGCAATTTGTTACAGCAGTCTCAGGAAATTATTACATCCTACCTGCTCTTTCTTGCATTACTGGGATTTGATTTGAAAGTGAGGGTATCTTTTTTTTATTAATTCATTTTAGTTATACATAATATTGTGTTCATTTTGACATAATTATACAAGCATGGAACATAAGTTGCTTTAGTCTCCAGTACTTTCTCTTTCCCTCCCCTCCTCCCCTGTTTCCTTACCTTCATTCCACTAATCTTTCTTTTATTTATTTATAGTCTTAAAAAATTGTTGCCTTTTGAATATATGTAAAGCTGAGATTCACTGTGGTATATTTATATATGTGCATAGAATAGTTAGGTCAGATTCATTCTACTGAAAGTTGAGATACCTTTGGAAACAATCGTATTTAGGAAAGCAGACATGCCTTTTCATGCCTATTCTCAACTTTACTGAATTAAAACTTTAGATAATTAAAGCTGGGTGCAGTTATGCACACCCATAATATTAGGGATCCAGGGAACTAAGGCAGGAGGATCATAAATTTGAAGCTAGTCTCAGCAACTTAGCAAGACCTTAAGAAACTTAGGGAGACCCTGTCTCAAAGTAAATAAAAATGGCTGGGGATATAGCTCAGTGGTAAAGTGTCTGGGATTACGTCCCAGTACGAAACAAAAACCTCTAGATAATTAAAATTAATTTTATTGATACTAAATATATTTAGTAAAGATTAGGTTGCCACATTAACTGTTTTATTAAGAGGGAAAATCTTGGGGGCTGGGGTTGTAGTTTAATGGTAGAGTGCTTGCCTAGCATGTGTGAGGCACTGGGTTTGATCCTTAGCATCGTCTACAAATAAAATAAAATTTTAAAAAATGAAGGAAAACTTTTTGTCATGGTCTATTTTTTCTTAGTACTACAGGTAGAATTTGATATCCTGATAACAAGAGGAAGTTTTAAAAAATGCCATAATATACTGAGGAAAAATAAAATTGGCAAGAACTTGATTTCAGTAATCTGAGATGAATGCTTGTTTAGCACCCATATTATTTTAATTTACCACCACTTTCTAAATTACCACCAAAATATTTCTGTTAGGTTCACTGAGAGCCTTCTGAAGAGTGCCTGTTCATCTTTTGTCTTATCACTAAACTTTTTTTGGCAACCATAATTAAACACATGCCTTCTAATATATATGTTTGTAAGTAGCTGCAGGAGTTGGGACACAGATCAGGGAGATCCAGTGCTTCATCTCAAATTGTTTCCTTTCAGTAGTAAAATAGATTTTAATTATTCAACTTTAAGAGTTAGAAATATGCATCCAGTGATTTTTACATATGAAAAAAATCCCCATATCAAATATTGTTGACAAAAATATTTTTTTAACTTTTTTTTTTTTAGTTGTTGATGGGCCTTTATTTTATTTATTGATTGATTTATATGTGGTGCTGAGAATCGAACCCAGTGCCTCACACATGCTGGGCAAGCACTCTACCACTGAGCCACAACCCCAGACTGACAAAAATTTTTTTTAAATCCACCTTAGTATGTCTATTTTGATTCAGATTCAGAAAAAGAAAAAAGTAAATCTGTAAGTTGAAAGGCACATACATACACATCAGAACAAAATACCCAGACTTCCATTATGTCTACATGCTTTCATAGTTGGGCTCCTTGAATTGTATATGGTATCATGCAAAGCCTTCTTCTCCTTCCACCCACAGGAGGAGGGTAAACTCAGGCTTCCATTTGTAATTATCTGAATAAACCAATAGTTATCTCAATTATATACAATACAATTATTTCTTACATTTTCCTCTTAAAAATTAGATTTTAGAGATGGTATTAATTTATGTTTTAATTTAGTTCTTTTTTGTTAAGTTACATTAATTATTTTGCTGGAAAAGAAATTGGCAACACTTGGTATTTAACCCCTTATTATCTGTTAAGTCATATTTCTGTTAAAGTATGCAGTTTTATTCCAATTGCATCTTCATGCTATACTTGATTAGTTTTCATTTTACTTTACTAGTATTTGGTCTTCACACTATTTTTTATATCATTCCATACTTCAAAGTTTAAAATCTTTAACACTTAGAGTAGTAAAAAATATTTTTTTAAATAAGTGACTTTAGTCAAGAATTTTTTTAAAAAAATCAAGACTGTCATTCCCAAGTAATCTGGGTGAATTTCCAAAAGAACCTGACTCAGGGTCAGCGTTTGAGGATCTATTGTATTTGTTTCTTGAAAAAGTATAATGTAGTTCTGATCGCCCAAATCCTCGTATTTAATGTTTTCTAACATAATGTGGTTCAAATACTTGACAAATATCATTTCAAATTCATAAAATGCATTATATATTGAAGATGTGAATTAAATACATACATGTATATGTAAGTTAGTAATAATTAATTGACCCTCAAATTCTTAGCAGATTATTGGAACATTACTTGTATGTTAAGCTGCCACTATGTATTCTTGTGTTTTGGCACTCACTTTTCCATCCTTCAGACAAATATTATGCAGAATTAGGTGAATGATTCAATTGTTTTTACAACATATTTCATTCACTTTTTCTTCTAAGAAATAGAAAGACGTGAAATCCAAGAAATAGGATGCTGAACATAGGACAGAGGTGAATGGAACCGCCAAGAAGTTAGAGAAAAAAATAATTAAAACACGCAACACAGCAGAAAATCAACTAAGCCAAAAGTTTCTAAGCAGAAAGATGGAAAATTCAAGGGAGACTATCACCAACAGAATTAAATGTGGATAGATTTTGTTTTGGGTTGTACATTAGGAGAGTTTAAATATCTGAAAAGATATGAGGACAAATGAATAGAATGAGCAATGAAAACTCTTACAGTTGTCAACATGAATGAAAAATTATAAAAGAAAGAAAATGATTTTTTGTACCACATAGATTATCTATAAATAACATTTTATAAAGACAAAATAATATAAATCTCAGTTGCTATTTTAAAATACAATGATGCATTAAACTTGATAGACATCAGACAAGGGGGAGTTGTGTGTTGAATATGTTTGAGCATTTGTGCATTTGTGTGCACAAAATCTGGAACATGAATAGAGCTAAATATTCATGTTGTTTAGTAGAAAATAAATTGGGGTTTAGAAAACAAGAAAAAGCAATAAAATCATGTCACTTAATATCTATAAAAATGTCAGAAAAAAAATAACTGAAGTGTTAAGAGTATTTGCTCCTCTAAAAAAGGCATAAATATTGTTTGATGTTTAAAACTGTGCCCATGGATTCCAGAAAAGTCAATTTCTAAAATTATGTTAAATAAATATATTCATGTGAATATTCTAATGTTTTTATTGAGATATTTACTGATGGGTGAATGTACAATATCTGCAGTCATGACTGGGAAGTTATTTGTTCTCTAGTCTAGTTTCTGTCTATTGACATAACAAAGTAATTTGGGGCTTTTATCCCTCTGATTTCTTTCCTTTAATGTGATGTAGATAGTAAAGATAATCATTATACAATATCAACAGAGCCTTTACATCACTTTATGAAATTATTTTCACTTATGGTAACTTTTCTGCACTAAAATATAAATGTGGAGACGTCTGCAGTAATGACCATTTTTTTCCCAGTCCTTTTGATCCTTACTTATCTGTCTTTAGCTTCCTTTGTGCCATGAACCTTGTGTTTGCTGTCTGCTCTCCATAGAATGAGAAGAGGCAAAGATACCACTTTCAATCCCTTTTCACATTAAATTATGTTTCTGTGCTTCCTGTGTTAGAGGTTAATAAAAAGGATTAAAATTATATCATTTTCGAGTAATAGTCACGGTATTTTAAAATTATTCTCTTCCAATTTATATCACTTTTGTGCAATTGGCTGTAGCATTTATATCCAAAAAATACTTGTTCCCTTTAGAATTAGATTGCTTTACCCTTTGGGAAAAACTGTAGTTTACACCAATGATTCAAAATAATCTTTATTAAATTCTAAAATATTTCCAATAGGTTAGGTTCCCAAAGTTATCAGAGTCATTTTTTTATTGTCCCCATGCTAGACCCAAGATTCAACCCAAGATGTAAAAAGCTTTGCCAAAAAATGATGCCAATTTTATTTAATAAATTTGATGACAAGATAATCCAAAAGTAAACAATAAGTACAGCTTTAACTTTCCTCTTTTTATAGAATATAGGAAATTCTTACTTAAAGAGTATTTTAAG
Organism: Sciurus vulgaris; assembly: GCF_902686455.1. Lineage (NCBI taxonomy): Eukaryota > Metazoa > Chordata > Mammalia > Rodentia > Sciuridae > Sciurus > Sciurus vulgaris. The sequence continues at coordinate 31,624,446 of NC_136470.1, read as the reverse complement.
AACTGGAATTTATTATAATTTTGAGTTAGCAAATATTCCATTAATTAGATGAATAGGTCTGTTCTCACTATTGATTTCTATGACTTTGAATAATAAAAAGCAAACGCATCTACTTATATGCACCCAAGCCTTTGTGTGACTTCCAAGTATTGAATTATGTATTCTATATAAATGGATTTTTTATTTTATGGGTTATTTTTTCCAATATAATTCCAAGCTGAATTCAATTTTCATGTAAGAGGAATCTGTTCTCCCAGCTTAAGATAGACAGCTACATTGGATATAACGGGAAATTAATGCATATTAATAATACAGATGACCAAACCTCTCATCCATATTTGAAGCAATGCTTTGAGAAAAGCACTCACTCATGTAGCTTATGAATGTGGTAATCAAATGTAACCAAAATGCATGTACTATAACAAAAAACCGTGCAAAGGAAAACATGTTCAAATGTAGTTTAAAAAAATCCATCAATATATAATACATTAAAAAGAAAAGATTTAAGATTTTAGTGGGGCATTCTTATTTTCTGAAAACACTATTAGAAGAAATCACTTGGATTTATTTGATAAAATATCTTTCTGTTCTTTTGTAAATATTTTACCACAACATTATGGTAAAAGCTAGGAGTATCTGTATACAGATTATATAAAATATGGCATTTCTAATATTCATATATGACATTTTAAATATGTCATACCAATTGCATGGCAAGCAAGTAAATATAATTGACAAAATGATTCTCATTTTTTATGTAAGTTTTCATGCACTTTCCATTTCCAGCTATATTGAGGCAATTTCTGGTAGAACAATATTTCACTATCCTTGATATTCGTATACTCTTATAATAAAGGAAGTTTCAACTGCTTTATAAGAGAGGTTGTTATTAGTGCTAACTCCATCACTGAACTCACTCATTTTTGTATATTCAAATCCTTTTGATCACCTTTTTTATCTTAAAATGATATAATATACAAATGAAAATAAATTAATAAAATCTTCCTTATTAAATATAATATTTCTAGTTCATCAGTCATAGAGATGTGTATTAAGCATTCTGGCTCCTGAAAAAACTTCATTATATCACTCTATGTATAGAATTTTTAGATAAGTAGATACTTTGTTATACTCAGGATAAGACAACTTTTAAATCATTATCATAGAGGTTTACACCTATCAAAAAGGCAATTTTGCTACCCAAAAGGGAAAGATTATGAATTAAAATAATGCAGAAAGTTAGAAAATATTTATTTTTTAAAAATGGAAAATAAGTTCTATAAACTTATATGTTATTTAAGAAATATTGACCATATTTTAAATAGAATGAGTTGTAGTAGTATAGTGCTAAGAATCATTTCATGGTTACTTCAGAAAAGTATTATAGTAAAGTTGAACTACAGTTCACTTAGTCAATTTTGTTTTGCAAAGAAAATAATACTTCTCATTTATTGATAAAGGTATTTGCATATGTAGCTTAAAGAAAGAACAAGTAGTAACAGCCATATTAATAATTAACATTGATAGGATATACTATATGAAAGCACTGATAAGCACTTTATATGGATTATTCAATTTATTTAAATTGATTATTTAACTCTTCATATCTGCCTAACACCAAAATTCCTAATGCATTAAAAGAGTAATGCACATATATTTTCAAATAATTGAACAGCTTATGTAACTATAAAATATGACCTATTTGATAGTGTCACAGAAATGGTTAAGTCTTTATTCCTTTGGAGCTCCTAAAGCTTTTTGAATAGCAAAACAAAAACAAAAATTTAAGTGCCCAGTTAATGGCAAAACCATTGGGCAATGCTTTTTTTGTCAAAATGGTATAGCAAAATCAAGCTATTATGCAGCTCTCTTGAATGATAGAGGAAATACAAGAAGAATGAGAACTGAAATCAAAAAACTGGAATGCATAACTTTATGTATTCATGACTCAATCAAAAACCAAAAATTTGGCATAAATGCATTCAACACATTAGAAAATTTTCACTTGGTATGACCATGGTGGACACTGAAAAACATTCTGTCATGCTAACTCAGTGAATTTATCTCAATTTTGCTTATGGTATGTGGGTATGGAGAAGGGGGAAAAGGAATTAAAGGGTGGGTAGCAGGAAGATACAAGCATGAAGGTGCATTTTTCACATTTTCACCACAGTTGCATGATTATAAATAGACATACAACCACATATAAATATCATTAAGTCAAAGATTAAAAATAAACAAAGTATAAGGCCAATGTTTAGTGGATTCTCAAAGGGAAAAAGCATCTAAGAGAGCCAAAAGGTTTTGTGAGTCCTGGAAAATTCATTCAAAAATGGGGATCTGATCCATATGTTTATAATTCAAAATCAAGAAATATATTCACATATTCATCTATTCTGTAAGTTTGTTTAAATAAGGTTGGAAATGATGTCAGCAAGACTGAATTGAAATGGTCTTTGAATATCATATCACAGAAAGTGTGTGGGTTGATAGAACCCCACTATCTAGCTTCTAAGTTGAAAATCTCTGAGGGGTAGCTGATATTATCAGAGTGAGATGAAAAAATTACTTTGTGGATGCTATTAGTTAGGATGATTCAAGAAATGAAAAAGCATTCAGAAATGAACTCCAGCTTCTTAGAGTCTTTTCTTTTGAGATGACATAGGAATCTTGTCCACCTGCATCCCTCTTCTCCTTAGAGAAGCCTTTCTAGTTAGAGGAGATTCATTTTTAAGAACATATCACCTATCCCAGGAGAGATGTTACAAGCCAGCCTGAACCTCTCTCTGTCTCTTTGCTGCTCTAGGTCAAATGGAAAGAAGCCAATTATCAGTTTGAAGAGACGTATATACAGAAATCCCTATTTATTTGATATGCATCTGTAGAGAACACTCAAGTGTTAGGAGGCTTCTAAAGCTTGGTGGTTTTAAAATTTGTGTTAGCTGTCCTTATTTATATATTATATCTTGAAGCACTAACACACAGAAAGATTTGATCCTTTAATGGTTTGTAATGGACCATAAGAGGCATGTGAAACCAAAGATCTGTTACTCTTCAATGTGTCCTTAAGCAAGATGGAATTGTGAATCATAATTAGTATTGCATATACAATTAATAATATACCTCTAAAATAGGCAAAATAAATAGCCAACAGGGAGTATTTCTATTAACGTTAACAGTGAGTAAAAAGACTACACCAGTCTCCTAATATTAATAACACATTTTGCTTTTTATATTATAAAAGTAAAAAGAACTCATTATGGGTTCTACAAATATAAAGTCCATATTTTCTGGTTATTACAACAGAGATCTTTTGTTGTTATTGTTATGGATTGCCAGGGACAGTGATAATGTTTCTTCACTCCTTCACATGAATCTTCCTGATGCCCATTAGTTAGACAATTTTTTTTTTTTTTTTTTTTTTTTTTTAGGCAATGGAAATTCCTGAGAAGAACCCAGTGAACTCGCAACTAATAGCTGGATAAGGATTTGGATGCAGTTTGTTCTCTGCATCTGTTTTGCTTCTTTCATTTCTTTCTTCTATGGATGAGACTTCCATGCAACGGGAAAGTTGAGAGCTAGCTGCCACAGTTCCTAATGCTCCCATCACCCTAGGTTCACCACCTCTAGTAGAAAAGTCCTGGGAAAGCCTATCATTGACCTAGCAACATGCCATGCCTACTGTAAATCAATCTGTAGCAGAGGAAGATCCAATTGGTCAGCTAAGGTCACCAGTCCACTATTTTCAGAGGGATGAGATGTCATCTTTGACAGCAGGTCCCCTCTAAGATCAGAATTTTAAGGATACTGGAAAACTGCTTGTAACTACTCTGACAAGGGCATGAATGACAAGCTAGACCAGGAATTATAAAGCAAACCTGCAAGCATCAATATTAAAATAGGCCTATTTACTTACTGTATTAGGAAAGACATATCAGTTATTTTACTTATTAATCTTTTGACTTTCTGGTATATTTTTAAATAATAATAATCACAGAAATGTAGAGATTCTACCCATTGTTGTAATGCTAAGCAACCCAAGGAATTTGATACATCACTCTCCCTTGTCTATATCAAAAGATGCTAAGACATTTCTACTGATATAATAGCTCCAGCTTCAATAGAGATATAAAAGTTATTCCCTGGCTTACATTCTTAACAAAAGTGTGTTTTGGGGGATTCTTACCATCAGACCTCAAATATGGTCCTGTGGTAGAACAATGAAATGAAAAGATTAGATAGCAGGAAATGTCTCATTTTATCCAAAAGTGAACCATCAACATTTTCTCATTTGCATGAGACTAACACCCAAAGCAGATACCCATTATTTTAACAAAAAGAATTTAATATGGAGAATTTATTAAGCAAGTACAGGGGTACTGGATAAGAATAACAAAGCATCTCAGAGGGGTTATTGCAAGAAGTAACTATCAGCCACTAGATCTTGGAAATTCCTCTCCAAAAAGACAAAGTCTGGGACAGTTAGAAGGTAGAAAAATCCAACAGATATATGAAAAAATGCTCAACATTACTAATCATTAGGGAAAAGAGAATTAAACTACAATGAGATATCACCTCACTCCTGTTAGAATAGTTATAAACAAAAGATAAAAGATAAATGCGGGGTGAAGATGTGGCATAAAGAAACTCTTTCATGCTGTTGGTGGAAATATAGTGAAATCATTATGGAAAACAGTATGGAGGGTCCTCAAAAAATTAAAAAAATAAAGTTATCATATGGGACAGCAATCCAAATTGGTTATATTACTAAAGGATATGAAATTGGTATATTGAAGAAATGTCTGCACTCCCATATTATTGCAGGATTTATTCACAATAGCCAAATCATGGAAACCACCTAAGTGTCTGTCAATGGAGGAATAGATTAAGAAAATAGAGCCAGCTGCGGTGGCACATGCTTATAATCCCAGAGGCTCAAGAGGCTAATCTTCAAAGCCAGTCTCAGCAACTCAGGGAGACCCAGTCTCTGAATAAAATACTCAAAAAAAAAAAAGATCTGGGGATGTGGCTCAGTGTTAAGTGCCCTTGGGTTTAATCCCCAGTACCAAAAAAAAAAAAAAAGAAAGAAAAGATGGAAAGATGGTAAATAACTATCATGGAGTACAGCTTATCGTTACAAAAGAAAGGAGTTCTGTCTATTACAACAACATGAATAAACCTGAAGAATTTTATGTTAAATGAAACAAGCTAGGCACAGGAAGACAAGTACCACATGATTTCATTTATACATGGGTTGTGAAAAAGGTGAACTCATAGAAATGGAGCATAGAATGGTAATTACCAGAGTCTGGGAGAGAGGGAGGGTTGGAAAGATGGGAGAGATGTTGGTCAACGGGCACAGAATTTCAGTTAGAACAAGTTCAAGAGATCTATTGTACATCATGATAACTACTGTTATTAAAAATATATTGTACACTTGAAATTTTCTAAGAAAGTATATTTGATTTTACCCATAAAAAGTAATTATGTGAGGTGATGGATGTATGAAATAGCTTGAGTTAGCCATTTGTGGGTATATGTGGGTATATGCCGAACACTGTTAAGTATATGCAATTTTTACTTGTTAATTAAAAAGTAAAAAGTTTAAAATATTGTTTCTCTTTTAAAAAACAACGGCTATCAAACTAGAGTAGAGCTAAGACTCACATCTTTAAGAAAGAGTATCCACCCAGTAGAATGGGTATAATAAGGACCAAGATGAAGTTCATTCTTAAAGTGTAGAAACACAAACTAGAAATAGCTGTCTGATGCCACATCTTAAATGCAGGACATTTGCTGAAGTGAACTAAAAAGAAAAGAATGCAAAACAAGGATAAGTGTGTTCTTTATTCTTCCTCTAACTTTCCAGTTTTGAACTATTGCCCCTTATTGACAGAGCCTACTGAGACAAAGCAGAAATGCAGTTTATTGTATCCCAACCTCAGCACCTTAGTAAATGGTATGCAGATGTGGATCAGAAACTGACAATCGCTTGATAACTAGCGCATTTATTATGTGACAACATCAGTTCTGAAATTAGCTGGAGTATGTATCATGCTTTAGCAGTGGTCTCTTTTGTTGTTTGTTTTGTTTTTTAATCTGTATATAGAGATGCAAAACTAATTAGAAGAAGAAAGTACACATTATCTCTTGTACTGGATTTCATCTCACTACCCACCAATTTCTTAAAATTCATATTCTGACACCAAGTTCTTCCTACTAGGATTGGAGGTTTCTAGAATCATATTCTACTTAAGCTTTGGAGAAATGTTTACCCCCCTTTCAAGGAGGGAGATGTTTACTTTGCAGTTTTTACTCAGAACTGTGAGCAATCTGTTCTAAGAGAACATATCCAATCAGGTTCTGAATTTTCTTTAATATTACTTTTTCCCCTCTGTCTCAATGCAAATGACCTAGCCACATCTCATACCTACACCAGACCAATCTCTGTAGCAGAGAACTGGGAAGCCAGTGCCATGGGTCTGCCTCTTTCATGGAGATGGGATGCCATACTAAAAAAACAAGCTATACCAGTGTGGTCTCTGCCTGAACCATGGCCTGCCAAGGAACCTATGGAATACGTAGACAGTTGAAGAGAAGACCTTCCTAGTCTGTGGCTGTCATTCTTGGAATTTCTCACCTTAATCTGTCTCATAAATGCAAAATTTAATACAGAAAGAGGGCAGCTGAAGTTCTCTGTGAATATTGCCTAAATGTAACCTATTTGAACCATAACAGTTTTACACTTTTTCTAAGTTCATGCTGAACTTTATGTAAAAAAAAAAAATTTTTAAAAAACCATGTGCATGGGAAAAACATACCATGCACATGGTTTTTAATTTTCAAAAAAAAAACCACAAACTTTTCATGGAGTTCTCTCTTCCTTCCTTCTCGCTTCTTTTCTCTTTCTTTCCTTTCTTCTTTCTCTTTTCCTTTCTAAATATATTTTCACTTTCCCATAGAGCATTCTAAATGTTATTTGGAATTACTGCACTCAACTATCTAGATGTCTTTATATTCAGCCTTAAAATCAATGATGTGTACAAGAAAAATAGAAATTAGTGTTTTGTTATGATAAAGATGTTCTGAATTCCATCAGGAGTACTGTAGCAACCCTGATAAGCCTGCATAAATGATTTGTTTTTGAAAATTCACTAAATAGCAGTGGAAAAGTTTAATGTGGAATCTAACCACAGCTAATTATATGTATTAGCTTATGTTGAGTAGTTTGCTAGCCCAGATAACCTTTAAACTTTGGCTGTAATGGTAATTTACTTAATGGAGAGGCTTAATAGAAATATTGTAACAAATGTACCTCCTTAGACTTACAAAGATTGGATTGGGAAGTTAGAAGACATGAATGTGCTGTGCACACACACACTGACAGAAAACCATGTCATTTTAATGATTCATAATTTCTAATTAGCCATGATTATTCTGAGTGGTTGTGGATATACATTTTAATTGTATCACATACTGTAATTTCCAATTTCCGCAGAGATGCTGATGAAGTGAAAGTCGTATTGCAAAGTCATCATTTAAATATTTGAGAAATGGAAGGCTTTAAGAGGAATAAATATCCACAGCTTAATTATAATTTCTATTGATCTCAGAAGTCAATTTTGTCCCAGTAATATGGATGACTGTCTGCCTTCTCTTCACTAACTCAACATCGTGCTGGAGTTTTAGAAATGCGATGCCTGTTCTCAATGTATGGAGAGAATTCAATGCCACATTATGTATTCAGCCTTCAAGATGACAAAAAAGTAGTTGAAAGAGCTGAGGTAGGGAAGGTGAAGCAACTGAACAAATATCTCCCTTGTAGCAGGAGCATGTAGTTTTGCTTAGAATTGAATGCAGAAGGTGAAAGGCCTCATCTTGACACTCACATTACACACAACTATCTAATAGAGCTACCTGGAGGACACTTAATCAAATTCAGCTTGTCTTTAAGCTTTAAATTCAAAAGCAAAAGAACGGGTTGCACTACAAGGAAAGGAAATTGCCTGAGTAAGATACGTCTCCCAATAGCTTCTGACGTGAAAAGAGGAAATAAAGCAGGTTAGCAGACATATTGTCTCCAAGATTATAAAAAGGAGGTGGAGATACATAGTGGCCTCTTCTAGATGAAAGGATATTTTATGTGCCTTCTAGGTCATGTAATTTATAGCACACATGAACTGAATAAACCTGCATAGAGTCTTCTTGGAAGGGTACACATCTCTAGTCATTCAAAGCCTAGGAACAAGAGGCAATAACTGAGTCCATTCTATGCAGTGGCCATTTCTGATATCAGAAGGGCCAATTTCTTAACCTGGAGTTTCTTGCACACATTCAGGATATCAATTATGAACAAATATATATGCATTTATATTGAGAATGACTATAGATTATGATAGAATTAGCCAAGGCAAAAATTACTCATCTAAATCACAAATGATATCCAGTGAGCTAAGGGTAATTTTTAAATTCCTTCTTACCAAGGAAATGATGATAATCCTTAAGATATGACCAAGAGAAAGAATTTCCATCTTCTGTGTATTTTAGATTGGTTGTTTCTTCTTGTATTCTGTTTGATTTGATTGGTAGGTTTCATGTTTGTCTTGTGCAGTAGCAATAAGTTTAATTATGTAACTTCCATACATGTACCCAATTACTATCTAAAAGATTATTTGAAATTTCCTAAAACTGCAATATCATTTCTAAGTAAAAGCATAATGAATTCTGAAACAATTGTATTAATACAATTACTTATACAATAAGTCAACACATATTTGATCCAAATTGCCAAAACATTCTCATGGCTATCACATTTAAAGAAAATTCCTATGAGAATGTACTTAGTATCATGCTTGGGACCTAGTAAGTATTTTATTATTTTTATTATTACTAATAAAAGTATGTATTCATAATAGGACTTATCAACATGGTAAGGCACTGACATTATAGTGATAAGGTGATCTTTACTTCCTTGAAACTTTAAGTTTAGCAAGAAAACCAGATGACTAAAAAATAAACCAATAAAAGTTAATTAGTATGGTAAACCAAGTATAGTATTTTTTTGAAAATACATAACAGGAGCAAATCAGCTAACCTAATGGTTACTTTCTTTATATATGGTGCAGAAGTTCTTGTATGTAAATAGTTTACTTGCTCAATAAATATTTTTCCAATGAATGAGTGATTTAATCTGATATCTCTGTCCCACTTCCAATTTCTTTTCAGTGTTCTCTGTGTTCAGTGTTTGCACATATATTTCACTTTATAATTTTTTTTTTCTGAGGGAAAAGGACCTTTCTTTTTGGGTTGGAGTTGAAAACTGGTACACCATTAGGTAAAACAATATGCTCTTATGTTCTTTAAAAGCTGTTTCTTTTATTGTTATCATTTCTAGGTATAGAAATGTAAGGGATTTAATCTTTTTGCCACTTCAAACTCAATGCTAAATAAACAGTTTTCTGTCTTTACATAATTCTATCACTTCACATATAACATGGGGTAGAGACAGGGATAAATAGAATGTCAAATTAAGTTAACTTTCCTGAGAAAAATCAAAAGTAGCTTTACTGAGTGTTTATCACTGGAGTCATCTATAATTATTGGCCTCTTTATAAACAAAGTCAAGATTATAAAAATAATGTGTCTCCCAGTTGCAATCAAAACTCACAGAGACAACATTCTTTGCTTCCTCTCAAGTGAAGATGTTTAACTACTTATTCAAGGATTCTATTATTTGACTCAGCAGGGGTTGGGTGTTGGTTGTAAATATTGCAGATAACATTTGATCCTTGTGTGCATCCTACTGGAGAGAGGATCTCTTATTTTCTGTCTGTTTCTGAAATGGGGCCAAAATTCTTGCTCTCAAGGCTGTGTGGCAAGAGATTTAAGTCCACAGGAAGTCACCAAATGACAGAAGTAGCTTCTTCTACTTGGAACTGCTTTTAAAAGCACCTGTTATAATTTTCTTTCTAAATTTAACAAGATTGATAACAATGAATCCACTTTGAGCATGAGGCGAATATCATGAAGTCTTTTCACAGCACTATTATGATAGATTTCTTAAAGTTTAACTGTTTTAACTGGTGGATTTGTGACATGAAAAGTCATCTAATGTGTGATTTTCTTAAAAGAAGTTTGTGGAGACATATCACAAGGATAAAAAAATAATTTTTGTGACGATACATAAAAGTCTGTGTATGTCTTTCATGTTGTGTAAGGGGACAGGTAGGAATATTGTGGTATATCTGCTCTACCATGTTCTAGCATGTGCCCACATATCCTGAGGATACCTTGAGATTATCTGACATTCTTATGGAGTGTTACCTTTATGCATAGGTAGCAGGAATGTGTCATTAACTTTGGTGGCAGTGAATAATGACATGAGTGGGAATATTTCATAATTATTGAACACACAGGGTTGGTGCCAGTTGTCCTGATTTCAAGTCTTGGTCCTGTCACTCAGTTGCTCTCTTATTCTCAGGAACCTTGAGACATATAAGTAATATTCCATATTGCATGGAATTGTTCTTAGTATTACATGTTACTATTTGTTAAGTACTTAAAAATTCCAATAACAATGGGGATTTTCGGGCACCTCACCCCATAATGAGACTGTCCCCTGACTCCCCACCTCCACCCCTTAAGCTAGAGGAATTATCTCATTGGAACTGAATTGCTCCCTTGCAGGATCACAGGTCTGATAGATAAACATCCTGAGGAACATGGGGATTGCCCCCTTAAATGATAAAGATTTCTCTGGGGTCATCATGCAAAACTAAAACTGAGTTAATGACCAACCAGATCACAGTTTACCCAAGACTGCTTAATTATGCATAGCTCTTGTCCCCTATCCCAACTCTTTCTATAGTTAAACCTAAAGTTGACGGCTGTACTCAGAAGACAGGGCAGAGATGTTTAATATCATTTTGTGTTCCCAATATGGTCATATTGATTAACGTTCCTTTCCTGCTTTTCACTATTACCTTTTCTGTTTGATTTTGGGGGTGAGTGGCCAGATGTGGTTTGTTGGAATCCCCAGAGTCAGGCCTCTGTTCTAGGACTCCAGTAACTCCTTGAGATATACTACTTAATGATTCCATGTTTTATTCTTTAATCGTACACTCTTTAACAAAAATAGCATTTCTGAATCTTTTAATCTAGCTTGATCCAAGACACCACAAAATTCTTTAGCAATATCTCTTAATTAATATATTTAAATGAAAGTTATTCAAAGTTTTTCTGTACACTCTCATGAAGTGTCTCTCAGTACTGAGCTGTTTTGTAACTATAATTCATTGCTGTAATCACTTATCATACCAGAGATTTCTAATTACTAAAGAATTTAGGTTAATGTCTTGCCAGTACTTAGTGGAATAATATCATAAGTTTCATAGAAACTTATTCTCAATCAGATTTATTACTGGGATAAATATTCTGTGTAAATAAAGTTCCCAAATACTGTTGATGAAATTGATTCTTCAAATGTAAAGGGTTATCTTTCTAGTTTCTTTTATTTCTAGCTACAATATAAGACAATGATGTGTGAAGTAAAATATCCCAAATTTGACTTATCCAAAGAATTACATAGGTAGTTGAACTCTGAAGGGCTCAGATAATCTTTATTTTTAAATAAATATCCCAAGATAATTTGAAATATGGGAAACATCAAGGCAAACATAAACTGGTTCAAGTCCAACAGGATATTTTGGTGTAAGTGGGCAGTTTGGGGGGACTTATAAATATTCTTGTCTGGGTTACATAATTATTGCTTTTTTAGTTCAGAGAAATTAAAGCAGGAAACATGAATAAAATGAGAAGACTGAGGATGCAAGTTTTGCAAACTACTTGTATTCAACAAAACTAACACATCTTTGCATAATGAAAACCAAAACAATTAAAAAAGATTATAGCTTTAATTTAAATCACAAAACAATAATCATGTAGCTTTACTTAAAAATCTTAAACCTTTTTTAAAAGAATCATGGAGTTACAATTCTGTACTTATTCAAATAATGGGAAGAATGGAGACTAATATAACTTTCAATAATAGCTGAGATTCTTCAAAATAGTCAAGCAGTTAAATCAGGAGCTTCTATTTATTGAGGTTAGGAAAGCAAAAGAGATGAGGCAAAGAAAATTTTATTTTTTAATTTAGAGGTAATAAGATAGATTATAAAAACACAATTTAACTCCCAAAGTGGCCAAAGCACTTTACCTATAATAACAGTGAGTTAGAAGTTGTCAGTACCCTAACTGCAATGTCAAATTCTATCCAATATACTCTTTAGTGTCTAAACAAAGTTCCATGGCTCTCTGTTTCAAAACTAGAATCCTAAACCTTTATGCCATCCCAGACCAATGGTGGGTTTTCTTAAGAATTTTTAGGTCTTAAACTGTTCTTGCACTATAATCTCATTTTCTCAATTTCTTATCATGTTATGGTTCTTCAATGAAACAGAATCAATAGGAGACAGATTAGGTAGACAGAGAGATAAATAGATAGAAAATTATTATGAGGAATTGATTCAAGGGATCATGGGAGCTGAGAAATTCCACGATCTCTTGTCTGCAAACTGGAGAACCAGGAGAACTGAGGATGTAAATCCAAGCCTAAAGTCAGAAGAGATGGAATGCTCAAGCAGGGAAAAGAGCAGTGAATTCTTCCTTCCTCTATGTTTTGTTCTATTCAGTTCTTCAAAGGATTGAATGATGACCATCACATGGGGGAGGGCTATATGGCCTACTGAGTTCATCTACTCAAATGCTAATCTCATCTGGAAGCAGGATCACATCTCAAAGACATACCCTGAAGCCACCTTGTTTCTGGTATCCCCTAGACCAATCAAGTAGACATAAAATCAGCTTTCTCACTTACCAACCATGCATGGATGCCAAAGATTATTTTTATACAGATATTTTTTCCTGAATCTCTATTGAGACTCTTAACCAGGAATCCATACTTCTTTTATTTTTTGTGCCATAAATCTGCTCCTGTTTTTGCATCCATCACCATCAATATTGCATGTAACTCTAGTCATTTTCTCATGGTCATAAATCCAAGCTGCTTAGGAAACACAATCACAAAACATTTTTGTCCTCATTTCTGCCCATATGCCCCTAATATACAGGTTCCTGAAATGAGAGATATCTTCATTAAAGAGAGTATGTAAAAGTCTTTTAGTCTCTGGTCTTTGCTAAACTCTATATACTTACTGACAGGACTGCTGGTCATAGCAAATTCTTGGCTGTTTTGATTAGTTTAGCCATATTTCTTTTTAGATATGATTATATAATCTTTAATTTCTACTCCAAAATATGGCTGACAAGGAATGTGCATCAAGAATACAACTTGAGGCCACACTGATACTTTCTTGTTCACTTGTGTTAATATGCATGATTTCCAACCAAGATGCTCTGCAGTCACCTGTTGAATACTTGTGTAATCTGCCCCAGAATTCAACTGGTCATTGCTGAAATTCTTAAGCAATTGCCTAGTTTTGTTTCTGCTATGGATTCATGTTCTTATCTTCTCTTTTACATACTTAGCAATTCTAAAAATAACTCATCTGGTCATTTAAATATCAATAGGTCAGAACTACTAAAAGCAAATAAGAAAATGTAGAGGCTTTCTAAACACTACTGCCTGTCTGCACAGAACATAGGTCAGACTGACTCCTGAACCAATGGTCTCTCCAGTACAACAAATTGCCTCTTGCCTGTATGCTGAATTTAGTTTTACTTTTGTTATTTTTGTCTTTTAATACTACCAGGGAATAACTAAGATCCAAGTCTGATTTAACTTGTTGAAATACTAGAATGAAAAACAATATACTTATTATAGATAATGTACTTTAAGTAAGCTAATTTCATAGTACATCATTTGTAAATAAGCACTAAGGAGATTGGTAATAGAAGTGACATTATAATTCCCGTGGCACCAAATCTACATAATCTGCTGAGCGACAGAAATTTTAAAAGATATAATAATCTACAGATAAATCTCCAACATTGTTTAAAATTTGGGAGTCTCTCACAGTCATTTATATGATATAATTTATATTAAAGTAGTTTATACTATGAAAAATTATCCACATGTAGGTAAAAAGAAATTTTTTTAAGATGTAGGAAACACAATAAACACCTAATCAGAGCTTTCTGGATACACTAAGAATTGATTGCATGTTTGTAGTGGTAGGAGAGAAAATGCTTGTCTGAATATTTTCAAGATGAAATAAATAGAAAATTAGAACAATCAATGTGCTTTGATTATCTTTGAAAATAAAAATAGAATTTTCATTCTTAATAAAATCCAGACATCCAAGTCACCTTCACACTGTTCCATTTGGTTGTTTCTCAGATAATATTGGATAGTATAAAAACTCAAAATAAGACTGATAATAATAATTGGATTCTTGTAAATGACATAAAATCATATCTTCAATTTTAATACAATTTATAATAGTATGATGTTTTCGAGAGCCCATATTTTTCCTTAGGCACCCTTGCAAATTTGGATCAAACAAGGTCAATAGTCTCCATTCATACAACGCTTCCTTTCTGACTTCTGATTGTGTCCTCAAGACTTTGGGTGAAAATTTGTGTTAGAGGGTTACCCAGATTAATCCTGTCCCTTCTATTCCTCTTCCCCAAAAAACTCCAGAAACTGCTTTAGCCTCTCCAGGCCACTACATATCCTCCCCAGTCTCCTAACCCTTATTTCAGGCTCTAATTTTACCTGATGATCTTGCTTATTCACTGTTCACGGAGTATTTTGTTTTTTTGGTACTAGGGATTAAAACCTACGGGTGCTTAACCACGGAGCCACATCCCCAGACTTTTTTTTTTTTTTTTTTTTTTTCAGACAGGGTCTCATTAAGTTGCTGAGGCTGGCTTTGATCTTGCAATCCTCCTGCCTCAGTCTCCCGAGCCACTGGGATTACAGGCAGGCACCACCATGCCTGGCCCACAGATTTTTATTATCGCCACATAACCTATTATTTCCAATGAGATGCTCTTTCTTGTAAGATAGCCGGAGTGAAAGCATGGAGAGGGGAGATAGGGGAAAAAGAAATAGCCACACTCGACTGTTCAGGGCTTTGCTAAAAGTTGATTCGACATTTTGGACATATAGTTGGACACTCTGATTCATAACCTTAGTGCTGGTATAAACTGCTCCTGGTTTACCAAGAAACACATCACTGCCAAATAAACCTACAAAAAATAAATTCAAGCCTATTTCCTTAATATAATTCATAATATAATATCCAATTATAGCTTTATTTATCCATAACTCAAGAAATATTTTTTTCGAATACAGTCTACTTTTTACACTTAATGACTTTTTTTTTTTGATTGAAAATCATTAGTTGTATTCTGTCAATAGATCCTTCATTATGTAGATCAATATACACGCATATACACACTTACTTTGAACCCTGGCCTTCTGACTCTGATTCTATCGCTAGGATT
The DNA here is from genome assembly GCF_902686455.1 of Sciurus vulgaris. NCBI lineage: Eukaryota > Metazoa > Chordata > Mammalia > Rodentia > Sciuridae > Sciurus > Sciurus vulgaris. The sequence goes on along the minus strand of NC_136470.1, from coordinate 31,608,978 downwards.
TCTGTGTGCATATGAGGCTGGGTATCAAGAAGATATGGTACCAGTCCAGGTTCTGCCACTAACTTTGTGACTATGGGCAAATCTAAGGCAGATTATCATCATACTGATGAAGGTTGTGTTTGAGCCTAGGACTTCCACAGGCTTCCATGTTATTGCAGGGACCTTATCAATGTGGTCATATGATTATAGGCCTTTGTAAACATTGCCGAAGTGAGATATTTTCACAATAATTGGGAAGATTACAGTTTCTTTTCATTCCAATTTCCCTTTGTTAAAATTCCCCTTAAATAGGATGAACTTCTAATGGACATTGACTGATTTTGTATCTGGTTAGGGAAAATTGAGGATAGACTGAGGGTATATGAACTATATATATGTGATTTGCAGTCACTTTTTTGAACACTTAATTAGCTAGCCCGTGTGGAATGACTTTCAGAAATACCCTTCCTACTATTAACTTGACATCTCCCAAATGGTGACACAAGGCACAGAGTCACCAGGGTGTCAGTTCAAAAAACATTATTTACTTTTCTGATTTTTTTGATGTTTGATGTTCTGATTTTTGATGTTTTAAAAAATGTAAATTTCTATGATCTAATGACAAGAGTAACACTCTATTGCTTTTAGGTAGAAGCAGGTTATAATTTCTGCCAAATTCAAGAGTGCCATTATACAAAAGTAGGCAGAATGCTGTTGTGGTGACACCTGGGATCTGACTACCCCACTTTTCCCAGTTCCTGTTGTTTTCTCCCTCAAATCTGTTAAGTCAGGATGCATTCGATTCAAATTCAAACTGAACAAGCTTAACCAAAAAAGTGTATGGACAATCACAAGAAATCTAAAGAAGCATTGAAAAAAATTTCTGGGAGACATGAATGTAGCTAGATAGAACAGAGAAACAACTGGTGTCCAGAAATCAGATGTCTCCAAGACTGCCTCTTAGTTCAGCTTTCTTCTGCAGGATAACCTGGCATGGATTGCTTACTCAGTCCTGTAAGGATCAACTGTCAGGTGGGTGAGTACTCCAATTGGCCTATTTTAGATCAATTGCCTGCTTTGGGCTAATCAGCTCTAATTAGGTGTGCCCATTTAAGAATTCAGTAACTTTAGGGGAGTCATAGGACAATTCCAAAAAGTGATTATTAATTCCCAGTAGTATAACATACATATTACAATAAATGTTCAAAATCCTCACTTTTTTGTAGTTATAGAATTCTTTTAATTCACAGCAATGTCATATTTCACTATAATTTATCTGCTAATGTTTGTATATCTACTCAACATGGTACCAGACCAAAAATTTCTAAGTAGTTTGTATACTATTCACTACTATACTTCAGAATTTATCAGGACCAAGTGCAGGGTAGATGCTCAACAAATCATTATTCAACAAAGTAATCCATTACTGCAAACTTAAATTTAATGTAGCCTACCAAAAAGCAGTAGGGATAGATGTTTTCAAACTGAAGCTCTTTCCAAAATAGAAATTAAGATTGATGTTATGCTTCTTTAAATTTAACTGAATTAATAAGGAAGGATAGGGTTAAAATTTTTAAAAAAACAATCATAACAGTTTCCTTGGAAATTAAATGAAAAAAAATGATGTTTATTATTAAGGTGATGTCTTCAGATCTTTGTTTACAACTTTACGTTCTTTATTCTTGTACTTCTAGTTTTTATCCCCTAATCTTTCTAATCTTTCCCATGCCAGATTTTGTTCTATCTACGTCTCTGTATTTATCTTTCTATATAGCTGCCTAATCTTAATCTGTAAAAACGAACTTCATTAGTGAAAGTACTTTTCTGCTTTAGGATTGCAGGTAGTAAACATTCCCATAGATTGTGGGGAGTCTGCAAAGGGGTGTGGGGAGATCACTGAAAGATGTACATACGAAGATGCAGAGCTGAGAAAGGATTTACAACACTGAAAACTCAAGGAAGGTCAATATAACTATAGCATGGTAGAAGAGGAAAGTGTGATGAAGGCAGCTCAGGTAGCCTTAAAAAGCTAATGAAAGAATTTTGGATCTCACACCCCAAATGCCTAAGTAAAGATAAGCAAGAAGAACAAAGCTGGAGGAATAACACTTCCTGATTCTAAGGTATGTTATAAAGCTAGTCATTAAGACAGTGTGGTACTGACATAAAAAGAACACATAAACTTTGCCCCACGACTCGCATTACAGGTTGACTTTTGGGGTCCCTTAGCTGTGGAATATGTGCAGTTGCCACTCCATCCACTCTGGAAACCTTTCTTGAGCTTTGTTGGACTGGCTCACAATTGAACCTAGGTTTGCTTTCTCCTTTGTTGCCTGTGTATAAGTAAATCTGTTCCATATAACTTGTGCGTTAGTGTGTTCTGTCTCACTGGACTCCAACAAATTGGTAACCAATGATCAGTGAACCTGCTTTGCGTCCAGCAATCTCACTTCTAGATCTACATCCAAAGGAAATTAAGTTTGGTATGTTGAAGAGATCGTTGCTCTTCCATGTACATTAGAGCACAATTGCCAAGACATGAAATGTTCTTAAGTGTGGATGAAAGAATAAAGAAAATGTATCATTTATCTTTAAAAAAGAAGGAAATCCTGCCATTTTCAGCAACATGGATGAACTTAGAGCTTGGAGGACATTATGCCATGTGAAATAAACCAGACACACAAGGACAAATACCATGATTTAACTTATATGTGAACCTAAAACATACAAGCTGGTAGTAACAGAGAATAGAATGGAGATTACCAAGATTGAGTGAGCAAAAACAAGACATATATGTCCAATGGTGCAAACCTTCAGTTAAAAGATGAGTATAGTAGAGACCTAATGAACGTAATGGTGCTACTATTAATAATTATGTGTTGTGCATTTGAAATTGGCCAAGAAAGTAAATTTCTAGCGGTTTCCCCATCCACACAATAATGAACTGTGTGAGGTAACAGATATCTAATTTAGCTTGTTTGTGGTAATCATTTCACAGGGGATACATATAAGAGAACATCATGCTATACCCTTGTTTGTCAATCATACTTTGATAAAATTAGGAAACAAAAAAGAATTTGGCTTTCTAAGATTAAGTGAAAAACATTTTAAGGAGAAAAGTGATAACTGTATTTTTAAAAACTGTTTTTTGAAAAAGTTGTTTAGAATAAAGAAGTATAGTAGGTAGCCCTGTTAAGATGCAATAGTCCTGGAAAATATCATGGTATCTCGGCATCCAGGGAGAGATGGACAATGGGGAGAGTTAAATATATGATACCTATTTTTAGAGGTAAAATTGACCAAATTTCTTGCTTAATGTTGCTTGCTTGGCCAGACTAGAAGAAAATACATCTACAAAAGACAATTCAGATTCTGGTTTCAGCAATTAGTGTTTGATGGACCACTACATGGGACAGCAGAAATAGGTGCCACAGGGGGAATGTGATGTCAACCCTATCTGCATAGACACATCGATTTTGACATTTCCACCAGACACGTAAAGGAAGAAGCCAAGTGAGTGTAGGTGTGACTACCTGAGTCTGGAGGTCATGGATCCTGGATTGCGAAAGGCCTCAGTGAGGGGATACTGTCAGGTGAACTTGGCTTCAGAATGCAGCACCTCCATTTACCAATATGTGTCTTTAAACAAGTGTCTTAACACTGCCCTGTCTGGTTTCTATATTTTATAAAATGGTAACAACCAATATTTAAATATCTGGAAAATAAACTAGCACATGGAAAACACATTCATTAAATGGCACCTCAATGTGAATGATTGTATCATGTACCTGATGGCTTATTTAGAATTCTAATAGGCATAAATGAGAAGATACAGGCTGGCAACATTAGCCATCTGAAGGAGAGGAAGGGGTGCCCTTTTTCAAATGTGGAATTTTATTAATGGGAACTCTTAGACTAATCCACCTGAATCAGCAACTTCCCTGCCAAGAAAGATCTGTGTGTGTTATTTCAATGTAAATCAAGTTTACATGTTTCATTTTGAATCTTGTTCCTTAGCTGAACTCCACCAACCTTACAGGGCAACTTGGGAGAGTGTGTGGTTTGAACTCAATTCCTTGGCAGTGGTTTTGTGTTTATTGCTTCCCTGAGTGAAGGGAAGCACCAGGTAGGGTATTTTTGTAGCTTCCTGTTTATTAGCACAGGAAACTGCCTGGGGTTAACAGCAGACCAGTTGTGCCAGGCCCTGCAAATCCTTTGACAAAATCAGAAAAATAAAGACAAGAAGAGTAGAGAGAAGGCAAATTTTAATAAAGCAAATAATCTAGAACAAAGATGGAAACAATGCTTGAAAGTAGCATCAATTCATATGAAATAGGTACAAAGGTGTTCTATTTTAGGGATTTTAATTCCAATCAAGACTTAGCCACTTTTTTTCCATTTTCTTTCTTTTCCTTCATTCTTAAAGTGGCCCCACCCTGTCAAGCTCTCTCTGTTCTAGAAACGAGAAGTTCAATCTCATGTTTGAAAAACAACACAAGCTACAGCTTGGGGAGGTTATTTTCGTAAACAGCATACTGGAGACCTCCTGTCTAATCCCAGCTCTTCAACATTTTATATAGTAGTATTCTCAACCTTTCTGAATTCTTCCCTAATCTAAAAAATGAGCAGGTAGAACTGATATGTAAGAAAGTTTTTATCACCAGCATCGCATGAACCCTAGTAACAACACGTCTTGACAACCAATTGTATGACTTTTATTTGCAAAATAGTGTGAGAAGAGAGGTGTAAGGAAGGAAGAAAACCCTTCCTGAGATAGGGTATTATGACCTATCCATTGCAATGCCCACCATCTTGATTGTGCACACACATGCATATACCTACATGTGCCTGTGGTGCATTTGCATATTTTTAAAATTTGAGAAAATTTTCTACAAAATGTGAATGATTTTATGGCTATAAATATTAAAGCAAAAAAGTTTTAAAAGAAGTAAAAAAATGAGTTTGTTGTTATGATAGCCACCCACTAGGAAAAATTCCCAAGCTTTATCTCAAAGATATATATAAAATCAAAGTAATAACTTAAAGTTACAAAAATTAAATATGATTGTCATAGGGATAGGGGAAATAAAATCCATCAACTTTTATGTAGTTCTTTCTTACACGTTTTTTGAGACAACCGTGTCCATGAAGGATTTATTAAGAATCCTGTAGGATTCAAATGAAGTATATGGAAATATGACTTTTTCTTTACTATTCATTCACTAGAACTCTGTTTTCAGAATTATCTAAGAGGTGGGTAATTACTCCTAATTTGAAGCAGGAAACCTTTAAAAAGGAGGCATATCTCTTTTGTTACTGAGTCATTTAGTCCCTGGCCAAGGAGGTTGGACAGGAACTAAACAAACATCCTGGCTCTGCTTTTGGAGTCAGGAAGATAACCAAAGAGGGATGCAAGAAGTTTACAGAGAACAATTTTCTTACTTTCCTTAGAAGATGTCGTAATTTCTCAGAGGCTTTCTAGTGGAAAGAGTGAGGAATCAAACTCACTAGATTTTCATGCTGGTGATATTAAGATTTTGTTGAAATGGAAAACTATTGATTAATTTTTACCTTGATCTTCACCTCAGCAAAAATCAATGTTTGTTTATTATAATCTTCTCTGTAAGCCATATGCATCTCTAGCTAATAGCATATTTTCTGATGTCAATATGATTTTGAGTTCTGAAGAGGAGCAAAACCAAGTATTAATAAATTATCATTAAAATCTATATTAATGTTAGAATTCATTCAGCTAAGTTTTATTTCAAACACATATATAACACAGAATTATTAAAAATTTAAGTAAACAATCAGCCATTTTTACAAGCCTGTGGTTTTAACTGTCCTTTTGCCCTTCCTCCTTTCGTGTCCTTTGTCTGAATATAGTTCCAGTGTGGCATCAAGTTCTGAATCTATAAAATAGAGGTCATGCTTTTCCCAAAAGAGAACTGTGAAACTCTGACTAACCACAAAAATCACTTCCAGCTCTTTCAACACTACAATTTTGTCAACTTGCCAAATTTAACTTTCTTCCATTTGACCAGAAGAGTCAGAAAGACCCTATATGCAAATATAAAACACTTTAAAAAATGGTCCCATAATCCATAAAATAACTTAATATATGACCTGATCTTTATCAGTATGTTCTCTAAAGATGTGACATGAAACTCTGAAGACCACAGCTTGAAATCCATGCTTGCTGCAGCTTCTGACCTGGACATATAAGCAGAGGAAGAGAAGGAGAAACAGAAAACACCCTGAGGCAATTTGTATGGATTTTGCTCTCTGAGCATATAGGAAGGGTAGGGTCAGCAGGAGTGACAGGTGGAAGTCAAGTGTTGACAAGGTGGGCATTTCGAGTCTGAGATCAAGTTGAAACTTATCAAGCAGCAAGCACATAATTGTTCACTTCTGAGAGGAAAGAGAAGTAAATGGTTCATACTGCATGCATCAAATCACAGACAGCATGACTTATGCTGAGAAAAAGCATCATAAATCCAAGAAGACAAATAAGCTGAGCAGTAAACAAAGGTAAACTGGAAAGAAATTATTGCCATACCACCTCAGAGAGCCTACCTTTTATAGCAAGTGGGAGGGAGCACTTGAGATACACATAAAGCTTTCACATCTATCTACAACCACGGTTCCATTCAAAACTATCAACGGGACTTTAATATCCTTTATTAACTTTCAAAATAAGCAATTGCTACTGATAATTTGTCTTCCTTGCACTACCATTCTAGCACTCTCCTGTGATTGTAATTCTAATAAATGACAAAAAAGGTACATATTTCCTCAAACATAGTTCGCTTTGTCCCTTTTTCTTTGTCTTATCAATTAGCAATACTCAATGGGACCAGTTGGTAACAACTGAAATTGCCTATGTCTGCACATAAAACATTCCACAGTTTCCTTTTAATCCTCAAAATGTTGCTCCAATAGGCAAGCAGTACCTTACAGGATGTTTTCCAACATTCCTTACTGGCTTTCAATTTGCCTAGTCTCTTTTAGATAGATGCTAGTTTTATCATGACTTATATGTAAGCTGCTTATTTCTCATATATAACCTTGTGTGAATCACCAAATTAGTCATATTCCTCCCTTCATGGCAACTAGAATCACTGATCAGTATAAGATGTACTTTTGCTCTATTTAATTTATCACTTTCTTCTCTCTCATGAACAATTAACAGAAGTGTTTCTGATATGTACACTTAAATTTGCCTGTATCTTTGTATTGTTGTCTACTATAGGTATACATAGAGAATCCCCAACTTATGCAAAATTGACATGAATTTTTAATTTTATATCATCTAAAAGCTGTACACATTCAGTAGAAACTGTACTTCTAGCCAAGCATGGTGGTGTATGCCTGTAATCCTAGCAGTTTAGGAGGCTGAGGCAGGAGGATGGTGAGTTCAAAGTCAGCCTCAGCAATTTAGTGAGGCCCTAGGCAACTTAGAGACCCTGTCTCAAAATAAAAGTCTAAAAAGGGCTGGGGATGAGGCTCAGTGGTTAAGCATCCCTGGATTTAAGTGCCCTTGAATATAATCCAGGGTACCAAAACAAAAAACAAAAAAACTGTACTTCTAATTTTATAATTTAAAAATTTTGATCTATCCCTATGATTTGTGTTTCCCTTCTTTTCCCTCTCCTTCCCTCTCTTCCTCCCTGCCTTCCTCCCTCCCTCGCCCCTTTGTCATGCTGCCGGGCAGCATCTGCAGGCCACAGCTTCCAGTGAGTCATGCAGTCATGGGGTGAACAACTGATACTATACAGTGTTCTGTATTAGTAAGCTATGATTTGGGAAGGTTGATGTACCATAATTTCAACTTTCTGTGGATTTATTGGGATGCGACTACATTGTAAATTCAGGAGCATCTGCATATTTAATTCATATAAATGTTGGGCTGAAAACCTCATTATCTTATCCTTTGTACACTCAGCATTTATTTAATATGTCCCTAATTTCTTGTGCATATTTTAATTCCTTGAGTCTAATTGCTGGGTGATACTGCATAGGAAATCTACACAATCTCTGAAATTCCTAGTGCGATGGAAACTGAAATTCCTGTTAACAATTTATTTACTACCACAATGTTGCACTGAGCAATTCTTTTCTGATGGTGGGAGGAGTCAGATATTTCTGGTTTTCAAAGTATCTTAGTTTCAATGGCTCTACAAATTGTCATAATCTGGGTGTCTTATAAACAAAACAAATTTATTTCTCACAGTCTGGCTGCTAGAAGTCTAAGATCAGGGTGTCAAAATGGCCAGGTTCTGATGAGCACTCTTTCAGGTTGCAGACTGCCAGCTTCTGGTATCGTCACTTGACGAGAGCAGAGAAGGAAGCTCTCTGGGGACATACAAGCACACTGTTCTCATCAAGAGAACTCTGCTGTCATGATCTCATCTAATTCTAATCACCTCCCTAAACCTCCATCTCCTTATTCCATCTCATTATGGAGTAAGGTTTCAACACATGAATTTTGGGGTCGCTGAAACATTCAGTCCATGACACACAGTATGTGAGTACATGGGAGGATGATTGTAATCTTTGACCACTTATGATATATAATTCCAGCTAATGAGTATGGGTCAATATTGCATATGTCACTTCTGGCCTAGAGCATATAATTGCTGAATTGAACCCTCCAGAGCTCATCTTTCTGCTCTATGCCGTAACCAACAGTATTCAAGAGGGGTTGGTACTCCATCCGCCAGAGTGGTGACAGTAATGGAGTTGTCCTGCCAATGTGGGAAGGACTGGCAGTGTGAACCAAAACCAAACCTATGTTTTTGCAAGTAGGGGTTTTGGAATTTACCATGGCATCACCTAATCTCTGGGTGCTACAATCAGCACAGATGCCCCTTCATTGTCCCATGAGAGAATATTTTCAATCTATATAACCAGGAATAGGAATACTGGGTCAGAGAATACATACAGTTTTAATCTGAATAAATACAGCTGAAGTGCTCTTCAGCAAGATTAAGCTAGTCTGGTTTTTCCACATCCCCACTAATAATTACCACCATTCAACTTTCTAGTTTCTGCCAATCTGATGGTTGTAAAGTGGTAAATAATTTTACTTTAATTTGCATTCCTCTGATTACAAATGAGCTTGAGGATCTCTTCATATACTTGATAGCTATTTGTGTTTCACCGTCTGTTTATCATCTGTTCCTATCATTTGCCTGTTTTATAGCTTCTTCTCACAGAATATATGCTTAATGTGGTATAGCACATTTATTCATGCACTGCAGTACATTTTAATCTACATTCTTTTTTTCTAAAAGGGGAAATATATATTTACAGAAACTTTTCTTTCTCAGGTTACCCATAACTACTTCTTGTCAAATTCAAACAACTTTTCTCATCCTCTCATCTTTTATATCACTTATAAAGTCTGAGATTGCTGATCTCTCTGCGCAGCTTGGAATGTTTTCTTCCTTTGAGGCCTTTGACTGTGCATTCCACATTCTTTATCTATTCTGTTCTCATTGTTACCTTCCAGTGCCTTTCATGACTCTTTTAAAAGGTTTGTGCTCAGCCTTTTGGTCCTCTCATTTTTGTTCCTTCGCCACAAGGACTTGCCAGTTCCAACTATTACCTTTATATTCAATAGAGAAACAGTCAAATCTCCTACCTCAACTTTTGCCATTAAGACTGTCTCCCTCTCAAGCAATGTGACATCTCTACCCGATTGTCTTATCTCACACTCAGCCAATTAAGATGGAAATAAAAATACCATCTTGGAAAAGTGTGTCAACTTCATATATAATCTATTCATGTCAGTTCTAAGTCATCACTCAAGATGGACACTTTGAAGTGTCCTTTGATATCTAATTCTCTTTTATCCACTAGGCTGGGGGAGGAATTGAGATGTTTTCCCATTGCAGACATGTTTGGGCTTTGCCCCTTCTCTCTGATACTGATTTCTGCTCTCTGTTGCTGCTGTTCGCACCAAGCCTTTCTCCGCTTTACATCCTCAGCAGTAGAAAGCCTACTGACTAGTCTCTGTGATGAGGATTTTACATACCTTCATGTTTTTTTTTATACTGTTGTTGCTTTACATATTTTTGGACATTGTGTTGCTTTTTTTAATAAAAGGTGGTATGATAATCTATGTTATCAGAGGAATGAAATAATACAGAATTATGTTGAATAAGTTATAACAATCCACCTTCACATTCATAAACCCCATGCTGGTATTTCTTTTACCATAAATAACCACTGTAAATGGTTGTTTTCTTCTATGCATCTACATGTATCACATGTATTGATTGTTTTCTTTTTCATTACTGAGAAGCGAGGTGACACTTTTTTTTTCTTTTTTTTTTATATAGACATGAATTTTCCCCTTAACCTCTCATCTTGGAGACCTTTCTGCGTGTGCTGGTGTGACTAAATCAGGCTCAATTCCCGGCTAGGGTGGAGAGTAGGTAAAGGAGAGGAAACTAGAGGTGGGAAAGCTGCAAGAAGCTTTCACAGTAGTCCACTTGGGAGATGATGGGAGTTGGTCCTATGTGAGGGTCAACTAAATCAGAGCCGGGCACATGTAAGGGTGATTTCAGGCTTGGGATACTAGGACTTGGCAATCACACATGTGTGAGATGCATACTCGATGTGTGAGAACACCCTGAATTACCTTACCGGTGTTAGCAACCAGAGTGTAAGTGGTGGGAACAATGAAACATGGGGTGCAGAAGAAAAGCAGAAGAGACCAGTGATTTCAAATCTGGGAGTGTGAAGAGCAGGAACATGAGCACATTGATTTCTTTAGACTTTCATTTTTGTGAAACTATAATTTCAAAATTTATCTTTTGTATGAGAAATTGATAATGAAAGGGTGGGGTTTGTATTCGAATTTGACCTTTTCATTATTAGTAATTTATTATTGAAGTTCTTTGTTCATTTCATTTTGACAACTTTGTAATGGTGTCTTCAAGTTTTGTTATTTATTAAACCTCAGATAGGCTATGGCAGACAATGTGGCCAGATACGTTTGGATAAGATAAAGTGTAGACTTTGGATATAAGGTGGGGTGGAGTATTTATTTCACAGTGCTTTTTTTTTTTTTTTTCTTTTGAATGGGAGAGTGAACCCTGAGGCACTTAACCATTGAGCCACATCCCCAGACCATTTTATTTTTTATTTTTGAAGCAGGGCCTCCCTAAGTTGCTGAGGCTGCCTTTTAACTTATGATCCCTCTGTCTCAACCTCGTGAGTCACTGGGATTACAGGTGTGTACCCCCATGCCCAACTGTTTCCCATTTCTTTAATTTCCACAGGAAGAACACACTGTAGTTTCTTTTTTCCTCTCTGACTACTCTGCTGGAGAGTAAGATTTGCTTATCTATTTGCTGATGTTGTTCTAAGAAACTGGGCAGCCTTATACCCTCCACACTTCTTCCTTTTTTAGGACATAACTACTTATTGGGCATCTGCATGCTGCTCCATTCTATGCCATATGGTACAGGGGGCCTGTGCCCCAAAGGGGCCTGCCGTTGCCCTCTGACTTAATAGGCAAATCTTCATAAAATCAGAGCTTCCACTAGTCCCTGGACATAAGACTTATTCTCCACTATGAACTTTATTAGTCCAGAGCACCATGTTTTTATAATATTATCTATTTTTTTGTCAATTTGCCCAGACTTTAAGTGAAGTGAAAAAAAATGTTCCTACTTATTGAGAAACACCTCAGACTATAACTACTTACCTACTTGTCTGCCAAGATATGTGGCACTGTGTTTCAAAAACACTGTATTTGTGGCAGATATTTCAATTTACTATAATACACACACACACACACACACACACACACACACACACACATATATATATGACTAAATATTCCTTTTTTTACCATATAAAGCTATAGAAAGCATTCTTCGTTTCAGGGGTCATATTAGGTCTTGCCAGGTTTGTAGACCTAAGTGATTGAGTCAAATAAATGCTTCCATTATTTTTTTCCCCTCAAGAATTTTCAAAAGTTTTATTCTCCCTATTTAAGTTCTTATTTTTACTGTTAGGTTCATACTACTCTCTAACTGAGCCTCCAATGCCTGTTCAACACAGAAAAACATATATTGTCATCACAGTTCCCAGCACCCCCTAGTTGTTTGGTAAGTTTAAAATAGGCCACTTATTAAATAAAAAATAAACAACATGTGCTTTGTACTCTAGGGAACCCTCCACTTCAATATATGTACATCATTTTGTAATAACTTCAATATTATATCTTCTAAAATACAAACTACTTTGATTTCATGATCTTTTTTGCTAACATATTTTGATAGGGATTAAAATTGAGAATGCTTTCTGTATATTATGTGATAGTTTTGATTAGGAGAAAGACAAAAGGTACCAGATGAATTCCAAATTCAGGAAATAGGACATTGATATTTATGGAGTTATTCCTTTATGAATTTTTATCTTGTCATTTTTTATGCAAGAAAATAGTGGCCAATACATTGCTTTCGTCACTTTCTTTGAATGCAACAGAGAAAGCAGAGGGATGTCGTTTTTCTGGACTGTTGACTAAACATACCTGTTCATCACAATTCTCTCTAACTATGGGTTGGACCAACCAGTTCAGAGGAGGCAAAGGGACAACGCAGTTAAAAAGAGAATAGTGTTAAGGGGAGAGAGAAGAGGTGTGCCTGTTTATTGATTTTTCCCACTAGCCTATAGCAAGCCTGTCCCTTGGTTAACTCTCTGTTTTGTCTGTAAAAGACAAAGTGTATTCTGTGTGATGCATGGTTTTCTAAAAATTTTTAAAAGAAAAGATGCATTGTAGTAAGAGAAAAAAAAAAAGGAAGTGTTTGTTTTTCTCTGCATCCCCCTTGGGCAGCTATGAAGCTCAGTGATATTTTTAATATTCTAGATGAATCACTACTGCAGTCATACTTGTCATCTCAAAGGTGAAAATATTGTGTGGGGGAGGAAATTACTTCGTGAAAATATTTTCAATGGTTTTCTTTTTGCAAAGTAGGAAATGTTCAGTTTTATGTCTCTAGATACTTACTGCCAAATGATTCTCAAAAAAAGTACCAATTTATACTTTCATCAAGCAAGTATCCAAATGATACACAACCTTCTTTGAAAAGCATTGTGAAATCTCACTTTCAATTTCATTTAATCTCAGCTGGTTCTCCCTCATTCTTCAAATTTAATTTGGAATTCAACAACTGTGTCCAAAATCATTTCATTCTCATTCCCATATTAATTGCAGCTACAAGCTTGACTTCCCTTTTCCAATTTTCATTTTTGATATTTAATTCATTGTTCTTTTTGAAACGTAGGAAAATTATCATTAATTCATTGAAAAAATCTGATAATTTCATATAATCTGATAATTTCATTTTTTATGTCTACCTATTATAATTAGTTATGTAAAAGCTTCCTTTTATCTGTAAGATCCATCTTCCCTATAAATATCCATATGGTTCTTTTCTGTAGTAAATAGTTTAATATCTCACCTTGATTAGTCACACCTTCTTTTGGAATGAAGTTATTGTCCCCTTCCGCATTCAAATATTTCTAGACAATGGGGAGACCTTTTAATTCCAGGGTAACTAACCAAATTCATATATATATAAGTTCATATATATACACATACACACACTTTCTAAATTATTGCCTTTAATATGATAAGACTACTTTGTAATATTCTGAAAGAAGAATCTGAATTAGAAAAATGTCAAGTGGAATTTCTTTGTACTGAAGCTCAGCACATGTCCATGTCCTTGTCCAATATAGATACTTTTCTGCTTCTGTCTGGTGTGCTAGCTGAACTTTCCCTTGTCAATAGCACTTCTGACCACAGCTGTGTGCAGCAGACCTGGATTAAGACGTGCTTGATTTGGTAAAAACAGCAAAAAAAAAAAAAAAAAAAAAAAAAAAAAAAAAAAAAAAAAAGTTTGGAAAGGACAGGTGCTCCACAATGAAATAAATTGGTGTACATTTGTTGGCAAAAATGGAGCATTTCATTAAAATACTTTTGTAAATAGATCTTCTTGATGCTTAACAGTTAATACAACTTAACAGTTGTACTGGAGTCTTTATATTGCATGCAAGGCTAAAATAGAAATAGTTTGCTTCAGTTTAGTGCAAAACATGCTTTCTAAATCTACTTCTGGATGAATGTATATTTCAGTAAAACTGTACATAGATTGAAAAAAATTAATTTATTGACTAAAAAGATCAAGAATCAAGATTATAGCTTTACAAACACTTCCATGATGTTAAGAAAGGTTTGCCTAATTATGTTTAAAATTGAAGCTATGAAATGTGTATTTAGTTATCTTGCTGATGTAATATTTTAAAACTATCATGTAAGAATAATTTCTTTAAGTGCTTTCTTGCTGCATTATTTTTACAAACATATTTTAATCAATGAAAACAGTTTAAAGTATTTTAAAAATTCTTGGCTTTATGGAGATAAAAGAGGGTAATGCTGTAGAGATTCAGAAACACTGACAGAAATTCTTTAAATAAAACATACTACCATCCGAATTAAAACAAACTCATGTAAATAATTTTTCCCAAGTTTTCTTAATATCTTCTCTGAGCTTCTGTCTAGTTTGTTTTGTGTTCAAACTCATTCCTCCCTTTTTCTTCTTGCTTTCTCTCTGATTTGCTTATAAATTAAATTGGGGCAAGGCATAAAAATGAGTGGGGGTTAGATCATATTTGCTTAGAAGTTTTAATTGACAGGACTCTTTTTCTGAAGTCTTCTACTGTACTCAATGAAAGTCACTTTTGTACCATGAATGAGTAGTTAGCAAAGGTGGCCCTAGAACACAGATGCAGTATGGAAGTCTAGAAAAGAAGCAAGGGCTCAGAAAAAGCCGGTGATTGTGAGAAAACTATGGATTGGGACAGAACAGAATATCAAATGTCTGTAAACATGCAGGTATCAAGAAATGTGCAATTAAAATAAGAACTAAAGTAATTAGACCCTGAAGAAATTTGGTGGTGGTGGTGGTGGTGGTGTGGGGGGAACCTAAGTCTTTTCTCTCATGAACTACATTCATTTGTAGGCATCAACATGAGAACGTAATGAGAACGTAATGACAGGAACCATTTTAAGTAGTGAAAACATACGTCAAAACCAATAAGTTTATATTTATATATGATATTGTGGTCTCCACAAGGTTTTTCTGAGGAACTGATATTTTTAGCTAAGCTGAATACTGATGAGAAGAAGAGTCTGAACAGGGAGTAGAGAGGCCCTGAGAGGAACACAGCCTGATGTACCAGAGGAATAGGAAACAATCAAGTATGGCTGAGCATAAAGAGTGAGAGGAAGAAATGGCGCTGCAGACTAGGGCAGGACAATGCTAGAAGACTAAATCAAAGCAGTGTGTTCAGATGTGACATCAAGTACAAAAGAGTTGAATGAAGGGAAGAATTAAGCAGAATTCAGAGACTATCACAATGTACCACACAAAATATCAGAGGTTTGGGTTAAGAGAGTAATGATGGAAGAGAGATAGATTGGTTTAAAATATGATTTTAGTGCATGGTCAGTCAATAGATTTTCTGACGAATGTGAATGCCAAGTGAGGGAAAGCAACTACTCAAGGGAGTTGCTGAGGGTTTTGTCCAGAGCACCACCTGGTGATGGTATCATTTACTGAATTGGGAAATTTGAAGTAGGAATAAGTTTGGAAAAGAAAATGAGTTTTTGGTTTTGTCCACATAAAGTTTCTGTTGCTTACTAGAAATATCCATAGGGAAGTCAAGTTGGAAGTCGAATGTGTCAGTGTGGAGATGGTAGGAAAGGTCTGTTTAGAGTGATGCATTTGGGAATATCTTCACAGCAGTGCTATGTACTGCTATGGATAGGATGAGATAATCTAGCAGAAATTAGGGAAATAGATAAGAAGGACGTTCAACGTTGAGACCAAGGGTTCTGCAGCAGTTAGTGATCAAGGAGAGAAGCAGAATGAAAGAAGAACAGACTCAGAAGCGATGCCACGAGGAGAAAGGAAGCTGAGAGTGGCGATGTGACAGAGGCCAACAGAAGAAATGTCGTGAGGAAGAGATAATAGTAAATGGTTTAGCTGAGAGTGAGATTTCAATTAAGAAAAAGCAAAAATGTAACTGGTAGACAAAGGTGAGTGGGTGAAATGAGGAATCAGAGGAACTATAGGCAACATTCCAAACTATTTACTGTCAATACGAATTCAAAAATGTGTGGAAGGAAAATACCGGAGAGTGTTGGATATTTCAAGACCTATCAAAATGATTCAGCAGATGGAGAGAACTTTCTGGCATAGGAGAAAAGGAAACATACGCACAGCGAGATACTGACCTTTGACAGAAGAAGGATGGTTCATCAGTAATAACAGAATGGAGGAAACAGTTGAGAAAATGCTATTCAGTTAGATTTTATAATGAGAAGATAGAAGAAGAGTTTCTTTTTTGTGTATTTATTTTCTCATCAGAAGGTACATAGTATTTAAGTGAAGGAAGAATACTGATTTGTTGAGTGTGAAACTGAGCATAAAATGGAAAAGAGTATGCTTTCCAAACATTATTGAGTCCTGTTGCAGTTTATAGTCCTGAATTTAAAAATTAAACCAATGGGCAGATTTGTTTACTTTTTGTTTTTCATTGATATCAAGTGCTCAGGCAGAGACATGGAACAGGCAGATACAGCCTAATAATCACGATACTTACAAGATCATGATGATAAAATAAGAAATAACCAAAGTTTATTTATATTTAGAAAGTAGAAGAAAGGGAGAGATGAGGCAACTTCCAGCAGCAGTAATTCTGACCTCAAGTAGTATAGACATTCTGAGGAATCAATCTCTCCAGGGAGACACTTGAGGAGGCAGAGTCCACTTCCTAGCCATATTCCTGTATCCAGTGTTCTCTACAGCTGACTGGCTCCACCTTCCAAGAAACTCTTCCTTCACTTTCCTGGCCATAAATGAAAAAGGCATTGACAAATGAGACCATCTTGGGTCCTGAGTTTTTTTCAGCCCACTTCTCATCTGTTGTTGGGTAGGATTCTGTCGGTCACTTTATCATGTAAATCATCACAGTCTCTATTTGCACAGTCTTATGGTTCTTTTAGCAAAACACTTCTCTCAAAAAACTTTGAGTGTTTTTATCTGGTTGAACTTATTAAACCCCATGTGTCAAAATCCATAGTCATAGTTCCTTTCTATACATTATTCTTAATTTACAATATTTCATTGACTATCAGATACCAATTTCATTAGGCTATCTTATTTCTTTAGACTTAGTAAGGTAACTGCTTTCAAAGGGAAAGCCAAATACCTTGTTGATTTTCTTAAAAATGCTTTTAATTTTACTATTGGCAAAGTGTATGCTCAGAATTACTTTTTGAATTTTTTTTTTTTTTTTTTCTAGAAAGCCATAACCAAGTCAGAATGCTTACTGGTAAGGATATTGGCCATTTCCTTGATTTAAATCAGTTGCACTGCTGAATTTTAATATGATTTTTAATTAATATTTTTGTCATTTCTATCTTCTACTCTTTGAGTGTGAGAAGCAGTTGCCTCTTTGTACCCCAAAGTGTCTTTTACCATGCACTCTTTCTGTTGCCTTCAAACCTTCTGAAGTTGTCCAACTTTTTTTGAGCTACTTTCTCTCACCATATTATGAAATACAAGTGTTGTTTTCTGCCCCATTATAGACCTACAAGAGCTCATTAGAATCATGATCATATAATTTACAACAGGAAGCAGCGTTATCAAATTCTATATTATTTCAAAACATCAATCTTCTTTTCTATTTTCCAATAAATTTTCTTATTTTTATAAATTGATCACTGTAAAAAGTGAATAGTGTAGGTTTTTGTTCCATGAACACTACACCTTAATTTGTAAACATCAGTATTTACAGTAGTGAATCCCTCCAAAGTCTCAGATTGATTGCTTACTCATAACTCTAACACAAGCGTTATTAGGGACCCAGTAGAACTAGACTCTGTCTCTGCACTTTTCCATGATCTATACAGCTGGAGAGAGAACAGTGGGGTGAACTGCTTTGTTCACAGAGAGTCTTCCTATAAATTAATATATCACTCTGCTTATATATAATTAACCAAAACAAGTCATATGGCCATGGACAAGAGAGTCCAATCCTACTATACCTATGAGGAGAGGAGTGCCCACAGTGTGGAAAGTAGTAACAAATATCACACAGACACCATAAAAAGTTTGTTAATTGAAAGAATAAATTCCTGCAAGAAGGTAACAGAAGACAGGGAAATATGTTTCCTAATGTAAGAGGCAATGGCTGAGTGCCCAAGGATTTGATTAACACAAAGCCCAGACAGGAAGATTATTTATTTGGATGACCTGGTCAAGAAATAAATGTGAATACAAGAGATGTTGAACAACAATCAAAAGACCAACATATGACTAACTGAAAACCTCTTGTGAGAGAGAAAATGCCATATCAAATTACGGAGTTACTTATAGCCTCTGATTGTAGATTCAATTGGTTATAAAAGAAACCATCTCAAAATGGAATGTATTCACTTTCAAAGAGAACGTTTTCCTTCTATAGACAGGGGCTGAGACAGGTAATACAATTGAAGGATCCCTGGGCTGGAATTATGAGGTCCTTGTCAACTTCTAACTATGTGAGCTTTGATGTGTCTGTCACACATGGGTGTCTTCAAACTTGAGTCACTTGCAGTCTCTCTTGTGGTTTAGTTGCATTAAAAAAATATTAAATTCTCCTTCCACAGCAATTTGGTTCTGCCTGTATTACTCAATTAAAAATGTCCACTTGCAATTTTTTTCTCTCACAAAGTATTTTTCTGGTTTTAAACTCTTGTCATATTTTGCCTATATTATTGCTGACTAAATAGTCCCTTTATATACAGGTTCTCCTCTATCAACCTGCTCCCCAAATTGACTTTCCATATGACTTCAAGAATGATCTGGCATGAAGCAGCTACTTGTTAATTTATGAGTTGAACTCAGTGTTGTCGAATGGTGTTTTCTGCCCCTTTGGGTGCACTTGCAAAGGGATTTTAGGAAGGAAATAAGTCTGAATTTTCCATGGGATGTCAACATCCCCACCTTAGAAGGAAAGGCATTTTCTATTCTACTCCTATCTTTACTTTCATGGTCAAGTTTAAGTGTTCTCATAAAGTTATTTTAATAATTTATATCATGCCAAATGGTATGCTCCCAGATACCATGTCTCACATATCTTTTAATTCAAGACCTTAATAGTGAGAATTTGACAGTATTTGAAATTAGAATGCCTACAGCCCTTCTTTGCTTCTAGACAGAGGGATCTATGCAGAGGTAGACTACACTCCAAAAGAACTGCTTGTGTTTCCTAATTTATACAATAAATCCAGGGAACGTGTATGAAAATGGATACTAGGGATGTAGGATGATAATAGAAGGAATGTGAAGGTGGATTCTATTATATCTCTCTAGATGATCCTGTTTTAGTCAGCTTTTTTGCTGCTGTAACCAACCAACCTGACAAGAACAATTCAAAGGGGAAAAGTTCTTTTGGGGGTCATGGTTTCAGAGGTCTCAGTCTATAGACAGCTGGCTCCATTCCTTGGAACTTGAGATGAGGCAGACCATTGTGGCAGAAGGGTATGGAGGAGAAAAGCAGCTGAGAGAGTGGCAGCAGGAAGCAGTTAGAGAGCTTCACTCAACAAAGACAAAATATATGCACCCCAAAGGCACACTCCAATGACCAACCTCCTCCAGCCACACCCTACCTGGTTACAGTCACCACCCAGTTAATCCCTATCAGGAGAATGCACTGATTAGGTGAAGACATTCATAACCCAATCATTTCAACTCTAAACTTTCTTGCATTGCCTCACACATGAGTTTTGAGGGGACACCTAACCCTAGACCATAACAGGCCCACAAAGCAGAGATTTTTGCATTTCATATTTCAGTGAAGGATGTTAAAAGATCTCTAACAGTTTAATTCATGGGCTGAAACAGACTAAAATAGAGTCCAAAATGAGAAAACTGGCAATGCTGAATCAAAGTTACAATTGAAATGGTTTGACTCATGTGGTTCTATGATGTTAGCAGGTTGTTATGATGTTTCTAGAAGTTCAAAAAGATAGGAATCTGACTTAACATATTCAGGATGCTTTAATACCATGTGAACATACATACAAATTGAAAAGTGAGAAAATTCTCCAAAAAGATTCCCACAATAAATTTTACTTCTGTTATTGGCAAAAAATAATCAATGCTGGTTTTTTTTTTTTTTTTTTTTCTGTTTTACCAGTTTGTGATTTAAGTATGTAGCAGCATTCTATTCCATACTTGAAAAAAAGCAATTAAGGCATTTTAATAGTGGTATCATAATCCTTATCATTCAATTCTTATGTAATGATTGAATTAGATAGGATTTCATAACCAGCCTGATTATTAATAAAGTCAGAATACTAATTTGATCCACCTCAAAATTAGAATGTATTGTCAATAAAATTTATGGTTAAATTAAAAATTTTAATAGCAGAAACCCAGTGAGCATAACAAAGCTTGTTAGCAGTGGTGCAATTTCAACAGAATGGCCTATTCTGTAAAGTCAGCATGCCATGGGGAGATACCTCCATTTGTAAGTTTTATCACAGGAAATTAATTAATGAAGCAATATCAGGTCTTCATCAAATACCTTTATGTACTTTTGTGAAGATGAGATTCACTGTCATTCATAAAACGTAACTAGAATTCATTCTATGACCCAAACTCACACATAGTTTGAATAAAATAGCAAAAGTGTATTATTTTTCTGTTAAATGGAAAAGAAAATATTTTTTACTATGTTTTCCATAAAGTATATGAGAGTTTGATAATAGTGCATGATTTCTACCTTCCTTGATAAAAACTGCTCTACATGGTTGATAAAGAAGCACTGCAGTAAGAAGACTTATTCTGCACTGTTGACACTAGGGTTCTTGTTGGTTATGATTGAAAGCTGTAGTGAAAGAAAGCTCAATTTGTGAATTGAATTTTCTGTAATTTAACTTCTTATAAACTCTGTTACATTTTGTTAAAGCATATTCTGCTTGGCAAATTTCTTTAATTTAAATTACAGTGTTTCAAATAACCTTGGTATGTACTCTAAATCTAATAGCACCTTACTATGTACCTTTAAACAGATAACTACTCCAGGAAATTCAAATGAATTTGTTTTTTTCATAAGGAAGACCATGGATATGCAGTCTTATATCTTTAATGATAAAATCATGATTTCATAATATTAAAAACTGTTTTTTAATTATTTCTTATAGCATTACCCTCAGAGGATGATATCTCGATGTTTCATCTCTGATGAGACATTTTAACTCACAAGCATCAACAAGCTTCACTGAAAAAATAAAATGTTTGACCTCTGTTTAAGAACTATTTTTTTTTTTTGTAAAATTGAGGTAATTCAAAAAATGTTGCGTTGACATTTTTACAGTTCAGCTAGAAGCACTAACATTAAAATCACTTAGCCTTGGTATTTTTCTTAGTGTTTAATTTCACTTAGACCCAAATCACCTTTACTCTCTTTATAAATGTATCTGCTATAATTGATGCATCAATCAGTCTAAATCATATTTACTTAGGAAGATAAGCCATACAGTCTTTTCTATCTGAACAAAATAGTTTATATAATGTGGAAAAATTCACAGAATGTGAATTATGAAAGGGGAAGATATGTAATATTTTATTGAATCCAAGTATGACATATTTAATAATTTTTTCTGAAAGAAGATTCATCTGTAGTATAAACCCAATTCTTTGCTTTCGTAAATTTTCTGCTTAAAGAACATATTTTCCTCTCTTTCTTATTTATTTTAGAAGAAAACCTTTTAGAAACAAACGAAATAGTCATCTCTCATCTCCCATTTTTCTTCAGAATTCAGAGTAACACAAAGGAGCTAAAATTTAGCTAACACAAAGGAGTTAAAATATTCCTGTCTAAAACATTCCTTAGAATCATCTGAAATTAATTTTATGTTGTATTGCTCCACATAATTTATTATGTGTACTACCTTATAAACTTTTCTCATAAAATATAGAGTTTTGAGGACTACTGGCTCTTCAGACTTTGGAGTGAATGCTTTTAAAATGACTGCATTCTTCAAAAGTGGTCCTATATGTATGGGTGAGGATTGAGGACCAATCACTGGAAAATCTTCAAAGTAGCCAGAAGACAGTGTCAGGAGCTCTTGTGGAGGAAATGAATCAAAGCTTTGCATGTGAAAATGTTTCCCTAGGAGAATAATCAAGAGTCTCCCAAGGTAGATGCTGTAACTGTATGATAAAAAACTTAATAGTTATCCTTCAACATCAATGAATTCGAGTATCTAAAACCATTAACTTCTTGGTCTATGCAGTTAATTCAGAGGGTGAAATAATCATGTGTATATTTTTATATTTATCATTTTGTAATTATTTTTGAGGTTGGTGTAGTTTACATTTTATTACTACCCATTTATATATTTCTTACTCTGTAGTTTATCAATGTCATCTATACATTTTTGCACTGTTTTTTTCTAGTTTCTTATCAATATTGTTTACATATTCTAGATGGCTTATATTTCAAATACTTTTTACCAACCTGTCACTTAACTATTAGCTTTTGGTCACTGGGTATTATTTTTAATATAGAAAGAAAAATAAGTTGCTAAATGTTTATCAATTTTAAATGCTTAAATTAAAAAAAGGGAATTTACCCAATAGCTAATACGCAGTTATTATAAAAAACACAAGGTCTACATATATACAGAAGACTTTTAATCAAGATACATTTTGTATTAATTAAAAACAATCAGGAAATTGATCCATATATACCTGAATATTTTTATTTATTATCGTTAATCAAGGTATAAAATGAGAACTGGAATGACATGTACATTCAAACTTCAGTTGAACAGCTTTGGGAAAACTTCTTAAAGGAGCCTGCAAGAACTTGAGAGTTTATATTCTGAAACATATACCCAGAATTTGATATCTTCATTCCTTGAATAAAAACAGTCAGATTCCCTCTTTATGAACAAGAGATTTCTAAAGTCTGCTGTGACAGCTTGGGGAATCATAAAGTTAAGAAATATTTTGGCTCCCGTATTGAATCCTACTTGGTGTCTCTAGCTGAACCTGGCTTTAAAGAATGTAACATTTTTGTAAGTATAAAATGTAGTAAATTGTTGTTCTTAAATATTTGTTATAAAAGCCATATACCTGGGACCAATCCCTTAAAGTCTGGCAAATTAATTGTTCCTGTGACTACAATCTGAATTATATTTTCTGTAAGTAGAACAATCCACTCAGGGAGCCCATTTATGCAATACAAGCATCAATCATATGAACAATTTAAAAGGCAAAATGTGTACTTAAATAACCTTACAAACAGAATTCAATGAAACAAATCTTACTCATAATCAGCTGCTAGATGCCCCAATGTACCACTCTCTCTTCACATAAACATTCTACTTTTTATTGATTTCAAAACAATCTCAAGAATGATATAAAATTTGGGTTTCTCTTGTTGGTAAGTACAGATTTTTAAAACATCCTTGAATGAATTCTCTAAATCATTTAATGATATATTACAAATATTATGTTTTTGTTTTTATTTTTTTAATTCTTAGTTTTAGTTATACAACTTGGGTGTTAACAAACAAATTGCTAATAATTCTATTTTTTTTTCCAATTGAAATGAAGATTTATATTAAATTCTTCAAGGTATTTCTTTGTCTTATAAAATATTGGGTTAAGATGTATGGATTTTACATTATTGTTTTTAAATTATAACAGTTAAGTGTGATACAGAGAAAGTCAAATTCACATTTAAAATTGGTTTCAAAAGCTCCATTTGTATTCTTCACTGGTTTAGAGAAGTGACCAATGCACCATCAAATTTGTATGCAGCTAGAAAGCTAGGAATATGCAAAAAAGTCGCATCAAGACTAGTTGTAAGAAATTATATTATCCATCTACTTATTATAGAATATTTATGGAGTACCTACCCCTAAGCCTTGTGTGATAGGAACACGTTCTTTGCCTCCATGACACTGGGGATTGACAGACAATGTAGAAGTAAACAGTAAATGACAAGATGATTTTGGATGGTAAAGAGCACTATGAAGGGTGATGTGAAGTTTGAAACAAAATACCAAATTTTGATGATAGTGATGGTAATGCATGGCATTACAATAATGATAGGTAAAGGGGTAGGTTATAATGAGGATGCTGATGAGGAAGAAGAAAGGATAAGGGGGTTAGAACTGTAGGAGATGAAGGCAGTTATGGCAGTAATGGAAAACAAGAAGGTCCTGTCAAGTGACAGAATTTTTGAGAAATGTCTGCATGAAAAAGATCAGTGGTATAAACAAAGGAGGTCCACCTTGAGCTTTCATCAGTCAATTGTGAACTACAGGAAAAAAATTAAAGAGAGAGAGAGAGAGACTGTGAACTACAGAAGCCTCTCCTCCACATTCCACAGCTGGAGTCTGGACTGACAGCCACACAGTAGCTTCCTTACCTGGGAGATCTGTTAGAGGAATGCCCATGCGGAACATTTACTTATTCACCGAATGAATGTATGCTGAACTTTATTATGTGCTCTGTGAATAACTGGCTTCAGTAATGAAGGAAATTTCTGAGATGGGAAATATTGGAGTAGGAAAATATTTCTTATTTGACATGTGTGGAGAAGGAAGATGAAAGACTTCCATTTGGATATTATAAGATTTCGAGATTGCTAGATGCTATAGACTGAATGTTTGTTTTCTCTGAAAATTATATATTTAAAACCAAATTCCCAATACAATTGTATAATATTTGCAGGTGGGTCCTTTGAGAAGTAATTGGAGGTAGATTCGTTATGACTGTAGAGACCCCATGATGGGATTAACATTTAAATAAGAAGGAGAAAAAATCAGAACCTTCTCTCTCCAAAATGGGAGAACACAGAAAGAAAATGACTACCTGAAAACCAGGTAGCAAACTCTCAAGAGTACCCAGCCATGCTGGAGAAATGATCTTAGATTTCCTAGTCTCCAGAACTGAGAAATAAATTTCTGTTTTTTAAGTCACCTAGTATATTGTAGGCTGAACTCATAGAGTCATTGGTATTAAATTTTCATTCTTCCTTTTTTCTAAATAGGTCGAACCTTGATTTTTAGCTATGTATATGATAACCTGGAAGACAAAAAAAAACAAACAAACAAACAAACAAACAAAAAAAAACAAATACATTTCCCAAACTCACTGATAGAGGTGGCTCACGTGACTTAGAATGTGATCCCAATTTGGTGGGTTCAACTTTGAAAGGAAAAATGGCAGTAATGAGAAACAAGAAGGATTCCATCAGATGACGGAAATTAAAAACACATCAGGAGAAAGGAATGTGACATAAATAGTGACAACAAAATGTCATGTTCCAGTAAAAGCATCTTATCCTTATAAAATGAAGTCTAAATACTTACCGCCAGTTATACAGGTCTGTGGGATCTAACCCCTGCCTACTTCTCAACTTTATTGCCAATCACTATCTACATCACTAAGCATCAGACACACTGCCTCTTTTTTTATTATACAAGTCAAAGTGTTCAGTTAAGCAATTTTATATGTGCTCTTTCTTCAACTTGTAATGTATTCTGAACAGAAAGTGTTCTCTTCTGGTTAGGCTTCCCCCTCCTTTTAATGAGAGCATTGTCAGAATAAAGACTGCCAAACTCACTGACAGATTTTCTATCAAGAAAAGTGGTCTATTTTCCCTCAATTTGTGTCTACGGTACTTTTCTAATAAACTCTTAAGAAATGTTGACTATTCTGGTTCTTTGATTCTTAGAATAGCAGGAATGTAATGGTCATCATAATTATTATTGATGACCTTTGAAGGGAAAATTTATTCAGAGTTATAGGGGAAAAATTCATACAAATTAGATCACAGAAATAATTGGTGTAAAATGGACTACAGGGTGCAACGGAAGGCAGGGAAGTACCGTTGAAATTTTTTTCTGAGAAGTTCTGCCATGAAGTGGGAATGTTAAATGCTGAGCTCTTCAGAGGGAGACATGGGTTAATGAACATGGTTAAAATATGGCATAAGATGCTGTTTCTCAAAGGCGTGTCTGATGAAAAGACAGCTGGAGAGACCTTGTCTTCTTCAACAATATGTGTCCTGTGTCTATTCACTTTTCTTCTTGTGTACTGTTCTCTACTATTATATACAGATTATAGGGCTGTGATATTATTGCTCTTTAAAACACCAGTTTCCCCATAAGAATATAATGTTATATTATTAAATGAAAAAGTGAAGAGCAGAAATGATAGATGGATGGATACATGGATAAATAGATGGATGAGACATTTTTGAGTAGGAAAGAAGAGTAAATAAGAAAGTATGCATATATCTGCTTTAAAAAGAAAAAAAAAACTGTAAGAATGAACCAGAAAATTATGAAATGTTTACTGATGAGGTATGAAGGAGGAGAAAGGAAAGGAGAGGGAGTATTACTTTTCTGAGTCTACCTTTTTACATAGTTTTGATTCTTGGAAACATTAATGTTTTACATATTTGGAAATTAAATGTAAGTAAAAAACAATAAGAAAAAACTAAAAAAAACATAAATGAACTTAGTAGTATTTCAAAAGTATGAATAATACTAAAGGAATGAAGCCAGCTAAATACAAGCAAAAGAAAACTGGATCAAAATAATTTTCCAGTGCAGTGTATGACTCAGTCCAGAAATGGGATGCGAAAATTGGAGAACAAAGGCAAAGAAACCCTCAACTCTTTTAGTGGAGTTACTTTTGGCATAGGGATAGATGAAGCAATTCTTCAATTGTCATAGGTGATCTATAGAATTGTGCAAATAAGTGCTGAGGTCATCATGGGAACCAGAGTTCTTAAAATGGATGAAGGTAAACATAAACATGGGGTGAATGAAGGGAATAAATGACCATTTGCATTGGATAGCAGTTGGAAGTATCAATATGAATTCATGGTATACACAATAGTTCCATCTGTTGTGAAGACCAAGAAGTAAAGAAAGGCCAGTAGCAATGAGCATGTATAAACTCATATACCACTACAGGAATCCTCAGAGGTTTTTACAATTCATGGTATCAAAGAAGACAAGTTAATATGTGTCTAGAATCATTTGGTATGCTAGAAACTGAAAAATGTGCAGAAAGAAATGATATAGATCAATCAAAAGATGTCTCCACCAGCTTTGAAGTGCTTCTACTAACTAGGTCTGAAATAAGATTATTAATCAGGGCAGATTATAAATTATAAACCATAGAGTAAAAAAACAGAAATGCTTTCATTCAAATAATCAATCAGTCAATCAAATCAGTAGGTAAAAACTAGAACGAGAAGTGACAATTCCTTCTTGAAATAGAATTCTGATCTAAAATGGTAGGGAAAAAAATCCTAGAAATAGAAAGACACTATTTTTCAGTCATCATAGAAAAAATTGTTAAGTCACATATGGAGGCGACATTTGATTAGGAGCAGAATTTTACACAGTCTCAGAGGAGTATCTACAGATTATATATACAGCAGAAAAGAAATGTGGTGACTGCAGTGGAGGAACCAGACTCTACCTTGATTTGTTTCTTCAAGTCAACCTCCCCATCAAGGAACAGACAATATTGTGAACCTGCTAATTGGACATTGTGAAGAGAATACCGTTTCTCCTATATATAATTCAGACTGGGATACAGGATCACAATGTAAATATGAGGAAAGTTCCAACGAATCCATCAAAACACATTGCCAGAAAAAAACGGGAAGGTCTTTAGTCTTCAAATTTTTCGGTCATGAAAAACATAAGATGGCTAAGGAACTGTCTCATGTTCAATGAAATTAAAGAAATCTATCAACTAAATGTAATGTGTGTTTGGAGTGGATCAATAACTGAGGGGGAAATGGTGTAAAAAACATTATTTGCAATATTGGAATATGTATATTATGAAACAGAAAGATTATATCAATATTAAATTCCCACTGCATAATTCAATGTATAAACATGTGGTGATTATAAGAGAATGTTGCTTTTCAGAGGAAATATACCATGAAGGATATAAGAGTGAGGGGTTCAGAAAATTTTGTATCTACATAGACGTATAGATATGTACAATGAATGGTAAAGCAAATGAGGAAAATGTTAACAATTTGTGAAGTTGGAAAAAAGATATATAAGAATTCTTGTACTATTTTTCAGTTATGAAACGATATTATGGGCAAATAAAGAGCAAGAAATGTAATATCACATTTTAGGACCAGCAATTTTTCCATACTCTTCGGTTACTTCAGGGTAGAAATTCAAACAATGAACTGGCTGTGTGAATGAGCTTAAAAAAATGCATATTGCCACCCAAAGACAATGACTTTTCTACATATTCCTAAATGTACTTTTTTCACATGCTCAAAATTTAACAGACATTCATAAAAGAACAGAAAGCTAGACTGATATTCTTTTGGCTAGAATGCAAGACAGAAAATAAAGATAATGCCAATTACAGAAGGGAAAATATTTTTGAGGCAGTTACTAAAAATATTCTGCAAGTTAGGGAAGCATCTATCAATATTACTAGACGTTTTCCTGTTCTTCTGAAGGATGCATGTCTAACTTAATTATTAAAAGACTTGAAATATGTAACTTTAACTATTCAGAAGCCATCACTCTGAAACTCAGCATCTCTTGACAATAATATATCAAAGTTACTAATGAAAGGACATTTTCTCCTGACTTCATAAAGCAGGAAACATATCATCAACTTGAAGATATAAATTAAGACATTTGCTTTTGTGTCAATGATAATATAAAGGGTCTTGTAGTATTCTTACCAGGTACTAAATTCAGCATTTGTGTATTGAAGTTTATAACCTCTAAGAAAGAGAAATTAGGAAGTAAACATTCACTGCTACATCGTGGTGCTTTTATTGTTACAGTTGTATGGTTCATCCAAACAACATAGTAAGTCTTACATGGTCTGTTTGAGAAGTAAAACGAATCAGACATTATTATCCTGTGTACACATATAACTATAAGACCAGTGGGATTCTACATGTATAACCAGAAGAATGAGAAATTATACTCTGTTATATATGGTGTATCAAAGTGCATTCTACTGTCATGTGTAACTAATTAAAACAAATTTAAAAAAGTTTTGAAAAAGTGTTCTGTCTTCCTCACCTCTTCCTCCTGCTCTGAAAATGAGTGTAAGTACACCATCTGCTTTCAAATGTGAGTAAATATATATTTAATTACTTATTTTTTAAAAACCTAATTTGATTTCAATGTTATCATTATTTTAAATTATAAACAAGTAAGACCACTTGATCCTCACTTGTGTATGATGTGTGTGTGTGTGTGTGTGTTTATGCAATCTGTGAATTATATTATCAGCTTTTGGTAATGTATAGAAAACCAGTTCTTGTTTAATTAAACTGTTGTGATAAATTTTCTTTCATTTTGCCATGGACTTGCTGATTTTTTCTTGTGTCTTAAAATGAGAGGTTAGGTCAATACTAGGAAATTTGCATATTTTAAATGATGATGTTTTGCCTCCAGGTTGTTTCATACTGAGTGTTCATGGAAACTTTGGGGACTTAAAAATTAAAAGAAGGGGGAAATGCTTACTCTAATTCTCTGCACTATTCTATCCTGTTAATTTGAAAAATGTTGGGTCAGCTATATAGAAAAAGGTTAATTTCATAGGTTTGACTCACAAACCTGTGCAAACAGAAGTATCTAATTTGAGTAGGGGAGAATAAAAAAAAAACAAGTGTATAAACAAATATATATTGTTGAAGGAAATTAAAGAAAATTCCTTGGAATATCATTGACACAAATATTTTACACAATATATGTCTATATTCCACAGAAACCTAACCCAAAAAAGAACATTATAAATTGACACTAAAGATAATCTAAGTTTTTATTAATGTTTATTTGGGAGGTACAGGAACTAAAATTTATTAAGTGGCAGTATTAAAAGTTAACCTATTTTCCTCATTCATTGTAAGGTTCATGGCTGATGCCATTATAAAACACAGATCAATAAGATTAATAAGAAAGAAATCATAACAAATTTAATTAGCCAAAATTTTAGGTGACACGGGGGTCCTTCAGAAATGAAGAACTGAAGAATGAGAGAAAACTGTATATTTTTATGCTGAGATTTTGATGAAGGACAGATAGTCACGTAGAAGTAAGGATTCAGCAGAAGGGGCCTGATCTAATGATTCTAACCTATAGTGGGAGGGTGGGAGGATGTCCAGCAAGGCCTTTCTGTTCAGATATTTATTGGCCTCCAGGTGTAAGTTGAGACCCTGTCAGATGAGATCTTATGACCTACTTCTGGAGGAGGTTGGTAAGATATTTCTTTTATGCTCAGCTTTCACAAAGAACGGTAGAGGAAGGTCAGAGAGTGACCTTTTTGCTTCTGCTGTTTTCTCAACTTCCCAAGCTTCCATATTTTGACTAAGTGGATCTGAGTCCCAACAAAAGTATGTACTATGTTGTCACATTCACAAAAATTTAGATAGATCATTTTATTTGCTTCTTACAACCAAACTATGAGCTGTTTTTGCCTTATTTTGTACAAGAAAAAAATTTTATTTTGGGGGCAGAATTAATATACAACATACATACCTCAGAAGTGGCAAAATCAGATTATAATTTGCTTAAATCCTCTTAGATTTCTATGAGAACAAGTTTTGTCTCACCATGAACTGGAATGTTTCCTATGGATAAGTGAGAGTTGTCAAACTTGAAATTGTCTCCCTTTGGCATTAGAAATGTTGGAAAAACTGGAACTCATTTGTGCCCCAGTAAGTAATCTGTATAGCTGCGTGCCTCAACATCTGTGTTTCAGGAGCTCAAGTTTGAACTATATCTATGTATCTTCAAATTCTATGCACAGTAAGTTGTAAAACATTTCATCCTACAACAGGGATCACCAAGCATGTCTTATTCTGGCTCTGATGGTGGCTTGTGTGAATTCCTCTGTCTGAGATAAATCATAGTATAAGCATTCTAGGAACCTGAGTCTTATGAGGAAATATGGTTTCACTTGCTCACAGAATGCTGTGTATGGAGTCCAGGATGGGTCATCCTGGAAGAAGAACCTTGTGAGCAACTGAAATAGTTGATAGTTCAGGTACAAACTTAGATACCAGGTATCATTGAAAGTGAAAATATTGGAGTGCAGGATAGTAAATACAACTTGTATAATTACTTGAGTTAAGCAGCATGACTACAGTAATAAGAATTAATGGAAGTGGAAGCCAATGCTTGGTTTGTAGTACACATTTTTTTGCTGTATTACTATTATAACTACTTGCGTGTTGTGTATCCTTTCCCCTCTCCCCACCAAAGTATGTTCATGTCCTAATCCCCAATATCTGTGAATGAGATTTTATTGTTTGGAAATAACCTTTGAATATTTAATTAAGATAAAATGAGATCTTACTGGAATACTGTGAGAAAGAGAAACAGAGGAAGAAGAGAGAGGGAGAGAGAGAAAGGGAGGGAGGCAGGAAGAAAAAGAGGGAAGGAAGGAAGGAAGGAAGAAAAAGAGGGAGGGAGGGAAGGAAGGAAGGAAGGATGGAAGGAAGGAAGGAAGGAAGGAAGGAAGAAGAAAAGGAAGGAAGGAAGGAAAGAAAACAGGCCTATGGAACAATAGAAAGCCTAGAAATTAATCAGACCTATACAGTCAACTAATTTTCAACAAGGGCACCAAGAGAACATAATGGGTAAAAGATAATATCCTCACTAAATGTTTCTGAGAAAACTGAATTTCTCTGTACAAAAGAATAAAATTGAATACTTATGCCATAAACAAAAATTAACTCAAAATGAATAAAAGACCTAAATGTGAGAACTGACCTAAAGTAATCACCTTGACATCATCCTTGGCAATGATTATTTCACTCTCACACCAAAAATTCTTGGACCACAAAAGCAAAAGTAAACAAAGGAGACAACACCAAACTGGAAAACTCTGTCCAGCAAAGGAAATAATCAACAAAATGAAAAGTCAACATATAGACAGGGAAAAATATTTTCATACTACTTGTTTGATAAGAGATTTATATCCATGGTTTATGAAGCACTCTTAAAACAATAGAAGAAAGACAACCCAATTAAAGATTTGCAAAAGACATGAAGAGACACATTTCCAGCAAAGTCATAGAAATATACAGACAGCAGATACAGAGAAAAGCTCAACATCAGCCTTTATCTGAGAAATACATACCCAAACCATTATAAGATAGCACCTCTCACCTGTTAAGGTGGATACTACCAAGAGATAAGATGTAACAACTGTTACATCATGGATGTGGAGAAAGGGGAATCCTTATACATTATTGATAAAAATATATACTAGGGCAACCATTGTGGAAATTAGTAGGGAAGTTTCAAAATAAATTAAAAATAGATGTACCACATGCCAGAGGACTTGATCTTGTTGGATATGTACCCCCCAAAGATGAAATTATTGCCTTGTAGATAACTGCACTCCCATGTTCAATGCAGCATTATTCACAAAAGCCAAGATATGGAAACAATGTAAATTCCCAATGATGGAAGAATGAATAAATAAAATTTATATTAATAAAATGAATATTATTCAGCTATCAAAAAATAAAGAGATCCTGCCATTTACTACAATATGGATGATCTAGAGGACATTACACAAGTGAAGTTAGCCAGACACAGAAAATATGACATTACTTTACCAATGGAATCTAAATATAAAGGTACATATAAAGAGAAAATAAAACAGTGTTTAATAAATGTTATGGATTGGACTTGACATGTCCCCCAAAAGCTCATATGTGACACAACATAAGGTTTAGAAGAGAAATGATTGGGTTATGAGAGCCTTAACCCAATCAGTGCATTAATCACCTGATAGGGATTAACTGAGTGGTAAATGAAGGCAGGTAGGATATGGCTGGAGGAGGTGAATCAATGGGGACATACATTTGGAGGATACATTTTGTATCTGGAAAGTAGAGTTTCTCTCTACTTCCCATGTAGAGTTTCTCTGTACTTCCCATTTTGTATCTGGAAGTAGAGTTTCTCTCTACTTCACTTCTCATGTGAACCACTTCCCTCTGCCATGCTTTTCCACCATGATATTCTGCCTCAACTTGAACCACAGGGAATGGAGCTGACTGTCTATGAACTGAGCCTCTGAAACCATGAGTCCCTGAATAAACTTCTCCTCTATAGTTGTTCAGGTCAGGTCTTTTAGTTACAGCAATGTAAAAGCTGACTAAAACTATGGAGAATGGCTTCAGAAGGGAAAATGGGGAGATGTAGTTCAAAGTATTCAAATAAGAACTACATCTAGAGATCATAGAGTTAATGTACAATATGAGGACGTTGGTTAAAATTGCACCATATTAGGGATTATTGTTAAACTAATGGATTTTAGTTACTTATGTTACAAAAAAGTCATTATGCATAATGATGTATATGTTAATTTGCTTCACTGTAATAACCATTTTGTTATATACATGTGTCCCATAGTGTCATGTTATAGACCTCACATATACACAATTGAATTTATTTTTTTTTAAAAAGGAATATATTGTCTTTGAAGGTTTCAGCCTGGAAATAACCATAGTTTCAAATTCATGTATCATTTGCAAGAGTCTGTAAATATCCTTTAAAATGTCAATTTATGCTTACTTTTGCAAAACTACTGTCCTTATGGTAGGGAATCTGGAGGAGAGTAGTAAATTTGGACACACATAGAGGGAAGAAGTCCATGTGGAAATGGAAGCAGATAACTGAGTGATGTATCTACAAGGCAAAGAAAGCCAAGGATTACTAGCAACCACCAGGATCTGGGAAGGGGTGAAAAAGGAGGAATAATGCTTCCCTGGAGACTTCCAGCATGGCCTTGCAGACACCTTTACTTCAGACTTGTTCTCCCAGAACTGGGAGACAATAAATTTCTGTTATTTTTTTTTTTAACCCAGTATGTGATATTTTGTTTTGAGCCCTAAGAAATAGACACATTACTACTATCATCTTGGTTTTCTTTTAACAAATGAAAATCTGAGGAAAAGCTTTTTTTCCAATTCTGCAGGCAGGCACTGGACTGTGAATTCTCAAGTAGCCAAGTAGCACAAAATTTCTTTGATTCAGTAGTGCTCCAAATCTAAAATCTGACTCCACTGCTTTCCAGACCCACTACTCTAGTAAGAATGGCACTTCTTTAGAAACAACAGGAATGCTGGATTTTAAAGGTCTTTAAATATTGAATTTTAAAGGACTCACAAACATGTGAATTCAGAATTCTGGTTGTCTGTATGCTAAAACTATGTTCTTTGGCTGTATTTCCCTCCATTTTAGTTCTTCTTTGCTTCTCTAACTACAAACCCCCACTTTATCTACTTTATGCAATAAGAGTACAAGGTAAGGGAATTTCAGATGTGGACATAAGAGTGTGGCATAAGACTAAAGGAAAATGAGAACAGCATTAACAAATGAAGCCACTACAATGGGAAGGTCACACATTCCCTTTTAAACAGATTGCAATAAAAGAAGAAGGAGAAAAAGAAAAGAAGAAGAGGAAGAAGAGAAAAGAAGGAAATGCAAAATATTTGGTCAATTATACAATTTAGAGAGTCCATACAACAAAATCAGTTACTAAGCAGAACCATTTGTGGCCTAAGACCAGACAGGAATTCCTCCCAGGAGTCTGTTATATTTTTTAGTACCAGTTTATTTTATATATATTTGGCATGGTAGTATTATGAATAGTTTTGTTACATTTGCAAAAAGAATGACAATCAACAAATATGACTTGTAAATTGTCCTCACATGAAAGAGTGCTTTCATCTTAAACTAAGGATAGATAAGGCTATTTATATAAAAAAAATTTGCTTCTGGCACATTCTGAATTGAATCTTTTTATTTTCATTCCTCAAACATCATAAATAATAGTTCATTTTTAACTGATCATCATCCTGATTATTAAATTATCAAATTGAACTCATGAAAAGCACTACCCAAAATAAAATAATGAGTGTGAATGCTGTCACTTTGTATTCTGTGAAATCGTTGTAGAAGAGGGATCCCTCTGTAGGCTTTTGCTCTCCATCTGTATTTATTCCTAAGAAGGAGGGTCTTTCCTACCTTCAGTCCAGAAAATTGCTATAATGCAGGAGATATTTCAAAGAAGATAGCCCAAGTTTCTAAGGTAGTTCTTTATAAATGGAAAGTATTTCCCTACTCTAAGCTCTCAAGTACCTAGTGATGTGGGTGTAAAGGTAGTTCCCCTTAAATACATAAAATGCTCTCTGCAAACAAACTTAGAGGAAAGCATTGTTGCCAAAAGAATTCCCAATTCTCCTCCGTGAGTTTTTGCCTTCTTTCCCATTTCCCTGTTTCTTACCTTTTTAGCCATTAGGAATAATACTTTAGAGAGATTATTAAGCGATATTATATTACCACAGTTACAGTGGATTAAACACATGAGAATAATAAAAGCACTTCCTCAAAAAGGAAGAATCTTCTTTCCTTATTGGAATATCAGGGATAAGGAGCTGGAACTCTCTTCTAGATGCTGCTGGTACTAAACTGGTTACCTATTCTGCTCTGCTCTTAAGGAAACCTCCCCCACCATTAAGACTGAAACAGGGGGAAAAAATTAAGCAAATACGTAGAACTAATTATTTCTGAAGGATATGTGGGTGGTTGATTATAAAACATTCAGACATAAAATGAAGCTCTTTGCAAGTGTGCCACCCTGGCATAAATGTGTGTGTGTGTGTGTGTGTGTGTGTGTGTGTGTGTGTACCTGTGTGTATAATTAGATGTAATTGAAATAATATGGGACCTCCAGGAGAGATGATATGTTGTTAAAGCGTTTTCCTTTTTTATCTGAAGCAAATTAAACTTCATATAAAATAGAAGGCTTTATGAAATAACTATCACAGAGGATACATTTTCCCCAGTCTCCACATTTACCTATTTAACTAATTATCATATATATACACACACATTTATGTATATATATGCATGCATATATAAATATGTGTGTGTATATTTTTATATATATGCACAAATTTATTCACATAAATTGTTTAAAATCTTTTCCAGAAAAAACATCTCCCAGGTATTTCTTAATCTTAAATTACATATGAATCTAGATTTTTTTTTAAAATAGGAAAACAGATTCTAGGTTTATCAAATATAAAGTATTTTCATAATTTCACTGTGGATAAATGAAGCATCAACAAAATGTCACTAGATCTTCGTGTCAATCCTACACTCTACTAAGACTGTTTTTATCATTGTTCTGTTTCATTCTTCAACTAAAGATATTTTCAAGCTCATACTATATCTTCTATATCTGTTCTACTTTCTATATACTGTTGTTTCTTCACACATTTCCCATTTTATTCTCCATCAATATTAATTAGATGTGTCCAGAGAAACAGAACCACCGGGATGTATACATTTATATATGCAGACAAAATTAATTGAAAGGATGGGCTCATGCATTCACGGATCTTAGTAAATCCAAAATATGTAGGAAAGGCTGGAAGACAGGAGACTCAAGCAAGAACTGCCCTTCAAGCCCACAAGCAGTCTTCTGGCAGAATTCATTTTTACTCAAGGGAGGTCAGTCTTTGTTCACTCAAAGCTTTAACTGTTTGGATGAGGCTCAGGACAATATGGAAGGTAATATGCATTACTCAGTGTCCAGTGATGTAAATGTTGATGTTATCTAAAATGACCCTCATGGAAACACCCAGAACATGTTTGACTAAATATATGGGCACTGTGGTCCAAACAAGTTGATGTATAAAATTAACCATAATAGTACATATTGAGAAATAGTTGCCATCTGTGATTTTTTCAGAGTGTTTTTTAAAAAAATGATAGTGAATATTTCTTTGTGACAAAAACATATGAAATAAGGAGAATATGTGAATAATTTAAATTCTGATTCTACTTTCAGTTTTTTATTTACCTCAGTTAAATTAATGGAGGCTTGATTTTTCCACCTGTAAAATAAGGAAAGAACTTTTCAGTAATTTGCATTGATTTGCTTCTATTTGAGATACATAGATTGAATTACTTGTTTTCTAGTATCTCTAGGGTTAAAAATATTTTATCACAGCTGCTTTGTATTTGATAATTTTTAAAAAGTTTACATTTATAGGGTTACTTGATACTTTTAGTTTTATTACATCCTTCTAATTCCATTAGGATCAGTGAATTTTATTGGGTAAATATCTGGAATCTTCCACTAGCCAACCTCTTTTGTTTATGTACTTCACAATTTAAAATTTAAATAGGAGAGAATATAGAAGAAAAACATTAAATCACAATTATATGTGGTAGTTCTATTCATGAAAATTGGAGGTTATCTATTTCAGCAAGCTAACTTCTTAGCGACTGAGATTTGCAACAGAAAATACATTTTCAAGCAGTAAAGGGGAGACTGAGTTCCTTGGTTTTGCTCAAATTCCCATTTGAGCACAGGTATCTCCTTGTGTCTTATCTCTTTCTGGAGGCAACCAGCTACCTGTTAGGGAAGCTCACCTAAAGTGATATTTTAATTATAGTTCTTTGATTAGTGAGTGGCTCTTGAAACTTTAAAACAGAATGTAGATTGAGTTGCTATTTAATTTTTCTTATACCTACCTGTACACCTTATGTCTCATCTCTTAGGTCTGGTGATATGTACATAGAATAATTACACAAAAAATTTAAAAATAAACATTATGAATATGACTTAAGTTTCACCACTGTCATTATTTGAAGAAATTATAACAGACAGAAATATAATTTTTACTTTTTTTTTTTTTTTTTTTTTTGGTACCAGGGATTGAATCCAGGGGCACTTAATCACTGAGTCACATCCCCAGCCCTTTTTTATATTTTATTTAGAAACAGGTTCTTGCTCAGTTGCTTAGGGCCTTGAGAAGTTGCTAAGGCTGGCTTTAAACACAAAATCCTCCTGCCTCAGCCTCCCAAGCTGCTGGGATTACAGGTGTGAGCCACTGCACCTGATGGACAAAAATAGATTTACTAAATAAGGAATTACTTCACCAAGTAAGTTTTATTCATGTTCATTCTCCTTGTGGCATTAAGAAACAGATTTATTGTAAGAAAAAAAGTACAATTCTTTCTGTATTTGTTTTCATAATTCAGAATGTAGCTATAAATATGAAAGTTTTTTAAATCTTCAACTAAATATACAAATAAATATATATATATGATATATATGATATATATATGATATATATAAATATATATATATATTCCAAGGAAAAAACTCTTTGGTCTTTGAATCTTAAAACTTGTACAAGCAGAAAATAATCAACAGTTTTACTTGAGAGTATGTGCAAATGTTTTCATACAGCTCTGTTATTAACAATAATGACCTCAGCACAATGCATATCCAGGGGAATTAATGACAGGGGGTTAATGGCCCGAGGCAAAACCAGCCAATCATGAATCCCTAAGAAATGCCCTGTGCTTTGATCATTATTGCTTCATTACAACATAAAAATAATCAGCAGCAATTACATTCGGAAATATGGGAACAGTTCAGCCTTGAAAATTAACTCCTTCAGGCTTGAAGGTGCTGAAAATCCCACCAATTCCAGCCCATTTCATACAAACCATCCTGAAACCCAAAGAATTGATACAAATGATACTGAAACATAATGTGATCCTAAGTGGCCAATATTCCAACTGAAATCAGAGTCTTGGCTGGCTAAGCACAGAATGTGAAATGAGCCAGTGCAAATAAAACACTAAGTAAGTCAACCTGAACTTAGAATTTTTAAAGCGGTATTTATCTCATGCTCAGAAAGAACAAACAACCAAAAAAAAAAAAAAAAAAAAAAAAAACCCTGGATTCTGTAATAGTATATTTCTGATGAATTCTAGAAAAATCTTAAAAGTTATAGGGAAAAATACAATCTAATCTTTAAAAAAAAATTGAAATGGGTGTGGTGGTGCACACCTATAGTCCCATAAACTCAAAAGGCTGATATAGGAGAATTGCAAGTTCAAGGCCAGGCTGGGCAACTTAGTGAGACCCTCTCTCAAAATGAACTAAGAAAGGCTGGGAATGTAGTTCAGCAGTACAGTGCCCCTGGGTCCAGCTCCAGGAGGGCAAAACAAATAAACAGTTAAAAAATTTCAAAAACTATGGAAATAAATGTTATCTATATATACATTTTTATGAATTTGGTGACAAAGAGCACAAATAAAGAAATGTTTTTTACTTTGCATCTGAACTTTAAAGTCATTCTGCTTTTGTCCATAATGTAAACCTTTTTCAAAAAAATACATATGTTGCTGAATTAAAGGATGTATGGATCAATTCTTGAAATTGAACACATATGTTTAATAAGAATAGTAAAGGAGAATATATTACTTCTCACTAATAAAGTCCTTAGCACGATGACTGATAGCCTTTTGCTTACATTTTCCCCTTCATTTGAAGATCAATTTGACATAGTTAAATTTCCTCTTATATATTAATGTTTAGGACTCTTTCTTTTCTCTGCTGGATTTTCTTCTCTTTAATGAAACATAATGGAAATAAAAATTATAATTTTAAAGTATATAAGTTGATGGTTTGGGGTTCATAAATATTGTTAAATCATTACTGCACTGAACTAAATGACAAATCTATCACCTCCCAGTGTGTGTGGTGAGAACATTAAATTCTATTGTTGGCAAATTTCAAGAATGCAATATGTTGATAGTCCCTGACTTCAGATAATTTAGCCTACGATTTTTTTTTTTTTTACTTTGCAATGGTGCAAACAAAATGGAATACACATATACTAGGAACCACACAGTAAACTTCAATTTTGATGTTTTTCCAGGCTAGAGATATAAGGCCCTCTACTTTTACTCTACTGGGCTGAGCAGTGACCTCCATCAGTTATACAAACACAAGGTAAACTCATATTCTACAGTGTACTGTGTTGCTCAACTACATTGTTCAGGAGATTTAACTATATTAAACACTGTTACTTATGGCATTTTCAACCCATGATGAATTTATCAGGATGCAAAAATATCATAATTTAAGGATTATCTCTATAATTTAATTATAATTTTCATCCTGTACATTAGATCAGAAATTTTTCATCCTGCATGACTGAAACTATGTTGATCAACAGGATCTCAACATTTCTCCCATTTCCAGTGCCTAGTAATCAACATTCTACTCTCTGCTTCTGAGCTCAACTTATTCCATGTGGAAGTTAAATTATGCAATATTTGTTTCCCTTTGTCTGGCAGTTTTTCATTTAGTTTACTGTTCTCTAAGTTCATCCATTTAGTTGTAAATGAAAATATTTCCTTCCCATTTAAAGCTGAAAAATAATTCCTTTGTAAATATATCACATGTGCTTTATTCATTCATCTATAAGTAGATACTTAGGTTATCTCCCTATGTTGGTTATCATAAATAATATTGAAATGAATACGAGAGTGTCAATAGCCCCTTCAGATGCTGATTTCATTTCCTTTGGATATATATACCCTCAAATGAGATTGCTGGATCATACAGTAGTTCTGGTTTTAATTGAGGAATTTCTGTGTTTTTCTGTAATGTTTGTACCAATTTATATTTGCATCAACAGTACATGAGTGTTCACTTTTCTCTATATTTTTGCCAAAGCAGGCATATGTATATCCCATTCTATCAGGTATGAGGTGCTGCCTTGTGGTTTTTATTTGCTTTTCCCTGATGATTGGTGAGATTGAGCATCCTACCATAAACCTGTTGGCCATTTTTATATCTTCTTTTGATAAATATCTCTTTAAGTTATTTGTCAATCTTTTAATTTTTCTATTTACTTCCTTGTTATGGAGTGTTCTGAGTTCCTTATACATTTTGGATATTTTTCAGATGTTTGGTTTGCAAACACTTTCTTCTGTTCTATAGGTTGTCTCTTCACTCATCATTTTCTTCCTTTACTTTTTGCTTGATTCTATCTCATTTGTCAATTTTTGCTTTAGTTGCCTCTACTTTTGGGGTCATAGACAGGAAATCATTGCCTAGGACAATTTCAGTAAGCTTTTCTCCTTTATTTTCTTCTTGTTGATTTGTATTTTTATATCTTAAGTTTTAATATTTATTCTTCAGTACATTTGAATTAGTTTTTATGTATGATGTGAGGTAAGTATACCATTTCAATTTTCCGTATGTAGATATTCAGTTTTCCCAGCATTGTTTACTGAAGACTGTCATTTTCCCATCATATATTCTTGGCACCTTTTTCAATGATCAACCAACCATAGATGTATAGGTGTATTTCTGGGACCTCTGTTTTGTTCTGTTAAACTATGATTCTGAGTTTATGCCAGCGTCATATTATTTTGAATATTCTAGCTTTGTAGTATCCCTTGAAATAAGGATATGTGATGATTCCAATTTTGTTCTTGTTCAGTTTTGATTTGGCTATACAGGATCTTTTGTGGCTCCTTGTGAATTTTAGAATTTTTTTTCCTTCTACTATTAAAAAAAATGCCATTGGAATTTTGAAAGTGATTACACTGAATCTTGATTTTCTTGAATAGTGCAGATGTTTAACCATACTAATTCTTCCAATGCATGGAAAAGTTTTTCTTTTGTGACTTCTTCAATTTTTTCATCAATGTTTTATAGTTTTCAGTGTACAGATATTTCACTTCCTTTGATAGATGCACTTGTAAATATTTAGTTTTGATGCCATTGTATATGGGACTACTACTACTATGGGACTACAATGACTCAGAAAAATAAGAATAAACAATTTAAATTTATTAGAATAAAAGGAAATAATTGATAGGAAGGTAAGAAATGGAGAGTAGAAAAACAACAGAATAGGTTAATCAAACTAAATGTTTTAAAAAAAGATAAAAAAAGACTCAAAATTATAAGTATAAAAGTAAACATTGCAACTGACAGCACAGAAATAGAAAAGACATAAGAAATTATTATGAATAATTTTATGTTAACTAATTGAGTAACTTAGAGGAAATGGAAAAGTTCCTAGAGACAACCTGCACTGTCTGAGTCATGAAGACATAGAGAATCTGAACAGATCAATAAGAGTTCAAAAATTGAATTGGTAAAAAAAAAATTCTCAAAAAGACCAGGATCTCATTCTTTATT
Source organism: Sciurus vulgaris (assembly GCF_902686455.1). Lineage (NCBI taxonomy): Eukaryota > Metazoa > Chordata > Mammalia > Rodentia > Sciuridae > Sciurus > Sciurus vulgaris. Next base: position 31,566,835 of record NC_136470.1, on the reverse strand, counting down.
GACGAGATCCACCAAACATTTAAGGAAGAATTACAATCAATATTCTTAAATTCTTCCAAAAAACTGAAGAGCAGGGAGTACTACTGACTTGGTCTATTTGGATTGCATTAAAGAAATACCACAAGCTGGGTGACTTATGAACAATAGAGATTAAATTTTCACAACTTTGGTACAAGAATGCCTGAGATGAAGGTGCCTGTACATTTCATATCTAAAGAAGGATCACTTCTGGGTTCACAGACTATCACATAACAAGTGTGACAGTCTGAATCAAGAAAACATAAAAATCCTCAATGTGCATTCACTTTACAACATAATTTTCAAATATATAAAATCACACATGGCAAAATTGAAAGAGAGCTTATGCAGTTCACAAATACAATTGAATTCATTAATAATTTTCAATAATTGATAGAATAAGTAGACATAAGATCTGCAAATATATAGAGCCCTGCACAACTCTAGCAATCACCATAAATGTTGATAGAATACTCCACCAAACAACAGTAAAATACACATTTAGTGAACTTTGAATTTTCCCCCAATTCGTGTATGAAGTCATTACAACTGTGTCGAATATTAAAAACATAGACATTATGCAAAGTGTGTTTTCAGGTAATCATGTAATTAAGCCAAAAGAGAGAGAATATTAACCTAGGACCTAATGACAGAGAGATATCTGAAAAATTCCCAAACAGTTTTGATTTTACAAAATCACAAGAGGAAAGATCAAAATAAATTTTAAAACAAGTAGGACTTGAGTAAAAATAAAAATGCAACATACCCTAATGTACAGAATACAGGAAAAGCAGTGATTAATGAGAAATTTATAGAATTGAACAAAAAAGTTGAAAATCTCATGTCAGTAAGCTAAACATCCTCCATAAGAAACAAGAAACACGAAACCAAAAAAAGTTAAAGAAATTACTCCTAAAACAAACGAAGAAGAGAAATAATATAGATAAGAGCAGAACTGAAATTTGAAAACATAAAAACAGAAAAAGTCAAGCAAACCAAAAGCTGCTGGTATGAAAAGATCAACTGTAATGAACCTCTAAATGGACTGACCACAGGAAGAAAAAGGTCATGGTAACCAATACTGAGAATGAAAAAGAAATGATCAGTGTAGAATCCATGGATATTCCACTAACAAGGAAATCTACCAGAAAAAAAAAAAAAATTGGGGTAAAATAAACCAATTATTTGAAAAACACTGCAATGGACTGAATGTGTTTCCCCAGAAGTTTTTTTGTTTGTTTGTTTGTTTGTTTGTTTGTTTGTTTTTCCTAAAACTCAGATTGTGGAGTGAGGATTTTTGAAGATGGAACCTTAGTTCATGAGGCTGGAGTGCTCATGAGAAGGATTAATACTTTTACAAGGAGAGGTCAGAGACCAGTGAGCTCTTTTTTACCATGCGAGGAAACAGGCGTCAGCCAGAAATCTGTGACCCAGAAGTAGATTTTCACTAGAAACTGACCAAACTGGCACCCTGATCATGGACTTTCATTCTCTAGCATTGTGAGAAATAAATTTCTGTTGTTTGTAAACTATGTAGTCTATAGTAATTTGTTAGAGCTGCCCAAACTGACTAAAATGGATCTAAACTAATAAATAGTAAATAACCTGAAGATTCTTATACTGATCAAAATTTGTAATTAGTTATAAATACCTCAGTGATGGAAAATTCCAGGTATATATAGTTTTACTCTTCAAGTCTACCAAATATTCAAGAAAGAAATAGTTTAAATTCTACACAATCTTTTCTGGATAATACAAAAAAAGGAAGCACTTCTTAAGATATTTTATATCATCATTATCCTCATATCAAAGAAGAAAAAATATGGCTCAATAACATTTGTAAATACAGATGGAAAAAATCTTCAACATTATTATGAAACTAATTCCAGAAACATATGAATATAGTATAACACATCATGAACAAGCTGGGTTGATTTTTGACTGGTTTAATGTATAAGCATCAATGTACTTGATCTTATTAATGGACTAAATAAGAAATGATATGGGTTGGAGATATAGTTCATTGTTAGAACAGTTGCCTAACTTATGTAGAGCCCTGGGTCCAATCCCCAATCTGCAAATTATTAAAAAGAAAGTCACAATGTATCTAACACATTATCATAAAGCTGATTGTGGTGACACATGCCTGTTTTCCCAGGTACCTGGGAAGTTAGGGCAGGAAGATCACTTGAGTCCAATAGTTGAAGACCAATCTGGGCAAAAAGCAAGGACTTAATATAAATCAATTAATTAATACTAGAAAGCATATAATTATTTCAACAAATGCAGAAAAAAACACTTGACTCAATTCCAATAGTTCATTATTGATAGAAACTCTCCACCAACTAAGAATAAACCACACCACCTCAGCATGATAAAGGGTTTACAAAAGATCTGTATATCATAGTTACAGATTTATTTATCTGCCCATAAAATGAGTGAAAACACAAGAATGTCTGTTCTCTCCACTCCTTTTCAACATTGGAAAAGATTAATCACAATATTCTCTATATAAAGAAAATACAATTGTATAGGTATGTAGTTCCAAGGAGTCTACAAAGAAGAATTAAGTGATTTTTAGTAAAGTTAGCACATCATTTGTATTCCAGCAATGGAAAGTTGAAATTCCAAGTGTTAAGAAACATAAAAATAAAACAATTATATTAATATATTTGAATTCCAATAATCCATAGCAGTGCCTACCCCATTCATTATCCTTAGCCCCCTAGCATACACAGAAAAAGACTCAACAATTGTCCCATCTGGCTACATAATATTTTTTTTCAATTTAAGTCCAGTTACCATCAGATAATGAATTTCATATTTTCTTCTGCATAGGATAGCCTAAAAGGGAGTTGTGCATACCAGAAGAACACTCTGCTTAGAGACCCCTTTATTATGTATGAGATAGGGCTGAAGGCAAAAGAGGTCTCAGCCTCTGCTGGAGAATTACCTGTTAGAATGCTGTCTCCAGCTACCTTATGTATGTCTTACTAGCAGACAGCTCAGGCTTCAGTTATTGCTATGTTCCTGGGAAAATTGACACAGGGTGCAAGGATCCAAATAGTGATGAAACAAAACACAATTGTACCTTTTTCCTAAAGAAAAAAAGAATGTCACCTAGGGAAAAATCTCTCTCTCCTCTCTCTCTCTCTCTCTTTCTCTCTCTCTTTCTCTCTCGCACACACACACACATGTTCACACACATTATAATTTCTCTCTTCACTGAGTATTCCACAAATATCAGAAAAATAAGCAAACTGTAAGTGGAAAGATAATAAAATTCAGAAATTTTTATTATGAAAGTTTGTAAAGGTAGGTAACAGCAAATTAGTCCTTTGAAGATATGTATTTTTATTCCTTTAAGATGCATTAACTATGATTTTTGTGTTTGAGTGCTATTATTCACTTTATCTTTTCTTAAAATGTTTGAGGAATACTGGTTCTATTATTAATATTCAAGAGCATCAGCAAATGTTTCTTTTCTCTAGTTCATTCCAAGTTTGTGATACCAGAAAAGTCTGCCATATTGTGGTGAAAAATGATCTCCCTCCCTTGATAATATCAATAAAATGTGTGTATAATGGTATTTTATTATGGCAGATGATAAACACTGACTTCTCTCCTTGCTGTGAAGAGCTAATCAAATATGGCAGGTTTGTTTGTTCCTAATTTTTTTAACTGTCAGCTGTACTCATTTACCTCCATTAAAAATAAAACAATCTTCAGTACTGATATCTTTTAATAAAACCATCCACTTCAACAGAAATGATATTCTTAAAATATTACTATCTTTTCAGCCTTTATATACTTCTTTTAGAAATGCCTGCAATAACTGTCCTAATTATCACCTGGAAATGTTGACTTTTCATATTCAACATGCACACAAAAATCCATAATATACATTTTAATTACAAAAACAAGAAGGAATTGTTGGATTTCTTAAGCAATCAGGCAACAATTAATGTCTGAGCAAATATTATGTGCCTGGTACTATGCTTAATGAAAAAATGAAATTCAGATAGCAGTTTCTGTCCCCTTTAGACTTAATATCTAGAAGGGAGACATGTTTAATTTGTGTAAAGTACTAAGAAAAAAAGTAAGTGCGTAATTGTTTAATATATATATTTACCAAGAAGTGGATACCTGAAGTTTCTACATGGAGGAACTTCATATAGGATAATATTCACGACTTCTCTCTGACCCAGCAGAAGCTGATTGGGGAATTTAGAAAGAGCTGAGCCTTCTTCTCTTGTCTAATTCGTCTGCTGATAGGAAGGGCAAACTCTGGTCGACTTTCCGACATTGTGTGGGTGTGGTTATGCAATTTTGGGCTGAAATAATTAGTGCAGCCTTAGTTCTAGGTCACAACCTCCAATTCAGCCTGTAATCATTGGGGTTCCTATCTTGCGTGAGAGGGAGGCACACTAACCTTTGTTCCACTAAGATACCACCTTTAATTATTACTGAAAACAGGAGGAATATAAGCCAGAGAGCCCTATAAAATACCAGGAGAAAGCAGCCTGAGGTATATACTAGGATTCGAAGAATGAAAGCAACCCAGATAAATTAAGTATAAGACCAGAGGAATCCAAAGTCATACAAATACACCAGGGGAAAAATAACCACATAGGTGGAAGTGAAAGTGACTATTATAGTAAGGATCTGAGGCATCTTCCAAAAAGTTTGTATGTTAGGCAATGCATAAATGTCTCCAGAGATAAAAATCACAAGATTGTGAGAGCCGTAACCTCATCAATGGATTAATCCAATCGGTGGATTACTTATTTCAATGAGGTGCTTTGTGGAACTGTAGACAGGTGGGCATGGTTGGAGGAGGTGGGTCCCTGGGGAGTGTACCCTTGGGGATTATTTTATCCCTTTCTCCTCTTTGCCTCCAGACTGCTGTGAGATATGAAATTTTCCCACGCTGCACCCTTGAGTCATGATGTTCAGTGTCTTCTTCAGCCTCAAGTAATAAAGTCCACTGATCACGGGTTGATTCTCTGAAAGTCCAAAATTAATGTTTCCTTCCTTAAGTTGTTACTGTCAGATATTTTGGTCACAGTGGCTAAAAGCTGACCAACACAGTGACCTAGCTCAGTCCATGAGGAACCTAATCTAACTGTAGTAGATAATTAATGAGGACTTTATTTTGATTGTATAAGTACGAAAGCATGGAGAGCTGGACAGAAGTATTTAGACTGACAGTTGCCAAAAAATATATTTTGTACCCTGGACAGGGGAAAGAAATGATGATAATTCTGGTCATATTGTTGAGAAATTGGATTGGAGAGAGGGTCGTGGACAGACTGACTGAAACCAAAAAGGCCAGCCAGAAAATTTACAGAGTCCTGGCCTTGGTTAATCAGAGTGGGACAGAAAGATCGAGTGAGTTGATTATATAAAATTGGCCATTTTTCATGGGAAAATTCTCTCTGTTAACATAGCACCTTTAGAAGAGCAGAGAAAATTAGGCATCTGGACTTTGTCTTTGAAAAGTATTTGTAATCATTTGGAAAGATGATTAGATTGCAAATATACTGATTTGCAGCTTTGATTACCTAGAAATAATTTAGAGAAAATGGAATTGAAAAACTTAAATGGGTCTTCAAGATACTTTAGATCTATCACCATAGATAAAGATACTGAGGCTTAGTGGGCTTTTGTTCAGGTTGTGTAATTTGTGTGCATCTGAGATGAGAAGTATTGTGTCAATCCTCTGCCCCCTTAGCTTGCTACAGTGAACTTAATAAGGCCAATCCCATTTTTGGGGGCAAACAAATGAAATAATACAATCAATGGTAAATAACCTGAATAAGTTGCCACTTAGTAACAGGTGAACAGCCATGATATAAGAAGTGTTTGGTTTACTCAAAGGTGATGCAATGATATGTAAGAGATGTTTTATGTCCCACAGAGTAGTCCTGGTTGCCTGTGACTTTACACTTGTACCCTCCTTTGAAAAAGGATACATTTTAGCTCAGAAAGGAATTTGATCAAGTTGCTCTACAGTGGTCTTCTGAGGCTTTAGTGCAGTTTGGTCAGATGATGCACAGGCCCTGCTTTGGCTGATGCAGCAATGGAAATACCCCATACGTGGCTGGGACTGAATGAGTGTAAACATATTTGTGTGATGTGCTGGACCCCCATGCGGCCATGGCAGTACACTCGACTGCAAACATCATCCAGAAATCCACAGCTCCCTTTAGTCACTCTACAAAGAGCTGCTGTGTCTTCGGTTTCAGTGAACAAACAATTTGCTCTGTGAACAGCTGAAGCAAGCTGTGTCAACAAGACAGGATTTGAATTATGACATGCTGCTGTGCCTATGAAAGCAGAAGAAGGGAGTACATGATTACGGCCTAGAGCATGTGGTTAGGAGGGGAGTAATGGTAGCTCTCCAGCATCAATTGCGGATGGAAAACATCTGCTTCCTTCCCTGTCCTCTTGAAAGATTCTCTTGGGAAATAGGCCCCTGATGCTATCACTCTGTCCCAGATCAGTTCCCTCATCAGACTGCTGGGCAATATTCGAATTTGTTGAGCAAACGTTTAAAAAAAAAGTACAACTAACATGTTTGATGGGAAAAAGGGAATGTGATAAGGAAACGTGAGTGCTCGCTGCATTCTCAGCCTTAAAATATCATCTGTGCTTTCGCTCCTAATTTTCACACCTCACAGCTGCTAATGGATCTCAGCAGAACGAAAGTAAGACTGTTGACAGAAAGATATGTCTTTTTGTCATCTCTGTCATGTTTCTTCATTCCTTATTCTCATATAGAAAGTTCTCAAAGTCCACTGATATCAACTAGGTTGCTTTTCTTTTCTTCTTCCTACTTGAGGCTCTTTCTTCTTCTGAAAGGGAGAAAAAATATCTTCAGCAGCTACCAGAGGATGGAGATAATGGGTGATGGGTAGCAACAGCCACCCAGGTCTAGATTGATTGCTGTGAAGTCATTGGAAACAAAACAGTAGGGGATTTGGTGAGATGCCCTGATACCAAAATGTTCCAGGTGTTAGAAGACCCCTCAGGTTCACAGATCTGGGATGTTTCCAAACAAAGCAAACAGAATTTGCACAGCCCTCTTAAGATCCTTAACCAGGGCAAAGAAAAGAAAATTCAAGCTGATTCATTAATAACACAAGAGAAAAGCAGTGAAAGAGAAACATGGTTCAGTCTCTTAAAGCTCTGAAGGCATTACGTAATGATACCAACCTTTCAAAGAGAGTCAGACTCCTGGGGTTTCCCAGCCAAATATAGTCTCAAAAAAAGTTCTACATTGCTTGGTTCATCCTCTTTATTTTCTGTCAGGAGTCTGGAGTTAAATTTCATTCAGATATGCTGACAAATTATTTTTATTCTACATGGTTTATTTTCTATACTGTTTTCTCATGGTTATTTCTAACTAATACAATGAAAAAAAATACAGTTTCCGTGACCTTTTATTTTTTTTCTTTTTGCTTATGTTACTTATTTTTTGTTGTTGTCCTGTGGCACTCTGTCAATTTTTCTCTACCCTAAAGGTAAGAATGTATTTGATTTGCACATTATACAACTGGGAAGTTGTGTATGCCTTCCTTTAACCTTATTCCCATTCACTATTTTCCATTTGCATGTTATTCTCTATGTAGTAAAAGTTCATAATATTACCTTTTAAAATACCTGATCAGGGCTGGGGATACAGCTCCGTTGGTAGAGTGATTGCCTCACAAGCACCAGGCCCTGGGTTCAAATCCCCAGCACTGCTGGGGGAGGGAGGAAAAAAAAAAAAGACCTGATCAGCAAACATTTATACTATACTAATCTCATCCACACAGTATAAGCAGGTTCTTAGGATGTTCTCGTTTTATTATTTTGTTGCTTGTCATTGTGAAAAAAAGAGTTTTTCCAGCGCATTTTGACAATTTCTTGCTATCAATAATTTGGTCTTATGGTTTTTTTACCACATGATACAAACTGAGCCTTGATAATGAAGAACTTCACAGTTCACTATGGCACTTTGAGACAGAGAAGAATAGGTCAGGAAACATATTCACTGCCAACAGAAAAATGCCAGGAGAAACAGGTTTCTTTTCAGAGTGTAGACTCAAAATTACCAGGCAATTCATATACAAATACTCACCATCATATTAAACAAACTCAAAGTCTTCTCATTTTAAACAATAATTTCACAAGTATTTGGAATCTTCCAGGTATAATGGAAGGATTATGGACTTTGCGATCAAACATATCTGGTTTTGATTAGCTATATGACCTTGGAGATTTAACCTCTCAAAACCTCAGTTCTCATTTATTAAATGGATTTAATAACAACAACTGCAGAGTGGGGTTGGGAGGATTAAATGAATTTCAGATAGCATCTGGCACCCAGCAAACACTCTGAATATATAATATTTCAGGTACTGAAAATTGAAATAAGTCTACTTCCCTTCTGTCAATAAATATTTTTATTTAATAAAGCACCTGACAGCAGGAATTTGACAATTTTCTTGAAAAAAAAATGAATGCAATATTTTCACCCAAATACCTAGTGGTGGTACAGAATAAATGTTAAAAGGGAAAGGAAAGATGAAAACAGTATAATAATTGAAGAATAGTTCTTTGATGAGTTAAGACTTGAGTTTGACCATGAATAATACATAGGATTAATAATAGTGGAGCAAGAGGGAAGGGCCATGAGGTTCAGTAAACTCCATTAAATAAGGTGTGCTGACAAGAATTATCACACTGTTAGGGCAGGAAAATCTATGTAATGAAAGATGCTTTCTGTGTTGGAATAAAATGCTAATATATAAGTTTTACTCAGTTTATGCAGAATATTGAACATTTTAAGGAGGGTTTAGAATTGATGGAGTAAATGTATAGAAGCAAATTTGTTTCACTGAGCAGACAGTAAACTGAATATAATTTAATCTGTGCATGGTTGGCAAAGAAGAGTTAGAGAGCAAATAGCAAGTGAGGAAGACTTTTCTTAAGAGGAGGCAGCTTTATATTTTAGCTCTGTGGCTAAAAATTTAAAACTGAGCAATGGACAACCATGGTGAAGAAATTCCTTGGATTGGTGCAATAACAATTATAAAAAGCAGCAGTTATGGTACTTGATGCATGCAGTGCAGAGGAAAAGACTGCTTTATGCCCTGTAATTCTGTAAATTCCAGACAAAAATTTCCATGAACTAGAACTAACATGGCTTCCAGGAGTGGATATAGGATAACGAACATGGATAGGATAGTGAAAAATAGGATAAGGAAAGAAAATAGGGTCACGGAAGACAGAGATACAGAAAAACTGGGACCCAGATATTTGTAAGGATGGACTACACCAGTACCAATGTGGGATACATATCTTGTAAATAATTAAATTACTGGGATGTTATGGCCAAATAACAGACTTTATTCCTTTTAAAAGATGAAAGAGAAGAATATGAAAAAGTGGAGAATAAAAAGTCTCAACAAATAAATATTTAAGGACAAAAGACAAGTTTGGAATTCAAATAGGGACATAGGCACCATATCAAAGATAAGATATTTGGTACAGTGTGTATGAGTGTTCCCTACCTTAGCAACTCATAAATGAATGAAAATGGACTAACCAGAGCATTGATTTTGGTGCAAAGTTGCAAGTGGCCCTCCTGAAAGCAGTTACCACAGTGGTACAACTCGAGTGATTGAGGGGATAGGGACTAAAATTCACACTTGAAGAAACAGAAGTGGTGGGTTCAGACTTGTCTTTTGACTTATTAGAGATAGTAATGTGAGGTCTACAATGGAGAAAAGGGGTATTTTTTTGTTTTTTGAGGCAGGGGAATTAAGTAACTTTATAGAAAAAGGAAAATCAACTAAGGCGAATGACACTGAATGACCAGATGTAGTAAATTTTATTGATAAAACCTGCCCTTTTGTAGATGCCAGTATAAAATGGCAAAAATATTGAAGTATTGTAGTAGAAAACAAGAAAGTCATTTTTTTTTAATCAGCAAAGAAATGGAATGGAACAAGAATGAGAAGAAATTTTAAAAGATTGGAATAGTTACTGTGGGGGACAGAGTAAGAACAGAACACAAAAAAAGCTTAGCTGTAGTAATTATTGTATGCAATCATCACATGTATGGACTCCATACATCGTCTTTCAATAAATTGGGAAAGAGAAGACAGTAAAGTCCAAGGATACATATTATGCGCCCTGGAATGTGGTGCAAGGGGTGAGTGGTTCTATGGTACTATAAAGGGACCTGGAGTTGACAGGTCACAATGTACGGCCAATCCAGAGAGGTGAGTGGATTCAATTTAGTTTACCTAACCTTTATGGGAGGTGTCCAGTTTCAAGGCTTGGTGCTAAGTCCCAATAAGTGAAGAAAGAAAAAGACTGGGAAAATGAGCAGGTGTTGAAGGATCAGAGGTCACAATGAAAACAAAGGAAAAAAAAAAAAAAAAAAACAGAGCAGATGTGAAAGTGGAGAAAATTAAAAACTATAAGTCACAGAAAAATAAGTCAAATTCTAACTATAGACAAGGTCTGAGATGGGGCTTTGCCATTTAATAATAAGTCATTGCAATTGAGAATGCCACAAAATGCTGGTGCCAAGATGGATATAGTTATTCAGAGCATAAAGGCATAAAATAGTCTCTGGAAGAAATTTCATCAATGAAATCATTAAGGTACATCTACACCACAGTAAGAGCCACAGAAATTGGCAGTGAAAGATATGGAGGGTATCATGGTCTTCAGCAGAGAAAGTTTTAAAAAATAGCGATGATTTTTAAAATGTCTCTTAAACCAGCAATGAAAAATAAGAAATCTGTATACCATTCATCCTACTTCAGTAACTCAGAAGGCTCAGAAAGTAAGTGAACATACAATTTTAAAAGAATTGGTAGATCTTTTTTGAAGGTAGTTTTAACATGTACTACCACCACAAATAAGGTACAAGAATTCTTGTTGCTTATTGGACTTCACAAAGTTTGGTGCTTTTATTCTTTTAAATTTTAATATTCCATTGGGTATGCAGTGATATACCATGGTGATTTTAATTTGTATTTCCCTGATAATTAATGATTTGGTTCCCCTTTTCTTATATTTATCTGTTCAAATATTTTGCCTGTTTATATTGGATTGATATTTTATTATTAATTTATAAGGTGTTATTATATCTCATTACAGCTCATCCATTACTGTGTATGTCTTCATTTATGTAGGCATATTTTAATTTTTGTAAGTAAACTTTTTGTAGTATTCAGGGTACATGTGTTGGGCTGCTTTTGCTAAATGTATTTTTAATATCTGCAATTTCTTGATACTACCATAAATACATTTTTAAAATTTCTCAGTGTTATTTTCCATTTTTTGTTGCTATTATAAGTATAAATAATTTTATGTCAACCTTGTATTTTTTGACTTTGGTAAATTCATTTATTAGTCTAGTACTTTATTTTAATGTATTATATATTTTTAAAAAATCTCATTAGCCATGAACAATGTTTCACTACTTCCTTTCAGATCTGTTTTCCTTATATTTCTTTGTCTTTATTGTGTTGGGTAGGACTTGCAATACAAAACTGAGCATAAGTGACAGAGATACTTGCTTTATTACTAATCTCATAGGAAAAGTGGTCAATCTATATATATATATATTTTTTTTTTTTTTTCTTTTTGGTATTGGTGATTTAACCCAGGCAGAGGCACATTACCACTGAACTACATTCCTAATGCTTTTTATTTATTTATTTATTTTTACGTTTAATTTTGAGACAAATTCTCACCAAATTGTTTAGGGTCTCACTAAGTTTCTGAGACTGGCTTTGTACTTCTTATCCTCCTGTCTTAGCCTCCCAAACTGGTGGGATTACAGGTGTCCACAATGGGTAAAGCAGTCAGTCTTTGACCATTAAATATCATCTGAGCTGGAGGTATTTTATGCGTTCTTTTCATCAAATTCAAGATGTTTTCTTCTATTTTTAATTACCGAGGTCTGTTAGCTGAATGGATGTGGATTAGTTTTAAAGGATTTTACTTTATCTATTGAGATGATCACATGATTTTCCTTTTATCCTTCTAATATGATAAATTATATTGGTTTTAACAAATATGAAAGTAACTTTGCATTCCTGGTTTGATACCCACTTGATCATCATGTTGACACAACATGTATTCCTGAATTTGATTTCTTGATATTTTGTAGAGAATTGTTACATCTATGTTCATCAGGGACATTGAACTGTAGTTTGTTTTTGCACATAGTGTCTTTATCTGCTTTGTTATTAGGAAAATTACTGTTTCACTAAACAAATTGGAATTGTCCTGCTTAATTTTCTTTAAGTTTATGTACAATTTATATTGTGTTTCTTTTAAATGTTGGATAGAATTCACCAGCAAATCCATCTGAGGCTGCAGGTTTCTTTGTGAAAAAAATTCCATTAACTTAATTTTACATAAATACATATACTTAAGCATTTTCTATTAATCTTGCATGAGTTTCGGTATGAAAATTTTTTAAAGAATTGTTTGACCTAAGATTTTTTTCTGCCAAATTTTTTGTTAGCTGCATATTTTGATAATTCTGGTTTTACTTATTTAACTTAGGTAGACCTCTTTGAAGCATTTCCTGGTGGCTACCCTAGGACTGGCAATAAGTTTCATTACATTTTCACAGTTCACTTTGTCAAATTTGTACCACTTCAGGTAAAATTTAAGAAACTCTCAGCTGTTTAGGCCCATTTCCCTCACCCCTCCATCCTCTCTGCTACAGTTGTCCTATATGACGCGATTCCATATGCCACACGCACACATTTTTACATTTTAATGAAATAATACATATTTTAATGAAATTAAGAAGAAAAAAACATATATTGCATTTACTTTTACTTTTAGAACTTCCACTGTTGCAGATCTGGGTTTCCAAATGGTTTTATTTCCTGCAGTCATTCTTGTGCTGTTCTTCTGGTGAATTATCTTAGTTTATGCTTATCTGCAAAAAATCTCTATCTCCTTTTATCTTGAAAGTTATTTTCAAAAAATATCTACTCCTGTTCTGATGACTTGTTCTCCCAGCACGTTAAAGTGTCCTTTCTCCTATTTTAGGCCCTTCAGAATTTCTTATTATAAGTCTACTCTTCTTTGTGTTTTAGGTTCTTGGTTTTGGGTGTCATTTTTTATCCCCTAACTGATTTAAAATTTTTCTCTTCATGTTTTGTGTGTAGTGAATTGATTTTTATGAACTTTGGGGAAACGTATGTCCCTACAGCTTAATTTTTGTCCCACCATTTCTCTTCTTTACCTGGGGACTCCAATCACAGATCTGACAGACTCATCCTACGCCTTCCTCCAAGGGCAGGCTCCTGTCTGATTTCTTTCCATTTTCTACTTTCACGGGGCTTGGGAGTAGTATGTTTATGTTTCCCCAGAGTTCACAGGCATTGTCATATTTTAGATTTTTAATAATTTAAAGATTATGTGCATATAGTCTGTCAGGAATATACATCTTTTCAAAGATTAGGATGAGTTTTGTAGGTAAAAGCTCCCCAGATCCACACCCAAAAACCTGATTGACAAGAGATTTTTTACTAATTAACTGCCACAGCACTAAGGTTTCAGAAATTTCAGGGAGACATCTCTATGGGTACACATTTGCAAAGTTGAAATAATATTATCCACCTCAAAGTGTTTTTATTAGAATAAAGGAGATAACAAAAGTAAAATTTGTATAATTTTGTCTTGCATATGTACTAATTAATATAATTTATATGTTATGACCATCATTGTTATTATTCTTGAAAAGCAACACTAATATTTAACTAAACAAGATTCTTTACAAATTCCTATTAGATTTCTTTGAAAACATAAAGACCTTTCCCTAACATTATTCGAGTCTTTCATCATTTATATCTGGGTGTGAACGGATCAAAGTTCTTTCTATAAGCAAGTTTTGCAAGGGTGGACCAGACAGAGGACTGGGTAAGTTTTCAATATATATCAGAGAGGCAAAGGTGAAAACCAGAGAACAAAAACCGATTCATTTTTCTTTTACTATCTATAGTCTTTATTGTTGCCATATGACTCCTTAAGACACTATTCCTCATGTCAAAATCTCTCTTCCCTACTCAGATGAATGTGCACGCACACATACACAACATCAACAACTACTATACACACCACAGGAAGTAACTGGAGTTTTGTGTACAAGTGGGAAAGTTTGATCAGAATGATGAGTTGGGGGGAAGATCATCAAATTTCATGATAAATTGCAAGTCAAGGACAGCGGATAAAGAATGTGCTTTACACAAAACTTTATCTTACTCAAGAAATCTGCCAGAAACAGCCATACTAGACAGAGTCATTAATTTCTTAGTTTAATAGTTTGAGGTGAATTGCTTTAAGGGATGTTCTGCTAAGATCCAAAGCTATTGTAAGTCTTTGCAGACAGCATAGTTAAAGGTAGAGTTATTATCTCAGTAGTAATAAGTGAATTTTGGATGTAACAGTGAATACATGATTTTTTAGATTGTTATCATCACATGAAAACACATTTTAAACAATAACTGTTTAATGTGTTTAATAATGGTAAAAGCAACAAATGATCTGGAACAGGTGAGAAGACTTCAAGGAATTAGTTTTAAATGATCTGGCAGAGAAATAAAATTAATTTTCAGATTCAAAGAGCCGTAAGGCATAGTAACTTTTTACCATGTTGTTAGATATTATAGAGCAGAGTGAATGTGACTGTTTAACTCATTAAATAAACAAACAGCAGACAAAACAAGGAATTCTTTAAAGTCATACTTAACATTAAAATCAAACAATTATATAGACACTCACAACATGTACAAAAGCATCTTAAAATTATATGCCTTTTGTATATTTTAACAATACGAGATATTTGTATTATGTAATAATACATGTATTATTTGTAAACCTAGCAAAAGTAATGTTCGTGCTTTATTTTAGACATCTTTCTTTAGAGGTATAGATCAATTTGAGGAAGTTTCACTAAATGTGAAATGTGCAGTGTTTTAGTTAGCTTTTTCACCACTGTGACAAAAAGCAGCAGAATTATAGATGAGGAAAAGATTATCTAGGGACTCATGGTTTCATAGGTCTTAGTCCATAGAAGGCCTGCCTCATTCCTCAGGGCTCAAGGCAAGGCTGAACATCATGGCAGAAGAGTGTGACAGAGGGAAACAGCTCACATCATCAGGAAGCAGAGAGAGTCTCCACTCAACAGATACAGATATATACTCAAAGCCACACCCCAATTCCCACCTCCTCTAGCCACACCCTACCACTTCAGTTACCATTCACTGATTGGATCAAGACTCTCACAACCCAATCATTTCTCCTCTGAACCTTCTTGTATTGTCTCACACATGAGCTTTTGGGGGACACCTCATATCTAAACAATAACACACAGTAAATATCTTTTACTAATTGTAGAAAGACATAAATGTTAAGAGAAGGCCATGGAGATTCCTGTCATCAGTGTATAGGATTCCAGAAACAGTCAAAAAATATAATTGAACAATTTATTTACAGCTACAGCTTCTGGCCATTACCTTCATAAATTAATGCTGAAATTGCTACCACATTTATTAAAATATTTTGTATATTACTGGAAACTGACCAGAAATAAAGTTTTAAAAGTGATAAATGTCCACTTATAAATCTGTCAGGAAGTGATAAAAGGGGTTGTTAATAAAAAATAAAATATTCTAAATATTAAATGGTGATGAGTTGAAGTACTTCTGATGGTAAATACACAAGTCTATGACTTGACTCAATTTTTTTTGGTGGTTCAGAACATATGTTCCCCTAGACCAAAATTTATTAAGTGTTTTAAGTTGACATAATCATTTCACAATGGTCATGACTTCATTTTTGAACTTTGATAAAACTCATTAGGAAAGATAATTGTATCAATTTTGGTAAAATTGTCTTGAATATTGAAGTGTGAGTTGCATGTGTGTGCAGTGGGATGGATATTTATGCCCCCAGTGCTGTGTTGAGCTCCTGTTCCTTGGTGTGATGGTATCAGGAGGTGGACCCCCTGTGAGGTGCTAGGTAATGAGCCCTCATGAATGGCATTAGTATTTGTGTAAGAGACCCAGAGCCCCTCACCCCTTCCAGTATGTGGTGGTATAGTGTAAAGTTACCACCTATGCACCGGAAAGCAAACCCACACCAGACTCTAAATTTTCTTCAGTAATAGACACCTCAGCCTCCAGTACAGTAAGAATTAAATTTCTATTTTTATAAGCTACTCAATTTATAATGTTTGATTATAGCTGCTCAAACTACTAAGTGAACCAAAAAAGTTCACTTAGTAATCCAGAGAAGAAAGAAAATATATATGTGTTTTTGTTATGAACATTGCCAGTTAAGACAAGTTTAAAAATCGTGACTTTTCTCTTAGAACATAGTGGGTATTTTTTTTCTGCTTTCTCTTAAAAACTTCCATCTCAAGATCCTAAGCACATTACCCTTAGCAGTTAAAGATATTGATGCCATATACATATTGAAGACATTAGGATGAGGAACAGATTCCTTTTTTGAAATATCAAGACATGGAAAACCTACCTTAATATCCTCAGAAAAATTAAAGAATATTACTAGGGCTGGGGATATAGCTCAGTTTGTAGAGTGCTTGCCTGTTAAGCACAGGCCCTGGGTTCAAAACCCCAGCATCACAAAAACAAAACAAACAAACAAAAAAAACTATTATTAGAAAGTCCAAGTCACATAATGGACAAGAAAAAAAAGCAGGTATAATTTCAAAACAATAGCCTTTATTTTAAGCAATAGGTTTTCCTGTAATATAAATGAACTTGCAAAATAATGGGGAAACATTAAATAATAACCACATGAAAAATGTTTTTTCACAGTGATTCAGATCTATTAGTAATAGAAGAGTATGTTGAGTATGCAAATAGAACGTGGCAAAATTTTAGACTCACAACTTTAAAACTGTAAATGAAGGGTTCTAGTAGTTCTACTTTAGAAAACAGCTTATTTCAGTTATAATTTATCAACCTGCTATTTTTCTTTAAGGCTATATTATTGGGACACTGGATAATCCCATTGATAGGAGAATATTCATTTTTGATAATTCATCCATCACATTATTTATTTTTTATTTTGTTTTTGCCTCATTAGGAAGGTTTGAGATTGACATTTCCTCAGTAAAGGACTGTTTGTGTGGACATAGCTTTTGTCAGCATATCTTAGGAATGATCTTTTAGGACTCTTAAGTTATGTTACAAATCATTCCTAATAATTTGTATAATGGTACAAAATAGAAACGTTATAATAAAAATCCCAAACCAGATGGATTCAATGGTAATTTATAGAATTAGAGGTTTTAGTGATTCTGAACCTGAGTTCATATCTATTCATCTAGTTCAGGGCACCAGCACCAAACCAAACAGAGGAATGAACAAAGAAATCCAGCAGGCATCATGTTCTCATTTTCCCAGATATCTGATGGAAGTATAGGCTCACTGGTAGATGATAACACGAAAGTGCTTATGCAGGTTAATTGGTGATTAAATAAAACTATTAGAGTGTTTTTTAGTGAATTCCTGTCATTTTCAAAGTATTTTCAGCTGGATGGAATCTGGCCAAGCCTTCAAGCTTATGAAACAACGATTCATGGTTATTAAGAGCAAATGCCCTAGAGAGATTAATCTGTGCTATCCCAACAGGCTGACCTTTTCCCAAAGACATAGCAATTTAATTATCTACTTTGAAAAGCACAATTATAGTAAAATTCAAAACCTGATTTATAGACAGATTTTACACTCTCATCTATAATGCATGTAAATAAGAGTCTTTGCGTTTCTTTTTTCTAGGGCTGCTATGCACATATTTTGTAACTAGGAAGTACTAAATGGTTCTTGCTTTTTACAACTATGGTTTGTTTTGTGGTTAAATAATAACTATTAATAAGGATAATATTTCAAAATATGAGTGTTTTGCAGTCTGTCTTCTTTCTAAATTTTGTGCATCACTTGTACTTTTATAAATAAACAGGTGTTTTTATAGCCTGTAAACCTGAGAAACTTGACCTCGATAGAGTTTCTATTTAAGTAATAGCTGATGAAATGATGTCATCTTTTATTTTCTACTTAATGATTTCATATTTTATATCATAGACACATGAAGCAGAAACTCATTGTAATATGATCTTGAAATTTGGAACTGGCTATATAATATGAAATTGAAATGACATAAATCATGCTCTGTGCTATCAATTCAATATTTATTAAAGATCCAACTACCTGTCATCATAACCCCACATCTGATCAGAGAAGAGAAAATATTTGAAAGCATATACACAAACACATACACATACTCCTATAAACAAAGACCTGAGATGGTAGTCTTTTCACTTTTGTGTTTTCTATGTAGGCATCTTGCTTATACCACAATATTAACAAAGAGATGCTAGCCATGTATAATATCAATGTCAAAGACATCCTTGGGAAATCCTTTTATGTTCTGATGATATCATTCCTATACTGAGTGTTGAAGTAATAGTGACTTAAAAAAAATTAGCTGTTTAATCTGTTTATGTTAAAACATAGATGTGAAGTTTCAAGACCTCTTACTTTAATGGAAACCTTCTGTAGAGATGCAGTTATTTCAGTACAGATAAGATAAAAATTGGAGACTGTCTTCATGTTGTAGAGGAAGCAAGCCAAGAAGTTAGCTCAACTGAGAGCAGACGAGAGACATGTACTCTCAAAATCTACAAATATGTCTCAGAAAAAAGGAAAAAAAATTGGAGATTTGTGCACTACATGAAGAGAATTACTGCAGAAATCATTAAAAAGAATCAGAAGTCTGATAGCTTGCTGCAAATGAGAAACCACACTATATAGTTAAAACCCAGCTAACATTGAGCAAGGTATACCCAAGAGTTTCCTTTCCCCATGTTAGCACTGATGGCCACCAAATGGTTCTCCTTCCAAACCTGTAGACACACACACACGCGCACGCACACACACACACACACCTAATGTACATTCTAGATTTTGCAGAAATATTCAGAAATACAATGGTTATAGGACATGTTCCTAGTCCCATTGCAACTCATAATCTAATTTTAAGATATAAATGCAAAAAAACATATGCAGGAATACACTAAGATGGACCAATATTTTGAGGACATGGGATGGAAAACAATTTTAACTTTAAATTTTCTGGATATTTGGTAACGCATATTGAGAATCTAGAGTCAATGGAATAGTCCAAGAAGAACACAAGGTCAATTTTCTCTCAGATCTTTACCATATGACACAACCAATAGTAGCAAACTGATTTAAGACTATGTAGTTTCAGAAAGTTTGAAGTCATGATCTAGGAACTTTTTATGAACTCTTCTCAGGCATATATGATCCCTGCTTTTTTCCTAAAGTGTGAGGTTTGAGTATTCAAGAGAAAATTAAAATTGTGGAAAAAATAAATGAAAAAATAAAATCTAAAATTAATTTAGAGAACTGTTTTTTAAGAACTCATTTATGAAATACTTTTAAATACATGTTCAATAGTCCAAAACATAATAGTTATGTGTGTATTACATGCAGAATTATATGTATATAAAGATAAGCTAAAATCTCAATGATTCTAAATTGTTTGGAGGTGGAAAATACAGAATGACCAGATTCACCTTACCAAAAAAAATAAAAAAATTTATTTGAAGAGGCAATATTATATATTAATTAATAGCATGCAATTTGTGTGTGTGTGTGTGTGTGTGTGTGTGTGTGTGTAGAAATATAAAGCATGGAAACAGGATATTAAATATAAATGTAGGAGGTTTTTTTGGAGGGTCCTGAGAATATGAGAGAGATTGGGAAATGGAGATGAGAAAATGATTCAAGGCAAATTAAGAGGATTTTCCATAGCTGAAGAAAGGAAGTTTCAAAACAAAAGAGCGTACCAAGGGCCAAGCTGAATAAGCAATTAAGTACTCCACACAAGACACATCATTTGTAAATTTAGAATATAGCTCTAAAGAAAGGGTCTGAAAGTCTTCCAGAAAACAAGAGTTTGATGCTAAAGAAAGGAAACTTAAAATATAATAGCTTATTAGCAATTGAGATTTCTAGAAGTTAATAGAACAATACTTTAATAGATTTGACAGTTGAACCCAGAATTCTGTACTTACACAAGCCCTTCACAGTTTATGAAGGAAATGAAAAAAATTTAAAATATGCAAGAAGTCAAAAAGTTTATGTCCCTTGGTTAATATTTATATCCTTCCTTCTTTCTTTCCTTCCTTTATTTCAGTGTTCTGGATATATGAGGTCAAGTGATTTACCACTGAATTACATTCCCAATCATTAATAATTTCTTTAAAGGTTACTAAAGGATATTATTTAGAAAAATGCAAAGTGAATTCCAAAAGAAAAAACTTAGAATGTAAGGAGAGGTGGATCTAACCCTTGAAAAGGAAACGTGGAATGATATTTGTGCTGTAGACAGAAAAGTTAGTCATTTGGCCGAGTCAGATGCAATGTTTCATGTTGATAATATAATTAACTGGGAGACTGAGAAATGAGGATCACCAAGTTCAAGGTCAACCTGGGCAATTCAGTGAAACACTGAGAGAGAGAGAGAGAGAGAGAGAGAGAGAGAGAGGACAGACAGAAATTGGCTTGTTATAAAAAAATAGTGCAAATTATACCCAAAGGACTCATAAAAGAAGTAAATACTTTAAAATAAATATTGTCATTAATAAATAGTCTAGCAATATAATAAAGAAATCATAAGGTATTTTTTATCAATGAAAATAAAGGAAGGAAAACTTATCTGGACTTCAGAAAAATGTGAGCTAAAAAGGATTGGTCCAAATATGAAACAAATAAAATAGACATTAATATCAGACATTAATATTGCTTTTCTGGGTTATGCTTTATTTTGATTCATTTAAAATAAATGATATGATAGAGTTTGAAGTCATCAAGAAACAGAGACCAATCAAGCAGACTTTTTCTTTTTCCTAATAAAATAATGCTGTATGAGTCAGAATAGGTCATCCACTCTAAGGAACCCTGGAGTCTCATAACTTTAAACACAATGCCAAGTTTATTTCTTGGTTTTACCACATAGAACTATGATCCTTCCATCAATGGGTCTGTGATTTCAGAGTCCTTGATTTGCAGAGAAAGGAAATAGAAGGTAAAAGATAATTCCAGGAGCTTTCTAGAAATGTCCAGCACTTCCATCCACATTCCATTCAGTTCTATGGCCAAGAAAACTGAAGGAGCTCATGAATATGAGTGAACATAAAAGTATCAGCCATAAATGTCAAGCAATGTTATATTATCTGTATCATTCAACAACTTAGTCTGAGAAGTCACTGGTGTGACTCACTTGGCCTTAACAGATACTAAAGAGCTTGCCTTCAACTTCCCTTAGTGCTGACCCACCAGCCATGTTCTGCCAACCCCTTTTATTACCCCCTAGAGCATTAATTATGAGCCATAGTGACACCCAATTGCAGTTCTACAGCCTCATTTGAACTGGTGTCATTATGCAGATCCCTCTCTATTCTTTAATAGAAAATAAAAAATAAAACACGTAAACATACAATTTGAAATGAATTTAATGTTTTCATGAATTCCACAAAATTTTTACCTTATTCCTCATTAAAAATGCTTCATGTTGCTTCTGCTGAGGATAAATGAATCTTGCAGCGATTTATATATTGAAAGAGATGGTTTTTGCCATTCCAATCATAATGCTTCCATAAGAAAGAACAATGTGATCAATTATAATAAGCATTTGAGAACTTTAATCTCTCAAATCAAACATGATTTTGAGCTACTGAAAAGTTAAAATAAGGCTACACGATTTTAAAATTTGCAACATTCCCCTCTTAATGGTACACTGGATCATGTAATTTTTCTCTTCAGGTCCAATCACTGTACTAAGTTGCAGTAAATGATACGTAAGTAAACACAAACTTGAAATCAGTTCATTGAATTGCACTTTTCAGAATCTATAGGCAAAGCCCAGAAGTATTATATTAACAGAATAGAATATAAATATTATAAACTTTGATAGTATAAAAATAAAAAGACAGAAGGTATTTACTCAAGTGTAGAATTGGAGAGCAATGTTTGTTTAAAATTGACAGAAGAAGAAATAGAAGTAGAACTAGAACAAAAGTTGGCAACTAGCAGAAAGAAAACATAACTTCTTCCATGGAAGTAGGAGTTCCACTCTAATGAACCCTGGAGTCTCATGACTTTAAACATAATGCAAGTGATGGGTTTGCATCATGTTGGTGATAATGATGAATTCATTATTTTTCTTGGCTGAAAAACAGAAGACATTTCAACATCTCTAAATGTAACAGATAAAGAATATAGACCTAAGTATGCTATTCTGATTTCCGTTATTAATTTAAAAACTGAAAAACAAAATAAAAACAAAACCAACAACAACCAAAAAACAATGGTTAAATCTGCCTGCCTCTAGAAGATAAGAATAAAGACAAAGGACATATAATACTACTTTTAATGCTTTCTTGATTGCTTAATTTTTAAGCATTTGAATGTGTTACTTTGTATGTATTACTTTTAGAATAAAAGTAACAATTTTGCCATAATAATAATATAATAAAATATATTCCACTGCCCTAAGCATACTCTCCTGGTATGGATTCACCAGTGACCATGATGATCACATTCATTCACATGAAATGTTAAAAGTTAACTTATCCAAGTATCTTTCAGATACATGAACCATTTCTAGAAATACTTTTAACACTGTTTTAATGCCTTTGATTAAAAGAACCCCCTATATTCTCAAGTGTGGCATTCCACTTCAATATATCTCTAATCATTATTAGATTCTTTAATATACATCAAAAGCTAACTGATTTCAACCTTGCTTATTTATTCTGTAATTGACTACTGACAAAATAATAATATTTGAATTAAAGGGTAAAATATTAGAAATTCAACCTAAAGAAATATCTTTTAGCTCAAAAGTAGCAATAAAATACATTTATACAAATTATACCAGTTTGTTAACAATTCACTAAATCCCATTTAACCACTATAAATGAGCACCGAGGGATACATCAGTTTTGTTATTTGGTAGAATCACTCTCCCCTGTTAACAATAATAGGTCTTATTATTAAAGTGTACCATGATCCGTGAAGAAGTGCCAACAGCTTATTTTAATTCAATAGAAAATTGCCTCTATTACTATTTTAAGGATAAACAAAACTAAGAAAGGACTAATCTAAACCTCATATTGTTGGAAATACATGGTCTTTTAAGGAAGATTTATGCTACTAGATATATGTTTTCTAAGCTCTTCTAATAGTAGTATCAATCTCATATTTTCTGTTATTATGAATTCATAATCATCTTTATTTCTTTGTAATTATTGTTCTTCCTATTTAACTTGTTTTTAGCCTAGGAATGTCAAAGACATTTTAATTTTAATAATGCATGTTTACAGATTATACATATCCATTGTAATACTTGTTATAATATATCTGCAAATAGAAATCTAAACACAGAATAGGCCATAAAATTAAAAACCCAGCAAAACTTCTATGTATTCAAAGATTTGAAATCCTTTCCAAGGTAAAAGAGACATACATAGATTCAAAAGTCAATATTTAGGAAAGACTGACCACAGTGGCCGGTTACTAAACGGTCCTGCACAGACAGGCCTCTCTTCACTGCTTCTAATGCCACCTGAGAGGCTGTCCTGATGATCCAGATGGACTGCCATCCCCAGGTCCTGTAATCCATCCAGCTGAAGCCTCTTTTCAAAACCAGCTGTAGAGGACATATGTGTGCCTGCACTTACACATTTATGACATAAAACCTATAAATATTATTAAAGCTCTCTCATCTGTTTACCAAACTTTACCCAGCCCCCACCCCCAAAAAAATTCCTTAAAGCAATTAAGATGAAATGTTATTTCAATGTTATGTCAATCAGTAGTCACTATTTTTCAAACATACGGAGATTACAGATAGAAGGTAGCTATAGAAAACTAGTTTCGAAACTCTCCAATATCTTTTTAAGAATAAACAGATAAACAACATCTACAACAAAGTTAGATGATCATTTACTCACATTAGCGATTTTTTAAAAAACTGAAAGTGGCTTGAACCAGTATTCTGTCCAGAGTCTCATTCCAAAACCCAGGCTCTTTCTAAGGATGTTAAGCGACACTATGCATATGTAGAGACCATCCGTGTTTTAAATCTTGTTGAGCTTGCTTGATTACTGTTGTGTAAAGATGGTGACTTAATGTAAGCATAATTATGTACAAAATCCATAAAAGATGAATTGTGGAATTCTGGCATCAAACTGTGGTTATCTTTCATTAGGGAAATGGAGGAAGACAACCAATATGGATAAAAGAATATACATCTGATTTTTCCCTTGGTGCAAACACTGTGCATTTCTCATTGCTACCTGTTTTAGTACCTCTATTACTGGTTCTTACTCTGCACTCCATTAACCCAAATCTCACTCATTACATTCTTCTTATAGGTGTGCAAAAATAACTGCAGTTTGCCTGCCTTATTCTTACAGGTTGGTTTTCTAACTTTCAAATTAAAGCTCTTAGTGCATTTGTATTCTGACAACAATTGATCTTCTTTCTACCCAAAGGAATGATGGTATTTTTTTTTTCTTTGTGTCTTTGGCAGAAAAAGTTATATTTCTGCAACTAACATGAACATAGAATCTCCCCTGAGATCTTTCCTGAGTTACACTGTTAAACATCAGCCTAGAAACACCACTTCAGGAGCATTATTTTTCAATTTATTAACTCAGAAGGTCATCAAGGCAAAATGAAAATATCAGTGTGAGTTTTCAGAACATTCTTCTTTCTTACCAGATATGAAGCATCTTAGGACATCAGAATGTGAAGTAAATGAGCATCCAGATAAAGGCCAAATGCCAATGCAGCATGTTAATATGTAGCAGATTGGAAATGGATAATCATATTTCTAATCAATAGTGCATTCCAGGCTTAGAAAACTATGGTTCCTGAATTAAAAACAAGAAATATAAATACTATGAGAACTTAATAACGGAGAATTTCCCAAAATGGACTGTTCGAAAAATAGTATTCATCAATGGGGCTTTATAACTGATTCAGAAGTAGGCCTACAAGTGTTTATGCATGTGTAACAGAATAGACATAATTTTAGTTTCATTTTTCTTTTTGACTCTTTAGGAAAGGAAATCATTTCAACAGTGAGAGTGATAACTATGTGATGAGAATTTAAATTCTAATTTGACTTAGAAAATATGTTTCTATAATATGGGTGAGTCAATATTAAAATTTACTACTTCAGCTATTCCTCTTTTAACAGTTACTCTTTCAAGCATAAAATATATGAGGATTCTGTAATATTTTACGTGTTTGTTTGTTATTTCTAAAATAAGTTTGAGCAGTGGTGATCGGAATAATTTGCATGTCTTCCAAAATATCACTGATAATTTTCAAATATACCTAACATCTCAAAAAGGTAGACTTGGTACATTATTAACACCTGTATAAACACAAAGTGGAACATAATATTTACTTTTTCTCTACATTACAGAATTATTCTATTTCTTGGATACCATTTTAACATGAAATTTTCAGCTCTTTCCTAAGTCTCAATAAAGTCTTTTTTTTTCAATAGTCTTTATTTGTTTATATTTTCAAATACATTCCACTTACTAAATATTTGCATTTGGATAATAAAATATAGCCTTTTGTAGATAAGTAAAAGAGGGCCCAGAATCAAATCTATTAACAAATAATGTGTAAAAGAGGTTTCTTTTGGCCTAAAAAGTAGTAGAAAAATTTTAGCTGATGCAACATATTCTTTAAGTCTACATATTCAATTATAATAAGAAATTTTAACTTACTTTAAAATTAAAATCTCATTTTTGAGACAGAAGAAGATATTTCTAGTTATGTTAAATTATCATTGAATTATGATCAGTCATCTTCAAAAGGTTTATTCTTTCCAGTAACTCCTCATTAATTTTTCCACTACTATACTGTGTCTGCATCCTGCTGCCTACAGGAACTTAGAGAGGTACCAAGTGTACCAGATGGGTTCTTTTTTAATGGTCTATTGAAGGATGAGAATCACTTCTCTCCCTCTATGATCTGAGCAATCTGCTGCTCTAGGAGGCCCACATTCTGACAGCAAAGGAAGTGAGAGGCCAAGAACCAAATTACTTATCAAGTGTAAATCACATACCTGGCAAGATGGCACTAAAAATACCTGCTGAGCTATTGAGTCAGCTGTCAGAAAATAGTGATGTTGGAAACATGAGTGCTTGACTCTTCATTGTAGCTCGGTGCTACTTTCTGCAGAAATAAAAGACTGCCCTGAATCATTCCCTTAGCATATCCTTCCTCCAGACCCTCTGCAAAGGGACACAGAAATGTTAAGGGAAAATACAGAGTAACATTACAGATTGTTAAACTAGATTTACAGGTTTACCAGGTAATAAGGTTGTCAGAAAACAGAATGCTTTTATACTGTGCTGATAAAGAAAATAACAGTGGATTATGGTGATTTCGTGTAATCATAGCAGAAGTCTCCCAAGGAGGGACATTCATTCTCTAATAGTTAGGGAAGAATATTTCTTTTACTTACAAAAGAATTATGCTTGATATTGCAAAAAATCCTCTTCCCCTTTCCCCTCCCTTCATTTCTTTCCCCTGTCTCTAATCCAATGGAAAGAATTGTTTGAGGTTAACACAACTAATATTTCTTGAATCCAAAATCTAACTTTGTCATTCAAAGTATGGGTGCAAATTTACTCAGTTTCTTTCTACGTATTTTTGTCCTATAACAACACAGTATGGTTTAGATATGAGTTGTCCCCAAAAAGCTTGTGTGTGAGAAAATACAAGAATGTTCAAAGGCAAAACAATTAGACTATAAGGTTTTATGACCTAATCGGTGGATTAATTCACTATTATGAACTAATTAGATGGTAACTGTAGGAAGATAGGGTATGACTGAATCATTAAGGGTATGCCTTTGGGGTTTATATTTTATTCCAGATGAGTACAGTTCTCTCTGCTTCCTGGTTGCCATGTCCTGAGGTACTTTCTTCCTCCATGCCTTTTTGCCATGATGTTCTGCCTTACCTTGAGCCCAAAGCAATGGAGTCAGCCATCTGTGGACTAGGAGATCTGAAACCATGAGAAAAAATAAACTTTCTTCCTCTATGATGTTCTTGTCAGGTATTTTGGTCACAGAGATACAAGGCTAACTAAAACAACAGTTATTTAATTACTAAATTTTATAGATGATTTCTTAACAATAGTACCTAAGTACACAGCTCATGATTTTAGTTCTTATCAAGTGAATATCCAGTTATTTGAATAATTCAATTAAAGCAAGAGTATACTTATTGTCTGAAAGGCAGTAAATATATAGTTGAAGGTGTTTAAACAGGAAAGTTAGAGATAAATGTGTTCAAATCTTTGTTCAACTACCATTATTTTACTTTACAACTTTATTTTCTCACTCACAAATTTAGGATTATTTTGCAGATATTAATGAGAGCTAAAAAACAATTCTAAGTTTGTGGCACAAGGTAATTACTTACTATGCATTGTAGCTATAATTTTATATATTTGAAATACAGAGGTAGGAGTCATGGTAAGAGGGCTAATAGATTTAGATTGGATTGCTACTATAAGAATACCACAACTTAATACAACACAAATTTATTATCTCCCAGTTTTATATATCTGACTTTGAAGATAAGATCTCACTGAACTAGATCATGGACTAAGCAGGGTGTATTTTTGTTATGGTTTATATTTTTAATATTCACTGGAAAGCTCATGTGTTAGGCATTTCAGGAATGTTCAGAGATGATATGATTATTTTATGAGAACTGGAACTTAATTGGTGGATTAGTCTATTTGATGGGCTAATAATTTAAATGGACTTCTCAGTACTATCTCTAGGCAGGTGGGGCATTACCAGAGGAAGTAGGTCACTGGGGGTGTGGCCTGGACTCCACCTGTCCATGGCCCCTTTCTCTTTCTCTTTCTCTCTCTGCTTCCTGACTGGTATGAAGTGAGCATCTTTCCTCTCCCATGCCCTTCCACCATGTTGTTTTACATCAACTCAGGCTCAGAGCAATGAAGTGAGCCAGCCATGAACTGAAACCTCTGAAACACTGAGCCAAATAAAACTTTTCCTCCTCTAAGTTGTTTATATCATGTGTTTTGATCATATTAATGAAAAGCAGATGAACACAATTCCTTTCTAGGGGAGAATACTTTTTTTCCTCTCTTTTTCTTTTCCTGCTTCTAGTGGCTGCCCACATTTCTTGACTCAAGGTCTCCTTTCTCCATCTTCAAAGTCATTAATGTCAGCTTCATCCTCTTTTTATGTGGCCATCTTTATGGTTCTCACTTCTACCTCCCTCTTCTAATATTAAAGATCCTTGTGATTATTTTGGGTCCACCCAGATAATTCAGAATGATTTTGTCATTTTAAAGATGAGCTGATTAGCAACCTTACAACCATCTATAACCTTAACTACCCTTTGTAATGTAATATAATGTAATATATATAATCACCAAGATTAGAATGTAAACATCTTAGGGGACATTATTCTGCCTACCAAGATGGTCACAGATAAAAGCAATGTTTAGGTTTTACAAACACAATTAAAGACAGATATGTGATTCTAGTAGTCATACTGATGGTTTATGTTTTCTGAACTATTGCTGAGACTTTGTTATGGCCTGAATTCTTGCAAAATTAAATTCCTGGTCTCTTATTTACTTGCTTGAATCATGATTCCATTTTTTATTTTAATAGAGAGATGCCTCTCTCTATTAACCATTCATCAATAATAGACCAATTATATATACCCATCAAAAATGTATATCCCTTCTTAGTGCAAATCAATATTAATTTCATTTTGGGGCTTTCATAGGATCCAAAAGAGAGAAGGAATATAGCTTTCTTCAAACTTGACCATAAGAAAGTCTTCAAGAAAGAGAAATTTATTTTATTTGTGTATTTATGACACAGAATAAGGGCTGAAATAGAAATCAATCACTCGCCTAAGAATGAAAATCTTAAATTTTAATTGCTATTCAAGACATTTAAGACCCCAAATTTTAATACCCAAAATAATGTTCATTAACATTGGTGTGGTTTACAAAAATACCTGATAACAAGAAAAAGTATCTGTCACAAATTTTGAAAACTCGATAATTTAAAGGATATTATAGACATAGGAATATTCAGTTAGATCTGGAATGTTCCCAAAGGAACTTCAGGCAAAGAAGAACCAGACAGTTTCCACTTTATACCCACTGCAACAACACCATAAGTCTCAGTGAATAACTTTTTGGTAGCTGCTTGGTCATGGTAAAGAAATATCTTTTAGATATCTTCATTTCTTGCCTAAACTTTACAAACCTAATGCAGAAATTGGTCAAAGTTCAGGAACTAAATCTTGAAATTATTTACAGTCTGAAGAACTCTACTGAGAAGACCACTGACCTTTGGAGACTTTGTTACTGAGAAACTGAAAAAAATTTTCCTCAACTATATATGATTTTCATTTTAGTCATTAAAAGTTGAACAGTTGGGATGAATTATGTATTAAAGCTGTCATTGTTCTGTCCAGATTAATATGATTTAATGAGCAAACAAGTTAGGTTGTACATTTGCTTTCTCAGTTGGGAGCTAAGCAATTGTGCTCAGATTCTGAAGGATTTTGAAAAAAGGATTGATGCCGTTAGCTCTAACTTACCAAGAGTAAATGGGCAAATGACTTGTAGTTTCTCTCCCTCTCCCTCCCTCCTTCCCTCCCTCCCTTCCTTTTCTCTCTTTCTTTCTCTCTCTCTCCTTCCTTTTCTCCCTCCCTCTCTTTCTTTACTTTGTTGTTATGTCCTTGCCTAGTTTTGGTATTAGGAAAATGCTGGTTTTATTGAATGAGTTTTAAAGATCCATTCCCCTTTGATTTTTTTGGAATAATTTGAGAGAAATTAGCCTCACTTCTTTAAGAGTTTGGTTGATAGAATCCAGTAGTGAAACAATCTATTCCGGGCTTTTTCTTTATTCAGAGACTTTCTATTACCTATATAACCTTGTTAATCTTCATTTTTCTATTCATATTTCCTATTTTTTTATGACCCAATCATAGGAAGCTG
The DNA here is from genome assembly GCF_902686455.1 of Sciurus vulgaris. Taxonomy (NCBI): domain Eukaryota; kingdom Metazoa; phylum Chordata; class Mammalia; order Rodentia; family Sciuridae; genus Sciurus; species Sciurus vulgaris. Next base: position 31,536,632 of record NC_136470.1, on the reverse strand, counting down.
TGTCCAGGAATTTATGCATTTATTCAATGTTTTCCATTTATGTGGTGTATGGATGCTCAAATAATCTTTATGATCTTTTTTACATTTCTGTGATATTTTTTTATAAAGTTTCCTATTTCATCTCTGATTTAATTTGAGTCTTCTATCCTTTGTTCCATAGTCTAGCTAAAATTCTCTTTTTAGAAAACCAAATTTTTGTTCTATTAATGTTTGGTAGTACTATTTTAATATAAATTCTGTTTATTTCTGCTCTGATCTTTGTTATTTCTCATCTTCTATTAATTTGATTTCTCCTTGCTTTATTACTAGTCCTTTTAGTGTCTCCCTAATATTGTTTATTTGAAATATTTCCACATTTTTGAAGAAGAAATTTATGACTATAAACTTCACTCTTAGTAAAAGGTGAAGAATAGCAAATGCTGTCAAAGATGCAAAGGTGAATGCTTATATCTTATTGGTAGGAATTTCAGTTACTATAGGCACTGTGGAAAAAAGTGTAAAGTACGTATGTTCATCCAGAAACTGAAAATAGAAACATCATATGATCCAGCAATAACCACAATTGGGTACATATATCCAAAGGAAAGGAAATATGTACATCAAAATTATACCTGTACTTCCATATTTGTAGCATCCCTATTCATTGTAGGCAATCTAAGTGTCTACAAACAGATGAATGGATAAGTAAAATGTGATATATATGCATACATTTGTGGTATACTATTCAGGATATATACATATGCATATATACATATCTGAAATACTATTCAGTCATAAAAATGAATGAATTCTTATCTGCAGCAAAGTGGATGAGTCTTAATATCACAGAAAGGAAATACTACATGTCTCACTTATTTCAAATATTAAAATAGTTGATCTTATAGAAGTAGAGACCACAACAGTGGTTTCCATAAGTTGAGAATAGTTATAGGAAGAGGGAGATAGTGATAGGTTTGTTAACAAGTATGATATTACAGTTACACAGGAAGAATACTTTCTAACTTTGTATAGCGTGGTAGGATGACTATGGTTAATACTAATTTTTATATATTTCAAAATAGCTAGAAGAGATTATTTTGAATGTTTTATCATGAAGGAATTAGAAATATTTGAGGTGATAGATATACTTATTATCCTGATTTGATCAGTGTATGTTTTATACATATATTGAAATTTCACACCAAATCCCATGAATATTTATAATTATTATGTATGAATTAAAAATAGAATAAAAGAAATAAATAGGCACACGAATCACCCTGACTTCTTGTTAACATACAATTTTGATTCAATAGCTATAAGGGGAACTCTACATTATTGACCAATTCCCAGAAGTTATAGTATTCTTGTCCCCTTTGACACTGAAGTAGTTCTCAAACAAATCAGTAGAAATTTTGAAGAGTCTTAGCAAGGTTATGCTCTTTTCCTTGTGGATACTTATCTTTAGTCCTCTGCTGCTTGATCATAGCTTAGAATGGCCAACCTCTATAATGTCCTCCTAGCAAATTGTAACAAATTGTAGTGGATTTTCTTTTAGTGGATGAAATAAGAGGATGAATTATACATTACAATCCAACCTGAGGCCTGCAAGTATTAGACACATAGTTGGAAAAGTCTTATATCTTTCTACTGTGGGTCAGAGTTCCTTTTCCCACCCTCTCATGTCTGATATTAACACCTTCCATAAACTCAGCTTGGATCTAGATGTTCAGAGTGTGCTGATTTTCTATGAAGACTTTGATAGGGAAGACTGCTTGCAGATTGTACAGAAAGATGAAAAGAAAGTGGTGATCAGGTTGCCAGGCATGGTTACAGATTTGTCTGAGTGTGGAGTAGAACACATCACATGAAACAAGTTACATAAAATATATTTATTATTTATAAATAGGTAGTAAGGGACAACAGAAGACTAAGATTCATTGTGAACCAGTCCCTGAAAGCTCAGAAAGATGCCCAAGGAATATGGAGTCTTGACTATGTGTGCCCTACTTGCACCATAGCTCAGGGACCTCAAAAACACATCCTGCTTGATTTTATACGTCAGGGTCACAGGACTCACTGGAGTAAATTTTTGAAAGACTTTCTGTTTCTATGGGAACAAACACTGGAACTGAGGCCAAGATGTTGCAGATAGTCTTTCCCTATTTCAGAATGTTACATACCCAGAACATTCAACAATCATTACTGAGAACTATAATGAGAAAAGAAAGATAAGAGAGAGATCCAAGTCCATCTGGAGAATTGTCCTAAAGGAAGATGTAGGAAAAGGAAATCTAGAGGTAGCCATATGGGCTGAATTGTCAAGATTCAGGCCCCAGCTCTGCAACTAATTACATGACCTCAGGAAAGTTGCTCACATTTTTTGCACAGTTGGGGAGGATGACTCTTAATGGTTTAGATCTTAAATGTTCCCCCAAAGGCTATGTATTGAAGGCTTGGTTGCCAGTCTATGGTGGCATTTGGAGGTGGTAAACTTTTAGATAGTAGAGCTGAAGGAAATGAAGTGCAGCCATTGAGGTTGTATTCTCAAAGGGGCAGTTGGTCTCCAATCTCTTTCTCTCTCTCTTTGACTAACATGAGATGAGCACCTTTGCTCTGCCACAGATTTCAACCATGACATTCTGCCTTGCCCCAGGAACGAAGCAATGGGGCCACGTGACGCTGAATGAAAACTCTGAAACCATAATACAAAATAAATCTTTCCTCCTTTTAAGTTTCTTTACTCAGTGTTAAGTTTCTATGTCACAGTGACATATGACTAGCCAATGCCAATAAAAATTTCTAATCTCAAAGGGTGACTGTAACGATTGTTAAATTATAGAAAATGCCTATTAGTACCTACCATATAGTCTGATCTTTAAACCAATTTTAGTTGTTATTAGAGGTCTCCAGTAAAATGAGGAATGTTGTTTTTGAAATTTATATATTCTCTATATTATCTCTTTTTTTCCCCTGAAAATGCTGGGTTTGTTTTTTTCTTTTTTTTTTTTTTTAATATTTTTTTGTAAGAACCCCATTTTATTTAATGACCTGTAATACACAAAAGTGAAGTCTCCTTTTTCTTGACACAGTGACTAAGGTTCATTTAATACAGACAGTGCACTATATCCAGCAAGCACAAGCATGAAGACTCATATTCAGATAAACACTTCTATTTCTATGTCCATGGTTAGAGCTGTCTTTGGTTTGAAATATACTTTTTTGATTTTATGACTCAGTGTCTTAAACCAATTACTTCTCTAAACTGGCATGACCAATTTTCCTTTGACCACACTGGTCTGCTTCCAGATTCAAAGATATTTAAAGTCATGCCCTCCTTGCACAATTTTAAAATTAAATGTATTCAGAGCTGAGGCTATGAACAGAATTACATTATGTGATGGATCAATTTCTATTTCCAGGAAATTACCATAATTTCACAAGTTTAATTCTTTCTGTGAAGTTTGCAAACAGAAAAATTACATAAAAGGACTTAGGCATAAAACCTTTTCTCACCTGTTTTACAAAGAGCAGACTTCTGCCTGCATCAGCTGGATTCATTTTGCAGGTGATGGGATATATTTTTCATAAGATAATGATCTCTGTAATCCCTATTCATACCAAATTAATATCTTAGAGATCTGTTAGAAATTACTAAAGACAAACTATTCTAAAAATTGTTATTGGTTGTAGCTTTATGTGCTGGTGTGTGATTAGAACATGAATCAACATAATAAAGGCTATATATGACAAACCCAAGACAAAATCAGGCTGGAAGAAAAAGTTGAATGCACATCCTTTGTAGTCCTCCATGAGGATGTCCACTCCCACAGCCGTTATTTAATGTGGTTCTAGATGTTGAGCCAGGGCAATTAGGCAAGAGAAAGAACTAAAAGACATCCTAGTGGAAAGGGAAGAAGCTAGGTTGTCTCTGAAGATGATATGATTCTATGCGTAGAAAAACCTAAAGGTTCCACCAAATGACTATAAGATCTGGAATACTGAGTAAAGTAACAGGATGAAAAATGAAGAAGATTGGAATTTGACCCCATTCCTTGACCTGTTCAAAAATCAAAGCAGGGACTGGGGAGATAGCTCAGTTGGTAGAGTGCTTGCCTTGTAAGCATGAGGCCCTGGGTTCGATCCCCAGCACCAAAAAAAAAAACAAAAAACAAAAAACAAAAAAAAAACAATGCAAAACAGATTATTAAAAAACAAAACAAAACAAAACAAAACAAAAAAACAGCTAACCAACAAAACAAAACAAAACAAAACAAAAAACAGCTAACCATAAGACACAAAGTCCTAAAACTACTAGGGGAACTCATAAGCAGAACACTTCAAGGCATTGACAGAGATAATGATTTTCTGCATAAATCCTAAAAGCACAGGAAATAAAAGAAAAAAAAATTGACAAATAGGATTACAACAAAATATAAAGTTTCTGCACAGTGAACAATGCCATAGATGAACAACTTACAGAATGGGAGAAAATATTTGCCAACTATTCATATGACAGAGGGGTTGTTAATATCTAGAATAAGGACACCGAGGTCAGACATCATCACTGAGTGACCCCATCCGACCACCACGCTGAGGTCAGTTCCAATCGCGGAGCAAGCCGACAGGTAAGCCAGCCCGCCCCACCCCACACCGAGGTTGAACACTTCACTGAGCGACCCGCCTGACCCCCACACAGAGGTCAGATGCCATTGCTGAGCCTGCTCCCTGCCCCCCTACTGCGGAAGGACACTGCATTTGCCTCTGTGCTGACTCAGTGCACCCTCGATGGGGCTCCCCAGTTTCTTTGGAGGCTGGTGCAAGAATTTTGAATTATTCCTGAGGGTGTGGCCATCATCATCCAAAGAGCAGCTCCCTTCCCGAGACCCCTACAGGAGGCTGGAGGACCTTTGACAGGACTCAGGATTCAAGAAGAGGAGGAATTGAGAAACTCAGGACCAACTGAGAGCCACTGAGTGAATCTCTCCCACTGGTCAGGCTCCCCGGATGGGGCAATGGTCCTGGAATGCAGGGAACTTCATGGAGTAGAGTGGCCCAGTGAAACTCCCCCGCTGGTGCTGTGAACCCGGTCAACCAGGAGAATTAGAGAGGAGGGCCGTACAGCGAGAGGCTTTGACGCAGGGTGAGGGTCGGAAGCCCAGGTGGAAGCTCCAGTCCCCAAGGAATGTAGCAGAGGAGGGCTGCACAGCAAGGGAGTCCCTCGAAGGGCAAGGCTCCCCAACCTAGGTGGTAGGTCTGGACCCCTGGGAATGTTGCGAGGAGGGCTGCCCAGTCCAGACGGTAGTTCTGGACCAAAGAGAACTTCTCAGAGGAGAGCTGCCCAGCAAAACTTCCCCACTGGCTATGTCTTCCCAACTGGGCGAGCTTTCCCACCAGGGCAGTAGAAGCAGAGACACAAGCCCAGACCAGACGTGCCCCAGTCTGCAGTCTAATCCCCCTTTGGCTGACCATCAGTCAACAAGTGGAGGTGCCTCTGCCCACTGACAGGGAATATACCTCACCTGAAGGCCACCACCCCTAGAGGGGCAGCTTCCTTGTGGAGCACTGCACTATCAAGTTCCTCCAAGACTTCAGGCTACTGAAGGAGGTGAGTTAGTGTAAATCTACAGGGACAATAGTAGTCAATAGAGGAAAACTGCAGTATCTCAGAGTTTCACTACTAGAAGAATAGATACCTGAGCAATATGAGAAAACAAGGGAAGAAAATGTCCCAAACAAACCTAGATGCTACAGCAATAAAATCCAACGACAACATGGCAGAAGAAATGTCAGAAAGCTCTGAAAGAAAATGGATGTCAACCAAAAATCTTATACCCAGCAAAACTTACCTGCAGATTTGACAACAAAATAAAATCCTTCCATGATAAACAAAAGCTAAAAGAATTTACAAAAAGAAAGCTGGCACTACAGAACATTCTTAGCAAAATATTCCATGAGGAAGAGATCAAATACAATGATGTAAATCAGCAAAGGGAGGAACTACCCTAAAGGAATAGCCAAATAAAGGAGAAACCAAGTCATGTCAAAAAAACAAAAATGAGCCAAATGACCTGGAATACAAATCATATCTCAATAATTACCCTGAATGCTAATGGCCTGAACTCATCAATGAAAAGACATAGACTGGCAGATTGGATTAAAAAGAAATATCCAACAACATGCTGCCTGCAAGAGACTCATCTCATAGAAAAAGATACCCAGAGACTAAAGGTGAGAGGATGGGAAAAAACATACTGTGCACATGGACACAACAAAAAAGCCAGAGTATCCATCTTCATATCAGATAATGTGGACTTCAAGGCAAAGTTAGTCAGAAGGATAAAGAAGGACATTTCATAATGCTTAAGGGAAGCATAAATCAGCAGGACATAACAATCATAAATATCTATGCCCCAAACAGGGGCTCATCATCAAATCCTTCTCAATGCCAGAAATCAAATAGGCCACAACACAATAATACTAGGTGACTTTAACACACCTCTCTCACCACTGGAAAGATCCTCCAAACAAAAATTGAACAAAGAAACCATAGATCTCAAAAGACAATCAATAATTTAGACTTAACAGATATTTATAGAATATACCATCCAACAAAGAGCAAATACACTTTCCTCTCAGCAGCACATGGATCCTTCTCTAAAATAGAGCATATTTTATGCCACAAAGCTAATGTTGGCAAATACAAGAAGATAGAGATACTACCTTGTATTCTATCACATGATAATGGATGGAAATTAGAAATTAATGATAGAGTAAAAAACTGAAACTACTCCAACACCTGGAGATAAATAAAAGGCTATTGTATGACCAATGGATAACAAAAGACATCAGGAGGGAAATAAAAAAATTCTTAGAGGTAAATGAGAACAAATATACATCATATCAAAATCTATGGGACACTATGAAAGCAGTTCCTAGAGGAAAATTTATTTCATGGAGTGCATTCAATAAAAGAAGAAAAAAATCAACAAATAAGTGACCTAACACTACAGCTCAAAGCCCTAGAAAAGGAAGAACAGAGCAACACCAAAAGTAGTAGAAGAAGGAAATAGTTAAAATCAGAGCTGAAATCAACAATATTGAAACAAAAGAAAAAATTGAAAAAATTGAAAAAACAAATAGTTGGTTCTTTGAAAAAAAAAACCAAAAAACAAAAATGATAAACCATTAGCCACATTAACAAAAAGAATGAGAGAGAAAACTCAAATTACTAAAATTTGGAATGAACAAGGAAATATCACAACAGACATGAGTGAAAAACAAAACATAATTAGAAGCTATTTTGAAAGTCTATACTCCAACAAAACAAAAAATCTTGAAGACATCAACAGGGTTCTAGAGACATATGAATTACCTAAACTGAATGAGGAGGACATACACAACTTAAATAGATTAATTTCAAGTAATGAAATAGAACAAATCACCAAAAGCCTACCAACAAAGAAAAGTCCTGGACCAGATGAGTTCTCAGCCGAGTTCTACAAAACCTTTAAAGAAGAGCTCATTCCAATATTCCTCATATTATTCCATGAAACAGAAGAAGAGGGAACCCTCCCAAACTCATTCTATGAAGCCAATATCACCCTGATATCTAAACCAGACAGAGACACATCGAGAAAAGAAAATTTCAGACCAATATCCTCAATGAACATTGATGCAAAAATTCTCAACAAAATCTTAGAAAATCGCATACAAAAATATATTAAAAAAGATAGTACACCACGATCAGGTGGGTTTTATCCCAGGGATGCAAGTTTGGTTCAACATTGGGAAATCAATAAATGTAATTCTCCATATTAACAGACTTAAAGTAAAGAATCACATGATTATTTCAATAGATGCAGAAAAAGCATTTGATAAAATACAGCATCCCTTCATGCTCAAAACACTAGAAAAAGTAGGGTTAGAGGGAATATTCCTTAACATTGTAGAGGCCATCTATGCTAAGCCCATGGCTAATATCATTCTAAATGGTGAAAAACTGAAAGCATTCCCCCTAAAAACTGGAACAAGGCAGGGATGCCCTCTTTCACCACTTGTATTCAACATTGTCCTCGAAACTCTAGCCAGAGCAATTAGACAGACCAAGAAAATTAAAGGGATACAAATAGGAAAAGAAGAACCCAAACTACCCCTATTTGCTGAGGACATGATTATATATTTAGAGTAACTGGGAAATTCCACCAGAAAACTCTTAGAACTCATAAGTGAATTCAGTAAAGTAGCAGGATATAAGATCAATGATCATAAATCTAATGCATTTTTATACATAAGTGGTGAATCCTCAGAAAGAGACGTTAGCAAAACTACCCCATTCACAATAGCCTCGAAAAAATAAAATACTTGGGAATCAATCTCACAAAATAGGTGAAAGACCTCTACAATGAGAACTACAGACACTAAAGAAAGAAATTAAGAAAACCTTAGAAGATAGAAAAATCTCCCATGTTCTTGGATAAGCAGAATTAATATTGTCAAAATGGCCATACTACCAAAAGTGCTATACAGATTCAATGCAATTCCAATTAAAATCCCAATGACGTACCTTACAGAAATAGAGCAAACAATCATGAAATTCATCTGAAAGAATAAGAAACCCAGAATAGCTAAAGCAATCCTTAGCAGGAAGAGTGAAGCAGGGGGCATTGCAATACCAGAACTTCAACTATATTACAAAGCAATAGCAACAAAAACAGCATGGCATTGGCACCAAAATAGACAGGTAGATCAATGGTACAGAATAGAGGACATGGACAAAAACCCCAAAAAATAAAATTTTCTTATACTAGACAAAGGGGCCAAAAATATGCAATGGAGAAAAGATAGTCTCTTCAACAAATGGTACTGGGAAAACTGGAAATCCATATGCAGCAGAATGAAAATAAACCCCTATCTCCCACCCTGCACAAAAATCAACTCAAAATGGATCAAGGACCTCGGAATCAGACCAGAGACCCTTCATCTTATAGAAGAAAAAGTAGGTCTAAATCTTTAACATGTTGGCTTAGGATCAGACTTCCTTAACAGGACTCCCATAGCACAAGAAATAAAAGCAAGAATCAACAACTGGGATAGATTCAAACTAAAAAGCTTTCTCTCAGCAAAGGAAACTATCAGCAATATGAAGAGAGAGCCTACAGAGTGGGAGAAAATATTTGCCACTCATACTTCAGATAGAGAACTAATCTCCAGAATATATAAAGAACTCAAAAAACTCTACACCAAGAATACAAATAACCCAGTCAACAAATGGGCTAAGGAAATGAGCAGACACTTCACAGAAGAAGATCTACAAACAATCAACAGATATATAAAAAATGTTCAACATCTCTAGTAATAATAGAAATGCAAATCAAAACTAACTTAAGATTCCATCTCACCTCAATTAGAATGGCAATCTTCAAGAATACAAGCAACAACAGGTGTTGGTGAGGATGTGGGGGAAAAGGTAGACTCATACATTGCTGGTGGGGATGCAAATTAGTGCAGCCACTCTGGAATGCGGTGTGGAGATTCCTTAGAAAACTTGGAATGGAACCACCATTTGACCCAGCTCTCCCACTCCTTGGCCTATACCCAAAGGACTTAAAATCAGCATACTACAGAGATGCAGCCACATTAATGTTCACAGCTGCTCAATTCACCATAGCCAGATTGTGGAACCAACCTAGATGCCCTGCAATTGATGAATGGATAAAGAAACTGTGGTATATATATACAATGGAATATTACTCAGCCATGAAGAATAATGCAATTATGTCATTTGCAGGCAAATGGATGTAATTGGAGACTGTCATGCTAAGTGAGATAAGCCAATCTCAAGAAACCAAAGGACGAATGATCTTGCTTATAAGTGGATGATGACAGATAATGCGGGGTGGGAGAGGGGAAAGAATGGAGGAAGGAAGGACTGTATAGAGGGAGAAGAGGGGTGGGAGGGGTGGGGAAAAGGTAAAAAAATAACAGAATGAGTCAAAAACTATTATCCTAGGTAAATGTATGATTACACAAATGGTATGCCTCTACTTCATGCACAGAGAAACAAGATGTATCCATTTTGTTTATAGTAAAAATAAATTTTAAAAAAATCTAAAATATGTAAAATCTCAAAATCTTAACAATAAAAAAAGTAACTCAGTGGCAAATGGATAAATGGTCATCATACCCTATTCAAAGAACAAATATAAAGATATTTGAAAGAACAACAAAACATGCACTGGCTCTTAGGAAAATACAAATCCAAAGTCTAATGTATTACCATCTTACCCCCTTACTATAATGGCTGTTTTCAAACAAACAACAAGAAAATAATAACAAAAGCTGGCAAATGTGTGGAGAAAGGGAGCTCTGAAACACTGTTGGTAGAAATGCAAATTAATAGAGCCACTCTGGAAAACAGTCTGGTGAGTACTCAAAAAATAAATCTAGATCTACCATTTGATTCTGCTATCCCACCTCTGGATACATATCCAAAGGAAATAAAATCAACATACTTAAGAGATACCTGCACTCCTTTGTTTATGGTAGCACCATTCATGATAGCTAAAATATGGACTCACCTAGATGGTCATTAACAGATGAATGGATAAGAAATGTAATATGCATCCGTGTGTGTGTTTGTATTTGTATACAGACCCACATGAGAGTGGAATATTTTTCAGTTCTCTTATTTGTAGCATAATGGATGGAGCTAGAGGGCATTACATTAAATGACATTAGCCAGGCACAGAAAGATCAGCACCACATATTTTTTCATTTGTGGAAACTGTGGAGTCAACCTGAAAGTAGAATAGTGATTAAAAGAGACAGGAAAGGTGTTGGGGTGGGGATGGAAGGCGGGTGGTTGGTTTGATAGAATCAGTGCACTCTGTGTACATGTGTGGAAATATCAAATATCAAACAACCCCATTTGTATAATTATTACATGTCAACAAAACAAAACTTAAATATAAATTATTTTATGATGTCCTTTAATAAAGTTAAAAATTGTAAGCAGTCATCTATCTTTTAAAATATAATATAGCAAACACAATGATTATAATGATGATAATATCAATAAAGTACACCAAGTCTAGAAGCAATTCATTTATTGTGCCATTAAAAATCATGTTATTTCTCTTTCAATAAAATATCTTTAATTTCTCATGTTTCTCCTATAAACATAAAATAAATTGTATTATTTATAATATACCCACTTTAAGAGTACGATCCTATGAGTGCTCACAAATATATATGCCTGGGCAATTCCCACAGCAACCTAAAACACTCCATCATCCCAGAACATTCTCTCAGGCCCTGTTTTAGGCAGCAATTTCACTGCTGTGACTAAAATATCTGACCAGAGCAATTGTACAGGAGGAAAGTTTATTTGAGGCCTCATGGTTTCAAAGGTCTTTGTCCATAGAAGGCCAGCCCCATTCCTCAGGGCTCTAGGTGAGGCTGAACATCATGGTGGATGAGTGCGGCAGAAAGAAGCAGGGAGCAGGGAAGCAGGGAGAGACTCCACTCAACAGATACAAAATGTATACCCCATAGTCACACTCAATTCCCACCTCCTTCAGCCACACCCTACCACTCAGTTACCACTCAGTTAATCCTTATCAGGATTAAATAACTGATTGGGTTAGGACTTTTACAACCCAATCATTTCTCCTCTGAACCTTCCTGCATTGTCTCACACGTGAACTGTTGGGAGATACCTCATATCCAACCCATAACAGTCCTCTTTTCAATCAGTCCCTGATTCAAGTTTACCTTTAGCCAACAGCTAATCTACTTAGGATATTAAAGGTAAGATTTTTGTTTTCAAGAGGAATAGTATATTGTATGTACACTCTTACATGTATTCTTCTGCTCAGAATAATGTTTTTGAGATTGATCTACATTATGTTATTAATTCTTTATTTTTTCTATACTGGTAATTGAACCATAGCCCTTCACATGCTAGGCAAATGCTCTACCATTGAGGTATATATCCAGCCATAGTTCACCTTTTTTATTATTGAGTAGTATTCCTTTGTAGGAATTTCAAGACATTTGTTTATCTGTTCATTTCTTGAATTTTTTGGAACTATGTAATATTCCCTCTTTCACTCTTGCTACTATATATTAAAATATACATATTGCATATAATGTATATATGTGTTATGCATATATATATTTATGTATGTATGCATATATGCATTTAGAATATGTTCTTAATCAATTTACCTAAATATTTTTCATGTCTTTTGATCACAAAAATAATTTTGTAAACTTTTGAAAGTATAAAATACATATATAGGAAGGTACACAAATCTTTTAATCTTTGATAAATGCATTCATCAAAAACCTTCTACAGATGAATATGCCCTGATAACCAACACCTTAGTTCAGACATAGAAGATTGCCAGCTATCAGGAAACTCTGTCTTCTCATCTTTCAGCCCATGTTTAACCCAGAGTTAACCACTCTTCTCACTTCAGTTAGTTTTGCCTATTTTGCAATCTCATATAAAAATAATCATACAAAACATAAATTTATGTGCCTGACTTCTTTAGGTCAGCATATTTGTGAGATTCATCCCTGTTATCATGCATAATAATAATCAAATTACACAAATGGAAGAAAAATAAGTCAATGAATGAAAAACAGTCCTCAGGCTTTCTTTGTCCTTGTAGAAAATTCTTTCTCACCATCTTCTCATTTTGTGTAAGTATTCAGTTAAATTTTAACAATATATAGCATAAAAAATGCTATATATTGCTTCCCTTAAAATACATTCATAGTCCTGGGCATATGTTGATTCTCAATAAAGATTCCTTGAGAATCCAAGTATATTTCATGCATCAATTTATTGAGGAATTGGATGTCTGAATAGTATATTATGATTTTATTGTGTATTCTTACATTTTTACTTTTTTCTTTTTAAATCTGTATATAGTTTTCTCTCACTTATCGGTCTCTCTTTCTCACTTCTCTCATGCTAACAGCAAACCTCTATTAATTCCTCCTTTGCTCTTACTATAAATTTTTACCTCTATCTTTCTTCATATCACATTATACACTACTTCTGTTCCCTCTTTATCTATCATTTGAAACAGTACAACCTTTTAGCAAACTTACTGTTTATATTGTATACAATAATAAAACACATCATTTATGTGTATTGCAACAAAACTGTAGACACCTTAATTGGAGCTGTTTGGTTTTTAGGTTGTATATTGTTTACATTGAGTGCTATTAATATCAGTCTTCCCTTAAAGGAGAGGTAAACCTTCAGGGACACTGTAAGACTACAGGGTAGAAACTGTACTGCCTCAGGTCCATACTACTAGATGGAAAGACACACAAGCAACATGAAAAACCAAGGAAACAAAGTGCCTCAAACAAAACAAGATGTTCCAACAATAGACAACACAGTAGAAGAAATGTCAGGGAAGAAGTTTAGAAGGTATATAGTTAGACTGATCTTTGAAATAAAGGATGGTATTAGAGAGAAAATACAGGAAGTGAAATATCACTTCAATAAAGACACAGAGATTAAAAAAAGGAATCAAGCAGAAATCCTTGAAATGAAAGAAATAATAAACCAAATTAAAAATTCAATGGAAAGTATCATGAACAGACTAGACCACTTGGAGGAAAGAACCTCAGGCAATGAAGACAAAATATGTATTCTTGAAAATAAAGTCAACTTCACAGAGAAGGTGGTAAGAACAATGAACAGAACTTGAACTTCCAAAGATAAGGGCTAACATGAAAAGACAAAATTTAAGATTTATCAAAATAGAGGAAGGCATGGAGATACTAGCCAAAGGAATGCACAATCTTTTCAATAACATAATATCAGAAAATTTCCCAAATCCAAAGAAAGAAATGGAAAATCAACTACAAGAGGCTTACAGGACCCCAAATGTACAAAATTAGAGCAGACTCATACAAAGACACATTATAATGAGAATGAATAACATACAGTATAAGGATAGAATTTTAAAAGGTGCAAGAAATTAAAATCACATTACACCTAGGGGTAAACCAGTTTGGATCTCAGATGATTTCTCACCCCAGATCCTCAATGCCAGAAAGTGCTGGAATAACATGTATCTAGTTCTGAAAGAAAATGGGTACCAACTGAGAATTTTAAATCCAGCAAAACTAAGCTTCAGATTTGAAGATGAAATAAAAATCTTCCATGATAAACAAAAGTTAAAAGAATTCACAACTAGAAAGCCTGCAGTATGAAGATTCTCAGTTAAATATTCCATGAGGAGGAAATGAAAAAAAAAAAAACAATGAAAACCAGCAAAGGGAGAAACCATACTCAAGGAAAAGTCAATCAAAGGAGAAACTAAGTCAAGTTGAAAACAAAAAATACAACAAAATGATGGGGAATATAAATCATACCTCAATAATAATGCTGGTTAATGGCCTAAACTCAACAATTAAAAGACATAGGCTGGCAGATTGGATTTTTAAAAAGACCTAAGGATATGCTATCTTCAAGAGACTCACTTCATAGGCAAAGAAATACATAGACTGAAGATGAAATGTTGGGAAAAAACATATCACTCACATGGATTGTGTAAACAAGAAGGGATTTCCATCCTCATATCAGATAAAGTGGACTTCAGGCCAAAGTTAATCAGAAGGGATGAAGAAAGACATTTCATACTGCTTAAGGGAAGCATAAATCAGCAAGGCGTAACCATAAATATATATGTCCCAAACAATGGAGCACTTACATACATCAAACAAACCCTTGTGAATTTCAAGAAGTACATAGACCACAAGACAATAACACTGGGTGATTTTAACACACCTCTCTCTCCACTGGATAGAGCTTCCAAATGAAAACTAAACAAAGAAACTATAGGATCTAAATAATACAATCAATAATTTAGACTTAATGGACACATATACAGTATTTCATCCATCATGGAGTGAATATACTTTCTTCTCAGCAGCACATGTCTCCTCTAAAATAGATCATATGTTATGCCACAAAGTAACACTTAGCAAATACAAAAAAAAAGTAGAAATACTATCTTGTATTCTATCAGATCATAACAGAATGAAACTAGAAATTAATGATAAAATAAAAAATAAAAACTACTAAATAACGTGCTATTAAATAACAAATGGATAGCAGAAGACATTAGAGAGGAGATAAAAAAATACTTAGGGGTAAATGAGAGTACAGATAGGATGTATCAAAATCTCTGAGACACTGTGAAGGTAATGCTAAGAGGAAAGTTCATTGTATTGAGCTCATACTTTAAAGAAAGTCAAGAAATAAATTACCTGAACATAACATCTCAAAGCCCTAGAAAAAGAACAAATCAACACCAAACTCAGTAAAACACAGGAAATAATTAAAAGCAGGGCTGAAATCAATGAAATTGAAACAAAAGAAGCAAATAAAAAAATTGATAAAATGAAAAGTTGGGTCTTTAAAAAATGAATAAAATTGATAAATCCTTAACTACACTAATGAAAGGAAAGAGAAAACTTGAATTAAAATTTGTTATGAAAATGGAAATATGATGGACACTACTGAAATATAAAAGATAATTAAAAACTATTTTGAAAATTTATACTCAAATAAAATAGAAAATCTTGAAGACATTGACACATTTTTAGAGAAAATGATCTTCCAAAACTGAATCAGGAGGACATACACAATTTAAACAGATCAATTTCAAGCAATGAAATAGAAGATGCTAACAAAAGCCCATCAACCAAGAAAATCCCAGTATCAGACAGATTCTCAACTGAGTTCTACAAGACCTTCAAAGAAGAATTAACACCCATACTCCTCAAATTATTCCATGAAATTAAAAAGGAAGAACCCTTCCAAACTCATTCTATGAGGCTAATATCACCTCGATACCAAAATCAGACAAAGACACATCAAGGAAAGAAAGCTTCAGATCAATATCCCTGATGATAATAGATGCAAAAATTCTCAATAAAATTCTGGAAATCACATATAACACATCATGATCAAGTGGTGTTCATTCCAGGGATGCAACATTGTTTCAACATTGATATGGAAATCAATTAATGTAATCAATCACATCAATAGACTTAAGGAAAAGAATAATATTATCATCTCAATAGATGCAGAAAAAGCATTTGACAAAATACAGTACCCCTTCATGTTTGAAACACTAGAAAAACTAGGGATAGTAGGAACATACCTCAACATTGTAAAAACTATCCATGCTAAGCTCAAGGCCAACATGATTCTAAGTGGAGAAAAATTAATAAAAGCATTCCCTCTAAAAACTGGAATAAGACAGGAATGCCCTTTTTCACCACTTCTATTCAACATAGTCCTTGAAACTCTAGTCAGAGCAATCAGATAGATAAAATAAATTAGTGGATACGAATAGGAAAAGAAGAACTGAAACTATCACTATTTGCCGATGACTTGATTCTATATTTAGAAAATTAAATTTCACCAGAAAACTTCTAGAACTAATAAATAAATTCAACAAAGTAGCTGGGTATAAAATCAATACCCATAAATCAAATGCATTTCTGTACATCAGTGATGAATCCACTGCAAGAGAAATTAGGAAAACAACCCTCTTCACAATAGCCTCAAAAAAAAAAAAAAAAAAAATGGGAATCAATCTACCAAAAGAGGTGAAAGACCTCTGCAATGGAAACTACAGAACACTAAAGAATGACATTGAAGATCTTAGAAGATGGAAAGATTTCCTATGCTCTTAGATAGGCAGAATTAATATTGTCAAAATGGCCATACTACCAAAAGTGTTATACAGATTTAATGCAATTGCTATTAAAGTCTCAGTGACATTCTTCTTGGAAATGGAAAAAGCAATCATGAAATTTAATTGGAAAACTAAGAGACCTAGAATAACAAAAACAACCCTTAACAAGAAGAGTGAAGCAGGAGGTATCACAATACCAGAACTTAAACTATACTGCAGAACAATAGTAACAAAAATGGCATGGTATAGGCACCAAAATAGACATGTAGACCTATGGTACAGAATAAAAGACACAGAGACAAACCACATAAATACAGGTATCCCATCCTATACAAAGGCACCAAAAACATACTTAGAGAAAAGAAAGCCTATTCAATAAATGGTGCTGGGAAAACTAGAAATCCATTTGTAACAAAATGAAATTAAACCTATCTCTCAACCTGCACAAAAATCAACTAAAAGTGAATCAAAGACTTAGGCACTAGAACAGAGATCCTGCACCTAAAAGAAGAAAAATAGGCCCAAATCTTCATCATGTCAGCTTAGGACGTGACTTCCTTAACAAGACTTCTAAAGTGCAAGAAATAAAATTAAGAATCAACAAATGGGATGGATTCAAACTAAAAACCTTCTTCTCAGAAAAGGGAGCAATCAATAATGTGAAGAGAGACCCTATAGAATGGGAGAAAATCTTACCACACACAGCTCAGATAGAGCACTAATCTCCAGGGTATATAAAGAACTCAAATAACTTAACACCAAAAATAAAATAAAATAACCCAATCAAAAAGTGGGCTAAGGAACTGAGTATATGCTTCACAGAAGAAGAAACATAATCAATCAACAAATAAACGAAAAAATGTTCATCATCTCTAGCAATTAGAGAAATGCAAATAAAAACTACTGTAAGAGTTCATCTCACTCCAGTCAGAATGGCAATTATCAAGAATACAAACAATAATAAGTGTTGATGAGGATGTGGGGAAAAATGTACACTCATACATTGCTGGTGGGACTGCAGATTGGTGCAAACACTCTGGAAAGCAGTATGGAGATTCCTTAGAAAACCTGGAATTGACCCACCATTTTGCCCATCTATTCCACTCCTATACACAAAGGTTTATACACAAAGGACTTAAAATCAACATACTACAGTGACACAGCCACATCAATGTTTACAGCAGCTCAATTCACAATAGCTAAACTATGGAACCAAACTAGATGCCCTTCAACAGATGAATGGATAAAGAAAATGTGGTATATATACACAATATTACTCAGCTTCAAAGAAGAATGAAAGTATTGCATTTGCAAGTAAATGAATGGAGCTGGCGACTATCATGCTAAGGAAAATACACCAAACCCAAAAAACCAAAGGCTGAATGTTTTCTCTGATAAACAGATGCTGATCCTTAATGTGAGGGGATGCTGGTAGGGAATATGAAGTAACCTTGGATTGGGCTGAGGGGAATGAGGGTAGGGTAGGGGTCATGGTACAGTGGAATGAGATGGCCATTATTACCTAATCATCTATGATTTACTACTGGTTTGACTGAGCACCATGTACAGCCAGAGGAATGAGAAGTTATGCTCCTTTTGTGTACAATGGGTCAAAATGCATTCTACTATCATATATAACTAATTAGAACAAAAAAAAATAAAATAAGAAATAAAAAAGACTCATTCAGCTGGCTTGAATGGTCGGGATTATTTAGAATTTCAATACAGTGAAGTGGAAAGAGAATGATGTCTGGTATTGAGGACCAGTATTGAGTTTTTTCTAGTTACCAGCTCTTGAGTTTGGATAAATCACTTAATTTTTCTAAGCCTTACAATTTTCTCCATAAATTTCACACAATATGGCTTGCCTTACTGAGTTCATAGGGAAACTTTGGGAATTCTATAAAAACATGCAAGCCAGGTATGGTGGCGAGCACCTGTAATCCAGCAACTCAGGAGGCCAAGGCAGGAGGACTGCAAGTTCAAAGCCATCCTCATCAAAAGAGAGGCTCTAAGCAATTCAGTGAGACCCGGTTTCTAAATAACATATAAAATTGGGCTGGGGATAGGTCAGTGGTAGAGTGCTCCTGAGTTCAATTCCCAATATAAAAAAAAAAAAAGTGCAAAGGTACTTTGTCAACAATAATCAAAAAAATTCTATACAACATTGTAGAGGAGTTAGGTGCCAAGATGGGATAAAATAGAGTTAGAAAGAAATGGAAGTTCCAATATGGTGTTCATGTTGCAGTTCAGGAAATAGAAGGCTATTATGAAATACATTGCTGTAGAAACAATTCAAACATTAGATATTTTTATTTGTTTATTATTATCTCATTTTGATATAGAGCAAGTTTTTGATCCATTAATTTTCTTCATTTTTTTACCTAATTTTGAGATTATTGTGTCCTTTCTTACCATTATAAGTTTCATCTTTTTATTTGTACAAATTTTCTCCTTTTTTTCCCGCTTTTCATTGAAGGGAGTTGAGGTGGAAGCTTAGAGCATTGATGTTAGATATGTTATCTTTTCTAATAAAGCATTTAAATATATGAATTTCTAAATACTCTTTGAACTACATCTTACATATTTGGATCTCCTGTTTCAATATTATACAGGCTAAAATATTTTCTAATCTCCTTTGAGCTCTCTCCTTATCCATAAATCTTATAGAACTGTGATATTTAAATTCTAAACATTTAGGAAATTACTAGATATATTTTTGTCTAATTTATATCTTTATTTTTTATGTTTTTGCTATTTTTTAATATTTTAATTGCTGAAATATAAAAATTCAATGGTATTTCTGAAAATACTTTAAGTGCTGACATGTATTGATCTTCCATCTAACAGCTTTACTAAAACATTTTTTCTAGAAGTCTTTCTCCAAAACTTAAGATTTTTTTTGTGTGCATTTTAAATTTTTACAAGTAAAGAGAGTTTTGTTTCACTTTTCTAATCTGCTTTCATTTATGTGTCATAGAACCCATTTTATGTAGTTTCCATCCTTTTAATATATTATGGTTGCGTCTGTGGCCCCCCTCTATATCTGTTTTGGAGAACTTTCCTTGTCCTCTTGAAAAGGATGTGTATTTGTTGTCATTGGATGTTGTTGTGCTCTCTAAATGTCACTTGGTTCATGTGATACAACAAAATTGTTCCATCTAGGTTACTTCTAATTAATTTTTCTCCTTGTCTGTCAATTACAGAAAGAGGAGTGTTGTAGTCTCCAACTCTAATTGTGGAAACGTCAATTTCTCCTTTCAGCTTCGTCAACTTTTGCTTCATGTGCTTTGAATTTTTTTCATGTCTGTATTACCCTTTGTTATGCTTCTTTCCCTAAATTTGACTGATATTAATCTATTCAGTTCCTTTATGTGCAGTGTTTGAGTGCTATAGTTTGCCTTATGCTTTTACTATTCAGTTGTTGTGTGTCAGTATTTACAGTACATTTTCTATGCTCATGATGTTCACGTATGTCCTGGTTTTTTTTTTTTGGTCTTAAAACTGCTATAGAATAAACATTTCCAGTTGCCTCTTTGTCCATAGTGGTATGAAAAGTCCCTTACCATTGTTCTCTTATCATTGAATTTCTACATAGATATATATACACTCTGATTGTTGTGAATCTGGCACATCGTATATCTATACACATTGTCACCATCACATTATTGACTATCTCCAGAATATGACTCCTCTTGGTTTTTGCCCATTAAATGGCACTTTGAATTCTGTTGTATGATTCCAAATGAAAAAAGGATTGACTGTATAAATAGCATTTATCATCAAGATGTATTTTTAAGTCTCAAGGGACTAGAACACATCTCTATCCTTACATTCTAAAATATGAATCACAATATACATGGAAAACTATGGTCTTTTAATAACAAAATATAAGTAAAAGAGGTACAGTATATCTTAAATATAATGGCATTTACATCCAACATGGAATTACAAGTTGATAATGAAAAGTTGATAGAATCAAATTCCAAGTGGAAAACAAGGTTGATTAAGCATGCACTTAAATGTTAAAATCAATGTTTTTCATGTACAATACTGAAATATACAAATTTTATGTTATATTAAGAAACTTCATGAAACATATTGAAAATTTATAGTGGCAATTTTACTAGGATTTATTGTTTAAAATGTTTTATATCATTGCAATTGAATATGTCAATATGTCAGCATGGGTTCCATATTTACAATTTTGCTTTTTAACTGAGCTAGTGATTTTATACTACAAAAATACAATATTTTCAAATTTGTACCTTAAACATTATTAAATTACATTTTTCTTAATTGTAATAAAAGATTTTCAGGAATGTTTCCCTAAGACATGTTCAAAAATGTTGTTCATTTATTTTTAATTCTTTCATTGTCTTTATATTCTTCATATTGATATAGTGTCCTTTTAATTGTTTTCATAAACTATGTATAATGTTTTTAATATAAGTTGGTTTCTTAACAACCTGCAGTTGATTTCTAGTGTGTTAAGAAATGATTATTTTACATCTATATATTTGATAAATATATGTTTGTCTTTGAAATATAATTACACATATATATGTATACACCAAACTTCTGCATTTATATACTGTACACCTGCACACAAAAACATATATACATATATAGATCGATCATTATTTTATTTTTATTTATTATCTTTTCAAACATTAATCATTTATGTGTGTTGGGATTTGCAAACTCTTCTCAATTCGAAACATATCATAGCTTGTTTTAACCTATATTTACTTATCCTACTGTGCTAAAGAAGAATTAGACATAATTTCTCCACTGTAACTATGTTTTGGTGCTCTTTAATGAACTTCTTTCCCTCTCCCTTCTCCCTTCTGTTTCCAATGCATTCCATTCTCCAACAAGACTAATTTATGTGTTTGAAAAATCAGTGAGGGCATTTTTTTTCTTTCTTTCTTTATCAGGTTTCTTTCACTTAACCTAATGACTTCCAGTTCAAACCATGTTGCAGCAAATAACACGATGTCCTTTTTTATGGATGAATAATATTCCATTGTGTGGTTGTGTGTGTGTAAGTACATGTGTGTGTGTGCGCACACTTTTCTTTGTTCATCATTCATCCACTGATAAGCATCTGAATTGATCCCATATTGTATTAGTTAGCTTTTCATTACTATGACTACAAGACCTGATATAAATAACTTAAATGTTATTAAATAACTTGATATAAATATACATAAAGGAGGGAAGATTTATTTTGGATCATAGTTTCAGAGGTTTCAGTCCATAATTGCCAAGGTGCATTGCTTTGAGTCTAAAGCAGAGCAAAACATCAAGGCACAAGGGCACAGCAGAGGAAAGTTTCTCGTTTCATGGCATCTGTGAAGATAAGGGGGGAAAATGACCCTTCCAGTCATGCCTCCAGTGATCCACTTTCTCCAACCATGACCTACTGCCTACAGTTTTAACCCCTCTTACTAGTTCATTGAGTAATCAATAGATTAATTCATTGATGAAGTCAGAGCCCTCATGGTTCTATCACTTTGCAAAAGTCTCACTTCTGAACATTGTTGCACTGGAGACCAAGCATTTAACACAAGAGACTTTGGGGGACATTCTAGATCAAAACCATGGACATATTTTAGTTACCGTGAATAGTACTGTAATTAATGTGGGAATGCAAGTTTCTTTTCAGTGTAATGATTTTATCTTCATTGTATATGTATCCCATAATGGAATTGCTTGATCATATGGTAGCATTTTCAGATTTTTGAGGAATCACCATATTGTTTTCCATAATGTCTATACTATTTTACATTTCCACAAATGATGTATGAGTTCCTTTTCTCTGCATCCTCACTAGCATATACTATTTTTTGTCTCTTTCCCCCCTTTGGTGTATATTAATTGTACAGCATAGTGGTTTCATGGTGGCATATTTGTACATGCATGTGATAAAATTTGGTCAACTTCACTTCTAATTACTTTCCCTTACCTTTCCTTGTCTCCACTCCTCCTAATATTTTCCCTCTAAACTCTCGTCCTTCTGTATTCATGACATCCCTTTCCCCGCTTCTTCTAGCTTCCCTATATGAAAAAAAACATGTAATATTTGTCTTTCTGAGTCTGACGTTGTGCTTAACACAATGATCTCCAATTTCATCCGTTGTCCTTCAAATGACATAATTTCTTTTTTCTTTATGGTTGAATGAGGCTCCATTGTGTATATATACCACATTTCCATTAGCCATTTATCAGTTAACAGGCACCTACTCTGATTCCATAACTTGAAATTTGTGAATTATGCCATGATAAACATGGGTATGCTGGTATCTCTAAAGTATGCTGACTATAATTCTTTTGGCTAAATATCTTAGGGTGATAAGCTATATATGCTAAAGCTTACTTTATTATGGTGTAATAAGTAATCTATTTTGGAAAACATTATATGAGCTGCTGGAAAAAGAGCGAGTTCAGCTGTTTTCAGATGAAATATTCTGCAGATATTTGTGAAGTCCATTTAATCTATAGCATAGTTCATACTTTTTTATTATTACTATTTTGGATCTGGATGACTATAGTAAGACTTGGGAATTGAAATCTATAATTATTTTATTGTGGAATATCTGTCCCTTTATGCTGAGTAGTGTTTGAAATTTTATGAAATTTTGAAAATTATGAAAGTTTATGAAATTGCACCAATGTTTGGGACATAAATATTTACAATTGGTGTATATTCTTGCTTGATTGTTCCTTTAATCAATATGTAATGACTTTGTTTGTCTCTTCTGGCCAATAGGTTGCTTTCTCAAATACAAGAATAGCTATTTCTGTTTGCTTTTTGACTTAATTTGTGTGGAATATCATTTTCCATCCTGTCCCTTTTAGATTGTGAATATTTTTGTTGGTGAGGTGTGTATCTTGTAGGCAACATACACTTGGGTCTTGTTTTGTCTTGTTGTCTGCCACTCTGTCTTTAATTTGAGAATGAAAACCTTTTCCATTCAGGGTTATAATAGAGAGGCTTGTACTCATTCTTGCCATTTTGTTTTAATGCCAATGTTTGATTTGTTTCTAATTTTCACTTGCTTTTTATTCTTCCAATGAGATTCTTTCCCATGATCTCTTCATTTTATAAAATTCTATGTGTAGAATTCCTTCAAATATTTTCTGCAATGCTGGTTTAGTGGAACTCAATTCCTTTAGCTTATCCTTACCTTGGAGGTCTCTATTTCCTTTTCAATTTTGAAGGATAGCTTTGCTGGATGTAGTATCTTGGGTTAAGCAGCTATTTTCTTTCTTCTTTTTTTTTCTTAATCATCAAGGCTTTCAGTTTAATTACTAGCTATTTTCTTTTAACGCTTGAAACATACTGTGCCATTCCTTCCTGACCTTTAGACTTTCTGTTGAGAAATATGCTGCTCTTCTGATGGATTTGCCTTTTTATGTGATTTGTCACTTCTCTCTTATGGCTTTTAAAATCCTTTCATTGCTTTGAATTTTTGGCATTTTAAGCATAATATGATACAGGGAGATACTTTTCTGGTCATGCACCTATTTGGGATTCTAAATGCCTCCAGTACTTGTATGTACCTCTTCTTTCCAAGAGCAGTACAGTTTTCTGCTGTTACTTCACTTATTAAGTTTTCTGTGCCACTAGCCTGTTTCTCCACTCATGTCTCCAGAACTGTTCTAAATATGGTCTTTTAATATGCCAGTGTTCCTGCATATTCTGTTCTTAATGTCTTATTTTTTCTTTATAACTGTATGAATGTAATGATTTATCCACCTTGTCTTTCAGACTTCATAGTCTTTCTTCTGCTTGATCTAGTGTATTGGTGAGGCATACACTGAATTTTTTGTTTGACTCAATAGAGCTGTTCATTTCCAATATTTTTCCAGAAATTCTATGACTTTATTGAAATGATTTCATATATTTTCTGTTCATAATTTTATTATATTATATTTTATGTTATTATATTTTTGTTCATTATTTTATAGTTTCTTTTAATTCACTGATTATTTTAACAATTAATTTTTAAAATTCTTTGTCAATCATCTTCTCCATTTTAAAACCTGTGCATTCATTTTGGGGTTAGTAATAAACTTCTGGCTGCACCATGTCTTTTTTTGTTACCTGCATTTCTATGCTGAAATTTGAGCATTTGTTGGGATGAATATCTCTTACACTGTGATGTGAGGGTCTTTTTAGTGAGTTGTTTTCTCTTTACTATGTGCCCCAAGTTGGTGGTATATCTCTACATCAAATAACCCCTCATATATTCAATGTGTTATGTTTAATCCCCAGCACCACTTTAACAGGAGAGATAAAGAACCAGTAACAGTGATAGTTTGAAACAAACCATATAGCTACATACAATAAAAACATTTTGAATATGTTCTTCACTACTCCATTAAACAAACAAATGAAAAGAAGTGATACAACAGGCTGAAAAATTAGCTAATAAGAAAAGTAAAATTAGTATTAATATACAAAAAATAAAAAGTAAAAGGAAAGAAAAGGGGAAAAAGTAAAAAGGTTAGAAGAAAGGAAAGAGAGAGAGCAAAGGAACAGAAAGAATCAAAATTTAAAAAGTAGAAGAAAAATTCAATTAACATGTGAAAAAATACCTAAAATTAAAGTATGAGAAAACAAATAATTGTGGGAAATAAAATAAACCAACACAAAAACAATACAAAAGGTTTTAAAAGTGACCATGAAAAAGACTAAAATTCTTAATTTGTGAGGTATTTAAAGTGAAGAGACTTCTTTCAGGGACTTGCAGTTTTGAAATCTGCCAGGTGTCCCTGTGGAATATGTCTATGTATGGTGGCATAGTTTAAGTTTCCATAAATGATATGGAAGTTCTACAACTTGCTTTTTAAAAATTTTTGCTTAAATATTTATCAATGATTTATGTAGTTTTACTTTTAGATTTTAACTGCTATTCAACAATGCATTCATTCATTCTCTTGTTGGATATTTAGATGACTTACAATCTTATGCTATTAGAAAATGCTAAAATCAATTTTTGAAGGGAACTTCATGTGTCATATATTGGATACTCTAAGAGAGTGAAATTGCCAGTCCAGGTTTTATCTGTCATTTATGTTTCTAAATATAACCAAAGTGATTGTACAAATTTACATGTTTACCAACAGTAAAGGAGAGACACTAAATTTGCCTTACTTATTGATTTTAGCAGAAATCAAATAAATGTATCATTCATGTTTTCTTTGTATCTAGGAACTCAGATAATCTCTTTATATGTGTTGTATGTGTTAGGGATACTTCAGGAAAACTTTAAAAGTATTTGAGTTTATTTTCTGGTAGATGATATCATACTACATGAATTTAATTTTAGCAATTAATAATTGGTCATGTGGTCAGATTCTCTGATCCAGTAATTTTTATTCAACAATTCAAATAAGAGATTATAATCCTTTTCTCCAGGATATAAAATTTTTCTTTCTTCCCCAACAGCATCAAAAATAAACATTTTTCTAGTGAATGTAATCAACACTGAAAGTACCCTTAGATCGTGTCAATTTTTCATAAGTTCTGAAAGCACTAAGTGGAATGTTTCCTACCTCCTGCTGAATATAGCCTTCTGACTTCTCAGTACCATGCTACATTTCCCTCACACCAGGCTTCCCACTTGATTTACGTTTCTTTTAATCCCAGGTTGCTCCTTTGCTATCTTTGGCATCAAGAGCTGGATGACGTCTTTTTTTTGCCACATCACCTTTCCAGAACATTCTTTGTGCTATAAAAGTAATATAATTGGAGAGATATTAGAGCTTTATTCCTGATTATGATCCAACATGTGCTATAATGACAAATCATTTACCCATATTATCCAGGTTCTGCCTTAATTAATCAATCATTCCCAAATTTCATCTTAACCACAAAGGAGATGAATATTTAAAAAATTTCCTCCTTGCCCTAAATATCTTATCATCCTGAGGGAGAGTTATTATTGTTGTACATAATGACTAAGAAAGTGAATGTATTATTTATATGAACATAATTGCAATTCAATACTTGGAAAGATTTTTGCATCCCAAATATTTAAGCCAAGAAGGACCATTTTTTTAATACCAGCAAGAAAACATACTATTATAATTTCAAATGACCTACACACTTGTTCATATTTTGCATGTTAGTGTACATAAGATTCACTCAACAAGCTTTTATGTGCCAGTGGAATACACCAACATCACACAGAGAAAAATGTAGCAGGTCATTATTAAATTATTATAATGCACTTATTCAAAAATTGAATAGACATTATAATGCATTTGTACAAGGCTGCCGTTGGGACATTTCTTGTTTCCAGATACGTTCAGAAAATAGCACTTTTAACCACTGCATATAAAGTTGATGGTTTTGAGCATGGTCTTTGGAGCTGATTGACTAGAAGGAATTCTGGAAGTACCTAACAAAATGTGGTACAATTACCTTTTTAGCCAGCAATTCCAATTTTTATGAGTCTACTATAAAGTTACCCTCAAATAATATGTTGGAGAGCACACACACATGTACATGCTCATGTCTATTCATTGCTATATTGTTTATAGTGGCAAAAGTTTAGAAATATCCTAAACACTCATACATAGAGGAGTGGTTTTACAAGTTATATAACCTTTATATTATGGAGTAGTATACAGATTTTTTGTTTTAATTTACATCAAGTGATTTCATGGTGCACTGTTAAGTAAAAATAAGGGAATTGCAGGAGAATGCCAATAGTATCCTATATTTCTTACAAGAGAGAATGGAATGTATGAAAATAAAGCCATATCTAATTTTATTGTGCTTTTCATGATTGCATTTCACAAATATTGTGGTTTTTCCAAATTGAAGGTTTGTGGCAATCCTGCATTTAATAAGTCTATCACCTCCATTTTTCCAAAGCATGTGTTTGCTACATGTCTCTATGTCACATTTTAGTAATTCTTCCAATATTTCAAATGTTTTTGCTATTATATTTTTTATGTTGATGTGTAATATGAAATCTTTAACATTACTTTTGTAATTATTTTGGGGCTCTATAAACTATGACCACATAAAATAGCATACTTAATAGACAAATTTGTACGTATTCTGACTACTCCACCATCCAAGCAGTCTCCCATCTCTCTCCTTCTTGAGCCTCCCTATTCACCAAAACAAAAAGCAGGCCTGTGGGGAATCATTCATGGCCAGCAAATAAAATCAGGTTTGGTGAGCTGTCAGACATGGAAATCTGGTTCACAGTAACTGGCAGTCATTGAGAGATTGTTCCAGATCACCTGGAGTATGTGGTATCTGTGCAGTGGCTTGCTGCTGCTGGAATTTTGAGGTTCTGCTGGGAGGACCTGCTAGAGCAAATGGCTTGCTTAACTCCACCCCTTCCTGTATCTCACAGAAGAAACTCCTCCTGGTCCCTCTTTTTATGTGTACCACTATAAATAAAGGAAAGGTGGGCTCTTTCATCTTTGTTAGAGCCAGATTAGCATGGCTCAATCGCTCATGCCCCTGATTCAAAAGAGATAATTGTCTCCTGTGGTTTTTCTATTAAATAAGTTTCTTAGCAATTAATTTATAGCCAGCCCATCCCTCCAAAAGGAACCCTTTTCCTCGCCCTTGTCAGGTGTGTCTCGAGACAGGTCATTTAATAAACACACAACAGTCTCTAAGTGTGCAAGTGAAAGGAAGAGTTACCTATCTCTCATTTTAATTCAAATAATAGATATGATTAAGCTAAATGAGAAAGGCTTGGCAAAAACAAGGAGAGCCATCAAACGAGTCTCTGATGACAGTTAGCCAAGTTGTGAATGGAAGGAAAAGTCGTTTAAGGAAATTTAAAGTGCAACTCCCGTGAATGCATGGATTTTTCTTTTAAATGAAATAGCCTTATTGATGATATGGAAAAAGTTTTAGTGGTTTGGAAAGAAGATCAAACAGCATCAACATTTCTTCCAAAAACCTAACTGAGGGCAATTCTCAAATTTCTTCAATTCTATCAAGTCTGAGAGAGGTGAGAAAACTACAGAGAAAAAGTTTGAAGTTAGCAGAGGTTGGCTTTTGGGGGCTAAGGAAGCAATCATCTCCATGATACAAAAGTGCAGGTCACTTTGATGTAGAAGCTACAACAGTTTATTTAAAAGTTCCAACTAAGATAATTGATGAAAATGACTGCAGTAAACAACAGATTTTCAATATAGATGAAACAGCCTTTTCTGGGAAAAAGATGGCAATAGTACTTGCATAGCTAGAGATAAATTCATACCCAGCTTCAACTCATCAATAGTATACTATAATTACTAGTTAGGGGATAATGCAGCTGGTAACTTTATGCTGAAACCAATACTCACGTACCATTTGAAAATCCTATGGTTTTAAGAATCATACCAAAAATACTTTGCCTTTGTTCCACCAATGGAACAGCAGATCCTGGGTTGTAGCACATCTGCTTAAATCATGGTTCCCTAACTTTTAAGCCCATTACTGAACAAAATTTTCAGAAAAAAAAAAATGTCTTTCAAAATATTACCACTCACCACTCATCAGCAATGTACCTGGTCATTCAAGCATTCTGATGGAGATTTACAATGGTATGGAATTTGTTTTCATGTCTGCTGTGGTGGTTAATCTGGATTGTCAACTTGTTTGGATTAATAGATACTGAAGATTAAAGAATTTCTGGGTGTATCAGTGAGGGTGTTTTCAGAAATTATTGGCATGTAGTGTCAACACCAAACTGAAGTGGGAGACTTGCCCTGAATGTGAATGGTGAAGTCCAATAAGTTGCAGGGCTGGACAGAATAAAAGATGGAAAAGAGAGAAAGCCAACACAGATGCTGGCTCCACTCTTTTTGAGTAGGTGCTTCAATAAGTGCTTTGATTGCTACTACACTCCCTTGAGCACATCAGACTTTAGGTCCTTCATGCTTCTAAAGTGGACTCTGACCAGCTGTTTTCAGGAACTTGCAGGCCTTCAATCTTAGACTACATCGCTGGTCCCTTTTCTGAGGCTCCAGTTTCCTGGACTAAGGAGCTATTGGTTTCTATAGCTCTCTAGCATGCAGATGGCCACTGTGGGACTTTTCAGCTTCTAATCCTATTGAATCAATCTAATAAATATATCACCTTTTTATAACAAATAGGAGATATACATATAGTTGGTCCTATTCCTTTAGAGAACACTGACTAATACATCTGCCAACATACCATCCTTTGGGCAGCCCATGAGTCAACGAGTAATTTCAACTTTTCAATTTCAAGTTCTATTGTTTAAGAAGAACATTTTCTAAGACTATAGCTGCCACGGATAGATAGATAGGATTTCTCTGATGTATATGGGCAAAAAAAAAAAAAAAAAAAAAAAAAAATTGAAAACATTCTGAAAGAAATTCATCATTCTAAATGTTATTAAGAACATTCTTGATTCATGGGATGAGGTTAAAATATCAACATTAATAGGAAATTTAGAAGTTGATTCCATCACAGATAACTTTAAGGAATTCAAGACTTCAGTGGAGGAGATAACCACAGATATGATGTAAATGATGTAAATAGGAAGACATGAGAATGAGAAGAGCCTCAAAATGTGACTGAATTGCTGCCATCTCACAATAAAAACTCTAATGTGGTCGGGGGATGATTTCTTCTTGTGGGTGGGCAAGGAAAGTACATTAGAGAGATGAAATCTGCTCCAAGTGAAGATGCTATGAACTTTGTTGAAATGACAACAAATGATTTAGAATATTAGGTAAACATAGTTGGTAAAATAGTAGCATGTTTTGAAAGGATTGACTACAATTTGGGAAGAAGTTCTACTGTGGTTAAACTGCAATCCAACAGAATCTCATGTCACAGACATATCTCTTTAAAAAGCAGGGTCAATCAATGCAAAACCTTTATTGCTGTTTTATTGTAAGAAAATGTCATGGTCTCCTTGTTATGGTTTGGATATTAGGAGTCCCCCAAAAGTTCACGTGTGAGAGAGTGGAGGAAGATTTAGAGGTGAATTTGATTGGATTATGACAGCCTTAACCCAAGCAGTAAACTAATCTCCTGATAGTGATTAACCCAGTGGTAACTGAAAGCAGGTAGGATGTGGCTGGAGGAGGTGGGTATTTGGGGTGTGCCTTTGGAGTATATATTTGGTGAGCTGAACTTAGGCTCTCTCTACTTCCTGATCATGTCCTAAGCCACCTTCCTCCACCACACCCTTCCACCATAATGTCCTGCCTCACCCCAAGCCCCAAGGAATGGAGTCAGCCTTCTATGGACTAAGACCTCTGAAAGAGAGCCCCCAGATTAGCTTTCCTCCTCTAAAATTGTTCTTGTTGTGTCTTTTGGTCACGGAAGTGAAAAAGCTCACTAAAACACTCCCTAATTTTCGTCAAACACCACTCTAGTCAGTCAACAGCCATTAACACTGAGGTAAGACTCTCTCTGCAGAAAGATTGCAACTCTCTGAGGGCCAACACCTTTTAGCCTCAGATATTTTTAATTAAGGTATGGATATTCTTTTCTAGACATAATGCTATTATACACCTAATAGAATATGGTATAGTAAAAACATAACTTCTAAATGCACTAGGAAATAAAAAAATAATTGTATAATTCATTTTATTATATTAAAATCACTTTTGTGATAATGTGGAACCAAACATACAATATCTCTGAGAGAGATCTGTGTATTTATCTTCTTATTTTGCAAAATAATTGATACCGCCATTTAACGGTGACCAGTTCTGCTCCTCCTAATGTTGAAGATTGAACACTAGAGAAGCACGCCAAGGTAAGCATATTAAGCAGGTTTTATTTAAAGGTAATAATACAGACTTTTTCTGGCAGGAAAAAGGGGGCCATGGCTGAGACCTTATTTTCCATTACTTTTGAGAATGAAGCTACTATGCTAAGCTCCTCACTGAGAGATGCTATTGGTTATTGGGCTGCCTATAGCTGCCTGTCCGGAATTTATTTTCCCTTTTGTGACCAACAGGTTAAATCTTGCTTCATAGGTAAGCTGAGGACAGGAGCTTGAAGTAAGTCCCCTTCTTGATATTCTTGGGGCAGAATATTGTCCTATGGTGGCTATTTCCTGTAGTATTGAACCTGTTGATGGCATAATTAAGCTTTATCTTTGAGATTTTATAATTCCGATCAGCTAAGAAGTTTAGGAGCTCTGTAATGGCCTTTTGACATTCCTCCTGGGTGGAGGCATATAAAGGATGTCCTTTACTTACTGGAGAATAATCACATTTGTTTTATCTCTGAGTTATGTTAAGTCCTTAGCTAAGGTTTGTCCAGAACAGGTGAGGGCCATCTAAATCCTGAGGCAACACTGTCTAGGTTAGTTGAGATACAGTATCTGGTTCCTCAAAGGCAAACAGAAATTGCTATTCAGAGTCTAGCATAAACAGGAAAAGCCATCTTTTAAATCTAACTTAGTAAACCAAGCAGCAGTTGGAATCCAAGATAAAAAAGTGTATGGATTAAGAACTACAGGGTGGGGGAAATTACTGCTTCATTATTCTAAGGTTTGGACTAGGCAGTTGCTTTTTAACTCCTAAAATGGGTGAATGCATGGGTTGCAAGGCATTAAAATTTGCTATCAGTTTGAATGATCTTTAATAAGTCCTTTTCTTGTTCTTTATGCTCCCTTTTCTTTCTTTTTGATGTCGATTAAAAAACAGAAGATGCAAGCTGGAGAAGATTGATCTGAGGATTGATCAGGGCCACATGCCAATTTTTGTAATTTCCTCTAAATATTTGGGGCTGACTAAATGATAAATTCGTATCTTAAAAGTAGGTGGCCCTTTATGGATTCAGGATTCAGAGTGGTGTTTTCTTATTGCTCTCCTAAGTCTCTCCGTGAAAATAGCAGCACTTTCCTGAAGGCCTCATTATAGTTTTTTTAGGCATCTTACTCATTATTTGAGTCCCAGTTAGGATGGTTTCTGGGAACTGCCTGTGCTCTAGATGGTTAATAGCATAATTTTCCAGGTGAAGTGAAATACCTGGTGCAAGTTTTGAAACATCTCAATATTTATTAGGATCCTCCAAAAACCTCCCTAAAGTTATTTTTGTCTGTCTTAAGTTGGGAGGGTCCCCTCCATTTTCCTCCCTTAGTGGGCGATTCCTCAAGGCTTTCTCCTCTCATGGTAGATCATTGATGTCAAGCATGGGAACATATGAAAGGCACTTTTCTTGATCATTTGCAATTTAGCAGTATGCAGGCTAGTGGTGAAGCTGGCAATACTGTTGAGAGAGAAGCTCCCTTCTGAGTTAGAAATATTAGGGACGTCTCCTTAACTTTGAGCTTCCTTATGATCCAGAGAAACCCGTCTCTCACTACCTGGCTTTGCCAAAGTTATTTCTGGCCTTCTTTGGCAAAGTGCTAGGGTCCTAGTTTGCCCTGTGCTAGAGACCCGGGGAGGATTCAGACTAAAGGGCATTACTGCTTTCCTCCTGCCACTATAAACTCCTAAATATGAAAACGATGACAAAAGTAAAAAGCGTGCCTTTTGCCTATCTTTTTGCCCTGTAGACTAAAGGAATCTCCGGAGGGCGAGGGGACATCTGTTGGTGTTAGGTGTATAATGCTCTTTTGTTTGGAGGGTCTCATGGGAGGGGTTATTAAATGCCTCCCTCTTGCAGCTTAAAGAGAACACAGTGAGCACATTTAAGCACAGGAACAGTAATGGGGAGACTCTAGATGTCTAGACTAGTGAAGGCTAACTATGCGAACAAAGGGAACCTGGGCATTTTCATACTAATCATCCCAGGCCTTAATCCTACAGCTTGAATTCCTAATGTCTGACCGGCAAGGGAAGGGGAGCATCCAGGAGGGAGTGGATGTGCGGGAGCAGCGTTGTGCACTTTGCAGCCCATACAAAGGCAAAGGTAACTGGCGCTTTCCCTCAGTGTCATTCATCTACGATCACTCTGGATACCCCTCTGGGCTGTTGGGAGGGGGAGTCCGGAGAAGGAACCTTTGGGGTCCACCCGAGAGTAGCCCGGGCCAGGGAACCCCGCAGTTGTTCCAACCCTTCCTCTGCCTCCACGCATCCTGGGTAGGTCAGGACTAGGGACACAGTGTACTGGCGGCAATTGCGCTCTGGGCCTGGACAGAAAAGTAGGAAACGGCTTCAGCACAGTCCAACATGCCTACAGCGCAGGTGTTGGAACTTGCCTAGGCCAGGAACCTCTCTCCTGAGTCTTGAAGAATGGCAGCTGCACTAACTGCATTTAAGTAGCCGACAGGTGCCCATTTTGCCCTCCAAAAATAAAGAGACAGAAAGATGCACCTGAAATAGATGTGGGGTGTGTGGAGAGAGAGGCTTACTTACCTGCACCTCAAACAGATGTGGGGTGTGTGGAGAGAGAAGCTTACTTACCTTGGTGTAAATCTCGGTGGGACCTCCAAATCTGATACCGCCGTTTACCGGTGACAAGTTCTGCTCCTTCTAATGTTGAAGACTGAACACTAGAGAAGCACACCAAGGCAAGCATATTAAGCAGGTTTTATTTAAAGGTAATAAGACAGACTTCTCCCAGCAGGAAGAAGGGGGCCATGGCTGATGTTCTAAAGTCCCAAGAAGTGAGCCCACCCTACAGCTTTTATAGGTTAAAGTCTCTTTTGTTCTCCAGGTCTCTCCCCCACCTTATCTTTCCTTTCTGCCTACTGACTAGGCCTGGTTTTGCATTAAGTGAGAAGCCATGAGCAGGGGGAAGGCCAAGGTGATTCAGACAGGTAAGAGACCAGGGGGCATTCATTAGCAGCTCCATGCTTGCCGTCCTTGATAAAAGCAGGTAGATTTGGTAATCAATGAGGGAGATCCTTGACATTCCATTCTCCCAGGGGCAGATGGCTTCATGGCTTCATTTCCTCGATTTGACCCCATCCCCTCTTTCTATACTAACTACCTGTCCTTAATTCTGGCTTCATAAGTACATAAAGGATAAACCAGAAGTTGAAGAAATTTGTTATCTATAATAGTTGACTTAGAAAGGGGTAGAAAGCAGGGAATAATGAGAATATTTTAATACTAAAGCAGAGGAAGACATACTTCTCTGAGTATACCTCTTTGTTCATCTTTAAATCTTATAGTGCAGTGATTTTTCACGTGCTCAAAATAACAAATAATTGAAAATACCAGGATTGAGCAGAGGCAGGATATAAGCAACAAAAGATAGTCCTAATCAGATCAGAAAGCAATATCATAATAATATCCCCACACTAATTAGAATGGGGAAGAAAATAATTAAGTTATTTGGAAGAATGTATTTCAACTGGAAGATTCAAAGACTCAAAAAGAATTGTACAAGATATGATGCCCAAGTAAATAAATCCTTTAGGGTTGGGCTATAACAACTTTAACTACTTTATGTGTATGATAGAATAGAACATGTAAGTGAATTTATTTTAAAAAATGAAAACAGGTTTTCTTACTCTGGTGTAGGATTAAAATTAGACATACCAATATGGAATATTGGTTTATTTTATACATGTGCACACAGAGATTTAAACAGTAAAATTCAACCTAAAGATACACTGGATTTGTGTGTACAAAAATTATCCTAACTCTGGTGAAAGGTATCAGGAGGTAGAACTTCCCAATAGATGTGAAAATGCTTAAGTATGCTCCATCTTCACATTGTTTTCCATCTCTGCATGTAAATCTCTGTAGTGAAGGTACATGGGATCACATTTATGAGGCTTCAGACTTATCAGGGTAATCTGCCTATCTTTAGATTTTACTGTAATGAAATGGCTGTATGAGATATCCAGAATGTGTTCGTTAACTTTTTGTGCCAATGTTTGCATCATGTGGTGCCCAAATAACTGGCTTTTATTTCTGGCTTTTATTTATTTATTTTTTATTATTCCTGGCTTTTGTCTATGAGAGTGTTTCCAGAACAGATAAGCACTTGAATTGGTGGACTAAGAAGATGTATCTTCCAAGAATGGGTGCTCATAATCAAATCCATTGAGGGCTTGCAGAGAACAAAATGGTGGAGGAAAGGCAAATTTACTTTATCTGTTTGGGATGGGGCATCAGTCTTCTGACTATAATGTTCCTGGTTCTCAGACCTTTGAACTATACCATCAGTTTTCCTAGGTTTCCAACATGCAGATGGGACTTCTTGGTCATAAAAACCATGCAAACTAACATTTTATAATAAATCATGTTAGCCATTAAGGAATACGTAGGGTTATATATGATTCCATGTTGCCAGAGAACCTTTACAAATATATACAAATAAGGACATGGAAATGTTTTGAGAGAAGACATTTTTCAGTATCTCACAATATTGATGAATTCATATCAATGTAAATCATAAATAAATTGGAGAGCAGGAATAGCTCTTCATTAAAGATAAATTCAAACTTTTTTAAATGTAGAAGGAAAGAAGGAAACAAAATGAATATCAGCAAACACTATCATAATGACTGTTATAGGAAAAAAATCCACTGACAGATGTTACTTATCTGACAGATGTTAAATCATGGGGAAAATGTTTGAAGAAAAAAAGATAAATTTGCATAATATTAAAGTATTTAAAACTATTTCTCAAAAAGTATCTGCCTTGTCAGTCACAAAGTGAAAAATGATAATTTTGTGTAGAGAACTAAGCAAATAAAGGCATATTCAAGAGATCAAAATTAGCAACACCAGTAACAGGACATATTAGTATGAAATATCCCCAGTGTAATATACCAACAAAGACACAATTCTTCCATGGTATCCTTGCAAAAATTGTGCACACTCAATTAAATTAAATCATGAACAAATATCAGATAAGTCTAAATTGAGAGAAATGCTACAAAATAACTGAACA
The DNA here is from genome assembly GCF_902686455.1 of Sciurus vulgaris. Taxonomy (NCBI): domain Eukaryota; kingdom Metazoa; phylum Chordata; class Mammalia; order Rodentia; family Sciuridae; genus Sciurus; species Sciurus vulgaris. The sequence continues at coordinate 31,500,092 of NC_136470.1, read as the reverse complement.
GTATTACTCCAATGACAAGGAGAGACTGAAGAACTTAGTTTGGAAAAGACTAAGAAATACACAACTAAGTGCAATGTGGGATCCTGTATTGTTTCCTGAATCAGAAAAGGATAGTAGTAGTGAAAAAAAAAAAAAAAAAAAAAAAAAAAAGATGAAACTCTGATATAGACTTTAATACAATAGATTCATGTCAATGTTAATTTCATAGTTTTGATAAAGGATGATTCCATAAGTTTTTAACATTAAGGTAATCATGGTGAAGTGTATTTGTGAATGTTCTGCACTAATTTTGCAAAATTTAAATTAGAAAATCATTGCAATATAATAAGAAATAAAAGGAAAAGCAAAAAGAAAAAAAATTCTTTCACTCTTACATAAACATAATTTAGTGGATAAAACTATTGGTCAATAGACTCCCTTCTGGTCATCAGTCCTTTTGATGTAGCAGTATGAGATAAACTTCAATGTGCTATGTTTTAACAAAGTCTCCATTCCCATCCTAGCCACTCCATAGATACATAGATGATAGATGTAGAGATAGATAAAGTAAGCAAACAACTCTTTTTAATTGCCAACCAATGTTTAAAACACACTTCCTCCCTTTTTTGCTCAATCCATTTGTTCCCTGAACTCTTGATGATAATTCCAATCTGTTCTTTCATCATGGTTTGAGGAAACGGAGCAAAATGTCCTTAGAGAAAAATTAACTTCTAACAAATTTATAATAATGGTTTTCTTATATTTTTTCTTGTTATCAAAGAAGTAAAAACATAATTAAATATTTTTTAAAAAAATGAATGATATGAACTCTATCCGAGTGAGACATAGCAACTGTCAGTTTCATGATGCTTTCAAGGCGTTGATAACGAAATGCATAATGTTCCATTTTGTATCAAGATGATCACGTCTTGGAATTGTTAGAACTATTTCAATTTTGTTTCTCCAAAGTATTCTGCTGCAGCCCAGATCACATGGTTCTAACCACATAGTTGTGTGACACATTTCTGTGGGGAATCTTCCAAGGGACAAGTAAAAGCAGAAGTTTACAGTCCTCTCTCTGCTGCTGTTTGCCATGGCATTGTAGGATACTGTCCTCAGGAAGCCATGCTAATTTCAAGCACATGCACATGCTTAACTGCCACCCACTACCCATGACTCCTAGGCCCTCAAGTGATGAATGAAGATTTTTTGCCCAGCCCTTATCTCCTCATTTGTTTATCTCTGAATGTCAATTCAGCAGGTAGTGCTGTAGTCAGCTTTTTCACTGCTGTAACTAAAAGATCTAACCTGAACAATTTTAAAGGAGGAAAGGCTTATTTGAGGGCTCACAGTTTCAGAGGTCGTAGTCCATAGCAGGTCAAATCTGTTCCTTGGGGCTCAAGGCAAATCATGGTAGGACAGTGTGGCGAATGGAAACAGCTCACATCAGGATCAAGAAACAGAGAGAAACTTCACTCTCCAGATACAAAATATGTACCTGTGGCCCTGCCCCCAATTCCCACTTCCTCCAACCACAACCTACCACTTCAATTACCACACAGTTAATCCCTATCAGGGGATGAATTTACTGATAGGGTTAAGACTCTCACAACCCAATCATTTCTCCTATGAACATTTTGCATTGTCTCACACGTGAGCTTTGGGGGACACCTCGCATCCAAACTATGACAGGTGGAAATGATGAAGAAATTAATCTGGGCTCTTGAGGTCTCAAGCACTGGATGGTCAATATAGGCTGAAGGAGGAGTAGCTGAAGATCTTAATGCAAAAGAGCCATCAAAGTAAAGTTCAGGCAGCCTTGGGACCTAGTCACCTGTGAGGGCTTTAACTGCATATTCTCAGAAAAGGACCAAAGATTATAGAAAAATCCGATCAATGTTCCTTAATTTTAATGCATCTGTTGCAATAATTTCACTCTATTTTATGTATTCAAAATACTTCTACATGAAGTTTTTTCCAATGAGAAAAACTAACAAAGCTATTGCCTTGGTTCAAAGACACTCTCTTGCAATCAGTTTAATAAACTTGAATATTTAATTTTCATGATACATAATTTATATCACAATTCTAAGCAATTTATTTTATAATCCCTAGGCCTTACAAAGACCCTCCTAAAAGGCATTGCAAGTTTTTTTTATTTTTTTTGTTTTTTGTCAAGAACAAATTTGTCATTAAAATATTTTTCAAACAGGGTGTGCCTGCACACACCTATAATTCCAGTGACTCAGGAGGCTGGGTTCAAAGCCAGCCTCAGCAACATAGCAAGGATTTAAGCAACTTAGTGAGATCCTGTCTCAAATTTAAAAAGTAGAAATAAAAAGGACTGAAGACTAAGCTCAGTGGTAAAGCACCTCTGGATTTAATCCAGTACCAAACACACACACACACACACATATATATATATACACATATATACACATACATATATACATATATATACATATTATACACATATATACATATATACACCTATATACAATATAGGTGTTATATGTATGTATTTTTTCAATACACTATCAAAACTTACAGTAACCTCCTTCACTACAGTGTAATATGAAATTAGTTAATTGGAATTTTTTATAACCTTTTAAAATTAAGTACCTACCAGAACAAATCAAATGTATGCTAGATGCTTCCCTTACATGGACTTCTTTAATCCCACAGTGGTACTCAACTGCGTGTCCACCGAATATGGATTGCTCGAGGTCATACAGCTGGTCAGAATCATAATTGACATCGTCCTGCTACAACCATCTCCTCTTTTTACCTTTTCCATGATTTCCCATCTTCACATAAAAAGCTGCAAGACTTGTGGCTGACACATTTTTTTTTTTTTTAGAGGAAAAAATGCAAAGAGGCAAAAAAAAAAAAGGCAAATTGAAATTATTTTCATGCATACATATCCTATATTCCTCCCTCCTCAATTAGTTTCTACAACAAATTAATGATACCATTCCAGAGTGTTGGTCTGTGTTGGGAGATCCTTATGTCACTGTTACACTCTGAGGTTTTCCAGAGTCCAGAGAGGGAGTTGGTGGGTGAAAAGAGTGCCTATTGAAATCTAAATGAGTCCTACAAGTTGTAGACTTGCTGGTGATCATCTCTAAAAGTGTATGCATTCTGAGCTAATGCTTCATACTTCAGGAAGCAAGAGTAGGAAACAAGAGCATGGGCATTTTTTACCAGGGCATTGACTCCATTGCTTTCGATGTGTAGTAGCATTTCTCAAAAATTGTGGGGAGAGGGGAAGAAGAAATTCTGAAGTCTACAGAATTTAGTCATAATAAGATGCATGTGAGTCTTCTTTATTTTAATGACACTCATTGCCTTTTCTTTAACAGACACCTATTGTTAATTATTTCTACCTTATGATTGTTGGGGTAAATTTCTATAAACAGTGTTTCATTCTACTCAATGTACAGGTAGTAGATTAAAAAGCCTAATGTTGCAGTAAATAAATGCTTCCTGGAGATAAGCTGCCCACATCTTTGCAACAAATGCATGTTTGCCACAGAAAAACTTCACTCAGTGGCTTTCTGCATCTGGGATAGTTTAATTCCTTTAATACAAAAGTGCAGTTTACTGTCATGAAGGACTTTATGCACCCTAGGACTATAATCACTATACAATTCCTTAAAAAGGAAATAAGTACATATAATGTTTTGTGGTGGATTTTTTCTGTGTAAATATAAATTCTCAATATTTATGGCCATTTCAAAGACAATATTGTGGGAGAAAACTCAGCAGCTATGATTGTAAAGGTAGAAGCACTTATAATAAAGAGGTGCTTAGATTGAATATGCAGGAGCTGAACTGATGATTTAAAATTTATCAGAACATGATAGGAGTCCTCATTAACCACTCTGAGCTATTTGTGATAAATAAACTCGAGTAATTTTTGTCCATGTTATGCTTCATCATGTTGCTTTAATTCCTGGCAAATCCTCCTTGATTGTTTTGCTCTGCAAAATGTTTTATTAATGTCCCTGTTAACATTATCCACAATGCTATTGGCAACCTAGACTTATTAAAAGATTACATTTCCACTTTTAGCTTTTTACAGAAACTTAATATTTGGATTCTAACAATAATGTCTCTGTCTAAATTTGCAACTTTGACACCTTTATCTAATCTGTCCCATGGGAAAAATGAATCAGCTGAATTAAATTACTCTTTACTGGAAAATGTATTATTAAATTCATGAGATCCCTGTGTTATAAGAAACTATATGTCATATCATATCTCTGTGTACAGATATGCACTTATGAGCAACAAAAACATAATAGACTGTATACTCAGGAAATATTTAATGTCTTTGCCTCACACTGTGTACTATATGATGACATGAGAATAATATTAACTTAGAGTCAGAGATTTGGGTACACATTTCAACTTTACCACTAACAAACTTTGTAAACTTGGGTTTTATCTGTTTATTCATTTTTTCCATTTTAAGCATCAGATTCTCTTATAAAATTAATATTAAACTACAATAATCTGTATATCTATGGATTACAAAATGGCAAGAAAAATTCTAGCACCGTGATTAGAAAATAATAGAGCTTAAATTAGGTATATGATTTCTTTTCTCCCATATTTTTATGACTACATAGGATATATGTTTTCATTGTGAATACTTCTTAATGACTTTACTTGATTTACTAATCAGTTAAATATAGACAAATTGACCAATTTACTTTGAATAGATTAGAAAGGCATTATCACAAGTTTAGGAAAATGTAATTTTAAATTTCAATTTATCTCCCAACATCTAGTCCATAATTTCTTTGTATTGTCAGGAATCGAATTAGGTAAAAAGTATATAGTAAAAAAATAGATAACATATGTAGTTATTCAACATATATTTTATTACTTATTGATATGTACTTATACTTCATGAATTAAGCAAAAGATAATTTTACCAGAGATAAGAAAATATAAGAATACTTATTGTGACATTTTTATTAACAGTGAAAAATTGAAAATAATCCAAATATGCCTACAAAAATATAGTCACATAGAAAAGTATAAAAGTTATTAATAAGGGAAGGAAATAATTTTTAATAGGATGTGGATAATAGAATCTATTTTCTGTTGTATTTTCATTAATACTAAAAATGAAAATATATATAGACATTATGTATACAAATGTTTAAAGAAAATAATTGAAAACAGACTTTGGAGTTGAGAGGTGATTATGAGGCACTTTCTCTTCTATATTATTTATTTCTTTAATGTTTAAAGCTTGTATTACATTGTTTATTGCAGTTTATGTTAATATCCTATAAGGAAAAACATAATTTTCTGACTAAAAATAAATGAAATAATTTGAGAGCTTGTCTATTAAGGCAAACAACCAAGGTAATTATATTACATATCTCTCAATTTTTTTCATCTGACCAATGTCTAATCTACTTTATAGAATTGTGGAAAAAATTTGGAATAATAAGTAAGAGAGACAAGACTGGAGTTCTAATTAGAGTAAGATATATTCCCTGAATATATAATCATATCATAGTGGACTCTACTGCTCTGTATAACTAAAAAGAAACAATGAAAAGAAAAAAAAATAGAGTGAGAGATCCTCTGCAGTGTATAGTACCATCTTATAATTTGAAATCTGAAGACAGATTTGCTTTAAACATTGATAAGATTATCTTGCCACCTCTAATTCAAGGAAGAAGACAGTGCAGTAAATGACTCTCGCAGAGAGAGATAAAGGACCACCTTCCTCTGCAGCCAGACCTAACTCCTTCAGAAACAGGCTGTCACCACCAGTCAGCACTACAAATAAATCTTTCCCACTTTCAGACAGAAAACTCATTTACTATATGGCTGGAAAACCTAAAGAATATAGTTCCATGCAACAACGACCAATCTGATTTTTCTTTGTTATTCAATTGCCTTATCACACAAATATAAGACACATAAATATTCATATTGATGATCTTGAAAAACTGGACAAAGTCAGCCTGTGCCATATAATTATTGTAGTTTATTATAAAGTTATCTAGAAAAGCAGAGCAAGACAGTGAAGAGCTATGTCAGGGGTAGGTTAGCCCATTTCCAATGAGTATTGTTTTATACCCATGAGATTGGAAAAATAAAACAGTGGTGATAGCTTCCTTAGAAAGTGTTATGACAGATTTAGGCAGTTAGGACCCAATAAGTATGTACCACATTAGTTGTACTAATATTTGCTGCCCTTCACTCAAGAAAAATTTCCATAATTATTATCACATATTTACATCATCAATGAAGTTCACTATTTGCATTGTGATTTAAAACGCATACTGATTGTGATTGATTAGTCATTAGCATACCAAATATGGAAAATCTGGGCTTTGGAAAGGTTGGAAGCGAGATTTCCCTATCCTCATACTGGATGATTTATATCTTTTTATAAAAATGTACTCGTGATGACCTCCAATATTTACATTCTTGGATCTGTTGTCTCCATCAATGACCAGTCTAGGTCAAGACAATAAGATGTTCAACATTTCATTTCAATGAGCAGAGTAGAAACTTTCATATGTATCATAATTCATCCTTCAAATATTCTCAATTATGATCAGGAACCAATTACAGTTCCTTGATAGAATAAACCTTATAATCTTTCTAACCTACTAGTATTTAGGTGTATGCTCTTATAATTTTATAATTTGTTTTCCCAGTTTTGTTTTAGGAACAAGTAGGTATTAAAACAGTATTTTGGAGAAATTTGTGAACAAAAGAAAACCCTAAAAGTTTATTTAAATGAAATTGTATTTTTTAATTAAATTTAATACAGTAGCACTTTTTGAAATTGTCTTCACACAAAATCAATAAGAAACAGGGAGAGAGAGAGAGAGGAGAGAGAGAGAGAGAGAGAGAGAGAGAGAATCCTTGACATCAGGGAACTTTTTGTTCAGTAGGAAGGAGCTATGAAAAATTTTTGGTAATACAAGTAGCTTACAATTTATTAACTCATAATTTTAAGTATAGTACTATTACTATGACTTCTAAAATACCAACTCAAAGAATACTAATAACAATTTTTGAAAAGGTGTACTATGTGCTAGGCTCCATTCAAGATACTCTAAATAGTATCATTTTTAGCCTTCCACAAAGAAGCCTGTGAGGTTACACACTCATAATGACAAGGAAGCTGAGACTTAGGATGTCATTTTAATTAGAATTTTTAAAAAGCTGGTTCTAAGATTTCTATTGAATGCAGAAACCATAGAATTATATATATATATATACATATATATGTATATATATATAAAGCAAGACAAAAATGATATACTGTGCAAGAGAATTCAAGCAAAGTATATAACAGCAGGCAGCTTTATCTGTTTTATTCACTGATTTATGCCACATTTCTAGAACTGTATCTTGCAAATAGAGATGCTCAATAAATATTCATGGAATTGAATTAAATCTCAAGAAATACGTTTGTAACTCTTTACATGTAGGAGTTAGGGTGGAAGTTGGGAAGGATTCAAAAAAAGTTTTGAAGACAGTTTTAAAGATCTCCCTGGCAGGGACCTTCTGTTAGGCCCTTCTAGTTAAATCTCCTATCTACTACAGCCTGTCCAATTGCAAGGTGACCTTCAATCCCTCTTTGGACATTTTTCACGTAAAGGTATCTCTAAAATTCCTGAAAGTAGTAGTATTTTAGATCAGCATGGTTAGTTAGATACAGAGTAAGAACATGTTAGATATAAGGTCCTATAGAATTTTATTGTTCATGAACTTGGCAGGTTATAGGGTTGTGCTTGTAGCTGGTAGAAATTAAATTACCATAGTGAAGGAGGTTGAGGAACTGTGAAGTGATTGAATTATACCATACGGCCATAAACTTTGCAAGAGAAAAGGCAGAGGATGAAATGCAGACCAGGTGCTGAAATCACTGAGGGCAGAGAGAGAATGTTCCGGTAGCTGGGTAAGAACAGAAAGCAAACCCTGCCAACATGCACTGAAGGAAACAAGAAGGTAAATTGAGTTCAGTCTGGCCACTTGCAAGGGAGCAAGAAACATGCAAATGACTTCTGTTGCTGTGGATTTCTAGGAAGCACGTTAATCAGTTAGATATGTTTGGGGAAAATGAAAAAAGTAGAAATGATATTCAAGGAAAAGTCCAAGATAACTTCCTTAAACATATACATACTGCTTAAGTGTCTACATTATTCTAGTCTCTTTGCCAAGAGGAATGGATGTAGAAATGTTTTTATTCTCAAATAACAAGTATTCCAAAGGGAACAGTTAAGAAGCATATAAAGGAACACATACAGACCAGGCAATCAAATAGCAAAGGCAGGAAGAGGAAACAAGTGATTTAGGAAATATGAGGATATGGGATGGACATGTTGCAAGGGAAAGTGTAGAATTAAAGGCATATATTAAAAATTATCTTAATATTAGCCACTTTTAGTTTGTATTTGGATTGCTACTAGATATAATTATAAAATTATTAACTAGCAAATACTTAGAAAGCATAGGTGTTCAATTATAACAATATGATATTAAGAAAGTTAATCACCCAGAACAACTTAATTTCTCTGTGACAGTGATGCCCTTTTTGTTAAGGCATCTAATACAGAACGCATGCTATTTTTCACCAAAAACTTGAAATATTTTGTATGGTTAATAAATAACTGGCAGGAGGATTGTACCCATGGGTGATGATCAGTGATTATGTGACAAAGTAGGGTCACATATTGAGAGCTATCCCACAGGGGTCTGATATAAGACCATATATTTTCATACACTTTACAATGGTTTGGAAGATAATCTTACCCACCAGCTGAATGAGAACACTATCTGTTCTAATCTTGGAAGGCTGCAACACTACAAGGTGCTAGAATAGAATTCAAGTGCCCTTGCTTAATTGGGAACTGAGCCATCAAAATTGCGACTTAAGTCATAGAAACAGACCCTCCATATTTAGGGGCTGAATACTACCTACTTGAGTATAAGCATTAACACATTAGCATCACCCCAGACAATAAAGACAAGGGAACTCCTTTATCGGTCACCATGAAATACAACAGAAGTCACCTTAGTAAGAGTATCACAATGCCTGCTCTGTCCTAATTGGAGTTTGCTTCCTTTTTTTTTTTTTTTTTTTTTTTTTTCTTTTTAACTTACAAAAGTGTACACAAAAAGAGTTATCCCAGAAAATACTAATTGGTAGAATATGAAAATTAAGGTCAGATGTGTTTTTATCCTATATAAAATTTCCATATTCCCTTGCTCTATGTTTTGCAGTTAATAAGTTCAAGAAATATTTGTTAAATGAGTTAATGATCTGAACAAATAAACTTGAGGGAGAATAGGTAAGGATTGAAGGGAAATTTCTTCATTTATATTCATTTATTCATTTCAGTGGAGCTATTGTGGTTTTATTATTTACCAGATATATATTAGGCACTGGAATTACGGTAATGAGTGAGACACTAAGTCTGCTCAGAGGAGCAAACAGCTCAGTTTAAAAAAAGAGAAAGAAAGAAAAAACAAAATAAATTAATTAATCAGTGAGTATTCCGATAATGATAGAAATATTCTAAGAGCTGCATAGCAGGACTTCATGGTACAAGAAAGAATGAGATGTTCTCTAAATTGGGACAGAATTGGGATTGAGAAAGAATGATCTGACTAGATTAAATATGAGTAAACTGAAGTTTCAAGAATGAATTGAGTGTGTGTGTGTGTGTGTGTGTGTGTGTGTGTGTGTGTGTGTTTCTGTGTGTTGAAGGAGAGGTGACTTTCTGCAGAGGACACAGAACTGGCAAAGGCACGTGAAGGATTTTGCTGCAGGATTTAAAGACAATCTCTTTCTCTCTCTGTAGAAAACACTAGAGACAAGTTGGCTTAAATGAAATCAAATGGAATGTAAGTTGGGCATCAGAATTTCTCTCAGTATTTTAACATTGAAATGATACGTTCAGAGAATATTGATATTTATTCCCGGAAGTTATTAAAATGGATTTTTAGCATATATCCTTTGCCCAGTTTATTTATAATAAAAGATTTAGGATCTAGAATTGATATCTAAAGTCTCTTCTTGTTTTGCAATAAAATATGTTGTTTGAATTAGGAATGAGAAAATACATTTATTGAACATTTATTTAATGTCTGGCATGAATACAAATTTTTGCACTTAGGATACTTATTTTAGTCTTCAAGTGTTATCAGTGGCTTAATCTTGTGAAAAGATATTTCTCTTTCATGCGACCCACTGTCTTTTGCATGTTATTAGGGGATGCTACTCATTGTGCTTATATAAAGATCTAGGCTGAAAGAAATTTTCAAGGTCACAGCTAAGAAGACAACACAGTGAATTCACCCTCGGTTTTGCTTCACACTTCACACTTCACTGCTGCTCATATTTTGAAGCAAGTCCCAAGGCCAAACCTGTTGTTGAAAAAGAAAAGTAAAGTAGAAGAAAGAAAGGTAAAAAATATAGTGCAAGCATATGTCCAGAAGATGGCAAGGCTGGAAATATTTTGTGAGTACAAAATGAGAACTTAGATTCCTTATTCCTGATTTAAAACAATATCTAAAAGAACTGGATCAATTCCCTACCAACACCAACACCACTGGGACTTGGGTTCGGGAGTACTCCACCACTGAGTTATGTCCTCAGCCCTTTTTATTTTTTCAACTATTTTTATTTTTATTTATTTGGGTGTGGGGATACTGGGGATTGAACTCTGGGATGCTAGACCACTGAGCCAGCCCTATTTTGTATTTCATTTAGAGACAGGGTCTCACTGGGTCGCTTAGAACCTTGCTTTTGCTCAGGCTGGCTTTGAACTGATAATCCTCTTGCCTCTGCCCCCAAGTCTCTTGGCATCACAGTCATGTGTCAGCGTACCCAACAGATTAAAATATTTCTTAAACATCATCTTACATGTTCACTTTTTCCTAAACATCATAGTATGATAAAATCATCCAATGTTAATTAAGCAGTACTATCTACTTTTTTAAAATTGCAAATTACCTGAAAAAATTACAAGGTGCTCATCTGGTGAAGTTGAATAGTACAATATATTAACTAATATAAAGTTGTACAATTTATATAGGTCCAACATGCATGAACTCCAGAAGTCATGGAATGATTAATTGACTCAGATTTTTTAATGAGGATAATTGGCCTCAAACTCAGTAAGGAGAGAAAAGGGGCTGGGGGGAAGGGAGAGGGAAACACCAAAGGAAGGAAGCAAATTTTGATTGAAGGAAATGTACAAGAAAATACAAACTTACATCCAAAAAATGCTTAATAAAGTGGCAATTAAAATAAAGGAAGTATATAACCCTTTGAAGAGGAGAGAGAAGAAATTACAGTAGAGATTCTGTCACAGTCCAGGAGCACCAGATGGGGCAAGAAAGTGGAGGTGACATTGAGCAGCACCTCTCTCTGGAGTGTGCACCCATGGTGAGCATCCAGTCTGTACTGCTCTGCTCATCCTTTCGAAAACTTAGCACACTTCTGTTGCTGCCTCTTGGGATCTCTAGGACTCTCAAAAGGTCACAGAAGGAATGGAGAAAAGGAGGTAGGGAAGGGAAAAGAGAAACAGGGAAGATGGTAGAGAGTGGGAGGGGCCTCTGATCTGCCTGCCTTTGCTATTTTGGCCAAATCGAGTGAGACAAGAAAACGCTTCCATTGGAGCTGACAAATGGGTGCAACTGGGTCTCTGGCTGGTTTTGCAGCTGTTCATCATGCAGCTCCATCAAGGTTATCTCATAGCCCAGTAAAGACAACCTTGTAGGAACAGGGGAGTAAGGAGTCGGAACTGACCAGTGAAAAATAAAGACTCTTTAATTAAATTATCAATAGATACATAAATAATGTCAACCTTAAACTGCAGCTCACAAAATAAGCTACTTTGCAGTTAGCACACACATCTGTTCCTGACTCTTAAATCCATCAAGACCCCATATATACTGAAGATTAGATGATGATGTTGGAAATTAAACAGAGCAACCCGTGGTTAAAAGGCTGAGAATAATTGCTTCGAACAACCTTAATTCCTTCATCCCTCATATGCTTAGTAAGCTTAAGAAGAATTGTCATAAAAAAAAAATCCTAGGGTAATTATTATACACTTTAGATATATGTTATGTACATGTATGCTAATTTACAATATATATGAAAATGTAGATTTTCTGAATCATATTATTCATACTCATTTATGTATAAGTTGTCCTTGGAAAATCATATCCATACATAAATTTTATAAACATGTTAATATTTTCTGAATTTCCATTAATTTCCAACAATAAGGAGGACAGTGTCCCCTGGACTATTTATCAAATTGAAGATAGAATCATCTTGGTATATGTATGTATGTAAACACACATATAAATAAATATATGTAAATATATTCATAATATATAACAATATATAATATATAATATATAATAAATATATGTGTAAATATATATGAAATATGCTTAATTTTTGGAATTTTATTTTAATAAATTATGCTTGAAACAATTTGAGCATATTAATAGGTTACCATGTAACGTTTGGATACATCTATACATTGTGTAATGTTTAAATAAGGTTGAACATATATATCTCCTTGAACATTTGTCATTTCCCTATGGAGAAAACTGGCAAAATCCCTTCTTCTAACTTTTTAAATTGCATAGTATACTGTTATCTAGAGTCACCCCACTGCACAACAGCACACTAAATATTCTTGCTCCTCTGTAATGATAATTTAGTACTCACTGATCTTCCTTCTCCACACTCACCCCCTCTCCCTCCTCAGCCTCTAATAGCTATCTTCTATTCTCAGCTTCTGTGAGAGCAACTACTTAGGTTCTACATGTAAGATCATGCAGTACTTGCCTTTCTGTGCCTGGATTTACAAAGTTGCCAATAACCTGTAATGAAGAAAAGGGTCTGTTCAGAAAATGTGCAGGGAACATTGGATAGCCACATGCAGAAGAATGAAATGAAGATACCTATCTTTCAACAATTACAAAAATCAACTCAAAATGTGAGACCTGAAGCTATTGGAAAAAAAATTAGGGGGAAATATTTCTGGACATTGAAATGGGCAAGGAGTTTTTATAAAATGACCTCGAAGCATGGGAAATAGAAGGAAAACTAGACAAATAGGATTATAGAAAACAAAATAATATTTAAATCAGGTTAAACATATCTATCTCCTCAAACATTTATGAATTCTTTATGGTGAAAACTTTAAAAATGCTGCCTTCTAGCTTTTTGAATTGTTCAGTACATTACTATAATCTTTGTATCTAACATAATAATCTCCAGTTCCACCAAAATTGCTACAAATGACAGAATTCCATTCTTTTCTATGACTGAATAGTATTCCATTGTGTTTATACATCCTATTTTCTTTATCCATTCATTAGTTGATTAGATGGACATTTAGATTGTTTCCTTGTATTGGCTATATTGACTAGTTCTACAGTGAACATATAGGGCATATGTCTCTTAGATATACTGATGTTATTTCCTTTGGATAGATATTCCCAGTTGCATTACTGGATTATGTGGTAGTTCCATCTTTACATTTTGGAGGAAACTCCATGTTGTTTTCCATAGTGGCTGAACCAGAGTTTCCACCAACACTGTGCAAGGATTCCCTTTCTCCTCACTAACCCTTATTATCTTTACTCTTGGATAATAGGCATTTTTCCTGGGGTGAAGTGATACCTCACTGTAGTTTTGATTTGCACTTCGCTAATGATTTGTTATATTGACCATTTTTCATATATTTGTTTTCTATTTGTACATCTTCTCTGGGGAGTATTTAGATATATGGCCCACTTTTTAATTGGGTTATTTGGGGTTATACCATGAGCTTTTGGAGTTCCTTATATTTTCTAGATATAAACCCCTGGTTGGATGTACAGTTTTCAAATATAGTCTCCAAATCTGTAGGTTGTTTCTGCACCCTATTGAATTTTTTCCTGTGCTTTGAGGGTTTTTTTTTTTTTTTTTTTTTTTTTTTTGGTGCTGGGGATTGAACCCAGGGCCTTGTGCTTACAAGGCAAGCACTCTACGGACTGAGCTATCTCCCCAGCATGCTTTGAGGGTCTTTTTTAAAAAAAATTAAAATCCTTGCCCATTCCAATGGCCCATATTATTTTCCCTAAATTTTCTTCCAGTAGTTTCATGTCTCACATTTACATCTTAAATCCATTTTGAGTTGATTTCTGTAACTGGTGAAAGATAGGTATCTAGTTTTGTCCTTCTGCATGTGGATATCCAACTTTTCCTGCACGGTTATAGAAAAGGCTGCCCCTTCTCCAATACATGTCTTTTAGAACCTTTGTCAAGAATCAGTTGACTATAGTTTCACTATAGTGAATTGGTGTATGTATCTCTTTTTATGCCAGTCCTGTGCTGTTTTGATTACTACAGCTTTCTAATGTGTTTGAAGGTCAGGTGATATAATGCGTCCTGCTTTGTTCTGGATTTTAAGCTTTATTTATTTATTTTCATATGGTGCTGAGGATCAAACCCAGTGCCTCACACGTGCTAGGTGAGTGCTCTACCACTGAGCCACAACCCCTGCCCCTGCTTTGCTCTTTTTACTCAAGATGACTTTGTCTATCAGAGGTCTATCTGTTGTTGTTGTTGTTATTTTGTGTTTCTGTATAAACTAAGATTATTTTTCCAGTTTTATGGAGAACATCATTGGTATTTTGATATGGATCACATTGAATCTATAAATTGCTTTGTATAGTGTGAACATTTTAACAATATTGATTCTCCTAATCCATGAAAACAGGATGTCTTTCACTTTTTTTATGACCTCTTCAATTTATTTTGTTAATGTTCTGTAATTTGCATTATAGAGATCTCTCACCTCTGATTAATTTCATTCCTAGCCTTTTATTTTTGTAGCTATTATAAATGGTCTAGCAGCATATATTGCATTGAATGTCCTTATGCAGGAATACATGTGATCCATTATTTCTTATATCAAACAGTATTTTAAAAGACATTAGCTGCAAATAAATTTATCATAAACTATATTACAAAACAATCATCAAGCTATCTTTCCTTCCTTCCATTCTTAATCTCTTTTAAATTACTTTTCATGTGGTGATATTTTCTCTCTAGTACTATCTTGATTCTACACAAAGCAACTAAAATTTGGGGGGAGTCAGGAAAACATAATTTATAGTTTCCCTAGTTTAAATCCTTTCCATTGATAATCAACTTAAAATTTAGACATGATAACTGTGAAAATGTTTTAGTATATATGGATTTATAAAAATGGAAAAATCTTATAAAGGCATTAAAAGTTTAAGAAATTACATAGTTTATATCTGTAATGATTTGCTTTCTGAAGAATGGAATTATGTGAAATTAGAATTGTTCTAGACAATGAAAACTTACAATAGCTGTATGTATGGTCACTTATATGCTCCTGTTACAAGGATGGCCATGGACAAGGTAAGAGTGGTAAGAGTGACCACATAGCCATAATAAGAGAAAAGTCTGCTACTTTGGTTCATAGGTGAGCTTTCTTTTTTTACATATTTCACTTTCCTTCACTTTGAAAGATAAACATGCATACATTTGTATCCATACCCATATGTCCTCAACCCCTCTAAATGCTATTCTAGGAACCAAAACTAATTCTTCATAGCTGTGACTCTGAATAATTGGCAAAATCATCCTACAGAAAATCCCTTAACCTATATACATCAGCAATTATACCATGGTGGCATGACCCAAGAAATAAAAATTCAGGGGGTTAAGAGACTGACTGGCCCTGAATCTTGCTTCTAACAATTAAGAATTATAATGTGATATCCTCTAGAGATTTTCTTTGTGACCTGTTACAAATAGGTTAATTGTTTTATGCCTCAGTTTTCTTATTTATGAAATGTATGAAAATGAAAACAATCTCGCAGGGAAAGGCTGTGGTTAGGTCTACATGATGAGGTATGATGTGCATGCTGAGTGATTCCTCATTATATACACTATGGCCCAATTATGGTCAGGTTAGAAAAATCTAGCACGGTTGAAGATATGCACAGGTACGGCATCACACATATAAAAGTGAAAATCAAAAACATTTTTCAATTGTTTTTAATGAATGATGAAGCACTATAATTATCTAAAATATGGTTTTTAATATTTTCCATTTTTATACACAATAGCTAGTACATAGTCTGACTTTAATTTGTAATAAATTTTAAATTTAGTTTAAATTTAATTCATAATAATTTTTGAAAATTTTATTTCTATTTTTATTGCAATCTCTGCCACCTGAATGTACTGATTTTGGTGCCAACTTATGTTGTTTTCAAAATTTTGGTTATGCAAATTAGCTTTTCAGAATTCAGTACTCTTGTTGCATCTTCCAATATACTTGGGTGTCTATTACAATTTGATCTTTATATCTTCAAAAGAATTGGGTCATTTGGGGGCTGAAAGTCTTATGTTGTACTTCTTTTTTTCATACATTTTCAACTTCTATTGAACTTTCTTCGGATTGAGGCATACTCCTTGAATAAAAGTTTTTCTTTTTTTTTTTTGCATATTGTCATTGAACAAAGGTAAATATAAAACAGATTTTACATGGCTCAATCATCTTTAGAGAATGGTTCAACTATGGCCATTTATTTATAAGGAAAAACTGACCGAAAAGAGGAAATCTATATCACAAGTTGAATAAAAATCCAGGAGTCCACCTGAAGATAAAATAATTATTTGCTGTCAACTCAGAAAGGTTTTTATGTAGATAATATTTCAATTTTTATAGAAATTTAATGTTTATTGTCATGGGACAGTTAAAAAACTGAATGCATGTCTGCAGTGTAATAATGTATATTATATTGATCATATTGGTCTTAAATTAATAACTGGCCTGGAAGAATTAACCCACAATACATTGTGCCAGAAGCAGATTGTCTTAACCACCTGGTCTTCTGTTTTTTTAAATATATTCAGAAAGCATCAGTATTTTCTGGGATCTGCTTATTTATTTTCACTTATTTCCTTTCACTGTTATTAGTTTATGATTTTGAGATCTCTATTTTTAGACATAGAAGGTTTAGTTATTGCTATCTTGCTTTGGGTTTAAAATGCAGTAGTAGAATTTTTTGTTTGAAATTTATTCAGGTAAAATAAAATTTCAAAGGGATACTGTATGAGCCCTAAAGTGACCGATTTATCTTTTTTCATGATGTTTAAGTGTCTTGTTACTTTTTCTTTTCTTGGTCAGTACTTTTACTGTCCTCAAAGCACATGGAATAAAAAGTAAATAATTTAGAATTTCAAAGAGCATATTCAACATAGTGTTTGCTTTATTTTTCCCTATTCAAACTAAAATGAAAACATACCAGGTCATTTTATTTCCAAATTAAACCCCCATATAGCAGAATTCTAAAAACGGCTAGAAGTAATTGCTCAATTATCAAAAAAAAGTACAGTCACAAGTGTTTACTAAGATATCAATATTCAAAATGAAGCCTAGAAAGAATAAGTATGGACACCCATTTCACTCAAGAGTACATGTCTCAGGCCCCAGGGCAAGGGGTTTAGGCACTGGGCTATAAAGCTTGCTACAACCAGATGGAAATAATAGGCTTTCAGCTCTCTCTCTCGCTCTCTCTCTCTCTCTCTCACTCTCTCTCTCTCTCTATCTATCTATCTATCTTTCTCTCTCTCTCTCTCTCTCTGGTGCTCTGTCTCTCTCTCTCTCTCTCATTCTTATCCTCATTCTCTATTCCCACTCTAAAGCACTTCTGGTCTTGTGCATTTTGGAAAGAGAGATTCTAACCTGCATCCATCTCATTCTTTATGTTCTTCCTTCTTTTATTTGCAGAAGTGTGACACATGGTTCTCAAATCTACTTCTTGAACTTTTGGGGGTGGGTATCTTATCTCATCTCTTCAAATTTTCATGGATTTTGCTTAATGGATCATTCACCATCTACTATGGTTTGGATATGAGGTGACCCCAAAAGCTCACATGTGAGACAAAGCAAGAAGGTTCAGAGGAGGAATTATTGGGTTGTAAAGTCTTAATCCAGTGAATTAATCACTGATGAAATTAATTGAAATGGTAGGGTGTGACCGGAGGAGGTAGGAATTGGGGGTGTGGCTATGGGTAATATATTTTGTATCTGAAGAATAGTCTCTCTCTCTCTCTCTCTCTCTCTCTCTCTCTCTCTCTCTCTGTGTGTCTCTGTGTCTCTCTGTCTCTCTCTCTCTCTCTCTCTCTCTGCTTCCCAATGATGTGAGCTACTTCCCTCTGTCATACTTTTCTGCCATGATGTTCAGTCTCATCTCACGCTCCTAGGAATGGAGCTGACTTTCTGTGGACAAAGACCTCTGGAACTGTGAGCCCTCAAATAAACTTTCCCTCCTCTATAATTGTGCTGGTCAGATCTTTTAGTCACAGTGGTGAAATAACTGCCTAAAACCGTCTCACCTGTGACTCCAAATTTCCTACCTATCACTTCTTTCCTGTCATGAATTAAGCATCTCCACATTTTCATCACTCTCCCCTCAAAAAAAATATCAATTAAAAACCTGTAATCCACTAAAGCTGCACTATGTTCCTCCTTCATAGCTAAGGCTGCAGACACTATTTCCTCTTCTCATTTCACATTCTTATTCCCATTGTTTTTGAGCTCACTGTGACTTGGCTTCCAGTTCAACTACTTAAATAAAAAGTGCTCTTAGAAAATTTTTCGTGTCCTCCAAGTTGATAAACCTCAAGACCAGTTGGAATAGTCTTTCCATGGCATTTGGTCCTGTTAGAGTACATCACATTACAACTATTAAAATATATTCACCCCTGGATCCCACAACATCAGTGTCTCATGTATCCAGCATCTCAGCATTTTTCTTGAACATTCTTTCTTGATTACATTTCTGGGCTCTTGTTCCACATGTCATTTTAGTTGGTGTCACGAAATGTTCTCTTGTTGGCTCAAATTTCTTCTTATCTTTCCAAATTTTCCTTAAGTAATTTATGAATATTTATATCTTATGAACAATAAATATATTATCTATATCCCATAACCTGCTTCTTGAGTTTCAGAGCAACATATGCATGTGTATATGTATGTATGTGTGTGTATGTGTGCATGTGTTTGTGTATGTATGTAGTTATACACACACATGATATAAATATACCACAGAGCTCTAACTGAATTTTTTAAAGATGACTCATCTTCAGAATGTCAAGACTGAATTCATCACCCTCTTTGACTGTCACCCTCATTGTTCTCTTTAATAACTGGGCATCATGCTGCTGCTTTACTCTTCCTTGGCCCTGTACGTATAATCATATAAACTTGATTTCTCCCTAAGACTATTACCATTTCCTCACCTCAGATTCTCCCATTCATGCCCCAATGACCACTGCAGGCATCTTTCAGGTACTCTTGCCTCTTGGCCCACATTCTGCTTACAATCTTCTGTTGACTTTTAATTGTTGAGTCTTTATTATTAACTACTAAATTATCTTCCTGAAAATAAATGGAAAATATAGAAATCCTTTAGAAAATATAGAATTGAAATAGAGTTGAAAAGTCAGGTCTGAAGAAAACGGAGCCCATCAAGCAGACAATTCAATGATGTTATCTCATTTTAATCCTCAAGACATCCCAATGGACAAGACATTGTGATTCTCAAGTTTTGTATAAAAGGAAACTGAGGTATGAAAATGTTGGTTTTCCCAGCTATGAGCATCATTTAGTAAACTAAAAGAGGTCCACAAAAGTCTGAGTCTAAGACCTAGGTTCCATGGAACCACATAGAATCATTAAAACCACCATAAGCAATACTTTTGTTTTCATGGTTGGATATAAGACAGCAAAAACTCTTTTGTATCACATTGTGATTTGAAAGACAGTGGTGTTCCAGAAGGGACAGAAAGAGGAACAGAGATGTAGAGGAATGACAATAAAACAACAAATAAATCATACAGAGAAAATTTTCTGTAGAAAAGGATATGGTCCATAATGTTCAGGATTCTAAAATGGTCAATAGAGAAAAGCTATTTTTAAAGATTTTTCAATTTGTCTTAAATGAAAATTGGTAGCATTTGAAAGCATGGTATTGATAGGCTTGCTAAGCTGGGAAGAATTTTGTATAAACTCTGTGTTATAGCATTTTAATATTTTTATCATAGTTGACTATTTGCAAAAACAAAGTAAAAGAATAAGATTACCCATATTTTCAATATGGCTCTTTATACTAACAATAAAACACTTTATTTGCTACTAAAATAGTACAAGTAAATAAAGAAAATAGAGAAACTGTCTCATTATTTTAATAGCTATTTCAATATGAATAGAATAAAATATAATGAAGAACACATGTTTGCTTGGTGCTAATGACAAAATGTTTTGCAGTTTTATAGATAAAGCAAAATGCATAATTTGAACCAGATGTCAAAATAGTTTAGGATTAGTTTCTGAGGACAAATATTTCAGAAAATATGTGACAAGGTAACCACACATTTGCTACTGGGAGTCTTCAATGAAAGTGTCTTATTTTATACTTGGTTTCTCAAAATTAAATTGTGATCTGTCCTCAATACTATATATTTTTAAAAATCCCACAGGATAAGCAGTTAAGCGAAGTGGTTAACAACTCAAGCCCTGTACCATATTTTTAGCTTTAACATTTCTTGACTGTAAGATTTTGAGAAACTTAACTTCTCTGAGCCTGAAATTTCTCATTTGAAAATGAGAATGATAGTAGTTAAAGTAACCTCACAGGGTCATTGGGTTTAGATCAACATCATACCTGTAAAGTGCTTTCCTCTAGAACTTGGTAAGTACCCAGTAAAAAGTAGATAGTACTATTTTCATTGTCATTACTAATACTGTTTTCAATTATTACCACCAATAAAACACTTTTCAAAATTATTTACATTTTTGCATTCAAATAGTTACTTTGGTTTTACTTAACATGTACTAATTGTACATATTCATGGGGTTCATAGTGATATTTCTACACATGCACCCAATGTGTACTGACCAATTCTAGCCTGCCTTTATCTACCCACTCTTCCCTCCCATCCACTCCCTTCCTACCTTCTATTAATCACTGTTCTATATTCAGGTTAAACTTCAGCTTCCATATATGAGAGAAAATATGTGATACCTGTCTTTCAATATCTGGTTTATCCCACTTGATATAATCTCCTCCAGTTCCACTCATTTTATTGTCAATGACCAGGATTATATCCTTATTTATGGCTGAATAATATTCTATTGTGTGTATATACCACATTTACTTTATCCCTTCATCTGTTCAGGGCCACCTGGGTTGTTTCTATATTTAAGCTCTTGCCAATGGTATCACAATAAATAAGGAAATGCAGAAATCTTTTAATGATGCTGATTTCATTTCCTTTGAATATATGCCCAGAAGTGGGAAAACTGGATCATATGGTAGATATAATTTTAATTTTTTAAGGGATATCCAACTACTGCTTTTCATAAAGACCAAATAAACTTACATTCCAAAAGCATTTCCTTGATGTCCTTCCTAGCATTTATTGTTTTTATTCACTTATGTATTTGTTTGATAATATCAAGTTGCAAACGGGGGTGATATGGTATCTCAATGTAGTTTGATTTGAATTTTCCTAATGACAATTATAATTGAGCATTTTTTCATATATTATTTGGCCACTGGTATCACTTCTTTCAAAACGTATTTAGATCATTTGCCCAATTCTTATTGGATTACTTTTGTTGTTGTTGTTGTTGTTTTTTTAGGTTCCTTAAATATTCTGGGTTCTACCCCTTTGTCAGATGAATAGTTGGCAAATATTTTCTGTCATTCTCTAGCTTGTCATTTCACTTTGTTAATTTTTTCCCTTGCTGGGGGGGGGGGGACTTTTTAGTTTGGGCTGGGGAGATAGCTCAGTTGGTAAAGTGCTTGCCTTTCAAGCACAGGGCCCTGGGTTAGATCTCCAGCACTGGGAAAAAAAAAAAAAAAAAAAAGAAGATTTAATCTCATTTGCTAATTTCTGCTTTTGTTTCCTGTATTTTGGGGATTCTATCCAAAAATCCATTACTTGTGACAGTGTCTTATAGTTTTTCCTTATGTTTTCTTCTGATAGTTTCAGAAATTTAGGTTTTACATTGAAGTCTTTAATATATTTTGAGGTGATATTTGTACAGGGTGAGAAATTTGGATCAAGTTTCAATTTTCTGCATGTGGCTGTCCTTTTTTCCAGCACCATTTATTGATATTTTTGCAATATATGTTTTTTGTTGCCTTTGTTGAGAATCAGTTGACTATTGACACTTGTGTTTTTTCCAGGATTTCTGTTCTGTTCCATTGGTCTATGTTTCTGTCTCTACAATGCTACCATGCTGTTTTGATCACTATGGCTTTTTTATATGTCTTGTAATCTGGTGTCCTGGTGCCTCTTGCTTTGTTCTGTGTGTTCAAGATTGCTTTGAATATTTTGGGTCCTTTTGTGTTTCCATATAGTTTTAGAAGTATTCTTTCTTGTTCTGTGAAGAATGTCATTGGTATTTTGATAGGGATATCATTGAATCTATAGACTTCTTTGGGAAAGATGAAAATTTTAACAATATTAAAAACAATGAACATGAGAAGATTTGGGGACTTTTTTGTATATATGTCTTTTTCAATTTCTTTCATAATTGTTTTGAAATTTTCGTAGGGGTCTTTTGCTTCCTTGACTGGGTTTACTCCTAAGTATGTTATTTTGTACCTATTTAAAATGGAATTATTTTCATGATGGTTTACTCAGCATATTAACTTTACCAGACTGGTAAAATTTAGCAGTGAAGCCATCTGTCCTGGACTTTTTCTTATTGGGAGCAATTTTTTTTTAATTGCTGATTCCATCTCATAACTTGTTATAAATTTATTTCAGGTGTTTTTATGTTCTTCTGTTTCAATTTTGATAAGAAATTTATCCATTTCTTCATGTTTTCCATTTAGATACCATTTCTCATAATCCATAATTATCCTTTGTGTTCCTGTGATTTCAGTTGTAAAGTCTACTTTTTCATCTCTAATTTTATGTTTTTGGGTCTCCTCTCTCTTTTTTTCCTTGATTCATCTAGCTAAAGTCTTGTCCATTTTTTGAAAAAAAAAAATTAGTTGTTGATGGACTTTATTTTATTCATTTATTCATATGCTGTGCTGAGAATCTAACGTAGTGCCTCACATGTGCTAGGCAAGTGCTCTCCCGCTGAACCACAACCCCAGCCCTTATCTGTTTTGTTTACTTTTTGAAATACAAAAATTTTCATTGATCTTTTTTACTAGTGTGTCTGTGTCTTTGTGTGTGTGTGTGCTCTGTTATTCATATTTCATTCCTTCTACTAATTCTAGATTTGCTTTGTTCTTCTTTTTCTGGGTCCTTGAGACACATTAATAGAATACTTGAAATATTTCTGTTTTCTTGATGCAGGGCCTTACTGCCATAAGCTTCCCTCTTAGTTTGCTGATTCTGTTCTGGAATCATCATGTTTTTTACGTGGTTTGTTCAGATTTATTGTAATTGGTACCAAAATAGAAAGGCAGATCAATGGTACAGAATAGAGGACACGGACACAAACCCAAATAAATACAATTTTCTCATACTAGACAAAGGGGCCAAAAATATGCAATGGAGAAAAGATAGCCTCTTCAACAAATGGGGCTGGAAGAATTGGAAATCCATATGCAACAGAATGAAACTAAACCCATATCTCTCACCATGCACGAAACTAAACTCAAAATGGATTAAGGACCTCGGAATCAGACCAGAGACCCTGCAGATTATAGAAGAAAAAGTAGGTCCAAATCTTCACCTTGTTGGTCTAGGACCAGACTTCCTTAACAGGACTCCCATAGCACAAGAAATAAAAGCTAGAATCAACCACTGGGATAGATTCAAACTAAAAAGCTTTCTCTCAGCAAAGGAAACTATCAGCAATGCGAAGAAAGAGCCTACAGAGTGGGAGAATATCTTTGCCAATCATACTTCAGATAGAGCACTAATCTCCAGAATCTATAAAGAACTCAAAAAACTCTACTCCAAGAATTCAAATAATCCAGTCAACAAATGGGCTAAGGAAATGAATAGACACTTCACAGAAGAAGATCTACAAGCAATCAACAACATATGGAAAAATGTTCAACATCTCTAGTAATAAGAGAAATGCAAATCAAAACCACCCTAAGATTCCATCTCACCCCAATTAGAATGGCGATTATCAAGAATACGAGCAACAACAGGTGTTGGTGAGGATGTGGGGAGAAAGGTACATTCATACACTGCTGGTGGGGCTGCAAATTAGTGCAGCCACTCTGGAAAGCAGTGTGGAGATTCCTTAGAAAACTTGGAATGGAACCACCATTTGACCCAGCTATCCCACTCCTTGGCCTATACCCAAAGGACTTAAAATCTGCATACTACAGAGATACAGCCACATCAATGTTCATAGCTGCTCAATTCACAATAGCCAGACTGTGGAACCAACCTAGATGCCCTTCAATTGATGAGTGGATAAAGAAACTGTGGTATATATATACAATGGAATATTACTCAGCCATAAAGAATGATAAAATTATGACATTTGCAGGCAAATGGATGAAATTGGAGAATATCATGCTAAGTGAGATAGGCCGATCTCAAAAAGCCAAAGGACGAATGATATCGCTGATAAGTGGAGGATTACACATAATGGGGGGGAGGGAAGGGTTAGAGTTAGGGTTAGGGAGGGGGGCAAGTATGGAGGAAGGAAGTACTGTATAGAGGGTAAAGAGGGGTGGGAGGGGTGGGGGGAAGGGAAAAAATAACAGAATGAATCAAACAACATTGCTCTATGTAAATTTATGATTACACAAATGGTATGCCTTTATGCCATGTACAAACAGAGAAACAACATGTATCCCATTTGTTTACAATAAAAAAAAAAAAAAAGTAATTCTGTATTGAGACAGAAGATAAGACAGATAAGTTCTCTCTACCACTTTCAAGGGGTGACCTTCTTAGTAAGTTGCAGTCTCCTAAAGTTATGCCCAGGGCTCTTAGTCTGCTATGCCATGCTGACTTAGCTTTCCACTGGGTACCAAGGTGTTTCTATATATGTTTTCTAGTTACAACTAATGAATTTGGGTACAGGACACACTGTCTCCCAGGGCCACACAGGGGTGCAGACTCTAGAAGCTCAGGCAGGTGTAATACAGACAGCAGTGGAAGTGGGTGCTTGCTATGTGAATACTCCTACCATGGGCGTGGTGGCCCCAGATGTTTTGGAGTTTTCCTCAATCAATTTTGATACTAGGTCTGCAACTGATAAAGTTGCATCTAAGCAACAGTACCTGCCCTTAGACCGGGCAGTGGTATGGGTCCAAACACTGCATGGGGAGAGGTGGTCATGGAACCCCAGAGCCCACTTTGTTCTGTTTGCTGCATGTGTTGCAGGGTTGAGTGTAGCAGGAAAAGGTGCTGGTGGGAACCACATGGGTGTGATTTCCCTGGAAACTGCAGCATTTCTCCCAGTTCCTCTGCTTGGAGCGTAGATCTGGGAGTGTATCAGCGACTAAGCTTCAGGCATTCCTCTTGGCTACTTCGACAGTGAGTACCTGTTTGGGCTTTGATTGAAGACATAAGAGTTTCTCATGGACCCTCTCAGCAAGCATCTGGGGAGTGGGAGACAGGAGCCAAGGTATTGCCTTCCAGCCCTATTATACCTCCCCAAGCATGGTGTGTAGGGGTGTAGGGGTCATAGGAACAATGTGGGCACCAGTCTTTAGTTCTGCTACTGGAGCTTGGTTTCAGAGAGCAAGCATTCTAATCTTCTGGCTCTATGGGGTTGTAACCTCCATTCTATCTATACTTCAACAACGAGTCCCTACAATGCAGGGCACCCAGATGGCTTGGGTATGGGAGTTAGTCATTCCTCTGGATTAAGTGGGGTTTGAGAGGCTGCAAACCCCTGAGCCAGTGCAGTGGAGTGTCTGTGGTATCCCAGAGGTGGGAATATACAGGAATTTCAGACTCCTGGACAACATGAATTTAAACATTAGTTCACTTCTCAAGATGGCACCAGGCTAAAGCAGACTTGGAGTTTGCTATGAAATGATGTGAAATCCTTCACAAAAGCAAAATTACTACGCAGATTTCAGGTTGCTCACCTATCTGGGTTGTGAGCCTGTGACTGAACATTTCCAGTAGTTGGGACTGCCAATATCTGTGACAACAGAATTTTCTGGGCCTCTCCTGTTCACCCTTACCCCAGCAAGACGAGTTTGCCATGCCCTGTTATGGAGCTCAGGTGGCAGCTACAGGGGTGTTTTGTTAATCTTTCTGGGCTTTCATTTTAGGTCTCTGAGTCTTAAACTAAGTTCCAGTCTTTCCCTTGCTGATTTCCATCATTCTCCCATAGTCATTCACCTTAAAATCCAGCTATATACTTGTTACTTTGGTTGTTTGTAGAGGAGGTAAGCATCATCTTCATACTCTTTCAAATTTATTTAATTTTAATCTGAGCATTATTTCAGTCTCTCTATCAGTGTAATTGTTTGTATCTGACAAGTGTGTACATTTTTCTTTTTAATTCCACAGTACCAAATCACATTGAGTTCTCCTTGGATGATCAGGGCTTATTTTAACAATATTTGGGGAAGTATGGCCTTAGATGCCACCTGGATCCTAAATGTCATTTCCTACAGTTCATCCTACAACTTTAGCTCCATTAGTCTGATTGTACTGATTCAGTAGCATCTCTGCCAGTCATTTCTGCAGAAACCATATTGTGTGAGCTCTATGGAAATACTTCTACCTCTTCAGTACACAACTGCTGTGCTGAACTTGCTACACCTATATTGGCTAACAATAGACTGATTAACTTTAATTCAAATTTACATAATAAAGGACAAACACATTGATGGCTTGGCCAACACTATCTGCTGTAGTGTGTCCCTGCCATGTGACTTTCTCCTCCTGGTCACCTCATAGACTGCTAGGCAGTAATATCTCACAAATCAACTGTGTAGCCAACAAAAGGAAATAGAATTTGGCAAGATCAATACAGAGTTGGCTATTATTTTGAGACTTCTGAGGGATCGGTGTAACCGGTAGGTATGTTGCATAGCATTCTGGTACACAGAGGAAAGATATTACGGGGTGCGGCAAGGTTCTGTTTTAGGTTTTTGGTTTCTCTATGAAATTGTTGTGGAGTTTCAAAATGCAGTATTCATATTCACAATGGATTTCTCAAGGGATGTTATACAGCCTGGTCTCTCCAGGCTACCCCTGTTTGGGGACTGCTTTCCATGCTCTGTAACAGGATGACAGTGATCAACTAAGGAGGTCATTATGTGGATGACCCTGTCCTTTCACTAGCAAGGCCAGACAGGGCCATCAGATTCCATTCCCTAAAGAGGATCACTTAGTTTAAGCCATTCACTGTTCAATCCCAAGAATTTCTAATCAGGAAGGAGAAAGAAGTCTGCTCCAGGGTGCAACGTGTCACTCTGGGTTCATCAGTGACTATTTATATTGTTTTGCTGCCCAGCCAGGAAAATTAGAATAAATTGATCTTTGAAAGGAAGTAAATCAAAACACATGCAAAGAAAAGTATAAAACTTTCTACTTACTGTCTTGAGGTAACTCCAGAGAACTAAATTGATATCTACACTTCAGTTACATAAACTATTCTTGCATCATTATAATATATAACCCATAATGCTTAAGTTAGTATCTCTAGTATCTGTAGCTGTAATTTTTAAAATTAGAGTTCTCATAGCAGTACAAAAAATAACTATTTTTTTTTCTCCCAGGCACAAGCATGAGGTACTAAAATGGCATAAATTATATATTAATATTCCAAAATAGATATTGTAATCATTTTGCAATTGTAAAAGAGGGAAACATACTTTACTGATAAATTTTGGTTATAATAAGGTTAGTATGACCTCAGTTACAAACTAGACTTAAATATTTTTGTTTCATCATTTTATTAAAATATTTGGTTTTTCACATCCATTCTTGGTGACACATAATAAATAAATATTTAATTCTCCCAAGAACTTTGATTCAAATAAATATCAATTGCTATCATAACTTAAGAATATATTTGAACAATATAAGAGATGGAATAAGTTTGTGCTAAATACAGGATATATGCATGAATTTCTGAAGATGAGTATTAATTACTAAATCCAAGTCTAGTATAAATGTATTCTCTTGCCATTTGCATTGTTTACTATATGCAATTATTTTAAAATTTCCTATAACCAGTGTGGCATACATATATTTGAATTCTGGGATATAAATGCATAGCAGGCCAAGTGGATAATACTTGTGTCTAATGACTAAAATCTAGTCTCAATCATGTCCCAAATCACAATCTTTTAAAGCCATTTCCAACTCCCATTAATAGCTGGTTTTGAATAGTCAGGATTTAATTGGGAATGATCTATTATTGCTATTTGGATATGGATGAGCATTGAAGAACTCCTAAAAATTATTTATGTTTCTGAGTTTTCTTTCCCAAGAATTATCTTTTTCCTGGGTATAATGTTGGAAATTGGTGGGAAGCTTTATGGTTTCCCCTGATCCATACTTTCTTTTCTCTAATGTTTGAGTCCTTATTGCCATATAACAAACCATCCCTAATTGAATATTTTCAAAAATGGTTTTTTGTTTGATTATTTTCTCAGATTGTGTGGGTCAGGAATTCAGACAGAACCCAGTAAAGATGTCTGGTGTCTGCTCCATGGTTCTGGAGCCTCAGCTAAACTATACTCAAATGGATGGCAGAGACTCAGATACTTTGGAGCTAGAATTTTCTGGAGACTCCTTTGTCCCCACACCTGGTACCTGGTATAGGATGACTAAATCCTGGGATCAGCTGGTCAGTTGGATACTCTGACCTGGCCTTCTTTGGTTACTTGAGTTTCTCCCAGTACCACAGCTATGTTCTGAGATGCTTGTGAGGAAGCATTGAACAGTAAGTGTTCTAAAAGAATGAAGCAAAAGATGAATGTATATTTTTTATCCTGTCCTCAGAAGTTATATAACATCACTTCCCCATTAATTTTATAAGGAAAGAGGTATAGAATCCAACTATCAATGGAAGAAATGTTGAGGAATTACAGCTATCTTAAATCCAGCCTCCTGAAAGGAGACACAAGAAGCCAAATGAGTGTCAAAGGATATATTACTGATAAAAACTAGGTTGGAAAATATCAGATATGCTATTTCCTGCTCCCTTTTGAATTTGGGAATCACCTTTTCCCGTCTCTGTTCCCTATTATATAGAGCAATAGATCCCCAAATTTTCATCCCTTAAGAGGAAAGAGTAATTCTCTTTGCTTGAAGGCAGGCAAGATAGGAAAGAGATCTTTTGAGACACCAATTGATTATGTGGACAAATTACATACCTCCTACTATAAGGAGTAGTGAGGGTGGGAATGGAAAATGGAAAGATAGGAAGAAATGCCCTACACGAAATATCTGCAAACAGAAAACCAGGTGGGGAGAAAGAATTTTCCCCATTAGCTTCCTCTCTCATGCCCTCATGATCCTCCACAACACATGTGTCTAGAAACCTCAAGATGAACACCAAAAGAATATGTGTTAGTCAGCTTCCCATTGATATAACAAAGACCTTATTAGAAGAAAAAGTTTATTTTGGCTCACAGATTTAGTGGTTTAAGTCCATGATCAGAAGGACTTTGAGCCTGTGGTGGAATCATGACAGGAACAAATAGAATCACAAAACTGCTTACCTCATGGCCAAGAAGCAAAGAGAAAAAGAAAGAAACAGGTTCCCAGGATCCCCTTAGAGGGCACATGCTCAGGAACCTAAGACTTCCAGCTGGACCCTAACTCTTCACATTTCCACCATTTCCCAGTAGTAATACACTGGAGACCACATTGATCTTTGGGGAGTTTCTTAAGATCCACACTATTGCAGTATATAATCCCAACCAGTGTGAACTTTTGCTAAAAATCTAGAGGAAAGAGAGGAAAATAGCCTGTCTTGCTTGGCTTTCTAAATTACATGCAAAGAAAACAAAATTTCTACACAACGGGATATTAATAGTTTTATTTTCATTTTTCTTGATCTTTGATCACTTATCAAACTATAGAAGAGAAATCATGTGCATTATTAACTAGCTCTTACTAACTTTGTGGTTAATATTATAATAATCTAGGTTATAGTCATGAACTTGAAATCCCTAACTATGTATTTTCCCTCTTCTTTTCCATGTAGAGCTTAATATACCATATGACATTTTATAATGTTGACTAATGAGTTAAGTATGTCATTATGCATTTGCTGTCTGGCATCCTTCTTGATATAGTAGTTGGTATTGATGGCCTCAGTACTCTGTTATGGTTTGGATATGAGGTATCCCTCAAAACTCACATGTGAGACAATGCAAGAAGATTCAGAAGAGAAATGATTGGGTTGAAAGAGTCTTAATCCAATCAGTGACTTAATCCCCTGATAGGGATTAACTGAATGGTAACTGAAGTGATGAAGTGTGGCCAGAGGAGGTAGGAATTAGGGCATGGCTTCGGGTATATATTTTGTATCTGGAGAGTGGAGACTGTGCTTCTGATCATGATGTGAGCTGCTTCCCTCAGTCACACTCTTACACTGTGATGTTCAGCCTCACCTCAGATCCTAAGGAATGGAGCTGGCCTTCTACGAACTAAAACCTCTGAAACTGTGAACCATCCAATAAATTATTCCTCCTCTATAATTATGCAGTTTGTGTCATTTAGTCACAGCAGCAAAAAAAACTGACGAAGATATACACTCCTCTTAACCATACATTCTGCCTTTTGATTTTGTTTTTCATTTGGAAAATTTATTTTTTCCAGGGCCTTATGCTTGCAAGGCAAGCACTCTACCCACTGAGCTATATCCCCAGCCCCAAATTTTATTTTTTAAAGGAGAGATTTCTATTTGACTTTAGTTTTGGCCATTGGATTTTCTTTGACAATAGAATGAAACAGAAGGGGTAGTGAATTGTGAAATCCAGAGACATGTGTTTTTGTGTGTTTACTTGTACTAATGCCATCATCCATGGGACAGACATAGCTGGTCTAGCTTATTCATCTGTGGAGGATAACAAGAAACGTTTGTAACAGAACTTCCCCGATTAAACCAGCCAAATAAAGTCTAGATCAGAGCCCACAGGCCTGGGGTCTCCCCTCTTCCTTATGTATCTTCCAAGGACTAGGATAGCCTACCTGGCACAACTCTGCTTGTTGAGAACAGGGTGACATCTGTAAACCACCCCCCATAGGAAAGGGTTCGCAAACACTAAGGAATGAGAAACTATCTTAATC
This sequence comes from Sciurus vulgaris, assembly GCF_902686455.1. Taxonomy (NCBI): domain Eukaryota; kingdom Metazoa; phylum Chordata; class Mammalia; order Rodentia; family Sciuridae; genus Sciurus; species Sciurus vulgaris. The sequence goes on along the minus strand of NC_136470.1, from coordinate 31,468,786 downwards.
ACCAGGATGCAGGTGTTTGCAACAGTGCCCTCAAGAGCCAATACAGGACAAAGAGGATGTGCTGGGCCCCTGGGCTTATCAAGGCTATTAAGAGATACCTGTCCGAGGAATGTGCAGCTGTCTGGGAACCTTGTCTATCAAGGACAGGGGGGCCTAGCCCTGACTCATCTCCTGCATAGTTCACCCCTTCCCTCCTCCCTTCTTCCTCCAGGACTGTTCAGTTCTGGCAGGTCCCAATGAGAATCAAATAGATTGGCGGGATCCAACCAAAGAGGACAAATGTTTAGCTGTTCAAATGTTAACCAATAATATACAGTTCTTTGTGTGTGAATGCTTGAAAATTTCTTAAATATAGTACTTTCTCACCCCTCGGGGCTGCTCCCCACTCAGCCATTGTAGTGATCTGAGAAGCTGGTTGTGGTCCAAGCTCGAGCTTGCAATAAAACCTCCTTGTGTGTCTTGCATTATCGTGTGTGCACTTTGACTCTCTGGGGATCCGTCGATAATGAACCCCAACATGCTCCACATTCCATTTATCCTATTTTGGGGCAGCTAACACAAGCACATTCTTCTCACAGCAATTGCACGAATGCTTAAAGGAAGTAGAAATGCAGGAGGACCTTTAAAGCCATGGCTTGGAAGCATGCTATTGGTCAAACCTTCTCAAATAAGTCTTATAGGGAGAGAGATCCTGCCTTTAGACAGAAACTCTGCAGTCACTTGACAGAGGGCAGAGGAAGGGGTAAAGATTCAGAATTCTTAATAAAAATATACCCTCAACCTTTTCCATACCTACCTAAATCAAGTAGCAGCATATAATTAGAACTTTAGAAGCCCCTCTCTTGGTCTCCCTCCATCATTACTTTAAACCTTCTTCTCAGTAACAGACCACTATTTTGACTCCTACTGGCATAGATTACTTTTCTAACCTTTATAAAATGGAGTGGTAGAGTCTAAGCTTTTCTATGTCAAGGCTCTTATTTTAACAGAGTTCTTGTGAGATCCATACATATTTTGTGTAGCACTACTGAGGTCTTTCCTGTTGCTATTCAGTATCATATTTTTGGGAAAAGCCACAATGTGTTTATGAGCCATCAACTATTGACGAATAATTGGTTATTTTGTGTTTGGGAAGGTTACAAATAGTGCTGCTATTAAAAATATGTTAACATTCCTAAGTGTCTTTTGTGTATTTGCCATACTTTAAATTGTGTCATGTCTTCTCTAACACTTAGTTTTGTCAGTATTTTAAATTTTAGTTATTATAGTGGATAGTCATTAAATTTCTTCATCTGTATGTAATATTTTTTATTCTTAGTAAGTACACATCACTTTCACTTGTGAACAGGAAAAATGTGAATATTTCAGAGTAATCTTAGCAAAGCAAAATGTGCTATTGAAAATTTTTTTTCATTATTTTGTTTTTGACAGTGATAAATATTGAAAAAAATTTTTTCATACCTGTGTGTGGGTAATAATGTCTGTTTCATTCTACCCTCCTTCCCATCCCCACTGCCCCATCCCTCCCCTCACTCCCTTCTGCACAATCCAAAGTTCCTTCATTCTTCCCTACCCACCCCCCATTATGAATCAGCATCTACTTATCAGAGAAGACATTCGGTCTTTGGTTTTGGGGATTAGCTTATTTCACTTAGCATTATATTCTCCAGTTCCATCCATTTACCAGCAAATGCCATAATTTTATCCTTATTTAAGGCTGAATAATATTCCATTGTGTATATATACCACATTTTATTTATCCATTCATCTGTTGAAGGGCATCTAGGTTGGTTCCACAATCTAACTATTGTGAATTGAGCTGCTATAAACATTGATGTGGCTGTGTCACTATAGTATGCTGATTTTAAGTCCTTTGGGTATAAGCCAAGGAGTGGGGTCACTGGGTCAAATGGTGCTTCCATTTCAAGTTTTCTTAGGAATCTCCCTACTGCTTTCCAAAGTGGTTGCACCAATCTGCAGTCCTACCAACAATGTATGAGTATACTTTTCCCCACATCCTTGCCAACACTTACTACTGCTTGTATTCTTGATAATTGCCATACTGACTGGAGTGAGATGAAATGTTAGTTTTGATAGTTTTGGTTTGTATTTCTCTAATTATAAGAAATGATGAACATTTTTTCATGTTTGCTGATTGATTGTGTTTCTTCTGTGAAGTATCTGTTCAGTTCCTTAGCTCATTCATTGATTGGGTTATTTGGCGTTTTGGTGTTAAGTTTTTTGAGTTCTTTATAGATCCTGGAGATTAGTACTCTATCTGAGATAAGTGTGATAATTTTTTTTTCCTCACTGTACTACAAATATTATAATTTTACGTAAAATTTCACTTGTTCAATGCTGGTTCAAAGGAGTTTGCTTTATTTTTATGTATTGATAGTGAAGCTACTGACCTTTTCAAAAGCATTTATTAGTTTTAAGTTCATATGCAGATTTATTTATATCTTTTACATAGACAATTGTGTTACCTATCAATAATGGCAGTTTACTACTTCCTCTTCATTTTTTTTTTTTGGGTGCTGGGGATCGAACCCAGGGCCTTAGTGCTTACGAGGCAAGCACTCTACCGACTGAGCTATCTCCCCAGCCCCCCTCTTCATTTTTACAAAAGTTGTTTCTTTAGTGCACTGTCTGGAACTTCTAAGATAATGTTGACTACATTTAATACAGTGTTTCAAAGAAATGGTAATAGAGGATATTTTTGCTCCTTCCCAAACTGATGGGAAAAAATATTTCATTACTTTACCAATATCTTTGATTTTGGTAGCTATGCTTTATTGATTAATTCCATTTCCTCCTGTTAGTTTATAAATCACATGTTCTTGAAATGTCTATTTAGTGGTTACCCTAGTGATTTCAACATGTGTTTGGACCTACTAAAGTCCAGTATAAATTAGTACTATTACTACTTTTGTAAAAATATAGACATTTGGTATTACTTTAACTTCATTTATTCTCTCCCAACTTTTGTTCTATACCTTCCATGATATATTATATTGCCCTAATATTTTAATCATTGCTTTAGACAGTTAATGTCAATTTATATTCATCATCAAACCTCCGTTTGCCTTAGAATTACTTGCACCCTCTCGGCTGTTGCTTTTAAATAAGCCAAAACTCCAGGGAGAAAATATAGCACATGTCTAGATAGAGCTACTTCTTGAGGACTCGGACTTTACTACTCTTCGGGATCATATTATAAATAATTCTTTGTTGTCATGATAGCTCTCTGATGTCTACCAACAGGTATAATTTTATGTATTTTTGCATTTTATCCAGCTGCTATTTATTTTTAATAAAAGTTTGTGTAAATCAAGGTGGTTCTCCATTTCTTAAAGTACAAAAATCTAATTTGTTTCATACCTTTTAAGTTTGTAAAGAGTAAGAATTTCCATTTTCAGTAACACTGCATACCAGAAACCATGAACTCTAGCAAAATTGACAATATAATTGATTTGAAGAGATGCCCTTCTAGCATGGAATTCTCTGATACCCAACATTCAGTAAAAGAGAAATCTCTAAAAGAGATTAGTGTAACATTGAACCAGATTTCAACTAAGTTATTTTGTCAAATTTGATGAAATTATAACTTAATATTTTAGTCTAAATCCTAGAGGGTGAACAGAAGTTTTACAAACTAAAATATTATAAATAAAATATATTATTGTATAATAACATATTAAACAATAGAATAGAAAATATGAGATCATATCAGATGAGGATTGTGTTTGATGTTTTATGAAACTTTATGTTTGCTTGGTTGTGATATAAAATAGATTCCTTAATTTTTTTTGTTCTGGGTCATAAACATTTAGAAACCACTGCCCTAGCAAAGGCCTGTATATAACCAAGGGAAAAGTATAAGAATTATAAAATAGCATTGTTTACATTAGAAAAAAATTATAAACATATCTATATGTAAAAGAATGGTAAATAAGTTGTGGTACATCCTGGCAATAGAACAACATGTAGCAAAGAGAACCAGTGAATAATGGCCAAATGGAATATCATGGATAAATCTCACAGATAATTAATTTTAAGAGCATATTTCCTTTTCTAAATGTCTTTATTAATGTGTTTTAATTATACATAATAGTAGGGTTCATTTTGACTTAATCATATATGCATGCAGTATAATTTCCTACATTCCAGTGCCCTGTCCTGCCTCTTTCCCTTCCCTCCTCTGCCTTGTTTCCCTTCCTTTACTGTTCTTCCTTCTCTTTATTTATTTTTAATTGGTGCTTAATAGACACACATAGGGCTGGGATATAGCTCAGTTGGTAGAGTGCTTGCCTTGCAAGCACAAGGCCCTGGGTTCAAACCCCAGCACCGCAAAAAAAAAAAAAAAAAAAAAAAAAATAGACACATAAAAGTGAAATTCACTGTGCTATATTCATATATGTACATAGCCTAATTTTATTACACAGTTCTTGCCTTTTTCCATCCTGCCTCCCTCCCCCTATATCTTCTCAACTTCACTGATGACCCTTCTGTTTTCATGCCCTTTCTTCCTTATTCTCTTATTTTGCTCTGCTTTTACATATGCGAGGAAATTCTCAACCCTTGACTTTCTGAGTCTGGCACATTTCACTTAGCAAGATGTCCCCAGTTCCATCCATTTACCAGACAATGGCATAATTTCCTCCTTCTTTATGGCTCAGAAAATCTCAATTGTGCACAGATAATACATATTCTTTATCCATTCACCTGTTGATGAGCACCTGAGATGATCCCATAACTTCAATACTGTGAATTTCACTGCTCTAAATATTGATGGGCATGTGTAACTATAGTATGCTGACTTTAGTTGTTTTGGATAAACACCAAGAAGTGGGATATCTTGGTTATATAGTGGTTCTGTTCTTAGTATTTTGAAGAATCTCCATACTTCTTTCCAGAGTGGTTTTATTAATCCCACCAACAATGATGAGGGGTTCTTTTCTCCCATATCCTTACCAGTATTTATTATCATTTGTGTTCTTGATGATTGTCATTCTAACTGGAGTGATATGAAATCTCAATGTAGTTTTGATTTGCAACTCCCTGAATTCTAAATATTTTGAACATTTGTTTTCATTTATTTGCTGCCTATTTGTATTTCTTCTTTTGAGAAGTATCTGTTTAGTACTTTTGCCAATGTATTGATTAGATAATTTGTTTTATTTAATTAATGAAATTTTTGGTGTTAAGTTTTTTGAGTTCTTTCTAATCCGTGTCAGAGGAACAGCTGGCAAAGATATTCTTCCATTCTGTATGCTCTCTCTTCATGCTTAAGAATATATAGTATGTGATTACATTTATACTCACTCCAAAGCATTCACATCTAAACAAATTATTTAGTAAGTAAGAAAAAATGTGTAGTAAAACTTTGAAAATGTAAGACAATTATACGCAAAATTTTACAAGGCTCAAAAGACCGGTGTTTTCTCAGTTCATAGACTACTAGTAAAAAAAAAAAAAAAAATTGTATATCTGAACACAAGCTACAACTACCTAATGTTGTATTGAAACTCCAAAATGCTGGTTTGCTGATACCCAAATCTCGTCTTATTTTATGGTGGGAATTGAAACCAGGATGTCATGCATGGGAGGTATGTGCTCTACCACTGTGCCTCAGTTCCACTGATGCCCAAACTTTAAATTCACCCAATGCTGTTGCAATTTCAATGTATAGTTTTATTCCCTAAGGGTCAATCTTTATGTATTTCTTAAGATTCCTGCCCCCCCCCAATTTTATAAGGATATGTAAGCCTCAATATATAAAAATATTTCTTCTGATCTAATGGAACATAGTTGTTGCAATAAGTACTAGGCATAAAGGGGAAATAAAATTAAGAAATTTTAAAGATAAAAAATGAAAAAGAAAGTCACATTAAATAATATCCTGGTGACTCATTGTTAATTTTTAGAAAAAGTCAGTAACTTTGCTAGTGCCATTTATTCTTCAAGAGAAGCAATAGCATGATTAGTCATATATTACCCAATATAATAAAATAAGTTACCATGGTTGTTTCTAATAGGGAGATTTATGCCAATTGAGTTTACATGACTGAACAATTGCACATTAACAAACTAAAATCAAGATTTTCCATGTCTGTCACTCTCCATCCTGTGGATGATCTCATACTCTTCCATTTTGTCACATTTCTTGGTTCTGGGCGCTAAATTTTGCTCAAATAACTGCTTATGATTATACAATTGCTACCTAGTTAGACCAAAATCAGGAACCCACACAGTCAGAATAGATGCATGTTAATTACTATAGTACAGAGAAATGGGTTTTTCTGTGGAAATTTTTACTTTAAGTTTCACTCCTTTCCCATCTAATGAAAGAAATAGCACTGATGATGTTTCCAAGCACTTCGTCGATGTTATATGGATTTATTAGACATAAAATAGCTTTTAAAGGAAATTAAGAAAATGATGAGTCAGCTTCAAAAGTTCAGTGTTTTGGTTCAACTGAGTACAATTACTCAGATTTGATAATTCATTATGAATGCTAGCCTCCATATCTCAGTTTTCTTCCAAGTATTCAAATTTTATGTTCATCCAACAGCTGTATTCAAGGTAAACTTGCCAAATGTGAATCATTTTCTATGCTGCTGGATCCCAGTTGCTAGGAATGATGCTTCATTGTTTTTCTCTTCAATGGCATCATCAAAACTCTAGTCAGTTAATCATCAAAGGAATTACACAAACAACTTTTTCAATTGCACCAAACATAACAAAGCTTGTCAAATTTATTTTTGTACAAAATTTCCATGACAATAATAAAGCAAACACCAACGTCTGTCAGGCATCACAGTTTCTGCGTCAGTTTTATATTTATCCATCCTAAACTTGTCAAAATATCATGACTATCCCCATGCAAATTTATTTGCTGCACATTTTGTAAGTACCTTTGCCAAAATAAGATACTTGAACAATATGCATATCTATGAATGTTTAAGCTTAAATGAAGAAAAGTACCAGGGGATATAAGTGGGCATTTTTGGCTTCGTTTTAAATTAAAAAAAAAAATAGTTTTGCATGTATTAGTGTTTATTATACTCTCATCAATTACCCACTGATGATTAGGTTATGAAATAGTACTCTGATACAGCACTTTAAATCCATAGCTAGAATCATTTCTATGCTATAGAAAGAAAAAAAAAAACAAAAAACAAAAAAAACAAGGAGGCAAATTTCTTACACTTTTTTCTCTTTCTGCCAGGTCCCAGAATCTGATCCCTGGACAACTTTATATAAGTCCTATATTGAAATATAAGAAGAATACGAAGAACAGCATTCTAAGAGTTAAAAAGAAGTCATCATCTTAGATGTCATCAAAGCCCATGTTCTGATTTTATAAATAAATTGACAGTATTTGAATATATTATGGGCCTGAATATAACAACTGACCCACAGAAAACCACATTGATCTTGATACATTGTTGCCATTTCTCTATATCAATGCTCCAAAAAATTATTTCTAGGTTCTTCCTGCCAGTATCTATTAACTCTCCAGTGCATAGATAAGCTATTTTTAACAGCATGCTCCACAGAGGTTTTCTAATTTTCTTTTTAATATTCCTCATGTAATGAAATAAATTATACTAACAGAGTTTAAGATAAAACCTACTTCTGTATTTTCCTCTTACTCTTGAGTCCCATTAAAAATTTATAATATTGAACAAAATAACTCTTCCATGAAATATAAAATCGCATTTTCAAATGCATATTAGCGTGAAAAACAATTTCCTCCGTTATTCGAAATAGTGTACTAACAAATCCTAATATTAAGACTAATGTATTATAATCAAAATAAATCACAAAATAACAGTAATTAAAACAAAAGTGAAACATAGTACCAGAAATTCACAGCAGTATAATTAACTGCTTTAAGAAGCTTTCTAAAATAACTAGCCGTACAAGTCCTCAAGTTTTTTCAACTTATTTACATTTGCCACTAGCAAATGCTCAATAAATATACAATGTTCAATAATTGACAAACAACAATGTGCTTGTCCAATTTTGATCTTTCTGTTTAAATATTTTAAACTGTTTTATTTCACACATAAAGAATATGTAAATTATAAAAAAGAATAATATGGGGCTGGGGAGATAGCTCAGCCGGTAGAGTGCTTGCCTCGCAAGCACAAGGCCCTGAGTTCGATCCCCAGCACTACAAAAAAAAAAAAAAAAAAAAAAAAAGATGGAATGGGAAAAAAAGAATAATATGAAGAAAATCATTGAAGCCAACACCAAACTCCCAAATAAGATCAAATCACTGCTTCCTTGCTTTGATAGCTTTATCATGTGCCTAAGATTATATTGCATTTTTTTGTTTAAATTCTATAGACAGATACAATATTGTGCGCAATCTTCCAGGACATTTTTTTGTCCTTATATGTTTCCCAAACTCCATCCCTGTTACATTTAACTATGGTTCATTTCTTTTTACTATTGCATTTTTTCAATTTTGTGAATGTAATACGTTTTTTCACTTTCTTGTCAATGTATTTTTAAACTATTTTCAAATTTAGGGGAATGCATATCTTCTCTTTCTCTCATTTACAAACATAATTGCTTCTGTGTTCTTTAGGTGTATGAACAAACTGTTCATTAAAGATGCATCTCTTTCTTTGTACTAGGGACACAACTACTCTACATTTCACAGATTTCCTTGGTATAGTCCGGAGACTGAGTTTTAGCCAAGGGCATGTGGGACACGTAGTATATCCCAGATTCAGCTTTCAGGTGATGTGTATTCCTTTATGTATTCTCCTTCCCTTTCCATCAATGGATCACAGAACTTAAGAGGCTCTAGAAGATGTTGGAACTTCAGTGTGTAAAGAAGCTGGTCATATGGAAAAAGCTTCTCATGTCAAGTACTATATATCTGGAGTATTATTTGAATGAGATACATTCTTCTGTTATTGAGTCTATCTTAAAATTTCGTAATGTACTTGTTAAAACTATCAGTATTCCTTTAACTCAGTGATTCACTGAGTAGGATTTTGTCACCACCCAAGGTCACATTTGAAAATGTCTGTCAAGGCTCACACCAGGATGAGGTGAGGTACAATCCAAGAAAGAATAAATTTTGAACCTTGAGCATCTCAATATTGTTTTGTTGTTGGTTTTTCCTCTTTTTTTGATTTAAATTTTTATTTTTACAGACTGCGTTTTGAGTCATTGTATACAAATAGGGTATAACTTTTCATTTCTATGGTTGTACACAATGTAGAATCACACAATTCATGTAATCATACATATATAGGGTAATACTGTCTGTCTTATTCTACTAACTTTCCTTCCCCCATTTTCCTCTACACCATCCAAAGTTCCTTCATTCTTTTCTTCCCCCCACCCCGCCAGCCCCTCCCCTTCATATATCATCATCCTCATCTCAGAGAATTCATTCGGCCTTTGGTTTTTTGGGTGTGGCCTATTTCACTTAACATAATATTCTCCAACTCTGTCCATTTACCAGCAAATGCCTTAATTTTATTCTTCTTTATGGATCAGTAATATTCCATTGTATATATATACCACAGTCTCTTTATCCATTCATCAATTGAAGGGCATCTCGGTTGGTTCCGCAATCTAGCTATTGTGAATGGAGCAACTATGAACATTGATGTGGCTGCATCCCTGAGCATTGCAATCTTAAGGAGCATTGCTGCTGGCATGTGGTAGGTACAGTCTACACATGCTACTAAAGATTCTACTATGCTATCCCCCAGGATAAGGAATTATCCTACCCAAAGTATCAATAGTATTAAGGTTCAGAAAATCTCTCTTAGTTAATTCAAATGAATAACAAATAAGAACTTAATGCATGGTAGTTACCTTAATGTAGCTTAATATTTCTTCAGATTAAATTTTCGTAGTTATCTGATACCATCCAATGGTTTAACAATCCAAGTTCACAACAGCATTCTTAGTAACTAAACAGGGTTTAAATGTATGTTTTTTTTTAATCACTTAAACTACAGAGATAGTTTTATAAAATATAAAATGCAAATGTGTAGAAAATATTACTCTTTATAGAAATGTTCTGCAATATTTATTTTATCAACTGTCAGATCAGGTAGTAAAATGCAATACTAATCTCTGATAGTTCACAAAATCTTAGATGTTAAAAAATATATTGGGAATTATTGGACTAGGAAAATCAAAATGGTTGAGTTATGCCATAAAAGGTAAAAAAAAAAAAAAAAAAAAAAAATCCCTGCTATCAGAATTCATCCACATCTTGCCATGTGGTTCAAATGAACTCTCAGGGTAGCTAAGCCTCAGACTTGGTGTCTGCTCAGTTATCTGAGTTATTAATTTTTTTTATGGCTGACCTAGACCTTTGACTCAAAACCAAGTTCTCTATTTAGTATTGGACTTACATTGCTCTGCTTACTTACTTCATTTAATATTTATCTGAGGGGCTCTAAAGGGGTTCAGAGCAACACAGCATTTAGGAACAGAATCTCATGATTTAAATGTGTTTTTTACCCCTTTGGTAATTAAGACTTTGAGTGAGATGGAACTTTCAATTTATTTTCCTATCTGGTGCATGATGAGAACTTGGCAGAACATGAGGGACCAAAAGAGGTGACATACATAAAACAACTAGACAGATACCTCTACATTTTAAGTGTTCAAAAAGAAGGTAGCTTTACTACTACTAGATTATCGCTGTGTTGCTTTCATATTTTGAGGTTTTCCTGACTCTTGTCTGTATGCCCCTCGATTTATAGTGTACTGACAGATTGACCTCTAACCCCTGTGCTTTATTCTTTGCCATCTTATTATGGTCTTTGTCTTTCGTTTGTTCTTTTGGTGCAAATATCTCTCATAGCTATTCAAAAATGTCTATTGGGTGCCAACTATGTTCTACTATGGCTATGCCAATAAACAAAGTAGATGGTAATATCTTCTTTCAGAATTTAAATGTCAAGAATTCAGATAACTGCCTTCATAGAATTTAAATCTAGTGCTTGTTTCATCCATTTCTTGACTTTAGATAAAGTTGCTGGGCTCTCAATTTCTCCATGGCTACAGATCTGATTTTATTACTGGAAGCTTTAAATTCAGGGTGTTCTTTGAATATCCTCACTATGCCTACTTTGCATGTCTGGTAAAGACAAATAAGAACTGACCAAGCATTGATAGAGGATCTAGGATTATGAATTGCAAAACTCACTGCACAGAAATGAAAACTAAGAAAGAACTGAGTGACCATGTACCTGATTCCTGAGATAGATTTATTTGATATCTTCCAAGGTTTGGGATAGATAAAAAAGTGTTACAGGTAGAAGACTACATGATAAGGCCAGAAAATATCCAAGGAAAAGTTTAGCATAGAAATTTAAAGACTCTGAGTGGTATCAAAAAAGGGATGTTTTACATAGCAAAGGGCACACAGAACTTCATCATCCACCAATGTCCTGAACATATTCCCATGTAATCCAGAACGCTGGCACAAATACCATTCTGATGTGTATTTTTTAATCATATTTTCTGTGACCATATCAAACATAGAAATGAGATGGATAGAGAAAATGTGTATCTGATAAATTGCAAAAATTTTTATATGAATTATATTTTATTGAGCATCATTTCTTCTACTGGAAGGTGGAAATCCTTGGCTCTTGCACAGCTTTCTTAAAGTTCATTTTCCCCCTAGCTTGTGTTGTTTTATGTGTTATAATGTATTAATTTTTTAAAATAGCCTTAGATAAATTACACTAAAGACTTAAAAAAATGAATAACCATGTATCTTCTACATCATAGATATAGGGCCTAAAAGTTAACTTTGAAGCAAACAGAAGATCTTTAATTCACTACTGACTAATGCTAGATGTCTTTCAGTGTACAGGGAAAGATTAATGATGTGTAGGAACAGGTAAATAGAGCAGATCAGTCACAGGGGCTAAAGTCACATAATTATTGCCTTCCTATGAAATAATAATCCCCATGTTCTTCAAATAGAAGAGTATTCCTTTTGGAAATTTAAAACTTAAGTCTCGTAATAGTAAAAAGCTATTTTTCCGAAGAGTTTTTTTTAAGTGAATTGATGAAAGAAGAGTTACACATGCTTCTTTTATGTATATCAGAAGAGGTGTGTTATAAGGATATTAAGCACAGCAACCTAATAAGTAAAATTTCCAAATTTGGAATGAAAAATAGAATCAGACAATGTTAAGCAACAGTATTTTTTGCTTGTTTGGTTGTGGTGTGAATATCACATGCGTTTTCTCTCAAATTTATAAAACTTTTTAATTACTTATTTTTAGTTTATATGTGAAAACTAGTTTCTAAGTCAATCATAAGGCTCAATGGAGTAATATTATATGATTAAGATGTAATACTTTGTAATCCATATATGTGAAATTGATAAATGGCAAGGATTAAATTAGCCCCTACCCCCATTTCAACCAGTTGACAATGAATTTTTATTAATTCCTTATGCAGAAAATTAATACAACCACTGGAAGAGTTTAATCATGTTAGCATACTTATCAACCAATGAGTGTTTAAAATATGGCATGAGAATCTCTTGCTTTTCCAAGTACATAAATTGTTTTTAAATTTTCCTGTAGACCTGGAAATTGTCTTAACAAAAAACAAAAAACAAAAACAAAAACAAAAAAACCCAAAATAACAATACATACTTCCGAAGCATCAGAGACCACTAACTGGATTATGCCACTTGTATTTTAGGAAAAACAGACACAAGGAGGTGGTGCATCTAAAGTTGTTTTATATCCCCCACAGAAAACCATGTGAATTTAATCAAGTTTGGGATGTTCATGTGAAATTTGAACAACTTAGGTTACATTCATGCCTATAAATCTGTCTTTGAAATGGGAGTCAGAGTATTGCATTGCAAGTACATGTGAAATCCTAGAACCTTGGTCTATTTAGAGCAGAATTTTGCTCACTGCAGAAAATTTTTGAAAGTATTCCATTTAGACTACCCTTGGATAAATAGCCTTCTTCACAAAGCTGAAAATGATGGATACAACATTTAAGAGAGCTTCAGGAATCATCTATGTTTAGTTAATATTCCTATAACTCCTGTATTTCTAATCACCTAAGCTTTCAAACTTTTAGCTTAAAATGTGCAAATGTAATTATTATATGTTTTTCATATACTAGCCCTTTAATAATTTTACTAACTTGACAAGACAAGGTACTGGGAGGATTCTTTGGGGATAGTGAATATTTTGTTTCTTAATGGAAAATTGACTGAACATGGGCTGTGGCCAATAGAGTAGTAGAAACTGGTTATATTAAAAACATAGCAACTGAAGCCAATAAATAGTTTAAAATAAAGTTACTATGTTACCTTCTCTTACCTTTGGTTTTTCTCAGTAAAATTTTCATTCACACATGGTAAGATTATCTTGCTTTGCTACAATTCATATATATATTTGTTTTAATGCCATATATATGTACATATATAATATACATATATAAATATACTTTTTTCTATACAAAGGAAGTTTAATTTTTTTCCAATATTTATGCTTTATTACTACTGTGTCTGTTGGCATAAACAGTCAGTAGTTATAGTACAAAAAAGTATGTGGTGTGTCATCTTCCAAAATAAAAGGTAAATATTTGTTTCAAAAATGCTAGTTTAATTTGTGTTAAATATTTATCTCTCATATACAATGACCAGCTGTAACATAGATTGTCTCTTCCCAGCATTTAACATTTAATTAAAATGTTTCCTTTAACGTCTTATTGTCCATGAAAACAATGTACCTTCCAAATTTAAAGTATTAGCATATATTTTATTTCTGTACTGTTGACTCACATATAACGCTTTTTATGGTTTAGACCATTTTAAAGCAACCATATTCAAGAATCAGCATATTATTTATAGTAAAGAAAGTAAGTCTTGAAAATGAGGCTACTTAACTTTCTAATAAAAAAATAATGACTTCTTAATTTGAAAAATTTTATTAAGGAAGTAGTATTTGTGATAACAGTACTAACTCTTCAATAAAAAAATCCTATCAGACCTTTAAAGGAAGACTAATGTCAATGCTCCTCAAATTATTACATAAAATTAAAAGGGATGGACATTTTCAAATTCATTCTATGAAGACAGTATTATCCTCATACCAAAACAAGGACACATCAAAGAAAGAAAACTACAGAACAATATTCCTGATGAACTTAGATGCAAAAATCCTTATAAAAATTTTAGCAAGCATATTTAACAATATGGTAAAATAATTGCACGTTATAACCAAGTTAGTTTTATCCCTAGGATGCAAGGATATTTTAAAAAAAGGAAATTAATAAATGTAATTCATCATATAAATAGAAGTAAGGGCAAAAATCATATCTCAATAGATGCAAAGAAAGCCTTCAGTAAAATTCAGTACCCCATTGATGACAAAAACACTAATGAAACAAAGGAGAGAAAAGAATTACCTAAAATCATAAAATCTATATATCACAAACCCATAATCAAAACTATGGTGAATAGGGAGACACTGAAAGCATTTCTTTTAAAATCCAGAACAAGATATGTATGTCCACTGTCACTTATTCAATATAGTACTTGAAATTCTAGTCAGAGCAATTAGGTAAGAGAAGGAAATAAAAGGGATAAATGTAGGAAATGAAGAAATGGAATTATCACTGTTTGCAGATTATATGATGCTATACTTAAAAGATCCCTAAAGATCCACCAGAGGATTACTTGAGCTAATAAAGAAATTCAGCAAAGGAGAAGTTTACAAACTTAACATACAAAAATTAGCTTTCCTGTAAACAAATAATCTGCTGAGAAAAACACAGTAAAAATATCCCATTCACAATGTCCTCAAAAAAAAAAAAATAAATAAAAAAAAAGTACCCAGGGCTAAATCTAACCAAATATGTGAAAGACCTCCACAATGAAAACTGTAGAACACTGAACGTAGAAGAACGAAATTGAAGAAGACACAAGAAGATGAAAAGACCTCCCATGTTCATGGATAGGCAGAGTTAGTATTGCTAAAGGGCCATTCTACTAAAAGCAATGTACAGATTTAATGTACAGATCCAATGTTCAAAATACAAATGACATTCTTTACAGAACTAGGGAAAAAAATAAAACGGTAGTAAAATTCATTTGGAAGAATAAAAGACCCAGAATGGCCAAAGCAATTGTAAACCAAAAAAGTGATGCTGGAGGCATTACAACATCTAATTTCAAATTATAGTACAGAGCTATATTAACACAAACTGCATCACACTGGCATAAAGCCACATGCATAGACCAGTGGTACAGAACAGATACAGTCATCTGATTCTTAACAAAGGTGCTGAAAACATACACTGGAGTAAAAAGACTTTTTAACAAAATGGTGCTGTGAAAACTGGTTATCCTTATGTAGAAGATTGAGACTACATTCTTATGTCTCACCCTGCACAAAAGTGAACTCAAAATGGATCAAAGTCCAAGGAATTAGACCAGAAATCATGCAACTTCTAGAATAAAATGTATGGTCAACATTCCAACTTACAGGCATAGGTAATAACTTTCTCATTAGTACCCAAAAGCACAGGAAATAATATCATTTTCAGGAAAATGGATTGAACTGAGAACATTATGTTAAACAAACTAAAACAAATTCAGAAAGCTAAGGGCCATATGTTTTCTCTAATATGTGGAAACTAGAGAGGAAGAATATAAGGAAAGTTGTGTAGGGGAATCTTATGAAAATCAGAGACAAGCAGAGTAGAGGAAGGGACTAGGGTGGGGGGGGGAAGGGAAACAAGAAATACTGGGGAATGGTATTAGCCAAATGATATTGTTTGATTGTGTTCATGTGTGAATCTGTAGCAACAAACCCACTATTGTATGGAATCATGATAAAAATAAAAATGATAAAAAGAGAAAATAGCCAATGTTCGTAAGACACTCAGTAAATCAATAGAGCATATTTTATGTATCAAACTATAGAACTGTAGAATAACTGAAGAAAGAACAAATAAATATTCTGTCCCATCGAACATGCACTAGAACTACTTAAATTTTATAATTAAATCCTCAATTTAATTTTCTTTAGGAATATTTGAGAAGTAAGTCACTTTTTGTTGAGATTACCTAGCCATATCTTCCCATATTATGACTGTTAAATTGATTATAAATTTACTATGTTAAAATAAAGACTTACATAAATTACATGAAGCACAATGATAAGTTTAAAGTAACTTATGAATTTAGATTTTGTTTCCAGCCATTAATTGATGTTTCCACTGTAGGAGAAGGGGAGGGATAAGAGGGAAGAAAAGGAATGTTATCTAGTTTGACTGTACGTGACTGAAATTCACAAAGATAATTGACAACTTTCCCTTTGTAGTGCCCAGCCTGGATGGCAAATGGGTTAGTTTAAATCATCTCACATGGTAAAGTTTATCCATTTATAACACACTTAAATCTGGGAAATCTGCAGCTACAGAACATTAACAGCAGGTCAACAGAGAATCACATCTGAAATTCAAAATAAACAAGAAAAAGATCTAGTCAATCTTAGGCTCGTTAAGTGCATTTTTATTGATTGTATTTTCTTCCTTCAGCATGAATCCAAAGAACAAAAACTGGCCCTGTGGCTTTTACTCTTTCATTATCCCAAACGAGAAAGGAAGAATGAAGTGGAGAACAGAAACATAAAATAGCTGTTTCTGCAAAAATGATCACCTTCCTCATCGCTTCATAATTTACTCCCAGTCCATAAGGCCCTCAGTTCCTGTGATTGCGATGATGGATGACTCTGCTTCAGCTACATCGGGCAAAGATGCTGCAATGTATCACTCTGCAGGATGTACAATAGAACAAACGAACCAGCAGGATGAAATGGCAAGCAGGTGTGCCAAGGGAATTCTCTTCAGTGGAAGAGTAGATAGTCATTCCCTAGAATTATGTAAAATGCGGCTTGTAAATATTGCTCTCATTGTGGACCCGCGCATGTGCAACTTGACAGAAAAGGGCAACACTGGCATAGGAGAATGCAAAATATTTTCCACTTCAGTGCCCGTATTTTTCACATGACCAGATTTTGCATTAAATAGAGCTCTAACTCAATGCCCAGCGAATTGTTGAGGATGTAAATATATATATATATATTTAAAGGTAAAGGGAAACCATTTATGGTTTCATCAGTGAGATTTGGCTTACTCTGAAGCTTATAATTCAATACTAAGATAATGCTAAATTGTTTGGTAACACTTGCTTAAATCATATTTAAGGATTACCCTGAGTCTCTTTATAAGTCAATATTAAATTTGGACTGACTAAATTAGCAAGTGAAACAATAAACATGCATATTTGATCTCTTCTGTTCATTCTGCCATCCATTAACAACAGGAGCCTTGAATTACTAGGCAGACATACTGATTCCTACACCTGTCCTGTGCACCTTGTAGAGGAAAGAAAAATTCTAAATAATTATACTTCACACTGTCTTATATAATCTAATAGATATATATACTGAAGACTAAATGCTTATATCCTAACAAGACCTTAATAGTTTAGACCTGTGAATCAGCAGTATCCTTTGCAATTCCTTTAAGTCACTATTCCCTAACTGGCCAGATCCACTCCTTGGCCAGTCCTTAGGAACAATTTATAGATCCATTTTGCCAGATTTATCTTTATGTTCTTTCTCATATGAAAGCTTCTGTTCTACAGGAGGCCTAATTTTTGTGTGTGTAGTTTATCTGGTTTTGAATTTGTTATTTTTAGTTTTAGTTTTTTTTGCAGTAAAGAACGGTGCTATTTCTCTATCTTATTAACAGAGTCAAAAAATAAAAACTCCTAGAAGTACTTTAATAGAATTCCAACCCACCCTGATACAGTTCTGTCACATTTAATTCATATAGATATGAAATAGACTGTTGTCTGTGTGTGCACGTTTGGGATGGGGGGTTATCCATAATCTTAAAGTGACTGGTCCTCATGACAGATTCAGTGACCTGTATTAAGTGAATGAAACCAAGATGTGAGTTTCATCTTTTTATACTGAAGCAGTTTCATTGAATGTTTTTGACTATTTTTATCTTTTGTGGGTTTTTTAATCTTTTCACTCAGAAAAGGAACAATGAAACTAAAAGAGAGAAGATTATCATGAAATGATATTTTGTACAGTATTTTCAGGAATGAGATTGGAAATGATACTTCTGCTTAGAAGTGCAAGGTAGGACTCCGCACCAACTTCTCAGTACACAAGGGACACACTAAGTTTGCATCTTCCATTATGCTTTATGCAATGTTCTTATTTTATAAAGGGGTTTTGTGCTGAAAGAAGTTTGAGACACAGTAAAATGGATAGTTTTCCTGTATAACTGAGCTGAGCCTTTCATAATAAGCATATGAAGTGTGAACATCAAGAAAAGAAAATACATAAAATTTCACTCAAGTGTATTTAAGTTGGAAACTTTTGTTTTCCCCTTTTACAACCTGTTCATATCCTGAGCAATATGCCTTGTGCAAACCATATTTTGAAAAAGGCTACCTAAATGTTGCATTCATACATATGAGCAAGAATCTTTGATCTTAAATTTTAATCATTATCGTCAGTGTTTTGATAAAGTGGATTGCTCTAATCTGTGCAAACTTCTCTGTGCATTCTGTTTTCTTGTACTTCTGCTGCTTTGTAGAGGTAGAACATTATGTGAGTTGTCTTTTGCAGTATTGTAAAATCTTCTAAACAGGTTGATGACCTGTTGTGACATGTTGAAGCATTGGCTATGCTTTGGAAACTAGAACCGTGTATTGTTTCCTAACTACTTTGTATGAGAAAAACGTCCCATACACATATAAAATCAATGTGGAGCTCTAATTTAAACTGATGGTTATTAAAATACACTTTTTTCATTTGATAATCAGGAACTCAAAGTCAGTGAAGAAAAATGGTATATTACAGTGGAAATAGCATTAGACTGAGATTCAGGGACTCAGAGTTTAATTAATAGCAGTACAACTCCTGCCAGTTCATTTTCTGGACCTCAGGTTCTCATATGAAAGATAAAGACTGCATGATTTATATATCCTGAGTGTAAGATGGGGAATCAAAACTTAATAAGGGTTAAGTCACGATGACAATTTCTTTTTTGCGTATATGAGCCATTCTCATTGCAAATAAAAAACATTTAACACAAAAATTGCATTTCTGTATTTTATAACTTTTTATCTAAAACATAAATATTAATATACAGAAGTAGACTAGATGACCATGTTTATTAAGTGAAACCAGTATACTAAGGCAACATTGCTTCCCTACTTTCAGACTTAAATTATTGTTGGCTAAAACATCAGCTTTTTAATACAAATTGGGCAAGGAGACCAAAGAATCTTGTTTTTAGCATGCATTCATCTATAGAAATTTTTCTCTATCAAAATAGTCTTTAGACTAGTAGATTCAGAATTCAGCTGCATATCTTTCAACACATCAATCTAGCAACACAATGCTTTTTTAGTGCGTTTTTGTTTAAAGAAGAATGTGTACCTACTTGTTAGAAATCTTGGCACCTTCCTTCCTCTGTATGTAGAAGATATAATAGCTTGACATTAAAAGAACTTAGCTTCAACAAAATATACCCATTAACTGTCACAGCTAAATTCTTCTTGGCAAAGAAAAAAGGGTATGAAAAAGAAAAGTGCGAGTTCATGAGAAGAACACAAATTAAGCCTTTTAAAATTCCTTTGGTTTAACTACCTATGTTTTATCCATTGTTCAGTAAAAGACATTCATTACATTTTTTTATGATTCATTGCTATCTTTTTTATTTTAAATATGTGTCAATTTACCCTCTTAACATAAATGCAAAGTGCTTTATACCATTAAAATATTTTCAGGAAAAACATGATCTTGAATGTTTTTAAAGATACACTTCAAAATTCGTTCTTAAAAACATACTCTGACAAAAAAAATTAAAATATTTGCAACTCACCAGTCTTATGAAATATTTAGAGCATTTCTAAATATAAAAATAAATGTTTCATCTTGAAGTGGGTAGAAAAATTTATTTTTTTTGTAAAGATAAATATCTTTTATTTTGAAAAAGAAGGAATCATTTCACTTCCTTTGTTGGACCACTCAGTGTGAATCTATTTAGGTTCTTGTTTATCATTTCACTGTGACATTATGGTGGCACAATTACCCAGACTAGAGGCTACAGTAAGCTTGTTGAATATGATAGGTATTCAGTTATGGCTTTAGGGCATGCAGATGGACTCCCCAGAGCCCAGAGACACTGAGTCTTGTTCTACCTGCAGGCACCAAAGCAGGTGTGTGCTGCTGATGGGGCTGCTGCAAATGGAAAGTACCACAGGTGATGCTAATTAAGGAAGCTCGACTAGGAAGGAGCTCACAGTTTATTGCTGATGGTGAAGTGCCAAAGGTTAGTGAAAGGCAGGATTGTCTGCTGGCCCAGGGAAGATAAGAACACAAAGGGCACAGGAAAGGATTTGAATACTGGCACTTATCAGTGTGCCTTTTAAACTACATAATGCTGCAAATAATGGAGTGCTTTTAGCAGTAAAATTGGGAGCTCTTTTATGAATGTACTAATATATTAACATCAATTTGTGTCACCATTTAAGTAGTTAATCTCATTTTTTTCCTATTTTGAAGAGAAAACATCAAGAAAACATTAGACCAACCTCAAATAAGCTATGATTAAAATAAAAATCAGATGTGTTACACAATTGTGAATAGTTTTATATAATGTAACTTTATACCCACCTTTGCAACAATTCTTTTAATTCAATAGGTTATGTATTAAATATATTTTTCCTGATTTACCAGTTATTTGAAAAATATATTTTAGAGACATGAATACTACATTCCACAGAACAATATCATTCCATTTTCTTATGATGATCAGATGGCTAATTTTAATAATTATAAGACTGAATTCATGTTAAAATGTTGTAGATTATTTTGAACTTTAAATATGTACTTCATATTAATTGTATTATATTTGCTTTAAATTAATAATAAACTATAAGTTATCAAAAGAACAATGTTTAAAATTAGGAAGCATATTGCTCAAATATTATAGATGTCAGCATGGTTTTCCATAGAGTAGCTCCTAGAAGGTAAACAGGTCATAGATCACCGCAAGTGTAGGCGTGCTATAATTAGTCATTATGAAATTTAATTAGTGTTAAGTTTGTTTTTGTTATCTTTTGTTACTCAACTATCTATCCTAATACTTAGTGCCCTAAAACCAGAACTGTTTTGTTTGCCTAAGATTTCAAAGGTCAGAAAATAAGAGGGTAGGTGTGCTTGACTGGCTATTTCCTCTGTTCCTTGTGGTATTTTATGGGATTGAGTTTTTGGCTGTATTCAGCTGGGTTATCAGCTAGTGATCAGGGTCAGTTAGAGTGCGGATCTAGCTGGTGAATGGAATCCATTCACCTATGTGGTGTCTCAGCTTGAATGGCTGGAACATTTGGGGGCTGTCTGGGACTCTCCCCACCTCCATGTTCTTTATCCAGTAGGATAGCTGAGGACTCAGAGGAATTAAAAGTTGAATTTAAGACCTGAGCTCAAGAATTATAAGGTGTCATTCCCATCACATTCTATTGGCCAAAGTCAGTAAGCCTAGATTCAAATGGAGGGAAAAATAGATTCCAAAGCAATATGAGAGTGTGGATTGGCAGACGTAATTAAGGCTGTCCTTACCAACACAATCTGAGTCAGTTTAATATCTTTTGGATTGCTACCAGAAATTGCTTCATATTTTATGGAACTATCTACCTAAATAAAACAGAGGTGACTTTAAAATACTAATATTTATTTGGAAACAGCAGAGTATTGCAAAGGGAATATGACTGTCCTAGGAAACAATGGGCCTATTCAAGGGGAAGTTTCTAAAGACAAAAATGAGGAGCATTACTTCATATATTTCAGAACAATAATCCTTAGTCACAAGGGTTAATAACAAGGGTGGCGCCAGTCCAAGTTTGAACAGACGGTTGCTGGGCAGATGACCTTGTAGAAGTACTTTTTGCATGAGTTTGTGGTGGCCTCTGTGCAAGTTAATGGTTCTGGCAGTCTTTTGTGATAGTTCCTATCAGGCAACAATTCATAACCCTTCCTTCACAACCTTCTGGCTGTGTTTACTTTTTTTTAGAATTCATCCACAAGCAACTTCATTTTTATACTAAAAACTTTCATATTTCTTTCATAGAACCAATGATAAAATTATATTACACTTACAGACATCATCCTCTGAAAGAAAGGAGAGAAATATCTTGTGATAATTCCTTGTTAAATATATAAATTTCAAATCATTCTGAAAGATAGTTAAATAAGGAGTCAGCATCTGGGCCCTCATTGTCCTGAACCAGTGCAGCCGGAGCTGGTTCAACAAGAAACACATGTTCACTATTAAAAAACAAAAACCTCAACTCAATGCACCTGGCCTCTCAAGGCAATCTAAACTGGAATAAATGACATAAACTGTTATGGGTAAGAATTTTCACCTACCCTTTATGTATGGCTCCTACATACAAACAAACTTGTGACATCTTGCCCGACCCTCGTGTGGCCTCACTTGATGGCACTTGACAGTGGTCATGTGAGAGGTTTTCCAGGAAAATATCACTGAAACCATAGACACCAAATTCCTAGAGGTTCAAAACACAGTAACTTTCATACCCAAAGGGTGAAATATAGTTTGGGCTTAAGTAGAGATTTTTGCAAATAATAGAACTGAAAAAGTGAACAGCAATAAAATAAATAAATAAGTTATTTTAAAAAAAAGAGTGTGATGATGATATATAATGGGGGTGGGGAGGTGTGAGTGAGAGAAGAATGGATGAACTTTAGATTGTGTAGAGGGAAGTGAGAGGGAGTTGGGAGGATGAAAAATGGTGGAATGAGGCAGACATCATTACCCTATGTGCATGTATGCTTACACGAATGGTAAGAATCTACATCATGCACAACCATAGAAACAAAATGATGTACCCCATTTGTGTACAGTGAATCAAAATTCAGTCTGTAAAAAACAAAAAGAAATATCAGCTGGCAATAAAAAAATCAATTGGAAAATAAAAGAGTGTGATGTTCATCATCTATTGCAACATTCTCACTTCATTAGTTAAAAACAATGAAGTTTTGAGACATAGACTCTTGTTCAGAGTAAAAGAGCTAATAAATTGTCCAGCCAGCATTCTTCATCTGATTCTTTTGAGCTTTCCACTGTACCACATTCTCTCACAGGACTTAGTCCTGTATCTCTAGGGCAAAGATCTGCAAATTGTGGCTTATTTTTATCCAGTCTGTAATCTAAGAACTTTTTTTTTTCCATGTGTAACTTGTCGAAAAATAAAAATAAAAGAAGAAAAATAGTTTGTGATGTGCAAAATTTAAATTTTAGTGTTTATAAAGGAAGATTTATTATAGTCATCCCTTTTAATTTGTGTACTGCTTGTGGTTGCTTTCAGTCTACAAAGGCATTATTGAGTCATTTGACAGAACTCCACTTAGACTCATAAAAGTTGGAAATATTTACCCATCTGGCCCATTAAAGAAGCTTCCTTTTCCTTCACCTTGCTTTTGCCTCACTTTGAACTATTATCTATTCATGCTTCCCTTCCCTGCCCTTTCTTTTCTCTCACTCTTGCGATCTTTCTCCCTCTCTCACCTTTTTTTTCTTCCTTTCATTCCTCTCAATTTCCATTTTTTATGATACCAAGCTCCTCCCCAACATCTCGTTTTACTTCCACATATGTTTATGTCCTATACAGGGTTCTTCACATCTATTATACCCAAATATGTCGTCCAAGTGATTTTTCAAAATGACTTTTAACCCCACAAGCACACATTTGTTTCCAGGTCATATATATTGAAAAATTCAATCAGCAGTCTCTTCAACACTGAACTATACCTTTTAAAAACAAAAACAAAAACAGAACATTTCTTGCACTTGGGTTCTAAGAAAACCTATGGTTTAGTGCTCTACCTTCTCCAGAGCTTAGCTGTAATGTCCCCTTCCAGCAATGTCAATACTCAACCTCTATTTAAAGTTGCATAGACAACATACTTCTCTCTTTTTCCCTTCCCCATAAGACTATTATTTCCTGATCCATGGTCCTTTTTATAGTAAAAAGATCCACTTCAGAAGCAGGCATTGTGTTCGCTTATCTGGAACAACTTCTCCATTCTTCATTTGTTTCTTGAGCTGGATACTTTTGAAAATTTTAAGTTTTTAATTTAGTAAAATGTCCCTCTTTTGGGTTTTTCTAGTGTTTTCTAATTATTAGAATCAGATTATGCATCTTTGGAATATTGTGGAAATAATGGCATTCATTTCTCATTGCATTTCATTAGATATAATGATTTTCATTTTTCCTCTTGTCACTGATAATATACTCTGGTTACTTGTTCAAAATGAAATCTTTTAGCTTCTCCAAAGTACATTTATATATTCTCCCATTTTGATTGGTAAGAATTTGAGGAAAGGACTGTTACTGTGAGACAATGGAATTGTTCCAATTCATGTTTTTCAAAGAAATTTCAATGCTCATTTTTTAAATCTACCAATATGAATTTGTGGTGTCCTAATGTATGTATTAGGTATATCTGCTACTGTTATTATCCATTGTGATACCCAGTGGATGCCATTTGTCCAGTGGGAGCCTCTTGAGTCGGCTTTCCATGATTTTGATATTCCCTTCACTCTATCAACCTGCCGTTGCTTTCTGGTGTAAGAGTGTATGCCAAGCTCATCTTGTATATTCCTTTTGTCTCCTAAATTATTTCCATCATTTGTTTTGAATAATCATTGTTTCCAGGTCTTTTAAATGGACAGATTGAGCGAATGTATATATATCAAGATTAGAAAAGGAGAGCCAGGTTTCAAATCCATCCTACTATTACTTTCCTCATGTGAGCCTATGCATGTCCAGCAAATGTATATTACTCCATAATTGGGAAACAATTTGTTCTCTTAGAGCACTCATAAAGGCAATTACTCACTCTTTCAGTATAAAGGTGAGTGGCCAATTTCACTTTCAATTAACCAATTACCCCATGGTTTCATTTGCCATGCTTGAGCCCATGTGTTTTTAAACACTGTTTGTACTGCATCCAAAACAACCAGAGGGAGGTCAGGGACAAATTTTCAAACACTGGATTAATGCATTTGAGGAAGCACATACTTTCTTCTATAATAGAGGTTGAAAATTTAAAAATGGAAATGACACAATTGTATTTTTCCTTTTAATAAAAAACACAGAAATCTCACATGGTAAAGTGCAGAATTGCAGAGTGAAGTCTCAAGGTCAGTGCCTTTAAAGTTTACTGGCTTGTGCATGAGCTCTCATTCCCTAGATTAGTTGTTGCAGTATCCCACTGTCAGCAGATTTTAAGAAATGAATAAAATTGCTACTCTTATTCTCTATTATTGAGGTAAATATTTATGTAGATGGCAATGATAGATGAGTACACAGAATTGAAAGGGATAGTTGTTAGCTTTTAAATATTTTTTTCATGATTTATTTCACTTGCAACTAAGATACTTTATTTCCATAGGACTTTCACCTCAGCTACACAATGAAAATAATTTACTTTATGAGACAGAAAAAAAAAATCATTGTTTTTCTCTCTCCCATCCCTGTACCCACCGAGATGTAGCATAATCTTCTCCACATATCCCTAGCCCCTCTCAGTAGTAAGATTTAGGTCTCGTATTCTAGTAACTTCCATAATGACAGTGAGGGAATGACTGTTCCTTTGTGGGAGGTAACTCTTGGAATTTGCTATATTATAGTTTAAAAAACCTGCCTTGGCCATTTACCAAATGTGATGAATCTTCCTTCACCAAAGGAAAGTGAGATTTGATTAACAGTTCTAGAAATGCATGTGACAGTATGGGTAGATAGTCTATTCGACAGAATTTTTAAAATATTATGGCAATGGAGAAGAGGAAAGCATGAGATATTCTTAAAACTTTGCTCTGTTTCACAAGAATTAGAAAATATTATTATTTGGATTCTGTTACATAATACATATTATTAAAAGTTTATCCTTATCTCACATTTCATAAAATTACCAGTAAGTCACTTTGTAACTATTGAAAATAGAAGAGTTTTCAGAATTGGCCTCACAGGGTCACCTCTATTGAACAGAAAGAAGTCCTGTTTCATGCTACTTCTGCACCTGAACAGAACTTCGTACAGACTCTCTCTTTTCCTCCATGTTGTTTGGGGAATTCAAATGTTTCCACCAGTTTAATCATATCTACAGGATCAAATATTGTTTCTAGCCTCAAAAATTCTGAAGTCTACTGTGAGAAACAGGCATAAAAATACTCAATAATTGTCACAGAAGATTATGATTAGCAGTAGTAATAAAGCAATTAATACAAAGGACAAGAATATCAGGTACCACAGCCAGTGTCATGGTGATGATACACAGGACTGATGCATGCAGAATTGGTAGAAAGGCATTCTTTGAAGGATTGAGAAGTACAGCCATCTTCTTTAAGAAAGAATAGAAAAGCAGAGGCACAAAGATATGGAAAATTTTAAAAAAACTATTTGAAGATATTGAATAATCATTCCCTGAATAAATTTCAAGCACCCTTGTGACAGATTAAAATGGGGTACAAATCTTTGGTAATTTTTTCCTGGAATCTAGGAGGACTCTGCTTTGACTAATAGACTAATGCTTTGACTAATAGAACATAGCAGAAGTTATGTTTTGCTAGTTTCTAGGCCTTAAGAGATGGGTAATATCTAATTTCTGTCTTTTGGAATACTTCCTCTTGAAACCAGTTCCCATGCTGTAAGGAAGCCCAAACAAGAATGTGGAGGGGCCCTGGTGAAGAGAAGTTAATGAAAAACTCCAGTTGACCTCCAGTACCCATGTGGCAGCCATGCAAGTAAACCATCTTGGGCATGTATTTCCCAGCCTTGGTTAAAATGATCAACAGCTGCCAAATGAAGTAGAGTTAAACAAGTCTACTAATTCCTATCTATCCATGAATACTGAATGATGAGCAAACTATTGTTTTGTTTAAGCCACTAAGTTTTGGGCTAACATGTTGCAAAATTAAGATAACAAACCAACTTTCTACATTCCAGGACTACATGCCAAACTCACCGTATGTAGGAAAGACATTGACAAATAAAAGCAATGTAGTTTTGGTGCTTACAGAATAGTGTAGTGAGGCAGGAAATAGGGAAAAAAGAGATGTATAAGAGTTGAAAAAAGCATATTTCAAAACAATGAAGGCAATGTTGGTATTTAGTTTCAGAGGGAGAAAGCAACACTGAAAGTGCACATACCATTTATGAGACATGAGAAGTCCAGAAAGGGTAATAAGAACCTGATCCAGTGCAAAGAACATTGGAATGTTAGGTTTGAGGACACTGTTACATTCCATAAGGGCAGAGATGCTATTTGTTTTGGTAATTCATATGTTCAATTTCCTAGAAGAGTATCTGCTGCAAGATAGGTGCTAGAAATAAATAAATTAAAAAGCATAAATAAATGTGACAAAAGCCAAGGTAATTTTAGGAAAGTTACACTTCCACTTGACTCAGCCTGCCTTCCTTTGGTCCCAAATTAACCAGAAGATAGCCAGTCCACTGCACAACACACCCCTCTTGCAGAGAGAGTCCATGTGCCGTTTAAAAAAATAAATAAAGGGAATATTTCACTTCAAAGGATCTCTGTCCAAGGTGAATTTATCCAAATGCATGACTCTGGGAGTCATGTATACACTTAAAGTTACAGTACCTTTGATCGCTCACTCTTCCAGAAACTTAACTATATTTTTGAGTGTGTTTATTTTGTTTATTTAATAGACATAAGGAAATTTATTTGTGGGTTGTCCTACAGAAGTTAAAAATTAAGAAGTTGTAAAAATCTTCTCTTTACAGTTTCCCAAGAGGTAAGTACTAAAATATTCCAGAAATATCCAAAAGATGAGAATACGAAGGCATCACCCAAACGATATGATAGAATAAAACATTGTCTTATAAAATTCTCATTCTTGGGCTAAAGTATTCCTCTCTTCATCAAATTTAGTTGATAGTATCTTTGGTAAGAAAGATCCAGGATTCTTTTATTTCCCAAATACACATACAAAAATTATGACAGGACTCATATTCACTCAACTCTAAAAATTCTACATGATTACAATAACAACAACAGCTACAACTGAAAAGAACTTATAAAATAGCCAAACACATTCATTTGAACTTGACTTTTAGTCTAGATAGTGAAAACAGAAGAAACCAAAAATGATTAACAGATAGGAAAATAGTGTGTTCATTTTTGAGTCTTTTTCAAAATTCATTATAATTAATTTTTAGTGAGCTACCAAACACATGTGGAAGTTCATTGAATACCAAGGTTCCTAAACTATTGACTATTTAATTTGTCTTGCATCTTCATATTCAAATTAATCTAAAATGTAAATAAAAGCAAAGCATATTTCATCCATTATTTAGAAAAATATTTAGTAACTAAGAGCCCAAATATAGCTGCTTATTTTTAAATTAAAAATATTCTTCTTATTTTATAAATAACTTTTCAAAACAATTTGATAGAATTTAATGTCTTTTTAAAAAGTGCACACATCCATATTTAATATTTAGATGGTATGAGGGAATCTTCATTGTATCTGGAAGCAGATGCCAAAAATGTTCAGTGATTATCAATTAATCTATGCATAAAGCACTGAAATGAGATTTCATGTCATAATTCATCTGAATGATCATTCCTATGGAACACTGCTTTCCACAGATAGTAACAGATCTTAGAACAAAATTTTTAAAAAATTGTAATATTATATACATTTTCTATTTCTGCATTTTTCCACTTCTGGAAATGATCATAGGATAATTTTTGACAGATTAATATTATCCATAATCCTAAATCGCTAAGAATAAAAGTGTTAGATTCTTTTGGTTAAGTTGCCATGAGGACCAAATTTATTTTTTTAACAATTCCCTGGAGTAGCAACTGATTTTTCATTTTACAGCATATGTATCACATCTCCATTCATTCTGCCCCAATTCTAGTTTTTTCCATCCTTCAGTAGTGAGGATGAGAAAACCTAGATGCATATGGTTATGGTTGATGTGCAAACTGCTTTTTTAAATGTCTGGGAGTTTTTCAAAACCAAAACCATATTTGCAAAGTGATCTTTCTCCCTTATATTTTAAATCCATGGACAACTTGAAAGAAACTTAGTCCATATGCTAGTTCAGATTCACTTAAAGTCATGAAAATTGTGTTTAATAGCTATTTGACACTCAGGAGCTTTTAAATTAAATATTTTTAAAATTTTATGTCTTTTAAGATGCGCTCTACTCCCAATGTACCCTCAGTATGCCTTCCTACCCTAGAAAAGATCATACTTAGTGCAAGAGCTAAAGACCAGATGCCTTCAGTCTATAAAAAATGGTTAAGAAATAAAAATACATTCAATATTTTCCCTTTTCTCTAGCTTTTTTTTTTGTTTAAATATCTCTATGAAACTCTTGAAAGATTTTACTTTTATCAGGATCAATTATCTGAGCAATAAAATAATTTTTTGCATTTCTGATTTTATACTTCCTGCACAGTACACTAAATGCATGGACTTTTAAGAACTTTTTGGTATTTTTATTATTATTATTATTATTTAAACAAGTGAGATACATGTTGTTTCTCTATTTGTACATGGAGTCAAGGCATACCATTTGTGTAATCATAAATTTACATAGGGAAATGTTGTTTGATTCATTCTGTTATTTTTTTCCCTTCTCCCCCACCCCACCCACCCCTCTTTTCCCTCTACACAGTCCTTCCTTCCTCCATTCTTACCACCCTCCTTATCCCTAACCCTAAACCTAATGCTAACCCTAACTCTAACCCCTTCTACCCCCCATTATATGTCCTCATCCACTTATCAGCAAGATCATTCATCCTTTAGTTTTTTGAGATTGGCTTATCTCACTTAGCATGATATTCTCCAGTTTCATCCATTTTCCTGCAAATGCCATAATTTTATCATTCTTCATGGTGGAGTAATATTCCATTGTATATATATGCCACAGTTTCTTTATCCATTCATCAACTGAAGGGCATCTAGGTTGGTTCCACAATCTGGCTATGGTGAATTGAGCAGCTATGAACATTGATGTGGCTGTATCTCTGTAGCATGCTGATTTTAAGTCCTTTGGGTATAGGCCAAGGAGTGGGATAGCTGGGTCAAATGGTGGTTCCATTCCAAGCTTTCTGAGGAATCTCCATACTGCTTTCCAGAGTGGCTGCACTAATTTGCAACCCCACCAGCAATGTATGAGTCAACCTTTTTCCCCACGTCCTCCCCAACACCTATTGTTGCTTGTGTTCTTGATAATCGCCATTCTAATTGGGATGAGATGAAATCTTAGGGTAGTTTTGACTTGCATTTGTCTTATTACTAGAGATGTTGAACATTTTTTCATATATCTGTTGATTGCTTGTACATCTTCTTCTGTGAAGTGTCTGTTCATTTCCTTAGCCCATTTGTTGATTGGATTATTTGTATTCTTGGTGTAGAGTTTTTTGAGTTCTTTATAGATTTCGGAAATTAGCGCTCTATCTGAAGTATAAGTGGCAAAGATATTCTCTCACTCTGTAGGCTCTCTCTTTACATTACTGATAGTTTCCTTTGCTGAGAGAAGGCTTTTTAGTTGGAATCTATTCCAGTTGTTGATTCTTGCTTTTATTTCTTGTGCTATGGGAGTCCTGTTAAGGAAGTCTGATCCTAAGCCAACAAGTTGAAGGTTTGGACCTACTTTTTCTTCTTAAGATGCAGGGTCTCTGGTCTGATTCCGAGGTCCTTGATCCATTTTGAATTGAGTTTTGTGCAGGTGAGAGATAGGGGTTTAATTTCATTCTGTTGCACATGGTTTTCCAGTTTTCCCAGCACCATTTGTTGAAGAGACTATCTTTTCTCCATTGCATATTTTTGGCACCTTTGTCTAGTATGAGAAAATTGTATTTATTTGGGTTTGTGTCCATGTCCTCTATTCTGTACCATTGATCTACCTGTCTATTTTGGTACCAATACCATGCCGTTTTTGTTATTATTGCTTTGTAATAGAGCTGAAGATCTGGTATTGCGATACCCCCTGCTTCGCTCTTTCTACTGGGGATTGCTTTAGCTATTCTGGGTTTTTTATTCTTCCAGATGAATTTCATAATTGCTTGCTCTATTTCTGTAAGGTACATCATTGGGATTTTAATTGGAATTGCATTGAATCTGTATAGCACTTTTGGTAGTATGGCCACTTTGACAATATTAATTCTGCCTATCCAAGAACATGGGAGATCTTTCCATCTTCTAAGATTTTCATTAATTTCTTTCTTTAGTGTTCTGTAGTTCTCATTGTAGAGGTCTTTCACCTCTTTTGTGAGATTGATTCCCAAGTATTTTATTTTTTTCGATGCTATTGTGAATGGGGTAGTTTTCCTAATTTCTCTTTCTGAAGATTCATCACTTATGTATAAAAATGCATTGGATTTATGAGCATTGATCTTGTAACCTGCTACTTTACTGAATTAACTTATGAGTTCTAAGAGTTTTCTGGTGGAATTTCCAGGTTCCTCTAAATATATAATCATGTCATCAGCGAACAGGGATAGTTTGAGTTCTTCTTTCCCAATTCGTATCCCTTTAATTTCTTTGGTTTGTCTAATTGCTCTGGCCAGAGTCTCAAGAACGATGTTGAATTAAGTGGTGAAAGAGGGAATCCCTGCCTTGTTCCAGTTTTTAGGGGAAATGCTTTCAGTTTTTCACCATTTTAGAATGATATTGGCCATGGGCTTAGCGTAGATGGCCTTTACAATGTTAAGGAATGTTCCCACTATCCCAATTTTTTCTAGTGTTTTGAGCATGAAGGGGTGCTGTATTTTATCGAATGCTTTTTCATAATAATGTGCCTTGGTGTGGGTCTGTTGTAATTTTGTATATTTGGAGTTGTATAAGCCTCTTGTACTTGGTTTTCCATTTCATTCTTCAGATTTGGGAAATTTTCTGATATTATTTCATTGAATAGATTGTTCATTCCTTTGGTTTGTTTCCCTAAGCCTTCCTCAATCCCAATAATTCTTAAATTTGGCCTTTTTATGATATCCCATAATTCTTGTAGATTCTATTCATGATTTCTTACCATCTTCTCTGTTCATTCAACTTTGTTTTCAAGGTCAAATATTTTGTCTTCAACGTCTGAGGTTCTGTCTTCCAGGTGTTCTATCCTATTGGTTATGCTTTCTATGGAGTTTTTAATTTGGTTTATTGTTTCTTTCATTTCAAGGATTTCTGTTCGTTTTTTTTTTCAGTATCTCTAACTCTTTATTGAAATGATCTCTTGCTTCCCATATTTGCTCTTTTAACTGTTGATTGGTGCCATCATTTAATGCCTGCATTTGCTCTTTCATCTCCTCTTTCAATGCCTGCATTTGCTCTTTCATCTCCTTGTTTGCTTCCCTGATTGTTTTAATTATGTACATTCTGAACTCCCTTTCTGACATTTCTTCTGCTGTGCTGTCATTGGGTTTTATTCATATAGTATCTAGATTTGTTTGGGACATTTTCTTCCCTTGTTTTCTCATATTGGTCAGATGTCAGTGGGACTCTGCAACATTGCAGATTTCCTCTATTGGCTTATAGTGTCCCTGTAGATTTCCAGTAAATCAACTCCCAGCCTTCAGTAGCGTGAAGTCTTGGAGGAACTTGATAATGCAGTGCTTCCGAAGAAAGCTGCCCCTAGCCCACTACTGGTTCCGGGGCTTGGAGCTGGCTCCTTGTGGAAAGGCACTCACTGGGGGGCCTGCTCCGAGAATCTGGCTATGTGGGAGGAGCCCACCGCCAGAGTGTGCAGAGCTGCCTGGGGAAGTCTCTAGCTGTCCTGCCCTACTCTAATAAGCTGCCCGAATCCAGGCCTACCACCTGGGCCGAGCTTTACCGGGTAGGGGAGACTCACCCCATGGCTCTATTTTAGTCTGAGTCTCTCAATGCCTCCCCTTCTTGAATCCTGGGTTCTGGAGCAACTGGAGATGCAGTCACCCTCTAGTCCGCCATCTTGGATCACCCTCCTCTCACTTTTTGGTATTTAATTACAAATAATGAGACTTGTGTAGCAAAATTAATGTAAAATTACATAAAGAAATATATTTTTTTTCATCTTCTGTCTTCTTCAGTCCCACCTGCACTGAGGTAGTATTAATGGTGGTGTTTGTATCCTCTTCTCCTCTACTAGGTGGAAATGATGTAGGGCATTTCTTGTCTAGGTATAGCCACACATGAGTACAACTATATGATTGGCAACTCAAGGTCAGAATATTTTAAATGATGGAAAGAGGGAACAAATGTTATTTACACATAAACTGATAAAGAAAGGGGTATAGAAAGGGATCTCCTCTATATATTACATCTGAAGTTCTGACCACTTAGCAAACCCATGCATACATGGAATATGAACAAATACTTTGAAAATTGTGAAAAGTGTGAAGGTCAATATGTGATTGTTAGTATTGCATCATTTTTTTATTGTTTTGTCTTTCCAAAGATATACAAAACTTATACTCTAGGATGTTCACATCCATGTAAAAATCCATCAATTTATAAATTTGATCAAATTCTAACTTATTATAATGCTCTACACATAATAATTGGGTCCATCTGTGGTGCCCACTGCCCCTGAAACTCTGATACTGATTCACTATTCTGTTTTTCAGTGACAGTAGTCAATTAACATTCTATACATTAGGTCTATAGTCAATGATTGAATATGTGGTGCCCGGGGGATACACTGGTGGAAGGGATTTGCATTGGTTTGTGAAATACAGTATTCTGAAAAAATGATAGAGAAGGGATACAGATGTTAAGAATAGGGTGAATCTTACACTGTAATTTCATCCAGTCACCTTCACTTCTAATAAAGTCTACTCTCTGATATTTAAAAAGAAAATTGCTTCAAATGTTTAAAAAAATTACAGCCTCAAGAAATTCAGAGTTATGATAGCAAATGGTTTTGTGAATTATACACATTTCAATAATATATTTTATAGCTATAAATTTTATAAAATCTAAATACAAAAGTTCACCGAATGTTTGCTTATTTTCAATTGCACTTAATAGAGATGACCTCACTTTTGCTCTTTCCATGAACATTATCTTTTAGCATAGTGCTACATGCAGATTGTTATTACTTCTATCATGTGTATGATTGACAAAGCACAGAACTATGTTGAACAGACATGTATGTGTGCACAGCAGCATTTATTCTAGGGGGGACTGCTTCTTGGCTTTCTTAGTTTATGCATCTTAATTTCCAATGTACAATTTATGAAATTGTGCTGTTGGAAAAACTTTCCTATACCTATCATTTCTACCTCTTCCCCTCGACATGCACCTACTGCTTTGGTTCATTGTTGGAACTGTAGCTCTTTTTAAATTTTTTTGGTAGGAGTTCTCTATATATTTATTTTTATTTATTTATGTTTTATTGTTACAGACTGCATTCTGTATACAAATGGGGTACAACTTTTCATTTCTATGGTTGTATACAATGTAGATTCACACTATTCATGTAATCATACATGTACACAGGGTAATGACGTCTGTGTCTCATTCCACCATCTTTCATATCCCTGCCCCCTTTCCCCTCTCATTTCCCTCTACATAATCTAAAGTTCCTCTATTCTTCTCTTACCCCCCATTCCCCCACCCCATTTTGTATCATCATCCACTTATCAGGGAAAACATTCAGTCTTTAGTTTTTTGGAATTGGCTTAATAAATGGATGGAATTGAAGAATATCATTCTAAGTGCAATAAGCCAATCTTCTTTAATTTTTGATGGGTTGAAACTGACCTACATTTGCCTCTTTCAGTCTGATTCCATATCAGAACTCTACTCTTTAAACTCTTGTTTTGGTTTGTTTGTATTTTCTTTTTCTCTTCCATTTCCTGAAAGAGAAGTAATGGGGGGAAAAAAATCATTTCTTTTGACTGAAACTTTATGGTTCAAATCTGAGGACAATAGGAAGTTTAAAGATTTTTTTTTTCACTCAAGTTAGGTTTTGGAAATGCCTGAAACTTATTTTGCTCTGTACACAAAGTACTTAGAATCTGTAGGAGAAAGAATTCCTTTTACATTGTATCAAAACTTTAAATGCTTACTCTCCAATAATCCCCAACTGTTTGGGAAACAACAAACAAAACTTTGAAGGTCAAAATATTGTTACTATTTTCACTAAAAATGAGAAATGTAGGCAAATTGCCCTCACATCTGCTGGAACAGGTCTTCCCCACCCTAATTCAGGTTTTAATTGATCAATAACTGATGGGCCACTTATTGGATCAGATGTATCCTATAACAAGCCATACCTGGAGGTGGGTAAACATTGGCTCTGACTTTATTGTTTTACTTATTATTTTTATTTTTCACAGTTCTGGGATCAAGCACAGGGCTTCACACAAGTGAGGTAAGGCACTGCATCTGAGCTCTACCTAGTTCTTTGCATATTCTTGTCAGTGTGAAGAAGCATCAACATTGTATGAGTAATTCTGAACTCTCTTGGGATGCTTGTTCCCCAGATTTCAGATTTAGTAATAATATTGAAAAATAGTTCACATTTATTAAGATTTTCTGTTTCCAAGACCTTGAACTAAGAATGGTTATAAGCAAAATTTAATTTAGTGTTCCTCCCCAGTCTATGGAAAAAGACATATTGTTTTGTCCCCTTTGAAATAAGGAAATGAAGGCAGAAGAAGGCAAAATAATTTGACTAAGATCACATAGCTAATATATTTTTGGAAAATTTCAAGGTTTAAAACGATAAATTTTAAAGTTTCAGCTAAGACATCAAGGTTGCTAGGATCACTCCACCCATTTTTGGAAATGGTCTGCCTATAGTTATATACTGTAATTTTTTTTCTTATCAAAATGACTCTATAATATTTAGCAAAAAAAAAAAAAGGAAGAAAGAAAGAAAGAAAATCTAATTAGTGTGTAGAATTTGATTAATATGTTGATACTGGTTTATTCTTATAAAGATGCCATTCCTATGTAAGATGTAACCAACATGGGAAACTGAATTGAGGTACATAAAACACCCTGTTCTATGTTCACAACTTTTCTAGAAATTTAAAGTTATTTTAATAAAAACTCCATATTAATGATTGGCTCCATATACATAGCCAACCAGTCTTTAAATTACTACATTCTACCACTATGGAACAATTTTCTGTTTGCTGAAGAAGGAAGTATCTATTCAAAAACCAATTAAAATTGATTTCTTAATATCAGAAACCTTTATTGCATCTTTTCACAAAATCTGTGATATTTTAAGTATTATTTAAAAAATACAAAACCAAATTAGTCAAAAGGAAAATGTTAACAAACATGTTACCTAAAGAAAGAATCATCTATTCAAATGCAAACGTATTAATTACCTCAGACATGACAGCAGAGTCAATATAAAAAGAGTTACATGTGCAAAGGTTGATGGAAAAAGTTTCAGTTTTAACTATTAAGGTCTTGGTTTATAAACATGGAAGAAAATAGAATCAAGGTGTTAGAAGAAGACATGGATAAATATTGAAGAATAAATGTCTCTTATCATGAATCTTTGGGAATATGTGTCAACAAACTACATAAAATGGGCTTATGTTTTTTAAGAGTGACTGTGAATTTGGAAGTTTCACATCAATGGAAAATAAATGCATATTATTTGTGTAATAATTTATTGTACATGGGGTTAATTAAAAGTGATTTCAGAGCATAAACTTTCCCTACTGAGGCATATTTTACCGCTTAAAAATGCAAGGTGTATTGAGAATGTGTTAGGAAGATTATGAACAACATGCCAATAAATCATAAATACTCTAATAATCAAAACCTACTTTATATAATTCATTGATAAGTATCCATTTTTTGTTTTAAATGATATATGGATGATTAAAATTTAAATGATATTCCTCATAAAATGTAAATTAAGTTTAATACAAACCAATGCTTGTTTTCCTATTCCTTTTAATAGGAATTCCAAGAGAACACTTTCTTTCAGAGGAAAACTTGTTGAAATAATTACCTATTAAGGAGTAGAAATCCTGAGGGATTAGTTATGGATACAGAGCTTTCAAGTTTCTAGGTCACTGAATGGAATCTGAAATCAAGCCCACAGTGACTAAAGGGTATTATCAGAAAAGCCTGTTAAATGACCTTTATCAAATAGTCTCAGTGGGAGACAGGTGTCCACTGTTGCTGACCATCTGGGTTAATAAGCAAAACCAGAAAGGGGTATGATTGCCCCTAAAAATGATCTCCAGAGATTTGGTTTAGGCAAAACACTGAGGGTACAGAGAGCCCATGGCATGGGGTTAACAAAATTTCTCTTTCATATTCTCTCTACAAATACAACCTCCCACACATACTTTCTTTCCTAAGATTTATAAAAAGGCATTTGTTATGAAGGTGGTTCAAGGAAATGGGGAATTATTACTTCTGCTTTGGCAAGGAAAAACTAAATTTTCTCAAGAGCTATTAAAAGTAAGATAACTAGAAAGGGTGATATATCAAAAACATACATGGGAACAAGAAAAATATGTGTATTAATTACACGGACTCTGAAATTATGAATACAAATGCCAAACTTATTTCAAAAGAGCTTCAAATTGCAGAGTTTCATAAGCTGATCTTCCTCTGGTGAGGAAAATCTGAGCCATTGTCAAGACATGTCTAGAAAAGTTTGTGTGGTTGAGAAGCTTTATATGTGGGATTAGAGAAAGTAGGGAGAACAGTGGCCAAGTGCAAGATGAAAGATGGAATGGAGTCAAATACATTTCATTTGTCAACGTAGTAAATTGCTTTCATAATCAGAAAATGAAATTGAGATGTTCTATTTACTATTGGGTATGGTATAGATGAAATCCATGCAGCCATGTTGGGGAATAGAGTAGTCGTTACAGCTCCCCATCTTTCCACCACCAAGCGGAAAACAAATCCAAGACATGATTTCTGTGACTTATTTTGGCCACAATCAGTGTGGAGACTTATGTCTGGTATTCAAATCATCTTTCTACGTAGCATACTAATTTTAGCTAAGCTCCTTCTTTGAAAAATGTGCTTTAAAAAAAATTGGAGCTGCTATACAAAGACTTGAGAGTGAGATGGGAAAAGAGCCTGTGGTTGATGAAATGCAAATGAGGCTTGGCTCAGACAGCTGGCTGCTTTGGGATGACATGGGTGATAAATGGTTCTTAAAACATGAGCAGGCATCAGGCTCCCGATTCTGTGTCAGCCTGGCAAAAACAGCAGTATTACTAGATGCTTCCTTTAATTAATGCAACACTACTGCATTAGTCCGGACACTGCCGATAAATGGAAAGGAACTGATATCAGAGGTAATATCAGAAATCTTTCAACCTTGAAGCTGGGCTGTGTTGGCCAAAAGCTGCAGTCTCATAAGAGGTTTAATTGTATTTGTAATGTACCAGTGCACCATGACAAAAATGGGGAGATAGTGTAGTTGGGACCAGGAAAGGCTGTGATAAATGAGAAAGAATGAGTGATTACACAGTGAGGAGGAGTGAGAAACAGACAAAGGACAAGCAAATGCAAAGGGGGAGACCAGCCACCACTGTAATTTGAACAGTAAGAACTAGTGGGACTTTGAAGTAGAAAGGAGAATAGTAATTATTTGGTTCTTTGAGGGCTGGAAGATGCACACATCAAGTAAACAACTTAAAGTACCCCAGAATATAGTCAGACAGTATAAACTTTATAGTAATGTATGCAATTTTTCCTAGATCCAAACATATATATTATTAGGACAATGTATGAGTAATACCCTTACACACACACACACACACACACACACACCCACACACACACACACACCAGATTTTTTTATAGAAAATAAATCTGGTTTGGATACCTTTCAAGAATGCCCCATTTCTCTTGGCTCAAATTTCCACCTAGAAATCAAGTTAAATCTTTCACATGGCATGAATAGTATAAAATATATTGTATCAAAATAATGTTGTGTTGAAGTGGGTAAACCATTAAATGATGTTTAGTAGGTAAGTCGCTTAATAATTTTCTGCAACAAGCTAATGACACACGCCTTGGCCTCAGGTCTCACGATGTACCCTAGTAAGAATTTCCATAAATCATGTCTCTCTTCCCATTGTTAACTGCAGTCAACCAAAATCATGATTACACCTACAAACTGCCTTCTCTTGATTGACACAGTTAGTAGCACTTTCCTTCTCAGATCTTACATCTTCTAGACATGACCCTCTGGAGCACTTTAGAGCAAGGGTCAGCAAACTATTCCCAAGATGGAATAGGTATGTGAAGTTTTGTGGCATATTTCATCTCTGAATTGCTCAACTCTGCAATTGTGGAGCAAAACCAGCAACAGGCAATATATAATGAATAGATACAGTGTGTTCAATAAGACTTTTTTTTTTTATAAAAATAGGCAGTAGGCTGCATTTGACCCAGGAGCTGTTATTTGCTAATCCCTGATAGAATACCTCTTCCTGCAGTCCTTACAAAGAGAATGTGGGAGTCAGAAATACATCTTGAGATTGCTACACATAAGAGGGCACTGGTGACTCACTATATTACATCACAGTATACTACCTTCCCCTTTCCTTTTGGTTCTCCTACCCTAGACTAATAGAGCTCACTAAGTATTATTTTCAGATGGAAAAATTAATAAGCCCCCTTAACCTGTCATTCCTGCCTCTCAACATTATTATTGAACTGTCCTTATTCAAACACCACAAAGACAGTTCAACTCTTCTACAGGTTTCTCCTACAGGGCGCTGTGTTTCATTTTGTCATCTGAAAAATGCAGGGAAAAGAGCTTATGGGTCTGTGGTTGTTCTTGTTGTTGTTGTTGATTATCAGCTGGCACATATCAAACAACCCCACCACTCAGAACAACAATCATTTATCCTTTCAACTCACTCATCTGTAAACACATCAGACACAGTTGGTCTAGGCTGCCCTTAGTTGAACTTGACTGAACTTAATTGAACTTGTTCATCTATACTTATCTGACAGGAGGAAGTTCCATTCTTTACTGGCTTGTTTTGGACAACTTATCTGGAAAGTCTCTGCTCTGCATATCTTTCACCTTATCTTTGAATCCAGCCACCCCATCTCCTGATGGCAATGACAGAAGCAACAAAAGTCAAGACCCACTATGTCAACACAACTCAAGCCTTGCATGTATCATGCTTGCTGAAATTATCTGGGTCTTCAGAGACTCATGTAGTGTGTGTGTGTGTGCATAGGAGAATGTGCTCACAGAAGGTATAGGTAAGTCCTATATATTCAAGTAGCATCAGATGTGCACTGTGGCACATGTTGGGATTGGCTGTAGCCCAGGATCAAGATCATGCCCAAGAGCAAGTTCCATGAGAAAAATCAGATCACTAGACAATAGTAGGAAGGCAGGAACAGGAAGTGAATTCAGGGAATCATGAAGCTTTATTTATTTATTTATTTATTTATTGAACCTTTTAATTATTTTTTTTTTATTGTAAACAAATGGGATACATGTTGTTTCTCTGTACATGGAGAAAAGGCATACCGTTTATGTAATCATAAATTTACATAGGGTAATGTAATGTTGTTTGATTCATTCTGTTATTTTTTCCCTTCTCCCCCATCCCCCTCTTTTCCCTCTATACAGTCCTTCCTTCCTCCATTCTTGCCCCTCTCCCTAACCCTAATCCTAATCCTAACCCTAACCCTAACACTAACCCTAACACTAACCCCTCCCACCCCCCATTATGTGTCATCATCCGCTTATCGGCAAGATCATTCATCCTTTGATTTTTTAAAATTGGCTTATCTCACTTAGCATGATATTCTCCAATCAGATATACAATTTACCAAAGACTGGGACTTACACATAGTTGGGTGTAACTATCAGCTCCACCAAATTCCAGCTGTGTAATCATGAGCTCAGTTTTTCAGCTATAAGGCAGTAGAGATGATGCCTACCATATAAGAGTATTGTATGAGATAACATGAAATGTGCAAAGGTACCAACTCAAAGTTAGTCAGAAAATATTCTATAGCAGTCCCCTCTTATAGGCAGTGTGATTTTCCAAGATTTTGTCACCCCTGGTCAATGGCATCCTCTTGATGTCTTATCAGAAGGTCCATAGTAGCTTAAAGCTATGCCAAAATGCTATGTCATTCACCTCTCTTCATCTCATCACATCAGCACTTGGTCACCTCATGGCATCATAAGAAGAGAAAGGATGAGTCCAGTATAATAAGATATTTTGAGAGAGAGCGAGAGAGACCACATTACATAACTTTTATTACAGTACCCCGTTATAACTGTAATTTTATTATTAGTTATATTGCTTATCTCTTACTGAGTTTAATTTATAAATTAAGTTTTATTATATGTATGCATGCATAGGGAAAAATTACTATATGTAGTGTTTGTGACTATATGAAGTTTAGGCATCTATCTACTGGGGAATCTTGGGACATATGCCCTGCAGATAAAAGCCTACTGTATATTATTTACAGAATTTTAAAATCAGTAACAATCGCTTTCTATTCTTATTCTCACATCCTGAAACTATAGATATATGTACTTTTTAATTATAAGAAAAATACAGATATTTTTGTGGACTTACCAACATGCCTGAGCAAATAATTATCTGAAATGTCATGCCCTATGCGACTGTAAATTTATCTTAATTAATTTACCGTAAGTTAAGATTATCTGATTTTCTATAGCACATTTAGTTTTGGCATTGGCAATTTGAAAATCTACTGTTTTGTTTAAATAATAAGAACAACTTGGATATCTATTAATAAACCTATTAGGCTAGAAGGTAATTCTGTGGTTCTTACTGAAATAGTCATCTATTATTTTCAGCCAATAATTGATTTTTTCCCAATAACTTTTAATTTTGAGTCCTAAGCTGCAAAATTCAGTTCCTTCTCTGTGATCTGAAAGCAAAATATTTGAATTTTCACATAGATTTCATGCAATTATGAAGTGTTCAATAGCACCCAGACAAATGATGCATTATCCTTAATTCTTTGTCCTGTAATGACTGTGATTAATTAACTAAATTGGAAAAATGTATTAACTCTCTTTCCACAGGCTTAAGACTCACATCTATCTCTTAGATTTCAATCAATATCCCTGATTTTAGAATTGAATGCATTATTCCTGACATAGAGTCATTAGTCTCTAACTTACAGGGTTTTCATATGGCTCCAGCTACAATCAGGCAGCCTTGGCCGTTCCTTGAGAATTTTTCCTGTGTAACATTAAAACTTATTTAGGAGTCGAAGTAACTAAAAACCCAAGGTCTCCACCACCATTCCTTTGAATGGATCCTCAGTGAAGATAGATGAGACTGAGATGGGTTATATGGTTTTCTGTACCACGTTCATGCCATGCACTAATGAAAATGTTTACCTTTATGTTCCTTTTGAGTATAACCAAGGAATTTCTGATGCTTCATAAGCATAAATTTTGTTTCTCGATTGGAAAGGTTAGGCTGGTTGTGGAGTCTAATTACTGAAAGATAGAATTTAAGAACTGGAAGTCATTCCAAAGTTATAATTCTTTCCCACATCTTGACAAATAAATAAAATTTCACTTTTTTTTAAAAATTTGAAGTTAGACTTTATTTTCTGGAATTATCTCATGCATGAGCACTTTCTAAACTGTCTACAGGATAATACAATACTCATCTTCCAACATGAAACAAACAAGCATGTGTAAACTGACCAAAGAGCACCTTTCTGGTGTTGGCAGTAATAAAGACCCAACCAAAAAGAAAAAAAAAAAAAATGTCAACAGGTTCCTTGAGTCTTCCACTATTGAAAATAGTACATTAATTAGTAGAAGATGCTAGAGACTTTGGTTGGAGACCCAGAATATTAACCAATATCTAATTTTTCTTCTGACTAAAATAAAAGCGATGACATTCATAAATGCATGGAGATCATGTATAATTGTAGTCAAGACATTGCCAGTTATATAAGAAAAAAGTTTATCACAACTATATTTTACCAGTTTTTTTTCATATAATGGGAAGACTGTCATCTCTGGGGTTAAGTATAAATCTCATTAATTATTTCCTATATGAAATGGAGAACAAAACATACTTGGATTTGGAAATATTTGGCAAGTATTTATTTTACCTTTCCTGGAATAAAATACATACTCAATAAGTTTTAATTAATATTCCAATCAATACTGATATGAATGAGGATATTCACCAGAAATTTCCAGATACATGCAATATTCCAAACACAGTGGATTCATGTAGCAATGCTCAAAATTTTTCATTTAGAAGCAGGATCCCAGGCAGTAAACTAGGAAGATATGAAAATCCTCCCAGTCCTTTGATAGGGAAGCAAGTGACCAGAGTTAGGTAGTACAAGGAAAACCCTCTTTTGGAATAAGAGAACCAAAGAACAAATCAGAAAAAAGAGGGCTAACAACTTTTGTAATG
Organism: Sciurus vulgaris; assembly: GCF_902686455.1. NCBI lineage: Eukaryota > Metazoa > Chordata > Mammalia > Rodentia > Sciuridae > Sciurus > Sciurus vulgaris. The sequence goes on along the minus strand of NC_136470.1, from coordinate 31,425,257 downwards.
ACTGCAAAAATATTACCAGATTTTGAGACAAGGGGAATATTGAGACCTCTGTGGGCATGCATATTCTATTGTTCAGTCTAAGATCCTCAGTATGGGGCAAAGGAATGAATCTGCTGAATGGCAATAACACATGATTTTGCATAATATGTAAATGTATATTATAGGCATTGGGTACATAAAGAACCACCTGCAATACATTTACATTTCACCTTGATTTCTCAAGCCCTATACATTTCAAAGTCCATTATGATCACTCCTCTCCATTATTTATTTATTTTTTAATTTTTTTTTATTTTTACAGGCTGCATTTTGATTCATTGTACACAAATGGGGTACATCTTTTCATTTCTATGGTTGTGCACAATGTAGATTCATACCATTTGTGTAATCATACATGTACATAAGGTAATGATGTCTGTCTCATTCCACCATTTTTCATACCCACTCCTTTTCATTTCCCTCTATGTAATCTAAAGTTCCTCCATTCTTTCACCCCCATCCCCCGACCTCCTTTATATATTTTTTGAAGCACCAGGCTGCCTACTTGCCATCTTCTGCACTAAACCCCACGATTAGGTTCACCATCCACCTTTATAAATTGTGCTTTGTAAAAAATGTTTGTTAAGCTCCTACCATCTTTTCAAGCTTTAACCCAAAGTGATTTTCTTCCATGAAGCTTAATCTGAATTCTCTGCCACACTCTAATCTCTTTTCTTCTGATCTTCTATTGAGCTTATGCTGTAACACTCAATTTAGCATGTGCCCATCTCTAATCTTGTAACATTATGAGAATCTTGTCATTCCATTAAGGTTGTAAACTTCTTATTAGTAGAGACCATGGTGAAGAGTGAGAATTGAACTCTGTTCTACCTCTAACTAAAATTATTCCAAGACTTCTTCACCATTAAGATTCCATAAGAGAATCTTATTTGCACTAGATATACTTGCAGAAGAACCAGGGGGTAGGAATGAAGGAGAAGCTATTTATTTACAACTTTGGTTATGCTGATGAGCAATGTTGTAGTGATATGCTGTTTTCCTACAGCAACATTCCTGGGTGCTTTCTCCACATTGCTGGGTATTTAGAACCATGTGCATCAGGAACAGCAGTGTGACTCTGTTGCTGTTTTTTTCACACAATCTCACTGATTCAGCTGCAGAGGTGTGGTTTTGAATTTCTGGTGCCAGTGAGTCTCAAAACCAGTTGTTCCTAAAGGGCCTTACTTGTGCATTTAATGTTCTCCATTGTATTTCTAAATATTTACTTCTGTTATGGTTTGGACGTGAGGTGTTCCCCAAAGCTCATGTGTCAGAGAATGCAAGGTTTGGAAGAGAAATGATTGGGTTATATCATTAACGTAAAAAGTAAATTAATCCCAGATTGGATTAACTGAGTGGTAGCTGAAGGCAGGAGGGGTGTGGCTGGAGGAAGTGGTTCATTGCGGGCGTGGCTATGGGCTATATATTTGTATCTGGAGAGTAGAGTCTCTCTCTCTCTCTCTCTGTCCTCTGATCACCATGTGAGCTGTTTCCCTCTACCACACTCTTCTGCCATGATGTTCTGCCTCACCTTGAGCTCTGAGGAATGGAGCCTGCTGTCTATGGATTGAGACCTCTGAAACCATGAGCCCTCAAATAAACTTTTTCTCCTCTATAGTTATTCAGGTTGGGTCCTTTAGTTGCAGCATTGAAAAAACTGACTGAAACAACTTCCCTCTATAAACTCTTCCATGTTAATATTTGGTACAGTGGTTTCTACTTTCAGTGTTGAGTCCTGACATAAAAGTTCAGACATTATGCTTTATAATTATCTCTTTCAGCACCTTATACAAAGTAGAAGATGTAGTGAGAATTGATAAACCTAGGTGCTTTCATTAGATATTCACTGTTCTGCAAGAAATTTCAAAACTTGCCTACTTGAAACAAGAAACATTCATTTTTTCATTTAGTTTATGAGAGTCAAAGTTTAGGATAGGATCTGCAGCAAGCTTGATGGAGATGAGAGGACCCCTTTCCAAGTGCATTCATGTGGCTATTGATGGTAGCCCTCAGTTCCCTACTGGCTATGAATTGGAGACCTCAGTTCTGCAACACATGAGTCCCTCTGAAATGCTGCTCATGACATAATAGCCAACATTTCCCAGAATAAGTGACCTGAGGTAACCAGAGAGGGAGAGGAAGAGGAAGGGAGGAGATGGAGGGCCTGAGAACATCAAGAAGAAATTCATGGTATCATTTATAATCTAACCCAGAAGTAAAAATGCAATCACTCCTAATATTTTCTATTTGTCCCAGAGTTTATCCCTGTTAAAATGTAGAAAGGGACTATGAAGGAGTCTGTGTTTCAGGAAATAGAGTTTATTAGGACCATCTTGGAAGCTGGATACTATGGTCTACCCTCTTTCCACCAATAATTAATTCATACCTGTCCTACATGGGAAATTCTCTCATATCCTCCAAAGAGTCCCAACATCTCATGCCATTATAATTTCAGTATGATATGCTGAATCTTGCAATTTATGTCTAGTCTAGGTATAGGGGAGGGTATTCTTATGTGATTTCTTAAGGAAAACCCCTTGGAACAAGATCTTCTACATCTCATCAGTGAGCTAAAGAGATAAGTGATCTCTATTCATTATACACAAATGCAGAAAACCAAAATACAGTGACCCAACAGACTTAGGACAACTGTTACAGGAACTCCTATTTGTAATGGGTTACGGGTGGGAGACAGGAGTCACATGAAGTAGTCCACAGCAAGTCTGGAATTCATTCAGACAGAGATGGAATATTTCTTCATTAGAACTCAGTCTACCTCCCACCCAAAATTGACTTCCTGTGGTTCCATCTTCTGGGATCTTGGTTCTGCCCTAAATTATCCTTTCTTTTTCACAAAAGAAAATGTGCTTGCAGTTGTTTCCTGCTTGCAGAAATTTTGAAGTACAAGAGCTTTCATTCTCTACTTTCTTTCCCTTTCTCTGTGATTTTACAAATGTAACTGTCCTTAATAATATCCTTGAATCTTATTGAAGTTTACTTCATGGAAAGTAGGCCACAGTCCCAAAATGCTTTGAGAAAAGTTCTTTTCTACTTTGGATTTCTGTTAAAATAACTAAGGGAAAACTCCCTTGAACTTTTCGAAGGCCCTATTCCCTTATTCAAAAATCTGTGTCCACAGTCTTCTGCAATATCCTATTGTTTACACAGACTTCTCGTTGTGAGAAGACTACCCAAGAGTATGAATTTCATTTGGGAGCTGGATCATTGGAATCCATCTTGAAGTCTGGCTACCATATTAGTTGAAAATTTCCCAGATAATGTATTATGTTGTCATGTTTCCTATTAAATGTTGTATCCTAAGAGTACCTGTCATCAGCTCTGAATTTTTCAATGTAAACATATTTAGTCACATATTATTTAATCATACATACTAGAAAGTATTCTCCAAGGAAATAAAACCAATAGAATGTGTGTGTATATACCTGTGTGTGTAGAGAAAGAAAGAAGAGAGAGAGAAAGAGGAAGAGAGAAATTGGCTCGGGTGTTTGCAAAGGCTGGCAAGTCCAAGTGAGAACAGCAGGCTGAATGCTCATTGTCTGAGACCATTTAGGCTGCTGACGTAAGATACCTAGGTAGGGTAGCTTATAAACAACAGAAATTAATTTTCCACAGTCCTGAAGCACAGGAAGACCAAGATCAAGGCAGAGTAAAATCCAGTGACAGTCCTTTTTCTGGTTTATAGTGTTTTATAGCTATGTTCACACACGGAGAAATGTAGTTCTCTTGGGCCCATCCATAAGGGTTTTACCCTCAAGACCTAATCATCTCAAAAATATTCTAATACTAACATCTTATGGGTTAGAATCTTAATATGTGGACTTTGGTCATAATGCCCAGAGAAGAATCAGTGTTGCAGGTCAAGCCTGAAGGCTATCAGTTGCAGAATTTCACATTGCTTGAGGGAAGTCAGTTTTTGCTTTTTTGTTTTGTTTTGTTTTGGGCCTGTCCAGGCCTTCAACTGATTGGATGAGTCCCACCTACATAATGAAGGGTAATCTATGTTTCTCAAAGTCTACTACTAATAATAGAAATCTCATCTGAAAGCACCTTCACATTAATATCTAGAATAACAGTTCACCAAATGTCTGTACACATGCCCAGAAGAGCTGACACAAAATCAGCTCTCACATCTTATTTCTATGTTCATATTTAAGCAAGAAGCAGATCATGGGATTCTGGCATAATGGGTCAGAATATCTCTCCCATCCAAATATCTATCTATAATCCCTAAATTGTCATTTGAAAGAGGTTCACACTAATTTCAGAAATGCTAGAAAGCTAATCTGATAGTGCATAGTCATGACTACTCTCTGGTTCAGATTTATTATGACTCTCGAATTAGGGTTAGCAAACAGAAGCAAGATTTAAAAACAGGTCAGAAGGAGCCCTGGGATAATATTATCAAAAGAAAAATAAGAACTTACATATCCAACCCTACAAGTTCTCAGTATTTAGCAGGGAATGGTGGATTTATGTCAGTCAGATGGTAGATTCAATAGTCTATTACAATTTCACCATCTGATGGCATATCTGTTTAGATATAGAGAAAAAACACATGAACAGGTGAATATAAAGAATTCCTTAGCTTTTAAACCCTGGAAACATTTCTATAAGAAAATCAAGGAAACCCAGGTGAATGATCCCCTATGTCAAGAAACTACCATGGTATGGCATAGTTGGAAAAGGAAATTGGAAGCCAGGTAGGTCTCTGAGCAAAGAAGGATTACAGCAATTAAAGCCTGAACTGATGACTCAAAGACCAGAGGAAGAGCTTTTGTGTAGAAGACCATGATGAGTAGAAGTTTAGAGAAATTCGTGACCAATGTGAAAAATATCATCAATACTAATGTGGAGCAATGATAGGGATTGGTCCTGCGTGCATGAGTAGGAGCTGAAGCTAGGGTGATTGTATGAGTAACACAAGTTGATCTAAATTGCACTTCCAAGATGGCAAGGGCTGGAGATCTTTGGTTTACAGAAAGTATCCTCATGATTCCAAGGTTCCTATTTTCTTTTTCTAAGCCATATCTTCATGTAAGGTTCTTCACCCTTTGAAAGAAATAGTCAAGATTTATGAAATATTCATCTTATGATCTCATTCAAGATGGAAAGACAATTAGCAGTGTAACTTGGTGTTAGAGCAATTGCCTAGCATGCATAAGGCCCAGGGTTTGATAGAGGAGGGAGAGAGAGAGGGTAGAGGAGAGGGAAAGGAAGAAGGAAATGAAGGAAACATTGTATGGATAAAATTGCACACTTGGTAATGAGAAGCGATAAGAGTAATCCTTCCATTATGTACTAAGCAAACTAGTTCATCCAATCTCTCAGGACCTCAGTCTCTACTGTAAAAATGAGAATCCTAATCCTATCATTGATTTATGAACTTGAAGGGCTAAATTAGATAATATGTGTTCAAGAATTGGGCAGAGACTTTTTTTTTTTCATTGCTGGGGATTTTTTTGTTTTGTTTTGTTTTTTATTGTAAACAAATGGGGTACAACTTGTTTCTCTGATTGTACATGAAGTAGAGGCATACCATTTGTGTAATCATACATTTACATAGGGTAATGGTGTTTGATTCATTCTGTTATTTTTTTCCTTCACCCCCACCCCTCCCACCCCTCTTTTCCCTCTATACAGTCCCTCCTTCCTCCATTCTTGCCTCCCTCTCACCCCCCCATTACATATCATCATCTACTTATCAGCAATATCATTCGTCCTTTGGCTTTTTGAGATTGGCTTATCTCACTTAGCATGATATTCTCCAATTTCATCCATTTGCCTGCAAATGCCATAATTTTATTATTTTTGTGGCTGAGTAATATTCCATTGTATATAGATATACCACAGTTTCTTTATCCATTCATCAATTGAAGGGCATCTAGGTTGGTTCCACAATCTGGCGATGGTGAATTAAGCAGCTATGAACATTGATGTGGCTGTATCTCTGTAGTATGCTGATTTTAAGTCCTTTGGGTATAGGCCAAGGAGTGGGAGAGCTGGGTCAAATGGTGGTTCCATTCCAAGTTTTCTAAGGAATCTCCACACTGCTTTCCAGAGTGGCTGCACTAATTTGCAACCCCACCAGCAATATATGAGTGTACCTTTATTGAACCGAGGGTCTTGTTCCCCTGAGGCCAGCACTCTACCAACTAAGCTATATCTCCAGCCCCAGGCAGAGACTTTTTAAAAACACAGTGAGGCATAATTATTTGATTGAGTAGCTATCTTCAGTCATGAATCAGACAAAATTCTTTCCCTCTGTATATACTTGTAACTCTGTAACTGGAATTGTCTGTGGTGAGTACAAAGATGTGACATGTATTTAATTCCACTGGCATTGATTTTTAAATGGATACTGGTATCATCCTGCTTTTAAGGAGCAACTAGGTTTTCTTTTCATTCCATAATTCATACAACCATGTTTAGGGTATGGACTCTGGTCTCACACCTATAGCAAGCACTAATGAGAGATCTTTTGTAAGAGAATGGGATAAAAAGGGCCAAGTAATACAAATTTTAGGCAACATGGACCATGTAGTTTCTGTGGAAACAATCACGCCACCATGGTATCAGTAAAGTCCCCACAGTATGTTAACCACAGCTATTTTCCACTATACATTTATTACATGTATTAGCTAGCATGGGGCAGAAGTTTGATTCCTCAAAGTTACCAAACCCTGATTTAGACAATTACCAGAAAACACTTTGATGAGTATATGTATGTAGTCTAGACAGAACTCATTTTTCTTATTTTAAGATGTATTTATTTTACATGTTCAAAAATACAGGTAGATGGAGAGAGAAAAAAGTTACCCTTGTTCCTCACTTCTTACAATTAAGATTTATTAGTGTTTCAAATTTCATGTAATATGCTTCTACAATTAAAAATATATTACAGATGAAATAAAGCACATCTACCCAAATTTATATCCTTTCTAATGTTCCCTTAATGTAATTATTATGATGTATATGATTTTATTTTAAAAAGAATTATAATGAATATTTGTATGATGATAAATTATCCAGAATATGAATCCAGAGATATTCATATATAATATATAGATTTTCTACATATGGACATGGCCACCTGCCATTTTGCTTTTTACCTATACTGATATATATTCCCACGAATATTATATAAATATACTTGTTTCCCTACATTGTAACCAATACTTGATATTGTCACATTTTTAATCTTTGCCAGTTCAATGGGGAAAATAAATTTCACTTTAAGCTTTGCTAATTCAGTGGTTTTAATTCAATCCTATGTGATTGTCTTAATAGTGCATTTTCTGATTACAAATGAGTTTAAGTTAATCATCATAGGTTTATTGGTTATGGGAGGCAGAATAATGCTCCCATAAGATATCCATGAACTAAACCCCAGAATCTATAAATGTATTATCTTACATGAATAAAACCTTAAAGTGATTAAGGTTCAAGATCTTATGAGGGTATCATTCCAGATTGGCTTTTTCCAATATAATCACATGAGCTCTTAAAAGCATGAAAGATGACAGAAGAGTCAGAGAAATCCAATGTAAGAAAGTCTCCTTCTGTCGTTGCTGGCTTAAAGATGGAAGAAAGGGAACAAGATCCAAGGAATGTGGCAAATTGTAAAAGCTGAGTGACACTGTGTACAGTCTGCAAGAAAATGGGGACTTTAGAGCTACATCCTCAAAGGACTGAATTCTGAAAACAACCCAGATGAGCAGAAAATAATTCTCCCTCAGATCCTCTAGAAAAAAATGCAGATCTCTGACAAGTTCACTGTCGTGAGTTGAGAACCATCCAGTCTTCTGACCTTCAGAACTGTAAGATGAGAAGTTTGTGCTGCTTAATTCATTTGGTTTCGGCAACTCATTATGGAAACTATAGAAGTTAGAATTAGTACTGATTTTTATGGCTTACCCATTCGTCTTATTTGTCCATTTTTATATCATATTGTTGAGTTATACTTATTAATTTGGAGTTTTTATACATTTTGTTTAACGATCCTTTTGTTAGAGTCTCTCATATGAAAGTTGTGAAAATCTTTTTTAGGTCTATCAGTTATGTTTTTACTTTGTTTATGGTCATTTTCATATACAGATGCTTGTAATTTAATGTAAAGTTTACCAAAATATAAGCCACCTATAATATAATATATGCCTTTGTTGTCTTAAGGAAGCACTCTTTTACTTTCATTACTACATGATAACTAGACTATATGCTTATTTAATTAGTAAGGAGAATTTTATCATTTTAAGACTGATAATGGTAAATTGGCTTCTTTCAGATGCATATAATGAGATTCAGAAAAGGAGAGATGAATAAAAGATAAAATTTCAGTTTTTATAGTTCTCATGATAGCACTTAGTTGGCATTTTATTATTATAAACAATACAAAACATAAACATTTTTGGGTCAAAACACAAAACATTTTTCTCACAATTTAGCATATATCCTATGTGACCAGTTATTTAGTTTCCTTGTAGTGATTTGTCAAGGTTTACAATTTTTACATAGGTCACAAGAAGTGCTAACTTTACTCCAATAATTAGAATTCTAATACTAGATTTAAACTATTTCATAAATTATAGAAATTTATACATTTCTAAATTTAGAAATTTATAAAAATCAACCTCAAAATAACAATGAAAGAATATAGTCTGTCATAGTTGTGCATACCTGTACTTCCAGTGACTCAGGAGGCTGAAGCAGGAGGATCATGAGTTCAAAGCCAGCCTCAGCCAAAGCAAGGGGCTAAGCTGTGAGACCCTGTCTCTAAATAAAGTACAAAATAGGACTGGAGATGTGACTCAGTAGTTGAATGCCCATAAGTTCAACCCCAGTATCACACCCCTCCAAAAAAAGAATATACAGAGAAATATGCACTATTGTCAGGCAAGATATCTATGATAGATATCTACATCTTTTCTTGCTTGCAAGATCTTGTAACTACGGCTAGACTTGTAGGCAGCCAGAAAAGAATTTTGCTTGGCCTAACTTTATCAACTTAAATCATACTTATATATTACTACTATCATGCAATGTGGAAATTTTCCTAGTAAACTTACCCTGGTTTCTATTTTATTCTTCGGCATATGCCCTTTCACTTAGATTTGTCCTTATCTGTCTTGCATGGTTATTTATGAGCACTAGAACTTGTGTTGGTTTGGCATTCAGTTGGAACATCTTTGCTTTTTTGCAGAGTTTGTAAGCTATCATTATTTGAAAACTGGCTTTGAAATATTTTGTGTCATTGTTATTTTTGTTGTTGTTTCTTTTTAAATAGAAATCAGGCAAAGAAGAGAGTTGGATCCAAATACTAACCCTTAGAGAGCAGACTGCTGGGGAGAGGGTGACCTTGAGGTTCTCTTATACATGTTATGAAATTTTGCGGATTTGAAAATGTAAATATAATTTCTGTAGCTAGTGCAAAGTTTTATATATTAAACCAGTGGGACCTTTCCACAAGTAATGAAACCCTTCATTATCCAGGGATGTAATCCAGGAAATACCTAATGCATTTTTTCAAAGTCCAAATTTTGTGGTGGCAGATGGGATTAGTCTAAGAATACCCAGAAGCCAATTCTCTTTCTGAAGAAATAATAATGGTGATGAATATCATTATTACAATGATTTATTTCATCAAGAGTATAAGTATTTTATTAAGCAGAGTTACAGTTTGATATAATCTCAAGATAGAAATAGAGCTCTTTTCTCCCCTGCTGACAGACAAAGTTTTCTATGTTAAAATTAAAGCTTTTTAATAATGAACTACTTCTACAGGTTAGACAAAAAGGAAAGGCTAACCAGAATATAGAAAGAACCAGTATGTGCTTCCTTTATTTGAGATTGTTTATCATTATCGGGCCAGTTAAAAAACATTTAGTCTACTCATTAGTGAATTTCAACACACAACAGCAACCTTGAAAACATATGTTTCTAGAAACTTGTTGATGTCTTCGAGGTTTTCTATTTTGTTGGAGTATAGATTTTCAAAATAGCTTCTAATTATGTTTTGTATTTCACTCGTGTCTGTTGTGATATTTCCTTGTTCATTCAGAATTTTAGTAATTTGAGTTTTCTCCCTCTTTCTCTTTGTTAGTGTGGCTAAGGGTTTATCAATTTTGTTTATTTTTTCAAAAAACCAACTATTTATTTTGTTCATTTTTCCGATTGTTTCTTGTGTTTCGATTTCGTTGATTTCGGCTCTGATTTTAACTATTTCCTGTCTTCTACTACTTTTGGTGTTGGTCTGCTCTTCTTTTTCTAGGGCTTTGAGCTGTAGTGTTAAGTCGTTTATTTGTTGATTTCTACTTCTTTTGTTGAATGCGCCCCATGAAATAAATCTTCCTCTAAGTACTGCTTTCATAGTGTCCCAGAGATTTTGATATGATGTGTCTTTGTTCTCGTTTACTTCTAAGAATTTTTTAATTTCCCTCCTGATGTCTTCTGTTATCCATTCATCATATAATAGTGTATTATTTAATCTCCAAGTATTGGAGAATTTTCTGTTTTTTATTCTGTCATTTATTTCTGACATTTATGTCATTCATAATTTCAATCCATTATGATCTGATAGAGTACAAGGTAGTATCTCTATCTTCTTGTATTTGCTCTGCCACTCATACTTCAGATAGAGCACTAATTTCCAGAATCTATAAAGAACTCAAAAAACTCTACACCAAGAATACAAATAATCTAATCAACAAATGGGCTAAGGAAATGAACAGACACTTCACAGAAGAAGACGTACAAACAATCTACAGATACATGAAAAAATGTTCAACATCTCTAGTAATAAGAGAAATGCAAATCAAAACTACGCTAAGATTTCATCTTACCCCAATTAGAATGGTGATTATCAAGAACACAAGCAACAATAGGTGTTGGTGAGGATGTGGGGAAAAAGGTACACTCATACATTGCTGGTGTGGTTGCAAATTAGTGCAGCCACTCTGGAAAGCAGTGTGGAGATTCCTCAGAAAGCTTGGAATGGAACCACCATTTGACCCAGCTCTCCCACTCCTTGGCCTATACCCAAAGGACTTAAAATCAGCATACTACAGAGATACAGCCACATCAATGTTCATAGCTGCTCAATTCACCATCGCCAGATTGTGGAACCAACCTAGATGCCCTTCAGTTGATGAATGGATAAAGAAACTGTGGCATATATATATACAATGGAATATTACTGCGCCATGAAGAATGATAAAATTATGGCATTTGCAGGCAAATGGATGAAATTGGAGAATATCATGCTAAGTGAGATAAGCCAATCTCAAAAAACTAAAGGACGAATGATCTCGCTGATAAGCGGATGAGGACATATAATGGGGGGTAGGAGGGGTTAGCGTTAGGGTTAGGGTTAGGGTTAGGTTTAGGGTTAGGGATAAGGAGGGTGGTAAGAATGGAGGAAGGAAGGGCTGTATAGAGGGAAAAGAGGGGTGGGAGGGGTGGGGGGAAGGGAAAAATATAACAGAATGAATCAAGCAACATTGCCCTATGTAAATTTATGATTTTTAATAAAAAAAATTCAAATATGAAAAAAAAGAAAACAGTGGGAGAATTGACAAATATTTAATGGGTGAAGTATATTATACAGAAACTTACTCCCTAAGATGCTCTCCAAGGAGAAAAAAATAGATCTGTAGTTAAATGCATTTGAAAACCTCAGTGTGTGTGTGTGTGTGAGAGAGAGAGAGAGAGAGAGAGAGAGAGAGAGAGAGAGAAAGAGAGAGAGAGAGAGAGTGTAATTATATGTATGTGATCAGTCTGCATTAACATTTTATAGACTCTGGGATGTACTTCAATAAGAAAATCTGGGGCTGGAAGTGTAGTTCAGTGGTAGAGTTCATGTTTATCATGCATGAGGTCCTAGGTTCAGTCCCAAGCAACAACAATAACATCAGTGAAGAAGAAGGAGAAGGAGAAGAGAAATCTGACTTGTTTAAACCAGTTTTTCCCAATTTAATTTGAACACAGATTGTCTTGAGTAATACATAGTGGTATATTTTAAAATTACGTTTCCAACAAATATGCATCATGAAACTGATTTACCTATTTAGTACATATTTGAAGGATCAGGATCTTGCTTTAGATTTTTAAAAATAAATTTTGTTTTAAATACTAGCCATGATGTATATAGAATATATATTTTAAAATACTTTTGCCGCATCCTTTTCTATTCCAAAAAAATATCATTCCAATAGGGGGAAATTGTCTACGTCTGTTGCACTGCTTTCTACCACTTTAAACTGGGAAAGAAAATGACCTTTCTTCTGCTTTAAAAAGAAAATAAACAAAGTACGTAATGTTTCTTTTCAACTGTTTACCAGTTACACATAATGGTGAATCATTTCTTCCCTGTGAACACCAGGATTACTAATGCATAAGCACAAAGTATCTGCTTTTAATCGAGAATCTGAAATCTGCCAGAATATTCTGATATCTTTTCCATTAATGCTATGGCCAGGCTCCCTAAAGAGGTTTGGCCATGCACACAGATATCCAGATATCCATATTTTTCTTCTTATTTTTTTAAATCAGATTTGAAAATCTAGTTGGGTAGATGCCAGATTCTAAAATGGATTTATTATTTGCATGACTATGAAAATCCACATGCAGAAACTTACCTGTCTTCAAATTACAGAGAGCCCAATTATGAAGAAAATTATGATTTCAATTCTTTTCAGTGAATGAAGTCATATTTTTAAAGATTTCAAAAGCATTACACATGAGGTATTAATAAAGAAAATTACTTCTTTCATTTATGTAAAGACTACTTACTCAAATATAGGCACAAGTATAAAGCATTATGTTAAATGTTAGCAGAAAACCTAAGAAGATTGTAGAATCCCAGATTCCTGCAATCATGCAATTAGAAAGCTGAAGGTAGTATCTAAGGTATACCACTCTATAGAAGACACTTTAGGAAAATCTGATTATGGAGCAGGTTTGGTAGGAAATTTCTTTGTGCTTCCCTCTGGAGCACATTGAGCTTAGCCATTTGTGAGCTCCAATGAGTGCAAAAGCACACTGTGATCCCCAATCCCAAATTTCATTTTGATCCTCAAATTTTACCATTTCAAGGGATAATAGATTCAGTCACAAATAAAAGAAAAAAAGTAATTTTTTTTCAAAATTTGCAAAGATTTGACCTAAGCAATTATAATAATTAATTTGAATTGTCAACTTGATTGAATTAAGAGATGCCAATGACTAAGAGGCTTCTGGGTGTGTTGATGAGGGCGTGTCTAGGAATGATTGGAATGTGGGATAGTGAACTGAAGTGGAGCCCCTCCCTAAGCATGGGCAGCACCACCCAATAAGAGGGAATAAAAGTTGGAAGAACAAGGCAGCAGATGCAGATGCAAGCTCCGGTTCTTGATTGCTGTTTTAATCATCTGAGGAAATTGGACTCTTGCTTCTTCACTCATCCAAAGCAGACTCTGCCAGTGATTCTCCTGGTAGTTTTCAGAAGCCTTGGTCTTGATCTAGGGTAACACTGTTGATCCTTCTTGTTCTGGGGCTTCTGTGTCTTGGACTGTATAGATGCTGGATCTTCCAGTTTTCCAGTTGCAGACGGTCATTGTGGACTATCTAGCTTCTAGTCGTGTAGGCCAAACTAATAAATCCCCTCCTTATAATCATTCTTCTTATTGATTTTGTTCCTCAAGAGAACCCTGACTAATACACTAATGTCATTCTTATCCCTTCTATCTGGATCTTTTATAATTCTGCTGATTTTCGTCTACATGTTTGAGTTGGTTATGATTTGAAGGTCCATTCCAAAATGTCTCCATCTATAAAAAAATGGCCATCTGATGAGAAAAATGAACTCTCTGACATTTTAGCTTGAAAACTTGGAAATTTATATAAGTGTGGCCTATATATATCCTTGATATCAGAGGTACAAATGGGGAAATGGAAGATCATTGAGTTCCACCAAATGTCTTTTGTCTCTGTGTGTCTCTAAAGGGAGCCTAGTCAAGGAGTCTTATTGATTGTCAAATAAGGCTACCCATCAAAAGGTAAATAAAAATGATCCCACACCTCACTCCAGACATTCATATGTTTCCACATTTAAAAGTGATTTCCAAAACTGTAGAACTTGGTGTAAACAGGTTTTAGATTGCTCTTGGGACCTTTAAAATAAAACAAACAACAATACTCTTCAAAGAAATACAGAGAATGATCTCAGTGTACCATATTTGAACCATTAACAACATTATAACTTAATTGAGGAAAGGAGGAACACAAACTACTAAGATCAAAGGACAGATAGCAAAGAAACTTAGAGAATCAGTACAACCAGTAACAAAAATAAAGCAATGTGCATCTGAGTTAATGTATAAGTGACCCAACAGCCTTGGTGACATTTCCATAAACATTGTTCATCAAAGGCTCCCGCATAACCAGGCATGGGATCAGAAAAATTGGCACAAAGTTATTTTTGTTCCATCATGGTTTGTAGAAAATAGAATTCCATTCAAAGTACCTTGAGTAAAAGTAGAGAGTCTGTTAGAAAAAGCAAAGATATTCCATAAAATTCAGGACAAACAGTAGGCAGCCAAACTTTAAGAACCAGAAAGGAACAAGAAACTCAAGTAATACTTTTATGTTTTTCTTTTTGGGGCTAAGTGGTAACTCATTTCTTTTTTTCTTTCTGTCTTTTCCCCCCTGAACTAGACACTGAATGAAGGAGTATTTTACCACAAAGCTAAATCCACAGCCCCTTTTTATTGTTTATTTTGAACAGAGTCTCACTAAATTGCCTAGGCTATCCTCAAACTTGTGATCCCCCTGCCTCCAAATAACTGAGATTTCAGGTGTGCTGCACCATGCCTGATGCTTCTCTTTTCTTTGTGCTGTCATCTTTCTTTCCAAGACCAGTTTTCTTTGTTTTTTAATGTCTAAGGCATATCCTTTTTCCTTCAATACCCATAGTAATGCACTAATGTGTCAGAGACCCAATTTCAAGTACCCAAGAAAGATAATTTGATTTGCTAATTTGGGTCATATGTTCATCGATGATTGAATCAATCTTAAAATAAAAGAAAGGCATGACTACAGAAGGTCAGCCGAATAGATGGGAGTATTTATTAGAGGTAGTTGCTTAGAAAAGGAGCAGTGCTTTGGGCAATTTCAAAGGAAAAGGAAAAGATCATGATTCCACATTATGACTTAAAGTTTATTTTGTAATGTCATTTTAAAAATTGGATCAGTGAAACTGTGGTTCACAGGTTATTCAATCCAATGATACTGAGGAAAACTAACTTCATATGCTAAAAATAATTTACCATTAAAGTAAGCAGTCACATATTCTTATAAATTTAGCTTCTTATATGAAACATTCATTTGTATTAAAGTTGTAAATCAACTATTCTCATAACAATAAAAAGTTTTTCAGAATTTATAGAAGATTCATTTCTCTTTGTGGTAATCGGATTTAAAAGCTAAAATTTATGACAAGGCATAAAATACTTAACATAAGTATATTGTACTTCACTTTTATACCTTCATTAACCTTTTACCCATATAAACAAAGTCAATTGATAATCTAGTCCTTTTTATTTTCAAAATCAGTTTTATTTTCTGAAAACTTCTTACAATGTTATGGTTTAGATACGAGATGTCCTCCAAAAGTTCTTGTGTGAGACAACACAAAAATGTTCAGAAGTGAAATGATTAGAATATAGGAGGTGTAACCTATTAGTGAATTAATCCACAATATGAGTTAACTGGACAGTAACTATAGGTAGTAATTATTTGAAGTAGGCCACTAAGGGCATGGCTTTGGGGTTTATATTGTCCCTGATGAGGAGAGTTCCCTCTCTCTCCTTCCTGGTTGCCATGTCCTGAACTGCTTTCCTCTGCCATGCCCTTCTACCATGATATTTTGCCTCACGTTGGGTCTAGAAGTTGACTGACTATAGACTAAACCTCTGACACTGAACCTTTCATTCATAATAAACAGCCTCTGAATATTTAATATGACCATTAGTTCTTACTAGATTCAAGATGGTGAAATAAAAGATATATTTCCATTCTCCAATCTGTCTCTACCTGTAATAAATGCTTACATACAAAAGAAAAATCTGAGATCTGTATATCTGTGAATGAGCATACAGAGGATGATATGAGTATACAATGGACTTACAATTTTTATACCCTTAATATTGAAGGATATACAATTTAACAATAATATACAATTTAAACATAGAATTTAAACATCATAGCTATAAAAAATGCACATAGACTATTTAATCAATTTTAAGTATATATATTACTTTTCAGGCTCCAAAGTAAATATAAGTTTGCTGGCCTATAGTAATATCACAAAGAAGAAAATTGACTTTACAAAGGAGACATTTCCTAATGTTGACATCATTGATATTATAAGTGAATCTATGTCATGCTTCTAAATTAAATCCTAATTTCTCTTGACTCAAATTTAAGTGCCAAAATTTTAGGAACATTATGGGACTGTGTATATAAGGCATATGACAGTATTTAATAGGAAAATTAAATAGTTCACATAGTTCACCTAGAAAGAAGTTGGCAAGGAGCTGCTATGGGAAACTGTTCCACTGATGATTCAAAATGGGAAGAAGATCACAGATGTTTGGTTTCTGATAAGAATGTGGTGCCTGTTATAATTTTTCTGTGCTGACCTTTCAAATAATGTCAAGTCCCAAAGAACTACCACCATCTGGATGGTTGCTGGCTCCAAGATGTGGCATAGAAAATAAACCAGGATTATCTTAAACAGTGACAAACTGACCTTAATTTGTAATCGCCATTTGTTGGCTCCCTGATTTAGACCCATTACCCTCTCTATGTGGTTCCTAATTTCCTGGGAAATTATAAACATTGGCTTTTACAGTTACTCTCATCATTAGCCAACTGACTCACAGCACAAAGACAATGCACATTTTTTTAGTCCCAAATTTCTTCTAGATGAAGAATCATGTCAAAAGAAGAGCACACATCATATCTGATGGGCAAGTGCCTGATTCATTTTCTGCACCTAATTGTAGCAAAGTTATTGGGAGACAAATGGGTATGCACTGTACGTGGGAACCCTTCAAACATGCAGGTTTAAAAGAATCCTTTTACATATAATAAACTCAAATCCACAGTACCCAGCTCTGCCCATATTCTCTCCAGATATTCAAAAAAAAGCAGAACCAACTAGACAATATATAGGTAACTATTAATTATTATTTTCTTTATTTCTTTTAGTTGTTTTCATTATAACATTTTTCAGCCAGTGCTGGTCCTGTGTCCAATAAACAGAAGGGACAAGAGAACATAAAATCAGTATTCAAAGTCCAATCCTTCTTAGAAGAAGTCCTGTTATGTTCTTGACTCACTTCCCTGCCTCAGTTAGAAACACACATAAACAAAAAGGACAGCCCATAGTTCTTCCTGCTTTGCCTCCTATCTTGTCTATTTACCTGCAAATTCTTGGAGACCTAAATTCTTTTTCCCTCTATGCATTGAAAACCTATTTTATACTCACCAGCTCTTCAAAATATCTTTTCTTCTTTTTGTAATTAACCAACAATATCAATACAAGAATATTTGTATTTATAAACTACTTAATATTTTATTTCAAATTAAATAAGTTCCACAAGTATTAGCAATTATTGTTTTTATCTTATGTTCTTAAACACACATATGCATGTGTGCACACACACATAATTGGGTAGAAAATTTGAAATGTGTTAATGTAACTTTTTCAGTTATCTACCCCATAACTAAATTATACTACCTTCTCAAGGCACATTGGCTCCTTATCTTGTTGCATGTATACAATTTGAAAACAAAATCTATGAAAAAATAGTCTCTGTATGATTTGTCTACTATATCAAATTTTGGAATTGATGAACTAAGTATGAGGGGCCTGCTTATTGGTTTTGATCTTTTGACTGAGCCTTTTCCATGCTCATGGAAATCATTGTTTTTGGCCACACACTTTCTGGGGAGAAATGGATTCCCAAAGAGTTTATTCCACCAACGAATATTTAATGAAGACCTAACTGCATCAGAGACAGTATTATATCCTTGGAATGTGGACATGATTATTGTCTTAAGGAGCCACTGTCTAGTGGGGAGAATTGAGAACAATGCTAAGTAAAATAGTAGATAAACATAGTGTTTTGGTAATGCATGAACCACAGTGTAGTAGAAAATACAGGAAAGGGTTAATATGTCCAGTTTCACCAATTCTGCTTAAAATTTGAAAAGGAACTATTGCAGTGTTTACAATTATTTCCTTATCTAATATGTAGCATTTTAATCCATGGCTGGTAAATGCATCAAGAGTAATGGCAATTTTTGAAAATTGCCCTGCAGTTTTATAGGTACACAAAACTGGCCAACTATGAAATGGATCAAGAAGAGAAGCCCAGAAAAGAGGACTTAATTCTCCCTGAAGACGACGTGGAGAAATGGATCTAAGAAGGGGGTACACGGAACTATAGGCAACCCAGAGCCTAAAATTTGTGTGTGTAGAGTTGAGGTGTGTGGACTTAAATGTGAAATTACCGTGAACGATTTTGATAAGAGAAGTGGCATGATTAAATTGGCATTTTAGAAAAAAATCACTTGGGTCACTATGGAGAACATGAACTGGAGATGAACAATGTTGTGAAGAGGAAGGCTAATGGGATGCTCTCAAATAACAAAAAGAAACAGTTTTCTGGAACTTTATTAGTGCAGCAGCAGTGGACACGGACAAAACAAAAATTGGATGTTAATTAGCTATAAATAAGAAAGGATCAGAGTTTAACTCTGAGGATGCTGGTTTATAAGTCCTTTTTTCATTGTCACCATTCAGTCACCAGCAAAATTAAACATCAGATGAGCAGATTTGAGGAGGGAAAATGTTCCAATTGGAAGAGAAAGGAAACGGTCTCAAGTACCAAGTTTCTATGCTAAATTAAACCCATGTTCCCTTGTAGATTGTGCGACCAGACTGGTAACTTGGTGATTGGACTGCGTATAAAAGAAAAATAGTTGTTTTGAAGGTAGTGCCAACTGTACATTTTATCTGCTTATGGAAATTTACTTTAGACTTCCTCCAATCTGAAAACAATCCCTCTTCTTCATAGATACGTAATATGTTTTTTCTCTCAATATAGTCACACATATAGATTGTATCCAAAATTGATGAAAAAAAAAATGAAGCTTGAGGACAAAATGGTCTTGTCTTCCTTAGTTAATGTCAATGATGAGCAACTCATTCTTAACAAATGCTTTTTCACCTCAGTCCCTCTTTCCCTTACCTAATAAAATACGTTTTCTGATAGCTTGTACTTGCAAACACAAAATAACAAATCATCTCTAATATGATCATGTCACATGTTGACTCTTACAAAACCATCTCCGTATAATCTTAATATTGAAACTTCTTTCAAACACCAAATCATCTGAATTGTACAATATTACATGACAGAAATCTCTTAAAAACAACACCAAGTTGGTAAATTGTCAGTAATAAATTTATGATATTAAGTTTGTGGACAATTAACATGTAATTGCATTTCATGGTTGACTAAAATCAGAAGACAAAAATCAATGAGGGTTAATATCAAGTCGTGTTAGCCTGAATAATAGCCCCCAAAAATGCTGATACAGTCATGTGTTGCTTAATGAAGGGGATTCAGAGAAATGTGTCATTGGGTGATTTCATCATTTTCTGAACAGTAATTGTATATGCTATACATTCACATGACTGGCACTGCAGCAGGCTTGTTTATACAAGCGCCACTACAAACACCTGAGAAATGTATTGCACTAGAACATTATGATGGCTATGAAATTGCTAGGTGGTAGGAATTTTTTTTAATCTCCTTTATCCTATTAGGGACTGTGGTCTTATGTGTAGTCTATCGTTGACTGAAATATCTGTGTGTGGGCATGCCCATATTTGAATCCCTCAAATTCATAAATATATTACTTTATATAGTACAAGAAGTTTTGCAGCTATGAGTTTGTGAGAGATTTGGAGAAGGGGAGATCATCCTGTGCCATCAGGGCATGTCTAATGCAACCACAACACCCTTCTGAGTTGGAGATGGAGAGAGATTTGACTAAAATAGAAAGAAGTTTTTGATCCATTTTGAGTTGATATTTGTGCAGGATGACACATAAGTGTTCAGTTTCATTCTTTTATATATGGATAACCAGTTTTCCCAGTGCCATTTTGTTAAAAGGCTATCTTTTCTCCAATACATATTTTTGGCACCTTGTCAAAGAACAGAGGATTGTAGATGTGTGGGTTTTTCTCTGTGCTTTCTATACGATACTATTGGTCTCTGTGTCTGTTTTTATGCCAGAACCAGGCAGGGTTTGTTACTATAGCTCTGTAGTATAATTTGAAGTCAGACATTGTGATACCTCCAGCATTGCTTTATTGGCTTAAACTTCTTTGACTATTCTTGGTCTTTTATTCTTCCAAATGAATTTTAGGATGTTTTTTCTCATTTTGTGAAGAAGGTTAGTATTTTTATGGGGATTGCATTGAATTTGTATATTGATTCTCGCAGTATGACTATTTTAACAATATTAATTCTGCCTATACATGAACTTGGGAGGCTTTTTCATCTTCTAAGGTCTTCTTTAATTTCTTTGATGTTCTACACTTTTCATTATAGAGTTCTTTCACTTCTTTGTTTAGATTTATTCCTTGGTACTTTTTTTTGAGGATATTGTGAATATAATTGTCTTACTGTTTTCTATCTCAGCAGATTCATTGTTGGTATATAGGAAAGCTATTGATTTGTGTATGTTGATTTCATAACCTACAACTTTGTCAAATTTATATACTAGCTCTACCAGTCTTTTGGTGTATTTTTTTTTTTTTTGACTCTTCTAGATATAGGATCATGTAATCTGCAAAGAGTGATACTTTGATTTCTTTCTTTCCTATTTTTATTATTTTTGTTTCCTTCTGTTTCCCAATTGCTCTGGCTAGAATTCGTAGCACTATATTAAATATAAGTGGTGAGAATGGACATCCTGGCCTTATCCCAGAGTTTAAAGGAAATGCTTACAGTTTTTCCCATTTGCTGTGAGGTTGGCTTTGGGTTTTCATATACAGTCTTTATGACATTGAGGTAGGTTCCTTCTATCCCTAGTTTCTTCAGTGCTTTTATCATGAATGGCAACTGAATTTTGTCCATTACCTTCTCTGCATCTATTGAGATGACTAAGTGACTTTTGTCCTTAATTCTATTTATGTGACGAATTATATTTATTGATTTGCACATATCAAACTATCCTTGCATCTCTGGAGAAAAACCAACTTATTTGTGGTGTACAACATTCTTAACATGTTTTTGAACATGATTTGCTAATAGCTTATTAAGTATTTTGCCTCTAAGTTCATCCGTGATATTGATATTGGTCTGTAGTTTTCTTTCCTTCATGTGTCCTTATTCGATTTTGGTATGAGTGTGATATTGGCTTCATAGAATGAATTTGGAAGTGTTCCATCCCTTTCTATTTAATGGAATAATTTGAGGAGTACTGGCATTAGTTCTTCTTTAGAACAAACCAATTCCAATACCAGTAGAAGAAAGGAAATAAGATCAGAGCCGAAATTAGCAAACTTGAGAATAAAAAACAATACAAAGTATCAATAAAATAAAGACTTGGTTCTTTGAAAAGATAAACAAGATTGATAAACTCCTAGAGAAAATGACCAAAAGGAAAAGAGAGAAAACCCAAATTAACAAAATTAGAGATGAAAAAGAAAAAATCACCACAGACATCTCAGAAATCCAGCAAATCATTAGGGACTATTTGAAAACCTATACTTCAATAGATTAGAAAACCTAGAAGAAAGGTCTACATTTCTAGAAAAATATGATCTGCCAAAACTGAATCAAGAGGATATAGAAAACCTAATCAGACCAATAATTTTAATGTGAGAGAAACAGTAATAAAAAGCCTCCCAACAAAGAAAAGTCAGATAGATTCTCAGCTGAATACTACCAAATGTGGATATTTACCTGAAAATATTTCTAATAAAAGCATTGGAGGTACAGCCTGGTTTATTCTTACTACTCTTAGTAAAATGTGACAAGACATAAATGGATCAAAGTAGTAACTGTTAAGCAAAAGGAAACCAGGACTAGATGACAGGGGGAATTCTCAGCCTATCTAGATGTACCTAAGATGCTAAATTGGAGATTCATTGTCAGAAAGTGGCTTGGCTCTGAAGAGAAAATGAAGGGTGTGGGCACATAACGTATATATCTCTGAAGTATACAAAGGTCAGATTTTAGCTGGGCACTGTGTGGTGCATGCCTACAATCTCAGCAATTTAGGAAGCTGAAGGAAGAGGATAGCAAGTTTGAGGCCAGCCTCAGCAAGTTAGCAAGACCTTCGAGAAATGAGGGAGACCCTGTCTCAAAATAAAAAATAAAAAGAACTGAGGATGTAGCTCAGTGATAAAGCACTCCAGACTTTAACCTCTAGAACTATAAAACAAAGCCAAAATGTTGAGATACAGAGGCTTTTGAAGATTTTTATATGGATTCCCTTGATTTCCTAATCCATCTCAGTGGAAGAGACTGTCTTCCAAAACTTTATATCCTTCCCACATGCAATATATTCACCCCATTGCAAGATCTTGAACATTTTCAACTCATTACAGGATCAATTTAAATCTAAAATCTAAAATAAATCTCATTAGGTCAAAATTCTCAAATCTCAAGGTTTAAATCATCTAAATTAGGGGTGGGTAAGACTGTAGTTGTAATCCAGCTTATAACATAAATCCTCTCTGTGAATTTTAGAGACCAGTTTGTACTTAAGAATTTGTTTTGTTTTGAACCAGTAATTCTCCAGTAAGTTCTCAAAACAGCCATTAGAAACTAAAAAGGAAGCTTTACATTAAAATTTTAATATTAATATTTGGTGACCCCTCCAAAGTTAAAAAAAAAAAAAAAAAAGAACAGAAGATCTTAGTTTCAGTGAGGATTTAATTTAAAAAATGCTTAAAAATTTTTAGTTAATTTTTTTCAAACAACAGAATGGAAAATTTTGCAGGTTAGTAGGGATTAAATAAAGAGTCTATCTCACATAATATATTTTCATCTTTGCTTGAATAAAAAGTAAGATTTTTTTTAACTCTAATGTCACTATATTCATTTAGGTCAGAAGTCTTTGACATGCTACTTAATTTTTCTGAAGTAAAGATTGCTAATGTATAAAGGAAGGACAGTAACAATACCTAATTTATGAGATAACAGTGGGGATCAAATTACATCATTTTAAAATTCTAAAATAGTAGCAATGTTAATCATTTATTACCTTCACCTTTCTTCACTATTCCCTTATTCTATTATTTTGCAATTTGTTTAAATCATTTTCGACAAGAAAGGGAGAAAAGATATTTTATATTATGTGGAAATTTTTTTTTTAAAGATTAGGTAAACACCTAAGATAGTTTTATCATTATAATAAACAAAAAAATTAAAAACTCAGTGTCTATTTTTATATGTAAATTGGTAACAATTAAAGATAGAATTTCAGGCATTTCCTATTTTAAGAAAACCAATTTTATGACATCTATCCTTACTTTCTATTATTTTAAAAAAGGAATTACTCATGAGCTCCTTTCAATAGCCATTGTAAGAAAGAATTATACACTTAAATATAAAGTGTCTATTATATGATATTTTAAATAGCTAGGTTCGGGTGATGAGGTATTCTCTGGAATAGAATTGATTTTCTTTCCATGTATGTACATTTTCTCTAACTTAAAAAAAGTCCCATCATGTATACAAGGGCTATGTTTAGCTCAAATGAATATTCAAGAGACTGTATGTTATTAATAATCTCAGAGTTGTTTGCTTTACACTTCTGAATTTCCCTTACATCTAGCATTACAAATGTGAGCACTGTTATGTATTTCCTATGCTGAATTAGAGAAAATGTGTTTAAAAATAAATTTATTGCTATCAATTTAGTTCCAATTAAAAACAAATATGTTAAACAAGATGATATATATAAATATAAAATATACTTTTCTAAATCCCAGTAGCACCTTTCCGTATACTCACCAGGCATTCAAACAGTAGAAGTTGTTGCATTAAAAAATTATATCAAACATATATTATCATATTGTTATTATTAAAGTTATTAATTCAGGAAGGACCATAATGATAAATGCACATCTTCACATAGGTGAAAGTAAGACTGTGTTTCATAAAAAGAATCAAACTTACCAGAGTTTTTAATCCAGCTATAGTCAATTTTAAGTAATTTTAATTAATCTTGCTTTCTGTTATTTTAGTTAATATATCTGACTTATTTTTTAAACCACACATTTTATTCAGGTGGTGTGATATATGTAAAACTGAGGAAAATGGCATTTATGTTTTCATTTTCTTTCTTGGATAGTACCTGTCTTTCCCTTCCATTTTTTTTATTATGAGTTGTGTTACATACACACACACACACACACACACACACACACGTCTTCCCTCAACTTTCCATGTTTCAACTACCCATAGTCAACTACAGTTCAAAATATTAAATAAAAAAATACAAATATAAACAGAAACCACACTCACAAATTTTTTATTTCAGTACATTTCATATATAATTATTTGGTTCTACCACTAGCTATTGTTGCTAGTCTCTTATTGTGCCTAATATATAAATTAAACTTTTTTTCCCCATAGGTAACCTATGGGGAAAAAAAACTTAATATATTGTAGGATTTGGTACTATCTGAAGTTCCAAGTATCCAGTGGGTCTCCTGAAATATATCTCTCCTGGATATATATCCATTTTATACTTATTACTATATACATTATATAACAACATATCCATAATAATATAATTATATACCTTATATGATTATATATATCCACATTTTAAATATAAAATATGATTTTATATATAAACATATATGTCATTTTCTATATATATAAAATCAAAATCTAATATTCACTTGACTATGAAATTTGAGATGATACTGAAATTTATCAGTATAAGAACACTAGATGCAGAAGCAGAAATCATCAGAATAATGCTATAAGACATAGCTACCTAACTTTAGTCTTATAATCTTGTTAGAAAATTAATAAGTCACCTTCTCAATTTGAAAAGGTGACAGCATTCAAACCTTTTTGTACACTGTGAATTTAGGAGTCTTTTTTGTCATCTTCATTAGTCACATACAATTTCATCACTACTGAATCTTAATAAGCAATACATTTCCTATATTTAGTCTACTATACACTCATTTTAATTTATGTTTATTGTAGAATATCTGTTTAGTTGACATTTTAAAGGTGCTTATGCTGAAATAATCTAACCAATGTTATTTGAAACTGAATATAACTAAAATTTATCTCAAGATGTAAAACAATGAGACCAAGTGATATTTGCATTGTTAAAAAGATACTACCTAAGTGATGTAAGCATAATTCACTGTTAAATAGCTTTATATGACAAGAAAATTCTTTGAAAATTTGATATAAAAATAATCCATTATTAATGTATATAGCAAAACATTACCTTAGAACAAAAGGTGTGTTGCAGTATGCAATAAAAATCTGACCCAATAAATAAAGGGTAATACTGTTCTGGAAAGCAGAAATTATTTTATCTTCAGCTTTCTATCAAGAGAAGCAATTTAAATATAACCACGAGTGATGTTCATGAGAGGTTATGGCAGATCAGAGGCACCCAGCACTTACCTGCATCTCATGAGACACAACCAAATGTCAGTTGTATAGCTGCATGTTGAGTCAGTCATCATAGGAAAGTGAGGGAGTTCAAAAGGAGATTCAGTGAAGCCCAGAAATTTGGGATATTAGTAGTTTAGAGAAAAAGAGTGCCCCAGCATCAAGCACTTGACTCTCAGCAGGAGAGTGCCCCTTGGTTGGATACAAGTGAAGGAGAGAAAGTCTCAGAGAACTCCACAAGTATAGAATCCAGATCTTGCAGCAAACATATCATCTAAGCAAACAAGAGTCCTGTTAGTTGTATAACTACCACGTTTAAGAAGTTCTCTGCATTACCCAATGTGTTCACATGTGTTCACATGGTGTGGAAGCAGAACCATCTTGAGAAGGGTGCTATTGTCTGAGGTGACTGCTCTAGGGATCAGAAGTCCCTGCATTTTTCTGTCTTCAAAACCCAGTGGCCTCTCCTCTGTATCGATTAGCAAGCAGTCACCTTGTGCCATGGTTTGGGCTCAGAACAATAACTCGGACACAAATCCACTGAGAATTTTACATGATGGGAAACCCAAACTGTGATGTGGTAAGATGGAAAGCTATTTCCCTCTAAAACTGGCAATTTGGGAAAACTTCTATTTTTATCTGGCAGAATAAACAGTCATGTTTAATTTGATATGGGATCCAAGTTTGTGGGCTTTGAGATTTAGGACTATGAGTGTCATGGAACCTGCCACCCTCTCTCAGTATAAATCTTTGCAACTTGGTGGCCTTGCTCCACCCACAGGAACAACCAGGGATGTGCACCAGCATTTGCCCCATCCTGAGTGCAGCCCTGGGAGCTTCAGAGGGAATCTTGGCTTAATAAGTTATGCATTCCATGCTAGATAGTAAGCAGGTCACAGAGTCAGCTTATCCCAACCCTCAGAGCACATAGCCCTATAGAGAATCTTATCCTAGTGAGACCCATATTCTGCAACAGGTTCGTTAACCTGCTGCCACACCAACACCAATCATGCCCTTGAAGTGTAGGACCCAAGATACTATGAAGAGAGTTATTACCTAGTGAGTTCCAAATTCCACCCTAGTTCATTCTAATGGGGAAAGCAGCAGAAAGGAACTCAACTAACTACAGCCTCAAATAACTCCTGCTTGTCAACTGATGAGCGCGATACCAGAAAGAATTGGGTGTGAGAACAAACCCTAGTGTTCACTCTATTTTTTTTTAAATCTATTTTCTTTTTTTTGTCTTTCCTTTTTCTTGTTTTCTTTTCTCTTTTGCATTTTGTCACTTTTTAATTTTTTTCCTTATTTCTTTTCCTTTTTTTAATTTTTATTTTTGTCTTCATTCTTTTATTGTCTTATTCTATGCTTTTACCCTTTCTTTTCTGTTGTTTTGTTGTTTTCATAGTTTTGGTTTCTTGCTGTTCTGTAGATCGAGTCCATTCGTGAACACTAGGCAGGGGCTCTACCACTGAACTATGTTCTCAGCACGGGTAAGACTAATTGCAAGTAGGTCCAGCCATGATCCGGGACTTCTTGAACCTTGATGGATACTTCAATTGAGAGAATAGGAGAAAGACAAGCCACCAGCCAATGACATGTCCCAAGTAGGCAAAGCATGTGGGGTCTGATGTTCTACTCCTGGATAGTCGCACCCACAGAAAGAGCAAAGAGAAATAGCACAACTGTGTGAAAACAAAACCAACAAGGTTCCTCAGAGTCAGCTGCTCTCATGCGCAGTCAGATCACACCCCACTGACAACACTACATGTGAATGCCAAACAGCTCTCATCTCAGCCCTCACGTACCTGCATGAAACATGAGAAATGGCACCAGTGTCTAAACAGACACATCAGGCCCTTCACTACATTTGGAATAGCCTGTATCAGAATCTTTTTCAAGCAAAAGAGTCAAAATCAATAGTGCCTTTGGAAAACCCCACTACCTAGTAAGGACTTCACTCCCATTGTAGGAGTATCTACAGAAGCTATATCTACATGCCCTGATATCCACACCAAACTGACCTCAATTACCAGATGGTCCTCTGGACCACTGTGAGCTTCCCCTTGGACAGAACCTTTACTTTAAAGTTGATCGCATGACCAAGAACATCTCACTTCTAAAAACAAGAGGATTCTACAAAGGAGAAAGGGGCAGATTTCCCACAAATAGTTCTTTGCAATATTTACAATGAGTGAGGATGTGGGGAGGGCAGCAGTGTTAACTAGTGGAACTTCCTACTGTGTGCAAGAAACTTTCAGGGAAAGAGAATAAATGTTTTCTCCCAAAAGTGAGTATTCACTAATCCCATGTATAAAAATATGCATGAATAGAGTTCAGAATTTTTAAAAGGCCCAAAAGGATATACCAAAAAACTATAATAAAGGAATATAGCGGGGAGACCAGGATGGCGGACTAGAGGGTGACTGTATCGCATGTCGCTCCAGAACTCAGGATTCAAAAAGAGGAGGTATTGAGAGACTAGGGACCAACTCAGAGCCGCTGGGTGAGTCTCTTCCACTGGGCAAGGATTGGCCTGGGTGGCAGAACCAGACCACAGGCAGCTTCTTGGAGCAGGGCCCGGGCAGCGAGAGGCTTCCTGGAACAGCCAGGCTCCCCCTTCTGCGAACAGCCAGACTCCCTCTGACAGCAGGTCCAGCCCATAGGCAGCTTCTCGGAGCAGGACTGCCCAGTGAGAAGCTTTTGCGCACAGCCAGCTCCCACCCTCTGACCCAGCAGCGGGCCCGGACAGCAGGCAGCTTCTCAGAGCAGGGCCGGCCAGCGAGAGCCTTCCACGTACAACTAGGCTCCCCATGGCCTGAGCAGCAGGCCGGACACAGGCCCAGACCAATCATGCCTCATACTGCAGTCTAGTTCCCCTTTGGCAGACCATCAGTCAACAAGTGGAGGCGCCTCTGCCCATTAGCAGGGAATATACCCCACCTGAAGGCCACCACTCCTAGAGGGGCAGCTTCCTAGTGGAGCACTGCATTATCAAATTCCTCTAAGACTTCAGGCTACTGAAGGCTAGGAGGTGATATACTGGAAATCTACACGGACACTATAAGTCAGTAGAGGAAATCTGCAATATCTCAGCGGTCCACTGATACCTAACCAATATGAGAAAACAAGGAAAGAAAATGACCCAAAGAAACCTAGATGCTATATCAATAAAACCTAATGATAGCATGGTAGAAGAAATGTCAGAAAGGGAGTTCAGAATGCACATAATTAAAACTATCAGGGAAGCAAACAAGGAGATGAAAGAGCAAATGCAGGCATTAAATGATGAGATTAAAGAGCAAATGCAGGCACCAATCAACAGTTAAAAGAGCAAATATGGGAAGCAAAAGACATTTCAGTAAAGAGTTAGATAGTGAAAAAAAAAAAAAAAACAGAAATCCTTGAAATGAAGGAACCAATAAACGAAATTAAAAACTCCATAGAAAGCATAAATAGGATAGAACACCTGGAACATAGAACCTAAGACACTGAAGACAAAATATTTAATTTTAAAAACAAAGTTGACCAAACATGGTAAGAAATCATGAACAGAATCTACAAGAATTATGGGATACCATGAAAAGGCCAAATTTAAGAATTATCAGGATTGAGAAAGGCACAGAGAAACAAACCAAAGGAATGAAAAATCTATTCAATGAAATACTATCAGAAAAATTTCCCAAATCTGAAGAATGAAATGAGAAATCAAGTACAAGAGGCTTATAGGACTCCAAATATACAAAATTACAAAAGACCACACCAAGGCATATTATAATGAAAATACCTAACATACAAAATAAAGACAGAATTTTAAAGGCTATGAGAGAAAAGAATCAAATTACATTCAGGGGGAAACCAATACGGATATCGGCAGATTTTTCAATCCAGTCCCTAAAAGGCAGAAGGGCCTGGAACAACATATTTCAAGCCCCAAAAGAAAACTGATGCCAAACAAGGATCTTTTACCCAGAAAAACTTACCTTCAGATTTGACGACGAAATAAAATCCTTCCATGATAAACAAAAACTAAAAGAATTTACAAAAAGAAAGTTGGCATTACAGAACATACTCAGCAAAATATTCTATGAGGAAGAGATGAAAAATAATGATGCAAATCAGCAAAGGGAGGAACTATCCTAAAGGAATAGCCAAATAAAGGAGAAACCAAGTTTTGCTGAAAAACAAAAATGAGCCAAATGACCGGGAATACAAATCGTATCTCAATAATAACCCTGAATGTTAATGGCCTGAATTCATCAATCAAAAGACATAAACTGGCAGACTGGATTAAAAAGAAAAATCCAACAATATGCTGCCTGCAAGAGACTCATTTCATAGAAAGAGATACCCACAGACTAAGCAAAAAAGCCAGAGTATCCATCCTCATATCAAATAATGTAGACTTTAAGCCAAAGTTAGTCAGAAGGGACAAAGAAGGACATTTCATACTGCTTAAGGGAAGCATAAATCAGCAAGACATAACAATCATAAATATCTATGCCCCAAATATTGGCTCATCCATATACATCAAACAAATCCTTTTTAATGCCAGAAATCAAATACATCACAACACAATAATACTAGGCGATTTTAACACACCTCTCTCACCACTGGACAGATCTTCCAAACAAAAATTGAACAAAGAAACCATAGATCTCAATAACACAATTAATAATTTAGACTTAATGGACATATATAGAATATACCATCTAACAAAGAGCAAATACACTTTCTTCTCAGCAGAACATGGATCCTTCTCTAAAATAGACCATATTTTATGCTGTAAAGCTAATACAAGAAGATAAAGATACTACCTTGTATTCCGTGAGATCATAATGGATTGAAATTAGAATGACAGAATAAAAACAGAAACTATTCCAACACCTGGAGATTAAATAATATGTTATTGTATGATAAATGGATAACAGAAGACATCAGGAGGGAAATAAAAAAATTCTTAGAAGTAAATGAAAACAAAGACATCATATCAAAATCTCTGGGACACTATGAAACCAGTTCTTAGAGAAAAATTTATTTTATGGAGCATATTTAATGAAAGAAGAAAAAAATCAACAAATAAACAGCTTAACACTATAGCTCAAAGCCCTAGAAAAAGAAGAACAGAGCAACAGCAAAAGTAGTAGAACACAGGAAATAGTTAAAATCAGAGCTGAAATCAATAAAATTAAAACAAAAGAAACAATAGAAAAAATTGACAAAATAAACAGTTGGTTCTTTGAAAAAATAAACAAAATTGATAAACCCTTAGCTACACAACAAAGAGAAGGAGAGAGAAAACCCAAATTAGTAAAATTCGGAATGAACAAGGAAATATCACAACAGACACGAGTGAAATAAAAAACATAATTAGAAGCTATTTTGAAAATCTATACTCCAACAAAACAGAAAATCTCAAAGACATGAACAGGTTTCTAGAGACACATGAATTACCTAAATTGAACCAGGAGGACATACACAATTTAAATAGATTAATTTCAAGTAATGAAATAGAACAAGTCGCCAAAATCCTACCAACAAAGAAAAGTCCGGGACCAGATGGATTCTCAGCTGAGTTCTACAAAACCTTTAAAGAAGAGCTCATTTCAATACTCCTCAAAGTATTCCATGAAATAGAAGAGGAGGGAACCCTCTCAAACTCATTCTATGAAGCCAATATCACCCTGATACCTAAACCAGACAGAGACACATCTAGGAAAGAAAATTTCAGACCAATATCCTTAATGAACATTGATGCAAAAATTCTCAACAAAATCTTAGCAAATCGCATACAAAAACATATTAAAAAGATAGTACACCACGATCAAGTGGGTTTTATCCCAGGGATACAAGGTTGATTCAACATTCGGAAATCAATAAATGTAATTCACCATATCAACAGACTTAAAGTTAAGAATCACATGATTATTTCGATAGATGCAGAGAAAGCATTTGATAAAATACAGCATCCCTTCATGCTCAAAACACTAGAAAAATAATGGGATAATGGGAACATTCCTTAACATTGTAAAAGCCATCTATGCTAAGCCCATGGCCAATATCATTCTAAATGGTGAAAAACTGAAAGCATTCCCCCTAAAAACTGGAACAAGGCAGGGATGCCCTCTTTCACCACTTCTCTTCAACATTGTCCTCGAAACTCTAGCCAGAGCAATTAGACAGACCAAGGAAATTAAAGGGATATGAATAGGAAAAGAAGAACTCAAGCTATCTCTATTTGCTGATGACATGATTATATATTTAGAGGAACTGTGAAATTCCACCAGAAAGCTTTTAGAACTCATAAGTGAATTCAGTAAAGTAGCAGGTTACAAGATCAATGTTCATAAGTCTAATGCATTTTTATACATAAGTGATGAATCTTCAGAAAGTAGGAAAACTACCCCATTCACAATAGCCTCAAAAAAAATAAAATAATTGGGAATTGATCTAACAAAAGAGGTGAAAGACTGCTACAATGAGAACTACAGAACACTAAAGAAAGAAATTTTTAAAAAAAAACCTTAGAGGATGGAAAGATCTCCCATGTTCTTGGATAAGTAGAATTAATATTATCAAAATGGCCATACTACCAAAAGTATTGTACAGATTCAATGCAATTCCAGTTAAAATCCCAATGACATATCCTACGGAAATAGAGCAAGCAATCATGAAATTCATCTGGAAGAATAAGAAACCCAGAATAGCTAAAGCAATCCTTAGCAGGAATAGTGAAGCAGGAGTTATCACAATACCAGAAATTCAACTCTCTTACAAAGCAATAGCAACAAAAACGGCATGGTATTGGTACCAAAATAGAAAGGTAGATCAATGGCACAGAATAGAGGACATGGACACAAACCCAAATAAATACAATTTTCTCATACTAGACAAAGGGGCTAAAAATATGCAATGGAGAAAAGATAGCCTCTTCAATAAATGGTGCTGGGAAAACTGGAAATCCATATATAGCAGAATGAAACTAAACCCCTATCTCTCACCCTGCACAAAACTCAATGCAAAATGGATCAAGGACCTCTGAATCAGACCAGAGACCCTTCATCTTATAGAAGGAAAAAGTAGGTCCAAATCTTCAACATGTTGGCTTAACATCAGACTTCCTTAACAGAACTCCTGTAGCACAAGAAATAAAAGCAAGAATCAATAACTGGGACAAATTCAAGCTAAAAAGCTTTCTCTCAGCAAAGGAAACTATCGATAATGTGAAGATAGAGCCTACAGAGTTGGAGAAAATCTTTGCCACTCATACTTCAGATAGAGCACTAATTCCCAGAATATATAAAGAACTCAAAAAACTCTACACCAAGAATACAAATAATCAACAAATGGACTAAGAAAATGAACAGACACTTCACAGGAGAAGATCTACAAGCAATCAACAGATATATGAGAAAATGTTCAACATCTCTAGTAATAAGAGAAATACAAATCAACACTTCCCTAAGATTTCATCTCACCCCAATAAGAATGGCGATTATCAAGAACACAAGCAACAATAGGTGTTGGCGAGGATGTGGGGAAAAAGGTACACTCATACATTGCTGGTGGGGTTGCAAATTAGTGCAGCCACTCTGGAAAACAGTATGGAGATTCTTCATAAAACTTGGAATAGGACCACCATTTGATCCAACTATCCCACTCCTTGGCCTATATGCACAGGACTTAAAATCAGCATACTACAGAGATACAGCCACATTAATGTTCATAGCTGCTCAATTCACAATAGCTAGATTGTGGAACCAACCTAGATGTCCTTCAATTGATGAATGGATAAAGAAACAGTGATATATATATCATATATATCATATATATGATATCATATATATATATGATGGAATATTACTCAGCCATGAAGAATAATAAAATTATGGCATTTGCAGGCAAATGGATGAAATTGGAGAATATCATGCTGTGAGATAAGTCAATCTCAAAAAACCAAATGACGAATGATCTCACTGATAAGCGGATGATGACACATAATGGGGGGTGGGAGGAGGAAAGAATGGGGGAAGGAGGGACCGTATAGAGGGAAAAGAGGGGTAGGAGGGGTGGGGGGGGAGGAAAAAAATAACAGAATGAATCAAACACAATCACCATTACCTTATGTAAATGTATATTTACACAAATGGTATGCCTCCACTTCATGTACAACCAGAGAAACAACATGTA
This sequence comes from Sciurus vulgaris, assembly GCF_902686455.1. Taxonomy (NCBI): domain Eukaryota; kingdom Metazoa; phylum Chordata; class Mammalia; order Rodentia; family Sciuridae; genus Sciurus; species Sciurus vulgaris. The sequence continues at coordinate 31,391,298 of NC_136470.1, read as the reverse complement.
TACCATTTGTTTACAATAGAAATTTAAAAAGGAAGAATCAACAGCAACAAAAAAGCAGAATATAAATGTCCTAATGTCTAGATAATTTTTGGCATCCCCTTTGTGTACTGGACCACAGTCCCAGGAGCAATTTTTTTGAAAAATCTATAAAGGAGATCATGCCTGATTTTTCTTGTGATCTCCTAAACTGATCTCAGGAAGGAAGTGTGAAGCTTATTAAAATAACTTAGAGAAAGATTAATTTTTGCTCCCAATTAGATCTATCTTTGAGTGAGTTGTACATTTTCTCCCTTCTCTTTTGTCCCAAGAGGAGGACATTTTGTAATGAATTTGTTTATCTTTGTCTCTAGTTTTGAGTTTTTAAAGCAACAATGAGTCTTATATCTCAGTCATCTTCCAGAACTGGATTTTCAAATATAAACCAAATTCCTTATTCATTTATTCATATATTAGAATCGTCCAGAATTTTTAAGCCCTGGTTGTACCTTTCACTAGAGCTATGACTAAATATTGTTGAATTTTTTGGTAACTACCCATATATCATTTTTATTGAACCTATTGCATCAAATAGACTTTTCTTTAGTTTATTCCCTATTAGGCATCATTCCAATTCTTCTATGTCAATTTTATTAAATATATATTTACATATATAAATATATATGTGTGTATATGTACACACACAGATGCTTTGATGACAAGTTTTAGGGTGAAATAAGAAATATATAACTAATTTAAAATATATTCAGCAAAAATAAATTCAATTTTTATTAATTTTAGATTTATATAAATAAATCTCAGTGATATTCCCGTGTGTTTATTTGCATATGAAAATCAATAATTGTACACCAGTGTGGGAAAATAGAAAGTTATACTTAAGAAGTCTGCTTTGGTGGGGATTGTGGAGTGGTTGGAATTATCCACACTCAGAACATTTTTTTCTGACAGAAAGTCTCTAACTATACACACTAATGCAGCACTACTGAAAGTGTGGTTTACACATCAGCAGCACCACCTAGGAACTTCCTAAAAATTCAAGTTTGGGACTGCACTGCAGATCTACTGAATTGGCAATCAAACTTTAACAAGGTTCCCCAGTAGATCACATGCACATTACATCTGAAGAATCACTATATTAGTTCCTGTTGTAAATAGTTGAGAATCTATGCCTAAAAATTAGGCACAGACCTTGATTTGCCTCAAGGAAGAGGAGTTGAAGAAGGCCTGGAGAAGAATAAAGTTACATTTTTGAGGGGAAAGAAGGGTTTCCACATGTGGAAAGGCTAAGAGATCACTCAACCTGCAAATAGGCTAAATGAAACATGAAGCAGCAGTGATCAAAGCTCATAAAACCATGAAAGCAGAGACCATGGTCACCAATATCAGTGTCAGGGAATCGGCTATGCTGGAGAAATATGTCCGTCCTCCTTGCCAACACATATAGATTAAATGTCTGCTACTCAGGCAGCAAACCACCTGTTTGTAGTTATCAAGGGCTTACCTGCAAGCTAGGTTCAGTCAGGACTGAATCTCAACCAAGTGAGAGGAATATGAAGGCAGTGGAGGCCAAGACAGTGAGCTGGCTCTGTGTCAAGTTCTCCTTCATTTCCCTCCCCATTGCTAAATACCCTTCCTCCTTATCCTTCCAATATGGTTCTCAACAATTACTTTTCCTTCCCTCCAGTAATGTCAGATTATTTAGCTGCACTTGGGCACTCTATTTTTCTTCTCACTGGTATGGATGTTCACTTGATGTCTTTTGCTTATCTGATTGCTGACTGACAACTGCCCAGACACCCCAGCTTATCAGCCTCTGACATTCCTTCAGGTCACTTCAGTTCTTGTTGCCTGGTGATTCAGGGTTATTAGTTAGAGGGCACTCCTTGTACCCTAGAGCCCTGACTTCATTTTAATGATGGAAAGCATTTCTCTATATAATAGTAAATCCTGTAAGTGGTAAACTACAGAACTATAAATAGGTTAAAGAAAGTTATACATTAAAATCCATGAAAATGCTTAAACAAAGAGATGAGAATTAAATATTTCTGTTTAACATAGAGAAGGACCTTCCATAAAATAGTGCTAAATGGCCAGAGACATAACCCTGAGAAGATGAAATATGTTCTCATCCAGTATGACATCTTTTCAATCCTAATTTATAAATTAACAACATTATCTTATTGTAGCCTATCATTATGGTTGAGGAAACAGGAACAAAATATTTTTTTTTCCTCAATTGTTTCTAAAAACATGGGCGATCATTTTGCATTTTCCACATACTCAATATTTTAGCGTTCTTTAATAATGTTTACCTTAACAAAATTCTCCTTTCTTTTTCACAATTTTGGGTGCAGATGGGTTGACAAAAATGTAAGGAATCTGTGATATGATATATTTAAACAAGAGGACATTTATAGAACTGAATTTGTGGGCAAGCAAGGAATAGTTCAGGGAAGGATTTTAAAAGAAGAGACAAATGGGAAACAAAATAGACTAACATTTACAGGTACCCATTGTGGACTAGTACAGGATCTATGCTTAAAAATATAGCCAGATAATAGACTGCAAAAGAACTTTCCAATAATCTTTGAATTTCAAAGCATTGTTAAGGTCAAGAAAACCTATGTACTAGGTGCTGGTACCTTTCCAGTTTTGATTCCTACATCAGCTATGCAGGAATGGCATAATACTCCTTTCAGCAGAACTAACCCATCACCTCTCCAGTCTCTACACAAGGAAGGCAAAAGTGATAAGGAATTAAGGATAATGACAGTGAGAGATCATTTTCAGTGTAGTCAGTGCATCTGTCCCCTTCTTAGTGCAAGGACAGGGCAGGCTTCCCTTTCAAGCCAAGAGGATATTTCACAGAAACTTCAGGAGAATAATATGATCAATGTTTCCTGGTATTTGATAGATAAATGGTCAGGTCACTGATTTATCCATGGAAACTATAAAGAAGGAAGAAAATCATTGAAAGGATCATCAAAGTCTGTCACTCTATTCCCAAGTTTCCCAGCCTAAGATAGGTCCAGCTGGTTGAAATATTAATTGGGAAGTTTAGAGTTTTGATATGATGCTGAGCAAGACTTTTGATAGTAGGAAAAAAGAGAACATTTATGACCTAAAACCATCTGGAAAAGCTTTGAGCACTGAATGGCTTTCACAAAAGAGAAACATCAAAAAAAGGGATTGCAGTTGCTTCCTGTTTTCCTACTAAGCCTAATTCATCTTACTAACTAGGTTACACACACATCTCTAATTCAGGTAGCATTGAAATTCTGTCCATTGTGGCAAACCTTTAACTATGCTTTTTAAAATTCTATAAATCTTGTACTCCTTTAAATAAGTCACACTATAAATAAATTTGTTGCAAATCCACACAACTATCTCACTGCCTACTTCCTCACTATTCCCCTCAAGTATAGCTCTAGCCAGACACAATTTTCATCAAATTCAATATTGCTTTGGCTATTTTTTTACTTTATTATCTTGATTCTTGTTCTCTTATATTATCTACTTATTGTACACAAGTCATCTCAGCTGAATCTAATCTCTGCTTTAAAATAGTCTTAAGTTGAATGCCTGTGTGTCAGTCACTGTGGAAAGAACATAATTTGAAGGATCTAGAACCACTAATATTAAGAAAGTAATGGGCATGATATACACATAGGTACATTTGTTATTAAATGCAAAGAAATGTTTGGCAATTGTATAAATGTAAAGAGATGTAAAGACTTTCAGCAGGTCAGATGAAAGTTTCACTGTTTCTGACTAGGGTTTCACTCTCTATTAACTCTTTCCTCTTTTCTTTTTGCAGTGCTGGGTATAGAACAAAAACCTTGTACATGCTAGACAAATGCTTTACTACTAAGCTACATCCCAGCCCTCAAGAATTCTCAAAGGAAGAAAATATTGGTTCTCTTTTTATCTGTAAGACACAGATACAGATACAGTCCAACACTGGACTAGAGCAATGGGTCGGGTGGACCAGAAAATTGTTAATGTTTATATTTTGAACTAATTGTAGATTTACAAAAAATAAAAAGTTATAAAGCTAGCACAGACAGCATCTATACATTCCTCCCTGAATGTTTCCTAAAACAAGATGTTGTATAACCATAGTATAATGGTCTAAACCAGGAAATTAAATTGATCCACTATTATTAATTAATAATTTTAATTCCACAAATTTTCCTACAAGTGACCTTTGTCTAGAATCCCACATTGTATTTAATTATTTCTCCTTAGTCTCCTTCTTAACCTGGGGTAAGTATACTCCCTAGGAAAGATGGCAGTCAATGTCTGGAGATATTTTTGGTTATTACAACTGGAGAAGTACTAATGGCATCCATTGGGTAGAGGCTAGGGATCCGTCAGCATATAATGTCAAGAGTGTCCCAGTTAAGAAACTCTGAATTGAGGAAACAGTATGTGCACAGACTTGAAGGTGTGAATGATGTGCAGTAGGTTTGAGAGAATAGGTAGTTGTACAGTATAAGAATGCAAATCATAGGTGACATGTTGGAAAGGCTCGCCTCAGCAAGCAATTATTTTGGAAATGCAGTTCAAAGTCGACTTGGGGAGAAATTTGAATGCAGTGCTAACCAGTCTAAACCTTATTTGTGTAATAATTAACATTTGTAGCAGTAGCAGTACTAGTTGTTGTTGCTTAGCCTTTTTTGGAGTGACTTATCAGCATCCAATTTATTTTGTGATTCGGGGCCTTTCTATTGCATGCAGTGTCTCTGTGATGCAGTTCATCTTCTCATACCACAAAAGCCAAAAGAAAATATTCCTTTCTTGTCTTGCACTAATGGTGCCCTGCAGCAGCAATAGCAATATCCTGACCAGAACATTCCTGCTAAAATACAGTTATTGTATTTCCAGGAAAGTCTTCCCAACAGACCTTTCCCCCTTGCATTTTTCAAATCTAGTTCTCCTGCCTCCCATTAAGTCTGTCATTACATTCAATTTTCATTGCTGGAGAACTAGGATTGGTTTTTGAGCTTGCAGTCAAGAGCCCTGACTGATACAGTGGGTCATGACCTAAGGTTTTTCTAGAAAAGGACCGATGCCTTTGTAACTCTGCATTAGGATGTTCATTCTGACATCAATTTGTAATGTGGATGGGGGAAAAAAAGTGGGATCAGAGGTAGTAAAAGAAATGTATTAGGGTAGTTTTGACAAGACACAAGGAATTGTGAGCTTGAACCACTGCAGCAGAGGAAAGAAAGAAAAACACAATGTGATTGTGAAGGTATAACTGATAAATTTCTGTTCCTTGGTGATTGCCTGAACGAGGAGAAAGCGTGTAAGAGAGGAGATATTTGATGCCTCTTGAGATAGTAGCATGAATAGAACAATGGTTCCACTACAGGAAAGCAAGGCTATGAGCCAGAAAGAGACATCTGGAAGTGTTACAGTATCAAAAGTGAGGATTTAGGGAAATAAAATTATAACCATTTTGGAAATGCTGTATTGGAAGTTCCGGTAAAATATGCTCTATATGCTTACCATTTAGTTTTGCTTGTCCTTAGTGTAATATTACTTTCTGGTCTACAAATATCACTAATCCAGAGAATAATGACCTCAAAAATAAGGATATGAAATCTTTTTCAATGATTATAACATTATAGCATATAAAGCAATTATATCAAAAGTTATAAATTTATAAAAAATAGCTAACTGATAAAACAATCCTAAGTAAAGTTTTCACAAATTTTATAAGGACTATGCTGTGATAATAAATAGGTGAGGGTATATCTCAGTACATTTCAAAAGTCTCATAAAACAAAGATGAGCTATAATGTATATAATTTAAGAAAAAAATGTAAAATAATAAAAAGAAGGATTTTTTTTACTAGTTTTGAACCTTTACTTACTCTACTGTGAAATAATCATACACTTAGTTTGCTTATAATAAAATGAAAGCATAATTCCTTCAAGATTAACCTCTTCTTTTTACTGTGCTCCTTCCATATCCCCCATCTGATGATGACATTAATGGGTAGCAAAATAACTGGGAAATATCTCAAACAAAATGAAATGTTTGCCTAAAAAAACAAAGGAACCATTCATATTAGTAATTCCACTACCTTAGAAGGAAATCAAAATGGATCATCTGATCCAGGCAAAATTATCATAATGAAGAATTATTTTGTAGAAACTTCTGGGAAAACGTTCTTTCTTTATTGCTAAGGCTGTCCTTTCCAGGAGGTAGCAGTATCTCCAAAATTTGTAGCCAAGAAACATATTGTTCCTATTACATAAATATTAAATAATGGATCTCAATGTTTAAATTCTCTCTGCATTATTTAATGAAATGGATCTATACTTATCAATTTTCCCCTGGAGCTTTAGATTTTAGCTTTAATCATTCTAATCAAAGATAATGTCTGGGATGAAAAAATCCTCAATTTTCCAGGATGTCTCAGTTAACATTTGTTCCTCTGTAGGTTTTTACTTTCTTTTGCCCCATCCGTATGGAGCTCATTGTTTCAAGTAATTTTAAGAAAATTGAACTAGAAAAACTGTGATAAATTTGTATTCTTCCTGTCATCTGTTTCTTCCTAGCTGCCTTCTTAATCAAAAGTAATAAAAATAGAGCTTCTGTAATACATCGAAAGTTGAAAAAGAGGCAGATACTCATTTGCTTTAACAAAGTATGTACTGTATCTACACCATAGCTTATGCATATAGAAAATCAGTAATTTGTAATGTAAGATTAAACACCTTATGGTATACAGTGGGTACTTGGTTAGGCTCTCCTAACATCCACAAGCATTAAGTTCTCCCAATATCCCTAAGTATCTTTTTCTGCTTCTCTCTACTCCTTCTCCCACTAATAGCAAATACAAATGAGACAGAAAATGTCACGATATAAGCCAGCAGTCAGGCACTAGGGGAAGTGGACACTTGGGGAAAATAAATAAGAGAGACAGAAGGACCAAGAAACAACGTTGGGAGTAGGCAAAGAACAGGGTCCAACAGGAAAGCTCTCTCAAACATAGAGTTAACTACATAGTAGCTTCTGAGAGTCTGGGAGTAAAGCTACCATGTCAGAGAATTAAGCCAAGGACAAAGAGAACACACTATATCTCTACTACATTGTAAAATGTGCTGTGTGGGTTGGAATATTTAGTGTTTTTGCTTGAAAAAAGGGCTAAATTTTCTATACATAATGCAAATCCCATTACCCATTGCCATCTTGAGGTGGCACTCTCTGAAAGTATTATATGTGACAAAATATTTGGCTGAACTTTCATGAAATTATACCATAGAACTAAAGCTTGTAAGACATTACTAGGACAACTGGTGTTAATACAAAGTATTAAAAAAAAAAAAGCACACCTAGTATTGCCATGGATTTATTAAGCATTCGTAAGTGTCGTTTGTCACCATACCCTCTAAATGGAAAGAGACACAGGAAACTGAACTTGTCCCCTGCACCAGCCACAGAATAAGCATAACGATAGAAAGGTAGAACTGTGTCTTATGTAGGTTTACCAAAGAAAGTTAAGAGAGACTGCTAGGATATGTCAGAGGAAGGCAAGCTCTGTAAAGGAACAGGTAAAACCACGTGTTTAAGAGAGTTTGGGGAGGAAGTTATACAATTGCTATAAAAAGAAAATTGCCCCATTGCAAGAGTTGGTAGGATAACCCAAGCAGGCATCAATTCACCTGTGGTTGTTTTGAGACCTTCATAATTTCAGGCTGTTATAACAAAGTATCAGGAATGAGGTATACACAACAGAGCTTTATTTCTCACAGTTCTTGAGGATGAAAGATCAGATCAGGGTGTCAACACAATGGAGTTTTAGAAAGAATTTGTTTCTGGTTTGCAACTTATTTGATATCCACATGGTGGAAAGAAAGAAAGAGAACTCTCTGGATTCCCTTTTATGTGGGAGTTGCATCATGAGGACTCCATTTTTATGACCAAATTATCACCCAAAACCCTAAACTTCTATCATAACACTAGTGATTTTGACTTGAACATATGACATTTGAGGAAACACAAATACTCAATCTATAACCAGCCCTGGGCTGATGGCCTGGGATTATATTAGGCCAAGCAAAGTAGCCTGTTTGGATGTAACCATGTTCTAAAAGATAAGAGTTTTTGCATTTTACCTAGATCAGAAGTACAGGAAAGAAAAGGGGTTTGCAGAAGATGAAAGACTCTGTTCTTGAGGTTCTACAAGGGTTGAAATTCTGGAAGAGATTCCGTCAGTGTACTAGATATTTCTAAACTTAAAGTGACCATTTTTAGAGAACATTGAGAGTAAAGGAAGAAAATTCCAACTTTCAATCACTTAAGAAGTAATAATTAGAATGTTTTTTCTATATTTTTAATGAAATGATTAGAGAACAAAAACAGCATGGAATCAAGCATTTTAAAATTATAACCAGGAGCTAAAAATCTAACATATAAGGAATATGATTTGCTCAAAATTCTCCTTTAGTTTTTACTAACAATGAAGTTCATTTAAGTAACAGAATTGAAAAATCAAAGATACCCAGACTTGTAAAAACCTAAGTAGGATTGCCTTATTTTACTTCCAAAATAAGTTGGACAAACATATCATAGACAACATAACCTCTCAAGAAATTGCTTCTTAGTTCTGGGGAAAATCACTGGTCTTGTTATTCTTCATGAAAGAAATCAGAGTCCTAACCCATTGACAGCCAAGTTCCAATAAAATTTTGCTACCTCAAGGTTTCCTCTCTGAATACTCAGAATTTATTATCCTAGGTCAAAGCAGTGAGAAGTTTGACAATTTAAGTGTTTCAATAAGTGACCCAGAATACTTGCTGAAAATTCATATTGTCTTTAAGATTCTAAAATGAATAACACAGAATTTGTAATGAGGGAAGTTGTCACATCCATAGCCCACTTGTGCCAGGGCAGTAGGATAGGTTTTAAAGAGGCCAAAGAAAACACACAGAGATGGCATGGGGGACATGTGATTTATTGGGGAAAGTTTGCAAGAGATCAGTGACTGGTCCAAGAGAAGTTCGGTGGTGGCCAATGGAACAGGGAGCACCTCTAATCCTCGAGGTGTTTGCTGAGCAGTGCCTCCTCTCCCTTGGAGCATTTTGACCAGTGGAAGTTGACTGAATGAGTGAAATGTGTCCTTTCCACAGTCCCCTGGGTTCTATATGAGAAGCCACTCAGAGAGGGGATGTATGTGTTAGGCTGCAGAAGCAGTGACATCACCAGCATTAGCTCAGTTAGCTAGTGCTAACCCAAGGAGCAATTGATCTGTTGTACATGCAGGAAAGTAGCTTTCCAACAGTGACACTAACTAGTCCTAGTTCCCAGTGTGCATGAAAGAAAGTCAATGTCCTTCAAGATAATATGTATTTGGATATTCTGACCTAGGCTTGCTCCCATTATTCCCTTGACTTGGTTAGGTTTTTGGGAAAAGATATATTCAGGGAGTTTTATTTTCTACCCTTTTGTTTAAGGATGATACATAAGTTTACCCTGAATGGTTGTTATGAGCTTCATAAACTTCCCAATCATGCAATAGAAACTATTATGAAGAGCTCTGTAGTAGACCTTGGTTAGATACCCAACCTATTTTCTGTTGTTGATCATACAGAAGTAATATTTTCTGGCTTCTCTTAAAGGTAGCTCAGAGACTTCTATGATAAGTTTTGGCCACCAAAATGTGAACAGAAGTGATATTTGCTTCTTGCCATCCTGTACACTAAGATCACCCAGATATATTCAACTAGAGTTCTCTCCCCTCTTTCTCCTGAGGATGAATGTAAAAGACATAAACATGGCAGAGTTACATGATGAAAAGAGTTAGAATCTCTTGGTCAAAACCTTGAAGGAAAACCTTGCTCAGGAAAAACACCTAACCTACATCAGACTATGCTATGAATATAAAAATGTGTGTGTGTGTGTGTGTGTGTGTGTGTGTGTGTGTGTGTGTTCAGTCAAAAACCTTGCTCAGGAAAAACACCTAACCTACATCAGACTATGGTATGAATATAAAAATGTGTGTGTGTGTGTGTGTGTGTGTGTGTGTGTGTGTATGTTCAGTCAAAAACCTTGCTCAGGAAAAACACCTAACCTACATCAGACTATGGTATGAATATAAAAATGTGTGTGTGTGTGTGTGTGTGTGTGTGTGTGTGTGTGTGTGTATGTTCAGTCAAAAACCTTGCTCAGGAAAAACACCTAACCTACATCAGACTATGCTATGAATATAAAAATGTGTGTGTGTGTGTGTGTGTGTGTGTGTGTGTGTGTGTGTGTGTGTGTATATGTTCAGTCAAAAACCTTGCTCAGGAAAAACACCTAACCTACATCAGACTATGCTATGAATATAAAAATGTGTGTGTGTGTGTATGTTCAGTCACTGCTGTTTGGAGGTTATTTTCTGTAGCAACTAGCATTAATTATTCTGTCTAATACAGACAAGTTTTAAATTGTTTCCCCAAGGTGGTCTAGCAACTTTAGGAATCATGGCTCATCCTTGTCCAAAATCCATCAAAACAGATAAAGGATGAGCATTTATATACACAACAGCTCCCAGTTAGTTGTTCTGTCTTTACAACTAAATGTCCTACTCTGGAAAGCAGTGTGGAGACTCCTTAGAAAACTTGGAATGGACCCTCCATTTGACCCAGCTATCCCAGTCCTTGGCCTATACCCAAAGGACTTAAAATCAGCATACTACAGAGATACAGCCACATCAATGTTCATAGCTGCTCAATTCACAATAGCCAGACTGTGGAACCAACCTAGATGGCCTTCAATTGATGAGTGGATAAAGAAACTGTGGTATATATATACAATGGAATATTACTCAGCCATAAAGAATGATAAAATTATGGCATTTGCAGGCAAATGGATGAAATTGGAGAATATCATGCTAAGTGAGATAAGCCAATCTCAAAAAGCCAAAGGACGAATGATATTGCTAATAAGTGGATGATGACACATAATGGGGGGAGGGAAGGGTTAGTGTTAGGGTTAGAGTTAGGGTTAGGGAGGGGGGCAAGTATGGAGGAAGGAAGCACTCTATAGAGGGAAAAGAGGGGTGGGAGGGATGGGGGGATGGGAAAAAATAACAGAATGAATCAAACAACATTACTCTATGTAAATTTCTGATTACACAAATGGTATGCCTTAATGCCATGTACAAACAGAGAAACAACATGTATCCCATTTGTTTACAATAAAATAAAAAAAAGAAAAAGAAAAAAAAAAAATAAATGTCCTAAGCCTAGCAACATATTGTGTCACCAAGAAGGCCATTTTATAACCTCAGCATATTCCACCAAGCTTAGAAATTCTCCAATTATGAATGATGCAGAAAGACATTTTCTCAGCTTATGAATTTCTTATTCCATCTACATTCAGCGAAAGAGAGACACTTCAGTAGTTGTTTACTATGGAGAAAGTGTTTCGTAAGTATGGCAACATCAAGGTAAACTCTTTATTCCTCCCAAGGGCAAAAATTAGAAAGATTTAATGGAGTCCTACAAAAATATGCTAATCACTGACCTCACAGCAGAAAAGAGAGCAGAGCTAACTTGAGTTTTTCCTAACCCATGTCTGCAGGGCAACTAACAAGGATTCAAATGGTCTCACTATTAAGCTTGGATATTTCGTTCCATTTGAATATATGTCAAAAGAAAAAAATTAATTCTAACTGGGCAGTTATAAGTAAATAAATTTAAAATGTGAATTTTAAACATTCACCATATAGAAACTTATGCTTAATTTTATTTAATTAACATTTGACACTTAGGCTGAATAACATTTACAATCAAGGAGCTATTTTTTCCAAGTGGAAAGATAAAAACAAAAACATTGAAGCTGTATCATGTGCAGAATATATTAATCAAATAACTCAAAAATGCTCCTTTTTAAAATTCCTTTTCCAAATTATACCAGTCAGGGGTTGACATACTTATGAAGTTTCCCCATGATGATAACCAAGATGCCACCTATAAAACTCGAAACAAAATAAGACACATAAAATATAGAAAGGAACTAATAAAAATGAATTTAGGGATATGTTTTCTTTGGAGGTACATTATTGTTTTGTTCTTCAATAAAGGGGCTGCCTTGATTTTAAATAAAGGGGCTGTCTCTGACATACCCAACAGTATGGATTTCTAAAAGGTATAATTACCTTTGCAGCTAATCTTCCTCTACTTGGGGAAAGGTAACAGGAAGAGTTATTCAGTTACATATATATAAGATCATTCTGGGAGAATTAGTATTTTATCAACTAATTATTTGTTTGTCATTCAGAGAAAGAAACTGAAGTCATCTAAATTGGAATGGAGATAGTAATGGATTCTATGTAGTAATGTAAATTTGAATTTATCTATTCTTCAGTCAGACAATAATCTCATAATTGTGAATTTTTCGTTGGAGTGTGCTGCAGATCTAACCCAGGGTTTTACTCATTCTAAGCAAACTGAACTGGATTGTTGATGACCTTTATCATAGATTATATGGGAGAAAGAGCTGATATTTCAGGGAAATTCTCTTTGCACACCTAATTTCCCTTGTTCATTGGATGTATATCTCTGCAAATGATGAGGACTCACATTACACAGTGAAGACAGTAGCAAAGTGCCAGCAAACTATATAACTGATTTCAATTTATCCTAACCTTGTATCTTGAGGAACTATAGTGGAGTATAGAGACACGGTCAGTTAACAATGATCCAACCTACTTGATCTTCCCAGGTCTTTGATAATAGTGTGATATGGCAGTGAAATATTCTTCAGGCTAGCAAGACTTTCTGATGACAATAACCAGGATTGATTAAATCAGAAAAAAAACTCTCGTGGGCTTTGGAAATTATACCAGGAAGAGAAGTTGGGGTGTGGAATGAGCTTCCCTCAACTCATAGAATGCTATCTAGAAGCCATAGTGATTTGAAAGCAGTTAAATAATATGAATCAATGCAGTATTGATTCTTACATGATTTTATAAAGACTTAAGTTTGGTGAAGTCAGATATACTAGGGCTCCCAATATTTTGGGGGCATTTTTTTTTCCAGTGCCAGGGATAGAACTCAAGACCTTGCACACAGTAGGCAAGTAATATACTACTGAACTATATCCCCAGCCCCCAAATCCTTTCTTAAATGGCAACAACTCGTGGTCCAACCCCTATCCCTGATGTTGTTCATGGGTTTTTGTTATCCATAATTTTATTGTGCCCTGCCTGCAGGAAGAAAGGAGTAAATAAAACGTAAGCATTAATTTTAAGACTTACTTGAACAAACATGGTATTTTTCTCCTTTAAAATGGTCTCCTAAGTACATTCTAAACTGGACCTGACACCTAGGTAATCCCTTAGAAGTCCACCAGGCCTATTATAAAGGAATCCTGCTTTATCATAAGGAGATATTTTTGCTGTAGGGAGGCAGTTTGACCACTTAGCTTCAAAGCCGACTTACTTCCACTCCAATAGCTCTAATTCTTAGTATATTGTACCCTTTAGCAAAATAGCTTTAGCAAGAAATAAGGAAATGCAAGGAAGAACAAAATCATCGTAGGCAAAGAAAATAGCCTTTTGAGCTCCCATTTATTTCTCCCTAAGACAAAAAAATTATAAACTTTATCAAGTTGTTCTCAAATCAATTCCTACTCAACTAGTTAATAGCATGAAATAGACATGATGAAGCTCATTTCTGTAAACGTCCTCATTTCTTATTTCATGTGTAAGTATTTTTCAGCTTCAAAGTTCAATACATAAAATGAGCAAGTTGACAAGTCAAACCTTATTTGTTGTCATAAGCAAAACTGGAGTGCCTTTTCTCTCAATTTTGTCACATCATTAACTTAGAGCACAACACGGGAGAGATGCTTTACTGTTAAAAATAATGTCATTGCAGTATTGATTCTTATACCAACCATGAGAAAAAGAATTAGCACTACTTCTCACTTTACATTAAATAGAGGGGATAGAGGGTGAGGGAACATGGTTGAACAACTGGAAAATATTAGGCAGAATCAAATGGGCACACATTAGTCTTTCTATCTATACCATATGACAGTGAACATTGCCTTTGATTTATGTATGTTAGTTTTTTTTTTCTCCTTTAAAAAATTACTTAACTCAAACATTCTGTAAATTCAGACAGAAGAGATCAATAATAGTGCCAGCTAACATAAGAAATAGAACATAAGTATAGTAGGTCACATGGCATTGAATCTGCTCTTTAAAAGGTTTTATATTATATCTCAGGCCTGGCTAACTGTCAGACTAAAATTTCTTCTGGAAAGACTATCATTGTGATTCAGGTGCACTTTTAAAAGAGAAAAAGAATGTACTGTGAGGAAGAATTACCAAGAAGTGCAGAAAATAAAAGTTCCTATGTTAGGCAGTTAAATAATAAATTGCTTGAGGCCAGAAATGTGGAATACTTTACATCAACTGGAGAATTGTGGTTATTAAAATGATCTGTCAATAGAAACAAAGCAAAGTTTAGGTGATGAATAGCTAACAGCTGCACCTTTACTGTGTAGTCAGGAATTTATAATGAGATTTAGGTACTGTTTTCTTTTCATTTCACTATTTTTCTTTTGGTAAATAAACAGGGAAGCTTGGAAAAACATCTTTAAGATGAGTGGATTTTATTCTAGGTTTAAAATATTGTAGAATATTTATGTTTATGATGAAATTTCTGGGGAAAAGCAATTCATCTCCTTTGCTCCTCCTGTTCTTATGGCAGCCATGAACAGTACATGTAAACCTCACTAAGGAAACTGGTACCAGATACAGATTAAGCCCAGGAATCAAGGGTAGACTTTTTCAGATGAGGAACACAAGCAATTAACTCTTTTCTTACAGAATAAAGCAAAAATATGTCTCATCCAGCGAGTACAATGAAGACTCGGCTCTCAGACGAAGTTTTAAGGTCTTTATTTTTATGGGAGAGCTTCTGAGCTGAGTGCCTGGTTCTTCTTCCTCCGCCACCGCCGCCATCTTCTTCTTCTTCTTCTTCTTCCTCTTATCGCGCAGCTCGCTCTCTCCTTTTCTCTCACGCAGCTGCTGCTTCTCTCTTCTTCTTCTCTCCTCACGCAGTTGCTGCCTGCCCGCCTCCGCGTGCAAAGTACGCAGCTTTATGGGATGTAACAGCCAATCACCTTAACGGGTCAGGCGTTTGGCTCGTGGAGACTTAATGGTGGGTAATGAGGACCTGTACTGATCACGAGCTAAGCACGGACCCGGAGGAGATCAGTCAGCCAATAGAAAGCACTTCCTTAAAGTTGTTTTTCTTTGCACTTGAGCTTCTTGGCGCCATCTTAGGGCGAGGCCAGCTACCACTGCGGGCCCTACAGGGCAGCGGTCTCCAACAAAATAAATTTTAAAAGCCATTAATATAGAAAGTCCTATGGTCTTTAAATATACATATACATAATATATATCACAAAATTGACATTGAGATTGAATATTCAAAGAAACATTGTAATTGTCTAATTCCCATATTGTATTACTAAAAAGGACCACCTTAATCCCAATTTTCTTCAATTCTAGTGAGAATAATAAGGAACTATCGTATAGTTAGCTATTGCCTATAGGTAACTTTTCCACTTCTTATCTTTTAGTCTCTTTGAACATGGTAGCCAGAGCCCTTAACTTCATGAATTAGCTCTTCCCAAGACTCTGGACCAAAGTCTGACTCAACTCAGATTTCACATACCAGCATCGTAACAGCACTAATTCTTATTTATCCAATCATGCTCATTCTCTGAACGTGTATCTTTTCTTTGAGAAGTTCATTATCCTGAAATTACCAGGAAAACAAACTATTATGGTTTCAATATGAGGTATCCCCCAAAAGCTCACATGTGAGCAAATACAAAAAAGTTAAGAGGTAAAATGATTGGTTATGAGAGCCTTAACACAATCAGTGCCTTAATCTCCTCATAGGGGTTAACTGGGTCATAACTGTAGGAAGGTAGGGTGTGACTGGAGGATGTGGGTCCCTAGGGTGGGCATTCAGGGTATATATTTTGTCCCCATGCATGGAGTTCTCTCCTTGCTTCCATGTTGCGGTGCCCTGAGCTGCTTTCCTCTGCCATGCTCTTCTTCCATGATCTTCTCACCTCAGGCCCAGAGCAATGGTGTCTGCCATCTATGGACTGAGACCTCTGAAGCCCTAAGAGCCAAATAAATTTTTCCTCCTCTAAAATTGTTGTTGTTATGTCTTTTGGTCACAGGGGCATAAAAACAAATATGGAAATATATGCCAAAAAGCAGGGTTTATTAAAAGTTTCTTGAAACCAGGGAGAGCCCATACCAGAGCTACTGTGAGGCAAGATGGAAAGAGATGGGGAGAAGGGATCTCTAAGTGGATCTTGTCTTGTACTTGTTGATTTGAAGAGGAACATGGAAGCGGTAGCTTGGTTTTTAGATGGATGCATTCAAGAAGTAGAACAACTCTGCATCTGAATATTTTAGTAATCTTTACTCAAGAGATGGGAGAAATGAAAAACAGCTGGGGATATCATAGGTAAAACAGTAGCAATCACTCTGGAGAAACAATTGGTGTCATTACACAGCTATAGTGTGACCTTCAGTAGGATTCTGTTAGAAAATGGTTTGGTTAGATTTGTCCCTGATCTATTGGTAAGTGGTTTCCTATAGTAACAGCAGGATCAATTTTTACATTCATGCACATATTGTTCCTGTTCCAGAGAGGTCCACACTACAAATCTAAAATTCTTATTTATTCACTGGATCCCATTATCTTACTTGTTTTTGTTTCCTGTTCAACAAGCCTTTTAATTAACATTTGTCTGGAGATGTAATGGTTTAGAAGAAGTCTTCCTCATGCTAATGGCTTTTTTGGATTCTGTTGCCAAACTATGTCACCTGCCAGGACATCTGGCTGCTTTAACTGAAGGACATTTTAGTTGCCCAAACTTCCCTATTGGCTACCTCAGGGACTGATTTACTTGTTCATCTTTTTAATCTGTTGGTCTCTCTTGCCTAACCACAAACTGGAACCCATAGAAAGAAAAAAGCACAAACAGAAGGTTGAAATATTTGGTCCAAGACACAAATGTTTCCAGATTTTTTGTGTTTTGGAAATCGACGATTCATCATGGGAAATACTAACAAATAACATAGTTATTAACATGCTTTTAAAAATCTAAATATTAAATTAAACTAAAATAATCACTGATGAAGGGGGAGTATAAGCCAATCTCAAAAAACCAAAGGACGAATGATATCACTAATGAAGATACATAATGGGGGGAAGGAGGGGTTAGTGTTAGGGTTAGAGTTAGGGTTAGGGAGGGGGGCAAGTATGGAGGAAGGAAGGACTGTATAGAGGGAAAAGAGGGGTGGGCGGGGTGGGGGGAAGGGAAAAAATAACAGAATGAATCAAACAACATTACCTTATGTAAATTTATAATTACACAAATGGTATGCCTTTACGCCATGTACAAACAGAGAAACAACATGTATCCCATTTGTTTACAATAAAAAAAAAAAAAAGAAGCACCAAAAAAAAAAAAAAAAACTTATTGTAGTTTCCATCATGAAGCATAGAGTTTTGCCCTTGTTACCTTGGGGTAAATTCCAAGAGTTGGAAATACTGAATCAAAGTTTTGAATTCTTTCTTTGGCACTTGAAATGAATTGCTTTCTAAACAAGTATGTTTGCAATGTACATTTTCCAAAATCTGAAAAAAAAAAAAAAAAAAAAAAACAAACTCAGAAAGCTTGGGTTTGAGCTTTGCTATGCTATTAAAATATGATTTAAAAAATTACCTAGTCTCTGTGTTTCTTCATTTACTTCCTCCGTAGAAACAGATAAAATAATAGTCCAATGTCATAAAATTTTGAAGGTAAAGTGCATGTCATGACAAATAGTACCTTGTCTTTGTTTTCTTGTTTGCATTTGAACATAAGGCAATTTCTGAGGATGATGTCATTAGAGAAGAACTTAACTGAGATTAGTTATAAAATTATTATTAGGAATTTTTCTTGAAAATGTAGTTCAAAAGTTACTTTTTTCCTTACAATGAAATGCTTTTTAAGTGAATTCCACTGAACATGAATACATATGATAACAAGAATGGAAATAATTCAATACTGTAATTTCTGAGATAATACACATAACACCTAAGGTCTTTTGATTTGAGTAACAGTGATGCTGTAGTGCTAACACATTCTTAAGTGCCATTGTTAGTTAATGCCAATGTTTAAATCATTTAGGATTTTGCAATTTACATGTGGCTGGAGGCCTTAAAAGTAAGTGCCCATTGTAAATCAAAGGAATAAAAATAATGGCCTTAGACATTATCAGCAAATAAAATATGTCTATTAAGTTATTTTAGTCACTTTCAAACTAACACTTATATATGAAATGTGTTGTTATGTTGTTCCCTGAAACATTTGCTTTAACCCTGCATTTTTAAATCATCCACTCTTGCTTAATGCATTATATTAAAATATTGGAATATTTTTCAATTCCATGGAAAAATGATTTAAACAAGACAGGTTCTATCTACTTTATTATTTGACTCCCAATATTGTACTGGATATAAACATGTAAAACATCACTTTCTCAGCCAGATAAGGTGACAGTTTTCTGCGCCTTGCTTAGCAAGTCCTCAGCATGACTGAACTCCATCATCTCCTTCAATTTGTTTACACAATTTCATTTTCTTATCAGCCCATTCAACACAGTCCCTAAACATCAGAACAGAAGCCTTCTATTGTGGGCTTTACCTTTATCGAACTCCAGCAAGCATTCTCCACCTAAACATTCTTTAAAATTAACTTTAAATCTTTGCCTGTGGGGATATTTTTTTTCTGTCTTCCAATTTTCCACTTCTGTGGTCTTCTCTTTGCTTCCATATATTCAGAAGTGTGTACAGCTGATAGGAACACATTTGGAAAGACAGTGCCATGCGGGTTCTCTGCTTTTCCAGGTGGCTGCTCTGGGCTGGTGTGGTGTGTGGTCTGTCCTGGAGGTGTCTGCCTAAGAAGGCAGGGGGAGTATTTTAGGTGTCTCTGAGACGCCTACCCATTAAAGTCTCTCCTTTGTTTTTAACACCGAGACAGATTGCCAGGGAAATGAATTTTAAATAATAGTCACAAAAAATGCTCCAACATAGATGACATAAAAGGCACTTACTAAAGTAAATCATATCTTGGCAACTTAATGTCTTGCAGTAATGAGAAAATTTGAAGTCATTTCTAGGGACAATAGATCATACAGCTGTGTTCTTAACACAAGCTTAAGATAAAAATGAAAAAAAAAATGCAATACCCATTAACAGAGGAAACAGCTATGAAAATAAAACATACATGAAGGTATACTAAATCAAAGATTTGAATGACTTAAAATAGTACTCTTAAAAAATGGGAAACAATCTTAAGCATAGCAAAAATCCTTTAAAAAATTTACAGTTCAGTAATCCTCAAACCAAGCCCACCTAAGGCAAAGTCTTATGGTACGCAGTGAGAATATGTGTGGTTGCTAAGACAGGTGAAACCGAGCCTTAAAAAATAAGATTTGAAAATTGCCTCTTCCGATTGGCATTTCCCTCTCTGAAGTGCAGGTGGTCTAGCTTATTAATAAATAGATGCTTTGGAAAATAGATGATCATATGTACAGCATGAATGTTATCAATTCATAGTAGTTACAAAATTCAAAGACACATTTGTACATAACAAACTCAAAGAGGACTAAATGTTAAAATTAAATATAGATTTATTTATTACTTCTAAGTGTGTGCAAAGGGCATTAATTTATTAATTCTCCTTTTATTTCTCTCATAGAAATGTAGAAGTTATTCATGCAGAAACCCTATAAAATATGGATAAACCAAAAATGGAAAATAAAAATCAATCACAGGTGCACCCCAGAAATGAGTACTGCCAGCTTTTTGAAGTACCTGACCACCCTTTTAATTTATACTTTATATTATTTTAGATATTACATGTTATATAACATTTATGAGAATATTTTTAACAATAGAAAATATGAATCCTTATAATACTATGTTTGAGCAATATATCATAAATATTATTCATGTGATGAACTAACAGAATATCACATAATTCTTACTCCACAGTTCATGTGATACTTGAAATGAAAGAGGGACACATCTCAACAACTAACCTTATCCTAGCTCAGGTAACTCAATTTTCAGTGATAGTGTAAAAATCTTAAACTCATAATGAAAATGACTTGAATCTTGTTTGAGAGAATTTTTTTTTTTTCCTGTCTGGGCTCTTCACCCTTTCTGAGATGGGGTCTGTATACTGGGGGAGGTCATGCCTGAGTATGTTGGAGGTTGGGTAGTCTTCCTTCACTGGCTCCTGCTGCTTATGTTCTGAACGAGTCCCCTGTTGCTGGTAGAGTCAATTTCTGCTTACATCTTCTGCTTGGTACTGGTAAGGGGAGGATAGTTGCCTCTGTTCTGCACTTGATTTGGTTTAAGGTCCTAGAACATTAGTGCTACACTGGTATTATCAATGGTAATATCTTCTCCATTGCAGCTTTAAGAGCATCTTGAATTTCTCCCTCTTCTGTCAGCATCAAGTGCTAAACCCCCAGGAAGTCCTGCCATTTGACTGAATGTTTTCTGTCACCAACTATTCTCTCTCAGAAACACAAGAGTCCCATAGGCAATCTTCATATACCTGACATCCTAATAGGGGAAAGAGGAGAAGAGAACTTTGTGTCTTCCAGGCTCTCCTACCTGAAGAAAACATAAGACATTTCCTCAAGCCTCCTAGAAAGTAAAATTCAATGGATCCCTGCCTTCAGTAATTTCCAGACTTGTAACAGTTCTTTATTTTAAAATTACCCAACCCTTAATGGTTAATTTTCTGTATCAGTTTGGCTAAGCCATGAAGTTTAGATACTTAGTATACTGGATGTTTCAGTGAAGGTGTCTTCCAGATGAGGGTAGCATTTAAATCAATTGACACTGAGTCAAGCAGGTTATCCTAAATATTGTGGGTGGGCATCATCCAAGTGGAATCCTATAATGCAACAAAGACAGATCTCCTAGTACAATAGGGAAATCTGCAACCCATTTTTGGACTCAGATTGCAACTCCTCCCTGGTCTCTTGCCTACCCAGCAGATTTGAATTGACACTTCCATGATCACTTGAGAAAATGCCAATTCTTTAAAAAAATACTCTGTCTCTCTCTCTCTCCCCTCTCTACATATGTAAAAGCTTACATTCTAATACACACAGAGAGAAATGCATACAAACAGGGTTTCCCCCAACCTCTGGAAAACTCTAATGTACCACCCACAAATAATTTCAACCAAGGAGTAACTCTGGGAAGTAGAAAGGTAGCAAACGTGGCTTTTACTTTTTCTCTCTCTATTGCATTAAATTGCAGCCCCTAAAAGATATGTCGAAATCTCTAATCTCTGGAACCTATTGAATACCTTATTTGAACAAAGGTCTCAGCAAATGTTATTATTCAGGGGCTTCTCAGATGAGGAGATGATCCTGAATTGTCCTGGTGAGCACCAAATACAATTCCATATAAGAGAAACAGATTTGAGAGAGAAAAGATGGTGGCCATGTGAACACCAAAGTTAAGATTAGAGTGAAGCAACCAGCAGTCAAGGAGAGCAACAGCCATTAGAAGCAGGAATAGGCAAGGGACAATACTCCCTGGAAGACTTGGAGGAACAGTGGCCCTACTGATACCCTGACTTCAGACTTCTATGCTTCTAAAATAGGACAAAATAAAAGTGTTGGTGTAAGCCACCATGTTGTTATGGCAAAGTCAAGAAACTAAAATACTATCCCTTTTCATAATTCAGCACGCATATAAATTCCTTTTTTTCTTTCATCTCAGGTGTTCTTTAACTTGAAAATGAAACAAGGTTTAGAAACAGATTCCTTTGGAATATATTTCTATTTAAATTTCTATTCACACACCCACATGTATTCTTGATATTGAAAGCATCAATAATGGCTAGCAACAGAGAGCAATTTCATTAAAACTTAAAGCTAATGAATGCAGCATCATTTAAAATTTTTGATTTGCTGCCCTATATTATCTTATTTCCATATACCTTTTTATCTGTTGAAACAACATTGAGATTTTGGTATATTTTTCATGAAAAACTGTGATGATTGTATTGTTGGCTGATTACCAACAATTAAATGAGAAAATCCTAGAAAGTGGAATGACTTAGGTGTAAAACCTGCAAAGATTGCAGGCGTTTGGTTTATCTTTAGCTTTTTTCCTAGTCTTCTTGCTTCTGATTCATGTTTCTCGATCTGTATTAACAAGGGATAATTGTTTCAAAGAAGTTATTAGGTGACAAATAGTCAGGAAGTGGAACGGGAGCCATCATATGTCTTGGATAGCTGTTATATTGAGGATACTCACCATGTTTTAAAGAATCTATACTCTCAGCTTCCTTCGGTATGAACACTACTTTCTATTAAAGTCTGAATTCAATTTCTCAAACTCTGTTGCAGATAAGAATGGTGGTACTTACTTCTTCCAATCAAATGTACTTGTCCAATTACTTTTAAAGGGGAATAGAGAGAAATCACACAAAATTTGCCTTTTGCAGAACTTAACCTAGAGATGCAGCTCATCCTGGGTACCTGTGAAAGAATTTCTGACATACAGTCTCTTTTCTCACCTGTGTACTTGAGGTGATGGATTTAGATGATAAAAATGTTCTTCCTGGTGGGCAGCCTCACAGTAAACCCTTGCAACCTTTTCTCATCATAGAGTTTACAATTGTTGGGTCTAGAAAATGATACCCCAAAGTAAGGTGCTTTAGCATCCTTAGTAATTCAAACTAAGGCAGATTGTAGGGCCTCAAAAGCAACCTCGGAATCAAGTCCTCTCTACCTTCCTACTGCACTCATGTCTCCTGCTCTTCTTTCTCTCAAGAAGCACAGAGGGAAGCTGTCTCTTAAGTTCTCTAATATGGAAAAAAAAAATGGTCCTAAAGGGAACTCAATAGTCAGGCTTCCTCTCCCTGAGACCCTTGTCAACCAGAGAAAAGTAACTGTACCACAAGAGAAGAGGCCAAGGTGGGGTTCTTCATCTCCCAGACAGACTTTCTCACAGACTCTCACTCCTCTGAGCCCTGCTCTGAGACAACCTTGTTTCCTGAGAGACTTTATCTGCATAAAAAACAACATGTATTCAGTATAAATGTTCTTGCCTCTCCTTCTTACAAATTATTGCCCACGCTTCCCCAGAAGTCCCAGTCCCTATTCTTTTCTGAAGCTCAGGATGGTACATATGCTTCAATTATCTGGCCTTTGTCATCCTATTTGGCGGGAATTCTGTGCATATATATAATTAAAGGTTTTTTTTCCCCTGATAATCTGTCTACTGTCAGTTTATTTCATAGAGTTAAGTATTAAACCTTCACGGTGATAGAAAGATTTTTGCCATTATGCAAATATTAACAGTCTTCCCAATCTCAAAATTCCTCAGTGGTTTCCATTGATTTACAAGATAAAAATCTAAAACACTTTGACAGTAACGAAGTAACTTCTCAAGGTCTATCTCCTACTTCCTGAAACCCACTTCATTGCCTTCCACTCCCTTTCCCTACCTATTAACTCCCTGATGTTTAATCTTACAGCATTGAACTATGTATAGATTCCAGAAAGAAAAAAAAAAAAAAAATCCTTGATCCCCTACACCTTCATACTCTGTATGTGTTGCCTGGGAGTCTCTTCTCATGGGAGTATAACTAACATTTTACATTTTAAAACTCTCAGCTCAAAAGCTACATTTCCTTTGACATTGAACTTGACACCTTCAGGCAGATTTAGATGTTTCTTCTCCCTCTGCTGCACTTGGTACACACATCATTAAAGCAATTGTCTTGTTTAGTTATAACTGTTTACTGGAAATGTCCCTCTGCAGTAGGCTGCCTTTCCTTGAGGGCTGAGGCAGTGTCTTATTCCTTATATAATATCATTAGTACAGTGAGTTCAGTTCTTTGGAGAATCAAGTTCTCCAAATTATGAAGTCATGTCCCTAAGAAAAATAAAGGGAACATCATTCTGAACAAATGTAAAAGAATTCACTTTGCATAAGAGAGTGTCTTCTGTCTTTAAAATGAGAATGGTATGGAAAGATAAAAAAAAAAAAGATGCAATAAAGTTTATAGCAGAGGATCAGCAATAAAACAACTTTTACTTAGAGTTTCTCTTTATGTAGACATGTTTATATGTTCTCCAAAAGTTGAGAAAATCTTACTTAACATTTCATGACATTCTATTAACACAGATCATAAGTTTATTATTTTGTTAAATTTATTTATAAGTCTTATCCCTATTTCCTATTTTACTCATCTATCCTGCCCCTCTAGGCTCTTATTCAATTTATTTTTATTTTTATTTTTATTTTTTTACGTATTTATCTCTTCAACAGTGCATCATTCTCAGCACCCTGCAGGTGGAGACAGCGTTGGGGATTATGTCAGTTAACCAAAGAGGGAAAAAATGTCCCTGCATTTATGGATTTTCTATTCTAATATGAAAAGAGAAAGTAGGATAAAGGAGAAATAAAATAAATAGGTAGAGCACGTCTCTTTGTTGTAAATAAGAAGAATTAAGAAGTAGGAATGGGGAGCTGCCAGGCAGTGTGAGGCTGGAGTTCTGACTGGGCCACTCAGGGAGCTGCAGGAGAAAGGGGCATTTGAACAAGTATCCAAGGCCAGATCCTGTCTTTCCCTGCTCAAGGCCCTTCAGAGACTTCACACATCACCTAGAGCAAAACTGAAGGACCCCTAGAAAGCTCATAAACCCTGCACACCTGTCCGGCTACCTCTGTAACCATATCTCCCATATCTACAGACAGGCTCTACAGACAGGCTCTCCTGGGAAGCCAGTACCTCTCACACCCAAGTCTCTGCCTTTGCTCCTCCTCCAGGTAGAATTCAGTTCCTCTAGGCATCTGAACAGCTCACCTGCTTGCCTGTATTCTCTGCTTAACTGTCACTTTGCAGTAAGATCTTCCCTAAGCATGAATTTAAAATGTTCACATATCCTCTACTTCCACCCTCCCCCAATTTATTCTTTCCCTCTTTCCTGCATAAATTTACTTCATGAGATGTATCTCTTTCTAAAGCACTATACGAATTGCTCACTTTGTTTATTATCTATCTCTGCTACCCCCACCCACACTCACACTAGAAAGAAGGCAAGCTATTCCTTTGGTGACAGGAATTTTCTGTTATTATCATGGTCATGTTCACTGAACACCCACTCTACAGTGCTTAGGAAAGTGTACTCAAAGTAGGCCTAAACAGAGGGAGCAAAACATGGGATGTATGGAAGGTAGATGTTCCCAGGAAAGGGTTAGAGGAGGAAGAGAACCTGGTTTGCTCAACAGTGAAGAGGCCATTGTGGCTAGAAGAGATGACCCCAGACAGAGAAGTCAGATAACAGGCCATTTGGGTGCATTGTTGGCCAATGGAAGGATTTTGCTTTAACTTTCAGCTTTGTGAGAAGCCATGGAAGAATTTTACCAAATTCATGATGGTGGGTCAGGGGTAAACCTGGGAGACCATTCAGTAGAAAACAGCCACCAATCAGGGAGGAAATGACAGGAGGCTTAGATTCTTATAAAACCTGTAATGTCATTCTGTGCTTATGAATTCTTAATTGACACAATGCTACTACTGTGCTCTATACTTCCTCTCTTACTTTTCTTTTCTTCACCCAGCAATATGTTTTCAGGATCTATTTTTGCTGATGAGTCAATTGCTTCTAATTGCTAAGTATTATATCACTGTCAGCATCCATCTCTTTTCATAATGTGAACTAGAAGCAAGACTAGAATTTGGATAAGTATGTTGTTAAGAGTATTTAGAGAATAAAGATAAATAATAACTTATTGAGGAAAATGGGATACTATGAACAAACCAGAAAACTGACAGGTTGGTTTAATCTACATTGGAATTTGCCAAATGAGAACAGTGAAAGAAAAACAAGATCAGAGAATCAAAAACAACCAATAAGAAAATGGCCAAAATGGTAAACAATGGAATCCATATGGATATTGGCCATAATTAACGATAGGGACAAGGTAACCCCCCCCCATGAATACTTTTAATAGCCAAGACCTTGTGCTAGGGACTTGCATGCATTGAGGAAGGAATAAATATATTTGGAGAATAAGAGAAATCAAGACATTTAATGTCACATAAAAATCATGTTAAATTTAACTGAAATTTAAAAAATTAAAGTATTAGAAATGTAAAATATGGTACCAAATTACCTCTTATCAATGAAGGATAAGATCCTAAGTACATGCTTGAAAATGGGAATTGCACCAATCCCACAAATATCATCCATGTTTTACCTATATGCTTTGGAACAATGTAATCTGATACCAGAATTCATCTGTCCTTTTGTGTTTTATGTCCTAGTGCCTACTTTGCATTTCCATTCTTGTGCTTTGGGAGCAGCATAAAATACAACAAATGTTAATTGAGCAAAGACACTGATATTGTGGCAGTGAATTTGATAACTGAGATGGCTATTAAATGACTAACTGATGGGGAGCATATACAGGGTGGATACATTGGACAAATGGATGATTCATATCCTGGGTAGGAAAGAGAGTGATGATAGAAGCTTTTATCACACCATTCAGGATGGCAGGCAGTTTAAAGCTTGTGAATTATTTTTGGAATTTTCCATTTAATATTTTTAGATGATTGACCTAGGTAATTGAAACTGTAGGAAATAAATGTTCAAATAAGCAGTGACTACTGTATTCAGACGTACTGATATTTAACATTGTAGAGTGAATGCACTCTAGACGATGAGAGGTCTACTAATTGTCTTCATGGCTAGATAAGTGAGTAGGATGTTAGAGAATCATGTACATGGATACCAAAGACCTCCAAGATAATGGAAGTAATTGCTATAATTGCTGCAGCTGCAACTGGGAGATAGCATGATACCATCTTAACCTCATGTCCCATTGATATGTAGGGCAGAGGGGAATAAGAGCCCTTGCAAAAGAGAACTGCAAAAGAAGCATTTCTCTGGAGGAGAGCCAGATGTGAGGCAATGCAGGAAAGGAGAAGTACAAGTATACAAGTAGAAACACTGGGATATAAGGCAGTTGATTGTTAGTGAACCAGGAAGTTCCAAAGGGTACAGTAAAAAGAACTAAGATAATCTAAAATAATGGGAAGAAATACAGAGTAACATAGTGGTCAGATGCAGAGAAAACCAACTGAAGAGACAGACAGACTTGCATTCAAACAGAGTAATACAGAATCATCGATCTCATAATTTTAAATGCAAATTTGCCCCAACTGATTAAATAATGATTTTGAGGTGAAACCTATAATGATAGATGAGTGCTTTTGCTTTTTGATCACTAAGAAATGCAATGAGTGAAGCTTCATGGCTGGGGAGGGAAAGTGGATTCCACACAGCTCCTTCTCATTCTAACTTACCCTTTTCCCACCCACACATGTCCACATAATAAATAAAATAACATTACTGCATAAAGTACAGTGTTTTCATGTTTAGTATGTGATCAAATCGGGAAAACTTATCAGTAACTACCTCAAATGGCCTCTTATTCTCCTTCTCTTGCTTAGAAAAAAAACCAAATTAAATTGAACATATCTGCCTTTTAACATTAAACAATTTTAGCTTTTTTTAACCTTTGAGATAGATTCTTTGCTTGAAAATGTTTAAAATGATTAACTTTTTATCTTCATAATATCTGATGTGCACACAAACCATTAATAGATGTGAATTTTAAATAAATACACAGAAGTCATTTTCTCTCTCTGATATTTGCATATCATTCTAAAAATAAAATATGATAAATTAGAGCAGTTTCTATTTTGGTGAATCACAGTGTGCTTAATATTCAAGTGATAGGGTTTGTTTTAAAAAATTAAGAAAAAAATCCAGGCTAATTATTTGACTTGTAAATATGCCAGCTACTCAGTAGCTCTGATTATGTATTAGATGAGGAATAGCACAATCCTCTGAGGTCTGAGCCTCCTATCTGTCCTTGTCCCCAGCACCACTCAACAATGTCCTCATGCATTTTGAAGTGAACTTGGGCCCAGGTAGTGATGGGAATATGTTCTCAGGATTCAGGACATATTTTGTGAAAATATGACAACTTGCCATTTGAGAAAGCTGAAGCAGCAGGAAAATCCCTGTCACCATCCCATCATCCCTTCCTCTAAAATAAACAGGAGTACTCATTCCTGGAGTATATCGGAAGACACAAGAAAGCAGAAAAGATTCTGAACAAACAGTTCTTTTAACTTCCCTTCAGTTGATTTCCAGTATATTACACTGACTTTTTCACTCATACTTCAGTCTGACTGTGCATTCTTCATCATATCTAAGCTTTAAATTACATTCTATTGTTTTAAGATCTTCATTTATAAAGGCTCTTGTGTTATGTATAATTTATGTCAAATAAATTAGTATGTTTTCCTATTGTTACTCTAGGTTTCATTATAGGGTATACAAGATGTCCCCTAAAATTTCCTGTTAATGCAGGAATATTCAGAGGTAAATGATTAGATTATGAATTCTATAACCTCATTGGTTCATTCAAACTAGAATGGACTGAATGGGGAATAACTGTAGGCAGGTGGGGTGCTTCTGGAGAAGGTGGGTCCCCGAGGCATGCCCTGGAAACTTTGTTCTTCCTATGGCCCCCTTTTCTCTCCCTCTCTCTGCTTCTTGTAACCATGAGCTGAGCAACTTCCCTCTGTCACATCCCACCCCCATGGTGTTTCACTATCCCTGGTTTCCAGAGCACTGGACTTGATCAGTCAGAGAAAGAACTTTAGAAACCATGAACCAAAATAAACTTTCCTCCCCTAAGTTGTTCCTGTCAAGTATTTTGGTCACATTGATGCAAAAGCTGACTAAAACAGGCCTCAACCATGAACCTAGTTATGGCCAAAGGAAAAAAAAATCTTTGCCCCACTACATGTCCTCAGAGGTTGCCACCCTACCGGGAAATGCCCTAAGCTCCATTTTTCCAAAGTTCTAGTACAGAACATGGTCATGGGTAACTTCTTTTAAGGTACGAAGTCATGACAATTGCCAGAGAAAAGTCAGAATAGTTTATTATCAAAAGTGCTCCAGAGCTTTGAGACCAAGTTGAATAGCTGAACACAAACTTAACATTTGTGTTCTTGTTTATTTAACAGAACCAGTGAGCTAGGATGACATGAACATGGAGATGCTTTGCAGGAACACACGATCTATTGGGGAAGACCAACACATAAGCACTTAACAATAATTGTAATAATTAAGAAATGAAACCCCTCACCAGTGTGACTGAATTACCTAGAAGAGCAGAAGGGAATGCTCATTAATAGAAGGAAATCAACCTTACTTTTTAAATTATTATTTTTATTTAGTTTTTAATTTTTTACAGACTGTATTTTGATTCATTGTACACAAATGGGGTACATCATTTCATTTCTATGGTTGTACACAATGTAGATTCACACCATTCATGTAATCATACATGTACATAGGGTAATGATGTCTGTCTCATTTCACCATTTTTCATACCCCCTCCCTTTCATTTTCTTCTACATATTCTATAATTCCCCCATTATTCTCTCATTCCCCACCCCCACACCCTTATTGTTAATCATTTGTGAACAAAAACAACATAAAAAATGTGATATGAAACTTTACTTTGCTTTTTCTAAAGGAAAACATTTAATCCTTAGAGTCCTTTTCAGTTGGCATCTTCTCTTCCAGGTCTTTTTCTTCTCTGTATTTTCTTGACCAGCATTGCCTTGGATCAGGGACACCAGACACAAGTTTTGTGCCAATCCTCTGTCAGCATCCTCAGATGCACTTTTATCTGAAAGTAATTTCTACCATTTGGTTTCCAGAAGACCTACTCCCACCCTTGAGATGTGACTCTGATGGCTAGTAGCAAGAAATTTGCCCTAGTGAGTTGACACAGTCTTCTCTAAATATATCAAGGAACAATAGTGACTCCCCTCTACCTCAGTCCAGTTTTACTCACAGAGGGGAAGTTTCTTTTCCCATGCTGGAACTTGACTCATTCCAAGATCCCAAAGCCCAGCCTAGTACTTTGTGCTAAAATTCCTCATTATTGTTGTATCTCTCAGACACCAGTAGTTGTAGACTTGGCTTTCAATGATACCATTTTGCCAGCTGAAATTTAATTAACTGACTTCAACTTCAGTTTTGTGAACCTCAAGGAGTAGTCCTGTGTATGCTGCTCCTACCCACATCTGAGAATGCATAACTGACCCATCACATTTCTTGGTCATGAAAATCCAAAGATCCTTCACTACTGGTGCAGTGCCTGTGGGTTTTTGCAGTTATGGAAACACATTTCCATAAACCCAGTAAAAGAGAGGTGGTATTGAAGAAGGATAGGCCTATCTACCCTACCTAGTTTGGTTGGGTGAATATTTCTAAGATTGGGACCCATCCTCCCTCTCCTGAAAACTTTTTTTTTTTTTTAATAATCTTTCTTAAACTCTGGAGCTCTCATTCAATTATTTTCTCCATAAGATGAGAGAATATTCATTCACAAAATGGTCTCTTAGATTCTACACAAGAATGCAACTAGACACTCTCTACAAGAAATTACTATCTAGAAGAATATATCACAAATAGAGGTTCTTTTAATTTGGGTAGCATGATCTGAGGGTCACTAGGAAAATAATAGAGGAATTTTATTTCTGGAAAATAATACTCTTTGTAGACCCCAAATCCAAGATTTTAAAGAAATTGACCCTGAGTGGTTTCTGAAACATACCAAAGAGCTATGGAACGTAGTTGAAAAAACATAGTCTTACATCAGCAGAAAAGGCAGCAAAAAATGGTTTAAAATCTATATCAATTAGTAGTTGCTAGCCTTAGATTATTTATCATCTCTAAGACTCTGTTTTCTCTTCTGTAAAATGAGCATAGTACTTTTTTATTTCACATGATTTTTTACTTAATAAAATAAGAAACATATAAAGCAAGAGGGTGCTAATCATGTTGACAAAATAGCAAAACTTACTTATTTACCACTATGTTGAACTCCACTATGTATAATTTCTAAGAGTGAGTATGAAATTTCCTATAGATGCAAATATCAAATTCTTTGGAATTGTAAAATACAGCTTTAAATTAATTCTTCAGAATATTAAAAATAGCTCTTCTAAAGCAATGTAGTGAATTTTCGAAGAATCTTAGCTAGAGAAATTGGATGATTTCCTTAGTACCTAATCACCCAAATAATCAAAGAAGATTCCATTATTTCTGTAGCTTAAGTTGCATCCCCTGGAATATTTGTATTGCACTCTGTAATGAATGCATGATTCTCACCCTTGCAGAAGACACCATCTCCACGATGCCGTATGTTTTTCCAGATCATGGAAGTGTTGCAGTGAGTAATTGATATTATTAAATATGTTTACTGCTGATGCAGTGACACAGCTGAAATGTGCTTGCTTTTCTATGCTGAAAATTGATGGGACATTGAATCTGATTTCAATTCTGCAGTGGATGTCAGCAAAACTTCAACATGTGAACCGAAGAAAGCAGGAGCAGTTGATAAATGCCCTTTCAGAATCAGTCTCACGATAAAAGGGGAATCGAATGTCTGCCATAGCACATGCTGCTGTTTCAGCCAGTCTGTGCTTCAAAACCATGAAGAGCTGGTTTGAGGCAACTCGGTGTTATTCACAGAACACAGCAGAGCATTCTGGGAGCCAGAGGAATTGGCTCTACATCTTACCTTAGGACAACATTTGTTTCCAGCTTCACCTACACTATGATTGTCTTTCTAGAAGGCACATGTTTTGTTTGTTTGGAAAGGTGACCATTTTTGCTTATAACACTAGATATATGTGAAATGGCGCCAGAAGGAAAAAAGATCAGATATATCGACTAGGGATACATTTTTGTAAAATAGTGACAAGAAAAAATAAATTTTTGTTGGAAATAATGGAAAATTCATTTTTTTCTTTATGTAGTATATTGTGTTTTGGAGCATTATGTAGGCAAAAATGTATAAGTTGACAACAAAAGTTGCTTTACCAAGTATAAGCACAGTATTACTATCCCAAAGACTAGGCATGCCTGATGTTTTCTGCTTCATAAATTTAGGTTGTGCTGCTTTCTAAAGTTTAGGTTCTGCCCATGTATGGTCGACATCTGCAACCATATTATAATATCACTGTGTTCTAAAACAATGTACTTTCACATGCTTCATTTTGTTTAATTTTTATAATAGCCATGTAACCAATATGACATGGCATTTTAATCCCTGTTTGACATATAAGGACACTAAGACTCCAGGGTTGGAAATGACTTGAGTATATACTTTGTAAGAATCTTGATGACAGCTGTATCTCATCTATGCTGATGCTCAGCTGAGTTTTGATTTTGCCTTTCCCTTTGGTTTTTAGCATGCGAGAGCACTTTTCCTGCTTTCTTTATATCATTTACTGACACAAGTCAAAAATGAAAAACTACCCACATTTTCCTTCTAACTGTTATGATTGACATCAAGGAGTAGGGGGTGTTCTTTCCTGAGCTAGAATCACAGAATATTAGATTCAGAAAATGTTAGAAATGATGTAGTTCAAACCCTATATGCCAGGTTGGCCAAATCCTTTTTTTGGCATATACCTTCTGAAAACTTAGCCAACCTTGTCTATTGTTCCCATTCTGATGATCAACATGCCAATTTCCAGCTTTACTTATGAAGTATATCCTCTGGATCATTTGCAAGCCTTTTCAAGTCAGATGTTGAACAAATTAGCAGGGCAGTTAGGGATCTGTAATAAAGGGACCCAAATTACAGTGATGTGGGCAGGGATAAAAGAAAGCTGTGCAGAACTTTGGAGTCATATCCTCCTAGGCTTGAAAAAAAAGGAAGAGGGTGCAGATAACTGGAACCTAAAGAAAATAACTCGAGGAGAACAATGCAGTTGAATTGGCAAGGATGAAGGCGGGAAATCAAAAACCTCATACTCATTCACCTTTAACAATACCTTCTCTACTTCCCATTGTCCCAAACTGGAAGCTTGCTAGTGTCTTAGTCCAAGAGAATTTGAAAACAGAGCCAATTCTAGCACATTATTTGGACATACAATACAAGGGAAGCAAAAGTGAGTGAAAGGGGAATGAAGCCAAAAAGGAATTGCAAAAAAAAAAAAAAAAAAAAAAATTGTGTAAGTGCTTTGCCAGAGTGCAACACAACTTCATAATAAACAGATAGCTTGCTTTCACCAAACATCACCAGAGAAGTGGTTTGAAGCTATGATGCCTTTCCAGAGTCTGGGGATCTACTGGCTAATAAGAACCTCATGAGTTGTCAAGTCCTGGATCTTCTGCACCATGTCATGCATGGGCACTGAACAGTGGTGCTGGATTCTCCACTCAGCAGCAATGCAGAAGCCTCATTTGACAAGAAAAATGGTGTGCAGTATGAGCCATGGTTCTCTCTGGATGCAATTGAGTGATCTGAAGGAAAGCAGATGTCTGAAGGAAATAGAGGCACAAGGGGACAACATCACAGGTCTAAGTTACTGAACTTCAAAAAAATGTTAGCCCTTGCTGGGCTATAACAGAAAACAAGCTAGGCAGCACTCCTGATCTGTGAACATATCATCTGGGCCTGGGTCAGAGAGCAAGGTATCCAGAAATGTCAGCCTCACAGAGTATGGTGGTGAGGCAGGATTTTGGGGATAAGAGACTGAAATAGGTCTGGAGGAGCAAACAGAATATATGTATTATGTATGTAAAAAGTTGAAAGAAATTTCTACAGATTGGCTGTTATAGACTGAATGTTTGTGCCCCCAAAATTCATAAGGTAAAATCCTAACCCTCAGGGCAATGGTATTAACATGTAGGTCTTTGAGGAGTTGATTTAGTCTTAAGGTTGAAACCCTCATGAATGGGATTAGTGCCCTTATAAAATAAACCCCAGAGAGGCTTTTGCCCCTTTTGGCATGTGAGAACACAAAGAAAAGTCACCATTTATGAACCAGGAAGAGGAGGATGCTCACCAGACGTGGAATCTCCTGGTACCCTGATCTTGGATTTCCCAATCTTGTGAGAAATTGTTGTGTAAGCCCCAATCAATGATTATTTTTGCAATAATAGCCCCCAAATTTCTAAGACACTAGCCATGTCCTATATTTCAAAAACTATATCTCAAAATCTCTTTTTTAGAGATTCTTCAAGCCAAAGTAGAAAGATAAGATTGTTCTAATTGTGAATGGCAAAGGCTGAGTACAGTCTACAAAATTTTGCTTTGTTCCCTGTGATAGCTGTATTTCATCGATACCCTGTAAAACTGTATCATTAATCAGGACCCTTTCTCTACCACCCTCTCTTCTGACTGCCCTCTCTCTCCCTTTCTGTCTACTCTGCATTCGGCCCTCACCATCCCTAGCTCAGGACATGGCATGTTATCACACATCCATCACTGAGAGCATTCTGTCCCTGCTCTTTGTGGTAATTACACAACAAACTTTTAATATTTCAAATCTGATCAAACTATTGCCCTTTAGTGAAACTTATACTATCTTATATGTAAACAAT
Organism: Sciurus vulgaris; assembly: GCF_902686455.1. Classification (NCBI taxonomy): domain Eukaryota; kingdom Metazoa; phylum Chordata; class Mammalia; order Rodentia; family Sciuridae; genus Sciurus; species Sciurus vulgaris. The sequence goes on along the minus strand of NC_136470.1, from coordinate 31,356,721 downwards.
TTTGTAATATAACATCATAAAATAGTAGCCACTTTTTAGTTTTATATGAACTTTTACATTTTGTAGCCTTATAGGAGTTTCATTTGGTAACCAAATAATGGAGCACTATTATTTTCAATTGCTAGTGCATTTGAGCACATGAAGAAGAAAATAAATTGTACTAAATGAACAAATTTTTGAGTGTGTGCCCATTTTTATGTATGCCATGTTTTCCCATGGATTGCCTTTTTCCTGGTCACATCCTCTGTCAATGGAAAGGTTATCCTCCTGCATGCACAGGCCGTTCACATAAGTCTCTGTCCTTTTGATCTAGTACAGTCATTCCTTCTAAGTATCTTTCATCCTGATTTCTTTAAGACCAATAGTAAAATCAGGGAGCCTTATTCATCTGAGTTCCATGAATGGTACTCAATGGTGAATGGTTCCAAATGAAATGTAGAATCTAGTATTTTGATAGTACAGGATCACTTCTTCATTTTATTTGGGTATATGTGTGTATGTATACATGCATGTGTGTGGGTTCGTGTCTGTGATATTTAATGTTGAACACTAACTTAATTCAGAAGCACAGATTTTCACAACTAAAATCAGAAACCAACATAAGGATGTGTATTATGTAATTATTGTTATGGTTTAGATATGTGGTGTCCCCCAAAAGCTCGTGTGTGAGACAATGCAAGAATCCCCTGATATGGATCAACTGTGTGGTAATTATAAGCAGGTAGGTCATGGCTAGCCCAGTTAGGTCTCTGAGGGCATGACTTCGGGCTTTGGGGTATATATTTTGTCCTTGTTGAGCAGAGTGCTCTCCCTCTCTCTCTCTCTCCTTTCTGGTGTGATGTCTTGGGCTTCTTCCCCCAACCACACTCTATCACTGTGATGTTCTGATGTTCTGCCTATCTCCCAACACCCAGCCAGCCCTAAAGAATGGATCTGGCCATCTATGAACTGAGACTTCTGAAACCATGACCCCCAAAATAAACTTTTCCTCCTTAAAATTGTTCTTGTCCATAGCTGAATTGTTCACACGAGAATGGGATCAAAATTGTAGTGGGTTGCACCCCATGTATGTATAATCTGTCAAAATACACCTTACTGTCACATATATCTAAAAACAACAAATAAAACAATTATTCTTGTCAGTTCTTTTTGTCACAATGATGAAAAAGCTGACTAAAACAAATTATAGAATAGCCAATGGTGGAATGTAAGAAAAAGTATTCAAAGAAATTTTCCTTTTATTTCCAAAGCTATTTCTTCTGACATTATGTGTTCCATTCATAAAGGTGTTTAGTAGTTTTGCCAGTTAAATAGCATAATAGCACCCTGTCAGTCAACTAGTCTACTTCTTCAAGCCTCAGTTTCACACTCTGCAAAATGGGAGTATGGTGACTATCTCATGAAAGAGTGACATAGCATGCCTAACCTAGCTCCCAGAAAATGAATTTGTTCTCTCTCCTCTTGTTCATGTTAAAATTGGACTTTCCAAAATGCTTGTTACATGTAAATTTGGTAATAAACTGTAAATACTAGATAAAAGTTGAGAGATGTTTTCATAAGTTCAGAGTGTGAAAGAATATTTTATCTTCATGTTCAGACTTCAAATGGTCATCTTCAGAAAAATTCTTTTATAGACTTATTTCCTTACTTGGCAAATATTTATGAACTTTCTAATTTGCCCTTCTTACTGTGCTGAGTACCAGTGGGGGCCAGGGAAACAGTATTAGCTTGGGTATAAACACTTCCTGTTCCTAAAAAAATCACCCAAAATCTAATTTTTAGCTATGCCAAATTATTATTCGTAACAAAGAAACAAATGTCATGTTTTAAGTGTTCCCTTTATAGAATTTGCTTCTGGCTTTCACATCCCCATCTCCTTCTAATTTGAAAATATTACCAATGTTCATTAGATTTATATATATCAGTATTTAATTCCTCCAAATACATACACAGTTTCATCATTGATGTTTAATATGGTAATGGTTTTTGTCTTTGATAATTATAATAAATTCTGATTTTAATCACTTGTTAAAGAAATGATCACTTCCTCTTTTCAATATTGCAGAAACTAACTTGACCTAAAATTGCATTTGCATTTATTAGTGTCAGATATCATCTAGTTACCTATAGTCATGATTGGAACCACGTGGGAAAATAAGGGGACGAACAAAAACAAAAGACTTGCCTACCTCAGCTGTCCAAATTCAACTAACAATTAATATTTGCAGGTGCTGGGGAATTTATTTAGAAGGTTGGTGCCAGGGCACACCTTGTTCTGCCCTTGAGGCATGGCATTAGACCGCCAAGTGTATAACAGAGAAAGGAATTGTGCAGGTGCAAAAAGAATGCACAGATGAATTGCCAAATACCTAGCTTTGTACTCCTTTGATTCTGAAAACAATGTCATTGATCTGGCTCCGTTAGCTCTAAGTTAGAAATAAAGACCAGAAAATATTATTGAAACAAGGGCTAGTCAACAAAATTGATATGCTTTTGAGAAATCATAAGTTATTCTGATGTCTTACCCCTATCCTGAAACATTCCTCTGCTATATATATAGTCACCTTTACAAAGATAGCACATAAAATCCCATGCATATGATTGAATGTTCTTAAATAGACAGACATTGGGGAGAGAGTACCCAAATAATGAATGCTTTTTGCAGAATTTTTTTTATTGAAGTGGTGGTGGGATTGAGGTGTCTACAAATGGGAAAATTTCATATGCATGACATTCTCCCTGACAATTTTAATAGCTACATACATAGCAATATTTTTCTTCACAGCAAGGAAATAAAATAAGCTATTAACTCAGAGCTAATATTACCTTGGAGTAGTTTAAAGAGTAAAATTTGAAAAAGAAGATTACTTTTTTGTCAATTTCTTTCTTTTTTGACATATAACTTCAAGATTAACTGTAGAAGGAAGAATCAGGATCTGAGTCCTGGAACCAGGCCTAGGCCCAGCATGCATTGTACATGATTACCAAACTTACAGCTTTGAGTTATTTCTTTGGTCTTACCAGACTTTGAGGGGGGTCTAAGAAACTTTGTTTTCTTTTGTTTACTTGTTCATTTCTCTAGTGTCAAAACCTATTCTGGTCTTTGTACCATGTTGCTAATATCCACCATCATCACATCTAGTTGGAGCTCATTTTGTGGACCTCTACTATAGAATTTCAATGTTTCAAAGAGCATTACAGCGTGAACATTTTAGTGTCAATGAAAGTTTTCTCATTGCTACCTTAGTTTATATTTTTTCTCTTAAAAAGAGTAAAAAAAGACTAAAAATTCTTTAAAGCGCAATATTAAAAATCAGTGACATTGGGGCTAGGGATATAGCTCAGTTGGTAGAGTGCTTGCCTCGCAAGTACAAGGCCCTGGGTTCAATCTCCAGTAGCCTCCACCCCCCCCCCCCCAAAAAAAAAAATCAGTTATGTTATATTGCTAGATAAATCCTTAAATATACCATTTTACTATTCTTTGTTTCCCTAAACTAAGGCTTAGACATGCTTAAAATGTACAAAACTTATTACTTCTGGATTCAGTATATTTTTCACTGTTCCATACAAATGGATTCTATCTGGATAGTGAACCAGTGTTTTCAAAACACAGAACTTGGTCCACCTTCCTCACTTGGATGAGCTTCACATGAAAGCTTAAGGCCCACCTCTGCAGAATCTGATTCTGTAGAGAAGAGGTCTCAGCATCTTTACTTTCAACCACCCAGGATTTCTGAGGCACGCTAAAGTTGAAGACTCCTTCCTTCACTGTGATTCCTTGGGTTCATCAATGAAGATTGGTTACTTGCTCACCCATTTGAAATAAAATAAGCAAAACATCTCTGATTCAACTGTTGCATTTTTTTTTTTTTTTTAGGGGAAATCAGGCAACTAGTCTTAACTGGATGGGGTAGACACACCATACTCAGCTAAAAGCTATACTCAGATGGAAGAGTGAGATCTCAAAAATGTTCAGCTAACTGCACCTGCTTATATCCAACCCCAAATTCAGAATTAGTGACACTTGGAAAAAGGACTGCAAATCCCATTTACAAGCTTAGAAATGACAGTGTTGACTTTACATTCGCATTATTATGATCATCAGGAATATGTTGCTAAAATTTTTTTATGAATGTTATGATTATAGTTTTCAACTGACAATGTTCCACAAGAATCAAGATAGTGTTTTTCATGTCAGTTTGTGTTTTGCTTTTGTTTAAAGATAGTAGGGAGAAGACAGAACTAAGGGACACATACAGAAGTTTGATTGAAAACAACCAAGTGCATGCTTCTGTCTACATACAAGACGAGGCCTAAGTTTTCTCATTTCAAGCCTGAGTAATTTAGATCATCTGGAAGCCACGTGGGCTACAAGGCCACAGATTCAAGTCAGTGTCAGTTGCCTTTGTACAGGAGACAATCAAGCAGCAAGGCACACTGTAATTTTTCTTTTATGTTTCAAAGAGTTCTTTTAAAAAGATTGTATTCTTCCCTTACATTTTCATTGCCACAGCTGGTGGCTCCCTCCTAAATGGTATATTAGGGCCCTCAAGCACTTGATGTCTATCTTCTCTCACTTGACTGACACAATGTGTGTCAAAAATGTAAATAGTCTAATGCAGAAAGCACATAGGTTCAAGGAGAGACTCTAAAACTGTTTTTGAAATGGCTTTGATGGGTTGTACTCTGAGAAATTTCAGCATGTGACCTTCTAGCCTTCTGTAATTGTAAGCTGGTGCATTTATAAAGCTGTGCTAATGACCACACTAATCTATACCCACTGAAGAGACTGAAATATTCTCTCCTCTACTTGAATACACAGCACTTTCTGCAGTGATCTAAAGCAGATTATTCACAGCTGGCTATATAGTCCTACAATTCCTTAAAGCTAAATTAAATTAAACCCATTTCAGATTCTTTTACTGGTTATTAAGGAATAGTGCATTTCATTTTTAGCACCTTATTCTAATGAGACTTCTGTTAATGAAATCATTAAGCATCAATAATACTGTCTGCATTCAACCAATACACAATTCTAGTCTTAGAATGTTAGAGATGGCAGGAGCTTAGAGACCTGGGGACCATTTAGCTCAGCATCCCCGCCTTATTTTCAGATGCAGTATTCCTTGAAAGCTGAAAGCTGATGTTATGTGTGACAATGACCAGTCCTATACCCAGCCACAGGATGCATCTTCTGATGCTATGTCTCTTTGCAACTGTCTTCTTCCTGAGAGCAGATAGAAAAGAAACTTCCTAGGTCCTGGTAGAGGGAATCAGATTTCTTCAGCAGGTCAAATTCAAATCTCAGGTTTGGGATTATTTTGTTTCTCTCATCTCCTCTTCCCATATTTATTTAGTACCAGGTCTTTCCAAGTACCTAGCTAAGAATAGAGATTTATAAATAAGTCAGAAAATATTTACTCTCAATAAGCTAGCAACTAAATAACTGCAGTCATGAATCGGTAACATAAGGGAAGGAAAGAAAAATATTTTTTTCCTTCAACTCTTTTAAGTTCTTAGTTGAAACAAACCCCTGTACAAAAAGGCAAATTACTAAGAGAAAAACTAACACAAATTCATTAATATGTATATCTCATGTCTACATGGGAAATGCTCAGGAAATAAGCAATTCTCAAACGGTCGCTTTCAACTCCATCTTCTAGAGCATCCTCAACAAAGAGCAGCAAATTTTTAGAAAAAAGACAAGACAAAGGGAAGATTATTTGAGTCTTTAGAGCAACCAACGGTGGCAAGGCAAATAAATGTTGATAAAGGCTAGTTCTTAAGGTTTCTTGATGTAGATTTCTTTTGGTATCATCCCCAGGCTAGTAAGAGTCTGGGGTAGTCTTTCATGGTTAACTGTGCCCTGGTGGAAGAGGGGGCAGGAGGCCTTTTATCCCTCTGAATCTGTGTCCTGTTTTTAGGTAAGGGAGGGAGTACAGGGAGTTTCCCTGCATGTGCTACCCCTTAACTGCCCTTAGCTCAACACACCTTCATATTATGGGGTAGCATATTCTGGTCTCCCACAAAAGTAAATATTAAAAAATGGTATCAGAGAATGGAAATAGAAGGTTGCTTTATGGAGTGATAAATGCCTCAGCCTCCTTTCTCTGTGAAATTACTACAATGCCACAGCCAATACTCCCAATCAATACTCCAAAACTGCCATAGTTTTTCACACCTCTCACCCCTTTTATCTGTTTCATTTTCCCACAAAGCTTTGCATAAGATAATGGACAAAATAACACCAAACACACCCTTCCTTTGAGGGCTCGCTCTCCTTCTCTCTCATATACACACCACTCTCTAATCGTGCTGTGAAGTTGCTTTGTATACACTATAGAAAAAATGATGACTAGTCTACTTTACAAAAGTATTTATTTATTTATTTATTTATTTGGGGGGGGTACTAGGGATTAAACTCAGGGACACTTAGCCACTGAGCCACATCCCCAGCTCTACTTTGTATTTTATTTAGAGACAGGGTCTCACTGAGTTGCTTAGCACCTCTCTTTTGCTGAGCCTGGCTTTGAACTCATGTTCTGCTGGTTTCAGCCTCCGGAGCTACTGGAATTGCATATGTTTACCACTGTGCCCAGCTGAAAGGTTTTATTTTTAATCTCTTGATTCATTCAGGTTTTTTTTTTTTCTTTTTCAAATAGATCACGTGATAATTCAAGCTCACCTCAAATTATAAAAAGGGTTAGGTTTACCATCTCAAAGGATTGTCTATTTGCATTGCTGTGAATTTTAATTAAAGTGACACATGCTTACTATGGAACATACTGGTTTTTTTTCTTTTTTAAATTATTTATTTTTATTTTTACAGACTGCATTTTGATTCATTATACAAAAATGGGGTATAAATTTTTGTTTACATAGTTGTGCACAATATAGATTCATACCATTCATGTAATCATACACGTACAGTGGGTAATAGTGTCTGTCTCATTCATACTGGATTTTAAGCTCATACCTGTAACTTGTCTCCTATTGAAATTATGTATTTCTGAATATATTTCTGTTTTTATTTATACATTTGCATATAACTGTATATTTGTAATTAGATAGGACGTCACATTAGAATTTCAGTTAATAATGAAAAAAATTATATACAGCATCAGATAAAATTTGGAGCCATGTCCTCAGATCCCCTTAGTCATTATTTACAATTTTCTTTAGATTGGGGCAATGTTATCCATGAGTGATTTTAATGATTGAATATTAACTTCTTCTTTGAATCTCCCTCTCAAAATGATGATCTGGTTTTATAGTGGTGTGGAACTCTTGTTAACAAGAATAAAAATATAAAGTGTGTTAATAGGGTCTGATATTTTGCCTCATCATTTCATAGAGGATCTTTTACTTTAGTTTATTTCAATATCAGAAAGATGATAAAAATAATTCTCATTTGTATAGCGTTTAAATATTGAAAGCAATATTTATTTCAATCTCATAACTCTGTGAGAAGATAAACTTAGAGTGAGACCAAATTGTCACTAGTAGGTGAAACATTAGTGTTTTTCCCAGAAACAGAAATGAAAAGAACTCTCATATTCAAAACATTGAGCTTACCTCAAAATAGGAATTCCTGAAATGTGAATTGGGTTTGCTCTCTTGAGCTGTGAAAAACAGCTAGATCATAGGGAGGCACCAACACTCAGAAATTCATTCGGCAAGGATATTTTCCTCCGTACTTGCAACACCTAATTCTAGCTGATCAGAAGTGGGGTGTGTGCATGAGTGATGGAAATCCACAGATAATCAAGGACCTTCTTTCCCTTGAAGGGTTTGCATTTCATCCCCAAGGAAGCTTTTGACCTGATCTCTACCTAGAAGGGAAAATCGGCTGCCTTTTCTTCATCTTCAGTTCCCTTCCCAGCATGTGTCCACAAGGAAGCTCCCCTCCAGGAGTGTGTGTAGTGTCTCCCTTGGAGGTCATCTTTTTTTCATCACCATCTGGAGGTCTTTTCCCAGGCACTTTAGTTCCTCCTCCACCTGATTACAATATCCTCCTGATCCTGTTTTGCACTCTGCTTCTTAACAGGATCTCTCTTTGGTGTCCCAACACCATAGAGAAGTTAATAATGCATAATAAGCCTGAACATCAATAGTGTGAGTGGCATTGACTAAAATGGCTTCTCTTTCATGGTACCATGAAGACAGAGTCTGATCACAGGTTCACTGAATTCCCATGTTGTCAAGACAAACAGACACATGTGAATGTTATGTAAACTGCAGCAGCAAGTACTTGAGCATCCACTACAGGGATGCACCTCTCTCCCTCATCCTATTCATCTGGAAAAATGATAGCTTTACATCTGTCCTTGAAAAACCAGCAACTAATAGTCTGGAAAAACTACCTTTGTCTTGTAAAATGCACTATAAAATCTTTGCCATTTCCACATAAATCCAAGTTGTCTTTCTTTGCCTTTCGTTTCGAGTTCCTTAATAAATTATGATTAGCATGCTTAGCCACCCTTTGAAAAATATCTATTTCCCTTATGAATATAAGAGGTATGCTTAGGTAGGTCAAAAGCTTCTAAAATCACATTTTTTTTTCTTTTTGTGCATTGATAGAAAGGAAAATGGTGTCAGGGGTATGAATTGATTGCTTGGAAAAATAAAACACACACTCATACATGCACATAAAAGCTACTATTTGTTAAACAAATACACTAATAAACTAATCCTTTAAAACAACTTGGGGACATGGACAAAACATTCGATTTGGGGAGAGAACAAGAAGTAGTAGGCAATTTGGGATCAGTATTTGCTCCAATGAGTGTAATTATTGTGTAAATTGTGGCTCTTGACAAAAATCTCTGAGTCCTGTTGAGATGTTGTTAATGCCCCAGGAAGAAGCCTGCTTTCTCCAGTGTGATTGCTTACAAAGACTCAGCCGCCTCCTTCCTCCTTTTCCCACAGGAGATGGGCAAATTGCCAGTGTTTCATTTTCAAGTGCCATTGTTCACATAGAGCTTTAGGAAAAGCTCCTGCTTTTTTTTTTATTGTTAATCCAATCCTAAGTGATGATCTTTTTTTTTTTTTAAACTCCTGTAACATTTTATAACAAATTTATTAGGCAGTGACATTAGCCACTAAGGCACAAATAGCTCTGTCACTTGTTTTTTTAACTTAACAAGTAATTTAGTAATTTATGCAGCCTCAGAATTACTTTATTGGTGTGTGAAATCTGTTTCCATGAGTAATTTATGGGAAAAAATATAAATCAAGACCTGTTTCTTCAATAACTTTCCAACATCATTCCATTAGTTATGATTCTGACTGAAAAGCAACATGGTAAGGTTTATGACTTGAGAGAATACTTTAACATCATATTTTATATGGCATATATACAATGCTCAAGAAGGAAGATCCAATTGTTCTATATTATGAGGAAAGAAGATACATTTATTCATTAAAGAAATTGAAGAATAGGTTAAAGATGTTAATGATCATTGAATGCGAGCTCATGCTGGGACCTTATGTGAATTAGGTTTGGCAGTCTCAAATTAATTCTTCATATTTAACACACACTACACACTTAAGGGGGAGTAATTTCCCTGAGTTTTATCATCAAGACTGAAACGTATTCAAAATGGATGCCACAATTTGAGATGATTGTATGCAAAAAAAAAAAAAAAAATGTAAAGCCGAAAAGGTTTGCTTTTTTCCTGCCTGTGATAAAAATGTTTTCAGATTGCCTCTCCTGTGCTAGCCTTGCTTGTCATAGCCTGCCCAGCTCCCAGCACTTGTGGCCTGTCACTTGTCCAAGTCCCCCATTGTGACAGAATCCTCATGTTCCCAACCTTTCCCACACCTCTCCTTCTCAGTTCAAAATTTCTTAAAATGTCACATTCTTTGGGAGCCCTATCTAGGCTAGAGAACAAGAACACTGATTTGTGTTTAGGAGTTAATAGCTGGTAGTAGCTATTAATGTGACACCCTTCCCAGATAGAATTTGCATTTAAACAGCTGCCTTAACTGAAAGAACTAGAAAATGCAGGGGATTTCAGACTCTGAGACAGGGCCAAAGAGAGTTCCCAATACCCCTCAGGTGTTTAATCTGTCTACCAGACATTAGGAGGGAGAGAAACAAATAAACAAGGCTTTGATTTGATTCCGGTCTCTGACAATTACTAGCTGTATGACCTCGAGCTACTTCTTTGGTGTCCTCAACCATAAAATAAGGTTGATAAGGTTTTATGAGGACTAAATGAGTAGGATACTTTAAAATGCCTCCAAGTCCAGTATTATAAGAATATTAGAAATATTTTTATTAAGAATGACAGAAATTCAACTCAAACCAGATATTCCAATGCTGTTCAGGGACATGCATTTTTTTTTTTTTTTTTTTTTTTTTTGGCAAGCAAAACAAGGAATTCTGGTGCAGGTAGTAATTGGATCACACAAAAAAGATTACCGTTCTAGGGGTCTGAACATATTCCATAGGCCTTAAAAAATGAAAGGCAGGGGATGAAAGAGAATGTAATGGACCAGATCTAAAATCATCAAAGATAAGGATGGCAACCTCAGTAGGCCAAGGAGAGCATAGACAAGACTGAAATCAGAAATGTCATGCATAGCAAAAGCAGAAAATTATTCGTTAAGTCTCTAAACACTCAAAGATAATCTTTGAAAGTGGAATGAACTAAGTTTAGAAGGAACATAGAAATTATCTAAAATCAGGGGAGATAGTTAAACCACTAATTAATAGCATGATAAAAGAAACAGAAAGTGAGAGAGGTGCCAAAGACTAGAGATCAAAAAATGCAATCACATTTTTCTTCAAAGAGCCAAAGCTTGGGTTCTTCCAAGTACAGAATGATGAATCCTGAGGTCAATCTCCAGGGAGGTTATTAAAAGAAATGTTGAGTGAAAGATGTCTAAGGACTTAATGAAAATATGTACCCATTGAGAAATCATACCAATTTCCTACACACAAGCCAGACTATTTATATTTTCGATAGAATTGGTAATTTTTTAATTTGCTAAATTGGAAAGTTTTAGATGACCAAAGAGAACTGGACATGGGGTGGTTCTGAATTTCAGATTTTTGAAATTCACTATGATAAAATAAAACCAGTACTTGTCAGGGATGAAAACTTGTCCTCTTTCCTCATAGGAAAGAGGCCACTGTGGGACCCATGAATGAAACTAAGAAAAGTTAGATAAACAAGATTTTTATCAGACAGTTGTGAGTCGTCTTTGACATGAATTGGAGTTGAGAGAAAAAACGTGGGATGCAAGGAAGTGGATAGACTTGGCAGCCGGCTTATGTACTATTTTAAAAAAGAAAAGGTGGTCTGGGCTTCAAGAGATGATCCAACATGGAGGAAGTGACTAGGAACTATATGGGAGAAGTAACCAATGGAAGACTACATTTCTTTTAGTAAGATCTTTGGGCGTAAATTTTCTCATTATTTCTGGTGATGGGTGTTAGGACAGGAGAGGGACACATTTGCAAAGGAAAATTTATGTACTGCTTTCAGGCAGATAAAAGTAGAGAACTTTTCTGCATCTATTGATGCTTAATTGCCTCAATATTTATGCCAAAGTGGTATATTTGAGTGTGAAATAATCTGATCCCCTTCATAATCAAAGTTCCTAAAGCAGTGATTCTCAGAATGTTTTATACTGCTAACATTTGAGGAAAAATAGACCTTCTGTTCCGGCGGATTATATTTATCAATGTTTATTATATTAGGAATTAAAACCAAGAAAAATTTAAAATTTTAAGTAGTTCATTTTAAGTGAACATATTTTATGATGATAACTATATTTTTCAGAACAAAAATAATAGAAGAGCCACAGCCTTTTATGATTTTGCAAATTTCTGTAATGTTTGACTTTATGGATGATGCTTAGATTCGCACATCTTTTTGGGCATTGAAGTTGTTTTGTCATAGGAGAATAATATGCTTTCCTGCAACACTGCATGTTTTCTGTAACATCCCCTCCTATCTTATCAGATTCTGACTCTTTCAGAGCTATTTTACCAGTCTGCGAAAGTGTAAGGAGCTGAAAGATGTGCAAATTCTGTCTTGTCTGATAGAAGTTCAAATGTCTTTTCTTGAACTCTGTGAAAAAAGCAGGTTTGCCTTCATTTGCAATTCATTTCAACATTCCTTTACTCCATATAAATTTGAGCTTTTTTGATTGTATTAAACCAATCCCCTTAATGCCTGGTTCTCTCAGATAATGAGTAGTGTAAAATCATAAATTCATTATAATTTATACCCAAAGGAGAGTCATCATTTTACCTTTAAAAAATGTTTAACAGTGCTATCTATTGTTATGTAGATTTGGAGAACTTCACTGTGTACTCTTGGAAGAATCAGGGCAAAAGATAATAATACTAATTCCTTATTAGTACTATGAAAATAATTTTGACCTTGCAGACTTCTGAAGGTAACATAGAGATCCTCAGGGATCTCAAAATCATAGTTTGAGAAATAACTCCTTCTTCACAATTTTAAGTGCAGTCTCTAACAAAACAAATAAGAAAAAATATTCTTTAAAAAGTATCCCAAGGTTGGTATGGGGATCCTAAAACATAGCCTGACAGTTTAAAGAAACTGAATACAACGAATTTAACAAACGAAAGAGAAAATTTAAGGAAACATGATATCAATATTCAATTATTAAAACGTAACAACAGAGATCACTGTTATTTCTCCCATGAAAAGATGAAGATTCCTTCTACCTTGAAATTTGTGTATATTTAGCAACTTGTTTCTCCTGAATATATTGAGGAGGAAGTGACACTGAGTAACTTCCATAGCTAGACATGCAAAATAATAGAGCTTTCTCAACTGTCTCTAGGATCAATCATCCTTAGAATCCAGACCCTATTTTGTAAGGATAAAAGCTCAAGTTACAAAGAAAGTTCACCTGGCCTCTGGTGTCATCTAAGGAAGTTCCAAGTGGACAACATCCACTAGTCAACCTCAGAGTAAATAATACTTTAGCTCCCAGTCTTTGGCCATCTCAGGGGAAGCCAAGTAGAACATAGACCATTTTATGGCCACCAAGCCCTCATCAACTTGCAAATCTGGGATCAAAATTTATGTTGTTTGCTTTGGGCAATATACTCTGCGGTGGTTGATTACGCATAAAGAAATATTCGGAACATAGAAACACATGTTTGTAGACCTATGCAAAAGGAGATTTCTCCTTTAGCACACTTCTTACACTTGTCTGTGTCTCTGGTCTCCCACACTAGTAATACATAGATGCTTTCTGTAATTTTAAGTATTACAGTATTTCAGTTGCCAATTATCCCCCAATGAGACTTAGAATGAGCATGCATTTATGTATTCATTGTAGTGATATTGTGAAGATCCTACATTTGTTCCATATTCTATACATTCAAGGAATTAATGCTATTAATATCATCTCATCTGATCCATGACCCTCCAAATGTATTTCCATTTTATTCAATTTTTATACTTAATCCATTTCCCTATAATGCAAATATTTACATATTTGAAATGAGTATGATTATTTCACTAAGTTTTATTAAATTATCAATTAATTAGAAGAAAATATCGAAAGAGGAAGAATGGAAACATAAATATAAAAAGATGCAAAGATTTTTGTCACAAGACTGCATTGATGAATTAGAAACTGTCAGTAAATAGAAAGCTTCCTTTTTTCACTGTTGTAACTAAAATGTATGAGATGTTTAAGAAACAAAGTAAGGAAAAAGTCAATTTTTTTCAAGAAAGATGAACATTACATATTAAATGCATGAGTAACAACTTCTTTCTACTTCCTTCAGTTGTGAAATGAATATGATTGAAACTGTGTCACCTTCACGTCCTTGTTAGAATGTTTAAAGCAGTATTCTCAACAGCATTTAGAACACTGCTTTGTCACCTAAGACTTTATTCATTAAAATATGGATGTGTACTAACATTTTCACTATTACTTTTATGTTTCTTTATAAAACCCAGTTTTGTGGATTTACCTGACATTTTCTTTGAAAATTAACAAATAAAAGGTTTAAATATTCTTTTAGTAGTCTCTGTGATTTGCTTGTTATCTTTTTCCTTTTAAGAATCCACTAAAATTTTGCAATTCAACTATTTAAACTTAATTTATAACATGCATTTAATTTAATCTAACTAAATTTTTTTACGTTATTTTTTATTTTATTTTAATTAAAAATCATAAATTTACATAGGGCAATGATGTTTGATTCATTCTGTTATTTTTTCCCTTCCCCCCCTCCCCTCTCACCCCTCTTTTCCCTCTATACAGTCCTTCCTTCCTCCATTCTTACCACCCTCCTTATCCCTAAACCTAAACCTAACCCTAACCCTAACACTAACCCCTCCTACCCCCCCCTTATATGTCCTCATACGCTTATCAGCAAATCATTCGTCCTTTAGTTTTTTCAGATTGGCTTATCTCACTTAGCATGATATCCTCCAATTTCACCCATTTGCCTGCAAATGCCATAATTTTATCATTCTTCATGGCAGAGTAATATTCCATTGTATATATATGCCACAGTTTCTTTATCCATTCATCAACTGAAGGGCATCTAGGTTGGTTCCACAATCTGGCTATGGTGAATTGAGCAGCTATGAACATTGATGTGGCTGTATCTCTGTAGTATGCTGATTTTAAGTCCTTTGGGTATAGGCCAAGGAGTGGGATAGCTGGGTCAAATGGTGGTTCCATTCCAAGCTTTCTGAGGAATCTCCATACTGCTTTCCAGAGCGGCTGCACTAATTTGCAACCCCACCAGCAATGTATGAGTGTACCTTTTTCCCCACATCCTCGCCAACACCTATTGTTGCTTATGTTCTTGATAATCGCCATTCTAATTGGGGTGAGATGAAATCTTAGGGTAGTTTTGATTTGCATTTCTCTTATTACTAGAGATGTTGAACATTTTTTCATATATCTGTTGATTGCTTGCACATCTTCTTCTGTGAAGTGTCTCTTAATTTCCTTAGGCCATTTGTTGATTGGATTATTTGTATTCTTGGTGTAGAGTTTTTTAAGTTCTTTATAGATTCGGGATATTAGCGCTCTGTCTGAAGTATGAGTGGCAAAGATATTCTCCCACTCTGTAGGCTCTCTCTTCACATTACTGCTAGTTTCCTTTGCTGAGAGAAGGCTTTTTAGTTGGAATCTATTCCAGTTGTTGATTCTTGCTTTTATTTCTTGTGCTATGGGAGTCCTGTTAAGGAAGTCTGATCCTAAGCCAACAAGTTGATGGTTTGGACCTACTTTTTCTTCTATAAGATGCAGGGTCTCTGGTCTGATTCCGAGGTCCTTGATCCATTGTGAGTTGAGTTTTGTGCAGGGTGAGAGATAGGGGTTTAATTTCATTCTGTTGCACATGGTTTTCCAGTTTTCCCAGCACCATTTGTTGAAGAGGCTATCTTTTCTCCATTGCATATTTTTGGCACCTTTGTCTAGTATGAGAAAATTGTATTTATTTGGGTTTGTGTCCATGTCCTCTATTCTGTACCATTGATCTACCTGTCTATTTTGGTACCAATACCATGCCGTTTTTGTTACTATTGCTTTGTAATAGAGTTGAAGATCTGGTACTGCGATACCCCCTGCTTCGCTCTTTCTACTGAGGATTGCTTTAGCTATTCTGGGCTTCTTATTCTTTCAGATGAATTTCATAATTGCTTGCTCTATTTCTGTAAGGTACATCATTGGGATTTTAATTGGAATTGCATTGAATCTATATAGCACTTTTGGTAGTATGGCCATTTTGACAATATTAATTCTTCCTATTCATGAACATGGGAGATCTTTTCATCTTCTAAGGTTTTCTTTAATTTCTTTCTTTAGTGTTCTGTAGTTCTCATTGTAGAGGTCTTTCACCTCTTTTGTGAGATTGATTCCTAAGTATTTTTTTTTTTTTGATGCTATTGTGAATGGGGTAGTTTTCCTAATTTCTCTTTCTGAAGATTCATCACTTATGTATAAAAATGCATTGGATTTATGAGCATTGATCTTGTAACCTGCTACTTTACTGAATTCACTTATGAGTTCTAAGAGTTTTCTGGTGGAATTTCCAGGTTCCTCTAAATATATAATCATGTCATCAGCGAACAGGGATAGTTTGAGTTCCTCTTTTCCAACTCATATCCCTTTAATTTCTTTGGTTTGTCTAATTGCTCTGGCTAGAGTCTCAAGAACAATGTTGAATAGAAGTGGTGAAAGAGGGCATCCCTGCCTTGTTCCAGTTTTTAGGGGGAATGCTTTCAGTTTTTCACCATTTAGAATGATATTAGCCATGGGCTTAGCATAGATGGCTTTTACAATGTTAAGGAATGTTCCCATTATCCCTATTTTTTCTAGTGTTTTGAGCATGAAGGGATGCTGTATTTTATCGAATGCTTTTTCTGCATCTATTAAAATAATCATGTGATTCTTAACTTTTAGTCTGTTGATATGGTGAATGACATTTTTTGATTTCCGGATGTTGAACCAACCTTGCATCCCTGGGATAAAACCCACTTGATTGTGGTGCACTATCTTTTTAATATATTTTTGTATGCAATTTGCTAAAATTTTGTTGAGAATTTTTGCGTCGATGTTCATTAAGGATATTGGTCTGAAATTTTCTTTCCTCAATGTATCTCTGTCTGGTTTAGGTATCAGGGTGATATTGGCTTCATAGAATGAGTTTGGGTGGGTTCCCTCCTCTTCTATTTTATGGAATACTTTGAGAAGTACTGGAATGAGCTCTTCTTTAAAGGTTTTGTAGAACTCGGCTGAGAACCCATGTGGTCCTGGACTTTTCTTTGTTGGTAGGCTTTTGATGACCTCTTCTATTTCATTGCTTGAAATTGATTTAAGTTATGTATGTCCTCCTCGTTCAGTTTAGGTAATTCATATGTCTCTAGAAACTTGTTGATGTCTTTGAGGTTTTCTGTTTTGTTGGAGTATAGATTTTCAAAATAGCTTCTAATTATGTTTTTTATTTCACTCATGTCTGTTGTGATATTTCCTTGTTCATTCCGAATTTTAGTAATTTGAGTTTTCTCCCTCTTTGTTAGTGTGGCTAAGGGTTTATCAATTGTGTTTATTTTTTCAAAGAACCGAGTATTTATTTTGTTAATTTTTCTGATTGTTTCTTTTGTTTCAATTTTGTTGATTTGGGCTCTGATTTTAACTATTTCCTGTCTTCTACTACTTTTGGTGTTGGTCTGCTCTTCTTTTTCTAGGGCTTTGAGCTTTAATGTTAAGTCGTTTATTTGTTCATTTCTACTTCAGTTGTTGAATGCGCCCCATGAAATGAATCTTCCTCTAAGTACTGCTTTGATAGTGTCCCAGAGATTTTGATATGATGTGTCTTTGTTCTCGTTTACTTCTAAGAATTTTTTATTTTTCCTCCTGATGTCTTCTGTTATCCATTCATCATATAATAGTGTATTATTTAATCTCCAAGTATTGGAGAAGTTTCTGTTTTTTATTCTGTCATTTATTTCTAATTTCAGTCCATTATGATCTGATAGAGTACGAGGTAGTATTTCTATCTTCTTGTATTTGCTAACAGTAGCTTTGTGGCATAAGACATGATCTATTTTAGAGAAGGATCCATGTGCTGCTGAGAATAAAGTGTATTCGTTCTTTGTTGGATGGTATATTCTATATAAGTCGGTTAAGTCTAAATTGTTGATTGTGTTATTGAGATCTATGATTTCTTTATTCAATTTTTGTTTGGACGATCTATCCAGCGGTGAGAGAGGTGTGTTAAAATTGCCTAGTTTTATTGTGTTGTGGTCTATTTGATTTCTAGAATTGAGAAGGGTTTGTTTGATGTACATGGATGATCCAATGTTCGGGGCATAGATATTTATGATTGTTATGTCTTGCTGATTTATGCTTCCCTTAAACAGTATGTCATGTCCTTCTTTATCCCTTCTGACGAGTTTTGGCTTGAAGTCCACATTATCTGAAATTAGAATGGATACTCCAGCTTTTTTGCTGTGTCCGTGTGCATGGTATGTTTTTTCCCATCCTTTCACCTTTTAGTCTATGGGTATCTCTTTCTATGAGATGGGTCTTTTGCAGGCAGCATATTGTTGGATTTTTCTTTTTAATCCAATCTGCCAGTCTATGTCTTTTGATTGATGAGTTCCGGCCATTAACATTCACGGTTATTATTGTGATATGATTTGTATTCCTAGTCATTGGACTCATTTTTGTTTTTTGACATGATTTGGTTTCTCCTTTATTTGGCTATTCCTTTAGGCTAGTTCCTTCCATTGCTGATTTACATCATAGTTTTTCATCTCTTCCTCATGGAATATTTTGCTGAGAATGTTCTGTAATGCCAACTTTCTTTTTGTAAATTCCTTTAGCTTTTGTTTATCATGGAAGGATCTTATCTCATCGTCAAATCTGAAAGTAAGTTTTGCTGGGTATAAAATTCTTGGTTGGCATCCATTTTCTTTCAGGGCTTGGTAAATGTTGTTCCAGGCCCTTCTAGCTTTTAGGGTCTGGATTGAAAAATCTGCTGATATTCTTATTGTTTTCCCCCTGAATGTAATCTGATTCTTTTCTCTCGTGGCCTTTAAAATTCTGTCTTTATTTTGAATGTTAGGTATTTTCATAATAATGTGCCTTGGTGTAGGTCTGTTGTAATTTTGTATATTTGTACTTGGTTTTCCATTTCATTCTTCAGATTTGGAAAATTTTCTGATATTATTTCATTGAATAGATTGTTCATTCCTTTGGTTTGTTTTTCTAAGCCTTCCTCAATCCCAATGATTCTTAAATTTGGCCTCTTCATGATATCCCATAATTCTTGTAGATTCTGTTTCTGATTTCTTACCATCTTTCCTGTTTGGTCAACCTTGTTTTCAAGATTAAATATTTTGTCTTCAATATCTGAGGTTCTGTCTTCCAGGTGATCTCTCCTATTGGTTATGCTTTCTATGGAGTTTTTAACTTGGTTTATTGTTTCCTTCATTTCAAGGAATTCTGTTTGGTTTTTTTTCAGTATCTCTAACTCTTTATTGAAATGTTCTTTTGCTTCCCTTATTTGCTGTTTTAACTGTTGATTGGTACGTTCATTTAATGCCTGCATTTGTTCTTTCATCTCCTCGTTTGCTTCCCTGATTGTTTTAATTATGTACATTCTAAACTCCCTTTCGGACATTTCTTCTGCTGTGCTGTCATTCGATTTTATTGATATAGTATCTAGGTTTGTTTCGGACATTTTCTTCCCTTGTTTTCTCATATTGGTCAGATGTCAGTGGGACTCTGTGATAGTGTAGATTTCCTCTATTGTCTTATAGTGTCCCTGTAGATTTCCAGTGTATCACCTACCAGCCTTCAGTAGCCTGAAGTCTTGGAGGAACTTTATAATGCAGTGCTTCTGAAGAACGCTGCCCCTAGCCCGCTACTGGTTCCAGGGAGAGAGACCTGGAGAGGTCTCTTGCTGCCCAGCCCTGGTCCCATAGGCTGGTTGCAGGTCGGAGGTCTCCACTGGCTTGGGGACTTGTGGCTGGCTCTGTGTAGACAGGCTCTCACTGGGCGGTTTGCCCCAAGAAGCTAGCCTAGTGAGGCGCTTCCTGCCGGAGGGGGCTGGGCTGCTTCAGGAAGTCCCTGGCGCCCTGTGCTGGTGACTGAAGCAACCTGTGGGCAGGCCGGAGCTGGCAGCGGGGCAGGCTGGAGCTGGCCACGCTGCTTCTGTGCAGAAAGGCTCTCACTGGGGGGCCTGCTCAACGAGGCTGGAGATTCTATCCCTGTGGGAGTAGCTCACTGCCAGAGTGCACAGAGCTGCCTGGGGGAGACTCTATCTGCCCTGTCCTACCCTAATAAGCCCCTCAAATCCGGGACTGCCACCCAGTTGAGCTTCGCTGGGTGGGGGAGACTCACCCCGTGGTTCTATCTTAGTCCGAGTCTCTCAGTGCCTCCCCTTCTTGAATCCTGGGTGCTGGAGTGACTGGAGATGCAGTCACCCTCTAGTCCGCCCTCTTGGATAGCCCTGCAGAAAAAGCCTATAGCTGGAGGGGGACAAGGCTGCCTGGAGAGGTCTCTGGCTGCCCAGCCCTGGTCCCAGAAGCTGCTTGTGTGTCGGAGGTCTCCGCTGGCTTGGGGACTTGTGGCTGGCTCTGCGTGGAGAGGCTCTCACTGGGCGGTCTGCCCTGAGAAGCTAGCCTGGAAAGGCGCTTCCCGCCGGAGGGGACTGGGCTGCTTGGGGAAGTCCCTGGTGCCCTGTGCTGGTCTCTGAAGCAACCTGCGGGCGGGCCGGAGCTGGCAGCTGGGCGGGCTGGAGGCTGCTTCTGTGCAGAAAGGCTCTCACTGGGAGGCCTGCTCCACGAGGCTGGAGAGTCTGTCCCTGTGGGCGGAGCCCACCTCCAGACTGCACAGAGCTGCCTGGGGGAGACGCTATCTGCCCTGTCCTACTCTAATAAGCCGCTCAAATCCAGGCCTGCTGCCCAGATGAGCTTCACTGGGTGGGGGAGACTCACCCCATGGTTCTATTTTAGTCCGAGTCTCTCAATACCTCCCTTACTTGAATCCTGGGTTCTGGAGTGACTGGAGATGCAGTCACCCTCTAGTCTGCCATCTTGGATCACCAATTTAACTAAATTTAATGTTTACTCATTTTTTTTTTTTTTCTCTTTTGAGATCTTGGAAAATCTTTAATCCACTCTGGAGACAGGATAGGAATATGCTCCTAAATATTCATTAGTTTTATAGTATTACCTTTCACTTGTTTTTTATCTACCCAAATATAAACTTTTCATGTGGTATAAAATAGGAATATAGATTGATTATTATCTGTATAGGTAGCCAGTCTTCTAAATGCTCTCTATAAAGCCATTCATATACAAAAGCAACTGTCATGTACTTAGTGTTCAAATATATGAGGGTCTGTTAGAACTTTTAAATGTGATCTGTTGGTCTGTTTCCTTTTCTATGACTACATACTTTGATGCATTTATAGCAATAGCCATTCTTTAATAAATAATACATATCACTTAGAATGGTAACTACCAAACTGTAAAGTGTAATGACAAACCTTCTTCAAAAGAAACTAACAAGCAAAGTAAAGAACTGCAGTCATTGAGGAGTAAAAGAAGCCAGGATGGAAGTAGGTGAACAGAAAGCAGGAATCAGTAGATATTACCCCTCAAATTAAAAGCTTATTAAGCCTCAAAGTGAAACTGTTGTTCATATTCTGAGCTTCATCTCCAGAAGACTGACCAAATGTGACATTCAGACAGCTGTTTTAACCCATTTCTAATCTATTTAAGATGCTGGCTTCAATTACCAATGCAAAACTGGATCATTAGCAATAAACCCTGAAGAATTAGACATCATAACATAGCAACTTTCAATGGGGCCAGGATACCCTGGTGTCACGACTGACAGGTGGACTATGTAGAGCATGTCATCCTCACCTTCTCTGGCTTGGTTGTAGACCTGCGATAAGAAAGGGGGTGAATGAAGACTTTGACAAAAGAAACTAAATCACTCTTAAAATGTAAATAACCAAAAAGCTGCTTTCAATGTGGCACATTTTTGTCTACACACTGTTATCTCCAGACAACATTTAGAAAATGTATCCCTTTCTGTCTACTGCTAATAGTGTAATAGTCCTTTATCCTGGATTTTCATAACACTTCTGGAGGATTTGAGAAAGACCAATTAATCAATGCCAGAGTGGATAATGATTTATGACCAGAGTGAAAATAGGACTGCATACCTTTCAATGTGGTCCCTTCTCTCCATTGACCAGACTTTTTTTTTTTTTTTTTTTTTTTTGTCTTTTTCTTTCTCTTGGAATCACTTCAAACATCTTGCTGGCAAAGAGGGTGTATTTTTTGAGATAGCAAAGTTGTTTATTGAGCCACAGTGTTCAATCAGCATCAGTAACTCCTGCAGTCCAAGGAAAATTGGAAAGAAAAAGCTTAGTGTAAATCTTCGAATATGGAGTAAGCCATTAGCAGGTTCAGCCAGTCACAGTACAGGCCTTGAAATGTGAACATATTGTATATAGGGTTATGTTGTGTCTGTCTGTTGTAAAATATGGGGGATAGTCTCTACCTAACAAAGCATTTTCATTTTGCTGCCATAGGGGCACACAGATATTTTGACAGTATTGCTGGCATAGCACTCACAGCCAAAATAAAAGATCTTATTTTTTTCTCTGCCTTCTACTTTTGTCTTGAGATGATTTGGTTCAAATATTCAATCAGATTTTATGTTTTGTTCCTGAATCATAAAATGTTTAACAAATACCACATCATTGATGTATTCTATAGAGTAAGATGGTATCTTATTTCTTCTGTGAGTGATTATGAACTACTACCTTCTCCTGTAGGATTGATGATACTGTTTTCAGGATGGTGAAATGAACAGTAATAAAGTTGGCAGACTGGATGCTGCTGTGTGTGTCTAATGTCTGAAAAAGAAGTCTGCTTTTATGCAAATACACATTGACTGTGAAGCTTGTAATTCTGAAATCTAAACATCTAGCATGTGTCCTCTGTATGACCCAATATGATTTGAAAGACAGAGTGAAGACAAGGGGTGGAGAGGGCAAGATTGAGAAGGAAAATATTAATGTTATTAGTAGTTATTTGTTTAAGGTCATTGTCTATTAAAGAAAAAAAACTTAGGAATGGAACTACTGCTAAATGCTCAATTGTGATCTTAGCAATGAAAGAAGAGAGAATAACTATCGTCATTATTTTCTCTCTAGCAACAATAAGGGTTAATTCATATCTAACACTGCCGTTGGTGCTTGGTAAACAGATGATTTCATTTTATCATGTTGTTGTGAATACTAACACTGCTCCTTTTGTTAGAAAGGATAGCAAAAAACACAGGAGAGAGTGCCTGATAGAGCTGCCCGCTGCAATCTGAGTGGTGAGACCCGAATACTGAGAACCACGTGGAAGAGAGTCCCCAGTGAACGTTTATAAGAACTGGGAACTGTCTTTTATATTATTGTCCTAGAAGTGTATTGTTGTTTTGTCTCTTTCTAGAATTTCCTCTATCTTTTCATATTGGCCATGAGTACATTTCCCAAGCACATTGGTTCAATTGTGAGAACCAGACAAAAACTGGTTAAAAAATTCTATTACCTGATTCCTGGTTGAGTTCAAAGATCCAGACTTGGGAACAGAATCACATCAAATTAATCTAGGATAGTATATCTCTAAGATTTGAAATCTTAACATGAAAAACACAGAAGCTATTAAAAACCATGCATTCCACCATACAAAACAAAGCTATATAACATTAACATTACATATTGATAAAATGGTACCAATAAGAAAATTGAAACTCAATCAATATACAGAGTCCTAGGGTTTTTCAAGCCCTATCTCAAGGTATTTCCCAGTCTCACCTACACACCTGCCTTTCCTGTGCGTTAGATGTTCACGTATTTCTTATATTCCTTAAGTTAAAGTATTCTGTTTCGTCCAATTGATTCAAATTGGGATTTTGTCAGTAACAATCAGGAATTCTGACTAATATAATTTCTGAAATTAATGATTTTAGCTATCCTGGAAAGAATCATCATTATGTATTAACTATAGTGTAAACAAAAATAACTGTACCACATTTATGTCTAGAGCTGATCCAAATATATTTTTATTAATGAGATCATTTACATAACCATACTTAAAAAGTTAAATACTCCTGAAGATTATTTAATAGTTAAGTATGGAACAGATAAGCAGAAATACAATTCAAACCTATTATATATGATTATGTCAGAGAGAAAATATTTAACCATTACTTTTTTTATTCTAGTTCACCAAAGTCTTTGTAGGTTTCCTATACACAAATGAGTACAAATTTTGTTGGATGAACACTGATTAAAAAATAAACATGACAAATTAAAATTGGACAGATTTGAATTGTTTATCTCTTTGCAAAGCAAATTCTAAGACTTCCCCCACTCCCTTATTCATGTTTATTTATGGAGTAGCAACCATCCAGCAAGCACTACAGATGGAACTCAGAGTAATGAAAGAAAGCAGTAGTGAATCCAAACAGCACAGACTCAAGGCATAAATTGCCATCATGAGTTATGCACTAATTCTAGAACTTTCTGTGAGAAGCCTGCACAATGATGTATCTATTTTATAATCTATCCTGTTCAACACCATAACCAATGGAATTATGTGACTATTGAGCATTCAAAATGTGGCTAATGCTAAAGGACTGAACATTTTATTTTAAATAATTTACATTTAATTAACCACATACAACTTGTGGATACTGTATGGATACCAACTGTATAGAATGTCACTTCATTTGCAGGCCTAGTGTAGCACAGGCCCTTACATGTAGGAGGTATGCAGGAAATGTTGACTGTATTGTTTTGATGAGGTTGTTTTTGATTGTAGCAGCCACTACACAGAGATCAACTACAATGAAGGGAAAGAAAAAATAGGAAGTCACAGCCCAAAGATTAATAGTGAATTTAAATACACAAAATTAGAAGGTTTTATATAAAGTAAGAATAGTATAAGAAAGAATAATTGTACTACTACTGAATCAAACAAAGAAGTAATAAGGTAGGAAAACTAAACATTGAATTTAGTAAATAATCCAAGACTGATTGATGGATTGATTTTGGCTGTGCTAAGGATCAAACCCAGGGTTTAATGCATGCTAAACAAGTAGTCTATCACTGAGCTACAATCCCAGCTACAATAATAGAAGATCTCAAGTGACTGATGATGAACATAATAAATAATGATGATTTCCCAAACACATGATAGGCAGAAGTCAATTTATATGTATAATTTTTCCTCTTGGGACTATGTCAATTTAGTTCAATTTCAACTCTTCAATTTTTTACCTATTAATTTTCCTTTAAAAATTTATTCTCAAATAAATTAAAATTTATTCCTACACTTCATAAACTAACAACTCATAGATTTCAAGAAAAATCCATATTTCCTACAGAAATAATAGAGGGAGCATATGGTGGATTTTGAAGTCAGAAACAGGGTTCAACTCTTAGTTGTTCCTTATTACAGAAAGAGGGGAGAGGAAAAGATGGAGGAGGAGAAGAAGTTGGAGGAGATGGAATAGAAAAGACAGTAGAGTGGGAAGGAAGGAAGTGGAAGGAAGAGCAGAGTACCTTTCTATAAGAGTTATGTCATGAAAATGAAAGGAATTGGAATTCAGGTAAGTGTCTTGCAAAGAATTGGTACTCTGTCCTTATATACCATGTGTAGGCAGGTGAAGTTTTCTGCATTCCCAGGCCATTCTTGAACTTTGTATTGACTTGGAAACTTCATGAACCATGATCCCCAGATGCTTCTTCTCTATCTTCTTCAGCTCCTTATATATGGAACCAATGATTTCTTCTACATGCAGATTTACCCTCCCTAAGTTTCAAGTTTCCATAAGTAATCCCAAATGAGCCAGAATATATCCTCTTATCAACCATACCAGTGTCTTCTTAATTTCAACCTAAACCCAATGAGATTTTGACTTGTTGTTTGCAGTCTTATCATTAAGGGTCTAGGCATTATTTCTCCCAAGTGTGCCTTGCTACTAATATCTATAACAGTAGTAATAATGCAAACCCATGGGGCTGCTGTGAATATTAACTTAAAGAAGGGATAGAAAATGCTCAGGAAGAGATCAATGGAGTAAAGGAAGGGGATTGATGGGAAAGGAAAAGGGGCAGGAGAAAGCAAGAATAGTGGAATGAATCTCACTGAACTTTCCTATGTATGAATTTGAATATATCACAGTGAATCTCATCTTTATGTATATCCACAAGGTACTAATTTAAACATTATATAGATAAATGGAAGAAAGATCAGTAGAATAGAGGAAAAGGAACAGGGAGGAGGAGGAGAGGGAAAGGGGAAGTATTGGGGACTGAATCAGAGCAAATTTTATTTCATGCTTGTATAATTATGTCAAATGAATGCTAATATTATGTATAACAAAAGTGAACTAAAGAAAAAAAGGAAATGCTCAGGAAAATGACTCCCATAGTAAATATTCAGTACATAATATCTCTTTGTGTACAATTTCTTCTTCCTGTTATAATTACATTAATTATTTGTACACTGTCTTCTTGGGTCTAATTTCAGTTCCTGTTCACAATCTATGATAATATTCTGTGCCATTTCAGGTTCAGGTTTGACATTTTCTTTATATTCCCACCTTAGTTAATTAGTTTAAGATTTTATTCATTTGTTCATTCATAAAATCAATACTGCTGATTTTAATTGTTACAAAAAGGTGGCAAAAATGAAGGCCTAAGTAAAAGAGAGGAAATGGAGGTAACATAAATGTCTTAGCCAGTTCAGTATTGGGAGGGATAGAGATAGAGACAGAGATAGAGATAGAGATAGAGATAGAGATAGAGATAGAGATAGAGATAGAGATAGAGATAGAGATAGAGATAGACAATTATATCCATGCATGATAATTAAGGCATGGGTCTTTACTCCTAAATGGGGTGAGAATGATGGGGAAAATTTTATCTTGTTTAAGTTTTCCAAACCATGTGATCATTAATCCCTATCTTCAAAGGGTATACAGTAAGGACAGAGTGTTGTTGATTTCCATGGACAATAAGAATTTTAAAAAGTGTATACAATAAGGATGGAGAGACTGGCACATAAACACATCATACAATGAAGGGCCATGTGTGTGAGTGTGTACACACATTTTACCTGCAGTCTCCTCCCTTATCATCTGTCATTCCACTACTGTCTTGCAGTTTTTTTCTATATGAAATATCCAATAAAGTAAAATTGTGTCATTTTTCTCTGCTCACTTTTCAGTGGCATCCTGCATCACTCAGAGTAAAGTTCTAACTACTTGATAAGGCTGAGTTCTTAACAGACCCATGCTTTCTGGAATAACTGACCTAAAACAGAAGGAGGAGGAGGAGGAGAAGATGGGGAATAGGAAGGGAGAAGAGGGGCAAGGGAACATGGAGGATGATCTTGAAGCATTCCTGCTGCTTCAACAAAATACCACAGACTGGGTAATTTATAGACAATGGAAATTTATTGCTCACCGTTCTGGAGGGTGAGAAGTCCAAGATCAAGGTGCCAGCAGATTTGGTGAAGCTCATCTCTGTTTGCAAGATGTTATCTTGTTACTGCATCTTCACCTGGCAAAAGGTGAAAGTAAAAAGGGCCCAAGTGATTTCTTTCAGCCCTTTCATAAAAGCATTTGTCCCATCAAGGAAGGTTGAGCCTAGTCCCCTCCCAAAGGTCCCATCTTCTAATATCATCTTGGGGTGTAAGTTCCAATATATGAATTTTGGAGGGACATATGCATTCAAACCATATCCATGGAGAAGAAGAGAAGGTAGAATTGCTTCTAACTGATGTGGCAGAGAGACAAATGCATAAAATTCAAGAGAAAATATCCTTTAACTAGAAGGAGGCCAAGCGTAAATGTGATAATAAAAGTCTTACAGACAGTAGATTTAGGTCAATCCCAAAGGGGTAATCTACACATAGTGCACATCTCACAAGAGTTTGGTTCATCATGTGAAGGAGCTGAGAATTTGTACCTTTATATCACTAATTATTTTTTAGTGGTTCTGCCTGGAGGAACATACATTCTCAGGCATTCCTGCATCTCATTTGTGCAGACAGGGAACACTTACCATCCCAAAGATAGGTCTATGTTCAAAAGATGCAGGTTTGGGCTGTTAGAATCTGAGTTAGTGGGGAATTGTGTAGGTGATTTTAGGGAATGTGTGGGAAACATGATCCACTACAATTCATCCATGTCAATGGTCAGATCCATTTAATTATTGCATTAAATTCATTATACTATTGCTTCAAGATGATGTCTGGTAAAAATTTCTAAAAAAATAAAGATGGAAAGGAAGTATTTATTCTGCCCTGTGGTAGAATATACATGATAGTTGGTCCCGAGGCCTAAGTGATGTTCACCATCTTCCCTACCTTCATCATTTATTCTAGATTTCTCTGACCCTTGACCAACACTTCTATTACTCTGGATTAATTAACTGGTAGGGTGTCCATATCTTTACCTCAAGTGATTTGATTTGGTCCTTGTCACTGTGCTATGGTTTTACTGTAGTTTGTTCACAGTGAAAACAAGCTTAGTTAACCAAAGATGCCATATATTTTAGGCATATTTTTCACTGCTGCAACCAAAGGACCTAATAAGAACAATTTTAGGGAAGGATGATTTCAGAGGCTCAGTAGATAGATAGGCAGGTCCATTTCTCTGGGCCCTAAGTGAGGCAGAACATCATGGTGGAAGGCTGTGGTGGAGGAAAGTAGAACAGCATATGCTACCTGGAAGCAGGGAGAGAGAACTCCGATCAACAAGGACAAAATGTAAGCCCCAAAGGCAGACCTCTAGTGACCCACCTCCTCCAGCCACAGCACACCTGCCTATGGTTACCTTATAGTTAATCCCTACCAGGTGATTAAAGCACTGATTAGGATAAAGCTCTCATCACTCAGACATTTCATCTCTAAACTTTCTTGCATTGCCTCACACATTAGCTTTTGAATAACACCTCATATCTAAACCATAACATTCTGCCCCTAATCCCCAAAAGTTCATGCCTATCTCACAGTGAAAAATACATTTAGTCCATTTCCAAGAGTCCCCAGAGTATCAACAGTTCCAGACTGTCCAAACACTCAAGTTCAAAGTCTCCTCTGAGACTCAGGAAAACTCTCAGTGTGAGCCCCTCTAAAAACCTAAAGCAAGTTACATATATCTAAAAGCACAGAGTAAATATTACTATTCCACAAGGAATAAGTAGAGGCATAGAAAAAAAGGAATGGGTCCAAAGCAATAGCAAAGTTCAGCAGGCAAAACAAGTCCTGTAGCTCCTTATGCTCTGCAGGCAGCCCTTGAGGGTGTGATGCATGGAGATGTGGAAAAGAAGCTGAAGCAACACTGGACAACTCTCAGACTAAGAGATGCTAGTAATATGGAGTGTCTTCTGAGGAAAGCAGAAGGAATTGAGAAGAGATAAGACAACAGAGAGGACAGCTGGGCTCCAACCATCAAGAACATAGGGGTGGAGCTGCACAGGTTTTGGATAGAACATCAGGATGCCATGTACTGCTGGACAAGAAGCTGCAAGACTTGAGTTGATCCTTTTCTTTCTTTCGTATGTAAATGATACTTGGCAAAAACCAATCACTTCATGATTCCAAAAGTTACCACTTCCCCAACATTGCTTGAATGCTAGAGATAATGCAAAAGATAATACATTCCCTCTCTCCTTATCCTATGCCAATTCACCTCCAAGGAAAGTTAGGAAATTGTAAGATACTATTGTACCAGAAGTTACAATCCAGTTTCCACCAATAGTTACATTTATGTTGCCATCAAGCTGATAAATTACCCCACCCCAAGATTCTCTCCCATTTGTCTACTTTCTAGGACCACCTCTGTTAATTTGGTAAGATTAAATTCCCCCAAATAAAGTCCCAAGATCAGGAGTTGTGTGAAATAAAATGAATTTACTAGAAAAATTTATTGAAAAAAAAAAAAAAACTGGACCAGAAGTGGGGCAAATTGATGATGAATAAAGATGCTATGGTTTGCATGTGTTCCTTCCAAATTTCAGGAGTTGCCAATGTAATGGCATCAGGAATGGGACCCTATGAATGGAATCAAGGCTCTTGTAAAAGAGACTTGCCCTTTCGCTTTCTACCATGTGGGGACGGTGTTCCTCCCTCTGGAGAATTAAGCCATGTCCAGATAACTAGATGTGCTGATTCCTCAATCTTGGATCTCCCAGCCTCTGGAATTGTGGGAAATAAACTTTCATTATTTATAAATGACCAGTCTGTGGTATCTTAGAATAGCAGAACAAAGAGACAAAGTTCAAGCAACAGTGTGATATCCACAAAAGTCATACAGGACCCACATTAGTTTTTGATTTCTTTCTAACAGATTATCATATTTTGTGACAATACAATGCCCGTTTATTTCATAACTCTGTTAGTGAGATGTCCAGTTAGACTCAACTGGGTTCTCTGCTTAGGGATCACAAGGCCCAAATCAAGGATTGGCTTGGTTAGTTCAGACCTAGAAACTGAACATGAACATGCATGAGAGTTCACTTAAATATGATAGAATATAATTCCTTGTGATTGTTGGACTGAAGTTCATGCTTTCTTATTGGCTGTTGGTCAGTGGTTATTCACACCTGTTAAAATCTGCTCTATGGCTTTCACACAACCCTTCTGTTATTCACACCTGTTAAAATCTGCTCTATGGCTTTCACACAACCCCTCTATCTTCAAATCAGCAGTGGCCCCTAGAATCCTTCATATGTTTTTTATCTCTTTGACTTTTCTTCCTGCTAACAGCTGGAGAAAATCCCTGCTTTTGAAAGATTGTGTTATGAGGATAGTCTCACCTGAATAAGCTCCTTATATTGAGGTCAACTAATTAGAAACTTTTAATTAAATCTACAAAATCCCTTTGTCACATAACAAAGTCAGGGGAGGAACATCATGGGGCAGAGATCATAAGGGCCATCTTAGAATTCTGTCCATTGCAGTCTGGTACAGAATTGTCATGCAGTAAATACATAAATCAATTCATTTATCTAAAAATAAACAAATGAATAAAAATGAAACACACCTTTCACTGGATTATTATAAAGATTAAAATAGATAATCCATATAAAATTATAGATGGTCCCAATTTAAGATGATTTGACATAAATTTTCAACTTTATAATGGTGCAAAAGCAATGTACATTCAGTAGAAAATGAACTTATGTATTGAATTTTGAATTTTTATCTTTGCCAGAGCTAGCAATATGTGGTACAGTAATCTCTTGGGGTGCTTGGCAGCTTCCAGGCAACCACACGATCACAAATATGAATAACCCATTCTCTGCAGTGTCCCATGATGCCAGTATTTTTTTGGATACAGTGTTTTATGATTTTGCATCCCATCATGTCTGCAAAATACCTATTATATGTACACATGAGATATTTAGCTCTTTATTATAGAAGAGACTTCATGTTAGAAAAGTTTGTTCAATGGTAGGATAATGGATGTGTTCTGAACTCTTAATCTTAAAGATAGGCTATGCAAAGTTATGATGCTCAGTCTGACCAGGTGTATTGAAGACATTTTCAACTTTAGATGTTTTAAATTTTTCAATTGGTTTATCAGGATATAACCCCATTGTAAGTCAAGAAGAACTTGACTTAGAAAATAGTGCTTGATACATAGTAAGCAACAACAATTCCCTCAGCTAGTGTGCTATCAAGATTTTTGTAGCTGTTCTCTAAGGAAGGACCTCCAATGACCGAGCTTCCTAATATTATGCCCTTTTATTACTCCTGGCCCTTGAGTCTAGGCTGACCCTATGATATGCTGGTAACAAATTGGTTGTGACAGAGGTAATACTGCCTGGCTTCTGATGTTATATCATAAGAACTCATAGTTTCTACCTTAGTCTCCGAGAACGCTTGCTCCAGGAAAAACCAATTTCCTCAGACCACCATGCTCTGTGGATGCTCCAACTAGTCATGTGAGGAAGTAGCATGGAAAGAAAGATAGTCGAGCAACCCTAAATGGTTCCAACTCAGGCAGATGATAGACCAGAGATTGAAGAAAGTGTCTTGAATGTCATCCAGTTAAATCTTCAAAAGTCAATTAATATCTGACTGTGATGTTATGAGACAGAGTCAGTAAAGATAATAATATATTTTTGCTTAAAATCACCAAGTTTGATGTGTGTTTTTTTTTTTTTTTCTTTGCAAGAATAGACAACTAGAACAAAGTTCTAAGCAAGTTACTTAATTAAGTTCTCATTGTAGTATACCTTCCTGGTGCCAATTCATGTTACATCCTTTCTCAGATTCTTCTTTGAGACTGGTTGATCTAAAGGTCTTTGTGATGTGGAGATCAGTCTTTCATTTGCTTTAAGTAGACTTTTTATTCATTAGAACACACTCCCATTCCTTGACCATCTGTGATAAATGTCTATGTCTATGCACAGTCAGAACTCAAATTAAATCTGACATCTACACCAAGTGGTTGGAGTTAATTTGTCCTCCCTTGGCGCTCACTTATTACAGAGAGACCTGCTCATTTAAGTGCTTTCAAGCCACACATTCCTGTAGTTGGAAGTTATTACATGTTGATAGTTATCTTCACTGACATTCACTAGCCTTGATGTGCCAGGGAATTTTAAATAGAACTGAGAAACAAAGGCATTACAGTTATGCAGACCCCAGAATGTGAAATAACACTCCAGTGACTTAAAGAAATGGGATCAATATAACTCTAATAAAATATGAAGGCTTTCGAGTCCCAGATCCTATTATCTCCAGTGATACTCTAGTTGTCTGTCTTTTAAAAGTGCAGATGCAATCCAGTTAGAAAAATGTCACAGTTCCCCAGCAACAACAGAATGCTGTACACTCACAATAATGAAGATTTCCTTCTTCAGTGAACATGTTGTCTTTAGTCCCCAGTGCTGAGAAGTTCCCCCCAAATTTCAGGATCAGCTTATTTGACAAGTGATTTGATCTCACCCACAACAGAAGCAAATATCATCTATAACTTTAGTAATTTGCCAAAGTTAAATAAAGGAAATGGTCCAAGAAGAGCAGTCAGCAGCAGAGCCCAGAAGCTAGTGGAGCAGACTGGCTGAGCATCTCCGTCCAGCAGAGTGCCTACATGGACTATTGTCAAGGGCTTATTGATGATAAATGACAGCGAGGTCATTATTTCCTTGAACCCAATTGCAAAACCTCCTCATTCTTATACGCACAGTCATGCCTGAATGACATTTAAAGATATTTGTGACTGTCTAGAAGCATGAAGGCTGTTGCTCTAAGCTTAATGAACAGGCATGTGTTCTGAAGGAAATAACAGAATTACCCAACAGCCTTGAATGCAAAACTTTTGATAGTGAAACAAGAGAGACTAAAGTTACACAAATGTAGGACTCCAAAACTGGGGAAGGGTTTGGGGAGGTATCATTTCAGAGGTCCCTTTATGGCTACATCGTTACTTGTACAAAGACTGTAAATCCAGCTAAGTTAGAGATCCATATCTCTAATAAAGGAAGGTTTTTTCCTTGATTTTTTTCCCCCATTAAATGTCATCCTATCAATCTTTAAAAAATACAGCACTGGTGTGTGTGCATGCTTGGAGGAGTTGAAGGATATAAATCAACAAATAATCATAGAACTAGAATGGATTCTATAATTTCACTAGTTCCACCCTATTATTTTAGCTTCTCCTCAATGACACCAGCCTAGAGAATGAGTTGTGTGAGGCCACGAGGCTCATCTGTGACAGTCAGGACCTGAATGAGATTTTCTGACTCCGAGTCTCTTGCCCATCCCTGTGTTGCTCCTTGATGCCAGATACAAGGCAGGGCTGTTCTCTTCAGGAGCAGCTGCTTCCTGGCACCTGTATGGTGCCAGGTAAGTATGATAATTGTGAAGAGGGAGGATAAGGAAGACGAATGTTCTTCCTTCACTGAGTTTCAGGGGAATTAGGATAAGCCAGGAGTTCATGACAGTGATTAACACTCGCTAAAGTCTATTCGCCAAAGGATATTCTATAAAATGTTAAAGATTATTGACAGAAAATACAGATTTTAGGTTAAAAGAAAAGTAGTCTTTCCCCTATTTTGAGGACCAGAAGACCAAAATTTATACTCAAAATGGCCTCTAAAACGAGATAACACCTTTCTTTACTTTTAGGCTTCATTTCTCCCACATGCACATAGGCCAAGTGTTCTAGTGTATAATTTCTCTCCATTCCCTGTTGATCCATCCTTTTATTCTTAACAGTTCTCTGGGGTTTTTATCAATACAGTAGTAATTTGAGCTAAATCTTTATTTTCCCAGATCTTGTTTTGTGGGAGTGCGGGGCAGAGTACCATGAGAAGAGACATTTAACACACTCAGGATGAGATCAACTTGAAATCATGTGGAGAAGAGTCTGACAAATTCTTGTCTTTCCAGGAAAAAAAAAGTATGGACATCATGACCATTTTCTGTTTCCTATCCCTCCTGCCTGAAGCATGGGTGTAATGTTTGGAGCAGCAGCAGCCACGTTACAGCCATGAAGAAAAGGCATTATTGACCCCTGAACCATATCCAGCAATTACCTATTTGAGTTTCCTTTTTTTTTTTTTTTTTTTTAGATAAAAATAATTTTTGTTTGTTTCAACTATTGCCTCTAGGTCTTCTGTTATATGAAACAAATTGCATTCCAAACTAATTCATTCTTTCATGATATATCTTTGCCTATTTTGAGACAATTCTTCAAATTCTTTCAGTTCTCCAGTTCTCAACACTTTTTCACTTCCTGACCTTTTTGAAATGAATGTCTCCTCTTTCCTATATGTACAAGAGTTTTTTATTATTATTATGTTATTTTTACACACTGCATTTTGACTCATTGTACACAAAGGGGGTACATCTTTTTGTTTCTATGGCTGTGCATGATGTAGATTCATACCATTCGGGTAAGCATACATGAACATAGGGTAATGATGTCTGTCTCATTCCAACATCTTTCATACCCGCCTCCTCTCATTTCCCTCTATGTAATCTAAAGTTCCTCCACCCCCCAACTCCATTATGTACTATCATCCACTTATCAGGGAAAACATTTGGCCTTTGGTTTTTTGGGCTTGACTTATTTCACTTAGTATGATATTCTCCATTTCCATCCATTTATGTGCAAATGCCATAATATTATTCTTTATGACTGAATAAAATTCCATTGTATATATAAACCACAGTTTTTTTTTTATCTGTTCATCTGTTGAAGGGCATCTAGGTTGGTTCCACAATATAGCTATTGTGAATTGAGCTGCTATAAACATTGATGTGGCTGCATTACTGTAGTATGTTGATGTTAAGTTCTTTGGGTAAAAATTGTAAACCATAGCCTTTTCTGTGGAATCCTCTCTTAAGTCCTCTGAGTTAATTCTATACCTTTATGTGTCCCATTACTATTTGTCCCTACTTTCAATAGATACTTATTATGTTTATTATAACTGTGCATGTAATTTACATGTGCCATGTTAGGCTCCATAGATTTTGAGATTGGATTATTATTAATATTCATTTGTGACCTCAGTTCCCTCATAATAGCAGTTCCTGGAAAGGCAATCCACCACCTCTCAATACTGTGGACACCTCATATGAGCAGAAAGGAGACTCAGACTGAATGTGGCTATTCCAGCTTCAGATCTGCATCAGTAACCATCACTGTCCCCTGGGCAATTGCTGACTTCAATAAGTATGTTGCCTATCAGCACTGTCTGCCACTAAAATTCACTCTTCCTCAGATAATGATGTCCTACTCTGGGAACAGAAATCAAGGGCAGTCCAAAGCTACAAAAGCACCAAAGTAACAAAACTGCAGTATGTTCTCAAGTGAAAGCAATACCATCCACTCCATAGTGAATCCAGCTGCAGTCAAATCTATCCCATGATCATGTGGAAAACCAGATGCCGTGGCAGATCAGCTAATCCACCATATTTCTTCTCCCACTCCTGCTTTCCCCTGTAAAGTGAGCACAAAGCTTTTGTCCTCTCCCTTACTACTACTGAGAAATCCATATATTTTGGACATCTGACATAGTGGTCACTGACCTCATGTGTCACATAAAGGCAGGGCCGTGATTCCCAGGTCGATGTCCCCAGGACACCCTGACATTTATTTTACATCTGCTCCTTTTACAAGGTTGTACATTCCTCTGGGACTTGGAGCTTTTAGTTTAGTTTAGGTTTTTTTCCCTATGTGTTTATTTTTTGTTCTTGTTTATTTTTTTCCTATTGCCCTGTGCAGCATCTGGCATACAGTGAGTCTTTAACCAATATTTACCTGATGATTTTATGAGGCCGAAAGAGGCTAAGTGACAATATTCCACCTGTTCAACTAGTCACTGTGGGAGCCAGAACTGGAAGTTTCTTTGACTTCCAAGCCCACACTCATTACGCTTTAATGAGTCTTTAATGACACTTGGAGCAAGAAGAGCAGACATGTTTCTTCACAAAAGAAAACATCTCGCTTGCAGATGTTCTTATACTAGTTCTTATACTTTGAGAAAGGAGCTTATCATTTTCAATATATGATATGTGCTCTACCCCACAGTCCTAGGTGGCCATATGCCTTTCTGCAAGTCAGTGGATAATCCTAGGAATCAACAGTGGAGACCAGCCTTGCTTCTGTTAGAGAATTTGCTAGACCCAAAATGAGTAAGCGACCTACTAATTACACGGGAAAAACGAAAACAAAAATTGGTAGGATTAGCGCATGTGCCAAAGCATCTCACCTTGATGTGTACACACACCCCACACACATGGCCTTCATGCAAACATATCTCAGCAAACTGAAGATTGAGCAAGGCGAGCTCACAGAAGCGAAATGACAGCAATCGATACTTGAGTTGCCCTGGCAACTGGTGGTGGGGAAGAAAAGCTACTGCCAAATGATTCGCACGATGACAATCATCTTCACTGAGAGTCCTGCAGTAGCACCATTAGCCATCTGGCTAAAGAGCAGGAAAGAGCAGCGGTGCCAAGGCAGTGCATTATTTTATCCAAGCATCCTCCTACCTCACTAACTGCGTCGTCTTACCTCAACTGGTAACAGATTCGATTAAAACAACAAAAAAGACAAAAAGCTACATAAGATGTAAGAAGGTAAGGGAGAGAAATTTTTTTTTCCTCTTCTCATTATCTAAAAATTTAAAACGAGACCTGTATGAACTCAGGCTGTTGTAACAAAATTGCACTGGCCAGGTGGCTTAAGCAACAGAAATGTCCTTGTGCAGGCTGGGTTATTTTCTGGTAAGGACTCTTTTTCTGGCTTGTACATTGCCTGCCTTGCCATTTCCTCACATGGCATTTGATCTGTGCATGAAAATGGACAGTAAAAGATATCTCCACCTTTCTCTTTGTGATGTTAGAGACCAAATCCATGGCCTCCTGCAGGCCCGGCAAGCCCTGTACTACTGAGCTTCATCCCAAGCCCTTCTCTTCCTCATCTCATAAGGCCATCAGACCCATAAAAGTAGGACCCCACTCCTATGACTCCTTTAACCTTAATTGTTTCCTAAAGGCTCTATCTCCAAATGCAGTCACATTACAACTTAGGACTTCAATATCTGAAATCGGGGGAGGTATAATTCAGTCTATACCTTAAAATGCATGTCTTTTTTGCATGCAAAGTAAATTTATTAAAACCCAACAGTTCTGAAAGTCTTAACTCATTCCAGCATCAACTCAAAGTCTAAAGTCTACTCTTGGCTAAATGTCATTTAAATGTGAGACTCATCCTAAGTCCAAATTCCCTTCCAACTATGAATCTGGGAAGTCAGATGAGTTATGTGCTTCCAAAACACAATAGTTAGAAATTCATAGGATAGATATTCCCATTCTAGCAAGGAGAAAACAGAGAGAAGAGGGAATAGGTCCCAAACAAGTCTAAACTCTACCGAGATAAATTCCATCAGATATGAAGGCTTTAAAATAATCCTTTTGTGTCAGGCATGGTGGTGCATGCCTGTAATCCCAGCAGCTTGGGAGGTTGAGTCAGAAGGATCAAAAGTTCAAAGCCAGCCTTAGCAAAAGTGAGGTGCTGAGCAATTCAGTGAGACCCTGTCTCTAAATAAAATATGAAATAGGGCTGGGGATGTGGCTCAGTGGCTGAGTGCCCATGAGTTCAATCCCTGTTACCTGCCCCCCCTCAATAATAATCCTTTTGTTACCCAAAACTCTGTCGTTGTCCCTGATGCCAATTCAATAACAAGGACATGGTTTTGAGAGGAAAACAGAAGAAGTTTTATTGCTTTGCTAGCTAAGAGAAGCATAGGGGCTCCAGTTCCAGAGGCTGGATCTTCCCATCAGGGAAAATAGAGGGCTTTTAAAGAAGTTCTTCAAAGGCTTCTTTCCAGGAATGCCCTGATGGAGATCCCAGGTGTGCCCTGCCCTGTGTATTTAAATTCACTTGTTCATTTGGGAGATAGTCACTCCCTAGATCTTCTGGTAAATCTCCTGTGGTAGGTATGTGCTGAAGGACAGATTACTTTGTGTAGGATGGGAAAAGGTAATTTTGTTCCTTGCCCCCAGGTAAGGAAGGGAGAGGGAGAAGAGGAAAAGATAAACATGTCCCTTTTAAAATAGTCCTTAGAGCTTCAAGGCCTATATTCAAAAAATGAAGTGGACCCCTTTTACACCAGCAGCTGAAGCCAGCAGGTATCAGCAGTTCTCTGGAACTCTCTATTGGACTCTGTTCCTCTCTGGCTGCTAGACCCCCTCAGTGTTGTCAGTTCTGGTTGGTGGCTGCTTTTAGTACCAGCAGCCTCAGTGTTACTAGCTTTTAGTGTCACCAGCTCAGCTGGTTCTACTCAAGAGAGAAATCGTGAATAGGTAAAATAAAACTCATCTAAAAGAGGCTTCATTAGAATTTATGCTTCAGCATAAGGGAAACAGTACTTGAATTATTCCACTGTTACAACAAGGGTGAGGGAAGGCTGCTCATGTAGACCAAAACAAACAAACAAACAAAGATGGTAGGCTCACACATGTGCACAATGTCCTGCCTGTACTGCAGACATTCTGCTTCCTCCTGGGAGGAGCTCCTGACAGACCACAGAGGGGACAGCTGCAGTAGCTGCTGCAGTGGACATCATCCAGAGAAGCTGTGGGGTGTGGTTGCCTGGGATGGAAACTCAACAAAACTTGCAGCTGCTAAAGCAAAACTCTCTGAAGCATCCTGGGGTATCTGATGTCACTGAGGTCAGTGGCAAGGCATTTGGGACCCCAGGGCTGTCAAAGACAGAAGAAAGAGAAAAAGTGACTCTTGCCAAGTATGGCTCCTAACCAACATGGCTCTCTGGAGGGTTTGTCCATGTGCTCTTTGTGGTTATCACTTGTTCTGCTAAAATGGGGGAAGAAGCTACCTTGCCCGGGGCTTGTGATAGAAGCAGCAGTCAGAGGCTCTCTGAATCCCCTTGGAGTCATTCTTCTCTTTTCTCAAACAGTAACACATGTTGGCAGCCTTCTTCACTCTGTCCTATTTTCTGTTTCCTTTAGCCCTAGCAGGCAGTGTTTCTGCGGGTATAATCCTGGTATCTGCTGAGCAGTCGCTGTCTAAGCAAAACCAGTGTGTGTATTGCACATTCATCAACACCCTGTGTGCAAGATCTTACATTCACTCATTTAACTGACAAGTTGCTTTTTTCAGAGTATGTTGGGTGACTTTTGGTGGGCCTCACAGCTGGAAGCACATATTTCACAGCCTTAGCTGCTTTTCTTGAGAGGGAAGATCTTTTGTAGGAGCACCTGCAGGAAACATTTTAAGTTTAAAGGCAATTAAACACAGAACTCAGGCATTTTTTTGAATGCTAAAGATGATCTAAGGATCTTCTCATAAAAACATATTGACTATCTGCTCTCTAGGTATACATGTTGCTTAAGTAGATTGACCTCCAGGTAAGAAATATTGGTCTAACACCCACACTTTAACCCCACCAAAAAATTGCCTTGGATAGGTAATATTTACTGGGACTTCACTCCTAAGCATATATAAAGGATTTAAATTAAAAAGGATCTGTTTGAAAATTAGTCCTCTGACTTACAAAGCTATGGTTGAAGATACTGCTATTTTCTTATCCATCATTTATCTAAAGCCTCACCTAGTTAACTTGCAC
Source organism: Sciurus vulgaris (assembly GCF_902686455.1). Classification (NCBI taxonomy): domain Eukaryota; kingdom Metazoa; phylum Chordata; class Mammalia; order Rodentia; family Sciuridae; genus Sciurus; species Sciurus vulgaris. The sequence continues at coordinate 31,317,051 of NC_136470.1, read as the reverse complement.
TTGCTTAAAATTTCAGTAGGCTATGTATATTTGTCTCTTCAGAGAAATGTTATAATTACATGAACATAAAGTAGTGAAAAGGTGCTTTTAAAAGGTGCTTTATAAAGTTTTGCTCTTCTTAAGTGGATTGAAGCCGAAAATTCAGTGTTTAACAATCAAGTGTTTGTTTCATAGCTTCCAACACATTTTTGATGCTATTCTATTAACTAAGTTTATTCTGCAATATGTTTAGACAAGTAAAGTCACAAAGACATTCAACTAAATTTAGTAAAATAATTCAGTGGGTGTCAACATATTAAAGTCAATTCAATATTTAGGAAACCTCTCAATTCAGTATTGTATCAGAAGCTAGCAGTTGCAAAAGGAATATAGGACATGGTGTTTTAGTGCTGTGCATTCTTTTAATAATCCAAAATCTTTATTTGGAAATACTTTCTCAAACCTCAAATGGTTGGGAAAATAAATAGACATATCTTGAAGGGGAAAAATTATTTCTAGTAGTACTAAATTTAAACATGGAAAACTTTAAATTTCTGAGGACAAGATACACCTACAGAAAGATATCAATTAAAATCTGAGACATTATGGTGTATGCCTGGGGAGCTAATCTAGCAAACCCATGTTCAAGTGTATTTTGACTATTGCCCTGAAGTCGCATAGCAAGTATATGTTGTTAGAAAATAGCTTTGTGTGCAGTAAGTATGTATATGGAGCTTTGCAAAATTAAAATATTAGTGCATTTTATAACTATGTTATCATTTCAGAAGAGATATTTGCAGAGAATGGATGATTAATTATATTTTGCCATTTCCTAATTATCCATTCTTAGTCTTATGCTCTAATTATTTTTCATGTTTCTAAGCTTTTCTATTGTTGGTCTTTAATAAGAGATAATCAACAACTCATTAAGTTCCTGGGGGAAGGTAGAATGGGAGGGAGGATATGTGGGAAGACCAAGTTTTGCTTTCAATGTTTTTCCCTACTAAGTTTTATTGTACATCATTATCTTTATTTTCATTCATTTGTCTTTTGCAGGATATAGTGTTATTTATTTGTGATCTTTTTCTGGTTGGTCCTCAGGCAGGTTATTGTTGCAAAATTCATTGTCACTGTGTGTCATTCTTCATTTTCTCTAATGAAGTTCCTGTTGGAGCCCTGGGGTCTGGTCTGGTTCTGCTACATTCAACTAAACGTGTATAGAAAGTCACTCCGACCCATTTTGGACTGTGTTCATTATAATTGTTTCCATTCTGCTTTTGTCTGGTATGTGATGTTGTTGTTCACATGAAACTGCACACTTTCTAAATGGAAATATTTCATACTCCATTATAATCATGATATTTATTTAGTTTGCAGATTAAGCTTTACCTAACACTCTTAATTTTGAATCTTACCGCATCCCTGGAAAGTTTGAATACATAGAATTTGAAAGGAGAATTACCATTTCCCACTTGCAAAAGCACAAATCCCCCCGGAGGAGCAAACCATTCCTCTCCAGATGGAAAAAGAAGCATGTAAAGTGGGTATGCTAACCTTTCATCTGTTTTACTTTAGGTCTTCACTAATTCCAGACATTAGTTGAATTTGGGGAATTTTATACCATGCACCCTTTAATCTTCTCCATTGCCACACTATATTCCACTGTTGTTTTTTTAAACATTCTGTACCGTTGAGTACTTTATTTCATTTGCCATTTGCTATTCTATGTTTATGCTATATATACTCTGCTGTGTTGTATTATGGATCATGGTATTTGCACAGGAAAAATGAAGCACTCATTAAATCTTCTGTCTGGGAGAACTGGAGACTCTGTACACCATTACTCAGTCTGGAATCTGGCTTGCCTCCTAGAGTCTGAATTAGGTGCCCATTTTCCTTACTCCATTGAAGCATCATATTGTGTATTTATCATATGTTAGATTCTACCAAAGTCAAATGTTGACTCAGGAAACCAATTTCCTCATCAGACTCAAGTCTCCTGTAGGTTAGGGCCTGTGCTGTGTCTGCTTCCTCCCTTCTTTCTGAGTGATCTTCATTCTACTTCCACTGGCTTCAACAACCCTCCCTGCCCTCTGGCTGCCATTCCAACCCTTTCTCCCACTCATTGACTCCCCAGATTTATTTCTGTGACATTTGTCAACTTACATCACTTGTTTAATTTTCTGCTTTCTCTGGAGCATTCATGCTATACCTTTAATCACCCCAACTAAGTTGTAATGAGATCTTTTTGCTCCCACTACACTGTACCATGCACCGTACCATGTGGTATGTGTTTGTTCTCTCTAAAACAGCATTTGGTCAACGAAATATCCCTTCCTTTGTAAGTTGCATCATATAAATATATGATATAAATGATGTGCAGTATCGAAATATTTGTGTACCTAAATGTACTAGATATATATCATTTATCAAGAAGAAATGGAGATTATTTGAAGCATTATTAAATCTGAGATGCTTGTCTGGATACCCAGTTTTTCTTAGATGTCCTTTTTCCCTTACCCATTAGTATATTCATCTATTTTGGATTCTAATGATTGAAAATCATTTTTATATTATGTGTGTGTGTATTCTAATACATTTATTGACTATTATGGTTTGGACATGAAGTGTCCCCCAAAAGCTCATGTGTGAGACAATGCAAGAAGGTTCAGAGGAGAAATGATTGGGTTGTGAAAGTCTTAACCTAATCAGTGAATTGATTCCTGAAGGGATTAACTGAGTGGTAACGAGGCAGGTGGGGTGTGGCTGGAGGGAGTGGCTCATTAAGATGTGGCTATGGGGTACATATTTTGTATCTGGAGAGTGGGGTCTCTCTGTCTCTCTGCTTCCTGATGATGTGAGCTGCTTCCCTCTGCCACACTCTTCTGCCATGATGTTCAGCCTCACCTCGAACCCTGAGGAATGGAGCCAGCTGACTATGAATTAAGACCTCTGAAACTAGGAACCCCCAAATAAACTTTCCCTCCTCCACAATTGTTCTGGTCAGATCTTTTAGTCACAGCAGTGGCATAGCTGTCTAAAAGAACTATCTACTACATTTTAAGCATTATGATCTTTTACTTGGGAATTTGTCAAAGCAAATCCAAACTATATTTTTATTTGAGTTTCACTGAGAAAAACGATTCTTATCATCATCATAGATTTTAATTTCTTTGCAGTGTTGGGAATTGAACCCAGAGTTTCATGCATACTAGGCAAGCCCTAGCTATATCTGAGCCCAATTTTTAATTCGCAATAAAATATTCAAATAGTTTTAGGAGGAGTTAGCTGATATTTCTTATTTCTTTAATACTTTGTTGCCATACATATATAAGGATTTCACTTATACATTTTAGAAAAATAGCACCTCCATCACTAATGAATTTATTTCTTGGTGGTACTTACTTGCATAAGAAAGGGTTGCACATTTATTGAAAACATAATCCTTTTTCTTAAGTTGAATATTTTCCTTATATGTCTCTTTTCTTTTTTCCAGGTTGCTTCCATTTGCCTGTTCCATCTTTTAGTAGTATAACCATTACCCATTGGTAATTGTTTTTAAATCACCTCTGTTAAGATATTTAAATATATTGATTGCACCAATCTAGCATCATTCAAAATTAATCAAGCAAATTTAAATCCTTATATTCTCTATTCCACTTTAATTTCTCTGGTAATATTAGCATCTTTGTCCTCAGTGCCGTGAAAGCTCATGTAATGGTAATCCTCCATTTTCTCTTCTGTGCATCTATATTTAGCAATTTCTGAGTATTCTGATTTCTATCATTTCTAGTTAACTATTTCAAATTCTACTGGGACTTAGTTCTATTATTATCTTACTGAGATAAGCCTTTTTCCCTTAAATTTTGTGTTATCCATTATTATTTTTAGCAAAACTACACTTGAGGCAGAGCCCAGTAATAATCAAGCAATAGTCTTAAAAAATGATAATTATTCTTTTGTGGGAGGTAGGAGATAGGAACTGGGGGAGGGGAGAGATAATGAGTTTATTCTCATGCTTTAGTTTTAACCTAATGATTTTAAGAGTTGACAGTACATAAAAGAATTATGGAAATGCTGAAGAACATGATGTACCCTTACCTGTTGCAAAAGTGCAGAGCACCAATCTCAATTTAAGTTCTTGGAAACTAATTTAATGATCAATATCTCACTGTACATTTTCCCATCACCTCCATGGATTTGCATGATTGTTTCCTGTGAGTTAATATTGGTTTAAGAAAAAAACACAGCAAGGTATAGCATGCAATGTCTTTGGGGTCATTAAAGAGTTCAGTGGCAGAATAGGTAAGACAGATACTGGAAGAGTACAAATCCCATGAAGTGTCCCAGGACAAAGGGTTTTATGTCATGAAAGATTTGGACAGATGTGGAAAGAAGTCAAGAAGTATAGAAACCTCTTTACATATTCCAACAGGGAGCTTCCAGTTCTTTACCCTCTTCTTTATTTTTAAAATATTTTGTAATATCCCATACACTATTTTGAGAAAAACTAGAACAAGTGTAATTTGATGAGAGCAAGAGATATGAATGAAATTAACACATAATTTAATGTATGGAAATGTATTTGAAAGCTTTGGGTTTTGGCTCCTTCCTTAGCATAAAAACATTAGTCAAAACAATACTTTCCTAAAAAGTCAGGGCAAGATTTAACAAAAGCTATTAATCTATTTCTGAAGGCAAGGATATTTCTCTTTAAAGCACGATGAATATTTAATTCTAAGCACTGTGTCTCAGTACTTGCTTGCAAAAGGAATAAAAACAAAACAAGAAATGTATATGCCAGAAAAAATTACTGAAAAATGTTATTAGAAAAACATTTTTGATCACATGTCAAAAAACATGTGATCTAGAGGCTGTACCTTTCCAGGCGTTTTTGTTTGTTTATTCGTTTTTGGAAAGAGTATTACAATGCTGTGGTCTAAGGGCAGTTATAGTGACCTGCAAGGGATACAGTGCAAGGTATCTAATGTGATACAAGGTCATAGTATCTAATGTGAAAATGTAGCATTCTTTGGTTAAGATATCTGAGATACACACACATGTACACGTAAAAATCTGCATGTAATATTATGTATGTAAATATATCATCAGATATATTTAGTCAGGTATCTTGGCTGTGCATAGGTGTAAATATATTTATAAATACATGTATATATATTCTTCCCCCTCCCTTTTTGCTTGGCTACTGCATAAAGAAAGTGTTGACTAGAAGATGCAAAGACAAGCCATATTTCTAGTTCTTCATAAATTGAACACAGCTGTAGGATTTTCTTACACCTATCTCTGGGACTCTGACAGGCTTGTGACACTCCCATGTACCAAATTCTTACTCTGTGTCCATGAGACTGTACTGAATTCATGAAGATAAAAGAGACTTTGGGATAACTTCCCGTTCCTGCCCACCACCAGCTGGCCTTTTTACTTGCCTTTCCCTCTATATGTTTAAAACTTGGTTTTCTTTCATTGCATAGTTTTGTTTCACATTTCTGCTATAAACAAGTTTTTTAGCGTGACCTCTGCTACTCCCCCTGGGAGAGAGAATGCATTTTCACAAAGTAAGGATATTAAGTAATATTTTTATATAAATGCTTTCCTGCATATTAAAATTTCTTTTCTCTAGCAAACATCTACAATAACCAGAATACCATAGTGCAATTGTAAAATATTCTGATAATTTTTTTTTTGCCATGTGTAGATGCTTCTAAGATACAAATTCAATAAATCAATGCTTATTTTATAATTGGTCTGTCTTTTATCATATTGTAACTGATAGGTTTTTGTCTTTAACCCCGTATATTATGTATCACTGCTATATTATATTTATGGAACATTATTTGTAATTACTCTAATAGCATCTTATTCTCATATGGTATATCTAAATTAAATAGATCTCTAAAACGTATTGTCCATTTGCCATCTGTTTTTAAAGATATTTTAAAATGAATGCATCTTTTCATTTTTACTATTTTCTTTTACTGTTACTGTGATTATTATTTTTAAAAACTCAAACTACTTCTGAAGAGAATCAGAGCCTATAGTTATAGTTTACCATGAAGAATGATGAACTATTTATGAAGTACAATAAAATAGCATATTTTTCTTTTCTAACTTTCCCTGAGGTAATTGTTCAACATCCAACATCTTAAACAATTATAATTAACTATTCTAATGCAATTAAGAGCTGTGTACTTGCTTCTAATTCTCATATTTACTTACATTTAAAAATAATTTGTTAAAGTAGTTCTGTAGAGAAACATTTGTGATAGTTCTAACTATCTAAAGGTCATTATGGTGTGGCGGAGGTTGCAGATCTGGAAAACAGTGCTGATAGAGTGAGTTGTGAAATTTCAACGATAGGTCACAGTCTCCATCATTGTCTTTTAAAGACTTCTGTAGGTCAGTGCCAATTCTTATCCATCACCCTTCAACCCATACCTGAATTAGAAGACAAGATTATGCATTTGGCTACAAAATATTAATGTGAAGTCCTACAAGTGACAAAATAGTCTATTTTCTGATTTGTCTACAAGCAAGTTTGTTTTACATTAAATGGCTTTTTTACAAATTTGAAATGTGAATATATTTTATTTTTTTCCCAGTGAGTACACAATACACAATTGTTTGACAATACTATTAACCAATTTTATGTCAATTTCTTTGCCAATCTAACATCAAATGAAACACATTAAGATTTTGGACGCTGTTTGGTGACTTAAACAAACTACAGTTTAAAAAAAAAATGCATCTATAAAACAAAGTATAAAAAGTCTACCCACGGCCACAGAATCCCTTATCTTGCAACACTTTTAAAGTCACAATAAATGCTTTTTAAGTTATGAAATTGAAAAGAATTAGTAAGTTGCATGTCATTTAAAGAAATGCATGGTGCTTCATTTGAAGTACACATTATAAAGAAGCAAAATAAAAGGAACTTCACCTCTAAGATAATGTGGAAAGACAGGTAGCTTTACACCAATTCTTGTCATGTAATGCTATAAACACAATATACACAGCAGATGAAAAAACTAACATTAGTGTATTATGGTTCTGCATATCTTTAATACTGACACACAATCGCTTTCCAGTGGAGGTAATCCAGAGTTTGGAGCTCATTGGCATTGTTATTGTTTTATTGTCAATGGACAATTACATATTTTTATTGTGTAGAAATTAGGATGTGTTCCACCAAAGCACATACAAACTTTCAACTCAAATCCCATTGAAAATATATTTAAATACCCAGAGCATTAAACTATGACATAGAACATCATTAAATCTGCTATTCAAAGCAAGTAAACTTGCTATGGTTTTACTTCCCTTTGGTTGTATGATAACTTGACAAGTTGGTCCTGATTTTCCTATATTCTCTCTTGAACTGGATTCAAATCCTGTGAAGGAATCAATTATTTTTATGCCCCTGTACTATCCTAACTTTTTAAAAAATGGCATGGAAAAAATTTGGAGGAGGGTGGGTTGACTCCCCGGCATACACTGGCATACCTGAGTTTGGGCACTGATGTGGTTATCTTCCCCAAAAGAGAATTTACCCGTTGTGAATGAGGCGGTACCTGTGTCTGTTGTGACTTCACAGCAGTGTTGCCTACAGGTGCAAGGTAAGTTACATTCTCTCCCACCCACGTTTCCTTCTGATGGCTTTTGCAGGCTCTGCTTAGTCAAGTGAGCTCAAGGAATTTCGAATCACATTCATCTAATCAGCTACACAATGAAAATCTATGAAGCTTCTCCTGTAGGTTTGTATTATTTTGTTGACATTCTGGTTTATACTGACTAGTAGCTTTATACATATATCATGTTTGATGAGGATTTCTGATTTTTAAAGAGTGTTTCTGAATTTGTATAGCCCTAGGATGTTATTTTGGGTGGAAGTTTTGGTGGATCAATTTATTTAAAACTAGGTTTAAAGGCAACATGGACTATTCTAAAGAATGCTCCAAGTAACACAGGGTCTGTATTCCATTATCTAACTGTGAAATTTTAGCTACTGAAGACAATCAGGAAGGTATGATACAATGCTCCAATTATTCTATATGTCAACTACATAAAGACACATTTTTTTATTTCTCGGTTTATTAATTGCCTACAAATGCCAGTTACCAGGGATCAAGAGTCTGTATAATCTGTGCAATAAAATTTTAGGCTAAATTCAGTGACTGAGTAGCATAAAGATGAAACACAGATGAACACAACTTCTTAGATATTTCTTTTTTTTGCAATAAAGGAGGCAAAGTAAGGAACTTCACAAATAAAAAATAAATTGCTCACATCTTAGAGTTGTGAATAATTATGTAGTCATTTTTTTGCAGAAGCTTTTCTCCTTTCCCAGTCCCTTTATCCCAGAGAAATGAAACTGCATGAAAATCCAGGCACTGATGGTAGAAAGTTGATAAAAGGTTTAATAAGTGTGTCTCAGAATTCCTTTTCTCTTCTGTGAAGGAATAAACTACAAGACACCAAGAAGATATTGGGACCTATAAAGAACATCACATTCTAGGCTTGCCTGAACTGATGCAGTCTCAGGGAATCCAAAAGACAGAGTCATTTAGCTATCTCATCCCTTTGCTATGACAACATGACATGAACCGGTGATCAAGTCAACGATGCAGAGTATGAGAATTATTAAAGGGTCTCCTACTTTCGAACTTGATCCTGATTGTTACATCGAATAGTTTTGAAGTACTGAATATATCATAGGAAAAATATAAGAAAATATAGCCAGAGACAGAATTTAAGATTGTGTAGGTAGCACATGGGAAAATGTCACAAGTGGGAATTTCAGAAAGGTTATCTTCTACTTGACTGATTGACTATACATGTACAGTATCTAACATATATTTCAAAGTCACATTTATTTTGAGCATACATAACTGATGTTCAGGAACTTCTTGTTCTCAAAGTCGTGGAAACAAATGAGGCAGGACACTGTTATGAATGTCCACTTACAAGATTTGGTTTTATTTAAAAAGTGTATAAACATGCATTTTTCTCCTTTTTAATTTTTTTCTTTTCAATTTACTCATTCAAAATGGGTCAAACAGATTTTAGTTGGTAGCCAATTTCTGAGAATGTACCATCAAATATTTATTCCAATAAACTTACTGAAGGTGAATTGAACATACTCCGAGCACTGCTTTTTAAGCACTTACAATTTGGCTCTACATTTGGTAAAATCAACTTCACTTCTTAATTGATGAAAGACAAAGTTGTATATAGACTGCATTTTTTTAAGTCATTAATTTAAGTGATGCAGTTCTATCCTCTAGTGTGTACTGTACATGTATTAGAAAGACAAAACAAGATATTGCAATAGAGTTCATATTTTGAAGCAGCCTGAGTATGTCCTAATAATAAATTGCTTCTTTATTTGCTAGATATTCTGGAGTTCATTTTGTTTGTTTCCTTGGGGAACTTCATGTTATATTCTGACTTAATGAGTTGGAGAGATTAATTATGGTAATTCAGAAAATGCTGTTTTAAAAAGCTGTAATATAAATACAGCTCTTGTGAAACACCTTAATTTCCTTTTGCTTGTTGCAATTCTCAGGTGGGTCAATTACAATGACAGGTAAAGTTGATTCTAAATAAAACTTTCATTATCTTTTTTTAAGCAAGTTTAGTACATCTTTGCTACCTGCAGATTCTAATGCATATTCAGTCTAAAGACTTAAAATTCCTTCTTTTGACCCCTTGTTTTTGTCAATAGCAAAATCCATCTTTCTGTTAAGAACTGACTCAATTCCTGATGTTCAGACTTTGCCAACACCATTGTTCCTTTGCATCTTCCTATTTCTACACCCCAACTGAAAACCATCTAACAGGATGGGTTACACCAGCATTATCCAACCTAGCTTACAGTACAGAAACCCCCTTCACATTCAATCTTTTCTTCACGTCATGAGGAGTAGAGATTTGTGCTTATCACCAAATAAAATTGCAGTGCAAAATTTAAACATAAAAGTTACACAATTAAAAGTTAATATATGGCACCACAGCCTATTAATTCACATATAGTACAACAGACCAATAAGAACAGACAATAATATGAACAGAGCTAAAAAGAGTGAGCTTGCATAGCAATGCACAAAAGAAATTATATACAGAGGAAAATCCTTTTCTTCCTGGAGGGAGAGTTTTGCTTTCTTTCTTTTTAATATACTCCTGACAAGAAAGAGTTAAGGTGGGTGGTGTACTTAAGAGAAGAACACAAGTAAAATATCTGTGGGATATGTGTGGCTGTGTGTCTTTACATTGCATTTACAGTTCTTTTAATAGTACATAAATAAAAGAAATTGTTCATTGCACTGTTTAGTGTCATCACGTCCATGAGTTGGGACCTGATGGTCCTTCAGAGCAGCTTTGTAGATCTCCTCTCAATTACTCTAAAAAGAGATGGAAACAAAAGTCAGTAATAAAACTCATCTTTAAATGAAGTATTCTTCTAACCCGAGGGCATAACCAAAATCAGAGCAACTGCATAGTAAGCAAAGATGCGATCATCAGAAAGATCTCAGTGAGTTTGTGCATTTCACTTTAATTGAAGCAGATAAACAGGGAAAAGAGAAACACTGTGGATTCTGGAGATTTAAAGTTCAAGTAGAGCTGGTTTTCCACTCCTTGCACAGTTACAATTATTTCAAAAAAAATTAAAAAAAATTTCAAGTAGCCATGAATCAAATTAAAAATTATAAATAAATCTTAATACTAATCAGATTAGTGGTAGCCAACAATGATAATTCAGATCCATAAACAACTTAAACAGTTGTGAAAATATTTTTTCTTTTCATTATCTCATGAACTTCCCCAGCCTGTGATGTGAGCATACTGGTAATCATACTTTTTTTCCATGAGGAATTCAAGAGATCAGAAAAGTAGCTTTGTCTTCTCATGAGACATAATCAGGCAAGTGGTAGAGAACATTAGAACCATTACTGTTCTCTTAACAGCCTTGGGTTAAACTGAATTCAAAGAAGCAGTTGACAATGTTAAGCAGGTATAATTCTGACAGGGAATAGGGGATTGGTAAATTTCCTGATGAAATTAACACAAATTCAATGCTTTTACTCTGATATACTGTGACATCGCTATTTTTCACCATTACGTCATATTTTATATGAGGGCAAGTTTTCTATCATTCTGAAATTTAATGTGGAGATGCTATTAACCTAATATTCTTTCTGAATCACAATAGCCATTTATTTTTATTTTATTAGTTTAGTACTGGGGATTGAACCCAGGGGTGTTCTACCACTGAACTACATTCCCAGTGCTTTTATTTTTTATTGTGATATAGGGTCTTGTTGAGTAGCTGACAGTTTCACTAAATTGTTAAGGCTGACCTCAAACTTGTGATCCTCCAACTTCAGCCTCCTAATTCACAGGGATTACAGCTGTACCACATCATGCTTGGCTATAATAGCCTTTCAAATGACCTAAAACACTTACATAATTCACCTGTAAACTGTCCTTGACTATTTGAGCCCATGTATCCTATGTCAAGAAGGTCGCTGGCATTGCGCTGGTGGCTTCCCCTCAACACCTCAGTTTTCCTGGGTCCAGTGGATCCTTTAGAGGAAGCTGTTCCTGATGAGCTGTGGCCACCCGGAGATGGGAAACTGGGCTTGCTATAGGGCACCAGGGCCTCCTCTGAAAAAGAAAAACCATAAAGGGCTAAATTGAACTGCAGCCTGGGGGGGAAAAAAACAAAAACACAAGTTTAACTCTTAAAAGTTAAGCTGAGAATAGACCATTTTACTATTTCTTTCTTTAGTAAAATTAAAATTATGAGGTTTAATCAAGACCAGATATTAAAGGATTTTCCATGTGCAAGCAACATTTCCTACAATAGAAACTGAAGCAGGATTAAATTAAAAGAGATCTTGGGATAAGTATACAATGTTATATATTATTTGCAAAATTTAAATTCACTATAAAAGAGAGCAGCTTACAATGAACCAGTTTGTTTCAAAAAAGGCATATCTTAGAATAATTTCTAGAGATAATGAGGCTTCAATTTAATTTATTCATTAAGACGGAAGGAATGTGGTTTAGTTTTAAACTACAGCAACATTTTCTCAATCAATTTAGATAAAGAACTATGTATTAGTTAATTAAAGAAGCTTCTTAAATTTCTATTGTTGCATGGGACATAAATATATTAATTGAAAAGCTGTGAATTTCATTAAAGTAAAAAGAAAAACCCACCCAAAGTTAATAAATGTGTTAATATTCATTTTATATATAGCTTCCCTACAAATAACTCAACAATTCTATTATAAATATTTATTTAATATTTTGAATCATTTCTTCCTTATTCCTTCCTTTCTTCCTTCCTCCTCTCTTTCTTTCTTACTTCTTTTCCTATTTTCTCTAGCTCTTTCTTTTCATCTCTCCACATCTCCTTCTCCACCCCTACCCCCAACTGACCCTGTTTCTTTCTTTCTTTTAAGCTATAGGCCCTTATTAAGTGTTTAGATGACTAAAAACTGCTTGCTAAATTTACTGTTTCTTGCCTTTGAAAGTCTTTAATGACAGGGATCACATAATTTTTCTCTCACAGCTTGAATGGTGGACCATTCCTAAACATTTCAGTAAATCTAGATATTGAAATTGTCATCTTCTGGTCCTTGCACAAATTAAATTTTTCAAACACTTAAGCACAAAGTTGTGACAAAATGTAATTACAGAAATGCATGGGGAAAAGACTTGTCTAATAAAGATTGAGTCCCAATGAATATGGAATATGTTTCAAAAATTGTGTCTATGTTTGTATGTGTATTAATACTCAGTGAATCCTGATGTGAGATATTCCAAAAAATGCAGTAGCCCCACCCCCAATAATGTTCAATCAGAAACCATGAAATTTATGTTCTAACATTTCCAGGAAGTATGATTTATAAGCAAGAGCATTTCTTGTCCCAGTGTTAACAGCCAACTGTATTTAATCAGCTGGGGAAGGTGCAAGTCCAGTTAACCTTTTCCAACACGAGGTCTATGGTTGGGCATTTGTGTGTAAATTTATGATCTCAATTAATTCACCTCATTGACTGGTTACTTCAGTCAAAATGAACAAACTTCTTGAAGGTAGAGATTTAATTGATACAAAACCTGAAATTTAGTGATCTTAAAGGTACTCAATAGAAACAGTAAAAGGCAAAAAAATAAAATTGTCTCCTGAAAACTGCAGATGAAGGCTAAAGATTTCCTGGATTCAAAGACCTCTAGAGAGGTCAATTTGAGGAACAATCTCCTCTGGAATCAGCCTCAAAGAACATGCTTGTGAGCTCTGCTGAGAAATTCCAACTTCAGTTACTGACTTAAGGCAAATCTTTCTCTGAAGCCCTGAAACAATTGCCATTTCTAGAATACCTGGTAGAAAATAAAATGGTAACAGCCCACGCTTGCTTGGGACCGTGCAGAACACACCTGATCCAACCCCTTGTTTGTGTGGGGCTTTCCGTATGTCTTCTTGGCGTTCTGTGGCGCTTATCCACTCCTGGGTTTGTCGTTGCCACTCTAGTGAGGTTTTAGCTGGACAATCCAGTGAGCTCTTTGTGTCTTCTAAGCTGGAGGCATGTTGTCTCTCTAGAGAGCTTCCTTTTCTCTCTGTTGAATTTTCCACATTACCACCATGCTGGCTCGGGCCTATTTGCTGCCTTAAACCCTGACCTGGTGGGGGATCTGGTGGTGGTGGAAGATCTAAAAATTTTGAATAATGTTTAGAATGGACTAAAATTTAATGAAAAATACAGGTTTTAGTTCAAGTTAAAAAAATAAAATAAAAACTCTTGCCCTCATACAAGTATCACCCATGCAAAAAACAGAGAAAAATAAAAGTCAATTATTGATAGGTAAAATGCCTATTATTGGTCTTTCTGCTGTCTTCTACCACAGCATCACTGAAATGAAATTGACTGGATTCATCCAACTGTTAAACATGGAAAGTGTTTTCAACTGCACATTGGGGCTAACATTCAAGGTTAAAGGGCAACTTGAGGGTCATAATCCATTTTCAACCTTCCCTCTTCAAAGTAGGAATACTATGGCAAAAAAATAAGATCACTAGAAATTCTAGCAGCTGTGCTAATAAAAGAACAAAAGCTCTCCTGCCAATCTCCATAGGAAACATCACCCTTGGGAAATTAAGAACTATATGCCGTATCATATGCAACATATGATTGCCTTTACCCATGTATGTGGCACATTTAGCAATAGTCAAAGGGTTAAGCTAACATTTATTAAATGCAATTAACATTCTGCCTGACAACCAATTCTGGCTATTCGTTTCATGAGTTAGCTAATGAGTTACAACTAATATATTATAATCTTCCAATGTATTAATTTTAATAAGTAATAACCAATGTTCAGCATACAGATTGAATATGCTTTATGGTACTACAGTTGGCAATATATCATGGAAATTTGAGATCTAGTGGAATAGATAATTTTTCAGAAAAGCTTTTTAAATTAAATATCGGAAATGAAAAGCTTAAAAGTTCAAGTATCAGCAAATTTTTCATTTTCCTTTTCTTAGATCCTTGTATCGTCAGCTTTATATTTTGAAAGTCTTACAACTGTGAAATCATATTTCCTTCCTACACCTTTAAGTATTACACTAGTCTGAAATAATGTTTTTCCCTTTGATACTGGACATTGAACCCACGGGCACTTTACCACTGAGCTACATTCCCAGTGCTTTTTAATGTGTTATTTTGAGGTTGGTTTCCCTAAATTATTGGGGGGGGGGGTCTCACTAAATTGCTGAGGATTGAGATTGACCTCAAATTTGTGATCCTCCTGACTCAATCTCTCCCAAGTCACTGGGAATATAGTTGAATGTCACCAGGCCCCGCTTTGAAGTAATTTTTTAATCCTTTAAACATTCATTTGAATTGATTTATTGTGATTTTTCTTGCATTCTATCTCAAACTTCTTTGTTTATCCTGAGAGTATTGGTAATTATGTTATTTATTCATAAAAAGCAAAAATCATGTATAATATATATTTGTTTCATTAATTACAGGGTTTTTTACTTAATATAGGCAATTTTTCTTGCCACTTTTGTAACTGTGTTCTTATTTCTAATAACATTATCTGTGAATTTTAAAAGGAAGAGCATAAATTTCTTGTATACAATAAATAGTATTTTCAAAGAAATGTTAAGCTGTTCTTTTTAAGCTTTATCTTTTGTATTAGGAGCAAAATGATATTATTCTACACTGCACAGAGAATCCTGAGCATCCAAGCTGGATCAGCTTTCTATTTCTTATGTATACCCTTACGTTGTATTATGAATTACTAATTATTGAGGGGAACAGGGCCTGGGTCAGAGAAAATTAGGTTGTATTCCAAACATATTTTCAAAAATCAAGAGCTAATGCAATGTTGAGACATCTCTTTGTTGGATAATTCAATGAGTTTGGAGACTCCCATCACTATATATTATTATAAATGCAAATTAATTAGTTCATTTGAGTTATTGAACTTAGCAAGAAGAAATTACAAAATTTGCTTACAAAATAACAGTCTTGTCATTGATTTTTATTCTTTATCAGAGCAGTTTAATTTATAAAATGGTCAAAATGGTATCTGCTTATGTTAGCTAAAATTCTGAAGACTATTTAATTTAACCTGAAATTATATAGCTTCACAATTGAGTAATATCCTTCAAGATTGTGTCTTCTAAGAAGAAAGGGCCTTGCATGCACATTGAAATAAACAAATGGGAAAGAGAAATGGAATTGCAAATGGCTGTGGAAAAATAAAAGTATATAATCAAATACATTTTATCTAAATTAAATTTATTATTCAATTCTAGGTTGATTCATTTCAACTAAGCCAATTCACTAAAGAGTATCTTACTGGCCTTCTGAGAATTAGCTATTGTCAGGTGACCACAATCCCATGAGGTAGGTGTTATTATTGTCCTCATTTTTTAGCTCAGAAACTGGGACCACAAAGAAATGAAGCATTTCCCTTCTGGATCTCTCCTCCCATGAACTCCAGACTTTTATAGCCAAATCCACATGGGAAAATTCCACTTAGACATTTAGAAAGCTTTTCAAATGGCACATATCAGAACTGAGCTCTAGTTCCTCCTTTGTAAAATTCCATCTTCCATGGCATGCCTCCTTTCCATCTGTGGCAATTCCATCCTACAAGTTCACCAAAGCTATGAAGTGACCTTTACAGTCTTGCTTTGCAGCCTATATTAATGTCATTAACAAGACCTGTTAGCACAATTTTCAAAATGCCTCCTTTCTCATTGCTTTCACTTATTTCTGACTTGATATGAACCACCATTGTCTATTCCCTATGTTGCTACTACAGTCTCCTATGTGATCGGTTTTTACACCTTTGACCCATTAAGTATAACACAACAGTGATCTTTTAAAAGAGAGAAACAGACAAGGTCATGTCACTCCTTTGCCTTACACACACACACACACACACACACACACACACACACACACACACTCTCCAGTAGTTTCCCACTCAACATACTATAAATGTTGATTGTATCACTGTAGCTCCAAGGTCCTACAACATGGGCCCTCTTTTGCTTGTCTGACTTCATGTTCTATTTTGTTTTTCTGCCTGCTCCAGTCATATTTCTCCCCTAATTTTTTAAAATCAAATAAGCCCCAGGTTTTCACTGCTGTTCTCATTTCCTCAAAGGACCTTTCCTTGGATATCTTTGCTTTTATTCTTCTAGTCTTTTCTCAAATGCCACCTTGTAGGTGAGGCCTTCCCTAAAAACCCTGCTTAAAAATATCTCTTCCTTCAGGCTGGAGGCCCGGGTTCGAGTCCCCAGCATGCTGAGATTGTGGAAATAACAAACAAACGAAAAATATCTCTTCCTTCCCTCTGTATTTCTCAACTTTTTCCCCTTTTGTCTTTTTCTCCATGGCAGTGATCACCCTCTTACCTACTTCATGTTTGTATTCATATTTCTGCTGGTCTTTATCTTCCTGTACTTGAATGGAAGCTCCATGAAACCAGGGGATTTTGTCTATCTGACTCCTGTTGCCTATCATATGGAATATGCTTAATACATGTTTTTATGTGGAAAGCTAGTATTTGGCAGAACTGGAAAAGGGCCCCTTTTCTGAACAGGGCACTAAAAACTAGGGGGAAGGGAACACAGGTTCAAAGGACCTAGTCCAGGAAAGTTTGCTGTGTAGAGAATGGACATTGTTTAGCAGTGGGTTGGCTTCAAAGGGTATTCTTTGACTCATTATACAAGTGGATAGAAGATGTGGATTCAGCAATGACTGCTTAGGTGTGCCTGGGTTTTGGCATAGCTTTTGGGACAGACAGTGAAATGCCCATTTCCAATTCCTTTTCTGGGGCACAGGGAGGATACTTTCCCACACCATCACCACGAGAGAGAATTCTCAATAATGACATATGAAAAGTGACATTAGGGTTCTTGCTATTACAAATTCCCAATGATCACCTGTTGTGGTTTAGATTTGGTGTCCCCCAAAAGCTCACATGTGAGATAATGCAAGAAGGTTCAGAGGAGAAATGTCTGGGTTATGAGAGTCTTAACCCAATTATTGAATTAATCTCTGATAGGGATTAACTGAGTGGTTAATCAGTGAGAGGGTGTGGTTGAACTTTGGCGTGGCTTTGAGGTATATATTTTGTATCTGGAAAGTAGAAATTTTCACTCTGTTCTGTTTCTGATCACCATGTGAGCTGCTTCCCTTTGCCACATTCTTCCGCCATGTTGTTCCTGCTTCACCTGAAGTTCTGAGGAATGGAGTTATTCCTCCTCTACAATTGTTTTGGTCAGGTCCTTTAGTCACAGCAGTGAAGAAATCTGACTAAACCATCACCCATGTTCTGTCTTTGCCTCAAACAGAAACCATAAATATACTGTCCTGAAAACAATGCTATCTCAGTCCCGAAGAGGCCTACACCCTTACATTACTGCTTAGAGGAGAGTCACCTGACCTTGATAGATGACTGTGTCAATAAGAAAATATCTTTTACTGTGCCAAGACATAGAGGGTTAGAGGTTGTTTGGTAAAGCAGCTAGCAATAATTACCCTAATTAATATAGCCATAAAACACTATTGTAAAATCTATAATGCAAAAGTTTTATTGTAAAGTGTCCACACACTATTACACTACTAGGTGGTAATCTTCCCAAAAAGAACAATTTGATTTTATGTAAAGAAGCTATAAATTATTTCTGACATATGGATTCATATCATGTAAGCGCTAAGTCATAAGCATTTGTTGTAAAATAACAATATTCTTAAGGATAATTTGTAGAGGGCTTCCAAAATAAATGTCCTTGCTTCACAAAGTGTCTCTGGATTGAACACTTGGGAAGACATGTGAGCCAAAATTTCCTTTACAATAACACTACTTCCAAAATATATCTACTAATAACACATAATTCATAACCACTTTTATTTAAATGAAAATTTAGGGACCTATTTTTTTTTTTTAAGAAAGATAAGCAATATATTGATCATAATTTAAACTAGGAGGAAGATGGTTTCATGGGGACATACTGAAAAATCTTGCAGGAAAAGGATTATAGGGGGAAAAAAGAGCATTCTATGTTGTATATTTAAATTTATACCATCCACGTATAGTACATATCGTCTTCAAAGATTTATCAAAGGAACATGCTATATTTTTCTCTATGGCCACAAGATTCTGAGCAGGAAAACATATAAAATTATTAATTCTCAAATTTATAAGTAGTATATCAGTGAGAGCAGCCTTTTCTCTTTAGAGAGAATAAGATCAACACTGCAAACTGCTCTAAGTGCTCAACTAATCTCCAGAGCAGCTGAAGCAGAAAGGTTTTATTCACCACAGGGTATCCATTTAGAGAGAATCAAAAACTCAATTGGACCCTTAACCTTCATATTCCATAGAAACGTTTCCCAATGAAAATGAAATAAGCAGGATATATGAACAAACCTGAAAGCTTTTAGAACAAGCATGTTTGGCTTTTTAAGTCTTCTTAGCATTACAAGGTGACAAAGGAAAGCGCAAAGATGGCTGCCTGACACAGAGTGCCCCTCCTAACAAACAAAGGAAAAGGCTTTCTTTTTTTCCAACCAAGCTTCATTCTGACCCATAATAATAGGTAGAAGAGTGCTAAGGACTAGGTCATAGCTTCTCAAAGCTGGATGTACATCAATTCACCCATGGAGCTTCAAAAATACCTACAAGAGGATTATACCACAGAATAATTATGAATATCTCCATGGTCTATTTGAAGATCTCCCCGAGGGTTTTTAACATTCAGTATGGCTAGGTTAATCCTGGAGTTTGGTAGGACAATGTCAGATAAAGTTGATATACTTATGGAAGATAATGTTGAGAAGAAGGAAGAAATTTACTTTTGAGTCTCATAGTATACTAGGCACTTTAAATATTATTACATATCCTTAAATATACTTTACCTATCTTAGAATAAAACTTCAGGATGAATATTTTTATTCAGACATTACAAGATATAAAAAATAAGTGGATAATATGGGAAATAGACTATGCTCTGAGAGCTGATCAAATACTTATTATTGACCATGGGTATCTTCCAGTAATTGTATTTTCTGAAACTAACGCTATTTAAGCAAATATTCAAAGATGGGATATTTAGTCAATTAAAATACATTGGCAAACTATGACCCACAGGCTGAATTCTGCCACTGTTTATTTTATCAATAAAGATTTATTAGATATTAGTCACACCCATATTTTCATTTTTATATAGCTCTATTCATGCAATACTGCCAGGGTAGAGTACTTGTGGCAGAGACCACATGTTCCAAACACCCCAAAACATTTACTGCCTTCAATAGAAAGAAAAAAAAGTAATAGCCCTTTGTTATGGTCCAAATGACTGTATATCCCTAAAATTCATCTGTTGAAATCCTACCCCTCGGAGTGATGATACTGGAAGGTGAGGCCTTCTGGAGGTGATGAGTAGTTCTCATGGACTGAATTAGTGTCCTTACTAATCACACCCCAGAGAGATCCATTCCACCATGTGAGAAATAATAAAAAGGTACCATCTATAAACCAGAATGTGAACCCTCTTTTGAGACTCCAACTCTTTCAGTGCCTTAATGTTAAACTTTCCAGCCCATAGAACTGTGAGAAATAAGTTTCTGTTGTTCATAAGCTTTCTGCTGTTTAGAAGGTTATGATAATCTGTTATAGCACCCCAAATAGACACTCTTCAACTACATGACTGCTAGCATGCTTTTAGCTCTGAAATTCACACAACTAAAAAACTACTAATTATTTCAAGTTCTTTTCTGAGAGTGATAGAGATTATAATTTAATATCATAAAGGTTTTGATTCTCTGACAGGTGCACATGCTGCTTATGTTTTTTCCTTAAAAAAGTGGAATGTTTGCTAAAATGCATTAATGGAAAATGCCAGAAGGGTAGAGAAATCAACAGTGAAGAGCGGTGCAGCTTATCTTTCTTAAGGATTGATCATATAGAAATAATTTCAGATTGTTGAGAGAGATAGTGTTTCACTTAAAGAAAGACCATTTTGCCAGATTTCTGCCTTGTTATGTAATGAGGCCATGCCTAACCTACCATAGCTATTGTAATCTGAGTTAATGACTACATAGAATGCATCTCTTCACCGAGGACAGGAAAATTAGCCTACCATCTGTCATTCCTTCCCTTCGGTGAGGCAGTGCTGGCTGTTGGTCCACTCGTCCTCCCTTGTGTTTTTTGGTGGGCCTGGGCCTCTGACTCTGATTCAGGGCTGCACTCGTGTTACTGTCCGTAGAAAATGGGCTGGTGGGTCGAGGTCTTTGAGAGGAGGTAAAGGCTTTTCCTAAAAAGGAAATAAAGGGAATGGGGTATAAAGATGTCATTATAATACACTGATAAAGTCTATCTTGTATTTTCTGCTCTTACTAAGGCTAAATCATAAGCCTACCTAGAGATGCCATTGGAAGATACCAAATATTGGTACATCTACATATATAAATATATGCCCTGCTACATATGATTTGTTCAATTATTGATAAGCTAAGAACACTCCACTCACCAAATATTTCAAACAATTGAGCAAAAAACAAATCCACCAATCCAAAGCTTAATACTGCTTGATTAGTTTTTATTTAACCTTGAAAATCTTAGGTATAGGGAAAATCATGCAATTTTTTTTTCAAAATTAAAGAGGTTATTTCTTAAATGAATCGTGCACTGTTCTATTTGTTTATTCAAATTTTACCCTTGAAATTTTACAAATGCTCTCTGAGTACAGTAATAAAATGTCTGTACTAAGTACATTTGAAAATTTGTACATTTGAAATTTTACATGAAACGTCTGCTCAGATACATATACTAAATTGACCTTACCACTTATATGCAAACACAGTGAATGCCATCTCTTAGTGAAACTCTGTAATATCAGTGTAGAGGATAGCAGGTTAAAATCACCTTGTATATCCAAAGTGAAGTAGGTATTTTTTTGATGAGTAGTACTGTATCTGAGCGGACTTCAAATTCTTATCGACAAATGAATTGTGCTATTTCCCTTTCTTGTAGTTTAGTACAAAAGAAGTGAAATTTATTCTGGGAAAAGGTTAGCTAATAAATTTTCAACAACTTCTTTTAATACTGTTTATTGTAATAAGAGAAAGATGGTTTATGTGCATGTATTTATTCTCTTGCCATGTTTTCATTTCATACAAACTTATCATATGTAGTTTCATTTTCCTAAGTCAAAGTGACATGATATTGCTTAATGCTTTATTAGCTATTAGCATGCATGCAAGAAATGCACCTATTCTGTCTAATTTATTAGTTTCCTTGCACTTTCTCACTGCTCTGCTTACAGCTAATGCCACAAAAAGCACTCAGGCAACATAAAGTTTCTGACTTATGCTTTATAAAGCAAGAAAATTCAAATAACAGTTATATTATGACATATTTTAGTTTGGATGCTATATGAAAATAAACCTCTGCAATGCTTGAGAAATCTTTTTATTTTACTTGAGGATATCTAATAATGCTTCAAAGAATATTGATATAATTCAAAGACAAATTCCAAGGCTCATTTTTATAACCTGAGAGTTTAACGAAGGTCAGAAGCATATAATTTTTCTCTACCATTTGAACACTGTAAAGATTAAAATGCATTTAATATTTCATTAGTTTGTTTTGTAAGAGAGCTCAGATTAATTCATATATTACCTTCCTACATGTGAAGTTAAGAAGTACACATACAAATATTAGGTCATAATCATGCCAAAGTGTTTTTTTCCAGCAAAACAAATGATTACAAATTGCTAATCTAATGTTAGAATTAACCCTGCATTTCTTTTTTGTGGAATGGAAAATGATATAATTGGTCTTTATATATTATTGGTCTTTTATATTATTAATTATTACTCTCAGAAATCAGTATTAAATTCTCTATAGGACAAATACATGTAGTCACCCTTTTATTCAACTTGCAAATGCAGTAGGTGTATCTTTAATTAGCATCCTTTAAAACTTATAATAAACGATTGTATTAAAATCTTAGCCAAACAATAAGACCATCAGCCATTTGAACTGTTAGATTGAAAGCCTTAGACCCATTCACCCCATGCTGAGGAAGGCTTCCCAGAAACTGCATTTGTAGAAAGAGATGGGGCAAAGGAAAGTAATGGAGATAAAAACTGAATAATTTTAATCACTAGGTTCATTATTAATGTGTGCAGATTTTGCAAAGTATGAGTTATTGAAAATTTAATGGCAATCTGAGTTGCTGATTTGCAATAATATAAAAAGGAAGTATATTCCAATTAATCAGCAGAGTCATGAAGAGAAAGGGATATTAAGGACAGAAGGTAATAAGGAGGAGTTTATTTTTGGCTCTGCAAACTCGCATAAGGACAGAGTTCAGGTAACAGAGCACCCATATTGTTCATGCATATTATAGAGAGCCCCGCAGTCAGACTTGCTGAGAAAGAACAGGAGAAAAAGGTCAGTGTCCAAAGGACAAGATTCTCTCATGCAAAGAGTGTTGACTTGGAGTCTACCAACCTGTTCTTGTAAGGCTGGTTCCATCCAGCCTAAAACCAGCTTTATCTGCTGCTGCCACCAGTGCTTGTGCAAAACTGCCGCTGGCAAAGATGGAACCATCTGAGGAGCTACCTACACTAGATCTATGACTAGAAAAGTTACGATCCTCATCAGATGCAGAGCCCCATCCATTTACCATTGAACCTAAAAACAAATGTAGTTGTCTAGTGAGTTGTATACAATGCATATCTCTTGTGCTTGTAAATACTGTACTAATGAGCAAGTATGCTGCCTCAACTCTTCACTACTTTGAAGTTTCATCATGGATTCCTTAGTCAAACATCATCCGTGTTTTAAACATGTTGAGCACAAAAATATGAAGCTTGTTTAAAATTTATATTTGCAGCATATTTATAAGACATGTTCCAAACGGTTCATTTTTTACGTCGTTTAAATTGTCATATGATCATTTTTCCAAAGGAGAGCTAATATGTGTATTTTCTATTTTGGGGAAGAACACTCTTACTGAAACAAATTATAGTATATTTAAACTGATCAGTTACTTTCTTGAAGAAATAGGGTGGGTATAATTTGAAGTTAGTTCAGATGATAATGATAATCTGCATAAAATCCTAAATACCAGACATTGTATATACAGTTATATCTCATAGAAGGGCTGGAATTATTTCAAGATTTTAAGGTGAATAGTTAATTACTCATTAAACAACAAAATGCAACTAAAATTAAATCAACTAAACATAGAATATAAGGAAGACTTCAGTTTGCTAAAGTGGTATTAATTTTAATAATTCTTATGTTTTCTTTGAATTTTAATATTTGGAAAACTCTAATTTTCTCTTTAACACTGATACTTATTTTCAAAAATTAGCCTTTATGAAGACTACCATTGGCGTTAATATGGATTTTTTTTTCAAAATGAAACATGGCAATAGAGGAAAAGATAAAATAAATTTTGAAGATATTGACAAATAACTTTTTTCTTTCTAGAAAGTCATAATTATACACACACAGACACACACACATATTAGATAAAAGTACACTGGGAACTTGACCTAACACATAATAAAATTAAAATTGCAGTACTTATTTAAGTTGGTGTACCATTAGTTCATGACACAATAAACTATCAAGTATTGCTTACCCTAACTTTTGTTAGAAGAGGGACAAAGTATTACTTACATAAAGCTAATTTAGGATTTCCAAATAAACCAAACAGGTGTTTCCAGGAAAGAGATTAAAGTCATATACTATAGATTATTTCTGTTTCTCTAATATTTAAGGGACAACAGTGTAGTTAGGTGTGCCATGATGCTGTATTTGAAGTGTTAGTCAGGCTGTCAGGGTACAATAACATGGATTCATGCACTCTCAAGACAGAGAAAACTGAGACTGAAAGGGTTAGAATGATCTAACAAGTTAAAAGGGTGTTAAGTGTAGCAGAGAAAGATAAGAGTTTTGATTCTATTTGCCAAAAGCACAGAGATATACTTTTTACTTTCCAAACAAATTCCCTTGACACAGACCACTGCAAGGAAACTGAGATAACACCAGCAACTGAGCCTCCTCTGAGAGATTCATTTCTAGGTTAATAATCACAAGTCAAGGATCAACAGCCCAAAATGAAAGAAGAAATGATGCAGTAGGCCTTGCAATATAATGCTACAATAGATAAGAAGAAATCAAAGTGATTCAGCGAGGGGTCACAAAAGAATATGAAAGTCGAGAACTGGGAATAGTTTTAAAACATTCAAAAGCTCAGTTCCAAATCCTTCCATGTGTTTTCTGGTTTTTCTAAATGTCTGTGCTCACTCTCCAAACAAGCATCTCATTATTCTCCTAATTCATCCTAAAACTCCTACTAGCTGATTTCCTTCTAGTTCCTTCTATCTTCCTCATTGTTATCTACATTATCTTTTCAAAGCACTGATCTTATACTTTTGTTCCTCTGTTTGAAGCCTTTCCTATGACACCAATGCACATCCAAATTAGGGCTCTGAGACTCTCCACTATGGGGTCAGCCTACCTTTCATCCCATTCTGTCCCACAGCCAGTACAGTCTCACTCCCTCACCCATGCATCACTTCCCATTCCTTGAAAATACTTCTATATTGCACCAAATCTACTAATCAGTGCCAAACTTTAAAGTCCAAATAAAATACCATCTTTATCACCTGAATTCTACCTTCAACTTTCTGTTAGGGTGACTCCCTCCAAGGTCGTACAAATACTGTGCATACGATAATATAACAGCTGTCTTTCTGTATTATAGGTTGTCGCATATATTTTTTTCAGTTCTAGGAAATAGAATCTGGACATTAAAACTATCTCTTGTTCACTTTGGTATTTCTTGTGCAGGGCCATTTTAAGTAGAAATTCAATGAACAGTGGGCATATGGAATTAAATGCATTTATTGTTTCCATTATTCACTGTAAATTCTTTGAATGATTCTAGTTGATATATAATTTCTAAGCAATGACCTCATTTCAGTTGCAAAAAGAATGTTCTTATAAGCATCCCCATAAAAAATTAGATAAGGAATAAAATGTTAGTGAATACTTGTTGATTACTTTTGAATAATGGGAAAAGCAATGATGTCATCAAATGAGAAAGTAAAAATTCTAAGACATATAATTTTTATTATAAATATAATAGGATATATATTATATAATTCATATGATATATATCTTGGTTATGTTTTCATACATTTGAATATTAGTGTTAAGCAATATTTTATTCCAACAAAGATGCTAAATTTCATTAAGTGGCAATTCATTTGTTTGTATGTGACTTCTCTATCCAAATTCACCCATCTTAATGCACCTAGCACAAAGCTTTTATTGTTGTTGTTCTTTTAAGTTCTTCTTCCTCCACTTCTACCCACTATATTCAGTCGAGAAATAACTGAGTGTGTTTTGGGCTTTGTTTCTGTCTTCTTGCTGTGTGACTCCACTCTGAGGATCTAGTGTACTAATGAATTTAGTTTCTGAATGTGCAAAATTTAGAAAAAAATCTCACATCACAGCAGTGTCACCAAAGACATCCCATCCTGTAAGACCACCCAACAGAGAATGAACTTAATTTCCCTCCCCAAAAAACTGTTTATCTCCCCATGAGAGTGAGTCCTGCACAAGAGGATTTACACACACACACATCTGCCATGCCCTAAAAAGGTCAGCGACTTTACTGCCTTTGTCTTTGCTCTGACTTTCTCAATCTTTCAGGCTTTCATTTGATACAGTATAGTCCCAACCATAATCAATAAATATTTAAACAATTAAGGAAAAATGAATTGTTTTTTCATTTGTTCATGAAGCTTTTCCTGATGCTCCCTGATCCCCTTCCCTGGGAAAAGACTGGACTGGAAGGCAGGGTATCAGTGGGTGTCGGTTAATAGAGATTCAACATCAGTTATTCTTTTACTTGTACTTCCTGTAAATGCAAAGAGACTAGACAGACGACTTTGGAATTAAAGAGAAATATACCATAGCTATTTGGACAAATTAGGCAATGAGAACCCTCATGATCCCAAGTGAGAGAAGTTAGTAGAGTTGTTTGCCTTAGTAGTTTGCAAGGGACATAAAGAAATTGATATTTCCTTTTCTGCCATTTCTCTGCCTTTCTGTTAATTTTCAATCTTCTCTGAATTGGGGGTGAGATACATAGAATTAGCACCTTTATAGGGAATAGTTTTAAAGCAGTTTGACCATATTGTATGAATAAAGAGGCATATAACGTATGCTAAAGTTCCTCCCATAAAATTGTTAAAATTTTTAACATTTACTGATTTCACCTCTCAGTCATTACCATTTTCCCTCTTACTTTTGATTTAAACATTAAGAATGATCTGAAGATTCAGGCAAACAGTTATTTAAAAATAAAAAAGAAGAGGGAAAAGGAGAAGGTAAAGGAGGAGGAGAAGAAAGAGTTCTTGAGGAGGAGGAGGTGGGGAGGAGAAGAAAGGAGACAAGAATTGGAAGAAAACAAAAATATTAACTCATAAATTAAAAAGGAAGTCATTTTGTGATACTGCTTTTTTGTTTGTAAATGTAAGCATAAACATGAAAGCACCAGGTAAAAGCAGTTCAGCCAGAGATTCATACAAATTACATG
Organism: Sciurus vulgaris; assembly: GCF_902686455.1. Classification (NCBI taxonomy): domain Eukaryota; kingdom Metazoa; phylum Chordata; class Mammalia; order Rodentia; family Sciuridae; genus Sciurus; species Sciurus vulgaris. The sequence goes on along the minus strand of NC_136470.1, from coordinate 31,289,888 downwards.
TGATTCATATTCATTTGACACATTATAGCCCCAAACATAATCAATACATATTTAAACACTTAATGAAAAAGGAATTTCTGTCACATAGCTAAATTTATTTGTGTTCATGTTCTCAATCTTTCTGATTTTCTTAGCTCTAAAATTACTGAAAGGTCAAAAAATACCTCAAATTTATTCAAGTTGTTAAAGAAAAAGTGCACACAGGACATTAAGTTGTTGCTCAAATGTTACTGAGCATAAAATACCATGATAAAGTGGCATCTTGCTGTGTCTCTATTACATCTTCAGCACTAAAATTAATTTATGATCAGTCATCAATTCATTTACATGTCGTTTTATGCTAAAGCCTTCCTTGCTGATAAATGCTTATCCTTAGATCCATTAAGCTAGAGTAAAGTCTATGCTTTCTAATATGACCCTGCTAATTGTTGCATTACCATTTTTATGAGATACAAAAACTAATGGTCCCCCATTTTTCTAGCCAATATTTAATCCAAGAACTCTCCCTATGAAGTTCTATTTGTCTAACTACCTGCTAAGTAAAATCTTCAATTCTAAATGTCTTTGTTCAAATCAATCCAAATATTGATCTTTGTCTGAAGGTATAAAAACATATCTAGTCTCTAGAAATTCTTTTTCACTCAAATATATTGAATATGCAACAATCCCACCAATATTCCAGAGAGAGAGAGAGAGAGATGTGTTATATAGGAAAAGCAAAATAAGCAATTAAAAAAAAAATCTCTTACTTAGGACATACGACACTTGTTAACTTGTTTCACAGATAAAAATCGTGTATAAAATATTCATCTTTTTATCCATACAAAGTATACATAAAATTTCTTTTTAAAGATATCAGAAAATTATTTTATTATTTTTAGCATTATTCTTGAAGTTTGCCTTAATACTCAAGTTATTAAGTTCTTGTAGCAGAAGCAAAGTTTCAGATCAAAATTTCCAGGGTCCAAGGAAGCAAAAGTTGTGTGCTCAGGTCAGATGCTGAGGCTGCCAGGTTTTATTGTTTTCATACTGATCTGGTTTGGGAGTTCCTGTAAAAACCTCCAAAGATATAAAATGGAAAATATAGGGCCACGGTTCCCTTTCAGCTGAAGTATTTATGTGCAATTCAACAGACAAGGAAATTTTTATTCATTTCACTGTACAACACTCAATCTGGGTCTTACTTTTTGTCATCAGTGAGGTGATTAGAATCTTGATTACATGTTCAGGACACTGTCCTCTCCCTCTCTCCTCTTGCCTTTGGTGTCTGTTTTCATGGTGGTGTTATTAAATTCAGGAAACACTGACCCTTGAGTTCCACCAAGGAAGTCTGAGAAAGAAATGCTGAAGCTTTGCCCCTCCCTGGTACCCAAAGACCTAAGATGACAGGTTGAACACCGATGAAGAATCAGTCCATATTTCCCAAGACTAAAATGGTTCTACATGGTTATTTTCTAGCCCAGACGGAGTGTGATGGCATAAAATAAAAATAATTTTGTACTTTATTACAACCAGATAGGTACACATTAGAAGGACAGGTCAAAATCAAAATTATAAAACTGAGATTCCCTCCAAAAGAGCTGATGGATCTGAATTTTATTAGTATAAGGTAACTGCATACAAAGTTAAACATGAGAAAAGTAAATAATAAAAGTCATATCAAAATTTAATATTTTGATCTTGATTAAGTGCACTGTGGGAAAGGGTTAATATTTCCAGGAATAAAATTACATGTTGTATTTTTATAAATACATATTTAGTCCTTTGTACACACACACACACACACACACACATTCACACACACATCAAAAAAGATGCACTTATTAAGTGAAAGTCCAGAACATTATTTTCCTCTTCAGTATGCTAATTCTTGGGATTAGAATAAACTGGACATTTCTAGGGTAGAGATCATGGTAATTTATCTTTAGAGTAAGACTGATTGATTTTCTTCATTCTTCTGCTACTTATCTTGTGGGTAACCTTGAAAAGGATTTAAATCCCTCTGTGACTCAATTTCTTTATCTATAAAATAAGAACAACAATAATAATAGGGTTGTGAGGATTAAATGAGTTAGTAGATGGTAAAACTTTAGAACAGGGCAGGGAGCTCTTTCTACAAAATGTAAGAAACTAAATAATTTGGGCCTTACCATCTGTCATGAATTCTTCATTTCTGTTTTCTTGCTTATTTCTTGTTTCCTTACAACACTTTAAACTGTGAGTCCGTTCTTAGTTCAGCAGGTCACAGGAAAAACAGGCCACTACTTAGAAGGTATTTTGTACCTACTGGGGACTGTTTGCTACATTATTATTGTTGTTGTTTTTGTTGTTATTGAATCTAAATTCCTACTGACGTGATTAGAAATAACATGCTTAAAATAAATGTTTGAGGAATAAATACAAAAAATAATAGGCCTACAAATACATATTTCCCATTACTGATGTGGAACTACTGATATTCTTTGCTTTTTGCTCTTTTTCATTCCTGAATGAGCATTGCAAAATTTAAGTAGCCAATTACAAATTATCTACTTATTATGAAAATATTTGGAGTTGGTGTGCATATATTTTTACAGAATAAAGCTCTGTATACTTAACTGCCAGTACTTCCTAAACTGGCAGCTAGGAGTACAATTCAACCAAGTAAAATGTGTAATTACATACAGGTTTTCAGCCCACCCAGTGTTACCACTGAAGTATCATTCTGGTTAGCTTCAGAGTCTCCAGGAATGGAAATTATTAGTTCTATTTAATAAAAATGGTCATTAGCTCCATGAAAATGACAATATCAACCAGGGAATTGTAGTTGAAAAAAAAAAAAGACTAATTTACACCTAAATGAGTTTAAAACTCTAAGTAACTGATGGTAAGTTCAGAATCCTCTCTGTAGGCACTTACCATTGTCCAGTCTCCAAAGCCAATTGAAGGAGTGCCTGTTTTATGGACTACCTTAATTAGCACCATTAAATTAAACTTAAGTATCTGAACAAAACATAAGAACATCATTAGGACAATATTCATTAGCATGTTGGTTTTGATAACAACTGGTCCACATATACATCCACCTGAGCTCTCTCCCCACACACCCATCCATAGTGCAGATATGTGAGCATACACATCCCTATCACATGGGCACATCCTATTTGCTCTCTCGCACACCTGTATATACACTCACTCCCTGTATAAACACACACATCCACACACACTCAACCTTGTCTTACTCTCACACATGTACACCATTATTCTCTCTACATACATGTGCACACACTAATACATGCCTATGAAGATTCACACATCCCTATGCACACTCACACTCTCTATATACGCTTCCAATCTTACATGTTCTCACACACATTAATACTCATTCACTCACACTCCCTCTACATGCACACACACACCAATACACTCACAACCCCTGCATTCACACCAACACAGAGGTATATTCATTCATATACCCTATGCAAACATCTAGATATATTCATTCATACACCCTACACACACACACATACACACACACACATACACATACACACACACAGACACCCTAGAAGGCAAATAAAATCTTTGACCAACTTTCTCCTCAAAGTTATCAGTACATGGAAAGAAAAAAAAAGTGTGTTGTGGGGAGCGGGGTTCTTATTTGGCTGCTTTAAAGTGCAACTTCTGCTAAGGAGATGTATTATTCATAGGATAAATTCATTGTGGAATTCATACCTAAACACCCTAAGGTTTCTATATTCAGCAGTAATTAAGCGGTGAATTCAAGTAGGAAAACGGACTTTCTTTTCTTAGCAATAAGAGCTTCATCTGGAATGAACATTACCGATAGGAGAAATGCAGGCTACTTGAGACATCCAACTTGACATCCTAACGGCAGTCACATTATACATCCTAACAGGTTAGCATGTGAAAATGCGGAAAGATATTCTCCCAATTTACAGATACACATCGTCTTTGTCCTCATAATATTTAATTAAAGAACTACATCAGCAAAGCTGACTTATTTTCATCATTATTGCAATTTTTTTATTGCATTCCTAATGGAAAAAAGAGTTTAGTATCATTAGTAAAATATGCAAAAATATGCAGAATTTTACCCTAAAGGAGATTATGTTAGAAATTCAGGCAAAGAGGCTTAACATAATAGTGCACTAATAAGTCAGCTCTCTACATTCAAAGATTTTAACTTTTGCTCTGTCACCTTCAGTTGGATCAGGGTTTCAAATCACAGCAGTATATCTGTAGTTTTTAAATCTTAATTAGCATGGGAAGATGACCAGCCATCAAGCAAGAAGAGAAACTGAAAAGTGGGCCCATGCATCACACACTGCCTAATTCAAGGAGGGATGCAGAGGAAAAGTTCAGGCCCTTATGCTTCCTGAGCATTAAACCAGTTTTCCATCAGTGTTTGCAGAACTAACATGGAACACAGAATCTGCAGAATTGGGAAGCTATTGGATTAAAAGGAAATTAAGACTGTGATAAAATACTTTTTAGGATAAAAGTTGCCATCAGGGTAAATACAGATATGTGTAGTTTTCCAAGAAAACCCAAAGAAATGCAAAGATCAGATTTACTTTGGAGCAGCTATGTCTACATAGTTATATAAGAGGCATTTTTTGTGTATATCAAAGAATATTTAACTATGTGAATAGAAATACTGAATTTTTACTTTTCTCCATATTCATTGTATACATATTAGGATTTAAAAATTTCCAATTGAAATTTCTTGGACATAGGTTACACATCAATCCTGGGATCTCAGAGGAGGGTACCAACTGAAATCTTTCTCTTGGTGAACAAGGCAAGAAGAAGCCAAACGGAGAAAATAGTCAAAATAAATATACTTCTTGCAAGAGGCTCAATTATTGGATTCTGCACTATGAAATGCATAAATATATGACTTATCTCACTATACATTTTCCACTCTAAAAATAATACTTTGTGCAACCAAAGAGTCTTATTCTGAAGATGTGCTTATTTTCATCAGTGAATGGTTTTACAGAATAAAATATCAAGAAGCATTTTAAGATTGCATTCATTTTGTATGTTCCTCCTGATATACAAAATATATCATTTCTAAAAGTCAAGGTTTTTTTTTTTTTTTTTATGTAATAGACTTGGTTCCCTAGCACAGTGAACTTTTCATGAAAGCCATGGCTATAATTGAGTTTTCTTTCATGTCTTTAAAGCTTTTTAAAATTCATGAATTTTCTTATCATTTTTGCAGCAAAGCAAAAGTAGTTCCAAATCCTTTTTGAATTTTGTGTTTAACATTACCATATTTAAAATGTTACAGAAATAGATGGAGTGGAATAAATCTTACATAAGAAAGTACTCGATTTTTGATGCATTTCAATATTGCAAATAGTTCAGTTATTCATATTAAATCAGTTCCATTACCTGTCACAGAGCTGTCTAGATTGTCCATACTGGATCCAGGTGTCTGGTCTAGTGCTCTCAGGGGCCTGGGAATTTCTAAAGCTTCCTCTTCATCGTCAGCATCATCATCTGGAACATCTGTTTCCAAATCAGAAATCAAGGCTCCGGACACGTAACCTAATGGTGGAACTGGGGGCTGAGGAGGTTGATTATTGCTTTGAATGTGCCTAGAATTCAAATGGAAAAAAAAAAAAAAAAAAAAGGCGGGGGGAAAGCAGTTCATTAACATTCAAAAATAGTGTAATAAGAATTAAATGACATGCTATGGGTAACTGTATTGTTCTTTTCCTTTAATCAGTTTTGAGTTTACACTTCAATAGAGACAATGGGTCTCTGGGTATGTGCCTTACCAACAACCACATAAATTAAGAAAATTATTCTAGTGATATAAACATATAGAGTGATGCACTGAGAATAGAGACTATTTTGTATAAATAAGTCATCAAAAACAGAATGGGAATACTTGTCACAAAACTATTTAAAGTTGACCTTTTCAAAAAATATATATAATTATTTTGTTTCCAATTTATGTGTAACCCACCCATGCAGCCCGCTAGCACTTAAGAAGATGTCACTTGAAGGCATAACACCTCCTTCTCCCCCACCTTCAGCACATTTTTGGCTGTAGAAGGATTTCTTTTGTATGACCCCCTCAAAGCAAGCTGAGTGGTATTTTCATCTTCCCAGGTTAGGGTAACTACCTCCTGCTCTATCTATCTCAGTCACCAAAGTCCTGACCTCCTCCAAGGCAGAAACAATTCTTCCTAGAATTCTGTGTTTAGAACACAAGATGTGCTAAATAAACCCTTTGCAATGAGTAAATAATTTTAATTTTAATCTTCATTAGATAAATAGAATGTATGACCAGCCCACTATTGAAACATATTCAAGTAAAACTTAAATTTATTCAATCAGGTAGCTAACTAAATGTGCAGGTGGACATCTACAAAATGCTAACCAAAAATACTGCAATGTTATTTCTTACTGTCATTTAAGAGCAAATGTAGTATAAGTTTTAACATAATGAATCTTTTCATTGCTGTAATACAAAAGTATTCTAAAGATCACTTCTGTTTCAGGGAGATTATAGAATAAGTGCTATGCTCTTTTACTGTTATCTTTTGAATGAAAGTTACAAGGTTATTTCATAGTCACTTCCACGGCTGGCTTTATTCTCTGTGTATGGTCACACTGCAGGGAAGCAATGCTGTCCTCGTCTCCAACTGGAAGAAGACAACTAGAAGCCCTGCTTTGGAACTTTTCTGAACCCTGCCTCACAACTCTTCTCCATGCTGATTTTAATCTATATTTGTTTTACTGCTGTAGACTGTAACTTTGAGAATAATAGATTTCAGTTGAGTTCTATGAATTCTTGTTGTTGCTGCCCCCAGCAACAATCCGGCGGGAAGGAATCGGAGGTGGACTGGGAATGAACTACTTCTATTATCTTTTTCTAGGCTGCTTTGTTGCTTGCTTACTTGTTCGCTAGTTTATAGAGGAAGAGAGGCTTGCTTAGAGGAAGGGAGGCTTTGCTTAGAGGTACTACGCTTTCAGAGAAGCTATTTCTTAGAGGTCTGCTTCTTAGACTTCTGCTGCTTCTTCTTAGAGGTGAGTCCTGCATCCTGCGACCTAGAGGTGCGTGCTAGAGGTGTGTGCTATCAGAGGTGGTTCTTAGTGGTGCATCCCACATACTACAGTCCTTCATTCTGCGATCTGCGACCTGCGATCTAGAGGAGTGTTCTTAGTCCTCCGTCCTGTGATCTAGTGGTGTGTGCTTAGTCCCGCTTATGCGATCTCCTCCCAGGTGAAGAGAATGTCTTATATACACCAAGGCAGCCAATCAGCTTAGGATAAAGCAGCACGATTGGAGCATGCGCCATGGTACCAATCAAGAAAGAATGAGGAACATCCGTTGACCACTAGTGCAGAGGAGACATTGACTAATCAGGTAAAAGGTCATGAGAGATCACGCCGGATTAACACTAATTATGCTCCACCTCTTGGCCTAACGCCAGCCGCCATCCTAGGGCTACTCAAACATGTCTCTACATCTTATAATGAATTCTTCAACTTCAGTGTGGTCTTGGGAACCCTGATATTTGTATTTGCTATCAGAAATGAGAGTGGTCTGGGACCGCCCTTTAATTTCATACATGAGATAATTGCTATTTTTGACATTATTTTAAACCCAGTAACTACAGCATGTAAGTGTCAATCAGGTAGCCTATGGTTATACAGATGGAAGCAGGTTAACCTTCATGGTACCTGCCCCAACCTAGATTATCCTCAGTTAAAGCTCAGATCATAGAATCAGAATCTGTCTGGAGGTGGGACTTAGGTATCCATATATTCTAAAGTTGCCCATATGATTTCAAAATACAAGCCAATTTGAGAAACCCTGAGCCAAAGTCTCTGCTTCAAATAACTTAAAGATGTGATTTCAATAGTTACCTTGAAAAGAATCCTATCACTCTTTAAGTAGCTGACTTCATCTTAAACAGTTATACATGATAAAATAATGATGTTTAACAGGATGCTGTCTTTAATCTTTGAGAAAAAAAAATGGGAAAATATTCAAGACCCACTTATCCTAAGAAAAGAACACGTTCATAACAGCTTTAAGTGACATATCTGTTTTAGTATCTCTTTGTATGTATAGTTAGCCATATTTTAAAAATAAATAGTTTATTAACAATGAGAATAAGAATTATCTCATACTCAATTTATTCTAATTGCTAGAACTACCCTCCCACAAAAAGAAAAAAAATACTATCTTTTTAAAAAATCACTTTGATTTCAAACACAGGGTATAAATCAAGAGAACATAATTCAAAGTTATGTCACAGAGATTTTGTTTTCAAGAGTGTAGGTTTATATATCACTATTTGAGAGAAAAAAATGGAAAAAGTAATCAACTTTATAAAATTTATGAGAGTTGGTTCCTTTTGCATTTCTACCATATTTGAACAGGATACCTATACGGATTTCATCTATAGTTTATGAAAGTTTTCTAATGATTACAAAAATAGAACTATAGAACCCGGTGCAATAATACATGCCTGTAATCCCAGTGGTTCATAAAGTTGAGGCAGGAGGATTGCAAGTTCAAAGTCAGACTCAGCAATTTAGCAAGGCCCTAACCAACTTAGCAAGACCCTGTCTCAAAATAAAAACCAAAAAAATGACTGAGGATGTGGCTCAGTGGTTAAGTGACCCTGAGTTCAATCCCTGGTACCAAGAAATTAAAAAAAAAAAAAAAAGAACTGGGTTTTTAATGTATTCTCAGTGTTTTTGTAAATGCATTTAGTGTTACTAAATTTGCTATTTTTCCGATTTGTTTAATTCTGCCCAGAGAGGGTCTTTAAATAACTGACACTGACCATAAGTGATTTGCAGAAGCTTGCATTTACATATTCACAACCACATGCAGAATTAATCATAGGCACTTTGAAGAATCCAAAAGAAGTCCTTCATTATGGCATTAAAAGTGAGTTCAAGGATAAGCTAATTGAAGCTAAATCGGTTGTAAATTAGAAAAGATTCCAGTGTAGCCAAAAAGCACTTTAGCCTGAATTTCAACAGACCTGAATTCTTGCTCCAGCTCACTCTCTAACTAGCCATGTGACTTTGGTCAAATTATTTAACATCTCTGCAGTAGTTCCTTTTTCCTCAATGATTAAGGAGTATACCAAAGCAAAATTTTATCCCCATGTGCATAGTTTTATGAATACGTCTTATGAATTTATGTAAAAGAACATTTCCACGTGCAGAAAGCATGGATTCCTTGACTCAGTGAGGATATTTACCATGTTTGTTTTGCTATATCAAACTGATATGCTCTTGTCAGCTCATCCAGGTGAGCCTGCAGCATGGGTTGCATCTCTTCCCGTGGGGATGGAGTAAGAGTGGCAGTGGACTGTTGTCCAAAGGAGATAGCAGGAGAAGAAGCCACGCCTCGTACAGGGGGTGTTGGAACCCGATCGTCATCTTCTTCCAGTTCATCTTCCATACCCTGGTGTAAGTATGTTTGTACTGGTAATGGTGGGCACCAGCTATCACTGTCATAGCTGAAATTAGATGAGGAAAAAATGTACATTAATAGACACACACAGAAAAACATGATTAAACTGACAACAAACAGCAACCACATGGTGTCTAAAATGTTCTCTCAGTTTATTTCCTCCTGATCACATTGTGGGTGCTACTATAGTAAATCACCTAATTTAAACTTGTAATTACAACTGTTATCTCAGTATCTCAATTTATTCTTTAAAGATCCTATTGTCTAATTGTTACCCCATGGTTACAAAAGGCAATAACTTCCCAACAAAGTTACTCATGTGGAAACACCAAATTGCTAATTAAAGACAATTAATGAATTTAGTGCTTATAGACTTAACTGCTTCCTTCTCTTATTTATCCTTATGCACCAACGGAATATAGCAATGAAGCTGACTGACCATATAAGAAGTGTTAGGGAACTTTGTTTGCTTTTATTCTAAATTTATGACAGACTTTCTGTAAGACATTCCAGTCATTAAGACTTCATGATACGAATTATATTGAATATCAGTTCAATTCTCTTAATTTTCTCAGTAAAATCAAAAGCTTCCCCTTACATTGACAGTTCAATTCAAACCATAAAACAGAAGTTCAAAACCTTGCCTTACAAAATATATTTTAAAAAGAAAAATCAATTGTTTTATTGTCATAAAACATTTAATATGCGATAAACCACATTGACATATTTTAAGTGCAAAGAATACAATTCTTTTAAATATTTAGATTTCATGTTCAAGTGATATTTTAAAAAGAGATTCTGGTCCAGGAATATGAAAAATTAAGTAAAAAGTTTTCGTTGTGACACAATATCAGTATAATTTCTACTTATAACTTTTCTGTAATCCTAATATTTTCAGAAATCAAATAGATCCTAACATATTTTTTAAAGATTTTTAAGGATTAGATAAATAATATATTGGACTTAATTATCTTCTTAATTCAACATCTTAGATATCTCCTGAATCTGCCTCCTCCATCTCCTTTTTCATGATCATGGATCAGTCCCCTTCTATAAAACCATAGCTTTCTTAGACACTTATCTTCTTTTCTACCCTGTCTTTAATACAAGCAACAGGATGTTAATTCACATCACACTTACACTTACAATTATTCAGTAATCGTAACTAATATAAGAAAAGTCCAAACTCATTAGCTGGCCTAAAAGACCCTTACCCAATTGACTATTATTCTAGATCTATTTCCCACTATTTCCTCAACATCAGCCTACTTTCTATTTTTTTCTAAACTCTGGGTCTGCATATGACTGTTCTCAAATCATCTATCTATCTGCCTGTGGGTTCCTGCTCACCTCAAAGGTGGCTAAGTTTTGTTGAACCTTCTCTCCCTTTTCCATATAGAACTTCATAATACCTACAATGTGGTGCTTCCCATAATATATTGGGATTATCTGTTTCTGTGGCTCTTTTGTCCTATTATTCTGTGAGATCCTTAAGTCCAAGAACTCTGTTATCCATTGCTAGTGCCTAGTACCTAAATTTAGAATATCAAAACTATGCATGTCTAGTCTTGATCTCTTATAAACTGTAACTCATACATTTCCAGTGACTAGATTGTCTTCACTTGACTGACTTTTCATGTATTTTGTTTAAAACTGAATATATCTTAAATATCTGCACATGGATGTGTATAACAGGTTTATTTATAATTGCCAAAATTTGGAAGTAAAAATGATATCCCCAGAAGTTAAATAAACTGACACATTGGACAATGGAATATTATTCAATGCTTAAAATCATAAATCATAAAATGACATGGAGAAAACTTAAAAAAACCTTGGTAAGTAAAAGAAACCAATATAAAAAGAGTATAGAGTATATAATTCCAATTGCAGAACATTCTAGAAATGATAAAACCATGAAAACTAAAAACATCAGTAGGGCCAGACTCTGGGAAGTGAGGAATGGATGGATAGGCAAAAAGCACAGCAGATTTTAGAGCAGTGAAAATATTTTGTATGATTCAATAATAGTAGATGTATTGAATCTATCCAAACCACAGAATGTACCCCATGAACAGTAAACCCTGTGTCAGATGATGGACTCTGGGTAATAATAGCATGCCAATGCAGGAACAAGTGTACCAATTCAGTGAGAGAAGATAGGGAGTTAATTCATGTGTGAAAGCTGGAATAAATCTCTGTATGCTTTATTTAATTTTCTTGTGAACTGAAAATTGATCTAAAAAATAAAATCTCTTTTTAAATTAACCCTGAATTTATCATCCTTTTCCCTGAACAATTATGTGTTAGAGTCCTGACTTTATTTCATACAGCAGACAATTTAGCAGATTGATAATTCAGTAAATAATTAAAAACACAGGATACTATTGGAGTTGATTGGAAGGCCTAATATTATTTGGGAGTGGGACAAGGCTACACTGACCACTAGCAAAAGGAATATTTTAAGTGACACATGTGGAAGCCCAGAAGAAGGGAAATGGTATTGGAACAATTCAGATAGTTCCCTAAGTGGCAAGATCTTGCAAAGAAAGAAAGAAAGAAAAAATGGCCATAGATAAAGCAGAGCACCACTTACATTCTTTTCTATAAAACTATGATGATGGTCTACCAATTTTATTTATCTTATCTATTCTATTCATTGAACATGTTAAGCTTTAATCTACCTTTAGGTTGGTTTTACAGTTTCTCAACAAGAATCTTCTGCTCAAACTAAATTGGTTGTCTCCTCTTGTCTATGTACTTTTCTATTCTGGTACGTTTGTTTATAGAATTGAACTTATTTTCAAATAAACTAGATGCCTCTAATTTTACCTATCTTAGTCTGGTAAATTCTCAAGCTACAGGTGAAAACCCATATCTTTATAAAGATTTCTTTGATAAGGTCAACCCCCCAGTTACATTACTCTTCTCAACTGGTGCTGATAAAATTTTTCCACATTTATTTGAAAATCAATTATGCACAATCTAATGTTCTTTTGAATGTTGGATTTTTTTAACTATTTATTTTAGTGTTTACCTTTCACATATTTATGGTATTTTTTCTCAAGTAGATTTAAGCTACCTTAGAGTTACTACATTGAACTATTCTTGTTTGGCTATCCCTAATATCATGATACCCTAAAAATAGTAGGTTATAAGCATAATCTTTGATTTGAAATGAAAACACACAAATTGCTTAATTTATAAAAATGCTTAGGTTTATTTTCTTATTATCTAACTTTAAATGTCATATTATTAAGTCAAGCAAAAATATCTATAAGAAAGCTAATCGTAAAATAATTGCCCATTTTTAGTATGGAATGTGCATGCTGTTGCACTTCATCAATAGTGAAAATTAGATTTACTCTGAAAAACTCAGTATAAAAGAGCACCTTTATTTTTGTGCCAGCAAATCATAGTTGCACTTTCTTTACTTACATTGACTTATTCCCAGATATATTATACTTTCAAATAAAAAAACTACATGCTTGATCTTTCAAATGAAAATAGCAAGTTATCTCTTAAAATTTGTGCACTCCATAAATAATAAACTGTTCTCACTTCCAATAATCTAATAGAGATATACCTATGGAATGAAAACACAAAGAGAATGTAAGGGAAAGAAAAAGTGTTTATCGGCATCACATGTGTTAAGGTAACAGAAAAAAATGGTAGTAAGTTGTATTAGAATCATTTTTATTGTTCAAATAATATGCAGAGGAATATCTAACCATTAAAACATTATTTTTGATACTATGTAAATGCACTGCATAGTGCATTAAAGGACTAAAACATATTTCATCATCTATTCTGTTAACATAAGATAAATTTCATCACTAACTTTTCCGTCTTTTCTCAAAGATAATCTAGAACAGTAGTAAACTGACCCTGTATCATGCAGTATAAGCAAAGCTGAGAAAAGTTCATAGGTTCAAAGTGACTTTTACCAAAATTAGATAAATGGAAAAAGAGGAAAAAAATATCCAAAGTGGGAGAAAAATATGAAAGAATAGAGGAAGAGAAACTGGGATACAGTGCAAATAATAATGGTGAAGAATTGCTTATCATCTCTGAAATATTCAAGTCTTGCCATTCCAAAGGAACAGGTAACTTAGGCTTCATGCAGCTACTAAGGAAGGAAGAAAAGGCAACAGATGTGTCTGAAGTTTATAAAAATGTACCTTTGCTTTGGTAGTGTCCTTTATATTTTACAGGTCTACATCTTGAGAGATAGAATTTCATCTTTTTCTTGTATAACATTAGAATGACAGAAAATTCTCCTAATGTCAAACCAAAGTTCTCCTGGCCAACCTTTCCTAGGAAAGTGCTTGTTCTTTGACATTCTGTCAGTGAAGTGTGAGACATCATATTATCTGTCGTGCCTGATGAATAATGCTAAAGATGACGGCAGATCGATGCCACATGTGAACTAACTTGTTAAAGGCCAAATACAAATATCAAATTACTAATAAAAATACAATAAAGTTCAACACTAACAAAAGCTTGCCAATCTCTAATTGCAATAACAAAGCAAAGTACCAGTTTCACATTTAATTACTATTCAACTTTCCTAGCATCATGACTATAATAAAATGTGTTATATTTATAGCTAAGAACTAGTACATTTTAACACAATTTTGTCTAACCAAGGAAACACATTGATGAGTGAAAACATTTACCATTGTTACTATATGACTGAATTAACAATGAAATATTTTATTATTTGAACTAAGCTTTGATAACTTTTGACATTTAATATTGTGAGGAAAAATTGTTCCATGAAATGCTTAGAAAGAAAATGGCTGTTTTATAAACACTGAGAAATAATATTAAAAATTATAACAAAAACTAAAGACTATATTTTCCAGATCACCTTTTTTTTTAAAAGCTAGGTACATCACCTGAAACTACCCCTTTCTCACCTACCCATTGTTATCCCCTTATTTTACTGCTTTAGCATTTTCATATCAGCTATTTTGCTCTAATATCCTGGCATGTAATCCACCCCCAGTGTCATGTCTGCCAATCCACCATCTGTACTGAAAAATCAGACTTTTTCTATGGCATGAAGTATTCACGATGAACCTTAAGACTCCATGTCAGATGTTCTCCTACACCATGCAGGTTTAAAGCTCAGGAAACAGCATATAGAATGCACCAATTAATGAAGTATGCATACAAACAATTAAAATGCAGTGCTGTGGGGGTGGGGCATGAATGGGGAGGGTACTTAATAGTGAAGACTAAGAGAAAAGCAAATACTCCTAACTAGAATAGGGCAGGGTATCCAAAGGAAGACCAGTGGCCTATTTCTACTTTCATATGCTCAACATACATTTTATTAATTTCATTTTATATTTTTGTCTTTCCCCAAAGAAATTTCTGTCCATTTGTCCAAACGGTGGGTGACTTTGCTACTGTTTTGATACAGCTGTTGGTTAACAATGTATTTTTAGCACATTGGCTATATTAGGTTAGAGACTTATTTCTTATTCTCCTTTGTCCTCATTTTTTGCTCCACATCTGGCATCCAATAGTCACCCAACTTGATAGTGTTCTTTATGATGAAACGATTGAAGATTCACGGTAATGTACTCCCGCTATAAGCTTATCCCAGACTTACCTGCTCATCTGGCATCTGTGATTACCCCTTGGGTAGGCCAATTGTTATTTTGTACATATCATTCCCCAAGGGCTCTTTGTACAAAACTGTATGTGTATGAGAGAGAGAGAGAGAGACAAAGAGAGAGATGGAGATGGAGACTGGTATGAGTTGGGAAGGGAGTTATTAGCTACAGTGTTCTATCTAGCCTTGTGGGTCAAGGTCAGGTTTTCCTATTAATTGTATATTTGTATAGTCTCTCCCGTTTCTCTTCCAATTACTATGCTTAACACTTATTATATTCTGAAAAAAAGTAAGTGGATTAAATTCTCTGTTATGATGTTAAAAATAACAATGTTATAATCCATATAGCACGGTAAGTAGTACAACTGCAGAATCCTTAATGGATAGAAATAAAAACTATCAAAAGCAAAAAGTCAATTCTAAAGTTTCTGTACTATGTGTATTAAGAAAACCTCAAGCCTGAACTATAAATTTTTCAAATTAAATTATTAAAAGATTCTATAGATGATCTCTTCTGTGAACTGGTCAATGTTAATTTCATGAATAGCAGGATACAACATGTGTCTAATAATATTTCCTTTTTGGTACTGTGAAACTTATACACTAGAAAGCACCAAAATGTAAAGAATATATAAATATATACACACACATATATGTATACACACACATATATGTGTTCAACATATGCACTTTACCTATTTAAAATCAAGTTGATATTATAGATATCTTTAAAGAGGGATTTTAATATCATGCATTTTTGATGAATATTGAAATAAATTAAAATCCCCACATAGTAGAAATAATTTTATGCCTTATATCTTAATATTTTGAAAATAATTTTTTAAAAGCTAAAAGTCTGCAACAACATGTATTACTTTATTGCCAAATTAGTATTTCCATTTCTACTGCTGGATTAAAAAAAATCAAGTGATAAGTTTAGTACTTACTTTGATTCAATTAGTTTTATTTCAATGGGTAACTGACCGTATTGTGTTATATATATATATTTCAAGTAGACTCAACAGAAAAAGAAAAAAAAGAAAGAATTCAAATTACCCACAATTTTTGTGTGATCTGAGTTCACAATTTTATGCTTATGAAGTTTTAAGGGCACTACTTTCTCTTCATATTCATCTTTTAAATTCCATTTCCTCACTCTCCAATGATACCCTTTAAAAATGTAGACTGTTAAGTCCTGTGTAATAATCTTTTCTTATGGAACATATATGTCTGCTTTTTCTTTTCTTTTGCAGTGCTGGGTATTGAACCCAGGGCCCCACACAGGCTAGATAAGAGCTCCACCACTATGCCCTCAGTCCCTATAGCTCTGTTATTTCTTTGCTCACAACTCATGTGAGACTAACACATTTATACCTTGATGTAAATTAAGATCATATATAAAATTTTAATTTTTTAAGTTAGAAAAAGAGTGTGCTGTTAGCTGCCTATTTCAAAAGTAAACATTTTTATAAAAGTATAAATAATAACAATATGAATATATGTGGGCACTACAGTCCCATAGAAATAAAGTCCTTTAAAGGGAGAGAAAGAAGAAAAAATACATGTGATGAATGTGTATGTGTGTGGTATATTTGTGTGCATGTGCATGTATAGATACTGTGTGTGTGTGTGTGTTTAAAATACATAAAACATACACAAAGGCAAATAATATTTTTGAAAAGACCCAAAACACATGACAATAGGAAGGCAGAGGTATGAAAAGTAATCTGGAAACCTCAGAGATAGCAGTCATATAAAAAGAAAAGATAGAAAAAAATGATAAGCATATACATGTGATATTTATTTGAACCAAGACCTAAATCTACCATTCAAATAAACTGACATGTTTAATATGTACATAGTTCTGAGAAAATTTATGCAAAGAAAAACTGCCTGTATTCTCTATTTTTAGGTTACATAAAGGTCCAGTCAAAATGAATAGTGACCTAGAAATTATAAAGAAGACACAGCATTTATTCATACAGAAAAAGAGACTAAGCACATTTCTTTTGACTTGTTTTTTTTTCTTTCAAATAAAAAATTATCTGTGTCTGTGTTCAAAATCAATTAACACTTAAGCTAACAGAGGAAACTAACTCTTGTTAGATGTTTGTGAAGAATAAGAAAACTGGTCACATTTAAAGGTCCTCAAAGGAAATTTTCTAACTTAAAAAGGTTTTGTTACAGAGTGTGCATTGGCTTGAACCTCTTTTATTGTTCCTGCCCCTAAATTCCCATCACAGCTGATGATTAAAGTTCTACCCACTGGCCAGGTCCCTACAATTATCCCATTGTGATGGCGCTCTACCGTGGCGCCCTGCTATGGCCAGACATCAAGTCATTAGAGAACTGCAAGGGATGATGAAGAAGGTTATTTTAATTCCCTTTTCAGCCCTTCTCAGGAGTGGCTCTTTAGTTCACAGAACTGTGGGTACTTGCTTTCAAACTAACAAGCAATATTATAAATGTAGGCTGCATTATCATGATTGCAGACAATCTGAGGCACTCAAGGGCCAAGGATTCACAGTCCTCAATATGTGCCGTTTTGTGTTTATCAGTTAAAAATACACAGACAGTGCAAACAGGAAAGAGGGAAAATGTAATGAACAGGGTGGAAGGGCAGCAAAGAACCAAGAACACAGGGCAAAAGGGAACAATAGAGAGCGGAATGCAGCCTGGGCCATTTTGTTGGTAAATAAAATACGTTTACCCATTCTCTTGCTGTTCCACTGCATAGTGTTCCAACTCTGTACCAGGAAGGGGCTGGACTGGGGGAGGAGGTAGAGGGACATTGGCCCAGGTCGATCCATTGTTTTTCTGTGGTTTAGAGGAGTTTTTATTTTTCTTCTTTTTTCCGCCTTTCCCACCTGGAAATAATAATGCATTTATTCAGAGATGATGAATATCAGAACAAACAGACAATATCAGATGGAAAGATGTATTTGTTTTCAAAACACCAGAATTACTATGTTAGAGATGGTAAAAGCTATAAACAATGAAATGATATAATCAGACAAACATTTTTATAAATCACTCAGAATGATATTGTTTCTTTCCCATTGCATTAACTGCAGAGCTGAATAAACCAGAAACATGGCTGCTGTATCAAAAGAACATTTATTGATTTATTCACGTCTGCTGCCTCCACGTTTTCATTGTTAGACAAAATAATGGTCCATAACAAATTCTTTTAAATGTCAGATTTTAGTGCATTTAAAATGCTCTTTTGCATAATCTCTCTCAGTGGAAAATGCAGTGTCTAAGGATACAGGCTAAACTTTCCATTAGAATTTACTCAATTTAATTAATCCAAGAGAGTAACATTTTTCTCTCAAAAGTCACTGATAAAAAGCAATCAAGTACAATCTGGAGAATACCTGTAAATCTCTCACAATGATACATTTCATAGACTTTTTGACAAATAAATGGAACAATTACTTTTGCATATAGTAAGAACAGTTCCCAGCTGTTTTAACTATCACATTTCATAAATTCAAGAAGGAAGAAAAATTAATGATAATATAGTAATCAGTTTCAGTACTATTTGTTACATGAATGAATTCATGCACAAATATGAAAAGAGCATAAGTGAAGAGTGTATGAGCTATATCTGGGATTACGTGGTACTTAATGAAGCATAAAAACAAAATTCATCATCTGCATAGTGCTGTACTTTTTAATCTTGCAAAATCAAGTAAACAAAGCTTTTTTCATAAAAAAATGGACCTCAGTTGGATGCAGGAATGAATATTTCTTGAACAAAATGTAAAGGATGTTTCAGGGGCAACTCAGTAACTTCCAAAACTCCCACCTCGACCTACAGCTAAGTCTTAAGCATAGGATATTTGTAGCAGGGCTATCTAGTCATTTAACTCTCACTAGAAGTCAGTTCATCCTCTTTCTTCTATAATTCCTGAATCAGACTATGCAATTTGATAATAACATATTTGAGTGCCAGAAAGTGATAAAAGTCTTAAACTAGACATAGATACTACAGCTAATTACTGAGTTGTGTCTGTTTTTCACATAGCACACATACATATTTAAAAGAAGATCCCTACAAAGTGTTTTCAGCTTCCTCTCACTTCCAATCTTTGATAGGAGAGAAGATATTAAGAGGAAGGAAAGCAAGTATCCTCTGTTTAGGTGTAAGAGTCTAATTTCTGGGTTTGAAGTTTATCTCCTCACTTACTCAAAATGTATAGTCTTAATTTATATACATGTAAAAGAATTCTGAAGTTACTCTATTTTTTTGGTACTTGGGTTTGAACCCAGGAATGCTTTACCACTGAGCTACATCCCCAGTCCTTTCAATTTTCATTTTGAGACAAGTTCTTGCTAAGTTGCTTAAGACCTTGCTAAGTTACTGGGGCTGGCCTCAAACCTGTGATCCTCCTGCCTCATCCTTCTGAGTTGCTGGGATTATAGGCATGCAAAAGTTACTACTTCTTTGAGTTGTCACAAGGATTATAAGAGATAATGTATATGAAATGCTCAGATATACAGAATGCTCAATAAATGACAAAAATCACAATTGTTTTCTCGTGTCTTCTCTTTCTCATAGCAAACCCATCTTCAATTGTTTTCTAAAATCTTACTCATCAGAAATAGCCTCACATTCAGAATAGAAATAATAGGCTTGTTCAGTTATAAGTCTGTAATTTTTGTCTTTAAGGTAAATGAACCTCAACCCCTCATTTCCTTAACCCACCAAACACGAAGGTCCATTTCTTTTTCACAGAGAGAAGAATGGTTGAGCTACTTGTCCTTCCTGGCTTTTCCTGTTATACCTCCTTCATTCCTTTCATCTTTATGCAGGCACAATCCTTACCACATTCTACAGGATTTCAGAAACATCATTTGAATCCCACCTGAACTGAGTGACAGGGACAAGGTCCTACATCTCCATTTTCTAGATGAAGACACTAAGGCTCTGTGTGTTATGTGACCCACATTCACATAGCAAGAGAACAATCATATGTACTGCCCAGCAGCTTAACTAGAAACTATTTCTAGAGCTCTGAACTTGACTGTTGAAGCCCTTGCTCAGGTTCAAGAAAGCTACTTTTACTATACATCCAAACAACATCAGGAATCAAAATGTGTTCTGGAAACAATTGAAGCACAGAGAGAATTATGAGGGCTTTCCAACCAACACCCATTTCCCTCTGTTCTGGAGAAATACCTGTTCTCTCATTTTGATCAGTCTGAGTGGGACTATTATTCATCATACATCTGTCTTCTGTTAGCAATGAACTAAGGGGTAGACCCTGAGATAGGAGTGAGCTTGATATAACCTAAAGCAGTTAAAGTCTCTTTCTGAGATCTGATTCTTTAGAGAAGCAAGCCACAGTTTGCTGTTGTCACCTTGAACCCTCAGTGATCTTAAGGCCAGAGTACCTGAATTATGTTTTAAGGGGGCAGATTTTGATGCCTTGAAAACGTATTTGACCTTTTTTTCTTAAAATCAAAATGTAAATATTTGGATATTAAAGTCTAAAAATGACTGTAAAGAAAATCATGAAAATGACTCATTTTAAAATTAAACATATATTCTACTTTTAAAAACTATATATTAAAAGATTTAGCTATTTTTACCAATATCTTATATTATATATACATACAATTATGATTTCAGACATTATTTTGAAACATCTGAGTTTTATATTTTTTATTAGTTGGATTTTTAACAAGAAGTACTCAGAACTTATATACTGAACACATTATAAAAGTGTTTCAAAGAGGGTAAGAAGTTCACTCAAATAATTCAGAAATGTCCAGTTTTCTTTATCACTGAGATTATTTCAAAGTGGTTACATCAATGTGCACAGATTAAGAAAATCCCATAATATATGATTAGCTAGCCATGGGGCAGTTTCTTCTTAAATTTGGGCCCTAGGAATCATAGCTATAAATAAAGGAATTAAACAAAACTGTAATATTAAACTCAATTAGACTAAACTATAAAAGGAATAATCACTCACTCTTACTAAAAAATGCTTTCTATCACCAATTCAAGTAATTTTGTATTCAAATGTAGATGAAGTAGTTAATATAATTCCTGGATATATGTAAATGTCACTCAAGAGATTAATGGATTCAAAAAAGCAGCAAGCACCATTGTGAATCCCGTTCTGCTTACAATTACTCAAAAGATAACTTTTAAATTTAGTGACAATCAATCTATACAGAATATTTAATGAAAGATTCACTGGTCTTATGGAGTCCATGACTTGTGATATGGAGATTTCTTTTTATATATTCTTTGATCTTTACATATCTTTAATGAAATAAAAAGAAAGACCCCAGAATTACTTTTTAATTATTCAGAACAATTGTGAGACTAATTATGAATAAATGGCAGCATAAATGACATAGAAGGTCATTCAAAAAGTTCCCTTATATTATTAGGCCAGTTTAAATTCATAACAGATGTTTAAAATTTTCTGGATTCTATAATGTACCTAATCCTACCAATAGGCAAGAAGAGCAAATGACTCATTTTGGAGGGAAGAGAGAGCATTAACATTTTCAGTCTGAGAAGGTTCCATCTCCTGAGGAAAAGTAATTTAGTAAATGTAACCCTAATGATATGAAAAAGTTAACTCTTCATGGTCTTGATGTCTGGCAGCCTGCACAGTATCATAGTACACTGTAATCCTCTAGTATTAACATGTAATTTTAAAAAAAACAAACAAAAGATCTATACAAACAAATAGCATATAATTAATCTAAGCATATTAAGCAAGCAGAGTCATAGAACCAATCAGAAGTAGGCAGATAAAGGCATATGATGTGAATAGTTGGAATTTACAATGTGGCTAGTACAACATCCTCATATATAAAGTGAGGATATCACTGATATTCATTAGGATAGGAATATATTTCTGTTTAATATAATGTATTTTTCCTTACACTTGTTGGTTTAGCTGATATTTTGCAAATATGTATTAAAATTGACTGCATAAAATAATTATTATACAATATTATATTTTTGAAATTAAAAATTAATAATTTTCCATATTAACATTCATATTTAGCAGAGTAATCATTCAATAGATAACTATTACATAATATTTTAGAAATTGTCCTCAAATAGTAGTCATATCATTGGCATCCCAATATGAAAAATCTCCAAGATCATTTTCATTGTAGTTGAATTTATCTTTTGATATCAATGACATGAATTGACTTTCATGCATGATCTTTTTATTATAAAGTTCTTTTGACTCATATATAGGGTTCAAGACAGAGCGAACTCATTTGCTCTTTAAGGAATAATAATTAGTGCAATCTCACTATTTTTCTTTGAATACGTCATTGTGCAGTTTGTACCTCAGGAACGACAGTCATTTTTATTCCTCCTCCCCCCCACAAAAGCATAATTTCATCAGGATCAACTGTTATTGTCACTTGAAAGATAAATGCCTGACAGTGGCTTGAGATTCAATATTTCCTCATCAGCTATTAGGAACACAGGTCATATGCTGGTGACAAACAAATATTTCTCCTTACTGTGACGAGACCAACCTGAGAGACTGCCACTCCTTTCTGAGCTGTTGTGAGAGCTGGTGGTGCTGAAATCCTGTGACTGGTTGTGTGGCATTCTATTAGACAATCCCTCAGCCAATCGGTAGTCAGGGATGTAAAGTAAGGCTAAGGGTTAAAGGGCAGAGGTCACAGTGGCATCATGTGATTAGTTCACAGCACAAGCCCATGCAGAACATGCAGTTAGCAACTCAGAAGCGGATGTCGTGGGAAAGTGGAGGAATGTTTCATCTAGCCTGTCCTAATGGAAGTAGAGATGGATTGCTGATCACTATATTGAAAAAGAGCTGAAAGGATGAACCCGATTGGTGTTGGTGTGTGGTGGTGGTGGTGGTGGTGGTGGAGGCGGTGGCATTGGTGGTCAGAATTGTTCAAGGTACTGAATACATGCCAGTATGCCTTTTTAGTTTAGGTAGTACACCTGGTAATGCATCACTGAATTGAACAACAAATACTAATTTCTATCTCATGCACAAATGATATGAAATTAACTTCTCAGGACAGAAGAACCTGACTCACCATTGTTACCTTTGTTCTGTTCAGGTAGAGAATAACCAAATCCCATCAGATCTGTTTTTTGCTGAATTGAGCTTTTCCACTGTGGATCAGGCAGATCAACAGCCAATTCGTGGATGCTATTGGAATGCAAGATCTGTGTCGTGGCATATGGGGTAGCCTGTGTTATTTGGCTGGAACTGTTGTAAGTGGTTTTGGTAGTGAAGTCAATGCTGCTGTAAATGGCTCCGTCTGAAAGCATCGTTGCTGTTTTATCCCCTTGGCCTGGAACTGGTGGCAGCACATCTGTGATGAACATAGGGAAATGAAACAATTTAATGACGCACAGGAAGCCCAAAAGTATCAGGACTGAAGATGAAAAATAAATGTGTCATGCCACACGTTTGCATTTCAGCTGAGATGGGCTTCATGAACCAATGAAGGGTAGATGATATACAACCATCGCCAAGCTATCAACCTCAGTGACAGGCAGGCCTACTGCTCGTCCTTCACGTCTCACTGCTTAACACATCCCTTCCCCCATTTCCTTCAACCATGAATGAGAAGTTTGGGATATTTCACTACTGAAAAATGCTTTCAAATGTTCACTGTGTTTTAGAATCAAGGAAAGTGTTAGCATGGTACAGCGGCAATGAACACAGGGAATCTACAAAACAGGGTTGAAAACAGCTCTCTCCATTTATCCCCAAAGTCATAGAATAAGGATGCTAAATAGTTGCAAAAATCTCCAAAATTATACTATCCTGACTATGAAATACATTTTTCTGAAGTTTTTACTTGACATTTGTGTGATTTGATTTTATAGCTCCAGAAATGGAGAACTGATGGTAGAAAATGTGTTCTTTTTTCTTGGATAACAAAGGGAATTTTTCATGAATAAATCATTTCCATAATACAGCAGGATTTAACTATAGGAAAAGCAACTTCAGTGATCAGTGAGTTTAATTTATGCTATCAACTCTTAGAAGTGGAGAATTACAGTTTCGTGTTGTAGTACAGCAAGAGTAAAATTAAACTTCAGGAACAACATTGAATATCAATCAGTCCATTTTTCATTTTGGTATGCTGAATTATCTTTACAGGATGCTTTATGATTCAGATCTGCCACCTCTCTCCTGAGTTCTTTTCTCTTTTCAGAAGAAAGACACTAAACGAATCTAAAAAAGAAATCACTAACACTAGTATTAATCATGTAGAATTAAGACAAATCTAATTATAGTGCAGTCCTTGATAATGTATGTTCTGAAAATCTCACTTCATAGGACTTGAGTTCATGAAACCAGTTGATCTCTTTATTACAGGAAATTTCAACTGTCTTAAAACTTTTAGATTCAATGATACCTATAGTATCAAGATTCTTATAGAAGAATTCTATAAGAATTCTTATAGAAGAATAAAGATTCTTAAAGAAGTATTAGCTTTGCTTTGGCATCTTACAAAAACTAAATCAAAAAATCTTCATTAATAACAGTGACAAGATATTTATAATATATTGTGCACACTGTGCAATTTCAGTCTTTCTGGAGGTTTGAAAGTCTGGAATACCAACCTGTTTTACATGTATGTGGATATTTATTGAAGTAAAGATTTTAAAGGCATTTTAGTGAGATTGTTACATATGTTCACATTTTAAATTATGCTAGGTTGTATAAGCAAATTAAATTGTTTTTGAATTTCAGAATATCAAAATTGCTTTCTGTCATTCTTATTTTTAGTGATTACTAATTATAAAATTTGATTTTTAAGAAGCACAGTTCCTTCTGAAATGTATTATTTTTATTCTCAAAACCTTGAATATTTAATGATATGTCAAAATTGGTAAAAAACAGATCTTTCTCTCTAAGTTTTTGGATTTTTGTTTCTACTCCCTCTACCATATCTCTCACTGATGACTATTAATTGAATAGAAATGTTTCTCCTCCACAGGACTCAGTTTCTCATATCTTGAACTTAAGGTTCTCCAGAGCTTAAGATTAGGTACTGTGCCCCTTAGTTGCATGGTATTTAAATGGTTCTAGGCTCAAACAATTAAAAAAATGGAAAAATGTTGTCCAAGACTCTAATCCTACATAATATTACTGTACAACAACTAAAGCACTAAAGTTATGGCTCTGGAAATGGAGTCTCTCTCTCCCTACTAGATGAAATTATAGTCAGCCTTCCATCCTAAGTGCTTCTATATTGATTTTGGGGCTGCATATATTGTCTTCAAATATTATTTGATCACTCCCACATTTTCAAATACTAAATTGAATTATATCCAACATTGAAATATTGGAGGATTACACTTGAATATTTGTATGTGGAGGAGAGTTCTATAACATCAAATACTTTGGAATTCTGGACCCGCCTTCCATCCAACAGACTGTCTCTGAATAAGTACTGCCATCTTTAGGAAGGAATTTCCATTAAGTATTTCTTGCAGTCCCCACTAACCCATCCTTAATGCTGTATGACTGGCACTTGTTTACATTTGTGTTTGAACTCTATGAATTAGAGAAACTTTCTCTCCAGTTTGTATTAGTGATACAGCTTTTGAGTACCTTGGTTATATCTGTATTCATGGATTTATTTTATTTTTGCCTGATGTAATTATTTATATGAAGGACTGCCTTCCTCACTGCATCATAAGTTACTTGAGCACAGGAGACTATGGGATATATGCCTTCACTTCCATAATTCCTCACCCACTGTTATGAGAGTAAGTATTGCTGATGGAATGTTCAAATGAATTTCTCATAGATTGTACTGGTAAGATGCAGAATTATGTTATAATTAATATTTTACTTTTCAAAATGTGATTTTCATTACATTCAAACATTATTGGTATTCCACTCTTAAAGGGAAAGTCTCAATAGCCATGATTATTTTTCTGAATAAATGTGGTTATATAATCAAACATGTAAACCCAACTTTTGACTACAGAGCAGTATAAATAAAACAGCAGAGGCATTAAAAATCTATCAGACCTGCATTCTATACCCAGATCTCAAATTATTCATCTTGCTTAAACTTACTCTCTTGACTTTAAACATATAAATATGTTTGTTTATCTTACAATTTTGCAAAAAGATGTGAAATTAAATGTACAAAAATGTCCTACGGTATTTCTGGCACAAGTAAATGTTTAAATGACTATCACACTGAAGAGAGAGAGGGTAGAAATTACAAAAACTCTGTCTTGGCCTTGATGTTCATGCCATGAAAATGATGTGGAAATAGAAGAAAAAACTTGCATTCTATATTTTACTTTTGGTTAAATTGGACCAAGTCATTTTAGATGTTAATTTAGCTTGCTAGCAACTGAAAAATTAAACATTTTCTCCAACTTTCAGCATGTATCTCTTGATACAAAGAGAACATTGTGCTATTCTAATACAAAGTGTAAAAGAGGTAGCTAATTCTTGAGTGATAAAAACTTGGGGAACAGAATTTCTTTAGGCACAATCAGTCTAGCATAGTAGGGGAAGGATGATCTGCTTCCTCAGAGAGGGATGTTCAGACATACAAATTTCCCAGAGCAGAGTAATGGCCTACAGAAAGGAAACAGGAAGTCAAAGAATCTTACAACTTGCTTTATATTCTCTCATTCAATCTGCTGATACCTTTTGGGAGTTGATTATACAGTTAAGCTTTGTGTGAAAACTATATAATCATTCATTTAATTCTTATTACACACCTATGAGGTGGGGATGGTTGTCTTCTGTAGTTTATTTTAGAGAAGGGAAAGGAGTTCATAGAAATGGTATTCATAGAAAGCAAGCTTATGAAATATGTAGTAACTTTATAATTTGAGGTATTACTTTATATGCAAACACATTGGTAATCCATCTTGAAGAGAAAATGCTACCAGCCATGACTCTTCGAAGTTAACAGGATTATATAGTCATACATGTGAATTCACTGAGACTTTTAGTAGACTTGGTAAAGTTTAGCACAGCCCTGGGTCTCCTGAATTAATTCTACAAGTGCAGAAATCTTCCCGTAGGTCTGTCTAAATTTGCTTTTGTTTATAAGAATCTCCTAATTCATCACCCCAATTTTCTACTCTCATTCCATTCTCCACCCAGCAGCAGGTTGAATGATTTAAAACAGTTCTTGAACTTCAGCATTCTCCTCTTCAAAATCCACCAATAATTTCTGATTGCCCTACGAACAAAGTTTAAACTCTTTATGTGACATAGAATAGCTTCTCTTACCTGTCCCTTTGTGCTTTTTAACATCTTTGTACTCAAGTATTAGGAAGTTCCTTCCCACGCCCTTCTTTCCCCTCCTGTTCAATGCTAGGCAATCAATGTAGGGCCTTGACCATGCTGGAGAAGCTCTCCACCAATGAGCTACATCCATGGTCTCCTAATCATTTCTCAAACAGTCAAAGTCTCTCTTATTTCTGGTTCTTAAAATACGGTAATTTATTCTACACTTTCTTAGACTTTTGGCTAATTCCTGTCCCTCTTTCAGATACCAGTTTAAATAGGACTTCTTTTATAACATTTTCTTAACTCCAGTTGGGTAGTCTTCCTTTGTAGAATACTGATAGGCAGTTCAAGTCCATTTACTGTCTGTGTAGTATTGTACCAGGAGAAAACTTACATATAATTGCCACGCCAGTCAGGGAATTCTCTACTCCTCTCGTCTTTATCTAAACTAACCTAGCCAATCAACCAGAAGAAAAGGTGAGTTTGGTGGGAAGCAGTCATTATTTATACTAAATACAATTCTGTCTCTTTATAAAAATCCATGGAGAAGATTTTAGCATGAAATTTGGAGGTATTAGCATGTCAGTCACTTTACACTGTTTTATCTTTGCTTTGAGGTAGCACTTAATAATTGTAGAACAACAGAAAGTTCTGTCTGAACATGCTCTCCTATTTAGTTAATTGTCTATTCCTCACATGAAATATTGTGAGGGGAAGAACCACCACTTTTATACCAATATTATATTCTTTCTGACTGCCAATTTAGTTAATTGTCTATTCCTCACATGAAATATTGTGAGGGGAAGAACCACCACTTTTATACCAATATTATATTCTTTCTGACACAGGAGGTGCTCAATAAATATATATGGAATGAAATTTTGAAAAATGAAGTATTTGATCCAAAAGCATAAACCTTAATTAGCAGTATACTTCCTGATTTTAGTTACTTTGTACTAATATTACTAAAAATGAAATGTATTATGAATACTTCCACATTAATACTAACTTCCTTTACTTTGATATTTAAGGGAATATAGACACACTATTTTCATAATAAAATACTTAACAAATGTATAGCAGTGTTAGTATATGTACTTTATTCTTTTAACTAGGGAAGAAATACCCTCCATCTCTTAAACAAACAAACAAAAAAACCTAGGAAGACGAAAACAGAAACAAAAACAAATTAAAAATAACATAATTTTGAAAAATACATCTTACCTCCACGCCCAAAATTCCCAATTTCATTTGGGCCACTATTGCTATTGTTCACTGGCAAGCTTGTGGCTGGCCATGAATCAGCAAGCCATGGATAGTTGGGATCACCTGCATTTAGAAGACCCGGACGGCTAAAACAGAAATGAAAAGGAAAGCAGTCTATGGAGCTCAATGCAAGATTTTGACACCTGTCTCATGCACTAAAAAGGGTTAAGGAAGTCAAGAAGATTTTAATTGACTTTAAATTAAAATGTGTAGGCTTTCGAAAATTAAGAAACTTTGGCAGTTCATTAAGGCTATATATAGATCAACCCTGTCAGAGGAAGCAGTCTTTCCCGGGATTCTGTCAACATCTACAAGAAATCAGATGTCTGCCCTGAAACTGGTGGAAATTGGCAATAGTAGTAATCCCAGACAAGGTTTGATGATAAATTGACACCTCAAGGGAACAATCGCTCAGAATGGCTTGGTATCAGCCATTTCCAGGACTTTGGGCTATTTTGTTCCAATTCCAGGAGTCCCCACATGAATCTGTCCTCTGTAGGCTGTCCCCCTTATTGTGAGCCCTCATGTTTGATTTAGAGGCAAAGAACTTGAAGGAAATTAATGAACAGTACTTATACTGTTCCATCAATAGCACATTTCCAAGTTCTTAAAAGGGCAAAATATCAGGGGGCTATTAAAGGTTTTTCTGAAGGCAAAAAGGACACCCTGTGATCTGATCCAGCATGTGAGTATAGTCTAAGAGGAAAATTTCCTTCACATTGTATTTAATAAAGAATTCCCTTCTTTAATGCTAAAATGGGATTCTGATTCCTTTCCAGATTATTAGTACATTTGCAAAAAAATAGAACATGTATAATTGTACTTTTTGTTGTTGTTGTTGATAGACCCCCTTCTGGTACAATACCTAAGAGAAACATGTGTTTCTATGGAAACCGCAATAAGAAGATTCAACTGCTTCCTTGCTACATCTACTAGTTCTCATTAGACTTAATCTCTTTTTGCTAAAATATTGATTAAATGGGAGATTGGAAGTTATTACCATAGCCTAATTACAATCTCCATATTGGCAAAGGGAAAATAGATGAGGATATATGGGTTTGTTACCAGCTTTTATCAATTTCAATTGAGTATCAAAAGTTGTGGAATCCAGTCCTATCAATCTACAGCCTATTCATCATCCATGAATCATTTACTTCGTGATCGATTATGTGTAATTGTTCACTCACAGCAATTTAGTGTGAGCCAATAAGGAGTCTTAAACAACAGCAACTTCATTTGCTAATGTCTAATTAATGCAATAAACATCCTGCTAACAAATGAACACATTCCTTGTGATATTTACTACTAATTTCTTCAGGGGCATCTGGGAGATATGAAACATCTGGACTTGATTCCTCTAAAGTGCACAACAGATAGATCATTAAACCTAGTGGTAAGCCATTTAATTCCTCCTAGAATTCTCAGACTTATAAGTGATCGTTTATTACAATAATAGCTTCTTACTATAGAGTTTTCCTAGTCCTGATTAAAAATAATAATAAAGAATCTCCTTAGCATACCTTCCATTGCTCATTAGTCCTCCATCTCCTCTTTGAAATGTAACTGTAAAAACAAAAACAAAAAAACAGACTATACACACACAAGTCATCAATGTTAATTACAATGAATAAGAACTCCATATTGGACCTCAGTTTAGAACTAAGCCTATGGGAATTTTAACAAAATATAATTAACATAATTCTACAAATAGTAACAAGCAGTGGTTTGGCTCAGGGCAAAGCCATCACTTGCTCCAACTTTAATAGAATATTTCAAGTTTCTTCAAGTCAAAAGTATGGATAAATAAAAGGGGCAATTTATATTTAGACATCAAACACTGTTACAAGTGGTGAACAGAGTAGTCCTGGAAGATTGACACAGCATTAATGAAAAGTTATCAAATCAAACTGTTAATATTAACACAAAGTTGTCTTAATTAGAAGGCATAAAACAAAATACAGACTAGAAATTGAAACAGGATAATTCCAACAAGATAAGGAAAACAAGCAACCATTGATTACATATTGCTCATCATCATAGATCTTTTTAGGTATGTTAATAAGCATTATGAATTGAATAGTTATAATTATAGTAGATGGAAACTATAACTAATAGAGAATAATATCCATGAAAATAAAATTTTTAAATAATTGATACTGAATAGACTTCAATTACATGTAATGATCACAAGTTAAAGTTTTCTTCAAAACTATGCAACTTATTAACAATATCTACTAGATATTGGAACCACTGTCAATGAAGCCATTCCCTCCTAAGTCTTCCATTCCACAAAACCACCGGCATGTAAGTAGACTTCCAGAAACAGCCAATAATGCAAATATCAGTTGAGAGACATCACTTTTTATCCAAAACTGTTGAAGCCAAATGTATTTAGGCCCCAAAATGACTCATATCAGAGAAAGGCAATATACTTTACATACTATAAAGTTTGAGGCAGCAAATTGTACTCAAGGTTATCTAATATTTGTGTAATGAAAACTGAATATGAATGATTAGAAAGTATAAAATAGCTTCATATTATTTGTATCAAATTTTGCCACTAAATCACTTAACTAGAAAGTTATGGACAAGTTATTTGTTGTTAAGAAATTTATATGTGCAAAAATGCAATAAACTTGAAATTCTAAAAACAAATCCAACATAAAAACATGGATCAGCTAAATAAATCACTGGGGATGAAGAAAAATATACCATTATCACAGTTGTGAAAACAATACATCCTATCTTTGGAAGAAGATGGTAATTATATTTACTAAAAGTTGTTTCCTTATGAATAAAAGTCAAATTAACATAAAATTTTAATGAATGAATTCATATTTTAAATAAACAGGACATATTTCCACTTAAGACAGACAAATGGTGGATACTTTTTCATTTGAATGGTTCTCCATAATTCTTTTGTTTCTCAAGTTTGAGCTATCAAATATAACTCTCTAAATTTTTTAAGTTCCCAAGCACAGTTTCTTAGGCCCTTATGAAAGGTCATTTAATAATGTTAACTTTCATGACACCCACCAGGCAAGATGAACATAATTCCAAGGGTCTCTCAGAATTTCATGACACTGAAATATATCAGGGCCTCCAAATTTGGATCTGCAATATACTGCCTTATCATTTTTTCAGGTAACATCTCATATGTATTGTAAAGCAATCCTGACATAACCTTAACATCTGCCCAGAATTGGAGTAGACAGCTCCTCAGAGATGATGAAAAAATACTGATCACTACAGAGTCACTTAAGGGCTGGAAGTCATGAATCAGCAGTGCATCTGTATCACATCGTGCCCCTTATTAATTGCTTTGAACACAAAAGAATTAATCTGAAGCAATTAATGCAAAAAATTGAGCACTAGCGATATTAAATAAAGGCCTGATTAGGACACATGCACGTAAAAATGCATCTTCACAATGTGAAAATGGTACAGCTAATTAGCTTTCCATCTGATGTGACTTTCTAGTTATGTGGTGCTTTAATGGAATATCAAGTGACTGTTTTACTCTGCTGAAAGGGAGTTAAGATAGTGCTGTGAATATCATTGCGGATATGCAAATAAGCAGGTTCTGATGGACTGCACCTCAAAAAGTGCTGTTTAAGAGATATGTGAGATGCTACATAGTTCTCCCTAATTTAGATGCCTTTTATTTCGCCATCCGAATTTTCTGTTACTGCCAGAAGCATAAATTATAGCAGAGAAAAGGAGAGCAGCTGAAGAAGAGGCACGAAAACTGAGTTGTACTTAACTCTACGTGCTAACCAATGACATTTTTTTCATAGAATTTGAAGTTTAAAGCATTATGACATAACACTCAAAATACTATCAAAATAGATCATTCACTGAGGTTAATTTGCAGATGTGCTAGAATACAGACCACATGGGATGGCCTATATCTGCCAGTTGAGAGCTAAATTTGGGAGCAAAAAAATTTAATTTCAAAGCATTTCATATTCAGTATTCAGGACATATCCATTTTATTTGTGTCCTAGTCATTATTAAAATAAGTTTCTCAAATGATTCTAGACAATTAATAGGTTGTCAAATATTCTGTATCATCATTCATCTCTATCTTTGCATGCCTGATAACAGGCAAAACTTCGCAGGACATTATATGAATACCTGAATAACCAAAATGCACTTCCCCGCTACACACCACAATTTAGTATACACAGGACTCTTCCATTTTGCATTTCTCTGCATAGAAGAAGGGGGCAGAGGAGGAGGAAAGGAAGAAGAAAAGTAGAGTAATGGGAGGAATACACACACACACACACACACATCTTCTCATACTAACATTGATCAACTGTGTTTTTAAAGCAAGGGAGGAAAGGGGACACTTTTTCACAATTCTTTTTCTAATGCTTTGCTTCAAAATATCTAGATTAATTTCATTTTGAAAAGTAGACCAAAAGTAACTTAGTTCTATCAGACCGTGAGTTTAAAAACTGACTGCAAATAAGAATGAACAATTAGAACTTCTAAAATGGAAATCATATATGGCATTTTGATCAGCACTTGTGTGTATGCAAGCATGCAAATGTGTGTGTGTGTGTGTGTGTGTGTGTGTGTGTACACATGTGAGTAGAAAATTAAAAAAAATGCCATTGTATATTGAAAGCTATTTTGAGATAGTCCTCATTTCCAATAAATGTTAACCTTGAAGATAAAAGAAAGTGGGAGTGGGGGATAGATTGATGGTTGGACAATCATTTTCTTGTCATAAATTTTATAATTTTTGAAATCATAGTGCCGTAACTTTGTGCCTGTCAGAAATAAGTTTGGAATAATTGTGACTCTTAATCAGAAGTCTCTGTGGAATTTCAAATTAAAAACTTATAGGGAGTAACATATAGAAGTTTTGACCTAAAACTAACTGAATACTAATGAAAGTTTCCAGAAATTCCCCAGATATCATTCTAAACTATTTCAGAATTGCCTGAAATATTTTGAACCTATTGCAATTTTTGTAAAGGATATAAGATAAACAGATTTTTCAAAGCTATATCATACACAAATTACATATACTACTACCTGACAGGATTAATCCTATATGCCAGAACTGGCAGAGGAGAAGGAAAATGTAACTATGTGGTAAATTGGCGTTTTGAGGTAAGGAAGCTTTCAGAGTGCCTATCTCTAGTAGGTCACATTTTCCTACTCCAAATGGAAACTTTAATGTTGCAGCCAAGTCTCATTCCCTTTCCTGATAAGCTATTTGGCAAATATGAATATAGAGTAATCCTTTTTAATAAGCATTAACTCACCCCAGATAATCAGAGTATAAAAATTCCATCAACTCTTTTAGCTGCTTTTGGATAGTTCTGTCAAGAAATTTATTTCACCACCAGTTTTCAAACCTATGTGTGAAGTGTTTAGCATTTTCAAATTGGTTCACTCATGAATTGTTTATATTTACTGTTTCATAAAATGTTATCCTCAGAGATAATATTCATAAAATATAACTTAAATCCCTTACATTTCTGAAAAAATATATTTACTTTCATTAAAATTTAATGACTTCAGTAATCACAAATAGAAAAACAAATAGCATAACTTTGAAAAGAACTGTGCACTTATGATAAAGTTTATAATACAGTTGTATACATATACTGATATATTTATATGATCCTTATCAAAGCTGTATAGATTTTTTTCAAACTTGCATTGCTCATTTTCTATTCACAAAAAGTTTTACAGATATTATCAAGCATTTACATTGAAATCAAAATCACCTAATATTTTCTATTCAAATCTCTACAATTCTTTTTTTGGCTTATGACAGCTTATAGAGTGAATATACTCAGCAAACAGGACCCCTATGGGTAGTGATGTGGAGATGGTTAGTGCTCAGTGAAAATTAAGGTAGATAATGCTTTATGATGCTCTATAAAAGTATATTATTTCATTTAGGATATGAGATACAGAGATGCCTCATTTCTTGAAGCTTCCCTTATTGCCATGGGTAAAACCAGAGATGTGTGCTCATATCTGAAGAATTGAAGTAAATGATTAATAAGCAGCAGATATAAAATTGTAAGTTGATGTGTAACATTGTCCCAGAGAATTCTCTACTTTCTGCTATGTAGAGAGGAAAAGCATGTTTAGGCCAAATTTTCCTCCCAGGTGGTATGAATATATAGGTATACAATTGATTCTCGATACTTATACAATCTAAAATTTAATCCATTAGTATTCTCTAATACATCTGTGAAATCCTCTGTTACTAAAACAAAAAGTATTAACACCAAGTAGCAGATTTTTTTTTGTTTCTTTTCTAAGTCTTTAAATATAATTTTCCACAATAATGGAAAGTACAAGAAGAGCTATTGCATACTTGAGTAATGTTTTACCTATGTACGGTGAGATGAGGCATCCTACCCAGAGTTAGGATCTCACCTTGCAAGGCAATTCTGTGCTTCTCTAGTTAATACCTTCCTTTTCCTACTTCTAGTGGATAAACAGAGACTTGGAACAAAGAAGTATGAAAAGGGAGTGCTGAAAACAAATTTAACCGGGTCTACAATCTTGCAGTCAATCCTGCTGCATTGAATGTATGTTTTCTAATGTATAAAAATTCCACCAAATATTTAATTATAACCACAGTGAAGTTTGAAATAAATGAAGAATTCTGTGCTATAAAGTAATTTAAATAGTGACCCAAAGTGACCCTGTTTGTACAAAAAAATTGCTGTTATCATAAATCAACATTTGAAGACTTATAGACATAGATTTGAGACTACATACACAATACCAGGTAGTGAAAAAGTACACTTTAGACTATATTTTGCAAATCAAATCATTGCTCGAATTTTATTTGGTTTAGTTTTTACTTTTCTATTGGTGTTTTATAGTTTTACATAATAATCAAATTCACTTTATACATGTACAACTCACATTTTGTTCTGTTCCATTCCCTTATACCTCTCTTTACCTCTCCTCTCTCTCTAGATTCCCTTGCTTTAGACTACTGGGTCTCTATTTTTATGAGGTCCCTTTACTTTCTTCTCTTGAGCTTCCTCAATTTTTATACTTATAACATTATAAAACTCCCTAAGAAGTCTATATGAAAACCAAAACATAAACAAAGCCAACACAACTATTTTTAAAATAATTTTTATTAGACCTTTGTATTAAAAAATCCCTTATGAAATCTCTGTGCTCTTAAACTGGATCATTATTAGCTCATATATGAAATATCAAAAATAGAAACAAAAGATAAATACATATTCTATTACTCATTCAAAATCCCTTGTTCTTTAAGTTATAGAAGGACAAGAATGTAAACACTTTAAAAAAATGGAGGATAGGTTATTTTTGGAGGAAAATATTACAAATCAGACATGCAATGCCAGGTATCTGTGGTTTGGCAAATTTTCACTTGCTTCTCATCTGAACGAAGAGAGCAGCAGTTGCTAGAAGGCAAATTACTAGCTGAAGGGAAATCCATTCTGAGAGTAAGCCATCTATCAATTAAGTATAAAAGTTTTGAAAGGCTTTCCTCTAACTTGGCCTTCTTCCAAAATATTTGAAGGGCATAGCACATTCCGAGTTAGCAGTTTTCTACAAGCAGATGGATATCAATCACAATGAGAAATGATAATGGGAAATGTACTATTCTTGTCAAGCTCAAAGACCAACAGATATTTTCAAATTAAGTACATAGGTTTAGCAAAGAACTGCTGTTAAAAAAAAAAGAAGAAAATTAGTTTGATGTGATTGTACTAAAAATGCAAACCTACCAACTATGAGAGCTATTTCATTTATAAGTAGTGAGTGAATGAAGAAGTAAATATATCACAGTGAATTTGATTATTATGTAAAACAATAAAACACCAATAGAAAAGAGTTTAAAAATGCACCACTCCAAATGTGGATATATTAGAACTCTGCACTGAAGTGACTTGCGCAGTTCATCTTTCATTATCTCTAAAGTCAAGTGAAGGGATAAACATAAAATTGTCCTTGAGTTAAATCAATTCTTCCTTATGTTTTTTTTTTAAATAATTTATATGTGTGTGTCACAGAGATAAAATATTACATAGTGACTGATTGAAGAGAGGACTGATGGACAATACCTCATGGATGAAGGCAAGGAACTGGACTGAAAATAAGAAGGTGTGCGAAAATACTTTTAATGTTCAAGATTCTTATACTCAGCAGTTAATCCTAAGCACCCCTCTCTGGGAAGAATCTCTAATTGGTATAGTGATTTAACATTTGGATGACAAAACACATGGAAACAGGCAGCCAGCAACCACTGAGAAGTGACAATGGTAGAATGGAAACTTCTGCTCAATGGATATGCCATATTCCTTCCTCTACTCCTGGAATTTATTTTGACCAATAATTAATAAATTGAATCTTTACAAGACATAGACATGATTCAAAATGTCACAACCAAATTATTGTATTTAATGCTGTCAAATAACAAGCAATACAACTGAATGGGTAATGTGCCATACATTTTACACTACATGCGTATTATGTTTGATTATATTAAATCTATTTTTAATATTTTTCTTAAAAAACAAATCTCTTAATAATTTATTTGGACAGAGCCTTCACTGCTTCTATTTTTAATAATAGAAGACTGAATATAACGTCTCAGAAACTTTTTAAACATATGTAGGATGATATTAAATGAAACTGGTCCCCTTACAAATTCTAGAAAGTATGGAATATTATCATTTTCTGACAAAGTATTTCTGTGAGAGGAAATATTTAATGTAAGTTACAATAAAAATTTAATTGAACATAACTTCAGCATTGAATCTATTCTCTCATTTACCCACATTATAATTTTATATCTTTTCTCTCACCTGCTCCATCCCTCCCTC
Organism: Sciurus vulgaris; assembly: GCF_902686455.1. Lineage (NCBI taxonomy): Eukaryota > Metazoa > Chordata > Mammalia > Rodentia > Sciuridae > Sciurus > Sciurus vulgaris. Next base: position 31,252,415 of record NC_136470.1, on the reverse strand, counting down.
CTTTGGAGATATTTTGAAGGTCACAATATCTGATGTCCTTGAAACTCTGTCTAGAATTTTTTTTATATAAACAAGTAGAACATCTAAGGTTTTTGTTTTTTGGTCTGTTGATCTGCTTCTTTCCCTTTTCCTTTTGCTTCCCTCTCCTATTTCTTTCTTCTAAAAGGTTACCAGTTTACACTGAAATAGACACCCCAGTTAAGTGAAGAAGAAATCACTCCATTCATGCCTCATCAGTTTTATTAATACTGGTGAGATTTTTGCTTTTTGCATTTTCCTTCTGTGACATTTACTATTGCAATGTACATCCCAACATACCACAAGTTAGATTCCAAATTTCTTCTTCTTTTTTTTCCCTGAGTATTTTAGAAATGCTCTTGACTAAATACATTTTTCAAAGAATGGCTTCATAGCATGCAAAGTGTGTGTGTGTGTGTGTGTAGTTTTGAAGAACTAGTTGAGAAAAGGATTTGAGCATTTTATCAGTGTGCACTCCTGTTATGCTTCACTGGAGATACAAGCAAAAAGACTGCCTACAGTCATAAAGCAATATGGTCAAGAGCAGTACGTGAAAGCATGTTGTTTATAATTGCATTTTACAGAGCAGGTTTTTAAAACAAGCCCAAATCATTCATTTGTTATTTCATTATATTTTTTCCTTTCCTTTCATTACATTTCTAAGAATAAGAGGTTTCTTAACTGTTAGTAGTCTCTTACCAGCATAATTACTGAGGCCCTTTCTCTTCTTTCTTCGCCAATACAACCAGATGCTAAAGCCCATCAAAATTACCCAGCAGGCACCACCAATACCAGCTATAAAAGCTGGTTGCTTCACAACATCAGTGATTTGCTCAGTTATGCTGTTGTTGTTTTCAGTAATGACAACTTCATTCCTTCCCCCTATAGAAGAAACAACAGTGCTAGTAAATATGAAGACAAAAATAAACACAGAATACATATGGGTGCACCAAAGGCACAGAAAATTCCTGTAAGCTCAAGTAGTATTTGTTCTGTCCTTCAATTGTCACAATTATCAATATACATATTTTGCATTTTTAAAAAGAAGAATTGAGACATGCTCTTAAAAGCGTGATTGAGAAATTCCTCTCTTTTTGTTGTTTTGCTGTGGACAAATTCTGAACCACTTCTTGGTTTATAGCCTTATAGATGAGGACTCAAATACTGAGAATTTTAAGTAATTTTTCTTGAATTAAGTACAGTGGCTTTTAACATAATTCTTATAAAAGGAAACAACTATAGCATTTAACACAGGGTGTTTACAAATTGATTTTTGGCCATGGAACTGCATATAATCAAATGTTCATGGTGCCCAAAATTATAGGATTTCATGTTACCCTTTCATTTTGTATAAATATGCTTTAACTTTCTCAAAGAAAAACTGCTATATAAAATAATTATAATTATGAAAATGTCTTTTTGTAAAGAACAGCAGGCACAATTAAAATGTTATGAAAGGTAAGTCTCAAGTATATGACTAATTTGACATACACTTGAACACTGAATATGAAAAACAACTTTAAAATTAATTTTAGGATCTCCATAACTAAAACATACATACACATCTAGATTAAGATTATTCTGGAAGTGGTCATGTTTTGAAACTTTAGACCTCTCAAAAAAATTAAGAAAATTTCTATCTACATTTTAAATAGGTTTTAAACTCATGTAATCATAATGTCATTGGAGAGAGAAGATTGAGATACTTATTTAACAAAGAAATTCAGACCCTGGGAATTAAGTGATTTATAAAGTAAATATCATATCTAGTGAGTATGTAATCAAAGATTTTCAAAAGGTGAATTGCACACAAAATATAAATGGCACATTTCAGTGTATCACATGAAAAGAATGTGATATGTGTAGGACTGTCATCATCTTAGTTTTATCAGGGCAGTATAATATATTGCAAAGATCATGGTCTTTGAAGTACTGCCTTGGAATACCATCTCTGTCACTTAACTAGCTTAGTAAGCATGAACTTATACAGGGCACTTAATCTTAAGTTCTTATTTGAGTTAGTTGGTAAGAACACTGTCTACTTCATTAATTTTGGGAAGATTCATGAAGGTGGTAAATATAAGGAGGTTAATATGTACACAGTAGCTTTTTTGACTCAAAATTATGACCCACATAAAGGTAAGAGTTACTTTAAGAGCATATCAGTTAACTTCATCAGTGGTAAATTATCTAGATTTGAGAAACATGCAAACCATAAGTGACTTGTTTACCACACTGTCCCCCACTTTCTTCTGGGGCAGAAAATTAGTTTATGTTTCCCAGACTCATCTGGAGTTGAGTGCAACAAAGTGACTGAATGTTAAGTATTAGTGTGTAGGTACAAAAGATGCCACATTACTTTCTGTGACAATACTTGACATTCTTTATATTTCCTTACATGTTAGACAGAAACAAAGGGTCTGTTGAGGATGCTGAACCTCTAAGAGATGGTAGGGCTATTGTTGGGATACAAGGCCCTTGGAACACTATATGGAATAGAAACCCTATTTTCCATTCTCATGACCTATGTTAGACTAGATTATATGTAAGGGGTTAAGACTTTTTATTTTGTTAAAACAATCAAAATAAAGGCTTACTTATTATAGCAGCTTGTATTCCCTTATACATACTTATATTTCATTTCCAAAAGTTATTTTGTATTCATTTCCAGATTTAAAACCAGATTCATTTATGTAGTAATTCTACTTTTTCCTCCAGCAAGTTTACCAATAATCATACATATGAACACAATTTAAAAACTGTACTTAAAATAGCTTGCATTTTCAATATGAGATATGGTGATTATCTCAATTATTAACAGTTACCTAAAAGAAAATAAATACTTTCTAGGGCAAAGAGAAAAGAAAAATTTCCCTTTATTTTTATGAAGAGTCCATACAATATTATATAATATGATGTAGTACTTATTTTGCCAAGGTTTATTACTAATTTTTATGTTCCTTGCATTTTTGAAACAATGTTATCAGTTGGACTAATTAGAGCATAGACAAGGATGTGTGTGACCTGTAACGCTCCATTGTTCCTGCAGACAAAAAATATAATGAAATATAATGTCTCTCTCCCATTGGAGAGTAATGAAGAACAAAGCTAATTTGTTGGACTAAAAATTAATTAGACACCTCAGATTCAATTGTACCTATTACTGTGAAAGTTTGCAGCTGTTCCACATATTATTACCAACAACGTAATGTATGCATGAAAAGGCCAAATGATTAGAGAGACAACAGATATATTATTAATCAAGAGTCTTGAAAACTGTAAACCATCATAAATTTTTACATGACATATTGTTTGATAGTTATGTATGTGAATCTATTTTGTTGCAGTTTTGTACCTGTGAGTTTAATGAATGATGCGGACTTATGGACACTTTCATGTAAAAGTCACTTTCCCAAGGAAAACTGTGTTGAAAATAATAATGATTTTAAGCTTGCATAAGGTCATATATTATATTTTTCAATATTTTAATTAATGGTCCTCTCCTGCATATTTTGAAAATGAAGAAAACTGAGAGGGAATAGATAAAACTGGACATGGTTTGGCATAGGACAAATGTAAAATGATGAACCAGAATTTACATCAAATGACAATATGTAATTTAATTAAAGCAAAGGGGAAATGAGAGAGAGCTTGAGTCACTTCAATGTTGTTTCCAGTACTGAATAAGCAATAGGGAGAGAATAAATTGAAACAGAAAAGGAGATTAGCCATCACTAAGTCACTATTCAACTAGGAATAACAGTTGTGTAGATAATGTTATCAGACAAGATGTGAAGGTAGATATGGAGTGATAATTAAACAAACAATTAGGAGGTTTCTCAGTACAACCGTAGATATTAAAAAGAAATAAATCTCTTCAGACAAATAGCCTTTTGGGGACTGAACTCTGCTTATATGTGTGTACATGTGTGCACACGCACCCACTCAACTACTATAATTCTACCTTCTATCATTACCCTTTGGTTGCAGAATATTCTAATTGCCTAAAAGGAAGACAGTAAAATCATTTACTAGATTTTCATTTCATTGAAAAATCTGAACATTTGTATGATACACTAAAAAAAATGATTAAAAGATAACTCATTATTCACTTGGAGACTCTATCTCTTGTAAATGATCAAAAAGCTAAGTAAAACTTTTTGACTTAAAATAATCTAAATTAACTTTATTAGTTTATGCTACTATAAAATTGTCCAGCACATAACTTCGATTGTCATGATATGAGATTGGTTTTATTTTATGCTTGTTACTTTTTCCTTGCCTCCAAAGTGATAGCTCTCTAACATATTGTGAACCAAACAGTCACTAGGAAAAAAGAAAAAAATTTCCTGCCTTAAGAAATATACTGATTACTGAAGCATATAAAAATAAAACATGAAAGGCAAATATAGTTGTTTGACAATCATACTTATCTTCAAGTTATCATAATTGTATTCAGTAAATCCATTTCATATATATGTATATATATATGCTAGAGAGACACTAAAAAAATAAGTTTGTTTACTTATCTAAAGGCACTCATAGAGAACCACTTCACTTAAAGATACTTCACATATAGTTATTAAGATAAAAATTATTTCTAAATACTATAAGAGAAATATGTGTTTGTGTGTTGTATGTGTTCGTATGTGTACACGCGCATATATATTAGTATACATATGTATGTATGTATTAATTAAATTCTTTTGGGTATACCTGTAGTTCCTTCTTATTCCAATTTATTTTAGAAAATCTCAGAAGGGCAAGATTGTAGGTTTCCCTCAGGTTAAGAAATTAATTCGGTTTGTACAACTAATTAAGAAAGGGAAGGCAATTTAAAGAAAAGGTAATACTTTAACTTTCTCTCTTCAATGTTTTTAATATATAAAAGAAGAAAACTCAGGGAATCTAAAAGTTTTAACATTATGACTGAATTCAAATACGTACATATTAAATACTTTTCAGTAGAAATAATTATCAAGCCACTAATAATATATTCTTTATACTTTATTTCAGAAAATAAACTGAGAATAATAGGATTGGTTTTATGGTTTGGATCTTTAAAGTTCCCCCAAAGAGCTCATGGATTAGGTAATGTAAGAGTGCTCAGAGGTGACATGATTAGATTATGGGAGGTGAAATGATCAGATTATGATGTAATCTCATCAGTGGATTAATCCACTTGATGGATTAATAAATTGAACAGACTACTGTGTTAACTGTAGGCGGGTGGGGCATGGCTGAAGGAAATAGCACAATGTGGGCCTGGCCTGAACTATATCTGTCCAAGACTGGCTCTTCTCTCTTTCCTTCTCTGCTTCCTTTCTTCTATAAGCTGAGCAGTTTTCCTCTGCTAGGCCCTTTTGCCATAATGGTCTGCCTCACTTCAGGCCCAGAGCAATAGGTTTGGACAACCATGGACTGAACCTCTGAAACCATGAGCCTAAAACACACTTTTCCTCCTCTAAATTGTTCCTGTCAGGTATTTTGGTCACAGAAACTAATGGTTAACACAACTGACTTATATGAATGCTTGACAGATATTTTGAAAATATGTAAATTCTAGGAAAAATGTTTTAAATACCTTTTTAAAAATTTAAGTTCCTGCCAAGCAAACAAGAACAGAGCCAACTGAAAGAGATTTGACTCTTGAAATAAAGAAGCTCTATTAGAGGAAATATGTATTTATAAGCCCCCTCCACCTTAGAGATGTCTTTAGCCCATGCAACACAGGGAAGCCAGAGCCCAATCTGAAAAGCTACTTTCTCACTGGTATGATGAACCAGAAGATAGGATTCAGGGCTACCATAGTTACTGAAAATTAAGGGGAAAACCATAAGCAAGAGGAAGCAGTAGAAAGTAAATTCCCAAGTCTGCAAATGACCCAGCCTTGAAATCTTAGGGTGAATACTACATTATGCATGTACGAATAAGATTGCAAGGATCCCATGAAAAGCAAAAGCTAGGAAGATTAAAGACTGAACAGAAGTTTCATTTGATAGCTATTAAAAATAACTTAGTGATTGAAGTTTGAATTTCATCAAGTTAGGGGATCAGATAAATATATTACTCTTTTCAGTGAAATCCTAGGAGGGTCATGCCTTCAAAGTAAATATCAAACAGATTTTTCCCCAAGAATAAGGGGAATATAAACATTTCCATACTGACATAATAAAAAAAAGGACAAATTCAAGGTAATTAACTAGTAATATAACTGCTTTCTAGAAGAAAAACTCACATTAGCAGGTTATACAATTTTATATAATGTCATCAGTAATAATCAATACACAGTAAAATATTACCAGACATGTGAAAATAAGGAAACAATAATGACAAACCAGAAAAATACACCCCAAGGTAAAAAAAAAAAAAAGTACTTCATAAAAATAGACCTGGAGACAACACTGACATTTTTATTAGGAGAAAAGAGTTTTAAAGCAGCTGTTACAATATGGTTATGGACTTAGAGTTAATAGAGTCATAATGAAGGAATCTATAGAAAATATTAGAGGGAAATGAAAAATATAAAAGAAAGGAAATGAAAATTGGATATCAGAAAAACATAATGTATTAAATGAATAACTCCTCGGGTAATTCTACCTCTGCCTAGGAAGAAATAGCACCCATGGCACATACACAACCATCACAAACAAACAGATAAAATACATAAAAAAGGAATATACCCCTATATCCCTGAGATACAGGAATCAAACAGGGGATCTTTACTATTTCACAGATTTCCACTTGGAGACATTTTGAATATGTGATGCACCACAAGGTCACCTAAACATGACTGAGAGCATTCATGAAATGAGGACAAGGAAGCCCTGGAGAAGCTCAGGGACTGCCTTTATGGAGCAGAGTATCAGGTACATTAGGAGTAACCAAATATTTTCTTCTTATTTTAAATTTATTTGAAAGATGATTGATTCCTTACAGCAAAAACAATAATGCTATAATTTGCATGTTGATACTTATTAGAAATTTAGAAATAAAAAGTATGTTTAACAAAATAGAATGAGAGAAAGAAATGAAAAATTTACTTCAGAAATCCTACAGTAACCTTTACAAAAATAGAAATATATTTAATAATCCAATAGTAGAGATAAGATATAAAACTGCAAGTTTTTCAGTTTGTCTAAAGAATGCAGAAAATCAGGAAAACAGCAAAAAGTAACACAGACAATGCATAGCAAGATGATAATTCTAAATTCCAACATATCAATAAATACATTAATGATAATCTGAACATCATGATTAATAGGTAAAAATGATCAGATTATATAAAAAGAGACCTGATAATATATAAATTAAACAATAGAAGTCACATTACATACAAACAAATAGAGGTTAATAAAAAAAGTCTGGAAAGTAGACCAATCTTGCAAGTACTTATAAGACTATATTGGCTATATTAATATGGGTATATTAGTATCAGACAAAGCAAATTTGGGTGCAAGAAATGAAGAGGGTAATCTTATAATGATAAAGTATAAGTTCATTCAGAAGATAACATTCGTAAAATATAGTCACTTAGAGTGACAAAGACCTGAAACAAAATTGTAAGCTGAAAAAAATAGCACAAATCCAAAATTATAATAGATTTCCAGATCCTTTCTTAGTAGTTCAAAGGAAAAAAACCCAGAAAGTCAGTAAGGACTTGAAAAACACTACCAAGTTTACTTGACATTTATGAAATATACAAGTATACACATACTATTCAAGTGTACAAGACCAAGTGTTGGGCCATAAAACAATTCTATATTGAAAAATTAAATTCTCACAGAGTACATTCTCTGCCTCAAAGGAATTAAATTAAAAGTCAGTAACAAAAATATATCTGGAAAAATCCCCAAATATTTATATATTAAACAATATATATACATATGTATTTCTAAATTACTTCAGTAAATTAAATAAGAAATCTATAAGATAAATAGAAATTTTTATACTCCATAATAAATGGAAACAAATACATCAAAATTGGTACGATTTAGCTGAAGAAGTGCTTCAAGGTAAAGTAACAACTTTAGAATATTTGTATCAGAAAATCAAAAAGGTCCAAAAAATTAAATTAATTTTTGGTCTTAAGAAGCAAAATAAAATTAAGCACACAAAATAGCAGAAACCAATTGACTAGGAAACAAAACGAACAAAGCCAAAAGTTTGTAGTTTAAAAGTATCAATAAAATTCCTCAATCATTTCAAGACTGAAAAAGGGCTGGAGTTATAGCTCATGGTAGAGCACTTACTTAGCATGTGTGAGGCACTGGGTTGCATTCTTAGCACGATAAATAAATAAATAAATAAATAAATAAATAAATAAATAAATAAATTGTCTATCAACAGTTAAAAAATATATTTTAAAAAGACTGAATAAAAACTGAGGAGAGAGAGAGAGCAAAAGAGAGACAGAGATAGAGACAGACATAAAGGGGGACAAAATATAGGCAGGAGAGAAAGTATTTGTGAAGAAAAGAGATGACATTACTGTTATGTTTTGGACTCGGAATGTTTTCCAAAGGTTCATGTGTTGAAGGTTTAGCTCCTAATGCAGTAATGTTCAGAAGTGAGGTTTTGGGGAAGTGATTAGATAATGGACTCTGACTTCACTGGTGAATTAATGATTTGATGACATTATAGGGAGGAGGTTGGAACTGTATGTAGGGGGTGAAGCCTGGTTGTAAGGAGTGGTTCCTTGGGGCATGACTTTGGAGTCTGTATTCTGTCCATGGCCTCTTCCTCTTTCTCTGTTTTCTGGCCAACATGACATGAGCAATTTTGATCTGACCTGCCCATTTGCTGTGATCAGGTCAGGCCAAAAACAATGAAGTTGGCTGATCTTGGACAGAAACCTTTGAAACCATGAGTCAAAATAAATCTTTCCTCCTCTAAGATTTTTTTCTCGGGTATTTGTCACAAAGAAGAAAAGCTAACATAATTGCCCCATATTCTGCAGGCATGACAATGATCATAAGGAAATACAACCAACCACATGCTAATAAATTCATAGCTTAGATGAATTAGACAAATTCATTGGTGGGCCAAAAACATTTACTTACCACAACCAATACAAGAAGATATAAAAAATTCTGAATAGATCTACATTCATTAAATTAAAAATAATTAAACGTCTAGGCATAGATATCATCACTGATTTCTAGCAAATATTAAAGGAAGAGATAATGCAAATACTCTCCAAAATTTCCTGAGGAATAATGAAGAGGAAAAAATACTTTCACCCATTTTATAAAGCCAGGCACTCTGATTCCAAAACTTGACAAAGACCTTAGAAGAAAAAATGCTACCTATCAATTATAAATGTAAAATTCTTTATAAAATTTTAGTGTATCACATCCAGCAACATCTATAAAGGGACAATCTATCATGACCAAGTGGAATTTATCCCAGGAATGAAACGTTCATTTACCTCTGAAACCTATTCAATAGACTTGACCATGTCAACACCCCCCCTCCAAAACAAAGAACAAAACAACAAGCCCAGAAAGAAAACACGATCATCTGAATAAACTCAAAAGACATTTCATAACTGTTAAAACGAACAAGAAATGTTAGTAAGATCACAAGATAAAATGGCAATATAAAAATTTAATGTATATGTAATATAAAACAATGCAAAAGGAAATCTCAAAAATCCATTTATCATAGTATAAAAATCTTCAAGTATACAGGAAGTATTTTAACAAAACATATAAGCCCATACACAGAAAACTACAAAATATTTTGAAATAGTATAGAAGACTTCCATAATAAAGAGTTATATCATGTCCTCAACAAGAAAACCCATGAGTAAAATCTTTACCCAATTTTAATGGATACGTTCACTGAATTTCAATCATACTTCAACATATTTTTGTAGAAATTGACAATAATTTAAAAAGTATATGGAAAGGCAGAAGACCCTTATCAGCCAAAACAATTCTGCAGAAGATAATGTGCAGTAGTCACATTACCCAATTTCAAGGGTTACTAAAGGTACAGTAATCAAGACAGTGTGATTGGCATATAAACATTATAAACAAGTGAACTCAGGAATGGATCCATGTGTACATGGTTAATTGGAGGAAAAAAAGTTTTTTCAATAAATGGTGCCTATATAATTTGATATGCATACAGAAACCCATAAGCCTTAATCCTTGAACCTCAAGTAATTACCTTAAGATGAATTATAGACCTACATAAAAAAAACTAAAATTACTAGGCTTCTAGAAGAAGTATAAGAAAAAGTCATCACTATCTAGAGGTAGACCACAATTTCTTAGGAACAATAAATATGAAAAAAATATGATGTTATACTTCATTAAAATTTAAGACTTTTGTTCATCAAAATACATTAAGAAAATGAATATGAAGTTATTGATTAGGAGAAAATGTGATGTATACATATATATGTATATATATATGTGTGTGTGTGTGTGTGTGTATCCAGAATTTATAAACAAGTCTCCCCAATCAGTAACAAGAAACAATCCAAGTTTAGAAAGAAAAACACATGGCAAAATCACAAAACAAAATATGTAAACAGCCAATAAGCACATGTAAAGTTGTTCCAGATCATTAATCATTAAAGAAAATTCAAGTTAAAATCACAAGAAGTTCACAGTTTTACATACATCTGAATGCTAAAGTTGCAAAGGCTGGCAACATAAAATGTTGGGTGATAATGCAGAGAAATTGGACATCCTTTTCCTTTCTGCTGGGAGTATTAAATTTTAGAATTTGAAAATTGTAGATATTGTTCAGCAGTTTCTTATAAATTCAAAACTATGAAGCCTATTACTCATGAATTCCTCTCCTAGGTATTTCTCCAAGAGAAATGAAAACATGTGTCCTCGCAAAGGCTTACATAAAAATGTTCATTCTCCCAAGAGAAAAGCAGATAAACAAAATATGGCTTATTCATAGAACTGAATCCTGCTCAGCAGCAGAACATATGAATTGCATAATACATACATGGGTGAATCTCCAAAAACATGAAACTTTGTGAAAGAAACCAGACACAAAATATCATAATCTGCATGATTCCATTTATATACATTTATAGAGCAGACAAACATAATCTATGGTGATAGGGAATAATTTAATGCAATGGTAGGAGTAGATTTAACACAAATTTCTTCTTTTTGGATAGTATATTTGGGTTACAAAGTTTCTTTGGCCTGTTTCTGGTTAATTTTTGACATTTTTCTGGCTAAGAAACATAGATTTGAGATACAGTACAGTCTATTCAGTTATTTTGTATTTCAGTGGCACCAAAATTACCAGTGAAACTACTGATTAAAAATACATTTCAAACATTTTTCAACTTCTAAACTCATAAGATTATAGTTTTAAGAGGATGGTGGGACTCTTAAGAGCACAAGAACTTATATCATTTTTGTAAGAAACCTTTCAGTCATTTGCCTATATGGTGTGATCATATCCATTGTTAGGATGTAGATTCAAAAACAATCTACCTTGTTGTCAGCTGACTGACACTGAGGTACCAAGCACCTACATTGATACTCACCAATTATTATTGGCTGTGGTTCACTTTTTACTCCAACCCCAGCACTTGTACTAGCTGCGACCTCTACCCGGTATTGAATACCTGGGAATAGTCCACCAATTATTACAGACCGAATGGCTGCGTCCACAGTTTTGTTGATGTGGAATCGTGTTTCATTTCCCAGACACCAGATCTATGGAAAAAGAAAGTGAAAAAACATAAATATGAAAATCCCTTTTCTGCTAACTGAACTATTGTAATTGATTAAATATTTTTAATAGTGACCAACCTATTTTCTGGGCTAACAGAAGTGTTTGTGAATGATATTTCTCAAAGTCTAACTTCGAAATTTTATGCATATGTGTGTATTAAAGGAAGAACAACAAAAGAAAACAATACCATATTCAATTTTATCTTACTATCTTCACTGAATTCTCATAAGTAATCTGCAATACACAATGATCCCTTTAACGCCTCTCTAGGAAGTGGTCTTTAGTTGCAAATAACATTTTGATACAGATAAAAACATACTATTTTCTGCTTAATTTATCAAAATTCATTGTGCATATAATCTATTTAAAATATGATGGTTATGAGTTATAATGTATACGTCTAAGTAATTTATATTTCATTTAAGAAAATATTAACTTACACAGAAGTAGTTAACAAGATTAATTGACCTAAGTTATAGGTATTGACTAAAATGAAATTAAAGCCAATATTTACATTGACACTAATAAATCTTTATATTGATGAATACTTATCTACAGACACACACACACACACAAAACATACACACACACATGAAAATAAAGTGGTTAGAATTCTTTAGACACTGATGTTAAAGCACCTAGGTTTTTATTCCAAGAAGAAATCAAATTTTAGGGCATGTTTTCATTAGGGATATGGAAATCCATTATTTTAAAATGGTTATAAAATAATTCTGCTGCATATCTTTATTTTTATTCATACTATATTTCATAATCTACATGTAGATGTATGTATAGGAATACATAAGGTTTTTTCTCAAACAGGCAAGTTCCTGAAACTTTTTTAGCAAAATAATTCTTGTGCATGCTGTTCCTTTATTTATATTTGACATCTGTGTTCCTAACAAAATAATATTTAGCCCTCATCTAAGTATATACTTTGCTAACAAAATATAACAGGTTCATAATGAGTGAAAAATTCTATAATTTATGAAAAAAATCATCATGTTGCAAATAAATGTATTAATCCTTAACTGAAAGTAAAATTTTAGGGTATTTAGTCCTAGATGGTACTGAAGCAAATTACTAACCTCATTAAAATACAGACATACACACACACATATATACACCATACTGGTTAATTATTTAGTGTTCAAACAATGTTCTAATATTTTAAAACTTGAGAGTATATATGACTATGCAACTAAGGCATTTATTCTTATACTTCTTCAGAATGTTTGCTTATAATGTGATGGGAATCATTTTAATATAAAATCTTATGCTTTAGTCCATTCATTTGCTTCATCAAGTTGATCTTTAATTTAATACAGTTCTATTTTAAAATATATGATATTTCTAGAGATAAAATTCAATCAGCAATCTTTTTAGTGAACTATTTCAGCTTTATTTCACATACCAACTACGGATTTCTGAGGTGAGATGGAGTGTCTAGTTCTCTATTATAGTATTTCTATTGCATCATTATTTTCATAGTTCTAGAAATATTTCTTAACAGGCACAATAATAGTTTTGAAATTTTACAGTGTTTAGTGAGCAGTTTACACTCACATGTGGTCTAGTCATGACAATTAGGCAAAATTGTATTTTGAATCCTTAGACATGAATTGTGTCTTAAACATAAGGATGAAGATGAAACAATAGATACTCTTTCTAAATAGCAACATGTTTACCAGCTAATAAATGAGACAACTATTTTTTGTTATTTTTTTTTTTTGGCAGCATTTGTTATTTCAATGGTCACTTTTTTTCCCAAGAAAAATATCTTACAAAACCTGAATAAATAAAAGCAGCATAGAGAGTGGGAGTTGGTGCTGCCATTTCCTACTCCGACTACATCCCCTTTAAACCCCAAATCTCTCTCTCTTTTTTCTTGAGAACCACTTTTGAAATAGCTGCCCTAAAATCCCTTACACAGAATTTAATAATAATGATACAGGTAATACATCATTATGATGATACACTGGGATGAGGTCTTTACTATCTATATCTATCCCCATCCCTCTAAATCCTCAGTTCCTCAATCATACCATACAGAAAATCACTCCACTGCTGTGGTTTTATTGCCCAATTCAGTTGTGTGTCTGTAACCTTGAAGTTAAGTTCTGATTCTCACGCATTTGTTTCCTTACCTGTCATACAAAGATATAATCACTTCACACTTTAACTGAATAAAAGAATCTTTAGAGCTGTGTCTTGCTCATATGACACTTAGATTTCTCCAGAAAACTATCCATGAACCTTCTTTTTTCATGCAGACCCTACCTTGTACTCTTGGATAATTCCATTCTGGTGATCTGGAGGAGGAGGATCCCAGGACACACTAATGCTTGTGCTATTGTGGCTTCCGACTGTCAGCACAGTGACAGATTGTGGAGGGGCACTTGGGGCTGCAGAGGGAGTAATCAGAATAAATGCAGACTTTGAGTATCAGTGTACATTAGTACTGCTTACAAATATGAATAGAAAGGCAAGATGAATGAAGTTCTGGCTTCCAGTAGTTCTAAATCTGTGGATAGCATTTAACAGTGACAGGTTTTTTGTTTTTGTTTTTGTTTTTTAGAATAAACTGTTAAACTCAATGCAAAAATTTAAAGGAAATGCATCAGGTGGGGAATTATGCATTAAATAATAAATTTAAGAGCTAAGAAGCTAATGAGTGGTTTTTATACGCCCAGTACCAAAATGTCAATTTTAATCCTCACCATAACCTCAGTGGGTAGAAGCAACTCTTAATTTTCACAAAAGAGGAAATGATTTACTATAAGAGATTTATCCAAGTCAAATGGTAAGTCAGAATTTGAACTGGATACGTCTGTTTCTAGAATTTGATCATTTCAATTCTAAAAGGCCATTTCAGAAAGAAAAAAAAAAACATGGTTTCCAACCAAAAATATTTTGAGAGGGTATATCTCAAAATTTTATCAGGTGTTATTTCTGAATGGTGGCATTATTGACAGTCTTTAAAAAAATACTGACTTAGATTGTGTTTACTAAATAAAAACAAATACATATAAATTTCACCAAGAAAAAATCCTTTTCACACTGGGAACAATAATTGATTCACATAAACTGACCCATAATTTAAGATTTAAAACTGATTTTATATGGATGGGCAAGGAACTATGATGATAAAAATGAAAACAGGTTCATGTTGGGTCAAATGTGAAATGGGCAGGTTTTGATTTCCTACAATAATTCTCTTCCTTTATAGTTTCTCCTATAACTAATTACCCTACTGAGAAAAGAGGAATGAGGAGCAATTCCTGAGTTTAGACTAAGCATCTGAGAGTTAAGAAATATTAATTTTGCAGGAAAACTCATTTATTTTCAGTGAATCTCTGAATTTAAACCAAATGTACAGAAAGAAAAATAAGAATGCCACATTAAATCTTCCTTGGCAGAAAAAAATCAAAGAATTTTATGACATTAAAGGATTTTAAATAAATCCATCAACACTTTGTCTACACAGTCTACTTCTTAAAGATAATATCCTAAAAGATAGTTTAAAGACCTGTTGATAAGGTTTCCCACGTCTGGTTAACTTGTCAAGACATGTTTTATTGAGGAATGATCATATTTGCATTGAGATATGGGACATACACAGATATGTGATAACACAATATTGCTCTTTACTATTCTTCTATGTGACAATATTACGCTAAAATGTGGTATGATGACATCAATCTGACCACTTGTCTACCAGTCTGTAGTTATTAAGTAGACTGCACTGAAAAATAACACTTCTGAAACTGGCTTTTCATTCTCCTTGCTGCTGGCTTGGCGAGAACACCAGGCCTGCTTTCTGACAGGTCAATTATTTCAGTACTCAGCTTCTTTGTACAGATGTGAAAGAATCCAAATCGCCGCTCATCATTCCCAGATATAGCCCAGCTGAGTTCCATTTGTTACCCTCACAAGGCCACAGAAATCAGAGATGAATGGACACTGGAGGGTGACAAATGTTAAGGCCAGAGGAAAACCCTAACTGCAGTGAAAGTGACTTTGGAGGGAGGCTTCAAATGTGATCTCCTGTACTATAGCTATCCACCTGGCTCATTAATAGTACACTTGCAAGATATGGTAAAATTTAATGCTGTTAAAAATACTACCAATTTTTTTTTATCTTTTCCTTCATTTACATATCCTAAAAGTGGATCAATGACCAACGGTACCTTTCAAAATAAGGATTTCTGCCCATGCCAGAGAATTACACTGTAAACCAAAGTGAACATCCTATTTTTGCTGTATATCATATTATAGAAAACTTATATCTTATCAAATTTCTTTGATCAGACATGGATATTTACCTTCTAGTATGTGTAACCTACATGCATTTTCTTAAACTTGCTTTTATATCATTTTGTATGAAGTACATTTAGAGAAAAGGCTTTTAATAGGAGTTGTGCATACAAAATTAGTACAAAAATAGAAAGGGGGATTTATTTTGTCATCCCACATTTTTACTTTGATGGCATCATTTATTATAAGTCTCTCGTTTACTGAAGGAGACTCTAATAAATGAAGTGGTTGAAACCTACATTAATCTTAGGTCCATCATAGATTGACTTAAAACTATCTGTGGGTAAAAAAAAAAAAAAAAAAAAAAAAATTCAAAACTAGAGAGACAGCAAGAACTTTACTAAGAAGAAAGGTATTAGAAATATGAAAGTGACCCTCCAAATCAGAAATTATATGTCAGACTGGCAGTACCCACAGTGGAAAAAGGCTGAGAAAAGAAAATACCACATCCTACTACAACAAAACAGGAGCAGCCACTAAGAATAGCCTGTGATCTTATGTTTTCTATAGCTTGTCTTTTAATGAAATCAAATGAACTATACCCACATAAATATATGGAAATATGTTACAATCAAATTCAAGGGCACAGAAACACGTAAGATTTGGGGCAAATGCTTAAGAAGAATTTAAATTCAGAATCTTTCTACTTATACTTTTAAATAAAATTTTGTCAGATTCTATAGAATTCTCCTAATAAAAAGAGAATAATGACAGTGCCTACTATATCTTTAAATGTTCTCTGTCTAGTTTTCTGAGAAACTAGTTTGTCATCTAATTTGTCATCTAATTTGTTTGATGACAAACTAGAACTATAACAGAAATTGGCTTATTCATGGTATAAGTTTGGTTTACATTACAAATCAGGATGCTTACCTTCTTCAGTGGTACGGACTGTTTTAGATTCACTATCCATTCCTTGGAACTCATTAAAATACGGTCGGACTTTAATTTCATAAGTCACCCCCTTTTTCAGATTGACTAAGACAGCACTTCTTTCAGTTGGGACTTTGGCATCTAAATTCTGCCATGAGGAAGTGGCTTGCAGGCCTGAGGTCTGACGATACATTACTCTGTAGCCTTGAATAAACTGAGGCTGACGATCCACCTGGAAAACACATCAAAGAGCCTCTGAACCTGAAGGGAGGTGTGCCAGACTCACAATCCATCTATTCTCTCTTCTCTGTCCCAGTTCAGTCCATCATTCCAGTGAGACTAGGGTTTTCCAACTCATCTCTCCTTCAAATAACCTCTTCCAATCCCACATTCACATTATCCCCAAGGTTATCTCCAAAATGAAGAGTAAGACAACTCCATTGTATTTGACACCCATTTTTATGGTTTTATACGTGGAATGGTATTTTTCAGGGATTTCAATTCTCATCACTTGTCTATTCATTAGACATGTTTCAGTTCCTACTAGTAGGTGCCGGGAATTCTGCTAAGCTCTGGGGATAAAGTGGAAAAAAGATGGAAGAGCCAACTCTTGCCCTAGTGGTACTTTGAGTCCAGGTGGAAGGTAGGTATCATCTTGCCTACAATGGCCAAGTTCAGTTATAGCACATAGCAGGAATAAATGAATGATATGCATCAGGGAGTAAGAGAGCCTGCACTGAAGAAGCTCATTGAGTTGGGAAAGGGAGGTGGTTTCCTGACAAAAGTTGGAAGCTCTGCAATCTGCAATAAGAGTAGGGTTTACCAGGGAAATGAAACGTGGGGACAGATGTGTAGCCTCCCTGTGGCTAGAGAGAGCATATGGGAGAGAGGTGTACGTGTGAAGCAAGTACATATGTTTTAAATGCATAAGTAAGCTTATATCCATTACCAAATATTAAATGAAAAAGATTTTATTTTACTAACTTCTTATTCCTTCAGTAGTCCTACTCTGGATACAACTCAACTCTCTTTTCATTTACTTAAGGGGTACTAGCTATTTTTAATAATGATATGAGATTTTTCATTTGAAACTCAAATCAAGTAGAACTTTTAAAATGTACTTTTGTTCAGTCTTTGGATAAATACATGAAAATCAAATACATATTAGTGCAAATAGAAAAATAAATATGTTCCCTTTACACATTTATTAAGCTCTCCTCACAGGTGTCTTATAGTTGCTTCATTTTTAGGGTGAAAGAAGTTTAGGGTTTTTTTTTTTTCTTTAATTTTAAAGTTTTCATGTCTGTCTTATTTTTTAAAATGTTTGATTGAAGCATAAACTGCCATGACAACTTCTCCAATTAATATCTCATATTATAGTTCAATAGTCATATCCTAAGAAGCTTCAAGCTTGATATATTTCACTGTTAAATAAAAAGTAAAGATTAATAGAGAAGAGATAAAAATCACTTCATTTCAAAAGGGTTGTGGAGAAAAAAAGAAAGAAGGTGATGATGGAGGTGATTATTTCAACTTTTTAAAAAAATTATTTATCCAATTGTCAGCATCTTATGAACAGAAAATGCTTTTTCATGAATTAACTTCTAATGCCTCTATTTTAGCTATAGCATTGTTTTGTTTTTTAAGCAAAGTCAGCAAATCAATGAATACTAAGTATTAGTTTTAAAATAATAAACATGCAGAACTTCAGTCAAAACAATGAAACAAACAAACAAAATATTTCCATGTTCAGAATGTCCAAGCTAGAAAACACCATGAAGCAGATGGGTTTGAGTGTGTATGTAGATCTATATACAGCTAATTCTAGACTTTCAGATAAGTCACAACAAGTAAGAATTTCTTCACTTACCTGACAACTTTCTAACCCTCAAAGATTTTTCTGGAATTACTGCTATACTTGTATGAGATTATATCAAGAATGACTTAATAATATTCACCAGTAAATGGATGTATCTGTAGACTATCATGCTAAGTAAAATAAACCAATTCCAAAAACCCAAAGGTCAAATGTTTTCACTGGTAGGTGGAAGTTAACCCACAATAAGGGGTTGGGGGATAGAAGTTCAGTGGAGTAGACAATGTGAATTGAAGGGAAGGAAGGAGGGATGGGAAAAGGAAAGAAAGTGAAATGGATCTGACATAACTTTCCTATGGACATAGATGAATATACCACAGTGAATCTCATCATGGAGTACATCTTCTAGAACATGATATATCCTACGCTTTATTATGTCAAAATGAATTCTACTGACATTTATAACTAACTAAAACAATAAAAATTCACTGAAATAACATTTTAATAAATACATAAAATCTCATTAAACAAAGAAAAAGATAGGAAAGGGAGCCCAGGTCTAACATGGAAGCCTGGAAGCTTGTGATCTTTGAGTCCTCATCCATGCTACCAAGTTTGTGTTCACACTGACTGATGCATTTTTTGAAAATCAAGAGTTGTTCTGACATCATAAAATAGGGCAACCAAGAAACAAAATGTTAAATTTACAAGAGCCAAAGAGCGATGCTTTTCATCAAAACTGTCAAAGTTCAAAAAAACCCTTGCAGCATATGTTAAAACAACATCAAGCTTACATTTTATAAACTTCTCTGCATTCGCTTTAAGTGAATTTATATACTGAAAGAAAGACATAACTCACAATAATAGCTTGTTAATACTGAAAGAAGCAAGCTGTGTTTTTAAGAAGAACATTAAGCAGCTGTTTCCAGATGAAGGGAGTCTGTAAATCAGGGTAAATTGGTTTTATCCATGTTTGGTTTTCATTAATTAAGTGTTTTAGGGACTTTATGAAGCTAATGTTTACTACCCAACATCGCCTTGCTCACTTGAGTGAGCACAGTCTCCAAACCATAGATAGTAATAGCCTACTTAATAACCAAGTAGTTTAACTTCATTTTGTGCATTTTGTGCCAGGCATTTGGGAGGAGAGGAAATTTGTTGTTACAGGTGGAAGCAAAAATGAAAATGCTGAACATTACCTTAAAAAAAAATAGGCTGGCTTTTATGGGATGTGTGCGCTACACCACTAACTTGTGCTGCTCATTTTGACAAGTAATCATTTTCAAGTTAAACCATACGCTTGTCACTAGTTTTATTAACATTCTGAAGAGAAGAAAGATGTGCTTTTAGAGTTGATTGCAATCAGAATCTGGCCACAAATTTATAGGTTCACACAATTTTTAAAACTGCCACATTTTGAAACATGAATTAAAAAGAATTGTCTTAAGGAAGAAGTGACATGACGAAGAAACTTCAGACTTCCAGTGTAGAACCTTGATTTCAAATAGAGCTTAGTCTCTTAAGCTTTCTGAGCCTTAGTATATTTAATTTGTTCAGATAATACCCTCAGCTCAAGGGTGCAGAAATAATCAGATGACTAATTTCAGTAAAAACACTGTAAACTGTAGAGATGTATAATGTTAAGGAGCTTTGTTAAAGAAAGGACATACTAAAAAAAAGGTGGGATATATAAGTTTTCAAATCAGTATTGTTATTGAACCATTCAAGATGTTTAAGATCTACCTTTTCAATTAAAAAAAAAAAGACAAAAACAAGAACATTCATCTAAATAGACAATGCAAAGTGACATTTCTTTGATGGGCTTCTCTGCTACGGAATTGATCTGGTTCTAGTTGAGTTCAGAAAGTTGAGTTAAAAAAATATTATTTTCTATCCCAGTGTTGAGAGGCTTAGGAGTCAAATGGTCTGGGCTCCTTCTTGGCCTTGAACAGTAACAATAAATCAAGCACAAGAATAATAATTTTTCAGTTAGTGACTATTTTTCTTTGTGGGAACAGGTATTTTCTAATCATCTTGCCTATCTTCATTAAAACAGCAGTAATTTGATCTTCTGAAATTAGCCATTGCTAACTATTGTTGCTTTAAATCAGCCACTGGTGGCAGGGGTAGTTAATGTTTCCGTACAAATGTCTTGTGCTTTTGACAGCTGAATCCTGTGGACCATTGGTAAATCACCTCAACTGGTCATAGATCTAAACACTTGGGCTGGAGAATATATTCCTCCCCTTATACTCCAACACAGCTGTTACTCAAATGGTAACAGTATAATAATTTAAATAACCTACATATTTAGCAAGTTAAAATATTATAAAATTACAATTTCTCTGGCAACTTGCCCCACCCCCATCAGACTTCTTTTTCACTAAAACTTACCTTTTTCAAATACATCCTTTTTTTTGGAGGGGGGTGTGCCAGGGATTGAACTCTGGGTCACTCAACCAGTGAGTCACATCCCCAGACCTATTTTGTATTATTTAGAGAAAGAGTCTCACTGAGTTGCTTAGTGCCTCACTTTTGCTGTGGTTGGTTTTGAACTCAAGATTCTCCTGCCTTAGCCTCCTGAGTCACTGTATGATTACAGGAATGCACCACCACAGCTGGTTTCAAATACATTCTTACCTTATTTGTAACTACAAACTGATGGGGACCAATGCCCTAAGATACTAATTGAATCTGTTTTGTTTCAAAAGAAAAATAAGCCAATCTTAAAAAAACAAAGGCCGAATGTTTTCCCTGATAATTGGATGCTGATATATAATGGGGGTAGGGGGGTTGGGGGTGAGAGAAGAATGGAGGAACTTTAGATTATGTAGAGGGAAATGAGAGGGAGGAAGAGTATGAAAAATGGTGGAATGAGACAGACATCATTACCCTACATACATGTATGATTACACAAATGGTATGAATCTACATTGTTCACAACCACAGAAATGAAAAGATGTACCCCATTTGTGTACAATGAATCAAAATGCAGTCTGTAAAAATAAAAAGAAAATTAAAAAAAAGACGTATGAAAGCAACTGATTGAACCACTTAACAGGTAGTTATTGAATGAGTATTTTGAAAAACGGTCAGGAAAGAAAAGGATTCTAGACTCCCAGAAGTTCATGCCCATGAAAGAGACAGATAGGCAAACTGGTAATGTCAACTTTCATGAGATACAGAGATGAATATGACGTGGTCCTTTCCTGGAAGAACTCCCAGCCTACAGACATGCAATTCTGATCTAATTTGATGTACTCTTTTAAACTTTGTGAATCTTAAAGTGATTAACTTCATAAACATAATGACTTCGATTCTTCCCCAAATATTTTCCTTATTTAGAAGCAGCTTAAAAGAAACTCCCTCAAAATTCCCAGGAGAGCAGAAGACATGCTTTCAATTGAGAATGAAGGAAAATCTGCTATGAAAAACACAATTATTTCCTTGGTTTGGGTGGTTTTGTATCCAGTCAGCACTACTAAAAGATAGAATCATGGCAGACTGTGCCACTGGAATAATGATGGGAGAATTACATTCCTTTCATGGGATTGGAAGAATAGAAACCGTTACATGCAGAACATAGAATAATCCAATACAAAATTATGTCAAAATAGAATTAGGAGCACCGTAATCCTAAAACACTCACTATAAACTTAGTGAGGTAATTTTATTAAGTATTATCCAATTTTGTACTCATAAGTCAGAAAATTTGACCAATAATGTGGTTTTCTTTAAGAAGTAACAAAATGTCTCACCCAGGACCATATGTCAAAATTCCACCATTAAAAGAAATTCCTTTAAGTATTTATATATAGTTTCTCTTTTAAAGTGGAAAAAAAAAAGAAAAGAAAGCAGATATAAAGTCAGGGGATTTGGAGATAGGGTGTAGGTCAGTAGTAAAATGCTTGCCTAGCATGCTCAGGGTTCTGGGCTCCAACCCAAGCCCCACACACACATGCACAAAATCGTTAAAAATATGCAAGACTCCTAGTCTTGTCTTTACCTATAAATATACAGAAGATATTAGGAATACTATTACTCTTGTTTGCATTGTTTCCTTTTTACAGAGCATATAATTGGACTAAACATTCTTAAGTGTTATATTCATTTTTTTTCTATTCTTATGCAATAATGCCTCCATATTTCTCAATATAGATGGGCAGAAAACACATTCTTTTAACTTTTTTTTTTTTTTTTTTTTTTTTTGCAGTGCTGGGGATAGAACCCAGGGCCTTGTGCATGCAAGGCAAGCACTCTACGGACTAAGCTATCTCCCCAGCCCTCTTTTAACTTTTTGTCTTCCTTATATTGACATAACATCATACAACAGAAACAAATACAGTCTAAATAAACAATGTTGTAATTAAAGTGAAAACTCTTAAAACTATGCCTACTCAAATGTTCACTACTTTTACAAATTCTACCACATCCTCAGAGGGTTCCAAGTAGATGTACTTTTCTGTCATTCCAGTATATATATTCTAAAGAATTCTTAGGATTTTTAATGGGAGGGATTGACATAAAGGAGAAGTTGATGCTAACTCTGCTAGCCACAGAGAAGACTGTAACACCTCTCAACACACAGACACGCACATACGATAGGCACACACAAGTATCAGTATTCTCGAACACAATTGATGTTTCTATTTTAATGCTGTTTGTTGTTTTCACTGCAGCAGTTGCAATATGATTAAAACGTTTTGCCATTTGAAATAACTGTGTATTCTGACACATTTAAAATTGCATGACACTTGAACTGTCTTAACATTTATTAAAACATCAAATTATTTCTTAAAGCACACTGATGATTTTTTGACCACACTTGTCAAATGATTAAAATTGTGTAAATGTTTTTATGCTGCTGTATCAGAGTCAGCTAAAAGAATATAAAGATGGCTTATTTAAATTCAGAAGATTAACTTCATCAAAATTAAAATGATACCATAAAGAAAGCAAAAAAACAACTCAGACTGGAAATACAAGTCATGTATCTGATAAGCAACATATCTGGAATAAGTCTTAATAAGAAGAAAAACAATTCAACTAGAAAATTACAAAGAATTTGAATAGATATTTCTCTAAAGAGGATATACAAATGCCTAACAAGCACATGAAAAGATGAACATAATTAATCTTGAAAAAATGTTAAGTCAAATCACAATGATATATATATACTACTATATACCCAGTGGAATGGCCATAACCAAAAATATAGTGAATAGTAAGTGTTAATGAGGATGGACAAAAAAAAAAATGGAATGAATTTTGGAAGAAACTGGAATATTAAAGCATTGCTGTTTGGAATATGCAGTGGTATCATCACTTGAAAAACATTTTTTGTTAGTTCATCAAAAGATTAAGTGGGGCATTTCCATATTATTCAACAATCCTTAGTTGTATACCAAGAGAAGTTAAAATGCATGTCCACACCAAGACTTGCACACAAATGTTCAAGGTACTATTATTCATAATAGCCAAAATTCCATACAACCCAAAGGCCCATCAGTAGGTGAAAGGATAAAGAAAATTTGATTTACAATGAAGTGCTATTTGGGATCTCTACACTGATAAAACAAAAAGGGAATGGAATCCCACAATAGAATAGTACATTTTAAGGAACAAAGTACCAGCACATACTTCACAATGGATGAACCTTAAATACATTATGCTGAATTAAAGAAGTCACATAAAACAGACTAGACCACATATGAATCCATATACATGAAAGGTCTAGAATAGGCAAATATTTATAAATGGAAAAATAGTGGTTGCACAGGGCTAGGTTACAGAGTAGAGGGGATGCCTATAATGGGCTCAGGGCTTCATTTTAGAATGATGAAATGTCCTAAAATTAGAATTTGATGATGATTACAAACCTTCAAAAATATAATAAAAACATTTATTTGTGCACTTTAATGATGACATGCTACTTATATCTTAATAAAACTATTAAAAATTTAGAAGATAGAAAAGGTTATGTTTATATCATACTATATTTTTATTCTACTTCCTACTTACACATTTATCTATTGAATATTTTCCTTTATTTTCATTGATTACATCTGGATTTTAAATGGTGAGCATTTTAACTATTAGTTTTGAGTTTGATTACTTACATTTTCCTATTTATTCTGATTTCCTTAAAGGAATACAAAACATTTCATATAGCCTTTGTCACTCTACATAAAGCTGTCTATAAAGCCTAAGATAGTATTTGACAACTTACCGTCCATGTGACCTGAACAGTAGTGGGAGTCAATACAACTGGAGTGTGAAGGCGGACAAGGACATCTCCTAGTTCTTTCTGTACTTGTCTATGGTCCACTCCTTGTGCTGGTGGGCTGATATCTGCAGTTAGATGAGATAAAAACTCCTGATTTTTAGAAATTCATAATAAAATTCCAATTCACTTTATATAAGCCAATATTATCCTTTTAGAACTAATTATAGGGGGAAAATTATAAACCTTTTGTGACAAAAAGCATTTAAGCATGTGTATGTGTGTGTGTGTGTGTGCGTGTGTGTGTTGTGTGTGTGTACTTCACAATGGTAGGACATAATTTGGAAAGATATTAATCTTCATTAAAATAGTTTAATGAAAGAGCATTTAAAATCCCTCATCTCCATTCAAATGCAGACAGAGTGTTGTGGAAGATCATTAGAATGATTGTTTAGAAAGAATGAAGTATGTACTCTGAGACTTCTCCAGAAGAATCAGCTTTATATAGATGTTAGAGACGTGAAGGATTTTCCCAAGTGGTAAATTCAGAAATATAAAGTGAAGGTGAAGAATTTGTTGAATCCCTTGTTTCAATTAGCAGGTTTTGTTTTTTTACCCCTTGACCTACTTCAGTCTGGGAGTGTGGAAAGGAAAATTTGGGAGACTGGGACGATGAATTTATGTCATTAAAGATATACAGAGTGGGGGAGAGAAAGGAAAGAGCTCCTCAAATTCACAAAAACTGAAAAACTTAGAATACTGACAAAATATTCCAAAATAATAAATTTTAGCCAGAACTCCAATATCTGAAAAGAGGTAATACAGCTGCTTTTGGTGGTTAAGGGAGGAGGGAAAGCAAGAAAGAATGGCGATGTTTAGAATGGTAAGTACTCGGCTGAACATTGTTGTCTTCTTATTCACCATTCACCTACTAACTGCTCCATACGATGGTATATATTGTGTCCATTAAGAAAAAATGGTGATTTATAGACATTTAAGCCCACTGAATTGATATCAAACACTGAATCTCACACATATTCAAGCCGTCTTTAATTGGTACACCTCAAACTACTTTATTTAAGGAAGAAGGTCCAATTTAAAATGATTTATTTTTTTCATCTGTTTTCCTCCTGTTTTCTCAGGCTGCCATGCCACATTCTTTGGAAAATATCTTCAAGTGCATATCTTAGCTATAATTTAAAGTGAGTGGACTAACTCAAATTGCAACATAGATACTTGGAAACTAGGGTGATTTTTTTTTCCATTTTCATTCTTTGTTACATCCTTAACAATAACAACAACAAAAGTACAATCTTTTACTTATTTAAATTAGGGGGGGAAGTCCCTCTATGTGAAAAATGTTAATATTTTCCTACATATGTACACTCAGCTGTGATGTTGATGGTGAAAGTATTTAGTAGCCTTAATAAAATAAATAATTTCTGTATTCTCTGGTATTTAATACATTTGTAAAATAAGAGCTCTCTGAAAGGAAGTGGTTGCAGAATGCAAAGCTACTGAAAGTGAGGTATCAAAAGTGATCCTGACATTCGGACACAAAATATGAGTTTTCCTATTAAATATGTGTTAAAAGAACATAAGTCTTTCACTCTGGATAGTCTCTCAACTGAAACAGGTCAGATCACAAACAACTTTTCATTAATCTTTCTTGACCTTTTTACTGAGAGTTATTTTATGAGTCAAGATTTAGTGACTGGCATAGTTATTGAATGATCAGGACAGTCTGCCAGACTCAATCCCACACGATTCCTCCACATTCTGTTATCCCTTTACCTTACACTGCGGTTGTACAAAAAAATCTATTGCAATCCACAAAGGCGTAAACGATCTAGGTACTATCATTTCCTGACTTAAAAATTGTGCATCTCTTCCATTTCATGTCCAATAATTTTAATTTACTCATTAAATTCAGACACCCTATAAAGCAATTGGATCTAAGTAAGGTAAAATCTAACTAGTTTCAGGTCTTCTGATTCTTTGTTGTGCTTTTTCTTTCTCCTGAGACAGGTTCTTTACCTACAGGCCCTTTATCATCAAGGAAAATTAATCACATTACTGCTTAGAGAACAATAGCAGATTGGCATTCCCTCCTTTCTTGACTGTCATCATGTCAGTGAGTTAGTCACGTGGTGACGATCTCACTTGATTCCTTTAAGGCACCTTCTCTGTTATAATGGCATGCTAGTTACTATCACTGAACTACATGGTAATTATAATAATATTTTATGGCTGTGTGGTGCTTTTCATAGCACAAAATACTACTTTGAATTATATCTTGTTCAAAGCCTTTTACAAATAAGAAATAATTAACCCTTTCTTAAGAACTCTGTGGGGAGCAGTTTGCGGCAAATAATAAAGGCACTATTTCTAGTGTATTAATTCACTTCATCCACTAGTAGAAAAGGAAACTATAATCTAGCATCCTGCATTACGTTCGAGATTCCAGTGACTTCTCAGTTGAAAGAAACAGGTTACAAAAGATGAGATGAGGGACATATCTATTTTGAAATTACATTTTGATATTCTGCGAGGTTTTATACTAGTCAAAAGAACTGCAAGCCTCAGGAAGAAAACTTGATTTACTGTTTTCTGTAATAAATCACTTTTTGAAACATCCGATTTTGAATAAAATACCTTATAGCTGTGGTTGTTAAACTTTAGCGCCAGCGTCTCCTGGAGGGTGTATTAAGACAGACACTGATTGACCCCTGTGTTTTTGACTTGGAGCCTGAAACTCTGTGTATCTAACTGTCTCAGAGGATCCAAATGCTGCATTCTCAGGAGAGTCACTGTACTATATAAATAGAATTCCTGAACCAACAGTAGGAAGTAATTTGGATATCCCTATCTGGGCATCTATCCATTTAAAAAAAAAATCACTTTTTTGCTAGCATGTAATTTATTCCAAAGAAGGAGAAATGTTTTTTCTCACTTGTAAATATACTAAAGTACTAGTTTAGTAGCTTGGTGGATTCCCTTTTAACATGTAAATGTACCTAGTTTAATTTTTAACTGTGTAGACCCTAACAGCTCCAGAGAAAGGACATATCTTAGCAAGGTTTCTTCTTCACTCAATAAAGTCCAGTGAACCATTTTTAAAAAATTGTACATACGTGTATTTTTCTTCACACAATCTCTTTGTTCTCAAATGTCTGTTTGATGCCTCTTTCTAGAACCAGTCATGTTTACAGCTATTGAAATTACCTTGTGTGCGTACAGGATCTGACATAGGGCTTGGGTCGCTGAGACCTTGGGGGTTGATTGCTCTGACCATGAACAAGTAGATTGTATTGGGTCGCAATCCTCTCACAGTATAGAGGGTGGTCTTTACATGGTTTGCCACTGTCTGCCAGCTATTGCTCACTGATTGGCTGAAATACAAACAGAAATTTCATTTAAAGAACAGTCATACAGTTATTGGAAATGGAATTGGGTATCAATGACAAAGGTTAATGGCTGAAAATTAAACGCACACACACACACAACACTTGAAGTGTTCAGCCCAATAAATGAAACGTTTGGATGAATTCAGTTTATTCAACAACAAAGCCGAGCCCACCTAACGGAAGTGCCATGCACAACAAAATTAAACTCAGCCCAGAAGATGTGACAGCCCTTTGCTAATGCACAGCAGCCCACTAAATGAATACCTGTAAAAGGAACAGAGGCCAAGATCACAACATCAAGTTTATACAATAAGTATGGTCCTCATAAATGCATATATATATACCTTGAAAAGAATTAACCTGCAGAAAGAATAAATGGACTACAGAGTAAATTATGCCAATACATTTTCCTGTTACAAGGTGTTTTCTTTTGCATCAATTCCACATGCAATATTATAATAGAGCCTTCTAAAACTACATATCTGTAAAAGAAGAAAGGAAGCATGTAATGAATATTTTCCCTTGGTTACATTTTTAAAAAATTGTACATTACACAGCATTGTGATTTTGCATCTCAGACTGATGAAATATCTCTGAATATGTGTGTGTGTGTGTGTGTGTGTGTGTGTGTGTGTGTAGACCCCTTAGATGGATGGATGACATTTTAGAACACTTTGTCTATATTCAAATTCTACTTTTGCTCACGATGAGGAGAAAATGGTTTTAGGGAGGTTTCATTTTAGATGTCCTTAAGCATCAAACTATCAAATTATAGAGAAATAGTATTTTGAAATTTTAAAGCTATGTACCTTTCATTATCTTAAATACAGATTAGAAAAACTTAACATGAAAGTGATCCTTTGTCCTAATATTGACAAAGGACAAAGGCTATCCTTCAAAATGTATGATGTCAAAGACAAGCAAATGAAACTGAACATGAAAGTAAATTAAGTGTATTTTCCCATTTGCATAAGTATGTTATTAAATTCCCAAGAAGCAATATTATAATGATATTTGCTAATTTATTATTCATATTATTAAATTGATAAGAATTATTTCAAATAACACATGGAAATTTCTTTTAATTTCAGCAACTAAAAGCACATGGAATCAGTTTCTTAATTTGGTTTTAAATTTTCTTCCAGGCATAATTAATAGATGTATTCAAATATATATCATAAAAACACAGGAATTAAGCTCTGCTCTAATTATTACGAATAAATATTCCAAGGCATCATGCTTCAATAAATATTGGATAACATAAAAAGTGTCTGTCCCTAATTAAAGCATTTTCTTCTTAATTTGAATGCCCAAATTCTCATTTTAAATACATATACTTGTCAATATAAGAAATGAGCTAAGTGATTGTCATGACTACCTTTCTATAGATCTACACATAGATAATGCATACTTAATCTTACAAGTAAGTTATAAATTAAAACAAAGTCTGTTCTTGAATAAAGTCTGATATAAAAGATAAATTCTTCCAACACATTAATTGAACCCATTCTTAACCTAACACACCAAGATAGCTCAGGTGAGGTTTTAAGAGCTAAAGCAAAAACACAATTGAAAGAAAAGGAATCATTCCATACCTGAAAGCCTCAATGATATATGCACTTGCTGGAAGAGTTCCAGGGGTACCTGGTTGCCAGGACAAGGTAACACTATTCTTAGTAACATCAGTGACCTGTGGTTTCGATGGTGGCCCTGGCAGGTCATTTAAATCATAATTTTTACTGATTGCTGCTCCAGATTCTATAGAAGACAGACAGAAAAAAACTTCATTCCTGACCACTCAAGCTGACAATGATGCTTCAAAGAAGGAAATAGTATATTAAAGAAGTTGGATTAAACAGTGAGTGAGCAATTCATCTTCATTGATCAGCAGTATACATGTAAGTGAATATCTGCTTCTCCCACGTTAGTAAATGTAAACTCTACTTTCACATATGATCACTAGAATTGCTTGCACTTCAGAGGAAATAAAATAACAAAATTATCAAGAACAAGTGCACTAAATTCCACAAATGTAATGTTGGCATCAACTGGTAGAGGGATTAAAATTGGCATTCATGTGAAGACTTAATATTTTCATCCAGTGAATTAAAAACTTTGATTTTCCCCTACCTTGTTATTTAATAATGAACCATCATTAAGGCACTCAAATTTCTGTTGTTAAGATGATTCACAAAGAGCTCACCTGTCACATCCAGCACTGCACTCCAGGAAGTCTCCCCACTTGAACTTGTAGCCACACAAGTGTAAGTGCCAGTGTCAGAAATCTAGCATGCGTGGAAGGAGAGAATTCAACAGTAATCAACGTGCAGAATAATTATTCAATCTCGACCAGGAAATATTTGATTTTTTTAAAATGAGATATATCATTTGCCCATTGAAATAATGCATTAATCTTATGAAAATGTAAAATATTAAAATGAATTCATATAATGTTATTCATAGCATTGATTCAAAAGTTTTCTAAATGATATTTCTAAAATTAAATGTTACTTGATAAATTCTATTTGTCTTTTTCTTTCTTGGTAATACTAATCTCTTAATTCCATTTTAAAATGGAGCCTACCATGTCAGAGTTATATACAAACAAGTCAGGACAGAATTCATTCATAATACCATAAGGCTACACAACATCAGTAATGAAAAGCTATCTTTTCTATTTCAAATAAACTATATTCCAAAAGATAAAATATACCCTGGAATAAATTAGCAATGAGATAATAGGAGGCCATACTTTCTTCTTTTCAAAACATAAAAAAAGAAGAAAAATATTTATTAAAAAAGGAAAAAAAATTCCCTTTAAGGAATTCAGTACTCACTTATATGTAAATCATAGCAGTGTAACAGTCAGTAAAAGAAAGTTGCATCACACATAAACCAACAAATACTGACTATGGATTAGTGTTGCAAAGGACCATAAAAATAGTCTAACACAATTCAAATATTTTTAAAAATTGCCATTTCATTGATCACTGAAAATGTTTTCATTACTCATTGAAGAGTAGCCAAGGACAAGGACATTTAAAAAGAGGTCTCTTTTACAAATGTAAGCCCAAAGATCTCTGATTATACTTTGAAAATAGTCCCAAGGTCAATAAAAGATGTAATTGAAAAGTCCTCACTGTGGTTGAGCTCTGTGGGCTTCGGGGGCAAACAACATTCTGTTGTATTAGGTTTAGGGGTATAGGAAAAGGGAGACGGGAAGACAGGCTCATGAACAAAGAGAAAGAAGCAAGGCAGAAGACATAGATTAAAACTGTGATGAACTTGAATTTAATTGTTGATGAAATGTGGGAGTTCATGGAATATTATATCTGTCAGGTTCAAAATGTAAGTGTATTGATGATTCAAGCTTTCAGAATGGATTCTCAGGTATATCATTAGTGCATGGATGTTACTGCCATTTCACTGTTTTAATTGATTTTAAATGTCATTATGTATTTAACTTAAGTTCAAATTGCTCTGGCACGTCATTCTTCGCCATATTATCTCTGTACAATTGTCTTCCATTACACAGAGGGATGATGGGAATAGCCATTGTAGAATGAGCCATTCTTTCAAATGTAGCTGTGTGCACATTATAGTCATTAGAAATCTTTGCATTTAAGAAGCATCACTCACAAACTAAATATAATGAGACGAGGTTGGATTTTAATGGATGTTCATTTGAATATGGACTGTGAAAGAGTAAAAAAATTTGCATTTTATTATAGCTGTTGAACTAAATGTAGCATTTGTTATTCTGTGCAATGCTAAAAGAAGAGTATGTAGGTGATGCTTTCTTAACGTAGCTCCTTGTCATTGTGTGGAGATACAACCTGACATTAGCTGTGGTAGGTAGGTTTTAATGAGTACTGGAATATTCTACTTCTCAAAAGATACAGATTCAGTTACCAATTAGCTGGACTATGAGAACACTGTATTCATCATGTTATTTTTTTCTCTTGCTTTACGTACTGAAAAGGAAATAGCGAGACACAAAAGAACATGACCTATAGCAAACCTCTCTTGATTATACAAGTGAAATACTGAAAAGCCCATTTGAATCCCCCTCTAAAAAGAATCATTTTACAGAAAAAGAATGATGTGCTTACTTTGATGTTTATCAAAAATGATATCAAATGCCTAAATATCATTGCTAAATCTCACTACTTGATCACCATAATCATCAACACTTCATTCCCTTTTATTGTTTTTTGTTTTGTTTTGTTTTGTTTTGTTTTTTGGTGTTTTTTGGGGGGACTGGGAATTGAACTCAGGGTCACTCGACCGCTGAGCCACATCCCCAGCCGTATTTTGTATTTTTTTTTTTTTTTTTTTTTTTTTTAGAGACAGGGTCTCACTGAGTTACTTAGCACCTCGCCATTGCTGAGGCTGGATTTGAACTCTTTCCTCCTGCCTCAGTCTCAATGAGCTGCAGGAATTACATGCATGTGCCACCATGCCCAGCTCCTTTTATTGTTTTAACTTTAAATATCTTTTTTGGACAAGACTGCTTCACTTCTTTTCCATCCTTATCCATTTATCTCACCAATTGCGTTAAGAAGAGGTGCATATGCTGGCTCACTCCATCCTGTTTTTCTCCTTGTGCAGTTGGCTACAGACAAGCCCCCAGGAGCTGGCATCTCAGAGAGACTACTCAGAAGCCTGTCAGGGCTCTGAGTTTGACATCATCAAGCACCCACCTTTAATTGCTTCTCTCAAACACTCCTAGGGATCTTGACTCTTCGAGCACACCCTTTAATTCAACAATACAGCGAAAATGCATTAACCTCTATGGCCCAAGGCTGCCTTGGGCCCAGAGAGAGAGGTTAAAGTGTTTACCCAAGGAGAGCTGGCATTAATTTTTTAATAACTTCCATTTTGTACAAAGAAAGTTAATAACTAATTTACAATCAATGAAAAGAAAGATTAAAAAGAGTCTGTATAAAGTTATTTTCCTTTAACTGTAGTTTGCAGTAGTTTTGCTACTTAGAGCAATAATTAATGCCTATGTCTCAAAATTATATACGTGCATCTATATGTAATTCTAATTTAATTGTGTATATATATACATATAGATATATGTATATATATATATACAATTAAAATGTAGCATGCATTTGTCACAAAATAGAATTATTCGTCCATCTGGCATATGTGTGTGTGTGTGTGTGTGTGTGTTTGTACACAAGCATATATATATTTATATATATATTTATGTATATATTTATACATATATTTGTGTATGTGTATAACCAGATAAACATACAATTGTAGGTAATATTTTCCATCGTAAGAGAAGAATCCTCCTCCTTTGGAAACATTTATAATAAACATTTTTTTACTTTCCTCCCTGGCTTCTGAATGTGAAAATTAAGCAACATGACTTTGCTTTGTTTTTTCTTTACCATTTTGTTCCCAATTTCTACCCAGACACCAGTTTCTACTGACTGTTCTTCTGCTGAATCGTTTTCAATCCATTTTTCCTCATGCACTATTACATCAAGTATCTTAATTCTGGTTCTCATTCTCAGTACTATGAATATATTCTCCAGCTTTAGTGTAATGTTAGCTACATAGGGCAAGTGGGGGTAGAATTACCTATTCTTGGTTAAATGAGTTGAATATATGGCAGAGGAAAAATGTTCCTCATTGTGACATCCACTTGGATTTCACACTTTCCATAATCCATTTTAATAAAGTGTAGATGGAACCATTGGTTTCAAGGTTTTAAGATATCTCATTATGATTTCATATATAGAATTGCAATGCCTATTTTGGTAGGAGATTCTCTTCCTTGCTACATAGAGAAGGAAGCAGAAATATTGAGAAAATCTGCATAGCAATGTACTAAAGGTGGCCCCTACCAGCAGCCAACAAGCTGTGGTTGTTAATTCAGTACACCCAAGGAATTCTAGGCTACCAATAATCATGGTGCTTGGGAGCAATCCATCCTGTCGATATCACATGAACCCTCCTCTCCTCAACAGGCACCTCAGATTGTACCTCTGAAGCAGGTGACCCTGCTAAGTCATGGTCATGCTTCTAATTCACAGAAGCTATGAGATAATAATAAGTGTGTTACTGCTAATACAGTAATAGTAACAGATAACTAATAAAATATTCAGAAGCACACGTATTATTCTGAGTTGTATTATTCTGAGTTGCTCCTAAGAAGGTCTGCCTTGCTAAATATCCAGGAATGGTCATTCTCTATCACATACATTTCAGTTAAAAGATCATGGGTGGCTTGTACTCATACTGGGACTTAAATGAAAAAACTCCACAGGAACTTCCCCTAAAACCTAAGGGTTTCTTCCAACTATCCAAACCTACCTTTCATGTATTCAATTGCATCTCTTTATTTTTTTTTTACGCAATTGTTTGACCAAACCATTTTACCTATATCTCCCTATGATATCCCTTTTATCAGTAAGAGTTAAATCAGAAGTAAATGGATGGAATTGGAGCATATCATGCTAAGTGAAATAAGCCAATCCCAAAAAAACAAAGGCCGAATGTTTTCCCTGATAAGTAGAGAATGATATATAATGGGGGTGGGGGTGTGGGAAGTGAGAGAAGAATGGAGGAACTTTAGATTATGTAGAAAGAAATGAGAGGGAGGGGGGTTATGAAAAATGGTGGAGTGAGACAGACATCATTGTCCTATGTACATGTATGATTACACGAATGGTATGAATCTACATTATGTACAACCATAGAAATGAAATGATGTACCCCATTTGTGTACAATGAATCAAAATGCAGTCTGTAAAAAATAAATAAATAATTTTTAAAAATTCAGTAAGCACTAAAAAAAAGAAGTACTCACTTTTTCAAAGAGATTATATATATTCTACTACTATTATTAAGTATTTATAATTTGTAGTTTCATTGGTTACATACATATGAGATGTGATACAAGGGCAAAAAGACTAGGTCTGTTATGAACTTATGAGTGACATAAGGAAATGACCCTGGCTCTAATTTCAATTAATAATTTTTAAATTAAGAAACAGAAGGTATTCTGACATGTAAGATTTTAAGTTCACCACAATTTTTTCCGTAGAGCAGTTCTATGTTAAGACAGACTCAAATGTAAACCAAACATTACTTACCCGTAAATTCTTAATCTGCAGTGTTCCTTGCTCTTGTATAGATGCTCTTGAATCTCTACCCAGAAAGTAAATCCCTCCTTTAACCAGCTAATTACTGGAAGAGGATCACCAGTGGCTTTACATTTTAGTAATGCTGTGACCATCGACAGCTAGTGTTTGGTTTACTGGCCCTTGTAGGATTATGGGTGGAGGTCTATCTGTCAAAACTAAAGAATAAAGATATATTCAGTATATTTTAATTTCTATGCTATTCAATAGTTTAGACATATTGATATCAAAAGTAAGGTGAAAACCCCAAAGCCAAACATTTTACTTATATCTTGTTTGTGTATTTATTCAATATCTATCAATATCTCATGGAATATCATATATAATATTTCATATATGAAAATATATATGTTAAGAATCCTCACAGAAAATAAAAGGATGGGGAATTTAAATTATTGTTTACACCTGGGATGAGAAGTAGTATGTTGTTCTCATAAATGTTATTTTATATTACTAGGTAAAATAATTAGAAAAGCAATTTTGCTTGAAGTTTCTCATTCCTTGTCCATGCCAGTTTATGAACACAAATTTTCATGATTATTTCCCCATCTGTATGCATCATATTTATACTAGAGTTCATAGATTTTGGGGAAGAAATCATTAAAATTACAAACCCTCTCAGAACTACCCCATGACAAATCCATCAATTTTAATTTAAAATTAGAAGTTATGATATAGGTTCCCTGCATGGCATGTGGACTTCAGTGAACCTGAATTTATTACATCAATAATAAAAAAAGTCTCATAAACCATAGAACAATTACTTCTTGTTCACATACCAAAATTAGAACTAGTTATTTCTCTCATTTTCTGATCACATTCTTCAATTTAGAAACAAATGAAAGCAGCTTAAAGAGAATGTGGGAGTCCAATATTATAATTCTGACATATCTGGCAATAACTGAAGCAAATAGAAATTAAAGCTGAAGGTCTGATGTGAGCTATTTTGAGTCAAAACTAGATCAATGGATTTTTTTTTTAATATAGGGAGAAAACAGATCTTCATTTACTAGAATATAATTTATTTATCAAATTTAAATGTTACTTATTTGCTTCAAATTAAATTCTTTATAATTCCAGTAATTTCTCATAACCTGTTTTTATTGTCATATCTCTGAAATCATTAGATGCAGCCAAAGGTCATCTAATTAGTCCCCCCACCCTTTTTAATGCCTAACGAGTAGCTCATCGTCTTTGAATGACTTTGATCAATAAGTTAATTGAAAATCCCCTGGCCAGAGAATTCTCACTTTCAAGGATGTTATGGGTGAAAGATGACCACAAGGTTTCCATGACATTAAGGTCAAAGTTTAAATGAACATTTAGGGTTTCCAGTGATCTGTGAACAACTCCATGGTCTGCTCTAAGTGTGCATTATAAATCCTCAATAAACCATTCATATAAGGTTAAGGTTTGACATTTATAGTCAGCATAAGACAAAGAATGTGTTTCAACTTCCAGTCCTTTTAGATTCTGTTCACTCTACCCATTTAATGTTCAACTTCAATTTTTTTTTTAACTTATGGAAGAAAGGGCAGAGAAAAAAATGAGAACAATGAGATCCTTTTAAAGGTCTATTGTGAAACTTAAGTATTGGAAACATCTTGGCTCAATCCATAATTGGTACAATTGTAACTTGACATGATGTATTTCATCACTACTAGCAATAGTATGTGAATACTATCTGAATGCTAAAATTAAAAATATGCTCAGGAATTGAGTTTAATTGCAAAGATGCAAAAAAATAAAATAAAATAAACCCACATTGCTAACAGATGTACTAATTGCTTGTTTCTCTGAATATGATACATATTTTCATTTTATAATTTCAATTGACTCAAAAAAGTGTCCTGGATCATATAAAAAATATACCCAAAATGAAAATGATGGCTTACATATGATTAAATCACTGACCAGTCTGAGAAACCTACAGTATGATTAGAAACTGGAGTCATCAAAGTAGAAACTTCATATTTAGAGATAGTTATTTATAATGACTGTATGTACTTGTACACACATGCACATTGACTAGGTCTGAGAATCAAGATTTTCCTTTTTTACTGGTGATATCAACAACTCTATAATCTCATATAATATTCCTGCAAAAGGATCTTGACTTTTTCATTGCTCACTTAAGTAAAAATCAATATAAGACTTAATGTTCAAACCAGTTGTAATGAAATGATCAGAGCCATCTCATTCAACAGAAAATTTAAAATTGATCATCACCATTTTAATTTTGACCTAGAATACCTAGCTGTGAGATATCACAACTAACATAAGTTTTCAAAATGTTTTCTTGTCCTTGTATTAGAAATAATTCTCGATATCTTCCTGTCTTTGAACCCTATTGGTTAAAACCACTATCATTTCTAATTCACTCATTCTATTTTTTAAAAAAATACAGTCTGCCGTTTTCATAACATTATTCATTTAACAGCACAGTCTCTCTTATGTAAAATGGTGCAAACAGTTACATTACAGCAGATAATCTTAAGCATTATGTTTGAAATATTTTATAGTAATTTAGAGTAAATCCTATGTTTGGGCCCAAATATCTTGTTTTCCAAGTATAAGCATCTAGAAATTTTTACTGATAGGATATATGAGTACTGTAAAAAAGATTCATAATTATCTTTCATTCTTTTGTTAAAAAACATGGAGGTATAAAGCATCAAAAATGCTTGAAGGAAGCACTGCCCATTTAAGGAAGAATTTCTCATCACTGTTACCCTTGAACCTGACTTCTCCTTTCAGCTCCATGGCCGTAAATCTCTACAGCATCAGCAGGTGCAGCCATTAATGACTCAACATCTCCACAGTCAGTGTTTGTCTGTCCTATTTATTCCCTTCCTGACATGGAGCTGAATCAGGTCATGCCATGGACAGATATTAAAAAATACTGCCTTTCTATTAATTTTAAATGACCTTTTAATCTACATGTAAATTTGAATTGTATGAAAGCACATTGACTTTAACCAGCAGAGAATCAGAGAAACCACAGACGAAAGGTCTCATATCTCAGAAACCAGCATGAGAAAGGAAAATAAACACAAAAAGCTCACCAATATAAGACAGCAATAAAAAGTTTTAATTTAAGGCATGAAAGAATAGGGAATAAATTCATTCTCAGAGACTCAAAAAATAGCTAAAACTTCCTAGCTGTCAATTGTGACGAACCACTGGGGAAAGATCTGGTCCTTTTCAACTTTCACTATGAATGTGAGTGTCTCAGTTAAGTTTCAAAGTATATATGTAGAAGTAAAAAAAACAATAATTTTAGCATTCATCAGTGCTTCAGAAAGTATTTAATTAATTTAATTTAGTGAATGTATAATTAAAGGTGGAGGAATGTCATAATGTGATTAACTAAAAACTAATCCTCTGTTTCACTGATAATATTAAAGATGATGTCTCTTATACTGCAGTAAAATAAAATTATTAATATCTTTGAGAAGCAGTCATGTCAACATAAGATTAAATAAAAATATTTAGATTACACTTGTAAACACAGTAATTATGATGTCATTTATTTAAATTAAATTTAAAATTAAAATTTCTTTCAAATTACTGTTTTTAAGATGAAAATGAATTGCCTTTGATATTCTTTTTTGGGGAAATAAATGGCATTAAATCAGATAAATTAAAAATTATTAAAATGTATTACTCTGTCTAGATTAAACTTAGAAGATAAACATTGATCTTTTAACAAATCAAGAAGTCCCACGTTTAATGTGTATCTTGAATAAAACTCATTATTTTAATGAGAGAAATCTAAACACATTATCGCACCATCAGTAACCTCCAATTGAGCTTTTGCCAAAATGCTTCCTGCCACAGTCAAGGCCTGGCAGATATAGTAACCCGCATCTGAGCGCTGAATGTTGGTAATGGTGAGGTCTCCAGTTGGTGACACTGAACATCTACTGTTGGGTTGCTGGGGTTGATTTGGGAAAAGCAGGTTCTGTAGAAGCAAACACAAACTCATCAGTATTCTTTTATCACTTACAAGAAAAAAATGCATTAACCACAAATATTACAATTATGAGAATATGATTGGAAAAAGAAAATGTATATATTTAAACACAAAAGATACTGAAATGGTTATAGACCATGCAGTAGGTTTAACTGGGAAAGTTTCCACATCATGGTCTATGCTATGTGACATCAATATGCTCCAGTTGAAGGACTAATCACCTGAATTTTTAAAAAGCTGGATCTCTTTTTAATTTTTATATTTTGATTAGCATGCAATACCTGTATATTTTAATAGGCTACAAGGTAATAATTCAACACATATAAACAGCATGAAATGATCAAATCAGGATAACATTTAGGTTTCTTGATCTCAATCATTTATTCCCTCCCTAAAACAATTTTCCCCATTTTTAAAATGAGCAGAATAATGCTCATTTGACTTAACTTCTATATATGGTGAGGATGGAGAGTGTAACAATAACTGTGTAGGTGCTTTATTAAGCTTACAAGAAACAAGAATGTAAACTATAACTGCAATCGCTACTGATCATTTTGAATACTTTAGGATAAATAAATTTGTCCAACATTTTTCAAAAATGTGTGTGTCTTAGACTGACACACAGAGCTGAATGTACTGCTATAATGCTTCTGCATGTCATGACAACTTCCCAAATAGCTATTGACAAATGCTAATCTAAGCATGATGAAAACAATTGCTGAAAATAAAAGGATATAGAATTATTTTAAAAGTGAGAATGTTTTACCAAACAATTTAAAAGTATTACTTTTACAAAACACTTTACTATATGTTACAAAAAAGACTGTCATATATATCATACAGTCTAATCACAAATGTTGAAAGTTTTTATATGAGAGCAGTAACATTCATTTAGATGACCTATGTCACTTTACTATTGTTCAATTAAGAAAAACATTTGGGTATAATAAATCATATTGAGGTATGTTTCCAAGGTGGATTATAAATAAGGACATATCAATTTTATGTTCTATTTACTTACCAAAAAGAACATTATAACCCTCTGGGATCTGTTTCTAGATATAGTAATTAATTTTCCAGGTTTGTAATTAAACAGTTTCAATAAGTTGCAATCAGGAGGTAATAACATTCAATTAAAGGCACAAGACACATTTTCACCTTAAAATGTTTTTACCCTTGAAGTACTACCAATGGAAGAGGATAAAATAGGGTATTAACACTTTTCAATTACGCTAAATGACTTTAATCCTGCAAATGATGTCCTACTTTAATTAGAAGCTCTTCTCTTTATTGCAACATGATGGATGTCCACTTTATTAGATTCAAGTGTGACACTATAAGCCCACTTTACATAAACATTACCATGTTATTAAACTCCTAAAAGAAGAGATGTTTGCTAGCCTGTCAGGGATATAATTTCAAAAAGCTATTGCCCTCTCCTAAAATTTGTATTACTATCTAAGGCTAGATATTTTCATTCATATGAAACATAATTTGAGAACAAGCTAAATCTCATGTGGAATCCAAATATATTACAGAAATAAACCATCCAAAAGAGAAGGGTCTAAATTTTAAAGCCACTTGAAAATGATACAATAACTCAAAGTGTGCACTTTCTTACAATTAGCCATTAGAATACTAATTTACATAGCACCAGTCCATCAGACGGACTAATTCTCTCTGGGATCTCTTCCTCTATGATGTAATATCAGTCCACCTTCTAAATGATCCATTGACATAGAAAATGGCATTTGATTGAGGTTAACCCATCATCTTTATTCCCTGCTTGCATGACATAGCCAAAAGAAAATGGATTATAAGC
This sequence comes from Sciurus vulgaris, assembly GCF_902686455.1. Classification (NCBI taxonomy): domain Eukaryota; kingdom Metazoa; phylum Chordata; class Mammalia; order Rodentia; family Sciuridae; genus Sciurus; species Sciurus vulgaris. Next base: position 31,211,076 of record NC_136470.1, on the reverse strand, counting down.
AAAACCCAGGAACTCTACAGAGCTGTGCTTGCCTTGAAGTGTCTGAGTATCCTATTAGTACTAATTGGCATTATCAGCACATATTGAGGACTATGGACCATTAAGTTCAAGCTCTTCACTCTTTCTACTGATGGATAGTCATAGATCACCACGGAAATTGGATACTGGAGACAGTAAGACCAATTTATTTTTCCTAATATCCCAATTCAAAAATTTAAGTTTGCTCAAGCACTTCTCCTCTCTCTCTCTCTCTCTCTCTCTCTCTCTCCCTCCCTGCTTCCCACCCTCCTCCCAATCTCTAGGTCCCTGATGGAAAGAGATTGGTGAGGAGAAGGTAACTAGAACTAAGATAATAAGCAAGTCAAAGAAGCTAAGTGAAAATTTTGTGGCATCCTGAGCTTTAGTGTCTCTGGATTTACATGCTACTTTGTCAAATAGAAAAAAAGGAATACTTCACCTCCTTGCCAACTCTTATTATTGCTTTCATTCTTGATAATTGTCACTTGGACTGGAGTGAGATGAAATCTTAGGGTAGTTTGGATTTGCATTTCTTTCATTACTAGAGATGATGAACATTTTTTTCATATGTTTATTGATAGATTGTATTTCTTCTGTGAAGTATCTGTTCAGTTCCTTAGCCCATTTATTGACTGGGTTATTTGTGGGTTTTTTTGGTGTTAAGTTTTTTGAGTTATGTATCCTGAAGATTAGTGCTCTACCTGAGGTGCATGTGGTAAAGATTTTTTTCCCCTTCTGTTGGCTCTTCAATACTTTTGATAACTATTTTCATAAACATTAAAAATGATGTTTAATATCATATTTTTATTAGACTACAGGAAGAAAACATGTATTCAACTTGGAGCTATTTTGAGGAATATGATGTACACATGAAATAGTCTTACAAAAATAAATCATATATATAACATGAAACATTATGAGACTTCACTCAATACATGATCTCAAAGTGTGAATTTGCAATAATCAAATTGCTTTACATCATTATATTTGCTATCAGTGACATAATAAGCATTTTGTATGGCTTTCATAACATATAAATCCCTTTTACGTTTACACTTCTTAACTCTTTATCACTCATGAGAAATAAAATGTAAAGCCCTATATTTCAGATTAGTAAAACAGCTTCAGCACTTGCAAATATTATGCAGTAGAAGAGGAGGAAAATGGTTGTAAAGCCTCCCCTTTAAAGGTCGTGAGTGTGTGTGCATGCTTGTGTTTAACTATCATATCATGTTGTTTTATATTCACTGCAATGTTTGGAATGAATTCATATGAAAGAAACTTCAAAAAGGAAGAGTCAAGGAATTCTAAGAAGAGAAATACATTTTATAGGTCTTAAGTGATTAAAAAAAAGATTTGGGAGTTGAGGTCTGAGACGATTCTGACACGGGATAAGGCAGGGGGCATCACTATCTTCTCTTCACTGCCTTCACATCCCTAACACAGAAGGGAAAGGACTGGAACAAGAAGAGTTGAGAAAGTAAGAAAGACGTGTCCATTCAGAGATTAAAAACTGCTAATTTGGGGGTGGTTCAGGAATGTTGAGCAACTCTTGAAAGTTAGAGAGCATGGCGGAGCAGAACTTCCCTGAGGCTCTCCCAGAAAGATAAATATATGTGAGTTCTAATCAACAGGTTCTTTTAATGTAGCTGAAAACATTTCCTATCTCTGGCAAAGTTTTCAGATTTCCTGTGACCTGTAATAATATTTTCAAGTATTCACTGAGAAATTCTTCCAGGGACTTGGACTAATGACAGAAAGTGCTGGGGAAGAGTACCAGAAGTTCTCTTTCTGAGTACTACATGTCTTGTTTGGATGGTTTTAGAGAATCTAGAACAAAATCTTTCAAAATCTCTCAGGAATACACAAATTCTTATGCAAAGATCACCATTTCTGATGTAAGTTAAGCTGAAATTTCCATTCGTTGCCTCAGAGCATAGAGGCTAAACATTTGTCCATGTTTGGACCAAGTTCTAAATTATAAAAGTAATGTATCCAGTTGACTTTTCAGAGAGACTTTGAGAGACCATCCTGTCCAGAAAAAGCACAGCAAAGACAAGACAGATATTGGTTCTTGTGTTATATATTACTCCTGTTTAACCCTACTATGAAGAAATCCAGAAGGGAAAATGAAAGAAAAGATGTCTTCTACTATTAAATGGAAACATGCTTAAATTAATAATTTTTAAAAGTCATTTATACTGTCTATCTAGGAGTGGACTGAAATTGAATTCTATGCCAGCAAATGCTAGATACATTTTTTGACCATGTTCCATTCACGAGAGACTATTTGAGCACTTTATATCTACTAACTCACTCACACAGACTAATCGATTGCAAGAAAGCAAACTCACCTTAACCTGCAGAGATTGAAATATCTACAGAGGTTTAATTTTAAAATAAGTTTGCTATATTCTATTTCTTGTAAAATGCAGAATTTTAAAAGATTACTGCTAGCAAATAAAAAGTGCTAGAACAATTCTCTTTACTTATTTTAGAATCATTTGTCTCCCTTTTAGCAATAAAATAAGTCCAGCATCTGCTAACAATGGAGGCAAGGCAGGCTTCAGGGAGCACCAAAGTCAGCAAAGTTCAGAGACTTCAGAAAAGCAGTCAAGCTTCACACTCACCTGGCTGCCTTCTTTCTGCCAAAACACAGCTGGCTGGGGGTTTCCTTTAGTTTCACAGGGAAATGTTGCAGTTCGACCTTGAGCAACAATCTGATCTCTTGGCCTAACCACAAACTGTGGAGGAGCTATAATTCAAAAGAAAAGAAAATGTGTAAATATCAACCACTGTCAAAGAAAAAGATATCAAAGAGAAAATCTGGCTCTGGGTGGATTGCTTAGTGCCAGAGAGAGGTTACAATTGTTTATTTACTTCTGTGCATTTCTCCAAACACTAAGGGATAAGGGACATAATACACTATCAAATGTGAGGAAACCTATTAGCAGATCTACTTTAAATATTGCCCATTATATTCCTGTGTCCTGTCTACTTGCATGGGAAAACAGATTCCTTGTGATTCTAACATTTTTCTTTTTAAGAAAAAACATGATTTCCTGCTTTGGTTATGCTTTTTAAATAAAGATGGAAAGAAATCACTCCTTTACACAATTATCTCCCCCTTTAAAGTCCACCTCCTGCTATACACTCATTTTATTACAATATTTTTAAGATAGGCACTGGGATGTCAGAAGGCATAAAATATGATCTATATTATTAAAATGCTTCTATTCTGGAATTCAAGATTTGAAGAGTTAAAGGCATTGAATTATTTAAGAGATGGGAGTTACATATTTGAAGTAACAAGCAATATAAATGAATGCATTAAAATGGTTGTTCTAGTTAATTAATTTCATTTGGATAGGTAGGTAAATAGGTTATTCCTATGTTCCCTTACTGGGCATTAAAATACAGAGAGGTAAAGTCTTATATAATAGTCATCAAGCAGCTCACAGTTGAATAGAAAAAAGTTTAAAAGCATGATGATTTTAATAACAGTAAAGACAAAACCTATAATTATCAAAGACCATGGTAAGTCAGTCAGTTATAGTAGAGATCCTTTCAGTGCTCTGACAGAAGCGCTTCTGTTAGGGTGCACACAGTCAGTGTGACAGGGCTTCAGGAGGGAGCCATCCCTTTGTGTTGTGGTGGCTGTGAAAGACTGTGTGTGAGCAAGGGACATGTGGGAACTCTGGGGAGAGGGCAGCATTTGTGATGAGTACATTGCAAGCAAGGCATCTTCTGAGCACAGTAGAAGCAGCAAGAACATCTCCAGCTTAACTGTACAATCCGGCAGGAAAGGAAGGTCGAAGTTACATAAATATCATGGCAGCAAAGGAAGGCTTTAGAAGCCATACTCATATTATTCTCATTCTAATGGGGTAGTGATGATACCAAGCCATTTGGGCAGTTTTAACCCTTCAGTGAACATGGTATGGATGAATTAGTATGGATAGGGTGGGCAACATTTAGTCACTAAAATTCAGAGTTTGACTGACGGGCTATCAAAATGGTATTGGTGAAGATAATGAGGAAAACAAATGAGTAGCTCTAAGAGTAAGACAGTGGTGGGGGCTGGTATAGTGGTACACTCCTGTAATACCACTGACTCTGGAAGATGAGGCAAGAGGATGGCAAGTTCAAAGCTACTCTGGGCAAGTTAATGAGACCCTGTTTCAAAATAAAATATAAAACAGGGCTGGGGATGTATCTCAGGAGTAGAGTTCCCCAGGGTTAAAACCCTAGTATTACAAAAATATATTTAAAAAATAAAAATACATAAATAATAAAAGAGAAAGAAAGAGAGGGTAGGGATGGGGTAAAACTGCTAAAAAAAAAAGTTCAAATTTAGATTGGAACCTAAAGATAAACAGAGACAAGACAGTAAAAAATAAGAGAAGGTACAGTTAGAAGTTTCAACATTTTCACAAGGACATCTTCTTCAGAACCAAACCCACATTGGTTGTAAACACCATGTGTATCCCATGACTTTTCCATCATCTATTTCTATTTTAACTAGTTGCTTATGCTAGAAAACTAAGATCAAGAAAACACTGTCAAATAAACTCTAAGTTTCAGAATCTGGTATACATGGCAACAATTCTAAAAGTGAATTCTAAAGAACTCTAACGATCAGCAATATCTAATAAAAGAGTTCACCAGGATTTCTTCAAGATTTCTCAAGTGTGTAAGTAAAAATTCAAGAACAGAATAAATTCAGGATGCCCTACAACTAATGATTCATCCTAAGAAAAATGCTACCACTGAGAGAGCAGGAGCATTTTTCTCAAAAAAAAAAAAAAAAAAAAAAAAAAAAAATTCAGGGAAATTTGTATTGACTTATTTTTGGGTGTTCTATTTTCCTGGCTCCTAATTCGAGAAATTCAACACATACCCCAGGGACAGAAGGGATAAATCTACTAAGTGAAATACTTTTCTATAGCGACAGATAACAGAAGACTCATTCTAACAGTACAGAGAACCCGGATTTATGGCTCTATTTAGACAGAGGGTGGTTTATGTTGCCTTGCCTGCTCAGGAGATTACAGGCCTCTCACAATCTTGTTATTTCTACACAATTCTCCTGAATCAGCAGATACATTGATTCTTGTTCCATGTTTGCTAATAGGAATGATAGTTTAAATCAATGTTACAAAATTACTTTAGGAAAAACTTTTAAAGCACAGCAGTGGTCATTTTTCAGCAGAAATGTGAAACCACTGGGTGCTTTTACCACAGAAGATGAAAGGTAGGTTTTCATCATCTGTAATATGGCATGGAATTTTTCTAGAAAAATTATATCTTATGAAACATTTAAGAACCAGTGTATAGTTCTACGAAATCCTATTAAAAAAAGTAATAATGTCTATGTGAACATTAGCTTTGTGAGAAGTTTTGAGGAATTTAGTCTGTATCTCCATCATCAAAAATTAAAAACCCAATATGTTCAAAATCAGCTATTTGACACTCTTTAATAAAAGTAACCTATTCAGCTTATTAGTTCATTTGCACAGTTTTGGGTGAGAAAGAATTTAAATTGGCCTATATAACTAGTTAGTAATACCTGAGAGCCCCAGGTTCTCTACACGGTCCTCCTTTATATGTTTTAAAAAAATAAAAACAGAATACACAAGATTGAAATCATCAAATGAAACATAAATGAAAGCAATGAAAACATAGTTTTAAGCATTTTATTCTCTGTCATCTACCTATGTCAGTAAAAGTACCATATGTAACTTAGGTATAGCTACAGATTTCCTCAAGTTTGATTTTGAAATGTTTGAAAAATGATTTTTAGATGAGTAATTTTGCAAAGCATTTTTGAAATCCACATCCTACAGTTTTATCACAGCTGCTAAAATACAGTCCCCCAAATAAGGATTCACAATTGACCCTATCTATGTATACACTTTCCTGAGAAGCTTTGGTTCATCCATTATTCATTCAAAATGTACTGACTGGATTATGTAAAGGGAAATGAGAAGGATGGGGGTATGAACAATGGTGGAGTGAGACAGACATCATTACCCTATGTACATATATGATTACATGAATGGTATGAATCTTCATCATGTACAACCGTAGAAACGAAATGATGTACCCCATTTGTGTATGATGAACCAAAATGCAGTCTGTAAAAATTAAAAGATAAATTTAAAAAATGAGCTGAATAAATACAAATTCTAAGACATTCTACTTGGTATAGGGGATGGGAAACCAAATAAAAAATGGCACTTGATTGGGGATGTAGCTCACTGCTAGAGCTCTTACCTAGCATGCAGAGGTTCTGAGTTCCATCTCTAGTACAATCTCTCCCCCCCAAAAAAAGGTGTTGGGGGTTTCTCTTGTGCTATGTCAGAGACTTCTCAGTAAATATGTAAGTGAACAAATGCAGCATAATGTGATTTGTACAATAGTAGAAAATGCAAGAGATGGCTACATTTGAGCTGTGTTTTGAAGCACAGGTAAGAGATAACTAGGTGAAGAGGAGTAAGGTCACAGAACAAAGGAGCTGAACATGAGGCAAAGACTGGTGGAACCGGATTTGGTACAGGAAGATAAAGGGTTTTGAATGTAGAAGAAACCTGGTGTACAGAGCTGATATAGATAGGACCAAATAATTTATACAAAGGAGTTTAAAATTGTGTCCTGAAAGCTATTAAGATCTTTTCAAAGTGTTTTCTAAAAAAGATATCATCAGATACATGTTTTTAAAAAGAATGCTCTGGAAGCAATGTAGATGGTGATTGGAGATGATGATTGGAAAGACAGAGACAAAGGGCTGGGACATCTTAGCAAGTTGGGACAGAAAATCCAGTGAGAATTGCTATGAATAGCACCTAAAGAAAACATTTCATCAGAACTCTTACACAACAATAAAGTGCTTTAGTATCACAACATAATATTTACCAGGAAATCATAATCTCTTCAACTTCCATCCAGTCTTACATTTTCTAAAGACCATTAACCAAAAGCTGTCAATCTTAAAAGCTCTTTTTGGGGCTGGGGATATAGCTCAGTTGGTAGAGTGCTTGCCTCCTAAGCCTAAGGCCCTGGGTTCAATCCCCAGCACCACACACACAAAAACAAAACAAAACAAAAACTCTTCATGTGATGTTTATTTTTTTATACTTTTATTCTAGGTTATTATAAATATGCTCTATTTCTAATGGACACAATTATTTCTTGTCAATAGGACTGAAGCCTCGTGGGTCTCAGTGGAACCAGAATTATCAAGTGTAAAATATTTTTAAAAAGGAAACTGAGAATGTTGAAGGATTTAGCAAAGTTAACAGTTTAAAGAGCATTTGAGTCTGAAAAATGTATGTCCTTTTGTCACCCAAAGTCAGGCTAACAAATCAACTTGCAACGATCACTTTTACTTTTGTAGGCTCTCTTTCTCTGCCCAAGATCTATATTGCAATCTTTTTGGAGGGTATCAGCTCAAGGAATTTATTTTTGAGGTTTTAAAATGAAAAACTGCATCAATAATTCTGATAATACTCCACAGTTTCAGCATCTCTGCCAGGTGGCAGAGAGAATGGTTTAAAAAGACAGTACTTGGCTGTCGGCACCAAAGGGAGGGAGTAGACAGGGGTGGCATTTTATCAAGACAGCACAATAGTGGGAAGTATGCTCTACACAAAATGGATTTTATACAATGGCTCTCATTAAATATGAAAAAACACAATTAGGTCCTCAAGATGACAATTCAAAACACAATTTAAACCCAATGTGAATTAAGGATATCGAGTTATAAACTCCAAAAGAATATGATAGTTATAAAAATGGCAATTCTCCGATATGTTCGTTAAGATAGACGACTATAAAATACATATTTATGTCTTCTCTAAAACCTGAAAACATTAGACCAATTTCTTGTAACTATGCTGTAATAACCTACTTGCTTCGTCTGTCAAGTGATTATACCTTATTGCTTTAACTATAAGAAGAAATGAGATGGAGAAAACAGTGGCACAGTTCAGTATTTAATCAACACTTACACATTAAAAAACAATATCTCTATGAGAAAAGTATGTTGTGTGATTCCCAGAGAAGTAGATCCGCATATAAAAAGGTCAATTAAGATTAGAGGTCTAGGCCAGTTCACTTGAAACTGTGTTTTGAGAATTTAAATACAACGCACAATAAATTAGATTTGATTTCTGCTAAATTATGCTTTGATACTGAATTCAGCCCAAGCTGGCTTCAATCAAAGTCACGCGACAGCTCTGTTATGCTAATGCTTTCTGAGTGGGCGATATGGAAATCAGATGACTGAACACGAGTAGGAAGCACAGGCCATGCATGAGGTGGGCTTTGAGATGAGGGGAGGGGGACCTTAAAGGTTAATCGCATCATGTTCGAGTTGTTTCTACAGGAAAATATGACTTTGTATGGCAGGCATTAACATGGAGATAGTCATGCAGCAGTTAGGTACATTAATACGTGATACAGGGTGGTTACAGGCACACTCAGCTGCTCCCTTTCTTTGGGTGTAATTTCATGCCTGAATGAATAAACTTTTGATTCAGTAGCAATAAACATTTTGAACTTCCTGACAAACCGGAGTAGAAAACATTTTTTTTTTTTTGCGATTTAATATAATTTACTTATTAAATGCTAATATATTCTGCAAACATAGTTAAAAAGCAATCTCTTTCATCATTTGCTTGAGTCAAAGATTTGCTTAGTCACAAACTGTATAATACAATGACAGTAATTAACATTAATTGAGTGCTTATTAAGTGCCAGGAACTATGCTAAACCATCCAGAGACATTATTTCATTTAAAATTTTGAAACCTTATGTCTTAAATATTACCATTATGATATAAAGACCAGTAAACTGAATTTTATAAAGGTTCTACAATTTTCTTAAGGTTGAAGTCTTAGACTGTAAGATAGGTTTACTTTGAATTTCTTTCAGTGCCATAGTTGGACCTATAAACATGGAACTGCTAGTTTAATTTGCTGTACTTCAAATTTTGATATGATTAACTGAGAATTTCTCATGTCTAGTATCAAACAATTGAGTAAGAACTTTAGGCTACTATTTCCAATAAGGTATAATATTTGAGAAATCATAACTTGTTTTTCTTACATAGCCGTTTTTTATTAAAGTAGCATAAAACCCATATTTTGTTCTTCCTACACTACCTCTAAGTACAGGCTTTCTTAAATACTTTCTTCAAGTCACTCTTGATTCAAAACCCTACAGTGCTTTTCATTACATGGCAATAAAAACCTACAATGCATATCATTGCAAGGCTTGCAAATCATTCTCCCCTAAGATTTTATCATCTTGACACTCATTTATCCCCAGACTACTTCCAGAATTTCAGCAGACCAGTCTACTCTCAATCACTCACATATATATTGGCTGTTCTTGTGGTTAACCCATCTTGATATCTATTATCCTTTGATCTACCTTGTCAACAACGATTAACCTGAACATACCCTGACCTTGTACTTGCCCTGTGTTCCCTACAATTTCAGGTACGTGCCCTCACTTGCATTGTATTTTTTCTCCATTTTCCCCCATCTACATGTCTTACTTCTCTCAGATCAGTTGTACATTCATATTGGTATGAAGTGTTGTTTACCACCTTGCACCAAAATGTTGCCCCCGAGAGTGAATTCTAAATAAATAGCTTGGATTAGGAAATTTTAAAAAATGAATCGATAGTAAATATTCAATATTTTTTTTCCATTTCATTATACTGGAAGCTTCTGACACTTTCCCACCAATGATAGTGTTGGTAATAATTTAGATGAAAGGAAATGAAAGAAAATTGTTTGGAAAAAAACATTTTTCTAACCAATTTGAACATGGCCTTCTGTAGAGATTCCCTACAACAAAGGAAACATTTTTGATCCAAAGACTATAAACAAGTAGCCATCATCCCGAGAACAAAAATATATAGACAAAAATAAATATTTTGTAGCAATCAGATCTAGAAGTTCCTGAACAAAGTTAGTAGGCTTGTCTTTACCAACAAGAAACAGACAGAAGTCATTTCATTACAATGCAGTGTATGTTAGGAAAGAGGTAAATGTTGATTCAATTTAAAAACAGAAGAGTTAGACTTCTAATTGATAAGTGATTGTTTTGAATTTATTTAATTTTATTTAAGTTTTACTATTTAACATTTACTTGATTCCATATCATTTCTGTTAATATTGGAAATGCATACATAAGGTCGTAAAATATTTGATTTGAAGCATATTAACACATAGTTCATCTCAGAGGAAGGAATGCATTTGTAATGGAAAATATAAAGTAGGAATATAGGATTTAGGATAATCATTTTTATAAAGCCCTTTTAATCACATTTTATTCATTTGTCACTGTTTTGAAGGAATATAAATGATCAAATTGCTAAATTGCCTATCTTTCCAATTAACTGTTTTTCTTACTGAGTCCACAGCAATAACTCTTCTAGATGAGTAAAATGGTTTCCTTACCAGCCAGTAACTTGTAACTAATATTAAAATTCTTATTCCATGCTAAAATACCAATTCTTATTCCATGCTAAAATTCTTTTCTTTCAACAACAATTTGTATAAAAAATACATATATATGCTTTTTGATATCAAAATGAAGATGGAAAAGTACTATATGGTTTACTAGTTTCATAAATTTGAAAAAGTAAATAATTAAGGAGACTAGAATGACCACAGTGAATGAGAGTCCTTAGATTCTTCATCTGTTCAGACTTCACATCCTGCTCTTCACCTATCAAAGATGTCATATATACATAGGAGTATTCAATCCTTGTGTGATTAAAGGTGCTGCTGTCACGCACTGTTAGTACATTTCTTACTGCCTCCTGTGGAATTTGTTGACTATGGGAAGACTACAATTTTGGAAGGTTCCTATGACACTTGAAACCCCCAAACCCTCTCAATTATTCCAAATCTGTTGACCAAAGTAGGCAATGAAGTTAGCCAGTTATTACCTAGTGTGATCACAGAAATAATTGAAGTGGCCTTCTTAATTGCAGTGTATAGCAACTGAGAAAGTAATTCTAAGAGAAGCAAAGGAAGGGGAGAGGAAGAAAGGAAAATAAAATACTGGGAATAAAACAAGAAAATTTGCTTACCTTTGAAAAATCTTGATTTGCAAGGGAAATAGTATTAATTTTAAAACTAATTGTTTAGCAAGACAATAGCCACATAATCCCAAAAGCAATGATCTTATTTTTGACCAGCAAAAGGAGAATATTTTAAAATGTGGTGGGAAAAAAATCCCATCAAGGTCCTATACTACTAAATTGGGACAACAAGACTTCTCAGATGTGGGGTAGAAAAGGTCATAACCGTGGAAGTGAGGAGGGGAAAACTATAGCTTAAAAAAAATGGTTCTTCAAGTAAATGGTGAGACAAGACATCCACTTTCAGTCACTTAACCTGTCAACTTGCCAGAACTGTCATGTCAGCATTCCAGCTAAACCAGGAAGGCTGATCACATCCCATTATCTCATTTTTTAAAGAAAGATTGCATGAAGATGCCAATCAGAAAAAGGAAAAGGAAAAAATTCTTGCAACCAAGGAACCAATGTACTGATGCTGAAGGGTTGCTTAGTTAACGGAATTTTAATATGCAACTGCAATGTTTCTTAATAACATTAATTACACGCTTAGTAAGGCACCATCCTAACTCATTAGTGCCTTCTTTTTGTTGTATTTTATCTCCTACTAGCAGAATGAGGAATATGTGATTGGCCTGTTACCATTAATGTTGCTTAATCTTTTTATAGCACTATTTAAAGCTGCTTGCATAAACATTTTCTAGGCAAGTATTACCTATGTATGCATATGTGTGTATCAATTAACTGCACCAACATTTGGCATGCCCCTACCACATGTAAGTGTTATGCTAGAGCTAGAGGCAGCAGAAAGATTAATACAGCAACATATTTGCTGATAAAGAACCAATCATTTTGTAGGGTAGAATAAAAGAGTATCATCAATAAATCTTAGAAGCAATACTTGCCAGAGAGCCTAACAGGCATTCAAATATATTTTAACTCAAAATTTAATTTAATTTGCTAGTTTATACATTTTTAATGAATATAATTATGTACCAGTCCCTTGAGTAACCTTTAATATGTTTAAGTAAGTAATGCAGTAATTCAAATGTCATGCATATAAGACTTACTTAGGTGTAATACATATCACAATATATTTTATAGTACATGCAAACATATATATATATATATATCATAATGTTTCTGTCTACAAATTGCTATAACTTATAAAAGTAAATATTTTGACCTTTTTTAAAGGCATAACTCAGATGTGAATGTGTTTTATTCTGTCTATATCCAGTGAAATCTTTTAATTCTCATCTCATTGTACAGTTTCAGGCCACAGAATTTACATAATTATAATATTCAATATTTATGGTACTTTTAGGTACCGAGTTAAAATATTTAGTTTTTATTTTAATCCTATGTAGAGACATTCTAAAATTAATGAGATTTAAACTTTTCGATGCTTATTTCGAAACATTAAAGAATTAAAGAATTAAAGAATTTAATTGCATTGCATTAAAGAATTAAAGAATTTTAATTAAAGAATTTTTGCATTAAAGAATTTTTCCTCCATTTTCCTCTAGTCGATATAAGAAAAGAAATAAATAATATTGGGAAGAGCTACTGTAAGCCCCAAACAATCTGTATGGTGTCTTTGCCAAATACGTTTAAGTGGGGAGGAGAAGGAGGAAGCAGGGTGAACACCAACATAACCAGCCTCCATTCTCTGTTACTATTCATGTCACAAAAAATTGCCTGTCACGTTGGAAAGCCAGTCATTTGATCCTTCGATCATGACTTTGGAAATCAGAGACATGATTATATGGAAAAGCATCTAAAATTTAGAAGACGGGGAAAGTGAACTTAAAGAAAAGGCCAAGCCTCCTGTGATGTGCAGAATTCTAACGTGATCCACATGAACTTGGCTTGCTGGAGTTACTTTCCTGATCTTGTTATATTACAAAAGGGATTCTGAAAATATAACTAAGAATACAGATCAGTTGACCTGAAAACAAGAAGATGAATCAGATGGGCCTAGCTTAATACTTTGAGACTTTTAAATAATAGGATTTTCTACAGTTGATACTAAAAGGGAAGAGATATAAAATAAAACACGTAAGGATTCAAAAACCATTGTTGACTCTGAAGGCCCTGTAGGCCATTTAGGAAAGCTGAAGAGTGACCTCTCAAAACTGTGGGTGACCCTAACTTGCAGCCAAGGAAATAGGAACTTCAGTCTACAACTGCACGGAACTTAAATCTGCCATCAACATGAACGAAATTTGAAGTTGCTTTTTTTGGAGAGTCTCCAGAGAAGAGTTTAGCTTGGTGTATATTTTGATTTTCACCTGTTGGGACCTTAAGCAGAAAACCCTCGTTTTGCGTGTCTGCTCTTTGTATCTATAGAACTTTGACTTAAAAAATGGATGTTGTTTTAAATAGCTCAGTTTGTAACAGTTTTCTCTCAGTAATAGAAAGCTATCATTACTGAAAACCATCTTCATGAAGAAGGGAATATAACGGGAAGATCAGAAGGGAATGTAAAGAGCTTACAACTTAACAAAGGTTATTGTTGATCAACAGAGTCAGTACAACACAAAGAAATTGGTGTGTATATATACACGTATTTTTTTTAATAAAAGATTCAAGACAGCATTCCAGGTAAAGACTACCAAATGACCCTGATACTTTCCTCTTTCTCTTCTCTAAACATGCAAACCCTAGTCTTCTGCACTCAACTAGATAATTACCAGATAGGGATCAAAACAGGATCTATGCAAAACAAAATAAATCGATATATACAAACAAATTACTTATTAATTAATGAGAGGAAAAAGAAAAAAAAATCAATCCAAGAGAGGTAAAGAACCAGTAACTTTTAGGAATTTTCAAAGAGAGACATACTTTAGAATAACTGTCCATAGTTTAAAGGAAAGTATATACAATGGAGTTTTTCTTTTAACAAAACCAAAAACAAATTCATAAAGGGGGTAAATGGACTAAATAACACATGAAGATAAAGAATGTTGTATGAGAGCTTAGCAAAGAAATGGGGAAAAAAGAAAAAAAATAAATAATGTTAGTAAGAAGAAACATGTGATGATTATAATTTCAAAATGAAGGTGATAAACTGGCATTAAAAGTCATACAACATGAAAGTTATTGACAGCAAAGTCAATAAATATGGAATGCCAACAAAGGAAAGCCAACATCAAAAGTATGTTTGAAGAAAATAAGTGAAAGAAAAATATTCAAAGATAAAACAGAAGAAAAAAATCCTTGAAACAAGGATTAATTAAATTATGATTCTATAGATTCAGGGGCCTTGTTGTGTCCCAGGAATATTAGAGGCAGGATGATCATCATCAAAAACTTAATCCAGCAAATGTATTTGGAAGAAGGGACCACATGGGTGTTCATATGTAAAGAGGCATTCCAACAAGAGGGAAAGTTGCTGTGGCAGGGTCACACTTCAATACAGTACCATTCAATACCAAAACAGAATATTTCATCATATTGTGAGAAACCATAAAAATGTATGATTCAATAATTTTTATATAACCTTCCCTATTGAGACAATGAACAGACACTGTCAAGCACACCAGGCTAAAACCAGCCCAGCAGAAGTAATCTATACCTGTTTTTCATTTTTAAAAAATCAGTATTAGCTTAAGATATTTTGAACATTTCACATAATGGAAACCTCATTGGAATATGCATTTTTACCCATCATTTTATAAAAAGTATATGGAGCAGTGAAAAACATGATGTTTAGTAATAATTAACTGGGACTTTGTATAAAGTAACTAATTAGTGCCAGGTGCAAGAAACATCAAGAACTTCAAGGAAGGAAAAGTGTACACCAGGTTATGACGTAACAGTTTGTCCAATGAAGAAAGAATGCAAGGAATAAAATTCTAGATCTCCTTCCAAAACACACTCAGGACATCTTTTGCAGATCGTCCATCTCAGCATGCAGCATAATAACTACATGCTTTCTGACTGAAAAGTAACTGGAATTTTTCCAGTATCAATTTAAATTACATACAGCACATTATAGTTTCCAAATTTCGAGGTGGGGTGGGAGATGAGGGTGTTCCAAATATCTGCCACCTTGCTCTTTAGTAATATCTGATTCATAATTTGCCCTGAATTATTTTTTATTCACTTATTTTTATTGTTGTTGTTAGATTTCTTGGTGGCCTCAAGAGTAAAATACGTTAGAACATGCTATTACAAAACTGTGCTTCAACTCATAAAATCTTTCTAAAATGAGAATATCTTTACTTTTGTGCCTAAGCAGTTAAAACATTGAAAAATATGTCCCCGTAGATATCTGTTTCTACTAATGGCAGTTTCTGTAAAATAATAATCGAAAAATGTGGAATTTTGCCAAGAACATGATTTTCTCAATACTTATGAATTCTTCCATGACCAATTATATTCTTCTATCAAAAAAGAACATACTTTCATGTCACTGAATTGGGGAAAAAGTTTTTCCATAAAGTTGTGTACTGTCAGTTTGTGATATTTTAAACAAGTTTCACCTGATATGCTCAGCTTTTGGTCTCTGTACTTGAAGCAATCAGCAGATAGCATATGGTGTACAAGATAGAAAACTAGGCAGGGCTCAGCATCATAAGTAAGGCAGCTGGTGGATTTGACAGTTCTTTTCCAAATTACTCCTCATGTTTTGAGTTGCTGCTAGGAAAAAATGTGTTGCCCATCTCCAAAATAGATGTTCTTTTTTATTTTTAAGCTTGGAAAAGGCTTCCAATAGGAAAATAAGACAGATGGGTATAGGAAGAAAGATATTTATCCTTATTTAGACCATTTTCTTCTTGTCAGTTCCTTCATTGGAAGACTTTTCCACATAAACAAAAGAATATTTCAATATTCATCATTAACTATGCCCTAGGATGCATTTTTGTTTTTCATATAAGGCATGTCTTTGAAATAGTAAAAATGGATTTTTAATTGTCAAAGTGCATTGTTCTAGATTTTGTGGTAACCAGTGAATACAGAGGTTGGATTAAAGGGTTCTTTTGGAGATGTTGGTGACATTACAGATGAATAATGTAATCTGGAGAATACTGACTTCCACCAGCAAGTGTATGATGGCTTGCTTTCAGCACTTTCTTCCACATTGAGAATTGTCTTAATCAAGTTTTACAGAATTTCCAAAGTACAGTCTAGAAGGTGTCTGTGAATTGCACAAAGTTGCAAATTCTTTAACTCATAAGAGTCAATCATTTAGAGAAAATTCCCAGTTGGGGTTTTTAAATAAGTTCTAAATGGAACTTTCCATAGACCATCAAGAAGTTTCATCTGGTGTAATGTAGTGATTATTTTCTGAATTTGTAAGAATTCCAGAATCTTCAATGATTTCTAATTTTCTTTTGAAAGCATTGCCCTCTGAATTTTCTCTAAACTTTATAAAGTGGGTTCAAATTTTTTCAGCTAACATATTGGAATTAAAAGCTAGCTGATTTTAGCTGTCTGTGGTATCTACAGAATATTCTTCTTATCAATTCCAAGTTTCAAAACTTTCTTCTGAGTCCACTAACAATAAAAGTTCAAATACCTATAGCTACTAAATTTAAATTGATGTAAGAAGTTAATAGAAAGAAAAAGCAGGCTAATTTCCTTATTATCAGTGTCTTCATTAGTAATTCAATAAAAATGTATCTAACAGTTTCCAAAATTAATAGTAGTTGTCAAGTTTAAAGTATAGTTCTTCATATTTCTGAACATTGTCATAAGTCATTCAAGATAGATTTATGAAATGACAGACTTTCCCAGAGTAAAATACAATGTGTCAAGAAGCTATTCTTTATTTCCAGTCCAATGGGAATTTAAGAATCATTTCAAATAAGAATAAAAGATGAAAATAACTTTTAAAAGGACTAGCAGGTGACAGACAAAGTCCTATACTTTGTATATCATATTGTTTTAATCCGTGCATTTTTTTCTTTGTTTAAAAGTCCTAAATATATCAGAAATTATTAAAATATCATTTGATGTTCTGGAAACTTGTGACATAATAATTCAATTGGCTACAGTTATCAGATTCAGGATCTGCTGTATAAAAATCCATAATTTATATGTAACATTTTTATATTCATTTGATGTCATTATCTTATAATAAAAATTGCTGCCAAAGCCTAATCAAATTGAATTTTGAGATACTTATTTCCATCCTTTCAACTGACAATTTTTTTCATCCAATCATACATCTTTTTATATTCAATATATAATCCCTAAGTTTAATATCTTAAAATAACTTCTAAATAAAGTTATAAATTTTCATTGCTTAGTTATCAAGAGTCCCAAAAAATTCAAAATGTTTTAGCCTTTCCAGTTAATGTTATACATTTGTTATCATTCCTTTTATAAATGGATTAAATATACATCTTATGGTTCTGCTTTTTTGTTGTGTGTTGTTTTGCTTTGAGGTTTGGTCTCACTAACCTTGCTCAGTGACCCTCCTTGAACTTGTGACCCTCCTGTTTCAGTTTCCCTAGTAGCTGGGATTTTAGGCATGTACCACCACACCTGGCTTATATAAATCTTTTCACTTACATTTATTATATAACAATAATATATATTAAAATACATTCTTGGACACATAAATGAGTCAGTCTCTGGACCAGAAACCTTCTTCACAGATGCCAAGAGTGGGAAATCTGATAGAGTAGTCATGGAGCCTCCTATTGGCTCAATTTTTGTCTTTCTCTGTGTTATCTCATTTTTCCCTTTCTCTTCTATATTTTAGATACCATTCCATTGACAAGCAAGTTACCATTCATAGGAATTCTTTCAAATACAAGAAAATTAAGATTAAATATTATAACAACATAGTCCTCAATATCAAATAACATAAATTTTTAAAAGCATGATTGATTTACCATGATTGATTTAACATGATTTTCTGTTTCTAGAAAAAAAAATAGCCTGGTACTTTATTTTTCAAATAATTTTAAGCTGTAACTGTATTTAAATATATCAATAAGCAAAATAATGTCTCTGGAATGAGGAATACACTAGCCAGTTGGCATATACAACACTTTGCAAATGTACAATCAATCGTAAGCTCAATCCAGTCTTGCAACAACTTTGATAAGCCAATATTAGTCTGTCCATTTTATAGAAGAGATGATAAAAGTTTAGGTTATTCAAATGCTACTCATAAGAAAGTACTGATTAGAAATGACATTTCAGAAATTCAGATTGGGACACCAAAGTTCTGCTTACATGTATTTGCTATCAGTGTAAGAACATACTAGTGATAATAAAGTCGGTGACTATTTCAGCCAAAGGTGTGGGGAGGGTTATGAATTTGGATCAATATACATCAATGTCAACAATGTAAAGTCACTATATTAAGAAGCCTTTTAAAGCTAGCTGGACAACTTAAATGTTCCTAAAAATTGAAAACTTTTATTATTTCTTAGTACATTAATGAAGAAATGTGTAGAATCCATTCATTCATTCATTCATCCAAACACATATGCATCCATCTGTTAATTTGCTTATCACACAATTACCTAGATTTCTTTTATTTAAATGTATTTATTGGGTTAAATTAAATTTCAAATGTGATACAAAAAGATTATTAAATCAATGAATTTGAAAATATTTTATCAACCGCATGCTCACAATTACTACTTAAATTTCTACAAGCGCAAGCTCTTATTTTTTTGCAAAGCTAAATGAAGAATGAGATATATTAAAAGCACAAACTAACTTTTCATGCCAAAGAACACTGCTCTCTCTTCCCTTACACACTAAGGGTCAGAATCTATTCACAATAACTTAAAGTGTTCTACTAAATTTTGTTTACATATGCATGCAGATAACAGTTATGTAGCAGGTAAAAATACTCCTGAAGAACTGGGAGTCTATGTGTTAAAATAAAGAAGTGATGAAAGTAATAGGACTGTTTATTCAAGCTCATAATCTTTTATCTTAACCAATACCAAGCACATATAGTAATTGATATTTTTATAGATACAAGGAAAAAGGAAGAGTTATTTTTCTAAGAAAAATTAGCATTTTATAACATTAATCATTCCTTTATGCTTTTATATGAAAACTGATACCTATGCAATGCTTTGCAGCAAAAGTCATTACAAAAATTGTTTATCAAAGTGACAAAAAAGTCAGAAGAATTTCTATAGTAGAAAGTCCCTCAAGTAATATTTGAATATGGGTGAATAATTATATTCCTGTTAATTCTCCTATGCATGAATTATGAAGCATTGTAAAAAACCATGCTAAATGGATAAAAGGATGGTTACTTACCAACAGGGCGAGCTGTAGACATTAGAATGGTGTGGTGAGAACATAAAAAAGAAATTAAAAAAAAAAGAAAGAAAAAAAATTATCAGAATGCATGATCATGATGTGTAATGTTACAGTTAAGTATGGACAATAGAGTGATTTCTCCTCACATAATATAACTATGAACAAGGATGTCTGAGTTTGAAAAAACTGAAAGTTATAAATATGATCCCAAAAAATTATTTTGAATCTCAGAACTGATTACCAACAACTTTAAATATTTCAGGTAGTTTCATCATCATCACTTACTACAGTTATTATGTCAAAGACCTTGAGTTGAACAGCCTAATGCTATTTCCAAATTAAGAACCTGCTGAATATAACCATTCAAGTCACAGACTAGCAAATGTCATGTCAATAAAAGAAGGCCTCACTGTCTGATTTAAATAGCAATTGGATTTTAAGCATGGTTAGTCAGAACCATTACAAGGACTACAGAAAAGCCCCTGACGCTGCTTTTCAGTCAGTAATAAGTTAAGATCACATCACTTTTCATCCATGGACAGGGTGGATGAAAATATAACAAATAGGTTGGAACATCCTTAGAGATTTCAACTCAGTAGCTCCCTAACTCCCTAACTACTGTTAAGCTTTTTTTCTTCTTTTTTTCTTTTTTGGCAGAAGCCAAGAAACAATGACTGACAAGTTGATTCTTGTTCACACAGTGAATGGCTTTCAAACTACTGCTCCAACAAATTATTATTTTTACTATATCAAACTTAATCACTAAAATCAGTAGTAATAGGCTTCCCTTGTTATTAATGCACAGAAATTGTAAGAGATATACATAGGCTTAATAACCCTTTCTTTAAACAGAATAATGTCAAATCTGTTAAGATAGTAAACTATTTCATATAAAAGAAGAGCTGAATAATTTAAAACATGTGGTCTCATTAGACAAATGAAGAAGAAATATATTTAGTAGCATTCAAACTTTTATGAAATCTTACATTGAAAAATAAGCTTTTCAACAAAATATCCTTTCACTTATATCCCAGTGGATATAGCACCCTTCTAGATAAATTATTCTTAGAACAATGTAAGTATATAGTATTTTGCTGCTGACCACTTTGGGCAAGGCAAGATAGATGCAGCATTGAAAACATATTTGTATATTCAAAACAAATCCATCACAATACTTAGCCTTGTGTAATCTCTAAAATAAAGTACAATTTATGTATAACATATACTCTATATGATAGTATAGTTGCCTCTACATAGTCTTTTATAGGAGTGGTATTCATGAGAGGCAATAGAAAGAAAAATAAGGTGATTATAGTAGCAGTGTTAAAATTCTGGCTTAACAAAACTCTGGGTCCTATAGTATAAGTTCAGTTTTCTACATGAAGAGAAAAAAAGAAGTTAACCTAATGTCTTTTTTCCTTTTCTTTTTTTTAGCAAGTGGGTAGGGAACAGGATGAAAATATAACCAGGAGCAAGACAACAGACTAATATCGTAAAGTCCTGCTTCACCCTAAACTGGTGAGATTTCTCTTAATTTTGTCCAGTGTCCAGTAGAAAAGGAACTTTTCCTTTCATCATTGAATTTGCTATTTTAGTTGCCACCTCAAGCTGGATTTCAGATGTTTCCTTAAGAAATGAAAAGGTATTTGAGTCCATGAGATTAAAAGAGAAAAAGAAGAACCCACGTGGTGAAGAAATCACATTCAAATAAATAAAAACACATCTCTTTTTACTGTAGTCTAGAATAATTTCAAAAAACTTAAGGCTTCATTGACTCAGAGAAATGTAATTTATCCAATGAGATCTTTATTTATGCAAAGCCAATGAAGAAGTTGAAAAATAGAGGAAAATTGTGTTTATAAATATGCAGTTTGTGTGAAGTCATTTTAAAGCCATTTTAAAAAATGCTACTAGATAATGAGAGATTTGATTAGACTTTATATGCCAGGCGATCTGTTATTTACTAACTTAACTTTGTTTCTAATTTTATATTTGCCAAGTCAGCAAAGGGAGTTATTTTGATGGTACACTCCATTTTACAGTTTATTTTATCATATTTTTGAAATGAAAAACAACTGAAGAGATCTGTTTCAGATATTGATTGTAAAACTGCCTTAAATTTTCACCAGTTGGCTAAAATGAACATAATGATACAATTTTAGTAAAAACATCATAATAAAACTTCTTTATTGCATAGCAAATTGTCTATCTGAAAAAAATCAGCAGGTGGATGTTTTCAAAATCAGCAAATTAAACTAAACTGTGTCCCTGCATTAAGTGGATAAAAATGGACATGGCCTCTTGGGTCAGTTGACCCTGTTCTAATAAAACAATCCAGAGAAAGGCTGAGCATTTCATTTATATGCATAGAGAAATACGCACAGAAAAAAAAATGTCATAGATAATTTTTTTCCCCTGTTAACCTCTTAGCTTGAGAAATTCCAACTGCTTTTCCTAATGGTAAAATATGTTGTTAAATAACATTTTACTCTATATTATTATGTATTATGAAGAATATTTTTCCTTTAACCTGATTTTGAGGTTTCAGTTTTAGATGAGTGATAAATTCATACACACAGAACAAACATTCTAATCCATCTACAAGCTCCAGATTAGAGGAGAAATCGTTTAAGTTTTGCTGATTTGCAAAAAAAAAATCATTTTAAAAATAAACAATGCTTTCTACTTGTAAGTTAGCTTTAGACATCCATACTTGAGGAGACTGCTTTGTTAAATAAAATGTTAAACCTGAAACTTTCAACAAATTATGAAAACAATTAGGTGGGAAAAACCTTTAAGCAAACAGAACACTTCATGTCTCATTCATCCAAGCATTGAACTATAAAAGGAACCCTGTTGCTTTTACAAACAAACAAGTCCTCACATTTTCACACCACTTGTTTAGTCAGCAAATATTTTCTGAATAGAACATTTCTGGTGGGTTGCTTATTTTCCCCCCCATTTACTTCAGAATCACACACCCCACCACACACCCACACACACACACACAAACTTTGGAGATAATGGTCAAATGAATTTTGTTTTGGCAAAGACCTGCCTATTTAAAAACAATCATATGAAATCACCTACGGAGTGTGTAGATTAAATAAAGAGTTTTCATTGTTTTGCAACAGATCAGATATAATTAGTATATAATTTGGTTCATATATATATGATCGCAGTCCCTTATCATCTTTTACCTATGGCGAGTGAAAATATTTTTAAGCAAGTAGCTGATCAATTTTTAAAAATATTTTGCATCTAAGATCACAGTAGAATGTGTGGAGGAGAAAGCTCCAAGTCAGGTGGAATAGGAATGGAGCAATCGAGAAGAACAAAAGTACTGTATTTTCAAGGAATACAGAATGTCTGTCTCCTAGGAGTCACCTGGAGGCAACTGAGTTTTGTATGATTTGAAGCTTATATGCAGGTCTGGCAAAAAACATTTTTCCATACCAGATGGTGAAGCAACCTGAGTATTCTGACACAATTTGTTATACCTCCGAACTCCTCCAAACCCTTCGCTATTACAAAAATTACAAAAATTTCTGGGGGCAAAGCTGCATATGGGTAGAAAGAAGTACAACTAAATAGGGTGAGATGAACCTGACTGGGATGAACACTTGCAGCCAAACTCCTGGGTTGGAGGCTCAGTTAACAGTGAAAGAAAGGTTTAAGGCTGAACAGGAGATGAGATTGTCCGTGTTTGTTTAGAGCCCTATGAGAGCAAATAGGGTCCTGGTAATGTCTGTTTGGAGAGGGTAAGTGTTCACTGTCAGGTCAGGACTTCACTTGGTATCTGGGACGTATTTTACCTCCTGTGATCAACGTGCTCCACCCGGAAGTCAGTTAATTCATTGTAGTGCACTGTGGGTTTAATAATGCTTTCCTTCAAGTATAAGTAATTCCAGTGAGTCTATAAATGAACATTATTCCATGACTGAGAAGTGCACAATGCCTAGAAAGTGAGTTATCACAGAAGCAGCACTACTGCAATTACTTAAGCCAATGAATTTCACAAATCACTTTCTAAATCAGATTATCAGGAGGCTGGAGCTCCTCTGTTATTCTTTGTTCACCTTTGGAAGCAGGATTAGCTTTTATTCAGATTGCTTTTTTGAATGCTGGAATAAAAAATAATTTCAAAACAATATTCTACTAGTATAAAGTGACAGACTGGTGAACAGAAAACATGAGTACCTTCAAAACTGATGCCATTTAAAAACACAAGTAGTTGAGAGCAAATGACTGGTTTACATCCTTTCTGAGATTAACTTTTAAGCCATAAACTGTTTATTTTCTTCCATGTTCTATTTTGTTAAGTAAAAATTAATGTCATTAGATGATCATCATTTGCAACCCAAATTTGGAAATAGTTTTATTTCAATTAATGATAGAGAGGGCATGCAATGTAGACATCGATGTAACAATAAAAGTGGAATCTGTCATTTTGATTGTGAGTTCACTTACCAAAACCAAAATATTAGTCTCCAGATTCAGTTATATCTGACACCTTAAGTCTCTTACCTCGGACGGTGGGGTAGCGGAGGCTTCCACTTTTCCCACCCGATTCTCAGCAATACACATATAGGTACCTTCATCTGTGCTCATGGCCTTCTTAATTCTCAGAGTATAATCATCTTTGATGTCATACCTGCATGGAATAGGAGCCGGCCTTATTAAATAGAATTGGTCATAGAGACAATAGTGCTAAGTATTCATCTTCATTATTTTCTTTCTATGCTATATTTTACCTAAAGTCAAACACACACAATTTAGTTACAACAGTACAATTATTCAGATTATGGTTATTACTAAAAAGATTAATTTCACACCTGTTCTCTAACTGCTTATCAGTCATTCGTTTTATGTTTGTGTACAACTCTTGCTACTTTAAAACTATCAAAGGCATTGTTACTACTTTCAACTTTCTTTGGTAGTTCTTTAAGGAAGAAAAATTGTCCACATTTTAGTTTCTCAGTGAGTCATATTTTATTATTTTTAAGTAACACTGTATTCAATAATCCGATCTATTTTTAGGTAGTGCATGACACTGGCTTCTTGGCAAATTGAAAAAAATGGATATTATTTTTAAAAATGAAGAGGGATCATAATTCCTTTTAAATTAACAACATGAACTGTTGTAATATCAAGGTTTGAAATCATTTTTAGAAATGCACATCCTTGGCTGTCATATGCATTCATTGTCTAACTTCCATTTTTTCAATCTGTACACTAAGAGATTGGTCCAAAATTTTAAAAATTTTAACATGAATTTGAGTGGGGGTACTTGCAGTAAATATACTCTTCTTAGATTCTAAAAAAATAAAATTGAATAAAAAATGTAACAAAGCTATTAGTTTGTTATTCTTTTCATATCTGATCTTTCCTTGTGAATTTCACTATTTTTTTTCAACTCACAATTTTGTAATAGCTTCTGCTAAGTCACATTGTCTCTTTCTCATACATTCCACAATTAGACCCATGTTTCCAAAATATTATTTTAATTGATTCTGTCTGCTTGAAACTAGCTGTGACATTTTATTGTTTTTAGGGAAAAAAGCAAATATTTTGGAATAGAATTCAAAACTACCATAATTGGATATATTTTACCTCTACCTTTAGCTAAGAGAATAACAGCTTAACTTTATTAGAGGCTAAAACACAGACTAATAATAGCTCTATTTTATTGACTTTGGCATGACCAAATGCAATGTCTATGTACCATTTATGCCAACTAAACATTACTCATACTGCTCTATCCTTTAATTATAGTGGTTAGTCTTCTCTGCATATTTTGCTTAACAGTTCAGCTTATTTACTGTGTCATGAATACTTAGAAAAGACTTATCTACTGCTCTTATTTGAGGTCTTCTATAAGTATATCAGGTAATTAAAGTCAGTTGTTCTTTGAAATTCATTGATATACAAAATGATTCCACATGTACATTCTGTATTGCCATCCATTTTAATGAAGGCAGAGACCTTGTCCATTTTATGCAGTATGATGTCCACACTCCCAAACATTGAGCTTTTAACAACCAACAGCATCGCCAAGAGATTAAGAGCATAGACTTAGCAAAATGGCCAAATTTTAATCATGGAATTTGCTTTTTTCTATGCTTGAGTGGGCAAAATACTTAAAACTCTGGGTCTCAATATCCTTATGAACAAAATTGCACTAATATCTATGTCAACAGAATAAGTGTGGGCTTTAAATAAGGTATAACATATAAAGTACTTAAAACTGGCACACAGAAAGTACATTTTATGTCAGATAGTTAGAGATACCTAGAGATCAAGAAATACTGATTGAAAACATGATAAAGCCTTGCTTGCTTCCTGCTAATTTAAAGGCCAACTAAATATGAGTGACTTCAAGACTGTTAATTTGCCATATTTGCCTATTAGGAGTTTTGTATGGTCTATGCTTATAGTTTAGGACACATACTAATCTAGATAGATAAAAGAGACATAATACAGAGAAACATTTTCTGATTAATTTTGTTAATGAAAATGTAAGAACAATGATTTTCATGACTTCAGAAAATGTCTAGCAAAAATAATTTTTGTACAATAATCCGCATGTTCTGCACGACATGCTCCAATATACAAGCACTGAATAAAAACTATGTATTTTTCAGGCATTTCCAACTCATCTAAAAAATTCTGTATTCCTGGCTACAGTTTTGTCATTGGTTGTCATTGCATTTTTCAGGAAGTTTCTTCACTGTTATATAGCTGAGATTTCTC
Organism: Sciurus vulgaris; assembly: GCF_902686455.1. NCBI lineage: Eukaryota > Metazoa > Chordata > Mammalia > Rodentia > Sciuridae > Sciurus > Sciurus vulgaris. The sequence goes on along the minus strand of NC_136470.1, from coordinate 31,184,954 downwards.
AAAACTTTCTAAAAGAGGGGAGACCAATTTGATGATCTACAATGTTTTTTCTGGATCAAAAGACACGTGGAACCACAATTCTAAGTAATACAAGATACTTGTACATTTTTCATTGAGAAAAATAATTGTATCATTGCCTCACAATTGAAAAAGATACAATTACACACATTGTTCACAGCACTCTCAAAGCAATGTTCTGAATTAGGAGCCTCTTTTATACATGAGGAAATTGACAGTCCAGTTAAATGACTTGTCCAATGTCCTTTAGTTACTAGGGAGAAAAGTCAGAATTGTAACCCTGACCCTGAGCATGCCATTATTCCCACTCCATGTTCCCTGTGGGGAAATAGTTTGATTTTTATTTTTTTAAATTTCTCTAAAAAAGCATAAAAATTGTACATAATAATGTATTACCCTGTGAGATTTTGATACGTGTATGCATTGTGTTAAGTTTAAAGCAGGTTAAAATGTCTATCGCTTCAGAAATCTATCATTTCTTCATGGTGAAAACACATTCCATATCCTTTCTTGTAGCTGTTGAAATATGCACTGCAAATGTTACTCATAGTCATTGTTTAATTTATAAATGTAGACAGTAGACATGTAAGAATTAACTACATAATATAGATAGAAGTATAATTTCATGTTTAACCAATAGTTATATTTTTGATGAAATTTATTTCATATTAGAGAAATGCACTCTACAGATGCAGAATGGAAGGAAAGCACAATGTGGAATCTCTTGGTTTAGTAGGTAAAAGGGGTGCCTTCAAAATTACAGAAACCATATTGAAACCTAAAATTACTCTGTAATCTGAGTTTCTGAGCTTTCTATTTCCCCCTGCCTTTTTTTTTTTTTTTTTGGTATCAGGGATTGAATCCAGGAACCCTTAACAATTGAGCCACATCCCAAGACCTTTATAAATTTTTTTATTTTGAAACAGAGTCTAGCTAAGTTGCTTAGGGCCTTGCTAAATTGCTGAAGCTATTCCTCAAATTTGCAATCCCCCTGCCTCAGGCTCCTGAGTTGCTGGGATTGCACCTGGGCTCTACCATGTCAGACTATTTTTAAAATTGTTTTTAAAGAGGATGAAAACAAGAATAGGAATATAAACACTGCATTTGCTATTTTAAAGGTAGTTTTTATTCCTTTATTAAGTTCACCATGATCAGGGATATAATATACTGTGCATTCTCTTCTATGATAACAATTTTCCTTGAGAAATATCAAAAATAAAATATTGCTTAGGATGAATATGACACATTTATATTAGCTAATAAAAAGCTATACTTCAAAGATGTTGTGTTTTTACAGGCAAATAGACGTAGTATTTTCTAATTGTATAACAGGTTTTCAGACACAGATTGTGAAAAAAAAAAAAAAAAACAGGAAAAGGATAACAGATCTGGTAGAATGAAGATTCTTGCTAGAAAACTTACAGGTGAAGAGAATATATGCACCCATGTATGGAAATCAGGAAGACAGGCATATTTTGGAGTAGAGAGGTTTGGGGGTATGTGGGGAGCCCCTTATTTATCAGAATCAGACTAGGTTGAGCCATGGGATGCAGATGTCCTGCTTCTAGAAACTGGTACCACAGAGGATGTCCCAGATTGCTGGGAAGCATGGCGGTGGGCTGGGTGGGATGGTTCCCCATGCATCATATTTATACTAGAGTTCATAGATTTGGGGAAGAAATCATTAAAATTACCAACCCTCTCAGAACTACCCATGACAAATCCAATCAATTTTAATTTAAATTAGAAGTTATGATAATAGGTTCCCTGCATGTCATGTGGACTTCATTGAACCTGAATTTATTACATCAATAATAAAAAAAGTCTCATAAACCATAGAACAATTACTTCTTGTTCACATACCAAAATTAGAACTAGTTATTTCTCTCATTTTCTTGATCACATTCTTCAATTTAGAAACAAATGAAAGCAGCTTAAGAGAATGTGGGAGTCCAATATTATAATTCTGACATATCTGGCAATAACTGAGCAAATAGAAATTAAAGCTGAAGGTCTTATGTGATCTATTTATGAGTCAAAACTAGATCAATGGATTTTTTTTTTAATATAGGGAGAAAACAGATCTTCATTTACTAGAATATAATTTATTTATCAAATTTAAATGTTACTTATTTGCTTCAAATTAAATTCTTTATAATTCCAGTAATTTCTCATAACCTGTTTTTATTGTCATATCTCTGAAATCATTAGATGCAGCCAAAGGTCATCTAATTAGTCCCCCCACCCTTTTTAATGCCTAAACGAGTAGCTCATCGTCTTTTGAATGACTTTGATCAATAAGTTAATTGAAAATCCCCTGGCCAGAGGAATTCTCACTTTCAAGGATGTTATGGGTGAAAGATGACCACAAGGTTTCCATGACATTAAGGTCAAAGTTTAAATGAACATTTAGGGTTTCCAGTGATCTGTGAACAACTCCATGGTCTGCTCTAAGTGTGCATTATAAATCCTCAATAAACCATTCATATAAGGTTAAGGTTTGACATTTATAGTCAGCATAAGACAAAGAATGTGTTTCAACTTCCAGTCCTTTTAGATTCTGTTCACTCTACCCATTTAATGTTCACTTCAATTTTTTTTTTAACTTATGGAAGAAAGGGCAGAGAAAAAAATGAAGAACAATGAGATCTTTTAAAGGTCTATTGTGAAACTTAAGTATTGGAAACATCTTGGCTCAATCCATAATTGGTACAATTGTAACTTGACATGATGTATTTCATCACTACTAGCAATAGTATGTGAATACTATCTGAATGCTAAAATTAAAAATATGCTCAGGAATTGAGTTTAATTGCAAAGATGCAAAAAAATAAAATAAAATAAACCCACATTGCTACAGATGTACTAATTGCTTGTTTCTCTGAATATGATACATATTTTCATTTTATAATTTCAATTGACTCAAAAAAGTGTCCTGGATCATATAAAAAATATACCCAAAATGAAAATGATGGCTTACATATGATTAAATCACTGACCAGTCTGAGAAACCTACAGTATGATTAGAAACTGGAGTCATCAAAGTAGAAACTTCATATTTAGAGATAGTTATTTATAATGACTGTATGTACTTGTACACACATGCACATTGACTAGGTCTGAGAATCAAGATTTTCCTTTTTTACTGGTGATATCAACAACTCTATAATCTCCATATAATATTCCTGCAAAAGGATCTTGACTTTTTCATTGCTCACTTAAGTAAAAATCAATATAAGACTTAATGTTCAAACCAGTTGTAATGAAATGATCAGAGCCATCTCATTCAACAGAAAATTTAAAATTGATCATCACCATTTTAATTTTGACCTAGAATACCTAGCTGTGAGATATCACAACTAACATAAGTTTTCAAAATGTTTTCTTGTCCTTGTATTAGAAATAATTCTCGATATCTTCCTGTCTTTGAACCCTATTGGTTAAAACCACTATCATTTCTAATTCACTCATTCTATTTTTTAAAAAAATACAGTCTGCCGTTTTCATAACATTATTCATTTAACAGCACAGTCTCTCTTATGTAAAATGGTGCAAACAGTTACATTACAGCAGATAATCTTAAGCATTATGTTTGAAATATTTTATAGTAATTTAGAGTAAATCCTATGTTTGGGCCCAAATATCTTGTTTTCCAAGTATAAGCATCTAGAAATTTTTACTGATAGGATATATGAGTACTGTAAAAAAGATTCATAATTATCTTTCATTCTTTTGTTAAAAAACATGGAGGTATAAAGCATCAAAAATGCTTGAAGGAAGCACTGCCCATTTAAGGAAGAATTTCTCATCACTGTTACCCTTGAACCTGACTTCTCCTTTCAGCTCCATGGCCGTAAATCTCTACAGCATCAGCAGGTGCAGCCATTAATGACTCAACATCTCCACAGTCAGTGTTTGTCTGTCCTATTTATTCCCTTCCTGACATGGAGCTGAATCAGGTCATGCCATGGACAGATATTAAAAAATACTGCCTTTCTATTAATTTTAAATGACCTTTTAATCTACATGTAAATTTGAATTGTATGAAAGCACATTGACTTTAACCAGCAGAGAATCAGAGAAACCACAGACGAAAGGTCTCATATCTCAGAAACCAGCATGAGAAAGGAAAATAAACACAAAAAGCTCACCAATATAAGACAGCAATAAAAAGTTTTAATTTAAGGCATGAAAGAATAGGGAATAAATTCATTCTCAGAGACTCAAAAAATAGCTAAAACTTCCTAGCTGTCAATTGTGACGAACCACTGGGGAAAGATCTGGTCCTTTTCAACTTTCACTATGAATGTGAGTGTCTCAGTTAAGTTTCAAAGTATATGTAGAAGTAAAAAAAACAATAATTTTAGCATTCATCAGTGCTTCAGAAAGTATTTAATTAATTTAATTTAGTGAATGTATAATTAAAGGTGGAGGAATGTCATAATGTGATTAACTAAAAACTAATCCTCTGTTTCACTGATAATATTAAAGATGATGTCTCTTATACTGCAGTAAAATAAAATTATTAATATCTTTGAGAAGCAGTCATGTCAACATAAGATTAAATAAAAATATTTAGATTACACTTGTAAACACAGTAATTATGATGTCATTTATTTAAAATTAAATTTAAAATTAAAATTTCTTTCAAATTACTGTTTTTAAGATGAAAATGAATTGCCTTTGATATTCTTTTTTGGGGAAATAAATGGCATTAAATCAGATAAATTAAAAATTATTAAAATGTATTACTCTGTCTAGATTAAACTTAGAAGATAAACATTGATCTTTTTAACAAATCAAGAAGTCCCACGTTTAATGTGTATCTTGAATAAAACTCATTATTTTAATGAGAGAAATCTAAACACATTATCGCACCATCAGTAACCTCCAATTGAGCTTTTGCCAAAATGCTTCCTGCCACAGTCAAGGCCTGGCAGATATAGTAACCCGCATCTGAGCGCTGAATGTTGGTAATGGTGAGGTCTCCAGTTGGTGACACTGAACATCTACTGTTGGGTTGCTGGGGTTGATTTGGGAAAAGCAGGTTCTGTAGAAGCAAACACAAACTCATCAGTATTCTTTTATCACTTACAAGAAAAAAATGCATTAACCACAAATATTACAATTATGAGAATATGATTGGAAAAAGAAAATGTATATATTTAAACACAAAGATACTGAAATGGTTATAGACCATGCAGTAGGTTTAACTGGGAAAGTTTCCACATCATGGTCTATGCTATGTGACATCAATATGCTCCAGTTGAAGGACTAATCACCTGAATTTTTAAAAAGCTGGATCTCTTTTTAATTTTTATATTTTGATTAGCATGCAATACCTGTATATTTTAATAGGCTACAAGGTAATAATTCAACACATATAAACAGCATGAAATGATCAAATCAGGATAACATTTAGGTTTCTTGATCTCAATCATTTATTCCCTCCCTAAAACAAATTTTCCCCATTTTTAAAATGAGCAGAATAATGCTCATTTGACTTAACTTCTATATATGGTGAGGATGGAGAGTGTAACAATAACTGTGTAGGTGCTTTATTAAGCTTACAAGAAACAAGAATGTAAACTATAACTGCAATCGCTACTGATCATTTTGAATACTTTAGGATAAATAAATTTGTCCAACATTTTTCAAAAATGTGTGTCTTAGACTGACACACAGAGCTGAATGTACTGCTATAATGCTTCTGCATGTCATGACAACTTCCCAAATAGCTATTGACAAATGCTAATCTAAGCATGATGAAAACAATTGCTGAAAATAAAAGGATATAGAATTATTTTAAAAGTGAGAATGTTTTACCAAACAATTTAAAAGTACTTTTACAAAACACTTTACTATATGTTACAAAAAAGACTGTCATATATCATACAGTCTAATCACAAATGTTGAAAGTTTTTATATGAGAGCAGTAACATTCATTTAGATGACCTATGTCACTTTACTATTGTTCAATTAAGAAAAACATTTGGGTATAATAAATCATATTGAGGTATGTTTCCAAGGTGGATTATAAATAAGGACATATCAATTTTTATGTTCTATTTACTTACCAAAAAGAACATTATAACCCTCTGGGATCTGTTTCTAGATATAGTAATTAATTTTCCAGGTTTGTAATTAAACAGTTTCAATAAGTTGCAATCAGGAGGTAATAACATTCAATTAAAGGCACAAGACACATTTTCACCTTAAAATGTTTTTACCCTTGAAGTACTACCAATGGAAGAGGATAAAATAGGGTATTAACACTTTTCAATTACGCTAAATGACTTTAATCCTGCAAATGATGTCCTACTTTAATTAGAAGCTCTTCTCTTTATTGCAACATGATGGATGTCCACTTTATTAGATTCAAGTGTGACACTATAAGCCCACTTTACATAAACATTACCATGTTATTAAACTCCTAAAAGAAGAGATGTTTGCTAGCCTGTCAGGGATATAATTTCAAAAAGCTATTGCCCTCTCCTAAAATTTGTATTACTATCTAAGGCTAGATATTTTCATTCATATGAAACATAATTTGAGAACAAGCTAAATCTCATGTGGAATCCAAATATATTACAGAAATAAACCATCCAAAAGAGAAGGGTCTAAATTTTAAAGCCACTTGAAAATGATACAATAACTCAAAGTGTGCACTTTCTTACAATTAGCCATTAGAATACTAATTTACATAGCACCAGTCCATCAGACGGACTAATTCTCTCTGGGATCTCTTCCTCTATGATGTAATATCAGTCCACCTTCTAAATGATCCATTGACATAGAAAATGGCATTTGATTGAGGTTAACCCATCATCTTTATTCCCTGCTTGCATGACATAGCCAAAAGAAAATGGATTATAAGCAAAACCCAGGAACTCTACAGAGCTGTGCTTGCCTTGAAGTGTCTGAGTATCCTATTAGTACTAATTGGCATTATCAGCACATATTGAGGACTATGGACCATTAAGTTCAAGCTCTTCACTCTTTCTACTGATGGATAGTCATAGATCACCACGGAAATTGGATACTGGAGACAGTAAGACCAATTTATTTTTCCTAATATCCCAATTCAAAAATTTAAGTTTGCTCAAGCACTTCTCCTCTCTCTCTCTCTCTCTCTCTCTCTCTCCCTCCCTGCTTCCCACCCTCCTCCCAATCTCTAGGTCCCTGATGGAAAGAGATTGGTGAGGAGAAGGTAACTAGAACTAAGATAATAAGCAAGTCAAAGAAGCTAAGTGAAAATTTTGTGGCATCCTGAGCTTTAGTGTCTCTGGATTTACATGCTACTTTGTCAAATAGAAAAAAAGGAATACTTCACCTCCTTGCCAACTCTTATTATTGCTTTCATTCTTGATAATTGTCACTTGGACTGGAGTGAGATGAAATCTTAGGGTAGTTTGGATTTGCATTTCTTTCATTACTAGATGATGAACATTTTTTTCATATGTTTATTGATAGATTGTATTTCTTCTGTGAAGTATCTGTTCAGTTCCTTAGCCCATTTATTGACTGGGTTATTTGTGGGTTTTTTTGGTGTTAAGTTTTTTGAGTTATGTATCCTGAAGATTAGTGCTCTACCTGAGGTGCATGTGGTAAAGATTTTTTTCCCCTTCTGTTGGCTCTTCAATACTTTTGATAACTATTTTCATAAACATTAAAAATGATGTTTAATATCATATTTTTATTAGACTACAGGAAGAAAACATGTATTCAACTTGGAGCTATTTTGAGGAATATGATGTACACATGAAATAGTCTTACAAAATAAATCATATATATAACATGAAACATTATGAGACTTCACTCAATACATGATCTCAAAGTGTGAATTTGCAATAATCAAATTGCTTTACATCATTATATTTGCTATCAGTGACATAATAAGCATTTTGTATGGCTTTCATAACATATAAATCCCTTTTACGTTTACACTTCTTAACTCTTTATCACTCATGAGAAATAAAATGTAAAGCCCTATATTTCAGATTAGTAAAACAGCTTCAGCACTTGCAAATATTATGCAGTAGAAGAGGAGGAAAATGGTTGTAAAGCCTCCCCTTTAAAGGTCGTGAGTGTGTGTGCATGCTTGTGTTTAACTATCATATCATGTTGTTTTATATTCACTGCAATGTTTGGAATGAATTCATATGAAAGAAACTTCAAAAGGAAGAGTCAAGGAATTCTAAGAAGAGAAATACATTTTATAGGTCTTAAGTGATTAAAAAAAAGATTTGGGAGTTGAGGTCTGAGACGATTCTGACACGGGATAAGGCAGGGGGCATCACTATCTTCTCTTCACTGCCTTCACATCCCTAACACAGAAGGGAAAGGACTGGAACAAGAAGAGTTGAGAAAGTAAGAAAGACGTGTCCATTCAGAGATTAAAAACTGCTAATTTGGGGGTGGTTCAGGAATGTTGAGCAACTCTTGAAAGTTAGAGAGCATGGCGGAGCAGAACTTCCCTGAGGCTCTCCAGAAAGATAAATATATGTGAGTTCTAATCAACAGGTTCTTTTAATGTAGCTGAAAACATTTCCTATCTCTGGCAAAGTTTTCAGATTTCCTGTGACCTGTAATAATATTTTCAAGTATTCACTGAGAAATTCTTCCAGGGACTTGGACTAATGACAGAAAGTGCTGGGGAAGAGTACCAGAAGTTCTCTTTCTGAGTACTACATGTCTTGTTTGGATGGTTTTAGAGAATCTAGAACAAAATCTTTCAAAATCTCTCAGGAATACACAAATTCTTATGCAAAGATCACCATTTCTGATGTAAGTTAAGCTGAAATTTCCATTCGTTGCCTCAGAGCATAGAGGCTAAACATTTGTCCATGTTTGGACCAAGTTCTAAATTATAAAAGTAATGTATCCAGTTGACTTTTCAGAGAGACTTTGAGAGACCATCCTGTCCAGAAAAAGCACAGCAAAGACAAGACAGATATTGGTTTCTTGTGTTATATATTACTCCTGTTTAACCCTACTATGAAGAAATCCAGAAGGGAAAATGAAAGAAAAGATGTCTTCTACTATTAAATGGAAACATGCTTAAATTAATAATTTTTAAAAGTCATTTATACTGTCTATCTAGGAGTGGACTGAAATTGAATTCTATGCCAGCAAATGCTAGATACATTTTTTGACCATGTTCCATTCACGAGAGACTATTTTGAGCACTTTATATCTACTAACTCACTCACACAGACTAATCGATTGCAAGAAAGCAAACTCACCTTAACCTGCAGAGATTGAAATATCTACAGAGGTTTATTTTTAAAATAAGTTTGCTATATTCTATTTCTTGTAAAATGCAGAATTTTAAAAGATTACTGCTAGCAAATAAAAAGTGCTAGAACATTCATCTTTTACTTATTTTAGAATCATTTGTCTCCCTTTTAGCAATAAAATAAGTCCAGCATCTGCTAACAATGGAGGCAAGGCAGGCTTCAGGGAGCACCAAAGTCAGCAAAGTTCAGAGACTTCAGAAAAGCAGTCAAGCTTCACACTCACCTGGCTGCCTTCTTTCTGCCAAAACACAGCTGGCTGGGGGTTTCCTTTAGTTTCACAGGGAAATGTTGCAGTTCGACCTTGAGCAACAATCTGATCTCTTGGCCTAACCACAAACTGTGGAGGAGCTATAATTCAAAAGAAAAGAAAATGTGTAAATATCAACCACTGTCAAAGAAAAAGATATCAAAGAGAAAATCTGGCTCTGGGTGGATTGCTTAGTGCCAGAGAGAGGTTACAATTGTTTATTTACTTCTGTGCATTTCTCCAAACACTAAGGGATAAGGGACATAATACACTATCAAATGTGAGGAAACCTATTAGCAGATCTACTTTAAATATTGCCCATTATATTCCTGTGTCCTGTCTACTTGCATGGGAAAACAGATTCCTTGTGATTCTAACATTTTTCTTTTTAAGAAAAAAACATGATTTCCTGCTTTGGTTATGCTTTTTAAATAAAGATGGAAAGAAATCACTCCTTTACACAATTATCTCCCCCTTTAAAGTCCACCTCCTGCTATACACTCATTTTATTACAATATTTTTAAGATAGGCACTGGGATGTCAGAAGGCATAAAATATGATCTATATTATTAAAATGCTTCTATTCTGGAATTCAAGATTTGAAGAGTTAAAGGCATTGAATTATTTAAGAGATGGGAGTTACATATTTGAAGTAACAAGCAATATAAATGAATGCATTAAAATGGTTGTTCTAGTTAATTAATTTCATTTGGATAGGTAGGTAAATAGGTTATTCCTATGTTCCCTTACTGGGCATTAAAATACAGAGAGGTAAAGTCTTATATAATAGTCATCAAGCAGCTCACAGTTGAATAGAAAAAAGTTTAAAAGCATGATGATTTTAATAACAGTAAAGACAAAACCTATAATTATCAAAGACCATGGTAAGTCAGTCAGTTATAGTAGAGATCCTTTCAGTGCTCTGACAGAAGCGCTTCTGTTAGGGTGCACACAGTCAGTGTGACAGGGCTTCAGGAGGGAGCCATCCCTTTGTGTTGTGGTGGCTGTGAAAGACTGTGTGTGAGCAAGGGACATGTGGGAACTCTGGGGAGAGGGCAGCATTTGTGATGAGTACATTGCAAGCAAGGCATCTTCTGAGCACAGTAGAAGCAGCAAGAACATCTCCAGCTTAACTGTACAATCCGGCAGGAAAGGAAGGTCGAAGTTACATAAATATCATGGCAGCAAAGGAAGGCTTTAGAAGCCATACTCATATTATTCTCATTCTAAATGGGGTAGTGATGATACCAAGCCATTTGGGCAGTTTTAACCCTTCAGTGAACATGGTATGGATGAATTAGTATGGATAGGGTGGGCAACATTTAGTCACTAAAATTCAGAGTTTGACTGACGGGCTATCAAAATGGTATTGGTGAAGATAATGAGGAAAACAAATGAGTAGCTCTAAGAGTAAGACAGTGGTGGGGGCTGGTATAGTGGTACACTCCTGTAATACCACTGACTCTGGAAGATGAGGCAAGAGGATGGCAAGTTCAAAGCTACTCTGGGCAAGTTAATGAGACCCTGTTTCAAAATAAAATATAAAACAGGGCTGGGGATGTATCTCAGGAGTAGAGTTCCCCAGGGTTAAAACCCTAGTATTACAAAAATATATTTAAAAAATAAAAATACATAAATAATAAAAGAGAAAGAAAGAGAGGGTAGGGATGGGGTAAAACTGCTAAAAAAAAAAGTTCAAATTTAGATTGGAACCTAAAGATAAACAGAGACAAGACAGTAAAAAATAAGAGAAGGTACAGTTAGAAGTTTCAACATTTTCACAAGGACATCTTCTTCAGAACCAAACCCACATTGGTTGTAAACACCATGTGTATCCCATGACTTTTCCCATCATCTATTTCTATTTTAACTAGTTGCTTATGCTAGAAAACTAAGATCAAGAAAACACTGTCAAATAAACTCTAAGTTTCAGAATCTGGTATACATGGCAACAATTCTAAAAGTGAATTCTAAAGAACTCTAACGATCAGCAATATCTAATAAAAGAGTTCACCAGGATTTCTTCAAGATTTCTCAAGTGTGTAAGTAAAAATTCAAGAACAGAATAAATTCAGGATGCCCTACAACTAATGATTCATCCTAAGAAAAATGCTACCACTGAGAGAGCAGGAGCATTTTTCTCAAAAAAAAAAAAAAAAAAAAAAAAAAAATTCAGGGAAATTTGTATTGACTTATTTTTGGGTGTTCTATTTTCCTGGCTCCTAATTCGAGAAATTCAACACATACCCCAGGGACAGAAGGGATAAATCTACTAAGTGAAATACTTTTCTATAGCGACAGATAACAGAAGACTCATTCTAACAGTACAGAGAACCCGGATTTATGGCTCTATTTAGACAGAGGGTGGTTTATGTTGCCTTGCCTGCTCAGGAGATTACAGGCCTCTCACAATCTTGTTATTTCTACACAATTCTCCTGAATCAGCAGATACATTGATTCTTGTTCCATGTTTGCTAATAGGAATGATAGTTTAAATCAATGTTACAAAATTACTTTAGGAAAAACTTTTAAAGCACAGCAGTGGTCATTTTTCAGCAGAAATGTGAAACCACTGGGTGCTTTTACCACAGAAGATGAAAGGTAGGTTTTCATCATCTGTAATATGGCATGGAATTTTTCTAGAAAAATTATATCTTATGAAACATTTAAGAACCAGTGTATAGTTCTACGAAATCCTATTAAAAAAAGTAATAATGTCTATGTGAACATTAGCTTTGTGAGAAGTTTTGAGGAATTTAGTCTGTATCTCCATCATCAAAAATTAAAAACCCAATATGTTCAAAATCAGCTATTTGACACTCTTTAATAAAAGTAACCTATTCAGCTTATTAGTTCATTTGCACAGTTTTGGGTGAGAAAGAATTTAAATTGGCCTATATAACTAGTTAGTAATACCTGAGAGCCCCAGGTTCTCTACACGGTCCTCCTTTATATGTTTTAAAAAAATAAAAACAGAATACACAAGATTGAAATCATCAAATGAAACATAAATGAAAGCAATGAAAACATAGTTTTAAGCATTTTATTCTCTGTCATCTACCTATGTCAGTAAAAGTACCATATGTAACTTAGGTATAGCTACAGATTTCCTCAAGTTTGATTTTGAAATGTTTGAAAAATGATTTTTAGATGAGTAATTTTGCAAAGCATTTTTGAAATCCACATCCTACAGTTTTATCACAGCTGCTAAAATACAGTCCCCCAAATAAGGATTCACAATTGACCCTATCTATGTATACACTTTCCTGAGAAGCTTTGGTTCATCCATTATTCATTCAAAATGTACTGACTGGATTATGTAAAGGGAAATGAGAAGGATGGGGGTATGAACAATGGTGGAGTGAGACAGACATCATTACCCTATGTACATATATGATTACATGAATGGTATGAATCTTCATCATGTACAACCGTAGAAACGAAATGATGTACCCCATTTGTGTATGATGAACAAAATGCAGTCTGTAAAAATTAAAAGATAAATTTAAAAAATGAGCTGAATAAATACAAATTCTAAGACATTCTACTTGGTATAGGGGATGGGAAACCAAATAAAAATGGCACTTGATTGGGGATGTAGCTCACTGCTAGAGCTCTTACCTAGCATGCAGAGGTTCTGAGTTCCATCTCTAGTACAATCTCTCCCCCCCAAAAAAAAGGTGTTGGGGGTTTCTCTTGTGCTATGTCAGAGACTTCTCAGTAAATATGTAAGTGAACAAATGCAGCATAATGTGATTTGTACAATAGTAGAAAATGCAAGAGATGGCTACATTTGAGCTGTGTTTTGAAGCACAGGTAAGAGATAACTAGGTGAAGAGGAGTAAGGTCACAGAACAAAGGAGCTGAACATGAGGCAAAGACTGGTGGAACCGGATTTGGTACAGGAAGATAAAGGGTTTTGAATGTAGAAGAAACCTGGTGTACAGAGCTGATATAGATAGGACCAAATAATTTATACAAAGGAGTTTAAAATTGTGTCCTGAAAGCTATTAAGATCTTTTCAAAGATGTTTTTCTAAAAAAGATATCATCAGATACATGTTTTTAAAAAGAATGCTCTGGAAGCAATGTAGATGGTGATTGGAGATGATGATTGGAAAGACAGAGACAAAGGGCTGGGACATCTTAGCAAGTTGGGACAGAAAATCCAGTGAGAATTGCTATGAATAGCACCTAAAGAAAACATTTCATCAGAACTCTTACACAACAATAAAGTGCTTTAGTATCACAACATAATATTTACCAGGAAATCATAATCTCTTCAACTTCCATCCAGTCTTACATTTTCTAAAGACCATTAACCAAAAGCTGTCAATCTTAAAAGCTCTTTTTGGGGCTGGGGATATAGCTCAGTTGGTAGAGTGCTTGCCTCCTAAGCCTAAGGCCCTGGGTTCAATCCCCAGCACCACACACACAAAAACAAAACAAAACAAAAACTCTTCATGTGATGTTTATTTTTTTATACTTTTATTCTAGGTTATTATAAATATGCTCTATTTCTAATGGACACAATTATTTCTTGTCAATAGGACTGAAGCCTCGTGGGTCCTCAGTGGAACCAGAATTATCAAGTGTAAAATATTTTTAAAAAGGAAACTGAGAATGTTGAAGGATTTAGCAAAGTTAACAGTTTAAAGAGCATTTGAGTCTGAAAAATGTATGTCCTTTTTGTCACCCAAAGTCAGGCTAACAAATCAACTTGCAACGATCACTTTTACTTTTGTAGGCTCTCTTTCTCTGCCCAAGATCTATATTGCAATCTTTTTGGAGGGTATCAGCTCAAGGAATTTATTTTTGAGGTTTTAAAATGAAAAACTGCATCAATAATTCTGATAATACTCCACAGTTTCAGCATCTCTGCCAGGTGGCAGAGAGAATGGTTTAAAAAGACAGTACTTGGCTGTCGGCACCAAAGGGAGGGAGTAGACAGGGGTGGCATTTTATCAAGACAGCACAATAGTGGAAGTATGCTCTACACAAAATGGATTTATACAATGGCTCTCATTAAATATGAAAAAACACAATTAGGTCCTCAAGATGACAATTCAAAACACAATTTAAACCCAATGTGAATTAAGGATATCGAGTTATAAACTCCAAAAGAATATGATAGTTATAAAAATGGCAATTCTCCGATATGTTCGTTAAGATAGACGACTATAAAATACATATTTATGTCTTCTCTAAAACCTGAAAACATTAGACCAATTTCTTGTAACTATGCTGTAATAACCTACTTGCTTCGTCTGTCAAGTGATTATACCTTATTGCTTTAACTATAAGAAGAAATGAGATGGAGAAAACAGTGGCACAGTTCAGTATTTAATCAACACTTACACATTAAAAAACAATATCTCTATGAGAAAAGTATGTTGTGTGATTCCCAGAGAAGTAGATCCGCATATAAAAAGGTCAATTAAGATTAGAGGTCTAGGCCAGTTCACTTGAAACTGTGTTTTGAGAATTTAAATACAACGCACAATAAATTAGATTTGATTTCTGCTAAATTATGCTTTGATACTGAATTCAGCCCAAGCTGGCTTCAATCAAAGTCACGCGACAGCTCTGTTATGCTAATGCTTTCTGAGTGGGCGATATGGAAATCAGATGACTGAACACGAGTAGGAAGCACAGGCCATGCATGAGGTGGGCTTTGAGATGAGGGGAGGGGGACCTTAAAGGTTAATCGCATCATGTTCGAGTTGTTTCTACAGGAAAATATGACTTTGTATGGCAGGCATTAACATGGAGATAGTCATGCAGCAGTTAGGTACATTAATACGTGATACAGGGTGGTTACAGGCACACTCAGCTGCTCCCTTTCTTTGGGTGTAATTTCATGCCTGAATGAATAAACTTTTGATTCAGTAGCAATAAACATTTTGAACTTCCTGACAAACCGGAGTAGAAAACATTTTTTTTTTTTTGCGATTTAATATAATTTACTTATTAAATGCTAATATATTCTGCAAACATAGTTAAAAAGCAATCTCTTTCATCATTTGCTTGAGTCAAAGATTTGCTTAGTCACAAACTGTATAATACAATGACAGTAATTAACATTAATTGAGTGCTTATTAAGTGCCAGGAACTATGCTAAACCATCCAGAGACATTATTTCATTTAAAATTTTGAAACCTTATGTCTTAAATATTACCATTATGATATAAAGACCAGTAAACTGAATTTTATAAAGGTTCTACAATTTTCTTAAGGTTGAAGTCTTAGACTGTAAGATAGGTTTACTTTGAATTTCTTTCAGTGCCATAGTTGGACCTATAAACATGGAACTGCTAGTTTAATTTGCTGTACTTCAAATTTTGATATGATTAACTGAGAATTTCTCATGTCTAGTATCAAACAATTGAGTAAGAACTTTAGGCTACTATTCCAATAAGGTATAATATTTGAGAAATCATAACTTGTTTTTCTTACATAGCCGTTTTTTATTAAAGTAGCATAAAACCCATATTTTGTTCTTCCTACACTACCTCTAAGTACAGGCTTTCTTAAATACTTTCTTCAAGTCACTCTTGATTCAAAACCCTACAGTGCTTTTCATTACATGGCAATAAAAACCTACAATGCATATCATTGCAAGGCTTGCAAATCATTCTCCCCTAAGATTTTATCATCTTGACACTCATTTATCCCCAGACTACTTCCAGAATTTCAGCAGACCAGTCTACTCTCAATCACTCACATATATATTGGCTGTTCTTGTGGTTAACCCATCTTGATATCTATTATCCTTTGATCTACCTTGTCAACAACGATTAACCTGAACATACCCTGACCTTGTACTTGCCCTGTGTTCCCTACAATTTCAGGTACGTGCCCTCACTTGCATTGTATTTTTTCTCCATTTTCCCCCATCTACATGTCTTACTTCCTCAGATCAGTTGTACATTCATATTGGTATGAAGTGTTGTTTACCACCTTGCACCAAAATGTTGCCCCCGAGAGTGAATTCTAAATAAATAGCTTGGATTAGGAAATTTTAAAAAATGAATCGATAGTAAATATTCAATATTTTTTTTCCATTTCATTATACTGGAAGCTTCTGACACTTTCCCACCAATGATAGTGTTGGTAATAATTTAGATGAAAGGAAATGAAAGAAAATTGTTTGGAAAAAAACATTTTTCTAACCAATTTGAACATGGCCTTCTGTAGAGAGTTCCCTACAACAAAGGAAACATTTTTGATCCAAAGACTATAAACAAGTAGCCATCATCCCAGAGGAACAAAAATATATAGACAAAAATAAATATTTTGTAGCAATCAGATCTAGAAGTTCCTGAACAAAGTTAGTAGGCTTGTCTTTACCAACAAGAAACAGACAGAAGTCATTTCATTACAATGCAGTGTATGTTAGGAAAGAGGTAAATGTTGATTCAATTTAAAAACAGAAGAGTTAGACTTCTAATTGATAAGTGATTGTTTTGAATTTATTTAATTTTATTTAAGTTTTACTATTTAACATTTACTTGATTCCATATCATTTCTGTTAATATTGGAAATGCATACATAAGGTCGTAAAATATTTGATTTGAAGCATATTAACACATAGTTCATCTCAGAGGAAGGAATGCATTTGTAATGGAAAATATAAAGTAGGAATATAGGATTTAGGATAATCATTTTTATAAAGCCCTTTTAATCACATTTTATTCATTTGTCACTGTTTTGAAGGAATATAAATGATCAAATTGCTAAATTGCCTATCTTTCCAATTAACTGTTTTTCTTACTGAGTCCACAGCAATAACTCTTCTAGATGAGTAAAATGGTTTCCTTACCAGCCAGTAACTTGTAACTAATATTAAAATTCTTATTCCATGCTAAAATACCAATTCTTATTCCATGCTAAAATTCTTTTCTTTCAACAACAATTTGTATAAAAAATACATATATATGCTTTTTGATATCAAAATGAAGATGGAAAAGTACTATATGGTTTACTAGTTTCATAAATTTGAAAAAGTAAATAATTAAGGAGACTAGAATGACCACAGTGAATGAGAGTCCTTAGATTCTTCATCTGTTCAGACTTCACATCCTGCTCTTCACCTATCAAAGATGTCATATATACATAGGAGTATTCAATCCTTGTGTGATTAAAGGTGCTGCTGTCACGCACTGTTAGTACATTTCTTACTGCCTCCTGTGGAATTTGTTGACTATGGGAAGACTACAATTTTGGAAGGTTCCTATGACACTTGAAACCCCCAAACCCTCTCAATTATTCCAAATCTGTTGACCAAAGTAGGCAATGAAGTTAGCCAGTTATTACCTAGTGTGATCACAGAAATAATTGAAGTGGCCTTCTTAATTGCAGTGTATAGCAACTGAGAAAGTAATTCTAAGAGAAGCAAAGGAAGGGGAGAGGAAGAAAGGAAAATAAAATACTGGGAATAAAACAAGAAAATTTGCTTACCTTTGAAAAATCTTGATTTGCAAGGGAAATAGTATTAATTTTAAAACTAATTGTTTAGCAAGACAATAGCCACATAATCCCAAAAGCAATGATCTTATTTTTGACCAGCAAAAGGAGAATATTTTAAAATGTGGTGGGAAAAAAATCCATCAAGGTCCTATACTACTAAATTGGGACAACAAGACTTCTCAGATGTGGGGTAGAAAAGGTCATAACCGTGGAAGTGAGGAGGGGAAAACTATAGCTTAAAAAAAATGGTTCTTCAAGTAAATGGTGAGACAAGACATCCACTTTCAGTCACTTAACCTGTCAACTTGCCAGAACTGTCATGTCAGCATTCCAGCTAAACCAGGAAGGCTGATCACATCCCATTATCTCATTTTTTAAAGAAAGATTGCATGAAGATGCCAATCAGAAAAAGGAAAAGGAAAAAATTCTTGCAACCAAGGAACCAATGTACTGATGCTGAAGGGTTGCTTAGTTAACGGAATTTTAATATGCAACTGCAATGTTTCTTAATAACATTAATTACACGCTTAGTAAGGCACCATCCTAACTCATTAGTGCCTTCTTTTTGTTGTATTTTATCTCCTACTAGCAGAATGAGGAATATGTGATTGGCCTGTTACCATTAATGTTGCTTAATCTTTTATAGCACTATTTAAAGCTGCTTGCATAAACATTTTCTAGGCAAGTATTACCTATGTATGCATATGTGTGTATCAATTAACTGCACCAACATTTGGCATGCCCCTACCACATGTAAGTGTTATGCTAGAGCTAGAGGCAGCAGAAAGATTAATACAGCAACATATTTGCTGATAAAGAACCAATCATTTTGTAGGGTAGAATAAAAGAGTATCATCAATAAATCTTAGAAGCAATACTTGCCAGAGAGCCTAACAGGCATTCAAATATATTTTAACTCAAAATTTAATTTAATTTGCTAGTTTATACATTTTTAATGAATATAATTATGTACCAGTCCCTTGAGTAACCTTTAATATGTTTAAGTAAGTAATGCAGTAATTCAAATGTCATGCATATAAGACTTACTTAGGTGTAATACATATCACAATATATTTTATAGTACATGCAAACATATATATATATATATCATAATGTTTCTGTCTACAAATTGCTATAACTTATAAAAGTAAATATTTTGACCTTTTTTAAAGGCATAACTCAGATGTGAATGTGTTTATTCTGTCTATATCCAGTGAAATCTTTAATTCTCATCTCATTGTACAGTTTCAGGCCACAGAATTTACATAATTATAATATTCAATATTTATGGTACTTTTAGGTACCGAGTTAAAATATTTAGTTTTTATTTTAATCCTATGTAGAGACATTCTAAAATTAATGAGATTTAAACTTTTCGATGCTTATTTCGAAACATTAAAGAATTAAAGAATTAAAGAATTTAATTGCATTGCATTAAAGAATTAAAGAATTTTAATTAAAGAATTTTTGCATTAAAGAATTTTTCCTCCATTTTCCTCTAGTCGATATAAGAAAAGAAATAAATAATATTGGGAAGAGCTACTGTAAGCCCCAAACAATCTGTATGGTGTCTTTGCCAAATACGTTTAAGTGGGGAGGAGAAGGAGGAAGCAGGGTGAACACCAACATAACCAGCCTCCATTCTCTGTTACTATTCATGTCACAAAAAATTGCCTGTCACGTTGGAAAGCCAGTCATTTGATCCTTCGATCATGACTTTGGAAATCAGAGACATGATTATATGGAAAAGCATCTAAAATTTAGAAGACGGGGAAAGTGAACTTAAAGAAAAGGCCAAGCCTCCTGTGATGTGCAGAATTCTAACGTGATCCACATGAACTTGGCTTGCTGGAGTTACTTTCCTGATCTTGTTATATTACAAAAGGGATTCTGAAAATATAACTAAGAATACAGATCAGTTGACCTGAAAACAAGAAGATGAATCAGATGGGCCTAGCTTAATACTTTGAGACTTTTAAATAATAGGATTTTCTACAGTTGATACTAAAAGGGAAGAGATATAAAATAAAACACGTAAGGATTCAAAAACCATTGTTGACTCTGAAGGCCCTGTAGGCCATTTAGGAAAGCTGAAGAGTGACCTCTCAAAACTGTGGGTGACCCTAACTTGCAGCCAAGGAAATAGGAACTTCAGTCTACAACTGCACGGAACTTAAATCTGCCATCAACATGAACGAAATTTGAAGTTGCTTTTTTGGAGAGTCTCCAGAGAAGAGTTTAGCTTGGTGTATATTTTGATTTTCACCTGTTGGGACCTTAAGCAGAAAACCCTCGTTTTGCGTGTCTGCTCTTTGTATCTATAGAACTTTGACTTAAAAAATGGATGTTGTTTTAAATAGCTCAGTTTGTAACAGTTTTCTCTCAGTAATAGAAAGCTATCATTACTGAAAACCATCTTCATTATGAAGAAGGGAATATAACGGGAAGATCAGAAGGGAATGTAAAGAGCTTACAACTTAACAAAGGTTATTGTTGATCAACAGAGTCAGTACAACACAAAAGAAATTGGTGTGTATATATACACGTATTTTTTTTAATAAAAGATTCAAGACAGCATTCCAGGTAAAGACTACCAAATGACCCTGATACTTTCCTCTTTCTCTTCTCTAAACATGCAAACCCTAGTCTTCTGCACTCAACTAGATAATTACCAGATAGGGATCAAAACAGGATCTATGCAAAACAAAATAAATCGATATATACAAACAAATTACTTATTTAATTAATGAGAGGAAAAAGAAAAAAAAAATCAATCCAAGAGAGGTAAAGAACCAGTAACTTTTAGGAATTTTCAAAGAGAGACATACTTTAGAATAACTGTCCATAGTTTAAAGGAAAGTATATACAATGGAGTTTTTCTTTTAACAAAACCAAAAAACAAATTCATAAAGGGGGTAAATGGACTAAATAACACATGAAGATAAAGAATGTTGTATGAGAGCTTAGCAAAGAAATGGGGAAAAAAGAAAAAAAATAAATAATGTTAGTAAGAAGAAACATGTGATGATTATAATTTCAAAATGAAGGTGATAAACTGGCATTAAAAGTCATACAACATGAAAGTTATTGACAGCAAAGTCAATAAATATGGAATGCCAACAAAGGAAAGCCAACATCAAAAGTATGTTTGAAGAAAATAAGTGAAAGAAAAATATTCAAAGATAAAACAGAAGAAAAAATCCTTGAAACAAGGATTAATTAAATTATGATTCTATAGATTCAGGGGCCTTGTTGTGTCCCAGGAATATTAGAGGCAGGATGATCATCATCAAAACTTAATCCAGCAAATGTATTTGGAAGAAGGGACCACATGGGTGTTCATATGTAAAGAGGCATTCCAACAAGAGGGAAAGTTGCTGTGGCAGGGTCACACTTCAATACAGTACCATTCAATACCAAAACAGAATATTCATCATATTGTGAGAAACCATAAAAATGTATGATTCAATAATTTTTATATAACCTTCCCTATTGAGACAATGAACAGACACTGTCAAGCACACCAGGCTAAAACCAGCCCAGCAGAAGTAATCTATACCTGTTTTTCATTTTTAAAAAATCAGTATTAGCTTAAGATATTTTGAACATTTCACATAATGGAAACCTCATTGGAATATGCATTTTTACCCATCATTTTATAAAAAGTATATGGAGCAGTGAAAAACATGATGTTTAGTAATAATTAACTGGGACTTTGTATAAAGTAACTAATTAGTGCCAGGTGCAAGAAACATCAAGAACTTCAAGGAAGGAAAAGTGTACACCAGGTTATGACGTAACAGTTTGTCCAATGAAGAAAGAATGCAAGGAATAAAATTCTAGATCTCCTTCCAAAACACACTCAGGACATCTTTTGCAGATCGTCCATCTCAGCATGCAGCATAATAACTACATGCTTTCTGACTGAAAAGTAACTGGAATTTTTCCAGTATCAATTTAAATTACATACAGCACATTATAGTTTCCAAATTTCGAGGTGGGGTGGGAGATGAGGGTGTTCCAAATATCTGCCACCTTGCTCTTTAGTAATATCTGATTCATAATTTGCCCTGAATTATTTTTTATTCACTTATTTTTATTGTTGTTGTTAGATTTCTTGGTGGCCTCAAGAGTAAAATACGTTAGAACATGCTATTACAAAACTGTGCTTCAACTCATAAAATCTTTCTAAAATGAGAATATCTTTACTTTTGTGCCTAAGCAGTTAAAACATTGAAAAATATGTCCCCGTAGATATCTGTTTCTACTAATGGCAGTTTCTGTAAAATAATAATCGAAAAATGTGGAATTTTGCCAAGAACATGATTTTCTCAATACTTATGAATTCTTCCATGACCAATTATATTCTTCTATCAAAAAAGAACATACTTTCATGTCACTGAATTGGGGAAAAAGTTTTTCCATAAAGTTGTGTACTGTCAGTTTGTGATATTTTAAACAAGTTTCACCTGATATGCTCAGCTTTTGGTCTCTGTACTTGAAGCAATCAGCAGATAGCATATGGTGTACAAGATAGAAAACTAGGCAGGGCTCAGCATCATAAGTAAGGCAGCTGGTGGATTTGACAGTTCTTTTCCAAATTACTCCTCATGTTTTGAGTTGCTGCTAGGAAAAAATGTGTTGCCCATCTCCAAAATAGATGTTCTTTTTTATTTTTAAGCTTGGAAAAGGCTTCCAATAGGAAAATAAGACAGATGGGTATAGGAAGAAAGATATTTATCCTTATTTAGACCATTTTCTTCTTGTCAGTTCCTTCATTGGAAGACTTTTCCACATAAACAAAAGAATATTTCAATATTCATCATTAACTATGCCCTAGGATGCATTTTTGTTTTTCATATAAGGCATGTCTTTGAAATAGTAAAAATGGATTTTTAATTGTCAAAGTGCATTGTTCTAGATTTTGTGGTAACCAGTGAATACAGAGGTTGGATTAAAGGGTTCTTTTGGAGATGTTGGTGACATTACAGATGAATAATGTAATCTGGAGAATACTGACTTCCACCAGCAAGTGTATGATGGCTTGCTTTCAGCACTTTCTTCCACATTGAGAATTGTCTTAATCAAGTTTTACAGAATTTCCAAAGTACAGTCTAGAAGGTGTCTGTGAATTGCACAAAGTTGCAAATTCTTTAACTCATAAGAGTCAATCATTTAGAGAAAATTCCCAGTTGGGGTTTTTAAATAAGTTCTAAATGGAACTTTCCATAGACCATCAAGAAGTTTCATCTGGTGTAATGTAGTGATTATTTTCTGAATTTGTAAGAATTCCAGAATCTTCAATGATTTCTAATTTTCTTTTGAAAGCATTGCCCTCTGAATTTTCTCTAAACTTTATAAAGTGGGTTCAAATTTTTTCAGCTAACATATTGGAATTAAAAGCTAGCTGATTTTAGCTGTCTGTGGTATCTACAGAATATTCTTCTTATCAATTCCAAGTTTCAAAACTTTCTTCTGAGTCCACTAACAATAAAAGTTCAAATACCTATAGCTACTAAATTTAAATTGATGTAAGAAGTTAATAGAAAGAAAAAGCAGGCTAATTTCCTTATTATCAGTGTCTTCATTAGTAATTCAATAAAAATGTATCTAACAGTTTCCAAAATTAATAGTAGTTGTCAAGTTTAAAGTATAGTTCTTCATATTTCTGAACATTGTCATAAGTCATTCAAGATAGATTTATGAAATGACAGACTTTCCCAGAGTAAAATACAATGTGTCAAGAAGCTATTCTTTATTTCCAGTCCAATGGGAATTTAAGAATCATTTCAAATAAGAATAAAAGATGAAAATAACTTTTAAAAGGACTAGCAGGTGACAGACAAAGTCCTATACTTTGTATATCATATTGTTTTAATCCGTGCATTTTTTTCTTTGTTTAAAAGTCCTAAATATATCAGAAATTATTAAAATATCATTTGATGTTCTGGAAACTTGTGACATAATATAATTCAATTGGCTACAGTTTATCAGATTCAGGATCTGCTGTATAAAAATCCATAATTTATATGTAACATTTTTATATTCATTTGATGTCATTATCTTATAATAAAAATTGCTGCCAAAGCCTAATCAAATTGAATTTTGAGATACTTATTTCCATCCTTTCAACTGACAATTTTTTTCATCCAATCATACATCTTTTTATATTCAATATATAATCCCTAAGTTTAATATCTTAAAATAACTTCTAAATAAAGTTATAAATTTTCATTGCTTAGTTATCAAGAGTCCCAAAAAATTCAAAATGTTTTAGCCTTTCCAGTTAATGTTATACATTTGTTATCATTCCTTTTATAAATGGATTAAATATACATCTTATGGTTCTGCTTTTTTGTTGTTGTTGTTGTTTTGCTTTGAGGTTTGGTCTCACTAACCTTGCTCAGTGACCCTCCTTGAACTTGTGACCCTCCTGTTTCAGTTTCCCTAGTAGCTGGGATTTTAGGCATGTACCACCACACCTGGCTTATATAAATCTTTTCACTTACATTTTATTATATAACAATAATATATATTAAAATACATTCTTGGACACATAAATGAGTCAGTCTCTGGACCAGAAACCTTCTTCACAGATGCCAAGAGTGGGAAATCTGATAGAGTAGTCATGGAGCCTCCTATTGGCTCAATTTTTGTCTTTCTCTGTGTTATCTCATTTTTCCCTTTCTCTTCTATATTTTAGATACCATTCCATTGACAAGCAAGTTACCATTCATAGGAATTCTTTCAAATACAAGAAAATTAAGATTAAATATTATAACAACATAGTCCTCAATATCAAATAACATAAATTTTTAAAAGCATGATTGATTTACCATGATTGATTTAACATGATTTTCTGTTTCTAGAAAAAAAAAATAGCCTGGTACTTTATTTTTCAAATAATTTTAAGCTGTAACTGTATTTAAATATATCAATAAGCAAAATAATGTCTCTGGAATGAGGAATACACTAGCCAGTTGGCATATACAACACTTTGCAAATGTACAATCAATCGTAAGCTCAATCCAGTCTTGCAACAACTTTGATAAGCCAATATTAGTCTGTCCATTTTATAGAAGAGATGATAAAAGTTTAGGTTATTCAAATGCTACTCATAAGAAAGTACTGATTAGAAATGACATTTCAGAAATTCAGATTGGGACACCAAAGTTCTGCTTACATGTATTTGCTATCAGTGTAAGAACATACTAGTGATAATAAAGTCGGTGACTATTTCAGCCAAAGGTGTGGGGAGGGTTATGAATTTGGATCAATATACATCAATGTCAACAATGTAAAGTCACTATATTAAGAAGCCTTTTAAAGCTAGCTGGACAACTTAAATGTTCCTAAAAATTGAAAACTTTTATGTTATTTCTTAGTACATTAATGAAGAAATGTGTAGAATCCATTCATTCATTCATTCATCCAAACACATATGCATCCATCTGTTAATTTGCTTATCACACAATTACCTAGATTTCTTTTATTTAAATGTATTTATTGGGTTAAATTAAATTTCAAATGTGATACAAAAAGATTATTAAATCAATGAATTTGAAAATATTTTATCAACCGCATGCTCACAATTACTACTTAAATTTCTACAAGCGCAAGCTCTTATTTTTTTGCAAAGCTAAATGAAGAATGAGATATATTAAAAGCACAAACTAACTTTTCATGCCAAAGAACACTGCTCTCTCTTCCCTTACACACTAAGGGTCAGAATCTATTCACAATAACTTAAAGTGTTCTACTAAATTTTGTTTACATATGCATGCAGATAACAGTTATGTAGCAGGTAAAAATACTCCTGAAGAACTGGGAGTCTATGTGTTAAAATAAAGAAGTGATGAAAGTAATAGGACTGTTTATTCAAGCTCATAATCTTTTATCTTAACCAATACCAAGCACATATAGTAATTGATATTTTTATAGATACAAGGAAAAAGGAAGAGTTATATTTTTCTAAGAAAAATTAGCATTTTATAACATTAATCATTCCTTTATGCTTTTATATGAAAACTGATACCTATGCAATGCTTTGCAGCAAAAGTCATTACAAAAATTGTTTATCAAAGTGACAAAAAAGTCAGAAGAATTTCTATAGTAGAAAGTCCCTCAAGTAATATTTGAATATGGGTGAATAATTATATTCCTGTTAATTCTCCTATGCATGAATTATGAAGCATTGTAAAAAACCATGCTAAATGGATAAAAGGATGGTTACTTACCAACAGGGCGAGCTGTAGACATTAGAATGGTGTGGTGAGAACATAAAAAAGAAATTAAAAAAAAAAAGAAAGAAAAAAAATTATCAGAATGCATGATCATGATGTGTAATGTTACAGTTAAGTATGGACAATAGAGTGATTTCTCCTCACATAATATAACTATGAACAAGGATGTCTGAGTTTGAAAAAACTGAAAGTTATAAATATGATCCCAAGAAAATATTATTTTGAATCTCAGAACTGATTACCAACAACTTTAAATATTTCAGGTAGTTTCATCATCATCACTTACTACAGTTATTATGTCAAAGACCTTGAGTTGAACAGCCTAATGCTATTTCCAAATTAAGAACCTGCTGAATATAACCATTCAAGTCACAGACTAGCAAATGTCATGTCAATAAAAGAAGGCCTCACTGTCTGATTTAAATAGCAATTGGATTTTAAGCATGGTTAGTCAGAACCATTACAAGGACTACAGAAAAGCCCCTGACGCTGCTTTTCAGTCAGTAATAAGTTAAGATCACATCACTTTTCATCCATGGACAGGGTGGATGAAAATATAACAAATAGGTTGGAACATCCTTAGAGATTTCAACTCAGTAGCTCCCTAACTCCCTAACTACTGTTAAGCTTTTTTCTTCTTTTTTTTCTTCTTTTGGCAGAAGCCAAGAAACAATGACTGACAAGTTGATTCTTGTTCACACAGTGAATGGCTTTCAAACTACTGCTCCAACAAATTATTATTTTTTACTATATCATAACTTTCAATCACTAAAATCAGTAGTAATAGGCTTCCCTTGTTATTAATGCACAGAAATTGTAAGAGATATACATAGGCTTAATAACCCTTTCTTTAAACAGAATAATGTCAAATCTGTTAAGATAGTAAACTATTTCATATAAAAGAAGAGCTGAATAATTTAAAACATGTGGTCTCATTAGACAAATGAAGAAGAAATATATTTAGTAGCATTCAAACTTTTATGAAATCTTACATTGAAAAAATAAGCTTTTTCAACAAAATATCCTTTCACTTATATCCCAGTGGATATAGCCCTTCTATATAATATTATGTCTTAGAACAATGTAAGTATATATAGTATTTTGCTGCTGACCACTTTGGGCAAGGCAAGATAGATGCAGCATTGAAAACATATTTGTATATTCAAAACAAATCCATCACAATACTTAGCCTTGTGTAATCTCTAAAATAAAGTACAATATTTATGTATAACATATATACTCTATATGATAGTATAGTTGCCTCTACATAGTCTTTTATAGGAGTGGTATTCATGAGAGGCAATAGAAAGAAAAATAAGGTGATTATAGTAGCAGTGTTAAAATTCTGGCTTAGACAAACTCTTGGGTCCTATAGTATAAGTTCAGTTTTCTACATGAAGAGAAAAAAAGAAGTTAACCTAATGTCTTTTTCCTTTTCTTTTTTTTAGCAAGTGGGTAGGGAACAGGATGAAAATATAACCAGGAGCAAGACAACAGACTAATATCGTAAAGTCCTGCTTCACCCTAACTGGTGAGATTTCTCTTAATTTTGTCCAGTGTCCAGTAGAAAAGGAACTTTTCCTTTCATCATTGAATTTGCTATTTTAGTTGCCACCTCAAGCTGGATTTCAGATGTTTCCTTAAGAAATGAAAAGGTATTTTGAGTCCATGATATTAAAAAGAGAAAAAGAAGAACCCACGTGGTGAAGAAATCACATTCAAATAAATAAAACACATCTCTTTTTACTGTAGTCTAGAATAATTTCAAAAAACTTAAGGCTTCATTGACTCAGAGGAAATGTAATTTATCCAATGAGATCTTTATTTATGCAAAGCCAATGAAGAAGTTGAAAAATAGAGGAAAATTGTGTTTATAAATATGCAGTTTGTGTGAAGTCATTTTAAAGCCATTTTAAAAAATGCTACTAGATAATGAGATATTTGATTAGACTTTATATGCCAGGCGATCTGTTATTTACTAACTTAACTTTGTTTCTAATTTTATATTTGCCAAGTCAGCAAAGGGAGTTATTTTGATGGTACACTCCATTTTACAGTTTATTTTTATCATATTTTTGAAATGAAAAACAACTGAAGAGATCTGTTTCAGATATTGATTGTAAAACTGCCTTAAATTTTCACCAGTTGGCTAAAATGAACATAATGATACAATTTTAGTAAAAACATCATAATAAAACTTCTTTATTGCATAGCAAATTGTCTATCTGAAAAAAAATCAGCAGGTGGATGTTTTCAAAATCAGCAAATTAAACTAAACTGTGTCCCTGCATTAAGTGGATAAAAATGGACATGGCCTCTTGGGTCAGTTGACCCTGTTCTAATAAAACAATCCAGAGAAAGGCTGAGCATTTCATTTATATGCATAGAGAAATACGCACAGAAAAAAAAATGTCATAGATAATTTTTTTCCCCTGTTAACCTCTTAGCTTGAGAAATTCCAACTGCTTTTCCTAATGGTAAAATATGTTGTTAAATAACATTTTACTCTATATTATTATGTATTATGAAGAATATTTTTCCTTTAACCTGATTTTGAGGTTTCAGTTTTAGATGAGTGATAAATTCATACACACAGAACAAACATTCTAATCCATCTACAAGCTCCAGATTAGAGGAGAAATCGTTTAAGTTTTGCTGATTTGCAAAAAAAAAATCATTTTAAAAATAAACAATGCTTTCTACTTGTAAGTTAGCTTTAGACATCCATACTTGAGGAGACTGCTTTGTTAAATAAAATGTTAAACCTGAAACTTTCAACAAATTATGAAAACAATTAGGTGGGAAAAACCTTTAAGCAAACAGAACACTTCATGTCTCATTCATCCAAGCATTGAACTATAAAAGGAACCCTGTTGCTTTTACAAACAAACAAGTCCTCACATTTTCACACCACTTGTTTAGTCAGCAAATATTTTTCTGAATAGAACATTTCTGGTGGGTTGCTTATTTTCCCCCCCATTTACTTCAGAATCACACACACCCACACACACACACACACACACACACAAACTTTGGAGATAATGGTCAAATGAATTTTGTTTTGGCAAAGACCTGCCTATTTAAAAACAATCATATGAAAATCACCTACGGAGTGTGTAGATTAAATAAAGAGTTTTCATTGTTTTGCAACAGATCAGATATAATTAGTATATAATTTGGTTCATATATATATATGATCGCAGTCCCTTATCATCTTTTACCTATGGCGAGTGAAAATATTTTTAAGCAAGTAGCTGATCAATTTTTAAAAATATTTTGCATCTAAGATCACAGTAGAATGTGTGGAGGAGAAAGCTCCAAGTCAGGTGGAATAGGAATGGAGCAATCGAGAAGAACAAAAGTACTGTATTTTCAAGGAATACAGAATGTCTGTCTCCTAGGAGTCACCTGGAGGCAACTGAGTTTTGTATGATTTGAAGCTTATATGCAGGTCTGGCAAAAAACATTTTTCCATACCAGATGGTGAAGCAACCTGAGTATTCTGACACAATTTGTTATACCTCCGAACTCCTCCAAACCCTTCGCTATTACAAAAATTACAAAAATTTCTGGGGGCAAAGCTGCATATGGGTAGAAAGAAGTACAACTAAATAGGGTGAGATGAACCTGACTGGGATGAACACTTGCAGCCAAACTCCTGGGTTGGAGGCTCAGTTAACAGTGAAAGAAAGGTTTAAGGCTGAACAGGAGATGAGATTGTCCGTGTTTGTTTAGAGCCCTATGAGAGCAAATAGGGTCCTGGTAATGTCTGTTTGGAGAGGGTAAGTGTTCACTGTCAGGTCAGGACTTCACTTGGTATCTGGGACGTATTTTACCTCCTGTGATCAACGTGCTCCACCCGGAAGTCAGTTAATTCATTGTAGTGCACTGTGGGTTTAATAATGCTTTCCTTCAAGTATAAGTAATTCCAGTGAGTCTATAAATGAACATTATTCCATGACTGAGAAGTGCACAATGCCTAGAAAGTGAGTTATCACAGAAGCAGCACTACTGCAATTACTTAAGCCAATGAATTTCACAAATCACTTTCTAAATCAGATTATCAGGAGGCTGGAGCTCCTCTGTTATTCTTTGTTCACCTTTGGAAGCAGGATTAGCTTTTATTCAGATTGCTTTTTTGAATGCTGGAATAAAAAATAATTTCAAAACAATATTCTACTAGTATAAAGTGACAGACTGGTGAACAGAAAACATGAGTACCTTCAAAACTGATGCCATTTAAAAACACAAGTAGTTGAGAGCAAATGACTGGTTTACATCCTTTCTGAGATTAACTTTTAAGCCATAAACTGTTTATTTTCTTCCATGTTCTATTTTGTTAAGTAAAAATTAATGTCATTAGATGATCATCATTTGCAACCCAAATTTGGAAATAGTTTTATTTCAATTAATGATAGAGAGGGCATGCAATGTAGACATCGATGTAACAATAAAAGTGGAATCTGTCATTTTGATTGTGAGTTCACTTACCAAAACCAAAATATTAGTCTCCAGATTCAGTTATATCTGACACCTTAAGTCTCTTACCTCGGACGGTGAGGGTAGCGGAGGCTTCCACTTTTCCCACCCGATTCTCAGCAATACACATATAGGTACCTTCATCTGTGCTCATGGCCTTCTTAATTCTCAGAGTATAATCATCTTTGATGTCATACCTGCATGGAATAGGAGCCGGCCTTATTAAATAGAATTGGTCATAGAGACAATAGTGCTAAGTATTCATCTTCATTATTTTCTTTCTATGCTATATTTTACCTAAAGTCAAACACACACAATTTAGTTACAACAGTACAATTATTCAGATTATGGTTATTACTAAAAAGATTAATTTCACACCTGTTCTCTAACTGCTTATCAGTCATTCGTTTTATGTTTGTGTACAACTCTTGCTACTTTAAAACTATCAAAGGCATTGTTACTACTTTCAACTTTCTTTGGTAGTTCTTTACTAGGAAGAAAAATTGTCCACATTTTAGTTTCTCAGTGAGTCATATTTTATTATTTTTAAGTAACACTGTATTCAATAATCCGATCTATTTTTAGGTAGTGCATGACACTGGCTTCTTGGCAAATTGAAAAAAATGGATATTATTTTTAAAAATGAAGAGGGATCATAATTCCTTTTAAATTAACAACATGAACTGTTGTAATATCAAGGTTTGAAATCATTTTTAGAAATGCACATCCTTGGCTGTCATATGCATTCATTGTCTAACTTCCATTTTTTCAATCTGTACACTAAGAGATTGGTCCAAAATTTTAAAAATTTTAACATGAATTTGAGTGGGGGTACTTGCAGTAAATATACTCTTCTTAGATTCTAAAAAAATAAAATTGAATAAAAAATGTAACAAAGCTATTAGTTTGTTATTCTTTTCATATCTGATCTTTCCTTGTGAATTTCACTATTTTTTTTCAACTCACAATTTTGTAATAGCTTCTGCTAAGTCACATTGTCTCTTTCTCATACATTCCACAATTAGACCCATGTTTCCAAAATATTATTTTAATTGATTCTGTCTGCTTGAAACTAGCTGTGACATTTTATTGTTTTTAGGGAAAAAAGCAAATATTTTGGAATAGAATTCAAAACTACCATAATTGGATATATTTTACCTCTACCTTTAGCTAAGAGAATAACAGCTTAACTTTATTAGAGGCTAAAACACAGACTAATAATAGCTCTATTTTATTGACTTTGGCATGACCAAATGCAATGTCTATGTACCATTTATGCCAACTAAACATTACTCATACTGCTCTATCCTTTAATTATAGTGGTTAGTCTTCTCTGCATATTTTGCTTAACAGTTCAGCTTATTTACTGTGTCATGAATACTTAGAAAAGACTTATCTACTGCTCTTATTTGAGGTCTTCTATAAGTATATCAGGTAATTAAAGTCAGTTGTTCTTTGAAATTCATTGATATACAAAATGATTCCACATGTACATTCTGTATTGCCATCCATTTTAATGAAGGCAGAGACCTTGTCCATTTTATGCAGTATGATGTCCACACTCCCAAACATTGAGCTTTTAACAACCAACAGCATCGCCAAGAGATTAAGAGCATAGACTTAGCAAAATGGCCAAATTTTAATCATGGAATTTGCTTTTTTCTATGCTTGAGTGGGCAAAATACTTAAAACTCTGGGTCTCAATATCCTTATGAACAAAATTGCACTAATATCTATGTCAACAGAATAAGTGTGGGCTTTAAATAAGGTATAACATATAAAGTACTTAAAACTGGCACACAGAAAGTACATTTTATGTCAGATAGTTAGAGATACCTAGAGATCAAGAAATACTGATTGAAAACATGATAAAGCCTTGCTTGCTTCCTGCTAATTTAAAGGCCAACTAAATATGAGTGACTTCAAGACTGTTAATTTGCCATATTTGCCTATTAGGAGTTTTGTATGGTCTATGCTTATAGTTTAGGACACATACTAATCTAGATAGATAAAAGAGACATAATACAGAGAAACATTTTCTGATTAATTTTGTTAATGAAAATGTAAGAACAATGATTTTCATGACTTCAGAAAATGTCTAGCAAAAATAATTTTTGTACAATAATCCGCATGTTCTGCACGACATGCTCCAATATACAAGCACTGAATAAAAACTATGTATTTTTCAGGCATTTCCAACTCATCTAAAAAATTCTGTATTCCTGGCTACAGTTTTGTCATTGGTTGTCATTGCATTTTTCAGGAAGTTTCTTCACTGTTATATAGCTGAGATTTCTCAAAACTTTCTAAAAGAGGGGAGACCAATTTGATGATCTACAATGTTTTTTCTGGATCAAAAGACACGTGGAACCACAATTCTAAGTAACACAAGATACTTGTACATTATTTCATTGAGAAAAATAATTGTATCATTGCCTCACAATTGAAAAAGATACAATTACACACATTGTTCACAGCACTCTCAAAGCAATGTTCTGAATTAGGAGCCCTCATTTTATACATGAGGAAATTGACAGTCCAGTTAAATGACTTGTCCAATGTCCTTTAGTTACTAGGGAGAAAAGTCAGAATTGTAACCCTGACCCTGAGCATGCCATTATTCCCACTCCATGTTCCCTGTGGGGAAATAGTTTGATTTTTATTTTTTTTAAATTTCTCTAAAAAAGCATAAAAATTGTACATAATAATGTATTACCCTGTGAGATTTTGATACGTGTATGCATTGTGTTAAGTTTAAAGCAGGTTAAAATGTCTATCGCTTCAGAAATCTATCATTTCTTCATGGTGAAAACACATTCCATATCCTTTCTTGTAGCTGTTTGAAATATGCACTGCATAAATGTTACTCATAGTCATTGTTTAATTTATAAATGTAGACAGTAGACATGTAAGAATTAACTACATAATATAGATAGAAGTATAATTTCATGTTTAACCAATAGTTATATTTTTGATGAAATTTTATTTCATATTAGAGAAATGCACTCTACAGATGCAGAATGGAAGGAAAGCACAATGTGGAATCTCTTGGTTTAGTAGGTAAAAGGGGTGCCTTCAAAATTACAGAAACCATATTGAAACCTAAAATTACTCTGTAATCTGAGTTTCTGAGCTTTCTATTTCCCCCTGCCTTTTTTTTTTTTTTTTCTTTTTGGTATCAGGGATTGAATCCAGGAACCCTTAACAATTGAGCCACATCCCAAGACCTTTATAAATTTTTTTTATTTTGAAACAGAGTCTAGCTAAGTTGCTTAGGGCCTTGCTAAATTGCTGAAGCTATTCCTCAAATTTGCAATCCCCCTGCCTCAGGCTCCTGAGTTGCTGGGATTGCACCTGGGCTCTACCATGTCAGACTATTTTTAAAATTGTTTTTAAAGAGGATGAAAACAAGAATAGGAATATAAACACTGCATTTGCTATTTTAAAGGTAGTTTTTATTCCTTTATTAAGTTCACCATGATCAGGGATATAATATACTGTGCATTCTCTTCTATGATAACAATTTTCCTTGAGAAATATCAAAAATAAAATATTGCTTAGGATGAATATGACACATTTATATTAGCTAATAAAAAGCTATACTTCAAAGATGTTGTGTTTTTACAGGCAAATAGTAAACGTAGTATTTTCTAATTGTATAACAGGTTTTCAGACACAGATTGTGAAAAAAAAAAAAAAAAACAGGAAAAGGATAACAGATCTGGTAGAATGAAGATTCTTGCTAGAAAACTTACAGGTGAAGAGAATATATGCACCCATGTATGGAAATCAGGAAGACAGGCATATTTTGGAGTAGAAAGAGGTTTGGGGGTATGTGGGGAGCCATCCTTATTTATCAGAATCAGACTAGGTTGAGCCATGGGATGCAGATGTCCTGCTTCTAGAAACTGGTTACCACAGAGGAATGTCCCAGATTGCTGGGAAGCATGTGGTGCTGGGTGGGAGTGGTTCCCTGTCTGATTTTGTGATGGTTCCCCTGAGAAAATGACTCCACTAACTCCACCCTATCCTGTTCATCACAGAAGAAACTCCTCCCAGTCTTGGCCCCCTTTACCTGTGTGTCATAAATAAAAGAGAGATGGGCTACTTCATGTTGTTAGAGGCCAGAGCTGGTATGGCCAAACCCGTCATGTCCCCTCTCATTTAAAAAGATTATTGGCTCTTGTGTGTTTATTGATTAGATAAGTTTATGGGTAATTGATTGATTTATAGCCAATGTCTTCTTCCAGCAGTTAATCCTTTTCTTATCCACATGGGATGTGTCTTAGAGATCCCCACAGGGGTATTTATTTATTTGTTTATGATACTGGGGATTGAACTCAGGGGTACTTTACCATCAAGCTATATCCCCAGCCCTTTTTATTTTTATTTTTTGTAAATTTTGAGATAGGGTCTCACTAAATGACCCAGGCTGGCCTTGGTCTTCTGAGTCACTGAGATTACAGGCATGTGCCATTATGCCTGGTTTGAGTAATAACTTTAAATGATCTTTCATTTCATAGTGCCTGGTATAGTTCACAGGAATTAATAGATGCTCATTTCCAATTATCTCATTTTAATTTTCCCATGATGATCCTTGGAATTTTAGATTATAATGAAGATTTAAATATTTTACTCAAGAAATAAAAAAGTCATATATCCTACACTCCAGACATTGCATCAGAAGTTAGGATACCTGCCTTCAAAGGCTTTAGAGCCTAGTGAAAATCCTCAGCTGAAAGGATCATGTCTGTCTTCACAGGACTAGGCTAGATGAGAATGTGTGTTACCAACTAACACATACTTCCCCAGCTGCAAAGTCTGATATTCACATATGTACTGTTCTTTCCCAATTACAAATAACTGCTACAATATACTAGTCCTGTTACACAGGAGTGTTGCAATTTAAAACAGAAGACAGAAACAAACTTTGAAGATTCTCAAATTTGGGGAGGTTCAGAAACTTTCTTTTCTTTTATTCTTGTAACTTTTTTATTGGTGCATTATCATCATCCATAATAGAAGGATGCATTATGCCCATATTCATACATGCACAAAACATAATTTGATCCATCTCAGTCTCTAGTACCTTCCCTTGAATGATCTTTTCTCACAGATCTTTGTAGGAGGAAACATTGCAACCATAATCAGTATTATGAATTTAGATTGACATACTTTGAGTATGTAAAAGGTGAATAACTCCCCAGGTTAAAAGAATCATTAACAATTTACCTTCTCTAACCATCCATCAACATTTGAATCCTATCCGCAACATGCAGTCAACCAGTGTTCCAGCTTATTTGTATGTAGAATGCCTTATTCCATCTTTGAACACCTGGAAACATTAGATGATCTTCCATATGTGATAACAGAAAACATTTCTTTCAAAATTTCAACTCTAGTGCACTCTCATTTGCAAGACCACCTTTTGAATTTTAGGTTTCTTGCTAATTATCTTAACTTTAGGTCAAGTAATTCCTAACAATAACGACCTATATATTATGATAGTAATTATGTAATTGAAGCATTTTTAGGTAAACTAAGAGCATCAACACAAATTCATTAACTGACAAATATACATCTGTGATGTCACCTCACTGCAACTACCCAATGCTTCTCATTTGTCACATAGAATAAAACCTATTTATGTTCTTCAAGGCCTTAAACAAGTCCTTGTTCACTTCTCCAACTTCATGTTCATCTTGTTGATAACCACATGGCTCTTTTTTCCTTGTTCAACACCTAATCGGTTGCCACTGTCTTTTTATTACTGCTATAAATAATTTTTTTCCTCTACATTTGCATTGCTCACTTTCTTTGATCATCAGGATAAACCAAACATCATTTCACCAGAGATGTCCAATGTAAAGTTCTGTCCACCACCTGTTATTTTAAAAATTACTTTGATTTCTTTTTGTTCTGATTTACAATTTATAAAAATAAATATTTATTTTGAGTATGTGTTTTGGCCAAGTAAAATTTTGATACCATTTAAAAATCCGAAGTTTTCACATGAAAATTTGAATTTTTAGAACCAGGTCTCTTAATCCAAAGTAAAAGGTATTTCTGCTTTGTCACCTCTCCTACACAACCTTAGTATAGTTGTGCAACTTATGGCTGGGTACCCTCCTGTTGCTTTCCACACACTTGAACCACTGTGCCAATCTCTAGTCTCAACCCCAACAATACCCACAACAAACACCTGAGGCTCAAACACATCCCAATGACATCACAAGCATGGACAGTCTCACAGCTGTGATCAGATTAGTGCTTATCTGCAAAGCTTGAGGTATATGAGAACTGGTTCTAAAGAAATTATGCCTAACTAATTCAAAACTTACAAAGGAAGTATGTGGCTCATTAACTACTTTAACATTTAGACAATAAGGCAATACATGACAAAGTTCCTTTCCCAAGCCCACACATAGAGGCAGTTATATTTAGAAGAAAAAACTCACACAAGTATCTACTACTTGTCTCTTCTTTCTCTAATGGGTTGGGCTATCCCGGAGACAAAAAGTTGCTACCTAAAATTACATATTTGAGAAGCAGTTAGGTGTCAAATATTTCCACAGGTCCAAGTCAAATAAATGTAGGCTTATTTCTTATATTTCATTCTGTCTGGGTAAATTAGTACATGCTTAATTGTAATCTCATCTATGCTTTACACCATTACTTTAGGTAATTGAAGTATTCATTTTTCCCCTGAAAGAAAATATTGACAGAGTGATATGAAAAATTATGGGTAATAATTTCCCTTACATTTAGAGATCTTCACAGTGTACAAGGTTTAACATGATTCTATAATAATACATAACCTGGATAAAATGCAACTCTACAAAAGAAGTTGTCTTAGTCTGTTGTCTAAAGTTAGAAAGGGACTAGAAGACTTTATATGTTTGTTGCTGTATGTGTGGATTGGATAAGTATGTCCATATGTACTGGTGGTTTTGTGTTCAGGGTTTCCAAAGCTCCAGAAACTCTTTATGAACATTTTTCTCAATATTATTCTAAAATAAACGGTAACCCTAGGAGGTTCATAAATGTTTTTACTAATATATACATGCTTTAACATGATTCTTAATATGATCTGTTTATTTAACCTGATTAATTTATTTAACATGATTATTAATAGGAGGCACTTAAATTTTGCTCTCAATTGCTTTTGGCCTTCTTTAAATAGTCTGGAATAAATCTGAACTAACAAGAGGCGATTTTAGTGTAATACAGCTACATTGTAACATGATTTAATTTTATATGTGATCAATATGTACTAGGTAATGCTGACTTTAATTAAAAACAGGAAAAGAAAAAAGAAACAGTTGAAAAAACATTTCTGATGAGGCAATTCTACTAGAAATGGGGTCATTTTCATTGTGAAACCTGCCAGTCTTGGACTTATATAAATGCAGTCATTGTTGCCAGGTTTGATTAATGACAGTTGTACAATCATGTGTTGACAGTCTACACCATGGAGGTACCTTATTTTTTTCTGATATGAAACACTGCTGAAAAATGCAACCCAATCAGATTTGGCCCCTGGACAACATGTGCTATCATCACTGTACCGTGAATTGAGATTGATTGGTAACCAGCTGTGACAAAGTGGGAAAAGAAGCTCTGTTTTTATGTGGGTTTTTCTTTCCCCAGTTGAAAAAAAGAAAGAAAGAAAGAAAGAAAGAAAGAAAGAAAGAAAGAAAGAAAGAAAGAAAGAAAGAAAGAAAGAAACCAAATTGTTAAAACCATTACCATCTGTTCTGCTAAATAATAAATAAAACAAAGTAAATTTATCTTAATACTTAATATAACAGTTTGTATGCAAAGTTACGTTTTGTATGTGATCTTGCATTTGATGAACAAACCTAAAAGTGCTTCAAAAGAGAAATATTAGTATTCATTCTTTCATGAAACAAAGCACCACATTATAAAATCATTTCTAACTTTAAAACATTTAAGAAACTATTTCTTTCTCTTAAAGAAAATTGTTTGCATACTAGGGGGAAGAATTTCTATAAATCTAAATTTACTATGAAAATATCAAGAAAGACCCGAAAATGGACAAAATTTTATAACATAAGCACATTTCATTCATTACTCATACTTTGTAGTTCCCAGGCTATGTTAAGCCTGTAGGGTAGGAACTTCTCATGATTTTCTTGCTTTTATAAATATAATTCAGATAATTAGGTACTCCCAAACTTTCCACAATGGGGGCAGAATTTGGTAAGGAGAAAAAAAAGGAAGGAATACAAATCAAATTTTCTATTACTAACTGGAATTTTGCCATGCTCAGTTCAAGCCTGTGTACCTAATCACCTTGTTTGAATTACGTGAGGACTCTATAAAACCTCCTGGATGGCAATTCTCATCTCAAAAGCACCTTTGTTTTCCATGGAAGGAAATTTATTTTCTCAACCTTCTTAGTGTTTGAAAACACCTACTACTTCTTATTATAAGATTTCTGGCTTCAATTCCTGAGCAAGTGTTTTGCATTAGCACTTAAAATTTTATTATGCATCTGCTTTATTAAGCATTAAGTTGGCCAATAGTAAAAAGTATGAATTGAATCAGGAAACATTTAATGTCTATGTAGGAAAATGTTTCTAAACATTCGGAGAGATACAAAGGTTTGTTTTCAATTTTCAAAATACTTCCCCTGAATCCAAACAGCTAAAGATCACCCTAGACCTTTTAGATTCTTTCAAAAAATTAAAGTCTAATAATAGGCCTCTCATAATTCCACAGTTTCAAGGAAAATTTCACTATAGAGCTTTATATAAAAATGTTGCAAAGTCTATTGCTTTTCTTTCAACACAAGGATTGTTTGATATGTATGTCACTTACTGAGCTTATGAAATCATTCACTGATTATTAAGACACACTGATGAGCTAATTTCCACCGTGCCATGTTATGGACTTAGGTACAGTCATTTAGAATTCAGTAAAAATGTCTCTCAATTGTTAAAAGGATCATTTTAATAACAAAATTTTCATCATGGCTTCATCTATAAAATATAAATATTCAAATATTCCTGAAGAAAGTTAAATCTTGTGTCACTTTTACTCTTTAACATTCAAAAATGGGAAAAGTTACTTAATTTTTCTAAAACCATCTTCCTGCTCATATATTTTTTCAAACAAAATCTTTCACAGACAACACTTTAATCTGTTATTAAACTTATGTAAGCACTTATAGCTACCTAAACCCTATATGATATTTTCTTAATCTTTAATATTTAAAGTGTACCCTAAAAAGAAGTTCTTCAATCACATCTGAGGTATGGGACTTCAAAATGAGCACAAGAGGCCTTTAGTATGCTGGCCAAAACCCCAGTCATTTTCCATACTCCATAGCAAACCCTAGTTCACTTTTTTCTTTTTATCTCCAGTTACAATGCAGGCTAATGTCTACAGTTTGGGTGAGCAGAGAAAAGTATAAAGACATATATTCTTAATAAAAATGATAATTGCCTTTGCATTCATTGGGGGAAACAAATGAAACTAAAATCTTAGACAAATACACTGTGGGGAAATTGTAAGAGACAAGGTCATCCCTAAGTGAACTTCTTTTCTGGAAAGTCTACAGAAAGGCCAAGGAAACTGGAAGTATAATGGCATTCTTTCCCTTCTGAATTAGCCAAACAATACTTTCGCTTCTCTTGGATTTCTATAAAGCTATCCTTATTTCCTCTATGGTCCAGGAGACTCCCTCCCTATCAAACTAACCCACAGACATGAAACCCCTATACAGTAGTATTGCTCTATCCAGAGTTTCTAAAGTTTCAGTTATGGTCAGCCTTGGTCTGAAAATATTAATATTGGTCTTGAATCTTCCGAAAGAGAGAGATCACATTACAGAGGAGGATCAATCAGTTTAGCACAGCTGAAAGAAGCAAGGCATTTTCCAACTAAAAAGCAAAGTGAAAACAAATTTTAAAAGACATTTAAAAAATCCATAATAGAATAACAATAGTTAACTTAACAAAGTATAAATTTCTACTAACAAATACCCAAGCTGAAAGGACCAGGCCTTGAACTACTATAAGGACAATGCTGGTCCTAACCACCTGGGCAGTGGAGACACCCTCTGGAGCTTGTGCAGGTTAACAGAGTCATCACTGGGCCAATGCATCCTGCTTTCCATAACTCCAAATTCTCCAAAATTTTAACCAGCACAGACAGTAGCTATCTTCTGAGTAACCCCATCTTCTAAACTTATAGCAACCATGGGGGCCTCTTCCAGAGATACCTTTTCTTGACAAATTTGTGACCAGCTATAAAGAACATATCCTGTTGTCCTTGGTTACTGCACAGGTTCCCATTGACTATTACCTTATTCATTTATTTTTCACCTCCACTGAAATGGGATTCATCTCTTCTGCTATCACCTTTTACAAAATTTTTATGATCACCTCCACAAATTTTTTTCCTGTGCTTTCTAAACTACTTGTTCCCTGATTTGTAGAAAGAAAACTTATTTATCATCTGATCGTCTCAGACACTTATCTTTCATACCTTAAAGAAAATCTTACTTTTCCATGAGTATTTTCCCCCCCTTTGGCCTAAATGTGAAAGAGAAAGGAAGAATAGAGCACCCCCACTAATATTCCATACCATCACAGAATAATAAGTCAGTAAAAACAACTTGAAAATCAATAAAATGACAACATAAAACAAGGTACAATCTGATTCCATTGAATCTCAGATCATTTGGTTTACAAATGGAATCTAGAATCTAGAATTTCTTCCTCCTTAACAAAATCATGAGATAATTAATAGTTCCTACTTCACAGGGATGTTACAAATTTTAAGGTAAAAAATGCAAATATATCACACTTAAGAAGAGCATGTTGGAACAAATAAAGTCAGGAAGCAGGTTCAATTATCATCCCATTTAGGAATAATTATCTTATTGGCTTAATTTCTTTAAAGATAATTTGGTTTTACAATAAGATGAGAAATTGCTATATCAGATTGCAAGAAGAAGTTGTGTCTCACAGTTCAGCTAAAAATCAACTGTAAATCCTATTAGAAAAGGACTTTTAGGGATTAAGTCCACAGGAATCCACAAAGCTCATAGCCTAGACCAGAAGTTTTTTGATAGGCAGACCCCATACACTTCCTGTGTGGGAATGAAAGGGTATAATCAGGGACTACAAGTTTGGGGTAAATTGGATTTTAGAATGTGCAGGTGGCCTTGCTGCCTTTGCTGGACAAATTCCAAGAAGCCTCCTTCATTAGTGTTCAAACTGAGCACTCGCTGAGCTACGTGAGGGTTCTGCATTATCAGAAGGATGTTTAGACTGGGCTGTGCTCTAGAAGATTGAAAAGGCTCTCTCCTCTTTTGCCAACAGAAATTTTTGGATGAAATTTGATTATGGTGCAATTTAGAAATTTAGCACAGCCTCACAGGGGTACTTCTGATCATTATATGTGTCACATAACTTATGGGTTGGTAGATCTACTTGAAAAGGAAGGTTTAAAAACTTATCTAATTGAGGTATTCTTAACTAGTTTCAACAATTCAGTAACTATTTAATGAGCAAGACATATAAAGAAAAACTATCTGCCTCATATATTCTAGAAAATATGCATAAGTGTACATTCTTCTCAGGTCATTAGTGAAACGAAAGGCCTGCTTTTTTTCTGTTAAATGATGAAATCTTCATGTCTAATCCAATCTTTGCCTTATCCATCTCACTTTGTGTAACCTTCATATTAGAAGCAACAAGGAAAGACTATCATCTTGAAAATGCATTCCTTGTAATTATGTTTTATTATTTTATCCTAACATTA
Organism: Sciurus vulgaris; assembly: GCF_902686455.1. Classification (NCBI taxonomy): domain Eukaryota; kingdom Metazoa; phylum Chordata; class Mammalia; order Rodentia; family Sciuridae; genus Sciurus; species Sciurus vulgaris. The sequence continues at coordinate 31,142,404 of NC_136470.1, read as the reverse complement.
AAAATAAAAATATAAAATATAAATGACAATTAAGCAATGCCCTGAACTTCAGGGTTTCTCAACATTGGCTCTCTTGACATTTGGGAACAGATTTTCCTTTGCTGTGGGAGTTGTCCTGTGCATAGTAGGATGTTTAGCCCTACTCACTAGATGCAAGGAACCAATCAAAACTGGCTCCAGATGTTGCCAAATATCCCTTAGGGAACAGGAAAAGCAAAATTTCCCCCAGGTAAGAAACCACTCTATGTAAATGTCTAGCTAATCAGTACCATGTGTCAGACATAGTGTTGAATATTAAGTACTAAAGATAAATACAGAAAGGGGGTTAGGAGGATAGAAAAACAATTAAAGCAATGATAAGCTCAACATTGTTTTTTTCTTAATAATATGGGAATACAAAAAAAAAAATAAATTAAAAAGGCAGCAACCTTTGAATAAAACATGGAATGAAGGGTTTTCCAGATCCCAAATGGGAAATGAGCACAAGCTTTTAACAGAGAGACAGAGAGACTAGGGGTTTTAAGCTTTGCCATACATGAGTCCCTACACCTTTGAGCATGTCATCCTCATCTCTAAGTTTCAGTTTCTTCCTCTGCAAAAAGAGAGGATTCAAGCCTGGCATGATGGCACATGTCTGTAATCCTAGCAACTCAGGAGGCTGAAGCAGGAGGACTGCAAGTTTGAGGACAGCCTCAGAAATTTAGCCAGATTCTCAGCAACTTAGCGAGACCCTGTCTCAAAATAAAAAATAAAAAGGGTTGGGGATATAGCTTAGTGGTTAAGCACTCTGGGGGTCAATCTCTGGTACCAAAAATAAAAAGGGGGGAGGGTGTCATTCTTTGAGACTGCTGGAAACATTAATTATAAACTATATAACCACCTACCACAAAACCAGTGGGTCCTGAAAAGTTATAGTTTTTGTTATTATTTTTAAGAATATACATTCCGTTAGATGTAAATCAATGAGTATACTACTTAGGAAAGTGGGCTTGGATCTGTGGTGTTTGTATTCAAATCTTCACCATTAAAATTGTCCCTTGGATTTTCCATTTGTAAAATAGGGGTGGTAATATCTCCTACTTCATAAGGCAAAGGTGGAGATGGACTGAGTGAACTGCATGTAAGCACTCATACACCCTAGCTGTCACTCTCAGAATTGATAAATTTAAGATGCACACTCTTTACATTTCAACATCTCCACAACTCAAAATCATCTTACCACAGACTACATATCATCGTTGCTTTGGTCATACTTTAACCTGTTTAACTCAGAGCAAAAGTAATTTTGGATCTCAATCAATTGTACCTTTAAGTTTATAAATTACCATTATATGATTAAAATTGATTAGACTACACAATTAAGTCTGACTTCTCTATTTACTAAGCACAATACCTTTTACTCAGGCACCTAAATTATTAATTTCAGTTTTACTTTTAACTTCTCTTTCTCTTTTAACTTTTCTTTTCTAATTGAAAACAAAATGGTTTTCTTTGGATTTCCATGTGCATTAATATCCATGTTTGGGTACCCACAGATAACACCCCAAGGCAGTCTCACTACCTTTCCAACAATTTCCTACCAGGGATGTCTACCTACAAATTCTCTGCTCCAAACTACCCTACATAGAAATGTTAAAAAAACAAAACAAAACAACAACAAAAACACAGTTTTCTAAACGTGGAGACAAATGCTCTCCTATTCCAACTGTTAAAGTGACTCCCCATTTCATATGTTTAGCCTAAGCACTTCCCTTGGATTTGGGGCTTTCAAAATAGAAGCTCTCCTCACTTTTTAGGATTAAGTGCTCCTTCTTTGTGCTTCAGGCAAAGTAAAACACGAGCTGTTGACCTACACTTTTCAAGGCTTTTTCATCCTTCTTCTGTCTGTGAAAATAGTCTTTGGCACTTCATTTACAAAAATCTATTTTCTTTTTCAGACCCATCTCTAGAGTAACACAGGAATAAAGTAACTTTGATTTTTCTGAAAGTCCCCAAAATCTTACATGCCAGTTTTATGTGGTTTGCCTTATTCTGTAATATCTCGAGTCCTACCACCATCCTTGAGAACTGACTCATCTCTTTTATTTGTTGATATATCAACACATTTCCAATGTTTGATGAATGTGTTTGCTTACCTCTTGAGTGATTCTTGAAATATAATACATTATTAACCTACATTGGCTATTTTTATTATTCTTTCAAGAATATTGACATCTTACTATAAATTATGTTCATAAAGCAGATAAAAAACAATTTCTTTCTCTTTGTAAAATCTCTCAAATAAATAAAGATAACTGTCCTGATTTACATTTTTGTTTTTCTTATCTGTGGTATAAATATTTGGACAAAGTGCTATAAAATGTAGATTAATGAATTTAATATGCATTCCTGGTTGGAATGTTTATGGTTGTTATTAAACATATTTTTTTTTTACAAGTGCATTAGTCGTATGAGTTTCAGAGATAGAAAATACTCAGCTGGGTGTGTTAAATGCCTTCCAAATGCCTACATTTAAAAACGTAGAACATTTAATGACTTTAAAGATGTTATATTATTTTTGTAATTATAACATCATGTAGATAAGAAAAATTAGCAAAATTCCACAGTGAGATCCTCCGTGGTGCTGACCCATAGATCTATATAATGAACAATTTCCTCAGAAGGTTTTACAGTATTTTAACTTTTAGGCAAATGTTCACTATACCCAGTGCTAACCTTTTACCTCCTTAAGTGACCTTCTGAAATAAAGCTCTATTGAATTAATGCTATGTAACAACTAAAACAGATTCACCCAATAATTGCCTTGCTCCAGTGGAGTAGCAATAACTTTGAAAGTATTCCTCCGGTCTCTTATCTTTGGCAATTGTATCTCCTTTACACAGTAGCAAAGATGTATCAACACATTTATCATATCTTTGCTTTTTTTCACCTTTCAATTTATATCAGTAGGCTTGAATAACTGGATGAAATAGTCAACTTTATCTTAGGGTCTATTATATGAAATTTATACATATATATAAATTATATGAAATATATAGGCAATATCGCTTTTATTTGCTAAGAGGTTAACTCATCTTTTAAGCATCATTTCGTAACATATTGTTTAGGACACATTTGGATTTACTGAGAGTGACCTCTGATATTTCCTTGATAATGTTTGATTAAAACAATTCCATAATGGAGATGGAGAGTATCATGCTAAGCAAAATAAGCCAATCTCCAAAAAACAAAGGCTGAATTGTAATTCACAATGGTGGGGAGGGTAGTGAAGAACAGAGTTACTTTGGATTAGGCAGAGGGAAGTGGGGGGATAGGAAGCATAGTAGAGTGAATCAGATATTGTTATCCTATGTGCATATATGACTACATGACCAGTGTGATTTTACATCATGTACAATCAGAAGAATGAGAAGTTATACTCCATTTATGCATGATGTCAAAGTACATCCTACTGTCATATATAACTAATTAGAACAAATGAAATACGATTTAAAAAAAGATGAGTTGACCTGTCAATGCTACAGAAGAGTTCATGACTCTAGATTTACACACTCTACTAGTACTATTTAATTTAATTCCTTCAGCAATTATTTCTTTGGCTTCTGATCATTTCCTATGACATTTGTTTTTTCTTTACTGATACAGTGATGAGAAGATGACAAGAATATATTAAATGCAAATATACTGTGAGGAAAAAATGTACAATCAGTTTTAACTTTGTTTCAATGCACAAATAATATTAAAAGGAAAAGATAAATTTCTGTATGCATTTGATATGATGAATTTATTCTATTATTGATAGTAAGTCAGTGGAATGATGCCATTATAAAATATTTAATATGTGCTTTATTACATCGATGTGTTAATTGACTGTATGATGAAAGTCATATTTTTAGCTAAGCATGTATTAGACTGTTTTCCTAATCTTCAATACCAAAAATGGAAAAAAGCCATTACTGTCCAGCACCCCTAGGCAGGGGTCAAGGGTATTGGCTTAAAACCCAGACATTCCAGGGTACTTATTAGGTGAGTGACTAACTGCTTTCTATGTGTCAGTTTCCACCTTTGTAATATGGATATAATAATGATATTTATATCATAACATTGTTTAAGGATAAGAGTATGCAAAATGCTTAGAATAGTTCTGTATTGATAAGCACTATGTATATCATTTGTAATATACTTATGGGCAAAATCAAAAATATATTTTTGAATTGATGTTGAATGTCTTCTGTAAAAGCCTCGGAAAGCACTGAAGGTCAAGTATGACTCTGAATGTTCAGAAAACCTAAATTCACATAGGATTTTGGCAAGATGTATGGAAAACATAAAAACATGGTTATCACTGGAAATTAGTGTATGAGTAATTTTATTTTTCTTCTTTAAGCTCATCCATTTGAATTTTTTGGTTCTGTTCTCTTTTTCTCCTTTTGAGAGAAAAAAAAAAAAAAAAAGAAAAAGAAAACCAGGATTACCATGCTTCTGTAATTGTTTTTAGTTGTTGCCATGTAATCAAACCATTTACAAATTTATAGACACCACAGAAGTCATCCAATCCAAATGAGGCATTTTGCAGATGTGGACTCTGGTACTCTGACATGTTATGTGAATTGTTTAAATTAACATTTGGAATTATGACAGAGGTGGAATAAAATATTGATCTCCTAAATTCCAATTTACATTTCAGCCCCACATTATAATTCAACAGAGCAAGCATAGCAATGACAACAAAAACAGGTAGAAAGGAATCCTAAGAAAAACCCTAGCATAATTGAAAACCATTTAAATGATTTTAACCACAGTGTTTTATAAACATGAATATTTTTGTTAATATAACTAATTCAACAATGTTATCCTTTTTACATGTTGCTTATAGTGAAGATAGGAACCTAGGGAAAAGGGAGAGTGTCTATAACAATAACTATTCATCCACCTGTGTGATATGGTGACAACCCCCGCAGGCCTCAGGCTCTTCCTACAGTTTGGGCCAAAGCAAAACATTACCCCACTCCCAACCTCATCCTTGCTGATTACTCTAATGTGTCAGACTTTGATGGAAGAAGCATACCTACTGTGGCTCCCATGTTGGACAATACCCTAATGCCAATGACAGGTGGCACTCAGACAGATCCTTTTGCTCTGCAAACTGACACCTGGTCTTGGCTCTGTTCAAACACAAGAGCTGCCAGTTAATGGACAACAGAGCATCTCTGACTTCAAGGCACTTCATATTCCATGTGTGTTCCAGCTTGTTAGTTGACCACTAGCCAAAGCCCAAATTGGATGCCAGTTCCAGCATTGTTCCCAAGCTGAGATTCTCAACAGATGGGCCAATGTCATAGGACCAGGCAATGTGCACTCCCCACCCTAGGTGGCAATTAGTTTTGTGCTGACAGCAACTATTAGCACCTATTTGATGAAAATAGAAAAAAAAAAAATTCTGGCATCCATCTGAAATTTTCCAATTAATTCTGTTTGTAAACAAAATCTATATCTTTAGTTTCCAAAAGGTAATTTAAGCTGTTCCAAGTTTATATTTCCAAAATATGAAGACATCCTATATGAATCTTATGAAATTTGTCAAAAAGTGACCCTTAACTTTAACAACATGTATTTCTACATAGCTATTTATAATGTATTATTCATAGCTAATTATATAAATGTTCACCCAAATACATAAACTTTATAAGTGTATCAAGTCCATAAACAACTAATAATCACAATATTATGTAGCCCACTAGTTTAAAATACAGATTACATAGATTTATGTTTGACAGATTCTAAATCAAGATTAGGTCCTACCACTAGTTATTGTGTAAATTTGAAAACGTATATAAGCTTCTGTTTACACTTTTCTCAAAGGGGAGTAATATTATTCTGTAACACTGTTCTTTAAAATAATGGAATTAATTTATATTATAGGCATTTTGTAGTGTGTGTGGTATGTAATAAGTTTTCTGAAAATATTTTCTTTTATCACAATCTTTTTATTAAGCAGCACTAGTCTCATTACTAGAAGCCAAATAATACTGCATAATGTGTGAAATGTGAAGGTCCAGGTTTGAAATCTGATTGAAGTGGGGCTAGACACAATATCTGGGAGATGCATAAACTTCCAGAGGTAGGAAACAGGGGACTACTTTTAGGCTTGGCAAATTGATGGGCAAAAGAATTTATAAATGAATCCCTGTCATTTAAAAGCAAAATTGATATTTATTAAATAAATAACATTTTATGTGCTTTTATGCAAATTATTTGGTTGAAGAAAGAAGAATGTAATTACCACATAAAATTTTTATACTTCTTATATTTCAGCAGTAACCATTTGTTTCTTTGAAGTTGTCTGTATCATGAGAAAATGTCACCGATCATTTGGATTTATAAAACTAGGGTACCGTGTATATGCATCCCTTGTACAATGTTTACAGTACTTTGAAAGAGTTATATCATTTAAATAACCATTGGTGTTAGAATATGATATAATTATTCACCCTGTGCAAATGATTCAAAGCATAGGGTAATTATTAGTCCCACCACATTGCTAGACCATATCTTTAGGATGTAAAAACACAAAGAGTTTGAATAGCATGTTCAAGGTCACACTCCTAGTTAGTGGTAGGAAAATCTGTCCAACATCCTTTCAGAAAATGGGGTGCTATTAAACAGATAAATGATCAAAGAACTGCAGAACAAGGCCAAACCCAACATCATGGACAATGGCCTAAATATTCCTTATGCTATTGTCATCAGTATTAAAAAATCCCACAGAAATTACTCTTGAAGTTTTTATTTTTTATTTTTGAGACAGAAAGGGGTCAGAAATCTGAGTAGCATTAGGAAAAAATGCAGAATTTTCCTTTAAACTTTTCTTTAAATATCTGATGCTTTGGGACCAGGTTATTATTTTTTTTTAATAAATGTCATTTACAAAGTTTTATATACAACTCTTTTCTCCTGTTCTTAGTTTTCACCTTTTTAAAAAAAAAAATATTTTAATCACACATTCTTTAGCAGCCAACCTAATCAGAGTGGTTATTTATCAGAAGCCCAAATTACCACATGTCCTTGAGGCACAAGCTGTAAGTGAAGAAGGGGATCTCCTCAGCAGGGGAGCTGAGCACTTGTTCAGGATCCTGCATCCCAGTAGCACATGCTCAAAACAATGGTTCTTCCAGACAATTAACATAAGAACATTTTCCAGGACAAAGTGTGAAGAGCCACTTTGTGTAAAAGAGCCACAAAAAAAAAAAAAAAAAAAAAAAAAAGGGATTATGAGTGGTTCTATTCAGTTCCTTTTCTTATGGAATCATGCATTTCTGTGAATCTCACATTTCATGGAACTAAGAAGTCTCTCTTAAAATAGACTTGCACTTTAGAAAAGGAATGTCAGTGGGTTCAGGAAAATTGATAGAATTTTGCACTACATATCTTGAAATACTTATTCTCTGGCCCCTTTACTATTTTATGAAATATTCATGAATTATATCCACTATGTTCAAGCCATCAACTGCATTTAGAATTTGCAAGCATACATAAGAATGTAAATGGCATATCTTATTTCCTTTTTTTCCTCTGATAAGCTATTATGAACATTTCTTTCTGTACTGTAGATCCTTATTGAGGAAGTTTGCATCATTTTAGAGTTAGTTTAGAAAATAAAATTGGAATAGAAAACATTCTACAGCTAACTAGTGGGGATATGCTAAAATTATGTGATTTATGATGGATGACAAATATCCAGTTTACAGTACTTTAAAGACTGCTAATAATTAACTGAAAGACAAACTGTGCTGACATGTCCAGATAAGAAATCACAATTAAACTTCGTACCCAAATACTGGGAGAGATTCTTTTATTCTTCTCAGTATTTTTAGATTCAACAGAATATTATATTTGTTTTATTTCTTTGATTATAAATTTATTACATTCTGTTTCTTTGTATCAATATATAGTATTTTCATGGAGTCTTTCATGGAGTCAAAATATATATATATTTTGATATAACAAAAATGTTGGAATCTTTGTGCTATGATGGAACATGACTCAAGATAGAATACTGCCTCATTTATTACAAACACTGTCAACCTCTAACACACAAAACGCTGTGAAAAGATGTGTTGCAGTCACTTGATCATCAAAAGAGCATGAGTGAGTAACAGTCCAGGGTTTCCTGAGAAAGGTAGCTACAGCACCCAAGCAAGAAATGGCCTCAGGTCAGGTGTTTAATAATTCAAAATGTAAATACTTCCCATACTGCCCAAGCTCCTCAACCTGAAATGTAAAAGGATCAAAAATATACCTTTATGTTGTTTAAATAACTTACTTTTACACACTGGCAATGGGCATTTTAAATGCATGAGGCCATTAATAATTATAGGTACACTTCAAAGTTCATCTTCCACTATTTTAATGGTGTTTTAAAATAATTGTGCTTTTTAAAAGCACAATCACTGTAAACTTTGAGTACTTTTCCCCTTTTGTTCCCCCTACTCACTTTATTTTCATCTTGGTATATAAAATAAAATAGTTTTGATATATGTCAACACATATTTACTGAGACCCTCTAGAAAAACATGTAGTGATAATTAGCATGGTTATAAAAATTTGGTCAACTTTTTTTCTTCCTGAAATTTTCAACTGTGATATTTCACAGTTACTACATTACTATTTTAATATCTTCAGAATTTCTGCAAGGATTTAATATTTTGATATTAATTTAATTTGATATTGATTTAATATTGTGATGTAAAATCTCTTCCTATTTCATCCTTTTGTTCTATAAAAAACATAAGTAACTTTTCCCAAGTTGCATGCAACAACTACTGTTGGACTTGCTATGTTTCCTACCTCACCCAAACACTGTAGTCAAAAAGTATTTTTAGCACATCTCAGCAAGAATATGTTGTAATTTTATTAAAGATAGTTAATATGAAAGGACAGGAATTTAAGGCTAAATAAAAGAATACAGTACTACTTAAAAAATATTTTCACCACAAGGAAAAAATACTCTCTGAATTCAACCCTTGCCCCTGAAATGTTGGTACAGATATCTTCTTCAGTGTTGAAGTTTCAAATAGCTATCACAGCATTTCATAAACTTAAACCTGAATTGAAAGCCTGTTCTTGTCTCCAAAAAGAAAATTAGTCACATATTACTTACATAGTAATTATAGACTATGCAGCTGCCCTAAAAAGCTTTACTATCAAAGTGTTAAGCATGAACCACCACACAAACCTCATTCAAATTTTATTACGTTGTAAGCCAAAGAAATGTCATCCTCCACACCAATTGCTTATCCAAGAACAATGGCCATCTTCCTTGTCTGAGACCTAAATAATGTAATAGAATCAATGTTGTTGATTTAGTCCATGGTGGGCTAAAAGTCATTACTGTTATTCCTCTCTGAGTAAAGAGGTCTCTTCCCCCTCGTTATGCATACGAGAAGCTTATGCTAATACACACAAATCCAAGAATGAATAAGCTTCTTTGAAATATCATTTAAAGATGGGGAATTACAGAAAAAGTGCATGGCTTCTATCATGATAAAAATACTGACCTCAATTTCTGTATTGCATTGATCCTTGCTTTAAGCACTTTCTAACATAACAATTTAAAGCTTACACAGCACTTCCATTTGCCTAATACTTTAAAAATATTTAGCTGATCACATTAACACTGCAGTAGTAAAATGCCAGGCATAGAAGAATAGAGACTGAAACTATGAAAATGTTTCAAGGGAGGGTGTTGGAGGTCAGAGTTCTCAAAATTTAACTTTGACTGTAGGGGTCCTGATATCACACTTTCTGAAAATGGAGCTTGTGTGCTGTTGTATAGTTAATGTGCAGTACCTATAATCTGAAACAAATAAATTTGACAATATTTGGAGAATAGAGTAGCAACAAGTTTTCAGGTTTATGAGATAGCACCTCTAGTCAACTGGGGAAAATCTAAATAGGCTCAAGTTTTATTTTCCCTTCATTTAAAACAGACACGTTTAAATACAACATAGCTTCTAAGTTTCTACCTTTGGTCTTTCCTTGATTTGATCTTGTGTAACATTTAAAAACTGACAAGGTCAACAGTACTTTTCTTTTGTATCTTTCCTAAAGCAAAGCTCATAGAACACCCTGTCCTGAATGCTTCCTTCCTGTTCCCCCAAATCCAGCCAAGTTAAGGAAACAATGAGAGCAAGTCTGGGCCTGAGAGTCCAGGTACATATTATTTGGAAGGGCACTGACTTTCTCTTATGATCACTGGGAACTAGGGTAAGTTAGTGTTATCTGTAGAAAGTTAGCAGAATAAATCTAACTTCATTTTCCTACATTCACATATGAAAATACCTAAGTAAGCTCCACCATTGTGCCCACCCACAAGAATGAGGTACAATTAGAATAAGATATGCTTGTATAATTTTATCAAAATGGATGTTCTACTGTCATATATAACTAAGAAGAACCAATAAAATAAAAATTAAAAAAAAAGAATTCCTGGCAAACGTAAAAAAAAAGAAAGTTATTTTCTTGTCTGTACACACAGTTGCTAGGTAGGATGCTAGTTATATAAGTAAGTAAGCAAGCTAATGCTGATGACATCACAGCTTCTATATACAAAACCCCTCTCTGAGTGGAGACAGGCATGGAACTGAGGGCACTGTGGGAGGGATTATGTCACTTGCCCAGCAGGCCATCACTGAATAAAACACCATAGGGAGACATTGCTTGGGGCAAAGAACCTTGAGGGACAGAAAGGTTATCTCTCTCAGAGTTGCTATCTCTCATTAGATCAATCATTGATCAATCATTGATCTCTTGTAAACTTTCCCCAATAAACCATAGGTCTTCCATGCTGTCTCCAGGCACTTTCATTAGTGTATTCACAAGATACCCTAATGCCCTGGCACAAATGAACTGTAGATGAGGTGTCTTTGGATATCAGGTACCCTGGATACAATGTGATAAGGACAACCCAGCATTGTGGCATTTTTTCCAAAAACACACAAACATATGAACTATAGTATGTCTGGCTAATACCTCTCTTCAAGTTTTTCAGGGTCATAAAAGTACAAAACCACTAAGATCATGTCACAGACCAGAGAAGACTGGGGAAATATATGAGCACTAAATGCAATTGTTTATGACAGTCAACTAAATAAATACCTGGAACAGAAAAAGGACATTAAAGAGAAGCCTGTAAAATCCAAGTAACATTTCTTCTTTATTAAATTATTGTGTATCAACTTTTGTAAATTAGGTGAGACAAATGTCTCATAAATGTCAGCAATAAGGAAAACTAAGTTCATTGTGTATGGGAAGTTACTCTACTAACATTGTCATGTTCCTATAATTCCAAAAGTATTCCAGAATTAAAAGTTATTTTTAAGATGGAGAATGCTATATACTCTCAGAAATTAAAAATTAACCATTGTCTATCCTAGGAAAAATTTTATTATATAATTAATCTGCTACTCTTAAACATCAACATAAAATTTATCCATTATAGTCTCTTAAATTTGAAGAAAATTTTTGACAATATATAAAGAGTAGATAATAACAACTCGGTTTCTGTAAATCCCCTTGCTTTTTAGCCATCTTCACTGGGAAAGCACAAGGAGCCTCATTCACTAACATTCACTGTCCATGACAATTCTTTAAAGCTAGATGTCTGGCAGCAAAGTGGCAAAGATTGAAAAAAAAAAAATAGAAAGAAAAACAGAGCTTCTATTTAGACAGAAAAATATAACCGAATTAGTTTAAAGCAAGTGCTTTATACCTACAGACTGCAAAGAAACTGTCACTGACGATTTAAAACATTTGGTCCATTTGAAGCCAAAACCACTGATGATATAACTTTGGAAAGTGTGGTAATATAGATCTAGGGACATACAAAGTTCAGACCTGAAATAAAAGTATAAATTTAGCAGTGTATCTACAGCAGTGCTAGAGAATGCACATAAGGGTATGTGGCTTCTATGGATGCTTGTTTTATTTTAATTAGTTGAATGAAACCTAATATTTTTAGAAGAAAATGACAAAAAACAGACAGGACATTCAATTTTATATAGACAATGATTGTGGTAAGTGTGCTGGTTATAGTTTCAGCATGTGTAAATACAAGAAAGACAAAACAAATTTTAGAGCTAAAAAATACAAACACTTGAATCATTGTTTTTCTATCCTAACAGGCAAGATCTTAGATGGACAAAATCTAAAAAATTAAAATTTCAAATTATTTTTATAAAGAATAATAGATATTTTTTGAATCCCATAGATAATGGAGAGATTGAGTTTTAGGGTGTAGTGAAAGAAGAATGGGAAAGAAATGGAAAGAATGATTCCTTGAAACAAAGGCAATGGAATAAATGGAATAAATTTCCCTGAAGAGAAATCCTCTTGTGTGGAAAGTGGTATCCTTTACTTGCTGCCTCCTTGATGCTGTAGCCCTTAAAGTTGGCCACTCTCAACTTTGCTGGAGATTCTTTAGGCATTAACGAAAAATGGGGTGGATATCAAAGGTGAATGAAACATCATGGAAGCAGGGCCATTGTTGAAGGAGTGAGTGGGATGGATGGTCAAGGATTCAGAAGGAAGAGAGTGAACACCTACAAGGGGAACTGAGAAAGAAAACATTTTAGGATTTTTTATATTTGGGATGATAGATGGAGTTAAGGATCAGGTACTAATGTGGATCTTTATTCAAAGAGTGATATCAAAAGCCTAAAGAACTTTAATATGCACACAGCAAATATGTGGCTTGCATATATAAAAACCACATGTGTGGAAATAATCCAAAATGCAGGAATGTCTGGTGGGATATTGGGGATGTCTTTTTCTTTTCTAATTATTCTTTGGTCATCTAACAATTTTCATCCATATGATGGTTTTACCTTCCTCTTGGCAAGTCTGCATCATCCTTTTTCCACCTCACAGTTGGTTGAGGATCTCCCTGGACCTGACAGCGGAATTCTACAGCCTCTTCTTCCAGCACCACCTGGTTAATTGGCCTCCTGAGAAATGTGGGTCGTTCTTGGGAAAAAAAGAGAGATAAAATGAGATGAAATGTGAGAGCTTTAAGTAATTATGAAAAAGCAAAGGGAACATGTTGTTTACTTTTGTACATAGGTATGTAATGCTGTGTCTCAACTATGTCTGATAAGGCCTTAGGAATTGAATATAACCGAATAAAATGAATTACTATCAAGCACAGGAATAACTATGGTTTTTATGTAGGAACATGCAAAACTTGTGGAAAAAATATTAATTTTTAGGTGAATTCCTGGGCCAAATCAGGCGAATCCTATCATAAAAATTAAGAACATGAAATTCTGTAGAAAGGAGAGTTTAAAAATTATTAAATTGATCTATTATCATGGCTTACAGTAGGAAAACTATAATCTGAGACTGATGAAAAAAATCAAAAGGATATTAATATTCCATCAAGAATGCTTCAGGGAAAAAAAATCTGTGCTCTTGCATGTGAGTGTTGTATAAATTTTCTCACTTAACCTAATATTTTCCAAGGACTTAATACACACATTTTTCACTTCATGTAAGGAAAAGTGTCTACTATATTTTTTCTTTAATATAAATATTGTCATTATTAATTATTGCTAACTATCACACATAATTTTCTAAGGTCTTCTCGAGGGCTCTTCTCCTAAATCAGATACTTACATTTTTTACTTTATTTAAATTTTATATTCTTTATTTATTCAGCATTCTGCTTTAGTGTTTCTGCCTTTATTTATTTAGTTAAACTATACCTGGCATGGCAAAATTGCATTTTAGCATTAGTCTATATAAAGGAAGAGGAGAATAAATTCCTAATCATAAGAATTTTACTATCTAAAACGAAAAACAACAAAAATGTATTTTCATGTATCCTTAAACAATTCCATTCCTTGTTCATTTTCTTCCCTTTTGGATAATGGTCTGATATTGAAAAAAATAACACAAATTTTATTAACACATCTCCAAATCATAGGCAAGTCCAATGTTGCTACTTATTGAAGTAGAAAGAGAACCAAGTCAAGGAAAAGAAAGATGAGATCCACAGGGAGTTGACACAATTTATCTGACCATCTGGCCATGTTTAGCCACTGAGGATTCCAGGTTTCAACCTCCTGATTTAGAATTATGAATACAGTAGCCCAATAACTGAAACATATTTAGCAGGAAAACTGAATAAAATAAATCATATAGAGTAACATTTGTCAGGAATATAGAATGTGAGTATATTTGTATATTAACTAAATCAAGATCCTATTTATAAAATAAATAAGTAAATTGAGAGGGAAATATTTTATTGCAAGAAAAATTAACTATTGTAGGCATTCAGAAGGAGGACAATTTTATCTCTTATGGAGAATTAGGGAGTAGTGGTCAAAATTTTCTTCAAAACAAAGACCTTAATATATTCCAGTGTCCTTCTTCTTAGAGTTCAAATTTCTAAGCCATAAAACAAGACAAAGAAAAATTTATCATAGAAATTTTATTTTAATGAAGAATTTACAAATAATCCATAAAACTAGAGAAAGCATGGGTGTTCCTAAATATTTTAGATAAATGATTTTAGATAGCAAAATATGCCCTGTTGCCCACAGAACAAATGCCCAAGTTCTTTGGAATGATTTAGTGTTGTCCTTTTGAACACAGGATGCTGTGTGCCCAAAACCACTATTTTAAGTATAGCATATTTGATATGGAACTATTTCTGCTTCTGGAAGCAAATAGGTAAGAGGTTTCGTATATCCTTATGGGATATACTATTAGCATAAGAAATATTACTATCAGCATAAGAATTCAGATTGACATTTTTGCTATCATCCAGTGGAGATAGTTGTCCCATTTACCTAAAACCATAGTAACTCACTCTTAAAGAGCACTAAACTTGATTGCTGTTACTTGAGATTGAACAATAATTTAAGAGAAGACCCTGGCTGGCCCCTCTGGGGTTGACAAGAATACTGTACTATACCTGGCAAAGGATGGACAAGCTAGAGAAGTCTTTTCTTATCCACTCGTTCATCCACCAGATATTAATACATCCCCTGCTAGGCCAGGCTTCAGTTTTGGAGACTGGGGAACAGCAAACACTTAAGTTCCTTGGAAAGTGGTGGGAGATGAAGCTAGCCAGATGGTCAGTGGCAAGACTATGAAGGACCTGTGTGTTATGTCAAGGAATGTGAGCACTGTCCTCAGGATAATGGAGAGCTGTTTAGGATCTTAAGCAAGAGAGAAACCTTTGTAATAAAATATATGGAAGGTCATGTTGGTAGATCTATGAAAGATGAAATAGAAGAGAACATGAAGCAATGAGTTAGGTCAAAGGGTTATTTATAAGAAATTCTTTCAGCTTAAACTGACACAGTGATTCTGGGGATATTGAAAAAGGGATACACTGAAGAGGTTCAAAACTGGGTAATCAATCAGGTATGAAGGATGAAAAAGAAAGGTCCAGAAAGATTCTTAACTGTGCATTTAACAATACTAAACATATTGGTAGGTAAAATGTGGGTACAGTTGTGAGTGTATATAAAGTAGTAAGTATGACGGGACTGGGAGATAGCTCTGTTGGCAGAGTGCTTGCCTCACAAGCATGAGGCCCAGGGTTCAATCCCCAGCACCATAAAAAAAAAAAAAAAAAAAAAAAAAAAATAAGAGGAAAAATAAACTTCTGATACTCAAGCCATTAAGGTTTGTACCATTTGAATTCAAAATAATTCTGAATTAATAAGATAAAGGAAGTCCTTGAAAGGAAAATAAAAATTAAAATATCTGTATATGTAATCCTTGAATATAAAATATTTAAAGCAGGAATCAAAAGAACAATCTTAAGATTTGATAATTTTCATAAATTAAATTAGATATTATTTTAAAAATTAAGATGCTAAAGTCATGTTCATTAAAGACAGGAAATAAGAGGGACTTGGCAATATTAATAATCAGTAAGAGAAATTATGCATGTTGAAGAGGAACCGATAGAACCATTACCTGTGTACATTTTGCAATTCATAAAAGTACAGAACAATAATTTTGATAATTGATAACTGCAAATAAAACAAGAAATAAATAGGATTGCTGCAATGTTAGTGGTAATGGAGCATGAGGAACTTTAGGAAAAATTATGGTAAATTCATATGTTGAAAGTCTATTAAGTCATTGGAAGCGTAAAGCTGTCTATCTAATACGGAATATTATCAGAACATTATGCTGTGTATAAAATAAATTGTGAGACAGCACATGGAACTATTTCCATTAAAATATAATGTTTTTTTCAGGCAAAGATTTTGTGTGCCTCCTTTAACATGTATCAAACACAACATTGCAATATATTATTAATCTGAGGAGCAAACTTTACATTAGAGGTGCCACAAAGCTAAGTGGTCTCTTCCTCCAGGAGACAGCAACATGACCCTTAAGGATTTTTTGATTATGTTATGTGTTCTAAGCTCCATTGTATTATAAGGGGAGCACCTGATTTATAGTTTCAAGAAGAAGCAAGATGCAGGATCCCCTGCTGCTGTTCTGATGAGCGCAGCAGGATGGAGAACTTCAGGTTGATCCTTCTCTCTTTCCTTCTGCCCTCAAGCAGAGTCCAGTTGCTTAGCAACTGGATAACCACGGGAGGGTATCTGGTACAGGAGTTTTGGAAGCCTGATTTTGGCTCATGGTATAAAATGCAATTCAGTTGATAGGAAAAAGGATGGATGCCAAGATAACTAAGATGAAAGTCACTTGCATGCACATGACACATCAAGACGAGTTTTACACTGGACTATCTTTGGTTACATCTTCCAACAAAATAAAAGGACTGTACTGATACACTGGCGTTTGCTCACAAGTTTTAAAGCATTATTCTAGGAATTTCCATATCACCCTCTCCCACAAATATCTCTAAATTATACTATTCAGTATTCATATTTTCTTATATTAATTATAAACTCACCTTCTGTTTTGCAATTTTATCACTGTCTGCAGAAAACAGTATTTTAAAACTGTAGGTTTGACAAAAAATATATATATATAAGATATATTTAAATATATATATTTAATTTATAAATTAAATATATTTAATTAAATATATTTAAAAAATATGTAAAATATATATATATATTTAAATCCAAGGAAATTTTTTTGTAAGAATTGCTTTTCAATTTCCTTAATTATGCTTTATTTCCAGGAAATATGAGATCTGGGCCAAAAATGAGTATTACAGATTAAAGAATTTGTACAGTGGAAATATGTTGTTAGAAGTCTTGCATTTGTAGTGGCTAGTGTTATAAGCCAAAGCAAACTAAGACCCTTTCAGACACAGGTTGTAAAAGTAACAAAGAAGTCTCTTTGCCTCTTTTGTATCAAAATCATCTGCATATAAATGAAAAGTTACAAAGTTTCCCAAAATAAGATAACAGAACAATCTAGTTAGTTGATAAGTGATCCTACTCAATACCTATTAATGTCCAAAGAGATTGTACTATGAACCTCTGTATAATTAGAATAAATATGTATGAAAATCTTGATCTATTGAACAACAAGACTGCTTAACTTTAAGACATGTCCAAAACCAGGTCACTGTTTTTTCCATGGTATCACCTTATGTCTAACTACATATTGAAAATCAGGGAGAAATCTCCAGGGCTATTTGCTTACTATTTATCAATTAGGTTAGAGTTCTTCTGAATGGGTTTTTCCCTAATTATATAACTGCAGCATGATCACAGGCAATGTCTTTGCCAATGCAATTAACATTTTTTTTCTGTGAGATTAACGATTTGAATCACCTGCATAACTTGCTTACAAGGTTAATCTCTCTTGAGACAATTGTGTTGTTTGCCAGTGTGTTACTCTGTACAGCACAGCTCTCAAGTAGTCCTGTCAATTTATGTTCTAAATTAGCATACTGGAAAATCCAACTTTATATGTAGCTATAATAAAATCAAATGCCAAGTCTCATTGTAGTTACATCAATAGTTTTAGGAAAGCAAAATACTCAATTTAGCACAAAATACCACAAGTTTGAAACTCAATTGCACAATATCACTTTAAGCTTCCTTTATATGCTACAATGAAGAAAATTAAGTACCCAGGTGACACATTTTGTTATAACAGTCTGCAGTCATTAAAAATGGTTGTATAGTTGCCAATGGCCATGCCATGGCTGCTCTTTCTAGGATAACCTTAGCAGTTTAAAAATAAACTTTGCTTGACATTTTAGCAGTAGTGTTGTGGCAATGATTACATGGGTAGAGTTCTTTAAGTCCTGTAAGAAGAAAACTATGCAATAAAAGGACATTAGAACTAACCACTGCTTGTAAACCTTGTCTTGACTTTAGCTGCCTGAGCAAGACCTGCCACACTGCAGTGTCTATTAAACGAGGAAATCAGACATCTGGCCCAGTAGAAATCTTTTTACTTAACTGGGCATGTATGAGGGGAGAGTGGGTTTTATAGCCACTGAATGTGATTAATGTGCCCTTCCAAAAAAACATTGGAGGATAATGATCAGGCCACCTGAATATGATTAAGTAAATCCTGGCTACATTCATTTCTTTCTGCCAAGAATTTCCTTTATCTGAGGGAAATCACCCTAGAAGCAAAGCCCAACATAGGTAAATGTTCTTGGAGGAAATAAAATGCCTCTCTCACCATATTTTAGAGGCAAAGTTTCATATTAGTGCTGACAACATGATATGAGAGTCAGCCTGAGAGCAAGGGCACTGTCTATGCATCACTATATTTAAGCACTTAGACAGGGTTTAGCACATGGTAGATACTTGAGAAATATATTCAAGAAGGAACTATATTGTTCCTAACAATCATGCTGGATTTTAATAACACCTTATGTTCTGAATTCTTACATGAAAGTCACAGAATATAAATAAAATGTATTTCTTATGGTTTTGTTTGAGCTCTTTCTTCATAGTTTTGTCTTTATTTTCAACTCCTCTCAGTCCATCAAAAGTTATCTTACACCATTACAAAAAATCATCACCAACCCCAATCTCTGTCCTCATTCCCAGTGAAATGGCTACACCAGAACCTGGGCATCCTACAGTGAAAATCATCAGCTGTATGTCAGTATTTTCATATAGAATAGTATTTTTAGTGGACAGCAATTAAATATGAATGAATCTCAATAGAACACATGCTATTTGAAAAAAGTTTTCAGTATTTAAAAATATATATATATATATATACATATATACTAAACAATGCAAGAGAGGGCAGGCAGAAAGAAACTAAGAAGAAATAAAGGCAGGAAAACATCATGAAAAACTACTTCAAAACAGTGTTATTAAAATTGTGTGAAACAAGAGAGGTTAAAACACATGAAACAAGAACAGGATATATCAATAGGAAAAAATAGAGAAAAGAAAGACATAGTAGGTTTAACATTTATTTAATAAATACATGTTTGACAGAGAAATTAATAGAAAAGAGAAACATTTTCATTTTGTTTGAGAAAGAGATTTTACATTTGATTGAGATTGATTACCAAGAGTATAAACTAGGAAAAAAAAATAGTTCCAAACCAAGGCACAAGATTGAAATGTGTCTGAACACTGAGATAAGGAGACAACACTTTCTATTGGAAAGAGAAACAAAAAGAAAAGTAATTACAAACAAAAATAAAGCAATCAGAATCTCATTGGACTTCTCAAGAGCAACACAGGAAGTTAAATTATATTGGAGTGACAACATCAATATTCTGAACAAAAAAAAAAAAAAAAGCTTTACAATACAATTCTGCATCTTAAGTTCTAGAGAGATTAACAGCATTTTAGTGTGAAATGTTCTCCAGGCTCCGGTGAAGCAGAAAGCAAGAAAGAACATTTTTGACTTAGAGGAACTACTCAATAAAGACACAGGAGAAAATGCAGAATCCAGCATCAAAGAAAAGCAAGACAAAATCAGGATGAAGTTTTTGGGACAGACCTAAATGCTGTCCAGACCAGTCAGATTGGAAAGGAGGCCTGGGACCCCCCCCCCCCCCCCCCCCCCCCCAGGAAGGACATATTGAGGAGGACATTTAATCCCTATACTGTGAAAAATAGAATTTAGAATATTTTTGAATTTCTATTAGAGATGTCAAGAGTTTATGACAGGAGTAGACAGACTTAATTATGGAAAAAATGATTTATTATTAATTCAAAAGAACAGGTACAGTACAAGAAGATAAATGTGATTATGAGTGTAATACAGAGCTTGCAGTTCAAAATATTTACAAGGATATAATAGCTCAAATTTTGACTATTAATATAACTGGTATTTCTTTAGTGAGTACACTGAAAAATCGGGGGAAAAACAAACTGGAAATGAGAAGGGGAAGAAGATGTAAGTGGCCAAATTATCATCTTCTGAAATAGAAAGTAAAATAAAGTATGTGATTGACAAATCAATAAATAATAAGTATATGTTTAGACATACAGAAATAAATTCCAGAGAAAGAAGAAAATAGAATTGCAGAAATATTCAAAGTTGAAGAGTGTGTGTGTGTGTGTGTGTGTGTGTGTGTGTGTGTGTGTGTGTGTGTATGTATTGGGGAACCTATGTGAGAAGATATTTCTGTATTTCATTACGGTTTGCAATACTTATGACTTATGTTAGAATTGTTATGCATACAATCTATTTTCATACATTGCTTTGATAAACATTCAAAAATTATTTGGAAAAAGTCATGTTATTTTGGGTTATTTTTCGAATAACAGTTCAATTTTGGAGAGCAGATATCTGAAATCTATCCAGGCTTAGAAATTTAATGATATACTTTGACTTTCATTTCTCTGCCTCAGGATCTTTAGGACTCAACATAGGTAAAATTCCTGAAGAGTGTTCTTTGTATTGGTGTCCAGACTATGCCATAGATTTTAAGTGTTATTTTAGACCATGACATAAAATTCTAATTTTTAGAATTGACAGTATCCATTTAGCTAGAATTTTATGAACAGCAAATATTGCAAAAGACAAATATAATGACTTCTTCATGAAGTATGGTAGAATATCCTTTTGAAAATTAGGATACACTGATCATGATGTTGTCAAAAGAGCACTTTTAAAAAATAATTTTAAATTTCAAACTATAATACTTCTAAGTCTATTTACTGAAAAATCAAAATGCTTGAAGATTGGAGAAATCTTTTTTCTGGCAATATGTCTCAAAAAGTGGTCATTGTATAGGAAAATACCCTTTTTTCCTTTCTTTGTACTCCTTGCCAATTGTAAGTGAATTAGATTTCTTAAACAACTAAAAATCTGTAAAACGTATCTTAAAGATGGAGTTTGAAAGACAGTTAAAAGCAGCTATAGCTACAGAGTGGTTATGGTAGCCAGTTTCAAGTGGAATTGCTGCTATCTAAAAATAATGTTGAGAAGGTAGAGTGTGAGAAGTAGTCAGGTGTATAAACAGTAGTTCAGAAATGATAATATTTATCAATGATGAAATATAATGAGGTTTACTAGAAATCATGCCCTGGATGTAAAAGCAGCAGAATGAGATAAAGAAGGCCTCATCATGAGTAAAACACCATTTATTTCATGTTCTCTGGGAGGAGGGAGTCAAAGTTCAGAAAGGGTCTCTTGCACAATACTTGTCCTTGGTTTGGACTGTCATTTCTGTATTGCAATTTTTTTTTTTTTTTTCTGAGTTTGGATGTTGTTTTCTTATCAAAATTGGAATTTTAGCTTTTGCCTCAACATAATATTGTACTTATAAGCCCTCAGGTTAGTTTGACTAGTTTACACCATCAGATAAACGTTTCTCAGGTTCCTAAATCAATTCTTCCAGAGGAACTGCCTCAGGACAAATTCAATCTCTTTGGTTGATAGCTATTTTCAAAATAATTTAGAAGTTGCCCCATAACTCTTGACATGTTTAAGGATCTCTTGCAGTTCTCATCATGTCTTTAGGGAAAGTAGGGTAAATATTTCATAATATAGGCACATTACTGGTAAGTCTAATTGCTTGGGTAATGACATTAAACCCTCTTAATTTCCTTCTGAATGCAGTCAGTGATGCTATAATGCAGTGTTTTTCTATCCCAAAGCTTGTGGTAGTTACAGAAAAATAGCAGAGAGTGTTTCTTTAAATAGAAGAGCTCTCCTTGTGGGTTTTCAGTGCTAATGTTCAGTGACCACTAATTTCATATCTTATCAGGCAAAACTGTATTTTATTCATTATAGAGAGAAGCACGTTTGAAACTCTTACAGAGATGACTGCATAAAATCTAGGGGCAAACTGATACTTGTCTGAGCTCTGCGTGACAGAAATTTACATGCATACTTGGAACATTTTATTTTTGCTATTCAATTCCTTTAATGAATTATGGGATTTCTCCTGGCTTTGTCATTTGGGACTCCAAGCTGCCTAGTATCCACAGGGAATATTATCAGAGATTACTCAGTACTCAGTGATTGAAAAGAGAGGCCTGCACTCTGGTACATATTCATAAAGCACAACCTTAACTCTTGAACTGTAATAGAAACGGCAATATGTCTCTTTCCATCACGACATGTTCATTCTACCACAGAAAGCTCCACAAATACAGCAAAAGAAGTTTCTCTAGGAACCCATGTAGGACTTTGATGCTATACTTGTGCATGTCCTAGAGTGACAACCACAAATAGAGATCTTATCATATTGTGCATAAAATCAGGGTGTTATTTTACTGGTACAGAAAAGCAATTTTAAAATCACAATCTCTTGTACTTTATAAAAATCCCATAGTATCTGCAAGCAGTGAAAATTTTTATTAAGGTACATTTATATACACACATAAACTATATATATCTGTGTGCATCTATGTGCATAAATGCATATAAACATGTGTATATATACATACACCTGATGTATATGCAAATATATATATTATATATATATATATATTTGCACACCTACCTGTATTCACCTGATACCTGATAAATGCTTCAAAGTAGATGAGTAATAAACTTCAGGGGATGTAATAGCTCAAATAGATTTTGAGAAACAACAAATCTTCATTTTGATAAAAGAAAAAAATCAATATGTTATAAGAATAAAGTAGATAAATTAATGCTTCAAAAAAAAGTTTAGACATCAAAATTTTGACTAAGAAGACAAAAAAGAAAAAAGACAATTCCAGTTATTGATATCATAAGTGATGAGTAGTTGTTCATATATGGCTTGGGTTTAGAGTTAGCAAAATATTTTAAAATAAAGGAAATGTAGATTATAAATAGCAATTTAGAATTTAAGAGTTTTACCAAAGACAGTCAGCTCTGCTGGATCACTGTCTCTTTCTCCCACCATATTGGTGCCAACACAGGTGTACATTCCTGCATCACTTTTTCTGGTATTGGATATCATCAGTTTCCCACCACGAATCTGTAAAAATATCAATAAAAAGGAAAAGAAACAGGAAAGGAAAGAAAAGGATGTTAATAGTTTTGAATACTTAAGCACATTAGCTTTCAAAAGAAAATAGCTGCATCTTAGACCCAAAACTCTCTCACTCTTTTGGCATATGCTCATTTTATTTCTCAATTCAACTTTAGTATAAGTCTCTATATTTTCTTCCTAGAGAACATGTCTTTGAAACAGTCTTTCTCTGTCTTGCCTGGTCATATTTTGCATCTGTGACTGTCCCCACGAAATCCCCAGGGATTTGTTTTCACACTGAGATGCTGCTGATGAATTGCTGTTGTCATTTGTCATCAAAAAATAATATGAGATATCTGTTTTGGATAATATAATAAAATCTAGCTGATTTAAAAGGATTTATCAAGTATTTATTGAGTACTTAAAAGGACTGGGCAGGGTTCTAGGTATTTGGGATATACTGATAAGCTAAATAGTGAAAATCTGTTCCCTCGTGAACCTTATATTTCAATTATTAGTATTAATCATCTTTGCATATTAATTTTACTTAAGAAATAATTTTTGGAATGAAGGGTAGGTTGGCAAAAACAAAACATAAAATGATATGTAAGAATTGATATAAACTATTTACATCTATTAGTGCTCTCTAAATATTCTTAAAGAGAAAAATGTGTTGACTGAAAAAATACAATAATAATAAAATGGCTGCTAAAAGAACATTAATTCAGAGTTAGAATTTTAGTAAGTGTATTGTTACATCTTTTTTCCCATTTCCCCTTTCCTTGTATAAATATAATTCAACAATCTTAACTTTATGTGATTATGGGTTCTTAGGGAAATAAGAACATGCTGATTTTTTCCAGTATTTTAGATTTTTCATTGGTAAACAAAACTCATGCAGGTTTATTCATTGGGAATTGTATGTCATAATGGGAGGCTATAAAAATGGTCATGAAGGCCTTTTCTCTTTCCCTTGAAACAGAACTTGGCAATATGACTTTACTTCACCAATGAAACTGAAGCAAATGCTTCACCAGAAAAAAAGTTGCTTGCTCTTCTCTCCTCCCCGCACCCCCAGACCCCCATTATATATCATCATCCACTTATAAGGGAAAATATTTGGCCTTTGGTTCTTTTGGGATTGGCTTATTTCACTTAGCATGACAATGAATTAAAATGCAGTCTGTAAAAAATAAAAAAAAAAATATATATATATATATATTTTTTTTTTTTAAAGTTTCCTGCACATTGGGACTTTCCTTCTCTTGCTACAGTTGGAACCCTAAGACCATGGAACCAAGCTGAGCTAGCCTTCTAGAAAATTAGAGACCATGAAAAGAAGAAGTGAGGTTCTAACCCAAATTAGCTAATTTCCAGAGCCGAGTAAAGTCATCCTAGATTATTCAGCTTCCTGTTCACCTTTAAACAGGTCATGGAAAGATGAGAAAGTCTGGCAGAGACCAACCATCTAACTTTGATCAGGACTATCAGTTTTCACATAGAGTCATGGTCTAAATAAAATAGTTTTTATAAGTCACAAATTTCATGGTGATTTGTTACAGAGCAAAAGCACATTTTCAAAAATTTGATACTCAAATCCAGACCATTGAGAACCAAATTCTCTTTGGCAATGTAGATTCTCATAATGTTGATGGTAAGACCAGAAATATTCCACTACATATTTTGATCTCTTTTACTTCTGTCTTGTGATGTAATTTCCATGTGTACATACAAGAAATTTTCATTCACAATAAATATATTTTCAAAAACGACAAATATCTTTTAATTTTTTCATACCAGGGATTGAACCCAGGAGCACTTAACCACTGAGCCATATCCCCAGCGCTTTTCATTTATTTTTTATGTTTTTTGTTGTGAGACAGGGTCTTACTGAGTTGCTTAGGGCCTCCCTGAAATGCTGAGGCTGGCTTTGAACTCGAGATCCTCCTGCCTCAGCCTCCTGAGCTGCTAGGATTTCAGGCATGGGCCACTGTACCCAATTATTTATTAATTTATTTATATTTATTTATTTATTTATTTACCTTATAGTATGGGGCACTGAACCAGGGGTACCCTACTATCAAGCTTCAGACTTCTTTATGTTTTGTTTTATTTTTCCAGATAGTCTCACTAAGTTGCTGAGGTTGGCCTCAAACTTCTGATCCTCTTGATTTCTGAGTCACTGGAATTATAAGCATATGCCAGTGTGCCTTGCAAATTTTATGAACAGTTGGTTGAAATACCACACTTCTTCAGGCAAATGAAAAATTATTTTAAATAAAATGCCTTTACTCTCAGTTCTTACAACTAAATATTACTAAATGACATCAGAGGAATTATATTCTATTTCAGTGGACTGGTTCTCACTTATAAACTTTTTCATATAAATAGTGGATTCTACAAAAACATGAACTATTAAATTTGTATATATTAATTCCCTTTGTTCTATACCTTTATGTAAAATCATTTGAATCTTAATCAACTGTTGAATCTGGTAATCAACTTACATGAACTAAACTCCCAAATCAGTTATTTTTGTTTTTATTTATATATTTTAAATTTGCTTTAAAATTAACTCATTTTTAAAACTTTGCTGTTACAATATTTAATTTGAAAAAGTGGAAAAAATGAGATGTTCATCACCTCAGATTATTTCCTCTTATAATTTTGAAAATAGTATAAAATGAGATATTGTACTAAGTACAATGGTTTATGGCTATCACTCTAACACTAACACATGTTAAAATGTAAATAATGAATAGAAGATATTGAAGAGCTAAGACATCAATATCATACTGCAAAAATACATTTACATATTCAGATTGGTACAATTATTAATGTATACTTGATTTCTAAAATTTATGTCTTTTTGTACTCTCATTCCCCATTTTAAGACTTTTAAGTCTTTTGGATATGGCATAAATGATAGTAATTAAGTACAATGTTATTAACAATAAATTAAAAACAATAAAATACATTCATTTTTAGATGTGAATTTCCATCTGTCTAGGTTGTCATTCTAATTTAACTCACACTTATTCTGTCTTCCTTGTCATCAATTCGAACTTTGTCTTTTTTCCAGTAGATGGTGGGTTCTGGGTGTCCCCGGGGAGGTTGGCACTCCAGGATTGCAGGCTCTCCAGCTGCCACTACAACATCTGTGGGGTTTTGCCGGAAATCATCTCGCAACACTGCAGAGAAACAATTACAGTAAAAGAAAATTCAATGACAGTAACTTCAGTTTTCTCTTACAAAAGGTAATAGCTTGTTCTAATAAAAAAGAAAAATTCTGAATATTTACTGAAAACACAGTCATGCCCATCTTAAAATATTCTAGAGTCAACCTAAATGCTCATCAAGAGGGGAATGGCTGACTATATGATCATATGTTTTTGCTCTAAAAACCAAGCTCAAAACTGAGATTATTCTAAGGACAATTAAATGAGAAATAAATGTGATAAAGTCTTAAGATTTAATTACAAAAAGCAAGTTACAGAAAATCTCATGTGGCATGAGTCTAATTTCTATGAAGAAAAAACCATACACATACATAATAAAGATATTAAAGTAAACGTCAAAGATGTTCCAAAATCTGGAGCAATGCATATGTAAGTGGTTTGTGAGCATGTGTGTCATCCTCTGAGGGGAAATGGAGTGAGACTCTTTGAGAAAGTCCTTTCTCATGACATGAATATGGACAAGGTGCACACTGTCCTCATTACACTTTAGAAGGCAGACCCATTGTTCACCCTTGCAACGCTCTAGCACCCACATACACAAGGCTCCGTTTTTATGCTCTTTGCATCTCCACCTGCAGAGTGACATCTGGGCAGCGTGACATTCAGGGCAGAGATATCACTTGTAGCAGTTTTGCCAGTCTAAATTTCCCTCCTTTCATTAAAGGAGAACAGCAGGTTGGACCTCCATTGTAACCTCAAAAAATCTGGCATGCATGGCTCTCCAAATGTCACCTATCTATGAGCCTGTGCTCTTCAGCTGCTGGCAAGATGAAAAACCTGCAGAAGTGACTTGGCCTATCAGATTGTAGCAACCTATATTTATTTGATAAATAAGGGCTAGGACTGTTTTTGAATACATTCAAAAGCAAAGTTGAGACCAACTAATATACCATATATTCCAATTGTCTCCACCTTTCCTAACTGCCTTCATTTTTCCTGTTCTTTGATATTCCAGTGCTGACTAATTCATTTTTAAAGTATTTAAGGGTAAAACAAGTCTTTATTATGTATACACATATATAAGGACATACCAGTGTTATTGCATATTATATATACAAAAAGATAAACACATTCATGCACATATCTATAACTATATGTGTGTGTAGGTGAGTGTGTATATATACTGTCTGAAATCAGCATCAGGCAACTTGTTCTAGCCTGTTATGTAAATTATCTGCTGCAAATGGAGATTAGGTCAAACCAACCACCTTCCCTGTCCTGTAATGAGATCCTCTTCAGCACTCGGTTTCTTTGTTGTGCCAAGTCTGTAAGTTAATTGTCATCTACAAATAAATAAAAATCTCTATCCTGAAAATAGCTCCAGAGAGACAATCAAGTGACTTTTAGGGCTTTTCTGTTCTGTGTCTTCCCACATATCCTTTAAAATGGTTTTCCAACTTAATGAAGTCATGCCCCTTTAGGAGATTAGAGAACCATGTTTCCTATTGTAGCAACACTAGGAAAGGATTCAGCACAAATTGTTCAGTCAGCTTATCAACTGATTAATTTACTGCTTTCACTGTTAAGGAAATATGTTCCATTTTAGCACTGTGAACTGCATGCACATTTTGACTAATGGGCAAGAAAGGTGTGATTGATATGCATAAGTTTGCTACTGAATGGGTTGAGGGAAGTGTGCAATTAAGGGTGACATTCGTGCAAGTGGTAAAAAGGGGTTAACAATGTGTGGTTCCCTCTTGCAGGTATATCCTCCGGGAAGAGCAAGCTGGTGACTAATTTATATTCTAAATACAGAACAGCTGCCTATTTATTCAATGTTAAGAAGTGCAAAAATATGGTAACAGAGTGATGGGCCCCCCTATAATATCCGGTACTGGTAACAAATGGTGTTTTGGCAGACCCTCAATCTGGTTGAAAATGACACATCTGGCCAGTTGAAGAGCCTTCTCCTGCACTGGTCTCTCAACAAACACCATGCCAAAAAGCCTTAGATCGAATGATTCTCATGACCACTGCAAATCGTTCAAAGGTGCAGTGTTGTACTGATATGCAACAATCCACATTAAAAAAAAAAAAAAAATAAGCCCTTTAACACGGGGAATAAAATGAAGAAAAACATCATAACAAACTATAAGGACCGCTAGTCTTAAACAATATAACATGTGTTTATGCATTCACCAAAAAAAAAAAAAAAGCAAAATTACTCCAATTTGCACATGAAGCCAAGAAATCTAACATTGACTGTAATTTTAGGCTTTCAGACTATTCACTCAGAGAGTAGGGTGAGATAATGATATAATTGGTACTGTACCCTCTTCAACTTGTAATATGCACTTTGGGGTTTGTATATAATTCAGCTAATTCATTTGTGCCTAGTGATACCATTTCATTCTTGCTAAGTTGTCAGGTATATTTTGTTTCTTCTTTCTGGATCAAATGCCATTTTTAAGAGAAAACTGCAGTGAAAGGGCATCACTATGGAGATTCAATTATAAATAATTGTGACTTTCCTCTTTATAGCTCTCTCTCTCTTTGTCTCTTTCTCTTCTCTCAGATACTTCCTCTGATCTTGCAAGATGTCATGTGGCCCAATGGAGAGGCACACTTGGAAAGTATCCCAGGGTAACCAATAGCTAGTCAGAAACTGAGATCCTCAGTCTAGTATACTCTGAAAACTCAAGTTGATACCAAGCATTGTGGAAATTTATATAAGGCAATAGAAAATTAATGAGCCATAAAATAATACCCTAAAATAATAATTAAAAAATAAAAATAATACCTGAAAAAAGGCTTTATGTCTACTTGTGATGTTTGATCTTACTCCTCTGATGCCTACATCCTCATAGTCCCACATTCTTTCACTCACCAAGGCTTCCTCTGTCCTGAATCAATACTTTTCTGGCTTTTATTTTTTAACCTCAGTTAAGGCAAATCATTACTCAGACATTTCCTTTTAGTCTATTAAAATAAATTGAAAATAACATTAAGGAGAATAAGCTTCTGAAATACTAGAGCATACATTGGCTTCCCAGTGAAGTCAATAGAAATGCAAAGGGTAAAAACGTTATTGATAAAAGTATTTATACACACCATCAGATAAAGAAAACCATTTTAAATGAACTAAATTTGTCGTGAGAAAGGTAATCTATAAGGGTATGATAATGATGAGCATGACTAGGAGCACAGAAAACCAAAGGCCACTATGAGGACAGGAGCACAAGGCTCCTCCCAAACAGAATTTGTGTGTGTGCATATGAACTGTGGGAGCTCCTGGCCCAGTCATATCCAGATTTCTCAGGAGAACTGAACGAGAGGCCCAAGTATAGACTCATTTGGTACCTGATTCACTTTGTTAATGCAAACTTTCAGTAAATCCTGACAATCAGGATACATGGGGACTTTCAGTATTGCATATAGATAATACATGAAATTATGTGCTGGTTTTTAAGAAGAAATGTTTTCTGGGTGCTGAGTACAGAACCAAGAGCCTTGATATACTTCCACTAAGTGGCATAACCAGTTCCTAGAATTTCATTTAAGTTAATTTTTGGATCAAATAGCAGGGACACCAAAAGACACTGTTGATCTGTGTTTAAAATAACTGCCCCACAATTATAACTAAAATTTGTTGGACACACACTATGTGCCAAACACACCATCCTGGATGTGAGTAGGGCATTTGAACACTACTTATTATAGGTAAGTATATTAGGTTTAAACCCAGTGTCTGACACTACACTCTGCAGACTATCAGGCTACACTGATTTGTAACATCATCTGCTTCCATTTATAATGTTCCCACTGTGCTAGTTCAGAATGTTCTTATACCTTCCTTGAATATCCTGTTTGACCTTTATTTCTCTGATTTTCCTTTTAAATTCTTCATTGAAGCTATTATGAGTTTGCTAGAATGAAAATGTGATCATATCAATTCTCTTCTCATACTTTTAAATGCCTCTGAGGATAAAATTCTGCTTTTAATGTGACTTCATATGTTGTTTAGAATTGGGTTCCTGCTTATTTTTCCAGGTCATCACAGGCATATTTGTAATGTTTGTGCCATAAGTAAATAGAGGAACAACTAATTATCACTGGCTTGTGATGATCTTTCTGCCTGAAAATATTTCCCTGCTTTCTTGTGTTCCTAATTTTGATTATTCTTTTCTCAACATATATTGAACCTTGGGTGTTAGCCTCTGACTCACTCATCTGAATTTTTTTTTTCTTTATACACTTATACCAAACTAGATAACTTTCCCAAAGGCTCCCATCTTGAAGAACAGCAGAAGAGTTAGTGAAGTCCTTCTTCATTGGTTGACAAAATTGATAAACTCCTCTTCAAGAATTATACTGCAGTACCTTCATATTATATGATCTGGACCGCAATTTTTTTGATTTAATTTTAAAACGTCATTCATGAATAACTATTTCAGTTGCTAGGAGTTAAAGGATAGAATACTTGCCTTGACTACCTTCATGCTCTAAAATACAAGTCAGACAGTTCAAGAAGTTCAGAAAGCAATCTGGAAACAAGGAAAATGTAGATTTCTGTGCAACCACCAAAACAGGTAGCATAAATTATACTATGAAATAATAAGTATTATAATAAGCTAAAAGGAACATGTTCACATTATTTCCTCAGCTCTACCAACACCAGCACTAGTACAGAGAATGCTCAGGTGTAATCCCAAATAGCATGAATCTCAGAACTTCCGTTCTACTTGTGAGGAAAGCACCCCATCTTCTCCTGGACTATGTGGCTATTTTTAGCTGCCATACTGGGAGCTTCATTTCAGGATGAAAGAGAGCTTATGTACACTACAGCATGAGCTAAAATAATCTGGGTTCTTGGTAATACAAATGGGCAATTTAATTCCAAAAACTGTGCTAACTCTGGACTTCCTAGTTAGCTTCTCTTTCATATTGAAGACAGTCTAAATTAAGTTTTCCCTGCCAAGTGAAAATACCCCACTGATACACCACAGTAATTCGATATTTTCGTGAGCTTTTATTCACTCAAACTCCAAATAAATGTTAAGGAGAATTGCCATTCACAGGAAACCACTTCATTATAATTGATTTAATCGAACAAAATATGACCAGAACAGACTGGTCAGTAACCAGCTAAATGGCCTATGTGATCTGATATTTGGGGAACGAGTCAGAAGTGGTTTCTTCTGCAAAGAAGTGGAATAGGAAAGAGAGAACTCAGAGGGTAGACTTCCTGCTACTGCTGTGCAAGCTGACGCTCTGGCACCCCTGCTGCATGCTGGCAATTCCAAAATGAGAAGCTCTAAACCCCCACCTCCACTAAAACTCCCTGTATAAGCAAATTCACTCCACAAATGATCCAGATAAGCCAGTGGTATGAATTGGAGCATGTTGAATAAACAAGAATGCCCTGTGACTTGCTCATTTTCAAGTCACAGTATTTTATGAAGCCTGGTATTCTGCAGGGAATAAAATACACAAACACACAATTCACGCAAGAGGAATGGCCAGCTCCGAGTTTCTTAGCCAAGTCTTTATTCTCGAATGCTTTTTTTAGCCTTGTTCTGTCCTCACCCACAGTATAATTTGAAGTCCTGCTAAGAGTGCCAAGTCTTCCTTCATGTTTTCCATTAATGTTTAAAAGTTGCTGAAGGATTCTTAGAAATTGCATGGCAACATTGTGCTCTCTGTAATTTGTATCCGTAACCTCTGTAATGCATATGTTCTCCTTAGAGACCAAGTGTTGAGATCATTCATAAACTCTTGGATCACATGTGGCACTGCAAACTGGTGACATCTGACCACGGCAGACTCCAGGCCTGTCTCTGGCAATCATTTCCTTTGCTTTGCAGTGAAGGAGCCAGCATTTGGCATATTTTCAACACTTGCAAGTCCTATTTTTGGCAAAGTCTAACATTTGATATTTGACAGGGATCTGCATACCCTATCCATTAGCTTATGAGGAAGTTGTGGATTGAGGCTAATTAATGTTTAATCATTCCTCTTTTTTCTCTCTCTCTCTTAAAGAGCCAGCGTCCCAAAAAGTGTTCACGTGAGACTGATGTCTCCAGGGTCACAGAAATTGCAAAGGAACAGACTGAAGTTAAAGATTGTGCCCAATTCTAGTATGTGAGAAGACCATGGTGTTTAACCATAATATTAAGCTAAACACGCTTAAGGTAATGCTTTCCTCCACTGTAAAACAAAAACTTCTCTCCATGTCCCCAAATATTCTGTACTAAGTCCAGTCTTGGTCACAAACATGCTTTTAACTCTGGAGAGTAGAAAATAGAACACTTTCAATTTAAAAGTCAGAACAGCATAGGCTAGCTTTAAAGACAAACTGCATTTAATACTATTGCTGTGTATGGTAACAGGAAGGGAATATCAGATTATTAGAATTTTACATTACTGTCTCTTATTTTCTTTGGATCTGAGTATTGATACTACTAGATAAATAAATATGTAAGTAAATAAATAATAAACAAGCACACTGATTTGATAGGATTTACATTTATAGGATAATTACAAACAACCATCTGTCTGCTTCTAGTTTTTCAATCTGGTTCATATCCCATGAGCCTCAAGTCTCCAGTCAAGTAGCCAAGCTATGAAGTATCAGGAAGGCTTGGTATAGGTGCTTGTAGAAAGCATTCTCTGAAAAATGGTTATTTCTTTCCAATCTGCACCCCTCATTTATTCCTCATGATTTGAAAAAAGAAACCAAAAATTTGAAAGGATCAAAAATCATTCATATATATGAAATTTCAATTAAACCTATTTAAAAGTATATCTTAAAACTTAAAATGTACATACTTATACATTTAAATTCAATCTTCAGGATACATTACTCCCTTATAACTACACCTGTCAATTTGCATAAAGAAAATGAGGAACACTACCAAGTAAATATTAATGTGCTGCTTTATTCTGGATCCCAATAGTTTACCGCTCTCCTCCCACCTTGTTAGTCCTTATCTGAAGACATTAGCTTTTACAGCATCCCAACATTGCACAGTTCACAGAGGTACATTGTCTTAGCGGCATCTTCCTGTCATTCCAGCCTCTCCGAGTATCAAAGCATTATTACTCTGATATTTCTCTCCCATGGTGTATTTTGATGTGCATGATCAACACGAATTACAATGCCAACTAACTGCCAGATGTCATGAGTTATAAACTCAATAGTCTAAGGATTATTACACATTAGGGCACCCTATAGTGCAAGGGTGTCCTGGAATTTATGTGTTATTTATTACCTATTGGCAGGGTCTCAAAGTAATCTCACCCCTGCTGATGAAATGAGGGTTGGAAGGAGAAGAAGGTCAAGGTCAACCTCCCTTGTCAAGAATGCTAGTTACTTTGAAACTACTGTTGCTTCATCTTTTTCTCTGTACCTGAAATGCAACAAATCTCTGAATAAAGGAGAGACATAATATAATGCCTCTTTGGGTTTTCAACTTGATTCTGCTGAATTGACAATTTCCATTATTCCATTGTTTCCAATACATTTTGTAACCTTAACTACTGAAGGCCTGTCTGATTTAGAAGGTACTCAGGAATCTCACCCTAATCCTTTTACTTGAAAATGACCAATTTGAGAGTGCACTGTTTATTTTCCTCTTTTCCACAGAACATGGACCAAAGGCTACCTTCACTAGGCAACGCTTGAAATTTGAATTTAAAAAAATCAAATCCCACACATCTGGATTTTTCAGTATTCCAATTTGCATATGTCCACATCCCAAAATGTGGGCATTACTCCGCACTGTCAATGAATTTTCCTGGAATGGATACAGTTTGATGTATTCTTCAGGTAGAGTTCTGTGTGATCACTATATAACAAAAAGCTTGAAGTATTTCCTAATCCAGGATGCGGCATGCTTATTTTTAAATTGGCTAGTTAAAAAAAGCTCTATCACCTCCCACCTTATCCCAAAGCTCTAGTAAGCCTCCTTCCTTTTGCCAACAAATGATGTCTGAGTGCTGCAGTTTATATTCAGCATTCTTATTACTCATCCGCCATAAATCTTCAAAAGCATCACCATGTTTGACAGTTAAGCAGGAGAAGGTGAATCAGGGAGCGTATCAAAGCACTTTTTATGAATGCAAATATGAAAGACTGAATTTAAATTACTTCAGAAAACTCATAGAATACAATTGACAGTGAATGGAAAACAAAGTGTTTGACAACTTTTGTTAACCTATGAAAAACACAATTCTCCATCTCATCCTCAGGTTCTCCATACACTCTATGAAATAAACCGATATTAAATAACATATATCAAATACAATTTAAGAGTAAAGTGATACTGAGATCCTTTAATGAAAATTCAGTGTATATGTGTTCTCCTCAAAAGTAATTTGATACTTAAAATTTTTCTATGCTTCAACTGAATCTTTATGTTTTATGAGAAATTATAAAGACATTCTCTTACATATAATGGTTTAAAAAGAATATCCCTCCTTCTGTCTGATTTACACTGGAGCCAACCTTGACCAGCCACAGGTCAGAGGCTCAGTCTCCTAGACTAAAACCTGGTAAGTATGATGTACCAGGAAGCCTATCAATTCTCCATTGTTTTGACCCAATCAAAGCAATTCATAATGCCACACTATTAATATTCACAAAGAATCTTAATCTTTAATATTGGCCATTTTCATGCACCAAAATATTAACCATTTTGCCTCACTCCCTCTAAAGACTGGAAAATAAATAGTCTACTCTCAAATATGTTATTACCCTTCTGATATCCCAAGGAGCTGGAAAAAATCTGTGCATTCCTTCTGAAATAGAAATCTTCAATGTGACCTAAGAGTTGGATAACCATATATTTTATCCTCAAAACTGGACATGTCTAAAGTCAAAGGAAGCACTATCAGTCATTATTGGTTGAATAATATGATTGTGGGGTCAAAGGTGGGACTATAGAGATTTTAAAAGGAGAGACCACATAGCATTGTAGAAAATGGTAAGTGCACATCTACTCTGGATTTCCCAGGACCACCCAGATATGACTGTCAAATGTTAAGCAACTGCTAATGATAATTCCTATAAATGATTATCACGAGTTGGGCTTTACATATAATAATATGATTTTATGTGAAATATTTTAGAAGTGATTATTTCTATCATTATTAGTAGGATAACACAATTTTAATAGTTTCACCCAATAAGTTCCATCATGCTCAATAAAAAAAAAATTTAATGTGACATGTAATTTTGCTTTGCTTAATCGATACCAAATTAGTCAGATCGTCATTATTCTTTTTAGCCAGTTCTAATTGTAACTACTCAGAACAAAAGGTAACAAAAGCGTTTTTTCTTTTAATTATTCACTTTGTTTTTATGTAATAAGGATGCACTGAACATTTTGTTGATTGAAGGCACTACATATTTTAAGAATGTAAGGTATTTCAAGCAGAGATCTTACCCTCAAAGTGCTAAGAGATTTAGAAAAGTTACCTTATGTAACCCAGAATCACAACCAGAAAGAAGTGTCTGAGAACAAGTATACTGAAAATGCCATAAAGTCTAAGGAAAACTTTTTTAAAAGAAAAACTTTCTAGAGGAGTGAACTTCAGATCTGGGTTGGGAATATGCACTGTATGCTTTAATTCATTGTAAGAAGAAAACAAACATTCTGGAATGTGCTTGCACATACATAAAACCATCTCCAGAAAAACACAGAAGAAACTAGTAATAACAAATGTCTTTGTTTTAGTCAGCTTTTTCCCTGCTGTGACTAAAAGACCCAACCAGCATAACTATAGAGGAAGAAACACTTATTTGAGAGCTCAAGGTTTCAAGTCTCAGTCCATAGAGAGCAGTCTCCATTTCTCAGGTCTCCAGGTGAGGCAGAACATCATGGTGGAACAGTGAGGAGGAGGGAAGCAGCTCACATGATGATCAGAAAGCAGAGAGAGAGGTATCCACTTGTTAAATACAAACTTTATACCCCATAGCCACTCCCTAGTGAACCACCTCCTTCAGCCACACACCACCTGCCTCCAGTTACCACTCAGCTAACCCCATCAGGGATTAATTCAGTGATGAGGTTAAGGCTATAGCCTAATCCTTTCTCCTCCAAACCTTCTTGCATTGTCTCACATGTGAGTTTCTGGTGGACATCTCATAATTAAACCATAACATCATTGCAGAAATAAAAATATTGAGAAATGAGGGACAGGAGCATCTCCTTTATGCTCTTGATTTTTAAATCCTACAAATGTATTAACTACTTATTAATATGCATATTTAACAAATCGCAAATTCAATAGAAAAATATATTGCCCAAAAGTGTTTTTGAACAATACTACCTGTCCAAATTAGATTCCGCTGGATGAGTTGTGAAGAAGGCATACAAATGTGGTTTCTTGAAAGAGCACACAGTGTACAAACTGCAATTTTATAGAAGAGTGATGCTTTGGATGCAAATTTCAATAAAATACCTTAAGGCTGAACAAAATACGCAGCTTGATAAATTATTTTTAAGATAAAATATAAATTTATAAACTTTAGTTTGGAGGTTGTGTCTTCATTTAACAGTAACAGAAGGCCTACTGTGAGCCAGGTATCAGAGACATAAAGGTTCATAATATGAGATGCTTGTGATCTAGACCTGTGTCTTAAGTGTCACAATAGAGGACAGGATAAGCAGTGAGCAGGTTTCAAGGAAGGAGCAAGTAGTGGAAAATTTGCTGCAGCAAAGAGAGGTTTAAAGCTATCACACATACTTAAAGTCAACAAACATTAAAACTCCCAAATATCATTTATTTATAAAAAAATTTCTTTATTTCTCTGAAAGAATATATCACAAGTCTATAAGCCCACCTCAAATGCATGAATTAAGAGAATTCTATCATTCCTCCTTTAAAAAGTAAAAACTTACTAATATTTAAAAGTTTTTTTATGGAGTTCTCCTTAGAGAAAATGTAAGAAATCTTGCTGAACCTTACAAGAATTTCAATGTATTTTCTTTGATGTTCCTACAGTTTGAATACTTAAAATATTCACTAATTTTTTATTTTAAAAGTGAAGTAAAAGACTATGTCCAGGTAAGTGAAATGACATTATTTGATGTTGTTCTCTCAATTAGAAAAAGTGATGCATATTAGAGATGGTGGTTATTAGAAATAGAAAATCATTTGAAATAATACTAACTATAACTTTGTATTGGAATAGGATTTCTATACAATTTTGAATGACTTAATCAAGTATTGTAATTAATTGCCTTTACAGCAAAATATTTCAGTACCTTGGAAAATTCAAGTCTGTTGGCAATGAAACTTATTGGAAATTGTATTTCTAATATTGTTCTATTATTTGATTTTTTTTTCTTCATAGTATTTTAGCCATATAAATCCTCAATAAATATTTGCTGAGAGTCATTACATGTGATTTTTTGTATTCCCCTCCCCAATCCTTTATGATGAAACCATTACCACTAAATCACTGCATAAACTATACCTACTTTAAGTGAACATTTCTTTGTCTTCTTGAATGCTCTCCTAATTTTCTTCCCACCAGCCATTACTCATCTGTGTATTTTGTCAGAAATGGAATGTCCCTGCTATGCATTCTGCCCAGTTAACCTTTTCCAGTTCCTCCTCCATATGATGGCCCCAAAATGTAGTCCTCCTGACTCTTCCTGGAACATGAGTCTTTCACATACCTGCCTGCCTGACATTGCCATTGGAACATCTTGAATTTAACATCTTGATTTTGTCACAAAACTCTTCATCTCCTTAATCTCCCCTTCCTTTTGCATGTGGTACCATCATATACAAATAGTTGAAGGAATGATTATTTTTCCTCCATTTCTGTTGCAAGTGGACACAAACACACCTATACTAGCTTCACTGTTAGTAAGTCCCCCTGACTGTGAAATGTATCCATAGTCTTACCTATACCTCCCTCCCTTCCTATCACGTCTCAGTCACCATCACCTCATGTTTTGTTGCTGTTGACTCCTAACAATCTTGCTTGACTCTTATTTCTTGTCACTACAGTCAATTTTCCACACAGCAGAGTGAGCATTTTAAAATTATAAAACAAATATAGTCATACTTCTGAATAAAAATCCCCAAAGCTTCCCTATTATATATAAAATAAAATAAAAATTCTCACTCAGGCCTACAAGGTACCTTATAATAGCTGTAACTCCTGCTCCTTTCTCCCCCATCCTCACTGACCCTTCCCTTCTTTGCCAAGACAATTATTTCTTTAGGTCATCTTTCTTCACTTCAGTCCACCTATGAAATGTTGTGCCCTCCAGACTTCCAGCACTTCTCCTTTTCTTGCCAGTCAAATCTCATTTTATATGTCCCTTCTTCATTTTCCCTCTTTTATAAATACTCACTTTAAAGAAGTGGCCAGATCACACACATCAAATCCCTTAGATTCCCCCCAGCCCACTACCAGTGCACATGCAGATGCAAACTGGATCTATGAATGCAGGGATCTATAAAAATATGAGCTTGATTCAACATTTTTATTGTCTTATCCACAGGGTCTGGGATGGTATCCTTGGCACTTAAGAGGTGCACAGTGAATACTTATTGAAAAAAAAAATGAATGAAGAATTTTAGTTCTTGTCATTAACTAAATTGCATATAGTTAATTATTGTGCATTCTTATTAGGAAGTTCCATGTATAGGTATAGATTTGACTCAATCACAGCATGAGAAATTGTTTGTCCTTAGTTTTAGCAAAATATAAGCCTCTTTAAGAGACATAATTGTGGGATGTTCTTCTAAGAAATTCCGGTCGTTTTTCATTGTTACTAGCTAACTCACAAATGCCACTTCAAGTGGTCAGAAACATGT
Source organism: Sciurus vulgaris (assembly GCF_902686455.1). NCBI lineage: Eukaryota > Metazoa > Chordata > Mammalia > Rodentia > Sciuridae > Sciurus > Sciurus vulgaris. Next base: position 31,103,032 of record NC_136470.1, on the reverse strand, counting down.
CATGACTTGCCACATCCATAAACTTTTAAAGATGATGTTCTGAATCTTTATTTTGAAATTTTTCATTTGTCTAGTAAAGTGAGATAAATCAGTAGCTTTTTAAATGGCCAAGATTTCTCCATTATAAGGTCAATAGAAATTTCACAATGACCCTGTGAAGCAGAAAATTTCTGCATGAAAAGATAGAAGTTCTAAGATACCCAGGTTGAATAAGTTAATAAGAAAAGAAGCCAGAACTTCGAAATAGATAATTTTTTTAATCCTAGTTCCTACTCTTTAACAATATTGTAATGGAAATTTAGGCAAAATGGATACATTTTATGATTCTGTAACCTAATAATCAAAGTATATTATAAATAATTTAACTTGGTAACTAAGGTCTTCATTATAATCAGTTATTGTACCCTGCTGTGAGATAGTGATTTTGAACATTAGGCTAAATCTATTTTTAATTCAAAATTCATGATGAAACTTCATACTTTGAATAAATCCTTAATATGAGCTTGATTCTGTTCAATTGCCTTTTTAATAAAAAGCTAGAGAACAAAAGCTAATGGTGAGTGAATTACTGATCAGAATGATACTGCTATCTTTCTCTATAATGAACTATTACAGTTTTTTCTAATGGTATGCTAACACCTTCAGGATTGAAGTCTTCTCCCCACACACCCAGTCTAAATCAGTCTCTTCTTTGAGTAAAAGTATACCTAATTGGCTTCAATCATTTCTATCTTTTCATTTGTTTTTAACATAAAACAAGAAATAACATGTAACCATCTTGGAGATGGCTCATTTCTGAGACTGATATCATCATTATAAGTTCCATATTTCTTACATACTTTTTTGCAATCATAAATCTGCACAGAACTTTGCACCTTGAACTATTTCTTGTTCCTTGGGAGTTAGGCCCACAGATTTTGGTGAACAAAAGCCTGGGTTGATTCCTGGAATTTTGGTTATTAGCTGCAGCATTTGGGGCAATTTGTTTACTATCTCACAGCTTCTACTTCTTTATCTTCAAAATAGGAAGAATTGTGTCTATCATCTAAGAATTAAGCAAAAGCATTTTTGGCATTTATCACATACCTTGCCATGAACAACTATACATTCATTTTCATGGTTTTACATAAACAAATAGAGATATTTGAAGATTTTATATTCTTCCTAATAAAGTATATAACTTCCCAGGTAATAATTCCTGAGTATATAAATATATAATTAAGTTATGAATCAAACACAACAAAATGGAAATTTTCCTATTACTGCATTAATTTTAACAATGTAATATCTAATATTTTGTACTGGCAAAACAATACTTACTGGGCCTGACTTATCTGGTGAAATATATATATATTAATTAGTGTAACTATGAATATTAGTGATACTTTAAATATGCTTTGTATTATTTTAGAAAATAAATCTAGTTATTTACTTTTTAGATAGTCTTTTGTAGTAAAAACTCAAGAAATAAGAGGGCCAAGATTTTTAGGAAAAGAAATGAGTACTGATTTATAGCAAAGAAGTGCAAAGAATCACAGTAATCTAATACCAAGCAATTTTGTGCCTAATCCTTAGTGAACAATTACTTAATTTTTTATTGAGTAGATATTTTACCAACAGAAATTCCTTATTATTTTTCATTCTGTTCAAATTTGTTAAGAATTTTCTCTTTCTTTATATTTTTTAACTTAAGCTAAGCAAATATCTGCTCCTCAATATCACATGTATTGTTGGGAAAAATCTAAAAATGAATAATGTATTTCTAGCACACTGAAAGGAAAAGAAGTTGAAATCATGAGGAAAAAATACTAAACAAACCATGGGTCTATTAATTTCTACAGAACCCCAAATCACCTGTTCCTGACAGTCCCATCTTTCACTCTCCAAATGCCTGTTAGTAAAAGAAAAGCCGTCCAGCCCACCCCCTGACATCTTTAATTGACTTCCTAGAGACTGTTATCAAGAGCTACTCAAGCGGGGCTAATAGTGCCAGTAGATTGCTCACACATGGCAGGGCTGGGTGTGCTGGACTTTAAAAGGGCTGGAGGGAGCGCCTAATCTTCACTCAGTGTGGGAGCAGGTACCAAGGGGTTATCGAAAACGCAACAAATCATCCGTCAGCACTCCTGATGCAGAAAGATTCTAATGGGGAGATGGAGAAATTGGTGCTCAGATATAGACTCCCCCCATTTGCCTCCCATCACCATATTTAGACTGTGACCCTGAGCTATGTTTGAGGATGGGAACCAAATGACAAGACACTGGCCCTACATAGAGTCCTCCTTCCTACAAATAACGTTGATTCTTCTGCGAGCACATTGTACCAGGAAGAGCCCTCTTATGTGAAGCTGAAGCAAAAAGGATCTGTCAGAATTCAAGCCAGTCCACTCATTTCAGTAAAGTTCAAAAAGTCACACCATAGGAAGAACAGCACATCTGGTGCCTAAGATCTTCTGGTTGGACTTCTGCCTTGGCCCATCAGGATGGAGTTCGTTATTTCCTTTATTTTATTTTGCCACTGAATTTCTAATTTTTATACATGATATTTAATTGGAGCAGAATGAAAGCTCTGCAAATAAAATCCAGCATGTTATTTATCTTTTAGCTTTTATTAAAACACCATAAGTGTAATTTCACATGGATATTTGCCCAACAGTTCCAAAAGTATTCCCTACCTCCTCCCCAACAACCCAGAATTGTTACCTTTGAAGCAGAGCCAAGCCTGGAGATTTCTTCAATCCCAACAAAACAAAAAATAATTATGTTTTATGTCAATAGAACAAGTTTCTCTTCATTCTTAGTTTTAGATCTTCACTTACTAATTTTCTCCGCTTGCTATGTCAAACTACAAAAAAGTTCTCTTTTCAAGTCAAACATATGATACTTCTGTCAATATTATTGTTTTTATTCATTGATATCCAGTTGTGTTATATTTATTTATAATTGTAGCTTTATATAAAATGTGATATTATATATGATATATTTTGAGGTCCTGAATAGGTGTTCAGAATTCAAGGTGACAAAAGGAACATAGATAATATTTTCTGAATATTTCACTCTTCTAGAAAAAGAAATATTAAAGCCTTAATAATGTTTTGTTTTGTTTTCAAATAAGAGGAAGGAATATAAAAATGTGCTTTTCCTTTGATGATTCATTTTACATTTAGGAACACTTCGTTGAAAAAAATTTCTTCATTTCATCAACCTTAAGGGACCTTACTGTAAGAGAAGAGAAGCATGAAAAATTTTTGCAAGTGAGATGATATTTATGATGATGGCATTTGACAATTATGAATGAATGAAAAAAGGCGAATTGCTATTGCTGCCAACATTTTTTAAAAAGGAAGAAAAGGATTTTTTTCTCTTTAATTTTGGACTCACCTGCTCTGCTCAATGAACTATATTCAAAATGTCTGATATTATTGAAAATTTCCAGTTTCGTAATGAATATTTGTTGTTACACATTCTTTCCCCTAGTTATTTCTATTAGTGCAACTTAAATCATTTTTTCGGTAGTGATTGTAACCGCTTCAACAGATTTTCAGATTTTCTTACTGACTGTTTCATTCTCAAAGGTATGAAAAAAGGTTTTTCATTAATCAAACTGGCAAGCATTCCTAATTACAGTTTTAATTCCAGTCATTGTAAAGACATTTAAATTGGTTGTTTTTTGGTCAGCATTGTAGTTTCATTCTTCTTATTGATCTCCAGGATTATTTTACCCTTCGAAGTTACAAGCCAATAAATACAAATATCTACTTTACATCAGCAATAGTAAACTACTCATCCATTTTCTCTTGCCATCTCCTAATTTTAGGCCACTTTTGCCACTCAGGAGATGGCAGATTAAATTGTAGACACCACCTGGATGTGGAAATATGTGCACTTTAAGAAAAAGTTGACTTATCAAAGCCATGATGACTCATTTTGTTCCAATAGACACATTTAGCAGTAACCAACCTCCATCAAAAATGAATGAATATAAACAAATAACAAATAACTGGAAATGAAGAGACATAGAACAGATCCTTATTTAAATGAAATTAGTTATATAATTATAAATTACAAATTTAATTATTAAACAGATTTTTTTAAGAATACACAATGAATAATTACAAACTTGGAGTTGAAAGAAATATACAAAGAAAACAACTTTCAACATGTCTATAAAATATTATAGGTCAGATATCCTATGGATTGACACTAATTTTCATAAGATGATGCCAATACAGGTGTAAAGTGAGATCAACATAAAGTTTTTGTATAGAAGTTTAATATAAGTATCTTCAGCTTTCTGTCTCTAGATGTATTAGAATAAGTAATAACTAAATGAAAAGGTTCTTGGATATAAAAGCTGGTGTGTAATCTGTCAGTTTAGCCTGAGTACATAATGGATGTGAGGCCAATGGAAGAATATAAGAGTTGATGAGGCTGACTGGAGACTCGCTACATTTAGGCAGTGCACTAGAAAGTAAAAAAACAGAAATGCTTAACTTTAAAAAAAAGTGCAATATATTTATAGTGACATAAAGCAGAGTAACAATCAAAATAAACATCAATATCTTGGACAAGTTTTAAAAAAGGAGAAAAGGGAATGTATTAGCAGATATTTATATCATAAAGAGACAACCATTTCAAATTATGGTATTATAGAAAGGGCCAGACTAGAATATTTTGAGGGATATTCCAATCTCAAAGAAAGTTATACATACTTTTTCTTTCTTTTTCTTTTTTCTTTTTTTTTTTTTTTTTTTACATTTCTAATGATAATACCTGGTAAATCCAGGTCCAGTCACAGATGAGAAATGATAATTGAGGGACTCGGGTATAGCTCAGTTGTAGGGCGCTTGCCTATCATGTGTGAGACCTTGGCTTCAATTCCCAGTACATCAACAAAGAGAAAGAGGGGAGGTGGGGAGGGAAAGGAGGTAAGGGAAGGGAATGAGGATTGAGATTGAATGCCCTGACTGAGTAGAGGGAGGGACAGGGACATGTAGCTGTGAGATACTTAAACCTCATGGGCAGTTTTCCAATCTCCTAGTGATCTGTCTTCACTTTTCTTCCTGAAAGCTCACATGAAAATTTATTATATACCATTGGTGTGGGCAGTTAATTGTTCTAAATTAATCAAATAATGGTAAATTTGTGCCCTTCTATTCTTTGCACTTAAATAGGACCTAAGAAATAATAGTTAATGAGACAAATTTTTGTCTTCAAGGATCTAGGAGTCTAATGCAAACTATGGTTAAAAAAGATAAACATGCAATAATTTTCAGACATTATCAGGAATATTAACTAAATTTTATATGTCACTACCATGGCTGCTTAACAATAGAAAAATTATCTGGAGCTCTATAGCATCTATAAATTGAGGAGAATAGAGTACATTCAATTCCTTTTCATCCTTATATCTGTAATATAAATTATTTTTTACATTGTCTAATACAATATAGTACTAACTAGAGCTTGACTATATTGAAGGAATTGCCAGTGAATATGGAATTACAAGTCAAGTTAGTAGATATCAGACAAAATTTAGATCAAATAAAAAAATAAAAAAGCTTATGAAATTTTAACTAGAAAGACTCCATCCAAGTAGATGAGCACTAGAGTAGACAGACAACCTGCTCTTTCAGACCTTATTAGAGATGAAGAAGCTGCTCAATTAGCATTTGCTAAATAAAAGATCATTCATGGAGCAAATATTCTATTTTTATTTTGAAAGTATTTCTTTCAAAATTATTGCTTATTCTAATAGATAAGGTGGTAAAGTGAGAAAAGAGTAAACTGCCTGTAAGACCACCTGGCAGATTGAATGGGTTCAGGTACACATATCTGTGATGCCCAAACTGTAGATACGTCCAGGAAGTATTAGCAATCATGAAAAACTGAAAATATGAGATTAGAAGACATTAATAAGGAGAAGGCAGAAGTCCTGAAGACTCTCAGAAATGCCATCTTTAAGGTAAAGCAGAAGAAAAGGAAACTGAAGAGAATACGACAACTTAATATGGATTGGTCAATATACGCTTTTGGAACTCAGAACTATTTCTGCAAATGGAATTAATTTTTCCAATGATTTTTATAAGTAAATTAGGTTTTTATAGACAAACACATTTTGATCTGAAGGCATAAAAGTCATATTCATTAAATCAATTGTGTAAAATCTAATTGTGAGCTGGGAGAGGTGGTATACACCTGTAGTCCCAGTACTATGGAGGTGGAGGCAGGAGGATCACTTTAAGCAGGTGTTTGACAGCAGCCTGGGTAATATAGCAACACTCCATTTCAAAATAACTAACTAAATGAATAAATAAATGCTAATCTTGCCACCTGAAGGTTGAAGCTAGTAATAATAGTAGTTACCAAGCTTAATAAAAGGATTTAGAAATCTACTTTGCTGTGTAGTCTCATTTCATACATGTAGTGAATATCTCATCATTCTGATTGGGATGAATAAGTATTATGTGTTCTGATTTTCTGAATATTTGAAAGAACTTAAGGATAATTTTTACATTGTTTTGCCTTCAAAATTGTTTTTTGCTTAAAATGTAATATAGTGAGGTGATTCTGATGTGTCTTGTGTGGGATACGGATGAAAGATAGGAAGGAGGAAGAGAAGTATAAGGGAGGCAGTAGTCAAGAGGGACAAGGAGGAAATTAAATATACTCCACATCTTGACTGATACTGGCAAACTATTCAAAGAGTCAGATCTTAGAATTATATGCTCATTTATTCGTTTAATAAATATCAAGTAAAACACAATGTTGGGTAAGTGCTATGTTAGTTATAGGAGATGTCATGTAAGCCAAACAGACAAGAACCTTGTGGACTTTCATTGCATAGCATTAGGTCATTAAACCAAAAATGCATGATCTAGAGAGTGAAAAATATAGGAATTTACATAGGAATTTATGTAGGTGTATAGGAATTTATATATTTTACACATAAAAATATATGTTTTATATAGACAAGATGATTTCTAAAACTTTAAAGTTCAAAGGAATCAAATGGAAAGATTTGGAAATTATAACTACAACTTTGTGAAACTTGCTTACGCTGAACTTGAAACTACTGAAAGAAATTTTGATATAACTGGGAATTTAAAACAGGTAGAAATATACGTACATAGCAGCTGTTCTGATTTCCTTTGAGAAATAGAAGCATTCTCAAATACATTTAGATTCTGATTCTTGAAAAATTATATATATATATATATATATATGACAGTTAAATGAAAACTACTGAAGCTAAATGATGAATGTAATGAAACAAACAATACTATGGGGTTGGAGACATGCTTTTTAATTTTTTAGGATTTCAAAGTGAATTCAATGAAATGTGCAGTTTCACTATACTGTGCATTAATTATATTATTAATTAATAAAGGTCAAAATTTAATTTTCTAGTGACCTAGCTTAAATGTCATTATCGTGAAAATAACTTTAAATATATAACAAAAATATTTCCCTCCCATTACTTTCACTTTTACCTTGCCTCAACTTATTCGAATCACAAGAAAATTTTTAGTCCAAGATAAAGCCTTTACACTTGTTCTACATATTCTACATTTCCTTGACAAATTAGAAATTGCATGTATAGCCTGGCTTGGTGTGCATGCCTGTAATCCCAATGACTCTGGAGGCTGAGGCAGGAGGATTGAAAGTTTGAGACCAGCCTCAGCAACTTAGGGAGGCCTTAAGTAACTTAGGGAAATCCTGTCTCACAATAAAAAGAGCTCGGTATGTGACTCTGTGGTTAAGCACCCCTGGGTTCAATCCCAGTACCCACCCCCACAAAAGAAGAAAGAAGGAAATTGCATGACTAAATATCCACAAATAGTATTTAAAATTTGTATTGTAACTGATGGGATCCAAGAAAGAAAAATTCAAGTTAATTATATATGACTGGTCTAAAAATAACAATTATTGTTCTCCAGGTAACTATTGTCTGACAGGTACCATAATCAGCATATGGTCTATAAAATATCGCCTTTTAAGGAATTATCCAGTTCAAAGGTGTGTTTCTGAGTTTTGGAAAGTGACTTTCCAAAGGTTACATAACTTAGAGATGGAAATTCAGTGCTCTTTGTCTGATACAGCATTTGATCTTTTCATTTCCCTACTTGAAAGTGGCTAATATTAGTATAAGTTGTATTATCAGTATTCCATGTTAATAAGGAGTAAAGGGTCTCATTCCACAGCAAACTACAGAAAGTACATTCAAACATCTCAACAACTGAATTCTCAATTCTTCATAAAAACTTTACAATGTAGCTATTCTAAAATATAACCAGAGAAGTGTCCCAGAGACTATCTCAATATTAGCAACCAGATATTTCTCATATGGAAAAACAGAAGCTCCTGGTACACATAACTTTAAAAAAAAATTCTTTCGTGTGTGTTTACAGAGAATTTTGTATGTGAATTTTTCTTTTACTAGAGCTGAAATAATAGAAGCTAAAACAAAAAGCTACTTTTTAAATGGTGAGGTTTTTATTTTTGGATCTGTTGAAAATAAAAAGTCCCTTGTGCTTACCAAAAGGGTCTTTCTGACTGGTTTCTGACAGAGCAGGGCTCTCTTGGTAATAAAATGCTAGCCAATCCCCCACGGCCCCTTAGAGGTCTGACTTTGCTCACTGTGAGAGACGCCATTTTTTTTTCACTTGAATAATTTTGTATAAATAAACTCAGATTTTGCTAGCTAAGCACGTGGAAGTCATATAAAGCACACCTAATCACACAGTTTAAGCATTCAAAATGTAACATATCGAAAAAATTGCAGTGCTGTTTCTGTCAAAACCTGTCACCTGATGCATAAAATTGTTGGTTTTATGAGTCATTTTTCAGTGAACTCTAATGGAAACATGGCTAGATGGAGACTTTAATGAAAGATGCAGATTTCTTTTTTCCCTGCTTTGAATGTAATTCAACCAAAAATGTCCTCTCTGTGATTAAAATTAACACATTTTGCTAAATAGAGAAAAATCCGCTTTCTAATGTACTTTAAAATTTACAGAATTAGAGCACATATATTATCCCTTTGCAGTCCTAAAAATAAATTTGCCAATCCAAGTGCATATCTAATAACTTAAAATGTATTTATCTCCATATGCGTGTTTTAAAGTTTGAAGTTGAAAATTTAAAACACATACTTTTGCTTCTCATCAATATATTTTTATAACCTTAGTAACCATTTGTATCTGTTGCTAAAGTGATCATTTCCTTCAAGTTCAAGTTTTCTTGATAAGCCTTAATTAATACTGAGTTAAGAAATAAAGTATTTAATAAATATTATTTCTGAAAAAAAAGTGAAGCTAATTTCATTTTTTAATAAGCATTATACCTTCATGGGAACTCATTTGACATAACTAATTGAATGTAAGGTATTTTTAGAAAAGATTGACTTTCATTTGATAATTTGTAGTTGGCAAAACACACTTAAATACCAGAGATATTTATAAACAATTTATAGATTCTATAACTAATTTCTACTTCAAATAAAACCAATGTAATCACACTAAATGAAATAAATGACAGATAACCTTTATTGACATTTGCTCACATGATTTTTTTGCAGATAGATTTGTATGTAATTGTTTTTACCTTGTCTTTTGTAAGTGACTTTATGAAGACAAAACTTAATGTTGGTCTAACATCTAGAGTTAAGCAGGATGATGAAGGTGAGTGATCTAGGTAGGTATAAATGCAGTAAATAATATCATTTCTTTAACCATTTCCCCAACTAAATTGCAATCTCCTGAATCTAAGTTTTCTATCACTTCATTTCTTTTGAATTTATATCTACTCTATATTAGGCAGTAAAAAGTATATATGTCTTGTCCCTTAAGAGTTAACTATTGCTGTCTCATCATTACCCAAAACCATAGTGTAGGTCAGTGATTTAGGACTGTGTTTACTGAATGGTTTTTCTGTTTATCTTGCTTGAGGCTGCTCACCATCTATAGTCATCTACGAGTTTTATTGGAGCTGGATAGTAAAAAATGGCCTCCTTCACATTTCTAGGGAGATGGTTCTGTTTCTGGTCACTGGGACAACTGTACAGTTATAGAGCTGGTCCACTCTACCCATTATCCCAACTTCAAAGATTGCAAACCAGACTACAACACATGGCGGCATCAATATTCCAAGAAGACAAATGAAGAATTTGGCAAGGTCCTGTGAGGTTCACACTCAACAGATCACTTCCACTGAATTCAATTGGTTTAAAAAAAAAAGTCAATGCAGATTCAAGCAGTGGAGTACTCCTCTTGATAGGAGTACCAGTGAAATCACATTAGAAAGAATGTAGGAGCAAGGATGAATGAAACAATTGTAATCATTTTGCCAAGATTCTGCCTATTGCAACTTTAAAGTTTTACGGTGAATCTTTGCAGTGTTTAAGTGCAATATGCAAGAGTTTATATCAACAAAATATTCTTCATATAAATGGCCTTAAGCAGCTCAACATTGCACATTCTTGTCCTCATCTCTTACAATCTTTCAAGGATAAGTATTTTTTAAATTAAAAACAAGACTAAGTTATAACATACATGGATTCTATCTTTATCATGTTTTGCCCTAGAATGTCTTGAATAGCAACCTTAATTTTGGAACCAGCAGATGAGATCTTAAGAATATTCTGAATTTTAAAAAAGTGATGTTAATAGCTCAAGGAATACTATTACTGATGTTCCTGCAGCAATTGTATGAATATCAAGCATGAACTCCAACCCAAGCAAGAGGTGATGCCAAATTTTTTTCTATAGTTTAAACATTCTGTCTTGTGAACCTACTTGACTCTCCAGAGACATTCCATGAGCACATTACATGTGGACATATGGCAGAGTAAGAATAATTAAAAACCTATTAAAAGGCTGTGAGTATAGCTCAGTGGTAGAGCATGTGCTTAGCATGCATAAAGTCTTGGCTTTGAGCCCCAGTTCCAAAACCATTAGTTTAGTGAATAGAAAGCTTAATTCTTAAAAGTTTCTTTTAATTTTATGCCTTTGAAATTTAATATGCATTAACCATCTAATAGCAATAACGAATAAGCCCCTCATCATTATAAGACAGGAGAAAAAGAAATCCAAGGGTTGACTATTACACCACATAGCGTATTAGTCAATTTTCTATTAGTATAATGAAATACCTGATTCAGGCTTCTTTATAGAAGAGGTTTATCTAGCTCACAGCTCGGAGGTTCAAGGGCCTGCACCAGAGCATGAGTTCACCTCTAGGGAAAGCCTCAGGGTGGATGATGCAGAAGTGGTAAGCATATGTGCAGGAAAATGAGGTCACATCACCAGACAGGAAACCAAAGAGACTGGAAAGTGACCAGGATTGCTCCTTCACAACAATCCTCTCAAGAGAACTAACTCAGGGATGCTACTTAATCCTTTCTGAGTGCACACCCCCAGTGACCTAAGGACTGTCCACTGGGCTCCACCTCTGCATGTCATCATGCCAGGGACCAAATCTTCAACAGATGATCCCTTGGGGGATAAACCACATCCAAACCATATGCCACTCAGAATACTGTGTTTCTCAGTACAGCAAACTTGATCAAAAATATTAATGGTGCCTTATCTGTGTATATAGAATAGATACTCATGAACTAAGTTCCAGCAACAGTGCTAAGTAAATTAGTATTGACTGTTGCCATGAAACATTTCTGGGTATAGTATCCATTTAAATTGCAATATACTTGAGAGAACTTCCCTTAAATAGCAATGGTTTATAAGTAGGTTTTCCTTTTTCAAACCCTGATCTCACTTTTCCTTAAGAAAACTTCTGACTCTCCAGGAAATTAAATAGCATCTGATTGGCTTGTTTACACTTTCTCATTTCCCCAAACCAGTTTGCTTCATTTACTACATTCTGTCACAGTGAAAGTGATTTGGGGATTTAAAATGGATTCATTCTGCTCAAACAGATGTCAAAGACGAGGTACATTGGTTTTAACAGCTATTCAGGGGCCATGAGAGGAATGGCTTTTCCCATGTAAAACTTACTGTGAGCATCCAAAGGACTGTTGTCTATTTTTTCCTATAACTATATTTTACTAAATTTAGTCAAATTTATTGAGCAATAGTTTTGTGCATTAGTGCAGAGAACTGACATGCATCTTTAATTTAAAATACTCTATTAGGGAAATGATAATACATGGAAATAAATTCATTTTACTAGAAACCACATATAGACTTTGAACGCTGTAAAAAATAAGCAATGCATTTATACATACATACAGTGACTTTCAAAGAAGCCTGAAAGTGTTCCTTATGACCTCAAAGGACATGAAAACAAAATGAAATATTATAGATACATGCTTATTGTTGTTGTGCTTTTTCATGGTAGCAGTCCTGGGCTACCATGATCAATTAATACTTTCCCATGAATTAAATTGGGCATGGCTAGAGCCAAGTGATGTGTTTTTAACATCCTTTCACATTATTATTGGTTTCCAGTTATATAATATGCATTTCACAACATTGCTATATGAGCCAGGGAGGTAAAAAAGAGAATATTAAGTGCTTGGGTCATGATTTTCCCTCAGTCTCTCTCTCTCTCTGTATGTCTTTGATGTCTACAATTTTGTCTTAGCAAGTGATTCTTTGACAATTAGATAGTGCTGAAAAGTATTTAGTGACCTGAAGTATGATGCTATTAACATCAGCTATAGAGACAGAGAAAAATCAATACAAATTTTGCTCACAATTAGCAAATAATTCAATGATTTCTTGCTGGTTCTCTAGAGAGTAGAGTTGTGGCATCCTTGAATTCAAGGGAAGATACGCTGGATTTATTTCTACAGAAAAGCTTATCTCACAAACCTGATGAATAAAGGCATAAATCTAAATGAGTCAATGCCTCAGGGTAATTGGAGTTACAGACCCAATTACTACCTGTCATCCTCAGTAATTATTTCATGTATGCAGCATATTAGACATAGTTTCTAGATGATATTTCTATGGTTTATATTTCAAAGAAAACCTTATTATTGGTAAAACTATACTTTTTAATGTTAAACAATTATTACCTTTATATGATAATGTGAGTAATAAGATGATTTTATAAAGGATAACTTTATGTCTTTTTTCCTAAAGACCTATCATGGAAATTCTGCCTTCCACAGTTACCAAGTTAAGATTATTGCCTTTATGCTATGCACTTATTTTATTTACTTTGTGAACAAACTTAGGAAATCACTAATCTTGTTTAAACAAACTATAATTTTAAGAGTCACCTTTTCTTTTTTCCTATTAGAAATTTTGGTTTAAAGCCACTCTTCTCTATGATTTATCACCATATTTGAATACATATTTAAGGATGAGAGTGCAAAAACGTATACACACACACACACACATATACATATATATATATATAAATCATTGGTGGAGGGGAAACTTGTGGGTGCTCAATGCTCATGTGACACAAAATAAGCTTTCTTTGTTTAACTTTTATTTCACTGAGTTAGATACATTTGGCAAATACTGAATGTCACATTTGTTCAAATGATTTTAAATTTTAAAATATTTTTAAACCTAATTTCAAAAATTTCCTAAATTAACAAAAACTTTATCTTTTTATCTAGTTTCTGTTATGGCCATTGAGGGGCAAATGCTGCTAGAGGCCAGGTGCCTATCTTTCTACTCTAATTTGGGTCACCCTCCTAAGACAATGAAGTACTTAAAAGTCCTTAAAGGACTGAATTTCAGGAAGAAGTAAATTATGTCAACGATACAGCAAGAGGTTGTCACCAAACTGGTGTGGCACATTGATCACTTACTGATTTTATTTGCCAAGAAATGGAAACATGTCATTTAAAGAATGAATTAGAAAACAAAGTTAGCGAGGTTTTGGGAGTGGAATGCACTGTGAACACATGTTCCATCCTGACTCAGTTACAGCAATTAGTAAGGATGCCTTCTGATATTCCAAACATAGATAACAATTCTGCACGTCTGCTAACAACTCCTAACTGGAAATATTGACTAATCAGCTATGAAATCAATGCACTTTCCCTATACACTACATAGCTTAAAGAAAGGTCTTTTCTAATCCCCAAAGCCTGACAAGAACAGATGTGCTCTTCTCCATAATTGCCACATTTTCCCACACAGCATTTCATACTTGATATACTTAGAGGACTCATTCTAGAAGCAGAAATTCTGTTTTGTGAAAAAATTCAAAAATTCTCTTTTAATAATCCTAAGGAATATTATAACCATTTTTTCATCTTTGCAGGGTGGCAAAATCTTAGTTTCAATTAACTGAAACTAGAAAAACGTAATTTTGCTGTCAAATATCAACAATCAAAACTTGGTGTAAGGTATGATTCAACAGTTACTGAGAAGTTTAAAGGCAGACACAACGCACAGAGAATTTCCATTAAAATTAAAAGCTTTGTATACATATATATCTACGAATCAGAGTAAGAGCATCATTACATATTAAAATCCACCAAGCACCATGGAAAGTTTATATTCTCTTAAAACTTCATCCTTGGCATTAATTAGAAAGATAATCCTTCTAATGAAAAATATAAAGACACGAACCTAAAATTATTTGTGTAAATACATGTATAGAATGGGAAGATTTTAATATTAAAATTCTACTCAACAGTATTCTGGATTTATATGAAGTTTAGAGAGAAATGTTGAATAAATAAATGATCTAAAATTTATGAAATGAAGGCATGAACAAAAGCAAGTGAGAAATAAATGCAGAGGTAATCACTAAGAAGAGAGATGGTAATAATCAGTTACATTCTCTGCTTAATTGTTATAGCAGGTTGTGAGGTTGGTTCCAGGGACATTAGAATAAGGAAAAAAATTAAGATCGAGTATAAGGAAGGAGTTCCACACTAGGTCACTCATGGCACTTTCTTTTTCTATCTTTTAGTCCCAATGGTTTGCCTTAATAGTTTGTCTGCCTGCTACTATACAGCTCCCACCTGCATGATGAAAGAAGAGAAGGACTCTCCAAATAATGGTGGAAGACATGAACACTTTTTATTAATATGGGTAATGAGTATGATGTTCAAATGATGTACAAATTACTATATTAGTTTCTGATAAGGACATAGTATAAATGTTTTGAAGGGAAAAAAAAAGAATTATGGCATTTTTTTTTCTCAAATTGCTTGCTTATTTTCTAAAAGGCAATTTTAGTACAGGTGAGCTGCATATGTATTTGTCTTTCAACATTATTCTGACAAGCTTCTTTATGGTGCTGAGAATAGCTTAATAGTTACACAATTGAATAAAACTGCATGATTTTGATTTGGAAATTAGTTTGAGGATATTTTATTGCCCTCCATGTGGACATAATGCTGCCACATTCATCCAAGATATTTTTTAAAGTGGTCTCAAAAATCTAAGAGGATGTCAAGCAGTACCTACTTTTCTTCTGAGTATATTTTTATTTCTGTTAAAAGATTGATAATAATAATAATCATTCTATTCTAGGAATTTCATAAGATTGATAAGAAAATTACTACAAATAATGTGTGGCAAGTGATTTTATAAACCGGTAGAGCTACACAAAATTATTGTAGGCAATTATTATATGTGAAATGATTATAAGACCTTTCATTTTACATTTATTGTCTTTCCAGATATATCCAATCATAATCTTAGTTTCCCATGAAAGTATCTAGGGGACGGATAATATTAGATTTGAATATGATTTTAAATGTGGTTTTAAATGTAAAAATATACCAAGATACATATTTCAATCCTACCAGATAAGAAACCTGGTATGTGCTTCCGATTTAACTGACTTCGCATAGAGATTAGACTCAAACTCTTCTCAAGCACTGATAGAAATTAAAGACTTTATTATTACTGTTATGTGTATAGCACCAAACACATTTCTGATGTTTAATATGGGAAAGTCATACACAATATACCACAATGGGTGTTGGATCAGAAAGCTGTTATTTTAGTACTGGACTTTATAATTCTTACTAGTTATAAAGTCTCCCTTTTTCACTTGTAAAACCTTACAAATGAGAATACTACATATAAACTCTAGTTGTGAGCTTTGTGTTCTCTCTCTTTTTCTCTCTTTTTCTCTCTCTCGCTCCCTCCTGGCTGCCATGAACTCAGCAGCAATTCTTCCACCAACCCTTCCTCTATGATGTTCTATCTCACCTCAGTCCCAAAGCAATTCAGCCAGCTAACCATGGACTAAGTCCTCTGAAATGGTGAACCAAAATAAATCTTTGACTCTCTATGTTGTTTTTGTCAGGTATTTTGGTCACAGCAAATGAAAAGCTGACTAACAAATGATATCTCTTTAAATATGATTTAATTTTGTTTTATATGAAGGAGTTCTGCTATTAAAAACATGTTTTTCCCATTGGTTGCAAATAACATTTGAAAATTGCAGTGTTGTCTCCTACATAATTGGGTGTCCTAGCATTCTTAAATTGTGTCCTTTTTGATTGCTGAACAGAATAACTTAAAACAGCATTCTTCTTATATCTTTAGGTCTTATTCACTAAAATTTAATTTTAAAATTTAGAAACTAGCAACTTGTTTTCTTCAAGAGGCAAGAAGTCACTTTGAAAACTTTCACTAAAGACATTCATCTTGTAACTTTTACTCTGGATGATCATTTTTCTTCAATTTGATCCCAAAGGCCTTTTGCACAGATGTCCTTCGGAATACTGATTTCTTAAGCAGTACAACTCATTTATGAAGGAATTTTTTTCCTTCTTAAATTCTGACATGAAGATACATAATCTTGTAGCATTTCCTATTGTTAATCCTTAATGGTTCCAAATACTGATTTTGAGAATGCTTACAGAAAATATTAATATTTTCATATAAGAACTCTTATTTTTTCTACATATTATTTTCTGATTAGAAATATAAAAGTAAATATTTGTATGTGTACACAAATATTTATGTAGTTACCAATTTATATTTTAAATGAAACAGTCATCTCTCAACCTATCTTGTCTTAAACACATTCACTTTACCTATCATTCTTTTGAAAACAATGTTTTACAAGACAGACTTTAAACTATACTTTTGGATTTGGTTAAAAAATATAGTGCTAATACCAAAGAGGAATAAAAAGGAGCTGCTCTATATAGAACAAGTTGGATAATGAAGGGTTTGTGGGGTCCAGGTCCAAAATGAAAGGGGAAACATTCAGAGGGACAGGATAGCACATAGAACAATACCCTCCTCACTTGTATCTTACTCTCCCTTGGACATTACATCATCAGAATTAGAAAGATGTATTTGCAGAAAAAATGTCATAGACTTTGGAAAATCTAGACTTGGGGCCAAATTAAGGAAAGAGGAAAACAAAGAGGCAGAAGGAAGAACAGAAGACGTAGAAGCAGAACTTTGTTTGAATTTGCATGCCCAGTGAAATAGCCTTCCCACTTATTTCTGCCCACCTCTCCCCAAATATTCCTAGAGAGGGGTGTCCAGAATCAGGTCAGTTCACAATGGTGAAAACAGGAAAGGAAACAGCAGGAACTTTTAACAATGTCTAAGACTAAATTCTAGGTGGACTCTTTCCTTCTTTCCAAGTAAGAATCAATACCAATAAAAGGAGTAAAATGAGTCTTTCACATACCCATGAAATTTAGAGGAATTTCAGGATAGATAATCCAAGGACAGAAAATGGAAACCTATCAAATACTTATTATTTTATATACCTAGTGAATTTATCCTTTTATTTTTCATATTGCTTTTACTAGAATAATAAGAAAAACTTCCATTTATCAATTATGGTCCGCATATATGCACTGAGATATTTACTCTGCATACATTACAAACACTAAAATTATATATACCTCTCATTATAAAAAATTATTATTGCACATGCAAAATTGTTACATCTATTTGAAAAACAGGCAATAGGCAATTCTAGCTATCTAACTTTTATTTAGATCAAAAACTCTTAAATCATCAATGGATTGTTACTAAGTACAAAAGACAGATGTGAAATGGCTTATGAAAATAATTTCATGGAGAGAGTTTGGACTCAATAAGTATACCACAGAAATGAATATGGAAAGTTAGACATTTGAATAACCAAAATGATACAAATAGATATCATATTTAAAACTAATTTGTGTCACCAAAATTAAGAAATGATATTATCAATGGTCATTTTATTGAACAATTTTTCATTTTTACACTAAACACACAGTAGGCTGAAAATCAGAAAGTTAAAAAATCTATTTTTATTTGTACATTCTTCTGCTATATAACTCATTCAATAAACATTTCTTACTTGCCTGCCTGACCAGTAGTAGACTAATATGTATTTACCCTGGTTAAAAGTCATCTAGAAGTTTTAGTATGATATGCACAAGGCATGTTGAATAGACCTAAAACATGTTAAAAATTCAGTTAAAAAATGGTCTTTTAAGAAAGGGAAGAAAAATGAGAGTAACCTACAAACTCATCATTTTTTTTTTTGTCTCAAACTTGTGATCCCCCTATTTTAATCTCCCAAGTTGCTGGAACGATAGGAATGCCCCGGTTTATCCTTCCAAATTATAATGGTTATGATTTCAACTTTCCCTTGAATTTTATTTTAAGTCACCTTGACAGTATAGAACACTACAGATTTAATCTCCATATATGCACAACCGTCTCAAGACACTATTTCATTTTTCCTTACAAAGCCACTATGATGTGATAGTTATACAGTAGCTTATCCTTCACAAAAGAAATACATTTCCATTTGTATGTACTAAAACGGTGTAGTTTAGCACAGGGGTTGGCTAACAAAATCCTATGATTCAAATCAACCTGTTGCCTGTTTTTATACAGCTGGAAAGCTAAGAATGGCATTTTCATTTTTAAGTGGTTATTATTTATATACATAGCATTCATGATTTACATATAATATATAGTAATGTGTTATATGTATACTATATCACAAATACACCCCTATTATGTGTGCTTGCATTCCTTTCTGGTTAGTATATACTCATTTTTCAGATGCAAACTTACTGGTCTAAAGAGCCTGAGTGTTAGAGCAAATTTGCTTTTACTCATGGGTTGCATATGTTCACTCTCTTAATATTTATATTATATGTTGATTTAATACCTGATAAAACTGTTCCCAACCTAAAATGCTCAGAAATCAGCATTTTAGGTGAATGGTAGTTTCTACTACTGCTAGTCCTGCTTGAAGGTCTTGTTCAAGTCAATTGCTCAAACCCTCAGAGGCCATCCTAGTGTGTCTGTCTGGCTGTCTATCTATCTATCTATCTATCTATCTATCTATCTATCTATCTATCTATCTATCTATCTGGAGAGAGAAAGACAGAGACAGACACAGAGA
Source organism: Sciurus vulgaris (assembly GCF_902686455.1). Classification (NCBI taxonomy): domain Eukaryota; kingdom Metazoa; phylum Chordata; class Mammalia; order Rodentia; family Sciuridae; genus Sciurus; species Sciurus vulgaris. Next base: position 31,083,706 of record NC_136470.1, on the reverse strand, counting down.
GTTTCAAAGAGACAAAGAGCACATTTAGATTTTCCAGTCAAATCAAAACTGTCTGTTGAAAACTTTATGTCTTAAACTGAGTGTATACAAAATATCAGGATGTATTAAGACTGAATCTCTGACATATACTATGCATGTGGTAAAGTGAATCTTAAAAGTATTTTAAGTTGTTCTAAGACATAAATTTTCATTACCATACTGCAACACTTTATTTATTATCTTAGCTTTGCATACTGTAGCATCTGGGCTGCAAATTGGTACAAGACAGGCATCCAAATATTAAGATCAAGAATCAACTGGCCAAAGGACAGCTTGTATTTACAAAAGGCTGTCATATGTTACTGTAGACATTTTCAAAGGTTTCTTTTGATTTTCTAGGAAGAATTTTGAGTGAGCAAGCAAGCACTAATTAAAAAAACTGTCATATTGGTGCTAGACTGTGAAGCAATGTCAATGTCTTTAAAGTTGTGATGCATGATATAATAAATAGAGGAGTTTTTCTAGTTTCATTTAGCTTAGAAAGTTTAGATATTTTCCAGTTATATACAGGTACTCTTACTGTAATAAATGAGAAAAAAAAACTAAAATTAGATGCTTTAAATGAAATTCTTAAAGCTTGTTAACTTACAAAAATAAATTAATATCAGATATTTTATAATTAAATAATAATCACTACTTCTACTTTAATGGTCTCTCCTTTTAAATATTATTAAACTGATAAGTGCATGATTCTAGTTACATTATAATTTCAATTCCTGAGCATAAATTTTACAAGTTGAAAGGAAATACAGTACAATAGTACTTCAAGCTTATTTGAAATGGTACAAAGTAAATCTTCACATTATGAATAAAATTTTAGAAATTATCTATTTGAAAAATGGATGATTTATCAAATATTCAAATAATTTCAGTGCTGACCATGAAATGTTGAGCTGATTTTATGCCTTTTCCACAGACTGTACCACTTCAGTGGTTAGAAACAAAAATCTGTCATCCAAGAACAGTGAGCGACAGAAGATTTGGATTACGCAAGGTATTCAGGAGCACATTTCCTTGCATGAATTGCAATTGCTATGTATTGGTACCTCTTTGGACCTGAATCAGAAGGTATGCAAAGGTAGAAAATCAGATATATAGAGAGAGTTGTCCAAGGATAGTTATTCTAGAGCACTCAGACCTCTTAATTATAAAATAAGTTGCACAAAATCTGAATATGCATGATGCTTTACTGAATAGCTACTGAATTTAGGATTGACAGATGTTTTCTCTGGATATAGTCCATCATATTTTCTTCCTTCTTCTTTCATTTTAAATAGAAATAGACATTCAAATTGGTTTTAAAAACAAAAATAACATCTCAGTAAGAAAATTCTTAAATATATGTTTTATTGGGGTTAACATTCTGATTTTTATTTGATTTAGTTTCTATTCCTTTTTGTCTCAACTCAGAAGTTCATATCTGACCATATTAGAATTCTTAGAAATCCCCAAAGACATGCTAACTTGAATAATTCATAAAATATTTTTATTCTTAAAAGAGCAATATTGATACAGACTGGCACCTAGTTTTGCTCTTAAAATGTAACAAGTCCCAGAAAATGAAAACTGAAGAGAGGGATAAAAGAAAATTGTGGTTAGGCCAATTTTTTTTTCTATACAATAATATCACTATTAGCCTTTTCTGGTTCTATTACTTACCTTTGGTTCTGTATCAGAGTGGTTATGGCTATGCAAAATGAATTATTTGCATATGCATATATTATACTGCAGCATATTAAATTTTATTCCACAGGGTAGAAAAGCTACCAATCTGATGAATTATTACTTTATGATAATGCCAGGTAATATTTTTCCCACCTCAACCTCTCATCAGCCCAGCATGATATATCTGATCTTTTAATCTGAAATGTAAAGAAATATGCAAATAATATAAAACATGGATTAGAGAACCAAGAAGCAAATATATTATAAATCCAACACATTCAGTTCTCTAGGAATAAGTATAACTATAGGATAATATTAATTGAAGAGTTAAATTCAAATATGAAATAAATGTATTATGTTCAAAGTAATAAAAGTTTTATTTTAAAGAAATTAATCAGTGTTCATAGTGAAAAGTATGTAAAGAGCTAATCAGATTATGATCTAAATAAATGTTTCTCCTTGGGAAGGGGTTGATCTGATGGCACCAAAATATCAAGAAGACTTGAGTTTACTGGGTATATTTTATTATATGTTCCACATTAGAATCTATGGTCAAGTTGAAAGAACATACTTCTAGAAAACAACCAAAAGGTAAACAACCCCTATGTCCTAAGGGATTATAGAGGTCAACCATTAATATCTAAAATAGAGGGAGGTGTCAGAGAATTATGAACTTAAAGTAATTTGAATGGTACAAGTGTTTGATACAAGGAGTGGAAGCAGGCTTTCAACAGGGATTTCACATATGGTGAAATGAGAGAAAGTCTGAGTTCATATCATGTCTTTATTTTGAAAATTCATTACAAACTCACTCTTGATTAAGCAGTGAATCTTAATTTCCTCAAAGCAGTTCCCAGACCCTGGACATGGTACTTTAGACTTTAAATATTTATGTTTTGAATATTTTTACACACTAAATCTGCAGAATTCCTTTTTAAGTACCTGTAAGATGAACTTTAAGCTATGTTCATTTCATAGTCTTCAGTAATCTTGGTTACCCTGTTTCTTGCATGACCTTTGTCCACCCTGTTTCATTCTTAACTGTTCTAAACTGCACATTTCACATTGATCTGTAGACAAAGCATTGTTAGATGGAATCAATATATCATTCCTTTGGTATTGAGACTGGCTCTTGCTTAGTTTACTTTCATTTTTTTTTAACAGATCAATAGTGCTAAACTGATGCATTACAAATTGGGGTACAATTAGTATCTGTCTTTAGGCTAGTTAACATGGGACTACAGCTTGATAGGTAGAATCTGAATAGAAAAATAACATAAAACTTTTACATCTGTATTCAAAATTATTTCTTGAATATGAATATGAATATGAAATTTTAATTTCTTTGAAACAATGGTTTTCTTTCACATTTCTTAGTATTTCCTTGGTATAAAAATAATTTTCTTATTAGTTTTTTAACAAAATATATAAAATATAACATGCATTCACTAATACATCAAGAAAAGGAATCATCTAGTTTAGAAAGAAGATAAACAGAATAATGAATTCTAAGTTTAAGATACATAAATGTGCTGATTTTAAGTGGATTTTGGTCTAAAATTAGCTTTACTCTGTTATCTATACCAAAGAATATATATTTATTTAAAAATTTTAAAGAATATTAAGAGTCAACGTTTTACACTTATTAAATTGCTTTATTACTCTATGTACTTCTTGTTTTTGTTATAAGATTCATCTCATAGTGACAAAGTTTTGTTGTAGGGTTCATCTCATAGTGACAAAAGACTATTGAGCCCATTTTCCTTCGATCTCATCAATATATTCATTAACAGGACTTCATCAATCTCATTGCACTAAGAAAATATTAAATCTTCCAAGCATATTAAAATTGATTTCATGATTTGAAGATCAAGTATTCATTATTTGTCCATTTTTCCATGCTATGTGAGTACATTAAAAATAATAATAGTCAGAATAAGTAGTCTTAAAATAAAAGGATATTCAGTGAAGCCATTATCTATATAAAGGAATAAGGTATGCAATATATTCAATTTGACCCTTAACACCAAAAACACTGTTACGTATTGATTGGCTCTTCTTTACCTAGGATCCAGTAGCAGGATCTCATCAACTTTTCATTACACATGGTAATGGGGAACCAGTAGGAGAGCAAATAATCCCTAAACTTTCTCTGCCATATATTCCAATGCTTAGTTTGAGGATTCAATAGTTTACATTTGAAACTTAGTTCTATGTAGTTACTATGAATCATGATAATGCTAAAAATCTTATGGGTGTATATTAAATAAGCTCATTTAATCAGCCAGTATATTAATTATTTGACTAGTTATAGAACTGTTGTGTTATGATATGGAAACTCAGCCCTCAACAGGAATATGTAGTCCTTATCTTCCTAGAGATTAAACTATAGTGAGATTCACAGATCTTACATAATTATGTACTCATTTACTTAATTACAATTTTGATTGCAGCTGCACATGAGAGGTTGAGGGTTCTTTGCCTAGTCATTTTTGAAAGATTTCTATGAAGGATAGGACTTAAGTTCTACTGAAAAAAATTTCAAGGCTAGTCTACTCCCAGGATAAGGAAGCAGAAACCTTCTTAACAACTGGAACACCAAATTCAAAGATGGAAGAGTGGCATTTGGAAACAAGTGTAAAAGGTCAGAGAGAATTCTGTACAGGGATCATACAGGGCTTCTGGGCAACGTTAATGATACTGAATTTTTCTGAAAAATACCATGGAAAAGTTTCAAGTATAAGAGCAATGTAATTAGTTCAAGAGTGACTTCAGGTGGCCCAGATAACAAGCTATTTTATACTCCTAAGGAGAAATGCTACTGCTCTGACCAGGATGGTTGGCAGTGTGAGTAGAAAAAAGTAAATGGATTTACAATGATATTTGGGAGAGGAGATATAGTGGATTTAGTGATTAGATAAACAGAATAAGGGAAAGAGAAGGAACAAGATTGACACAAGAATTAGTGGACTGAGAGATTTCCTGGAAGGTGGATGAATTTACTAAGATAGGCCCTGATGGATCAGTAGGATAAAAAGAACACGGATGAGAAGATGGAAATGTGTCTAAGCAGGCAATTGGATATACTGATCTGAAGCTCAGAAATTAGGTCCAGGAGAAAGTTATACATTTGAGTGTTATCAGTTTATAGAAGACAACTGAAGATGAGAAGCAAATGTGATTGTCTAGGGAGATAACATAGAAAAAAAGAGGTTATGAACGATCACAGCTATGTCTGGAGAAACTCAATCATTTAAAGATTAGATGGAGGAGGATTACATCTAAATCGAAGGAAGAAGAGTCGCCAAAGAAGGAAAATCCTCCAAGTGCAGCACATGGAGAATCCTGTGCACATTATCCGTTCCATGGTAAACACTGTATACGTTCATCTAGCAGTTACACTAACAGCACAACAGAATAACATAATACAGAATAGCCTAGAAAAGAACACTATTGGATGGGAAACACTAGTTTATGTTTATCTTGACAACAAGCTAAGAAACTATCTGTAATATCTCAATATTGAGAATTTCCTTTTCTGTCTCAAATGGCCTATGATTCCCCTTTATCTCTTTTATTTTTTCCTTGTAGTATTGGCTCGTGCCAAAAAACACACCTTTTAACTTTCAACTCATGTCCATGAGTCTCATCTCAAGACCCATGTTGACCTGGAACTGGAATGTCCGGACACTATTTTGGGGAATAGTGTACTGAGAGGGAAGCAGAGAGGCACATGGGACTCAACCCTGTGCCCAAATCTTTTATCACTAGCCCCCAGGAAAAGGCAGTGTCTCAAAATTAAGGCACATGTCTGTACTTCTCCAGTGGACTAGAAACTGAAGAAATAATCCAGTACCACTCCTTGATACCTAAAGCCTATCTGACAAGAGTCCTTTGCTCTGAACTTGAGAATCATTTCCTGCCATGTGAGGTTGCACCAGCTATCACTATCTGGAGGGGCAGGCTGATATGATGGAATATGAGATATAATAAACTGCTAGAGGTAGTAGGATGCCTTCCTGATCAATCTCTAGAGCTGCAACACTTAGTGAACTTCCTCATAAGTTACTCTCCCTTGTGAAAGGAGTACCTAAGGGAAGGTAACTTCTTTCTCTGAAAAGTTTGGTTTTGAGAACCAAGAGGTCTATCTTACAGTGACTTTATTTTGACACTGGGTCCTGAAAGCAGCCATAGATAACACACTAATGCATAAACATAGCTGTGTTTCAACAAAACTTTATTTACAAAATCAACAAGTAAAACAGATTTGGTCCAAAGACCAAAATTTGCCAAACCTCAATTTATAATTTCACAAGTCCCTTCATGAACCCAGAGTTAAATCAGGTTTTATAGATGATGTTGGGGTAACTAAAAACCAGGTTTAATTTTGCTTCCATGTAAAACCATGTGCCCTGTTTCAAGCCATTGTTGACAAATGAATTTTGGGAACACAGTCAATTCTCACAGAAGGTATCCTGTATTAAATCTTCAAAATTCACTTTAATAAAGCAGAATTTTAAATGAACCTTCTATATAAAAAAAAATGTTAGGATATCTTTCCTCTAAACTCTAATAATTACCACTGCTCTACCTTGAAGACACAAATGACTTCTCTTTTATAATCCCCTCTTTGGACTTATTCATATTGGCTTTGTTAGCAAAGAAGAGTCAAAACAAATCCCAAATTTTTATTCCAAATTGCTAATACAGTCAGAAACATATGGTATGTACACTGTATAGTGCAGAGAGAATTGCTTTGCTTATTTTTGCTGAATATTTATAGCTATATCAGTATCCAACATGTGTCTCTTAATCCTTATCCTTAGTTCCTTATCCTTATCCTTATCCTTAGTTCCAGCACTTAAGAGTTCAAGGGCAACTACATACAATGAGTACTGGGCTTTTCAACATGGGCACATGAACTATCACTGTCAAACAATTTTGTTAGGGAACCTTCCATTGAGACTTCCTTATAGAATGATAGACTTGCCTGGAATCTGAAAAGACCTAAAGATAGCCTGTGAAATTTTAATGCTGGTCAAAACTTTCTCTGGGCCTGGCAAGCATTGAAGTCAACCAGTCTGCTTCTTTTTATAAATGGAGCCAATTATAGATTCTTTACTACTTAACTCAACCCACATTTACTGAACAGTATGAGCCAAACATTGAGCTAGATGCTGGGAATGTAGGATGGGAATAAGACAGATTCTGCTTCAAGAGGACTCAGAGTCTGATGAGGGAACCATTAGGAAGAACATGCAAGTGGGGTCATCACTAAAAGCTGAAAAGAGAGGTTTCATTTAATAGCAATCATTACTTATTTAGATCTATTTTTAAACTGTAGGTGACTTGAACAATTAATTAGAAAACCATCTTATAAAGTAAACAGAGTATTTAGCTTTCCACTATTAGTATTTGCTCTTCCATAAGTATTTGTTGAATGAATGGATTCTTATGTCCTTTCTCTTATTGTAGATCTCCATAACTCCTTTACCCAAGCATAAACTTTAATTTTTCTTTTAACTTCGCCTTCCTTTCATGTTCTATCAAGTCTCACTGATTCTTTTGCAGATTTTCCCACTTGCAACTGACCTGCCCATTGTCAATGTAATTGAGGGCATCATCACCTCTACATAGGAAGCAGTGTTTGCCAGAGCCAGCTTATTCTGGATCACAAGAGAAAACTTGCTAAATTTTCAGATATTTTGTGTCTCTTGATGAATGGTATACATTTATAGTTGATATTGAAGCTGGGAAAGTTTTCAGTTCAAGAGGATATAATTTATCTGTGGTTGAGAATTAGTGTAGCAGTAGATCACATATCAGATTTAATGGTAATAAATTAACTGGGGAAAGAATGAACAGATGGGATACAATCCCATTTGGGAAATCGTGGTTGAACTGCAACCATAGATTGGCTAATGACATCAGAGTTTGACAAAAATTAATGACAGTATTCTGAGATAAGAAAGTAGGTTCAGGAAATGTAGGGGAAAAAAAAAAAAACATAAACCTATCTATATCAATATATATTTGAGTCTTTTAGAGCTTCTATAACAAAATACCTTACACCAGGTAACTTATAAACAATAGAAACTTATCCTTACAGTTCTGAAGATTGGGAACCCTCAGATCGAGTTGCTATCAGTATCTGGAGACAACCTGCTTCCCTCATAAGAGAAGTCTTTTAGTTGTGCCCTCAAAGGCAACCCTTTGGGCCCTCCTTAGGAAGGCACTAATCCCATTTACAAGGACACTGTCTATTCATCTCCTAGAAGACCTCACATCATAATCTAATACCATCACCTTGAGTATTAAAATTTCAACATATGAATTTTGGAGTGAAATGAACATTCAAATTATAGCAATTTATTTTTTATTATTTATAAATGCTATGTTCCTTATCATTTATGTAAGTACGGTTTTAATAAATTAATAGGTACACATACATTTGTTTAAATTTTGGAGAGCTGATTTTAAAATACTGACCAGCACACCTCTGACTAGCCACTCCCTTCTAAACCATGCCCATACAGACAAAAGCAACAACTATGACAGAACTTCTAAGAATCTTCTCATGGATATTTCAAGTTATATCATCTATCCTGTAAAGCTTTTCACAAAACCTTCATTTTCAGGCTTCCATAACATCTTTTTTTCTTTTTCGCTTCCTTCCTTTATTTCTTTTTGCAGATCTGGGAATTGAACCAGGGTCTCACCCATGCTAAGAAAGCACTCTAGTAATAAGCTACATCCCGAGGCCTTCACAACATCTTTGGGTAGACTTTCAGTTCCTCTGTCTAGTCACCATTCAGCAAAATGTTCTTAGAAGCTCTAATCTGAGCCTTTACTCCTATTACTCCCCCAGTCTGAGTTGCTCTGTCTTCCTTTCCACCTGTCGATTTTTACTGGTCCCTCAAGAATCAGGTCAAGATTGAATTTGTGACCATCTCATTGTAATTTATTGAGACCTGATAATAAACTGCCTTGGGTTTCTAGCTATCATCCCATTGCCTCTGAAATGTTTTATAGGTTGGGATTATATGAATCATGCCTTCCATTTTCTCTTGCACTAACAGATGTACTGAATCTAACCCAATGGTCACAGCAAAGAGGAACAAGGCAAGCTCTTACTCTTGGGCTCTATCAGATGCTCTCTCTTGCAAAATATTGAAATTGGTAGTAGCCAATAGTGGGTCCCAGAAGGGGCCATGAAGTTGCTTCTTTGGTGAGGTTGTTTCAAGTCATAAGTAGGAAGTAGAGCAAAGAATAAAATTATACTGGTAAAAACAACATGAACAAGTGCTATGCTTTTTAGTATAGAAGACAACAACTTTTGTTTTTCGATTTTCCAGGCCTGATTCTCATGAACTTCCTTTTTTGTGTTTAAGTTTCATGAAAACATGGAAGTACCTTTATAACAATCCTGCTTTTACATAAGCAATTTTAACCTGCTTTTGATTAGTTACAACCAAAAGACCTGTGGACCTAACAAAAATACAAAGTCCTTGGTTCTCTATACTTCACTGGTTCCCTTTAGAGAGTAGCAGACTAAGATTTTATCTATTGGTTGATTGCATAAAGGGAGATTTTCCATCAAGTTTGAGGAAGAAAGAAAATATCATTTTAAAACTTCAATATAAATATGTGCTTTCTGACCAGTTGGGTCTGAGTTGGGATATAGCAATGTCATAAAAATATGTGTCAAATAAGTCTGGAAAAATAAGTCAGGTGTGCCTATGGGATGACAATAAAATGTAACTCCTGGCCTATTCCCAGAATCAGTGAATATAAAAAATAACATAAAAGAGAGAGACTGAATTTGCTAAATTCCATTTTCTCATATTAAAGAATAGGCAGAGGTACTTTTAAATTCATACTAGAGGTATAAATAACTACCTTGCTTGATCATAGGATATAATTCTAAAATACTGGTATGGAATGTTTTCAGATTATACAAATAAAGCATTTTCATAAGTAAAAATTTCTTAGGTGGTATAACTTTAGAATGATACTAACTATTCATTTAGTTCCAATCTAAAATAAATCAAAATTCTATAGTATGACTCTGACTTTGTCTTCTACCAGTAGGAGTTTTGATGCAAAATACACTGTTTTTCCAAGGTTAATATGAGAACATTCACTTTAAAACTTCTTGATGTCATGCATATATGCATTATGCAATATAATTCCATTGTGCAATAGATCAATGTGACTACAAAGTACAAGTATTTCTTGTAATATAACTTTGTTCAGCCATAACAAAAACATAAAAATAAATTAAAATTATGAAAAATGAATGTTATTCTAAGAATATCCAAAGGGACCTGTACACTAAAATAGTACATAATCTTGATAGGAAACAACAAACATAAAATATTTCCATTGTTATATATTACAGATCAAATACCTTTTTTGTGTGTATAATCCTGGGGATTGAACCAGAGCCTTGTGTATGAAGCACTCTACCGACTGAGCTACATCCCCAGCCCCAAATAATTTTTGTACTTTATTGCTGTTAAATTTCAGTACCAAGTAAAATCACATAATTATTTCACTCTAAGGGGAAAACATACTGATCTTCTTCTAAATTAATGGGAATAAGGTACCGGTGTACGTGGGTAAATGAAAATAGCACTAAAGGAGCCTATGTTTCAAAGCTCTGTTGCAATGATTTTTATTAAAAAGGTAACATTTGTCTTGTTGTGCTTTCTTGGTAAGTCACAATAGTTTTCAGTTCCTGGAATGAGATATCACAGTAAGAATTCAATGATAAGATAAATGTCACTTTTTTAATAATAAAAAAAGAACAGCTCAGCTCAGCTCTGGGAAAAGAAATGACTAATGGTTGCCTGTAAAAAATAGAATGTAAAATTAATCTTTTTATATCAAGGATCAATGCAAGCTGAATAGTCAAAATTCTTTCTCCTTATTAACCATATCTTTAATGATTTATTGCATTCTTTATTGATAGTTAAATTATTCTAGGGAGGTAATTAGCAATCTTTGCAAACACAATGAAGCTGACTAAATGATTCAGGTGAGATGAATCAGCAGTGTAGCAGGTGCAGAAACTGCAAGCTTTGCAGTTGGGAAAATTGCATTTTATGAATTAACTACTTGCTGTTATTTCCCTTCTCCTTTCCTCTTTGCCAGTGGGAGCTAGCAGACCATTCCCTCCAGGAAATAGCTAGAATTTCTTTCCTCTGGGATTGGACTCTTTTATCTATGGAACCATTCATCCCAACCGACATGTAATGATGGCCCTATAGCATTCTGATGCAAAGAAGTTCAGGTCTTCTTCACTCTATCACTCAGGAGCTTTGTGAGCTTAAACAAATTATTTGAGGTTACCTCAATTTCTTCATTTATAAAAGAAATAATGACAACTGTGCCCATTTTAGGAGTATTGTTAGAATTAAATTAGATAATATATCAAATGCTTAGAAAACTGCCTAGCAAGTCCTAAATAAAGCATATGTTAGCCATTTATCATTAAAATGTCGCTGTATTTTCAGTAGCAAACATTCTGTAGTCTGGCAATGCCAATATCAGAAGTGGCAGTGTCTCATCTCAAATCCAGAGGTCTTAACTTCATCCCTGTTCTAATGACCCCCAAAATGTACAAATTGGTCATCCATATTCCACACATTCTAAATGTCCTCTCCAGTAATTTAGGACACGTTCCATGTAGCAGTGCCATTTTTAGAGCTTTTGGCTCAGTGCTAACATGTGAAGTTCGCTGTTAGTAATAAGAGTATGACTCTTACATGAGAAAATAAAAGTGCACATTTTTCAATGCAAATCCATATCCTAACATGAACTTTGGAAACTGTGTTAATCATATTCATATTTTAATGAGTTTTTTTTAACATTACTATATAACATTGTTGGGAAGATTCATAAACAATTAGTAAATGAGTTCAATTTTGAGAGTTGATTTGCATACAGTATTCTTCAGGCAAGCAAATATATTTTCATGTCATCCCTTATTTTCTCACTTTTGCTTTTCCTTCATTTCCTTTCTGTCCAAATGCAAGTGCTCACTCTTTTTACTCCATAGGCTTGTGTGTGTCTGTGTGTGTGTGTGTACGCATATTTTACACCTGAAATCTACATATAAATATATATTTACATCATACACACCACACTCAAACAGGGTTTTTACTCTAATGATAAAGAAAAGACAGAATTTTTATAACAAATCATTTTTATTTTCACATTATTCAAATCCTTATCTTTCAACTGAATCTCACCCCTGTTTTCTAAATGCTATGAAACACCTCAATTTGAATGATAATCAAGCACCTCAAGTTCAGCATACAAAACTGAGCTCACATTCTGTCTGCACAAATCTGCTCACCACCATCTCTGTTAATGACTCTCCATCCATCCTTTGAAATCCATAAGCTCTCCTGGATCAAACTCTCCCTCAAATCACAAAGCCAACCTATCAAGCTCTTACAACTCTGTCTTCCAAGTACTTTCAGTATTTTCTTTCTTCACTCCATTTCTATTTTGTTATTTCTACAGATCTTCAATGTCCCCCAAAGGCCATGGGTTGAAGGCTTGGTTACCAACCTGAAGCATTATTGGACATGGTGAAATATTTAACCTGAAGAACTATGTGGAAGGAATTTGGGTCGATGGTGGTGTGTCTTGAAGGAGTTATTGGGACCCAGCCCCTTGCCTGCTCGCTTGTCTCCCTGCCCCCCACCTCTCTGTTTTTCTGCTGGTCACCATGAGTTGAATAACTTTGCTTTCATTTCAGGTCTCAGTATACATGTGAAAGAAAGAAAAAAAAAAATCCCTGGCTACTTTCCCCAATATAGGACATCCTCCTAAATTATGCCTTCCCAAATTATCTATTTACTTTTCTCAAAATACTTTCAACAATTTCTAATGAACTTATTTGACCTTTTATTAACTATCTCCCCACCAATTTAAAATTTCATAATAGCAAAGTCAATGCCTATTTTTTGGCCATTGCATTATTAACAAGTAACATATTCCTGGGCACATAGGAAGCACTCCAAAAAGTATCTGTTAAATAAATAAAAAATGATTCTGTAGCGGTAATGTTTACCAATTTGTCCCTTTCACAAATATTAGTCATGGGTAATAATGTAACATATATATGATATGTGTCTGTATATATACATACATATACATGTGGACATATGTGAATATACACAGAATTTTAAAAGGTTGTGCCCTAAATCATACTGATAATTATATCTTGTGTTCCAAGTCACAATAATTGGAAGGGGACACCTGCAGTGGCTTTTTGTAGGAGAATGTTAGAGTCAAGGTGTACTATAGAAAGAAAACAATATATTTAGTTAAAGATGTTAAGCTGTGCAAAGGTGGGGAACATGGGAACTCTTAATATATTACAAAGGGCCATTTATCTTACTAATTCTCTCATAACTTCCTTTCTTATGACTTCACACACTGACACACAATGTTCATATACAGAAGAGAACTGAGCTATGTGACTAAACTTCCTCAGAGGGTGTGTGTGGTACTGGGGATTGAACCCAGGGGCACTTTACCGCTGAGATATATTCCCAGTCCTTTTTATTTTTTTACTTTGAGACAGGGTCTCTAAGTTTCTGAGGACCTTCAGTAAACTCAGTGACTTGGGAAGCCGAGACCGAATTGTTGCAAGTTCAAGCACAGCCTCAGAATTTTTTTAATTGATAAAAATAATTTGATGGTTTTTAAAAAGAAAAAGAATGAAAAAACATTTACATTTCCATGTGCAGAAATCCAGTTGTTTCAGTTAATTAGGAATATATGTGTAAGACAAGTTTTGAAATTTGAGATTATAATACATTTGCCATACTATTCTAACTTGTAGCATACTTTTATAAGCTGTTGTTTATTTTGCAACCTAGATAAAACAGTCTCTAAAATTTCACATATACAGTATCTTATATCAAAATTTGAAAGCCCAAATACATATCCCATAGTCCCATGGCTAAAGCCACATACTTTGTAAAGACATACAAACAACCACTGACTGATTTAATATTCTCCTTTCCTTCTCTTCTCTAAACATTTCATGATTTTCTCCCTTAATATCATCCCGCTCATTCTCCCATTTACTCTGCCAATCCAAATGCTGCCCGTCCTTTAAGATCCAATTTACATCCAGTTCTTCTACAAAACCTTCTCTTAACTTCCTTACTTAGATTTTTGGTGGAGTTACTATTTCTTTGAGTGAATATCTATGGCAATTATTATCTACATAATTTTATATGACTTTTAATATTTTACTTTTGCTATCCCAGCTGTTTAACTCAACTCTTAAAAAGCAAAGAGGAATTACTTTTTTTGAACTTGTTTTCTCATTTGTAAAATGAGGGAACAGATGGAAAGAATCTCTAAGATCAAAAATAAATTGTTACTGAATTATTAACACATTCACTTATACATTTAGCACTTATTTATCTCTTACTATATGCCAATCACATTAATAAGCTCTATAGATACAAATATGTTATGATGTATACTCTCAACATGCAGAATTTATGACACTAACCTTGGGAATTATTTTCAAAATTCACTAGGGTGAGATTAGGGGTATGTGATATTATATACTACAGGATGTCCACACATTGAAATATTTTAAATGTGAAAAGTGTATAACCAGCAATGCTGTGCCTCACTCTTCCTGTAAGCATTAAAAAATAATAATATTGAGCACATATAGGGCTTCAGCTGAGATGGTATAGATGAAAAATAAATTCTCACTCAATAGGAAATTTCACACTAAATAGGAAATAGAATTCCAGGAAAGACCAAGAAGAACAGACCTGGAGTCGAAGAAGTGCAAAATATTAGGTTAATTTAAAACTGCATGTTAGATTTAAAATGTTGAAAATTGACAATATATTTTAACCTATTATATTCTTAATAATAGTTTATTTTACATTTTTACTTACACTATTGGTCATTTTGTATTTCAAATGTATCTCTTGATTTTGAAATTATTTGGAAAGCTCATGTCAGGTAATGTTCATTTCTAATATTAAAATATCCCTGAATTGAACATAGAAGCTACTCAATAAATATACAAATAATAAGATATGATATGTCACTTAGAGTTTTTAAAAAAATTATCTGAACAGTATCTTAGGGACTAAATAATAAGGTTTTTTGAAAAAAATGTTGCTTCATATACTGGTTAAAAGCATAACATTCTTATTTACATAACTACTATATATTTTGGTGATTTTTGCCTAATAAGTAGTGAGAGGCAAAACAATAGCTGTTTTATATCAGCATAGCATTATATTGCATTTGATCCCAGAAAATCTGCTTTTTTAATCATTTAACATCTAGACTGTAACAACTCTGACTGCCACAGAGAATATACTTACACTATGTATAGGGCAATTGGGAATTGGTAAATAATGAAAAATAGTAATTTACATAAAAGACCAAATGATTGCCTTCCAGTGGCAATATCATGTCTCTAAAAGTGAGCAAAGTGTTTTATTCAAAAGGTACTTGAGTATTCATAAAATGAGGGTACATTATTTTCTAAGCCTTCCATGCTTTTATAAAAAGTCATATAATTATATAATCAGATGCTGACAAATCCATGAAAAATAAGTGCAAATCACTGTGAGGGTCCAGGCCATGCTGCATGTATAAGCAGCAAATTTAGAGCAATTGAACTAGGGGACATCAAATAATTGTTAAAAAAAAAAAAATTAGTTGTGTTTTGCAAGAAAATATTAAGATGATCATTTTTAAATCCATGCTTGAAATGCAGTTCTATTTAAATAATTCTGTGGTTCAATATCATGGAGCTGACTCTAATTTATAAACAGCAGTGTGGGAACAGATTGATTCCAGAGTCATATCTCAAGAGGACATGGCAGAGGCATTTTTTAAAAAAATGCACTGAATGCCCATCATTTGCAACAGTTTGTGCCAGGAGCAATCTGGAATGCAAAGATAACCATTACATAATCACCTGGTAGGGTAGAAAGTTACATATTAGCTATAAATGTCTTCTTAGCCTTCAGGTCCATTTCTGGGAAAGAGTCTCTCTCTTGTCATCAAAAGACATTGTGGGCATAGTATGGAGAAAGCTGTAAAATGTCAAAGAACTCACTAATCCTTCATCTTGTTCTATACCAAGTTGATTTTACCTTCAGGTACCAGCACCATAAAACCCCCTAGGCTACTCATGCAGCTAGACTGACACTGTAATTAGGTAAATGGCTTCTTAACTTTTTGACTAATCTGCTGATTCTGGCATTTTCTATGGTGCTGCCTCAGCATTCAAAATTGCCAGAAGAGTATAAAGCAAAGTGCCCATTAAATGCAAGAATACAAATCAGCACATGAATCTAATTTTTCATGATATTATTTCTAATTCATTTGAATGAATTTTGATGAACTCCAAATTAGAGGAGTCTATATAAATAACAGTATGTTAAAGGAGGTAATATCTTTGAATAGCACATCTTGTTTTTAAAACTTACAATTATTTAAGGTTTACATATTTCATTTGCTTATTATAATAGAATTTAACTAAAAATAAGAAAATCAATGGATTATTGTTAAGTCCTATGTATTCACTTTTGTTTTTCTATTTCTGTCTACTTGCTATTTTCCCTTTTTTATCTGCTTTAATTAACATATATTCATGGCATCTTTAACAGTATTATGCTCACTGAAGGTGTTCACTAGTTCAGGAACTTGGTTGATTGAAACCTCTGAGGTCCAATTTAAAAACGCACAAACAGAGCCTTTTCCTGAAATTATTAAACAAATTTTGTAGGTTTTTAAAATTTTATTTACTCTATGGTATTATGTGGTCTATTTCTTATAAAGCAGTAACCCCCTATTATTATGGAAATATTCTTACATATAAATTCACTGCATTACTATCTGTTGACCATTATTGAAAGCATTATATTGAGTATTGCAAATGGAAAAAAAAAAAAGATGTTATACAGGGTCAGATTGTGAAGAAACAAGATGACCATAGAAATGAAATTTCTCTGGATGCTCGCCATGATGTAGATATCCATGAGATGAATAATCATGTAAAATTTGAATGTGTCAAACTCTTAAAATCAGACAATGCTAAATATTTACACAAAACAGAAGTCCTATGACAACATTTGCAGACATATCTCATCCATAAAATAATTTAATTTTACCATTAACCAAAGTATAAAATGGTTAAAGATCATGGCCAAGGGAAAATTATGGTGGAGACCAGCCAGCTTCCACACTATCATCATTTTCCAATGTAACTTTCCAATGTGATCTTTTCCTTTTATGTTATTCTGTCTTGTCTTGTAGACAATTTTAAAGGATTCCAGGGAGACTGAGCTGGGAAAAAGGGTGAGTCGAAAATTGTTTAGGAGTTTGACATATAATTAGTAGGACTGGGAACATACATAATCACATACTAAAGGCAAATTGTCAATGCAGAAAAAATGTGCCTAAGTATGCTCATTTTAGAGAGTACAACAGTGAAGCCGTGATGAAAAAAAAAAAATATTCTAGAATGTCTTATTTTCCAAATGTAACTCTCCAAACTACCACCACCCTTCCTTTTAGAATGGCACTTCCAAGTCCATGGAGTCTGGTAACCTGAAAGGAACTTTAGGCACTACAGGAGTTAACTAACAGCACATATTTCCTGAATATCTGACCAGTTTGATTTATTTTTTAAAATTGAATCAGAGTGACAGACAACACATTTGGTAAGGCTTCAATCCTGTCTGTTTGGCTGAAATCATTAGAGGAGCAGGTGGCTTTCATTCTGTTGGATGTTTCCCAGTTGTACAGCTGCTAAATGGGAAGTAAAGAGAGCAGCCACTCCCAGAAGGATGGATGCCCAGGAAATTTGGCCCGATTGGTAGAGCCAAACCCACGAAATGTAAAGCTTTCCTTCTGAATAGTAAGAGACTGCACATTATCTATTTTATTTCATTATTTTATGAGGCATGAGCATACATACCATATACATAGACATATTCAGGCTGGTTAAAAAAAATTTTACCAGTAGATGCTTTCTCAAACATTTTTGATTACCCAAAAGAAGCTTGTAAAATAGCTAGCTTAACTAATTAAAATAAAACTTTTTTGGAATAAAAATTTAGGAAACTATTGCAGACAGACCTCTCTTATTATATGACCTTCTCTTCCATCTTACTAAAATAATATTTTAAAAAGTCAAAAATTAAGCAATTTTGAGGAAGTGTGGAAATGTTGTTAATAGTTATTTCAGATGCTTACTATAAAGAATTATTTCATATAGTCTTTAAAATGAAGATTCCCTCTCTCTGCTCCCTGATACTCATATTAAGGAGGTTTAAATTTGTATACAGTGATCTTGATTTTTAACTATTTTACTAACTCAGTTTTCAGGAACAAAATCATACTCGAGAAATATTAGCCTTACAAGGTGACTCAAGAATTTCAGGATGTTCTAGCATGGAAATAAAGTCATTTCAGAGAAGTTCATGTGATTTTATTTCCTTTTAAACAAAAGTTCATCATTTATATGGGCATTTCATATTAAATTCTACTTCATAAGATAAAGCATTCAATCCCAAACACTAGGGTTTCAAAGATGTATATACTGTAGTTTTCATTTTTATTGTCATAGTAAATAGCCACATAACAATTTTAATATAGTGTAAAGGGTTTTGCTGGCAATAGCAGAAGCAGAAAGTACTAAAAATTAAGTTGCTTATAATTCATACAGTTCCATTTCCTTTGTGTCATACAACACTATCATTTTAATATTTATGCCTAGTTTTTTTCAATTTTATATTAATATATGATCTCATGTTCAATCATTACTCTGCTTATTACATAAAATATTTCAGATACCATCATTAATTAACCTCTTTAAGCCTCAGTTTTCTTATCTCTATCAAGAACATTCTAGTACTACCATTAAAGTGAGTACTAAATGAGACATATATGTGAAACACTTATCTCTGTACAATACATGATAGCTATTATTAATAATATTTATTATTATTCTATCAGTTATGTTAGTGTATCTCTGTAAGGTGACAAAATATGATTTAAGGTATTCTATAGTAGGATATTAGTGAAAGCACACACAAGAGTTATATTGTCTTAGAAGACCTTTATAGTACCTGCTTATTTCTCTCTCTGAAAAAAATGAAAACAATAAATAGAAATCACATTTTTTCAAGAGGAGACACAGGATGGTTTCTCCTCAGAGCATCCAGAAAGAACCAAACCTTTTTATTAGACTTCTAGCCTCCTGAACAGAGAGAGAATAGGTTTCTGTTGCTGGTCACCCACATTATGCTATTTTTATGAAACCCGAGCACACCAAACACGCCAGTTATTCCTTTCTTTCCACTGCCTTTTGTGCACCTGTGAACAGTTCTTCATCACCTTTGGCATGTGTGCAGGCCAACCTTAGTGAGACTTTCTTGATTCCTTAATCTTTTTCCTTTTGCTCCCGTAACTGGACCCAACTAATTCATAACAATTTTTAAAAGTTCTATAACAAAAGAATGTTTTCTCATTCTGATTTTTAAATATCTCTCTCCACTGTATTACCAGTTCTTAGAAGAGGGAGATTGGTCCTTTCTCTTCTACACCTCTTAACTCCTAGTAAAGTGGGAAATTTGCATAGAAGTCTCCAACATATGAATGTGTGAACCCCAATATTTTTCTTCATAGAACTTAAAGAGATTTTGTTTCAGACAATATTTGGGAATCGTGAAAATAAAACCTGTTCCACATTCCATTCTAGACACAGTTAGTATCACTTTGAAGAGAATCAAGAAGATCCAAAAGGGTTGCTATGAATTCTTTGTGTTATCTGTCTGCAAGTGAGAAAATCTTACAAGGATGATATTTTGTTGAACGACTAATATTGTTTCAAAAACGATTAATGTAAAAAAAACTTGAGGTAGCAACAGGGTTCATTTATTAGTTCAGCATTATTTATTCATTCCTCTATCTTTTCTATTGCCAAAAAAGGGACTTTAAAAAAATTCATTTATTAAAGAGAAAATTGTAAATCCATTAACAATAAAAGCAAATAAGGTATTTGCCATGAATATGGATTAAACTTAGCTGCAGGTTTCCAAGAAAAAAGCATTGAATTAAGTATATGCTATTTTACAATATAAAATAATAAATTCATATAATAATCTACCTGTTGATACATTTTTTGAGCATGGGCAAACTATGATAATATGATCAGAAAACAAAATAAATATTGTTCTTTAATTCATTTAAAAATGATTCTGCTATTTTTTTTTAAAGATTTACAATACTTGATTTCATAGACTACAGAGGCACAAATCAGTGCAGTCTTTGTGGAGTGTTCAAATAAGCATTCTATTCTGTCATTAAATGGTCTTGGTGTATAACCAATGATGCAATAGAGAGCTTGATACATGTGTTATGTATGTCATATTGACATTTGTAGAATTTTAAAACTATAACCTAAGTAAGAAAGGGGTATCTTGAATTAGATTATTCTTTGTCTTTATGGCATGTTTATTTATTACTTTCTTCTATCTATCTCTCTGGATTTTGTTTATTGTTTCTTTATCAAGATATAGACCAAATATGGACATATAATGACATTGGAGACAATAATTTATTTCTGGTAAACATTATAACTTACCAAAAATTAGTTCAAACAAAAATGTGGTTGCCCTACATTAAAACTACGGAGAATTCCTCATTTTGTTCAGTGTATAATAAATCTCTTCTTTAGAAGCTGATGCCCCTTTCATTCTATCTACTGCTAATTTTCTTTTTTGTTGTACTCAAATGGCAAATTCAGTGTCCATTAAAAGAAAGAAGTCAAAAAACAAATTCCAGATTTTCTAGCTCCTTGAAGTTGCCTGACATTCATCTACATAGTAAACTCATTATGTTTGCTTACCTCCTGGCCAAAATTGCTTATCCTGAGCATTCTGTATTTTGACAAATGACATTAAAGTCCCCAAACAGAAACCTCAAAGTTTTTGCCACATTTTCCCTCTCTTTGCAAAGCAGTGTCAAAATCCTGATTTTTCTCTCTAAAAAAACTAGGACCCACCCCTTCCTCCCAATATCTATCACCTCTGTCCCTATGTTTGTCTCTATTACTGCAGAAGACACCTAATGGTTTATGAACTTCAATTCTGACCAGTCTCTATTCCACATAGGTACCATATTTATCTTTCTAAAATACAGACATAATTATGACACTCTTTAAGTTTATAGAATAATGTCCGTACTCCTTAGAATAGCTTTCATTTCATATTATTCTAATCTACCTACCAAGGCTTAGCTCCTTCCTCTCCTTTTGGTTCAGTTATCTTTGAATCTTTTAACTTTGCTTCCTTATACCTCACCAGGAAAGTTGAACATTTGTTTCTCAGTTATCCTGTAACACTGTTTATTTCACTTTATCAGCACTTACAAACATCTGACACTAATTACAGTAATGGTGAACATATGCCTGGATACATTACTGGATGACCCTCATGCTAAATATCCCTTCCTGTTGTCAGATCATAGAGTGAGTGGAAATTCTTGAATTTTATATAGAAAAATATGGTCATGATACTTCTGGGCTTGTCCCACCAGACAGGCAGCTCCCTGAAGGTAGGGATGGGGGTCTTAAAAATCTTCACGAGCATTCAATGCTTTGTTGTGTAATGAAACCAACCCAGAAAAGGAATTAACTATACAAGTTGGCTATAAAAGGAGCCATATGTAATAGATTATCTGAGATCTCAATGCCATCTGGAAATCTGTTCTCTTTCAACAGTTATTGTTCTTCCGCTAAACAATGTAAGCTCCCATTTTGTTCAAGCATGAATGTGAAAAAATGAAGGTACTGTGAATTAGAAACTATGAAGACCAAAGTTACATAATGAACCATCTTAAAGCATATGATATCTTGTGGCCTCTTATCTACTTTCTCTCTTGACACTGAATCATCTGTCTCTGAGCCTAGAAGATCAGAGCAACTTCCCCACCTGGGCCTAGTTTCCTTCCTCTTCTGCCTATTCAAAGACTTGACTTTAGCAATTTTCCCCTTTCTATATTATCTCATCAACTTTTTCTTCTTAGCTATATGATTCCATAAGCAGTGAACATACTTTTATGTATCCTGTGTTAAAAACAAACAAAAACAAAAAACCTCTATAGTCCCCACATTCCTCTCTAGATACTCCCTATTTCCTTCCCTATACTGAAAGAAACTAAGAATGACATAATTACTTGCTGTCTGTAATTTCTTCTCTATGTTCTCTCTTGAGCCTCTTGCAATAAAATCTTTCTCCCTTTTACTCCAGCAAATAGCCTTAATAATAGTGACCTATCATCTGCACATTGCTATTTCCAATGGTCAGTTCTTATTGCTCATATTTCGTGACCCTTCAGTAGTATGTGATAGAGCAGAACATTATCTCTCTCTTTAAATATTTATTTCCCTTGACCTACAGGATAACACACTCATTCCATTTTCTTCCTACTATCTAACAGTTCTTTTTACAGTCTCCTTTTCTAGATTCTCTTCATCAACTCAACCTTTTTAAAAATGAAGTAACTAAGTGCAGCGCTGATAATTCTTCTAGCTTCATATATGCTATTTGTAATTTTATCAGCTCTCATAGCTTTAATTACTTCATGTATACTAAGATTTCAAATTTATGTGTCCAACCCATACTGCTTCCTAGGACTCATCCATTCAACTACCTATTTGACATCTCCATTTTTAGAGTCAAAAAGACCTGTCACATAAAATGCTCACATCTCACAGTCTTTACATGAATGACAATTCCATCCTTGGAGTCATACAAAATACTTGAGTATACGTGATTCCTATTCTTTTCACACAAAATGATCTAATCTTGATAATTATCATTTCAGTGTATACCAGGTTCTAATCACTGCTCACTATCACCACTTCTTTTCCCGGTCAGTTGTCACCTAGGTCATTGCAATTGATCTCCCTTTTCCAGCTGTTGCTGCCATTTGGAAAATTCTCATCCAAACACCAAGAACATTTTACTAAGGCAGGTCATTTCCTTTAAATCCTTTCAGTGGATTCCCCTCTCACTTAGCATGAAAGCCAAAGCCCCAGAGGTACTTGCAGCAGCCTCTGTATACTACTCTCACTTGACCTCATTGTACCCAGTCTGTACCATCCTTTCTGAGGGACTCCATTTACATCTACCTCCTTACCCTAACTGGAGACCTCTGTATTTTCCTCTTCCTGGAACATTCTCTGCCCCTACTCCAATTCTAGCATATGTGATTGATTTTTGTTTTGCGTGTTTTATTCCTCATGGGACTTCAATTAAAACTCACTTTCTCCAGGGGACCTCCCCAGGCCACTGCATTTAAAATTGCAACCCCTAGCTGACCACACACACACACACATACTTCTTTTTTCCTCATTCATGTTTTTCTCTTCACACATCTTTATCACCTTAAAGAATAATTTTTCTTTATTTGCTTCACTTTATGGTTTATATCCAGTACTAAGAAGAGACTCTGTGGAGATATTTTGGTGTCTTTTGTTCCCTTCTGAACCTCCATGGCCCAGAAGAGTGCTGGGTTCAAAGTCTGGGTTCAATTGATTTTTTTTTTTTTTCTTTTTTAATTAAATGAATAGAGTTGAGAGAATCCATAGCACTCATCCCAAATGCCAGAAAACATTAGCTAGGGTGGGAAGGGAACATACTCACTAGCCCAGTGCCCCAGGGCAGAGCCTAACTATCAGTATAAAACAGGATTTGTGGGGCTGGTTTGGAGTAAGCAGAAAGTCCCCAGGAAATGAACTAGAAAAGCATTTTTAGGATCAGTCCTGGCAGGCTGGGGCTCTAAAAGGCTTTGTAAAGATTTTTAGATCTTTAACTCAGAGAACCCTTGGCTTGGCAGTTCAAAGTTTGCCTGCGGCTTGGGTGTTCCAAGAACAAACACATCTTGACTGAGTTCCCACTCTTACCACTTATTGGGAGCTGGGAAGCAGCAAATAGGTAAGAAAGCTGTGGAGTAGCACAGTTCAGTCTAGGGTTATTTTCTTCAGTGTCCGGTTTGGTACACCTCAGGACATGAGTGGGCTCTAGAGTCTTCCATTTTAGCAAAATTCCAGCATAGAGTGTAAGTTATAGGGTGTCTATCTTTATGGCACTTGAATCATAATTACACTTTTAGATATACTGGTTTAGAGCTCAGCAGCTCTGTACCTCTCTACTAGTTTTCCAGCATATTAAGTTACCAGGGAGACTTCTGGTCACCAATCTCCAGCTATAATCTAGGTGTGAGTGGGAGTGATTATTTGGTCCTTTTGTGAGGGATCTGACCTACTGACTTCACTTTATGTGAGCACAGCCTAGAAGTACTTTCAAGAACCACCTGAAATGTAACCAGTCAGAATTCCATCTGAGGTAATAATTCTCCTCTTCTAAACAGGAAACATGCCTGGGAAATAAGAGGTTATCAGTCACCTACATATTAATGACCTATAGGTTGTTTTTCTAATAGTAAACTAAAAATGAATAAGAAAAGTAAACTTAGAAATAGGTAATTTAAATATTGGCATATCCACTAAAGTCTTTGATATATAGGGACAGATTCAACTGTTTGATATATTAACCCACTTATCTGTCATGTGTTATTTTTTTGGTAGCAGGGATTGAACCTAAGGGTGCTTAACCACTGAACCATATCTACAGCTCTTTTTAGTTTTTATTTTGAGAGAAAGTTGCTTGGGCCTCACTAAATTGCTGAAGCTGGCTTTGAACTTGTGATCTTCCCACCTCAGCTTCCTGAGTCACCCAAATTACAGGCATGTGTTATCATGTCTAGCTATGTCTTAAGAATTTTTGGAGAATTCTTTCTTTGATATTGATTCAAAATCAGTTTTGATACTAGTGCATATTCATACTTAATTTTGTCAGGCAGCCACCATTTCTAAGAGTGCATATACGTTAGTTACTGCAAGCAATATAGTGATCACAAAGAAAATAGTCCAATTAAAGAAGTGAAAATTAGTAGATATAAATTTAATTGCATAAGTAATTTCTAGTTTATTTTCTGTGCTATTCTAAATGTGACCATCTCTAAACTTTGATTTAATTTTTTATACAGAAAAACTATGAGGTCAAAATTAATGCATGTGTGTGAATGTATATTATACATTATTCACTTTTATCCTTCCCTTAGCCTGATAATTGGAAATATTAGCTGGAAACACACTGCAGTTGGGCTCTATAGCTTCATCAGAATCCATTGAGCTGCCAGAACATTTTTAATGCTATTTGAAACCATCAATGACAAAGAATCATTTGCTACCCATGATCCAGTCCTTCTCCAGTGAAAATTACTGGTCATGAATCTGGTGAACATTTACAGGAATCTGCAAATGAAACAGCTAAATCCTTGATGACAGGGAGCCTCATAAAGGCGGCTCATTTATTCTCAAGGGGCACTCATCCCTGCCACTGGGATCAATAGAAAATCTCATTTGATATATTCTTAAATGCCATGGTGCAAATGCTCTCTTTGCAATTTTGCAGAAGAAAAGCCCCACTCCTGTTTTAAGAAATTGACATCAAGTTCAGTAAATAAACATAAACAATGCTACCCTGAGTTTCCTGTAGTCTTGAAGCCTGTAGTATAAAAATGATTTTTATCTCATTGAGAGGAAAAAAAGAATATTCAGAGAGTCGAAGATTTTGAAATTGACTATTAAATAATTGTTTCTGATGTGGCCACATATCTTCCAATGCAAATGATAACTACTCCAGGTTCTCACTCAGAAGATACGAATTAGCAACTTGGTACACTGTGGTTGCTCTTCAGTCTTTACAGGTATACTTCACAGAAATTATTTTAATCCCAATATAAGACACGATATAATATGTATCTGTATATACAGGAGATGCTATTATAAACAATTCTAAAAACTTGTCTGAAAAGAAAAGATTAATTCAGCATAGACTACACAGAAGTTAAAATTCTGATTACAAGTGGGAAAACCTCTAAAAAGTCAAATTTATAATGATAGGACCTTTAGCCTGGGATCTGACAGGATATTATAAACTATGATAGATGAAATTTTACTTCTATAAGTTTCCTCCTTTATGAATGCCATAACAATTAAACTCGCAATGTGCTGTTTAATTAATGTGGGGAGTTGTCAAATCTAAAATCTTAACTCCCTAATAAAATGCTTTTGGCAAGAGTAGAGATCCTAATATGGTCGGTAAGTTAGAAAGCGAGGGTATCAATAAAGAAGCACAAGATTTTCTTTCAACTTAAAGAGGCTTACCAAAGACAGTAAATCATTATTCTTTTCTTCCATTAAAAAAACGAAAACAAAAACAAAAAGAGAAATACATACACATTCGCTCACACAAAACTTAGTATGAATCTAAGCATATTTAACATGATATATTATTCTAAAAAAAATAAGTCCGTTACTACACAGCAGATCCAGCAAGGGCATTGTAAAGTCTAGAATGTCTCAGAATAAAACAACTGGATGCAGTTCAGGGAAGCTTTACTTTCCCATTCCCCCATCCAATTACTGTTATACATTTAAAAATGCATAATTCATTGACAAATATGTATAAGAATATAATTTTCTTGGGACGGGTGTAACTTTTGAGCATAATAAAATCTAAAGATTTATACTACAACAAATTTCATTTGATCTGTTGGATATACATAAAATAAACAAATGTAACCCTGTATTTGGTCAATGACAAATGTATCTTTAAATAGAAGTCTCCTTTTTCTGTTTAAATCAAGTCCCAGGAAGAAGTGGATCATTCATTATACTTCTTCAGTGCAAAGGCCCTACTTAAAAAATACTGACAAGCCTAAAGGATTAAGAATCATGGTTAAAATAAGCATGAACATCACTTTTTTTAAAAATCTGCTTTTCTTTCTTACACTGTGAAAATTGTTTGGTTCAGCCAATGGCCTAGGAGGCAACAGGCCAGCAGGAGGCCAGGAGGATTAGCCCTAATTACCTCATGTTTCACCTTAATTAACTCCTGATACAAAAAGTAAACGCTGCAGGAATGATGTGGAGACCTTAGGCCAGTAGGCGAGATATCTAAGCTCTCTTTGTTTGCACATGATAATCTTTCTTTTGAATATTACTTAATTCCTCCAAAAGATCAACTGATGGGCACACACTGCATGGTGATGAGCGGTGCTACAGTGACACAAGGCTATTTTCCCACTGTTCTTAGCACAAAATCCACAGTCTCAACAAGGCAATATGTCAGTCAATGGCTACAGTATTTTTATGATTTTTCTTATAAGGTCATATAAATATCTAAAGAAACTCTTCTAAATGACCCAGGGCAAATGAGTCTGCGGTAATTTACTTCAAATTATTTGACCAACCAACTAATAACTTCTTGGTCCACCAAAAGCCTATTTTTCAAATGTACTTGCATACAATGTTCCTTGAGGTTATTGGTCCATTTGAATGCTAACCCAGTTCCTGTCACTTAGAGCAGGTAAATATCTGCAAACGTCAAAGGAATTATAGCTATGAAAAGCAATAGAACCTTTCTTCTGTCTTTGCTTAAAAAGAAACTTCGTTAGTTAGTTCTCATCACATTCGACCTGAACTTGAAATACGAGGTCAAAACATTTGCAAACTTTAGAAAGTAAACATGTATAAACTCATTTAATTTCCATTTTCAACCTCGGTCCTAAACTGCTGAAAAGATGCATAAAACCATCCAAACAGCAAAAACAATCAACATTATAAACTTGACTTGGAAAAATGGGAAAGCATAATGTGAGGACAGGAAAGGACACTGAATCCTAGAACTTAAAAGCAGGTAAAACCAAAGGAAACACCCAAAGTTTTACTTTAATGTTCAACTTATATATAAATATATTCTAAATCCAGAGGAAAAAATCGGATACTGCTAATGTTTATTATTATCCACATAATAACAATTACTAATCGAATTGTTTTCCAGTAAGCAGTTTACATTGAATCATAAAATTAATAAAAGGTGATGCTGATAAAACATTTGTCATCTGAAACTTCTTATCTAGGAACCAAGAAAAATAACTAATCTATTATTTTTTAATTCTGTTGATTTTAACTCTTCTATTTAAAAAGTAAAAATTAGCATAATTGTATATGTATAATAACGTTTTGATCAAGGAGGGACCACACATAAGCCTGGGGTTAAATAAGATTATACCACTTGGCGATTTAGCAGTCAACTTAGTTACTAAAGTATACTCTGTGGTATTTGCACAACAATAAAATCACCTCACAATCCATTTACATCTCCAATATTAAAGTAAATTATATATATTTTACAAAGAAGGCCTACAGTAGTGGTAGTGCTTTATCTCTATGAAAAAGGAAGAGCTTCATATTTTCTTGTAATTAAAATGGAACATCTCAAAATAAGATAAATATCTGTGTAACATTAGTGTACCAACTGATTCACTCAGTCATTTTTTTTTCACTTATTATGAATTCTTATTCACCGCTTATTGGATACTCTCAGGCCTGAAATGTCAGTATAAAAAAAATAAGAAGTTCATGATGTATTGAAAATGATTTAGAGATGCAAAGTTGCACTATAAGAGAGGCCACTGCTTCCTAGGAACTCAGTCTGGTGGGACTGGTGTGCCAAAAAACAGTTCTATGATTTTTTTTCTGCTCAGGGAAGTATGTCCATGTGTATGGATTGGAAAGAAAATCAGATGTGGGAGAAGCAACATCACTTGAGGAGGCTATGAATGCATTTTAAGGAAGAGAAAACTCTGGCCCTAAAAACTACTCAACACACACTGAAATCTGTACTTCATATTCAATTCCAAAACCTGAGGGCATCTTTTTTATCATGTTATTATTTGAATACAATTAATCCCCATTTACTGAAATTACTGTCACAGTATTCTTCTAGATTAAAAAAAAACTTATAACAAATGTAATTATAATAAAAAGAGCAAATGAATGTTTCATTTCCATTTTGCCAAATTTCCCATAATTGATTCCAGGTAAGTTCCCCTTCCCCCATTAAATCCTAAGAGCATCCATATGTCCACTGCAAAACATTACATTAATCATTTGGAGAGAATTTTCTTTCTTTCATATTTTGCTTGAACATATGCAAAGAATGACATGCTTGGAACTACAAAATGCGTTTTTTTATATTAAAAGCAAACACTAGGATTCCATGTTTATGCCATGCCATATTTCTGAACTTTATGATTCCTTGTTATTTATACGTTGATTTCTAGACTGATTGCTAACTTTAATAATGACATCTGTGGGCTCTCAAAATGTCTAAGCATGTTGTCCAACAACTGTGAGAAGAAATACTGTAAGTGACATAGAATAAGAAATGTAATCATAAAATTATGTTTTATATAAACATAACTAAAGTTTTGTCCCTATATTTTTATATATACACACAATGTTTATGTAGAGGGAATATGTACATAAACTTACTTATAAGACTTTATGTTGCATATGACTTTGCTCCATCTAATGATTTCCCCATGTTCAATGCTTATTTTAAAACCAAGGACCCATTAATAATGACAAAATATGGAGAGAGACTGTGACATGACATTTTTGTAAATGTCAAATGTAAAATTCCTCAGTGTACTAAGGAATTTTATCCTCCCAATTTTTCCTCACAACTGTAAAGGAGCTGGAATATCTGGGCCCCTTTAATTGAATGTGTCCATTTGCTTGTGTTGTTTTATTCTAACAAACATCCATCTGAAAAGCCATTTTAAAGTATATTGCCTGTATGGAACACTGACCAGATCCAGGTGATCCAGGGTTGAAAACAAACTAAAGTCTTGCAAAATCTTGCCACCTTGCTCTGATTTATACTCCACTATTCATTCTTGGATTTATTATTCCATTAAAATGTTTGGTGCACTGAAATAGACCACATGATCCAGCAATCATACTACTGCATACATAAACAAAGGAAATGAAACCAGTATGTTGAAGAGGTATCTTCACTCTCATATTCTCATGTTCATTCCACCCTGTTTGCAATAGCCACAATATGGAATCAATGTAAGTGTGCATCAGTATATGAATGGATAAAGAATATGAATGAATAAAGATACATATACATATATCTTTAAAAAGGAAATCCTGTGATTTGTCATAACGTGGGTGGTGAATGGATAAACTGGGTGAACATTATATCTTAAGTGAAATAAGCCAAACACAGAAAGGCAAATATTACATGACCTCATTTGTATGTGGAATCTAAAAAGTCAAACTCATAGAGGCATAGAATGGTGTTTATCAGAGGTAGGGGCGTGGGAAGGATTAAGGAGAGGTAGCCTAAGGATATAAAATTTCATTTAGAAGGAATATATTTTAAAAATCTTTTGTAGAACACAGTGAATAGTGTTAGTATATGCCTGCAAATTGCTCAGAGTAGGGTTTAAGTGTTCAATACACACACACACATACACACACACACACACACACACACACACACACACACACACACACGGGATAGCTAGATGAGACAACTCATATGTGAGTTAGCTTGATTTAGCCATTCCACAATGTATACATACTTCAAAACATCAAGTCGTATAACATAAATATGTGCAATTTTAACCAATTAATTTTTAGAATGTTTGTTCTACCATTGTTTACTAATTCCACAGAGTATGTCACTTTGAGCTTTTATTCCCATATCTCAAAGCTCTCTGAATACCACTTAGTGTGGAAGTGCATATCATACTATATATCCAATAGGTTTAAATCTGTGTCTCCCTGATTAATTGATTCAGAATATAAAATCTAATTCGAGGAGCAATTGGTAAAATCCTGAGTTTTAGCCAGCATATTTACAAAGCAATATTAAAATATCCTGTTCCTGTTCTGAAAAAGTTTAAAATATAGCTGCAAAGAAGAGACTTGCGTTTAAGAAAAGATCGGTGACACTCCATGAATACTACAAAGATACAGTCCTTTTGGCATATAAGGATTAGAATCCCCCTCTGAGTTAAAAAAAAAAAAAAAAAAGCAATCACCTCTGTAGTAGCCCATTATAAACTAAATGAAATAACATAGAAACTCATAATCTATCCACCGAGAGCTGGACTTTTCAATTAACTGCAAGGACTGATGAGGAAGCGTGCAAAGGCAAAAGATATTTGGACCAGTTTACTTCCTTCTAAAATGCTTTCTTCATGCCCATGGTTTCTATAGAGAAAATGACTAAGAACAAATAAGACAATCTGAAAACCCCACACAATATATTTTTATATAGGAATCTCCCAGGAAAGCAGGAAAATCTGTCCTGATATGTTAAAACTTACTTTAAACAGAATAAAGACTAGGAATTAAGAGCAAAGTAGTATACTTAGAAAACTGAATCATAATTAGAAATTCATTAGGTATAGAATTTTGAATTTTTACTTAAATGTATTCTACTTAATTTTTATTTTATTTATGAAATGGAGATCTTAATACCTACCTCAGAGAGTTGATGTGAGCATTAAATATACCTGCAATCAGCTTATTCCTGCATTCAAAATAAGCCATCTGCTAGACAGTATAAATGTGTTCTTAAACCATGACAAAGCAATCACATAACAAATATAATTTATGAAAAGACATGCTCCTCAGAAGGAAAACTTGAACCTATCTCTATCTTAAAATTTCTATGCAAGTTAAATATTTTAAAACAATTAGATAGTCCTCTCTTATCTATGGAAATATATTCTGAGGCCCATAGTGATGACTGAAACTTCAGAAGAGTGACAGACCAAATATTTACCATGAAACTGTAACAGTCAATTGGCTAACCAAGAGGGCTACTAACGGGCTGGCATTGTATACTGCATGAATACTCTGTACAGAGGAATGATTCATCTCCCAGAATTGACAGAGCAGAATGATGTAAAGTTACTTAGAATGGTAACCAGTCTCAAATTTCCAGATTGTTAATTTCTGAAAATTTCCAGTTATCACAGGCGAGTTTGAATTTGACTACAGATAACTGAAATCACAGAAAGCAAAATTTCAGGTAAGGGAGGAATACTATTTTGTAAAGTGCTATGCTTTGAAGAACAAAATACTTTGGATAATTTTAATATCAAAAGTAAATTGCATTTTTCTCTTGAAATTCTCCCTTTTTCTCCTTTTCCTAATCCTTTCTAATACTTTGCTTCTCTTACAAAAAAATTTTAAAAATTAACTGTGTTCCTTTTAGAATTATTTTCCCCAATCTCTGATTTACGTAACAGTCTTTCAAAGAGAAACTCAAGAAGAATCTGTGGTTGATTCTACACTCTCAATCACTGCTAAAACTTCAGGAAAGAGTGTAGTTCAGACATCTTAACATCTTATTCAAGATGTCCTCAAAGTGACTGAAGCTTTTAATAGTATTGCTTTACCAGTTAGAATTTACCAAACCAGGTAAGTCATGACACCCATTCAATGCCATTTTAGCTAAGCCTATCATTTTTGAAGCCTTAATTTTCGGGTACAAAATACTATCATGGGGGCTGGGGAGATAGCGCAGCTGGTAGAGTGCTTGCCTCACAAGCACAAGGCCCTGAGTTCGATCCCCAGTACTGCAAAAAAAAAAAAAAAAAATTATCATGGGGCAGAAATAAGTAATTTCTTTAAAAAGACAAGCTACATGATTAGAACAATAACAAAATACTTCAGATAATTTTAATATCAAAAGTGAATTGCATTTTAGAAAACTGAATCGTAACCAATATTTAAAATCAATTTAGAAATCAATTTCAATGTTTCCTCTCCTCCTTTCATGCTTTCTTGTCTGTCCATCCGTGTTCCCTCCAGCCTAGTCACACTTTTCCATTTTACCTCCCTTTTCCTACCCAATCCATGCACAGAAAAACACCTCCCAGTTCATCCCAGTCAAAAACTATACACTGCACATCTCAACCTGTCCTTAAGCCAGGATGATGTGTTCCAGTGTTAGCAACTTCTGTACCCTATAGGTGTATAATTTGGGCAGGTTGCTTAGACTTCTGGGGACTCAGTTTTCTGAGTAAAATGCAACTTTGTACTTTAAATAGGTGCACCATTTTTTAAATAGTCTTTAGAAAGATGGAGAGAGCTAGTACACATACACATATGCACACCATATGTATTTTAATTCTTAAAAGAATGCATGAACTTTAGTACCATTAAATGCTATATGTGTCAGTCATTATTCTGGCCATTTAAATCAAACTACTTTTGTATATATGTTCTAATTCTCATTAAAATCTGATTTCAACATCAAGGAATTTAGGGACTTAGAATTTGCTCAAATTGAGGCTTTAATTTTAAATCTGTGCTATAGAATAGACAGCAGATCCCAGATCCAGTAGTCAAATTTGAACTGAATTGTGGTTTAAAGAGAAACCCAAAACAAAATTACTGGTTTATCAAGCCAAATATTGTAAAGAAATCAGTAGGAAACTTCCATTAAAAAGTGTTCTATGAAAGGAAAACATAAAAATATCAGTCACCAAAGAATGTGTTCACAGAGGTATATTGTTTGGTCAGTTTTCCTAGAACAGTTTAAATATTAAAGGCATTAGTATGCCAAAATCAGTTTAGCTACCTGTATCATTCATTCAGAGCATTTAACCAGGATGCTATAGTTGTTAACTATTTTAAGTGACTTTCTATTCATTACTATTGATTACTATTCATTTCTATTCATTACTATTTCTATTCATTTCTATTCATTACTGTTAATTCAAATATTCGCTTGAAATCTACATCTATTGAGAAATGGAAGGAAATATGAAAAAAAAAATCTACTTGGCAATTCAATTTGTCTTTTCAAAGAGACCCTCAAAGTTATGTGTAAACAACCAGCTACAGAGGTAATGACAATCTTTGTTTATTTCTGAAATAGGAGCTTGAAATTTGTCACTTGTACAAAGAAAAAAAAAATAATAAAAAATGGGCTACTCTGCAAGACTTGCCTTAAATAAGGACATGAGAAGGAAGATTAGTAAAAATATATGTTGTCTACAGACTTGATCCAAGGAAGGACCTTTAACAAAGTGAATGATAATTTTTTGAAGTAGATAACTCCACATTGTAGATAATATGGAATGGACATCTATCTGCTCCTCCCCCTTTGTCTGATTTCTCTCCCTCACTTTTTAAATAATCAAGAATAAAGCATTAATCACTGCTTGAGTTAATAAAGAATAAGCTCTCCAGCTGGGCAACATTAGCACAACCTAGCCTATTTGCCCTAACACTCAGTTCTTGTCACCAAACATTCCAAATTTGGTAACTCCTGTACCTTTCTTAAAAATTCTCTATTTTAATTTTGCTGAGTCAAAAATATCAAAATAGGTTAGGTATTCTAAAATCTGGTTAAGCACAGAATTTTATATAATTCATTTGCAAATGAAGCTTTTTATCTGGTTACTGAAATAAATATTAGCAATTAATCATCATATAAATATGACCTATACTATAAAAGACTTGTAATATACTCAATAATTCTCATATGTAGAAAACATGTAGAAGATTATACTTACCCTTAAATGTTAAACATTCTGCTCAAGTTCCAGGATTAAAAGTATTTTCAAATTTCTCTTTCTCTGTCTCATTTTCTCTCCTTTTTGTTATTACTTCCTAATTTTTCTGAAAGTAATACATATTACTAAAATAATATATATAAAGGTGTTTGTAGGTGAATTCAGAATCCAATATATAAAACTGGAAAAAGTAATTCAAATTTCTTTTTTTCTACTCTAACATAACTTTGGGCCCCAAAATATTATTACTAGGTGACATTAAGAAAGAAGGGAGAAGAAAGAAAGGAAGAAAGACAGACAGACTTTTTAAAAATTCACTTTCTAAACTCCAACTCATTGCAACAAACATTTTACAGCTGGTATTGAACATTCATAGACATTTACTTATAGACATATATCATAAACTGCCAAAAGAAAGACTTAACATCTTTGATAAGTGATGTCACTACTAAATAAATACAGAGGGTATATCAAGGAATTACTTATTCAGGATATTTCATCCAAAGTGACTGTATTCACACCTGTAAGGCTCCATCTCTAACCAGGACTGTCAATCAAAAGATGGACATATTATTTTGGGTAGGTATTGATATTATGATGGAACTCCTAAAGAGAAGAATGTACTAGAAGACACATTTCCACTCTGATTTAACAACTAACACCCTGATATTCTTGCTGTCAGAAATGGCTGGTGGCATTTTCACGAAGAGAGTTTCTGCTGTTAGACTTTATGCAGTTTGAATTCACAGAATCTATTCATTGGTAAGGTACAACTGACACAGACAGACAAAGATCAGACTCGATGACTAAGCCTTTTGGTCACAGATTTCCAACATGTAAAGTTGGATTTCCTTTTGGGAGAGGGAGATAATGTTTTTCCATGTTTTGATTTATTTTCCACTGACACTTTGAATACTGCTTTGAAAAACTAAGTCCTATGATGACTATGTGTGCTACTTACACAGTTCACACATATCTGTAATTCAGATATATGATACCTTTAAATATCTTTTAAATATTATAACCTGGACATTTTTACTTATATTTACATTTAATCTAAACCTGTCATGCATTGACCTTTACCATACTGCTCAAAAGATGAATTCTCCATTCCCTTCAGAATGGAAAACTAGTAATTGCTCACTCATAAACTCAGAATATCATGGAGTAAGTAGACCAAATACATGTATTCCTTTTCTTTGTTTACCTAATGATATAAAATGAAATTGACATGATTAAGACAAATGACTTGATGCATTTTTGCTTACTGACTAATTGCAAGATTTAAACTATTCATCCTCATTGGGAGTTGACAGACTTACATAAGAGAGACTCAAAAACAGCAATCTATGAGGGTGGCGGAATCTAAGACGATGATTGTGTCTAGAAGATATTTAGCACTGTGAGAAGAAATAAAGTAACAGATACCAACACCTAGAAGGAGACACAAGTGTTTAAGTACAATAAACTAAAAATCAATGGTTCTGCATAATCGCCCTCAATTAGTCTCTAGTGGCCATGGTAACAACAATAATACAAAGTAGGTCCATAATAATTTGAAGATCAAAGTGCTTCATGTGTTCACTCTTTTGTCACTACACTATGACTGGAAGTTAATTAGGAGGATCTTAGTAATTTGATTATTTGAAGATGAAACAACTGAAACAGCAAGAAATTAAAAATACATATATATATAACAGACTTCCTAGCCTTGGGCTTTCAATTTATTTTTGTATAATTTTCTCACAAGTTACGACTCTTTTTTGTTTGCATGATATTTGAAAAACACCACTTATCAAAATAATTTAGTATTGGAAGTGTAAATGCAATACAGAAAGTAGGTCCAGGTAGTAAATGAGACAGAAATTGTCAGAATTTTAATTTTGGAATGGATGGATGAAAGTGAAAATGTCCAAAATGTCATTTTAATATTTTCAGATATAATTTTAAAAACTCATAAGCAGATTTAAAAACATAAATTTTCAATGATCATTTGGATATCAAAGGGAATAAGTTACTACAGAATGATTTCTTACCTGTTGAAATATTCTTTATCCTTCCAGAATAAATTAGTAAAAAAGAAAATAGTCCCAAATACTGACAAAAATTTTAATACTTTCAAAATTATGACTTGTTTATATCTTAGAAATTTGGAAGTATGTTTTTTCTTTTAAATAAGAATAAAATAATCTATGAAAAGTATAATCCAAAATTAGAATGAAATGAACTCGTATAGTCGATCAAAGTATAGCATATCACATATTGAATTCCTTTAACAATTTCAGGAACGATTAAACAGTTAGTCAAATGTTATTACTTTCATTTCTCATAAGGCAGGAGCTGTATTGTATCATACTCTAGTATATTTAGGTCCTCCACAGAACTTGCTTAAGATCTGTACATGCAAAGCTGGAAAAAAATGTCCAATGAACTAATTAATGTAGCCATTACCTAGTGTCAGGTTGGCCTTCAAGCATTTTATTAGTCCAGATATATAAAAAATTTGATTCAACTAAAATGTTAA
This sequence comes from Sciurus vulgaris, assembly GCF_902686455.1. Classification (NCBI taxonomy): domain Eukaryota; kingdom Metazoa; phylum Chordata; class Mammalia; order Rodentia; family Sciuridae; genus Sciurus; species Sciurus vulgaris. The sequence continues at coordinate 31,046,925 of NC_136470.1, read as the reverse complement.
CAATAAATAAAAACAATGCCTCAATTTAAAAATTAAATTAGAGCAACTCATATTCTTTTGTAATTTCACTGCTCTTCTAAAGCACAAATCTCCTCCTACTCCCTTCAAATTGTTCAATTTTTAATAAAGTAACATCTGGTTTGGGGATGAGTCTATGCTACCTGCTGTTCCCCCACTGCTCCGGGAAAGTGGAAAAGTAAGCAGTTATTCAACATTGTTTTTGTTGTCCTAGCAACAGCTGTGGTTTTTAAAGGACTAAAGCAGGAGAAATTAAAAATGAGAGCACCTAAATACTGGGTGTGGAATCTACTTTCATATATATTAAATTATATTAAAATTAATGCATCCTACTCCAAAATTACAGTGTGGCAATCCTATGCAGGGAAAATAGGGTAGAAAACAGCAAATGCTGAATTAGGTGGTCAATTATTTCTTATGCAAAAATAAAGAAAATAGCAAAAGAAACCACTGAGAAAATGATATTCTCCATAGTTTGATGATGGAAATGTAAGCATCCAATTAATTGCAGAAATGGAGAAGCACTGGACTTCTTTAGGCAAAAAGTATCTTAGATTGTAAAGCAAATAATAGGGAGTACTGAAGAATTGGCACTGAACTCAAACATAGTGTGATATTGTTAGATAGATGTCAATAGCTTGATGCCAACAATTGTGACATTCATGCCACATGAAACCTAATTTGTGCATGAAGATCAAGAAAATATATAAGGCTATGAAACTAATTATAGGAAATATTAACAATGCAGACATTCTTGGTAGCTTTATTTTTACTTTTAAAGACTTTAAAAACTGTGTTAGTGTTATTCTAAATGTCAAGATGGGTATTCATGCAAAGGAAAACTGATGGACCCAAGACAAATAAGATATGGTCACTTACTCTTTGCCTCACTGAAGCACATATTTCTGATATATTGCAAGAAAAAGAAATAGAGAAGCAAAACTCTCCTGAACACAAAATAGGACACTGTGATGTTGGCTCTATTATTTTCTTAACAATCTGTATAGAAATATGTTTTCATTGGATTTTTTTTTAATAGCAGTTCAATCTGTGTCCTGTCTTTTAACTGGTGTTTCTTTTTTCCTTTATTATCCTTAATATATTCCACTGAGAGTTTTCTTTCACTTCAAGAACAGGGAGGCGACCAGCCACCGGCATCTCCCTCCCAGAAGCCACTGCAGTGAAAACCTGCACACTAATCAGAAGTGGGTCAAACGGTCTTCACATGAAAGCATCTAACAAGGTCCCCAAGGAAGCCCTTCTAAGTGGCAGCAGGGAGAAGCACGATTGCTTTTCTATGGAAGACTGATGCTAGCCTCCATTGGCCCATCTTCAAGTACAGATGCTTGCTGCTTTGAAGTTACTATAATCACAGTTGCTTTTGAAAGACTATTATGGTGTTGGAAACAAATTCCCTGAGATTTGGGATTAGAAGCAGTTATAAGGGTTCACTATATGGGGCAAGATGCACACACACAAAAAAATCAACATATTTTTGCAACTATTTGGTGAAATAAACACTTGTAACCTTCCATTTTTCAGGCTTCAATTATAAATATTTATATTAACTTTAAGTTTAATAAAATCTACTTTAGACTTTAATTCTTGCAAATATATAAAAACCCTGGAAGCTTGTTATAATAAAAGAACTCCAAATTTGGTTGCAAGGAATTACCAAATTCATCAAGTTAAATATTCAACAGCTGGCGTACACATAGTAATTTAAAAACTATTGAATGATAATATATGACATTTGAATGAGGTTATAGAGCATGTAAAAAATGTAATGAATGTTCTCCAGACATGAATATTCTTAATTATGTGAAGTCCTGGCATCAAATATCATGGATAAATTTGCCATTGACTATGATATTTAATCCATTCAGAAATTCATGCACCAATTTATAGGTAACTTATTATGTGCTAGTCATTGTGTGGTACTATAGTCATAAGGCAATTTTTCTTCTATCTTTGACAAAATTTGAGCATATAGAATAATATAGAATTGTTTACACTCATGGTTTGTCCTGGAGAAGTTTTAGCTCATGGTGTTCACTAGCTTCCGAAGTCCTAAACTAGGTTTTTCCAAAACAAAATCAGCAAACAAGCCCAAGTTTTCATTCAAAAACAATGCTGTCAACTTGCCTCATGTCTTTAAAAGTAAGAGATCAAGAAAGTAAATTGAGATATAATTCAACTCTTATAGGTTGACAATAAAGATATGTCAACTGATATGATGTCAATGAACAAAGGGAAAGAAATGAGATTACCTTAAGAACATTTGCAATAAATGCAAATGTGTTACTGAACATAATTTGAAATATAACTACAAAAATGAGATTTTTCTACTACTGAAAATATACAAATGATTTATTAGTAAATGAGACTTCAATTTAAATTAAAATTCTATTAAATCCTCTGAACCTGCTACTTTAAGAACACCTATGGAAAATTTTCTAACATTAGCACGAAATAATAAGAAAGGTCAAATTTAGTGGCATCAGAAACTTGTTTTGTCCAAGATTTGCTGTGCATGTGTAACACGAAACAAACCAAAGTTCATAACACTTCTGCAAATGCAGGAGGAAGAAGACAAAGGAGTGGCATCCTTGGGGGGAAAAAAAAAAGGTACTATGTTTAAATCCCACAAAATTAATGTTTAGCTCAAGGATTTGCTGTTCATCTCAGAACCCCTCAAGCCTGAGGCAGGATTAGGTCAGACTCATGTTCGAACAACTGGAGGAAATCAATGGATTTCACTTTATTAATAATTAAAAGGCTAATGCAGAGTGGCAAGTGATTAAAAATGTGTAGAACACATATTTATTACTGCAATTTCAAATACCTCCACAATATATAACTTTCAATTGGGCCACACTGCAAAGAGGTTATATGAAATAAGCACATGTAAGAGAAAGAAGAGGCAGGTATTACTGTGTTCATTGTAGATTTAGCAGATTCCTGCCTGTAGTGAGGAGAGCAAAGCTTAAAACTAGTTTGGATCATGACAGAATGCTGGGTAACTGCTGCAGCTTATTCTGTCACCCATAACTAAATTAATCCCTATGAGGATTTGTCAAGGGTGGCAGAAACAAAGTTTGCACAATCAGGAACATTAAGTTCTTCTGACAGAGGCAAACAGGTTGAATTTTAGCAATTCAAAAAAGAATCTATTAAAGATACATATTGAACTATAGTCGCAGTACCTTGTTTCTATAATTCATAGTAACTTCATTACTGTAGCCACTAATGGTTTAAATATGATTTATTAAGTCAAAGAACAGATGAGTAGATCTCCAAACTAAAATGCCAAACTTCAGTCAAAGCTCTTCTTAAATATTGCCATGTTAGCAGTTCTTATTTCATGCTACAATTTCTTCCAGAGATGAAAATATGTGATGCATGGCCTAACTAAAATTAAAATTTTGAAAGACTAAGTCTCAAGGGCTTAGAAGGGATAGTAGTAGATCTTGGAAAACAAAAGAGATAGTCCACACCATCTAAGGTACATAGACTTCTCACTTCACAAGAAGAATGCCTTTTCTTTTTGACATTTGCAAATTATCAATGTGATTTACTATGTGCACTTTTCTAGGAAAGTGTTTTATTCTTCTTTCTTCAATTTCTACCTCAATATTGAAAACTATAAATTAATTAATATAATGTGATATAACATCATCTTTTAAAAGCATAGACCCTTGGTGTCCAACAAGGAGAGAGAATCTAGATAAATATCTTTTGCAGGAACACAGTGGTCTCTAAGATATTTGACCAAGAACTGTCAGAAGGGTCTCAAAGGTAAAGGCAGATATGGAATCTGAAGAAAATGGAATATATTCAGAAAATGTGAGGAGAGAAAGTGTACCCACTATCTATAAACTGAGAAAGGTTCATATTTTGTTGTTGTTGTTGTTGTTGTTTTCAGAGCCAGGGACTGAACACAGGGATGATCTACCATTAAGCTATGACCCCAGCTATTTTTACATTTTATTTTGCAACAGGGTCTTGCTAAATTGACCAGGCTGATCCCAAACTTGAGATTCTTCTGCTCAGTCTTCCAATTCACTGGGATTACAGGCATGTATCACCACACACAGCTGAAAATTTCTAATGAGATATGAAAACTAGGGACATGCCTTGAACTCTTGGGATGTTGGGGATTTATCAGGACAATAATCCCAATAAGAACTATGTTGGACACTGTGAATATTGAATATGGTGCTCACAGCTTTAATGGGTAATTGAGATTTCCTTTAAAATGTAAGTGGCTCACATGTTATTTTAAAATACAGGGGTTACTCTTCATATTAGATTTTAATTATAGAAGGTGTACACTATAAACGATACCAAAGTATTAAAAGTTTTCTAACATAATAACCTCAGATTTTACAGAAAAAAATCTAGCCAGTCTACCATTTATATATGGGTCGAGTAAAATAGGAGTACTATTTTACTCAAAGCTATGTGACTGAGGTGGACGAAGGGACTCAGAGAACAGCCTGAGAAAATGGATTGACTATCGTCACTTCAGCGACCCTACTCACCTAAAGATAGCCCAGCTTCAAGATTGGTATTTGGGAAAACCCAGTTCCTCTCTTCTCTACACAGATCATTGAGCTAATTATACACTTAGCAGCAAAGTCATAGTCATTTTAGAATCCTATTTAAATTCCTATCTGGTGTTTGTGTTTGAAATTATTAGGAATCAGGTCAAAGTCCAGTCCAGTCCTTCCATGGAATTGAGAAACTATCTCTGGTCTTTATTCTTGGTATAGTTTGGATCTTGAATTCCTCTAAAGACCCATATATTAAAGGCTTGAACCCTAGTGTGGTGCCATTAGGAGATGAGGAAAACTTTAAAAGGTAGGGCTTGGTGTAAGACTTTCAGGTCATCATGCATATATACTTAAAGGGGACTGGGAAACTCAGTCACTTCCTGTTTCTCCATCTTTCACATCTGGGTCATGAAGTGAGGAGTTTTTCTTTACTTTGCATTGCCAGCCAGGATGAGCTGCCTCCTGACAAGCCCAAAACAACAGGGCCAATTAGCCAGAGATAAAGGACGAAAACCTCCCAGTCCAGGAGGTAAAATAAACCTTTAAAAATGATGTAAATCGATTAGCTTAGGCATTTGTTATAGTAATAGGAAGATAACTAATACAATCCTCATCTAGATCTAACATGCAGACAAGTTGCAAATGATTTAATGAACAATACAAAAGTGAATATATTGTGTCTAAGCCAATATTATTTTGCTGAAATATTCTTTAAAAAGGTTAATGACTTAGGTTGAAAGTAAATGTATTCCAAGAGAAATTAAAGAACAGAAGGAAAGGGGAAAGGAAGGAGGGAAGAGGAAGAAGAAAAAGAAAAGGAAGAATGAGAAGACAGGGAGGGAGGAGGAGAAAGAGGAAGGGAAAAGGAAGGGAAGCAAAAGGAAATAATTCTATATTTATAAATATATAGTATGTGTATAAAATATGATATTGTTGAATGTGTCTTCTCTCCAAATTTCATGTTGTAACTTAATCCCTGTTGTAGTGGTACCAAGATGTGGGCATTTTAGAAGTTAGCAAGTCTTGTGGGCTCTGCCCTCACCAATGGATTAGGATCCTCTAAAAGGCTTGAAGCGAATTGGCCTAGGTCTCTTGCCCTTCCACACCTTCCATGTTAGGACACAGCATTTGCCCCTCCTGAGAGTTTAGCAACGAGGTGTCTTGATCCTAACAAGAAAGACCTGGCTCCTAACTAGACACTAAACTTGTTGGCAACTTGATCTTGCACTTTCCAGTTTCCAGAACTATGAGAAATAAATATTCTTTATAAATTCCTCTATGGTATTTTGTTATAGTAGCTCAAACAGTAAGTCAGCATACTTTGTAAATTTTAAGAGTGAATACTGCTTCTGATTCTCCTTGTTAGCTGAATACCCACATCTGTTGGGCATTGGTGCCCAGTACAACTCTCTGTGACAATAGACTTGTTCCAAATCTGTGCTAATAAAATAGTTACCATCCACATGAGGATACTGACCAATTAAAATGTGGCTAGAGTAAATGAGAAACTAATTTTTTTTTATTAAATATGCTTTAAATGTGAATAAGCAAATGTAACTACTGGCTACTGCATTGGTGGCATATATCTGTGGAAAGGGAAGGAGATTAAAAAATAAATTAAAAAAATACAATAAACTTGGCATTTGCTTTATATTCTATACTTTAGAATGCTCAAAATTTACTTTACTTCAAAATTGCTGTTAGACTACAAGATTCTTTAAGACAGTTTTTAATGGATTTTATTAGTATATTAAGGTTCCATCCTGATTTACAGTCAATTATCTGTGGTTGTAAAAGGCCACAAATTGAGGAGTCGTGATAAAATACCTAAGACACAGCACTCCTTCCCAGAAGAAACTGGAACCTGACATTAATTGTGAGAGAAGTCATCAAAATATTGTGCTGTACATTTTATATATACAAATCTTTTTAAATATGAAAAAAATAGGAAAGCCATCTTTAATTCTTGAAAAACTAAGAAAAGCCAGAAATGAAATAAAAATTTAAGTATAATGAAGAAAAAAAAAAGGAGAAAAGTCAGGAGAAGGAGAAAGGAGAAGAGGGGAAAAGTTCAAACATAAACATTTTATTTATTTGACATAAGCTGAGAAGAGAACCCTGCATCCTTTTACTTTTAGTAAAATGTGTGTGTGTGTGTGTGTGTGTGTGTTGACTGTTAGAGTTATTAAGGAAATGTAACTAAATTTCCTATAAACATCATACTACCTGGCAGGGATAAGTGGTAATGTCACAAGGTTGGGGCCTTCTGCAAAACTGAGACAGCATGAAGAAGCCCCCTTCAAAACCTGATTCTTGCAGTTAAGTCAGAAAGATTTCAGACATGTTGCTAGATTAACAGGCCTGAGTTTATTGAAGAGATAGGAAAAGGGAAAGGGGATACTCTCAAGGGAGAGAGTGGGTCCTCTCACAGTGTGCCTCTCCTGCACTCCAGTTTTATGGGGATCCCAGAGAAGTTTCCAGAGAGTTCCACCTGAGCCTACCTCTTGATTTCGACTGACAGCAGGATGACTTCAGACTTTAAAGTCTTTACTGCAATGATAACTATACCACATTCATCCATGCTGACCAGTTCTAATTGTAATCTTAAACATAAATTCTTACAGATTTTATGGTTAGGAGGCATGATCCTGATCTCCCCGAGTTTGGGAATCTGATTTGTGAACAGGATCACAAAATTCTCCCTTACCCAAGGTAACTTGGGTTCCTCTTATCAGCATTATTTCAAGCTTGCATTTCTCCAGCAGATAATAGATAGTTTGCTGGGAATGTGACATAGCCTATGCACTGAAGCCAGGCAGGGCTGAAGGTAACTTGCTTATTAGAATAGAAAGCATGTGGGGGTCAGCACAGTGGGCCCATTTTATAGAATTATTCCCTTAACCTGTGTTCCCACCACTTACATCTGTCTGTACCCTATCAGTAGGACAGACTGAATTGTATTTGAATTCAAAATACTTCAGTATTTGTATTCACCTTTTCCCCATTTTTATCAAGCAAAACTAATTTGTAATAGTAATCAAGTTGAAAACATTAATTCTGAGTTTAACAGTTATGGAGACATATTTTAATAACATATCCCGTAATCCTCAAATGTCACTAAAATATACCTGAGGTAACACAAAAAGAAATTCTGCAAAAATTATTCTAAAGATTTAATTTTTGTAGTCTGAACTTCTACACTTAAAATATCAAAATATAAAATATTCTCTGGGTGCTTTAGAAAATTATGAGTTCCACCCTCTTTTTTTCTTGTTTTAGAGGAAATAGCTCTTTGGTATACATCACGTGTAAGTTAGTCTTGAAGACATTGTAAGCTTTAATCCGAAATGGGTAATGAGGACCAGCTCAAGTTAGAATTGAAATCAATTTCAATTAGGACATCTACTAGCTAAGAAGGTTATTTAACTCTATTTAAAACCATACTTTTTTTCATTTCTAAAATAGAGCTTAATATTAATAACCACTTCTTATGGTTCCTATAAATATAACAATAAAATTGAAGTAAAATGCTTAGCACAGTGTGTTTATCCACAGAAAGCACTGGATAAACATTAGCTATGATTAGAATAATAAAATATAAATGTCACTGCATATTCACTTTACAGGACAGTATTTCATATATTTGCCTCTCTTTGCTGCATTATAGCTGTTGCTATTTTAGATTTTACCTTTAGATTTAAGATTAAAAATGATGTGATAGGAAAATCCTATTACTCAATTTTCTGAGGGTTTTGGGTAAGTCATATAAACTCTACAACAAAATGGCTTCAGTAGTACAAGGAGGAACACAAAAGGTTCATCTATGTGACCAGATGTCAAATAATTGAGAGTGTTCTTAAAGTGTCATTTGAAGGGTTCATTTCAAAGACCTCAGGGAACAGAAAACTTGCATTATTCAAGCAAATTTTCTCTAAGAATGCGTATGAATACTATCTGAAGGTGGGGCTTCCTCAAGTAGATCACGACAGACTTTTTTCTGAACTTTTTGTCATGCTAAACTTGGTTCCAAGGTTGTTTATTTCCATGTTTTTCTAGATCTATGCACTACCATTCAAAAGTCACATGGATGACATTATAACGGGGTATTGAAAAGATTTAAAATGATAATAGTTGTGAATGTTAAAGCCATGACATGTTACTGATTAAATCACTCACAGATGCTCTGATAATGGTTAAAAACAAACAAATAAATGAACCTCATATTTGAAACAACACAGCCAGGATTCTAGGATAATACAAGTATTTCTATTTTCCACAGAATGACACTGCTTCCTAGAAATAGTTAACAGTACAATGAGTCCCACAGCTTTGAAATCATGGAAAGTTTTAGAAAGGTAGGCATGGATTGAACAAGGTTTAGAGTATTTAAATGTTTGGTCTATAAGTGAAATCTATAATCATTTTCTACATCTCAAAATTTCCAATTCTCATACTCAGCTTCTCACTGGGTCTTATTTATGCTTTGTGATTCTATAAGAAACATGAAAATGTGATGTAGATTTTTAAAGGTCTTTATTTATTCTTCCATTTATGATTTTTTGTATTAAAATGGCATTTATGAGTATCACTTGCATTTCAAGCCAAGGACTAGTTAGAGTACCACAGACCAATGAGGCACAAACTGTATCTTCAAGGAGACGACAATCTTCTGAGCAATGGGTAACTAAAAGCTGTCATTAATTGTTTCTACGAGGTGAAGGGAGGTATTTATCTTTATATTTAGATACAGGGCCAGTTTATCTATCTGAGAGGCCTTAGTAGACCCTCTGTCTTGGACTTCCTTTAAACGTACTTTGAATAAAAAGGAATCATTAAAGCTGTACAGATTGCAACATCAGACAACAGATGGACTTGCTGGGAAAATTCTTAGTTAATAACTTAAGTGTGAGCCAGGGCACAATCATCAAGCATATCTGGGAGAGATTGATTAATATATGTCAGTTTGGCATAATAAATATCCTATATTATGTTTTCAGTTGCTATATATTTTAGCACTCTGGGAAATAATTTGTCACTTATCTCCACCCACATATCACTTAGATTGATGGTAACTGCATGTGATATAAAAAAATGTACTATAGTACTCCTAGCATGGTCAAATATTAAATATAAAATTTGAGAAATAAACAATTAATAAGATTTAATTAACCTGTATTATAGTCAGCATATTGTTATAATTGTTCCATTTAATAATTATTTATGGTTATTATTTTCTCAGTCTGCTTAATTTATTGAACTATATCATAGTTGTGTATATATAGGAAAAACATATATAAGTTTGGGTAATCTTCACAATTTCTGGCATCTAATGAGGGTCTTGGAAAGCATCCCCTGAAAGTAAGGGTAGACTACTAGACTGAGCCTTTTTTTATGCAAAAAATATTTGTTAACACTTTACATGTCAAAATTGTCAGGACAGTCCACTTCATTTTTGTCAATCAGTCAGTTCCTGCCAGAATATTTCTCAAGTTTTTGATAGAACTCATTTAGTTAAGTATTCTAAATATCATCACTTCCCTCCTCAAATACATATATTTAAAGCCCCCCCCTTCTTTTTTTAGTGATTGAGTTGAAGTCATCTTTGTAATTTTACTAAAACTGAAGTGGTAAAAGCCTATGAAATATTAAAGATTACATAGTGGATGAGAATATTCCTCTGCTAAAAGTAAGTGAAGGTGAAGTCGAGTGAAAGAAGATACCTTAAATCTTAATTTCCCTTGGATGGTACCTAGTCAATTCCCTTTTTCTCCATGGCAAAGCGAAAAAGAGAGTTTCTGACTTAGTTTCTAGATGAAAATCATTATTTCTACTTTTGGGAACCTAAATAAACAAACAAAAAATCTTGGTTAACTTTCAACTCAAAATTGAGTTGTCTAATAATAGGCCTTAAAGTTCAATACCAGTGAGTATGGGACTAAGTAAAGACTTCAATGCACCATAAGTATACATAGTCTTCATTTGTCAATTTAAGAAATAAATTAAAGTGAAGGAAAAAAATGGTGTTATATGTAATAATAAAAGTTTCTTAACTTTATAACAATGTAAAGTGAAAATTTCAGTAAAATAAATATTTTAATGCAAGACTTGTTCTTATATTTAACCTTTATGAATTATCCTAATGTGTTTAAAATAATTTCTTTCATCCATGCATAACTGATTTTACTAGAGCATTGTTTCTCAAACCAGTGTTCATCAGAATCACCTGGAAAGACTGTTAAAAGAGAAATTACTGGGCCTCCCTGGAGGGTCTTAGATTTAGTAAGGTTTGGGGTAGTGATCAAGAATTTGCATTTCCAGTGAATTCCCAGGCAGTGCTGATGTTGTTGGTCCAGGGACCATGAGAAGGCTATTGGGAAAGAATGGAAGTTGGCTGAGCAGAGGTTTGGGATTCAGTCAAACCTGGGTGTGATTCACAGTTCTGGTGTGGTAAGGCAAGTCTTTGTGGGAGAAGATGTAAAGTCATGGGGCTCCAAGGCAGGAACAGGAACAATTCAGTGGGCAAGATGTCAGGAGAAGGAGAATAATTAATTTCAGAGAGGAGCTGGCCCGGATAGCAGCATTGGGATGAAATAAAAGTAGAGACTCCAGAAGGTGAGAGTAACAGGTTCCCTGTGCCTGGGCCATGAAGTTCCAGAAGGAAAAGCAGATGCAAGATGTGGCATGGTAAGGAGACCCAGCCACAAATAACACAAGGTGCACTGACAGAAGAGTCATGGCCACCACTGAAGGATAAAAGCACACCATGAGTTTTTTTCTTAGAAACACAATATTTAAAATGGCATGCAGCTATAGACAGACACATCAGAAAGGCCCTTGGAGTCTGTGATACTGGGAAGAGGTAAGGAAGGCCTGAACTAAAGTATAGGTTGAACAGTAAAGAGAAGTGGAAAGACCTGAAAGAAGAGAAGATTCAATATGAGTTAGTGACTGGGTAGTGTGGTGGGTAAGAGGAAAAACGAAATGTGACATTGGAGCCAGTGGATGGTGACACATATTCCTGCTATGCAAGCCAGCATAGGTGCTGAAAGCTGGCTTCAGTTACTACAAGTCCGAGTCCTCACTCCATTCATGTAACGAGTTTAAATGAATAAAACACATGAATTAATGAAAAGGGAAAATAAACTACAAAATTATCAAAGTAAAACATGTTTCCTAATAAGTTACTGTAAGTTCCTGTGTTAACTTTTCTTACAAGCAAAATAATCATAACTATTACATTATTGAAGGCCAAGCTCTTTTGCAATGTGTCTAATCTTTAGCCCTTTGACTCATGTGATATTATTATCCCCACTGTACAGATGAGAAAACTGAGATAAAACATATCCAGAGAAACACAGTTAAAACAAGATTCTAGAAACTTTTTCATCAAGTATATATATAATAATGACATTATTTTTGCTCAAGTAGATAAAATTTATTCATCAAAATTAACAGTATAATTCAAATCTTATAACTTTAAATACATATGCAAATACTTTGCTATTTTCATGTATTCCAGAAACCAGAAACTTGCAAATTAAATAAATGTGTAAAAGAGGATGAGAGAAAAACAAAAAGAGAACTTCAGTTTGAAGTGCTCAGTCACAATAAAATTATTTTGTTGGCATGTTAGCAATGAGGGAAGAAGTTCTAAAAGTAAGTCATCTTTTATATTTTAAAGGAAAGCATGTTTGCTACAATTCAGTGTTATAATTTAGAATATGTTAGAATAAATTTTTAATGATGTTTTTAAAGGGACTATCAAAATATCTCAATTCTTAATTGCAAAGTGTAATTTGAGGTTTTATTTATTTTTTCAGTTCCATCTGTGGGTTAAGTCTACTAGTGTAAAACATTATTCTCTCTTGGCAGCTCTGCCATTTATTCGTTCACTTGGGAAGCAAAAGTTTATACGTAAACAAGCTTTATTTTTATAATGGACATTTGTTGGTATGTCCTCCCAATTTTGGATTCCACCAGAGACTGATCTCTTGGAAAGTATCAAGAATAAAATTTGCTTGAGTATTTTATGCATGTTATTGAGGTGGGATTAATAATTGAATCTTTTGGATACCTCAGATTTCTCTGTTAGAAAACTAATTTCATGTTGAATAGCACTGTTTCACCCCATCTCAATCCCGCAACAAATTAGAAAATCTCCATGATGAATTTTCTCTGATTTAAGAGTAAATGAAACAGAAAAGGACATCCCAAACAGATCAAAATAGCAATAACAAAAGTAGAGAAGAGGAATCATGAGGGAAAATCCCTAAGTACTCCCACATGTGGATACATGCAAATGGAATTTTCTGAGATTTTTTTATGATTATGTTGACAAATACCCTTGCCTGCAGTCATTTTTCTTCTTCAGAGCCTAAATATTCACAAATATCTCAACTTGTGATTATCTAACCATGGGTAGTGTGTGTACCGTAATATATGCCTCAAGGGAACTGCAAATGTCAGGGAGATGCAAAAATAGCCGGAGTGTGAAATCATCAAAGGGATATTGGAAGTTGAGAAGCTAACATTTAAAAGGCCCTTCATGCAGAGTTTCTCTGTTGAAAACTGCCCTGCATTATCCCTCTGAAGATCTGTGTTAGGCTCCAGAGACTGGAAATCTGATAATGGTTTTATGGGCTAACAGGGCATCCTGGATACTTTAGACATTCTATAGATTCCATGGAAACAGGAAATGTAAGGACATTGTCCTAATTATTCTAACTGTCTGCTTTAGGAAGAAACGTGGAGAAAATGCCAGTTTTTTTTTCAAGGGGAAAAGGGAAAAAAGAACACTGTGATCTTATTCTCTTTGAGTTTGGGGCGAGGGTGGGGATCGGGAAGGGCATCAAAGATTGGGGTTTAAAAACAGTTGCCAGTTGTGAATGTTACTAGTCAGTGGAGGAAATGAAAGAGACATTCATTTTCACACATATTCACCTCTGAAATCATCTCTTTAATACTCCTGTGAGAAGATGGAGGGAAGGAAGAGAGAGAAAGAGGACGAAAGAAGAGAGAAGAGAGACTTCAGCCAAAGAACTCTAAGTGTTGTGTAAGAACAGAAGGCACTATCAATTCTATTAACCCTTTTATTCTAAAAAATTCCTGGCTGCCATTTTTATCATTACCCTTTGAATTTTGTTCCTCTCTTTTTGTATTTATTTCTTTTCCCCTAGTCTGAAAAGAACGTCTTTAAATATGTCACATATTGATCATCTATCTTTAACCTTTCCCTCAACCATTCCATTTTCCTCTTTCTCTATGACAAAGAACACCAGATAATAAGGCTGCATTCCATAAAATTTCTGCAGGCAGGTCAAGCCATCACACTTCCAGTAGGAAGACAGTCAAGAAGGAAATATTTAGACAATCCATGTTGCTAGTGTGTTTGATCATCTGAAGTATAATTTGTATTAGTTTGAATTCTTCCAAAAAAGCAAGATATTTTTTCCTTGAAGCTGGTTACAAGAAAAATGACTCATTGATGGTATTTATTTTGATACATTTTCATTGTTTCATACATTTTATATTAGCACTCGCTTCTTTACTGCACAGAGGTACAAAATAAAAGTGTCAAAATAGAGTGCTTTAGAAATGATGATCCATTAAGTCCATCCTGAGTATTTTAGGGCCATTCAAATAACTTTGCTTGTCCTTGGGGATAAAGAGACAGATGATCCACCCATATTCAGTGATCTGAGAGGTGGAGGGTGAAAGCTAACAATGGAGTTGACACAGGATGAGATGTTCTCAGAGGACCTGGAATGGAGCCTGCAGCTGACTGTCAGTCAGGGTATGAGTTTGGAGCACCAACTCTAGGAGAGGGCTGATGGATGAACAGGGAGACAGCCTGACAAGCAAAGACCGGGCTCCACCAAAGTAAAGGAGCACACTGAGAAGAGCTAACATGTCAGGAAGAGAAATTCCAAAGTACCAGAGTTTAAATTCATAATAGAGTTGGTTTCATGTACTGTGAAGAAAGGTAAGAATCATTTCAGATAATATTTATAAAATTTTAACCCAAATAAAAAATACAAGGATTCTATAGTTTATCAAACAAAATCCCATTTCTTCAATTTACATTACTCTAAGTCATTATATGAGTTAGGCGAATATTAAGTTTGACAATGTAGGGCAGTATGAGTCATCTATTTTTAATTTTTTGTTGTTATTGTTGCTATTGTTGTTGAACACCTATCAAGGCCAGATAACAAGCTACATGTTTGGGAAAAAAACAAGACATCAAGTTATTTATTTTTTTTTAATACCAGGAATTAAACTCAGGGGCCCTCAACCACTGAGCCACATCCCCAGCTCTCCTTTGCATTTTATTTAGAGACAGGGTCTCGCTGAGTTGCTTAGCACCTCACTTTTGCTGAGGCTGGCTTTGAACTTGCAAACCTCCTGTCTCAGTTTCCTGAGCTACTGGGACTACATGTGACACTGTGCCCACCACATCAAGCTTTATTTAGAGGTATCATAGATTAACAAAAGACACTCAAGTATAAACAAATGCATATAATAAAGTGTCAGTAAGTACCTTAAGTAAGTTACATAAAAAGATGCCCTAATACAAGGAGAGATGGATAACCTTGATTTCTTACATGCTGTATGGGGGAAAGCTTCAAAGAAGAAACAGTAATTGAACAAATCTCAGAGATTTTTTAGACATCTATGCAGAAGTAATTGCACTGCTAGTCATGGCATGGAATTATAAAACAGTTCAAGAAGTCTGGTACTGATTCAGCAAAGTCACAGGAGAAAATTTATTTACCTAAAGATCACATAACATGGAGGAAGGAAGGACTGTATAGAGGGAAAAGAGGGGTGGGAGGGGTGGGGGGAAGGGAAAAAATAACAATGAATCAAACAACATTACCCTATGTAAATTTATGATTACACAAATGGTATGCCTTTACGCCATGTACAAACAGAGAAACAACATGTATCCCATTTGTTTACAATTAAAAAAAAAATCACATAACCAACTTTAAACATGCATACCTCTATTTACTTGTCTGTACCTATGGTTTTCAAAAATCTATGTACCTGTGCAGAGAATAAGATTATGTTGATTTTGGTGTCAGACTTGGGTGCAAACCCTGACTTTGCCTCATTGTAGATTCATAGCTTTGAGTTTTTTGAATTACAGTTCCTCACATAAGAGGCTAACTAAATTTCGTGCTAAAAAGTAATGACATTGGTTCCATATTTCTTATTTCTTATTGTTATTTGTTTTCAACTCTGCTTTTATTGTCCTGTTTCTGCTGTCTTCCTGAGTCAGTCCTTAAGTTCTGCTCCTTGGCATCTTTGTTCTATAAAATGAGGATGAAAACATAACCTATCTCATAAGGTCTGTAAGAGTTAATACAAGTAGGTCTCTTAAAATAGTACTTGACAAAGAGATAGTTCTCATTATATATTAGCTGCATCTTCAAATTTGGGATATAATAGCTATGATGTTACAATAAGACTACAGTAATTTTTTTTAAATGTTATAAATATCAAATAAGGAACAAGTCATGTCAATACTACATTTTTAAAAGAGTTATAACATTTATTAATCTTTTTGAAGTCCTGCTTCTAAGAACTAGTTTTAGCTGGTATTACATATAGAGAATGCAATAATGCTTTATTTTAGTAAACATAGACATGACCCAAATTACTACAAAGAGGAAAGAAACCTCAGCATAAGAAGGGAAAGTAAAAATTATCCCCCACTCTGATATACACCTGCTGCTATCTTGCTGATTAGTAATAAAAGAAATTGTTTTACTGCCAGGCTGAACAACTACTACCATTAGTCACTGATAATAAGTACTATTATGTTTAATATAATGGTAAAGAGTAGGTAAGATACATAAGGGATTAAACACCAAAAATCATGGGTTTTTCTTTTGATAGGGATATCCACAACTAAATCTGATATCTTACTACTATTAGAGTGAGTTAATAACCTTGACACTTCAACAACATGTTACAATGGCCAGATGGGCCTGCTGTGGATCCTGGTCTGATATCTTTCATATTGTGTCAGGGACATTATTGACTTGTGTGTAAATGTCTAATGGATTGGTATTCTATAAGTGAAATGCAACAAACGGAACTCAACCTGTGAATAGCACATAATGGAATGCTTATCTAGTCATAAAAATGGATGAGGATGCTCTCTGATGTGGATAGAGAATAGTACCATAATATATTAAGTGCAAATTTCAGGAACCAAAAAAATCATGTACACTATATATTAACATTTGTTTTAAAAGAGTAGAAACTAACATACCTCTTATGTAAGTAGTTGCTTGTATATTCATAAAATATACAAGAGACTATAACATTGGTTGCTACTGGAAGGAGCAACTGTAAGGTCTACATGACACAAGATAATTTTGTTGTTGATTCTTTTATATCTTTGCATTTTAAATCATGTGTATTCATTTTATATACAATAATAAAACAATACAAAATTAAAATATAATTTTATAAAATGAAATAGGAAAATAAGCTTCTGGCCAGGCTCTTGAATCACTGCACAAATAATGTTAAAAAGCAAAAATTTTTATCCTAAATACTTTAGATTTCTAGGTAAATAAGCCTGGCCTAGGAATTTCTTCTTAATGAGAATGAGGGAATAATTTTGGGTGGTATCCTCTCATAGATGTAGTAGGATTATTTTCAAGAAGAGGTGGCACTTAAAATGCTTCTGACAAGTACAATTATGCTAACTGAATGATAGAAATGGTAAAATTGGAAAAGCAACTGGTGATTGCATATTATGAAATCCAGTCAATATACGTGTATACAGTTTTATCTATATAAGTGCAGGACCATGCTAGTGTTGAGTTTGTAGCCTCAAGAGAGTTACTGTGTGATCTGGAGATGACATGGGAGATATAAGAAAGACACAAGTAATTAAAATTCAGCAAGTCCAAAGCAAGTGAAGAGCTAGACTTTCTGTGCATATATAGGAAGAATATACAACCAACCTAGGGAGAAAAGGAAAGGGTTTTCGGGAAACTGATTGTAAAAGGTCTTCAGGTATATATATCACATTTCCTTTATCCATTCATATGTTGAAGGGCACCTAGGTTGGTTCCATAACTTAGCTATTGTGAATTGAGCTTCTATAAACATTGATGTGACTATGTCTTTGTAGTGTATTAATTTTAAGTCCTTTGGGTATATACAGAAAAGTGGGATAATTGGGTCAAATGGTGGTTCCATTTCAAGTTTTCTGAGGAATCTCAAAAACAGAATGACTTTATGACTTTTGCCAGTAAATTAACTTAGACTATCATGTTAAGTGAAATATGCCAATCCCAAAAAACCAAAGGCTGAATGTTCTAGATGATATGTGATACTAACACATCATAAAGGGGCAGGGAGGAAGCAAAATAGTTCAGTAGATTTGACAAAAGTAGTAGGCAGGAGGAATAGGAATAGGAAAGACAGTGGAATGAATCAGACACAACTTTCCTATATTCATACATGAATACAGGACCAATGAAACTCCACATCACGTACAACCACAAGAATAGGACCCTAATGAGAATAAGGTACATTCCATGTTTGTATAATTTATCAAAATATACTCTGTCATATATATCTAAAAAGAACAAATAAAAACATTAAAAGGCCTTTGGGAACTGAGTTCTTACATTATTTGTATGCTTGTGATATTTTAAACTTAATGCAAAAGCAGGAGGAGCTTAAGCTCATGCAGATAAATTTTAGGAAAAGAAAGTCAAATAGTACCTATTGTGTTAATTTCCCTTTAAAATTGCCTAGATAGTGAGATCAGCTATAGGTGGCTATAAGGAAATGTCCCTGAGGGAGTTTTTTTCTGGAGTATTTTCAGCTCCCTCCAGATGGATGCCAAAGAGGCTTGGGATCTTTAGAGACAAGGATTCCCTGTTTGAAAAAGGGAAGTCTCATTTGGAACTGGCCTCTTAGGTCTCCTTAGTCTCTTCTGGCTAAAAGCTTGTATTATTAGAATAGCTGATTTCACTGGGCATTTACAAGGTGCTCTAAGGTGCTACCAAGCACTTCATTAACTACTATTCCCTTGCATGCTGTGAGGACTGTGAGCAGGCAAAATCTGCAGGAAAGTGGTGGGACTATTCATCAGTCTATGCCAAGTTTCCTGATAAATGCATGGGAGTAAAGGTAAATGCATGTTCCTAAAAGAAAAGAAGAACCTTGTTTTGTACACTATTGACACCCAATCAATATCTGATGAATCATCACTATAATTATTATAACTCATACTCAAACTTAGATCTTAATGGTAAAGAGTTG
Organism: Sciurus vulgaris; assembly: GCF_902686455.1. Classification (NCBI taxonomy): domain Eukaryota; kingdom Metazoa; phylum Chordata; class Mammalia; order Rodentia; family Sciuridae; genus Sciurus; species Sciurus vulgaris. The sequence goes on along the minus strand of NC_136470.1, from coordinate 31,028,053 downwards.
AAATAGAAGAACTGAACCAAAACTTTCTAGTCCCCACAGTCTAAGTCACAGTGTATAAAAATCTTCAAGGAAATCAGCCATATTATCTGGAAGGCATTGATAAAGTTCTATTCTACCCTGCAATTCTAAAAATTATAATTTTTAGATTAAAAGTACAGTCTCTTAAAATTCTGTTACCTATTATGTATATGACAACTGCTTGATATTACAGAAAAGAAAACAAAAGTGAAAAAAGAAGATATCCCATTATCATTGCAGGTTAAACATCTTTTACTTAAAGGTAAGAGGCCCCAAGAAAACATTTCAGTTCCAGTATGTAACTTACTGTACTGAAAATAAGACAATTTCAAAGACATTCTTGAAATACTCTTTTCTAATGAAATTGAAAGGCTGAACCAAGAAGACAAATATTGTTGCTAAATCCTTTTTTTGGTTCAAAATAGAATTCTATAGTTAGGATGTAAGCAAAATTTAATGTTCATTGATACTAAGGTTAATTCTGTCAGCATGTCTTAGCATGTCTTATATTAGTAAAGTGGCAGCAAAGCATATTCTAAACCAAGAGGGTAATACCTGAAGAGCAACTTAAAATAACAGATCAAAATGAGAATCAAGTCATACCAAACAAATCTAGAAAATAAACTCATAGAAGCTTTAAAGAAACATTTACCTGAGTTATTCTGCATAGTAACAGTAATCTATGCGGAAGTTTAAATGACCATATTTTCCATTGACTACAATTCTTTAAGACTCCAAAAAAGGTCAACAAATTCTTAAATAAAAGTAAATAAATTGCTGACACAGAAATCAGATATATATTTCATAACTGTTTACTTTTTAACCATACCTGGTTCCTAATAAAAATCTCTTAATTTCTTCCCTTCACTGAAGTTATTCTACTCACTCCAACTCCTTATTTTCTTCTTTATTCAAATGGATTCAAACCCAGTTTCTATGCTTATTTTTCTTGAAAACATCAAAAGAACAAAGAAAAGACATAGATGGCTCCTAATAATGAAAAAAGGTATTCTTTTTAAAAAAAATTTTTTGTTTGTTTGTTTGTTTGTTTGTTTTTTTAGTTCTACTCTTTTACCCTCTTTGGTGAGGCTGTTGTAGGATCAGAGAGGGAAATGCAGGCCCAGACAGGAGTAAGGCAGGGCAGGTGACCTTCTCCTCCCTCTGGAGAAACCTACACTGTGACCATTTTCCCTGCAGTGAGGGCTGCTGGTGGCTATAATTTATCTGATCCACACAATTGAAATGTATGTTTTGGGGGCTCCCCCCTTCACTAGGAGGCAGCTATCTGGAAAAGTAATTCTTTTGACAGGACACTCTCTCTGTTCACTCACAATTTTGATATTAACATTATTATTCTAAGGAGTATAATTTCTTTATATGGTAGGAAACTCCTACAAGGAAAATATAATATTAATACATGGAAAACAAAGGTCAAGCTTCTTTTTTTTTTATAATAGAAGTAAAACTAAGCCAAATGGCTAGCCAGCAAGATAGATAGATACAGGGATATACAGACATATTTTTTACAGAGAACTATTTAAGTTCAGTAGAGGCTAAAATTAACTCTAGAGGTAATATCATTTTATGTAGTTAATCCATCATTAATATATAAATAAATTAACAGATGAACTAATATAAGAAAAAAAAGGTTTAATTAAATATGAGTTGGTAATCTGTGGAAATTTCTCCTCTAATATACAGCTCTATCCTTCCTAAGGAAAAAAATTTTAAATTATAAACATGTCTTTATTACATTAAAATCTTTTGGAATCCATGATTTTCACATAAATAGTGGGTAAATGGAAATAGTGTATGCCATCTGCACTTCATCTAAACAGAGAACTTTAATAGTCAATGCAGTAGCACATACTTCTTGAACTGTCAACTGTCAAAAACACCATTAATAAATAAAGGAGTAGGTATTATTCATGAAAAAGAGAAGCTTGGCTTAGAACTCTTTTAGTAATACAACCTTAATCCCTGCCAATCATCCTATCCTAAGAGGAAGGAAGTTCATTTAATGCAAATCCAGTGATAACAATTTCACCCAAAGTACAAATACCCAGGAAGATACCCTTCTACTGTCAGAGAACTGCACATTTCCACTTAAGGCCGACAGAATTTCAGCTTTAATTTACATTTTGTGTAAGAATAGTATACTGCTTTTTATAAGTTGGAAGACAAAATTATTCTATGGTTTTGAGCAGCAGAGTTTTATACATTTACTACTGACAGTTATGTTTATGCAGACACAAGAATATCTGTTGTTCAAGAGATGAAAACTTTTCGGTTTCAGTATGGGACATTATTACTTGTTTCCTTCTCTCCTACAAACTTGTAAATGACATGGAATGTCATTAAAATGTTACTTGAGGAGAAATCTTATGATCAGACTTAGAGATGGAAAAAACTTAAGGCTTATTTTAATAACTCTTAAAATAGAGACAATATTGATTTGTGAAATTACTTTTCTATTTAGAATCTTGTTGATGTAGGAATTGATGGCATAAATTGGACATTTTAAAATAATGTTTATTTCTTTTCCTTTCTTCTTCTGTCCATCCCAGTTTCACTCTCTCCCTCTATCACTGCCTCCTTCCATACTTCCTTCTCTCTTTCCCTCCCACTTTTCTTCTTACCTTCTTCTATATACCTTGTGTTTTCTATATTTGTTACACAGCTACGGGCATGCACAGAAAAACCATAAAGACCCAATTATGGATTAAGATTTTGTAACACTGTGGAATGCCTCCCAGGTTCAGTGGTGCATTCCTATAATCCCAGCAGCTCCAGAGGCTGAGGAAGAAGGATTGCAAGTTCAAAGCCAGCCTCCTCAATTTAGCCAGGCCCTAAGCAACTTAGCAAGACCCTGAAGTTAGATCCTAGATGAGAACCATTTAAATATTTAGTTACCTATAATTATTGGCAATGAAAATGTTCTATTATTTATAATAAGTGACCTTCACAGGACTTTGGTGAATTTGCGTTAAATAAGTAGTTTAGTTACTAGCTAGAATGTGATAAACTAAAGTGTTTAATGACAACTCATTTATGCTCTGAGAAAGAAATGAAATCCCAAATGGTTAAACAATTGTTGGGTTTGTTAGCTAAAATAGTTACCAGTTCATTTATAGTTCTACATGAATAGAATGTTGTGTGGCTATTCAACAGGACTGTCTTTTGAGCTTGTTAAAGTTTATTAATATAGCTTACTAGGGGAATCATCTTACTCTTGGATAATTTCACAAGAAGAATTATATCAGAATAACCAAGATTTACCTGTTATCAATGCTGTGCATATGTGAAATGGTATGGATTCCCACAAGTAAATTTTCTTAAATGTCTCCAGCATGTGAGTTTATAAATGAGAACTTTGTTGTTAGTAAATCTGCTCAATTTTAATATCTATTATAAAACAAAGTCAGGATTAAAATCCAAGCCTATCTGATTGCAATGTCCATGTTCTTAAATGCCATGCAATATTATTTGTATCAGATTAGAGATTGAAATAGTGATAGAGATCAATAAAGAGGTAAAGCTAGAGACTGAGGGAGAAGAGGGAGGAGAGACAGAAAAAAGATACAGATTTTGAATGTAGGCTTTAAACTATAGTACAGTTAAAGAAAAACAGTCAATGAAATAAAAAAACTTATTTAGAAAGTACATGTTTATGTTTGAGATTATTTTTATGTATGGATTAGTACTCAACAGTTTTCTCATAAATATATATGTGAAATCACCAAATTTGGTACTTGTCACATACATTTAAAAGCTAATAAATAAATTTGAATTTAGAAACTTAAATCTCAATTTATTGTTAAAATTATTAATATTAATATTTATACATATTAAATTTAAATGTAAATGAATATTTAAATTTAAATTAATATTTAAATGTATACATATTAAATTTAATAAAAATATTTATTAAATTTTCTAATTTATTTAATAAATTTATTAAATATTAATATTTAAATTTATACATATTAAATTTAATATTAATACATATTAATACATACACTCCCCCAAATCATTACTTTTGTTTCCTTTAGTTTCTTTATAATAGCTATTTTTTTTCCAGGACTCACTGCCACAACATAACTTCAATACTTCAGTGGCTGAAATACACTAAACTGAAAATATGCCAAGCTTTTCTAAATACTATTTCTAAATACTATATCTAAATAGGAAATACCTATTTCCCAAGACTAACTAAGGAAGGCATCTTCTAAAGTTCTAGATAGTGTTTTAAGTTTGGGTGGTCATACATTTATTTGTTACCAACTCTGTCCCTCATCACCCGGCTGTTGTAATGCAAAAGTCAGAAATAAATGCATGTGTCTGTGTCCTGATAAAACTTTATTTATGGACACTGACACTTGACTTTCATCAAAATTTCATGTATCTCACAATATTATCCTTCCTTAAATTTGCCTTAACTATATACAACTGCAAAAAACATTCTTGGCTTATAGGTTGTATAAAAAAGATGGCAATAGGTCAGACTCAGCATGTGGCCATTGCTGAACCATGATTAAACCAAAGTCTTCCATAAGAACTAAGTTGGAATGAGAACACTAGAAAAACTAGTATACCCAACCTACAAAGTATCAAGCTGCAATGAGTCCAAGGAGGAAGGAGGCAATATAAAGCTATTGCAACAGAGTGAGAGAGGTAACTAAGAAAGGGTTTCAACACCTTTGAAGGTCAGAACATACATTTTTTTGTCTGTACAATAATCTTCTCCATCAATATCCTGAGAGGTGATCAGGTTCAGTCCACTGCTAAAGAGACTGCAATGCAACATGAGCTGGACCAAACTTCAAACTGAGTTTTGAGCAGCACAGTAAGATTATTACCTTCTGTGTACAAACTAAGGACAATAATGCAATTATATAAATCTAGAGCCAAAACCCTTACTATGTCCTTGATATGAAATATTAAACTTCAAATTTTGGCTCCCATTGGGGGCCTTTTTCAGACTATCACTCTCTTGTTAAATAGTCATGTCCTCAGACACATTATCATACATTTGGGGATGTTCCATCTTTCTAGAAGTAGCACAGACTTCTTAATCTGACTTTTCATCCCTCTTGTTGCATACATAATAGATTTAAATAGAATGTTTTGAGAGGTTCTGAAATGGCTGAATCAATTCATTAGATATTGATTAATAATGGTCTCAGTCATTGCTGTCACCTACCTACCACTAAAGACCACTATATTAACCACCTTTTCATCTGAAGAGGTAGACCAGTGAAAAGCTTCTCACAAGAATGGAACTTAGGACAAAGAAAACTGTACTATTTGGTAACTGGGCAATGTCATATTTTATCTGTCCTAAGTCTATTTACAGAAAACTGATCAGCCACTTTGGGCATTCCAAGCCTATAAGGAATCCACAAGAGTCCATAAACCTTCCATCAGGAGCACAAAGTATCCCTTTATTTTCTACAGGTGAGCATGATTCTATGGGGTCTCTGTGACCTTACAGAAATGACTGTCTTTTGAGTTTTCCTGAAGCACTCTTCTCTGTTTTCAGCCTTCTGGTGGATTTCCTTCTTTCTATCTATAAAGAGCTCATAGCTGTCCTCAGCAATGTACCAACAATGGAACCATGTTTTTATGAAAGTATCCAACTTGCCCTAGATCTTCTCAGTTATGGCTTATATGTGCATACTTGGCTAGAATCCTTTAGGTTTTACATGATTGTTGTGGTTTTCTTAGAGACTCTCCATTTCTGGGATACTTCCTCTACCCTTGCCTACAGCTCAGCAACTCAGAGTGGGGCACTCTGGCACACATTCTGTGAAACCTACCGTAGTCCAGGATGTAGACACCAGTGTGTCAAGGAAGACACCTCAGCTGCAAAATGTAGGGGGCATTTGTCTGCCCCTAAGAGTGAAGCTTTCATTAAAATTTGCATCTCAGATACCTCACTCTAAAGAGAACATGCACTCCCAGGGTGTCTCAGGGTGGGGTTGGCACTTGTGAGACCCAGAGTGTGGACTACATCCTGGGCACAGTGAGGGCTTGCCTCACTGCAGTCCCAGTGTACTGTGACTGTCCTCTGGGATGACACAGACAACACTATTCCAACTGGTCTTCCTGAATGAGTGGGACGCTATCTCTACCTCTTACATGTAAAACTATTAAAACATCAATGTTGAAGGGACTTGTAGCCAGAATCTGCAACTGTGCTGCAGGAATAAGTTTTGCTGTAGGTGGTCAATATGTAGTTTTGAATGAATAAACTAATGTGATTTTATGGGTGTTCTCTGACAAAAGATAATCCTATCCATGTATCCATACATATGAACTTTGTTAAATATAAAAGAAAGGCCCAATCCTGATATTTATGGTGAACACTGAGAACCTTCTGTCCTATTAATTAATCTAATTAGAAAGAGAGGAAAGATATTCACATTTCAAATATAAGTAGCTAAATTGATATTTATATATTGATATTGTCACAAATGATAAAGACCACAAGATATAAATTATACATAAACATGAACACAGACCTTAAAGTATGAACAGACAAATGTAAAAATGTGTTTTTACCTCAGGTGGGCACATTGCTTAGTATTTTAATTACATGCTATCTCGAATATTGGTATATTCACCAGAGTATTACATTAAGAATAGTATATTCAGTGACATATTTGCTAACAAGCAAATAATCCCTACAATTTCATATAGCTACTGACCACCAAAGAGCATATTTAATGCTAGGATTTTTCTTCTTTTTTCAACTTCATATCAGAAACAAACTCATCTCAGATTTCCAAAGCCTAACATATGAATAAAATTTTCCAAAACTATATGCTCCTATAAATTATCCTTATGCATACATATGAACACATAATGTATGAATTGATAATAAATTTCATATGTGCACCAGGATGTTTCCCTTTGGTTTTCATTTTAAAGACAAAGAACTCAATGTATTTGATGCCATTAAAAGATTTTGATAAGAAAATAGGAGATAATGAATATTTATTATTGAAAAAATATAAATAGAAAATTAAGTTGCTGAAGAATTATAGACTAAGCTGTTGAAAAACTTAGAACCAGAATCTACTTATTAAATAAACGATTTATAGAAAGATCATGAGTGTGCTAAGAAAATGATCACATTAAGAGAAAATTCACTTAAGGCAGAAAACACCAAAAACGAAATCATTCATAAAATGCACACTTCATTTCTCTTGTAATATCAAAGGCTAATATGAAAAATTATGTTTCCATAAAACTGAGCTATCAGTCAAAAACTAATTTTTTTCCATCAAAGAACTTCCTAAAGTTTTGAAGATCACTTACTCAAATATTCAAATAAAGAACCTCTGGACTTGTCAGACCTGGGTAAACTTTAGCATCCTAAGATTTAACATGAGAGCAGAATCCCTTTGAGAGGATAAACAGAATCAAGTTCTGGAAGCAAGAGATAATATTTCAACCACAAAGTTTATTACACACAGTTCTGTTGCTAAGCATAGTATGTCCCATGGAACCAGAGAAAATTACTATTGCCTGTCTGTGAAGGTTGGAACTCTTCATCTCCTCCCAATATTTCTATGGTAAAATGAAGAATACATCTCTTGGCATCTTCATAACACCTTTAATTTTTCATGTTGAATGCCTTTTTTTATTATCTATCAATAAAAACTATTAAGAGCTCAATTATTAACCTGAGTAATAATCATTTCCAAAATTGGAGATGGTTTTCAGTATGAACTAGAAACTAACCATTATTACGTGGGGGGAAGGAGATCAATGAAGAGATGCTGCACAGCAAGGATATTCAAGTATAAAGGAATACTCCAGTAATCACTCAATAAAAGGTCACTTGTGACTCACATTTCATTCTCGCTTACCACCACTTCAATTAAGAGCTGGACAGGAGCTTTTTGCTTGTAGTTTTTTAATGTACACATTCACACAGGAATAATATCATACCATAGCATGGTGGTCTCTTATTTCTAACGTGCAGTTTTTATGGAAGAGTAAATAACAGAATATGATCAGGGAGTCACAAGTCTAGAGCGGGTGCCTAAATCTGTCTGGTGACTAGACCAAAATACTAAATATTTGGTGGCTTATAAACAATATGTTTCTCACAGACAAAAATGGAAATGAAATTAAAATTTTGCTGTCCAGATAAATTTTTATTGGACAATAGCAATGCTTTTCCACTTACCTATCATCTAAGGGGTGCTTCTTGCTACAAGGAAGAACTGAGTAGTTATAGCACAGACTCTATTTGCCACCCCACCCATCCCCCCTCCCCGTAAATCCCTCAGATTTTATGATCTAGACCTTTACAGAAAAAGTTTGACAACCTCTGGTATACAGGGACTTATCATGATCCTTTGGCCAAAAGAATATGCAGACCACCCAGGAAAAGGTCTCACCTTACTTTAAGTTGCTACATTCTTCTTTTCAATACAAATCTTGTTCATCTCTGAAAACCTTGCAAGATATTTCTATTTTTTTTAAATATTGATCAAAATGCTGATTGGGTCCTATGTTATCTGGATACAGACTTCCTTTGCACTCTTTCTAGTAATCTGGTTTTTTTTGTTTGTTTTTTAACAGCAATCTGGAGTCAACCAAAATCACCTGCTTTCAATTCCTGTGCTTGAGATGCCTCATCTTCATGGAAATGCTCTTCTTCCCTCTATGCGCTCGCTCTTTGCCTACTTTAGTCCCATTTAGGCTTTGGTTTCATTCCAGACAAAGATTGTTTGCTATATCCTCAGCAAGAAAAGTGAAACAGGAAGCATCACAGAACCAGATCTTAAATGATACACAGAGCTATAGTAACAAAAATGGCATGGTATTGGCACCAAAACAGACATGAAGGCTTATGGTACAGAATAGAAGACACAGAGACAAGCCCACAAAAATACAGTTATCTCATACTCTCATACTAGACAAAGGTGCCAAAAACATTCACTGAAGATAGCCTATTCAACAAACCATGCTGGGAAAACTGGAAATCCATATGTAATAAAATGAAATTAGACCTTTATCTTTCACCCTGACAAAACTCAACTCACAATGGATCAAGGACCTAGGCATTAGATGAGAGACTCTGTGCCTACTAGAAGAAAAAGTAAGCCCAACTCATCAAATTCTTCAGGAAGATACCTAAAGTGCAAGAAGTAAAATTGAGAATCAATAAATGGGATAAAGTCAAAATAAAATCTTCTTTTCAGCAAAGGAAACAATAACATGAAGAGAAAGCCTACACAATGGGAGAAAATCTTTGCCACCTGCACCTCAAATAGAGCATTAATCTCCAGGATATATAAAGAGCTCAAAAAACTTAACACCAAAAAATCCAAATAACCCAATCAATAAATGGGCAAAGAAACTGAACAGACATGTCACAGAAGATCAGTCAACAAATGCATGAAAAAATGTTCAACATCACTTGCAATTACAGAAATGCAAATTAAAACTATACTGAGATTTAATCTCACTTCAGCAAGAATGGCAATTATCAAAAACAAAAATAGCAATAAATTTTGGGGAGAATGTGGGAAAAGTGACACTCATACATTGCTGATAGGACAGCAAATTGGTGGAAACATTCTGGAAAGCAATATGGAGATTCCTCAGAAAAATTGGAATGGAACCACCATTTTAACCAGTTATCCTACTTCTCAATATATATCCAAAAGGTTTAAAATCAGAATACTATAGTGACACAGCCATATCAATGTTTATAGCAACTCAATTCACAATAGCTAAGCTAGATATCCTTCAACAGATGAATGGATGAATTAAATGTGGTACATAAACATAATGGAATATTATTCAGTCATAAAGAAGAATGAAATTATGACATTTCCCAGTAAATAGTTGGAACTAGAGACTATCATGCTAAGTGATATAAGCCAATCCCCCCAAAATTAAAGGCTGAATGTTCTCTGATAGGCGCATGCTGACTCACAATAGGCTGGGGAGTGGGTTTGACTATATTGGACAGGGTGAAATGGAGGGAAGGGGTAGGAATGGGGGGAAGTAATAGAGGAGAGGGGATAGGAATGGGAAAAATAGTAGAATGGATCAGACATACCTTTCCTATGTTCATAGGTGAATATACTATCAGTAACTCCACATCATGTGCAACCACAAAATGGCAAGTTATACTCCATGTATATATGATATGCCAAAATATATTGTACTATCATGTATAATTGAAAATAACAAATTAAAAAAATTTAAAAAATATAGTGTTTGCTTTAACAAACTTTAGTCAGCCTCCTTCTAGGCCCATATCCAGACTTTTAAAATCAGTTTTAGTAAGAACTCCCATCCTTGATATCATCTCCCTCTGCAACCATTTGGACATAAAATATCCCCAAAGGTTCCTATGTTGAAGGATTGGTGACCAACACAGCAACATTTTTGGAAGTCACTGAATCCTGAGTGCTCTGAACTTATCAATGGATTAATCCACTGATGGGTTCAAAATCAAATGGACTATTGGGATGTGTACAAACTGCAGGAGGTGAGACCTAGCTGGAGGAATTAGGCTACTGGGGTGAGTGCCCTACAAGAGTGTATCTTATCCGGGTCCCATTTCTTTTTTTCTTTCCTGACCGTCATGAGGTGAGCAGACTTGTGCTGCCACATGCTCTCCACCATGATGTTCGGCCTTGCCTCATCCTCCACCAAACCCCACATCTAGTCTGTCTTCAGCAAGAATCCTGTTAGGTTGGTCTAGCCAGAATCCCACCACCCCTGAGAATTCCTCTTGGCAATTTTCTTCCACTAACCCCCACTTTGCTCCTTGGTTACACATTCCCAATTACTCATGCTATGTTTATAGTTTAGCTCAACCTCTCTCCCCCACGGCAAAATCCCACTGTATGACCCCTATACCTATAGAGATGACCCTGATTAAAGTCTCTTACATACTTGAACAAGTATCATTGAATATTTTTTAATAGTTTAAGTTTCATTTTTTACTCCTTCAAATAAAATCTTAACTGACTCTGCTGCTCTAATATGTGTTGCTGGCTCTTTGCGATTCCAAAATCCGTGGATATTTGTCACCGCCTGCAGGAACAACTTGCATGGGTCTTATGGGTGGTGGAGTGGAAACTGAGGCACTTCTATCTTTCTCTTTAGTGCACTGCTTTCTTGCTTGTTTATAGAGGATAGAGGAAATGAGGTTTACTTGCTTTGAGAGGAGAGAGAGAGAGAGACCCCGCTTATCAGAGAGAAAGAAACTTAAGAGAGAAACTTTGAAAGAAAGGCAGGCTTTTCTTAGAGCTTAGAAGGAGAGAGGCCTGCCACGCCTTAAAGTCCTGCATCCTGTGAACTAAGGGTGTGTCTACCTAAGGTCCCCTAGTGATGCGTCTCAGTTCTCCGTTCTGCAATCTGCCTTCCGCAGCTGCCCCTACTCGCTGCTGTGTTTTTCCCTCTGGCTGCTTCTAATGGCTGCTGTGGTGTGTCTTCTTCTCTGGCTACTGCTGCACCGCGTGTCTTCTGCTAATGGCTGCTGTGTCTCTGTCTCGCACTGCCTACGCTTATATCACCTCCAGGAGGCGGAGAGCAGAGCCATGCTTCTTACGCAAAGATTAGGCAAGAAGCTCGGAACAGGCAATTAGTGCTCGAGAACACATGCGCATACATTGTGTGCGTGGACGAGAAAATCACCTGAGTGTGCTTATGTCAATCAACCTCCTCGCTGCCGATGTGATCAGGTGCCATCCTGGCGCCGCCAACATGGCACAGCCCCCAACAATATGTTCGTTGGGTCCCCTACTGTATGGTCAGTGTACTTATTTGTCCTTACTGCATCCTATATATTTGTGAGATTTTACTTGATTAATGTTTTTTTTTTCATTAAATTTTTTTATTCCATTAAAGCAGGGGTTGTTGGTTTTGATCATCTCTTAAGACCTGACATTTAAAGCACTCAGCAAACATTTGTGAAATAAATTAATGAATCAACCTTAAGAAGATCCTAAATTTACATTTGCACTTTCTTCAAACTTTAAAGAATCATTCAATCAATTATACACTTTTTTTTTAGAACGAGTGCTATGATATGAATATTTGTGTTCTCTCAGATTCATATGTTGGACACAATCCCCAAAACTATAGAACTAAGAGGAGGGCTCCCTGTTAGTTGATGAGAACTCCCCCTTACGAATGGGATGAGTGCCCTTGTAAAGAGGTTGAGGGACGCCTGACCCTCTTTTCCACCATGTGAGCACATGTACAAGGCACCATCTTTGAGTCAGAAAATGTTCAGCAGACATCAGACCTGCTGCCCCTTGATATGTTATTGAATACATGACCTATTTTATCTAATAGCCTTTCAATTACTTGTTTCCTCTAGCATTGCTGGATAAAACTTTGAATTTAAGATAAAAAAAGTAATTTTTGGTACAGTGATATGCCATGTAAAAACAACTAAATCCCAGTACTAAGGACAACCCATTTTTGCATATCTAAAATTCAGATTTCACTGGGCATGCTCTGTTTCCTCTGGCAACCCTACAAAAGTAAACTTGATTTAGTTACTGAGGTTCTAATTAGGCATGAGCATAAACAGTTATAAAATTATCAAAGAAGATGCCTCAAGAAATGGAGGACTGTAACATGTTAAACCAATAACACTTGCCTAGGGAATGTTCTAGGTCACATTCTTAGAAATGAGAAATGTATCAGAATTAAAACAAATCACTATTAGCAAAACTCATCTAATCAGAAAAAGAAAAGGTAGAAAATGAAGACAGAAGAAAACAAAAGACAAAAGTAAGAAAGAAATCTAAGACCCAGAAGAATGTAGATTAAAAAGCAACTAGTTCAGAGTCTCTAAAGAAACCTTTGGATTCTTTCAAAATTACAAAATGTTGGAGAATGAAAGTGCTAAAAATTAAGCTCAGAGAAGTGGGGTGGACCCCAGGCACAGCAATTTGGTTGGAAGAAAGGGAAACAGCCAGTTACCATTGTCTATATAAGCCAAAGGTAACATTTCTAACATTCAAGATAATGGATTTTGACAAAGTTCACCAATTTTAATTACAGGGATGGATTTATGTTTTTACTTACTCTACAACCTCCATCTCCATCTTCTATCTCAAAACACCCTCAAAATTTGTGACCAATGGAGTTTTGATTTTTACAAAATAATTTTCTGCAGGTATCAAATTCATTGCCACCTACAGGTAAGATGAAATCTTCCAGGGCTTGTTCATTTTAGTATTCACACTCTAATTCACACTCTAATTCTTGCATGTTAGCACATTTGCAACTGGAATATTTAAGCGCAAGCCCCCGTTCCCAAGGCTCTGCTCTCTACACAATATGACCAATGAAGAGTGGGTCAGGACATCAGATGCTTGTGAGTATCATCTAAGTGCTCAACTGGAAATTAAGTGATCCCATCCCTAGCAATGTGAGAAGCACAGCAGAGACTTGGCGCTTCAGTTTCTACACCGAGCATGTATGTCACCTACCATTTCTTTCATTAAGAAGCTGACTTTTGAAAGCTGTATTTAAAATGTTTTCTTTTCCTGAGTAATCTATAGAAGGCTTCTCTACATTCTGCACCAGCTCTGTTGACCACAAAGTTTAAGGCACACTCACCGGCAGTGGGGTTCTGTAGTGAACTTTGATTTGGAACAATACTAATCACAAGAAAAGGTACTTAGAAAAGGCACATTTTAAATTCTCTAAACAAGCACAGGTAAAATATATATATATATATATATATTTTTTTTTTTTTTTTTTTTTTTTTCCAAACAGATGCCTTCTGCCCCAAAGGACAGACACACATGCTCATCTGTTTCCTACATTTTATTTTTATGCTATGCAGTTCTCAAATAATCTCTCTTTGAATTTCACTTGATCACACTCCAGTCACACTGGGTAATGCTTCCCAGCCCTCTAAGCTGACACAGAAAAGCATTTCCCATTACTGCGCTCTTTTCCTGTGTCACCAGACCTTCCCAGATGCTTCAGCTTTTGCAGTTCAATGAACACCCCTAAGAAGAGAATAAATCTGTTTGCTTTCTTGTGTCTTTTGCATCTTTTTCCAAGAATGTCTGATTCCTATTTAGATACTACAGCACTGCTTTCTATTCAAGTTGGGGCAGGAAGTCAGGGTGAGGAAGAGAGAGAATCATTTTGCATGAGAATAACAATTTTGGTTCCATGAAGGCTTTCAGCCAGAGAAGAAAACAAAACAAAACAGAATAGAACTAAATAAAATGGTACCCAAAACATACCGGGGCTATGGCTTTTCCTACATGGTCTCCTGGTTTTGCACATCGTCCTATAATAATTTACCTTACTGAAAGGTTATTTATACAGCAAATTTGTTTGACTTGAATACTATATGCTCTTCAGAATAAGCATTTCAGGAAAGAAAAGTCTTTGGCTACTGGTTTCTATGTGGGGGTGATATCTGAAAATCTCTCTTTCAAAAGGCATTGCTATACAGATATAAAATCTCACTATATAATAGTAAATACTAATTTATTAAATTGAGTACAATTCAGATATAAGGAATAGTACATGCAGAATAATATATATAGTTTTTAATGTATTTAAAATAATTTTAACTTTTAAAAAAAAGTCAATATCCACAAAATCCAGGAATGCAACCTGAAACTTATAATTCAAGCCTTATTTTGTTTTCCTGTTGTTAGGGCTTGAATTAAGTCACCCGAAAAGTTATGTTGCAATCACAACTCTGAGTAGCTTTCAGTGTGACTTATTTGGAAATAAGTTGGTTGTACATGTAATTAGTTAAGATGTTGCTGTACTGGAGTAGGGTGGACTCTTCATCTATAATGACCAATGTCAGTAGAAAAAAAAAAAAATGTGAAGATACAAGGAAAGAATATCATGTGAAAAATGGAAGCAGGGATTATACTTTTACAGCTGCCAGCTAAGGAACACCAAAGATTGACAGTCACCACCAAAAGCTAGGATGAAGCTAGGAAGGACTTTACCCACAGTCTCAAGGGAACCTGGGCCTACTGACATACTGACTTTAGACTTGTAGATGCGAGAACTCTGAAACAGTAAGTTCTTTTAAACTACCCAATTTGTACTAGTTGGTTATGAGAGCTTTTGAAAACGCATAACTGTGTACCCTTTGGCATTTGCTAAGGGGAAGAGTCCTCATGACCTAATCACTTCTTTATATCTTAAAGGTTTTACCTTTCAATATCATTTCAATGGCAATTAAATTTCGACATGAATTTGGGAGGGGACAAGCATTAATCCACAGCAGAGGAACCCTTGCACCTTTCCTAGATTTTATGTATAAGAATAATCATTAAAATAATGTTTACAGGAACATTATTTTAAATCTTAGAGTCAAGCTCTACAAAGCATATGAATAAAAGAACATGAAAAGTTTTTATAGTTATACATGATGTGGTTTAAGACAAACCACCCAAAAATATGCTTAGTTGAAAGAATTTGAGAAAGGTCTTTCTGAACTCTTTCTTTGCCCTTTTCCCTTATGCAAGTCATAAAACCTAACAAGGTCACACTTCTGCCCTGAAGTGATCCCCATTTAATAAACACTATCCTACTACTTGGAGGAAAGGAACATCTTTATCTCCGAAGACACTGGGAGTTGGTGAAGGATCTGAATGAATGGGCCTTGCTAAGTTCCCCATTTTTTCCTATTCAATCATACCTCCTCTCTGCATCACACCTCTCCCTAACTACCGACTTCATTATTCCCAAGCATGAAACACACATTTCCCTGTTATGGGTGGGGTGGGGTCTTCATTTTGAACAGGTTCTATGTCTTGGTTTTAGTCAGTACATTCAAATTCCTCTCTTGTTAAGCTGTGTTTTGTTATAGTCCCTGAGTCATGAATCTAGCAGTAGACAAGGAAGGATATCTCCTTTCCCCTAAATACCCAACCCCTAACCACCATTCTCTGTGGATGTGAATGGCTATTAACCATTTAGCTTTTAAATGTCCATCCAATTGTATTTATATCCATTTATTCTCTCCCTCTCTGCCTCAGCCTGCCTTTCTCTCTCTCTCTCTCTCTCTCTCTCTCTCTCTCTCGTACAGTCACAAAAGTTTTTTTTTTTAATTATCTATCAATGAACTGTTTGTAACTTTTTTATTTAATATGGAACACCCATGATCTAGCTCATTCTTTTTAAATGAGATCTAGCTCATTCTTTTAAAACAGACCTAACTCATTCTTTTTAATGGCTACATAATAGTTTATTGTACCAATGAACCAAAATTTACATATTTATTTCCCTGTTGATGCAAAACAATCTATGCCCACATACTTATTTTAGTATAGCATGGGTTCCCATTCTATACTAAAAGTTCAGATATAGAACTGCTGAATCAAAAAGCAATGTGGATAATCATCTTTTTATATGTAATTTGGACATTTGTATTTCTTCAGTAGATTGTCTTTTCTTGTCTGCCCATTTTTCTTTTTGGTTGGTTTTCTCAGAGATTGATAGCTACTCATTATACAGTGTCTATATCCACATTTCCTTATATAGACTAATAATGCTTCTCCCTTGCTGACATTAGTTTCATAACTTTGTGGTAATTCTCAACTCATATACATTTTAGTGTTTTATAATGAAAATTCTTTCCTAAGTTTCACTGTACTTCATTTTGCTCAAGAAGTTATTCTTTGTCTTAAAATATATTAAAGTCTCCTAAGAATTCATTAGTACATTTATTGTTTTTAATATTTAACTTTTTAATTTGTCTGAAATAACTATTTCCCAAGAGGATAATTCTTTTTTCTACTCATATGTAAATCACTAGAACTCCTTTCAGGTCAGCTTTCACAGTGTTTTCCCCATCAGTGATCTCAGAATTTCTGTCTGCTGCTGCAACCCATGGAAACCACCATCTCCCCCCTTAACTTAACCTCCTACAATCACCTCTTAAGAGCCACCATGGAATTCTCAGCACACTAGTAAGTATATCAATTCTCTGCTCAAAGTCCTTGGTATACATACAACATTCACTGGTGTACAGCCTCAACGAATGGCAAAGACATTTTGCTAAATGAAAGAAGCCAGTTTTAAAAATACAATCACATTTATAATTTCTGGAAAGGAAAATTATAGAGACAGAACGTTGAGCCATGATTACCAGGAAGTGGAAGAGGAAGGATGAGTTTACTCCAAGGGGCATAATGGAATGTGAGGGACATGTTCTGTGTGTTGATTGTAGAGATGGCTATAAACTCACAGAAATATGCACTAAGAAGAGTGAATTTTACTGCAGCTCATTATACCTCAATGAACCTTACTGAACAAAGAAACCCCTGGTACTTCCATTGTATTAAAAAAAAAAAAAAAAGTATGCCATTGTATCATGGTTTAAAAGGCTCTACCTAAAATAAAAATATGGCCTGTCTTCTTCTCCATATTACCTCCTTATTGTTCCTTTTTTCTCATTTAGGTGCAGCCAAGTTGAGATGTTTGCTCTCCCAGAACTGTGCCAAACCTGTTCCCCTCTTAGGGCATTTGTACATGTCATTTTTATGCCAGAAATGCCATTCTTCTGATAATATATGTTATGATTATTACCTCCTAAGAAATACCTATGCTCAGGTGTTTTCTCAGTGGATTCTGATTCATAGAACAACTACCTTCAACTATACGTTCACACTGGGAGACTTAATGGCTAATGGTCATGGTAATTAACAATCTTCCCCTGAGTTCTTCAATAAAGACCAGGCCTTCGACTTTCCAGTGTTATCTTGATCTCACATTAGAAAGGCAGTTGGCTTGTTTATACTCTCCACCTTTTTCCAAAGAAGTTTTACATGTACAGCCATACTATAAAATTGAATATAATTAAGTAGATTAATGTATCACAGCAAAGGGAAAATAGCAGGAAAGATCAAAGGAAATTGGTGGTGTTACCAGAAAGAAAAAAGCTTAATATTCTATATCAATTGTAGAAATGTACCCAAAATTACTCTGTATATTCTATTCCCCAGTGTAAATGGAAAAGCATTCAGTTTTTATAATTATTTATGTCTGTGAACAACCTCCTTGCTAAGGAAGGACAGTACTATTTCTGGTACTGACCCTTGAGATATAACTCCCCTGGGGGTTTTCCCAAGGTGTCCATTGGGCAATGCAGAGAACAACATCCTCAACAAAATTCTTACAGTAAATAAAATAATGAGTTTCTCGGGATTGTTTCTTTTAATGATCCTCTATGTGACCCAAGGGCATAATTCCGAAGTACAATTCAGTAAAAACAATTCAAGGCAAAGAGTTGCAGAATACAGGGGTAGTAGGAACAGGCAGTAATTAATGTAATTCATTTACACATTTTCCTATGCTTAGAGTTTAACCTAAGAAGAGATTTCATCACATCTAAAGCAATACTTTCCATTGTATGTTCTGAGTGCAGTTAATAGTTACTGAATATGTTTAAAAGGTTCTCTGTGCATAAAAGAGCTATTTGAGGCATATTACCTCTTGTAATGTTTTTGATTTATAACATCCAATAATTAGTCAAAAAAAAAAACAATGAACTTGAACAGAAGCGTACTATTGTGTTGTCAGATTTCTATCATTATAACAAATACCTGAGATAAATCAAGTTATAAAGAAAGAGTATTTATTTTGGCACACAGTTTTGGAAGTTTCAGTCCTTGATGAGTTGGTCCTGTTGCTTTAGGGCTTGTGGTGAAGTAGCACATCATGGCAGAGAAAAACTATTCACCTCATGGCCCAGAAGCAAAAAGAGAAACAGGAAGGTCTGGGGCCCCACAATCCTTTTAGAGGGCACAATCCCAGAGACACATGCCATTAGGCCTCACCTCTTCAATTTTCCACCATTTCCCAACAGGACAAAGTCTCTAATACACGGAACTTTGTGGGACACTCAAGATCCAATCAATAGAAACCACGTTCACCCTGGTCCTCAGTTTTGTTCAGAAATATGCTGTGCTTTACCAGAAGTGAGGACTGGTAATAAATCCACCATCATTGCTCACATCTTTTATGTCATTAAGAGAACCTGGGAAGTTTGTGTGGCACACAGTGTGGAACTCAATCATCTGGCTCAACCTAGAGCAAGTGATTACTCAGAGGAGAGATTACAAAGTGACAGTATGAACTTAAGGACAGAGCTCATCAGAGTGACTTTTTTATAAATAAAATTTAATGTTGATAATGACCTAGGAAATGTCCAGTAAGAATTTGTTTCTTTATCAAAGAATTCAAAGGAGTAATTCTGAAAAGAAGTTAGATAATAACGTAGAAAAATTGAGACTCAAACACAGGCAATAGATGTAACTTAAGATTAACAGCTCTATTAAGACTAATGCAAACTATTTTTTTTTTAACAAGGATTCTGTTAGGGACAATAAAAAATGAACTGTTTAAAACCATAAATCCTCAGCATACACATTTTCTTGATCTCTCTGGCAGCCACTTTATCGTAATTGTGAACCTGTTGGATCACAAGTTCGAAGCCAGTCTCAGCAACTTAGTGAGGCTCTAAGAAACTTAGGAAGATCCTGCCTCAAAATAAAATGTAAAAATCATCTGGGGATGTGACTCAGTAGTTAAGCCATTGGTTTAATCCCCAGTACCAAAAAAAAGTAAAACAAAATAAAATAAGTTCCTCTAGGATGGAAGTTAAAAGTACTGATTCCTACAACTCTAACTGCTAGAGACCTCAGATCACGCTGTGTAATCTCCACTTAACAATGTTAACAAGCCACATCTTTTCTGATTCACTTTCAGCAGATATGGGCTCATTAGAAAACATAGAAATTGTTAGAATGACCCTCCATTTTACTTGCTGACCAATGTGATACCTCCCTCCCACTTTGAATGCCTAAGGTACTGCACATCCCTTGTATTTCAATAGAGGATTCTGCCACTATGTGGAGGGAAATATTCTTTGTGACTAGAGGGAACTACCCTTACTATTCTCAATCACTAAAACTTTATCTGTTTGCCCCATGATTCTTGGGAGTTGCTAGTTCCTGTGCCTGTGGATAACCTCTTGATCTCCTTATCATTAATCCATTCACCTCTTCTCATATTTTGTTTCAAAAAAGGCATATCAGTTTTCCCCACTCACTTCACCTATTCATACTTTTTCATTTCTGTGGTCACTGACTGGTGTCTTTAATTTTAAGAGTAATTTTTAGTGCTAGAACTAAAATTCAGGTATTCTTACAATGCCAGGATGTTTTGATATGTTTATGTTGATCTTTTCTGCCCTCAAATTAATTATTCATTATCAGACTATGGTACAATAAAACTGTCATAATAATGTTCCTTAGATTTATCTTTTAAAGTGAAATAAAAGGAAAGTCAGGAGTAAAACAAATAAATAGAAGGATTTCTTAAAAAGCTTTTCCCTGAGTGTTTTTTTTTTTTTTTTTTTTTTTGCTATTACTCATTGCTTTAAAAGGAAGAAATTACCAAAACATAACTTACTGAAACATATATGAGTATATAAATGCAAGCATTAAATGGGATTTTTGCCAAAGGTGCCTGATAAATCAGTGACTTTCTGATTGTGTGTTCAGCTCCCAGTCTGGCTAACTTAACTTGATTTTCTTCTGTTGAGAGACAAGACTGAGAATTTTCCACCAGGCCCCTTTTGTGTCCCCGTTCCAAGCAGCTGTTCTCTGGAGTCTGTCTTGCAGATGACCTTAGGCATAAACTCACCCTCTTGATAAAAATCCACACTGCCAAAACTATGTTCGCTAATCTACAAGAGCAATTCCTCCCTCCTTTGAAGACCAGCACTGTCCTTGATGAGCTATTCCCTGAAAAGTTGAATTTCAGATGACACCTCCTGCTAAAGCAGCTTCACAAATAAGTGAAGCCCATGATCTCCTTTGGATATTGTTTGTCCCCAAAAGGTTCATTGTTGGAAGCTTGGTCTCCAGTGCCAAGTGAGGAAAGGTGGTGCAACCTTTAAAAAGTGGGATCTGGTAGAAGGTAATTAGGTCATCATAAGTACCGCTCTTTGAAGGCATTGATGTCTATCTCACAGGAATGGGTTACGTCTTGCAAGACTGGATTAGATAGTGCAAGAGAGAGCTATTATGTGGGGCCACCCCAGATCTTCTCAACTTGTGAATGCCTGCTTCCCCTTCATTCACCTTCCCCACCATGCTGTGATGCAGACAGAAGTCCCTCACTAGAGGTTGGTACCAAGCTCTTTGAACTTTCCAGACCCCAGATTCATAAGCCAAAGAGACCTCTTTAGTTTAACGTTAGTCAACCTCAGTTATTCTGTTATAGCAATGCATAAAGTACTAAGGCAGCCCTCCTTCAGAAAATTAGGACCTTCCTTTGAAATTCCTGTTGCTCAGCATTTCAAGTAGAGGCTGATGCTAAGGGAGCTCTGGTGGACTTTCTTTCACAGGCGAAAAGAGCACATCAGCATTCAGAACAAATGGGGGAAGATACAGAAAAGTGTCATATCCAGTTGAACAGGTTCAAAATAATGATACACAAAATTACAACTTAGTGTATTTTTAATCTTCAGAA
The DNA here is from genome assembly GCF_902686455.1 of Sciurus vulgaris. Classification (NCBI taxonomy): domain Eukaryota; kingdom Metazoa; phylum Chordata; class Mammalia; order Rodentia; family Sciuridae; genus Sciurus; species Sciurus vulgaris. The sequence goes on along the minus strand of NC_136470.1, from coordinate 31,006,507 downwards.
CAAAACAATCAATAGATATCAGTATGTCTGTTCTTTCAAATAAATGTTTCACAGAAGCCAAATCATAATCACAAGGTCTCTTTATTAATTTTCAATAAAAAAATAGCTAATATTGGAACCAAATGTCTAGAAGTACATGTCAGGAAATTTTCTTCCGTACAGGCAGAGCTGCATGGAAAAGCAATTATTAGTCATAAGGTGGTTTGGTGGCTATGGAATCAGAAAACAAACTAATTAGTGAGGTGGATCAAAGAATAAAATTATGGCATTTGCTGGGAAATGGATGAAGTTGGAAAATATCATGCTAAGTGAAATAGGCCAGGCCCAAAAAACCAAAAGCCGAACATTTTCTCTGATGAGTGCATGACAATATATAACGAGGGGGGGTAATGGGGGGAAGAGAAGAATGAAGGCACTTTGGATGGTGTAGAGGAAAAAGGGGTGGGAGGAAGGGGGGAATGGAAAAACAGGAGAAAGAAACAAACAGTATTACCCTATATATAGGTATGATTATATGAATGGTATTAATCTACTTTGTGTACAACCATAGAAATGAAAAGTTGTACCTCATTTGTGTACAATGAATCAAAATGTGTCTGTAAAAATAAAAAAAATATATTTTAATTAAAAAAACTCATGCCCTTTGACCTAGTAAGCCTGTTATTGGCAATGTATCCTAGGAAAATAATTGTTAATACATGAGATTGTGGCCCTAGCTATAATAGTGATATGTTCAAAAAGCAACCTAAATAAGCAACAATAGCAACAGGGAAAAGTAAATCTGATTATTTGCAACCAGTTAAAACTGTAATCATGGAAACTATGTAGTCACTTGGAAAATAGCTTATGGGACAATGTTATTAAAGTAACCAGGGTACATGGGCATACATGTATCATGATTCAACTATTTTAAGCTGTGTTTTTAAGATGAGACAAAAGGGAGAATACATGGAAAAAGAAGAATGGTTAGATATGTCATGGAGGTTTTCTTTTTAAATTTCCTTCTACTGTTGTACTATTACTGTTTATGATATAAATACAAATCAAGGTGGAACAGTGGAAAATCAAAAAAAAAAAAATGTTCCTTGGCAGAAGACAAAAGTCTGATGAACCCATGGACACAGAAGGTTCTGAAATTCTCGAACTTTCCTGGCTGAGGCTTCTGTTCATTGGGTGAATTTGCCTAACTTTTGCTTTGAAGGATATTTTCTAAGTGCTTCCAAGTCTGCCTTTTCTTATTAACATTTTCTTTCTTTAGAAATGTCAAACCCTTTAATCAGTAATGGTCCCTTTGGTTTAAAAGCAATTCTAGTTCTTTAAAGTAAGGGATTCATTATATGTGAAGACTGCATCGTGTAACTCTCAGAAGACAATCCTATTTCTTTATTTTTCAGGTTCTTGGGGGACTCTGCACTGTAGTTTCCAAGAGCAGACAACATTATATTTTTAGTGCATAGTGTAGTGGAATAAAAATGAGGTTAGGAATCAAGAGAGTTGGGTTTGGGTTTAATCTCTGACACTTAACTAGTTTTATGACCATGGGCAAAACATATAATTGCCTTCACTGAAAAATAAATAAGACCTATATTATCTATCTCAAAAGGTTGTATTCAGCCCCAAATTATACTATATATCAAGGTACTTCCATGTATGTATCTTTCTTTTCCTTACACTTAAATATTTATTGACCACTTATTATATTTCAGTCTCTGATCCAGCACTATAGTGAGAAAAACAAAATGCAGATCCAAATCACCTGTGCACACCCAGTATAGTTTAGGTGAATGACAGGTTAGTGAGGAGAAGTAGAAAAGGCCAGAGTGGGAAATGGGAAACACCAGGAGGAATGGAGGTGTAGGAAGTTAAAGGGGGGTGATAAGGGAAGGTCTGAGAAGAATCTGTGAAGAAAGAACTGAAGAAAGTCAGAGATTAGAAGAATGAATATCTGGTTGGAAAAGCTAAGGAAGCAGAGCCAAGAGCTAGTACACCTATAACAAACAAACTGTTATGGTTTGGATGCGAGGCGTCTCCCAGAAGCTCACATGTGAGACGGTGCAAGAAGGTTCAGAGGAGAAACGATTGGGGTGTGAGAGTCTTAACCCAATCAGTGAATTAGTCCCCTGATAGGGATTAACTAAGTGGTAACTGAAATGGTAGGGTGTGGCTGGAGGAGGTGGGAATTGGGCGTGTGGCTCTGGGGTATATATCAGTATCTGACAAGTGGAGAGCTCTCTCTCTGCTTCTTGTTCCTCTTGTGAGCTGCTCCCCTCCACTGCACTCTTCCGCCATGATGTTGTGCCTTACTTCAAGTCCCAAGGAATGGAGCTGGCCTTCTGTGGACCAAGACATCTGAAAACTTCAGCCCTGAAATAAACTTTTCTTCCCTAAAATTGTTCTGGTGGGTCTTTTAGTCACAGCAGTGAAACAGCTAACTAAAACACAAACACACACAAAACAAAACAAAAAAACAGACAAACCAGGAAATACAATGAGGACATGACAAAGGAGGACATTGAGAGGGGGGAAGTCAGAAATGTGGTATGTACTGATGCTGATGCAAGAACAAATCCAAAAGGGCAAGGACAGTATTAGACAGAATTGTGAGGTGGATTTTGCCATCATTTAGGTGAAAAATAGAGCTGCTTGGCCTTGGCAGTGGCAAAGAAGAGGAATGTAACCTGGAGATATTCTGAAAATAGATGAAACAGGTTTTCATTGCGGGAATGAGATCAGAAAAAAGAAATGGTGTATAGAATCAATCAAGGTCTAAGGCCTAATTGATTGTAAAATAGGTGGGTGGAAGAGGTTTTAGGAAGGAAAGGAGAAGCAAGGATGTTAATTTTGAGATTTCCTTTGGACATTTCAATGTAATGTTGAATAGAGAGTTTTAGAAGTTCTGGGAAGGAGTGTATGATTCTGATACACACCTGTGATTAACAGCATATAGAGAGGGTGGTTAAAGCTACAAAAATTAATGTGATCATAGATAGAAAGCAAGGAGGTCCAAGGATTATGTCCTAGGGCAATACAAAGTACACAGGTTGAGCAAGAGGGTAGAGCTGGCACACAGATCTGAGAAGCAACATTCAGGCAGAGAGGAGAAAATCAGTGAATGAGTGAGGTCCCAAAGGCCTAGTGAGGGAATAATCACCTCTGTTCAACACTGAAGATGTGTCTACTGAGAAGAATACTCAAGCAGGAGGCATATCTGACAGTGTGTAAGGCAGCTTAGTTCATCATGAAGGTTGTTTGTATAGAATGGGGGGAAAAAGTTGGATTTTAAAGAGGGTTCAAGAAAAAAAATAGAGATTGCACACAGAAAAGATAAATAAACATGGAGAGACATGAAATGACACCATTCTTTTCTCCTTTTTTAAATGAGGGAAATAAACATTTTGGGAATGGTTTAGACCAGAAGGCAAGGGCTACAACAATATTTTTTTAGTTGTAGGTGGATGCAATACCTATATTTTATTTATTTTTATGTGGTGCTGAGGATTGAACCCAGTGCCTCACACATGCCAAGCAAGGACTCTACCACTAAGCCACAACCCCAGCCCATACAACAATTTTTAAGAACATAGATGGATACATCACAATGACAGTTTATTTATTGACATATAGTCGAAATAACTTCAGGCCTGAAATACAAAATATTAATATTGCTATTTTTTTATTTGGGTTAGTTTCTCTTTATCTTGATAAGCCATAGGATGAAGCAGATGTAAACCTTATGGTTCTAGGATATACCTAGAATTAAAGCAGTCTTTCCCATGTTTTCCCGTTATTCCTTCTGTCACTGAGGACTCAAATGAACTGTAACTTTTCCTGAAAGGGCTCACACAAGTTACTTCACTTTAAGTTTCCAATCAAACAACAAACTTATGGAAGGCAGAATTTCAATGATCTTGGAAAGAGTCCCTTCCCCTTATTCAGTTAGGTAATGCTGTAGAGGGATTTTGCAAAAGAAATTCAGGTCACTTATCAACTGACCTTATATAGATAGGTTCCCCTGGATTATACAGGTGGGCCCAATCTAACCACACTAAGAAGAGATACGCCTGGAGGGAGAAGAGACAATGGAGAGGGGATTTTAAGAGAGTGGGAACTTAAAAGGGGATTTGATCCCTGTTGCTGGTTTTGAAAATGGTGGGGCTGGATGTGTACCCCAAGACAAAGAATGCAGGCAAACCAAAAAGGGGAGAAGGACTGGCCAATGGCTACCTGGAAGGGGCACCTTAGTCACACATGCAAGCCACAGAATTCTGCTCAAAACCTGAATGAGCTGGAAAGAAGATCCACTGCTAGAACCATTAGCACTTTCATTTTGACCATGTGAACCCAGAGCAGAAGGCCATCTGAGCCTGGACTTCCAATCTACAGAATTTTAATACAATAAGTAGATCCTGTTTCAAGCCACTATATTTCTAGCAACTGGTTGCACAGCAGTTCAAAACTAATATACACACACCTATACTAAATGCTGCTCACAGGCACTAAAAAATTAGCCAATGCCCTAAGAATTGGTTGAAAATAATGAAACTAAGCCTGGGAAGTTAAATGATAAGCCATTCCATTATCAGTACAATAAGAGAAACAATCATCATCGTATTTATAGTCATAGCCTCATAGAGCTTGAGCGTACATCTAACTCAAAATATCAAAATCACAATTTACATCTGTTTTCAAAAACAATGTGACCTACAAATATTTAAAATACATTGAACATTACAGCTTAAATATACCATATGCAAGCTTAATAGAAGATCATTACCTGATTAGTCCTGTGAATTACTCCTAAGTTAGACAGACAAAAGTGTCTACTGTTTGACTGAAAGCAATATAAGAGAGGTAGTTTTGTTTTAGTGAAACAAAATATAATGTTCCTGTTACAAAACTCAGCACAATATTAATGAGGTAACATTAATATATGACAGCCAAAGAACCAACCAATAATATGTGTAATTTCAAGATGTACCATCTTAGCCACTATAGAACAGCATAATTAACATTTAACCTACATTAACAGGCAAATAATGGGGCTACCATTTTAACATAACCAACCAAATTGACTGTTAATTGGTTGGAAGATTATTACAGTAATGAATTGAAGAGTATACTGGAAAATAATCACCATCAATTATGCTGGACAAAGTCTTGATAATTTATTCTAGGCATATATTTTCACCTTTTGATTTACAAAGGTATTTAATATCATTATTCTGTTAAATCAAGTTAATTTAAAAGCCTGATCAGAAGAAAGACATCATTATATGAATGCGTATGCTAGAAACCAAATATGGTATTGAGGTTCAAAGATAATTATGTCAGTTTTAAGTTGAAAACATCAAATTAATTAGAGATTTTCCATATTAATTCAGTGAACACAATATTGAGATTATTTGTTTAAATACTAAATACACCATTTCTCCCTGTCATAGCCAGCGTTCAAAATGGCTACAAATTATGTTCATCTCCTGGTATCCATGTGCCAGTGTCCCCTCCAGCACTGTTGCACTCTGTGAACAGTACAATAATGCAGAGTGAGAGTGTGTGACTTCCAAGTCTGTCATACTTGATCGTGGATTGTTCAAGGAGAATCCACACATCATAGTGTGAGGACAGACAGGCAGTCCTGAAAGACTGCAGGGAGGAAGAGAGGCTTCCAAACAGCATTGACTGGTCTGTCAGGTGAGTCAGCCACTCTGGAGGCAGAGTGCATTGGTCTGGTTATGGTTTGAGTTTGTCCATTGAAAGTTTGGGTGTTGGTATTGGGAACTTGGTTTTCAGTGTGGTGATGCAGACGTGGCAGGGTTTTCAAGAGAGGGAGACAGTAGGAGGTCATAGGGGGACTGCCCTCAAAGGGATAAAGGGAGTTCTCCTGTGACTCTGAGTTAGTTCTTGTGAGAGGGTTGTTATAAGGAGAGCAAACTTGGCCTATGCCATTGTCCTGGCTTCCTGTCTTGTGAAGTGATCTCCCACTTCTGCCATTGTGATGCCATCTGCATTGGCCTTCACCAAGGTCAAGCAGATACCATTGGCATTCCCTTGAACTTCCAGAACTCTGAGCTAAATCAACCTCTTTTTTCCTTCTCCTGATATACTAGGGATTTAACCCAGGGGCATTGTACCATTGAGCAACATCCCTAGAACTTTTTATCTTGTATTTTGAGACAGGGACTTACTAAGTTGTCCAGGGTGGCCTTGAATTCCCAGGTAGCTGGGATTCCAGGCATGTACCACTGTACCCAACAATCTATTTCTTTATAAAGTTACTCCATCTCAAGTAGTTCATTATAGTAACAGACTAATACATAGATCTTTCATCCAGTCATAACAATTTATGTGACTATGACCCTTACTGATATCTTGACTAAAACCTCCAAAAGTGTTGTTGTTGTTGTAGTTTGTGTGTGTGTGTGTGTGTGTGTGTGTGTGTTTTACTATGGGTACATTCCCAAGCTAGAAATACAAATTCTTGAGCTACATAAACGAGAGAGATAATGCATGTTTTCTGTTGTTTTAAGACTCTAAGCTTTGAAGTAATTTGTTATGCAGCAACAGAAAGTAAATGCAAAATCTGTCAAATACAATCATAATTCTTTACATGTTAGTTTAATGAGTAGCCAGAAATACAAACAAAAAGTAGAGTGATATGTTAGTGAAAAAAACATTGGAGAAAGATTTCAAGAAGGCTTTTATATGAACACATAAAATTAGAAGGTCCTGTGATGTATTCCTAAGGACCTATCTTCTATTTTTGCCAACCATCCATTTTATGTTAAACATCCTCCTCTTCCCAACTAATTTTATTGATTTTAGATTTTTTTAATTAAAAACAAAATTTTGTATAGACTGCATTTTGATTCATTGTACACAAATGAGGTACATCATTTTGTTTCTGTGGTTGTGCATAATATAGATTCATACCATTCGTGAAATCATTCATGTACATAGGGTAATGATGTCTGTCTCATTCCACCATCTTTCATACCCACCCTCCCTCTCATTTCCCTCTATGTAATCTAAAGTTCCTCCATTCTTCCTTTGCCCCACACCCCCTCACCCCCATTGTATATCATCATCCACTTATCAGGAAAAACATTTGGTCTTTGGGCTTTTGGAATTGGCTTATTTCACTTAGCATGATATTCTCCAATTCCATTCATTTATCTGCAAATGCCATAACATAATTCCTTTTTATGACTGAATAATATTCCATTGTGTATATATACCACAGTTTCTTTATCCATTTATCTGTTGAAGGGCATCTAGGTTGAATCCACAATCTAGCTATTGTGAATTGAGCTGCTATAAACATTGATCTCCAATTACAATGGCTATTATCAAGAATACAAACAATAATAGATGTTGGTGTGAATGTGGGGGAAAAGGCACACTTTTATATTGCTGGTGGAATTGCAAATTGGTGCAGTCACTCTGGAAAGCAGTGTGGAGAAACCTCAGAAAACTTGGAATGGACCCACCTTTTTTCTAAATTTAATTATTGATGTATTTTTTAATTTTTTACATACTGCATTTTGATTCATTGACCCAGTTATCCCACTCCTTGGTTTATGCCCAAAGGATCTTAGATCTTTTACCTTCTGCTTTACTCCATTTAAGTTACTATAACAAAACTACCTTATACTAGATTACTTTCAAACAAGAAAAATTTACTTTTGCCAGTTTTATAGACTTAAAATTTCAACATGAAGGCTTTGGCAGATTTGGAATATGGTGAGGCCCCAGTGTCTGAATCATATGACTTTCCAATGTCCTCAGTGGTAGAAGGGTCTCTAGAGAGCTTCCTCAGACCTCTTTTATAAAGGCACTATTTTTCATAAGGGCTTTGTCGTCATGGCCTGAGCACCTGCCAAATCCTCTGTTTTCTATATTACCACCTTGGAGGACAGGATTTCAAAGAGTGAATTTGAGTACACAAACATTCAATCCATTGTATCTTCCACTTTTTAATTGCATATTTTAAAGGTAGATTACATATTTAAAGCTGATATATCATGTCATATTTTAAGGAAGAATATGTGTGTGTGTGTGTGTGTGTGCGCGCGCGCGCGCGCATGTGTTTGCAATTACCTGGATTTTTACATGGCTAAGTTCCTTGTCAATCCAATTTTAAGTCAAACACACCTTCATATTATCATTAGGAGGCTCTCTCAGGCCATTCGAGTACTCATCTTGCTCTGGTAAGGTCAGTTTCATATTCTTCTTTGCATCTAAAGAACTTGTTCACCTATTTGTTAATTAACTGTGTTTTCTCATCCTAGAACATCAGCTCAGGAATACAGATTTCATTCTTGTTTACCACTCTATTCCAACTCATATAACCTGGAACCTGACGCATCACAGGAGAAAACGGTAAGAATGTCCCATTGTCCTCATTTTGCTCACACACATTGTTTTCGGACACTGGGCTAAAGATCCTTCTTTCTTCACCCATGTGCTAGCTGTCTACCTGCCATTCCCTTTGCTTGGTGCTTATGCCTTTTCTTTCAACTGTCAAACTTAATCTCATCATCAGATATTATCACCACTAAAACTTCACTGCTTTATGAGACGGTAGGCAGTGCTTCCTTTTTATTCCAATGTCAAATTTTGTTAAACAATTTCAAAACTGTCTTTCTTGCCAACTGTGAGTTCCTAAAGAGTAGAAAGTGCTCAGACTGCTTCTTAGATCCTGTGCCCATTGGTTTATACAGCTTCTGCACAGAGCTGCCTACCTTATGGATGCTAAATACGTACTTAAGTAAATTTTTAAATGATTAGTGGCCACAGTGTTCAGACTATTGTATGTTCTTTAAAGACAAATTTAAAGAGACTAGAGCCAGTACACAGAACATACTTTAACAGTTGAAATACATTTTGTAATTTATTACATTTAATACAAACTTATAATGTAGAAAATACTCCAGTTCATGACTAAGACACAGGGTAACCTATGACCCTCTCACTTGCTTACAGAACTCAATTTGTATTAAAGGTACCTGCTGTGAACTGAACGTGATTTCCCCAAAATTCTCATGCTAAAGCGCTTTCAGTGTGATCATATCTGGAGATAAGTTTTTTTAAGAGATAATTAAGATTAAATGAAATATAAGGGTGAGACTTTTATCTGATAAATTGTGGTCTTAGAATGAGAGGATGCTTTCTCAATCTACCCCCATGCATCCACCCTGTCTCTCCTTTCTTCTACTCCCCTCTTCTCTCTCTCTCTCTCTCTCTCTCTCTCTCTCTCTCTCTCTCTCTCTCTCTCTCTATCTCTCTCTTTCTCGGCACATATTGAAAGGGTCATCTGCAAGCTAGGAAGGGAGACTTGATAAGAAACAAAACATGCTAGTTCCCCAGCCTCCATAACTGTGAGAACATAAATTTCTATTATTTAAGATACAAGGTCTCTGTTCCTATGTTATTGGCAGCCATATGCAGCACTTTAAAAGCCACCACTGTATGACAAACTCAGTTATGGGCCTTGTAGCATACATAAAGACACGTGGTAAAGTGGTCCCCAACATAAAACTACTTACAAAGAAGACACTGTGACTATACTAGTAAAAAATGTGTACATGAGGTGTATATTAATAAAAATGATTCAACAAAAGAGGGCAAGGGGAAAGCCAGGGTGAATCACACATCAAAAGTAAGGCACGATTAGAATCAGCAAATACAGAATCTTTTACCACTTTGACACCAAAGAGCCTCTGTGTTCCCCTTAAAGTACAGGAAAAAAGATACACAAGTGTATTATTAGAGAAAACGTGTTCAAGTACACAAATAAGTTTATGTCCATCATACAACTGCCTAGTTACAATGGAATCACTCTCTCTGCAACAATTATGGACAATTTTATTTTTTAAAGTCCACTTTTAAAATTACAACCAGAGCAGACAGTCTGTTTTTGTTTTACAGTGACCTCACACTGTGCTTTCAATCCAGGTGTTGAGAGAACAGAGCTGACACATCCTACACTTTCGAGACTTTAATGATGCCCAGAGCTTTCATTTTCTTTTACACACTGACAATGGAAAACATGGTCTCCTTATGTACGACATAAAACCTAATAAAGTATCCAGCTGTTCTTTCCCTGGTGATTCTGGCTGCTTCTATCTGAGGTACAGTAATGTCAAATTTTCATGAAAAGGGTTAGAAGCATATTGTATAATTGTACCATGCTAGAATATCTATAGTATGTTTGCCTTTTTCTTTGTGCCTGTCTTTATATATCAAATACACGCATGGAAGCTTTATTTCCCAGTGGCCTAAACCTAGAAGATAATGCATATTCTTAATATCCAGTGATTTCTACCTTGCTCTCGCTTGCAATATTCCAAGAATATGCTTTCTTTGTTCTTTTCTATATTTTTTTCTTTTCTGTCTCAAACTACAAATGCATCCATTTCTGGAAAGTGCAAAGGTGAAAGAACCAGAGATACATTTATAACTATTTTAAAGATTTTGTTAATCAGAATACGCATAGAATCATTCGTATTCCACTTTGCACCTGAAAAATTTCACAAAAATCGATACCACAAAGCAGAGCCACGTTTGTGTTGTTGCTGGTGCTGAGCTCAATGATGATGATCAATATCATACATTTCTGAAGTGTCATATGTAATTGGAAAGAGTCAGTAGCTATAGATGTTAATATTCTCTTAGGTGATATAGAACCTTGAGAACTACTTAAAAGTTTAAGGAAATCACTTTTCATTACATAATGAATTACTGCTTCACTAGCCACAAAATACCACTTCCCTAGTTTCCATCTGCCACTGGACTTCAAATGTCTGTGGGCAAGCTCAAAATCCTGCCAGCAATAAAATAAATTAGACTTAATGGGTTGAATTCTGTGGGACATAAATGATAGAAGAAATATAACTCTGTAAAAGGTTATTTCAGGAAAATTTAAATTTAAAGTCAAAATTATCTCTTCCATTCAGCCTGATCTGGTCATTTAAAATATGGTAGATTCCCTTGTGATTAAAGAAAAGGCCAGATGAGCAATGATTTTGCCTGTCCTTATCCATAGCCCAAAATTAGGAGGTTTTAGGAATTAACCTTTGGCATACTGATGCTCAAGGAATAGGATTAGCAAAATTGTTCTGTTGAAGGCCAGAGTGTAAATATTTAGGATTTGTAAACTAAATGCCTCCAATATGAAAACAGTCACAGAAAACATGCAATGTGCATGACTGTGTTCTAAGAGAACATTCTTTCTAAACAACTATACATGAATTGCATTTTCAATAAGACAAAATCTTCTTCTTCTGATTTTTGTTAAGCATTTAAAAATGTAAAAGGTATTCTCTAACTCATAGCCAGCCAGATTTGGCCCATAGACTCTAGTTTGCTGATTTTAGTTTCACAGGTAACAATACCACAAAATCTAAAACTGAGTTCTTTTTAAGCCTAGATATTTTGGGGATCATCAAAATTGTTAGTTACTGACTGCATAATCAGCTATTTTACCTGATGTCATATGAAATGTATTCTTACAGCTAGGTAAGTAGTATGATTAGTTACTCATTAGATATGAATGACCTGGGACATTCTGGACAATAGTGGACAGAGCTGGTTTAAAATAAAAGCTAGTCAACAAAAAAGGGCTTAAATTCAACTAGAACACATGGTTCCTGTGAAAGGCAACAACCCTAATTGGGTATTCTTATTGACCCATGTCCTGTGCCAAATAATGAAACACACCTTAAATACATTTCCGAAAATGTTAATTCATCCCATTTATGTCCAATTTTTACCTTAATTTGCTAGAGCACTCAAGAACATAAACTGGCAATGAATAATGCTTTAAAACATAACCACAGTCTCCAAAGAAAGAATCAGAAACACTTACCTAATTGAGAAACACAGGACCAAGTCATTTGGAATCAATCAGCAATCATAATTTCCAAATCCATGTTAGAAGACATGAAAGAAAAAGAAAATAAAGGGATTCATTTAGATATTTTCTCCAGAAAATTGACTTTAGATAGTTATATAACTAATCCTATTGCTAATAAACCACCAGTGTTTGGAAACCCAAACTGAAGTGTTCTTTTATTATTCTCATTACCACTCATTACAAATAAATGATTTTAGAATTATCTGATAAAAACCTGAGCAGCACTTGTATTATAGCTAATATGAATTGGACAATCTTAACACTTATGATAGCAAGCTCCATAGGACAGTTTGAAAATGACTTGAATGAAATCTTTATCTGAATATCAGCAGGCAAAGGGCCAGGGTGGAAATTATACAATGAGAAGGAAATTGAACAATTCAGATATGTTTATGGAGAGCTTGCAACTTGGGGCATCTCATTTGCCATCAAATAAAGCTGTTATTCATGATGTGCAGCAACAATCAAAAGTAGCTGTCTGGTATAAAAATTTTGCCAGCAGGGCAAATTCAGGCAAATAAGCAGTTTTCAAATAAATGCATTGAAGTAGAAAAAAAGAAAAAACCCTATAAAATGTTTGCATATTGTTTGCTTGACTCTTCGACTCCTTTTTTTAATATATGTTATAGTGCCCAAAGCCCATAATTCACAAGAAGGTCATCATTTCCTATAAATATATGTTTTAGTTCCATGAAAGGCCATGATAATAATGGCTTCCTCCTACACATCTAACAACAACATAGATTTTTAAAAGTCTGTCCAAAGACACACAAAAAAGGAAAAATTATTTTTCTTTCATTTCACTTGCTATAATGCCAAGGTGGCCAAGATCATTTCTGGTACCCTGAAGTTGTCCACAAATACAACTTTCAGTAATATTTCCTCTTCAGCATATCGAAACTTTTCCAAAGATACATTTTTGAAACCCAAATACTTTTAAAACTTATTTTTGCATGAAGTCAGTGAAAAACAATTGGAACTTTCAACATCATAGCATTTTATTACTTTAGAAATTCAATGTTTTTCTGGTTGAAATTATCTGTATACAAGCTTAACTGAATAACAGACTCATGCTTATGTTCTTCTTGCTCATTTATTAACAGCCAACACATACCAGGCTAATTGAAGATAACTTCAAATTCTAACCAGATTCTGAATGTGGCTGTGTTAACAATATGGACCTCTCCTGTGTTTAAAAAAAAATGTGTTAAGTGGATTTGATATTGTCCTCAACATTGTTGTTGTAGCTGTTCTTTTCCTATCTTTTGCTAAAGAATTTATATATTATAAATATATAAATGTATTTAAAATTATAAATGTATATAAATATATATAAATGTATATAAAATATATAAATGTATATAAAATTTATATATTTATATAAATTTATATATATATTTTATATATTTATTTATATTTTTTCCCTCCAGGAAAAAATGTATATATAATAAGTGATTAAGAAGCCAAAAGAGGGGCTGGGGTTGGGGCTCAGTGGTAGAGCACTTGCCTAGCACACGTGAGGCCCTGGGTTTGATCCCCAGCACCACATTAAAAAAGTAATTAAATAATATAAAGGTATTGTGTCCCTCTACAACAACAACAACAACAAAATATTTTTAAAAAGAAGCCAAATGAAAACAACTTAAGTGCTCCTTGTTAAAGGCATCTGTTATCCTCTACAAGGTCAGTCCTTTCATGTGGAAAACCAAACAAGTATTTTGGGATAGTAGTAGACACCTGTACTGCTGTTTCTATTACTAGATACGGAATTTCAAAACAAATCAATCTTATCAGTACACTGGTTTTATGGTTTTAGTCTCATTTATTAAGTATCAAATCAAACAGTTATTTAGCTTACTTAATAGAAAAGCCACCAAAAAAACAATGGCATTGCTTGGTTTGTATCAAATACCTAATTCTAGTAATTTTCTTGACCTACACCTAAATATATGAGCATTTTTTTAATCACTGAATATTTGCGATTGCTGGTACATTGTATCTGAACCATATTAAAATGAATTCTTTAATTCAATAGCTGCAATTTGTAGTGGTTTCTTAAAGATCGTTGTCTGCTTTTTTGTACTGGGGACTGAACCCAGTGACCCTCTTCCATTGAGCTATATCCCCAGTCCTCTTCTCTGTTTTATTTTGAAACAGGGTCTTATAAAGTTTCTGAGGGTCTCACTGATTTGCTGAGGGTTTGATAAATTGCTTAGGGTCTCTCTAAGTAGCCAAGGCTGTCTTCAAACTTGAGATCTTTCTGACCAAGCCTATAGGTAACTGGGATTATAGGAGTATACCATCATACCACTTCTCTATTTCTTAAAGTATAGTAAATTATTTAAAAATAATCGCCCCAACATTTCAACCATGCTTATGTGTTTTGCCTTCTGCATTTTATTTTTGGAGTCATTTGTAAGAAAATCATGACTCTCATCTGTTCCTTCAACCACTCTCCAGTGAGTTCATGGTGATCCTGTCTGAGGATTCATGAACAACTCCAGAGCAACCAGATGTAAGGGTCTGACCAAAACAAGGGAGGGGCAGATATTATCTAATAAACAAAGTTCATTTTCCTTAACAATATCCAGAATAATGAGAAATAGAAGAAATCCAATGAGGAATCTCTAAATTAAAATACTTTTTCCGAACATTTTTCTTAATCCCCCTGATCAAGATAAATCTAAAATCTAGCTTATTTGAACACTATCACAATAGATCTGTGGCTCTCCTTCTCTGGGGCTTGTATTTTAAAACTTAGTTTCAGAATTGGAAAGAAATAACCACACTTTCTTTATTTTACTAAAGCATATTATTACTGACCATACTTGTTTATAAAAACAACTATAAAAGTTCACTGAAAAGTTTCAAAGATGCTAGAATTAAACTTCAACTGATATTTATAGATTGATCAGTTAGTGTATAACAAACTTGATTATGTTGGTTAGTAGAGCCAAGTTTAAAGGATTTCTGCCAAGGAAACAGAAACTTCACTAATCAAATTTTTTGAGATAAACAAATTTTATTGATTATACATATGTTTTAAAGACTACACTATTTCATACTAGAAGGTAACTAAAAAGACTTTTTCCCTAAGTTTTGCAACATGTTCGGCAAAGAAATGAGTGTGGGGCTAAGAATAGTGATTAAGTGATCCCCAACTCAATTTGCCTTGTAGTATCATTATATAATGCTTCAGGTGGGCCTCAAGCAATAGTTTAAATGGGTGCATTTTTCAATTTTTGAGTTAGTTATTAAGTTCCAATAAAATAAAGCAACAATATAGGAAACATAATTAATATATCATTCTATCTCAAAATGAATGTTTTGTTGTTACAGTGTTTTTTGAAAAACACTGTGAACTCAACTGAAGTTCAGGTAACATGCAACATATAAATATTTTTGAGGATCAAATTTACAAAGTTTTAACTTGAGTAGCCTTTAAAAAATAAACTATTTTCCTTTTGATAATAACCTATAAACAGAATTGGCTGCCTCATTCCTAGCTTAATATTCTTAGGGTTGATCTTGGAAGACAGATATCATTTTTCTTAGGACAATTTTTTCCTTCCAATGAAAAAAGTCATGTATATTCTGCCAATTGTGCCTGCTCGAGTTTGATACAAACAAAGAGAGACATTTCAACGCTCCCAAATTTATCTTTGTGACAGTGCTTCCTTTCAAATATTAGCTGACATCCCAATAGCAAGAAATTACTGATGTTCATTCAGAAAGTAAACAATTTCTAACATAAAATTTATCACATACAACACTGTGATTGAACATTATCTCTTGGAGACTGTCTTTCCTTTCTCTTATTCTAGAACTTACATTTCCAATTATTTGTGGTATTCTGACATGACTTCATCTTGGAGACTTACTGAATTAGCAAAACAAAATGCAACTTGTCTATCTTGTTTTCCCTCACAACTCTTTTCCACATGCTTTGATTTTGCCAAGGTAAAACAAATCACAACCAATTCAGAACTGCAAAATGGAAAGCATGACTTCATCCTCTATTACTTTTTCTTTGCAAACAGGAAATCTTCACAGAGTGCCTATATTGTGTTAGGCGCGGTGGGATGAACCAGCCCTGGGGAGGCAGAGACTTTTCCCTGTGCTTACTATCCAAGGTTGTAAAGAGCATGCCCCTGTTTTCCTATCAGCTACTTTCTTACGGAGGTTCCTCATAACTGTCCTCATGGAGTTGTGCTACATTTTCCAGGAGCTCAACATGCCAATAGCATCCCCTAATCCTAGGCCATCACAACACTGCTAATAGAAGGATCATTCTCCAAATGAAGAGAAAAAAGAAGAATAAAAAAAAAAAAGAAGGATGCAGAAAAGTAGAAGGGAGATGAGGAGGAGTAAAAAGGAAGAAAGAAAAAGAAAATGAGGTCAAAAAAAAGAAGGAAAGAGATCCAGAGAAACCTAGCTGTGGGCAAATTCCCCTTGATCCCCTGTTACTTCTGGAATGAAATATTTTGCTTAACCTAAGACATCTGTTTCACTTGCCCTTTATCTGCTCAGTTTCACTTTCCATAAGGCCACACTCTATATATTCTCTGAAACACTGGTTCTCTGTTCACCTACAGGGACTGTGGCCCCCTTCAAAATCCTCTGTATTTGTACAAATAGAGTAATCTGTCTCCTGATTTTCTCTTCTTCACCAACTGTATTTCTGCTCAAAAGTCTTCACTACGTGGCTGACAGCTGTTTCTATGGTACTTCCCCTTAGCTGCAAGACATGACTTCCAGCAGATGTCCGAAATCACAGGTACTATCCAAACCCTATATGTAACATGTTTTTTCCTGTACATATATACCCATGATAAAGTTTAATTTATAAATTAGGCAGAGTAGTATTTTAACAGTAACTAACAACAAAATAGAACAATTATAATAATATACTACAATAGAGTTGACTCTTCAGAGTCCATACAAATAATATTTTCAGACTGGAAGTTGACTGCACGTAACTCAAACTATGAAAAGTGAAACTGTGGATAATGGGGGACTATTATACTTATAATCAATCACATGTAGAATTGAGTAGGAGACAGGTCAGTTAGAGAGGACTTGAAGCATACAGCAAAAATGTTGATCTAGCCAGGTGTGGTGGCACAGGTTTTAATTCCTAAAACTTAGGAGGCTTGAGGCAGCTTGGACAGCCTATGAGACCCTGTTTCAAAAGAAAATAGAAAGGACTGGGGATGTAGCTTGGTGGTAGAGCATCCCTGGGTCCAATCCCCAGTACAAAAAACAACAACAACAACAAAAAAGACAGAGGAAGGAAGGAAAATAGGCTGATCTAGTTGAGTGGATAGAGCTGGGACATCTTTATATACAGTATGAAATTAAAGAGCACAGGACATAGTGGCAGTTGTAGCTCTAGATATAAAGGCAGAAATACAAATAGATGAAAAGATAGATGTATTTTTACCTCTCTTTTTACAACTATTCCAGATGTAAAGATATCTGCTATAGGCAACAGCATAAACCCAGCAAATATTAATAATAATCAACATATATATTCTTAAGTAGCCTTTGAAGAGATTATTAAATTATCACTTCAAGCCTCAGCTCCTTTTTTCTGTGTGGTTGGTATCTCTGTGAAAGTCCACCTTTCTCACCTATTGCCATGGACTTACTGGAAAGTGTCAAACATAATGAAAGAGATAACCTCAACAAATAGATATGTGTCTTGCTCATACTATCCCACAGGGAATTCTCTTATGGGCTACATAGGGATTTCAGGCTCGCAAGTTAACTTGAGTTATAGGACCTAAAAATTGCCACCTTAGCTTCAGTTTTGTATCTTACTAGAACACACCATCAAAAAACAATTCCTGAAAAATAACTCATGTCAAATTTTTTTCCCCTTCAGGCTTAAAAGGATCTGTCACATCTCTAAGCACTACCAAAGATCTATTGCTGCTGCTTCTCCAGAGAACCTGTTGTGCAGGAGGGAATAACCCAGAGTTTTAGAAGTACCTATGTGTTTTAGTCAGCATTTTTGTTGCTGTGACTCAAGACCTGACAAGAAAAATTTAGAGGAGGAAGAGTTTATTTAGGGACTCATGGTGTCAGAGGTCTTGGTCTTACTGACAGCCAGCTCCATTCCTTGGGGCTCAAGGTGAGGTGGAGCCCCATGTAGGAAGAGTGGGGCTCACATGATGATCAGGAAGCAGAGAGAGAGGCTCCATTTGCCAGATACAAAATATAAACCCCAAAGGCATGCCCCAAATGACCCACCTCCTCCAGCCACACCCTATGCTCCTTCAGTTACCATTCAGTTAATCCCCATTAGGGGATTAATTCACTGATTAGGTTAAGTTTCTCATAGCCCAATCATTTCTCCTCTAAACCTTCTGGTATTGTCTCACACATGAGCTTTTTGGGGACACCACATGTCTAAACCATAACACTTTGTATGGTAGGGAATGGAGCAAAGAAAGTGGGAAGGAAGGAAATATATTTGAAGTATGAATGAAGCAAAGTAGTGAATGCTTTATATTATCCTGGGTCAAGAAAAATCATTCTTCAGGCCGGGAAACCACAGCAGATATTTAATAGATTAGACAGTACAAAGAAAGAAAATTAGTGTACAAAGCCAAACATAGATATTCGAGGATGGGAACACCAAATGTCAATGGAGATGGTGATTGGCTTCATGGGTTATTAATATCCTAATAGAATTATACAACTGAAACATTTCTTTGGCCTCTGTTCACTTTCTGTTCTTCCTCAGTCTTCCCAAGATCTGTGGGCACCCTCTTTCTCTTCTCCTAGCCATAGAATCTAAGTACAACAGAAAGTTCTACTACTTATCAATCAAAACTTTCATTTCTTCAGGGTGGAATCTAGGCATTAGTCAAAAAGTCCCTGTTTTTTTTATTAGGACAATTCAACTTACCATATAGTTATAGCTGAAGGAATGGGTGTTAGATTATGCCTTTAAAAAGAGCATTACAAAATCTGGATGGAATTATCAGTATAACCCTTGGGATTAACACTCAAAACAAGGAAGCTTGCTGGTTTGCCTCCCTATGCTTGATTAATTCTTTTTCCATCCATATTTCAGAAGAAATTGGGCCCAAAGTGCACATTTTACTTCTAAAACATGCCAATTTTATTCCAAGCTATGGGTAATTACTCTGAAAAACATAATGTGATGATTTTCATTATTGAAACAAGTAAATAGTCATACAAATTAGTCTTTGTTTTGCATAGCACATTTGATTGCAGATGGTTATACCAACTTAGTGGACACATATTTCCAAAAGTTTAGCATATGTGGTGGTAGATTGAGAATACATGGGAGAAAACTCACTGCCAGGTCTGTTTTCAGGAGTCATGTGGGCAATGGCTTGTTAGTGTTTATTATACAAATATACTTCTCTTCATGTACAAATTCACTAAAATTCAAATCATTGATTTATGGTAAAATTGTGGGTATAGGTTTTAGTTCATATAGATGTTTTTACTTAAAAACTACTATACTTGAATTTTCTTCATAATACTCAATCTAACAAAACTACAATCTACCGTATTTCAGCATTTGAATTACATAGGAACAGAAAGCATTCTTTCTAAAATGATTGTAAGTATAGTGAAGAAATGGAAAATATAGGAACATACATATTTAATAAAGTATCTGTGACACTGTTATAGGATTGAATGATAGAGTTAACTAACATACAACTATAACTTCTTCATAGTTAATAAAATGGTTAGGGTTGGGATATAACCACAGAATCTGTTAAAATAAACTGACTTAAGCTGGCATAACCATAATCACATGCACTATAATCTGTCAAATAATTCCTTTTAGGGAAAGAGAGTTATCTGCACAGATTATGGAAAAGAGGAGCCCAGGAGCAAAACTTTAGGAACTATCACCAATGTCAACCACAAATAAAGAAGAAAAACTCATTAGAGACAAACTTCCTGGTTAAAGTGAGGAGGGATTCAGGACTCTTCCATAACCCAGATGAGTCTGTGCTAAGACTCTTCTCTCTCTCTCGTGACCTAGTATTCAGTATCTCAGATGATAAAACTGTACTAATAGTCAGACTAGCACCTAATACTAATTGATCTTAATTTTGTGATCCCTCCAAGAGCTAAGATATTTATAAGTATTTCTGTTTTAGTTAGATTTTTGTTTTTATGACCAAAAGACTGACAAGAACAATTTTAGTGGAGGAAACGTTTATTTGGGGTTCACAGTTTCAGAAGTCTCTGTCCATAGATGGCCAACTCCATTGTTCCCTGCCTGAGGGGAGGCAGAACAACATGGTGGAAGATGTGATAGAAGAAAGCAGCTGGGAACATGGTCCAGGAAACAGAGAGAGGCAGCTTCACTCTCCAGGAACAAAATATATACCCCAAAGTCATGCTTCCAATGACTCACCTCCTCCAGCCATGCCCTACCAGCCTTCAGTTACCATTTAGTTAATCTCTATCAGGTGATTAATTCACTGATCCAATTAAGGTTCACATAACCCAATCATTTCTATTCTAAACCTTCTTGTGTTGTCTCACACATGAACTTCTGGGGGCACCACATGTCTAAATAATAACAATTATCTCTATCACTATGGTAGTTCAGAAAGTGTAAGTAGGTAGGGCTCATTTCATAGACAATACTTGGTGAGTAAGGAATTCATGGGGTCATATTCAAGGCCACAGAGTTCAATTCTAGACCTTTTAACCATACACTCCATAACAGGCCCCAGGAAAATATACCCAGGTAAAATATTGCCAGACTAGATCAAGAAGCCACAGCAACCTTGGCCTTCCATTATAGACAAAGCTGGTTCATCTTCTTCCATATCTTTTTACCATATTTCTAAAATTTTTATAACTACAAGTTAGTCCCAAAAATCTCAAGTGGAAACAAAAACAGGATAAAAATATAACATCTGACTTTTTCATTTTAAAAATATCAGGCAATAAATCTGAAAATTCATTATGCCTGTGAATATAAAATATACATTTTGGGACTTGTCATCTGAATAGAAATGCCCATTTAATTTCTGTGGTAGAATTGTCTAAAGCCATTTCAGAGTGTTTAAATACAATCAACAAACAATATAAACAGTTATGCTAATATCACCTCTAACCAGAAAAACAGCCAAGTGGTAGCAAACATCAGTTCAACTGAATGACTAATAAAATTAAGAGTCCTTGACCCTAAGAAAATCTAGATGTCTGATTTGCAAATTTTTTCCCTTTGCCAGAAAAATATATGAAATTTAGTTGCTAAAAAGGTTTTCATTTGCTTTCTTCTTCTTCATTTTTTTGGCCAGCAAGTGGAAATTTGATTACTGATAAAATTTGATACAACACTCTGGGGCACAGAAACCACATCCAAGAAAATACCCAGCTTTATTGTTCTTCAGTCTACCCAACTGCAAGTGTCCTCAAAATGTCATCAACAATAAACTGTAAAAGGCTTCACATCTCCTCATTAAACAGTCTCCCCAAGGCACTGGGCTGTAAACAGAAATTGCCTGGTTCCTAAAATGGCCTTTATGAATTCAGACACAGATGCTGGCACTTTTACTAAATGCAAAAGTTTGTATTTTGGGTCCCGTTTCTGCAGCAATCAGTGAAGGGGGTGGGGAATTGAAGAAACACTCAAGGTAATTACCATATTAATGGGATTAATTTTTTTTGTCATATCCTAAATGTCTGGTGCACATTTTAAAATCAAGATTAGAGAGTGTGTATTTCTGTTGCCCTGGGGCTCTTTTCTTGTCAGATCAACAGCAAACCCTGAACTGATGAAAAACGCAGCTAACTTTCACACGATACGATACGGTCATGAAGAATACTCTATGATTAAAAAGGGATGCATCTAGTTAATCAAATATTGAGAAACAATTTCACCTGGGCATTTGTTTATTATAGAAATCTGAAATCCTCAACACTTTAAGTGTTTTAAACACTTTAAGATTTTTTAAAAATACTACTACTTTACCAAGTAAAGAAAAAATGTTATTGAAAAGGTACAAGACAGTTTACAGTAATCTCAAAGGAAAATAAGCATGCAATATGCGATCAGTTCAAATTCCACATTTTTTTACTGCCTTTTAACACCTTACATGACCTACCACCACTTTTTATTCTTTACTCCCGCCTCCACATACCCTAATGCAAGCTGATCTTTGGAATTCATGAATGTCCATCTCTGTTCATTTGCCTGGACAAACTTTTTTACCAAGCACACTGAGCTCACTCAACCATCACTCACAAATACATATGATCCTTAACATCACACTGAGTGACCAATAGACATAAAGCATACCAAGTTCAAGGTTGTCCTCTGACATAGCATAGACACCAAATCAAGAATTAATAGCCAGTTTTATGCCTTGTACTTTGTTGTTGAGGGAGAGCATAGGAGTAAATGGTTCAGTTTATATTGAGAGGATCAAATGATTTTAAAAAGTCACAAAATCCCTAACTTAGTTTGAGTTTGCCTAGGCTGAAGTTCACACCCTGTTCTTGGTGAGATTCTATCATCTCTATGAATCTTTCCTTCCTGACCCCAAACTTCAGTACTATGCAGATTAAATGAGTTAACACGTCTAGTGCAGTGAACATTATTTCCATCATTGTGCCTGCCTCATGTGACAATGAAGAGCACAGACAGGCCACAATTAGGACACATCAACAAATCCTGGGGTCTCCTGTCTCCTTAGATTGACTACAAATTAGACAAATATACATCTCTTAAGCATTGTGGAATGTATAGAACCAATGAGAGCCACAGGGTTGCAGGGAATCAAAATTACGGTAAATACTGCAGCAAAAAAATGGCTAAAAAAGTCATATTACGTTCACTACACAGAGTTCTTGTTTTCTAATTGCTTTATACTATTCTTATTGGCAAAAAGAAGTTTGGTATATATTTATGACTCATAAATGGTATAGGATCACTCAGTGTAAGGGGATCTGTGCAAACGAGAGATACAGTATTATTCCATTAGCCTGGACAGAAGATCAGGAGCTCTGATTATGTTTTGCCATGCAGGTGAGGAATGGGTCTCCAATTCCCAACCACTATAAGGAGAATAAAAATAGAAACAGACACCCCAGAGTTTTGCCTTTTTTATCCTCAACAGAATTTTATTCAAGTGTATAAGTCTAGAAAATTTACATCTGGAAATGCCCATCCCATTAGTTTCTAATTAACAAAATTAAATTAGGTTAAGATTATTTTTATCCTTGAAAGAAAGACTACACATTAATATCAGCATTAGATCATTAATTAATAGGGAAAATCCAATACCTAACCCTGTTTATGCTCTAACATGGGTGTTTTAGGGAGACTTGGATCAGGACATCAGAAAGCAATAAAGCACAGGGAATTCAGTGGGTTTGACAAGAGAATACAGGGAAGGAAAAAATAAAGAGTTGAGTTCCGGTATTGTTCCTGTGATTACTGCCAAACTATCACAGATTTCAGCAGTTTATGAAAACAGTATTTTGTGTTTTCAAATATGCTTTTAAATTTTTCACAGGATGTATCAGATGGGATGCATTCTTGTCATTTTTGGAAAATGTGGAGAAAACAGGCATGCCAAGACCAAGAACAGCATGTGGGAATAACACTTTACAGTTATTTTTATGCCTCTCTTTCTCTCTTTTTTCAGAGTATACAGTGTTGTGCAATGTTAACAGGGGCATTGCAATGTTAAAAGGTTCTAAACTATACTTCTATTCTATCTCTTTTATTGCACTGAGGTGCCCTGTTACATTTTTAACATATGCCATTATTATTAATTCCAGTCCATCACTATTACTATAAATTAAACAGCAGATCAGTCACCACACAGCACAGCACAAGGGCATACAGAAAAATGATGGCAGGCTGGCAGGTTATCTACATATAAAAAAGCTATATTAAAACTTTAGATTTGGTTAGATGCTGGCAGTCAATAAATTCTCACTTGCTAATAACATCCTATAGGATATTAGAATGTACCTGGTTGCTAGAGTCTACAGAAATTTACATAGTGAACAGTGTTCCATGTCTTCAAATATTAATTCTCTTCAAACTGTGACCTAAATTTTATTAATAAGCTCTGTGGTAGCATTTGGTTAATTAACTAATGGGTACCCAATAGTAACCTACTATGTGTCTCCTCACTGCATTATGGTGTGCCAGAGAGGAAGTTGTTTATAGCAGTTTTAGCAGGAAAGAAGAAGTGTAGGGGGGCAGAAGGAATGTTGCAGAAGTGGGGAAGGAGAAGAATGCAACAGGAGTATTTTTGATCTTTTACTTTTCTAATACAACAGTAAGAGATAGCACTTTGGGATACCTTTAGAAATGTCATTGCTTAGAATGTATCCAACACCTGGGAACACAGTTTCTGTACTGTTACCCTCAGATGAGTTTGGCTGAGAGTTAAGCTTCTTTGTGTATTCTTGTGTATTGTGTTTTGTGTATTGTTCCTTCCCATTTTCTCCTTTTCTTAGTCTTTGACATATGGGGCCACTATAGGGTCTTCCTTCCTTTCATAAGTGTGCTTTTTGTTCAAAAGAGCATGGTTTAAAACTGTACAGAGTGGTCGTGGCCATAGGAATAAAGGAAACTTCAGTCTATACCTTATGGTGACTCTATTTCTCCCTTTCCTATGTCCTGCACATGACCCCCACAAGGTACAAATTTCCTGGCTCTCTGATCCTAGGACTCACACACTGTTAAGTGAAATGAATCTGTGGGCATTCTAAAGGAAAAAAGGTATTTTTCTTCCCAGTGTTGTATCTAGACATAAATTAGAAGTATTCTAAAGATTGGTTATTAAAAGCAGAGATTACATTTTTTAATAGTAGTGGTTATATTAAATTCAGTGACATCAGTTAAATAGGTTTTGTAGGGTTGGCCAAGAAAGCTTAACTTCTTATAGAACAGTGCTTCTATGGTAAATTACAGCCAAGTTATAAACCGTGGATGACTTAGCCATGGACTTTTACAATATCATTTAGTTGCAAACTGAGAACAGCTTGTACTCTCTTCCTTTCTGATATGAAGTGCATTTCATTGTATTAGTTTAAGCAAAAGGCTAAATGTTGGTTCTTGAAAAACAAAAAGAGTAAGGAATTTTTGAAAGTAGAATTCATGTTGAGAGGAACTCAAACAGAACCAAATAAGGGGGAAAAAACAGCAGATGAGGGGTTTGACTATAGCCCCACCAGGGAGACTTTGCAGGAATTAGCCTGTGTTGTGTTAGCTCTTAGCCCTGAAGAAGCTCTGCTAAGCTACTTCAAGCTGCTTTCTCAGAAGGATTATCTCCTCCAATCTGTTTTAATCACAACTAAATGCTTTCAATTGCTATATACTGAACTAGAATTAGAGAGTCAGAATTCCCCTAGATCTTTGTGACTTGATTGAGAAAAAAAAAAAAGGAGACACACTTATACATTCTAGAAATTGCCATCAGCCATTGTTTATGTTAATCAGGAAATATCAAAGAGCTAAGCAATTTAAAAATCATTTAAAATTTTAAACGATTTTTAAAGAATTTAAAAATCAGGTAATTATTTATTTGCTTTACAAGCTTCTGAGATTTATTACTGAGATTATTAAGAATTTCCTACATGTATTTACTATTCTAAAAGTTTTCATTGTGTTGTCTAAGAATATATTAGTAAGTATTATAATGAAAGAATTGGTCACTAACGATTCCATTTATGATCATAATCATTCCAGTAGATACCTGCTTATCCAGAAATGCTAGGGGCATGATAAAATCCCAGCTTTCATTCAGTATCTGTCAGATAACACAGGCTGGTTTTTCTGAATTAAAATGAAAGGTAAAATCAACAGTGGCTCAATGAAAAAATTACATCAAAAAATCTTCAGCTCCATGGAGAAACTATGTAACTCAAGGAGAAAGTATAGGACATCAAAGCAGGATGTTTGCATTTGAATGATACTTCTACCACCTTCTAAGAACACAATATGTTCTAGCAAATAAGGATTAAAATGGTACTACTTAGTATTAGGATTTCATGCTCATGTAGCCTAAAGAGATCTCCTAACAAGTGTCCAGTAGATAGTTACAGTCACATTTCTACAAATTTAATTTAAAATAAAGGAGTACATATCAATTAACCAAGTATGTTTATAGTCTCAGTTATCACCATGCTCAAATCTGAGACTTTGATGGGTAGTTTATAGACATCAATAGATTCACATTTTGCCCAACATGTAGAGCTATCAAATAATTTTATGCTGACATCAGTTGCCTCCTGACAGCTCTAAGATATGAAATAACAAGCAGTCAATGTCAGCACTCCTAAATCAAGCCCAAGGGCCCCCATGGCACCAGACAGCAGCAGCTTGTTACTGCAAAGGAAATGTCAGTCCAGTCAAAGTGTGGCAAGGTTGCCAAATCCCCAGTTGCATTTGCCCCGGTATAACTAACATTCTATAAGGTGACATTCATAAAAATGTTATGTGGCCCCCTAACCCTGAGTCAGAAGAGCTAAGATGGCTCTCAGACTTCAAGAAGTTGTTTGACTTCTTTAACCATTGAGATTTCTCTCTCCCATAGATAGATTCATTTTCTCTCCCCTATTTCTAGGCAAAACATTAAGGCCCAGAGAGCATATTTTCTCTCTCAGAATGTCCTAAACATTAGTATAGATCTAAAAACATCATTATACATGTGATAAGTGATTTCTGGTTTGCATTCACAAGCAATGCCTATAAATCATTTCTTTACTTCTTAAACATTCTTGCTGATGGTTACTTGCACTGACTGTCTTATAACTTTAATTTCCTCTGGAATCCTGCTATTATCCATTCTTACCCCCAGCATCTTTGCCATGACAAGTACCACTTCTTAGGTAGCACAAGTCTCTTGATAGAGATTTTCTATTTACATTTGATTTTGAAAATATCTTCCAGGTAATATGTTGGTTTAAAAGATTCAATTTTTGCTGTCCCTGTAAAGTATGGTGGTATTCAGGCTTGTGTTTCAACTTTCTGAACAAGCAGTCCACTTCCTTGCTCTAGGCCACAAAAAATAATAAAATATGTTGGCAGTTCTCAGTCTTATTTTTCTAGTATCATTTCTCTTAGATCTAGTTTTTCATTACAGTTGGCAAAGACCTTTAGTAGCACTTAAGGGCTTCAATCTCATGGTGTACTGCAGTCACCAATTGAAGTGCCATCGTTTTGAATCTGTGCAAAGAACACACATTCATCAACATATGGCAGTACTTGTATCTCAACCTTTGCTGACACTGATAGACAGTCCTCTGGGACCTTTATCATGAAGAGTGTGTTGAGGTTAGAACTGGGGTACAGTCAACCATCATTAATCTTGAATCGCACTTCAGACTTTCCTGAGAGCAAATTGCAAGTTTCTCCCACCCTGTTCATACACCAGTGTTGAAGAGAAATCTTACATCTGTGCTATAAATCAATATGAATATACAGTAACAGAAACAAACATATGGATTAAATTTCCTTGAAATTACACATGGTTATAAAAATTGACCTAAAAATGTACTTTGGAAAAACATGGTTGGGATTTGATTGAACAAAAATACTTTAAAACATCTCAAGCTGTTTGGCAAATCTCAAAAATGCCAAGTGATTTCCAAGCTTACTAACGATACTTTTGTCTGACATGAGTCTTTCAAAGAATGAAAGCCTGTGCGTGTGGGGGTGTGTGTGTGTATGTGTGTGGTGAAACTATGAATTGTGTAATCATCTTCAGGAGTTTCATCTATAAAAACAGACTGAAGAATAACATAGCTTGATTATCTAGGAAATTTGTCAGTATTGCAAATATTTATCAGGTACTAGTTTAGCTCCATAACAGGTAGTCCAAGTTGTAATGTAAATTTTGTCAATCAAAGGGTATGTTTTCTTCAGAAAAACTATTCCCTTCAGTTAATTTTGGAAGAAAGCAAAGATGGAAAATAAATATGGTTACTCCATTAGCATGTGGTCTCTCCTCAGACTATGTCCCTGAGATCTCATCTCAAACTTGACATCAGGGGCTTGAGAAAACAGAGGTAAAATATAAACTAGTCCCAACTCAGGAGTCAGAGTAAAAAGTCAACATCCGGAGGGCATTTCCAAGGAAGGGTTGCTGTGCTGGGGGCATCAGGGCAATAATCTTAGGCAGCAGGAGATCCTGAGGTAAGTGAAAGTGGGGGAAGCATGGGTGATGTCCAAGATAGGAACAAAGGGGGATGAAACACCATTTTCTATGTTGACAAATACTGGATGATCATGCTTATATGTGGACCCTAAAATTGTCGTACTCATGGAAATAAGGAGAGGCATGGTAAGTATCAGAGGCTGGGGGGATGGTTGGAGGTAGATAGGGAAAATAGAGAAATTAATAAATGGGTAGAACCTTCTATTTAGGAGGAATAAGTTCTGTGTCTGATTGCACAAAAAGTTGACCATAGCTAGTTACAAGGTATTATATACATTAAAAAAAATTAAAAGGGAAAATTTGAATATTTGAGGTAATGGATATTCCATTTATTCTGATCTGATCCTTCCAGAGTGTATAAATGTATCATCAGATCACTTTATACCCCATTAATGCAAAAATTATTATTCATTTTAAAATGAAATCAAATGAAAAATATAGCCAATCTAACCAACTACAGATAGCATCTCAACAACTGTCCGCCTCTCTCCTAATACCCTACATCCTTGCTTATGGTGGCTAAGGTCTTGATTGTCAGTTTGCTAAGTTTGTTCCTGATTTTCTCATCAGTGTTGCACAGTTCTTCAAATCACTGTGAAATCTCGTCACCAAAAAAATTTCTTAAGCTCTATGTTAGAGAAATACCACTTCCAATTTGCAGTGACAACTTTCATTTAACTTCAAGATGAAACCAGAAACTTTGATATACTTGACCCTCCCATCACCATGACTTGAGTTGAGACATTTTCTTAGCAAAACTTTGAAATGAGGCATCTCCACATTATACAACTCCTGCAAGGTAACAACAGAGTGCCAGAATCAAACTTAAGCACTAAATCATCATTCATTTGATAATCTCAGCATATCTGGTGTCATGCAAATGAATCTACTATTTTGGAAGATTATCCATATTCAAATGTGTGACCTAGAGATTTTTTTTTCTTATTTCTTAACTTATTATAGTATGAAACAGTATCTGTTTAGGGTTTGCTGCAGGAAAATCAGTAAGCAATAAAGTTCCCTCAGTTCTGCCCACATACATCTTCCACCTTTAAAACCCCATTTTCTCCCAATTGCTCAGAACCACTTCCCAAAGTGCTGTCTGTGTGGTAATCTTGTGAACTGAATCCCAACTGTTGATCTTTTCTATACCAACTCCTATGTAACTGAGTGACCTCTCTAAAACTTCTGGACAGAGAGTCACTCTGTCCAGGGTGTGTTCCCTACTTGTTCACATGTGTTTTTATTAGTGCTTATCTCATTGCTTCATCATCAGCTTCTTGCCTATAGCATGTCTAGTTTGTCTTTGGAATTCCTACACATCATTTGAGTCTAGCACAATCTTGGTACTGCTTAAATACTTTTCATTTTGAAAAATGAATGTGAACAAATAAACTCAAATTAAAATAAAGTTAATTCAATTCTAGTTCCATTTAAACTTATTGATTTTAATTTTAACTATCTAGTGATTCTCTCTAAATTTTCCCTTTATCTATGTATATGAAGTATAAAGACTACACCCACTACTAATTTTTAAATCCTTCACACACACATATTCTGAAAAAAATCAAGACCCATGTGTTAGTCATCTAGTTAATCACTAGAATTCTTTTGTTTGTAATTTTGGTTTGTATTGACAGATAAAATACACAGTAAAGCAATTTCTCTACTTTTTCATTATCTAGAATTATGCGTTTAATACTGACAAGACTTCTACACTATTTAGCGATTACATTCTAGTTGAAAGACATGTTCATTAATATGTGTGATATTTAAGTTACACATATCAGATAATTTAAAAAAGATAATGAAAGGATGTTTATTAAATGTTTAGATTATAATCTGTGAGTGAAATACCATTTTTGGCCACAAGAGGGAAGCTACCTTCAAACTCAACAAAAAAGAAACACTTGTTTTTGACCTGTGATTCAACAAGTAACCTCTCTTGTCCAGCCAGGTATCTGGTCAACATATTAATCAGTACCTTTTTATCAACAATAAATATAATGACAATATTTAATTAAATAAGAGCCCTCTTTTCTTTTTCTAAGAGCTAGAAACAAAGAACCATATAACTGGCAACTGCAATTTGCGTCCCTCTAGAGGCAAAAGGAAATCTATAATTTGCCTTGAGAAAGTGGAAAGAGATCAAGAGGCAAAGGCAGAAGCAGCACCAAAGTGCAATCTTATTCCTTTACCATCTGTCACAATCACTGCCATTCCCCAAAGGCCATGTTTTAAAATGAGACAAGAGAGAGCTTCTGAGAACTTGAAAGCAGCAAGAGTTCTGCATCACATTGAAATATTAAAACTCAACCACTCCAGATAGCAACTGTGAAAAATCAAGAGGAAAAATGTCTTTGGGTATAAGCCCATGGCAAGAAGAGTTTCTTTAATACAGGCAGGGAAGGAGGATAAAGAGATTGAATCCCGAATTAACTTTTAGATATATATTTTACAAAAGGTGATGGTATATCTTAAAGTTTATTTACTTAGTGTATTAAATTAAAATACATGGCCACACGTTCAAGAATTATTGTACTGCTATGATTTGAATAGATGCTTTCATATTATATATAATAAGTCTCAAATTACTCAGCTGATGCATAACAACAAAAATCAATCAGCCATACGATTGCAGCAATAGGTTATTGACTGACCACACTGCTATCTTTTTAGGATCTTAGGTTCTCCACCACTTGGGGGCAGACTGAACAACCACAGGAATTGATAAGCAACAGGATAAGCAACATTCTCAGTATATTTTCTAAGTGCTTTTTTAAAATTTGAGTGGGTGAATAAGAAAGACACTTGACTTACATTTAAATCTATTTTATTTATACTTGGATAATGCAGACAGTATAATATACCCAGATCATAATTTGAATAATTTCATATTGAAATTGCACATGAAAGAAAAAAAGCCATGATCAATATTGTCATTCACTATCACTGTTGGCCCCAGGCATTATTGATAATGGAAAAAGATACAAGTAAGTCATTTCTGTTTTCCTTTCCTCTGTAGAGATTTCAATTAAAGCTGTCTCATCTGTAGTACAGCCAGTTGTAGTATAAACTTTTCAGCCAGTGGGCCTCAAATGGAAAAATAATAATGATCAAAGACTTAGACTACTTAGATATTCAATGTCTATTGTTAATCATCATGGGAAGTTTTATCAGTTTACAAAAACTCTGAGCATGTCCAAAGACAAATACGTAGATTTCTATAGGCATACTGGATCTATGACTGAAATCATTGTAATAAAAATATTCCCAGTCACAGGAGAATTTCAAAATATAGAATATAAAAATTAGTTATTTCTGTAACCAGAATTAGAATAATGTATGTATAAAATGTATCAGAGCCACAGGTCTTTTGCATTTTCTCAGGTTCAAAGGATTGACCTCTGAACTCTCTGCACATGAGCAATGGAGTTCATAATGGACTTGGCCATTGCCCCTTTAATCAACATGGCAAGAGCATATTGAAATAAAAAATAAAATCAGTTACTATATTATTGGGTAAGGAACACAGAAATCAAAATCACTGGCTTAGCTATGTCAGTAGAAGATGAATCTGCCAAATTTAAATGAAAAATTCAGAGTTGAAAGAAGATGAATAATAGACAATGGAATCTGAGAGAAGAACTTGAAAAGCATGAGGGCAACATGCATGACCTAAAGTAGAGTAACGTTGATTTGACATGGACTTAGATAAAATGTCAGTCATTCTTGATTTCTTCATTGCAATGGTAGAAAATATCTTTGGCTGGCTGGTGACAGAACTTATAACCTATAGTGAAATTACTATGCCCCAGGCATTGTGTTTGGCACATCTCTTGTATTATCTAACTTAGTATTCCACCTTGTGAGATAAGTTTCACAATTCTTAATTCATACATGAGAATACTGAGGTTTAAAGATGTCACATATTTTATGCAAATGATGCAATCCTGGTTTGAATCGAATTCAGTTTTATTCAAGAACATAGGGTTTTAATTAATATCGTCTCTGGCTAACTGGTTTGCTGACATAATAGCAATAAAAAGCAACAGAAGTACCAGTTACACAACCAGTTACACAGTGTAACTTCCTTACACTGTGAGGGTTCTGTGATAAAATCCTGGATAGCAAGATAAGCTAGAAACAGTGGATCTTTTTAAGAAGGGACAAATTCACAGCCACTTGCCCTTTTGCTTTTTATCATTTTTATTATTATATACATAAGATGCTACACAGACCTTTTGTAAACTATGGCCACAATTATGAGAGGAAAGCCAAGAAACTTGCAAAAACATTACATGCATAAACTCATAATGTGAATATGACAGTAACTTTTGGAAATTTTTTACTAGAAGTTGTATAAAGTGCCTCAGTGATAGAAGCTCCATTTTTAAAAAAAATGTAAGTGAAGGGATTGGAGAATATAAACTGAAAGTCCCTTTTAGCTCTTAAATTTTATTAGTTTATTCGATTAAGCATCTCAGAGATAAGGAGAGAAGAACAAATCAACTTCACAAGCTTTTACTGTTTGGACCAACACTGTAAAATTTGATTAGGTAAAGCTCAGACTTGTTGGAATTCATCGCAGAATGTCATTCACCCTCAGACCTTGCAACTCAAATACGTGAGCAGTTTGATCAGATAAAATCAATGGAGTCTGAATAATGAAATTTAATTTCCATTTAAAATCATGCGCTTTTTTATATACAGTCAGTTATGATGCTTCTATTCATGTAGTTATGCTGAGCCTGTTCTGCAAATAAGACCTTTGTGTAGTTCCAAGTTCATCTTATTAGTTTGTGAAAGGTCAATTTTGTTTTCTTTATTATACAAACAAGGAAACTGAGGCTTTAGGCACAATAAATCAACTTCAGGAATCACCACAGTGACATGGTGCAAAACTCTTCTCCCTACACCACATTGTTTTCTTATTGTTATTTTTATTCAGAATATCCATGAAAGTATAAAATAATGATTTGACTAATCAGATAGATATAAAACTTCCAAGTCAATTCTTTGAAAACTGTTGTAAAGAGAAAATATGCTGCTGAAATTTAGCTGAACAAGAAGACCATAAAGCAGACTTATTTTTATAAAACAAATCCCATTCACATCCCTACAGCAGTCTCCAGTTAATTGATTAAAATAACTTGGAGAAATTATTTTATCTGCCTTCCCACCCTAAGCGGTTGCTGCATGTTGCCTTATGTACAATCTTATAAAAATGTGAGAAATAGATGATATTTCTTGATAGTTCCCTGCCAACCCTATGTTATGATCCTGATTTACAGTCTATTCTCTCTAATACCTGTAAAATGATATGCAAAACACAAAAACTGTAAGTCTCAGGGAATTGTAAAAAATCTCCCTGAACTACTTGATGGCAGAATCTCAGGCATAAATCTTAAACCTGTTGAATCCATGCCATAATTATTAGACTTAGTTACTAATGACAGATTCATAGTGTTTGTTTTGATCCAAGATGAAACACCTTAAAACAACAACACATCAAAAACACATAGAAAAGAACTCTGCTAAGAGAATAGGGACTGAAGCTAGATGCAGTTTCTGAAATTGTCAATATGTAAAATATGAAGTAAGCCAGTGGGTAGACTTAGGAAGGTTGCTAGCAACAGAGTCTATCTGGACTTGATTCTTGGATTTGACTTGGACTTGAGTCATGGCTGTAGTTTGTGTGCACTTAATCATTATCACTGCCGGCTGAATGTTTGTGGTTGTCCCCTCCTTCTAGGAGAATTCTGACTTTGGGGATTTTTTGTGACTTTTTGAAGATTATGAATTGTGAAAGAATATGGCATGTTTTACCACAAGATGAAGGATTGAGGTTGCTGCAAAACAGTCCCTTTCCCTTGGTTCTCTCCATCAGAGAGTCAGTATTCCTTCACCATGGCTCCTGAAGAAAGCTGATCTTCATGTGTGAGCAGGGCTTCAGCCTAACTGCAATGGGCACCAAATCCAAGGAGTGACAGACCGTTTGATTTTAAAACCACTGAAATATCGAGACTGTTACCAGAGAATCCCTATCCCACCTTGACTGCTACAAATAAAACTTGGTTCTTAAAGTAACATTTGTACATTTCTGCTTTATCTTGCTCCTTTAATCTTCACCTGATCAATGGTGCAGGGGGTCACATTCTGTGAAAAGGTCACAGAAAAGGGATCTTCTTTTATGGAAAACATCTGCTAGGTTCCAATGAAACATTTTTCAATATGAAGTTTTGTACTATCGGCTGTGAAATTAAACATAACTCTAAAAGGCATTAGGCAAGTGGATAAAGCTCACATACTTATAGATTTGGTGATAATTAAGATTTCTGAATCTTAAAAAAATGTGTGTGTCTTGAATCATTTTCATGAGTGACTGATTCATTTCTGGTATGCAGTTTTCTATTTCACTCTTATGGTACAGGAAGGACTTTTTTGTTGTTGTTGTTGTTGTTGTTTGTTTGTTTGTTTTTCCTCAATGTACACGTTTTTATTCTCCAAAGGTGCAAAAAAAAAAAAATGTGTACTTTTCATCCAAGTCAGTGAAGGTTTAAGCTATGAAAATTTGCAGTTAACTTGCAAGAGGAATCTTTCATCTTATACTTTATGGCCCAAGAGCTAAAATGATACATTATCTGACTTATCTAAGTCACACTCACTCAAAAATCTAAAAAGAGATATAGTTTTCTGTTTTACTACAGAAACTATTACTATGTCCACATTTATATATGTGTGAACTGAATTGTAAGACAAAAAAGAACTTACTCTCTCTTGTGACTTGGGTTAGCAACAGGAATGTAGGTTTTCTTTTTTACCCCCTACCTCTCAAGATATGGATAGAACTGGATCTATAAAAAGATTCCAGACAATATAGGTAAAATTCCTCACTGGTAAATAATAGCTGAATGATGTATAAGATGGAGATCAAAAGGCTGAATGTTTTCTCTGATACGCTGAAGCTAATTCACAATAAGGCGGAGTGGGCAGATAGGGAAGAATAGACTTACTCTAGATTAGGTAGAGGGGAGTGAAGGGAGGGGAAGGGATATGGGGGAAGGAATGCTAGTAGAGTGAAACAAACATTATTACCTCATGTACCTGAATGATCGCATGACTGATGCGATCCTGAAATAAGTATAATCAGAAAAATGAGAGATTACACTCCGTTTATGTATGATTTATCACAATGTATAAATGCATTCTACTATCATGTATAACTAATTAGAACAAATAAAATTTTAAAAAAAATTTTAAAAACATACTTGAAGCCACTGACCATTGGTTTAAAAATTATCTAGGTATGTAAAAGCAAAATTATCCAATAGAGAAAATATTTCTTCACCTGTTTGTTTTAATTTGTAAATTATCAAATGTTAGTTCTATAAATAATCTGAAAAACTCTGAAATTCAACTGGTTTTCATATATATGAATAACTTCTAACAGAGGGTAAAAATTTTGCAAGCTGTAAAAGTTTTCTCATTTTGAGAGAAGAAGATATTTATGTGAAAAAATGATTGGGTAAGGAAAGAAATTAGTGATATAAATTATCTTACTATCTTACGAGAGCAAGAACCCTGAGAAGCTGTTGTTTTGTTTTATTCAAGGGAATCTAGTTGAATCTCAATTTCCCACAGGCAGTAATGGTAGTCATAATAACTGCTGTGTGGTGATTGTTATTAAACACTGGCTCTCTCGTTCTTAATCACTAACCCACTGGTGTCAAAATACTCTGAGAAATTACATTCTCAAAGGTGAGAATATAAGCCTCAGGTCTTGCATGTTAAGAGCACAACAGAAGTTAATTAAATAGTCATATATATTTCTAATTGACTATTTCTTGGAAAATCCAGTTTTATAAAATGAAGGTTCATCTGTGGAATGTAACAAATCATGTCAAGGACACATCTGATCAGGGTCAGTATCAAACACTGGGCTATTTCTAGTGTGCATACAAGAGTACAATAGTGTTGGAAATGTCTGACGTACCTAGCTGTGTGACTTTTGGCAAAAATCAGCTACAAATTTGTGAAGAATGATTGTACCAATGACAGACCAGCCAAATGATCAGGAAAAGAAAAAAATTGGAACCTAGTACATCAATTGGAGTAAATCTCTTACAACGCAAATCGATTTTTTCATGCATCTTAGATTTTGTTTTGATTAAATAAATTAAATGAGTCAGAAAATGAATTTAAATCTACCCACAAAAATTCTTAATAGAATGTATAGTGGATTACTTCTGCTATGACATTTCAATTCACTCATCAGAAGACTCTGATTACTCATGAGTGCTTATATTGCATTAGACTCTTCACTCACAAGAAAAAGACTGTACCAGACCTAATCCATTATGGGTCTTTTTTTTTTTTTTCCCCCACTTAAATCTCATCACTTCTATCCACATTGAATTCTATATTTAAATAGTAGGATATTGAATTGGTAAACCTTAGCCATATGAAATAGTTGATCTAAATTATTTTTCATCTATCAGGGTATTGGATGAATATTCTGAAAAGTGGAGTTTGAGTCTAATGTGAAATAAGATTCTATAGATTTTATAATATTATTTAATTCTGAGATATCTCAATGGGGAAGAAATGAATAATTGTTTTGAAAGACAGAATTTCTATCTCTGGAAATTAATATTCTTCTCTCTAGAACAATATTTGAATTGAACAGCATGACACACACGACAAATCTCTTCTTATTATATAGCCTAAATTTTTTAGGAATTTGATGCTTCAAACAGAATTAGAGCCATTGTCTTGCTCTCTTACCTGTTTTAGTTCTTGAGTCACAGAATGGAATTCATTTCAACTAAACGGGGTCTCCAAAAACATGTTTTTCAATTTAATTTAATTCAACTAGTTATAACACTTCACTTGTAAGTACAAAGAAGAATGCACTTTAACCCCACTTTTTTCAGAGATCACCAGGCTATAAATTGGAGTTCATGTTTATTAATTTTAGATTGAAAATTCATTAAAAGTTCATTTGCCATACATGGACATAAAGTTTGGTTGGTGACATATTAAAAGAAATTTAAAAGAAGAAGAACATCGCATCTTTCCATTAACAGACTCAAAGGCAAGGCCACCTTTCTTGAAATATAGAAATCTTTGAACAGCCATATAGGATGACACATAGAAGATGACCTTGAAGTATTCACAAAGGCTTAAGAGACAAGAGTCCTCATGTCCACCACCCACACATCCCATTTCCATTAACTATGAATTGTCATTAGGAAATTTTTATTTTAAGTAATGAAGGAAATCACTTTGAGCATTAACTCTAAGTTTTACTCCTACTGTTTTTCAAGTATCATTGCTTTGTTAGGGGTACTAGGGATTGAATTCAGGGGCACTTAACCACTGAGCCACATCCCCAGACCTATTTTGCATTTTATTTAGAGACAGGGTCTCACTGAGTTGCTTAGGGCCTGGCTTTTGCTCAGGATGGCTTTGAACTCAAGATCCTCCTGCCTCAGCCTCCAGAGTCGCTGGAATTACAAGCATGCACCATCACATCTGGTCCAAGTATCACTGTTTTCAATGTCAGTCATCTTCCTAGGAACCCTTCAACAAAATTGCACACATTAATGTGGTTGTTTCCGATATGAATATTTGATTTTTCTTAGATTGTCCAGAGGGAGGTTTCATCTGGACCACTGCCTCCAGAGATGAAAAAGAACTATAGTTTATCTTTTCCAGACAGGGCAATTCCCATCCATTATGAGAGAAGGAAGCTAAGAACACAGGTTCACAGACTAACTTGAAAGCCAGGTTTTCAGGAGTAGGGTTGCCAGCTAACCACATTTTAAACAAATATTTTTGTTTGCTACATTTGGTGATTCTAATTATGAATCTTTCACCCTTATCCAGTGACGACTTCTGAGAGAATATGAATGAAATAACTCTCCATAAGCATGAAAGCACATTACAGACAGAAAAATTATTAAAGCCCTTTTAGGTACCTCTGGACTCTGACACCAGAATTTAGCAAAAACAAACAGCATATCTCCCACTTTTTCTTCTAATTAGCACCATATTTTTCCTTTCTCTTGGGTTTCCTAAATCTGTTTTGGGGATGAATGGTCAAGTACAGAAATAGTATTTCTTTGAATGATACATGCATGCATTTACATGTTGGGAATATATAAATGTGTGCCTTAATAGCAACCTGCATTCATTAGAATATATAAATAAAATCAAAGGCAAATAATTTTATTGTTTTAGGTTCTAGGCCAGTGGATCTCAATCCTAGGAACAAATTTGAACTACTTGGGATTTAAATATACATATATTTAATATATTATTATATATATTAAGATATATAATATATAATTATTAGAATTTACATATGTATATGTGTATATATGTATTTTATACACACACGCACACACACACACACACACACACACACACACACACATATATATAGAGAGAGAGAGACAGAGAGATAGAGAAAGAACTAATGATCTATCCCAGACCCATACTGTGTCCTGCATTAATTAAATCAGTGAAGTCAGAATTAGGATCCTGTGTTATTTAGCTTCTTTTTTGATGGTGGGAAAAATATTAGACCAAAAGTCTGAAACCTTGGATCAAATCCCAGATCAGCCATTTTCTATACACATAGCCAAATGATCAACTACTTTAACTTCTCTGGGTTTGAGTTTCTTAATTCAAGAAGAATATAGTATTACAAAATTACCTGAAATTTTTAAACAAGAAGGAGTGAAATAACATATTCATACATAAATAAAGGCATTTTCTTTAACAAAATTATAGAACTCCCTGGTCCTACCCACTTCACTGAAATCAAAAGGCAGTAATTATCTTTAGTAGTATACCACAGCTCCATAAAATTATACTGTCACAAGAATGGTCAGAAATGACAGTAGATTTGGCCCTCTGTATTTGAGTTGCACTTCCACAGAATTATGCTGAATCCACAAAAATGAAGTGATGCTTCTGCATTATCCCAGGTATTTTTAGAAATCTAGAGTTAAAGTATACACAAGGATGTACATAGATTATATCCCAATATCATGCCACTTTATATAAGCAACTTAAGCATTTTCAAACTTAGGTATTCCTGAGAGTCCTGGAACCAACTGACCAAGGATACCCAGGACAACTGTACTTACACTTTTCAACAGATACTTCAGCATTTATATCTAGTGTCTAAGTATCTGGTTTCAGTCTCTCTTCCCAGGTTCTCTTCAGTCCAGTATATTTGAATGTGCCCAGAGTCACTGGCACAGCTTTAGAGTCCTAGATCTCTTCAAAGTTCATTTTAACACTGAGATTGGTGTCCATTTTCCCATGAATTCCTGATTATGCCCTGGTGTTTATCTTTTATTACATTATTATTCATTTACTACTGGATGACTGTTGATGGCACCGTAAATTAGAATTCCAAGGCCAGGAAATTTAAATAAGATCTTCCTGCCTATGTAGAACATGATTTAATGTTTGGTTTTGACTTGCTATTTCTAGCATGAAAAGAATGAATATCCTTCATGAAGAACTGGTCAGAAATGGCTCAAAGTTATTAAGATGGCCAAGAGAGTATCTAAAGAAAACTTGTTGGCCTGCCTTGTTTAAATGACCAAAGTCCATCCACATTACATTCATTCATTTGGTGCTTCTGTGCTTTTGAGTCTGCAACCTCATAGCCAAGATGACAAACTCAGATTGTTTCAACTCTCAAGAATATTTTCTAATGTATAACTTTATAATACTGAAGGGTAATATTAGTGTTATGTTACATGATTCCAACAAAAGAATTAATTCTATTTGGATACAATGAAATAAATCCCCAGCTTAACATCTCCCTACCATTTGTTTTGTACCACTTAGCAACATAAATGAGCTAGATCCAGTAAACTGGGGCAAGCCAGAAAGAGGAACTTGATTTCTCATCCAATAAAGTTTAGTTATCATAAACACTAGAAATGCCCTATTTTCTATTTTCCAGATAGCTGTGTTATATAGGCTCACTGATATAATTATTTTTAAAAGAAGGCATTTTAGGTAATACTGCATTCATTTTGGCATTGGGGAGACAGGGGTGAGAGTGCATCATTGGACATTTTTCAAAGCAAACTAGAATGAAAGAAATGCTTTATATTCGTCATTTATAAAGATAATACCATAATGCCAACAAAGCAATGTAGGCATGACATTTGATTTTCAGGGCAAATATTTCTTTAAAAATCTTGTGGTGACTTTTGAAAACAGGTTCTAGGATTATGCATTCTTCTCATTTGTTTACTAAACTGAAAGACATCAATTTATAATTTTAGTTATTATAGAGCCATGGCAGGAAGATAAGTCCTCCTATATATAGGCTTACATAAACAAGTTTCATGTTAAGAGGATTATATCTTTATCCTTTTTAGAGAATGATTCTTTGTCAAAACTCAATTTGGCATTCAGAAAATAGTTTATTGGTCTATTAGTGAACTTATCTCTTCATAAGTTCATGCATCATTTCTAAAATATATGTTTATTTCAATAGAAGCTAAGCTTTTGCTATGGGAGCAATCAACATTTTCCATAAATTACAATTTAGTGTGGTATATAAAATCATAATAATAATATTTTATGACTTTCAGCTTATGTATATACTCTTCTTGGCCCAAATAACTGAATGCCCTAGAAAGTATTTTACTAAAAAATTGCATGAAATATGTACTGACAATTTCAATTAAAAGAAACCTGTGTGAAATTTGTGAAAAGGAGTTTTACCCAAATGGTGAAAAAAAAAAGTTTTGAAATTTTTATTTTTATTTTTTAAAATTTTCTTTTCATGATGAAGCTCTCCATTTATTTAGATCTTCTGTAACTTTTCCTCAAAAATCAGT
This sequence comes from Sciurus vulgaris, assembly GCF_902686455.1. Classification (NCBI taxonomy): domain Eukaryota; kingdom Metazoa; phylum Chordata; class Mammalia; order Rodentia; family Sciuridae; genus Sciurus; species Sciurus vulgaris. Next base: position 30,965,519 of record NC_136470.1, on the reverse strand, counting down.
GTAGCAGTCTTACCCATATTTTATCCCTAACACTTACTTAATACTTCTGAATTCTAAATGACATTTAAAAAATAAACTTCCATCTGATTGTATACAAAAACACAATTTTTCAAAAATATATTGGCATTATATATTTCATTTATTATTAATTCCAAAGTTATTTGTTTAGATTTTTTAATGTAATTGTTCTGTGAATAATGAGTTTTCCTTCTTGCTAATGTTTATTATACGTGTGTAATTTTCTTGCCTTTATAGAACTGACTAGAACCTTCTTATAATATTGAAATAGAAGTGGTAAGAGCATAGATAACCTTCTTTATAAACTCAGAGGACAAGTGTTTGGTCTTTCATCATTGAATACAATGTCAATTGTAGATTTTGCATAGGGATTCAATACTGATTGAGAAAGTTTCCTTCTGTTTTTTGTTTGGTGAGGGTTTTTGTTATGAGGGGGTATTGAATTTTACCAGATGCTTTTTTTTTATGTAAGTTGGGATAACCATGTTTTTTCCTCAATTTTCTTTTAAATTTTTTAAACAGGGTTCTTTCAAAATCCAATAATTACATAAATATTTTATCGACTGCTTGGTATTTGAATACATTACCTTAGTAAATTTACTCTTGTAGCAAATTTCAAAGCTAAAACTGAAAACGGCTTTATTTTCATTTAGTATTTAAATGACTTCTCTACTTCTTTTATTATGTAAAATAAGAGGAAAAAATAGAGTGTTCTAATCATTTCCTAAATCTAACTGTACCATGAGGATTTACATTTATAACAATAAAGTCATTGGAAATGAAACTACGCAACATAAAATCTTCAGGAGAAAGAAGGCACAAATCCATACCCACACCCATTCTAACCCTTATGTTCAATGTCTTTTTGTTCAAATTTTATCTTGCTAATGTCATTATTCTCCAACTGGAGAACTTAAGGAAATTTAAATTTGGGGAGTACTATTTTGAAAGAAGTATGGCAATTATTCAAAATTTAAAGTAGTGTCATTTCTTTTCTTTTTTTTTTTTTTTTTCTTTTCTTTTTTGTTTCTCACACGTTGGGCAAATGATAAAATTAGTGCTAACCTTGGAACAATGGTGTTATCCTTCAGAGTGAGAATGCTTTCTTCCATAAGCTTTAATTTAATTTTGACAATGCCCATGTGAACATGGGTGCAAGCACAGATTTTAATTTAATGTTTCAGAGTGGAAGATAAAGAGAGAAACAGACACTCTCTCATACCATATATTGCATTCTTCTATCCTTTTTACATCCCACCTGAGAACACCATCCCCAAATGTGTCAGCATAGAGTGCTGATGTATTGCTGTGCATGGCACATTCTGGGACTTGGCTAGTTAGTCAACCTTCAGTTTTATAGTCTCAAACTCAGGAAAAGCCATCCTGGGTGATTTGCTAGAAAATCGAATGAAGAATGCTACCAAAGGGCAGTAGAAATCCCCTGTTTTGCCTTTTTTTTTTTTAATGAATGCAAATGCAAAGTTTAAAAAATTCGACACTGACAACATCCTTTTTATTACATACAACAACTCCACATGAAAAGTATTTTTCAAATGTTGAAAAACAAGAGCCTAAATCTCATTAAAACAAAAAGAAATATTCATCTGCTTTTAGATGTTTTTGCACTTAAATTAACTCATTATTGAAGACAACCGACAGAGTTCCAATTGAGCAAATAAATATTCCCAAAGGAGTCAGAGAGCTAGAAAAGTAGACTCTTTTAAAGATCAGTTACAATAAAACCTAAAGAGAAATAAAGAATACAAAGTTGAGGACCACACCTGATCATTTTAAGTGTGGAATACTGCAGACTTACAAATGCTTTTACCAAATCTACAATTTACCTCTGTATCCTCTCCCTGACACATTACAAACTAATTTACTGCCCTGAAAGAACGATCTTCAAGGCACAATACATAGGTACACATACTGTATTTATCATACTGTTATTCAACCAGAAAAGATCAAATTTTCTAATACAAATAAAGTGAAAATGGTTCTTCCAATTTAAGGTCCATAAAACACTTATTAAAGATAAAAGGAGGTTATTTAGCAATATTGGACTTTGTGAGATGCAGTATGTGCAACAGAATGAAATAGAAATTCCAGTGATGGAAAATCATCTTCCCTCTCTCTCGATAGTATAATAACCTTTTAAATCATGCTTGACATTTGTAAGTTGAGTGAGCTGGCAGCCCTGTAAAGTCTATGTGGTAATATATGTGGTAAACCCTTTCTGGAGCAGTAATCTCATTTCTGTGTCTAAGGACTCTCACTTCATGTGGCCGTCGGGGCCCCAAGAGACTTATTTGACTCTGCCTTTCGAGCCACCGGTTGCTAATGTTCCTTATTATGAGGAAAGCAGAAACGTGCCTTCGGGCAATGGCCACTCAGCTAGAGGTGCCACCACCAGCCAACCTTCTGCTGAGCTTTTTTGTTTTAAACTATTAAGTATGCACATGCGTTATACAAAGAGGGTTCTTTGTGCTTCAAAAAAAAAAAAAAAAAAGAAAAGAAAAGAAAAACAATATGACAGTGATATTTACTCTGCTCCAATTGCTAATCTGACAAGCTCCATCTGGTAAGCAGACCCTTTATCTTCTCATCACCCTAAATCTCTGAAGGAAAGGGGACACTAGTGGCATATGCCCATGGCTGGTCTTTATGTTTAATGAGGTAGAATATTTATAGGTTGAAACTTTCAGAACACCTAGGAGATGTATTACCCACTGTTGAGAAAGCTGTGCTACTAAAGAGAGCTACCCTGGTCTACTTTCTGTCACTTCCTTTCCATTTTATTCAGAAAGGAAGCCTGACACTACACCTCCCTACACTGATGAAGCTGAAGTTTAATTCTCAAACATTTCATGATCTTATACATCCATGTTCCCAGAGAAAGCTCCGCATATCCTCAGCACTTGCTGATATGTGTACACATATATATGTATATGTGTATATATGTATATGTGTGTGTGCTTGCCTATATATATCTATGTACTTTAAATATTTAATCTGCCATAAAATGAAAAATTCAAGTTGTGCAATAGGATGATTTGATCTATGTAAAATGTTGTGCAATGGTTATCACAATCAAATTCATTAACAATTATCACTACTCATGCTTTATGAAATATGGCTACATAGTACTTGTGGTTATAAGATAGCCATATATTCTAATTCCCTTTTAGGTCTTTTTTCTTCCTACTCAAATATAAGCATTTTGAGGACAGGAAATGTAGTGTACTTCATAATTCCACATAGTAGATTTTTTTTTATACTAGTTCATGAATATATGAATATATCTAGACATATATTTATTTATTTATTCACTCTGTCATAAACAGAGAATATTTACATTATCCATAGGAATATATTTGATGCCACCAAAGCCAATCCTATCTTAATCCCCATATCTCATATATGGTTATTTTTGCCTTTCATTTTTTATCAAAGAAGTTCATTTATCTTGTCATTTCTTATTCATTCAACAACTCATTCAATAAGTGTCCACTCTGTGCTTCAGAAGGACTAATATGGTAGCCATATTCAAATATAAAAAATATTCTAGGAATTCAAATTTCCAATACAATTTAATCTATGTTGCAATGCAGAAAGAACATGACATGGAAGTATTATTGCATGTACATGCTTAGAAATAAATACATGTTTTTAGGGAATTAGTAAGGTCTTTCTTTGTATTTGGTAGTACATTAAGCTGTATAAATTCAGAGATATATAGTGATTATAATTAAAAGTGATTAACCCATTTTAAGAAGAGAAACAACAGTGCAGTTTTCTATTAGAAGCTGGTGAAAAAAATCTAAGCAGTAAAGATAAAACATTCCCCTACTCAATTTGTATTTTATACACAACCTAAAGCCAACTTTATCCTATGGGGATTTAAGGGCATCTGAGACTTTGGTTTAGAAGTGGGAAATAAATGATGAAATTTCCTCGGCCATTTTCTGGGTCACTTTCTCAATAAAAAGGTCATAGTCAGCTGCTGTTGCTGCCTTCCAAGTACATATTTCAGCTGCATTAATGTATTCTTCTACCTTTTTATCATTACTGGATATTTAATGTATTTTCCAAAAGACAACTGAAATCAGTAGATTTTAAAATCTCTCATAATAATAGACTAAGCTAGAACATAGTAGAAGAGATTTGGAAATCTGATATTAACACCTAGATTTGGTGTTCATATCCACATAAGCTTTAAGAATTTCTAGTCTAGAATGTGTACATTAAACATACATAAATGCAGGTACAATTATGGGTTTATTGGTTATATTTACACAGCTAGTATAGTCCACAGTTATTGGTGATTGTGGAAGACAAGTTAGGTAAGCCTAATGCTTATGTAAATTTATTGAACAGAATTCATATTTAAGAGGAACATTAGTTAAACTTACATTAAGTACATACTATGCACAAGCAGTCTTCTAAGTAACATACACGTATTAGTTCAATTAATCTTTACAACAACCCTCTGAGTATTATTATTCTCAGTTTACTGATAAGGCAACTGAAGATTAGAGAAGTCAATTTACTTGCTTGAGGACACAAAACAAATAAGTGAAATAATTGGGCAGTTTAACTCCATGGGCGTTCCTCTAACTACCACAATGTGTCTGTACAAAGAGAATTATAATATTTGAAGGTTGGCCTCTTCTAACTGATGACTACTTTAAAGAGAACAAATAGGACTATTAAAGAGGATTTTTCTATTGTTTGCAACTATGCTGTAGACGAATGTCATACAAAATTAGTTTTTATGTGTGAATGTGTATATTCACAAGTATATGAATGATAGGAACTCATTAAGTATTTGATAAGTGAATGAACTGACAAATTAATAAACATGTATATTTCTGTGTGAAAACATTTATATTATTCTAACATTTTGGAGAAATGCATACACACAATGGTGAAGGAGGGATTAGAGGCTATATGCAAATAAATTGCATTCTGCCAATGAAATTACATATATTGTCAGCAACAGTGGGAATGTATTTAACATGTCTCCCAGTCTCCACTAATAATTCTCCTGAAAATAACATTATTGATAATATTTTTCAATTACACTTCAGAAATATTATAAGGTATATGAATAAAATCATCTTTAGAATACCATCATTCTTTTAAGTAATATAGAATTATAATTAGAAAATGCATCTTATATTCCAATTTAAGTTTAAAACAAGTTCCCCAACTCTTTCAGCAAGATTTCAGGCCCTAACTCCTACCACAAAGAAATTCTCAAGCCATCCACTGGTAGAAGTGTTGAAATTTAATGGGGAAAAAACAAACAAACAAACAAACAAAAAAAAAACACTGAGGCAGAGAGAGAAAGTGAGAAAGTAAAGGGTTAGGCAATATGTTTAAATAAGTAAATTATTATGCAAATAAATTCTCATTTAGGTGAAACAGCACCTAACTGGAAAAACAGCTAGGTTTAATATAGCATAGTTTCCTGTCCTCTTATCAACAAATTTCTTTTTTCTAATCTTTCAGCCTGTTACTGTCAGTATTTTTGTAGCACAGCAGAGACAGAATTTAAATTCCAAAGACTGATATAAAAATAAACTCTTCAAAATTAGAAAAAAGAACAGATGGGTTGGGCTGCTACATTCATGCTCCCTAGATTATACTAAATTGAGTTAGCAGAAATAAGCATCTCTTTGGGTCCCTGCCTAAATATCTACTTAGAGCCTGAATCTTAAGCTACAATTGATTATTTTTAATTCTGTGTGGCTGCTGTACAGACTAAGTCAACTCTTTCTTTCTGCGAATATTTTTTGGAATATGTAAGGTGGCATAGCAAATGATAAAATTCTGGGTAGAATCTGTAATTTGAATAAGAGTAGTAGCAAAAAATTTGATTTCCCTAAGGCAATATTTATTTCTGTGTCAATTTCTTTTCTGCATTGAATCTATCTGATCTGAAAAACTGATGGAAGTTTCAGCATTTGTATCTCTGTGCACGTTGTACACACACTATATATAATATGTATGGCAGATCTGTATAGTGTGGGGAAAAATAATAAGGTATTTTTTCAAAGTATGAGAACATAGTTATGCAAATGCATGTGTTCCAAATTGTTTCATGACTGCCTTCATGTCCCAGACTCAGAACCTTTCAGACTCACTTGGATTCCTCATCTCCCTCAACTTCTCACATCGGTAGACCATGTCTGTCATTTCTTTTCTATATCTTCCATCCTGTATCATAAAATTTATCTATATGTCTATTTCTCTTATTCCCATTGTAATATGTTCTACATCCGAAGAGGACTAATTTGTTCAAGTATGCCTCTCTTTCCCTCTTCTAAATTGCTTTCTCTGGTTCCTAAACATCTTACTTATCATTCAATATGTAGTTCCTATTCTACTTTCTCCCAGAAAATTTCCCTGATGCTGGCAATTCAGTTTGCCTCAAGAGATGAAAATAATCCCTCTGTCTTCTGAGATGCTCTATTATTCATCTGTTCTGGATCTTATGACACTTTTCATTCTCAGTGTTTCACTATAATTCCATTTGCACGTTTTAACTTCCATGATAATTTCAAGTACCTTATGGGCACATTCTATGCATTATCTATTTTATAGTGTCCAACATGCACATGGCAGGCAGAGATGAATGAAGCAGCGAATAATGAATCTGTTTATAACAGAGAAGAATTTGCACTAGTCTCCTAAGTCCGAACAAAAGTGTTCTGTCCCCTCTTTTTTTCTGTCAGCTGTGATTATTATGGCTTATGCATTTCAATAAAGTATTTCTCACTTTCAAATAACCCTCTGTACCATTTCCCTGACAGAAGCCCTTCCCCACTGCAACCCATCCTCTTTATAGTTTGCTCTGTATTGCAGACAACATGATAGAGTGAGAGGAAGAAGGACTTGTGAGTGAGGCTGTCAAGATTCTAGGCTTAGCTCTCCAAAATTTTTTACTTTGGCAAATCATTTAGCATCAGTTTTCTCATTTATCAAATGAAAGGTCTGAGCTGGATGACTGGGGGGTTCCTTTACATCTCTGATATCAGCGAAGGTGAAAGGCATAATCGATTAACTTTGACCTTTAGAAAATCATGTTACGTGCTTGAGTTCCTAAGAATTATTATTAAGTGACCCCTCTGTGTTCCCTGGTTTTAATATTCATTCTAAGGGCTAACTTCCAAACTTTGTTTCAATATTGTCCAATTCATGCCAAGAAGTTTCCTACTTCTGTGTTACAGCCCTCAGAATTTCCCGGGGATTCCTTACCCAAAATGCTTCCTTTCCCTATCACTGAATCCTTTGATGGTCCATATGCCATTCATTATTTGGTTGAGGAGGCTTCGGTGAATAATGGTTAATGCCCTGCCTCCTTAGGTAGCCTGCCCATTGACAGACTCATTCATCCGCTGCCTGGTTTTCAACCTCCTTGGCATTTGTCCAGCATCTCTTCTCACTCTTTCTTACTGCTGACAGTAAGCCTCATGTCAATGAGCCTTCTCTCCCAGACATGGTCTTTTTTCTCCTTTCTACTCATGTTCAAGGTCTGTCTCCTTCTCTTTCTATTTTATACAAACTTCCTTCACTTCCTTTGTTTGTCAATTTCTTTGTCTTCCCCTAAATGTACAGACTCTGAGTGAGATCTGGGGCCCAGAAATGCAGAAGCACTGATAAAACCGTGTGGAGTTGTCACAAACATGGAACAAAAATCAGAACAAAGAAACAGAAGTAAAAAAGTTGAAAGTTAGATCCTAGATGACAGACTATTGAAAAGTCAACATGGGAAATGTGAAACAGTTCTACAGAAACCCCCAGAGGAGGAAAGGATTCCCTCATTTCACCCCCAAGCATTGTGGGAGCTGTTTCTTTTAACCAGCAGCCTGGAAGGACTGCTCACCATTCCATCAGAAGCCTGCATTATACAGATTCCCCAGGCTATTCGTTTTAACTTCCTCTCATTACCAAAATCCAAGAGATTCCAAGTCAATTCTAAGATCAATGTGCCCAAATTTAATTAAAACCAAGATATTTATCCAGTAAGTTAGTGGTTATTAACTCTGGCTGGGCCTCAGAACTACTTGTGGAAGTTCAAAAATTATGCTCGGCACTCCTAAATTGACTGATTTGGGCCTAGCCATTAGTATTTGTTAAAAAAATATCCATATGTAGTCATCATATGCAGCTGAAGTCAAAAGCCTACCACAAAAAAGCCCAGCTCAGATCCATCTTTGGTTACTAAGAGACCAGCAGGGTCAGAAATTTCTCTAATGACATTTGAATAACTGTCTTGATCTTTTATATAATTGTCAACTTTGTGATAACTAAAGATTGGGAAAAGGAGGAGGCTTTTAGGTTCTCCACTGAAAACCCATTTCCAAAAAACATCTTGTCTGTTTAAAGACACATGCAGGTCAATACATCAAGGTTTGCAAGAAAAGCAAAAATGACATGATTCATGTTTTTTATGGAAAAGTGATGGGTGGTGTCAGTAACATGTCTACTAAAAGATTTGAATGGCTTCCCACCACTATTAAGCAAAATCCCAAATCCCTATTATGGCCTATAGGGCTTCATCTGTCTGAGTGTACTGGTCTCATGTTGCACCTGCCTCTCTCCAGCTCCTGCTACTTCACCCCATCGGAGCAACAATTGACCATTCAAACTGAAAGTTCTGCTTCCTCTTACCACGAGCCTTTTTTTTTTTTATCATCTGTGCTATTTTGACAAATTGTCCCCTAACACTGCTGGATATTAAAATAATCTGGAAGGTTATTTATTTATTTTTGTTTTGAGGGGATTATTATTATTATTATTTTGTGTGTGTGGTGCTGAGGATTGAACCCAGGTCCACACACATTCTAGGCAAGTACTCTACCACCAAGTAGAACTTTTAGTCTGATCTGGGAATATTCGAAAACTCCCAAGGACCACAATATGCCCTGAACCAGTATGTCAGATTTTCTAGCCATGAGACCCAGATATCAGTAGTATACAGAACAAACAAAATAAACAAGCAAACAAAAAATTCAACTCCTTAGGTGGTTCTAATATACAGAAAAAGTGTGTGACACAGTGCTGTAACTGCCTTAGTTCATGTATTTAACCTCTAATTTTTACTTCAGGTCTCTCCTGATGTCCTGGTTATTTAGAGGGCTCCTAATTCTCCTAATTCTGTAGTTATTTAGAGGGCTTCCACCATCTGTCCTGACTTCACCTCCCCTCACCTACAGACAGTAAAATCCATGTGGGGAGGATTATATCTGATCTTGTTACAAAACAAACAAAAGTAAAATTCACTAATGCCCAGAATCTTATATTTATAACATGTACAGTTTTAACAATTTAGTCAACGTAGAGGTCCATATTGGCACTATAAATATGAAAACTTTGCTTCTAACTTTTAATGTTAATTTTACTAGATCTGATTGATCTGGCAAAATGATGTTATCCATGACATACAGTCTTATTACACTTTTAAATTCTGGACCCATGGTAAAATCATTTGTATGCACATGCTTGAATAGCCTCTAGTCTCCTTTATTCCCCCCATTATAAATGAATGTGATCCACTAATTGTAGATCCACTATAACACATTCTGTTAATGCAGTTGTTCAGGAAAAGTGTGATTACATTTCTGTTTGGGTGTATTTTGTAAAAAATCTGCCATGTTGAAAATTTCCTCAGCTGTTGGTTCACAGAGGGTGTCAGACCTGTGGGCTGTCACATGGTCAAATAACGAAAACAGCACAACAGGCATGTTAATTAGTATTGCATCAGCACAGCCGTAATGAAGTCTAATTGCTTGGCAGTGTCAGTTACTATCAGACACAGACCTATACCAGTCTTCCATGTATATGACCAGGGGGAGAAGTCAGGAAAATGAGCTTTTTTTTTCCCCAAATTTGTGTGTTTATAAGGATGCCGGCATATGATGCAAAAATAATGTACAGGGATGTTTGTAGCTGAATGTTTTTGCCCTACACTGATACCTCTCTGACTTCATCCCTGTTCATTGCATCATGCTATCCACACACATTTTTATTAGCAACTGTTCCTCTGATTCCTGCCATCTAAACTAGCTCCCTCAATTTCTAAAAACAATTTCATGCTCGGTCAGTTTTGCAGTCTGTATTTGATCTTAGTATAAAAAAAGAAAGAACAAAATTCATCACCGCACACATAAAATACCTTGTTCTTCCATAAAGTCAAGAACTAAATGGGAAACCTAAGAGTTTTTCATGAACCTAAATTACTGTACACTGAGATATTCACTTTCAATCAAATCATGAGGGATTCAGTGAGCATCTAATAGCCAAATGCCATTTTTATACACAGTATTGTCCCTGATCCTAAAGGGGGAAAAAATGAAGTCTGGATGTGGTTGTTTTACCAGTTTCATTCATGCTTATGTTAATTTAATTCAAACTTTTCTAGAAACAATGACTATCAATTACATTAAATTATACTCTAGGGAGAGGCCTTCTGAACATGTGGATTACAATCTGAAAATGAAAAAAAAAACAAGACATGAAGGCACTTCAGTGGTCTGAATAGCAGTCATCCTTTAGAATGACATCCTGATGAATTTCGAAAGCAGTGGAATCTGTGAGGGATTCCCCTCGAATCCCTAAAATCCATTCCCCACATATATCGCCCTTTGCCGAAGGTTTCCTTAAATTCTATTCCCACAGAATGAACATTTTGGATTTTGACAGTCTAAAGATGTGAAAGAAATAACATGTGCTTCAGGATTTGAAGATAGATCTGGGGATGGTATGTTTCAAAAATTATTCCAGGAATTTGTGTTCCTTTTCCATCAAGAGAGACAGTATATCATAAAAGCATTTTGAATTAAAAAATAAGGGATTATCAGTTTGGAGGAATAAGAATAATTCCCTGCAGCTCAATTCAGAAATCCACCAAAAGATAACGAATGTTAAAACAGTAACTGCTTTTCAGTAACTTGAAAAGTGTGTTGCAATTCCATTATATGAGATTTTTTTGGTAAGGATGCAAGTTTAATGCATGTGTGTGTGTGTGTGTGTGTGTGTGTGTGTAAGAAAAATGAATGTGTGCTAGTGTACATACAGCATCTTACTTAACAAATTCTCATGGGTTTATTTCAAGAGTAGAGGGATTGTATGATGGATCAATTCCATAAAACAATGGCTTATGAACTCCAGATGTAATGCTTTTGCACTTTGTCTAATAAGCAGAGGGATTTGTCAAGGAGAGCCTTCTTTTCAAAGAGAGCCTTCTTTTCAAAGAGAGCCCAAATGAATAGCAACCTCTATTTTTAATCTGTTTTGAATTCCATGTTGTCTTTCACTTGTACAAGGGAATCAAGAGTGAAATCATTTGCACTTACACCTTAGCAGCATATTGCCTAACATCTGGCAAAGTCCAAAGTTCTGAAATATAATTTATACAACTCCTTGGCCAGAAATGCAACAAACAAATAGGAAAAAATAGGAGTGCTTCACATATTTTACATTGTACACTTCAAGAACTATAGACTCAATAAGCATATTTATTCAATATGCTTATGTGAAGGGTAAGGGAAAGCCCCATGAACAAATTGGAAAACAGTTGTGGGTATAGTCTATGCATAAATAGTTTTTTAAAAATTCCTCTCAAAGTTATGAAAATGATTATGAGAGTAGTCCATGCTGATGATGTAAAGAGGGCAGTTACAGTATTTGCAAAGTTATTTAGTTAAAAGGATGATGCACTATAATTTCATTTCTATTTTTCCATAAGTTGAATATTTTTAATTCAATTTATTTATGAATATGAAAAACATTCAAGAAATATGATTCACTTATGGAAACAAATACAATCTAAAACATAGTACCTTTTTTGGAAAATACAAAGTTATATGCATATGTACAGATTATTCACATACAATAATGGAAGTTTGAACAAGTGAAGGAATACTATTTGGTATTTCTGAGAAAGTAATGGATTTCTTAGGGGCTAGAGTGCAAAAGAGATTAAATTTTCCCTTCAAAGCTTTTATACATTTTGATTTTGTACTATGTAGAGACTTGTCTTTAAAAAAAGTTCCATGTAGTTGATCATTACTGTAAACCTAATTGAGACCTTTTTCCCCTTTTTGGTCTTGTCTTCACTGAACATGCATACCTTTTGAGAAAATAAATGATATACATACATAAAATTCAAACAAAACTTGGGGAAATAGCACAACAATGCGTCTATTATATGACATGAACATGATCTATGAATTGAAGAAATGTCATAATGGCTTAAAATAGGAAAAAGTTTCAAGTAAAAACTGAAGATCTACAATTTTTATAACTAGAAAAATTAAATGTCAATTCTGTCTAATAGTATATATTCAAGTTACTATATGAAGAGCAGGTTGGTCAAATTTGAGTCATTTTATTACAGAAGTGTGTGTGTGTGTGTGTGTGTGTGTGTGTGTGTTGGTGGATTGCAATGGTAGAGAGAAATTGTGGGTTTAATACTGGTGGTGAGCAGGTCAGATGGCAGGAAGTATTCCTTCAATTCTAAAAGCAGGATCAATGGTTGTACTTATGTGCTTTTCTTGGATTCTTTCATTTTTTTCTTTCTTCCCATTTTCTTTTCTTTCATTCTTATGATCAGTTTTGTTTTTATTTATCTTTTCATTTTTTACAGACTGCATTTTGATTCATCATACACAAATGGGGTACATCATTTCGTTTCTATGGTTGTACATGATGTAGATTCACACCATTTGTGCAATCATACATGTACATAAGGTAATGATGTCTGTCTAATTCCACATTTTTCATACCCCCCTCTCATTCCTTTCTACATAATCTAAAGTTCTCCCATTCTTCTCTCACTCCCCACCCCCACCCTCATTATATATCATTCTCCACTTATCAGGGAAAAAATTCGTCCTTTGGTTTTTTTGGAATTGGCTTATTTCACTTAGCATGATATTCTCCAATTCCATCCATTTGCCTGCAAAGGCCATAATATTATTATTATTTATGGCTGAATAATATTCCATTGTGTATATATACCACAGATTCTTTATTCATTCATCTGTTGAAGGGCATCTCGGTTGGTTCCACAATCTAGCTATTGTGAACTGAGCTGCTATAAACATTGATGTGGCTGTATCTCTGTAGTATGCTGATTTTAAGTTCTTTGGGTATAATCCAAGGAGTGAGATAACTGGGTCAAAAGGTGGGTCCATTCCAAGTTTTCTGAGGATTCTCCACACTGCTTTCCAGAGTGGCTGCAACAATTTGCAACTCCACCAAGCAATGTAAAAGTGTGCCCTTTTCCCCACATCCATGCCAACACCCATTATTGTTTGTGTTCTTGATAATAGCCGTTCTAATTGGGGTAAGATGAAATCTTAGAGTTGTTTTAATTTGCATTTCTCTAATTACTAGAGATGTTGAATACTTTTTCATATATTTATTAATTGCCTTTATGTCTTCTTCTGTGTGATCATTTTTAAACTCATTTTATTAATACACCTACAGTGAGGTGCACAAATATACCTGTGCAGGTCAGCAAAGCTATGCAAAGTGAGGGTGCCCATGGGGGAGATATGTAACATTAGCAGCCTTGCCAAGTCTCTGCAATTAGCATCCATTGCCCTTCCCATCACAAACACACCCTAAAAGGTAAGTGATATTCTTTTTCTTTCACCAAAGATTAGATTTTTCCTAGTTGTGGAACTATAGGAAGGGGATCATACTGGAGTATTCTCGTGTATCTAGATTCTTGCATCCTTTTTGTCTGTAAGATTCATCCTTGCTGATGCATGTGGCAATACTTGAAACCAAATGGTTAATCTGGAGCCCTCTTGGCTAAATAATTATACATATTCATTACCCCAAAGTGAGAAGCATGGAAACAAGGTACAGTTAACTCAGCATGAAAATCTTTGGATTTGTATTGCACCTACCGTACTTCATATTTCCAATTTCATTATCCTTTACAATATGCAGGCTATTTGGAGATGATGATGATGATGATGATGATGATGTTGATGATGATTATTATGGTGATTTTGCAGATAAAGAACAGAGCATTAAGAGTTTACCCTGCTTACCAAAGTTCCTAATCAAATTACAAGTGAGAAGGTAAATTGCCATCTATACACAGGGCTTTTATCTTCAAAGTCCATGATATAATAAAAAACCTTACCATCTACATAATAATTTGAATCAAAGGTGGTCAAACTACAATAATATGGTTCAAAATCTTTACAATAGGTCTTTAATAGGTCTTCACAACCTAGCATTATTTCTTAGAAAATTATGACACTGATGCTAATGTTCAGTAACATTTGTATTACTGCTATTATGAGGCAGACTCTATTAGCTTATGTTATATTCCATTTAATCATGGGTAGGTATCTCTGTTACCCTAGTAATGATGGTATTATGATACTGTTATGGTTTGGATGTGAGGTGTCCCCCAAAAGCTCACATGTGAGACAATGCAAGAAGGTTCAGAGGAGAAATAATTGGGTTGTTAGAGTCTTAAGCCAATCAGTGAATTAATCCCTGGTGGGATTAACTGAGTGGTAACTGAGAGGCAGGGTATGGCTGGAGGAAATTGGAATTGGGGCATGGTTTGGGGGTGTATATTTTATATCTGGAGAGTGAAGACTTTCTGCTTCCTAATCTCATGTGAGTTGCTTCTCTCTTCCACACACTCTTCCACTATGTTCTGCCTCACCTGGAACCCCTAGGAATGGAGATGGCCTTCTAAGAATAGACTTCTGAAACTGTGAGCCCTCAAATAAAACTTTCCTCCTCTCCTCTATAATTATGCTGGTCAGATATTTTAGTCACAGTGGAGAAAAAGCTGACTAAAACAAATACCATAATTTTTACCCATATATAGATGTATATGGGTAGGTATCATCATTATTCCTATTTTAAAGATGAGGAAATTAGTGCCCAGAGAGGTTAAGAAAACATGTTTAAGTTCACATGGTATGCTAATATGTCAGGATTAGTAAATGTCTATTACAAAGAAGCAGGCAGTAAGTATTTGAGGATTTGTAAGTTACACTGTATGTTTTAACTACTTAGTTTTACCACTGCAGCACAAGAGTCACAGACAATAAGTAAGCAAATGGGCAGATTGTGTAAAGTGAAACCTCATTTCCAAAAATTAGTTATCAAGTCAGATTCAGCCCTCTTGCTGTCATTCACTAATCTTTTGTACATTGATGTTTATAGAGTGCTTGATAAAGTATCATAATGCAACTTCCAAGTAAAATTTGATTTGGGTATAAAGCAAGAGAAACACCTGCAAGATACAAAGTTAAAATACACTGCAAAAGTAAAGCAGGATCTATCTGAACTCAAAAGAAAAGCATGCAGTAGCTCAATTTCATCTTAACCTGCTATTCCACAGTGGTCATCTTGGACCTATCAATTCAACTGCAGTGCGCAGCTCAGAATCAACTAAGCGAAAATGAGTTTCCTCAACAAAAAATTAACCTTTCATTTAAAACTTGTCCACATAAAAATTTTCACTCAAGGGCTTGAATAATCAGATTTGTGAAAACTGTACCACTGGGCAAAAAGGCTGGATTTCATTATCTGGGAGTTAGTAGAGGAAATGAGTTAGGGAGGTTCAGAAACCACAGATACCTAACTGCATGTGTTCCTGAACATGTAACTTTAAAATACTTGCAAATTACTTTTTTATTTTATTTTATTACTTTTATAGGCTGCATTTTGATTCATTGTACACAAATGAGGTACATCTGTGTTTCCATAGTTATGCACGATTTGTTATCGTCATCTATAAAGTTGAAACTTTTATCAATTAAAAGAGGAGTTGATGTGTTTTTATCTTTGAGATCAAGTGTGTCTTTACTCATATTTTTAAAAATATTCCAATAATAAAAGCTCTGTCATCTTTTAAAATTGTATACTTTGCATGTCCTTTCCTTAGACTCCAGCTTATTTTTAAAACAAACACTGAAAATCTTTGATACTGCATTCAGCAATCCATCTGCTCCAATGTAAATTCTTTCAAGTGCAGGTGGCCTGTAATGTTGTGTGAGAGCAATTAATGAAGTTTTGAATCTCTTTTGCTCTTTCATGCTCGGCTGAATGGTGAAAAGGGGTTATCATCTTTAATTCTCCAGCTTAACAGTATACACAATTAGATATTTACATGCATTTTAATTTCCCTTTTAGATCCATATATTATACATGGCTTTCTAGTTGTTCTAGATGCAGGCCAAAAAACCCACAAATGATTTGCAGCATGGTTAAAAATATTAATATGTAATACATGTTACATTAATGATTTAAAAAGGAAACAAAAAATTGCAAAGAAAATGCTTCAATCTGCCATAATTATAATTTAAATTCTAAAGTATAAGGCAGCAAATGAAATTGGAAAATAAAATCAGAGAGCTTTCCAGGCTAATATCAATAGTTTAATGGAAAAGTCCCAATAATTACATATTTATTATGTTTTACTTCACATATTAAAAAAAAAAAAACTTTTTCTTTATATGCTAGTAAGCATTTACTCTAATTAAATGATACTTTCACAACTGATTTATAAATTTGTGGAATTCAGAAGAATTTGGGACCTAAACAACTAACTTTTTATTTATTTATTTTTTTAAGAGGCTTCTTAAGGTTACTGAATTATCTTATTTTCTAGGGTAGAGTCATGATCAAACTAGTATGAAAAAATATTTCACTCATTTTGGATCTTTAGGTCCACCAACCATTCCTTTTGGATATAAGATGGGACGTTCATTAAGAATTCCTTAGAGAGCAGGGCCTAACTTCTTCTGAGCCAATTCCAGCCAAATCTTCTGTTCTTAGCTGCCTAGTAGATTTTAGGTGGTTTACCAAACCAGTAGAAGATGTGATTTTTCTCCTCTAGGTGGAAAGACTAAGAATTTTCATATTTATCATATACAGGTTTTAATTAGCTACAACTTTCTACATAGTGGTTTTTTAGGTAGTATAAGTAATAATACCTACTGTATGAATTTAACAATGGAAAATACCATGTGACCTAACCAAGTTGATAAGGTCTCATGACAAAAATGTTGTTCACCTAAACATTTGGATGGCAGCAGAAAACAACAACAACAACAACAACAAAAAACCTTTAAAGATGATGAATTTGTGGGAATCATAAGAAATTGAGAGATGTGAATGGGACATGTGAAAAGTGAGGGCAGTGCACTATACTGGAGTATAGTCTTCAGTGCTACAGATCTGGGGTCATATCTGATAAGAGTTTGCAAAGCTCTGAAAAAGGGGAGGGGCATGATCTACATACAGGAAAAGTTAAGAAAATATACACTAAATCAAACACAAGACACTTTTAAAAAAAATAACCACAAGGTATTCTTTCCATTTTCCATAATAATTTAATGCCAGGGTATGTCTGTATGTGCGTGCATATTTAGTGTATGACACCAAAATCTAAACCATGCCCAGTTGTACAATTTAACTACAAAGGTTAATGAAGCTCCAACTACCACATTTTTTAAATTATTTTTTTTGTACAGACTGCATTTTGACTCATTGTACACAAATGGGGTACATCTTTTCATTTCTACGGTTGTGCACAATGTAGATTCATACCATCTGTGTAATCACACATGTATATAGGGTAATGATGTCTGTCTCATTCCACCATTTTTCACACACCCCCTCTCATTTCTCTCTATGTAATCTGAAGTTCCTCCATTCTTCTCTCACCACCCACCCCCTCACCCTACCCCACCCCATTATATATCATCATCCACTTATCAGGGAAAATAGTCATTCTGATATATGACATTTATTTAGTAGGAAAAGTTTGATGTTGAAACTCTTTTCTGTTACTGTTCTCTTTTTACTCATATTGAAATTACAATAAATATAACGTCTTAAATTTTGTGTTCTTAATTCTTAAGGTACTATATTAGCCATAAAGATGTCACATGTTGATATGTGTATTCATGATGGCTTACTTATAAATTTAGTTATTTTACTAAAACAACAAAATAAAACAGATAAAAAAGACATAAACACACACACACAAAACAAACCCCCAAAACCAACAACAAAAAATCCCAGATCTGCACTAGTCCATTAAGGTTTCAAATGTTTGCATGTTAAAAGATGCATATGCATGAATTCTGAAATAATCATTATGAACACACCCCACAAGTTAAGCAGAATTTTCTACTATGCATATTCAAAATGCCTTTTTCAAATGCTAATTTGTTAATTACAAACTTTTTCTCAAGCTTAACTAAACTCATAGACTTCAGTGGGAGACATTTGCATAATATGTTCTCCACAAGCACTGCCATCATTAACTTACTGAAATTTTTCAAATGTAAGGTACATCTTATTAAGTTCAAAAGAATTAAATTTGTTGTCTTGGATAATTATATTCAAAAAATGCATAAGTTTCTGAAAATTAAAACATTTAAAAATAAATGAGATACTGTATTTATTTTATTTTGTGATAATTATTAATGTGGGTAAGAGGATTTTAAATAGAGGACTATTAAATTATTCTTAACACATCTCACACCAACAAATGATCAAGAGCATCACTAATAAAATATTGGAGTCTAGAGTCTATGGAATATGATTAGCCTCTCTGACCCTTTGTCTCCTTTCCAGTAAAATAATAGTTTTTCCATGAAGGTGATGATGATTTTGTAAATAGTTAACTAATGCCAGCTGTTATCACAATTATGATTTTGACAGTTGGTAGTTTCCTAGCAGCAAATTTTAGAGTTCTGAGTTTGAGTCATGTTCCCAATTTGTCTCTTTTAATCCTGGTCACTATTTTCTTTGCACTTTTTACTAACATCTCCACAAGTAGGAATTAGAAAGCACATTAAAACAGTAAAAACATGAATTAGTCAGTTCTTATTTTTATAATTCGTCATATAACCATTAGTAAAATTAGCTATTGAAATCAGTATTTAAAATGAAATCTGGATATTATTTTACTTATCTATACAATAAAATACAAGTATCTACCCTCTAGGTTTATTGTGACAATAAGATTGAAAAATCTATGAAATGTTCACAGTTGTAGACCTGAATTCTAGTAACTACATAATACATGAAATAATAAATCCCAATTTCTAATCATTCATGTATTAACACCTGCAAAAATTAACTCAATTTTTAAAATTATTGTATGTGATTTTTCCCTATATTTATTTTCTAATAAAACTATCCCTCAGACTAGAATATGTCCCCTGAACATGCTTCTACTTATAGCGTTCAATATGATATCCATTATTGTAATAAGAGGAAGTCCAGAGCACAGGTCGAATATAGGGTACTCTTATCATCATGAACACAATGGAAGTCTATGGGAGCTATGCAGCTCATAAGGACAGGTAACCTCAGTCCTTTACTTATCTACTTGACAGTAGGTGTTCATTGTGTTTCGTTCATGGGACAAATATCAACTCAGTATATCAGTAATGAGAATCAAAATCTGAGTTCTCTGTATAAAGAAGAGCTACCTTATAATCATCTCTTGAAAGGTTCCCTGCTCTTTCTGAAATGGACAAAAAATATAGCATACCTTTAAATGACAGAATTTTAAAACATCTCCAGATAGAGGTCAGTTAAGGTAATACAGAGAAAAAATAAAAATTCATACATGTGAGAGTGTGTCCTAACCACAGTTCTCCAATTGAGGTCCTCTAATACTGCCTCAGTGTGCATTCTCAGTGGGGGGACAGAGGGCAACAGTAGTTCAGGGTCCCGGAGGCAAAAGTGAAGTCCTCTGATGTGTAAAAACACAGAACCAGCAATGAACAAACATACAGTTTGTAGTAATAAAATTTCATGAGGATAACAATTACGAAAAAAATTGTAAAAGTGCTTTTTTTAAGGGACAGTAATAGATGGTTGAGAAATGCTACACTATAGATAAGAGACATTTTTTAAAAAAATCTATTAACTATTAAAATAGGGTGAAATTAAAATGCATATAAGAGTAGAGGCGAGCACACAAAAGTTCTATAAAACAGGGATAGACCTCTCCCTAAACTATGGAATAAATCCAAGTTACACAATATATAAGCACTGCATAAGTGTGTTTCAAAAACTCATAGAATATTTCCAGAATACTCTATAGAAGGGGAAAACAGTTTGATTTCACCAATTGGGAAGTACAGGTTTCAGTTAGCTTTAACAGGTTCATTACGGGCAAAGGTAAGATTATAAGGAACAAAGTTAAGTTAAACCCTTTCAATACCACTTCCATTTCATTTAGAACTAAATTTATAGAAAGTAATTTTTAGGACATTTTGTATCATGAAGTACACCAAATAATGGTCTTGGAAAACTCTTACACCATTTTTTTGTCAATATATCATAAAACATAACCCAGATTGTAAACATCCATGTGGTATAAGAACCACAGTTTCAACATTACAAATGTAGGGAGAAAAACCTATTGTTTAATAAAACAGGAATAATAGGATAAAAAAAGAGCTACATGTGAAAAATAAACCCTAAAGATATTTGTGTTTATGTACAGGTGTTATGGTTTGGATGTGAGGTGTCCCCTGAAAGCTCACATGTGAGACAATGCACGAAGGTTCAGAGGAGAAATTATTGGGTTGTGAGAACTTTAACCCAATTGATGAATTAATCACCTGATGGAATTAATTGAGTGGTAAATGAAGGCTGAGAGAGTTGTGACTGAAGGAGTTGGTCTCCAAAACAAACAAGTTTTCAAAGTATATGATGTATATAGATTGCTTATATCTACATATCTCTCTATATGTCTGCATTGGCATATTGAATTATGTGACATTTTCATATTTCAAATAGCAAATTGTTTATATCAAAGAGTTCATCAAGTAATTCAGTTAATTTGCTACCTGCAATATGAATCTAAAAGATGTACCAGTATTTCAGAGAGTGAAAAATATCCAAGTTGTAGGGAAAAGATTTTTAAATATGTAACTCCTTCCCCTCTCCAAATTCTTAACACCAAATTCTTATGGTAAAATACAGATATTCAACTTCTGCTTTTAATTATACCTTCAACATTCAGGTAACATTGAATGTTTTAGGTTTCTAGTATTCACAAACTTACAACATGATATTTCAAATTCATATTTTTCTCCATTTATTAATCCACAAAATGATGCTTGAAGAACATCCATTGTAAGTACTGACTTTTAAAATGTTTGTGGAGATAAAATTTCCCACATCTATTTTCCCAAAACAATTTTGAAGAGATGGTACATCTTGATCTTCATTCTCTCCCAGTAATTCAATTGCTATTCTGTGGTAATCTTTTACTTTCTAAGATGGAGAGCTTTAAAAACATCACTAAATGAACCTGAATCTCAGAATATTTAGTAGGCAGCCATCCATGCTACCACATATTTCAAGGTGGTTTTGAAGTGACAGGTACAGTTGTTGCTAAACCCTTTGACAGATAGGTTTTGTTGGTTTTAAATGCCAATTCTAAAAATTTTATTTTCATGAATAAATATAAAACATTCTAACAACATATACAAAGGTAGTTTTAATAAATGACTAGCAATTCCCATCTGCTTGAAAATAAAGCCATTTAAAAAGAGTCAAACTGGAAGAATCATGCCAAGTTATTTGGCTTTAGTATTTCTTAGACAATAAAAAAGAAAAAGACCATATGTTTTCTAATTTTCCCACAACACTTTATATGCAAATTTGGATATGAAATGCATGTATTTTATATGCACTTGTGTGAGAAAAGCTTCCTGGAAACAAAAGGGTTTAGTTTTGGTTAAAAATTTATTCTTCATTGTATTCTGTTTAAATGCTTGTATATGGCAACTAGAGGTAAAGTATACCCATATATAACTTGGAATATATTATGGCTAAAAATGATTCTATTTATTTCATTAACAAATTTAGCATCGCTTTAGTTATAGAAAAGGATCAGAAAAAGTCTTGATTAGATTCACATCAAAATGAAATTAAATTGAAAAAATCTATTTTGATATAATTTGCATGTAATAAAATTCATCAATTTTTTAAAAAGATTGAATGAATACTAAAATGTGCACATAGTCATGTAATCTTTAGTACACTTATGACACAATTGTGATGCAGAACTTTTCCATCACACCACAAATTCACTCTGGACTTTGTAGTTAATCCTCTCCTTCAAACCTAGTATCAGGAAACCATTGTCAACTGTACATCAATCCAATTTACCACTTCAAAAAGTTTACATAAGTCAAAACTTGAAGAATGTAGTTGTTTGAGATGGACTGTTTTTATTTCGTGTGATATTTTTAAGAGTTGTCAATGTTACTGTTCTGCATTGGTACTTCATTATTTTACTGAGACATTGCATTCCATTGTATAGACATGTCACAACTTATTTATTCCCACTTTTATGAATGTGTATGTTGTCTCTATTTTTATCATAATTAAAGTTGTTACTATAACTTTTAAAAACAAGTTAAAGACATATAACTTTACTTCTAATAGGTCAATATGAGAGGAATGTTAAAATAATTGGTGTTTAACTTTATGAGAAATTGTCAGATTTTCAATCTGATGGTATCATTTTTGTCTTATACTAACAAAGTACAAGAGTTCTAATTGCTTTAATGCCTCACCAAAACTTGATAATATCAATCTTTTTAAATTTTAGCTAATCTAGGTAGTGTATAGAATATCTCAATGTGGTTAATTTACATTTTCCTCAGGAATATTAATAACAGGAATATTTTCATGTCCTTATTTTCATTCATATGTATACTTTGATGAAGTGTTTTAATTTTTAATTTTTTTAACTTTAAATTGAGATACAGGTCTTATTGAGATATTCTGGACATAAGTCATTTACTAGATATATGTTTCTAAAATAGTACTTTGAAGAGGAAAATGTTTTTATATATATATATACTTTAATGGTTTATAAAGAATATTCATTTATTCCAAAGTTGTTTGATTTTCTTTTCATTTTGGAAGGGTTATGGGATTCAACTTTTTCATTTATGTCTATGACACATTTTTAGTTAGTAATTAGTAATGGCACGAGTTGTGCTAAATGTTCATTCACTCACCCAATCATTTGCCTATGGAAGCTCTATTGAAAAGTTTTTCATAATTAGCTGGACAAAGAATTTTTATTTGGATATTTTCTTCTTCTTGTTCTTTGGGTAATCTAAAGAAGTCATTTAATCGTCACATGTTTATGTGGTTTCTGAACAAACTTTCATTCTTGAATCTTTTTAAAATATTGTCTTTTTACTTTTCCCGCCTTCTTTGAAGATTTCTTTATTTTTTGTTTTAAAGGACATGATTGTGAAGTAAGAACCTTGATATGGTTTCCTTTAGATTTATTCTGTTTTAGGTTTATTGTGCTCCCTTCCATCTGTCAATTTATAGTTTTCAGTAAATTAGGATAATTTCTAGCTACTATTTTCTCAAATTATGTGTTCCATTTTTCTCTCTCCCATACTTCTGGGACTCTAATTACATATGTTTTAGGTTGTGTGATATTATACAACTATCAAATTATATTCTATTCATGTTTTCCGTTTTTTTCTTTCTCTGCTTAATGCTGTATACTTTCCTTTGATAGATCTTCATGATTGCTGATCTTTTCTTCTGTGATATATAATATGTTGTTAATCTCATTCAATTTAATTTCCACATCACACACTGTATTTTTCAGCTCTGAAAGATGTAGTTTTATTCTTTCACATCTTTCTTCTATATTCATGTGTCCTTTAGCTCCCTGAATATATGGAGACTATCATAGCTATTTCAACTTAACTGAATATAGTAGTTTCTTCACTCTACTGTTTCTAGTATTATTTTTAAAAATTGGACTTTATCCTGGGTATTGGTCACATTTTACTGCTTTGTTAACACATCAGATCAGGTAACTTTTGATTGAATGATGACCTTATGAATTTCAAATTTCTTATTACTAGATTTTTATTGCATTTCATTACATGACATTTGATTTTCTTGTAGTATACAGTTAAATTACAGGGAATGAATTGGGTTCTTTTGAAATTTGCTCTAAACTCTGGGCAAGTTCGGAGCATCTTTTAATGTAAAACTAATTTATCCCCACTAACAAAGTAATAGCCTTCTGAGGATTCTACCCATTGATAGAAACATAAACTCTTCCCAGTCCTCTGTGAGCACAAATATTCCAACATTACATGTTTTTTATCCTTTATTCACTGATCAATACCCCAAAAAAGACATGGGGAGATGTCTCTGCTGTTGTCCAGTTTTCTGTCTCTCTGTCTCTTGCTCTTAGAGAGGTTTCCTTTCCAGTGCCTTGTAGTGTAAATTCTAGCTATTCTAGCCTCCAAACTGAGAAACCTCCAGGCTCTATTTAGACTCCCCCTCCTTGTGTGGAAGGCTGGAAGTACCTCCAGGAAGAAAGCTGTAATAAACTCAAGGTTCTTCTATTTTGATTCCCCTCTCTGCCTTGAGTTGCCTGCTATTCAAGATATGAAAATCACTGTTTCATCTACTTGTCTCATTTTCTGATTGTTTAAGTTAGAAAGAAAATATTGAACCATTACTTCATCATAGCTAGTGAAGTTAACTTTTAAGCAGTATCCATGACTAAACATTCCATACCTAAACAATTAGATTATTTTACTTTTGCTTTCTAATAGTGAATTTTTAATTACTATTCTTCAGCAATTCAGAAATATATCTCACTAAGAAATACATCTTATAACTGGAAATATATCTTATAACTGGTTATTGTGGTTTTTCTTACAAAAATGTGATTCGTATTGCTGTTTATCAAGCATATAAATAAAATTTTCTATTATGGGGCTCTGTATACTTAAGAAGAAAAACAAAACAAAAATGTTCTATAGACAATAACTTCTTTTTTATTGTAAACAAATGGGATACATGTTGTTTCTCTGTTTGTACATGGAGTAAAGGCATACCATTTGTGTAATCATATATTTACATAGGGTAATGTTGTTTGATTCATTTTGTTATTTTTTCCCTTCCCCCCCACGCCTCCCACTCCTCTTTTCCCTCTATACAGTCCTTACTTCCTCCATTCTTGCCCCCCTCCCTAACCCTAACCCTAAACCTAACCCTAATCCTAACACTAATCCCTCCCACCCCCCATTATGTGTCATCATCCGCTTATCAGCGAGATCATTAGTCCTTTGGTTTTTTGAGATTGGCTTATCTCACTTAGCATGATATTCTCCAATTTCATCCATTTGCCTGCAAATGCCATGATTTTATCATTCTTTATGGTGGGGTAATATTCCATTGTGTGGGTGTGTGTATATATATATATATACACACACACCATGGTTTCTTTATCCATTAATCAATTGAAGGACATCTAGGTTGGTTCCACAATCTGGCTATGGTGAATTGAGCAGCTATGAACATTGATGTGGCTGTATCTCTGTAGTATGCTGATTTTAAGTCCTTTGGGTATAGGCCAAGGAGTGGGATAGCTGGGTCAAATGGTGGTTCCATTCCAAGCTTTCTGAGGAATCTCCACACTGCTTTCCAGAGTGACTGCACTAATTTGCAACCCCACCAGCAATGTATGAGTGTACCTTTTTCCCCACATCCTTGCCAACACCTATTGTTGCTTGTGTTCTTGATAATTGCCATTCTAATTGGGGTGAGATGGAATCTTAGGGTAGTTTTGATTTGCATTTCTCTTATTACTAGAGATGTTGAACATTTTTTCATATATCTGTTGATTGCTTGTAGATCTTCTCCTGTGAAGTGTCTGTTCATTTTCTTAGTCCATTTGTTGATTATTTGTATTCTTGGTGTAGAGTTTTTTGAGTTCTTTATATATTCTGGGAATTAGTGCTCTATCTGAAGTATGAGTGGCAAAGATTTTCTCCCACTCTGTAGGCTCTCTCTTCACATTGCTAATTGTTTCCTTTGCTGAGAGAAAGCTTTTTAGTTTGAATCTATCGCAGTTATTGATTCTTGCTTTTATTTCTTGTGCTATGGGAATCCTGTTAAGGAAGTCTGATCCTAAGCCAACAAGTTGAAGGTTTGGACCTACTTTTTCTTCTATAAGATGCAGGATCTCTGGTCTGATTCCGCGGTCCTTGATCCATTTTGAGTTGAGTTTTGGGCAGGGTGAGAGATAGGGGTTTATTTTCATTCTGCTGCATATGGTTTTCCAGTTTTCCCAGTACCATTTGTTGAAGAGGCTATCTTTTCTCCATTGCATATTTTTGGCCCCTTTGTCTAACATGAGAAAATTGTATTTATTTGGGTTTGTGTCCATGTCCTCTATTCTGTACCATTGATCTTCCTGTTTGTTTTGGTACCAATACCATGCCGTTTTTGTTACTATTGCTTTGTAGTAGAGTTGAAGATCTGGTATTGCGATACCCCTGCTTCAGCATTCCCCCTAAAAACTGGAACAAGGCAGGGATGCCCTCTTTCATGACTTCTATTCAACATCGTCCTTGAAATTCTAGCCAGAGCAATTAGATAAACCAAAGAAATTTTAGGGATACGAATAGGAAAAGAAGAACTCAAACTATCCCTGTTCGCTGATGACATGATTATATATTTAGAGGAACCTGGAAATTCCACCAGAAAACTTTTAGAACTCATAAGTGAATTCAGTAAAGTAGCAGGTTACAAGATCAATGCTCATAAATCCAATGCATTCTTATACATAAGTGATGAATCTTCAGAAAGAGAAGTTAGGAAAACTACCCCATTCACAATAGGCTCAAAAAAAATAAAATACTTGGGAATCAATCTCACGAAAGTGGTGAAAGACCTCTACAATGAGAACTACAGAACACTAAAGAAAGAAATTAAAGAAAATCTTAGAAGATGGAAAGATCTCCCATGTTCTTGGATAGGCAGAATTAATATTGTCAAAATGGCCATATTACCAAAAGTGCTATACAGGTTCAATGCAATTCCAATTAAAATCCCAATGACGTACCTTACAGAAATAGAACAAGCAATTATGAAATTCATCTGGAAGAATAAGAAACCCAGAATAGCTAAAGCAAACCTACAGACAATAACTTCTATAGCCATGTAGGGGATTTAAAAAACAGAAGCTATACCATACCAAAAAGCAGTAGAAATGAAGGCATAAAAATATATACTATTTATATTTCAAATGAGACATAAATAAGAATAGATTAAAAATGGGCATATTAGAAACTAAGAAAAGTCTCAAGAAGTATGGAAATCATAAAGGAAAAAAGAATGTTCAGCTACCATAGAGAAAATTCTATCATCTGCTATTTTACACAGTACATAGCTACCTTTGGTAATACTTAGTTAAACTGCTATATTTATTTTATTTTTCAGTATCAAAGATGCTGATTCACTCTTCAGATCATTCAAGATTATGATATTTCAGCAAAGATCCATGCTTGAGTTTGTGTGATGAAGCTATTTAAAGATACTTTGTACTCTACAAGAACAGACTCTGACTTAAAAACTACCAAGTAGTAGAACTTTATATTTTAAATAACTTAGAAAGATTTTTCACAAAGATAAGGTACAATTACACTTTTGAATCTATAATAAGCAATGATAAACATATATAGTCAGTAGGGCAACAGGCTACCACTTTTACATGAACTTGAATTCAGCTTAAAAGTCTTTCTCCAATACTATCAATTTTATATTTAGATTATTGAAAGTTTTGATTTCTTTTTCAAGAGAATTTAAACTAGTTCATAAAATTTAAAATAGCAAATTTTGTATCTCTCCACCTTATGTGTTTAAAGACAGCCAAATAAGAAGGTTGAAGGGGAAAGAAAAAGAACCGTTTTACTCATATAGTGTAAAATTATAGCCACCTGTGCTATGTTTGCAGCGTTACTAACCAAAATAAAATTAAGTGCTTCCCTCTACTCTCTGCAGGGAAGTGTATTCAAACAGCAAGAAAAGAATTTCCAGCCACTCTCCACTCACAGAGGCACGCTAAAAATAACACTTGAAGCCTCTTGGCTGTAAGAACTTGTTCAGAAGATGAAAAAGTGGTTGGTTAACCATTAAAAAAAAAAAAAAAAAATCTTGAACCCATGAAATAACACGAATAAGGCAAAGTTAAGACCCATGGTGGCATCTAATTTTGCTATAAGTCAGCTCTTGCTAATACAAAATTTAAGTCACTCCAAACCAACAAAGAACATCAGAGTATATCTCAGTTGTACTTTGAGTTTTTCCTTTATGATTTTATTGTCTTTTGTACACAATTTAAACTGTCACTAAGAAATATGGTTGTGATATTGTAGCACATGACTGGCTAAGAATATCACACCATGGAAGAACTAATCAGTTTATGCTTACTTCCTTACTCAGAGCTGATGTTTCTTTAATCCTTCAGCTGTTGATTCTAAATACTCTTTAATGCCTGAGAAATTAACTTCTACTCAGAGGATGACACCATGTTTTCTAGCAATCACATTAAACAAAGACAATGTAAACATTTGGTCTATTTTACCCTCTGTTATAGTTTTACTAATATATTTCCCTTTGTTTCTGGAGAGTTTACCACCTTCAAATTTTTAGGGTCGGTTACAGAAATGTTGAAAATATTCAGATAATATCATTGTAGTTTATATTGCAAGGGTTTCAAATTAGAATATATAGTTTTGTTCTATTATCGATTCAACACCTAGGACAAAGCAGGTATCTCCATATTTGTTGATTTATTGTATGTATTTAAATCTAGGTTATAGAATAATTACCATAATGCACAGCTTCTCACAAAGAATGTAAAATTTCTGAAACATAAAAAAGCATAAATCTACCCTACATATGCATTAACAAAGTACTATTTTTTACAGAATACAAAATCCATATCACTATCACCAATGACATAAAGTTCTTTTAAGAAGGAAGAAAACTAAATTTTCCTTTAATATTTCCAAGCCATTTCAATCAGAAATCACTATTTTTATTTCTTTTATGAAAAATGGCTCTACATGTAAAAATAAATTTCTGTCCCTCTGGTTAAAAAAAAAAACAACAGCATCAATCATCAAATTTCTGTGACTAAGTTTTCTTGTTTGCACGTCTTAATATTTGAACCATTGTGTTCAATACTGAGACATTTTAATTAAAATGCTCAGTCCTATAACCTGATGGCACAGCAAGTAGCCATATAATTGTAAGAGGTAAACTGTAATCGAATGTTCCTGAAGGCATATATCTAGAGAATTGACTCAGTTTTCTTTTTATCAGGCATGATACAGGCATGTGGAAACATCTTATGGTCGTGATCACAGGATTAGTTGGTCATCTGTGGACTAGCAGAGCACAAAGACTTAGGCCACACCATAGGTCTTTTAAATCTGGGCCAAAAATGTTTAATTTAGGAAATGGTACTGCTCTTCTTATAAAAAAGCTCAGTCTGGTGGCTGCTTCTAAGAAACACAAAGTCATTATAGCTACATCAACCAACTAAAGAACTAGAAAAAGACTCATGGTGTGAAACGTGGAATAAAAAATAATTTTCAGAATCTTCATTTGTACCAACTCAGGTTGACACATTCAACTTATCCCATACCTTTTAATTTTGAAAATGTTTTATGTGCCTTTTGCTGTTAAGTTTAAATTTTAATTAGAGGGCTTTTAAAAACTAAAATTAATGTATTTTGCTATGTAGTTGAGTTTATTTTTATAAGAAACAATGAATTCTAGCTGTCAAATTATAATTAAGGAAAAAAATCACACCAGACTAGAGAAAAGTTGTTCTTTCAACACATTTTCTGAAAACTATCAAGACTTTTCCTGGAGAAACTAGAACCAGAAACTCAGCAATTCAACCTTACTTGTTATCAGTCTCAGAAATACACGTTACAGAAGAAGATCCCTGTGCCTTTAACATGTAGTTCAGCTGGTAGTTTATGCTGTAGGAAGTTGCTCCTTTTATCAGAAGACACACTGACCCTCTTTCTCGTAATGGCCCTTGCCATCCAGGTTTTCCTTGAAACTCTTAAATTACAAAACAAAAACCTCAAAAGAAGGTGTATTAGAATCCTGGGCACTCTTTACTCGTGACTTGTAGATGATGTGTAAATGAATACTAGAAATGCCAAAAATCCCTCAAAAAAGCCCAAGCAGAAAAAGATGTGCCAAAGTCTCAAGGATTTATGTTTAAATTATTGAAATTAATTTGTGAATGCTGGGTTTATTTATGCTGGTTTAATTTCTGCCTGCATTATGTGTCCTAAGTATACTGCGTTTGGAAGAGAAGACAATGATTTCTTTTCCCGTATATTTTAATTTTTTTTCTACATCATTTCTCCATATTTATAAGACCAGTGACACAAAAATGAAAAATTTAGCACAGCACATGTGTAAGTCAATTTTCCTCTGACCCTTCTAACTGGCTCAGAGAGATGGATTTCACTGCAGTGTGAGAAAATTATTCATCAATTAGCAGAGGAAAAATTCTGAGATCTATTTTTTATACTAATAAAGGAAATGAAACTAAATTGGGTTAACCTGAAACAGTGTATACATACCTAATATTGATGAGCTGAGCTGTTAAAAATACATCATGCTCACATCATGAGTATTGTAGCAGCAAGCTATGTAGAAGATGAGTTGCTTCAAGGTAAGACTATTATTACTAGTACAAAATATAACTGCAGGTACTCTTACTACTATTTGTACAAAGGGCTTATGCCCTTGGGAAACCTTGAGGTCCAGCCAAGGGTATTTGCCTCTTTGCATCCTTCTTACACACCTTCATGTGTTCTTGGTGCATCTGCCAAGCACTACCCAGTAAAGGAGAAAAGCAATTCACAGGAAAATGTGAACTGAGAGGCGGGGGATGGGAAGGGTACAAGATTGATAATGGGTACAAGTTACAGACAGATGGGAGTAAGACATTCTAGTGTGTTATTATTACAAATTAGGGTGACTGCTGCATATAACAGTCATGTACTATATATTTTCAAAAGCTAGAAGAGGCAGGGCATGGTGGCACACACCTGTAATCCCAGAGGCTCAGGAGGCTGAGGCAGGAGGATCACGAGTCCAAAGTTAGCTTCAGCAACTTAGCGAGGCCTCAAATAACTCAGTAAGACCCTGTCTCTAAATAAAATTTAAAAAAAAAAAGGGCTGGAGATGTGACTCAGTGGTTAAGCACTCCTAAGTTCAATCCCCAGTACCAAAAAAAAAAAAAAAAAAAAAAAAAAAAAAAAGAAGGAAAGAAAGAAAAAAAGCTAGAAGAAAGAATTTTTGATCGCTTTCACTATAAAAAAAGATGTTCGAGGAGGTAGATACGTGTGACCTGATTTAAACATTGCACAATGTATACTTGTATCAAAAAATCACACTCTATCCTATAAATGTGTACAAGCTATATTTTATGTATCATTTAAAAGTAAAATAATTAAAATAAAAACTGAAAATGTGACTTGAGACTCTGGATTAGCAAGGAAGGTTGGCTCCTTGCTGGAAGAGGTGTTGTCTAAGGATTCTAGGGGGCCACTCTCTCCTCCCTCATCTAAGTAATGGCAATGAATGTGTGGCAATTGACCAGCATTCCTAAGGTTGGGCGAATTTTGCTGATGTACACATCACTGATTAGTATCATTTCTTCTGTTTCACTCTACTTTATGGGGAAGAAATTAACTATATACATATACATATATATATATATGAAAATTTTTTCTACTCTTGATGTCATAAGTCCTCTTTAAGAAGGCTTATAGGACTCAGCCTACATTATGAGGAAATCTCAGTATTACAGTGGAGAAGTAATAATTTCATGGGGTGGAGTCTTCTTGGTAGAACTGACTGTTTAAAAATGGGAGTTCACTAAGTAATATGTGCATTGTGTTTGTTTTACCTATTAGTCCATATGAATGCCTTAATGCTTTGTAATGCTATGTAGGAATTAAAATATATGCCTTTTTACTGAGCATGTTTCATAGTTTACAAGGAAAAAAAGAAGACTCATGCAAAAGAAGCTACTTAAAAAACATTAGATGTTTTTCCAGTGTGGCGCATTAACAGTAGCTAAGAATTATAACTAAAATGTGATTATAACATGGTAGGATAATTCAGCAAGCTCAAAGTAATCTTACTATATCTAAATACAGTGAATACCCAGTAGGGAATGGCATTTACAACAATTTGCTTTCCTATTCTAGGCAGGTCATATAATATTTATCTTTTATTTCACTGAGTATGATCATGATGCAAAATAATGTGCTCTGTATATAAAGGGTTAAGTTATGGCCTTTGCGAGCCATTAGGTGGAGATTTATTGGGAGAGTTAGTAAGTCTATAGTTCAATATGTGGTGATTGAACAAGGACCATAGGTGCAGAGACACAGAGAGGAAGAGAGCTGAGGCAAATGACGCCCCTAGGGCTTTACAACATATGGCCCATCAGTCAAGGGTCAAGCCCCCTCACAAATTGCATGCACTTTACATAGCCATCTGCATCAATAAATTACTACTCTCCTGTAGCCAAGCACTAATGCATGAGCAAGAGGGATCAGTCCCACTTACAAATAAACTGTTTTATTTATTCTTGTTCACTTGTGCCCCATACTGAGACCCATCTTTCCACACTAGAATTTCCTCCCACAGTCAGGCCAACCCACTAATAACCCGCCAATTATTTCAAACATACATTTGTCTTTTCTGAACAGATGGAGTATGTTCTATATAGTAAGTGAAGTGCAGGTGAAGCATGTCAGAACACCTGTGTAAAACTGAAAACTAGCAACATGATACATTTCAATAATTATTTTTTCTGATAAGTTTCCTTATATTACCCACTAGTTAGCTTGCTGATGAAAACTTTTTGTAATATTGTACTTTGCATTTTTAGATACTGTCCACTTACAAATTACAACTGTTGTGCCCTAAAGCAACTAGTATTTTTAACTACCACTTACACAACAAGAAAAATCATTGAAACTGGTTGTCCAGGGCACATTTAAACTGGCCTACAAAATAGGTCCCAAATAGGATGCTTTTTGTATAAATTCAGTAGTTAGAATCATTGCACAATGTTTTAATTCTTATGTTCCATTACTACTGCATAAAGGGTTAAACTTTATGATTCTGAGTTCATTTTTCATAAAAGATGAAAAGTAGCTCTTGGTATGCAACAAGAAGAAAGCATATCTGAAAAAGAACATGGACTAATACATCTGTTTTTAATCAAGTGAGTGGTTGGTGGTATGCTTAAAAAGTTCACTGTTTTTACAAAAGCAGTGTATTTGGGGGGGAACTGGAAAGAAAAAAATCTGCAAAAAGGGAATATGGTAATAAAATTATTTGGTTGTCTTCTTTGAGCCAGGCATTATGACCCCTCCAAAAATCACTTCACTGAATTCTTGCAATGATTTTCCACTGTGGGTCATTATTATCACTATTTTACAGAAGACAAAACTGAGGATTCAGTATGATGAAAGGATGTGCCTAAGGTCACACACTGAGAAGAAGGAGAACAGGAATTTAAACAAAGCTCTGCCAGGTTCAAAGTTTACTATCATTCACCTTTCCAGGAAAAAAAAAAAAAAAAAACAAAAAACGAGGAAGATGGAAGAGAATTGTGAGATCAGTGACTGGAAGTCACGGAAGCCTAGGAGAGAGAATGTCCTTCAGTGTGGTCTTGTTCAGCCACTTCTCAGTTGCTGTAACTTCATCCATAACTGGAAGAGGCCCTTGGTGGCAGCAGGTTGTGGGACAGAAGTGGAGAGAAAAGGCAGTGATGTTCAGATAGGAGATTAATACAAACAAGGAAAGGGAAGGATTAATCTGAAATCAGGGCAGCTCAGAAGTTGAATGTGGTCGGGGTCAGTGGATGTCCTTATCAAGGATGGGTTTCCACTCATTTGCTTTCCAGAGTTCTGAGTAGAGAGAAAGATGTTGAGGGATGCCCAGAAGTATGGGGAAAAGAGACAAAAACAGATGAGCTTTTAAACAAATAGCATGGGGGAAAGAGGATGCTAAGGAAATCCCCATGCCTAATGGCAAGATCAGTATAGTTTTAGGAAATGCCATGATTGTGTGACTCTTACAGGATATGTAGGGATATGTAGAAGAGCTTTATATGTACCTATCCAAATTAAAAGATACATATCCATAAAGGAATTTTTCTTATGGGTTGCTATGTACTAAAAGGTTAAACCTGGATTCCCATAAACCCTATGCATTTCTTTAAATACTCTAAAGTAATCTATGGATATAAAACTTAATTAATTACCTTTTAACTTCAGAGCAAATAGGCCCAGGCATGATTTAGTATGAGAAACACAGATGTGTACTTCACATCTGAGATTAGACTCTAGTTTGTGAAACTTATTAGAGTGGACACAAGACCAAATTCTTTTGATTTAGATGGAAAGCATACAGTAAGATTTGCATTGTAATGGATCCATTGACCCCTGGTCAAGATGGAATTGTCAATAGAAGTGTCTTATGTATGGTATGAATCATATCTAATGGTTCTATTAACATCATATTGAGATTGAAGTCTCAAGGAGCATGACTTAGAATAATGGGAATGGAAGAGAGCTTTATTTATTATTTTCATTTCATTTCTGTAAGTGTATTTTTCCACTTTTATATCATCTCTCATAATAAAAAGCAGGCAATGATACACTTATTAAAATTATATCAAAGCACATAAACTTGTAGAAGGCATCCAGTTTTAAAACAGATGTTATTTTCCCCACAAGATCAATCCCCTAATGGCCTACACCTTAAGGGATAGGGAGGCTGGGGACTAATGGAAAGAGTGGATTGGCAGTGAGCAAACAGAGCATTTTTTTTTTGGGGGGGGGGCTATTCCCGCTGCTTTCATACTGCGTGAATAATCATAGGCAAGGGCCTTCATTTTCCTTTCATATTTTTCAACAGGAAAATGGGACTAATGTGACACCTACCCTTCTTTGATGTCATAGGAATATAAGGATGAATCAGGAAATAAAAAAGTTTTTGGAGCACATTGGAAGAAATTGGTTTCTGAGTGACAATAATTATTTAATGATGTTATTCCAGTTCCATCCGATTAAGTGACCAAAATTCAGTATTTATTTGTAAAATGGGCAATTATTAATCCAGACAATGTTCTAACCATTCAAGGTATTTCTGAAGAATAAGAATAAGGAGATTTTATACAGTTATATATCAGAGTAATAGTCTTCTCTGTTTGCCTTTAAATTTAAAAGATATTGAAGTATCTTAATGACACTATTTATTTAATAGTTAAATGGGAAGTTATCTAGTCATACTTGTCAGAGTACTACAATGACTAATAAAAATGGCAAAGACATTTGTTAAAGGAAGAAAGAGAGAAAAAAGTTTTTCCGCTTACTGTATTTTACCAAAAAAAAAAAAAAAAAAAAAAAAGTGTAAATTATGATCCTAGAAGAGTGTAAAAGGTGATGGAATATCATGGTAAAAACAAAAATGTCATGGAATCCTCTAGAAGGATTGGGTGAGAAGTTAAAGAATATTTTTCCTTTCAATAGACCCTGCCTTTTTCAAAATGGAAAAAAAAAAATATATATATATATATATATATGTATGTATGTGTGTGTATATATATGTATATATAAATGCAAAGTTAATATTCCTTTGATGGCTGAGAGTAAATGTAAGTAAAGTGATATCTGGATGGAAATTACAATCATTCTCAAAATGTATACAAGCAAAGTTGGGGTTAGGGGGATGCCCAGAAATTCATGTGAAATAGTAGTCATGCAAAACCAGTTTGTTGTGAAATAAAAAATATTGACAACAGATTTGACCAAGAATGAAAAATCTTAAAGATTCACTAAAAGAACTGAAATTAATTTTCCAAAATTTCCATTTTAGACCTTGGTCAGAATTTAGAAGCAAACAATCCTCTCTCTCTCTCTCTCTCTCTCTATATATATATATATATATGTAAAATATATATGTATACAAACATATACATATGTATATATATATAATTTTGCTTAAGAATATTTAGAGAAAACAGTGGTTGATCTTTCCAATTTTTATTAGCACTGAATTTGAAACATAAAATATCCTAATTTTTAAAAAGGCAGGTTAATGGCTTATAATTTAGCTTAGCCTCTTTTCAGCCATGCCCATTTCACCACCTTAATTCATCATATTAAATCTCCATGCCTGATCTGATGACCCTACAAATCATGTTGTAACTTGTTCCACTGAGATCCATAACAACAAAGAAAACAGTCTTTGATTCAGTTATCATGTGATCTAAGACAATCTAAGTGTCATGTCTTACCTTTTCACACATGAACTGGGGATAAGGTGGAACTGAGGATTAAATT
Organism: Sciurus vulgaris; assembly: GCF_902686455.1. Taxonomy (NCBI): domain Eukaryota; kingdom Metazoa; phylum Chordata; class Mammalia; order Rodentia; family Sciuridae; genus Sciurus; species Sciurus vulgaris. The sequence goes on along the minus strand of NC_136470.1, from coordinate 30,929,214 downwards.
AATTAATAATTAAAGTCCATACAGTGATACTAGATTCACAGCAAAGGTTGGCTGCCACCTTCACCATCACATTCATTAAATCCATCACCATCATCATCACCATCAACCTCATCTGATCTCCCAAAGATTTACTACAGTCCCTGGGGGTTGAGAGAGGGTCAGAACTCCCCATTTTACGATATTCTAACTCTGATTTATGATGCGAAATGACAAGGATTAGCATATGTATGACTTTGAACATTGTCTTTAGCCATTTAAAATTTTTTTTTCTAAGAATTTCCTGTTATATATTTTTTGTTGTTTTTGTGGATGTGTTTGTGTGTGTACATGTGTGCACATGTGTGTATATGTGGGACTGCTCACAAAAGGAGTATGCTTACTCTCTGCTTCTAGGTTCCACTTGAAGCTGGCCCCTTCAGGAGTGCCTGAGGGATTTCTCCAATAGTAATATATTACTTACAGGGATGCACAGCCAAGGTCCATCCAAAGACTTTTATGGAGAGAATGCCCTCTCGTTGAGAAAGCACAACTCCCAGTACACCTATCAGCCCAAGTACCCATTTGTGAGTACTTCATGCAATAAAAATCTGGTTCCAATTGATCATTTAACTCACTGATTTTTTCTCTCCTTGTAAGGCTCCAGCACTTGGGAAGTACCACAATAGTGCCATTTTTCAATTTGCAAAACATAGACTTCCAAACAAAGACAAAATAGTACAATCCTCTGATGTGTTTTTCATTTACTGAATATCATTTTTGTCATATAACCCATGGCTTCCCTTGAGGATGTCTTTGTGAACTCTATATCAAAGATATCCTCTGGTTACCCTATAAAATGATGAAATGGTGATAGATTTGGGTCCACCCATAACAGTTTTGTGGAATATTTATTTCCAATAGGAAAAGAAAAATGTATAAACTGAAGTGGAAAAAATTACCAGGTGGGCATCTCTAAGTTCTATTTTTTCAGAGATTTGAGAGTATGTCAGTCAGTTTAAGGATATTTCAAAGCACTCTAAATTTTCCCCCATCTTATTCACACAAATGATGAAATCAGAATTTTATTCTTTTGGCAACAGAGCAACCAGATGTTTATTCCTTAGTTATATCAACTTTCTTTTAACAGTAACAAACCCTTTAAAAATTACACACACACACACACACACGTGCACATACACACGTCTGCATTTTTTATCATATATATCTGCCAATCTTAGTATTTCATTGTTGTGACATTTTATTAAAATATGTCCATGTAGATAAAAGCATAGACCCTCTAGAACAATGGAGTAAGCCATAACAAGAGCTCCTTTTTATGCCTTTTCCTTAGAGAACTGACATCACAATGTAGCAATATGTTTTGTTCTTTTCAAGAGTGAGCATCATTTAAAAAGACCCATTCTCAGTCTTCAGGAAAGCCATAGTAGCTTGCTACTATTTAAACTGCCTTTGGGGAGAATACTAGTTCATCTAACTGTTCATCTAGTTCATCTAACTGAGTCTGTTTTCTTTTTTTTAAGAAGCTATCTACCCTATAAGAGCTGCTTCTTGTACACCTCCTGTGTATTCCCCAAGCCCACAGCTGCCATTTTGGTACAGGTATGTGTGAGAGTAGCATTTCTGTTTCCTTACCTGTTAAAATGAAGCACCTTGTTTCTACTTGCAGAGAGAGAAAGCAGAGGTAGGTGCCCAAGAAAACTGGTTTCCAATAAGTTCTCTTCATCTTAAAATACCTACTCAGGCACATGATGGGCTAATTAGAAACCATGGGCCTGGGAGTAGCTCATTTCACAACTGATTCTGTGTTCTTAGCCTCTTGATGAAATTCCTACACAGCCCAGCTACCAGGAAGAAGCTTTGAAGAGGTCAAACCATGGCAGTTATCTCACACACACTGCTTGAGTGCAGCCATCCTCCATAATCCTCAAAGAGGTGGGATGACTCACCTGGGTAGTAGTAGTGTCAGAGCAGTGAAAGTATGGTGGATGGATGCTGCACATTTATTACACCATCTCATCATTTCTGGGACTCCATTATGGGGACTGATTCTTCTGTCAATCCTACTGTCATCAAATAACTGTACAAATCTCATCTTCCTTCTGATTATGGAACTATGTCCTGTGTAAATTTGGATAAATTATTTAAACTCCTAGAACCAGTTCACTTTGCTGGATACAGCATACTAAATTATTGCTTGAACTGAATCTTCTTTCTGTGGCATTCTTTCATTTAGAACAATGAAACTGCTGCAATTCAAAAAAGTAAATTCACTTGCCTCAATCTTTGAGGAATTTCTTAAATCACAGTTTCAAAGATCACAAGGAATCTTTTCATCTATCCTAAATTGTAAGTAAAATCTTCGAACAACTCTATTGATTGCAGGGAATAAATCCTTTTTTTCCCCTTCCCTGTTCATGGGAATTAAAATCTTCTTTAGTTGTGCTACAAAGTATTATTATCTCAATTAGAGATCAATATGCTACTTCAATGCATTGAATAAAGGACAAAAAATAAGGTACGGATTGTATTTTAGTGATACACATGCAACATAATACATTTGATAACCTGGAAGAGCATTCATTTCACCCCCTCACCACAACCCATAAATGGTCTGCTCAATGACATCCTAACCCATTGCTGCGAAAACAGTTCTTTTCCTTCCTGGTCTCAGTGGCCACCTGTTTTATTACTTTTGTAGAACACTGCAGATACAATACATTAAGAGGAATAAGTTGATTGCATGAGAGAGTCATTTCAAGGGAAATTCTAACCAGAATGACAAGAGGATCTCATAAATGGCCTGACCCTCAGTATATCCCACAGGTAGTGCCACAGCCCCAGCAAAGCTATTAGTGTAAACATTCAAGAGACAATAAAGAAGGCTGGCCAGAGCCCCAGATGGTGCTGCCGTAAAAATACATTCCAAAGCTTGGCATCTGGATTTTGCAGCTGCCATGCATAGCCCATATGAGGCAATAAATATTGGTTTTGAGGTTGAAACAGCTAGAGGTTGGGGTCAAATGGAACCATCTGAACCATCACAATGGAGCAAACAGACAAAGCACGGAAGTGACTGTGAAATGGCATGTAATTTTTCATACCTCTTACTCCTTTTCATTATTGTCAGCTGCTGAAATGCTAAGGTAAACTTTCAGAGAATAAGGGTTTATTTGTCAAAGAACAACAGCCAGTGTGCAGTCAAACCTTTCTTGTTGTTCCTATTTTTTATTGTACTCACTTCCAAATATTAAGCTCTGCCCACTCTCATCTATCTTTTTGTCATCATTTAAATTTTCACTCAGCAATAATGACCATTTGTGACACAATCTCTTAGTTGATTGTTTCCTTTATAAAAATGCACAATGTTTTTATTCAATTGGTATTTTCTTGAAGGTACTCTATGGCAGCCACTGTTCCAAGTACCAGAGATATAGGGAGATACAAAACCAAGTCCTCACCTTTGAGTGCTTATATTCTATTAGGATGAAAGTTCCTATATTCCTTCCATAATATTTACTGAACACTGACCACGCACCATTCAATTCTTATTTCTAGGAGAGAAGAAATTGTGGTAAGGAGACCGACAAGAAAACACTCCACTAAGTGTGTGTAATGCTAACTCTCACCACATAAGATAATTTTCTGAGAGCTCAAAGCAAAGTCATTAAATTGAATACAAATATGAAGAGAGAAAAAGAGAGGGCTTTCAAAAGGAAGTGAGATCTCACCTAAGAACTGAAGGCTGAGAAGAAGCTAGGCAAGGGAACACACAGCAGGAAACAACCTGAGAAACCAGAGTGGAGTGTACCTAACTCTTTAGCAGAGCTGGAATAGAAAGTAAGCGGAAAACAGGGAAAGAAATAAAAGAAGGAGTGGGCAGCAGTGGCCAGTCATGAAGGGCTCTGGATGTAAGGAAATTCCCTGCAAAGCACTTATGACTTAAAAGAAATTTTGTCCTCAGGGCATTCTGATTTAAAGAGGCTAGATAAATAAACAAATACCTATAAATAAATAAATAAGAGGGATAAACTCCCAAAGAGTGCTACATTGGAACTTGAGGACAGACTTAGTTTATGTGTAGTAGAAGGTCACTGAAGGGGCATTTGTGCTGGACTTTGAAGACAAGGTGGAAGTTTAAAGAAGATTATTGGGCTGGGGTGTAGCTCAGTGGTAGAGCCCTTGCCCAGCATGCCTGAGGCCCTGGATTGAATCTCCCACAAGGGAAGAAGAGAGTGGGGAGAGGTGGGGTTATAGGGAGGGGGAGAAGATTACTGTTGCCCATCCAGCAAAGCAGACAACTGAAATGCTTAAAATTCTTATTTGGACATTTAAAGTTATCTAAGAAAAAGCAGTATAATGTCTTAACTTCCAAAGTTCAGAAAACTGAGGAAGAACCGTGATTAAATAAAAAGTAAAATAGACTTAAAATCCTATAGCACCCTTTTTCCCCTCTTGCAGGTTATTTAACAAATTCTCTAGGTGAGTTGCTTATAATTTAAGCCAGCTTAAATTCTAACTTGAGGGTTGCCCTATAATTCCCAGCTACACTTTCACTTGAATTTCGTACCAGGGAAACTGAGCTACATTTATCTGTCTAATCTCCTGCACACTCTTTCCTTTGACATACTTGGATATTCTTTTAAACATTATGACCCTCTGCATTTTCATTCACAAAGGAATGAATCTCAAAGCATATTATCAAATTAATTCTCTTTGTTATAATTCACTATACAGCAGAGTTTAAGTTATTTTCTCGATTCCACTCAACACTTGGTTTTAGTAAGAAATGTCCAAATGGCATTGTAATAAAGTATTTTATTATAAAGATTCAAAAAATGCATTCTGTGATTACTGTTCAAAAGATTTTAATAGCATTTTCCTCATTATTACATATTATTTTTCTTTATGGGTACCATTCATCTTAACCCATAATATGATCCAAAAATACTGGTAATAGCATCTTAAGCTATACCACTAATCTTTCATCTTGTAAGCTGAAATGAGAAAATCATAGTCTGAATTCTGCACAAATAAAAAAATTAGCTTGGCCATCAATCCTATGATAGGCTAACACTGCTGAAAACTGAAGTCAACCATTTAAAAAATGTTTTTTGAATTAACATACATACTATATGGTCCTCATTTCTTTTTTTAATGGGACTGCATTTTCAACATATTGACACTTTTTATTTGTTTTCATAACTTATGTAGACTTTTCTATTATTTCTAGTAATGCTCCTTCTGAAATGGAGTTTTAGTTCTCTACTTTGGCGCAAAATGCCTGTCTATTTTCATGGTCTCTGCATTTGCCTCCAATAGCCTGTCAATTAAATCTTGCCAGGTCCCCTCATCTCAGTGTTCAAAAGAACTTTTAAAATCCCACCTGCTCTGTGAAGCTTCCCAGCATTACAGACCATTTGCTTGCTAGTTTGATCTGCCCTGGTCATACTTGGACTTGCTCATAATCTTTGGGTCTATGTCCTATTCGATGAAAAGCCAGTTTTTCTCCTGATATGGTTTGCTTAGACCCCAATCTGCTTCTCTCACTATGCGTATTTAAATAATAAAACAAGCTGGTGATCACAGGGCCCCTCATTTCATATTATCAAGTATAAATTAGCCAAGTGTTTTCATAGTTCTTATTTATTGACAACAGTCTCATGGAAGAGTTTACATACACCTCATGACTAGGTAATATGAAACCTCACTCCAGAACTTGATAATTACATTTCTGCTGAGATATGGGGGTGGAAAGTGGACCACCAGGTGTCCAGAGAGAGGGACAGAATTTGTGGATTAGCAAATAAGTGAGTTAGTGAACTGCATTCTTCTGGGGCCTTCTTCCCAGTAGATGCTACATTAGTACGATTCAGAGACCATTTGCAAAAGTTTCTAAAAATTGCCTGAGAATTTTCAGGGTGCACCATGGACATTACTGAGATAAAGAAGCCTGGCTTACCTCAACATTGCCAGGCTTTGTTTTGATGTTCCTTGAAAACTTTGGTTTTATACCCTGATCTCAGCAAAAGGCTCTCATAGGACTATATTTTCCCTCCTTTCTCCATGAATATTCTCCACAAATGAAGCACTGCATAATCGATTTGTCTACCCTCTTTAAGTTAAATGATATATGAGAAGCTGTGAAGATGTTTCTGCTGAATAAAAGACATTTTTTTCTTATTGTTTTCACACACGCACAGATAAACACACACTTACAAGTATGTTAAGCAATTTACTCCTGTTTTCTTTATGAGGTTGATATTGACATTATCTTTATAATGCATGAAAGGAAAGAGGTTAAATAATTTGCCCAAATCACATAACTTGTAATTGGTACATACCTGTTTTTAAGCAGATATATTTCAAATGTTCTTGAGCATTATAAAATATAAAATAAGTGATAACAGTACTTCATTATTACTATTTTTAATATTTATGGGATGATGAAATAGAAATAATTTTTGATTTGTCTTTTGTAGTCATCTGTAATATTTTGAATTATTAATTTCTGATTGTGGAATTAAAACAGGAGAATCATTGGCACCTAAAAGCAAACAGGATCATGATCAACTATTGACAATCCTGTAGTTTCCTTTGGTTGATGAACTTATAGACATATTAGGTGTCATGTACGGTGCTTCAATAATTGATCCTTTTGGAATCTGAGGCGTTTCTGATGTGATTATTTAACCTCATGCTCAGTGCTGACAACAAAGCTGCTCTACTCAGCTCCTCCACAGAAACACAACTGGTCAGATTTGCCAAGGCAGCTAAGTGTAAAGAAGCAACTGGAAGCCTTCCATTCCCACACCCCCATGGCATATCCTTTGGCAAGACTCTTCTCATTGCTTTATACAGAAGTGATAATAATGTATATTCCAGATGGAAATTGTGTTGGTGTTTAGGATCCTCTTAAACACAGTATGTCTTCCTCTGCCATGAACACAAAAGAATCTGGAATGAAATTCAGTACCTACTCTTGTTCATGGTTTCTAGTCTGCGATGTTTATGTAACAACATCCTTCTCCAAAATCTAAGAAATCTCTGAATTGCTACCATCATAATTTAAATAGTAGCTGCAGAATAGGGAAACCATGTTCAATCTTATTTGAACTCTGAGTTCAGAAACTAAAAGCTTAACTACCACCAGACATCTTTTACTGTCTGTCTCAGCACTTTAGAGGTTAATTTTCCTCACAGAGGCTCTCTGCCACAAGGTGGCAGTGGAGATTTGTGGTCACATGGTTAGGAACTCCAAAGAATGGAGATTAAATGACTACTGTCATATTACATCTATCCCCACAGGACTTTTTTTAAAAATATGAAATATTTTAGGCAATTCTTATTTTATGAGTTCTTGAAAATTTTCACTTTACCAACTCTTTTCCTTAAATTTATGAGTACATTTAACAAGTGCTTTTTCATCTTTGTAAAACTCATGTAACTTTATTTCAAAAGCTTCCAAAAGATTTTCATTATCCTGAGTTTGTATTTCACTGGGAAATCTCAGATTATAGCTTTTATACCAAGAGAAAATCTAATCTCTCCCATGTTAACCTAAATTTAACTTCTGTAAATATTCGTGGTCTTGGTGAAAATGTTCACATTCTCTAGTAACCTGGCCCTTTTACAAACGAAACGGACAGATTTTAATGGAAAGGTCATTAGTCCTTGGGCCAGAAGATACGGTTCCTTATTCTTACTCTGCCATTTTTTTAAAAAAAAATTATTATTATTATTTTTTTTGCTGGGTAACTTGAAGCAAGACACTTAACCTTTTTGACCCTCAGTTTCCTCTTCGGTCAAAAGGTAATGTTGGTTCAATACAGAAATAAAGTTTAAGTAAAAGAAAGTGAAATAAGTGCCCTTTAACAAATGTACCAGGATTGATTTACCTTCTCACTATCATTTACAATGAACATAAAATCTATTAGAAGTAAAAGCAACTTATCATAAAACCAATCTTTAAAAAGTAGGACAAAATTCAGTTCCTTTCTAACAGCCCTAAAAGGTCTTCTACTTCAATATCACATATGACCCTACATAAGAATCTTTGGTACTTTATTTAGTTTACAGATTTTAAGTTACCAAATTAGAGGAGAAAAATCTTCATTCTCTTCAAAAACCAAATAGAAATGTTTTAATTGCTCAATGCATTGAAAAGGTACTTCTGAGGTTTAGTCCTATTTATTTCCTGGAAAATATCTACTGCATTAGATTAATTAAGCTTTGTATTGATCCAATTAAAATATGAATAGATTGACTCAAAATAGAAATTATTATTCACTAGAAAAGCCAAAAAATGTGTCTTTAAAGGAAAAGGAAGCAATATTTTCATTATCTTCGAACAAAAAAATCATTGCTTGGCTAAAGTCTAATTAAATATAGTGATTAAGCAAAATAAAAAAGCAGAATAACAAAAGAAGAAAATTTCCAAATGTGTTATTTTCCATTATTATTTTGAACAATGTATTTCAAATATTTTAAATTAGTATTTTTAAATTGTGAGTCTATATTCATGGTTCAGGTCATTTCTTTACTATTATTTCTAGTATACCATATTGAGATCTAGAGCTCAGGGTCCACATCTTCCTCTATGAAAACCACAATCATTTTTTGTAAATAACTTAAATATTTAAATGTAAGAATATGCCATTGCTGTTCCACTTTTTCTCATTGGTAAAAAAGAAAATAATTCTGATCATCATTATCAACTCACCCAGGGCAATCACTCATATAGCATAATTTTCATTATTCAATGTTTTAGTCAGCTTTTTTGCTGCTGTGACTAAAAGACCCAACAAGGACAATTCTAGAGGAGGCAAAATTTATTTGGGGACTCACCGTTTAAGAGGTCTCAGTCCACAGTCAGCTGGCTACATTCCTTGGGGCTTGAGGTGAGGCAAAACATCATGATGGAAGAGTATGGTGGAGGGAAGGCACTCATAGGATGTTCGAGAAGCAGAGACTCCACTTACCACATCCAAAATATTACCCCAAAGATGAACTTCCAATGACCTACCTTCTCTAGCCACATCCTACCTGCCTTCTCTCAGTTAATCCCATCAGATCAATTCACTTATTGGGTTAAGGCTCTCATAATTCAATCATTTCTTCTCTTAATCTTCTTGCATTGTCTCACATGTGAGGTTTTGGAGAATACCTCACATCTGAACCATGACATTGAACTAGTTTTAGATTCTTTCTAGCTGGGGAAAACTGCTTTTCTTTATCAGGATACAAATCTCATAATGACTTGAGAATACGAAACTAAATCTTTAAACAAAACTTTAGGACATTATATTTGGGATAAAGTTATTCAGTGAAGTTATGTCTGCAGTTTATATCATATGGTTTTTATGTGAAAAACTTCTAGATAAATCATTTTCACTACTTGATTAGATTTTAAATAGATTATACATACTTAAATATAAAATTCAACTTATAAAAAAATACTCACTTGGCTAATATGAACTTTTAATGTTAACGTCTACATTTACCTTTTTAAAAAGTCTCCTAGGAATCATAATTATCTTTCTAATATTCTCGTTAAAGTCAAACTCTTAGTGTTGAAATCATGTATGTCAGAGACAGTAGACTTTTCACAGAATCAAATATAAGCATCTGTTTGCCATCTGGAGAAACAGGCCAGCTCAGAATGCTCTCCTGCACTGACTGCTCACAGATTTATCCCAAACCTTCCTTGTTCCCGTTAATGTGGGTCGTTTGACTCTGCACCCTTCTTAGTGCCAACCTGTGGAGATGCTCTTAGCTCTGACTGATTCATGGTGTTACCCTAGTCCAGTCACTTAAATTTGTTGAACTCAATGTCTCTTTAAAGCTAAGCGCTTTTAAACAAGTAACTGGTTAGAATTTCATTTATTAAATCTACTTATTCCTAGTTTTAAAGCAAGTTGTGAAATGTTTGCTCTTTCAAAAGTAATGACTGTCATTTTAAATGAATCAATTGATTTATGAAGAAGCAAGCACACATTGGTTGCTCTGAGTCAGTATGAATGTTTAAAAAAGTGGTTGGTCTTTCCTTGTTTATGAGTCATAACTAGAGGGGGAAAAAAAGAGTAACTGCTGAAAAACATAAACGCTCAGAGACAACTAAGAATCACTATCCAGGTATATCACAAAGTAAGTGAAAGAATTGTCATCCCCTTTAGTAAGTGGATGACATCAAAGAAAGTGCCTGGTTCAGTCAGTTAACTGATTTTGAAGGAGAATATCCTGTGTTTGTCTCAGCTGCTATTTTATAAGAACAGTTCACTCATGACACATGAGCATTGTAGATGCACTACTTGGCATATGGCACCCAGCAAAGGCTTAACCAATAGGAGGTGGAAAGGAGGCCAGATAGTGAAGGGAGGAGGCATTTACACCTGTGGAATGATGGGACAGAATGGCAGAGAGTTAAACCTGTGTTGACAGCTCTCTAGGGGATAGCCCAGCCCAGGCATCTTTGATAGTCACCAGACATAATCTTCCCAGTGGTCTTTCTGGGGACCTAGTTAAGGAAACTTAAAATTCATCCCAGGTAAAGAACTTGACCAGGATCACAAAGTGAAGCAATCAAATGCTGAGATAGAATCAGTCCTAGTCCTTTCTAATTCTAAAAGTAATTATGTTACTCTGGATTATGAAATAAGTTCTCAATTATAATTGAAGAGGCTAGGTAGTAGATTTTGAAATATGCTTATTCTGTTTTATAAATATCTTTAGTATATCATCTGATTATATTATATTAGCATGCTATGATATGATGGAATTTTTTGTGTTTGTAAAGAAAAAATCTTTTGGGATGCTTCCTATTAAATGCAGCATTCCTCAAGTAAAACTTTACAAATATTGAGCATTGGGAGAAATCATTACATCTAACACTTAACAACTTCATAGCCAGTGGTTAGTTTTCTGTAGTTATGCACGTAAGTCCTATATAAAATACTAACATTTCACTCTAGAGGCTGAGAGAGGAGGATTGCTAGTTGGAAGCCAGCCTCAGAAACATAGCAAGGTCCTAAGCAACTTAGCAAGACCCTGTCTTAAGATAAATAATAAAAGGGCTGGGGATATATCTCAGTGGCAAAGAGCCCCCAGGTTCAATCCCTAGTGCCAAAAATAAAATAAAATAAAATGTATTTGATATTACTTAAATCTAAATAAGAATTCACACATATAAAATTAGGTTTAAGTTTCATATGTTTACATACCTGGTCAAATGTGAAATTTTTAAGTAATAAAAATCAAATGATGAAATGCCTAAAATTTAAGTTAGTTAGTTACTTTAATGGGATGGATGATAATTTTCAGCTGAAACTACCTACTTCCTGTAGTGTGAAGACCAGGCTGTCTACCATAGCTAAGGGCCTACAGGTACAGTCAGGTTCCATGTGATGACCACCTTCCACTATGCAAACTACTGTGGAAATGTTACTCTTATAGTATGCTGTGATGCTGTACTGTCTTTGAGCTTTTCATTAATGCCTCACACATGCATGAAATCTTGATTATTTCTCTCTACATCACAAACATTGCAGAAAAAGTATCCAGAAAAAAGTAATTATAATTAAAAATGACCATGGAGGTCACAACAGAATATTTTATTATAGGTAGCTTCCAAGTAATTCAGTAAATGCTCTTTTCCAACTAATAGTTTTTTATTTTAAACTTTAAGCTTATTTTTAGCTAGCACATAAAGCCATACATAATATTAATGTGGTAATGTGATTTTTCACATATTTACACATTGTGCAATTTTTAAGTATCTCCTCAAATATTTATCATTTCTCTGCAGTCAAAAAATTTTTTTAAAATATCTAGTAAAGAATCTTTACACTTAGAGAAAAAAATGGTGGGCTTGATTTCTAAAAACATATAGGCAAGTCATCTACCAAATTCATGTTCCTTTGCAGATATTTTAAGGAAGTAATAGTACTAATTTAACAACATGCTTTTACTTAATTGAAAAGGTGAGTAAGTGGCAGATATGGGATTCAAATCCAGGTTAGTTAGATACTTTGAGATGTCAGGGGAATTGGCCCAAAGTATTGAAAACCCAAAGGAAAAAAACAGAGAACATATAGATTCACAAAGCCCACAATATAGTGTTTTTCTGTCATAGGAGATGATTCTAGTACTTGGAATTCCTGTTAGAGAAATATTCTGCAAATAGCACAATTATTCTTACTCCACAGAGAAGAGGAGCCAGTGTACTTATGAACGGATAATTGAAAAGGATGGCAACTGGCTTCCTATTTGGGCTGTGAATATGTTATTACTCTCATCACTATCAACAAAATTTATTGAGACTCCAAGAGTAAAGTGCACTGTTAAGCACTCACACCAATACGCCTGCAGCAAAGAGTCATTCTAAAATTTTATAGGAGAGAGGCAGCATCTTTTCACTTAAAACATAAATAGAGTCTGCCTGTTTCTCTACCAGCTCCATGACAACCCACTCTTGCCACCTCCAGGGAGAAAAATTAGACTCAGTGCTCGGGAGCTATTCTGAGCTGCCCATGGGAATAGCATCACACAATTCCACAGCAGTATCATTAGTGATACATTTAAGTTAAATAAAGCACTTCTAAGCATGGAATATTTAAATAGAGACTGGACTAAAGACATAAGTCTGTTCTGAATGATTCATCTCTTGGTAGACAACCACTAAAATAATAAATGTAATCATTTGCTCAGAGTGAAATATTTTAAAAGTTGCTCCCATCTGTTTTCTTCAAAAGAATATACCTTACATCTTTCATAAATCTAATATAGTCCATTGTTCTCCTCTTCTACTTTCAGAATCAGTTGTTAGTGATTGGTTAAGTAATAAAGTGTTTGAGGAACCAAATAAACATTTAAATCAAATAGCTAATAAATCTTCCTGTTTCTTTGACTGAAAAATTATGCCCCCAAGAGATAACTTGTATAAAATAAGATGGAGTCTAGCCATAATCAAGAGGTACATTGCCTCTAAGGAATGGTATTTATTTAAATTAAATTCATTTGTCCACAAAAGATAGGCTAAATTGTTTGCTTGATAGCTCTCAGAATATTTTAGGGGATGTATACAGGATTAATTTGAAGTTCCATGAGAAAAGAAATGTTGAGTGTCACCATGTGAAAAGTCAGTTGATTTCTCCCAATTTACTAACATGTAGACTTTGTGTAGGGCAAAGCTCATTGTCCTATCTCTCCTTCCATATCTGTTTGTTACTTGGTCCTCAATACCTAATGGTTTAGACCTGGTCCTACTATTAAATTATCTTTCATACACCCAAGGAATGATTCAACCCATGTACTTAGATTTAAAATTCAAGTAGTAACACAATTTCAGGATTAAATTTTCCTATAATTATTCCCTTTTCCCCAAAACACACACACACAGAGTTTAAAGCCAAATTCAACTTTCATTTTTACTTCAGAGGTCTTTTGGACTACAAGGAAGAGCTTGTGGATTTCTTTGGCTCAAGAAGACACAAATTCATTAAAAAGTAGTTCAGATTTTTTTTTTCCTTTGCTATTTAACCAAGAGGCAGAAATCCCAAATAATGAAGATAAAAAGAGCTTTCTAGCTACATATTATTGACTTTGTTCATAGTACTTATTATTTAACATAACAGTACTATGTTTATATGTTTGAAGTTCACATTCCATCTGATTAGCTTACTCTTTGCTAGTTAGTACTGAAAAACAGGCCTTAATTCTGAATTTAAATTCTTAATTTAATAGTAAAACATTTGAAATGCTTATTCCAGTTATTATAATAGTCTACTCACTGAATGGTACAGACTCTTATGCCTCAGATCCTTAAGCTAATTATGGTTTTTAATTTTATGAGTAACTGAGCAATAGTAAGATCATTATCTGATACCTGTCCCCAGTCTTACTTAAAATCCCTTAAGATGCACGGTTCCATTTATCACCTAAACGTGTTATAGTTTTACTTAAGACAGATACATTGTACTAAATATGATTTTAAAAGAATGAAGCAGAAAATGGCAGAGTTTTTCCTTCATCATCAAAGAGAATTAGAACCCATACTCGTTTGCCAGTTTCTCTGAGTCTCCATTGTATTCGTACGACCTCATCCTTCAGAGAGTTGAGCTAAATGAGTCCGTATGTTAATTATGTGCTCTGAGAGCACAAAGAAGAAATAAAGAAGTTATTACCTTCCCAAGTTTCTCAGGTAATGAGATCCACTTCTGGAGATATGTGGCACTCTACCAGAATCTATCATGAGAATGAGCTTTGCAGTAAAAAGCACAGAATTAATTTTTTAATGAAAATCCTCCACTGGTTTTCTGAGTCAGATCCACCTGACAAATGTCACTGGGCAATGTCATCACCAGTTAACCAGCACAGGTCTTTAGAACAGATGGTATAGCAATGCATTTTCAGAAGTGAGGCCGGCTAATTTCAGCCACCCCCTATGAAAAGGAAATAAAATAAAATTGGCTCCATGTCACTCAAACATGACAGTACTTTGGATTTTTCCCCCATGATGTTTTTTAGCCTTGAGGCAGATATGACAGGCGCCTTATTAAATTCCAAAAATAAATGTGGAACAAGAAGGCAGTGCATTCCAATGAGACATCCAACTTGTTAAAATGCAACATGCATAAAAATTGGTTCATTTTATTTTTAGCCATCATCCTCATCATTTTAAATCAAAATGAAAATAAAATATTTGTTAGCATTAACTTAGTAAAAATAGTTCAAAGATCTGCTTTTTTTCCAATAAAAATTAGCCATTCATTTGTTCATGAGTGCTTCGTCTGGGATTTTCTCAAATATCTCCGCCAACATTTGGATGCTAGGCTAAGGACAAAAACAAGACTTACGGAATATTTCTCATTCTATATTTTATTGTCCCCATCTAACAGCTCCTTAGAAAAACCCGGTGATATTTATGGATCCTTGACTTTGTACATGTTGTACATTTTCCAATGTGTTATTTTTGTCTCTAACTATTAAGATCTTACCTAGTCACACAGTTTGATTTTCACCATCTTCCCCCTCCCACCATCCTAAGTAGTCATTCTTACAATGTGTATCTTGTTCTTTTCTGTAGTGTTTTGTTTATTTATTCGGGCTCATATGCTAACACTGTCTACTAGAAACCTGCCAATAAAGGTTGCCTTTATTGGGGAAAGGAGTCCTCATTTCCTCCACATTACCTACAGCATCTAGCCTGAGGCTTTGCATGTATTAGGAACTCGTAAGTGTTAAAGAGAAATTACATGACCAATTACACAGATTACAACTTTACAGTCACTTTTGTACCTCCATTGTCTCAATATGGCTCTAGGAATTTTGATACTGAATACCAAAAGTCATTCAAGTTTAAAGTCTCAAAATGATTACATCCTATAATACAAGAACTAGCATAGTTTTGGAAGTCGATTCTGTTCTTCAAGGAGGATTGAGTTACATTGCAGGATCCATGTTTGAAAGACGATTTGGGAAACCTGTGAGTCCCACCCCGTAGTACAACAGGAACAACATTGGCCTTGGGATTAATAGTATCTAAAGTACTTTTTATGTGTTATTGAATATATAACATTCCTATGTAACCAACCTAGTTGCCCTTCAACAGATGAATGGATAAAGAAAATGTGGCATATAAACACAATGGAGTATTACTCAGCCTTAAAGAAGAATGAAATGATGGTATTAGCCAGTAAATGAATGGAGCTGGAGAATATCATGCTAAGCCAAAAAAGTCAATCCATAAAAAAACTAAGGTTGAATGTTTTCTCTGATATGCAGATTCTAATTAGTAATAAGGTGGGGGGGCTAGAGGAAGGCAGAGGGGTTATGGAGGTAGGAAGATTAGTAGAATGAATTGAGCTTTATTACCCTATGTGCATATGTGACTACATGATCGATGCCATTCAACATCATGTACAACCACAAGAATGAGAAGTTATTCTACTTATGTGTGGTGTGCCAAAATGCATTCTACTGTCATGTATAACTAATTAGAGCAAATTAAAAATTTAGAAAGTATTCAGCATTCCTATGAATATTACCTTTGTTATACATCATAAAACTGAAGATCAAAATTTACATAACTTCTATAAGTTCACTCATATAGAAGTGTCTGAGCTAGGGTTCAAATTCAAGTATTTGACAAAAAAATGAAGACAAAAACTAGTACCAAACACGTTGATTACTCTATCCTTTTACAAAGCGCTACTTTGTCTACCATGGGAACTGGAGGAAACTGGAGTAGCAAAGCCTGATTGGAGCCACAGGGTTCACTCTTCACCCTCTCTTTACCCAGATGACTTTCTCCTGCAAGCTAATACCTCGGAGCAGAAGTACCCCATGCCCCACTCCAGGGGGCTCCAGGGAGAGGCTTCCCCCCACTAACGACCAAGGTGTTGGAATAGTTCCTTCTAAAATTTCCTCAGTCCTGAGAAAGAGAATCTGATAGGTCTTTAATCAGCATGAAGGTACACTTGGCAGTCATGATCTAAAAATGATTGCATGGGCTAAAATTCTCATTCTGTTTCACTGGATGCTACTGTCCTAAGGAATGTTTCTAATGCAATAAGCAAAAAAAAAAAAAAATTGCAATATGATAGGGTACAAACAGAAATGTGTTATGCAAACTATCATTACTCCTAGGAAAAGAAGTAAGGCTAATATAAGATTTAAGAGATGGGAGAGGTTTTGCTATACCTGTAATTCCTCCAGTGTAACTATTGCAACACCCTAGGTCAGACAGAAAACACCTGCTGTTTTTCTCTCTTGTCTCATGATGTTCCTTATATTGTTTAATCATTCAATTTATGCCAAACCAGGGTATATCTTGAACTAATCATACCCCAATAGATATCAACAAGGTTCTACAAGAAGACCATGAACAATTAGAAGATTCTTCACTAGATAAGAAAAAGAAGGCAGTAGGCATGCTCATCAAATAAATACTCAAGAAACCAACAGCTGTTCTCTCCTCTGCTTTCAATTTTGCACTACATGTTAAAGATTATCTCTTGTTTTTCATTCTCCATTGGGTTTCCCTGCTCTGTTTAAGTTCAACAAGAAAACTGTTTCACGAAGAGCATTTGCTGTTTACACCACCCTCTTGTAAACAAGTCATGTCACTGTTGATGTGATGTCAAGTCTACAGTAAAGCTGGATGCAAAGAGAATTCAAACACACTTCAGAATTTCTTTCTGTAAACTGCAAAAGAAAATAGATTTTGTATAACAACATCCTTGAGGGAGTGTTCACTTCTTTATTAAATACCTCCTCATATCTCAGACTTGATTTAAATTGCTTTACCTATATCACTGTCTTTTTCTTCCAGTTGAAGACATTCAAGTTGAATATGCCCACCAAAAAGGAGTATTATGTTTGCCAAACTTAGCTAAGCTTAGTTTTCTAAGCTTTAGGGCAAAAAAATAAAACCTGGACAGAGAATGATGCTGTTATCTCATCATCCAAAAGCCATGATTTTGCCTTTTTGGTAACATTTTAAGTTCTTAGGTCCTATTATTTTTCTTTCTGACACCAATATAAATGTACCCAGTTTCACTTGGAATGTGTGAATCTTTAACACTAACAGTGCCTGCCAACTGCAATCCATAAGGAGATACATATTTCAGCACAAATCTGAGTGCTTTCTTAGCAGTATAAAAATAAAAGCAAAGTAAGTTGCTAAAAGAAAGGGCTTATTTCCCACATGTTAGCAAAATATCTACAAAGTACTGTATTTCACAATTTGGGCTTGGTAAATGCCTGTTTCTCAGCAAATCTCTTGATAATAAAAAAAGAAGACTACTCGCTAGTCACTAAAGCAGCAAAAGCTTCAGGCTTTGGGTTCATTGCATGCTTGGTATTTTAGATTCCAACCACATAAAAGAAAGACTGATACAAATGGATGATCTTTTCTTGATACTTAGTTTGCTTCCTGGTATTGATTAATCATACTGCAATGGTGGAAAAGCTCTGAATTAGAGGTCAGAAGATTGATGATTTTATACCAGCTCAGCCACTATTTATTTGCTGTATGAGCCTGTCACCTGACTTCACTTGTCTGCACCCCAATTTTCTCCTTTGTCCTTTAGGGTCACTAATGATTTACAGCTATTGCATTTGAAAGTCAAATGGATAGGGCTTATTGTTTTTATTATTATCATTCTTGTCAGGTGAGCTATAGGAAGACACTTAAATTGTAAAGTTTCACTGAACATACTAGCACAAACTAGATTTGAACAAAACAGAACACTTCCTTACATTAAATATTTTGCTTCTTTAATTGTGTGCTTTATGATATGAGTCAAAATTTCAAAGATGAGGTCATAGTGATCACTCCAAAAGAAATATAATTTTCAGTGTTTTTACTGTCATCATACTAGAGGTTAATGCAATCGTAAAGCTTGATTTATAAGAATACAGAACAAATAGAATAATTCCTCCAATGCAGACTTGAAGATTTTGCTACTACTATCTTGCCAAATGGTAATGTTTGGAGAATTTATCCCTCTATAAAACGTTAATTGATGAACAAATAATCGAATATGTACAAAGTAAAAAATGTTCCAATATAAAATAAAATTAATTCATTTACTCATCAAAACTTTAATTTTGGTAACAGAGATTGAATACAGAAGACGTTAACATTGAGCCATACCCCAACTATTTTTTGTTGTTGTTGTTGTGAGACTAACTTCTTTATAAGTTGCTGAGGCTGACTAAGAACTTGGGATCCTCCTGCCTCAGTCTTTCCAGAAGCTGGAATTACAGGCATGGGCCACTAGAGCCAGCTTCATCGAAATTTTTTATCAAGAGATGTTTAGGTGAAGTTTGAGAAATATTTTCATTTGAATACTTGTATCAGCCAATCATCTCTGACTCTTCAGCTAAACAACAGACAAAAAGAAAAATTAGATAAAAGTTACAAATACCATTGTAGCTGAAATTTAATTTTACCAGAGTCTGGGTGGGTGTGGTGTCAGGCATCAGTAGTTACAGCTACTCGGCAGGCAAAGGCAAAAAGATCACATGAGCCTAGAAGTTCAAGACCATCCTGGGCAACATAGCAAGACTGCCTCAAAATACAACAAAATAAAATAAAATACAGCTATTGAGCCTTCATTGGATAATGGTTCTTTAAAGAAAAAAAGCAAAAATAAATTACCACGATCTGCTGTTAATTTTTTATTTTGTTTACTTTCCAATTCATGGGATACTAAGTTACTTTGGATAGTTAGATTGTACATTTTCTGAAACATATCCATTTAGTCCTTATTTTTCCTGCTCTGTCTAGGTAAAGATCACAGCCAATCTTCATTAAAAATGTCAACATTGCCTAAAGTCAGTAAGGAAAAATGAAATTTGATCAAGTAACTGTACATTTCAGGTACACCAGGAAAATCATAGAAGTCCTCAGCATATCAGTTTAGTATTGGTGGACAAAAGAAAGAACAGGGTATCTCCCAGAGTATAAGGGTATGCCCCTCTGCTACCTTTGCATTGTATGCAGCAGATACTGAATGTATGAGGGCAGAATGTCCTTGTTCATGACTAAGTTGGTTTGTTTGCCTAGACATGTCCAAAGCTATAAAAATTATGTTTAACAAAGAAATTAAATATATGATCACATGAAGTGGTAGAAAATAGCTTAATAAATGAAATATGTTTCTGAATAAGACAATTGGATAGAATATACATTTCAAGTTGTAAATATTCTTCCCTGTGCTATTTTTTCATGTAAATCTACTTTAATTTTAATAGGAAACTATTAAGAAATTTATAAAGCATAGTATTGTCGATGAAATTCTGGCAAAGTGGAAAGTACTAATAATGATATAGACTTAGTTTTAGGGACAAGTGGTATTGAAAGGCATGGAATGTTACAGTTTAACAAAAATCAACTCAAAATGGATCACAGACCTGAATGTAAAACAAAATCTATGAAACTTCTAGAAGATAACAGAGGAGAAATTCTAGATGACCATATATATTCAGCCCCAAACCTATAATCCATGAAGAAAAGAATTGATAAGATGAACTCTAATGTTTAAAAAAAAATCTGTAACACAAAGATACTTGTCAAGAGAAGAAAAAGGCAATCCATAGGATAGGAGAATATATTTGTAAAGACATACCTGACAATGGACTGCTATCTACAATATATAAAGACCACCTAAAATTCAACCATAAGAACAGAAAAAACCTGAATAAAAAAAGGGTAAAGACTTTTACAGAAACTTCACCAAAGAATAAAGAGATGGCAAATAAACCCATGTCATAGGGAAATGCAACTTGAAACAATGAGACATCACTACAAATCTATGAAAATGGCCAAAAATCTAGAACATTGACAATCTCAAACCCAGGTGAAGACGTGGAGAAATAGGAAGTTCCATTTACTGTTGGTAGGAATGCAAAATGGTTATAGTATCTTGAAAGGCAGTTTGGTAGTTCCTTACAAAACTCAAAATACTGTTGCTACAAAATACAGCAATTTCAGTACTTCAGAAAATTGAAAATTTATGTCCTTTAAAAAAGAAAAACCTGCTCATGTATGTTTATAGCAGGTTTATTCATAACTGCCAAAATGTGTAAATAATCATGATGCTCTTCAATAGGTGCATGAATAAACAAACTGTGGCAGAAAATGGGTTATTAATAAGAATGAAAAAGAAATGAGATATCAAGCCATAAGGAGATATGGAGGAAATTTAAATTCAAGAAGAAAAGGCACATTCTATGTGATTCCATACAATGACATTCCATACAAAAGGAAAACTCTGGAGGTGGTAAAAAGATTAATGGTCTGTAAGGGTTAAGGGAGAGGAATAAATGAGTAGAAGGAGCACAGAAAAATTTTAGGGCTGTGAAAATAACCCTGTACTAGGATAGTGATTCATGTCTCTGACATCTGTCCAATCCCTCACAACACCAAAAGAGAACCCAAACATGAATTATAACGATGTATTGATGTAGGTTCACCAGTAGTGACAATTATACAATTCTGGAGAGGGTTGTTGATAATGAGGGAAGTTATGCACACATAACATGGTAAATCTCTGTAACTCTGATCAGTTTTGCTGGGAACCCAAAAAATAAAGTCTGATTTTTAGAAAAAGGCATGAAATGCTAAAATCAGATTATTCTAGCAGAAAGAAGTTTAATTATCCAAGTGAATGCTTTTGAATCACATTTTATTTTTGGCAAAAAGCATGATGGAAATTTTTGGAAATAAACATTCTAAAATCTCTGAGACTTTCTCTTTTATACACAGTTGAATGAATTTTTCTGCAAATATATCATGATGTAGGGTATTTCATGTTGGAAAATACACAAAGAAGGCATAAAAGTGCCATTGATCCAAGTTCATATCTTATGTTTAGGTAAATTCTACTCATGCCATAAACATCATCTTCTCTCATATTGCAGAAGTCATAAGATGTTAGATCTGGGTGAGTATTTTCAGATCATGTAACTTTTCTATGGCTTTATAAATTTTAAAATAAGGTATAAGGTAGTGCTTAGATTTCCCTGCCTTTCATGATTAGTTATGATTTGGGTGGACTACATTCTCTCCCAGTGAATCTTATTAAAACTTATTCATCATAACAGATTATAAAGTTTACTCAAATATGTTAAAAGTCACTGTTTTTCCATTATTCAATTTTTAGAAGGTATAATAAAAACCCCTTACATTATGTCTGATTGAATTATTCTGTCCTTTCTAATTCAAATACCTCATCACAAAACCACATCACTTTTGAATGTTGCAATCAATATATTTATCCACAGCATTTAAATATGATGCAATCACCAGAAACCCCCAGAATTAAAGTAACACCATTGTCTCCCTTGATACTGACATCACCCACCTAAGCATCAAGGAGCCAATCCCAAAAGTCCCTAACTAATAACCATGAAAGCCCTAACATTGAGAAGATAAGCCCTAAACAGATGCTATTTGAATCTTCATCATTAAATTTTTAATTCTGTTCCTTTTTCAATAAATTTGTCCCTTCTGATGACTTGGTCAGAAAAAGTGAGTGCTACATGGACAAAGCACTTACATAGGTCAACATGAAAATTACAAAAGGGAAAGGGATAAAGAGATTGCAAATTTAATTGTAAAATATTAATAAAAGTCTTATTCCTTATACATAGTTCCCTTCTCTCCTTGGGGGATAAATGTCTCTTTCATATACCAGATAACCTTTAAAATAGTATCTTTCACTTCACAGAATGCTGTAAAAAGCAGATTTGTCTCTGTGATTCACCTAATTGTATTCTTTTCTGTCCACATCCCCATTAAATGACTGCGGCATGTAATTCTTGAAGCCAAACGATATCCACTGCTTGAAAAGTAATAAAAGACATCTAGGCGTGATTAGTGCTCAAATATTTGAGCACTAATAGTGCTCTCTCCTAGAACCCTAATTTCACTTCATTTTAACAAGAACAACCACCCGAGGGGTCCCAGAGATGGTAATGATGTCAAACTCCCAAGGGCAGTCACGGGAGAGGGGAGGGAGAAGAGTCAGGTTTGATTTCAATAGACAATATGAGCTGTTGCTCTTCTATGAATTTTGACATTGC
Organism: Sciurus vulgaris; assembly: GCF_902686455.1. Lineage (NCBI taxonomy): Eukaryota > Metazoa > Chordata > Mammalia > Rodentia > Sciuridae > Sciurus > Sciurus vulgaris. The sequence goes on along the minus strand of NC_136470.1, from coordinate 30,906,627 downwards.
CCTGGAATGAAGAAAGGCTCCTGTTCTAAGCCGGCCTTGACAAAGCAATATTAAATATTTAATTTCCAAAGGCAAAAGCCCAAGGTCCCACAGCTCCAGGAGGGCTAACGGTCCTCTCTCGACTTAGGCTGCAAGGAGCAAATGCCAAACCCAGAACTAATTTGACTGTAAAATACAAGGAATTTCTTCAGGAGTATTTAGAAATCCCAAGGCTATTTTTTGTTGTTGTTGTGGTTTAGAAACAGAAACATGAATGCAGTATGTATACTTTTAAATTGTGGAAATATTAACATAAATGTACTTATATGTTATAATGATTCACTTGTGGTTATTTTGGTTTTTACACAGATTTTTAAAAGATGAATGAATTTTAGTTTCATCTAAGTATGTTTTTTCTTAAGAGAAAAACAAATGTAAGTTTAATAATAATAATGAATTCTTCATGCTTTCTCTTCTAAAATTCATATAAACACATTTGTATATTAATTTAAAATATAAAAATATACATAAACAATTGGCAAATATTTGGTTTTAATTCTTAAGTATTTTAAATAGTGAGACTTAATGTGGGAATGTTATAAAAGCATTAAAATTTAAAAGTGTAAAATTATATGAGAATTTTATTAGAATTTGAAATATAGTTATATCTTCACTAATTTTCTAAGGGCATTCCATGCACTGAATAATATTCTTTTGCATATACTGATGGACAGGGTTTCTCTGCTATGACACAGAAAACCTATAAGGCAGATGTCGCCTTTGTCCCTGTCACCAAGGCCTAAGTGTACTCTTATAATCTGCACTAGCTTTTCCAATGCATAACTGCTTGAGATATGATGCACCACAGATTTGCTGAAGACAATAGAGAGGGAGGGTTAGTTCTTTCACATCATTTAAATCACATTCCAAAAATAACACAAATTGACTTTACCTCACTGAAATTACTAACGCATTCATGGTATTATTATTGTTATTGTTATTATTATTAATTATTACTATTAATATATTTATTTTTTTTGCAGAACTGGGGATTGGACCCAGGGCCTTGTACTTGTAAGACAAGCACTCTACCATCTGAGCTATATCCCCAACCCACCATAGTATTATTGACTTTGAATTTGCAAATGTATTAATTGATGAGATAGCAATCAATTGAATTACCTATGCAGAGATAAAACCTGACCATGAAGATATGTTAAACCTGTTACCTGTCCTTGTTGAAGACGTTTTCCTCTTTCAACTTTTCCATGTAAACAGAGGAAATGTGTTCTGTTTTTACTGCAAACACCAACTTTGCTCAAAATAGCTTGGATTTATTAGGTGTTCAGTATGTGTCAGGTGCAACTGGTGCTTGTAATTTAAAAGCCGTTACTTAAATTAAAGGAAATAATACATAATTTGAGATGGCATAGAGCTAGAGGCACTTTGAAAATGATGAGGTGATTTATATCAACAAACGCATTTGAGCACTGTAATTCATGCCAGGAAAAAAGATCCTGGTCAGGACACAGAATAATAAGAAAGATTTTGAGTTCATAATCTACTGGCCATCAAAGACTTTCATATAACTTAACAAGGAACAAGTTAGATTATCATTTTCACTGCCCAAAAACCCAAATAGCTTCCAAAATCAAAATCAAGATAAACTGAATAATTACTGAAGAAAGTTCTTGATGAGATAATTAAAAATGGGACCAATGACAATAAGATAGACAAGTCAATTAAATATCCAAAAAGAGTTTGTGGCTAGTCTTAGAGCTGAGAAAGAAAACTACAGGAGGCTCAAGCTGCAGAGAAATGAACAAAAAGCTTTGAAGGTCACATGATGAAACCCTAATTGTTCTGAGTCCTGAACTTGTGTAATGGTGGTGGGACGAGAAAGCGAAGGCAAGATGTCAGGCACCCATAAAAAGTAAAATAAATCAAATGTAGCAATCAAGTCAATGGAAGTGCCTCTAAACTTTCTAGTCTAGGTTGCAGAAAGGATAGCAACATTGTTAGTTACAGTCATAACCTTATGAAGAAGTGCCAGGAAGAGTGGGGTCGGGTTCATTAAGTAATCATAAATTGAGTTTTTATGTCCTGATTAAATATCTACAGTACATGTATGTGGGGATATCCAATTGAAAATTTGTATAACAAGATCAAGGATACATATACTTGAGACAAAGTAAGTGATTAAGATGACTCAATCAATAAATATTTAACCAAATGTGTATTATTTAGATCATAAAAAGAAAAAAAAATATTATATCTGCCCTTCAGGAACTATATGAGAAGAAAATATATAATGATCTAAAATAAAAGAAGAAAATGATGTATCATAAGATAAGATGGTATAGAACTGAAAATGATGAAATTCTTTTAAGAAGGAGCAGTGTTTGGGGAGAGGAGGGTAAGGCTAGTTAAAAATGTGGTAACATGAAGAAAATCTGTATGTAGAAAAGGTGGCAGGAGGTCCAGGTGCATCTTGAGTTTGTGTGGACAGAGCATGGAAGATCTCAATAGCTAGATGAGGAAGTCCATGTTTCAGTCATCTGTTCACCTGCAGTTGGTGAATCCCATTCATTACCTAGTATCAGCCCCTAAATGGGTGGGAGGAATGGAGACTGGAGCAGGGAAGGCGAGTCATTTGTACAGTTTTCCAGTCCAGAAGTAATGAAGATATGATGGAGAAAGAGCCAGTAAAAACAGGAAGAGGAGACAGACAAAGGTATGGCTCCAAAGTACCTGTGGGTACCAAAGGAAAGGAATCCTGATTGAGTGCTGGCTGAAACGGAACAAGCAAATGCTCTTAGAGAGCTTGGATCATGAACAAAGGGAAGAATGGTGTTACCCTCAATATGAAACAGACTCCACAGAATGGACAATACTTGGAAGGACAAGCAGAATGTTTAATGCTGTGGTTTAAATGTGTTCACAGGATACAAGTGTTGTACACTTAATCCCTAATGTGACAGTGTTGGGAGGTGGGACCTCCTGGCAGGGGCCAAGGTCATGAAGTTTCTGACCTTACACTGATCTTTCAATGGCATCTGGTAAAAGGATCATGGTGGTAGGTTTGCTCTCTTGAGCCCTCCCTTCCACCTTCCACCCCATGAGGGTGCAGCATGCAAGGCACCAGCTTGAAAGAAGACAATAAACTCACCAGACACTAAAACTGACAGTGCCTTGAACAAAGGTGTCCCGTCTCCAAAACTTTAAGCCAGTTTTAATTTTATAAGGTACCCAGTATGTGGTACTCTGTTTTAGCAGCACAAAATGGAATATAAGATGTAGTAAACTTGCAAGAAAACTCATTGGAAACGCTGGATCAAATACCAGAGAAAAGATCAATGCTTAAGCATTTGCCACAAGAGAGTTCCACTATGAGATTGTAGGATATGGACAATCTTGTTACTTACGGCAGAAACTTCAAGCCCTTATACAATTGAAATTTATTCCAAGCATCACTATCACTCGGCATCTTTCTCAGTTTTAGATAATTCTATATTGTTTTATACAAACGTGTCATAATTTTCTTACTCAAAAAAATGTATACTTCCATACTTCAGAATCAATTTTTTGAAAGAGTTAATGCTCATTAGCTTCACCTTTTTCCTTGCCATTGCCCCAAACCAGTTTCTAACACATCATTGAAACCATTCTTACAAGGTTCACCTGTCTTCTTCCTGACCCATACTACCTGTTCTTTGCTTCTCCTATGGTCTTTCTAGAACCACCTCCAAAATGGGCCAAAAGTGTCTCAGTGTGAAAAGGGTCTCAGAGAGGTTTTCCTGAGCCAAGTCAAAAAATAGCTTTTCCTGCCTCAGCTATTCTCTACATTATTGCTTTATCATGTTGTTCCACAGGATTTAACCACCACTTTCAGTTTGTTATCTGTTTTCCAATTTATTTTCTTTTTCTCACCACCAGCATGCAGTTCCAGAATAGCTGTGACATTTTCTTTCTTAGTCATTTTTGTGTCTATGTCTTAAAAGTACCCAACTCATAGTAGGCATGCAATAAGTAGAGTGGTTAAAAAAAATTAATGAACTTGGGAAAGAAGAAACAATATATCAAGATTGATGACAGAAGAGACCAAGAGAGTACATTATTACTGAATTCAAAGAAAGAGAAACATTAAGAAGGGTAGAAAAGGCAATAATTTGAAAGCTACAGAAAACAAGTTCTGCATAAAGCGTTCAAAGACTCTAGAGGGGATGGATTCAGTAGAGCCAGAAGGAGAGAATAGATTCTAAGAGGTTAAAGAGGGGATGGGGAAACTTACTTTCACAAATTTTGTCAGCGGAAAAAAATAAACAGAGCTAACAGAGAAAGTCATAGGGGACAGAGGACTGAAAAGGGTGACAGGATGAGAAAATACTTATTCCAGATTTTAGACAGGGAAAGAACAGAGGAAAGTCTTTGCTAAGATTTTAAGAAAAGAGAATACATTTAAAGTAATATTTAAGAATCTGTTGTTGAAAGAAGTTAAAAGAATTCAGTGTGGCCACCTCTATTTTCTTAGTATATTTGGTAGTGAGGTTCAGAAGCTCAAACAGAGCAAGATAGAACATTAAAACGCGCAATAGCAAATAGAGGAAACTAAGCCCAGGGGTACGCCTGTGGGCCCAGCTGCTTGGAAGGCTAAGGCAGAAAAATGACTTGAGCCTTGAGTTCAAGGCCAGCCTGGGCAACACAGTAAGCCCACATCTCAAAATGTAATAATAAATAAAAGAACTTGATTAGGGGTCCTAAGTATATGTTTGTTTTAATTTTAACATAAGGCTTTTACTTTACTCTTAGGTCCTTACCATCAAAAACTTAATTATGTGATCCTATTGAAAAGGATGATTAACTAGTGAGAAAGTTACTCATGATTCTAAGTAAATCTGTATTTTTTTTTCGATTTTTTTTTTATTGTAAACAAATGGGATACATGTTGTTTCTCTGTTTGTACATGGCGTAAAGGCATACCATTTGTGTAATCATAAATTTACATAGAGTAATGTTGTTTGATTCATTCTGTTATTTTTTCCCTTCCCCCCACCCCTCCCACCCCTCTTTACCCTCTATACAGTCCTTCCTTCCTCCATACTTGCCCCCCTCCCTAACACTAACCCTTCCCTCCCCCCCATTATGTGTCATCCTCCACTTATTAGTGATATCATTCGTCCTTTGGCTTTTTGAGATTGGCTTATCTCACTTAGCATGATATTCTCCAATTTCATCCATTTGCCTGCAAATGCCATAATTTTATCATTCTTTATGGCTGAGTAATATTCCATTGTATATATATACCACAGTTTCTTTATCCACTCATCAATTGAAGGCCATCTAGGTTGGTTCCACAGTCTGGCTATTGTGAATTGAGCAGCTATGAACATTGATGTGGCAGTATCTCTGTAGTATGCAGATTTTAAGTCCTTTGGGTATAGGCCAAGGAGTGGGATAGCTGGGTCAAATGGAGGGTCCATTCCAAGTTTTCTAAGGAATCTCCACACTGCTTTCCAGAGTGGCTGCACTAATTTGCAGCCCCACCAGCAGTGTATGAGTGTACCTTTCTCCCCACATCCTCGCCAACACCTGTTGTTGCTCGTATTCTTGATAATCGCCATTCTAATTGGGGTGAGATGGAATCTTAGGGTAGTTTTGATTTGCATTTCTCTTATTACTAGAGATGTTGAACATTTTTCCATATGTTTGTTGATTGCTTGTAGATCTTCTTCTGTGAAGTGTCTATTCATTTCCTTAGCCCATTTGTTGACTGGATTATTTGAATTCTTGGAGTAGAGTTTTTTGAGTTCTTTATAGATTCTGGAGATTAGTGCTCTATCTGAAGTATGATTGGCAAAGATATTCTCCCACTCTGTAGGCTCTTTCTTCGCATTGCTGATAGTTTCCTTTGCTGAGAGAAAGCTTTTTAGTTTGAATCTATCCCAGTGGTTGATTCTAGCTTTTATTTCTTGTGCTATGGGAGTCCTGTTAAGGAAGTCTGGTCCTAGACCAACAAGGTGAAGATTTGGACCTACTTTTTCTTCTATAATCTGCAGGGTCTCTGGTCTGATTCCGAGGTCCTTAATCCATTTTGAGTTTAGTTTCGTGCATGGTGAGAGATATGGGTTTAGTTTCATTCTGTTGCATATGGATTTCCAATTCTCCCAGCACCATTTGTTGAAGAGGCTATCTTTTCTCCATTGCATATTTTTGGCCCCTTTGTCTAGTATGAGAAAATTGTATTTATTTGGGTTTGTGTCCGTGTCCTCTATTCTGTACCATTGATCTACCTTTCTATTTTGGTACCAATACCATGCCGTTTTTGTTACTATTGCTTTGTAGTAGAGTTGAAGATCTGGTATTGCAATACCCCCTGTTTCACTCTTCCTGCTAAGGATTGCTTTAGCTATTCTGGGTTTCTTATTCTTCCAGATGAATTTCATAATTGCTTGCTCTATTTCTGTAAGGTACGTCATTGGGATTTTAATTGGAATTGCATTGAATTTGTATAGCACTTTAGGTAGTATGGCCATTTTGACAATATTAATTCTTCCTATCCAAGAACATGGAAGATCTTTCCATCTTCTAAGGTGTTCTTTAATTTCTTTCTTTAGTGTTGTATAGTTCTCATTGTAGAGGTCTTTCACCTCTTTTGTGAGATTGATTCCCAAGTATTTTATTTTTAAACCAATCTTCTAAGCACATGTTCAATCACACAAAATATTTTCTATTAAATGAAAGTTAATTTGCAAATTAGGTAAATATTTTAGATATTTTATAAACATGCTGAGAATAAAACATTAAATCAAAATCTGGACCCCGTAAGAACTCATCTAACTTAATAATTTTCATCAAACCTAGGAAAAGAACAAGTTTATATTTTAGAAATTCTACTTTTGCCAGATGTGGTAGCACACACCTATAATGCCAGTCACTTGGGAGGCTGAGGCAAGAGGATTGCAAGTTTGAGTCCAGCATCAACAACTTTATGTCCCCAAAAAAAGGACTGGGGACATAACTCAGTGGTAAAGTGCCCCTGGATTCAAATCCCCAGTACCACCCCCACCCCTAAAAATTATAATTTAAGAAAAACCAGACTTCTTGTTTTCAATATTCTTTATTATGTTGCTTAATGTATTTCTTGATTCAAAACCTGGTCTATGCTTTAGAGTAACTTTAGTTTCTGTATATTTTATGTAGTAGACCACTTTCTAGTCATTTTATTAAGCAAATATGAGAAAATGAAACTAGTTTTCTTACAAGTACTTTAGGATTTGCTTGAAGGATTCTAATAGAAAAGTAAACTAACATAAATTTAATGTGTTATAAAAGTAAGTTTCCACTTGGTACAGACACAAACATCCAATTTTAGTAATAATATTCTTTTTAATTTTCTTTCCTCTATTGTCTTTGGCATCCCTAATATATTCACTTTTGCCCTCAAATGAATTTAGTTTATATTATGATGCTTATTCAGTAACTTCTGTTTATGTTATTATTTTGATTGTTGTTGTTGTTTAAAAGCAGGAACAAGTGAAGGAACAACCTAGAATTTTCTGGTTTAGTCAAAATATGTGCTATTCAGCACTAGGGGAAATCTTTCAACTAACCTCACCATTTTATTTACCAGGTAAAGCAATAATTTTACTTTTATGTAAGCTATCTTATATTTTTATCATTAAGTCTGAGATAACAAGGTCAATTTTTATTATTTTACTATACTTCTAAAGTACTGGTCTTTCTTCTCAGAGGGAATTCTCAATACAAATGACTACGAAAAGAAATAACCTTCTGATTCAAGTGGGTTGAAATACATACCACCTCAATTGAACAAAGATCTGCAGCATAAGGAAAGTGTGACAGAGTGCACTGGACAAGAAGACCCTAGTTATTCTGTCACTCATGGACTCATCCAATGTGGTTCATTCATGGAACTCTTAAACCTCCATTTATTTATCTGTTCAATGGCTTAAATAGTACTTATTATGCTTATCTCTGGGGATGATTTATTTTTGAAGAACAAATTATATAATGCACATAAATTATCTCAAAACTAAACATAGCTCTATAATACAGATTATTATTGAATCCCATCTTCTTTCCTCATAGCCAACAGAAGTACCATGCTACTTTCTGTGGTCCATAGGAAACAACACAGAAATCAGAGTAAAGGCTTACAAATTAAAACCAGTTCTTTACTGCAAATTAGCTTCTTAAAGATTAACTTAATTGACTTAGCAAATATTTTAGCACCAAAACATGCCTAGTGAAACTAACAGACAAATTTGAGATTGAGACACATAGGTCAAGTGCACTAGAACTAAAAATGATTAATCCAACTATTTTTAAGTGTGTGTCCTATCAGCTTATTACTTTAGATTGATGAGTCAAATATGAACTTGATCATTTCAACAGAGAATTATCTTCCTAAGATCAGAAATAATTAGGTTTTCTTATGAACTTGGTTGACTGTTTCTGGAATTTTGAAAGATTTTCTTCAAAAATTTTCAAGTAATTTTAAAGTGTATGTAAGTGTGTTTGTGTGTGTATGACAGAGAGAGAGAGAGAGAGAGAGAGAGAGAGAGAGAGAGAGAGAGGAAAGAAATATAGTATTTCCTACTTATTTAATGCAAATCAAATAATTTTCAGAAATGCTGCTAGTTTAGATACAATAATATTGAGAAGATATGGATGGTTATTTCTATAAAAAGGCATATTGGTGGATCCTTTACCAATTATTTGAGTCTCTGTCAACTAAAACCTCAAATATTTGGAAAATACAAAGTTGGATTTAATTTCAGTCTGATTTCTCTCCTACACAATCCACATCCACAAACATTTGCAATATTTGTGTACAGTTTTCAACACGTGGACTAAAATATTTGCTATGTCTGTATTTACAAGGGTGAGGTAATAGCACTCATAAAATATAGCTTTACATACATGCAAAAACTAGTCTCACTATTTTGACTGACTTGACAGTCAATGACAGGGTAAGGCAGTTGAAAGAACAATCAGGTAATTTGACTGACTGCAGTGGATAGCATAACCTGTGTCTTCCCACTAATCCATCCCAGTCTTCCACCTCAACTTGATCCACATTGTCATTCAAACACATCACATACAAACAAGTTTGAACTTGTAGACATTGGCTCTGGCAGAAGTACTAAGTGTCATTCTAAAAGAGAAGAGTACCAACTTCACAAAAACTCAACTTCATTTTATGTAAATATTAATTTTTCTTACCTTGGAAATAGGCTAAACTGGGATATTTGTCTCTTAATGCTTGAAATTCAGAAAGAAAATTTTAATTATTTTATCAGAATAATATTTTATAACTCAAAATGTAATGGACTGTAATAACAGTAAAAGTTGCCCAGCATACACCTACTGAAAAATCTTCTTAAAACTCATTTTTATGTCAGAAAAATAATCTAATGAAAATATTTTCCTTGACATTCCTAGATAGAATGAAAGGTGAAAGGCAAATTGACAAAATTGTATGATGCTATGTCTGAATCTTATATGAGTATTTTAAAGATATATTTTTAACTGAAGATTATAATCTTTGGAAATGTTATTTGTTTATCACTACCTCTTTTTATAATTTATATTCTGGGGTTGTTAAATACTTAATTAACAAGGAAGATCACTTTTGTGCTTTACAGAAAAATAAATTCAGAACCCGTGTTTTCCTTTGCTTTAAGAAAATTAGAAGTGTAAAAGTCTTTTCAAAAGGATTTTGTTTTTAAGATGCAACTTTTTTTCATTCTATAAAATATCAAGAATTTGTTAAAGAAATTAAAAATATGACAATTCAAGCTACATAAGAAATATCAGCTTGGTCAGCACCATTACTTTTTCACTGAGTAATCTTTGTCTTTGTCAATCAAGAATTACAGAAAGTCAAAAGAGCATGTATGGGTGATTTGCTCTACCTGACCTGTCAATCGCTCTTCCCGTGCACATTTGTAGCACCAGAATCTACAAGCCACTCTAAGCTGTGTAGGTGGGGTAAAAAACAGAGAAGAAAAGAGAAGAAAAAAAAAAGAAAAAAAAGTAAAAAAAGAGAAGAAAAGAACAGGAGATCAGGAGGAAATGGGGAAGGAAAAAGGGTACCATAAAATAAAATCCAACACTGTAATCTCATGTCTTATTAAAGAAAATATGTGAAACTGAAAAAACAAAACGAAGAAGGGAATAAGTAAATGCACATTTCCAACTTCATAATAGCACTATATTGTTTTACTAGGATAGCAATTTCTTCTGTTTACTTGCTTGTTTGTTTTTCAAGAAAAAAAATCATTCTAGTCAAAACAGACTTAACTGACGTGTTTGCTAAACATATTGCCATGTTTTCATGAATGTAACATTCTTACAAAAAAGAAAGATTTGTGCTATTTCTTACATATAATGAAATAGTATAATTGTATCTCCAATTTTGCAACTGCATAATTTTCCTGATGAAGATAATAGCAGTGTGTGATGTCTTAGGTTTAACTGAGTCTCATGATACCATCTCAATTAGAATTTTTCTTTCTAAAATCTGAAGCTTACAAAAAACAATGATATAAATCATAAATCTCCAATGCCTTAACATAACATGGAGTTATACATAGAAATTTTATTTATGGATAAAAATGAGATTTTGTTTAAATGTTTACAGTTTTCAAACACTATCATAAACTTATAAGTGCTGATTCAATTTCAATGAAAAGTCATTTTTTACACTATTAGGTGCATTTTAATACACTTTTATAGACAATTGCTTGATGGTGAATATGTTTATGATGGATTTAGAAGCCCATAGTATTTCTCTCCATCTCTTTAGTAAATCATATTATTTTAAATCAGGTTAATCAAAAATGACCCACACTGAGCTTTATTTAATTTATTATGGAATTTATAAACTAGATTGCTTGGTAATGCATGGTTGCAAATATATTAAAGAAACTAAAATTTTGATGAATAAGCGAAGAAATATAGCAAGATTTCATATGGCTCTGGCATATTATTGAAGATGATTTCTCAGAGCAATGAAATCCAAAAACTGTTATAAAGAACAAAAAGAAGCTTTTCGTGATTACATGTCATGCAAAACTAACTGAATTAGAATCTATTAGAAAAAACCAAGTAGGGGAAATATACTTGAAAAAAATTCTTTTATTTTCAACCCATTGAAATAATATAAACCTAATAGCCCCAATTATTTTATATCTTCCATTAAAAAAGCGAAATGCCTGGAAAAATTTCCATTAACTTTGTAAGGAGAAGTTTATACACATTTTGAGAGATGCCTATTAGAATATCTATAATGGAAATGAAATGCTCTAATATACTTTAGAGTGAAGAAAAGGAGCATAAAGAAATTCTGTCAAAGTATACTTATATCTAGGTTATGATTATATATCAGAACATTATCCTATTTTCTCTGATTTTGTATATGTTTGAAATTTTCACAATGAAAGATAAAAGTCCCTATGATGATAAATTAGGCCATTTATGATAAACCTGTGCTAAAATTTAAACCTTTCCCATGTCTGATGGAAACCTGACAAACCAAATATTATTGATCCATCTTGTAGTCCGCTATCAGCAATATTCCCTAGGGAACAATAAATGTCTAATAAGTTAACGTGTATCTTATCTATAATCCATATAGCTAAGAATTTCAAACTATCAGAATTCTCCTACCCATTCCCTGATCATGTCCTTCTGATGATTTTAAGTGAGAGGTATTTGCAGCCAGGAAATAAACTCATTTTAGGAATTTAGTTAAAATAACAAACAAAATATCCCCACCAAAATCAAACAATAAACACATATTGCCATAAGCTCTAGGAATAATGTATACTTAAGTCAATAATACAATAGTTGCAAAAATCATAAACATCCAAAATGATAGCATAAAAGTATTATAAGACTGAGTCCAAAGAATTATTAAATGTAATTCTCTGTTTTATTAAGTTCATTTGGTATGACAAAAAGGATTTATTTGCAATTGGATGAGTGAAAAATGCCATTTGACATCATCTAGAATTGCCCAGATAAATCCCTCCAAGCATTTTATAAATATTATTCAAATATCTGTGGTTTACAAAAAAAAAAAAAAAAATTCAGTATCTATTGACTAGAGCCATATGGTAAATAAATTCAGAATTTCATGCCAGGGATCAATCTCCTTTTCCTTTACTCCAGTAAAGGATCTGTCCTCTTACAGGTTTCACATTAGTTGAGAACACAATAAAAGACAGTGTTAGAGAGAGGGGTTCCAATTAGTGCTCAGAGTGCTGTTACTTTTAAGATCATTTGTTTAAAGTACTCTAATTACAACAGAATATTTTAAAACGTTAAAGTGACACTGTCTCATTCATATAAATTTCGAAAGACAACTTGTAAATACATTCTAATAAGAAAGTATACATTTCCTTCCTTAAAGTAATTGAAAAGAATTTAGATAGATTCACATGATATGGTAGATATGAAATGTTATGGGAAGACCAGCTATTCATAGAACAGTAATAAAATAAAATTATAAGCTAACCAAGTCAGATTGATGTGATTACACTGAAATAAACAACAAAACTAGAAGGAAGACCAAATGAGGTATTTCTCTGTTCTTTACGAAATGTTGTACTAATCTTTAAAAATACCATTTACGTATAAAGAATCTAAGTAGCAGTTTCCCAAATGTTCAGGACTTACATATATTGGGGCAATTCAGTAGGAACAAGGTCACACAGATAATTTTAATATAACCTATGGCAGAGAGTGTAATATGCAAATTGTAACCATTAATCTATAGGAGAAGGCAGGGAATGTGGCATTTGACCATGTAAGCCTTTCCTTTAGAGCAGAATGGTGGTAATAGTAAATTAGTATCCTGAAGGACTCCAGCTTGGGAAACGTGGGTCTAAATCTCAAGGAAACACATCTAATGTGTATCACCCTAGGGAAAATGGTAGCACAAATACCTCATTTGGTTGTTCTCTTCTCTCAGGGAAATGAATAAAAAAATATGCCATCCCAGTATCCACAAAGTATGAATATTGTGAATTATTGAGGTACTGATCTTTAACTTAAGCCCTATCTGAGATGTCGTATTAATGAGGGCAGAGATATTCCAAAACTCCTTTCAAGACAGACTTTCCCAACGCTTCAATTTATCCTTCATGTTTCAACTATTTAAAGCTCATAGAGCCATTCTCTATAACAGCATATCTATTAATGAAATCAATTCAGCCAAACTTTCAACTTCTGTAACAGTAAGAGCTTTGATGGTGAATCAAACAGCAAGTGAATGCTTCAGAATACTGTACACCTCAATGATCTTGGAACTCATTTTCCCAGGGTAGCAGGGGAAGAGGTCACACATATATTCTATTTGATTCTATTTTGACAGGGTGAAGTGGATTACCAAAACAACAGTTCATACATATTTAAAGAGGAAAGAAAGCACTCCTTGGGAGCTACGGCTTTAAGTGCTTTGTACACCAGATGTCTGCTTTTTAATGGGTCTTCTTATTTAGGAAATGAAAATGAAATTAGGAGTAGACCACATTTTCCCAAAGAACAAATGTGCCTATCGCATGAAGCAAATGGGCATATTACTGTTTGGTCTCATCATCAGCTTAAAATAAGGCAAGAAATGTAAATGTTTAACTGGGAAGAAACTCCTGGAGAATATTACAGTTTATAGAATGTGTATATATGTATATACATATATGACACAGCTTTTGTATATTAACTGAGTTGTAGATGGACACAATACTTTTACTTTATTTATGTATTTTTATGTGGTGCTGGAGGATCAAACTCAGTGCCTCACATGTGCTAGGTAAGCAATCTACCACTGAGTTACAACCCCAGCCCATGACAGTTTTTAAACTATAAAAAACTTTATTTAAAAGAATAGCAGTTTCTTTCAAATAAAATAAAATCTGAGGCAAAAAAGAAAAACAAGAAAGATTAAATGAAAGAAAAATAATTTGCTTTGCAAACCAATTCACTCTTTTTTTTTTTTTTTTTTTTTTTTTTTTTGCGGTACTGGGGATTGAACTCATGGCCTTGTGCTTGCGAGGCAAGCACTCTACCAGCTGAGCTATATCCCCAGCCCCCAATTCACTCTTACTTACAAGTTCTTATATTCTTTTATATTGGAAAAAATTACTTCCATTTTAAAAAGAAACTTCTGGAAAAAAATCATCTCTATTACTCAATGCTTCCCATTTTGAAAATCCTCTGTGATATTCAAATTCTTTTGATAAGCTATCCGTAACATAGAACTCCCCTGGCGAAACCCCAAATCAGTGGAATTGAAGGACCTTTAGCAGAGATCATTCTTTAAACTTAATTCTTCATACTGATAATGAGCGAGTACATTTCTGTAACAGGTTTTAGATATAATCTGTATCTATACTTTTTAAAAATAAGCATAGCTTCTCTTTCCACTTAGATTTTTGACAAAAGAGTAAAGTAAGATAGCACATGTCATTGGGATATCAATTTTAAACAAATTTATATAGTTTCTTTGTCAGATGACTATTGTCTATCTTCACAGTAATTCCCTTCTTTTGGGAATTTCTGTTCTGCAATTTCTGTCCAAACAGCCATGATCTTACATGTCCCAATGGATTGGTGCATGAATGGGAACAGGGTAGAAACTAAACTGATTACTGAATTCTTTTTTATTGGGGGACATTCAGTAGGATAATTTAAAAGTGTGTATATAAGGTCAGGAGAGTCTGAGGAAAGAAAGAGTCAGAAAGAGGGCACAAACAAATATCAAGGTTTAGATATGAGAGACAAAAAAGATAAGAAGATCTGAAGTCTGGCTTTAGGCTCAGCTTCCTTCCTATACGTTGGATCAGTGTCACATGTCATATGTATATATATATATATGTCATATATATATATTTTGCTGTGAAATATATATACATATATGCTGTCATCCCCATATTACTATATACATATATGTATATATTTATTTTGAATAGAATGAAGATATATTTCTACTATATTTACCAAAATGCCTACAAAATAATGTACAGTAATCTTATACACGCACATTTTTAAGAGGAAAAAGTAAATTCTTATCCATCTTGAATTGGTTAGAGTGACAGGACGTCAGCTTACAAAACCATGTAAGGCTGAGCAGCAAAGCACCAAGAGCTCCCTCAGCACTGGCAGAGGTAGCCCAGAGCAGAACAAACAGTGTCTATGAAATCTGGGACAGTGAAAGACAAAGTTGTGTGCCATTAAGTTCTGCAGTCTCATGTAACTGATGTTTTCCTTGACAAAAGATTTTAGATGGAGTAACTCCAGGTGCATAGGAAAACTTTCTCATCACATGCATAAAGGCCACTGAAAATTGTATATAATACTCAATACTAACTTTTATTTTATCTTTCAGATGGTAATTTCCATGAATCTACTTCACCCATTGATTTTTGTAGTAGAAAGTGTGTTATTTCTACCCTTATACCACATAGTACTATTTAGGAGACAAGTTAAACAATAATTAATCTCTTTTTCAGAAAGATGAATGAGTAAATCTGCTATGTAAGACTGAAAGTTCATTAATGTCTAAATGATAAAAGAGATGCTAATCTCTCTTCATTAGTCAGGTGATGTTAGTTACACCTACTCTGAAAGTTTATTCATAACTTACATGATTTTATGTATTCTTCACTGGAAGATTCTATAGTTCAACTAAAGATGAGAAAAATGTCCATTTAATCATGTTGACAGAATAATGCCTTTATATTTTAAGAATCATTTATAATTTCTACAAAGAATCTAATTGAACTCATTAAAATAGTAAAGATAATAATATTCTAGTATTTTATGCTGATAGGAACATGACATATATAAACGAACACTTAGATATGTGTAAAATGTTCAGTTAAAATGATTAATTTTGAATTCAGTGAAGCCTTATGACACACTTAATAAAATTTCTAGGTGAAAGTATATCTATATTCTCAACTGAGTTTGAAAAGCAACTTTTGTGTAAGGAGAGATTGCTAATTTGCGAAAAAAAACTGAAGCAGGTTTTCTAAAGTCACCTCTTAAACATTTTCTATTGTCATCTATACTTCTAATTGGATTTGCTATCATTGCCATGTTACTAGAGGACATTTATCTTAAAGTACTTAAAGCCTGTAACTCTCCTATCTTTCCCAAATATTTTTAAAGTTGTTCAGTTTTGAAAATCTGAAAAAAAGTTCTTTTACAATTTAAATTTTAATAGGAAATTAAATTAGTATAGATCCTTAACATTTATAGAGCATTTTTGAACACAGCATTTAATTTGACTTTGACAATAGTTCTGCAATTTCCAGAGAGCAACTGCTACTGTTTAACCATTTTATAAATCAGCAAACTGATGCTCACAGGAGCTAAGTAACTGCTTAATGGCCCATGGTCAAGAGTGAATCACAGACTAAACTTCAAATCATTAGTGTTTCACTCAAGTGCACTACCCCAAAAAGGAAGCACCTGGTATTATCTACATATCTAGATGTTCAAGATGATCATGTCTAGGTTTACTTATAAAATAAAGACTAATAAAACTTAGAATATAGTTATTTAACCAGATTGAAGAAGAAAGAAAGAGGTTGCAAGACAAATTAAAATGAACAACAATGGACACTGTATCTAAAAAGAAGTTGATACAGCGCAATGCTAAATCTATTGGAAAGATGAGAACTTCATTGATTCATGAGTACTTAACAAAATACTTCAGTGTGCTAAGTCCTGCATTAGATTTTTGTTGCAGAGCATTCAATACAAAGGTCTTTATGTCATAACGACCTCTTCAATGAAATAGAATTTCTCCTAATCTCTGAGAGATGAGTAGGACTTAGACAAGTGAAGGTTAATGATGAAGAGGATTTTGGTCAGAAGAGAAATTGTGTACAGTATACATTAGCATAAGGAGGAGCTTAACCCAGTAAAGAAGAAAGGCAGGTGGAGTTGGTAGAAATATAGACTTTAAAGAACTTGCTTTTTAATGCGAAATTCAGCAGAAAAGTTACCAAGGTAAAGGAATTGAACACATATGCACATGATGTTTGAATTCTACAAAGCATCAATTTAAATGTACTTGTCTACACTCTAAAATCTGACTTGATTTCCTGGGATTCAGAAGTATGTGAATATTTTATTGCAAAGTATTTTTCTTGAGAGTCTTTGGCATAGGTAATCCAGAGCTGACAATGTGCCCAAAATAGACACAAGATAAATACTTTGAAAATAATGAAATATAAACTCATTTGGAAGGAAAATTACTTCTGTTTGTAATAAATACTTCACTTATTTTTCTGCCTTCTGTTTTCTTTGTTTATAAAATAAGGTTTTTTTGGTCAAGACACTGAGTTTGCAATATGAATCCCCAAAGCTATGAAACTTAATCAAATTAATTAAAGAAATTTCATCTAGATTGTTAGCTCATGTGAATGTAATACCCAAAGTACTGCCTCCTATAATTTTTCAGACTGGTTCCCTTCAGGTGTCATGCTAGCAAGTCTGGATCAATTAATAACTGTAATTGAAGCCGAATATAATTAAGCATTTAATTTTGTGCTCTTCAAGCATAATCCCATTAGCTACATCATAAAACCAGGACAAAATAAAAAATTGTTGACAAAAGCTCACCAGGAAAAAAAAAAAAAAAACTTCACTATGGTTTTTGATTATCCCAGTGATGAATGGGTAAATCAGATTCATACTAATACTAGACACATTTCTTTTCAAGTTGACAGTATGAAAATGAAGGGTCACTCATATGATTATCTGACTGTGAGATTTACCGCTGTAGTTTTTCCTTGATATGCTTCTCTCCTACGACTTGAGCTCTATCATCAGTTACAATGTCTTGAAATGGGTATTTAGATTTAAACCAAACTAAAAGTGCCTTCATTCACCTCTCCATTCATCTTACACACTGGCTATGGATGATCTTTTAAATAATACAGTCATAAGCATATATTTTGAAGACAAATGTCAATCTAAACATAATAAAACATAAAACAATCTTTCATAATTCTCTCTCTTTAGAGATAGAAACAGCAACTTAATATTGAGGTATATTGCATTACAGGGTTATTTCCTTATACGAATGAGATTTCATTTTTCCCTTTTGATCATCCATAAACATAGGATAGAACCATTTGGTAATTTGTTTCTTTTAGCAAGCAATATATAGAGAATATTTTCCATTTCCATAAATACAGTTCTAGCACAGAAATGTTAATCTGTACAATGTATTGCTGTATTACAATATCAAAAAAGTTTTTTAAACAGTGACCCTTTTTCTGATATTTGTAATGTTAATTTCTGTTATAAAATATACTGTGGAGAATAACCTTATATATAATTTTTTTGCACAATTTCAAATCAATCACTTGAAGAAAACTGTAGGCTAAAATACCTGCAAATTTTAAGGTCATTTTCTAAATTGAAAAAGAAAAGGTGATAGTTTGAGATATTTGTGAAAATATCTACACAGGCTGCTGCTCAACTACAAAAAGAGATTTGGTCTTAATTATAAACCCAAAAGTCGTAAAAAGGTGAGATCCAAACCCATAAATGCACCTGATTTAAAATGTGAGGATTTCTAGATGCAGCTTAAAGAAACGCAGAATTCAAAGTGGTTTCTTTTTAAGAGAAGGATCATTTAGAGTTCATACATTTTAACTGTTCTACAACATAGCCACTGATCAGAATCACACATAGTAATTTTTAAATTTCTGTCCCTGAGCCTTGGACATATTATTTCTGAGTGTAAAATCAGGTAATCAATGGTGTTTAAGTTATCTAAATAATTCAGAAGGGAATGGCCTGACATTTGTCGTGGGTCAGTATTTGAGATATACTGCCTACAACAGTCCTCAATTTTGTAGATTAGGGGAAAAAAATTCATATTAGGTTGATTTCCCTACTCTCCAGTTACATAGGCAGATGAAAACTTCCTAAACCTCAAACCAGTTTTATTTGTGTTATATTCATTTGCCTCAATTATGGTCAATTTGACATACCCATGTGACAATCAGCCTACTAGTTCTACCATTAAATGATCAATCAGGAAAGAAATTGATTACCTAACAACATGCACTGCAGCATCTCACAATGTGGAGAGCATTCCTAATGAATACTCTTTATTGCTATTTTCACCTTATTGCCTTTTTTACCTTGAACATATTGAAACTTGAATGATAACCATCAAAGTAAAACACACTTATGGAAAGTAGTGTTCGGTTAAGATGTGTTTATGTGACAGCAACCTACTAACATTTTGACAACATGAACATTTTGATAGTCAGCAACATCAAATGCTTTTTAGATTGTCCAAGGCAATACGTTTTTAATTATTACTCAATAATTTCTCTGGTCTTAGATTTATAGGTCTTGGAACAAAATATTGACTTCTGTTTGCTTTAGTACTATTTATATTTATTGCATAAAAGAGAACCAAATATTTCTCTAATCAGGTTATTAGTAAATATTAGATGTATACCTGAATCAAAATCCTTACTATCTGTATATAATCACACTTGCCTCTCAAAGAATTGTAAGTACATCTCTTTCTTGGAATCATCAAAAAATTTACCAAAAATGGAGTTGAATTTTCTATAATATATAAGCCATAATAAACCCTTAAAAACATGTGAAAAATATCAGTCTATTATTAAATCAATCAAATGACTTTCTTTTTTATTTAAATGTAGTTTAAGTGTCTGATTATAGCTTATAAAGTTCAATGTCATTTGTTTATCTTCTGCTGTTTCTTTCCTCACCTACTGTAACTTATTCTTTCACTTCCTCAAGTCTGCCAAGTTTTCCTACATATTTGGGTCCTGGAACTAACAGTATCCTCTGGGGAAAAATGCTCTTGCACCAGAGATCTGAATGGCTTTCTCAGGCTGATTCCTCTTCTTTAGGCAGACCTTGCCTGACAGTCATGTCTAAAATGGACATCAATGAGTGAGTATCTACAGCAGCCAGGTTTCAGTTCTCTTTAACAGTTGTTACTGGCTGATGATTTTCTCTTGTTTGAGTATTTGTCTTCTCCATTTTTTCTTTTATTTCTCTTTACCACCTAGAATATAATTTCCCTGGGAGCAAGAGTTATGTCTTTCTTATTCATGGTTGGTCCTCCACATATGCTTGTCAGGAGAATTTATTTTTTATATTTTTT
Organism: Sciurus vulgaris; assembly: GCF_902686455.1. NCBI lineage: Eukaryota > Metazoa > Chordata > Mammalia > Rodentia > Sciuridae > Sciurus > Sciurus vulgaris. The sequence goes on along the minus strand of NC_136470.1, from coordinate 30,886,448 downwards.
CATTTTGTGAAAGAAACCTGTTACTTTGTTATGATAGTAAGAAATCCAAGTACATCCAAGATATTCCATACCCCTTGAGATATGAAAATACAAATCCCTAAAACAAAATCCAAATAACTCAATGATTAATTCTGTCATAAGCTGTAGGACCATTACCTGTGGTCCAGCTTCCATCAAATATGAGTTGGATTGCTCATTTCTGGCTGCATAACAATAGTATCCACCTATTAGTATTAAATCTATCGGCATAGTAGGTTCTCAGGAGCTAAGTTTTAACAGGTGAGAAGTCAATGCAACATTGACAATTCTAACACTGCTTGCTATTAACAATCAGCACACCGTGGGTGGCACAAGCTTGTGTAGCTTTATCTATTGGTTTCAATTCAATCTTCATGTTTTTTAAAACAAAACAAAATATGAATTTGTGAATAGAATAATTTATGAATGTGTCTGTGTATATAACATGGAACTTGATCAATCATATCAAAACAGAATTTCCCCAAAATGTTAGATATTTTATCCAAAGTCAAATGTAATTTGAGAGAGAAATATAGTCATCACTTCTAAATTCATAGAGAGCTTTGAGTTCCAGGTGAGGTACTTTTTAAGATCTATGAAGGAATAGGCAAAAGTCACAGATGAATACGTTCCTCATCAGCCTGCTCACACTATGCAAGCCTTTATCAAAGGCTTTAGGATCATAAAAGAAGCTAGGAATTAAACTCAGCATCACCTCCTTCTAATGCACACTTCTTACTCTTTACAGGAGAGAGCTCCTGATAGATTATTTAAGCCCATTCCTGCCCTTGGATATTCACGGACAATTCCCACAGTGGGAGCAAATCCATCACAAGCTCCTGGTGTGTATGAAATCAATTCTCAAGAGCAAGAAGACATCTTTAGTGCCCACACTCATTGAAAAGCAGCAAGGATCTTAAAATGTCAGCTGCATGTAAGGAATATCATTAATAGTCTTCACTCAAAGAAGTTAGAGCTTTAAGCACAGATCCAATGAACCTACAATGCCTCATGTTAACCAAGGACACTCAGAACTGTTGTACACTAACTGCCCTCCACTATCCTGTTTCAGTCACTGGAACTTTACATATAATTCTGTTTTGGTTGCTCTACATTATCCCCACTGGACAGTGAAGATATTTTTGGATTTTGTGTAGGTACCACATACAAAAATGTCAAATATAAGTTATACTTTCATTTTTTAACCTTCCTTTATTATAAACTGATGTTGAGGCAATACTTTTTTACATCTCTAAGCATCCTTTAAAGGTAAATGATGCACAAGGTGAGCAAAAGTGAGAAACAGCAACAAAATCATAAATTAATGAGTATTTTATTTAAATACCTAACTGTAAAATTGAAATCAAAACTATAATTCTGACTTATTTAATACAGACATTAGGGTTAGTTAAAATTGGTTTTTACTATGAATTGTGTGACTACATGAATGGATTTTTAGATGATATAAAATTTATGATTTAGAATAATTCTTCCTAAAATAGAAAAGGTAGTAACTGTTCTATTAAATTCACTCTTACCTCAAAGTCCTAAATTCTAGAAATTTGACAAGAGAGAAGATTGGAAAAGCAGAACTTGATAAGAGAGAAAATACATAGATAAAAATATTCCCTTATAATGTATATATCTGTAATTTATATTAAGAATTAAATTAATTCAATTGACATTATTTATATTTAAATAATATTATTTAAATTAATTATGTATTTTATTAGCATAAATACATGGAGATAAAATATACATACACATAAAAATATCTGTAATGTAAAGGTCAAAGTACATCAAATCACCAATCCAAAGATGAAAGGAAAAAACAGTGCTATGTTTCATGTGAGACCAACCAGTGAACACTGTAAATTGTGCAACAATTTAAGAATACTGCAATGTATTTAGAAGGTCCATGTAGCATTTTCTTACAAGTGAGGACTGCTACTTTATTTTCATACAAAGAAGGTGCAGCACTAGAATGATCTAATTTCAAAAGGGAAATAATATCAAAAATTTTAAATCATATATTACATTTTTGTTATGAGTTGAATTTTGCCCTCAAAAAGATATATTGCTGTTCTAACTCAGTATCTATAAATGCAACCTTATTTGGAATGGGGTGTTTGCAGAAGTAATCAAATTAAGATGAGGTGATCCTGGAATAACCTGGGCCTTTCTTTCATCCAATATGACTGGAGACCTTGTAAGAATGAGTGAGAAGCACAGGAATACAGTCAAAAAGGGGAAGAGAGCTGCATAAAGGCAGATATTGAAGTTATCCAGCCAAACCAAGAATACTCAAGGCTATAAGAAACCAGAAATGACAAGAAGGATCTTCCTCTAGAAGATACAGTGGGAGAATGACCCTACAATTCCTTGACTTTAAACTTCCAGTCTCCAAGACATGAAAAAGAATGAATTTCTGATCCTTTCAGCCATCCATCTTGTAGTAATTTATTATAGTAGCTGTTACAGTTTGCATATGGAATGTCTCCCAAAAGCCATTATGAAAGACTTGGTTGCAAGCTTGTGGTGATAGTGGGAAGTATTGTGGGAACTTTAGGAGGTAAGTCTGAGGAGAAGGAAGTTAAGTCATTGGGGATATAGCCTTCAAAGTGATATTGAGATTCTGGCCTCTTCCTGTCTCTCTTTTTGCTTCTCAGCAAGTATGAGGTAGGTAGTTTTGCCCTATCATGCACTTCCCTCCATAATGTTCTGCCTAAGGACAGGCCCAGAAACAATGGAGCCAACTGGTCATAAACTGAAACCTCTGAACCTAGGAGTCAAATACATTTTCCACATTTTAAGTTGTTTATCTCAAGTATTTTGTCACAGTGACAGAAAGTTAAACAGAAGCCCAAGGAAACTAAAATACATTCTTATTCCACACAACTCTGATCTTATGCATGTTTCACATCTGAGAAGTACTTTTCTGTTTAATATCTGCCTTCTCATCAGTCAAAGTTATCAGTAATAATTTTTTGCCTGCACATTGAAAAAGTAAACTACTTTTTCAAGCAGCATAACTTATTGCTAGTTTAAGATTATATTTGATTGAACTGCTGGTATGAATTATGAATCATTCCTAACTCCTTACTGAAAAATTCTGATTAATTAGCCTGGCCAGTACTAGACATTTCCTCTGAAAGAACAATGTGGATAATCTGTTCCAGATCTTGTTATTTTGCTGACACATTTACAATTATGGAGAAAATACTAAATTTTATAAAGAACTATTAGGTGACCCACTGAATAGTCAATTAGACTTCAAAGGAAAAAAGAAAATAGTATATTCTGGGCAAATCATTAACTTTTAAAATTTTTTTAATAATTGGAATAACTAGAAACCAAAATGTTAAACATACAGATTTAAATATATAGAGCTTTTTCAATTGCAAACTCCATAACAGAAAACATGGTACTTAAAACTACAAAGCTATCATCATAAACATATTCTAAAATTTGGGGGAAACATTGGTCCTTAATTCTACATTACCTTACCAGTTTACCATCAAAGGTAATTTCATTTGAAGTAACAAATTTGAGTTTGGAAAATACAAAAAAGTCTTTTTCGAATTTAAAAAAAAAAAAAACTGGTATATTTTGGTAACAAACGAGTTCAATGTTAAGATGAAAGTGCATCTAGGGAATTATTATTCAATGGTTATGAAGTGGGAGTAAAAACAGGAAATGTGTGGTTGCTGGTGCTACATCTCTAGCTGCTCCACTAACATCTTGCAGATGCAAGCCTGGTTTGGCTAGGAACCCTAACTCAGCACAGACCTGAATCTATTTTAAATAACTCAGGTAGGGATTCATTCTTACTTGCTTTTTGTTGGAAAGCAGATTCACCTCCTATTTACATTTCTTTCATGAGGTTAAGACCAGGACAAATTTTAGGTCATATTTTGTCCTAAGAGACAGGGTGCAAAAAGATAGACATTGCTTTTTTTGAGTTCCATTTCCATGGAGAGGCAACCATATATTATGGTTAGGAGCACATAGTTTGGAAACTGTGTAGCTCTGAAGATACCAATAATTCATTTGTACTCTAGCTTGCTAATCTTTAAGATAGAGATGATTACTGGTCCTATCTCATAGAGCTACAGTGAAAGGCTGAGTGACAAAACACAGGTAAATCAGTTCTGACGGAGGCAGTTTCAGCTGGCACTATCAGCACATCATCAGGAAAATCTGTTTTAAAAGGGAAGCGTTGAAGCCTCCTTCAATAAAAACATGAGGCAGTAAGAGAGAGAAATAAATGAAATATATGTAAATAATAAATTGGTATTTGGTTTCTTGGAAAAGACTGACAAGTTTGATTCAGTAACTATTACACAGAAAGTATATTCAAGCACTTCAAAACTGACATTTTAAATGTCAGTACCATCATTGGTTTCCAATGCCTCAGTTACACATCAATCTTGCTCACTCTAATCTTCACTCCCAAAGAGATGTAAAACTTGATTTACTCTCATATCATAAACGTTCTAGGAAAAAATAGATTCTGAACCTAAAATAAATGTTGTAAACTATCAGCATCCCACTCCCCAGAATTGGCTGTGAAAAATCATTTCCATGAATGATTTGTACCTAGATTATTAAACCCTGCTAATCAGAAAAGTGAGGTGACATTCTATCAAAAAATATTCTACAGATTGCATAAATCTTTTGTGCCTCTAGAGTAGCACCTTTATATTCACCGTGCTTTTATTTTTTTCCAGCATATGTGGAACCAAAGAAATAAATTATTTGCTTTTCTCAACTCTCTGGACACAGTAGGACATGATATTACAATGTACAATGTCATGAAAGGGCAACATATCTTATGCCAAATCTCAAGTGATTTACGGCATGGCTTGGCATTCAAAATTCTTTTGTGGTCAACCAATCTAGCTACATTCCTGCAAGGAATGTAATGACTAAAAGTCATTGCAGATGAAAGTACCTTGTTGGTGAATTTTAGAATGCCAGCTCTGCTAGAAACCAACCTTGCTAAGCATTTTTTCTCTCAAGGTCCTTTAAATTCAGTCATTGGGATCTGAGAGGGGTAGTGATTTGATTTTGTGAAGTTGTGACAATCACAGGACGTACTTGTTAGACACTAACATGAATATTTGATGAATGAAAGAAATAGAGATAAGGAGAAAGAAAGAATAGGGAAAGGAGGAGAGAGACAGAAGGAAGGGATGGAATGAATGAAGAGGGAAGAAAGAAAGGAAGGGAGGGAGGAAGGAACACAGTAAGTTTAAAGATTTCTTAGATAGTAATCCCATTACTCATGCTAAGAAAAATAAAATTGCCTATGAAGATTCATTTTTAAATCAATGATAAATTTTTAAGAACAGGAATAACTGTATTTCAGAGCAACCCCCACCCCAGGTCATATTCCTATGTTTTAATGATTAGGATGATAGGTATACATTAAAACCATTAGTAGTTGTTGTTATTATCATCCCTTGTGAAATAGCACTAATTTATCTCTCTTCAAACCATTCAGCATTTCTCTATTACTCTAGAAGATAGATCTAACCAGATGGAGTAAATTAGAATAAAGCATCATGATGTAGAATTGCTGTACACTGCAGAAAATATCTATAGCAGTTTGCAACATACGGTCAGGACTCAAAAAAAAACCCAGTGACCAGTAATTTCACAGCCCACTGGTTTGCCTCTGATATTTGATGTTATTCTTGACTCTTTCTTTGACTTTGTGTGTGTGTGTGTGGGAGGGGGTGGGTACATCATGCACACTAGACCAATTCTCTACCACTGAGCTACATCCCCAGTCTTGACTTTAAAATATGTGCATACCTACCCAGAAGTGCAGGAATTACAACTACTGCAACAATTAAAAGTGAGGATTAAGTGGAAATCATGCAGACTCCCTAATTAGCTCTAAGGTTTGCATGAATAATTTGTTTTAATCTTATAAACTTGTAGATAATCTAGATATACAATATTTACATTAGTAAAACCTGCTAGGACATCCACAATTTTTGTCCTTGAAAACAATATTTAGAAAGTGGACAGTTGTCAGCTACACCCCATCATTTCTTATGGTAGATTTTAGAATGCAGGTTGACTTAAAAAAAGTTGTTTCAAGGAAATAGTATTAATTCAAAACAAAGAACCAGTTGGGCGCAATGGAATGTGCCTGTAACGCCTGTGTTTTAGTCAACTTTTTTGTCACTGTGACCAAAAGACCTGACAAGAACAATTTTAGAGAAGGAAAAGTTTATTTGGAGTTCAAGGTCTCAGAAGTCTCAGTTCCTAGATGCATGACTCCACTGCTCTGTGCCTGAGGTGAGGCAGAACATCATGGCAGAAGCATGTGGTGGAGAAATGCAGATCAGGACATAACACCAGGAAACAGAGAGAGACTAAGCTCAACTCACAAAATACATCCCCCAAAGGCACACCCTTTAATGACCCACATCCTTCACTCATACCCTACTTGCCTACAGTTACCACCCAGTTAATCCCTATCAGGGGATTAATGTACTGATTAGGTTAAGGCTCTCATAGCCCAATTATTTCACCTCTAAACTTTGTTGCCTCATCTCACATATAAACTTTTTTGGGGATACCTCATATCTAAATTATAACACTTAGCAACTTAAGCCCAGAAGTTAGAGGTCAACCTGTACTACAAAGTGAGATCCTATCTCAAAAAGAAGAAAAACAAAACAAAATACTGAGACCTAACTATTACATACATTTTAGGCAACAAATATAGAGTATGTGCAAGATCTCAATTCAAAATATACATTATAAGGACTGGAGTTGAGGCTCGGTCATAGAGTGCTTCCCTGGCATGTGTGAGGCCCTAGGTTTGATCCTCAACACCACATAAAAATAAAGAAATAAAAAAAAAATATTGTGTCCATCTACAATTAAAAATATGTATGTGTAAAATACATATGTGTATATATGTGTATATATATATATACACACACACACATTATAAGACAGAAACACTGATCTAATGTCATCTGTAGATGAAAGGAGGAAAATTAAAACAGTTTATGCAGAATTTAAACAGAAAAAAATTGATGAGTTCATGCTCAGCTACAGAAAATATGAGTTTTCAAAATACTTTTATCCTATTCTTTGGTTTATCCAAAGTTTAGAGGCCTTTGAGGAACAAAGAATATTACAATAAAGATAACTTTAAAAATAACAACAATTTCACTGTAAATATTTCATGTTTGGATTCCAAGTGAAGCACAGTTGGTTGTAATTGAATTAACTGCTTTTTTTGGAAGAATTTTTCCTTACATCTCTCTATAATGTATGTAAAAACAAAGGTGAAATGGTGATATACTGCCTCACCAAAAATAAAGATGCAAAGCTGTAGAAAGAGCACAAAATTCAGAGAGATCTGGTCTCAACCCCAATTGTTCTGTTTCATAGGCAGTGTGACGAGAGAAATGCATAAAAATCTCTGTAATTTTGGTTTTTCTAACTTTGCATAAGGTAATACTATTTTTTCTATAAAGGTTATCATAAAAATAATTAGGGGATATCTCCTTGATAATCATGGGCACATAGTAGGTGCTTAATAAATGATATCTAGGAAGAATGGGATCAATGAAAAAGGCAGAATGTTTAATAATTGTAATCATACGCTGTGCATTTGTTATAGAAAAGAGAACTTGCAATTGCAATTACAGACTCTCAGGCCTTGGTAGGAGTGGTAGGAGTGGCAATTTCTGGCAATCCTTTCTTGTCAACAGTGTGTTACTCAGAAATAATGTTCTTAAACCACATCTGTCCACTAGTCCCTAGTATTAAACACACCATATAACTGTTTAGAAAACAAAATGACTTTCAGGCACATTTTCTTGAAAGAGCATTCACAGCCTGAGTGTTTTTATTTTCTTTTGTCAGCGTCAGGTGATTTAGAAAAGAGATAAACTAGAACTCTTCTGATAAAAGTTTTGCAATTAAAGGAAGATTTGGTCTGCATGTACACTAGAAGCAATTTTTCACTCGAGACAAACAGAACTATGAATGGGTTGCTCATCCAGCCCACAGCACATATAAACACTGTTTTAAAAAAACTTTCATATGATCCATGAGAGCAAATGGCAATTCAATATTTTCTCTCTCTTTTTTTTTTAGGTTGAATTTATCGTGTTGCTCTTGTAGTTTTGAAATTGACTTAATAATAACAGCTACTAAGAATAATCATGTCTGCAATCTCTGAAATATTTCCCACCTAATACCCTTAATTTTCTTTATTGGATTACCTACAGATAACAATAGATTATGGATTATAATAGATATAATAATAGATTAGTTAGGATACATACATGCACACACACACTGATAATGGCCATAAATCTCATTATTACTGCGTTAGTCAGCTTTTCATCACTGAGACAAATACCTGAGCAAAATAACTTAAAGGAAGAAAGAATTATTTTTGTCTCTGGGTTTTAGAGGTTCTATCCATGGTTGGCTGGCTCCATTGCTTTGGGCCTGAGATGAGGCAGTATATCATGGCAGAGGAAACCTGTTCAATTCAGGGCAGCCAGGAAGCAGGATGGAGGTCTGGGGTGGGGCAAGAGGGACATGGGAGAAGGTACACTCCGGTGACCTACTTCCTCTATTAGGTCCCACCTCCCAGTAATCCATTTAGATGTCAATGGATTCATCCACTGATGAAGTCAGAGCCCTGATGATCCATTCACTTACCAAAAGCCCCACCTCTGTACTTTGCTGTATGCCCATGCTTTGAGGGGCATTCCGAGTCCAAACCATAATGTCTAGTATCTAATTGTAACACACTGAAAGGGCTGTATTACACCTTCTAATTGTAATTCCCCTACAGAGAGTAGATAGCTTTGTGTACATTCTTTCATATAATTTTATATAAATATATATATATAATTCTGAAAATAATCCTTAAATTTTTCCAAATGATATCATGCTTTTTCCACTTAGTCTTTACATTCAAAATATGTGATAAGAGTATTTTCATGTTCATTCCTAAAGCACTAAATGTAAATCATTTATATGTGTTTTGGTCAGCTTTTTTTTCTGCTGTGACTAAACAATCTGACCAGAACAATTTTAGGAAGAAAAGATTTATTTAGGGGCTCATGGTTTCAGGGGTCTTACTCCATAGAAGGCTGGCTTCATTCTTTAGGACTTGAGGTGAGGCTGAACATCATGGCCACAGAGTGTGGGTGGAAGGAAGTAGTTCACAAGGTGATCAGAAAATAGAGAGAGAGAGTCCACTGGCTAGAAACAAATATATACCCCAAAGCCAAGACCCAATTCCCACCTCCTCCAGCCATACCTACCACTTCAATTACCACTCAGTTAATCCCTCTCAGGGGATTAATTCACTGATTGGGTTAAGACTCTTTTAACCCAATCATTTCTCCTCTGAACCTCCTTGCATTGTCTCACACATGAGCTTTGGGAGGACACCCCATCTAAACCATAACAATATGAAATGTAGAGAGTGACTAAGTACATCAGAATGAAAATAGCCTGAATCACTGGCTGCCCACTATGAATCTGTAAGTCAGTTGAAGAACAAGAGGTGGAGCCTTTTGACTAAGGAATCACTGAGGTTTAACCTATAGTGAAACAGCTGAGTAAGTCTTTGTGATTTTTTTTTTTTTTTTTTTTTTTTTTTTTTTGGTAAATACCCTTGTGTCTATTTCCTAGATATCATCACCATTTATATACTGGTAAATGATTGTGCCCACACCATCAGCAAGCACATTTCATATCTCTCATACCCAGACCAGTAATCAACCCTGTCCTCTGCCTCAGTTTCCCAGGGAGATAGTCAAGGCTCATATGATTAAGTCTTCCTATATTAAAAACTATAACACATAAAAGTAAGGGACAAAAGAATCACATTAAAGACTGTAAGAGTGAGTATTTTTACAAAGAGATGAAAATGAGGATGGAATCTTTCAAGAGAGTATAAAATATTTTTCACCGAAGGGGCTAATACTTCACTTTATTCACCACTGAATATTATCCTGCTGGGAGTCATTACTATTGATTATCATTTCATTTATATGTATCACATTATATTGTAATTATCTGTTTACACATCAGTCTCCCTGGAGTCTGGATTCTTTGAGAGTATTTCATTTAGTTTATCATGAAATATCAAACACTTGAACATAGAGCATGTTCTTATAAATGAAATATCCTTCTAAGAAACATCTTGAAACCTTACCAAAAGAAGCCATGTACAATCTGAACATTTTACTTGGTCCTCAAATGCCCCCCTATGCATAGGATCAAGATGATTTTTCACCCTGCCATTAAATATCTCTAGCCATTATTCATTCCCCTCCAGCTATAGACTTTTATTTCAATCCCTTAAATCACTCACCTCTTTTTCTATTTTAGGTATTTTAGGCAGGTGGTTCTTTTCCTCTAAAATGTTCAATCCTTGAGATTTCAAAAGACTGATTCCTTCTCATTGAGTTTACACTTAAGTGTTCTGCCTTAGTGCTGATCACCTGCCCAAACTTCTCTGTTATTGTTCTATAATGGCATGCAACATTTTCCCAGTACTTATCACACGTTTTAATTTCTCTGATGATGGATTGACTCATTTTGTGTCTCCCCCAGTAAAACTGAAACTCCATGAAAGAATGAACTTCATGCATCTTATCTACCTTTGAGTCACATCCAGTAGCAGGATCATATTAGAACATCCAACTTTGAGATCTTCACTCAATTTAAGGATTGAATACAGATTTCCCAGATGCATGACATATATCTTCCTTACTTCAGCTCTCTTTCTCAACTGGGCTTCTGAATGCAACAAGATGGCAGACACTTGAAGCTCTCCATCAAAAGGGAAGTTTTTCATTGGCTTGGGGAGAGCTTATACAGGCTAAAAACAAAGGGGTTTTTCTCCCGTGCCTTAATATGTAATAAAATGTATTTATTTCTGAATAAATGATAAAAATAACCAGGTTTTCTGGAATTACTTTGATGTTTATGGGTTATCAAATTTTTTTTCATACTGGGGATTGAACCCAGGGGTGCTTAACCACTGAGCAACATCCCCAATCCTTTTTTTATATTATATTTAGAGACAAGGTCTTGCTGAGTTGCTAGGTCCTCCCTAATGGGCTGAGGCTGTCTTAGAACTCAAGATCCTCCTACTTCCTAAGATGCTGGGATTACAGTTCTGTGCCACTGTGCCCTGGCTGGGTTATCAGAATTTTAAAAGATGTTTTCTAACATTAATTCATTTGTTCACTAGTTTATTCATTCAAACAAATATTGTTTAATCACCTGCTATATGTCAGGCACTGTGCTTGGCACTAGTGATACAACATGTCTTGCTCTGGGAAGCCTGAATTCTATTGGTGGATCTGGAAGCTAAACAAATAGACAAATTCAATTTGTGACCCCTTCCTCAAGGAAGCAATGTGCATTTCTCTGACCCACTTTCCACAGTCGTATCTCCCTTTAAGCACAGAAAATGGTCTCCACTATTAAGGACTCATGTCACTTTGGCCCCTCCCAGATATTCTAAAATAATCTCCCATCACAAGGTCCTAATTTAATCATGTCTGCTAAATCCCTTTTGTCATGTACAATTCACAGATTCTGGGAATGACAATGTACACATTTTTAGACTGCTAATTCTGTCTACTATAGCAAACTAAATTACTTCTCATCTTCCTTTGTGTTGGGTGTTTGCAAGTTTGTCTTACTCTGCCTTCCCTTCTAACAGCCTCCACTTGACTTCACTGAAACCAACCAGCCCTAAACAGATGACACAATCAAATTTGGTTTTCAAGGAACCGAATTATATAACTGGTCTCTTTCCTTCTCCTACAGGATGCTTAATAACTAGTTGCTTTTGGGCACTACGTCACACACCCCCAGAGAAGATGAACTTTGGATGATGACTATTCATCACCAGGCAGTGTAAAATCAGGTTGTTGATTGCTCATTAATAAATTTTTCCACATAAGTTCAGCCAACTCTAGAGGCATTTGATGACTACATACTACATATACAACCCTCAATAAAACTTGCAAATATGAAAGGTGGGAAATTTCAGCTTTGGAACTTAGGGGAAATAAGATTTTAAAATAAGATTGATGACCTTCCTCCAGAGAATTCCTATGGAAGCCTTCAGATCCAGCAGAAATATTTTCTCATGATACCACAAAATATTTTAGGACACAGTCAATGGCTTCAGTGGAGGTTGACACTAGGTATTTTACTTTGTCCTTTTCCTCTCTTTGATCCCTTTCTACATTTTCTTTATGAAAAATAATTTTATTAGTTTTCTTTAAATTTTAATTAAGCCTAATCTCTTCAAATATTGCCCTTTTCTTGTTCCATTATAGGTAGTTATTTTGCTTAGTATAGAAATGAAACTTTCCAATGAATAATCCTGATCATCTGAATTTATTTCCTACTTGCACCTGATTTCATTCAATCAAGAGAAAGCAGGAAATAAATGTTTTCTTGTGTTTGTCTGAGGCACACAAGTTGGCTGAATGGTTACCTTTAGAATCCCTATTTATATATTAGCTGAGCACATTTATTGTCAGTATATATTAAAATGATGAAAACTTTACTTAAAGCAAATATGAATGCATATATGAATAAAATGTCAACATATATACACTTGAACTACTACAACCTTGTTAACTATGACAAAATACATACTGAATTAATTCATTAGGTTAAAAAATAATTTAGGAGTCAAATTTACCTGACTTTTTTTTTTCTTTTTTTGTTTTGTTTTGCAAAGGGCAAAAGAGATGCCCTCCACTCCATCGTTTTTATTTTTTAATTTAGTAAATACTAAGCGTCTTTCTTAAACCAAATATTACAAATGTGTAAAAACACAAAAACAATTTAGTGAGCCAAAAAAGATTGGGTTTAAGAATATTCTGTTCCGTGTAACTAAGTTCCTAGATTTTCCAAACAAAAGCATAGTATTTCTCAACTAGGTTCCTGATGAAACTCTCAAGTGTGGTCCTACAGGAACATTTCCCACACACACTTGTATGACATTGCATAAGAGCTGGGATTTCACAACAGGCTTCCAGATGGATTTCTCACATTCCCATACAAAGCACTGCACTACCTGCCTGTGGCTCCCTGTTAGCTTGCCACTGCTGCTGTCCCAGAGAGTTGCCAGGGAAGGCTCTAAATATATTTGATTAGTTTCAGGCCTTCATTTTTAGCAAGTCATCACCCTCTTAACAGCAGATGATGCCCCCTAGTTCGAATCAATGTGAGTGGCCCCGGTTACAATGGGCTGGATTAATGATGAAAAATGTGTCGTCAGCCTGGAGGTCCTTGGACATTTATCACCCAATGGGTCTGCCAATTGGTGGGCAGCCCCTGGCTCATCAGCACACCACTTTCCCAGTCTTAAAGAGATAGTGCTCCTTTCAGATTAATTTAATGAGGCCTGGTAGGTGGGGAGAAGAACTCAATAGACAGTTAACTTGACAGATTTAGGTTCCATACACTTCAGCACTTCTATAACTACTGTGCTTCTTTTTGTAATATAATTTTGCAAGGCAAGTATGAGCTATTATTATAAGCCATATCTGGAATTCTAAAATTGCTTCTATTTCATTTTAACAGGTTTTCTTAGAAAATAAGTCTTCATGTTTTATTAACATAGATTTGACAGATTTGAAATGTTTGCTGTGAACTAAAATATTTCCAGAAACTTTAAATGCCCAACTGTAAAAATGAAGTAGATACAATCTTCAAAATTATTTTATGTTATCTGTTCCCTTTTCCCTAGTTTAATTTTCAATATTACCGTCAGTCTGGAATTGTTTTCTCTTGAATTTGGTCATCAGTACGATTATTTTCACTTAGAAGATTAAAAAAAAACTGTATGGAATAACTTAAATAAATTCTCCTTTGGAAAAAAAATCACATTCATTCCGTATTCATAAGTGTTTCTTTAACATCTAATTGAGCAATCTCCCTGTATTTCTCCATTTAATCAAAGGAATGGACATAGAAAAATTGAAATATCAAAATGTACTATGTTTTGTAAATAAATTAAATAGTTTGAGAAATGTAACAGGGAAAAAGGAGTCTGTATGTGTCATTTGAATAGTATCGTGTTTTTTTTCTGAATTTAATGAAATTGAGGGGAAATTTATTTAAAGGATATATAAGTATTTGAAATAAAAGGGAAAGAGAATGAGAGATTTCAGTGTCATTTCCAATGCAGAAAATTTAACAACATTGTTTCTATATTCTGAAATTGTTTCTTCCAAGAGCAGCTGATGTTCAACTTCTAATAAATTATAATACTTAGTAGAAAAATGATTTTCTGATATAAATCAAATATCGTAAGTGGAACTTTACCCAATAATCATTTCATCCAATATCATGTTCCTAACAGCCTAACATTAAAAATAATGCAGTTTTACTTTTTTCCATTTTCCCTAATAAAACTTCACAATTTGATGGGAGATGTCAAAGAACACAAATCATAGACCCTATAAGTTAATAATTACAGTTATTCTAATGTTAATTTCAGAAATTTGGGGACATTTTTCATATTAGTTTAAAATAATGTGAATATGATTTATGTAATGAACATTTACTTGACATTTAATAAATTCTCAGTAAATACTTGCTGAGTTGAATGAATGAACTCCATTTTCTACAGTCATTCAATGAAACATACTATGTATCCTCATATAAAATATACTGCATCAAATGGGAAAATTTTAATACATGAAGAGACCAGAAGAGACCAAAAATATGAGAGATAAAGTAACATTCTGAAAAAGAAGTTGCTAAAAATAACTAATAGCCACATTAATTATGGAAAAATGAACTAACAGGTAGCAACAGGTCCCAGGCACCAGACAACTGAATATTAATTTGAGGCCGATGTCAAGAGGAGAGCTTCAAAGGAGAATTGCCCCCTAGATTTGGAAGAAGTTGTAATTAATCAACTGGAGGAAGCGGACACTGATCTTACAATCACTGTAACTATAAAAACTAGCTTCAGTATTTAGGTTTTTATTTCTGATTGGGATGAAAATAATAAAAACTAAATCTTTGAGTCAATATTGATTTTCCATTAGGTACAGTGGTGTATGCCTGCAATCCCAGCAAAGAGGGAGACTGAAGTGGTACTATCTCAAGTTCAAACACAGACTGGGCAACTTTGTGAAACCATCTCAAAATAAAAATTAAAAAGGGCTGGGGATGTAGCTCCGTGGGAGAATATCTTTGAATTAAATCACCATTTGCTATAAACCCTCATTTCACAGAAACATGTTACTTCACTTTGCTATTAGTTTTTTTTTTTTTTATTTTAAAAGATAGCAGCTGAGAGACAACAAAGTAGTATTAAATTGAATACCTGTAAATATAAGTGACTGATTTCCACATTTAAAGGACAAATGTATATATATTAGTCAAATAATTCTTAACATAGCTATATTCAGCAACCAGAACTTCAGAAAGGTGGGAGGGGCAGCATGTTTCACTTTTATTCTTGTACTTTTCTGTTTATTATGTATTTAGATAACTGTTAAAGAAAATATGAGGTTTTTTTAGTAGTCAAAGAAAAAAATCCTTCAAAGAATTCCCTGCAATGTAAATGGTTAGGCCACGGTGATGGTGATGATATAATTTTATTTCCCCTTGCTAATTAGGTCATGACCTGTCTTCACCTTTGTTACTTCAAAGTCAAGGCTCAATTAGCAAAATGAAGGCAACTTGTCCATGAGCTTATTTGGTTAATATAAGTACACAGAAGATTCCCAATGTCAGCAGCATATTCATCAAAAGTTCTCCAGTGACCATCCTGGTATGCTTTCATGCCAAGAAGAATTAATTCCGTGAGATTTTCTCCTACAATTAGGTAGCACTCTCTCCGGGACCCAGTTTCTTGCTTGATGCCCAGAAGTAACTAGAACTTCACAAATTTTGTTCTGAGAGTCATTTTTTATTATGTTTAACCTTGATTATACATTGACAACTCAAACTAAATATTACAAGGATGCTTGTTTTCTGATGTTGGCACGCCACTCACAGACCAGTCTTTCTGTGAACAAACTATGGAAACATATTCTAATATTCATAAGGCAGAGTACATGTCAAAAAGAGAACTACACTCTTTCATGAAGCGGTAAAGATTTTCAAATTTAATGAGAAACGACTGAGTTTATGGAACTACATTTGCAATCTATATGACTAGCAAAATATATATTTTTAATTAATAGAGAATTTACCCAGTAGTTCAAATTGGTAGGCAGGTAACTTGAACTGTTAAGATTCCCAGGACAACCAATCCTAAATAGCTGCATTCAAATTTTTAAATTAGAATTAGTCTATAAGAATAATAGAAATGTGAATAGTATACGGGCGATAAATTCATGGTATGACCTTACAGATTCTATGAAATTGGAGGAATCCATTTTAAATTCTTAGGAAATTACATAATTATAAAAGCATAGTTAGTATATGAAAATACATTCACAAACCAGAACATGATTTAAACAACAACAAAAAAAACTTATGACTAGTGTAATTGCCTTAGGACATATTGCATTAAATTCTATTTCTTAATTATCTTTTAAAAATTCAACAAAATGATAAAACTCAAGTGACACATCTCTTCTGTTGATCATCAAAAATTGCACACTCTACTTTGCTAAATAATGCTAACTTGCTTACCCTTTCCATAAAGTTTACTACTCTGTTAAGACATTACAACTCATTCCCACAATTGCTTCTCCAAACAGAATCGTATTCATTTTATGACCATGCTGTGTACGATCCACAATCATCTTACATTTAAGGGAAAAGAGTTATTTATAATGTTTATCGTTCCTGCCAGTATACTTTTACAAGTCTTTGACACGTCAGTGTGAAAAATTTATAGATATACAATAAAGCTTCATTGTAAGGATTTTCAAATAAACTAAGATGCATTTTGTATTTGTCTAAAAGGCCCAGTAATGAAGCCCTGGGGACTTGTTTATGCACAGTGTTTTCCCAGCAGGAGAACCAATATTGGTCAGTTCTCAGTCCTCAGAGGCCTTTCTTACTAAATGGAACAGCATTAGCTTTGTTCTTTAAGTCTAATTAACAACCAAATCATAAATTTTAGTCTTTCCCTGATTAGATTAAGCTTTCAGCAATATTTTTTTTTTTTTAATTCCTACTACCATGAATTTCACTAGGAAAAAAGAAAACGGGAGCAAAATGGTAAATACCCAAAGCAAGATGGTATACAAGTTTAATGCATTAGCCTCTCATCCCCAGAGATCATGGTTCCTATCTGTCTTAGGTCACAATTTTAAAGAGTTGAATGATCTGCCAAAATCCCTCATGAGTATTTAGACCTATCACCGAGTCCCTGAACAATTAAGACTCTGTGCTCAATTTATGGCTCTCATCTGGACTATCTAATGGCACAACAGGTCAAAAAATTAAGATCTGGACACTAACTTGTTCTCACGGTAACCTTATATTACCTCTCAGGGCTGTTTCAGGATTACATGAAATAATATACTCAAAACACAATACCTGTCACCCAGTAAGTCATTAATATGTGCAACTAGTATTACAGAACTTTCCATTGCCATTTTTTTATATTCTATCATTATAAACTGACCATAAGAACGTAGACCAATATCCTGCACAGTGTAATATATTTTTTAGCAATTAATAAGAATATATACTTGAAAGGTTATCGATTTTTTTTTTTGTTGTTGTTGTTCTAAAATACTGTGGTTTTGTTGTGATTTTTGCTTAGAACATTTGAAGTATTTCCAGGAGCATCCATACAACGTGTCCTTCTGAGATGCCTTTTTTCCCAAAGCTCATATTTAGGTTTCTTGCAAGCAAGGCCATTCATCTACAAGAAGGGTGCCTTAGGATTTTGTATAATGCTTTACAGGTTATGTATAGAACCCAGAGTTACTGTCATTTCAGGGATTTCATGGAGGTACATCAGTCATAATGGTTTTGTCCACAGACTCACTCATATTCCTTATAGTTCAAAGAGTCTAGTCATTTGAGAAAACAATAGGGAAATCTCTTTTTTTCCAAAATTCAGTGTGGAACAACACAAACAAATTCTTTTAAGCCATGTTCTTTTTATAAAGACTTTAACCAAGAGATAAATGTTCAGCCAAAATACAGTGCTTCCTTACTGGACTTTGTTGGCCAAGATCCTGTGTATGTTACAGATTATAATGTGGCACCACACTGTTTTCTCTAAAAAGAAATCACACAGGGTTTGTCTGTAAAGAAAATAGGGTTAATTTTCATCTGATGTATTGGGAGGAATGCTAAAGGAGCCACTCAGGTCAGGCGTTGTTTACAGAGCTCTTAGAGACAAAATCTTTTATTTTGAGAAACATTTGGCAGAACAATTAAGCACAGAGGTCAGAATTCATTTACTATGTTATATACAGATACTGCCACTCTGAGAAAGTTACAAATGATTACAAGGGTATGTTATAAATAGAATGTTCCAATAAGTTTAAGATCATTGTCCAGTTTGAATTGAATTCTAGCCTTGTATGAATGTTTGGAATATAACTAATGTTTGATTTAGATATGTATCTTCTTTGCACAAATTTCATGCATTCTTCTGAAATAAAGGTCAGATTTTTCACAGAGTAATGTTTCATAACTACAGAAGCATATATATGTCATTTCAAATTTAATACTAACTCTACTCCCTATTCTTCATGGAGATAAAGTACATACTTTATACACAACAATGACAAAAGTACCATGATACATAACCAAGCTGATTATTGTACCACAAAACTCAAATAAGGATTGTTTTATACAAACATTGTGATATTCTACTAATACAGCATTATGGGCTGAGCAGGGAGTGTAGTTCAGTGAGAGAGTGCTTACCCAATATGCCCAAGGCATTGGGTTTCATCCCTAGCACAGGTTGGAAAGAAACAACTGTATCTATTACTTTTATGTTCTTGTGCTTCAGTTTTCTTATGTATGAAATGGGAATAATAATTGTACCCTCCCAGGTTTGCTCAGAGCACTTAGAACATCTGTCCCACAGAAAGCATTCAATAAATGTGAACAGTTTCAAAAGAACTTAACTAAGGATAGTTTTTAACTCTACAATAGTTTCATTAAATTGTTAAATATTTCATATAGTCACATACCTACTTGTGTGTCTGATTAAAATCTCATGAGAAAAAAATACAGATTTTAAAAATCACTCATTTGGAGGATATAATTTTGAGAAAAATCTCAGTATTCAAAAAAAGAGGAGGATTGAACAGGCACTGTTTTGACATGTTCAAGGTTTGCTATTTCTTTATGTCATGGTGATTGAGTGCTTGTTAGTGATGCATTGCCCCATACCCCTGATAAAAGAGGGCACAGATATCTTCTTTAAAAAACAGTTATCATGACATATGAGGTAAATATCATTTATCATCTTTCCATGGTCACTTCCAGGAACGTTTGTTACAAATCTTATCTTCAGTGTTTTTGTCTCAGGAAACCTGGATCTTCTCCAGTTTCTATATTACCTTTGAGATGTTTCATATTTTAACTATATCATATCTAGTTGCAATATAAAACTAAAATTAGCAGAATAAGTTTTTATAAAATTAATTACTCCAAAAATCTGGAATTCACTGAAGTTTCATTTGAAGGACAAATAAATGTGAGAAATATTTTAATTCAGCTAGAATAATCTAAGCCAATTTTTAAGTTGATAACATCTCTACTGAAACACATATTTTGTATAAATAAAATTTCCGCATTCTAAATGAGACAACCAGACCCCCCGTCATAAACAAACATACACACACACACATACACACACACACACCAACACATGATTATACAAATAATTCAAATTCAAGTTTTAAATATTTGCTTTTGAACTAGAAATGTTATCATTTGCCACCATGCATTGTTTAAACTATATATTAAAAGAGTCCTTTTCTCTTACTCTGCTATTTGGCTCTAAGTGTATAGGTCTAAAAATACACTAGTCAACTATTCCACTGGCAGGTTTAGATATGGATCTTCAGACTTACTATTTTCTTTAAATTTCTGATGAACATAAATGTACAAAGATACTATCTGCTCTGAAAACACATAGTAAAAATATTGTCTTACAGCCTAATAAAATGCCTACTGAAATTTTTATCCAGAAAACAATGCATTTTCTTTCATCACTACACATTGTAGTGCTACTTTTCTTGCCTTAAATAATCAAGGACTCAGTGACAGGCATGGAAATGCCATGGTAAAGCACATGTGTGCATTTTCAGGCAAACCCAGTAAGCAATGCAATCCCATGCTCAGAAACCCATTTCTTCACCTTTGTTTCTAGGGCACTGATGAGGAGCAGGTGTCAGGATTTTTTTCCATAATCCTGACAGGTCATTTTGCATATAAAACACATCCAGACTTTAATAACCCTCAAGGGTAAAGGTAGCTCTGTTTTGACAAATATTAGTGCTTCCCTTTTACATTATTTAATCCTTTAGTTGGAAAAAATATCATATACACTACTTTTTCCACATGTTTGTGAGTTATGTAGTTGGCTTTTATTCATTAGAGTGAATTATATATAAGTGAATGAACCTAAGTCATTTCAAATCTTTCTGTTTCTCTCTCTTTTTTCTTTGGGGGGAGGGTGTGAGTGGGAGTGGTAAACACTGATAATTCAAAGGAATAATCTAGATAATCCCAGAGAGAATTGATATGAAAGCAAGGCATAATAGAACTGGAACTTCTCAAGCCTAATATTAGAAAAATTATGGCATTATTCATTTATTCCATTGAAAAATATTCTCCTAATATTTTATGGTAACATACAGGTTGGAAATCATTTTATTTTTAGTATACATTTGGTTTAGTCAGCATTCATGCAGTTGGGTTGAGACTATGACTTTTAATTACCTACTAACTTATCCCTTATTTGGTTTTAAAATGAAATGGTCATTCACTTATGCTTGTTTCAACAGTTTAGGATGAAAGAAAATGAAAACATACCAGTTATAAATATATTAACAATGTAAATCACACCATAATAACTTTATTTTTAAGCCTTGACAACTGCAATTTTTGGAACTTAAAAGGATCACATAGTTACTTTCTACAATATATCATAAAGAGAGATTCCAGAGCTGAGATTTCTAGAATCAATGTAGAGTAAATAGTTACCAAAATGTAGCCTCATTCAGGAGACAGCGAATGAGGAGCCACAGCATTTGCAGTGGGATTAAAGTACGTTTCAATGTGCAACAGGCCATAACATTCCATCTGCCTATCAAAACAAGATTAAAACCAAGAGAAAAGATAAACAGCAATCATTGTTCATAAAAGGATGTTTACTAGTTATTTTTAATGGATTTTGCTAGTTTTAAGTGTATTTATTTTAAGCTGTATTCACAGCTTTTGGTGCAATTTGGACTTTGGGTCCTTTGGACACTAACCAGGACTTTCCAATGCCTAAAAATGACAACAATAAACCTTATGTATATTTCATTATAAACTGAAAAAAAAATAGCTTCTATTATGCAATGACTACAGTTTCAAGTTAATGTAGATAAACAAGTTAGCTAACAAAAATCAAATAATAATTTTGGATCCTTATAACCTAGGCACTCCATAGAAGAAATAGTTGAATATATACAGCTTTATTAATACTAGTTTCTGGTCCTTTATTTTTACTTTTTACAAAGGAAGATTAGTCATATTGTCCTCATTTTCATTTACTTCAATGAGAATTTTGTAGAAGAAACAATAGCTGTGATTACATTTATGACAATGATTACAGGAAATTTACAGCTTTTACTTTCTGCTTCTTGAACACTAGAAGTACAAGTTTACTATCCGCTGATGCTAACATAGTTCACATTGTTACACACATGCCCTACTCCGGTGGGGCAGTCCAGTCTGTAAATTATATTGCCTAGTCAAAAAAGTCAAAACTTTTAAAATAGCTAATCTGAAAGGAAAATCACTTAAAAAAGCAACATGATAATAACACAAAGGCTTTGAAGTTAGATGGATCAGGGTTTGAATTGTAGCTCAGCACAAATAATTATATGATTTGAATCATGTTATTTAATCCATGGAAACTCAGTTTCATAACCTATAAACTGGGCTTAATATTTGCCTTCAAGGACTGTTAGCAAGTTTAAAGAGATGCCCATCAGCATGCACAGTGATACGTGCCTATAATCAGTCACTTGGGAGGCTGAGGCAGGAGCATTTCAAGTTGGAGGTCAGCCTTGGTAACTTTGCAAGACCATAAACAACTGAAGGAGATACTGTATCAAAATAAAATTTTATTTTAAAAAGGATCAGGTATATAACATAGTTGTAAAGTGTCCGTGGGTTTAATTCCAGTATAAAATACATATAAATATATACATGTATATATTTATATATATACATATAATAATTAAAGGGTATATATACCATATATTTATTATATATGTTATATATATATGGAGAAAGAGAGAGAACAATTAGAAGTATTATATTTCAAGAAAAGTCCTCCATTTTATAAAAATACAAGATTATGTGCTCTGAATACAACTTTTTTTTGACTCAACTCCTAGCTTCACCCTTTAACTTTGCATCATTTTAACTTCTGTACTCTGTCCTTTAATCTGAAAGGGCCTTTCTTCTTACCTTGATGGTCCTTCAAATTATCACATGCTAGTCCACAAGCATTCAAGTCCACTTTGCTTTACTAGGCTGCCAGTAAGAATCAAAAGTTATCAAACTATTGGTTCTTGCCTCGAAATATCATCAGTGACTCTTCTAGTCTTCAAAACCAAAGGACATTCCCCCTACCATGATGCCATTTCAAAGTTCCCTTTGACACAAATATTGTTGTCTACACCTAACCTTCTTCAACTCTGTGATTTTGACACTTTGGTGCTCCTTCTACTTGTGTGGCTACATTCTTGGTTCCATCTGTGGTTCCATTTCTTCTCTTCCACAAAAATATCCATTCCCCCCAAACATGTTCTTGGCCATTTTGCTTTTTTTAATGGTTTGAGTAAAAATCAAAATCTATAGTTAATGCAGGAATATTCAGAAGTGAAATAATCAGATTATGAGAGGTATAACCTAACCAGTCCATCCTAGTTTGCATAGACTAAATGGCTGGTAACTGTAGACAGGTGGGGAGTGGCTACAAGAGGTGGGCCACTGGGGACATGCCCTGAAAGGGTTCATTTTCCTGTGGTCCCTTACCCTCTTTCTTTGTTCCCTAGCCACCATAGGCTACTTCCACCATGATGTTCTACCTCATCTCATACCCAGTATAATGGAGTCAGCCAATCATGGACTGAACCTCTAAAACCATGAGCTCAAAAAAACTTTTCTCCCTCCAAGTTGGTCTTTTCTGGTATTTTGGTCATAGCAACAAAAAGCTGAGTACTTTATCTACATTTTCCTAAAATCTCCCCTTTGGTGACCTGTCTTTATTCACTACTCTAAATAGAATACTGTTCTACTTTATCTAAATCTGGATAAATAAATGAATAAATGAGTTTAAACTTGAAGTTCATCTTAATTTCTAGTCAGACTATAATCATTTACTTTCCATGAATCACTTCCCCAAACAGAAGAAATCATTTGAACACTTACCATTCTATCTGTATCATCTCTATACCAGGTCTTTTTCCACTTTATCATACTTTCTTATCTTCACATAATCTTCCCTTTGTTAGAATGTAAGAGAACCTAATTCATAGTCCTATCATCCACCATGCCTCAAGCAAAGATGCTTCAACTTTTTGGCAAAATTGACTTTTTCCAGTTTGCCATTTCTGATCAAAAGTTCCATTATTTTCAGAATCTCAGGATTTTAAAATGTAGGTGATGCAAGAGTTATTAGGAGAAAGCACATACACTTTGTAATTAGTGGAAAACAACTCTGGAGATTCAGATTATGTTGTCCAGCCATAAGGATATCCCTAGAGCCTTGGTTCACTTCACCAAACTTACAAACATGTTCTAATCATTCAGTGAACGTATCTATAAATATTTTTATCCTGGAGGTTCAGTTGGTGTTTAACAGCATCTAATGATGTCCAGGGCCAAGAGGGAATAGATACTGAACCTCAGATGCAACCTAATGTGAAATAGATGATGGTTAATGACAGCAGAAAAATCGCCACAGTGTGCTAATGTGACAAATAGTATCGTACCAATCAACAGTGATAGCCGAAGACAGCAAAAGAGATATTTATGAATTGTGATGTATCACTTGGAAAAGAAAGTTAATCAACTCAATGGTGATTTATTGAAGGTTTACCCTGTGAACAGGGATATACACTAGGTTCCAGAGATGATCAGGAGGATCTAGTTTGAACAAAATATGGATGCAGCTGAATTGAAAAAAATACATAAACAAAGCTTTCATCCTTGTTGTCTGCCAGGGCTTATGTAAAAATACCATATTCTACATGGCTTACAGAAACAAATTGATTGTCTCATAATTCTGGAATCTAGAAGGTCAAGGTCAGGTGTTCGAAAGTCCCTTCTGAATCTTCTTTCCTTGATGGACGTCTTTCCCATGTATCCGCATGGTGGCTTTCTCGTGTTTGTGTCCTAATATTCTCTTCTTATGAGGACAACAATCATACTAGTAAGGTCCATCCTAACTACCTCATTTTAGCTTAACAAACTGTATATAGAACCTATCTCCAAATAGAGATGGTCCATGACTTATGATTTTTCTACTTCAAGATGATGGAAGTGCTAAGCATTCAGTAGTAACTGTACTTCACATTGTTAGTTCAGCTCTTCTCCAGGCTGGATATAAGCAATACAATATTCTCTTGTGGTACTGAGCAGTAGTTATGAGCAGCAGCTCCAATTAGCCAAGCAATCATGATGGGAAAAGCCAATACTCTACAGTTCTGTATTGCCAGCCTTTTTGCATACAAGTTTTCAATAAATTACATGAGATAATTCCACAGTTCATCATAACATAGGACTTCCATTAACATTTACATTATCCTTTAGTGGAACAAAACCAACTAACACAAGTATTGTGAGCACCTTTAAGATATACTGGGCCGAGTTATGATGTTTGGTAGGACAGGTGTATTAAAAGTATTTTTAACTAAGGATACTTTTAATTTATGATGGTGTATTATGACAAACTCCTTCATGATTCAAGGAAGATCTGTAGAATTTCTTTCTGAAATACCGGGTTAGTTCTTCACATATGAAATTGAAGAGAAGACAATTAAGACTAGGACTTCATATGAAAGTACCCAGGAAGCAACCCTCAAGACAACATTGGAGATGCTGAAACACTAGGTACCCTGGAATTTTTAAAGTTTACAGAGGAGCAGATAAAGAGAAGACTAGTTCAGCTTTGGAAAATAGAACAAACACAATTCTTTTGTTTGCTTTTGGTTTTGTTTGTGAGAAAGTTCACTGGGTTAGGGACACTAAGATAAAAGCTGGCATCAATGAAATATGATGTGAAGTAAAGACAGTCTGGAATCCAATAAAGCACATTATGACTTGAGGCAGGAATCATGGTCAAATAAAAGGTTTTAAAATTATTCTTGTAAACTTCATTTTCTTTATTCCTTCCATCACCTAAAATAGGAAGAACACCTTGCAGAACATGCAAAAATGCACAAGTAACAGTTTCACTCAGAAACAGATCTGATGACTTGCACTTCATGCAAAGTGCTTGCGTTCAGGTCATGGATCATGTCATCTGTGGCCTTGTTACCTGTATCTCTGCACATTCTCTACCAACACGGTGGGGCCATCTCATCGTTATGGAGAGAAGGTCCAGCACACCAACTCATTGTAGTTTCCCGATCAATCTGCAAATGGCACCAAGCCCTGCTTCTGTCAGCTCACTATTCATTTAGCTCTACATTCTGCC
The DNA here is from genome assembly GCF_902686455.1 of Sciurus vulgaris. Classification (NCBI taxonomy): domain Eukaryota; kingdom Metazoa; phylum Chordata; class Mammalia; order Rodentia; family Sciuridae; genus Sciurus; species Sciurus vulgaris. The sequence goes on along the minus strand of NC_136470.1, from coordinate 30,860,518 downwards.
TTCTCATCAGCTGATCGATAGGTTGGCAGCTCTCTTTGGCTAAACTACTCAATTTAGGAGGATGGACTGGTGCTGTCTCATGTATTATTCAAGACAATGGGCTCAAATTCAATCCCTCCTCTACCCCACCTCAAACAGAATTAATCACTACCTCCTTGAGAATTACTGTTCAAGCTTGTACATATCTCGATGACTGTCCTGATAACACTGTACTCTACTGTATTAAAATCATTTATTACACACTTTTCTTCACATGGGCTAGAGACTTCTTTAAGCAGAACTGTGTATGTCTTTGTTGTCCCAAACCCAAAACTGACCATAGTCCTCAAAGTTTGATGAATGAATAAATGAATGAATGAATGAATGAATGAATTCTGAATTACTTGGCTTTTCCACCACCATGAATTACTGGTACTATATAAAATACCAATACAAATTGCTTACACATTCAGTCCCAGCTGTTGGAAATTTCTTGATATACAACACTTTAATCTCAATTAGTCCTGTTAAGGATGGTTACAAAAGCTGCCAAATATAAATTAAGTCTTTTCAAGGGAATAAACCAAAGCACTATGCATGAAATAACCATCCACAATGAAATAGCCATCCACAAAGAATCACAAGGTGACTGACAATTTCCCTAACAGCAGGATACACACATCTAAAACAACACTTGTTTTTGTGAAACACAAAAGACTCGAGGTTATTCTAACTAAAATCAATCATTTTGCCTGCAGTTCCAGTTACTTGGGAGGGTGAAACAGAAAGATCACTTGAGCTCAGGAGTTCAAAGCCAGCTTGGAGAGATCCCGTCTCAAATTAAATAAATAAGAAAATAAATAATCCATCAACCAATCATCGCACCAATAAGAGAAATGACAATAGTCACTCCTACTTAATAATGCCTGATCTTGCCACAAAATAAGTCAAATAATGTATATGTGAATTTGTATATTTAAAATATTTTTGGTATAATTAAATATTTGACAATTGATACATTAGCATAATGAGATCAAACATTATTAATACACTGTGAAAGCCTCACATATTCAGTATACCTATACATCATTCTTCTTATAGTATTCAATGGTGCACTTTTAGTCTAAGGATTTTCTATAGACTTTTTGGGCTAAGTCATAATCTGTTTCCTATTTTCTGCAGCCTTTTGAAGAAAGCATACATTTCACACACCTTAGGAGTCCTAGGCATGTGTGAGACAGTATTAGCTCAAGCTTATGCTATTTTTTCCTTTCGCGTGCTTAAAATTACATTGAGATAAATGCTTAATGTGGCACAGCAAGTCCTACCTTAATAAATTCGAAAATACAATCTCAAGTCACTGGTTCAGTCAATCCCTAGATAGACACACATATTGGGAACACATGGAAATAAGGAAGGAGTCCATTATATGAGCTTCTTATCTCCACAACATGTCAGATAATCTCATTAGGTCATCTACGGAGCCTAACGGGAGTTTAGCGTGTATTGTTAAACCTAAGCTGTTGATATTTCCTGGCACGACCAAAAGGCAATCTCAGCATTTCCCCTATTACAACAGGTGGAAAATGTTAAAACATTGGCAACCAAGTATTTTTTAAATTCTACCCATATTTAAATAGACACCAAAGGTTACATTTAGGGGGTTATTTGAATTTGTAGTAATAAATATGTGAATTTTCTAATGGTGTCTGTCGAGTTCTTGCTTGAAGTTAAATGTGGTATGGTAGAATCTACACCAAAAGTAACTCTTTTTCAATACTTGTTTCATTTGAGTTCTCTACTAATCAATATTAAAATCTGGGTGATTTTTTGCATGTTTATGGGTGGAGATCACAGGATAAAACATACAGCACATATATAAAAGAATGCATCAAAATTTTGTCACAGAATTTATATACTCATATATCACTTAGCAAAGAAATACATTCTGAAATGCAGTATTAGACATCTTCCTCACTGTGTGAACATAACAGTGTATATTGAACAGAAAGTAACATCATCACAATGTCAACAGGCAATATAATCTTATGAGACCATGGTCCTTTACATGGTCCATCGTTGATCAAAATCATCTTTATGCAGCACATGACTGTCTATCTCATATACATGCATATATGTTTATATAACAAAAGTTTCAAAAATATCTGGATAGTATTTCAGAATACTTTTGCTTTTAAACAGAAGTATGAAATAGAATTTTTAAAGGATACAAAAGGCAACACATTCCTCATGTGTCTATGAATGTCAGAGCATTCCTTTTCAATTCATTTTCTTTTATTCCAAAGAGATGATATGCAGAAAAACATATAAAGGATGCTTGAAGAACACTTTCTTTATCTCTTCCTCAAATTCAGTTAGCAGTTTTTGACTTTTTGAACTTTTCATTCCATATTTGTTTCAATGATTTGAATGAGATTTTTTCCTAGACTTGGACCACAGCGTGAAGTTCAAAGCACACTCCCCTGTGATGTTTCCTCTTTGTGGTGCCATGTACCACTTACAAGTATTTTCAGTGGTAAACAGAAGATTAAATGTAGGTGTTGGATCTCATCAACACTAAACATGGGGGAAGAACGTCTGTGGCTCTTTTCCCGGCGGCAAATTAAAGCATTGCCAGCAGTGTTACTCCAAACAAGCCCTGATGTTTTTATCGACTCCCTCACCATCTCAAACACAGCCCAGGGTCCAGTCAATACCTGTCATTCTATGGGAGCCACTAACTCAACTGCTGCTGTCAGTTTTCCTTATCTAATTACAAATGGGCTCCTGTCCATGAAACTATCTCCTTAACAGAGTACTGCTGGGGCTGCAACTTTTAAGAGACAATTTAACATGACTCCAGCAGTTTAAAAATTTCTCTTATAGTCACATATAATTCCTTAATAACAGCAATCATTTTTCTGCTTGATGTCTTGCTTACTTATTTGGGTTTTAGTGGAAAGAAACTAAAACTTTATAGGATATTTAATATTACGTATTATATACATGATTAAAAAAGAAAGAGAGGGGGTGTAGTTCTGTGATAGAACACATACTTGGCATGCTGAAGACCCTGAGTTTGGTCCCCAGCGCCCAAAACAAAACAAGTAAAATGAAACAAAACAATCACCAGAAGTAGCATTAGATATGAGTGCCAACCCATTGTTTTTTATGCTATATTAATTTTTTAATGAAGCACAAATTTTAAGTATGACTTTTTCTGGCTTCCTATATTCCATTAAATATTTACTGGACTCTAATATCTTCATGTAAAATACTTACAAATTTTCTTATCAACCACAATATTTTTGTTTCAAAACATAAATCTTCTTAAATTTAACATCTATGTGTTGTGCATATCCATAAATTATGTAAAAGAATAAAATATATTTGCAAGTTAATATAGGAGAATAATAGGGAGACATGTACATGAGTTTTCTTTTTAATTTGACTTTCTTTTGCAGGTTTATTAAGTAAACTAGACTATAGCAAATCAATCTCCTGAGAAGCAAAGAGTTATTAGCAAGTAACCAGAAGTTTTGAAAATCAGTGAGATAAGGAGTCAAAAGACATGGAAATACTATATCTAAGGGCACTTATTAAGTAATAAAGCTCTTTGGATTTTCATTATACAAAATACAATTTAAAAACAGCCTTTCATTCTCAGTGTTTCTAAGTGATATTTTGTGGATGGAAATGAGAGAATATTACAGAGATAAAAACGATACACTCAGCTTGTAGTCACTTATTAATACATACCTAAGATATACTAATTTCATCATAATGAGTTAGTTTGGAATCATTGGAAGAAACCCAAATTATTTGCCTTTGTAACACTATTCAGCTACCCCACATCAGTGTGGTGACTAAACAAGAGTCAAATCAGAGCAACCTAAATATCTCTGTTTAAACTTAAACTCAAAATTGACACTTTAGGAAAAATTTGCTTTTATTCTCAATAGAAGTATGCTTCCTGCTTTCAAGATATTACTGCAAAGCACTCAGTAAAACAAAAGAAAAAACTGTCTTATAGATCATATTTAACAAAATATTTAAATACAATCAGAAACTAAACATGTCCTATGTAAATTGGCATTTTTAAATATATAGTGGAAATATATAAATATATAAGGGGTATAAATTTGTTTCAAAGGACTAAAATGACACTTATTTGAAGCACTATTATTAATGCCTTGGGTTTTGAAAGTTTTTCTTTTTGCAGTCTCTCTTGAACTTTTAGCCTCTAGTGTTTAGTAAAGTGGTGTCTCCATTAACTTGAAGCACTGAAATCTATTTGTGAGTGTATATTTTGAAGTGAGAGGGTACTGAAGGTTTTTAGGTCAATGCTGATGAGCATGAGTCAGAGGCAAATGCTTTCAAAGATCATCTGTTCCTTTTAAGAATAAAAAACAGCCATCTAGACATCAACATACAGTTCTGCATGGCAGAGATTTGAGGTATTCTGCACTGTATCATAATCGGTACAAAAGGAGCTCCAGATCCACAGGAAAGGGCTGATAAATATGGCTTATTTATTATTGAAAGAGTTTGCAACAGATTTCCCTTTCCCTTGCAGTCTCCATCCATCCTACCTAGCACTGTGCCCCACCCCCACAGCATGTTCGACCCCTTCATCTTCTTTTACCTTCTTTACAACTGACAGGAAATTTTATGATGTTTTTAAGATATCTTCTGTCACTTCTTTTACAAGGGAGCTTTTATAAAGACAGGTCTTTGTCTCTATTGCCTAGTGCTCAGTTTCCAAATCTAAATACCTCTAGATACATAGTGATATTCGATAAATATTGACTAATAAATAAAGTAGAAAATACTGAAGGAATCACGCAAGTACAGGATGGTAAGTACATATTTTACCACATTTGCAAAAACAAAACCAAATCTATTTTGGCTGCATTTTAAAATTTATCAATTTAATTAATGGGATATATCCAAGTCATGGTACAAAGTGACCTGAAGGTTTACAAATAACCACCAGTCACAATTAATGTCTGTTTAGACATCTACTTATTCTACTGTTATATGTTTTTAGCTAAAAACAATGAATTCACACAACAAATTATTTATGGATTATTTAATGAACAATTTCAAGGTATGCTTTGTAAACAGTGCTCTAACTTTTCATTGTTTTTGTTCTATACACAGAGTATGTTAAATTTGTATATTTGTTTCCCAGGTTTGGTCAGACTCTCAGTTTTGAACTTGGCAAGTTTTATAACGTAAAATTTAGTAACAGTTGGTCAAAATAAAAGGCCACATACTTCAGGACCAAAATTTATTCTGACCTATGGAACAAACAAGATTTACTTTAGTTTTAGTATAATGTAATTTTCCTAAAAAAAAAAAAAAAAAATCTTTAATTAATCTAAAAATGTTTTTAACTTCAACCATGTGTGGACCAGAAAGATCCAAATGTTTTTTGAAACAGAAATAAATAAGAATATATACATAGAAAGGGAAAGAAAAAGTGCATTGTGATAGTGATAGTGTGATGTTTCAGGGATGCTGTGTCCTAGGTATATGTTGCATACCAAGTTATATGTACATCTCACACACACACACACACACACACACACACATGCACACACATTTTATTATACCTTTAAATATGTTTGAACATCTAACAAAAAATATCAATTAGGAATCTAAGAATTCTAAAAATAAAATCTACTCTAGAGATTGTATATTTATAAACAAGTCATTTAAAAGTATTATTTTTTCCACACATGGACCCTGGCAGTACGGAAATGGACAATCCATATGTGTACACTATATGCATATTTGTTTTGTTGAACATTTTCACTGGATTGTTCATATTTAGGCAGTTACTATGTCTGTCATGGTTGAAGATCCACAATAGTGGACCTAAATTTTCTTTACAGACTTTGGATGCAGTAAGAACTTCTCCTAGGCGCTGAAGGGCATGAATTTTGCTTCTTAGAGATCTCTGTTCTCTCATTATGACTCTCCTTATTCTAGTTTTCAATCAACCCTTTGGAGCTTCCCATTCCTAGTTTCTTCTTTCTGCTTCTGCTGCTTGCTACTCAAATGTTGCTATTGCAGACTCATTCTTTTGCCTTTCTTTACTCTACTCCTTCCTCACTTTCCTGTATTTAATTCTTTAATAATTCTATCTACTTAAGTGGTTTTGACTTTTTTTAATTGGATATTTCCAAAAAGTATATTTCTTCTGTCTCTGACTTTTGTTCTCACTTCTAGAATACTGTTTGAAATACTGTATCTGGTTTCTCCACTAATATATCAAACAACACATATTAAACCGGATATTTTCCAAATTAAATATCCATCTTGATTTAATCCAACTTTCACTAATAACTACTCCAGGTTCTCAGGCATGGATTTAAAATTTCAAAGTCATTTGAAGTCACCCTTGTCTTTAATCCTAAGGACCATGATTACTGCAGCACACCAAATCCTGTAAGTCCTACCTAAATCGTTCTCACAAATGTATCCTCTGCCCAGTCACCTTCTGATTTAGACTTCATGGTTTCTCACCCATGCCATGGGAAATCTTCCAAATGATTATACATTTTGCTAATGTTTTCTTGCTTCAAATGATCCTATAATTCCTAACATGTAGCTCCAACCACATCACTTCACATTCAAAACTTTTGATGGTTCCCCATTGCATACCAGATAAATTAAGTCATAACTCTTAATCTAAAATTCAAGAACGTCTACCATACAGTTTCAACTTACATTTCTGTTTTTATATCATTCTACTTCCCTTTCAGTGCTCTATAGTCAAAACAAAACCAAAAAACAACTAATTCTTTTTTTTTTAATTCTTATAGTTTTTAAAATATATTTTGACTGAAACATAACGACATAAAATTGTACATGTTAATTGGGTATCATAATATTTTGAGACAAGTATACATTATATAATGTTTAAATCAGATTAAACATATCTTCAAATATTTTTAACTTCTTTGTGATGAAAACATTGCATATTTTTGACTTTCAGAAATTTTCCATCATCTCAAGAATGGAGGAACTTTAGATGATGTAGAGGGAAATGAGAGGGAGAGGAGGATATGAAAAAAAGTGGAATGAGACAGACATCATTACCCTATGTACATGTATGATTACATGAATGGTGTGAATCTACATCGTGCACAACCACAGATATGAAAAGATGTACCCCATTTGTGTACAATGAATAAAAATGCAGTTTGTAAAAATAACAAAGTAATTTAAAAAATAAATGTGGTAACATGTTTATGATTTAAAAAAGCTCTTGTATTGGGTATTTAGGTTTTCATTGTTAAAACAACTAATTGTTAAAGCCGATTGTAAGTCTTGTAAAACTAATGACTTTAGAGTTAATTACATATGCAAGTATTTGTGGAAGGGCAGGAAGTGAGTGGCCAGGCACAGGCTCCAGAGTTAACAAGTACAAACTCTGGCTCAATCAATTACTACTAAATATATAACTTCAGGCAGCTATTTAATCTCTCTTTGACTCAGTTTCCATATCTGTAGAAAGTGAATAGCAATAGAACTTCATTCACAAAATGGTGAAAAATGTGAGTTATAAATTCAAAGCAGTAAGATTACAATTCATTATAATCTTTGCTGTTAAAAATGAGTTATATGCTGTTAAAAAACTTTAGGATTACAATGAATAGTATTTATGTTTTGAAAATCTTTAAGATATGAGTATTTAAGAATGTTTTTCAAGTTACTTTGATTTTTAAAGTCTTTTTGAAATGCAAAACTAAACAAAATTCCTTTCCTTAGGAATTCCCAAGGAATTTTTTTTTACTTATTTATATTTCCTTGTGTTTAAGATGAAGGAGAACTGGGTATTCTATTTTAAGAAAGAATTCATAAATAAGACCAAAAAAGTAAATATTTGATGGTTATAGACTAGAAGTAAGTGAAAAAGATAAACAAAAAGATGATCAGTCTTAGACTCAAATATTAAAACACTGGAAATAAAATGATGAATGAAGATTTGGACATAAATCTTGAGGTAATTAAGGGAAATAAATAAGTGACATGTAATAACTCCATATTTCTTTATGAAATCCACATTAGAGTTCTCTAAATAGAGTGAAAGACAAAGGTTGCATATGTATAGAAATGAATAAGGAGGTGATTATTTTTTTAAATGACACACTGAGCAAATAGCATTAAAGCTTCATGGGAAGCCACAATGTATTGATTTAAATATTTATCACTTTAAATTTATTAATAAGATTTACCTAATCTAACAGTTTCTTGATTGTATAAAGAATTTTTTCCCTTCTCAGGTGTAACATATATTCCAAAATTTCAAGACATATTAATTGTTCTCTAGGCTTGAGGCAATGTTAATCAACACCTCAAGTATTCATTTAAAATTTCTGATTAATAGTATTTTTTTTAGTCAAGCTAAACTTTGGGGATGGGACATCCATGACCCAGTTAATGTCTTGAGGAAAAGGTGTCATTGCTTTATAAACTACTGAAGTCTAGGAAACCTAATTGGGAGGTAGAGTTATACTCATGGGAAGAAAGTGAGTGAACAAGAAAAGAACAGTTAAGGAGTCAATGTGGAGAATTATGATTATTTTGTTTACTTTCATTCTCTCTTATACTTTTAGATAAATAAACAAATAACAAACATCTGGAGAGTCCAGAATATGTTATAAACTTATCTTCTAGGATGCCTAAAGCATTACATCACAGTGAGAGGATAGAGTGTGCCAGATGGTAGGTGTTTAGAGTCAAGAGCAATTTCCCTCATGCTCAATTCTAAGAAAACAAAGGTTGTAGTTTCTAACCTCAAGAGAATTGTGAAAGATAATATTGCCTCTTTATAACCACTGGGCCATTTAATCCCTCTACATAGAAGATATTCAGAAACAAGATATGCATTTCTAACTGATTAGATATAATAGAAACAAGATATGCAACAATAATTGATTTGGGGGAATTATTATATATGAACAATGCTTTAGAATGAATTTATATAACATACATGTTTTAAAAAGAAAATAATAACATCTCCAAGTCCTATTTTACAACTCAGGAAATTATGGGTTATGAAAGGTTAAGTGACATACCCAGGATCACATGACTTTTAAGTGGCCAACCAAAGCTCAACATATGGGATTTCTCAAAATCCAAATCTGAAAGTCTTTGCATCATACATATGAACTAGCCAACACAATTAGGGAGAAGAAAGAACACAAAAAATATCAAGGTCACTTCTTGTTTGTAAAACAATATACTTGACAAATTGTTAATTCAAAATAAAGAATAGTAATGTGGGAACATAAATAAAATATGAAATCTAGGTAAAAAATCTTTAAATATGCAAAGCTTCAAAAGTAAAAATTTGACAGTATTTTTCAAATCAATTTCTAAGTGACACATCATCACTTGGAAGCATAATATGTGTGAACAGTGTGTGTGCATTCTATTCTTAAAATCTCCCCACACCATTTTATAGTTTTTCTTTTCTTAAAAAGTGTTCTTTCCTTCCAAAGCCTTTAAATGTAAGGATCAGTGTTTTCTAACATGTAAGGGTCAGTGTTTTGTGGGTGACTCTTCTTTCTGATCGATTCTGCCTTGTTGATTTACCTTGTCTACCTACCTGACATCTCCACTCCATTCAGAGTCCATGGAAGGCAAACATTCTTCTGATTAATGGCTAATTTATTATTTGCCTTGCAAATGTTTATCTGCTGGGAAATGGGATAAATACTTCAGTCCTGACAAGTAGGAGGGCCACTATTCTAGGCCTGCTGCAATGGTCAGTTGATGGCATCCCAAAGGACCTGGGCCCTGCCTTGGGTTTCTGAGACAATATTCTGAAAAGCTAAGTATCTATTTTTAATGAGTTCAATGGAAAATCAATTAGCCCATGGTTTATGGGAGGAAATTAATGATAACTTTTGCATAGTGTCTTACAACACCAATCAGAAACAACCTCCATATGTAATCACTTGGGCAGTACTGAAACTATTATTTAGAATTTAAAAAAAGCATCAAAATCATCAGACTTTCACGTATGCATTTATCAAGTTGTTAAATAGAAGCACCAAAAACTCATAAAAAAATAAAAAATATAAACACTTAAAATATTCAAACAAAAGCCAAAAGAGACAAAGTTGAAAATGTTAACAATACTTCCCTCTAAATGATAGAATAATCCGTAATTTTTATACCACTATTTGCACTTATTTATGCCTGCCAATTTCTAAAATAAATACACCTTCCTTTCTAAATCACAAATAGTATTGAAGACACTATGTCTCACAAAGGAGAAATCCATCTGATGTAAATCATGCATGGCACACAGAGGGAGAGATAACAAACCACGTATATCTAATTATTTTCATCTCTACAGTGACCACTCTGTGAAAAGCAATGCTCATCAGGTGATCCAGCATATGCTTAGAAAGTATTACAAGTCTGTATCAAAGGGAAATGTTGAGCTCTTACAAAAAATATGCAATATGTATAATCAGAAATATGAGAGATTACACTCTTTATGTATGATTTATCAAAATGTATAAATGCATTCTAATGTCATATACAACTAATTAGAACAAATAAAATTTTAAAAAATTTAAAAATAAGTAAGCCAATGATACAAAACTTTTTTTTTCTTTGTGAATTTATCCAAATAGCAACTTTCCAGCAGAATATAGTGACTCTAAGAAGTAACTACAGTGAATCCAAAGAAATGAGCGAATTACATTTATGAATTAACACAAAGAATAGTCTCTTGCTGAGAATGAAATACAGCTATCTGACAGTTCCGAAGCTCCAGGGGGTCTGACTAATTCAGTTGTTAGTTTCTCTATATGTTAAGTAGGCACTGGACAGTTTGATCTTTTTATTTAAACTTATTTGACATTGCTTAGCATTGGACGAGAAATAAATAGAAAACATGGGGCTGATAGAAGAACCTTTATAGAAAATCTGATACATATGCACACATAATGTTCACCCCGAAGACAGTATCCTCCACAATTTAAATGATACTTTCCTGGTAAAACTGTTCTGATATCTGTGCTATGCAACTCATTAATTGTGCATTTTATTTTTGTCAGTAACATAAGCTCAAGAGGAAAAGTCATAAAAATCATTTCAATTCATAAGAAAATACTATGCATGTCATCATTTGTGTAGAATAAAAACATCTCCTTTCAAATTCAAAATTTTCAAAGTCTGATTTTAATGAGAAAAATAGTAATTGAAATTATTTTTGTTTTGATAGTAACTCAAATAGAAATAATTTTAATGATTAATGCTATCCGTTCCCCCAAATGTTCCAATATTAATTTTCCAGGCAGGCTGAAATGGGCCACGTTGCCTCAGTGGTAAAGGCAATGTGTGGCCCTGTTATTCAGACATCATATATGTAACCAGTCCTGACAAGTGCTGATTATATCTTTTTTACAGGAGTGCCTTCCTCTTTTTTTGTTTGCCAGTTATATCCTCTAGTGTATATGCCAATGCAGTCAATGTCCCTTCACTGGTAATTGTCACTGGGCTGTCTGTCAGTGAAGAGGAGGAAGGGGTGACAGCCTTGACATCCACCAATCATCCCTCTGGAAAATTGATATTGTCCTTCCCAGTAAACAACAGCTCAAGAATCGACCAGTCTCGCCGGCACATCCCCGAACAATCAGCTTCCATTAAGGGCAGAAGCCACACATTTATCCCACCACAGTCCAATCAATAGGAAACTGACTTTTTCTGTCCCTTTTAAGTACCCTCTGCTTGTATTTTGCATTTAATACCCCCCAATTACAAACACCTCATGGTCCTCATTTGCTTCAACAGAATTCAAAATAAGATTTAAATCATGAATTTAAGGAAAAAGAGAAACAGCCAAAGCTGTTGTGGATTATTTCATTTCATTGCCATTAATATGCAAACATTGAAGAAGTGTAAGTTTCTTCTCATGTTGACTACTGACTGCAAACTTTTTACAAACTTTTTCCATGACTCTTTGGAAGCTAAGGGATTCTACAATGCCATATAAATAGATATCCTAATTAGGGCAAAATACAACCAGATAATAGTACTGCTGCTTCACCCATGGTTTTTCAATAAAGTGACATGCCTTCTATGGAGAAGATACATATTTTTAATAGAAACAAATAGGCAGTCATTACTGATTTAATGAAGAAGGCTATGGTATCATGATGCTCAAAATCCTTTTCCTTAGTTCACAATTTCTTAAAGATTCTTAAGAATTTATATTTTAAATGCTCTAAAGTATTAATCTATAAGCCCACTAAAAGCAATATTCTATCAGCAATTACAAATATATAAAATTAAGTCTGTTCTCATATACATACTTATGTTCATTGAATGATCTTTTAAAACTGAAATGCCTTTTGTATGATGTTTTTAGTTGAATACCAAATGACTGTCTGGAAATTCTAAGATTTTAGACATAAATAAAAACCTACTAAGTCAATAATGGCAGTGATTCAATCACATCTGGAGCAGCACCCAGATAAGACCACCTAGGCAAAATATGAGAGTGGATAAAGAAAAGATAGGACTCAGCACCAGTGACAGAGAATGTACACTCTTTAAAAGGTGACAGGTGTCAGGTCTGGAGGGAAGGCAGTGGCTAAAGGTTCATGCCAGAACACTCACTAGCTGATTTATGAAGCTTCTCCAGTGTCAGTCTCAGAGCCTGATGAGCTGCTCTATTTACGAACCAGAGTTAGGGTACAAAGAAAGGAAGCAGTCAAGGGAAGCCCATCACTGTCAGACCCCATCCCACCCCCAGAGACCCTGGGAGGACCGCAGTGGGTACTCCTGTCCCCTTTGTGGGAAACTGTTTGTTTCCATTGTAATCCTCAACCTTTCCTCAACCTTTTGGAATACTTTTAACTCATGAACTGCCTTCTTACAGTGACCTTTATCTTTAAAATGATTAAAAAAAAAAAAAAAAGGTAAACATCAAGGCAGTCATAACTGAAGCGGGTTTCTAGTATAACCATTCAGTCATAGTTCCAGAGAAAAGTTTTCACTAAAATAGTATGGGTTAGTAGGTTTGATTTACAAGTGGAAAAGTGATTTTCAGAAACAGCATGCACAAAATTCCCACATTATATACTTACATTCTATTTAATAATGGAAATGTTCTTTGGGGAGTACAAATCCTATTCAAATACTGAGTAAGAGTGGTTTACCAACAATTGGCAAGTCAGGAATCTTATGATCTCATTTTATTTTAGAGACTGCCTAATATAAAATGATAAGTTTATTAAATCATGACAAATTTGAAGACAAATACTGAAAGAGATGGCTATTTTAGACATATCTAAAACACTTCATTAAATTTCTTAAAATAGAATCCAAATAGCCAAGTGAATTTTTAAAACTATGAGCACACATTGTATTTATGCACATATTGTTAGAAGCTGCATATTAACACAATCAGAGAGTTATACAACAGAGGGGGGGAATCCTTATTCTGTTCTCATGTCAATCTGTTTTGAACCCTGGAATTGGAAACACTGCTGCTTCCCATTTCCTATAGGCACTTAAACACAAAACAACCTTTGCACAAAAACACACTTCTCTAAACCTGAGAGAAAATATTCCTGTGGATGCAAGAAGGTAAAGACAGCCAAGTCTGCTCACCCCAGTATCACATGCAGTCCAGGCATCTGGAGATGCGAAATGACTCAGGGGTGAGGGGTTCATACCTGGTAGAAAGAAGGAACCCTCCAAGTGGAAAAGTTGGACTGATTGGTTCATTCGATCATTAAAACATTCCCTGACTGAGCAGATTTTTTTTTTTTCTTAAATTTACTATTATAAGTGAGGCACTTCAGAGGAGCAAGCAAAAAATAAAACCTGCAATGGTATTTGCTATGAAGATACAGAATTTTAATGAAAGGACAAGACAAGAAAAATTAATCACACTATAATAGGATATAAATTCCTAAATGTAGCTAGTTCCATCGTTTGATTCCCTAAGGCAAAGGAAGTAACAAAAAGACAAAGATTTGAAATGAGACATGATATTTCCTATTCTTCTTACTAATTTTAAGGCTACAACTTAACAAACGTAATCGAGTAGAGAAATACATCCTATGGAGTCCAGAAGTCTCCACACAAGAAGGGATCACACAGTGATATTCCTTTTAACTGTACATAGTCATGATATTTGCCTTCATACAATTTCATGGGACTAAGGCAGCTAACATCAAAGTTAAGAGCCATACTGGTTATATATCCATTAGGCCCTTGACTTTGTCATGTATTTTAAAGACCAAAAAGTCTGTTAAGCAAAATGCTTATAGGAGTGTCAAGCCCTTTAAGAGTTCACTGTACCCTCAACTATACTCAATAATTCATACCTTAATGGGACTGTTTGGAATCAACCTTATGAGAACCAAATTAGCACATTATAACATTTTTCAAGGCCATGCATTATGTTCATTAGCTTTTCTCATTGAATTACAGATTTCATTTCTATGATCAAGATTAGGATGTGTTACTCATTTTCAAGCTCAAATTTTTGCCATGTTAAGTTTTACAGGGAACAGTAAAATTAATGCAGCAGACAAACATCATGTCAACACTCCTAATAAACAGTGTAAAAAGAAGTTTCCATAATCCAATACTTTTTTGTCCAGGATAAAATACATAAAAAATTGACAAAATTATTAAACAAGAAAATTCAATGTTTACTACAGTACATTAGAAATTCTTATGCTTTTACAGCTATAATAGTCCTAATGTATTCTGCATAAAATATGTTTCAAATATTTTTCTAAAACCTAAGACCTAAACATTGTACAGTACAATTAAATGTTTTTGAAGAGTAAGGAAAATAATTATATATTTCTAAAACAAAATAGATAAAAAAGTGATACATATATAGGTTTAACTGCTATTCCAGTAGTCCACTTGTGCTTGAAATTCCAGGAAAAAGGAAAAGTTCTTAAGGAGGCTCTGAGGAAGAAAAGTGAATTTGCTGGTGAAGTCAGGCATCTCTTCAAAAGACACTTCAATAGCTTGGAAGTTCAAATTAGACACTATGCTTAGAATTTTTCCAGCAGAGTTTCTATTGAAAATGTTCTGAAATCCTCATTATCAATACAATTGGACCATTAGATACTATTCCACCCCATGTAGTAGAAGGCGAAGCAGTAATACAGATTTCTTTTCCATGGTAGAAATACCAATTGCAAATGCAGTATCAAGGCCAATGTGATATGTACATAATAAAATGTTATCAATGGAAAGGAATCCAACTTATTTGAAAAAAAGGAATTTAAAGTCTAAAGAGACCAATAGACTTGTCCAAATTCATACAGCTTGTTTCATACATTTTTGAACTGCAAGTCTGATGAACTTATCACCAGTTAATCAATTTGGTGCCTACTATAGGCCAATTACTGAACTATACAAAAGAAGAAAAGATTTAAAAAAATGTACTATAAACAGTAGTAAGTCCAAATTTGTAACTTCTTGTGTTAAGATATAATGAATAGTTGAGACATCTTTCTATAAAACAATGGTCTTAGACTGTTTAAAAACTTCTGTGTCATGAAATGAACAAAGAAATGATGAAAGTTTTTCCAAATTAAAGAGAGAGTGAAAAGAATCAGATTAAGAAACTGAATAACCAAAAGTAATGCACAATTTTTACTTGAATCTCATGTCAAAAAATTGTAATGTGTATATTTGAAACAATTGGGTCTATGTGGATGTAAATTTTTATTAACTAATTATATTAAATCAACATTAAATGTCCTGAGTGTGAAAATTTAATCATGATTATGTTTAAGAATATCTATGTTCTTAGGAGGTACATGCCTAAGGAATAATAGGTGAAGTATCAGTTTCGCAAACACTCACATGGTTTGTATATACACAGAGGAAGAGGTTAAGAGATATCAGTAGAATATTAACAAATCCTCATCTAGGTTAAAGGTAATGCTTGCTACTATTTACCCTGCACTTTGTACTCTTCTACCTGTTGTCATTTTTCCAAATCGAAAAGGAGGGATAAAATAAATCTCCACCCAGAGAGTCAGAAGATAAGACAGAGGTTCTATTGCAAGGTAGGCACTGGGTTGGGGCAAGAGGATTTCTACAGTACCTGCAATGGTCTGTTTCATAATGTGAATACTACAGACACAGATGTGTTCATATTGCCAAAGTTCAGCAATCAGGATACCCAAATTTTTTACCTTTCTGTATATATAATATACTTCTGTTAAGACTTACAAAAATAAGGGGGAGTAGAACTCAGTGGTAGGACGTTTGCCTAGTATATGTAAGGCCCTGGTTTCAATCCTCAGCACCACAAAAAGACGAATATGGCAAATAAATAAATTTGCAAAGATAATGTGAAAACTTCATTAATATGTTAGCAGATCATCACTGATTTTTAAAAACTTTTTCCCAGTCTAGTCAAATTCCTTTAGTGCATAAATTATGGCTAAGAATGTCCCTAATATCCAAGTAATAATAAGAGTTGCTCCTTATTTCATTTTCTATATCTTTCAGTTCCTATGTCATTGTCATATACTTTTTTTTCATTAAACTCCTTATTTTGAGATAAGAGATAATACTATTGCACCCTTTAACTAGTTTCCACCAATGGTTTCATATTACCAAAAATTTTTTAAAAAACTATAGTACAATATCACAACCAGAATACTGACATCCACATAGTCTTCATCTATATGCTTCCACATTACCCTGGAACCTCTCCTACTCCTTTTTCTATGCAGTGGGGAATTGGTGACATATCTAGTTAATACAAGTATGTTACAGCTCAATAACAAAATTCTATGTCTATTAATATATCCATAATTGTCTATATGTATCTCTGTCTAACTGTCCATTCAACCTTCAATAGAAGGTTTGGTATGATATTCACAATAGGGTGACTACAGATAGGGATGTGTATTATATAAATCAAGAAGCTAAAAGAAAAAGTATGACTATTTTCACCATGAAGAGGCAATAAATATTTGAAGAGATAGATATATTTGACATGATTATAGAATGTATACCTGTATGAAACATCACACAGAACCTTGTTAATATGTATAATGTAAAAGGGAAAAAAAGAGAAAAATTGGCTATTATGGAAATGATATTTTAAAAAAAAAATTGTAAGCTATGTTTAATTTAAGCTATGGTTAAATTATTTTAGACCATTTTTGAGTTTATATTCAGTGTCCCAAACCATTGTTAGGCATTAGATGTAAGTTAGTAAATAAAGCAGACTTGTCAGTCAAGTTTAATAAACGGACATTAAACAAATATACATGCAGATATCATTTTAAATTATAAATACTATAATGTGAAATGACAGGGACCTATTAAAGAGACTACAGAAGGACACTAAAAAGATTACAGCACTTATAGTTGACCGCTGTGATTAAGACGTTTGAAAATATACAGCATTTGAAATAAATGGCCTAGAACACAATGTACATCACTGGAGTATTGGAATTTCTGAAAGTTAACAGTTGAATGATGGGCAGGACTGCTATTAGAATCAGCTAGGACTCTGTCTTACACTAACAATTGGAAATACGTGCACAATTTATATAACATAAAATAATGTTTGTGAAATTTCTATATGGGCTCTTTATTCCTATAGCATGTTTAGATGGCAAGAAGAATATCTTAATTATATCCATTTTAAAAATCAGCAGATATCATTAATATCATAAAACATGAAAACATTACATAGGATTCAAAAAAGCAAGTTACAACACCAACTTTTCCTAAAACCCTCAACATAATATTTCTAAGGCTATACAGAATAATTCTCAGTGTGTCTCCATCTTTAGGGATAATCCCCCCATCTTGCAGGTTTATTAGAGGAAAAAGGAAATATATAAAACTTAAAAGGATGTTATTTAATTCATACCAGAAAGAAGTTGTTTTTAATCATCTTTGCCATATCACATAATCAGAGGGAAAGAGTGTCACAGAGGCAGGTGTGTTCAGTTTCCATTATCCAAGTTTCAAGAATTCATTAAGGCACTGAACATGGCATCTATAAAAATGTTATGTCTTGGATCTTGCCTATGGAAAGCTGTTTATCTACTTGACAGCTATTTTAATTAAACACAGAAGACAATGGTAACTGCTTTCCTAGCACAATATTCTATAACCATTCCTTGTGTGCAGGGCATCTAAAGGTATTAGGTCAGCATTTGTTAGGCCAAGTATTATTTTAATATATATCTTCTGATCATAATTATAAATTTATAGCACCCAAAATTTCAAAATTTAAATGATGAAACAAAAATATAACAAAAATATATAGCAGACTGTTGCTGTTTTTACTGGTATGGACAAATATTTATTTTTAAACAATTTTATTTTTATTTCATTTCAGCTGTCATATTTAATGGAAGTATGCTTTTCTGCCATATGTCCAATTTTTTTAATACTTGAAAGCATGAATCAATGTTTGTAAAAGTCTCAAGTTAAAATCTGGCAAATTAACTCTCTGGTTTTTAGACATTGATTTCTAGAACAAATGAATTATACCTACATTTTCTTTAGAAAGAGATTATTTTCTTAAATGCATTATTGGGACAATTGAATTTGTACTAGAGAAGTTCTGTTGCTCCATTATTGTCAGACCATGCCTTCATATATCATTTGAATGAAGTTACTAATTTAAGAATTATATGAGATATTCTTGTCCTGAAAGAAAACTATATGTTTCAGTGAAGAACTAAGGCAACAAAGAAAGGAGAGGAAAAATAGAAGGCAGAACAGAAGAGGTGAACTGCACAAGTACTATTGGCCAGAAGAGAGACAAAGAGGAGAAAATGTATTTTCAGAAAACATCCAGGAATGAATGAAAGTTAACATGTTTTTCATATTAAATTTCAAATTTCTAAACATGATCCTAAAACAGAATATCTTTGGGTAATATTTCAAAAATTTCAAATTACTGTGAAACCATCGTTTAAATAATCAAGTTCAACTACTTTTCTTTCCTGATGTTATGTCAAGGTATATGAAGAAGTTACACTACTGAAAACAACTTAATGTCTTTTAACATAAATTTTAATATCAACTGAAGAATGTGTACACACATTTGTCCCTAATGAAGAGTTCAAGCATTGCTTGAAGAGTGGTCACAGGGAATACTTAGCACTATACTAAATTAACAATGGTGGCACCATAGTCAAATGAAGTCTATGTTTGAATAGTCCCATACTGCTCCCTATGCAAATGAAGAACCATAAAAATGATGCTGAGGCTGCATTATATGCAAGATAGAACTTTGTGTTACAGATGCAAAAATCCAATTCCAAATATATTATTATTATTACGGTCATAATGTGTATCTCTCAACAACTAAACAAACAAGCAAACCCCCCTGGGACCAAGTACCCTAGGCAGTCATGCTCCATTGGCTCTATCTTTTTGAGACGTGCAAGCCATGAAGCTTACAGGAAGGGAAGGTTGTAATTAGCAACTCCTTCCAACTCACTGGAGTCCTTCCTCTACCTATCTGTGTAACCAGTTAACCATTCAGTCATAAAGAATGCTTTAATAACACTTTACATATTTTAATTCCATAGGGAATTATCATAGTAATAGATGATTCTTCAGGAGAGCAAACTCACAATGCAAGCAGTTCAAATCAGCATATAATTTCACACTCAAGTTGTACTTTTTAGATTAAAATTGCAGGATCTGTATTTCTCAAGGTCAACATAAACTGTAACTCCTGTGTGTAATTCCATGCCAAGAATACAGTAATTATATGCTCAGTATCTAACTTGAAGTAGAAGGATTAAAACTGTAGTTCAAATATGACTCTGTACCACATGTTGGCATCTGTTCCTGTCTAAATTGCATGTTGTGTCCTATAGACATTTTAAGCAGTTTTGTCATATAATGTATATATATTATAATATATATATATATATATTGAAAAGAAATGATTCAGGTAAAGAAATTATTTCTATTTTCATTGTATCAACATCTCTAACTTTTGGAACTACATTAACAAATGAGTAAATTTCAGCAATTAAAAAAATGTGTAAGTCAATCCATCGATCCAAGGAAAACACCTCAAGATCATGGGAATGGAATTGCATAAATGCATTTACCCTGCCAAAATATCTTCACATTTGTAAGGGAAAAAATGTTTTCCAGGAAAAGATTTATAGAAAATTATTACAATACTTCCTTTCAAATAATTGTGGACTGTTTCTGTTTAGTCCACCTTGTACATAAAATGTTACCATATATAGTATTTCTTAATTGTTGATAAAGATCATCTCTACTTATTTAGGCAATAAATAAGTTTTACATAAATGTCATTGAAAAGTGCACCTTGTGTAGTTATCCTTCTCATTTACTATTAAGGAAATAATCATCACAGCACAATCCGCATTCTGTTTGTGGTAAAGAAATTTGTGACGTCTAGTAAATCTATATTTTTCTAGTCACATCCCCCCTTCACTCTCTTTCTTTCTCTCTCTCTTTTCATTTTATGTAGTCAACTCCCAGACTAAGGAAGAATTGGAGGATAATTTCAGAGAGCAAAGAACTTCTAATAACTAATAAATCATTGAGGATAAAATGTTTACATACTTAATTTACACTGTTGAAGAAACTTAAAATATACAAAATAGTATTCAGTATGGGGATTTGAAATGTACCTCATCAGTTCTCTTAGTATTAAGCTGAGCCCAAGTAGTTATTCTCCATATTAACAAAACAAGATTTATTTAACTTCTCCACTTTTATCAGTTTGATATGTTTATATGAGCAGTTCTGAATTTTGCATTCTTATTTCATTATCTACATTTGGTTGTGAACTTCAGAGAAAGTTTCTTATACATCTTTTGAAGGAGTTTTCATACTTTGATTTACTCAAGTAGACACATATCTTTATTTTCCAGACAACATTAAACAAATCCACATTCACAAAGTCTGCTGGTGACTAAAGAAGGAAAAGTACTGGATAAAAGTTCTAATTAGGTATCCACCATTGTAGAGCTCCCCTATGCAAGAGCTGAGCAAGAATTGCTGCTCAATCCAAGTCAGTTAAACCAGGGAACCTGCTAAGACACCCCCTAGTGCTGGGAAATTCATTACTAAAATGTAGTAATCATCTTGCAGGAAGTACCAGCAGATTGCACACATTACCTCCTGCAGATTGAAGTGGGAATAACTAAAAGGGAAGGAGTAATGATGGTTGGGGGAAATTGAATTTTCATGGCACTTATCTTCTGTGTCATTCTATTTGCATGAGAACAATGTTAGCCACAGACATTACAGGACCCTAATGAGAACAGGAGCTTCTCCCGATGGGCAGGAGCCAGGATGGGTGTTGATGAAACCAATCTATCAATGAGATTTTAAATGGTGCAATAGTCCCTGCCTTGCTCTGAGCCCGTGTGGGTGGGCCTTCCATCTAAGAAGAGAAGAAATTAAGAATGATGACTTGAGAGAGTTCAAAGCCACTTGCCTCTCTGTCAGCTGGCCCTTAATGATAACGTACCACTGCTCTCCTTAAAGAGCTTCATGTCTTATTCAGGGTAAATGGTGAAAATGTGTCATTTTAGAAGCCATGATGTGTTTTTCTATTGATGCTGTCAGTGTGACCAGCCGCTAAAGGAAGAGTTGTTTGTCAGTTCCCATTCTCTTCAGTGATTCATCAAACAGTGGCAGTTCATGCATGCAGTATCAGAAGTGGAATAAATAACTTAACAGCTTCACACTGAACACTCACATATTTTATGAAGCTGCCACCAACCCTGGGGCAATTCAGCATGTCAGAAGACAAACTCTTCTGGGGGAGTCTCTTAGCACATACTTTTAGTTATACGCTGATACTACTACAAGTATTCATTATCTAAGATATGAAAAACATCTCTTCGGTTGCAAAACCTAGAGGTGCATTTTATGCCTTGGCCTTATTCTTTATACCATAACTAAACTAGTAATGATATTTGCTATTAGTGCATTAATTTGTAAACCATTTTTTCTTCAAAGAATTCAACAGTCTCCAGCAATATACCCAATTACATGTATTAACTCAGCTCATAGGGTAAACTGTTTCCCACAACACTGATCTACAGTGGAGTATTCTATAAGTCATAACTACTTAAGGGCAAGGTCATTTCCCATGAAGGCTGTACTGACCAATGCATTCACTGAGAAAAGTTCTGTTAACCACTTTTGGTTATCAGTAAGCTCTACCCAATATGGGCATTGGAGCTTCACAGGTTCTGGTTTATGTCCAAACTCATACACTGTGATCACCCAACTTAAATCTCCTTCAAAGTGTTCACTGTTAATCTTTTTTACCTCTGTATTTAGTCTGCAGGAGAACAGCACTAGAGTATACTTTTTGTTACTATATTTAGGGACTAGGAGACCTGAATGAAGTTAATTTCATAATGAGAATTTTGAGTAGTACTTTTTATATTCCTTTTCTTCCTTTATTTTTTAAAATCAAATAACTAAATTATAAAGCCCTAGATGAAAAAAAGCAGGGGCAAAAAAGGCTGTATTTCCATAATTCTATATGCTGTTATTGTCTAACTTTCACAATTCCCCTGAGAATGTTAGTAAATATGCATGCACTAAAATTTAATATCTAAGTAGCAATGTTTGCCCCCCAAAATCAAATAGAGATAATCTTTAATTCAGAAACAATCTAGGTCCTAGACACTCATTTAGTATTGGTTTTAGAAGAGAGGAAGAAAGTTTCTTAAAAGTAATAGTTCAACTTCAGCCTAAAGCATAGTGAAGTAAATGTTCAAATTAATTCACTATCCAAAAACAAGGAGCACACAGGTTCTCACGAATGACTAACAATTCCCCACCCAATAAACTCCAACAGCTATGGAGATTACCATATCCTTTTCAATGGCAATAGAGCAGATGTATAAAGAATTGCTCTGTTCCTACACAGAAAGAAAAGCAATCTCCAAATATAAACTTATTGCAAGTGTCTTTCTTTGGAACATCAATCTGGAATTTTGAAAATCATTAAACTACCATAATGAAACAAAATGAGACTTTTGACTCAGGCATTGAAGTTAAATATAGTATACACTGAGAGCACTCAGTTTTAAAACATTTCAACCTTTTAATTATACACCACCCTAAATATATTTGGGATTGCTATTTGTTAAGTGTGTAATCTCATGGTAAATAAGTTAAAAGAAAACATTGAATTATTTGTTGATTCCGTTAGTGGCTAAAAATTAATAAGCCAAGGAAGAACAAAAAAAAAAAAAAAAAAGATGTTAGTTGGTTGATATATTAAGGGATTATAAGTGGCATAACTATAATTCTCAATAGTTATATGCATCTGAAACATTTGGATGGGCCTATTACGACACCTATTACTGGGCTTAACCCCAGAGTGTCTGATTAAGATGGTGTAATGATCAAAAATTTGTATTTCTAACAAGTGTTCAAGTGATACTACTGGTGTGAGAAGCCTACTTTGGGAACCATTGTATAGAGGAAAGAGTACAAACATTAGAGACAGGACTCCATCAAATCATGGGATTTATATTTCCCCTCAGTAGGTAGCTTAATCCTGATTTCTAATGATTATATAAAAAGGAATAATAAGTACTAGCATAAATTTGTAAAGATTAAATGTGGTATGATTTTATTTACTATTTTGCTTAAGTTAAATGCCTGTAATTATACAGGAGCTTAACAATATTAAGAATTTATTTCACCTGGACTACTAAAATTTAAAAATTGCTATGATTTCTCACAGCATTTGCAATAGATAGGAAAATTATCTTGTCACTGAATTTCAAATAACAAATATGTGTCTATTAGTTGGACTAATAATGGTTTTATAATGTCATAGGTACATCACACATTAACAATGCAATTAAAGAGTGATGAAGAACCAACTGATATTTAGGGTTCAATTAAATTGGCACTGACATCCATTTAAATGGGGAAGATATATAAAATGCTTTATATGAATCAATATACAATCATATAGTATACAACATGATCTAAAATAAAATAAAATCTGACTGCATTTCCAACATATTTTTACCTACATGAACCCTTCTTTGACTCATCCCCAAATGGAGCCTACTTACCACAGTCTCAAATAAACCATAAAGACACAATTTAAGAATGTACTAAAGAAGAACTATAGGAAGAAAAACTGGTGATCTTCATACCATGTTCTTTATATTCTATATTTTCATGTTTATGATTCCTTTTATTGTTTGAACTAAAAATGATTGAAACTAAAACTGGGTTGTGTATTATATTGGGTCAGGTGATAATATGAGAGCTATTGAAAGGTTTTAGCTAACTGAAATCATTTGGTTCTTATAGGAGAAACCATGGGCAACAATGTTAGATGCATGTATGACAGAGTGGGATTGACCCTTTAAGATGACTGTGGCCAAAATGTGGACAGAAGAATGTAAAACAGTCCAGAGAAGATGCAGTTGAGCCATTTAGGTGAGAACAGCAAGACTTGGGTGATAAGGTGGAGCAGAATAAAAAAGATCAACTGGAAATAGCTGAAAAAAAGTTACATTGGTAGGTTTTTCTAATGCCTTGCATTTGAACGGAGGAGTACAGTGAGGTCACAAGTACAAGAAAGTTATTGATGTAGGACAGATGAGACTGGACACCCGAGGAATTTTCAGGAAGCAGGTTTATTTAGCTGCAGCAGACCAGAGGGCAGTAATGCCTAAAATTCTCTGGACTTCCAGTCTGGAAATTATTTTAGATTTATACTCAGTGAGGATGGTTACAGGCAATAGGTGGAACAGTTATACTTTGTCCCATATTCTTAGTCTAAACAGAGGTTTCACAAGTTTTGTCTGCAAACCTGGCATTTACAAGAAAGAGGAACTTATAAACCACAATGCCCTTGGCAGAAATTTGTGCTGATATCCTGTTGATACCCTTTGTAAAAATCTTTCTGACAAGAACAGAAGCTTAATAATAGTAAGGTCTTGGGGTGGTGGTACTGGTCTGATTATTATGAGTTCAATCTGGGAAATGCTGAGGTGAAGAACTTCCTAGGAAAAGAGAGGAGATGCAAATGGGCACTGGGTTACATGGGTAGAACTCACTAAGGAGGTCTGGACTGGAGACTGAAATTGCTATTCTTTCTAGTAAAAGTGGCAGTGAAAGCAGATGAGAACTCCTGAGCAAGAAGGGGAGAGGTCCTCAAATTTTAAACTACTTGGTTGAAATTAGTTCAAGAAAGAGGTCAGGGAGGTAGAAGGACAACAAGAATGGCTACTATCAAGAACACAAACAATAACAGATGTTGGCATGGATGTGGGGAAAAGGCACACTTGTACAATGCTGGTGGAGTTGCAAATTGGTATAGCCACTCTAGAAAGCAGTGTGGAGAATCCTCAGAAAACCTAGAATGGACCTACCTTTTGACCCCATTATCTCACTCCTCGGTTTATACCCAAAGTACTTAAAATTAGCATACTACAGTAACACAGCCACATCAATGTTTACAGCAGCTCAATTCACAATAGCTAGATGTGGAACCAACCAAGATGCCTTTCAACAGATGAATGGATAAAGAAACTATGATATATATACACAATGGTGGTATATATACACAGCCTTAAAGAAGAATAAAATTATGAAATTTGCAGATAAATGGATGGAATTAGAGAATATCATGCTAAGTGAAAGAAGCCAATCCAAAACACCAAAGGTGAATGTTTTCCCTGATAAGTGGATGAAGATATATAATGGGGGTGCGGGGTGGGGGGTAAGAGAAGAATGGAGGAACTTTAGATTACGTAGATGGAAATGAGAGGGAGGAAGGGACGGGATATGAAAAATGGTGGACTGAGACACATCATTACCCTGTGTACATGTATGATTACACAAATGGTATGAATGTACATTGTGCACAACCATAGAAACGAAATGATGTACCCCCTTTGTGTACAACCAATCAAAAATGCAGTCTGTAAAAATTAAAAAAAAAATTTTTTTAAATGGATGAAGTTGGAAAATATCATACTAAGTGAAATAGACCGAGCCCAAAAAACCAAAGGTCCAATGTTTTCTCTGATAAGTGTATGACAATATATAATGAATGGGAGTGGTGGGGGGAAGAGAAGAATGAAGGAACTTTGGAAGGTGTAGAGGAAAATGGGGTGGGAGGGGGCGGGGGACAGAAAGATGGTAGAATGGAAGAGACACTATTACCCCATGTATATGTATGATGTACATGAATGGTGTGAATCTACATTGTGTACAACTATAGAAATGAAAAGTTGTACTCCATTTGTATATAATGAATCAAAATGCAGTCTGTAAAAATAAAAAAGACTTTAATTAAAAAAAAGAATGTGCTGGGTCATGAAAAGCAAAAACATATGTTATGGAGAAAAATGTGGTAGAGTTAAAATTTCATATGCTTCTGAGAGGTCAAAATGAAGACTGAAAAATGTGAAAAGAGTTTAATGTAGAGGTAACTAGTGATGTTCATGAAATTTTATTTTTAGGTTATATAGCATATTCTCAGCAGAGGGGAAATAGGACATGGCACCTTTGACAGTTATAACTTTGCCTTCTGCACCATGGCCATCTCCAGTATTTTGAGCACTGACCATATGCCTAATAATCTCCCTTACTATTTTTTTAAAAGTCTTATGAAAACACCTTATGGGGCTATTTCATTAGGCATACCATATTATCTGATTTTTCTCTGTACATATGTATTGTCTCTGGATTATTTCTTCAACTTCATGCTAACACAAGATGAAAGAAAACCTAAGTCTAGAGGAGAGTCTTTAGTGTACTGCTTCAAGTGAAAATTCATTAAGAAATCATGAGTATATTCCATTTTATTTTTTACCAATCTACTAAGAAGAAAATGCTCTGCTGCTTTCTCATATCTGAAGAGCTGTCAAGAAGAAGATGAAGTAAACTTGACCCATATCATTTATGTGGCAGAATCAGAATCAAGTAAGTGCAGGTGAGGAGGCCATTTTCTGCTAAAATAAGAAAAGTGCTAGTAAATATTAGAATTGTCTCATAATAGAATGGTTTGCTTTGTGAGAGCTGCCTGCCTTGTTACATAAGTATCCAAGGAGAGCGAAAAGAAGGGCTATCATCCCAACTCTAAGACAGGAATGGGAAAATCATGTGGAGTGCAAGATTGGATTGAGTCATATCAAATTTCTCTCAACACACAGTATATGGAGTTAACTTAGATGTGATTTATACCATGAAAATGCAGATCTAATCTTTTGTGTGTTATAACTCTTTGGGAGGGGCGGTAAGTGAAGGGTTGCTTACATTAATTTACTACGAGACTCTGTTGTTCATCTGACTTACCTCATTATTTAAAAGCCCTATGCATGTTATGGGGGACTAGGAAGTCAACTGTAGCCACAGAAAGACATTGTTCTAGTCTCCAGTGCTTGACAATTCATAAAGATGAATTTAAATTTCAGAAACTGCACTACTGCAGGTTCATTCTGTTTGCACAGTCAAAATAGTAAGTACAGGGAAAGATCTCTGTTGTAAATACCTGGAAGACTGGTGAAAGAAAAACTGAATTTCTCAATTCAGTTTATGACCACGTTTCATGGATGGAAAATAGTTCTCCCCATGAAATTAATTTTTGTAAAAATACAATCCACTGAACCTGACTCAAGAAATAAATTTAAAAAAATCTGAATACATATATAACAAGTAAAGAGACTGAATTCTTTTACTTTTTCTTTTCTTTTCTTTTTTTTTTTTTTCCTGGTACAGGGAATTGAACCCAGGGTCACTCAACCACTGAGCTACATCTCCAATCCTTTTTTATATTTTATTTAAAGACAGAGTCTCATTGAGTTGCTTAGGATCTTGCTAATTTGTTAAGGCTGGCTTTGAACTCAAAATCCTTCTGCTTCAGCCTCCTGAGCCACTGGGATTATAGGCATGTGACACTGTGCCCAGCAAGACTGAATTCTTAACCAAAAAAAAGTTTCCCACAAGGAAATATCTAGGCCCATGAGGTATCACTGGATAATATCACCAAATGCTTACAGGAAATTTCACACCAATTTTTTAGTACCTCTTCCAAAAACTGGAAAAAGAAGAAACATTTCTCAAATTTTTAACAGGCCAGAATTATTGTGATACCCAAACAAGACAAAGACATTGAAGATACGAAGACTATAAAATATTATTTATGAATATAATTGAAAAGATCCTCAAGAAATTTTAGCAAACCAAATCCAGGAATGTATGAAAACTGCAATATCTATAAAATTTCCAGTTAACATTTTTGCAGAAATTGATAAGCTGCTCCCTAAGCTGCTCATATGGAAATATGAGAAACAAAAGAGCCAAAGCAATATTGAAAAAGAAGGCAGAATTAAGTGATCCAGACTTTCCAATTTCAATACTTACTACAGGCTGTAATAATCAGAATGGAGGGGTTGGGGCATAAAAAGAGATTATGTCAAGAAATGGTATACAGGACTGGGGAGATAGCTCAGTCGGTAGAGTGCTTGCCTTGCAAGCACAAGGCCCTGGGTTCGATCCCCAGCACCGTAAAAAAAAAAAAAAAAAAAAAAAAAAATGGTATACAGTTGAGAGTTCAAAATAAAACCTTACATTAACAGTTATTTGATAATAGACTGGTGCAAAGACGACTCAGTGGAAGAAAGAAGAGTCTTTTCAGCATAATGGTGTCAGTACAACTGAAAATCAACATAAGTGATGTTGGTTCCATACCTCATACCATATACAAAAAAACCAAAAACCTCAGAATGAATCAAATTTAAACTATGAAACTCTTAGAAGAAAACACAGGAGTAAATATTCTTGGCCTTGGCTTTAACAATAGTTTCCTAGATATGACAACAAAAGATCAAGAGGATGGATGGACGGAGGGATAGACAGACAGGCATAGAACTTCCAATTATGAATGTTTGTGCTTCATGTAATTCCATCCATCAAGTACATAGAATGGGAGAAAATATTTACAAATTATATGTCTTATAATGTAGTTGTATCTAAAATACACAAAGAACTATTACAAAAAATTAATAATAAAAATACAACTCAAAAAACAGCAAAGAATTTGAACAGGTAATTTTTTCCAGAAAGTATATGCAAATGATCAATAAGCTCATGAAAAAATGCTCAGCATCATTACTAATTAGGGAATATAAATCCAAGTCAAATGAGATATTACTCACACCCACTAAAATAGAAGTTCAATTTTTTAAAAAATGAATAATGATTCTGGTTGGCAAGGATATGGAAAAACTGAAACCCTCATAGATTGTTGGTTAATATGTAAAATTATACAGCTTCATTGGACAACAGTTTAGCATTTCCATCTCAAGTTAAACAGAATTAGTATATAACTCAGTAATTTCACTTTAAGTTCTAACAGATTTGAAAATATATGTCCACACAAAAGCTTGCATATGAATACTTACAGAAGCATTATTTAGTCAAAAAGTAAAATCATGTAAAATGTCCATCAACTAGAAATGATAAATAAAATATGGTATATCATGCCACGGAATATTTGCCAGCCTTAAAAAGGAATGAAGTAGTGATCCATGTGCTACCATATGGAAGAATTTTTAAAACACGCTAATTTAAAGAAGACAGACAAAAAGACCATACACTGAACAACCCATTCATATAGAATGTCCAGAAGAGGAAAATTCATAGATACTGAAAGTAGATCAGCTTAGTTGTCAAAAGTTGGGGCCAGAGTGATTGGTGAGTGATTGTTAATAGACAGGTTTTCTTTCTAGGTAAAGGAAAAATTCTAAACTTAGATAACCGTAATGATTACACATCTGTGAATATATTAGAAATACTGAATTATATATTTTAAGGGGTTGAATTTTATGGTATATAAATATTATCTTAATAAAGTTGTAAAAATTCCATGGCACAGAGAGTGATATTAATACCAATTTTCTACACTTTTGGTAAAGAAAATGTGTCACATCAAATTTCCAGAGTAGTATTTTTCAATATTTAATGAGCATACAATAATCTGGGGATCTAGTTAAAATAAAGATTTATATCCAGTTGGTCTAGTGTAAGACCTGATATTTTGTACCTGTTGCAAGCTGACATGTGACAGAGATGCTAGTTGGTCACAAAGCACAATTTGAGAAGCAAGGTCCTATAGTGGCACTTTGCAATTATGGAGACCACATCCATGTGTAGCTGTTGGGTATTAAAATGTGATTCATTCAAAGTAATGTTACAAGTTAAGTTCAATGCCCAGGTTGCTTTTCAGTATTGAATGTGGTTTGTTCAAATTAATGGGTGATGCATATATGTCCTAGATTTCAAAGATTTATTATGGAAAAAAAGAAACAATTGATGATTTATTAATGATAATTTATACTGATTACATATTGATATAAAATTATAGATTTGGGGTCATAATATTATTAATTTCATCTGTTTCTTTTATCTTACTAATATGGTTCTTAGATAATTTTAAATTCTTTATGTGATTTACACCCTACTTCTGTTACACAATTACTGTAGAGCGATTACTAAGTATCAGCAAACTATGTGCTCATAAATGATGTGACATTATCAGTATGAAGAAGATTCTGAATTTTCCACAGCTGTGACTAGGCAGTCCAAACTTGTAGGAAAGATGTGCCCTTGCAGAATGAATATAATGGATAAGCAACAGGAACAGGTTCAAAATACTGTTTTACAATGATACTAAGAAACACTATCAAAAGCAGAAGAGCAGAAGAAAATTGTTTAAAATGCATGTCTTTAAATAATACAGAAGAGCTGAAGACTGATAAAGTTACAGAAGCAGGAAGTGTATAACAAAGAATAACAAAGACACTGGGTTGAACTTTCATGAGCCAGACTACGTGGAAACCAAGAGTATGTACCTGTTGAAAGGTAAATTTTACATATACACACTATAGAAAGTATAATTAATATTGCTTAATTCTTCAGCTTCACCTAAATATGTCATTTGCAATTGTAAATTATGATAGAAGAAAATATCACTGTTTTGTCCTGAGCTGGGCACAGAAATTAATGAGTTTGTTTCTCTGATTTAAAGATGTGTTGGGCATTTATTCAGTAAGTGAGTTTAAAAGAAAAATACTTAAGCACTTTCACAAATTTAGTGAGAGAGAGCCCAAACCAAAAAAAATAAATAAATAAATAAAAAATAAACAAAAAAACAATCTTGTAGTTTGTAGTATATGTTGACATACAGCTGTCCACAGAAAATTATGCTACAGATCAGAAAAAGAAAATTCACAAAGTGGTCATCCTGGCAAAGATTTCATCTTACTTCTCTAACTGGAAATTTTGTCTTAGTCTTGACACTAAAATACCTCTTCATTGATTCTTTCCTTTTGTTCAAGAGAGAGTTCTAGGTTGATACTTGAGAGTTCCTTTTAAATCAGTGTCACTTCTGATAACAAAATTATGATAATGCAATTTGATTTTGATTGGAAGAATAAACTCTGTGCTATAAAACTCAATTATACTTTCAGTTTTAACTAGTAACTATATCATAAAAGCTTCTGTTCCTAGAATAAATGAAACTTGACTTTCACATGGTCAAATTTTTCCAACCAAAGATCACACATAGCTTTCTTTCCCTAAAACATTTCACCATAGATTCATATCCACTTTTGTCTTGTTCACATTGTTTTATAATGAAAAAATTGGAAAATTTTTAATTTCAAAATTTCATTCATATAGTGAAAACTTGAGTTTTTAATTTATCAAGATGACTTTAGCTCAGCTTTTGAAGTATGACTATTTGTAGATATTCTTCTGTTTTTCTTGGCATGGGAAAAAAATGGTTACCTAACTTTTTGGGGCACAGACATTTCATTTAACAATCTTCTCTTTCCTGACACGTAAATGAGACAGAAAAGAACTACTGCCCAAGATAAAATGTTCTTCCTAACCTTCGGAGGTTCCTTTTCAAAGGTAATAAGATTACAAAAAATATTCCCAAACATAAATGAATAAATGAGAAATCTCAAGTTACTTGTCTTTCTCTACAGTTTACTATAAAAGAATTTTTCTTTTGTTCTCAATGCAAATGGTCATTGGTTCATTTTCTCTCACCCGGGACAGTTATGTCACATCTCTTGACTAATACGCATGCATTTTCCACTAAAAGACATTTTAACTGAGAGCTGTCACATC
Organism: Sciurus vulgaris; assembly: GCF_902686455.1. Taxonomy (NCBI): domain Eukaryota; kingdom Metazoa; phylum Chordata; class Mammalia; order Rodentia; family Sciuridae; genus Sciurus; species Sciurus vulgaris. The sequence continues at coordinate 30,828,346 of NC_136470.1, read as the reverse complement.
CGTCATCTCCACCCGGGTTGGTTAAAAATTTTATCTGCCGTCTTGAATTAATTTCAGCTTGCCTGAGCCCAGCAGGGGAGTTTTTAGTGGTTCAGTTAAATTCTTCATTTTAAAAGAACATTGCAGCTCCCTATTTAGAGTTTTCCTACACATCTAATTTCTGTTTCACTTCACAGAAACGATATAATTATATGTCCACTGGAAAGGAAAAAATCTGGAACAAAAAATAAAACAATCACCCAATTGTAACACGTTCCTGAAGATGCGCATATTTTGCTTTGCTTTTGTCCATCAATTTCTCTGTTATTTTACCGATTTACTGTAGCCTCACCTAAATAGAACACAATTAAGAAGTATATATGCAGAATAAAGAGAAGAAACAAATGAGAACCACAGCACTAATTGACAACAGAATCACAAAAGGATAAAAAACAAGAAAAAATAAGAATAAGGCCTAATACAGATCACAATTGAGACAAGACTGAATGGACCCAAGTCAATGATCTATTCTTCATAAAGCTGCTGTTCAACAGTTTGCTTTCCAGGCAACCAACATGGATATTGGAAGGTGAGGAAGTTCAAGCTGTGAGTTGGATGGGAGAGATGGTGGAAGCTGGCTAATGCCAACAGAGGCAGCTAAACCTCCTATAAGCCACTACTGACCTTCAGGAATAAAACCCCCTCTTGACAAGTACTGAACTCAGGGCAAAAGTGTTGTCTTATAGTTCATAGTTGACTATTTTAAGCATGGAAATACCTACTATGAAAGCTTAGTAAATGTGGATAGTAGTTGCCCAACTAAGGTCACATGTCTACATTAAATACTATTATCTGCATGTAGATGTCTGCATGGTACCATTAAAATCACTTTGTCTCCAAGCTGTCCATTAAGGGACTTTATTTAGTACAGACATTGATATCTTAAGTCAAAAGGAGTCAGCATAAACACTATGTGTACTTCTAACTCTAACACTGAACTTTCTCAAATATTCTATCAAAAATCTCAGAGGCCGAGGATTCAATATATGTTTTTACTGTTTTTTTTAATCATGATCGAGGAAATTGTACCTTTTTATTAAGCATAATTGACAGTTTAAATTTATCTGTTAGGTTTATTTTGTTAACACTATGTTATGAAATAGAATCAATATTATGTTTCATATTTAGGGGCATTTTTGACATATTGGTATTTAATATTTGCAAAATATCATTTGATATGATTTGTCTTTGTGCCTGTACTCTTTAGAAAAAAGAATTGTGAACACTGCAATATTAGTAATTTCTCCCGTGCTTGTTTGTCCTCATTTATTATTGTATTAAAAGTGTTCTGATAAGGAAAGAGAACTTGAGAAAATGAATACATAATATTTCTTGATATAACTTATCACAACTTAGGAGAAATAAGAACTAAAGAAGTTTAGGTAGTTTTTCTTTCCTGTTAAATGATGGTTGAGAATAGACAGAAGCAAAATTTTTCATCAGAAATTATCAGAAGACGCCCCTTCTCCAGTGCAAACAGGAGCAGGAAAACACATGTCCTCTGCTAAAGCAGATGAAGCCATGTTGAGTTATTAAAATCCCTTTAATCAATAGGAATGACCAAAGCGGCTAAATCAAAAGTGGTAACAAAAGTAGTTGACTGCAAAGCCATGAGAACTGAGACAAAGTTAAAGCAGGAAGCACAAAAGTATTCCAAACCTATATCCTTTAAAATTTACCAATGCAGCCATCTGGCAAGTTTACTGCTATTATTACAAATTCTTATTTAAATGATAATAAAATCACTTGCTGACAGGAAATTAGTCATGCAAGGACCTGCAGATGCACTGCCTTCTGCCCAGACCCTGGAACTCTGCTTGCAAAGTTCAAGGCTGCTCATTTGCTCAAACTGCATGGGGTAGTGAAATGGTGACAGCTTGAAGTTCTTCAAGGTATCCCCAAATTCAACAGACCTTTTGTAACTTTTAGGGAAATTTGTATGTGTGGAAGAGAATGTGTATTTATAAATGTCAGAGTCGCTCCCTAAATTCTCTCATCTGCTTTTTGTTATGACTAATTATTGAAAATCCCAAAGCAAGATACATCGGTCTATATAACTTTTGCACAAATTCTTGGCACAATAAAATTAGAACTGTGATATTAAGCAGTGTTATATTAAAATTTCATTTTGATATTACAGAATTATTTTGAAATTATATATGATGGGAAAGTACATGAGCAAAACATTATGCCACATACAGGAAATACTTCTATGAAACTTTGAGTATTGTGGTACAATTAAAATTTGTTTTTGACTTCTTATACAATAAAAAGTTCATATAATATACAGTGAAACTTTGAGCATTTCATCTTATGAATACCATGGCTAATCTTAAACAACTTCAATTTTAATACTAACAATACCTACTATATATTAAACACATTACAGTAAGAGAAAAGCACTCAAAATAATTAACTACCTCTCGAGTGGGCACCTGTATTCTCTTTTTATAAATGAAGATACTGAGCCTCAGATAAAGTAAATAATGCATCCAAAGTCACAGAACTTATAAATACTAAAAGAAGCAGTTTTAGGGTCCTCTGACTCAAAGTCAAAAAGAATTGATGAAAGATGCCACAGCAAGTCAACAAGAGTTTCTAAACCTACCTAAGTCATGGTTTAGTAAATAAGGAAAAAGAAAGCCACGAGCTATGCTTCTTGTTAGGTAAAAAGAAAATTCCTAATACAAAGAGGTAAGCATTTCATATAATCCAGATAGGAGCCCATAATATATGTTTACAAAACACTGGCTATATTTCAAATGTGTGAATACCTGAATTCATGTTTTTACTTTAATAAATGTGACTACTTTTTCAAATGAGGATTTCAGGAAGAGAGAATGTTAGTTACAGTCATCTCATTTATAATTCACTATGTACTGAAGGTAATGATTACTCATAGGTTTTGAGATGAATCAGGCTTCGTTAATATGATAATCAAAATGATAATTAATCTTGTTTCAACTGAACCCCTCTCCCATTCAACTCTAAAATGGGGCGAAAATTCTTTTTTTTTTAATCAAACAACACTGCACTATGATGTCTACCATTTACCTACAAGTTGCGTTTAGCTCTTGTGCATGCGGTAATGAACTGCTTCTGACAGAGGCACTGTCCTTACCCCTTGCTCCCCGCCCCCCATGTCTATTTAAATTCAAACATGCACAGCTCATGTATAAGCAAACAGGTGCAGGGATCAGGGGCTGCCAAACCCTGAGCAGGCAGGAGGTACAAGTGTATCTCGCTGATTGTGGCAAGCTGCTGATAGAAGACGACAAGGCCAGACAATGGGGAGGGTCAGTAGGTGGCTCTTTGATTTCTCAGGCTTCCTGACATGGCAGCAGGCTGAGAGTTTGTAGCTTATAGAAGAGCAAATGTCTTCTGCACTACAACATGTAAGTAACAGGAATGAAATTTGTAGATGGCTTGAGCACTGGCAGTTTAAGTGTGCATTCTAATCACTACCTTCAGTAGGTAAGTGCATGAGAGTATTGCTTCAGAAACTCAGAGAGTAAGAAAGAGTTCAATCCATGCCCTTCCATCCTCTGAATGTTCATTGAAGAAACAGTTATCTTCCTGCACACACAAATCAATAAGCATGCTATTCGATTTTTAAATTATTTTTTGCAATGAGAGGTATTAATTTTTTAAAAATTGCATCACATTGTTAACTGTGATAGAAAATAGCTCAGATTCCATCAACACCTAAATTGACATATTATGCCCTATTTATTTCAAGTCACTCAGTCAATTATCTCATTCACTTGATGTGTAAGAGAAAAAAATAACATACTTTAAACCAAGAAAAGTGCTGTCTTAATAAGTTTAATTTTAAAAGATCATTGTGGTTCAAGCTTATCTCTTTTTTAGACTATAGGGGAATATTGTGAATTATACAAGATCTTAAGCAATATTTTATATCATTTTAAAATAATGTTGAATTTAACTTTGTGAATCTATTTACAGTTTTGTTTTTTATCACTGAACCACATAAAAAAAACAAACACAAGTACATGAACTAAAATACAATAGTTCTTGCAGAAATGAGCTATAAGAAGCCATCCTTGAAAATGTAAACATAATTTTTTGTAACCAAAGCAGAGCTAGCTAAATGTTTAATTTTCAGACATGTTTCTCTAGAATAGCATTTATCCTATTTTTAGAAATACTTTTAAAAAGCTTATGAATCACTTTTACTTGGAGATCACTTTTACCTTCAACTTTGACTTCCAATGGTCCTGGAAAATGCATCTCCACATGATACCACAGAGCACTCTGCCCGGGCACACTGGCCACTCCCAGGCTGCCTACTGTGGAGGCTAAAGCCTCTATTCATTTTCAGTTTGAATCTAAGTGCCTTCGTTATCTCTAATATTAACATTTAAATTCAAATGGCAAAAGATAAATGTGCTACAGTCACTGACAGCTTCCTATCATAATCTATATTTTTACATTTAGAGAGAGTAAAAAAGACAAAACAAATGATCAGAGAGATAGCTACTCTTCACTTTTATCATCATGCTCCATTGATCAAGTCATTAATAATTATTAATGATCTCTGATATTTGAGGCCTGAAAACTTAATTACAATCATGTTTATTCCAAAACCAGGTATCTTGCAATTAATAAAATTCCCACACTTCCTTCCCCCACTTGGCATTTTATACTTCCTAAAAATTAATGATTCTACTTCACATTACAATGTCAGTCATATCACTTATCTAATTTTTCATGTATAGAATCTGTTCAAGTATGAATGTATTTGATCCACTATTTCATTTGAAATTTAAAAGATTTAAATAATAATGGTGAATCTTTTTTCTTTTAAAACAAAGTGATATATATATATAATATACATGTGCATATGTATATAGACATAAATTTACATATGCACATGTTTATTTACATATAGTCTGGACAAATCAAAAAGTATGTCTTAACCAGAACATACTGGGAAAAGGAAGAAATCTGTGAGGATGTAACGTGTTTTCAAGAAATTTAAAAATATTTAGAGAATTAAGATTTTCATAAATTAAACTCATTAGAGAAAAAACGTGATTCCAAGAGTTAAATTATGTGGAACAGACTGTGAGCACAATAGGCATTTTTAAGATGGAAGGATAAATCTGAGGTGGATGTTCAGGACAGTAGAACTTGTTGAAGGAAATGCCATTTAATTTTCATCTTGGTTCACACTGGTGAAGGAAAGAAAGGGGAGTATAAACTTGCTTGACAAGTAAGAAAATTCGCAGACTCAGAAAATAAACATCAATATCAGTGAGCTTAAGGGGTTTGTCTATGCAAAGAAAATTTTCTGGTAGGATTTATGAAAGAGAAGTTAGTGTTAATAAGAAAGCATCAGCTAATGTACGACATTGACGGTCAATCATTTAAGGTTGCTTTTTCTTTTTAACTTAATCTGGCAGATAACACACTTGGAAAACACCAAAGTCATGACTAAAGTAAATATTTAGATTGAATTATCAATAACTTTATGGGGTGGAAAGAAGCAGGAGAAAGTCTAGAAGTAGCTGTCCATGCTTCTAGGAATAGTCTGAATGTCACAGGAGGGCATAAATGGTGAATATGAAAATAATGGCAAAAATTATGAATGTTAGAGAAATTCTATTAGAAGTCTAATTTGAAATCCAAGAATTAGCAGAAATAAGCACTATTGTGTTCAGGTGTGAGTTGCATTCTTTATTTGATCTAAAACAAAGAGCTGTTTATACCATGAACAATATCATGTGTATTAAACACAACTGAGAAAAGTGCCAATATGTTGTACTGATTTTATAGTAGATATGAGATATAAAGTGATGTCTGAAACTTTAAATAAAGAAATTACATGGTATGTGAATTACATCTCAATAAAGCTGGTATCTTGAATGTTGGTGTCTGGTAGATGAATTGTAAAATGGTTAAAAAGCTATACAGCCGATGTTTGTTTGCTGGCTTGCTTACTTGCTTGTGGTAAGACACACAGAGGCCAGATTCAAATATGGATTCTCTGGGTTTCAGACAGTGTAAGCTTACACGAGTTATCTCCTTTCTCCTGGTCTTAGTCATCTTGTTTTCCATTTACAGAATGACTGCTAGTGGGGAGACTATGTGTAAAGTAAGCTCTGGGTTAGTAACATGTCCCTGGGTTACAGTGAGGCTAGAGCAGGCGCCTACTGTGGTGTCTGACAAGCCCAAGGCCCTGGAGACAGGTAGTTGCCTTCCCTCCCCCATGGTACAAGCTCTAGGGGGTTCTCTTTAAAGGTGAATGCAGAATTAACAGGCTCTGTGCACCTTGAATGCACCGGTGTGTAAGAGGCAAGTGGAACAAGATCTCCTCCCTGGGCTCATCCTTGTAGAGACTTCCAGCAACAACATGGCTGCAACTTTGACTTTATTTTGCACTCTATCTACATATACAACAGGCTTCAATAGCAAAGAAGAGAGCTGTTTCAAAATTGGCTGACAATACTGCCTCTTAGTCTTTATTACAGTAATACACCTAGGATTAGGATATCATATATTAGCACTCAAGAGAAGTGTCTCTTTGGAGGAAAACTAATTTCAGTCTGTCTTTCTTTGAAGGGATATATGTGTTTGTGTGTGAGTGTATTTTATTAACTTTTAAATCTATAATTAAGTATACTTATTTATTTTTAAAAAAATATCTTTAAATGTTTGTAGATGGACATAATATATTTATTTTATTTATTTATTTTTATGAGGTGCTGAGTATCAAACCCAGTGCATCACATGTGCTAGGCAAGTGCTCAACCACAGAACTAAAACTCCAGCCCAAGTACACTTATTTATACAAGTGTATGTCCACTGTGTAGTCAAAGTGGAAGACATGCTAAGAGTTTATCACTTTATCTTATACCGAAAAATATTAATTATGAAATTCTTTATTAAATTGTTTCTCTTTTAGAGTTTATCTTTAAAATTGGACAAAGATGTTTTCAGAATCTGGTTGTGTAAATCTACATGAATACTTCCAAAAGGCTTTTTACACAAATATGAGAAAGGAAGGAAAAGAAAGAGTGAAACAGGGAGGGTTTATTCTGAGTTTTGGTAACTGACAAACACTGACAAACTGTTCAATTTCTAAGACCGAACAAGTATACCAACTGGAGCCTGCACTTTTGAGTATGCATGTTTAGTCACTTTGAAACTACATTCAGTGAATAATTTGCCAGCTTCTGCAATCAGTAAACAAGTAGTCTAACCCAGAGGCAGGGGAATACAGCATTAGCACAATTCATACAAGAGGTTTTTACCCAAGGATGCAGCAGAAATGAAAAATCATTCAGTAAGCCTATTTGGTCTGCCTCTAATTTATCATGGCTTACATCTTTTGCCTGCCAGCAGAGCCGAATTCATACGTTATTGTCCCAAACCTGTCACTTCCTGGACTGCTTTTTAATCTTCCTCCCTGAATTACATCCAGAAAGGTCACCAGTATCCAATTAGAACCTTATCAAAGATGCACATGCCGTCCGGATTCACACTTATCAAGAATGGGTCATAAATCCAGAAACTGCACATCACAAAGTGCCATTAACATAATGAATATCTGAGAAGGGGGATTTTAAAAAGTGACAAAACACCTGTAAATTTGCCAGTCTTTGACTTCATTCTTGTGGGAATCCTGGAAGGTGAAGAATCGGGATACAGGAGATAGGGCAGGTGATGGAGGAAAACCGAGGACAAGAAAGCAATCATCTTCATGGGGGCCATCAACAGCAGAGGGTTCTATCTGAAGATGTGCATGCCCCACTCTAATGACAACTGATTATAAAACAAGTACACCTATTATGAGCCTTTTATAAGAGGTTTATTATTTCACCTCAGTATGTAAAGGAAATAGCAAGTGAGTATTTTTTGGCCATAACACAGACAAATATATACATAACTCATTACATTTCTATGCAGGTTTTAACTCTTAAGAGTCTGGGACAAACATTATTTGCTATAAGGTCAGGTTAGATTTGTATTTCAGAAAACATTTCATGCACTTTCTTTTTGTTCCTGAGTTATCACATTTGGCTATGATTTTATTGAAAAGACATGTTTTCTTTCATCCTGAGAATGAACATTCCTTTATCAATTGAACACAGCATACCTATATGTACCTTATTATCTCACACTTCTGAAATTCAATAAATAAAAAGTTTGATTTAAACAAGTGCAAAGTATGAAGATAATGATTTATTATAAAAAATGATTTATTATTATTATAATAAAACAGAAAAAAGAATTATTATGGGTTTTCTTGAAAGAGAGTTCTGAAAGTAAAATGAAATTACTCAAAGGATTGTGGGAAAATGCTTGCTAAGGTAAAGGAAGGCAAATGAGAGGTAGGTACTAAATTGGGACCCCAGGCTAACCTTATACTATGTTCTTTTAAATCATAAAGATTATTTGGGACTGTTGAAAGTACAAATGGTTAACACAGTGATAGAAGGTCAGGAATTCTAATACCCAAAGACCAGTTGTTCTTCACTGCTGATTTTTTGCAATTTTCTGTCTTTGCTTTCAGGGTCTGATTACCAGCAGATTCAATAATGCATACTTCTATCGGTGTAGATTCCATGGATACTGGAAGGTATTGTATAATTAAATGTAAATCAATATCTGACATAACCTAAGCAGTGCAAACTTAATCTTAAATTTCACAATATGAATAAAATCTCTCTCCACTAACCCCTTCAGTGTTTAGTGCACTGAATTGAGTGTCTTTATCCCCCTAATGATGTCAGAGACAGGATTTTAGATCACCCAGAACCTACTTATTATTTTTTTAAATGACCATTCCATTTATGATGGAAGTGTGATTGTCACACTTCCAGCATTAGAATATTTCATCATCATCTAAAAAACTAATCTGGGTTCAGAAAACACACACACACACACAATATAACTAAAGACTTTCTAAGGCACTACAAGGTCATGCTGTTAACCGAGGCATTTGCATTCCGCTAGGAGGCTCACAGTCCATGTTTAACAAGCGGAATGTAATTGTCCATTTGTGGAGCTTAAAATGAAAAAAATTTAAAAAATCTCCTTATGTCTGCAGTTGACCAAGGCAGGGCAAATAGCCACCTTCACGGATTTCCCTCCTGCCTCTGGGTTTCAACTTTCAGCTGGTCTGAGGAAGTCAATCTAAACTCCTGGTTTCTTGAGGTTGACAAGCATGTCATCTATAACTTAGGCTCTGACATGTGGGGTTGTCAGGATCTGCCTTGATGGGGAAATGATTGACCTTTGCTCATAATTATCCAAACGAAGGGAAGAAAAGTGACTAGAGAGGCAGCTGCTACTGAGGCTGCTGTCCAACTTCAGGAAAAGAGGGGACGAAGGTCTTGCTAAAGCCAATTTATAGAAGGCACAGCCTATAGGAACACAAAGCTTTACTGGGAAGCATGAGATGGTGAATGCCAACATACCCTGAACATTGTTACTCCCTGAGAATGAGTTGATCTTTATCACCAGAAGCTGTTAACTTGCAGAACTGGTTTCATACTCTGTTATATCTTAGATTTCAAAATCAATCAAGTGAGGCAGGATTTACAAACAAACTTTAGGTAGTAAATCACATTTTTATTACTAGGCTCTTAAGAGATTCAAGGCTGCTTAGTATGAATATACTATAGTAAGTTGTAATTTTGAAGAATCTTCGCAAGTACGATCCATTAATGGCTTTAAAATTCAATTATTTTTAAAATGTGAATGATACATTAATAAAATACACAGAAACTGATTTTTATTTTATTAAATTATTCAGAAAAATTTCTTAACAGGTTTTCCTCTTTATTTTTTATTTTATTTTATTTTTATATGTTGGAAATTTTACATGTTTGGGAATGTCATACTCTTCTTTTTTTTTTTTTTGTTTTGACTACTTGCTTTCTAATAGTAGGTTTTCAACATCAGGAAATTATTTATATTAAACTAAAATTCTTCAACTGTATTAAAATCAGGGCAATGAGAAACATCTTATCTTTACTGCATAGTCTTCATAAAAGTGAGACTAATTCCAAGAATTTGAAACGTAAGCCTCTAACATTTTCTTCCATTGCTCATTTCCTAATCTCAACTCAACCATATTTTCCTATAGATTCATAGACTATAGCTGCTGACACTGTGCCTGACCACTATCCCTGTAATAGAAGAAAAAATTTTATAATAAATTCTCATATCACAAATGGTTTTAAAAGTAGCTTAGCTACTAACTTATTGTCTGGCACACTAACCTTTATGCTTTCCAACAGACTTTTTGTTCCTTTTTCATAGTCAGACACTTCCCATTTTGTATTCATGAGCGTGTTCTCTCCTCCATAAGTATGGAAACCTGCAATTGGCCTGATCCTTCCTGAACTCTGCAATTGTTCCTGTTAGTCCACATTCTGCTTGCTTGCTTCTGACCACTTCAAATGACAACATCAAACAGAATATAGAGATAATCAGTCCAAGTCTTTCTATCTCCATTATTAGTTATACTGTTGACTTAGAAGTACAATGGAACTTTAAACAAGGGCTACAGGGGAAAAGAGTTATACAAACTCACTCTACATACACTTTATTTAAAAGCTTTTAGACAAATGCTAGTCCTTTTATCTATTTATTCATACAATGATTACTGTCTCTCTTTTATGCTAATTATAGCCTATGTTATCTCTCTACCATGAATATATATTTTTGAATACTCTAAACTGGATACACAAGAGATTCTATTTTTTATATGAAAAGAACTCCATTATTCTCTTACCATTTTGAAATTACCATGTCATGTAAAATATTACTGAGAAAGTCCATAAATTAGATTTTAAGTTATGTGATGAATTAAGAATCTGCACTAGAAACTATGACATGTTGCTTTATTTTTGATAATCTGAGGAATTAATTGTATATTTACAACAGAATCACAATGAATATAGTTCCATAGATTATATTATGTTTTAGTATAAGAAAAATAAAGAGCAAATGACAACTAGTTAGAAACTAGATTTGCTTGCATTACTAGAAGAATTGGACCACATCTTTGAAAAAATCTACCATTATTATAAAAATGGAAAAGGGGTGAATTACAAGGATAATTCTTTGAATACTAAGGAAAGTTCTCAATAGTCAAATGGGCATCAGAGTCATCTTGGTTTTCCAAGTTTTCCACAGAGGCTGGACTATTATAAATCCTAAAAATATTTTGTTAAATATAGTTGCTTTTGCATGGAAAGAATGTACCAGAGACTTTCTCTGTCATAGTTGCAGAGCTGCTAATATAGGTAGGGTTGGTCCTGCTCCAAGAGAGACATGACTATAAATGAATTGGGTTGTGTTTCATTCGTTAACTTTCCAGCTTAGGCAGAAAATTTCCTCATGGGACAATTGAGTTTAATGGGCAGGATGTCATTGGAGAATTGCTTTCAAGCTGACTTGTTTGGGCTCACTCAATCACACAATTAGAATCTCCTGGATAAGTGGGAAAGAACTCCCCTCAAAATTAGTAAAGATAGAGCCAGAATTTTGCCAAATCTTACCATCACTTCATTTGTTCTTTCTCAAGTGGTAAAAAGTTAAATGCAAATATAAGGAAGATTAAATTTGTTAAGATATTATTTATACAAATAATCATTAATATCTAATGAATTAATATATAATCAATGATAAATTCATATATATTATATATAAACTATCATGGTTATCTCTTTTGGGAAAAGCAAAGAGGCAACAATATTAAAGAACAATAATTTCTTCAACACTGGTGGTGAGGATAAATCTGTACTCTCTGGTTCATCTATAAAAATTAAAAAAGAGCAAATTTTATTTTCCTTTCTTCATATAAAAAGGAAAAAAAAAGATATGTTAAAAGACTAATTTTCCCTAATACAATTCAGAATATATTCTCAAATGGAACAACAAGCATTAAAAAGCAATGCTTAGCACACTCTAAAAGAAAATAGTATGTAAGTATTTAATGATGAAGTTAATTGATTAAAAAAAAAAAAAAAACCTAAGTCTGGTTTAGGACAAAATAAAATTTTAATAAAAAAAAAAAGTTATTTTATGAATAGAACACTGAAGAATATTTTCTGTTTCGTCTGTAATTACTTTACTGCCTCTTTGGTTAAGAATTACATGTCACATCTTTCAGTAATCCATCACTCTGAATTACTGCATCCTATGTAAAGCATGGAAACAGGAGCTACCTGCTAGAAGTTAACAGTATACAAGAAGACCTAAAACATTTAGAAAGTGAAAAAGTAGTAAAAAGTGCATCTTCATTACCATTTCTTTGTATACTATGTTGTATAAAATCCCTTTTAGACACCAAGTTAAGAACTTCATGTGTTTAATAACTATAGAAACTTTTGACATACTATTGAAAGTTTACATGAAAGTGTTCAAGCAATTACAATAAATCTTCTCTGACAGAATATTTTCCTTCTTTTCCCACTTTATGTTAAAATAGACTACTCAGAGTTGTCGAATGATGTAAAGCAAAGGCAAATGATTTAAAATAAAACCAACCATTCAAGGTTCTTCACGTGAGTGAGAAGAAAAGGTGGAGAGGCCAGAAGTTCCTTCCACCAATGCTATTATTTGAGAAAGGATTTTCTCTGGAAATCTAGATTTTGTTGCAACAACCTAAGGCCACCACACATTTTAATAACCTTTGGACCAAGTAATAACCTGAGCGAGGCGTGGTGGTGTTTGGTTTTATTACAGAACTGGAGTTCAAACCCCAGTCATTCCCACCTATTCTATTTTGTCTGGATATTTCCAATTAAAAATTGCAACCCAGGAGTTTTGCATGTTGAAGGCTGCCAGCAGTGTTGTCAGGAGTATGTAATTGCTGGGCAAGTCTCTTACAACTGGCTTCAAAGCTCATCTATGGATCCACATGACTCCACAGCTGTCAAAATGCTGATACCAACTGCAGTTAATGACAAGACATCATCTCACTAGCTCGTTTACCTGCTGACTGCAAACATATAGACACTGGCAGCAAAGGAGGGAGCACAGGAAAAAGCAGATACCATATTTATCAAAATCACTATGATCCAGGGTAGAGGAAAATCAATTTCTCTTAATCGAGTAGAGTGACTTATTAAGGGTTATGAGTCCTGGCTGGATAGCTGTACTGATTTGATTATGTTAGGGGGAAAATTAGCAGTGGCCTTCTACGCAGTGTTCTTCTTTGTCTTGTGACTCAGGGTTGGTTATTAAATTATTATCTTAGGAAAGCCTTAGTGAAATCAGGCTTTGATCAAGAAGAGACTGAGAAACAGGGTGCTGAAAGGGTTTCAGAAGTGTTGACAGGTAGAGATGTGAACATTCACGATATCCTCACTGCAGAGCTGTTGGTTGATGATTGAAAGGGCATAGATACAGCATACGTTCATGCCAACTGTGGAACCTTCTGGACAGAACCCTATCACAACTTAACCATTGCTATTCAGTTCCTCCTTCCTGTTTTTGATACCATAGTCCCAGTCACCTGGAAATAAATATACCTTGTTACAATGTCTGGGAGAAGCAAATGGGCAGGTTTCAAGTCATGTAAACTTTTAATCTCTAAAAACTGCTTTGGCCAAAATCAGTTCTAGAAAAAATGATGTAAATTTGGGGCAAAAAAAATTTTAAAAACTTGAGTTTTTTACACTTCTTTTCTTCTGAGTAGTTTGGTTGGAATTTCATGAATGTATCAGCAATATCAGATTCATTTTACTCTGAATAAAATAAACAAGAAAAGTGTATCTCTTCTAACAAAAATGATAACCAAATATGGCAGATTAATAAAATGTCTACCCTTGGTAAATAGTAGTATTTTAGAAATTTTCCATGTGTACAAATACATTCAATCTTCTTAGTAATAATATTTTGAAATATGAATCAAAATTAATGCTTAAATTTTTGTTAGAATTAATAATAAAAACTGAAGGGGTTCTAAGACATAATGTGTTTTAGTAGAGCATAGGACTAAACTGCTTTCTCTTTGACTTTTGAAAAATGCCAAATCAAGTACATGCATGTAATTTCTCATAACCATGCATTTGTGTTTTATATGTAGTATATTTAAAATATTTGATAAATATAGTGTTAATATTTCTTTGGATGGTTTCAGAGTTCTTAATAGAGTCACATGATTTCCCTAAGAGTGAAATCTCATTGTACAATGATTTAACAAAGAAATGATGCAATTCTTAGAAATAGGATAGTTTGGGTTCCATTACCTATTGTTATCTTGAAAAGTACAGATTTATGCTCATCTGTAATTGATGAGCATCTGTAATTGCCTCATCACTATCCCTGAAAATCACCTTTCACAAAATGGAAAAATTTTATTTCATATTAATGGTTTTTGGTGTCACTGACCCAGGAAGATGTGGAATTGCACTGATGTACCATCATGGCTACACAATATCCTAATTATCCACTTTACCATATTACTAATAAATCCAAGATTTGAGGAAGTGAGAAGTTAGTGTTTTTATGTTGCCAGTCTTGGTTATTTTACATGTAGTATTCCAAAAAGGATTAATGAACTTCTCTTATCTACTTAACTTGCTTGGCATATATTCATTTTTGTAGCTCCTCAACTTAGCACATGTACTAACATATAGTTGTTCAAAAGATAGTTGCTGAATTAAACTCAATTTTACTATTAACATGACTAACAGACTTCTCATTTGTTCATAGTTCTCATTTATCCAGGGCTTACAAATATTAACAATATTTTCATATTCTTGAGATTTAAAGAACCCTGAAATTAAAAAAGTAAGGATCCTCAGATATAGCATTAATCTCCAGGGATTTATAAAAAGTAAGGATCCTCAGATACAGCATTATCTCCAGGATGTATAAAGACCTTTTTAACATCTAAAAAACAATACCCCTATCACTAAATGGGCAAGGGAACATAGTAGCACTTTGCAGAAGAAATATAATTGATCAAAAAAATAAATGAAAAAATATTCAACAACTATCAATTAGAGAAATGCAAACCAAAACTACACCTAGATTTCATCTCACTCCAGTCAGAATGGCAAATATCAAGAATACAAGCAACAATAATGTTGGTAAGGATGTGGGGATAAAGGTGGACTCATACATTGCTGTTGGGGCTGCAAGTTAGTGCAACCATTATGGAAAGTAGTATGGAGACTCCTCAGAATACTTAGAATGGAACCACTATTTGATGCAGTTATCCCACTCCTCAGTTTACATCCAAAGGACTTAAAATCAGCCTACTACAGTGATGCAGCCCACATCAATGTTTAGAGCAGCTCAACACACAATACCTAAATTGTGGAATCAACCGAGGTGCCCTTCGACAGATGAATGGATAAATAAAATGTGATATATATACACAATGGAATATTACTCAGTCTTAAAGAAAAATGAAATTCAGCATTTGCCAGTAAATGGATGGATCTAGAGACTATCATGCTAAGTGAAATAAGCCAGCATCAAAAAACCAAAGACCGAATGTTTTCTTTGATGTATGGATGCTAATTCACAATAAGGGGTGGAAGGGAGCTAGGGAAAAATAGAAGTACTTTAAATTAGACAGGGGGGAGTGAAGGGAGGGGAGAGGGCATGGGGGTAGGAAGAATATTAGAATGAATCGGACATTATTACCCTATGTGCACATATGATTACACAACCAGTTTGATTCTACATCATTTATAACCAGAAGAATGAGAAGTTATACTCCACTTATGTATGATGTGTCAAAATGCATTCTACTGTCATGTATAACTAATTAGAACATTTTTTTTAAATGTAAGGGTTCAAAAAAATTTAATTGCTGTGTAGAATTTTCTATTAGTTTTTTAGTACTATTTAAAAGTTTCAAAATTTTTAGATACATGGTTCATTCAGTGTTATACAGGTATTTTTGATTGATCAAGCAGAACCCAAATGACTTTTTCATAAAAACTTTCCCTATTAACAAAACAAAATTTTGTGTGAATACTATAATAACTCAGTCAGAACAACCCTTTCCAGGAGCTGAAACTCTAATAGTAAGTTTGGTGATAAATTTGAATCTGATAAAATTGACATATTACACCAAAAAGACCATATGAATCAGAGAAAATTGCAAAAACATTTGCCACTGAGTTCTATATAAGATCCTTATTGTTTATCAGTCAGTAATCTCCAAAATATGTTCAAGCACTGGTTCAGAGAAATTAAAACTACAATAAATCTTCTGACATACAGTATTATAACATTATGAAACATCATCATTCAATACTAGGACAGTAGATAAAAATCACAAATTTGTAATAAATCATTTTTATTACATTTATTTACATTACATTTATTTTTATTACATTTTATTTATTGCATTTTTTAGAAAAAGATATACTTATTTAACTCTTATAATTTTATGGATGAGTCATGGTAATATGTTACATCCTATTCTAAAGGAAAACATATTCTAATTATTGCAATTTAAGTACACTTTAAATAACTGATTTCAAATGAATTCACTTAATATTTTGGTAACTTATTTTTACTAATTTTAATGAACAAGTTTTTTGGTTTTTGATTTTTTTGGATCTGGGATTTAACCCAGGGGCACTTTACTACTGAGCCACATCCCCAGCCCTCTTTTGTGTTTTATCTTGAGACAGAGTCTCCCTAAGTTGCTGAAGCTGGCTTTAAACTTGCTATCCACTGCCTCAGCCTCCCAAGTCAGTGGGTTTACAGGCATGTGCTTCCATATCTTGCAATGAACAAGTTTTTAAATATGATTATTTTTAAAATACAGTCACATACCTAAATATATAACAATTACTACTACATTTTCCAGAATGTAACAGTAATGACTGTCCAGTAATTTGATATTTCTTTTACTAAACCACCAAATCTGATGTCAATAATTTTTCCCTAAATTTACTAGTCTAACAATTACAAAAAATCAGACCATGAAAATGACATTATATTCTTCCAGATAATTATACTGAGCATTCACAATTGTGCTGGTCAATGTGATAAGTGTTTTAAATTTAAAAGAGAAAATTAGAAGAAATATCCTGTCCTTAATGAGCTTAGAGTTTATCAACAACTTACTTTTCATGTTATGGATCATGTAGGGTATATATTTCCTTTTATACTGTTGGCACTTTTAATAGCTTGTAAAGCACAAGACTTTAAATGTCATTTGACTATTGATGTTTTATTATTCATCTGTCTTTAATCACTAATGCAGCTATCTTTAACTTCCATGCAATGGGTTCCAGCCAAGAACTGTGTATGAGAAAAGCATGTTAGGAATAGGTAGGTCTTGTTTGCAGGGCATATTGTGATCTAAAGGGAAGACTCATCTAAAATCTTCAATGCCATTAGGACCAAATAAGAGCACAGCATGGTGAGTGCTCACAGAACTTGCATATATCTGGACTATGTAGTTGCCTGTACTAAAATATGAAAAATAAGACAGAAATTCAGATGCCCCTAGCCTGTACCAGAGGAAAACTGAGTGTGTGGGGGTGGGGTGAGGAAGGGTAGCTTTCAATCAAAGATCTACCATAGGCCTGGAATTCCATGAACTGACAGAAATGGAAAGGTAGAAATGGGGCCCATGAATGTTGAAAGCAGAACAGTAGTTGCCAGAGGCTAGGGCAGTGCAGGGGAGTGGACCATTAAACATCATGGACAAGAAAAACAGGCTGTGAGACAGTATTTATGAAATACAAATAAGCAAAAAAAGACAGCTTACAATGACAAACTGAAAAACAAAAGCAAAATGCACACACACACACACACACACACGGACATATGCAAAAAAGACTAGACACTCACAAATTATAAACAAGACTGAGTAATTTTATTCTTATCTATTTATATTCGTATGTTGTTCAGTTTTCATCGAGCATGTAAACACTGAGAGAATAATTTTTTTCTTGTTAATTCACTGACTTTTTCTTAACACTTGCAACTGAACCTGGCATGCAGTAGGCATTCTATAATAATTTGCATAAAAGGATGAAAAGTGTGTAGAATTTTTGAAATATTTGCAATCTTAATGACTTATAAATCAATCACATATAATTATAAAATTTATGAGTATTACAACCATGTTATAAGTAAGCATAGCATCATTATCCAACATTATAGGTGAAAAACAACTAAGACCAGAAGTTAAACAATTGTGTGAAGTTAGGTAGCTAGTGAGTAATCTATAGTAAATGACTTATAATTAGATTTGGAAGGAAGGTGCTTTGTACCCTCTTTACCCTTTGGCCTCTCACCTCAACACACAACCTCTCTACTGATTAGTACCTGTTGGTAAAGACCCTATTGTTACATGATTTTTAATTCACTGCGTTGAACAAGTAAAAACTTTGGCCTTAGCTGATAACACAATTTACAAGGGAGAAGTGATATAAACTTCCTTTTAATTACTCATTAGGAGAGACAAAATGTCCAATTTATGTGGAGATGCTAACTTAGAAAGAACATTATATTCAACTTATTAGCAGATAAAGTTATTTGATTGATATTTGACTTATCCACATGATGAAAATCACTTTCGTTTTCTAAATGCATTAAAAAATTTGGTCCAGACTTACATCAAGTTTATAATCATCTTCTTGTAAAGAGAATCACTTTCAATAAAGAGTATTTTAGAATTCATGACAAATAATAAGTTAAACGAAAGTTATTGATGATAAGAAACACAAGAAAAAGTTCAGAATGTAGAATAACAAGAGAAAATGAAAACACTGAGATTTGAAAGAAGCAACAACTACTCTGCATGAGATTGCACCACAAATGAGAAGTGATGAATTCGGTTTGAAACAAAAAGGGTGTCCAGGTCAACACTTCTAAAGGTAAGAAATTTTAGAGATACATGCCAATATTGCAGTAGGATAAAGGTGCAGGGAACACAGAGCTTTCTATAGTCAACATTTCAACGTTATTATTTATGAATCAAGACAAAGAAGCTTCAAAGTCAAATGGACATGAAATATATCCTACAAAGATTTCAACAAAAGAAAAAACATAATTACATGCATCCATATGCCTTCCTTTTCTCAACTCCATAACTTTAAAATGTTGAAGGCATTCCCTTGAGTGCTTGTGCTGAAAGTCTGACATTAAACTACTAGTGAACACACAAATGAAAAGTGCTGAATAATTTATCACGAACTGTTGATTGTGGACAGAGATGTCTAAAATAAACTCATATAGGCTTAACGATCAAGAAGAAAAGAACTAAAAATATGAACCGAAAATACCAAACCACAGGGGATAATCTTTTTAGTCCAGGGCTTGCTACTGCATTTCTCTTACATAAATTGGAATCTGTAAATCTGATTTGTGAATTTTAAGTAGGCCAATTAGGGATCAAACAGATGATTACTTCATTGCTGCTATAATAACACTCCTAGGTAAGCAATGCAAAGTTATGTTTAATGGTCATATATTTTCTTTTAAATCATCTTCTGAGTACATTTTGGAAATGGACTGTAACAATGGTTTAAAGCTTTATTTCTCTCCTCAGCTACAAGTCATCACAATTCTGACTGTAATGAGGTTACTCCACATCTGTCTGTCACAAATAACCTAGTAACAACTAAATGGATTGCCATCAATCTTTCAATTAGAATGTATAACTTTATTAGCACAATATTTTTTGAACTGATTGTATTACTTTGAAAAAGAGCTTTCATTTACTTTGTCATTTAGGGTCAAATGTGTGCAATCGCTAGGAGGTGAATAAATAATAAACCATTTTGAATTTGTAGACTGTAATCTCTGCAAACATGTTTTCCTTTAATTTTGTAAGTAAAGCAACTAATAATAGTACTTCAGAAAGAGAAGAAAACTAAATGTAGGCATATTGTATGACAATTCTGTATATTCTATCATGATGTGAGTTACTAATAATTGCACTCTGTAAAATTAGTTGCTAATTGATTTATACTTCAGGAAAACTTCATAAAAGCTATTATATACTATGTAGCTGCTAAATATATCAATTCAAAAAATAAGTAAGGTGAAACAAACTTTTTCTATACCCACATGTGTTTTTTCCATATTTCCTCATGATAAAAAGTTTAAGTTCATTCAGAGCACATCTTTGATCAAGTACTCTAAGTGCCTTTGTGCTTGGGTCTGTATCTGTTTGATTTCTCTTTCAATCTTTTCTTTGTTAAGAAAAGCTGAGTGCCTATTAGTGAAACAAAGGATAGAGACCTAGAGCAGAATTAATATTAACATAAGAAAACAATACTACCATATATGAATGAAATGCAAAGCAATTTACAAAACTCACACCAGTAGATGATACAAGCCCACTGAAGGGATGGAAGTGTAGTGATTTGTGTTTCAGAAATAAATTAATTCCTTCAATATGATCACCTGGACCTACCTAAACAGCATTCTTGCAAGGTAGAAATGCAGGAACATTCATGTGTCACTAATGTGACACTGGGCATAGAGATCACAGCTGTTAATATGTTTTTTCCACTAAGTGTGGATATCTGGTCTAAACTTTATTGTATTTCCAGATTTCACAACAAATAAATGTTGTTTCTAAACACTGTCTGGTACATGAGCAAAAAAGGAAACCTATTATTTGAATTAAATACCAGAAAATCACCTGGCTTCTCTACATTTTAGTCATGATGTTCCTGAATTATGAAGATTTAATCTTATCGTATTAGAATTTAATAATTAGAATAATTAAAAATCTGATATAATGTACAGTAAAAAGAGATATAGAAAAGAAGGGGGAAGCCAGGTATGGTAATACCCACCCCTATCGTTGATCTGGTTGATCCTTGGGAGGGTGAGGAATGAGGATCACAAGTTCAAAGTCAGTTTCAGCAATTTAGAGAGGCCCTAAGTAACTTAGAAAAACCTGTCTCAAAATAAAACAAAACAGAAATGGATGGGGCTGTAGGTCAGTGGTAAAATATGCCTGGGTTTAATTCCTAGGACGAGAGAGAAAGAGAGAGAGAGAGAGAGAGAGAGGGAGGGAGGGGGAGAGAGAGAGAGAGGGAGAAAGAAAGCGGGGTAGGGGAAGGAACAAAAGAAAGAAAAGAATAAAGATTGTAAGAGAAGGACAGTGTGCAAACCTTTGGAAACTGCAAGAAATTACAATGGATAAATCAGTTGCTACATTTAATCGGAACTAAAAATGATTACTTTAGTAAGAACTGTGGTGAATATTTACTTTATGAATAAAATAAAGGGAATCACACTATTGCTTCCAAACTCAGTATTTCTTTCACCAAAAGTAAATCCATTAATACCAAAGACACCTCCAGTTTCTTCTCCTGGTTCAATTTTATTTTGCACATGAACCCCTTCCCACAATCCGACCAAATGCTACACCATTTGTGTCATGGCTGTTTACAAAAGTCCCTAAATATGTTCATATTGCCTCTCAGACATATTTCCAAACTCCTCTGCTTGGGGTTTACAGTTCCTGTTAATGCGGCCCCACCAGACCTCAGAAGTCAGTAATGAAACCCTCCTCCTGTCACACGGTCTTCTCATGATCCTCAAAAACCACTGACTCAAAAGTTTTGCTTTCATGGCTCAAAGGTTTTGCTTTCACATGTTCTTCCATTCTGCTTCCATTCTGCTTCATTTTCCTCCCTTCCAATTTTGCAAATTTTGTTCAATTCAATGAAATACTTTCCCTCCCAGGGAAGTCACAAACTAAGTATACACTAGTTTCTTTAGTCCTTATCATACATTTAGCTCAGACCTCCTGGACCCTATGAACATGGGAGGAACCATTTCAACCTTATAGTTTCCAGGAAAGAAGACTCAGACATACTCTGCTTATATTCAGTCTGGACACTGGACACTAGGGTTTCCAATAAGATTTTGTTTCAAGAAAGTAGTTTTTCCAATGTCTTACTCAGATGGATTTTGGACACATTTGTGAGTTTATATGAAAGCCACTCTCCTATCATTACCTATGTTTATCACTTTCTCACTTACAATCTGGAATTGATGCCAGTTTTATATAAATATGCCTAATTCTTAAAATTAGTATAGAAGCTGTCAAGAACAAGGTCCACTTCATACCTTACTATCCATCAAAACAAGTTAATTCATACCCAGTCTAGTATTTCATTGATTAAATAAATAATTGAACCAAATAGTTGATAAGTGTTCTAATGGCCAACCTCAATTGCTTTCTAAACCCTCTAATTTCTTTTCACATGGCTTTGTAAAAGCAACAATTTAAAAATCATCTTGTAGTCATAGAGGCAAAACTTTTGGTTCAATGAGAAAGCTGCTAAAGAGGAGGTATGCCTGGGAGGTAGTGTCTTGGTCGCAACTGGTTACTTTTTTAATGGATTGTATAATATGATGTTGAGCTAAAAGTCAAATCATTGAACATTTTAAATTTCTGCCTACACTTTTCTAAATGTCACTTGAGTGTGAAAATCATGTGGTTAACTTTATTGTGCAAATATTAAATCACATGCACAAGGTTAATGAACTGCTCTTTAGAGTTCAGATCCTTGACTAGCTTTTGTTGTCACTGCTGATTCTTCTTTATTCTTCTCTTTTAGTAACAAATATAGTTTGGACCAAAATAATCCTTTTTGGGGATTTGGGAGTGAAGGTGCCAGGAATAGAACCCAGTGCTAACACATATTTGGTGCTAGGCCAACCCTTTACTACAGGGCTACACCACAGTCAACACCAAACAATCTTTAATAACCTTAAAAAAAAAAAAAAAAAAAAAAAAAAAAACTCACAAGCTCTTCCCAGACTTCTTATGGAATATCGTTTGCTGGAAGCAGTGAAATAGCACATTGACTCAAAGGCCATTAGGTGCACACAAGAAAAAAAAAAAGACAGGGTATTCACTTTTAATTTTGAATCTATCAGACATGGCTTGTCGACATTATGTCATAGGCCTGTCAGAATGAAAGAACACAAGACAAAACTGTTTTAATACTTCAGCGCTCACAATATTACCACAACAGCACATGTGGAATAGATCTGAGAAGGAAGCCTTGGGTGAGGCATTCTAGTTCATTTTTTATGTTGTCATCACCATAAAAAAGACATCTGACTGGACTTGAGCATTTTGAATGGCCATCCTCCATGAGTTTACTGTAGCAGAGTAATAATATGTTTTTAAATTATCTGTGTGGATTTCTACATATTCTTTGAATATAAAAACTAATGGAGAATTTACATGTTAACTCTCTTAATCTGCATTAAAGTCAAGTGGCAGTGAGTGTTCAATTGTACCCTTAACTTCTTGCCTAGGCCATGCTTACTCATTTACATATCTGTATGAATGACAACCAAGTTTACGCAGGCAGACTACAGTGACAAGAGACCTGAGTTCAAAAATTTAAAATGAATATATATATATATATATATATATATATATGTGTGTGAGCAGAAAGCAAATGGTCTACCTTTACATAGTTGGGGAGCTAAATAATGTGTAAAACCCTCCTGCTCTCTCTTTACATATATAAATACACACACTCTTCAGTATCGTGAATAGTTGTCCACTTTACACACAGAAAAAGACTCACACCTAAATAAACCAACATTCTGATCTGTCAAGACTCAGAATTGCTGGTAGCACTTTATATTCACAAAGATCAGTCCTAAGAATTCCTTATATTATCATTCATTGCACATATTGTTTTAAATAGAAACAAATTCATATCATTGAACTGGCACACGGATGTTTAAAAATTCTCTCTCGCTAGATGTTTCACTTGAGGCAGGTTTTTTGTTTTTTTTTTTTTTTTTTTTTAACTCTAACATGATACTTAATTTTCTCATAAAGAAAAAAACAAAAGTAATGTCCTAAGTATCAGTGACTTGATGTAAAAATGAAATGGTATATGAAAAGTTTTCCAAAACATAATTAGTGCTCAACTTAGGTGAAGGAATCTGAATTTTTTACTATGAAATATCATAGTATATACAAGATTCTATAATATAAAGAAAACTAACATTTAGAATCATTACCCTAATGAGACATTATAATACAAGCAATTCCAAATAATACCTAATACACAATAATAATTTTAGGAAAGATTTTCAAGAGAGTATGGTGAATTTACCACAATAAACCAAATAAATCTGGTTTAACTGAGTCAAGTGGAAAATATTTACATCAGAGTGTCCCACTCCTGACTCAATTTCAACAAGTGAAGGTTTTACATGGGTGGACAGTTAAACATCTGGTAGTCAAATTATTATGCTGACAGAATATCAAGGAATTTCAGAAGAATCCAAAAGGAATATCAAAGACTAGCATATAGTCAAGTCAGCATTATACTATTAAACATCTACACTGTTTCCCCAGTTAATTTGCCTAAATATGGATTAATAAGGGTTTTTTTTTGGGGGGGTACTATTTCTAAGGTATATGTCAAACACAGCCAGGTTCAAGCATAGTTTCAAAATTCCAATCTAATGCTTGCTCAATTCAGTACAAAAACTGTTCAATTGCTTTTTTCTTGGTTTTATTGTTTGCTTTTTAAGACTGCATTTGGACTTAGCTGATATTTTAATATTCTGAATACACAGAAGTGCAATACACTGGGGTGGCAATGTTGATCTTTCCTCAAATTCAATTCCTATCACTGTAATTCCAGCTATGCCCCTGAATTCTATCTTTGCCAATGTTAGAATGATAAAAACTTGTATTCATAAATTCAGAAAATAAAGACAAACTTTCCTTCCATCTTTTGTGCATTTAGTCCACCTTCACAATTTTATAATATGAATTAATCCAGATCAGGAGCACAATGTGACTTAGAATATTTTCAGCACCTTGTTTAGAAGTTTCATAATTTGCCAGAATCCCCCAATATGTAAATCCTTTTTGATCACCAAAGTAGAGTTAGGGAAAGCTTACTATATTAATATCATTGATTTTGTGATTTCTCATATCTTTCCAAAATATGCTGAGCATGGAAGAAATGTACCTACTGGACACAATGGACAAATGCCAACGTATGTTACAACTTTATATAATCATGCTTTCCCTGGCTTGTTACCATCATTGCTCACCACAATGCTTACAAAAATGGTATTTAAATGAAACATGAAGGTCGTTGACCTTGTAAAACACTAATCCGAATATATAAAGAAGTGAAAAAATCATTGATGCTGAATAGGGTTGATATTTTAAAAAGTAGTCCAGCATGAAAGTCATCAAAATTACTGATTCAAAGCTTTCAAGATCAATGTGGAAGGCAGCATTTAAATACTGCAGTTCTTAGCATCCTCCTGCATTGCATTTTAATATACAAAATTGGCCAACGTTAATGTCCTTGCATGAAAAATCATTACATGTCAAAATGAATTTCATAAAACCATAATTCTTAGGCTGTCAGCACAGAAGCCTCTAGAAATAGATTGCCATGCATTCTCACTCTTTCTATGTCTATTACAACAAACTCACACAGCATTACAATACTTCACTTTGTTAGAGATCTTTACAGTTTTAAAGGCACTCTCTCAGGTATTATGTGGCTAATTTCTAAGTCTCCCTGTCAGGTAACAGAAGATAAGATCCCTTTCTAAAAGCACTTAGCAATTTAACATACTATGTTCCCTTATCCAAAGAAACCCTGATGCATATCAAATCACATTAATGAATGTTTTCATCTAATTTGGTTCATTTTTATGGGACAACAAATTTTCATGCTAATTGCATGAACTATGTAGTCTTTATTGCAAAATAAGGTAAATCACTTCTCCATTGTTTGTTTGTTTTATATGGAAATATCTGTTGACCTGCTTATTATTGCCAGAAATTGCAAATGAGTAAAATACATGTTAATTCAAAGGGAAGTAAATGGTGTACAGTAAAAGGAAAAAAGAATATTTTTGGCATTTAACAGTTAATCAAAACACAGGGTACATAATGATCATCTTCAATTTTAAGAGCACAGAGTAATACATGTGAAGAAGCATTAAAGACTAGGCATCCTGTTTAAGGATTCAAAGCAATGACAGACATGTCATGTTCTCATAGAAGGGTTATTCTTTGAGAGAAAATGTTACAATGGCTTCCCTAGGCCTGCTCAAAAGAATTTTCCAAATCTGACTCCTATTCTAATTTGTCCCCTTCATTTTCTAATTGTGTCTTATCTGAACATCCCTAGCATTTTTTTTTCTCACCTAAATTTCTAGATTCCAGAGAGAATCCTGTAACTAAGATTCATGTGAGAATTTTCCAAGGCAACCCAGATTCGTCTAAAGAGAGAATAAGCTGAATAAGACTAGTCAACCACTGAAGATGTCCACAGAATTACAGAAGAAATGTCGCTGCATATTTTTAAAACAATCAGGAAGTCTTTAGCAATAAATAATGATCCAAAATGACCTATAATATTGCCAAGTTATATCACATTGTAAAAAGCTGGACATTACAAAGGTCCTGTCAATTTTATGGCATATTGTACTGGTGTGAATTTAGTGAATAAATGCAAATTGTAATGTCAAAGAGCTCAATCTTCATTTTGTTTAAAAAAAGGTAATATTTCTAAGTTATTATCAATTTAGAGATTCAAGAGAAGGTGTGAAATAAGTCCATTTCAATTTCACAAATATTCTTTTTTTTTTTTTTTTCTGGGTGATGCTAGGGACTGAACCCAGGTCCTCATAGCCACTAGGCAAGTGTTCTGCCACTGTACCACATGCCCAGCCATTAGCTTCACAAATACTCTTATGACAGCACACATAAATATTAAATGTGGGCTCATCATAAAGTAAGCCGTTAAGCACATGGGATATAAAGATAAAGGAATAATCTCAGGAAAGAATTACAAATGAGAATAAAACCCCCAAAAGATAATCTTCTGTTACCACCTATTAATTTCTCAAAATGTGTGGTCACTTTTTTGAAGACATGAACATACCTTAAAACAAACTACTAACCTAAATCTTTTGTTTGAAAGACCAGTCATGAGATTATTTTGAATTCCATGTCGATTATACTAGAATACATTTTAGTTGAATACACAAAATATATTTTCAGGTTAGATTAGCCTTTGCCATAAGGCACTTATTCTAGTCAGACTTACGTTAGTGTAAAAGAAGCATTCAACGCTAATTAAAAAAAAAAAAAGTTATAAAAGGGTTTTATAAATTCTATTTGTAATCTTTTTGATTTAAAATAATTAGAATAGAAGGTATTTCAGTCTGGTTTTTATTTTGGTCATTTCGATATCTTAGTAGACCAAGACTTGCATTTTTATTCATTAAAACATTTAAATAGTGTACTTTGACAAAGTAATCATGTTACATGTAATATTGTTTCCACAGTATGTCCAAGTAACCAGCTCATCAAATCTAAAAGTTACTTGCTAAGGAAATTATAAAAACACCTCAAAATTAACACAATATATTGAAAGTATAAGCCAGCTCTTACTCCAGCTATAAACAGCAAACATCATTGAGTGCTTTTTTCAAGTACAAGCGCAGAACTCTTATAATTTCTGGATCTGTCTTATTAATTCAGAGTAAAATATTTCCAATCTCTCTCTCTGTGATCACACAGGTAGCTGAGCATGTTATTGTCTAAGCAAATGTGTTATGAGTCCTCCGATGATGGACTACTCTGAGACCAGATGTCAGAGGTGCTGAAATTGATAATCCATCAGTAATTTTCTATCTGTCGCAATGGCTCTGACCCATTGAACTAAATAAATATGTTTAATCAGTGACTGGTCAACTTATCAAATGGTGCCCAGGGCTAAGGGGAAGGACTTGTCAAAAGTAGAACAGATAAAGCAAGAACCATTGCCACAGGCAAGAAAGTAGCTGCAGCCTGTATCTCTATTCCTCTCTATCTAAGTTCAATAGAAATCATATAAGAAAAGCAACTTTTAGGCCAAGAAATTACATCATCTGCTTCCTTAAGTTCTGCATCTCTTCTGTTCTTTTCTACACAAAACAACTGTTCATCTGTTTCCATTACATCACAGTTATATAAAGACATTCTCATGTTCAATGTTCACACTGAAGGACATAATGGGGAAAGAACCAAGGAAGAGCTATGTCACACTCTGTCAGGCCATGCAGAACTAGTGACTTGCAAATAAGGCTGTTCAGTCCCTAAGAGAAAGTTCTCTTCTATAAAAAGAAACATCCTTCCCTCCTCAAGTCAGCTAGGGATTCAAACTTGCTGAATATAAACAGTTACATGACAAGCCCATGCCATACAACATTAATCACAGTTAATGAGATAAAAGCTTTAGTAACGTGTGACATTGTATAAGTGATAGATCGACCATCCATTCATTGATGTGCCAACAGCTATGTGATTATGAAGGCCAACCACCATCAGTCCAGGAAAGGAGCAAACTGAGGAGATTAGATGCACTGCGCTGACCACAGACAGTGGTGATTTCTCCAGTACGATTCACGGAGATGCACAAAGAGCATTCTCAGCATTAACTTCTCTGAGTCTTACTTTGCCACTGACATGCACAGGCAGCCATGGCAGAAGACTCTTGAACTTGTTTATTCACACTTGTTTCATCCTTATTCTACACACTGACTCACAGCCTGTGGGGTTAAGAAGATGGATGAGAGGAGCGAGGGCCATGAAGGGGTCAGGGTCATGATGTCATTAGATCTCATTAACAACATCACTCAAGACACCAGTCGCTCCAAAGGCCGCTCCCATGGAGGACTCTGGTATAGGTAAAGTAAGACAACTTGGACAAAATAAACCAATATTTTTTTAGAACTGTTATCACTTATAAAAACAAAACTTCCAAATTTGCTGTCTACTTTTAAATATCACCTTACTGGGAAAAATAAAAGCAAAAATACAGATACACATTTTAAAGGGGACCATGTAAGTCTATTGAGTCCATGAATTAACAATTATCCTGCTGATTTTCAGCCATGTAAAATTTCAGACCTATTTTATGTGCCTTTCTCAAGGTGGAGAAGGTATTACTAATGATATGAAAATTTCAAGTGCTGAGAGTCAGTTTTTCCAGGTGGCAGGAACAACAATGATTTTAAGTTATTCTACAGAGTTATTATAAATTATTTGGCACTAAGACCATTACGCAAGATACGTCAATATTCAAATTTGGAAGGACTTAATTGACAAATTTGAAATTTGGTTACATCTATTTTTGGAGAATATGTGCAAGATATTTTATGAGCTTTCTAAGTTTTTTTGAAAAAACTAAAAATTATGCCAGTCTTGTCCAATTTGACAAAATTATAGTTCTCTATTTGTATGCAGAATGTTTATGTTTTTATTGACATATTAAACAAAACTGGCTTTGTCACAGATTGTCTATTATTAAGTTAATACTGTTGGCCATTACTGAAATAAAAACGTAATGCAAAATAATGTTTAAATTCCTGATGGTAATATATTTTTTAAAAGTTTGTAAAATAAGATGCAAATTAAAGAAAAAATTTAAATCAATACAAATAAACAAAAACATTCATCTGGGAAAGACAACACAGTTCACATACTATGGGTTCAAAAATGGGACAAAGGTGATATCTATCTAATATATATGCCTGCTATTTATAAAATTATGCTAGTTGGATGAAAATATTTTGATAAATAGAATACATTTTTCTAATAAAATATTTTATACCAAGTTCAAATCAAATGCATAAGTCAAAAATTTAATTTCTTTGCTTTATTTTGCTTTTTTGGAGAAAAATTCTTATCCACTAAAAATTTGTATTTGTACACATTAAAAGTCACTAGACTAGAAATACTAGTCCAGGTTGTACGTAATTTTTCAAGAAATCACTTACTTTCAACCTGAATGGTTGATTGAATAAGAAAAATGACTTAATTACATGGTCCGTAAGGTGAACAAGGACTATGTATACATGGATACATGATCAGGTAATTCCTCAAAAGACATATAAGATTAAGGAAAAGATTCGTTGCCCTCATGACATTATCAATTACTTGTTGTCAATTGGTGTGCACAGGGAGAATTTTTTTTTTTAATGGAGATATTATCCAGAATAAGAAAAAAGTCTTTTCACAGATAAGGGGAAAGGCCAGTTAAAAGGCTATGGATTTATGTGATAGCCAAGTTTGGTGCCTCTCAAGTTCTAGAAGCAAAACATAGATGTTATGTTTAAAACACCTCTTCCACAATGAACTTAGGCTAGTAATTGCACACTTACCCTATGTATGAGCTTAGACTTCCACTTTGGGGAGGACGAATGAAATAATTTAGTCTCTTTGATTTAAACTCAAAAATGTGGGTCCAGAGAGATTTAAAAAATTGCCCAAAATCACAGAATTAGTTAATAGTAGAAGAGGGTCAGAGCCTGATTTCTTCAACTCCCAGAACCATCTCTTCCCTACATTGCTGGCTGGTGTAACTGGCTTTCATTTGTGATCTCATGCCTGTTTCTCATCAGCTGGAAGCTTTGATTAAGTCATTTCATTTCTCTAGGCCTCAGTTTCTCCATCCAAACAATAAGGGATGAACAGTCGCTTACAGTTCCCCCAACTGGCCAGCTCCCGCACAAATGGTTTCATGGTGTTCATGGTGACCCGACTTACAAAGGTTGCTGCTGCCTCTTTTTTTTTTTTCCCCCTGATTTAATCCCACATTCATTTCTTATGAGAAAGCTTCCATTAATGCCCCTGTAATTAACATCAAACCCAAATGAAATGAATGGGAGATTTTCTTATGCACAGAGTAAGGACCCTTAAATAAGAATGAATAATGATAATATTTCCCAGAAGACAACTATGGCAGCCCTCAAGTATGATTAACTAGACCACTCCTTGTCTCTCTTTCTCCACAGAAATAGAACAGTTCATTTGCATGTCATCTGATATAAAGAGAGTCTAGCATATAATGGGTTATTACCATTGGGTACTTCATTAGTAAAGCTTTTCCTTATGATGTGTCAGAAAAGGAAAAGACAAAGCAAATTGAGATTCTTACATCTCTATTAATGACATACACATTTGAAGCTCAGACTCCATCAGCTTATCCATCAATCCCAAAGAACAAACTAAGTACTCAGGAAAGCTTTTCACAAGTTGACCCGTTTATAGGTAGTCCTATTTGACAATAGGATTTTGATAGAAGCTGCTTTTAAAGAAAATCCTATATGCATATTAAACACAACATTTTCCTCCTTTTAAGAATATTCAAAGCAGATTCAGCAAGAAAACAAAAATAAATCAGCCTTTCCATCAAGCTGCTCTTGAATCTGGACATGTGGGTCCTGGGGAATTATATGTTATAAATGAGGGGTTGGCCTACAAAATGCAATTAATTTAATTGCTTATAATCTCAAAGGATTTCAAAATAAGATATGTAAGATGTACACACAAAGAAATTTTTTTCAAAGATTATTCATACAGCATGATAACATAAAAGTTAAGAGAAGTATTTTCTACTTTATGGAATTCCTTGTGAATAGGAACATGATGATAATTATTTTGCAAATGAATAGGACAGCAACTATTAACTCTTGTTACTTGTTTCATTAGCCTAGTGATTAAATATTCCATAGAGAAAATGCATATGACAAAGCTATACCAAAATATGGAATTGTTTGTAACTTTTCAAGTTCACTTCTGACCATATCTTATTGACCATGATTTGTCTATAATTCCTTAAGCTCCCAGGAACAAACACACATCATAATCACTATCCAGCTGAGGTAAAATGTGCATTTTTCCATTTGCCATTCCCTTTCTTTCTGCTCAGGTTGTGTACAACAAATTCATTCTCTGTCATGACAGTTGTTGTGCTTGGCTAAAACTGTGGGACCTACTGATGTCTTCACTGCTCCTAGATCAATAATCCCAATTCCTTCATCTTTTCCTACTTACCAAGCTCATAAATTCTTGATATTTCTTTTAGTAGCATTTCAATTTTAATGGTGAATTTAAATTTATATTTGGAACTATAAATATTCCAATGTATAGTTACAGCAACAAAGAAGCTAGCAGATGAGCATTCCTTGATTTGAGTTATCAATGTGGTTGAAATTAAGAGACTTGCTATATAATGGACCCTATTCATTAACTTATATATCAGACACTATTATTTAACTCCCATGAATAATTACTGTTCTCTTTCCTTAACTTTCTCTTCTTAGAAAAAAAGTCAATTGCCAAACTCGAAAAATCATGAAGAAGCAAAAATCAAAGACAGGAAGATAAATCACAGAACTATAGGTAGAATGCTCAAAAAGTTGAATTTATGAATTTCAAACAGTGAATTCATGAACAAGTGAATTTTAAACAGATCATGAATATTTAAAGAAAATATGAATTCATCAATGTTTAAGGAAAACATTTGAATATTCACAAGTTATCAAATAAACTCTTCAGTTCTTAATGTCATTTTATCATTGACGTCGTCTACTTAGGACAGTTTGACAAGTCAGTTCTTGACAGCTATATTTTAACTTCTTACATTGAAGCAATTATAAATTCACAGGCGGTAGTAAGTATAGTACTGAGATGTCCTCAAACATTTTCCCTATGGCTGCATCTTAGATAATTATAGTATAATAGCAAAACCAGGAATTTTTCATTGGTACATGTGTGTTCTGTTTTATCACATCATGTGACCACCATCACAGCTGATGTACAGAATTATTTTCTCATCACAAAGATCTACTCTTGTTTTTCTCTGACATTCAAAACCAGTTCTCTCTCCCCTTCATCCCTAACCCTTTCCAAGCACTAATCTCTTTCCCATTACTATAACTTTGTCATTTAAAAATGTTATGTAAGTGGAATCATTCCATAGTGATCTTTTTGAAATGCCTTTTAAAATGCCTTTTTATATTCAGCACAACGCCTGTGAGCCCCATCCAAGTCTTTCATCAGCTATGTGGTTGGTGTGCAAATATGTTCACCCAATACATAAGTCATTCTTTTATCTTCTTTTTTATTACTATTTTGTTTATTTTTACAAATAGCATTTTGATTCATTGCACACAATGGAATATTATTCAGCCATAAAGAAGAATAATATTATGGCATTTGCAGATAAATGGATGGAATTGGAGAATATCATGCTAAGTGAAATAAGCCAATCCCAAAAAACCAAAAGCTGAATGTTTTCCCTGATAAATGGATAATGATATATAATGGGGGTTGGGGATGGGGAGTTAGAGAAGAATGGAGGAACTTTTATCTTCTTAATGGGATCTTTCACAAAATAAATGTTTTTAATTTTAATGAAATCAAATTTATTAATTTTATCTTTTCATTTTGTGCTTTTGGTATCATGCCAAAGAACTCTTCAAAATACTAAACATAGAAGGTTTCTTCCTATGTTATCTTCTAAAAATTTTATAGTTTTATGCTTTATATTTAAGACCACAATTTATTTTGAATTATTCTTACATGAGAGTTTTATGTTGAGGTTCATTAGCCTGAATTTTGAATTATTCTTACATGAGAGTTTTATGTTGAGGTTCATTAGCCTGGGTTTATGTAACTGCTTCAGCATCATTTGTTAAAGACTAACCTTTCTCCTTTGATTCATTTATTTAAATTTTAAAATTATATAACTATAGTAATTTAAAAACCAAATTGACCAATGTTAATGATAGTATGTATTGAATTTAGAAACTATCAAAGTCAGCAAATGTCTACAAATACATGTAGCTATGAAATAATACACCTGAAAGTGGCCTCAGAAAACCCTAAAAATATTTAGAGTATCATTGTTATTATCATCCTCCTTTTTTATATAAAGTTAGTCAAGTTATCTTTAGATATTAAATGATAGATGACTCATCTTATAAATTGGATTCTTAATCTCCAAGCTGCTTTGGCCTGCAAACATGTCAATAAGAACTGAAAGTGATGGATTTTCCTGATACTGATATTTGACAACTAGGAACTGTACAGAGAAAATCAAATTACTTGAATAAACTAATGAGCTCTCAAATGTCAATATATAACTAAATAAAAAAAAAGAGAAAAGATTACTCTATCTGTACTCTATCTGTTGTTTTTTTTCCTTCAATATCCCATGAATCACAGAATTGTAGCACCAAAATAATGCTTCATATTTTATCTAGTCCAGCATCATTATCATTTATACACAATCGCATAATGATCTCTGACTAAAATACTGGAAACAAACACTAACGATTTCTTCTAAGTACCAAATGATTTTGTTTGTTTGTTTAAAGTAATCATTGAGGATGCTTAGCATAGTGATTAAGACCACAGGCTTGAGAGCCAGGTCTGGCTGAGTTGAACCTTCTCTAATTTCTGTGTAAAAATTGGCAAGTTATGTTTATGTTTCAGATATAACATAGAGAAAATAATATTAACCAAATTTTACAGGTATTTCGAGAACTGAAAAATAATGAGTGTAAAACACAGAGCCTGGTACTCACCAAACACCAATGATTATTACTGACTCTCTGCCTACAGAAATCATCTCACCTGCTCCACCACTCTGCCAAAGTCAGCTTCTTGCTCCTCTGTATTCACCCAGCAAGGCAACAACTCCTGGCCCAGGTTGGCTTGCTGTGACCACATTCTGTACATCCCATTCAACACACTTAGATGACATGAGTCACACCTTGTTTTGGTTTGTTTTTAGTTTGGGCAAAAATATCATAAAATAGACCTTCTAAACCATTTTGAAATGTCAAGTTCAGTACTGCTAAATATACTCACCTTGCTGTGCAAGAGTTCTCTGCAACATCATCTTGCAAAGCTGAAGCTGTATTCCCATTGATCAATTCTTGGTCTGTTTTAAGTATTGAATTGTAATACCTCTCTGAGTACCCAGCAGTGAGAAGGTATTGCACAAAAATATAGCACTCTAAATTCATATCTTCTCTTCAGCTATAAATTCATATTTAAAAATACTGTCAATTCTCCTTTTTTCCCAATATGGACTCAATTCATCAATTTATTTAGTCCTCATCCTGAACATGTACAAGTTCTTCCTCCCTATTTTGGTCAATTTTTTGTTGCTGTGACCAAAAAACCTGACAAGAACAACATTAAAAGAGAAAAAAGTATACTTTGGCTCATGGTTTAAGAGGTTCAGTCCATGGTCAGCTGATTCCATAGCTCTGAGCCTGAGGTGGAGCAGAACATCATGGTGGAGGGTGTGGCAAAAGAAAGCAGCTCAGGACATGACAGCCAGAAATCAGAAGGAAAGGACTGCTCACCAGGGACAGAATATAAAACCTAAAGGTGTACCCCTTTGACCTACTTCCTGCACCACACCTTACTAGCCTATAGTTACTGCCCAGTTAATTCACATTGGTGGATTAATCCACTGATTAGGTCATATTTCTCATAATTTAATCATTTCATCTCTAAACATTCCTGCATTGTTTCACACATGAGTTTTGGGGGACACCTCATATCTAAACCATAACACCCCTCTATACTCTTCCTTATTCCAAACTACCTCACACTATGTTTTACATGTCTCCTTTCATACTTCATTTCCAGATAACAAGCCCAAATCATGAGGTGTTCCAGGATAATGTTTAGTCCCTCCCAGTCTACCTCTCTATCTAAGTTACTTCCCTGTACTCTACTATATAAATTCTCTAATTAAACTAATATGTTTTTTTCTTCCAAACCTTATCAAATACAACCTCAGGTTTGCCTTTATACTTCTTTTCAGTTTTCTAAGGGCATCCTTTGCTCTGATTCATCTGAAAACATTTCATGACTACTCCTTTCCATTTGTGTGGCATGCCCTGTCTGAAGGCCTGTCCTTATGTCAGAGTGGAATATTAGCTACCACTTGAGGTTACCCCATGTAATACAAGCATCACTGGAAGCATGGACACCTTAAAATCCTTTCTACTACTAACATCTAAAACACATAGTTGTTTCCTTGAAATTGATTCAAGGAAAAACATTAATTGTCCTCATTCATTATGAATAATCAGAGAAAGCATAAAATAGGAAAACATGGAATATAGATTTATAGACACATAAAATTATTTATGTCAAATATACCTTATAGAAAGAGTAACATTGTGTTTTCACATTATTTTTATCCTCTGTCTCTCCACTACAAAGTTTGTTCCAAAATCTTGGTCTACACTTAAATGTTATATAACAACACACACACACACAAAAATGATCATTGACTTCATAAGTACTAAGAAGTATTTGTATAACTGAGAATGCCTGATTTCCAGAAAAATGTATATGTGTAGGACACTCCTCCTCCTCCACTGGATGGTAACATAAGCCCAATTACCAGTCCCTATTTGTGATGTTACTCCATGTGGCAACCAATCAAAAAGTTCTTGCTGTCTGTCAGCCTGCCTGATAGCCTTGCTCACTGGACTTTTGATGGCCAATTTTATGACTGGCTTAAAGTAACCAATGAAAAGTGACCAAAGGTTTTTTTGGGTGCCATATGCTTTTTCAAAGAAAAGAGAAAAAAGGGATAAGAACATAAAGAAAGCAAACAGAAAAAATCCAGTCGGGGCTCACCAGGGTTTCAACTTGTTTATCTGTCACACTATCAAAACACCTGCCTCTCTTATAATTCTTCCTTGCATTTTCTCCAGTTGATAAAGATATCCTAATTAGGAAATGGGTGAATGGGAATGGCCTCACCTTTGGAAATATCCTTCAAAGAAAGCCCAATTGCAATATTGAATAGTGGTGAGAACATGTCAATACTGTTACTGAATCTCATTCCCTAGCAATTACATTACAGATTTTCACAGACTTCTACATAGAAAAAAAATGTCCAGAGTGGAACAAACTTCCCCACTTCCATATTTTTTCATGTTTTTGAAGAGCTTATCATTCACACTGACTCATACATGAAAGAAGCACAACTTCCTTCGAATAATTATAGAAACCTTGTGGGGGTGCTGCAGGATGGAAGGATGTGTATTGTAATTATCAGAAAAATTCAATTTAGCAAAGGAAAATTGGAAACTGTCATCTTGTTGAAACACAAGTCTTGCAAGAAAAGCATGTGAGTTTCTGCACAAAAGTACATTTCCCATGTATGGGGACACTCTGTATACATTTTCAGTAAAATCAACTTGTGTGTACACTCTAAAAATCAAAGGTTTAATAGTGGGAAACCCTCCAAAACATTGAATCATTTTTTTTCCCTAACTTTAGTTACAATGATTTCTAGAGTTCGGAATCAAAGCAGACCTCAACATGTTTTGTCTTTGTATCTTCTTTGCATCACTATGCTATTCTGTCATTCTAGAATTTATGATTGCAGAGGTCAGGCTTATACCTTTTACGGGAATAAACTGTTGAAAGCTAGAAGACATCAAGATTTCACTTCATTTATGTGCTTTCGCCAGAATCAGTTAATTTAGACTACTTGTCAATAAATGACAACTTCAGTGTTATATTGAGAGAGGGTTTAGATGCAGTTAATTAAACCAGTTGAAAGTAATCTGATATGAAAATACAGCATTATACTTAAAAAACAGAGCATTAGTTCAAGCTTGTTCCTTATTTATAGCAACTTTTATTCCTTTATTTATGAAAATCATAGGAAAGACCATATTTGAAAACGTTTAATAAAATATCAAAAAGTTAGAAAGCATGCTTACAAAATAGCCCAAGGAGCACGTTCCAATTCTTATACAAAGTACCTTGAGCTATGAAAGTTTTTCAGTTGCTTGTGTATCTTTCCACATCTTCCACATCACCACTAAAATTTCTGAAATCTCTCCTGACATTTTTAAAAATGCAAGGAGTGGAAAAAGTCAGTTGCTCCTATATTCTTTTTGGTCAAAATCTGTAAATCCAGGTTCCAGTTCAGCTTAAGGCCACATATGCACATCACAGGCTATGTTTGCTGACATGTTTTTTGTTTTGAGGAAGAATAGTGGTGGCTGGTTCTCTTCCCATTCCTGAACCTCCTTAGTGAACATCTGTTATAATCACACCTACTATCTTATTCTATGCCACCCAAGTAAAAGGGGAAAACCTTAAAATATCAGTAAGGAAAAGTAACCTGGGTATGGAAAATATCATGTCAGTTATTCTCAGCAAAGATAATTCATCTCCGTAGAAGACCGAAAACTGTCCACTTTCAGAACAAATAAAACTAAGTAAAGATGTAAATAAGAAGATTATCCAACTTAGTTAAAATAGTCTAGTAGAAGTTACTCAAGGATTTATTCCATCAATTTTACCTACTTTAATGAGTAAGTCAAAGAAAAAAATAGAAACTTTGTGGACATTCAGTGTTTCCACATAATTAGTCATTTGATATTTTTAATTAACTGAATCTTAACTTATGGACATGACACAGGGAGGCCAAAACAGAAGTCATTCAATAACATTTACCAAACACTGGAGATGTTCTTGTCTGCTTCACACAAGAGGGAAGTTGGATATAGGTAATTCAATGACACTAATAAACATAATTTAATCTACATTTTAAAACTATACATGAATCCCTTGCAAAGCTAATTAGTTTCATATGAGTCAGCAATTTCTTTTAGATTTATACCCAAGAGAATATCCAAATAAAACCCTATCAATCAGGCATGGTGGTACATGCCCATAATCACCACTACTGAGAAGGCTGACACGGAAGAATCATGTTCAAAGTCAGTCCGGGAAACTTAGCTAGACCCTGTTTGAAATCAAAAATAAAAATGGCTGGTGATGTAGCTCAATGGTAAAGCACTCCTGGGTTCAATCCCTATTAATGCAGAAAAAAAATTAAGAGGAATGATGAAATCACATGTCCACATAAAAACTTATTCAAAAATAATTATAGCAACATTATTCATAATAGGCAAATATAGAAACAACCTAAATGTCTGCTAACTGATGAATGGATAAGCTAATACTGTGGAATACTACTCAGCAATAAAAAGGAATGAAGTACTGCTACATGCCACAACAGAGATGATTCTTGAATGCCTTAATACCAAGGGAAAGAACTCAGTCATAAAAGACACAGATTATATGATTCCATATATGAAATATGCAAGAGAGAAAATTAGAAAAATGTGAATTGACCGGGAATGGGTACGGTGTTTCTTTTGAGAGAAACTGAAATGTTCTAAGTTAGATTTCAGTATTAGTTGCAGGACTTTGTGAATACGCTAAAGAACATTAAATGGTATACTTTAAGTGGGCAAAAGATACGGTATGTGAATGATTATCTCAATAAAGTAATTTTTTAAAAACTCTCCATGGCTTAGCTTTTTTGAAATGTATCTTATATCTCTATA
Organism: Sciurus vulgaris; assembly: GCF_902686455.1. Lineage (NCBI taxonomy): Eukaryota > Metazoa > Chordata > Mammalia > Rodentia > Sciuridae > Sciurus > Sciurus vulgaris. Next base: position 30,789,115 of record NC_136470.1, on the reverse strand, counting down.
AAGAATAAAGTTATTGTCTGGATAAAACTTATCTATAGCCAAAATAAAATAAAAACATAAAAATTTGCATATTTATCAACTTGAAAACATCAAGAAATCTATTTACCTTATGTTCATTTTCAACACCACCTCTGCCCTCTCACACTAAAGTCAGTCTACTTCTGTAACTTCTATTCCTTGTACAGATAAAACATCAATTTCATTTTGGATTTAAAGCAAACAGGGTCATTATGTTGGTAGAGTGTTCTGTAGCTTTGCTATTCTAGCAATCTGTGACCTATAAATAATGCAAGACCTATTCCTTCTCTAAATGACTTTCTTGCAGCATGAGCCTTGATACCAAAAGAAAGGAAGAAAGTAGCGGGGGGGGAAAAGGAAGTAAGGAGAAAATAAAAGAAAGAAATCACCCTGCGGTCATGAAATTCAATTTATTTCTTATTCCCCAATTGAATTAAGACTCATGCTTGTTCTATCTTTTGTCGTCTACCAAAAGCTAACTTTGGAATAGTTAGCCATTTTATTAATCTAAGCAGAGCAAATGAGAATCACAACTAACCTGAAAAGTTCTTGTGTTTTGCTTTAGAAGTAAGGACAGAGGGGGGGGGGCCGGGGAAAGATCGGTTTCTATGTGACCCCTAACCCTTGAACCACAACCTCCTGCCACGAACACATTCAGTACCTCATTTAATCTCTCCTCTCTGCGCTGGCATAGTGTTGAGAAAAGGAAACAGAAAAAATAATCTGGGGACTTCATCAATTTTTCATGAATTTTCATTTAGGCCAGAACCCCTCTCCCCCTGGTCGATAGATCAAGCTGCTGTCGTATATTTACCACCTGGGGCTACAGCTGCTATCTCTAGAGACTGCCACTGACTGGGGCTGTATCCAGGGCAGCCGCCCTCCTGTGAGGGCCCCTTGTGCTCCTTCCTGCTCCATATACCAGAGCACTTGTTTGGAGCTGAAACCCTATCTGCCCCAGCCAGCCAGGACTTCCCTGGTGGTCCCATCAGACCACTGCACATTAACTTCTTCAGTGCCAGCCCCCTTGCTTATGGCCCCTGCAACTTTTGTTTTCTATTTAAATATTGCAGTTTGCCCAAAGATCTTTCTTGAGTTCAAGTGACTTGAAAAGCACTTTCTGCATTGCTTTTTATTTCATTCAAACCAAGGTGTGGGGGAAGCAATAAAGAGGTAAGCAATTCAAATCTCCATTGCAATGATTAGCCTGAATGATATTTTTCTTCATGGTATTGTTCCATGACACAAAACTATCTATCAAAGGAAAATCGAAAGGTATATAAATATGGTATAGGAAAGAACAGGCTGATTTTCACTTGACCAATCAAGACAATGAAATGTTACATTTCGTACTTCAGGGAATTTCAATATTTTTGTAATTAGGAAACTACAAAAGTAAGCAAAAAGAGCCATGCATTTTTCCATGGTGTTTTTTTTTTTTTTTTTTTTTTCCCTCAATAATCATTTCAAAGTAAAAGCTGTGACAAGTTTTGTCTGCTAGTAATAGTACACCCTTTTTAAAAAAATTTTGATTCATTGTACACAACTGGAGTGCAACTATTAGTTCTTTGGTTGTACATGAAGTAGAGTCATACCATTTGCATACACCTAGATCAGTGGTTCTTGTCTGAAGTACACCAGGGAAGATTTTACAATATCTGCCAACATTTTGGATTGTACCAACTGTGGTTGGGGGAAAATCTTACTGGTATCTTATGGACAAAGTCCAAAGATGCTTCTAAACACTCTACAATGTAGACCACAAGCCCCTACAACACAAAACTATCCAACTTCTCAAGGCAATTGCAGATGTTGAGGTACCCTAGTTTCTACACACCGCATTCCGAGTTGCATCCTTGAAAGAACAGACATTATTTACTACTCCAACTCCACCTTCAACTGCTGTGACCTGTCTCCAGTGCTAGAGTTCACAGGTGGTTTCTTGGTACATGGGACTTGGTAGAGTTCACCAAGTACTTTCTTAAAGTATTTGGTTTTTCTTGTCACATCATTGTCCATATCCTATCACCTCTTCTGAACCTGAGTCTCCTGCACTGGTACTTCTTTGCCTACCATTAAATCCAGGTGTCCAAAGCAGTGATGTCCACCAGTTTCCCAAACACATGGTTTGCCTGGAAAACCGCCGTGACTTTTCCTACTCTAATATCTTCAGCTTCTGCCTGGGAAAGACTTCTCTCAACTCAAAAATTTTGTTCTTTGTTGAAAGGTGAGAAATTTTTACCTTGACATCTCCTATCATGCCAAACCATACAGCCAAAGTTGACCACTATCTCTTGTCTCCACTGGTTATTTTATCATATCCTGTTCCTATGGATAGGAGCACTACATATGCAGTCAGCAGAAACAAATATCTGGGAATCACACTCCATCTTTCCAAATTCATCACAAAGTGATATGACTTATAATCTCTAAGTGTCTTTACAGTTTTCCATTTAAAATCTAAGATCAACTCTTCTCTGAATTATTTGACTGCTGCTTAACTCCTCTTGGACTTTGGTCATTGTCCCTTTAATATCATCACTGACTGGTTTTTAAAGACTCTCCTTGCTCATAACAAAAAAGTCTGCATTTTGTGAATCAGCTTATGCCTACCTTCCCAACTCATCCTGCTCACCAACCTCACAGCAAGCTCCCTGAAGCTTTCCAAACACCTAGTATTCTTTTATGCTTCTATTTTATCTACCAGGATGATCTTGCACTTTAGGCTATATCCCAGTTTAGGTTAAATTTCACCTAAACTTCAAATCAGAGCTCAAATAATATATCCTCTTAGAATTTTTCTTTTTTTTTTTCTTTAAATGTTTGTAGGTATCAGCCAGAATCCTGTCTTAAAATAATTCTTCTAAGAATAATTATATATTTTCCTCTCTGTGTTCTCATACTATCTTTTAATTGTCTCTATAATGGGTTTTAAGGTTTGTTCATTTCATTCCTTGTAATGATATATTTACATGTTTGTTATTCCAAGTAGATTGCTCTTTGAGAATAGACTGGAATAGCTCTTCTTTATTATGCACCAAACTCTTTTAGAGGTTATCCACATTCCATTAACAGATAAGGACCTAAAATTCACCATGACTGAGCATTTAGTCAAATGGTACAAAACATAAAGGCACAACATTGATATAATCTTCAGCTAATGGTACAATTACCTACAGGTATCAAAAAATCACAATGCATTGACCCAAACTTCCTTATTAATATGTTTTAATACATAAGATTTATGATATAATGCATAATATGTTGTAATACATAATATGCTTACTACATAAAAAAAAGAGAGAAAGAAGACTGATGAGCTCATGGAAAGCACTGAGGAGCGTATAAATGAATATTATTTGATCTTGTGTTGCTTCGAACGGCATGAACGGACATGGAATTAGAAGAAAGGATTTTATTCACTAACTAAATCCAATTTGGAAGCCTTCTTGTTTTCCTCCCTAGATCATAAGTGATTCAAGCATTTCTACAGCTCATTTATTTCAAAATAAAAAATGCTACTGTCAAGTTACATGAAAAAGAATCATGGTTTAAATTTTTTCCTCCTAAAACAGTTTGATTTATTATTAATGATGCAATTAGAAAAGACAGTAATCCTTTTAGATGAAATAAAAATAAAACATGCATGTGTGTTGGGAGCACTTTTAACAAAGCTAAGACTCAAGGAAAAAAAAAAGTCTGTAAGTGCACAACAATAAAATGGGTAGTTTAGATAAACAATTCAGGAAGCAAAATTAGTTAAGGATTTAAAACAGTTATTCACTGCTAAGTAGATACAAGAAAAAAATTGTATAAAAACTTGTTAATTTTCATTTATGTCAAATGCCACTGACAGTGTTTCTTCTTATGTAGAACAATCCCCTCAACTTAAAAATTAGAAGGTTCAGAATCTGGTCTTAGATTTCCCATTAGCTTATAGTTTGCATCTTGGTCATTAAGTCATCATAGATTTTATTTTTTTTTTTTTTTACCTACAAAATAGGAAAATAATGCCTCTCATATTTACCAGAAAGGGGTCAGCAGGAGAAAGATATCAATAGAATTTTACATTGAAATATTTTAATACATTTTAAACATTCTAGAAATAATAAGGTAAAAATGGAGCTGGGAGTGTTGGGTTCACACCGGTAACACCAGCTACTTGGGAGCCCGAGATAGGAGGATCACAAGACTGAGGCCAACCTGGGCAACTTATTAAGATCTGATCTCAAAATAAAATGAAAAGGGTTGAGGATATAGCTCAGTGGCAGAGCAACCCCTGAGTTTAATCCCAATATCATAAAAAAAAAAAATTACAAATGGAAAAGTTAGGAATGCTTGTATTCTTGAGGTTTTGTTTGTATATTCCACTAAAACTGCATGTTTATATATCTCGCTAAACTACATGTATATTTTTTGTGATCTCATTTTATTTTGAAAAAAAATAACTGTTGTCCAATGCAAAATGGCATTGCTAGTTAAGATTCTATTGTTCATAGCTCAAGGTTTTCGTGCAAAATAAACTACGTCTTGGAATTTGTGTAATCTTTTCCATTTGGAGTGGCATGCTTTAAGCATCACTGGGTTTCATGGTAGAAACTATAAATCAGAGTACTGGAGGGTTAAGAACAATAGCTTTCACTGGGACAGCAGAATAAGAAATGGTTTAAGATTTTCTTTACCAAAAGATGCTCTCATGTGTAAAGACGATGCTATATTTTTTTAAAAATTTTGAATACACTTACATACAACCTTTGTAATCTAGTGGGATACCATGAAACAAGTGATTGATTACAATGACCAACTTTAATTAAAGTCATTGGACCAAGAGCTATTATTCAGCACTCCCAGCCCAATTCTACAAAAAATGATAGCCCTCAATTCCCTTCTTTCTGAAGATCTACTTTAAAACCAGAAATTTGAAGAGTGCAACTTTTTCTAGTAAAAGTCATCGCCATCTTCTTCACAATTCATTCTATATAAAATTATTCCAAAGAATAGATATCTTGCTAATAAAATTTTATGGTTATATTTAAATTAAGATCCCAAATTCTTACCTGAAAACCAGAAAAAAAAATCACAGATTCTAATTTGTTATAGAAAACAATTAATGCAGTTAGTAAATACACAGAGTCAACGGTTAAATAGATGCAAAACACTGATATCTTGACTTACCACTATTATTTGGGTTATCTAATGAATATACACATGTATTTTAAAATGTCACAAGCAGGCAAGTTCTTAGGTATTGCTAATTATAAATACAGAGTAAAACTGGGAGACTCTCCTATGTAAACATTTGGTCCCCACAGAAAGTATCTCTCTTCTTCCGTGAATTTTGGTACAAAAAATAAAATATAATTGCTGTTCTTGGGGCATTTCCCCTTCTATATCTAGGGTAATGGGCCCAGAATTCCCCCTGGAATTAAAAGAATTAAGATAATCCAGGGAATAAGAGAACATGCTGTTTTTTAAAGTTGTCTGATGAACTATTCAGAGGTTTTGTCCATATATGTATATGTGTGTGTATATATAAAACCTCTAAATAGTTTATCAGTTTATATATCATATATACACAAATAACATACATGTACCAGAAATAGGTACGATATTGAATTTACACCTTGAATTAGATGTCATGTCACACTATAACTTCAATTTTAACATAGTCAACTTTAATACTTGAGTATATTTCCCATTAATAATAATGCAAATTTTAAATATGAGCAGCATCATGTATCACCACATTTCTTTAATATGAGTACAATCTCCACATTGATCTAATGTCAACAAATAAGTTGCAATACCTAAACTGATATTATTTTAACCAGATTTCTTTGGAGTCGCCAAAGTACAATTAGGTAGTACATTGATTCTTTGAAAGTATTAAGCATCTATGAGAAACAATCAAAACTTCCTAATGATAAAGTCAATGTGCATACGAAGTTCATTATGTTCACTTACATGCCACCTCCAGAGATGCGTTTCGACTCACAGCTTCTCCAAGATAGTTCCTGGCAACACAGACGTAGCTCCCTTCGTCAGGTTTACTTCTGCGCCCATGCACGATGCGCAAGAAGAATAAGGATCCGCTGGGCAGAAGCATCCTGTGGGACCTGGGATCATCCTTGTCAGTCTCCACCCGCTCACCATCCTTGTACCATTCAATGGTGGGTGTTGGTCGGCCCTCTGCCTTACAGTTCAGAGTGGTGGGCTCTCCCTTAGAGACAATGACATCCGAGGGGTGCTCCACAATCCGTGGGGGGAAGTCTTCCTGGCGGAGTCGAGATCCTACAAACGGACAGAAGAAGACAAGTTTTAACATTTCCTGATCTTTACGGGCTTTTTCCTCTTAGGTTCATAATGATGAAGTTGAACCTTTCCATTTTAGTTAAATAACTGAATACAATTGCTTTATTTATGCTTCCCGCATTTGATTTTTATGTAGTTTATAAGTCATCCCAACTCCTTTGTAGAATGAAGCAACACAGCAAAAAGTTAATGTTTATTCTAATAAGTTACATTTCCATGAATCTTGACAAGCAAAAGCAAAAGACAGCAAAACATTTTCTTTTAGGACCAACATGTTGAAGTGGGGAATACAACTAATTTCCTGTCCAAAGTACTTACTGAGTAAGAAAACTAAGTGGGAAGTACTTAGGAGACACAGAGATACTACTTACTGGGCTGGCACTGGGTTATCACACTTCAACACAAAAGAGACCAATGAATTATGAACAATATAACTAACACAGCACATAAGGATGTAGTTTTGGAAGTGGTATCAGTTGCCCAGGAATGTAGATGAAATGAGCAGTAGAGGCAGCACATGAATCAAGTTGTATCCATCTGAGGAACTCAAGTATAAGCCACCATGTTAAAATGAAATGTATTCTAGGCTGGTACAAGAATGCAGTATAGGAGCACAGTAAGAGGTCTCTTCCACAAAAGGTGGCAGAATGGAAATATGTCAACTGAAGGAAGAAGACACACAGACTGAAGGAACACCATGAGCAAGGGGAAGAGAAATGAAATTATGCATGTACTGCATTTCATAATTAGGGAGCTGGTAAAGGTACAAGTAGTCTTGAGCATGAGACAAAATGGCATTAATATCATGTCAAAGAGTGTGCCTTTTATCCTATGTGGCTAACATATTGGAAAGGGGCAGTGACAAGATTTTCTGTATTAGACACTTTTGTTTGCAGTATAAAAGATGGATAGCAACGGAGGCAAAAAGAACAAAGAGTTACTTAGATAGTAAATTAAAACAATAAAAAGAATCTAACCTTAAGAAATGATGCTGTATGTAGAAAAAGAAAGGCAATCATAAAGCATATTATAATATGAACACCTGAATTATATTTAGTTTACCATATAATAACAAGAATTGATGGGTATTGCTATGGTCTGAATATGCTGTGACCCCAAGGTCCTTGTTTCAGAAACTTGTTCATGGTATGGCATTGTTGAGAAGGGGTAGACCTTTAAGAAGTGGGGCATACTGGCAGGTAGTTAGTGTGGGTACCATTCCTTGGAAGGAATTAATGCTGGATTTGTAGAGTGAGCTAGTTTTTGCAAGAGTGAGCTGTAATTAAAAGAGTAAGCCTGCCTCTGAAAGGCTCTGGCTTCCTGTCTTGCCCCGTAATCTTTCTCTCTCACAAACACACCCACAATGATGCCATGCGCCATATTGTGATGTAGCTGGAGGCTCCATTAGAGCCAGTCAATGCAGGTACCATAACTGTGAGCTATGTAAGTCTCTTGACTCTATATAAAAGTATATAGCTACCAGTATTTTGTCAGAGCAAAAAACAAAACAAAACAAAACAAAACAAAAAAACGTAGTAATATAGGTACCAATGACTTCCTTCTGATTTCAATGAAACCTGAGCCACTAAGAGTTAAAAGAAATAGAAACAAAAGAACATGTTGGTACTTCAAGATCAAATTGTATTAAATAAAACATTAAAATAACAAGGGAACATATCTAAACTCTTTAGTAATAGACATAGAATCCAGCATATCCAATAAGCACACAGAAAAGTTTACTCATTTTATCATTAGCACATAGGTAAATTATGTTACATACAGATTTTAGTGTTGTCACATAAGGATATTCCTGTAGTAACTTTATTCCCACAATTATAAACACTTCAAAAGGCCACCTCCCACCTATGTGTAAGAAGTAAAACTATCAAGCAATTGGAAGAAATTATAGAAGCAAATTTTCATGACTTTGAGTTAGCTGAAGCTTTCTTGAATAAAAAAAAAAAAAAAAAAAAAAAGCATAAGCAACAGAAATAAAAATAGACAAACTGGACTTCATACAATTTAAAAATGTTTGTGTTTAAAAGAAAAAATCAAAAAATGAAAGCAAACTCATAGAATAAAAAATATAAAAATCATATATTTGATATATCTGTTATATCTAGAACACATAAATAATAACTCAAAAATAAAAATAACCAGGCCAGGTGTGGTGGTGCATGCCTGTACTCCCAGTGGCTCAGGAGACTGAGGCAGGAGGCCAGAAGTTCAAAGCCAGCCTCAGCAAGGCACTAAACTCAGTGAGACCCTGTCTCTAAATAAAATACAAAATAGGGCTGGTTAAAAAATATAAAGCTGAGTTGTCGGCAGAACTCTTTGGGTATTCTAAACCAAACATTACAGGGGGCTGTTCAACACATGAAGTACAACAAAAGAGTTAAACTCAAGAAACTTGCTATTCAACCGAGGTCTCTGGCCAGCAACACAGGCACCACATAAGGACACATTAGAAATTCAGAATACTAGGCTGGATCTCAGACCTATGAAATCTGCACCTGCATTTTAACCAAATCTCTCTCCAAGAATGTGGATGCACATCAAGGTTTGGGAAGCACTGATTTAATCAGTTTTTCTATGTCCTGAGCTAAGAATGGTTTTATATTTTTTAAATGTTTTTATAAGATAATGAGGGACAGGGGAGTAAGAGGGAGGAGAAGAAAGAGGATGAAGAAGATATAGGAAAAGGGATCTCTCCTTCTCAGGAGGAGGACTAAGAGAGGAAAGAAAGGCTCTGATCTATGGAGCTAGAAATGTTTTCTACCTGGTCCTATACAGAAAAAGTTTTCTGACCCTGCTTTTTCTGCTTATAACTTTGCTTAAAAATTCATTTTTAATTTATGTTTCTCTGATATAGAACCACAACATCCTCTTTTCCAGATTTCAAATGAGAAAAGATTTGATATGACTAATATTATGGACATTTAATGAGAAATATTCAAGAACTCAATATGAACAGACAAGATGGCAATGTATCAGAATAACTGTCTACCGTTTGTATTCAGCTGATATCAACTCTGGCATCCTCTATTCCTCAATCATTAATTGGGCAACCTGTCAAGTTTGAATTAAAAGAAAAATAATGGAAAGTAATCAGAAGACCCTATAAATGACATCTAACCGTTTATTTTTGCTATGAAAACTCGCTGTGATATAGTCACATGACATTCATAATCAAAAAGCCTGAATAGGAACATAAGCTCTTTCATCCAGAATACGCCAAACTTTTCAAATAAATAAAGGGAGGAGAAAGGAAAGATTGCATACTTGATCTAAGATAATTCCAAAACGATCTTCTAAAGTTGATTTCAATGAAATAAATCACCTGAATGCCTAGTTATAATTTAGCCAGCAAGTATCTTTTATACTTTTTAAAGTGCAGTTCTTAGACGACCTGCATCATATCATTTAATACAGAAATAGACTCAGAGTAGCCCTTGCACTTGACTTGGCTAAATGTAAGCATCCCAAAGCAGCAACATTCAGCCTACACAGATGCAGATGTATCTTTGAATAATGCTAAGTACTCAAATTTACATAATGGCTTACTTCTGCTTTTCAGAGACTCTCAAACAATGATTTTATAATGGTTTTGGAAAAATATTTAAATTTTAAAAAGTTGAGTGGTTTAAACTCTTCGACTTTCTCAAAGGTGAAGTATAAAAATCAAATTTCATGAATATGGTTTAATTGGTTTTGTTGAGTCAATAACCACTCCTTTGCAGGGAGGGAGTATTACAGAACTTTCTTTTCAGGAAATGATTTCAATTACATAATAGAACAAAGACGACAAAGCACCCAGAAGAACGCTTGTTGATTTCACCGCCTGTATTTCAAAGTAAAATGTTCCACCTCATTTCATTCAATTTAATTACAATATTTCCTACAACTTGGCTTTATCAACTATTAGTCCCCCTAGGAGCCAAGGAATGCATCTCAAACCTTTCTGAATTTTTTTGAGAACAGATTAAATTCTTGGCAAATAAAGGAAAGTGTAAGATAGACCTCAGCATGTCCACCTGCATCCTATGAAGTGTCTGTTTTTTCTCTTCTTTAAAAGCATATGTGATGGTGTGTCCCCGTTCATAACTATGTTTGTTTTAACAAACTACTTCCTGCAATGGATTTTCCTAGTAAAATCAATCCAGAAAGATTCTCGGTAATTACTACAATTCTGAAAATGAGCAAAGATCCATCCCAGTTTGATAACTACTGCTGCCTCAGCCTCCAGAGTCACTGGGACTCAGGTGTTCATCACTGTACCCAGTCAAAATGCAGCTTCGAGTTCCCAGCTCTACAATATGGCTTCCAAACTATGATGCAGTGAAACAATCTCCAAACTGATTAAACTGTTCAGTGATGTTTAATTTCCTAAAAGCAAGGTCCCTATCATCTCATTTTGTAGAAAATGAGGCAGAAGATTAAGATACTAGAAAAACTCAAACCCACATTGTACAGGTGAGGAGTAAATAGAGTACCAGTGAACTTGAATTTCTTTCCCAAACCCTGGGGCACGACCATTTGCTTTAGCTTTGATTCTAGTCTCTGTTTACTGGATAACTTTTCCTCATTTATACCCTCTTCTTCTTACTTACCTTTTGGAATTCTAAAATACAAATTCCCAAGGACTAAGTTTTAGTTGTTTCGTGTTTTGTTTTGACTGTATTTTCTCCACCACTGTATGATTAGTTATATGACCTTAAGCAATGACTTAACCTGCTTTTAATGTTATTTTTTCATCTCCAAATTGAGATAAGTATGAGAATAAATTGCTTTAAAAGCAATGTTCTGATGCATGATCCACACTTTATGGATAGCACATCAATGATATCTTAATGGACATATCTAAAAGAGAAGATAATAAGCAGCAACTTAAATTTATGATCACAAAGCAAAAATTTAAACCTACATGACAGCATTCATATTTTTAATGAACATATAAATTGCAAAAATTTCCTCTTGGAGGGTTTTTCTGCTATCAAAGCCCATGTGTATCAACATACCTTCTTAGAAAACCCTCTGGAATTTAACGATGATGTCAAAAAAGAAAAAAAAAAAGGCAACAATCTTATGCAGTAATTGAAATTCAATAATTTATTCTAAAACATCTATGAAATTTTTTCCCATTGGCAATAAATACATGATAAACATTGCATTCATTTTTAAAATACATCCTTCATCAATGATCTTCAAAACTGTCTTCCTTGTTCAGAGAAAGTGCTTCTATTTCAGGTGAAGGTAATCAAGACCAATTTACAAAACTATTTCTCTGAATTCACAAAAGTATTTCAGTTCTTTTATCTACTATTAACAGAGAACTTTGAAAATATTAAAACTAGAATATTTGTCCCTCTTTTCTTCTCCACTACCGCATGCTATTCAGTTTATCAGATAAGTTTTAACCTGACCTTGCCTGAGCAGGTGGGTACCGGTATCAGTGTAGCAGCATCCAGAGGGAATGCAGAACTAGTTTAAGTTAAAATCAGTAGCTGAAAGAAATTGAATCCAGGGTGGTCCCATAGGAATATTCGTGTAACACTGAAGAGCAATTTTGAACCACTAATCTGAAAGGTTTCCAGGAAATTTTTAGGGGTGATATTCCTCTTGAGAAATAACAAATTAATTTCCTACTTTATAAACTCATTTTCCAACAATTCAGTGAGGAGGCTATATATTAACCTGGACTTTCATTCAATACTATTTCAAATCAATTTGCTACATCATACATGGTTGAAGGCATTCTTTAAAGAGTGATTTGCCACCAAATCAGAGGTTTTCATGGGTTATGCAGATTTGCCTTAGAATGACAAAAACAATCCCTATTCTAGGAAAGATATCATTGGAATTTAGCTTATCATCATAGTTATAAGTATTTTGACATGGTTTTAAATTGTATTTAACTTTACAAAATATGATACAATGAATCAAACTCCCAACTCATAAAAGTACTCAATAATGTTTAATTTTCTAAAAACTACTAATATCTATTTGATGGAGATGATATATGGTGTGCTACTGAAATAAACTTCTGATGGACTGATAACATTTTGGCCTTCTATTTTCTAAGTATTATATTCTGAATCTTCTTCAGCAGTAACATTAATCTTAGCAACTATAGATGACAAAGACCCCTGTCAGTGTCTAGAAAACAGCATTTTCACCACCTCTGACATTTTAACACATGTGCTAGTCTTTGTCAAATATTTAGTTTTAGATAAATTTCCCTAGAATTCTTGTATATTTTTCTCTACCGTGAAACATTTTATTATAAAGTTAAATTGAAATTCAATGATCCTGGTTAAATTGCAAACAAATTTATTTTACTATATAGTATGTTAGGGATTTTTAAAAGGTAGAATTAAAAATATTAATATAATCCAGACAGTTACTTAAAAGAATAATGGCTAATCACTATCAAATTAGAGCTGTCATAAGTCAAGTGTATCAGCTGCCTCATGTCCAAGTGATGGATACAATGACTGATTTTAGGTTTATCCATTTCTAGTGAGCATTCACCTCCTGAAGACACTGGCCTAGCATGGGAATTTCATTGCATTATGCCATCACCCCTTAAATATGATTCTTATGGATTGCCTTACATGGAATGGTGGTAAGGGATGAGATATCTAAACAATTGAATACAAAATTTGGTATGTATACGTGCATGTGCCTTTTGGGAAAATAAGGTAAATCTTTAGAAGTTAATATAGATTATCAGTAGAATAATTCTTGCTTGAAATTGCTCTTTTTCAATTGCTAGATAGAACTGTGAACTTTCTAAGTTTCTTACTTCTCCATAACTTGAATGACTTAGTTTTTTGGTGGTGCTGGGGATTGAACCCAGGTCCTTGTGCATGCAAGGCAAGCACTCACTCTACCAACTGAGTTGTATCTCCAGCCCCTGATTTACTTATTTTAGAACATACTAGTACCAGCCCAATAACATTGCTACTTGATTAAATGGCATTTTTTCATGTGTTGAGAAAAAGATAAGAATTCAGAAAAGGTTTGCTCTTCTGACTAGCATTATTATAATGTATAATCTTTCATTAGGATAACCTTGATCACTATACTTCAAGGAGTCTGTGACCCCATAAAGAACCATCATTGTATAAAATATGGTCCTTTTTATGTAATTGTAAGTCACTCAAAATGTAGCTTCTGTGTATCCCTCTTCTCTAATTTTCTGCTTATTTCTACCTACCAAACTGAAGGCAACTTACTTATTTGATATATATATATATATATATATATATATATATATATATATGTAACGTTCTAAAGATGCTATTAGGTGCTCAATCAATGTTATATGATTGAGTGAACAAAGTCACTATTGTTATTCTCTCAATGCAGTTATAAGTAGCTAAACTTTATCAAAAAGCTATTTAACAGCTAAAGAAAGTTTCTATGCCAGGTCAGTACAAATTGAATGTGTAGGACTTTAGTACCAAGCATTATTGTCCAGGCATGTTGAAGAAATGATTTCTGAATTGTAGTCACTAAAATATAAACAAACATTGATTCTAAATAACCTTCTGTATCCCTCATCTATCTTATGAAAATGAGCTATACCAACACTGATGACTTTTCTTCAAGAAACTCTTAAGATCACTGTATGATTAGTACTCAGAAAGCATGCATGTTTTGGAAGATTTTATACTAAATCTTAGACAGGATTAAGGGATATCAAGTGATATTTGTTGAGGACATATCACCTAATTTAAGTGATATAATGTGAAGGGGAATATTAATTAAGAACCCATTTAAAATTCTTACCAGTAATTGCCAAATGAAAATTATCCTTTCCCTATAAAAGCAACCCATTTTTCTTTGAAATTTCTAAATTAAAATGTTATGGTATTGTGCTTTTTTCAATAAGGCTAAACCTCTTGCAATAAAAGACCAATGTCAAAGATGAAGACAGTTACCCCCACAGTGAAAAGTTTGTTGTTTTTTCTTGAATTGCAGTAACAGCCATGTTTAGCTTTCTTTATATTGCACAAAGGTCTGTTGGAATTCTTGGATGAAGCTTGGACTTTGGAGCAAAGGAGATTTATAAAGCTAGCTGAATGAAACTTGTACTTCTTGCTTTGTCTTTGACTATCATGCTCAGAATGAATGGGTTTTCACAGTTGACCAAACTGAGGGGGGGTAACAGCATCATATTTCTGCAGAGGTATTTGCAGGATACACACCTAATTTACTTTTACTTCATGCAGCAGTCTAAGTAAAATGCTTACTCTGCTAAAAGCACCTTAGACAAGATTGCTGATACAAAATAGCTTGAAAATTGGGCCATTTAATCAGGTGCAAATAGCTTGAAATACAATCTATTTTCAGATTTTTAGAACCCTAAAGAAATATTTTGAATTTGAATTTTGGCTTCATTTTATGTAACATATTAAAATAATGAATAAGTGTGAGTTAATATCTTTAAGAAAAAAAACTTCTACAGTTTTATTTGGTAAACTCGTGACTTTATTAAGACATCTGTAGAAAAGCTGTGTAAAAGCTTAGTTAAATTGAGACTGAAAACTGAAGTTACTTTTGTAGATAAGGAATATGTTATCTTAATGGACAGGATACTTTTCATCTGGAAATTTACTTTCTCTTCATTTTTGTCTATTAATGATATCTGTTGATTTCTTTCAAAAGTAAGTGATTTAATAAAACTTTAAATGTCCTTTCAAGAGCTGTCTTCTGTTTCAGGACACAATGACCACCAGATAACATCACTACTGCAGCAGAAATACTAAGTGTATTTTTCAGTTAAAAGATTGTGTGTGCATAGAAATAAAAGAGCTTATTTTTTTTTTCCGCTGAATGGAGAAAAGCAGCAAATGGGAATGCTATAAATGTTTTAAAATGATATTTTTCTGCTTGAATTATGTTTCACCAAAACATATGAGACTCAATTCCTTGGGTCTCTCAAAAACCATTGGCACTTACTAGAAAACTTATGAAAAATGTTATTTTCCACTCAGTCCATTTACTTTGAAGCCTTATCAAATGAGGGATCAAATGAAAGCGATGATCCTAGGTTTTCTTAGGTTGTTACTGTGCAGACATGGAATTAACCTCCATCCAGCCACTCTCAAAATGCAATGCTTTCTTGTCACAAAGCAAAGGGAGTGGAACACATAGAATTATTCTGGATTATGCTGAGAGGAAGGAAAATGCTGACAAGAGACGGAATAAAAAGGCATAATGGGGGGGAGGGAAGGGTTAGAGTTAGGGTTAGGGAGGGGGGGCAAGTATGGAGGAAGGAACTACTGTATAGAGGGTAAAGAGGGGTGGGAGGGGTGGGGGGAAGGGAAAAAAATAACAGAATGAATCAAACAACATTGCTCTATGTAAATTTATGATTACACAAATGGTATGCCTTTACGCCATGTACAAACAGAGAAACAACATGTATCCCATTTGTTTACAATAAAAAAAAAAAAAAAGAAAAAAAAAAAATCATTGCACAGAACCTAAAGAGAAAACTGCTAAGCTGTCAATAAAGAACTGAAGATGTGAAATATAAAAAAAAAAAAAAAAAAAGGCATACTGCTGTAGTGACTGTGAAAGACCAGAATAAGGACAACTTAGAATAGGGTGGTTTTTTAAAATATGGGAAGTTGCTTTTATAGTCAAGAATTCAATACATGGGAACTCTGAAAAGTTGGACTTTATAAAGCTGCAGAAAGTGAAAATTTGGAAGAAAAAGTGTGCCAATCATAAGAATATTGTGATGTTTGCTGAATATTCCATATTAATATCCATATTAATATCCATAAGCAAATATTCCATATTAATTCCATATTAATGTCCATAAGCAAATATTCCATATTTGCTTAATATTAATATTCTATTTTCAAAGAAGCTGATAAAGACTATGTGTGTTTAAAGGATACACAGCATTCTGTTTTGTTTTTTAAAAAGGAACACTGTTACTGGTTTCTTTTGTTAGCAATTTATTTTTCTATCATAAAAAGATAATAATACAATCTTTGAGTTATATGTAAACCATGGAACTAAAAGTCTGAATTGAGTTCAGTAATTTCTGATTCCAGTTGACGCCTCCCAAGGTGTGCACGCCTTGAATCTCCAATCTCCTTGGTCTTTCCACAGAGCCTTCGTTCCCTCGCCTACTGTCAGGTATTTTCATTGTGACAAGACTCACATCTCCAGTTTAGTATTTCCAAATAAAGAAAGAGTTGGGCTTTGTGCCCATTCCCACCAAAACACCCAGTCATCTCCTCCAATTCTGTATGTCAAAATGAAACCCTTTCCTCTCTCCTTGTGCCATGCCTCATCTGTCTCCCTGCCATCATCCCCATCTTTTAAGTCCCAATGCTCAAACCCAAGTTCTGGGCTTTAAGTCTTTAATTTTTTTCATACTCACTTAGCTCAGATTCTCATGTGTTCTCCCTTTTTCCAAGTTTACATCTATCTCTCAGCTCCACAGTCACCATCTCTAAAGAGACTCAATTTCAACTTTGTCTCTTTCAAGTATCTTCCTTCCTCTCCCTCATCATTCATTTTCTAGAAAAATATCTAAGGATTTTAGAACAGCTACCAATGGCTTGTGTTTAAACAAAGAAATATGTGAGATAGTCAAAAATTCTCCCCAACTTGGCACTGGGGTTGTAGCTCAGTGGCTGAGCATTCACCTAGCATGTGCGTGGCACTGGGTTCCAATCCTTAGGACCACATAAAAAATAAATAAATAAAACAAAATAGAGGTATTGTATCCATCAACAACTTAAAAAAAATGTTTAAAAAATCCCCAACTTTCATAGAGTACTCTAGATTCTTCCTGCCCCTCTAACTAGTAGAAATCCACTTATTCAGTCAGCTGAATTACAAATTGGACTTCTCTAAATCCAGTTTACGCAGCCAGGATTAAGCAAATTGCCTTGTAAAACGTGAGACGAAGCACAAGACTGTGAAGCACCAGGCTAAGGTATGGCATTTGTTTGGGAAGCATTTACCTGTGTTGTATGATGTCTATGTAACCCTGGTTTATAGTCAAAGGTGTCAGCACATCAATTTGGAATACAAATTCATAAGGGGAAAAAATGAGATGCAGAAGGCTCCATTTCACTGAGGTGACCTGCACCTGATGCGTTTATCTAAACTTTCTGTGTTGACATCAGACCTGCAGGTCATCTGCCACAGTTACAAATTCTTGAGTTAACCACACATGCTTTGATATAATCTGGTAGACATTTTCCATCTGGTTTATGAGTATTTTAAAATGTAAAATAAAAAATAATTATCTATTAACTAGGTAGAGGCATAGTCAATCCTAAACTCCCAATATTCCTTGGGAGACCATTAGCAAAAATAATTAGAATATAGTTACATGGACTCAGTCATGCAGTTCACACATGTGCACCAAACTCAGAATCTATATGTCTCAGTATCTATATATCTAGCCCCTGAATTTTATCTCCAAAGCACAAAAACACTGAAACAATTCACAGGGAAAATACATCAATTGTCCTAAGTCTATCAACAACCAGCAAATGAGGAGGTTGGATCTTTGTTGTCATTAGTTTACAACCAAGTGATTACTTTAATTATCCTCACTGGGGCTCAAAAATATGTTCAACACCTAATGGTCAGTCATGGAAACAAAAGCATGAATACAAGCATGTGTATGGCTTTGCTAGGCTCAATAAGCGCCACCTTGATGTACTGATGGTTCTTAACGAAGATATCTACCATCAATTATACAAATGACAATTAAATTGAGCACTGAAGTACCAAAACAAGAACACAGGATTAACCCCAAATACTAAATTATTTTTAGGTGTTATTTAATCTGTCTCACAATAGTAAGAGGCAAATTTTAGCAATTGTTCTTTATTACCCTAGTTCTGCCATATAGTTTATACTTTGCAGGCTAAAATTTTAGATTTTTTTCTTTCTCCTTTTCTAAATCATACTGAAATCTAACTTGATACCTTCTGCATTATAATCAAGTTAGATCCATAAGTGTACAATTAGAAATGTGAGCCACATACAGTGTTTAAGTATAGCACCTAAGCAGACAGTTTGCATGAACTCTGGATTCAGACAGACCTAAAGCTCAGTCTCTGCTCTTAGAGGACAGGTGATTTCTGAAGTACAAGAAAGGGGGATTTTAAAAGGATCATATTCTTTTATCCAATTTTAAGAGTGATTACAAGAACCATTGAAGAAATAAATGTTGTGGGGGAGAATACTCGAGAAGCCCCTTGTCATCTCAGGTAAGGAATGTATATATTTCCTACATTAAGCACCCTGCCTGAAGTGTTCACTGTCTGTAGAATTTTCTATGATAAGCCAAAAATTTTACAACACTTAACATGCTTTTGCACAAGCCATTGCCTTACTTCACATAACAAAAATAGAAATTCTTCCTGCTTGCACACTGGCAGGGAGCCCAGGTTTGTACCACAATTATTTCTGAATGACTTGGCACAACCTTTAATGCTAGCCTTCTTGCATCACAGCATCTAATGTTCCTTTTTTGTCCATCTCTTGGCCTCAGTCTCCAGAAGTTGTGTTTGCCTGATTATTATTAATACACTAGGGCATTTCTGCATGGCTGTCCTTTGAGTCCACACACCCTCGGGCTATCTTAGAGGTGAGATCACCTTTGCACCTCTACTGGCTCAGTTCCCTTGGATGGGATCCAAGACAGAGCTGCCTTATGCTGAATTTCACCACCATGACCAAAGGTGTAATAATGAGGCTCCATGTCAATACCTCCTGGATGTTAAAGGATCATATTCCCAGTATACACACAAGTATTTAAAATGACATGTTTCTTTTTGTTTTATTTAAATTTTTTCCTGAACAATCATGGTAAAACATTCTATACCAAAATATGATAGTGCTAGTAACTGAAATAATCTAGCCCAGAGATATCTCTCTCTCTCTCTCTCTCTCTCTCTCTCTCTCTCTCTCACACACACACACACACATACACACACACACACACACACACATCCATGAGTATAAACAAACAGAATCATGGAACAAAATGTTTCTCATTTTTTCCCTCAAGGAGGAATCTGACACTCAATATTAATGTCAAATATTTATTCCATTAAGCAAAACATATGACTCAGTGAATATCTTATAAAATTCAGAATGTATAATATGCATAATTGTATTATCAGATTAATATATCCACTCTCAAGTGGAACTGTGTCTAGGCATTAACAAAAGGCTCCAAATGACTATATTTATAGAGAAAAATACAGGAGTGATTATTTTCAAACTCCTACACTTGAGCCAGAGGCAGTTGTATACATGAGGGACAGGACACAGGTCTACCCTCCCAGTCAATGGTGGCTAGCTCAGCTGAAAAGAGCTTTCCAGTTCTTGGCAGAATAACAAATTCTCCAGCAAAGAGGGGATAGGGGTGAGATTTTTTTCTCCTGTAAGTAACTTAATGAATGAAGTACTAATTAACATTATGGCATTGATAAATGGAGAGAGAGATTAGGGATGTACTCGATATTCAGACCTTCGCAGATGGACTGTCAAAGCCACATTAATTCCTATCTCATTGGAGCATCTGCTTCTCCCATAATCCACTGGCCCTTGGTACGAACAACACAAACTGTTGTGACTCAATTCGATTTATATCAATCTAATTTCTTTTAATCCAATTTGTATTCCAATCTACTACCTTCTAATCACTTAAATCTTCAGCCTCCATCTGGTAAATTTTCTCTCAAAATTAACCGAGCAGATGCCTCTGCGATTGTCTTCCACAGTCAAGCTAATCAGACCCTCGCAGTGGCCTATAGAATCCACTGAATAGGTACGTGACTTACGGTGTTGCCCTTCCAGTTACCAACACAGTGAGGTAGGAAGACCATTTTATCTACCATTAATTGGTTCATTTGCATTACACTGCTTGGGAAGAAACACAGGACACAAAAGCCAAGAGAAGAAAACTACAGGAAGAAAGCAAAATATGCTCATTTGTCCAGTGAGTTTGCAATTCAATCTGGTTTTTGCTTAGGTTAAGAAAGGTGCACTGAGAATATTATTTAATACTAAATTGTCTAGAAATCTACCCTGTGTACTCTGAGATTAGAGGAGTTTGTCTAACAACCACAAAGTTGTATGGAAACCCAACTCTGAGAAAATGATATATTCTTCAAATCAATTCTGAATTTCATAACTATGCAATAAGTTATTCACTGAAGCACATATGATAAAAGCAAGATGGCCCCAGGCTAGCATTCACATTCACTCCCATGGAAGTTATACCGTGATCCATAGTTAAGATCACAGAGTTAATGTTCTCCCATGGACTGGACAGTACTGTGGAATAAACATTGTCATAGAGACAGTAATTAGCAAAAATAAATAAATAAGTGTCCTGGGATGTGTAAAGGGAAAAAAGTACTAGAAAGTACTCTTCCTATGAGACTTATGACCTTGGTTTCATTAATTTATAGCTATACTTCTTACCTAATATATCTTTATGATGTTTAAAAAAATTTTTTTTTTCAACTTTAAAGGCTCCATCAAATGAGATATTAAGTATTCAATGTGATCACATGAGGCTAATCAGCCTTGGGAATACTTCTGCTGTTAGAAAAACTGCTAAGATTAGCCAGGAAAACACTAAATTTAGCAAAAAATCTATCTTGTCATGAAGGATGTCTAGTAGTCAGTCTCATTAACATAGGGAACAGAAAAATGTCAAAATGCCTCCATAAGACATAACAAACTATTAACAGTTGAATTAAACAACAGAATATATAATCTATTTCTATAATTCTGACCTAGAGTAATTTCTGAAAAACAAGGCCTATGGGTAGTAAGGTCACTGGGAGTCCAAAACGAACAGAGAAACTGAGCTGAAGAAACCACAGGATTCAGGGAAATTGGCAGTCCTACTGAATTTGGGGGTCATGGAAAACATTGATCCATCTCTATCTCAGCCCTAAGAGAGTGAATGACAAACTTCTCTTTGTGAACAAAACCAACAACTGGGTCTAGCTCAGTCCTACCTTTGCTACTAGAACACTTCCTCTCAGGGCCTCAGTTATTCCATCAATAAAATGGACTGAAAATTCCATCTGCTTCTATATACTGTGTAAAGGATAAAATGGAGTCACAAATATAAAATGTAAATTACTCTTTTTCTCAATTTTAAAGCACCATATCATTGTACACCAGTGCAGTCGGGTCACTGGAGAGCATGGACTGTGGACTCAAATTCTGATATAAGAAGTGAACAACTGTGGACAAATTTCTCACACTCCTGGTACCTCAGTATAAAAATTATGGCAATGATATTGCCTATCCTGTATTAAGTGATGAAATGAATTAAAACATGCAATTAATATATGGAATATGGAATATGAGTGCCTGACACAAAGTATTCCAGGAAATGCCTAGTGTAAGTCAAAGAATAAAAGCTAAGAGAGATGGCTTTGTGTTATAAGTTCTCAATTGTGGATGCTCATTAAATGCAAGGTAGCAAAGAAGCGGTGTTGATTTTTTCAATATTTATGTTTTTTTTCAATCATAAAGAAAACTAAGAATATAATTAAAGAATATAATTAAAGGAAATGAGAGGGAGGAGGGTGGGTATGAAAAATGGTGGAATGAGACAGACATCATTACTTTATGTACATGTATGATTACAGAAATGTATGAATCTACATCATGTACAACCATAGAAACGAAAAGATGTACCCCACTTGTGTACAATGAATCAAAATGCAGTCTGTGAAAATAAAGAATTAAAAAAAGAAATTAAAGTGAGATTAAGAGCATGCCTTTTTTCATCATTTTCTTAATAAAAGGAATTTTATAAACCCAGGAAAGAGAATATAATTACTGCAAGTTCTTAAATGACATATGAATGGAAAAATAATGCGATCTATAAACTACTTGTAGTTGACTTTCGTAAGAAAAGTGACTTGAATGTTATCAATAATTCATTGATATTGAAACAAACCTAAAACTGCATGTCAGAGAGTGTGTTAGAAGGACAGGAGTCCATATGTCATGCAGTTTAGAGTCTTGTGCCCTGTTAGTTTGACTTAACCCTGTTTACCCTTGAGGTAGTAAAATACTTGAAATAGACAATGTCAAGTACCTCCTTGAATGTCAAGGAAGCTCATAAAGCTGATGTAGAATTGTGAAAGTATTGATTTAAAGTTTATTTTTTTCCTATTTTTAATTGATGTAAAAATTGAACAAATTTATGGGATACAGTATGATCATTTGATACATATATATGTTATGTAATGATCAAATCAGGGTAATTAGCATTTCCATCTCCTTAGACACTTACCACTTCTTATATTAAGGTACTTCAAACTCCTTCCTAGCAGTTTTTCATAAGATATAGAATAAGTTTTTGTAAACTATTGTCCCTGTACTGTAGGACACTAGGTCTTCTTTCTTCCATCTGACTTGGTACCCTTTATCCAAGGGTACTCTTTCTAACCCCTTCTGCTTCCTAACCTCAGGTAACTACTACTCTGGCTCTCTACCTCTATGAGATCTACTATT
Organism: Sciurus vulgaris; assembly: GCF_902686455.1. Taxonomy (NCBI): domain Eukaryota; kingdom Metazoa; phylum Chordata; class Mammalia; order Rodentia; family Sciuridae; genus Sciurus; species Sciurus vulgaris. The sequence goes on along the minus strand of NC_136470.1, from coordinate 30,766,237 downwards.
TTAGCTTCTACATATTAATGAAAACTTAATTCAGGTCTCAAGGTACAGAGATAGTGGCAGAGGCAGAGAATCTAGAACATGTATTTGTTCGAGATATGAACACATAAGTTCATTCTCAAGAGCAATATACATTACATGTATTTATGAATGTGTCAAAGCAAACCCTGCTATTATGTATAACTACAATGCACTAATAAATATTTTTAAAAGAATAAAACCCTTGAAAATCTAGATAAAACTGGAAGGTTCAGTTGCTGATGTACCACAGTCCCACCTTCCATATTGCCAGTCTCAGCTGATTCCAATCTTTTCTTGGCTGACCTCTACCAATAATTCCTCAATGCCAAGCCTCACCCCAGGAATCACCTGCAATAACTAAAACCAAAATTGATCAAACTTGCTAACCTCTGTCTAAGAGTACAAGAAGCAGTTTATCAATTGCTGTCCTGGAATTTTAGTTAATTATAAAGATTTGTTTCTTCTGTAGGATTTAGCCTAGTATTTTTGGTGCCCAGTACCCTGATATACATAACATATACATATACATAACAAACATTAAGCCACTGACTTTCAGTAACACTAATATTCAGTAACAACAACAAAAATGATCAATATAGTTGTACTTTGTTGAATTTCAAGGATAGGGTGCTATAATGAAATTATTTCATTTTCAGTACAACCTTAGTTTAATGATGACTGTTTTACTTTAAATAGTTTATATAGACCCACAGGAAACTATTCACAGTACTCAAGGTTTTCAAAACATAATAGAACATTTTTGTCTCTATTTTTCCAAAAAGCAAGAATATATATTTCACATGCGTTATATGATCACTATTTTTGCTCAAGGTTTTCCTTAGGAGACAACACATTTATTAAAAGGAAGCAACAGTTTAACTGAGCTGCTCCAATAACATTTTAAAAGGTCCCTATCACCAAATTCCTTCCTTTTAAACCTCAGCTTCTCCAGTTTTAAATAGTCTATAGAATTTGTACTGATCAGTATCACTTTGCTCACGCTTTAAGAAAAAACTGGGTATAGACCGAGGAGTGGGATAACTGGGTTAAAAGGTGGGTTCATTCCAAGTTTTTTGAGGAATCGCCATACTGTTTTCCAGAATGACTGCACCAATTTGCAACACCGCCAGCAATGTAAAAGTGTGCCTTTTTCCCCACATCCATGCCAACATCTATTATTGCTTGTGTTCTTGATAATAGTCATTCTAGTTAGAGTAAGATGAAATTTTAGAGTTGTTTTAATTTGCATTCCTCTAATTACTAGAGATGTTGAACACGTTTTTCAAAAATTTATTTATCACCTGTATATCTTCTTCTGTAAAGTGTCTGTCCAGTTCCTTGGGGTGGTAGTAAGAGAAGAATGGAGGAACTTTAGATTACTTAGAGGGAAACGGGAGGGAGGAGGGGGCAGGGGTATGAACAATGGTGGAATGAGACAGATATTATTACCCTATGTACATGTATGGTTACAGGAATGGTATGAATCTACATTGTGTACAACCATAGATATGAAATTATGTACCCCATTTGTGTACAATTAATCAAAATGCAGTTTTTAAAAAGGGGTGGGGGGGACTGGAAACTCCTGCCTGGGCAATTTAGTGAGATCCTGTCTCAAAATAAAAAATAAAAGGGGCCTTGACATGGTTGTTGGGAGACCCCTCCCCCCACAGGTTCAATCCGGAATAACGCTGGAAAAAAAAAAAAAAAAACTGTAAGCTCATAAATTTAACTTCTTTTTTTGGGAAATAAAGACATTTAAAACTCAAAATTTTCTATAATGTTGAGTGCATAATTTGAATTAAAGTAAGTGTTAATGCTTCACATAGATTTACCTGTACATTATTTTGAGTTATTTGTAATGCAAAGTTAGCACTTTGCATTTATGTCTGTACAACTAAGGTATACATGAACACTTAAACTTAATTGTTCAGAGATTTCATATAGCTTCATTTAAAAATAAGTTATAGTTGTTTAGTAAGACATGACTTGACCAGAGAAGAAAAATACTATCTTCCACCAATTTTATTTTCTTTACATTTTAAAAAACATCATTTAGAAAAGTAATCTATAAGTAAATAATAAGAAGTTTCCATGAGATGTTTTAGGACCATGTATATTAAGATGTCTCTCTTCCTTCAAACAAGTTTTAAACACTTAAATTAGGTACAATATTTAAAAACCAGTGTAATATAATCCCTAAAAAGTTGAAGAGTTCTTCATAAGGCAAAGTACAATTCATAAAAAGGTACAAATAAAGGGGTACACTAAGGAGCAATGTAAGGGAAATAATATATAGAACTTATAAATTACATTTCCTGATAGCAAAAAATAAATGATGAAAAGAAACTGGATTCTTACAAATAATAGTATTCATGGTTTGCATATGAGGTGTGCTCCCAAAAACTCATATATTAAGCAATGCAGGAATGTTCAGAGGTAAAAGGATCAGCTAACTAATCCCACTGATTATGTAAACCTGATCAGTGGATTAATCCATTTGATGGATTAATAACTTAAATGGATTATTGAGTAGCTACCCTAGGTAGGTGGGGCATGGCAGAGAAAATAGGTCACTGTAGGTGTGCTCTTGGAAATCAAATTTTGTGTCTGCCTCCTCTCAGTCTCTGTTTCCTAGCTGCAGGAACTTAGCCACTTTCCTCTGCAAACCCTTCCACCATGATGTTCTGCCTCATCTCAGGCCCAAGACAATGGGATGGGCCACCCGTGGACCAAACCTCTGAAACAAAATTCACTTTTCCTCCTTTAAGTTGTTCTTGAGAGGTATTTTATTTGCAGCGATGAAAACCTGACTAATGCAGCAGTACAATATAACTAAATGTGGCCAAGGTTTTCAAACTGTTTTTGAAATATTAAGAAATGTCCTGAACTTAGCAAAAGACAGCAATTTTAAGTCCTACTTAGGTTCTATAAGAAATAATGGTACGTAATTAAAGCCTTCCTTCTGCAGAAAATATATAGATAATGTTTTGTGTATGTATTAATACAAAAGTAAAAAAAAAAAAAAAAGTTTTTTCTGCTGGGCATAGTGGCATACACCTGTCCTCTGAGCAGCTCAAGAGGCTGAGGCAGGAGGATCAGGAGTTCAAAGTCAGCCTCAGCAAAAAGGAGGTGCTAAGCAATTCAGTGAGACCCTGTCTCTAAATAAAATACAAAATAGGGCTGGGGATGTGGCTCAGTGGTCAAGTGCCCCTGAATTCAATCCCCAGTACCTAAAAAAAAAAAAGAAAAAAAAATTATTTTTCAGTTTGGTGTTCTCATCAGGAGGATATTGGTTAAAGAAAACTGTAAGGCCCAACCCTATTCCTCATCCACTTCCAAATCGCAATGAATACAAGGATAGGAATCCCACATAATCTCAACAGGTAGTGCCCAGCCTCAATGAAAGAGGAAAAACATTCCTATGAACCTACAGTTTACTGATGTTCCCACTTTCCTGTATTATTGAAATTCATCAGTATTTTCATCTGAAGTATTCCTAGGTCCATACAGCATTCCACATGCTACACCTTCAGATATGAGTAGGACAAGGAAAAAAAAATGTTTTCAAGTGAAATTTGAAGGAAATACATGATTCCTAATAAATTTCCTTGGTTACTGGATAATGCTAATAATATAGACTATTATATAGTGCTAATGTATAGAGATGATGTATGTTATGCATATGTGCATACATATATATGCCACTGGCCAGAAACAAGATGACATCTCTCCTTCCATTTATGATACCTTTTCTATAAGCCAGGTTTTAATGTAATCAACTTCCCAGCTATGAAATTCTAATTGCTACAACAGAGATACCCTAACAATAAAAACCTTTACTTGAAAGCAGTGGAGATACAAAGTTTGACATTTTTAAGTATTTCTTCTCAAGACTCTGCAAAGAACAAAGCAGCACTCGACATCCAGCACTTTAAAATGTTCAATAAGTTTTGGAGGAAAGGTTGCTACTGTCATCTCCCTCTGTCCTCAGGGACATTTATGCTGAGTGGAAATAATATTATTTGTTCAAAAGGACTGTGTTCATTCATTCATTCATTCATCATTTATTTATTTATAGGTAAGTGACTAATATACATCACAGAAAGGGAAAAATAATAAAGGTGATGCTTCCTCTAGGGACAGTTCCTCTAAAAATGAGAAACACAAAGCTGTGAATTCACCCGAGACACAACTTTATTTTTTTAATTGAACTAGCTGTATTAGTTCTTCTTCCATCCGAAAGGAACATCTGTCAGCCAACCAGCTGAGCCAATAAACACCCTAATGTGTTAGAAAAGACTGTGTCTTGATTTGTTCAAAATATAATAGATAAATACAAAGACCCTCTCAGGAACGTAACTAATTGCATTAGTAGGCATTTGTAAGGAAACAAGACATAAAAAATCATCTGTTCCTAACTACTTCTTTTATGTCTTAGAATTATGGCACAGGTGGAAGGGGACATATTTTAAAACAGAACTTTAGAGAAAAGAAAGAGGATGTGAAGTAGGACACTGTGACATTTTAAAAGTAGCCTTCACAGATGTGGAGAACAGAACATGCAATTGCCTCACTTAGTAATATTTGTGAAAACAATCAGAAAATACTTGAATATTTATGTCAAATCTACATTTAAATCTGCATCTATAATTTATAAATGTGCACGGTGCTGGTAATAAAAATAAAATATGAACATAATCTGTTTAATGAGAATGCTCATTTGTACAAACAGGATTTTAATTTGTGATGTAAATGCTGTTCACTATAGGTGTATTAAGAAATTTATAAAATAACAAAAAGGATCAAAATGACTGGTTTTAAAAAAATTAAAATATATGACCTAGTTAAGAAACCTCTGGAACTCCTTCTTTTGTGTATACATTCAGGTCATAATGTCTTAGGCATAAAGCTTCAAGATGCAGTCTAACTTCACATGTAATGATGGAGACTTGACACCATGCCCACTGGACAAGCCTGTCTGCTCATCTTCAGTGAGAAGGACAAACTGTGGAGTCCCCAAAAAGTAATACTGAATAAGACAACTTAATAGTGCACTAGGGAGGAAACCACTTAATATTCATGTTGACAGAAAAGAAACGAAGATTAATCAGGGGGTTTCTGTGCTCTCAAAGAGGACTCAGGAAGGCCCTTGGTTCCAGTTACAGGAAAGCTAATCACTTTAAAGCCATTCACAGCAGCCCTCAGATGAAATGCGAAGGTTTACTGCAAATCCACACAGGGAAACCTTCCTCATTTAACTTGAAATTAATCATATTGTTCCATCGATCTTTGTTTTCTGTATGTGTTTTTCCCAACCTCCTCCCCTCTTTTGCGTGGAAAGGCAATCTTTTCGAGGACTTTAAGGGATCACAAAGAATATTTCCTCTTGTATTTATTTCACCCTACAGGTGTTTTCAGAACAGCATGTTTCCTCCCTTAGCAATAAAAATGTGTTGCCCTCACTCTGCTCCTTTCTTAAAACAAACTAAACATTAGAAAACTAATGGTTGATATTTACCTGGTATTCAGAACACTGAGGTAAAATCATTCAACCCGTGAAATATTATTTTTAATGATAGTGATTAAATATAATTACAGCCCTTTTCCTTTGAGAAATTTATTAACCCCCTTTGGATTAAATACTCCATTGCTATAATTTTAAAGCACAATTGTTTTCATATCTATTGAACATTTTCCTCAGTACTCATCTACAAACCACTCAAAAGCAACAATATTATAAACACAAGGTTTAGTGGATTCATTTCCTATTCATGTGCTTTAAATGATTTCCATTTAACTTTTGCTAATCACTGCATTAAACTAAGTGATGATGGCCTAATAGTTCTTCCATAAAAACAAAATCCACTTTATGATGGTGTATTTATAATAAATAAATAAAAATGCAAACCTGAACTAAAATAGTAACAGATTGATGCAAGAACAAACCTCAAAGAACACGAACTTGAACAGTGAATAAAGTTTACAACCTCTACTATGCATTAAACATAAAATAAATTCATTCAAACGTGTGTTCAGCAATTATTCCCAGAGAGAGAGAGAGAGAGAGAATGTATGTATGTTGTTAAATTGTAATAAATCTGATAAAGTAGGATGTAACAGAAAGAACTAATTTGACTTATTTGTCAAGAAAGTCTCCTCAAAGTTACTCATAAGCACAGCCCTGAAAATTAAATGGAGTTGGCCAAAGTAAGAACTGGAAAAGAATATTCCTATTATAGTACAGGTATGTCTTTAAATAGAAAAGATCTTTGCATATTCTAGAAAACTGAATAACATCAATGTGATTGGAGTATGGAATATGGGAAAGAGTTGTAGAATAGTTTAAAAGTTAGGGCCAAGACTATAGGAATTCATATGGCCATATTAATGATTACAACCCATCATAAATGCAATAGTACCCACTAAAGTGCATTAAATGCCTCAGGAAGCTAACATGAGCTTTTTTCAACATTCACCCTGGCTATTCAAGGAAGGGCAGGTGGAAGGAACAAAATCAAGTATGAGGCTCTTGCAGTAACCCAGAGAAAAGAGAATAACCTACAAAGACTTGTGGTAGTGGGTAGACTGATTATTTGGGAGGTAAACTCTGAAGGACATAGCTCAGCTTGATGGAAGTTAAGGAAATTTCCTGTTCAATCCTTCAGCCACAGGAAGTGGATTGCTTCCTAATTGCTTTATAAATGGCCTGTAAAGGCCCTGAAATAGGCATAAAGATGACAGTGGCCCCCATAATGGAGCATCTACACACACCACCTGGATTTCACCTCATATGAACTCTGCAGAGGAGTCTCTGTGCCCCTTGGGTAAGCTGCTTAATGACCATGCTTTCCAAAACAACATCTCTCACTTCGAAGAGAAACAACACATTACCCATTCCAGTTCATTTTTCACTTTTGGGATTTGCCAACGGAGTGTTGTTTTTCTTATTTTCTAGGCAAAAAAAAAAAAAAACCTAGGCTAGGAAGTTTTAGCAAACTTCATAAAATATTCATTATTCAAAACTCATAAGGGACATTTATATTAAAATTGAATTTAACTTCACTTTACAGTTTAGAGTTTACTGTCCTGATAAGAGACAGAAAAAGACACACAAAGGCCCAGGGGAGAAGCTCCTGTGAAGATGGAGGAAGCAAAGGGAGTTTTGTTGTCACGAGGCTAGAGACACCTGGGCCACAAGAAGTTAACAAGGGTGAGGAAGATGTATTACTTTCCTAGCCTTGTCTTAAAAAAACATTACAAACTGGCCTAAACAACAACAATGCATTTCACACTTCATTATGAAAGCTAAAAGTCCAAATTCAAGGTGTTGGCCAATTTTGGTTCCTTCTATCATCTGTGAGAGACTATCTGTCTCATGCTTTTCTCCCAGTTTCTGGTAACTGAAGATTTTTGGCTTGCATATTGCATTCCTTTAATCCTTTACTATCATATGAATACTTGCTGTGTCTCTGCCTCTTTGTCTAAATTTCCTCTTTCTGTAAGGATGCAAATCATATTGGACTACAGTGTATTCCTAATAACCTCATTTTTACTATCCCTGGAAAGATCCTATTTCCAAATAATATCGCACTATGTGTTACTCAGGATTAGGATTGCAACAGATATTTGGAAGGATACAGTTCAAGCCATATCAGAAGTATTCCTCCTTAGCACCTTCAGCGGAAATCTGGTGCTACCAGCACCTGGATTATGTCTTTATATGTGGTCCTTCCCCCCTTAAGAATTCTAGCAAGACAGTTCAAGGTGGGGCAGGCACTTGTTCTGTGCTGCTTACTACTCTAATCCAGTACCTGGGAGCGTACTTCAAACAAAGGAGGTGCTCAGTACATGTTTACTGAATTAAACAGAGAATAAGAAAGCCTTTAGGTCTAACTACCACCAGACATGTTGGCCAAGTGGTTAAACAGCCTATGCTAGAAGTCCCTAACTCAAAAAGTTCCATTGTAGCATAATTTGGTTAGTATACATTTGTTTTGTCTTGAATGAACATATGCTTTAGAAAAATTTCCACCTATTGTCCTAACTCCAATTTTACCCCTTGGTGTTAAATATAACAAGTTTAATCATTCACCTATATGATAACGGGTATTGGAAGAATACTGCTGTCAACTTCTTTGCCTGGCAAAGTATCCTCATTCTTTCAACTATTTCTTATTCTACCTTTTAAAACTCATCTTGGCTCTCCCACTCTCATCCTCTCTGCTAAGTGACCTCCTATACTTAATTGTACTTTGTGTATTTCTGACTCAGAAATCAGCCTTTCTGTATATGATCCAACACTCACCCTTCTATTTTAAATCAGAGATGACCATACTTTCTTAAAAAGCAAAATAGTCAATATTTTAGTTTTTGCAAGGCATGACATCTCTGTCACAGTTACTTACCTCTGTATTTGTGATGTGACAGTAGCTACAAACTATGTATAAAGAAATGTGTGGTTGTGTCCCAATAAAGCTTTATTTGTGGACAGGAACATTAGATTTATTGAAAGTTTTACATCATGAATCATTACTGTTTATGTTCAACTAGGTAAACATATTAGGAAAACATTACCATAGTTCGTGGGTCATTAAAAAACAGGCGGCAGTATGAATTCAGCCTACAGGTTCCAGTTTGCCCACTTTGATTTCAGTAAATGTGCTCTATGAATGATGTGGATTGCACATTTCATTTTGGAATTATATTAAATTTAATGTTCACAAATCATTAAAGTCTTCATTCACACATTCTGTTTCCAATTCAGCCTTCTCTCATGCTGTTTGGATGCCATTCACCCTGCCCCCACAAATGAATAATGTGCTTGAATTATACTCCCAGGATATATTTCCCTTCAGAGTGAATATTAAAGCTGACTCTTAAGTGACTGGCTGATAGGAAATTTCAGAAATTAGCAATGGAAAAAAATGATTATGCTTCATTCTATACAATGTTCATCTAAACAAAGATTATTCTCAATAGGGTGATTCATTCATTCTCATTTAAGAGTCAAAACAAAATGGCTTCTCTCTCTTCCCTTGGGAAATGATGGCACAACAGAAGGGAACATCTTTGCAAAAGCTGTCTTAATTTCTCTCTTTGTTTCCAACACATAAGATTTACAGCTTTCTTTCATCATGAAAATATGTTTTCTCATATCAAATTAGGATTCACACCCTTGACATAAATATTAACCAAAAAGCCTGTGCATTCCCAGTGGTGAGAGAAAGGAGCATTACAAAATGAAGGGCTGATTCCTCCCTCTAACACAGTTCACAACGGCAGAAACAGCAAAAAGCTAGGTACTGGCAAGTGTTTGGAAAGTTTTGAAAATATACACTTGCAAGTATTTTGAGAACTAAAAAATGCACCAAGATCATAAAAGGAATGGTAACAAAAAGAGAAATTCAAACAAAGCAGAGATTTTTGAATGAGCTGTTTAGAACTGAAGATTATATACCTTGAACAGTAAAACCACTTAACAAAGTAGTTATTATGATTTTAAACATTAATACATTGCATTGCTATCACTAAAAGAAAAAGCTTTTGAAGTCCTGTTGCATCTTCTTTAAAAAAAAAATGCCTTGGTTAGCTTGGTAAACCTAGCAAAAAAAAAAAAAAAAAAAAATCTGATAAAGAGCATGTGACACATAGGGTTCATTCCCAGAATAACTACTTCATGCTAGCGGCAGCATCGATTTTCCCTACTTGAAGAAGGTCCATGCCCTCTGAGGCTGAAAGGAGTAGAAAACAGATGATCTTCATCAACAAACGTAGAAAAGACAGTACTCATCACTAACTTTGTGCCAAACATGGTGCTAGGTGTTTTCCATGTTATCTTGGCTAATTCTATTCTTACAAAAAAAATGAGACATTTTCCCCAATCTTTTTAGTCTGTAACTAGCATACAATCCAAGGCAATTTGTTTTAGAAACACACATATCAATCCTTTCTAATTTACTATATATGGATAAATTGCTTTTTGTACTCACAGGTGCTCACTGCTTAACTTTTGCTCAATAAGAACGGTAACAAAAATATGAAGAAATAGCCGAAAAATGGAATAAGCATAACTGATTTTTAACAGTATAGATTCAACTGACAGGACCAACAGTGCCCACCCACTAAAATTACAATATTAATTTTATGTTTAGAGAGCCCCCGCTTTAGCCAATATGTTAAGAGAATGACAGCTTTGGATAATTCAATACTACAACCTCGGTAGTCACTAAAAATGAAGTAAAGACAGACTTATAACTCCTTGGAAAAATTGCTGAGGCTTACCAACCAATGCAAGCTGTGTTGATTTTTGTTTGGTTTTGTTTTGGGGTGTGTGTGTGTCTGTGTGTCTGTGTGTTTTTCTGTGTGTGTCTCAAGTGTTTTCTTAAAATGATATTTAATCCAAATGGAAAGTTAAAAACTTTGCTAATGTAAACACTAATGCTAACTTTAGAAAGTTGCTGCAAGGATAACAAAGATTTGTTTCCTTATTTTATTTGGGTAAAAGAATGGAGGACAATGAAGGTAATCATCCTACGCTTTCATATAATTTTCCAGTGCACTAAACAATTCCTTACAAATTCTTTAGATTACTTGCTAGAAGTATCAACAACTATTTTAAAGCAAAAACAAAAGCAATCACTTCCCTCCGAAATCTAAATGAACTATATAATTAAAATATGAACATATTTAAGAGTAACATACACACCTCTGTACTTAGGTTTATTTCTCCACTCTTAATATTTATTTATTGTACCACACTGTTCTATCATTTCCTAGGTAACAGTATACACAAATAACTGTTTCACATACAGATTTTCTGGTTACGGAAATTTTTCAAATTGATATGTTATCAATATACATAATAAAACGTTTTGAGAAATTATATAATTTGGCTATTTTAACACAGAAACCTGTGAAACAAAGGGTCAATTTTAAAATCAATTTTTTCCTACCTGTATGTAGTATCATTAGCATTATTATTATCAAATATCTTTTGGGCGCTAATATTTTAACTATGCCCTTAAATTTAAAAGTTTATGACAAATACGAAAAACTTTTAATTCTTTAGAATTTAAAGGTAATCTTGATTTTTCGTAGTATTATTTTTCTGAGGTAGTTATTAAACTAGTAAGAAGATGGAGACAGTGACCTCTTCAAAATTATTCCAGCTGTTTATCTTGCCATTTCCCATAGGTACATCCATCTTAGTAAATGTATTAGGTTTTTACTGTGCTATTATCAATTACCAAATTGATTATGATGAGACATAATTCTCCCTGTAACAAGTGAACAGATATATTTTGGGACATTTTTATAGGCATTTTTTTAAAAATCCATGACCTAGTAAAGACTCTTCATTTGTAGTAAGAAATAGCTTCACTTTTGATGCCAACAAAGTCCTAGGAGAATGCCAATTATGCCAATTTTGCACAAACAGATGTATGGTGATTTTGTGATATGGACTATTTTACACCAGGGACAAAGGCCAAATCATTCATCTCAATTTACTTAGGATTGAGGCTTAATGTGAACTCTGACCTCAGAGTGGAAAGGGCATCTATATATCCAATAATAGCACAAGGCACTAGTGTCAGAAAGAAACATGCATATTTACCTTACATTGCATTAATTTTCTAATTAATTTTACAAACAGTAATATTATTTTAATATTTTTATTGCTCCTTAAAATTAGCTAATTTTAGAAAATATTTAAAATGTAGGCCATTATTAAGGTAACTAAATGTTTAATCAATAGTATGGATGATGGTCATTGATTGAAATTCCTCATTTAAGGTGCTCTCAATCTCTATCACCAATAGTCAAGTGACACCTGACTAAAGATTGCTAAGAATCTTGTTACTTGCTGACTTTAATGGAATTTTGAAAATAGGTCATAGGAATGACAGGTAATTGACTTTAAATTAAAATACAAAAGGAAACAATGAACTATTTTTCAAAATTAATTTTGAATAAACTTTTTGTTTAGCCACTCATTTTCTGTAAAGAAAAAGTTTACTCTTTTCAAAGTGAGCTGTGATCTTTGTAGATAAGCCTTTATTTATTAAGAACATAATTGACATTCCTACTTAAAACATCTCTTCGATAGGTGATTTATTGCCCTACTCCTTCCCAGGGAGCTCCTGAGAATTAATGAGACAATTGCCAAGCGCTTGAACCTCCCTGGGGAAAGCCTGTAATAATATTACTGAACATTATTGTGATTATTATTATTTTATATGCAGTTCCCTCATATGATTTTTTTCTAAATGAATTTAGTTTGGACCCTTGATTCAGACAGACCCACCTTTTGTTGCTCTCACTGAGTAAAAGTACCTTGTGAATACCCCTGCTTTTCAAAGCAGGGGAGTTACACAATTTTGGTCAATTTCCAAAAATCCATTTCTTTCCTTCAGCTGAGAATTAATGCTACCAAGACTTCTATATCCCCCTGGTGGTCATCACCCTTATGGAAAAAACAGGACCTAAGAACATTAGGGAGCCATAATCCCAAATATCTTATTATAGAAAATAATTCATTTTGCCTTTCTCCCCAGGAGAAAATCAAAATATTTGGGTAAGAAAGCACACTACATTATATAGGTTATCCTCTGATTCAAGTATTTATATGTCCCAGTTTTTAAATTCTTACAAACTTCCACTTTTAATTCCAGAATGAAATACTTTGGTTTAAATATCACGACTATTTTGCTATTAATTTTACTTAAATATTTACAATATGAAATTGCAATTACATAAAAATATATCTCAATACTAGTTTTTCATATGCTTCAATTTTCTTTTACAAACCGTTATAAACTAATCTTTAATTCTTAGGTTGTTTTTTTTTTTTCTTTCTTTTTCTTTGAAAGGAATAAATGGAATAGAACAATACATTTTCCATTTAAGGTCACTTTTAAAATAAAGTCAATTACTTATGACCAGATACTTTCCTGTTGTGACATTATAAAATGAAAGCTTAAGAAGAACAATATGTGCATATTAATGTTGTCATCAGGTTTATAAAGTCAACCTGGAGAAAACAGTTTTACCTTTCCATCTAGGTAAGTAAATCAGCAAATACACTACAATGTGCATATTCTAAATATTCTTAAGTGAGAAATGGGGGGGATTCTTTAATTTTTAATTTTTGAAAAGTTGTGATTGACATAAAATATTTGTATGTATTTATGAGGCACAATGTGTTGTTTTGATTCATGTTTACATTGAGTAGTGACCAACCCAGGTTAATTAGCAAATCCAGAACATTAAACATTAGTCATTTCTTTATGGTGAGTTCATTCAAATTCTCCTCTGCTAGAAATAGTTCTTAAACATAATAAAGTAGATATAACCCAATCAAAACTCAGAATACCTAATTTATGTATATCCAGGAAATACACTATTGATCAATTCAACACCACCACAGGAAAACTTTTTGCTGAGTCCAGAACAGGAAGGGGCAAAGGAAGAGTTGATTAAGTGGTTCCTCTTACTTTAATTCAATAAATATGTATCACATGCCTTTTTTTTTTTTTTTTTACATGCAGGTGTCTTCTCTATCTACTACAAGCAATAACAAGTAAGGAGGAAACAGCTCCTGACATGAAGTAGCTTAATGTGAGTGTGAATCATCAAGCACACACATAAATTACCACCATTGCAGTCAGTTGTAATCCAGGGGAAAGCAAGAGAGGTTTATGAGAGTAGATGAGCTAAGAAGACCCTGTCAAACTTTGATTAGCCTCCCTGTCTTGCAGCATTTATTTGAAACTATGTTTGGGGTCACACTCCTATTATCTCTTAAGTCATCTCCCTGTTACCTTCTTTTTCCAGTCTTACGGATTTCCAATTCCTTTGCAACATCTTCCTATTTTATTCCTCACCATCTTCTGAGTGTTGACCTTGGATGCACAGAGCTTTTAGAAAACAAATGTTTAGTCTCCTCTCTGAGAGGAGAATATCTTTTTTTGAGGTGCTGAAGATCAAACTCATATGCTAGGTAAGCTCTCTACCACTGTGCTACAACCTCACCCCAGCTTTTTAAATAACTGATACAGGGCAGGGAACAGAATCCATGGCTAAATGTTACTCTGACTCAGGCCAGTGTGCCTTTCTGTACCCTTTCCTCACCCCCAGAATAGCTGCCCACCCAACACACTTTCACAGTCCCTGAGGCTACCTCTAAGCCCAGCCGCTCAGGTAGTACAGTATTTGGACCTGCCACTGGCTCTTCTGCTAAACTGTCAATTCTCCTAGGAGCATAGTCATTCTCTAAACCTTTTCCTTTTGCTTAGCATCAGTCTCCAAGTCCTCAGCTACATGGCTATGTCATCCAGCTCAACCTCCTTCCAACTTACCTTGCTCACCACTTTCCAGCTACTGGACAGTTCTTCCAAATTTTCAAAGATGCCATGTTCTCCCATTGGATCTCCCTTCAGGGCTTTCCTTATGCGTGGTATTCCCTTCCCTGACCCAAGTCTTCCCACAGCTATCTCCACCCCTACAGGCCTCAACTTAAATATCACTTCCCCAGGAGGTCTCTAGGACCAACAAACCACATTGCATAGATTTTTAAATCTATTTATGGCTATTTATGATCCTTTACTTTGCTTTTATGGTATTTAAATTTAAGTGCAGTCACAAACACATTCAATGTGATTATTTATTATGTATCCTTCCCAGAAAACTAAAAACTCACCACATCTTTACAGGTGTTCAGCATAATGCAAATGCTGAGTAAATCATTTTCATAATCAATATATAATGAGATCATGTGCTATCATCTAAACTAATAATAACAGTCATTATCTTGGAAAGAGCAAAACAGTATGCATTTTAAAAGCGACTGTCTTTTAGTACATAGTCCAAAGACGTATTTTTTTCCATTGTTTTTGCAAGAGTGCTGCCAATATTGCTTGAGACTTTTGTTAAAGTTGGAAGGACTTGGGAACTTGTTCTTTGGGACGTTATGGAAGAAGTGAGCAGGTTACACCAGATGGCACACAATATTTTTTTATTTAAAATCACAATAGCAATTCCATTGTGAATAATCCTTACACCAAGTTGGAACTTCCCAGGCAACAGCAGAGAATTATACTTTTAATGTCCATATGTTTGCCTCAAGGCAACTGAGGAAAGCTAGGTGACTATCAAGCTAAAAATATCTAAGCCAATATTTTTTGCTCAATTACTCTGTCCAGGTGACATTCAAAAATTTAATACAAAGACTTTGGAGGCCTTCCTTATCCCAATATTCTAATGAGTTTTTAAACAGTATGTTAGAAATAAATGTAAGTATTCTCCATCTTGATGGGGAAAACAACACACACACACACACACACACACCCTAGTGACATCAAATAAAATGAAAATCCAACTACATATTTTTTTTAAATCCCCTATGGTATCCAAAATCTGTAAGTCTGACTCACGTGTTATAAAATAGATACCTTGCAAATGCATATTTGCATATTAGTAACTAACTCATGAAAATGTTAAGACTGGAGGATAGAATTGAACTTGGTTGTTTAAGTTCTTTTATGAAACTTTCAGTACAGACACACATGTATGTGAAAATGTGTGTATACCTGTACATACTCGTTGTACATGCTATATACATTTACATGGTCTCTGATCTATGAAATGTTACTTGACTATAATTATGAATGTTACTATCTTAGGTTTCATGTTAGAAATATTAAGCAATATATTTTAAAATAGCAAGAACTTTTATAATATGTTAGAAATACTAAATAATAAATTTGAAAATAGTAAGTACTTTTATATCACTGGATCTATAAGCCTTAATAAAATCTGCTAAAAATTTTGTTTTCTATGAGTTTTGTGTTACTAAGGGTATGAAATGTATACCAAATATACTATTTTTCCTGAATATTCTATTGTCACTGTTACCCAGTCTCTAAATACAATTTCAAAGAAATGAAAGGATGTGGGCTTCTCACAATGCAAAAAGAAATGTTATGCAGTATTTGTGTCTTTGGTTGAGTGACAGCACAGCATGTACTATGATATTAATAATAAGCAGTGAACTTTTCATTTACAAATACTCAGTATTATTATCTTTACTTTCTGTTGCCTAATCCTTGTGAATCTCATCAAACAAAATTAGGTCTTTACAAGTTGTACCAAATTTGCTCAATACTGCCTCTCTTGATAAAAGGGTGGGGAGAGAGGAGCAAGTTCTTATACAGATGGATCAGGAAAGGATGACTTCATCAAAGAAAGTCTTAGCTACATGAGACAATAAAAGCTGGGAAACTCAGTGGTAGATCTTTGTGGCCATCATCCCTTTCTCTTATCCTGAGGACTTTTATCTTGTTGGAACTTGTTTGGACTGAGTGTTGCTTCATAAAGTTGCTACTCAAATATTTGAGGTCTTCGATGATCTAATTTCCCACAAAGAAAACTCTTCTCTTTGTGTGAAGTAAATGACTAAAAAACAAGCTCTAAATCCTTTCATGAAAGGCTTATTATTAATACCATGCACTGATTTGTAAGGACAGTTCAAATTCTCCATCTACCTTTTAACATAATTTATTTCACAACTATTTAAAAAGCTATGTTTTCTCATAACCACCATATTGCCAAAATTCAGTTCATACATATTCTTCTGGTTGTCTTGACCCTACTTTTATTTACTTATTTATTCATTTACTGTGGTACTGGGGATTAAAACCAGGCATGCTCTACCACTGAACTACATTCCCAGTCCTTTTTAGTTTGGGGTTTTTTGTTTGTTTGTTTTTTGAAGTTTTGAGACAGGGCCTAAAAATTAAATCAAGTTTCCAAGGCTGGCATCAAACTTGCAATCCTCCTGCCTCAACCTCCCTACTTTTCAGTATAAAATTAGAAGAGCAAAAATAAGAAATGATCTAACAGTTACATAAATTTAAATAAGTAAACCAAATTGCAGTGGATGTGATAAAAGTAATATGCTGGTTTTGATTAGTTTCCCAGGGTACAGAAATGTAGTTTAGTTACATTTATATCACCCAAATTACAGTCAAATCCAATTCACATAAGGTTATATGTGGATATATTATGCTTAAATGAGGCCTCTGAATATTCATATTATCAAAATCTTTTAAACCCTTATATGGAATTATTATTGAAGGTACTCCAAGATACTATGAAAGAATAATGTATTGTAGAGTAACAGTGCAGAGGAAAAATGGAAAAAGGGTCTACCGTATTTTCTTTCACAGAATCTATATTTCTACTATAAATCCATTATGAGATTGTGCATAGTTCTAATCATTTTTATATAGCTCATCAGCAAAGTCATCCCTGCTGAGTTCACAGACCATTATGAGAATTAAAGTCCTTTGTCAATACAGTATACAATTTTCTGGCCAGATGACAAAATCAGAAAAAGTGAATTGTATGTATAGATCCCTAATATCAGGACCACCTTTTTCAACATGTAGATGCTCTTGTTACAGAATGATGACTACTAGAGGCAACAGGGTTTAATGGTAGTCAGAAAATTCAGAAGTTGTGAAAGAGGGAAAATCAGGAAAAAAAATTAAGCTAAAAGTAGTATATAGAAATCATAGAAGGGTGAGTTCCAGGTGAATATTTTGTATCAGGTGTTATTTTTAAAAAGACCAAAAAAAAAGAAAGAGAGAGAAAAAGAGAGGACGAGAGGAAGAGAGAGAGAGAGAGAGAGAGAGAGAGAGAGAGAAAGGAAGGCAGGCAGGCTGGCTTCTTTGCTATATCTGTTCCACAATTCCAAAGTTAACATGTGGGACTTAATTAGTATGGCTCTAATTTCATGGCTGTTACATACCCTGTAGCCAGGTTTCACACACGTGTGCATGCACATGCACATACACTGATGTGATTTTGTATACTTCGGACTGCTCTCAGTTGCAGTGATTCTAAGGTGCAGTACCCACGTGTTTTCAAATGTTGGCTATGATGTGGCCCCACAGCATGGCAGTAACATGAAATTGACAAAATAAAAACAGTTGAAAACTCTAAAAATTGGTCTCCATTATTTCTCACTGCTCATCTTATTTTTATTTCTGTATTGCTGAGATACTAGTTGCCTTCTCTCTCTCTCTCTCTCTCTCTCTCTCTCTCTCTCTCTCTCTCTCTCTCTCACACACACACACACAATGAAAACATGAGTGATGTGGACAAGTCTAAGACTGGAGAAAAGGAGACAACACATCCTTGTGCAGCAAGCAGAGAATCTCACTGGGTATAATTACTCTGGGCCTTCATCCTCAGGCTGATAGCCATGCAGGTGAGGGGACAGACACATTGAGTTTGAAGCGCCATTGTATTGGCTTCCCCCACTGCACACAGTACTTTTCTGTACTGAAAGGAAGAACCTTGACTTCAGCAAGGAAGATCTTCTCTTGAACTTACTTGGGGTCAGATGGCATAAACTGCATAAATTTCTACATAAAAACAGTCTACAAAGTATGCATTATGCTCACCTAACTTTAAACTCTGTCCTAAATGTAATTCAGCAGATATAAAATGGACTAAGATATAAATAAGAACGTTGCTGTATACTAACAGAAGGCAGAGATTTCTCTTGGAAAGTCTTGTGAAATTATTCCTGGGTTTTAAAGATACAATGTATTCTGTACAAAAAGAAAAAAGGAACTATTTGAATTTTTCAACAGAAGGCATGTATATAGGTACCAGTCTTAGTTTTAAACTTAATGCAAATCTGAATTTGAGTTCAAATGTGCACTAAGCCAAATAAGTGAACAAAAAAGTAATCACAAATAGCAAAGGGTCTACTAATATCTTCAACTTTGGAGAAATAGCAAGGAAGGATAGGATGAAAAAAATCTCCTCATAAAGTTTGAGAAATAAGACAAATATAATGGCAAATATCTTAATTCTGACTTACTTTCCCAAATTCCCAACTTGAACTTAAACCCCTAGAAGCCTCTTTTCATGTGCACATAGGCTTGTGCATGCTCTCTCTCTCCCTTATTCCCCTGCATTCAGTCCAATTGTGTCAAATCTCCCTCTACCATAGTTTTTGAGTCAGTTTGTCCTCTAAAAATTCTAAATGTCCTCTACATCTTCTAAAAATTCACCATCCATGCCTAAAGGGTTTTCTCTGCTTTTGGTCTGTCCATCTTTAATAACAACCTTATAGAGAGCACATAATATATAAATGTTTTTTAAATTTTTTTTTAGTTGTTGATGGGTATTTACTTATTTATTTATTTATATGCAGTGCCAAGTATCAAACTCAGTGCCTCACACATGCTAGGCCAGCACTCTACCCCTAAGTCACAATTCCAGTCCCACATACTATATTTTTAAGAACTTTAAAACTTCCTGATGAGTTTCACTGCTTTCCTTCCATGACTAAGTCTTTCCAAAGACAACCTCCAACTCTGTTTCCAGGGCTCTCCTCTCTGTGCCTGTATCCAACCAGAAACACCACATCTATTCATCTGATGACTTTGGCAGCCTTTCCATGCCATTCCTAGCAACATAACCACTTGTTCAAAAAGCGATCTCAACCCTCATTTCCTTCTCAATGCTGCTCAAGTTACCTGCCAGGTGAGCTTTCTCACAAGGCTCTGGGCAACTTTTGGGTTCTCAATGAACTCTATGAATACCTCAAATATAGTCTTTGAGGGCAGAGTCTATGGGTAAGTCATCTTGGGACCTAAATAACACAAACATGGGAGGCTGAGACAGGAGGATCGCAAGTTCAAAGCCAGCCTCAGCAACTTAGTGAGCCTCTAAGTAACTTAGTGAGACCCTGTCTCAAAATAAAAAAACAAAAGGGCTGGGATGTGGCTTAGTGGTAAATACTCTTGGGTTCTATACCGGGTACAAAAAGAAAAAAAAAAAAAGAAAAAAGAAAAGAAAAGAATACAACTAAGTGCATAGAATAGAAGCACTCTAAATGTTTATGGGAAGGATGAGGATCATAATGAAGTTTAAAAAATAATATGGGAGGATTCCAACTCTGTTCTGCCACTTACCCACCCAAGCATTCTTCCTCTAGTTCTTCTAATGACAAGGACCAGGGTATATTCTCTATAGCAACTTAATCATTCTTGTGCCCAATCTGGCCCATTGTTTTTTCTATGACCCATAAGAAATAGCTTTTTTTAATTTTTAAATGGTGGAAAAAAAACAAGTGAAAGAAAAATAATATTTTATGATATCGAAAATTATAATAAAAATTCAAATTTTTTTAGTAAAGTTTTATAGGAATATGTTATGCTCCTTCATTTACATGCTGTCTATGGCCACTTTCTTCCAACAAAGGCAGAGTTGAATAGTGTGCAGAAGTTCACAGCTGGCCAAGCTAAAGCTAGTTACTGCTTTTTCCCTTTACAGAAAAGTTCTGAGAGACTCAGTCTACAGTATTAAATAGATTAAGAGTATTATGCTAACAGAAGTACCTTGAGACTACAGGGACAAGATGAAGTTGGTGAGGGCTGGCACCAGCTCTACATTCTTTTTGTTCTCTTGGGCTTATCATTCATGATATAAAACAATAACCAGTGGTACCAGCTTGTATGTGACCATCACTGAATATTTGAAAATGTTTTAGACCCAGCAAGTCGATTTTAAAATCAAATTATAGGCCATTGTTCCCCCTTCTATAATTAATTTATTCAAAATAATGGGGACCAGATGAAAAACACAAAAAGGAACTCCAACATAGATTGTTAAGCTTAGGTATCATTTTCCTTTTATCATTTTCCATCTCCCTACAGAACAGAGATGATCAAAATTTTCCCGTTCTCTTAAACTGTATAGCCCCAAAGGACACATGGCCATCTAACAAGATTTTGTTAATGTTGAAAGTAGTAAGAAGATTATGTTCTGGGTTCTGTTCAACCAATGCATCTGATTACAACTCTTGTCCCTTTATATAGTAGACTCACATTGTATACTATTTTCCTCTGAACTACAATACAACTTTATATTAAGCATCTCCTAAAGTTTAAGTAACAATAGTTTCAATGAGTATTTTCCACTTAAATGCAGCTCATGGCTTCCAAGGTCTGTGGCAACACAAGTCCTGAAAAGTGAGTGGCAAAATACTTTGAATATGGTTCCATTTTTGCCAAAATTTCCCCCTAATATTTACAAAGATCTCTAGAGTCCATCTGCATAGGCGTGGATACACACAGACAATGAGTGCAACCTTCTCTGATTTTAAGCAGACAGTCATCCTCCTGAAGACTCTATCTTTGTACTAATTTCTGTGTCTCTTCTGCCAAAACCTTTCTCATCTTCTGGCAGTGAAATGCAAAATGAAAGAAGTATTTCAATTGCACTTAAGCCACATTTATTGAAGGGGACTCTCCCTAGTTAGTGATGCAAAACTACCAAAATGGGCACTATAATCTTATGACCTTTAAACTGGAATACGACACTTCTAATCTGAATCACATTCTCTCCTTGCCCCGGTTCCTACACTTATCCCCTGGGCCCTTTCAGCCTTATTGTTTTGCTGGCTTCTCCCTCTAGTTAGATATCTAAATTTCTGATTATTTCCCTGAAGAATTTGTTTATTTTTATATACTAAATGAAGCTTTAGCTGTTACTCTCTTAAGAGTTTTTTCTTCCTGAATTTTGTGAATCATTCCATGTGGTTTCAGGGGAGAAGGAGAAGGAGTGATGGTTTTCTAATACTGAGATACGTAATTTCTTTTTGTTCTGTCCTTTGTATCACTAATAAAGATGTTAAATCAGACCTCACTTAAAGCTGATCTCTAGACATCACTCACCAAATCGTTACAATTTTATCTCTGATTGCCCTTGGGTATTACCACCTCTTAACAAGATATTTCACTTCCACAGAGTGAAAAACAGGTTATAAGAAGGATCATGCAGAATCTTTTAAATGTTGTTTATTCTCAAAGTATAGACTTTGGATTCAACATGAGTAGGTATTGAAGGACCATACTAGGATGCTCCAATCAAAAATAAAAAATGTAAAATAAAGAGAAGAATGGGAATGATTTTATAAAACACTAAAGTTTGGCTTAATTTATCATCTAAATATTACCAATCTGCATGACATTAGAATCATGCTGAAAAACGGATTGGAGAAGCATCATTTTACATTTTCCAGTTGCCAAACAACAGGCCACCAAAGCCAGAAACTTTTCTATCTATGCTCCCTGGACAAGCCACACGGTTCCTAAACCTCAAGCATTTTATTTAAACTGTGGTGTGCATACAAGGTGATCAAAAGATGTAAGATATAATGGGATTATAATGATACCATCTCCAGTCCGTTATGCTAAACTATCCCATAGATAAAGTATACTGTGCACACATGCATATATATAAATAATGACTTCTTTGTAAATCATACTGTCCCTTACATCCAAGTGCTCATGGGAAACTAACACCTGCCACCCTTAACACTTTCTCATTAGATGCTTCTCTAAATTCTCAAGAGTATTGTAATTAGTTTCTTCAAACAAACAAAAATGCTATTTGAATGTTGTGAAAGGACTCTGCCTTGACAACATTCTGAATATGATCACTATCCATCATGTTTTTAATTCAGTATCATCACAAACTTTGCTGAAGTATAAGGATGGCTGATTTTGTAAAAAATGCTCATTTGGGATATTTTTACCATTTCAATTTCATTGGACAGTAGTCACAATTAACAATATATAAAACACTACATTTTTAAAAGAACACTGCAGGTATTGAAAATTAAGTAATTTCTTTGTCGAAAGTTTTGACGCTGTATACTATCTAATTTGCAAAATGGCCAAAGTAGTATAAAAACCTTTCTTGTCTGCCTCCCCCGCCATTACAAACAGAAGGTATTAATCACTGATCTCAAAGGCAGCTGACTGATGCTATTCACGGAGTAGGGCTTTCTCACTCATGTGGCCCCATGAATAACTCTCAAGGCTTTTATTACTGCTCTGAGTGGACTCTTAGCAGCCCAGCCTCTCTTTAGCAACCCTGTCCCCTTAGGCTCCAGGAGGATTATAGATAATGGCTGAAAGAAAGCATCATTGGTAAAAACAAAAGTTTTTAAAGAAAAAAAATTGGAGCAAAGTGGACATATTAGAGACAAGTCATGATTCATGGCCTGTACTATGTTCTGCCTCTTTCTCTCACTCAATACACTCTTTAGTTTTACTGCTGGATAAGAAGGGACCAAACCAGTGCACTTCTCCTAGCAACCAATATCAGTCAGCAAAGAAGGCATGTCATCTGCTCAAAGGGAAAATGGAAGAATTTGGGGTCATACAAAGCAGACACATGTTCTTTTGCATTTGATCCCAAATTGATTATCAAAAAGGATTCAGTAAATGCTAAATAATTCTGTTTTATGTGAATGTTAACAATCTATAGAACTAAATATCAGCTTGTCTGCTTGCTATATAGTTGAGTGTCCCATACTAGGCTGATCCACTTCATTCAAATGTTCAGTTTTTTATTTTGAATGCACCCTGTCACTGACCCCTTACAGTTCACAAAGATCACCCCTCCCAGTCATATCCTTAAATCCCCTGGAGCATTTCAAATGAAAAAAAAAAAAAAAAAATTATTCAGAAACTCCCAAAGCACTCCATGTTTAGAAAACTTAGAAGCAAATCCTGATAAAGATGAGACTATAAAAGCATTTGCCTGGTCATCTTATTTGCATGCCATGTTTAGCTCCTGCTTTGAAATATAAAAAATCCTTTTGAAAAGTTGAACAAACTTGGAATTTAAATTTAACATAATGAGACACATTTACTGAGAGAATTGCAAATCTGGAGAGTTTCATTACATCCAACGGATGAATATCACAGGTGTTAAGAGTTTAACAGAAAAGTACAATAAGAATTCATAGCCTGAAAAGCGTTCTTGAAATTAAAGTTTTGAGCTCAATTGTGAATAGAGATCAAGCATCAAGAAACTCAGTTTATTCATATCTTATAGCTCTGTGTATGGGGGTGAGGTGGCTAAGAGCTATTTATATGTACACACATGTTGTACATATTTTCCCCAATTCTTTTGTCTTTTTGTATTAAAAATTGACATTATCCAGGCTTTCAAATCACAACAGTGGGATTGAAGCACTTAAAAACATACTTAACTACAAAATCGCCTACATGTTTTCATAAGAGTCATGAAAAAAACAACCCCATTGAATCTGTTAGCACTTCTTCTCTGGTGAAGTTATTAAATAGCATCGACCATGTTTTGAAGAGAAGATGAGGCTGCAAATTGTCACTGAATGACAGTTTTAAGATTTGTGTGTGCAGGGCTCATGAACTCTTGAGATATTTTTGCATTGTCAATTTTTAAGTCTTGAGATTAAGTGAAATAAATTGCAGACAATAAAATTGTTTTGAGAACATCAAGTTATGTGTTATAACTCTTCAAAGTCCATTTTGCCTGGAAATAAAATGCTGATGAATGTCATAACTGGTTTTTATTTGCAAAAGGTTATATTCAGGCTGGGCCTGGTGGCATATACTTGCCATC
Source organism: Sciurus vulgaris (assembly GCF_902686455.1). NCBI lineage: Eukaryota > Metazoa > Chordata > Mammalia > Rodentia > Sciuridae > Sciurus > Sciurus vulgaris. The sequence continues at coordinate 30,741,739 of NC_136470.1, read as the reverse complement.
TCAGGGACTTGGAAGCCTGAGGCAGGAGGATTGCAAGTTCAGCAACCTATGGAGGCCCTAAGCAACTTAAGGAGACTGTCTCAAAATAAAAAGTTCTTTCTCCTCCAATACATGATAGAGATGGGCAAAGCAGGACAGCAACATAACTGGCATTTGAGTAAAGGTTGGTTGTTGTTATTGCTGACATTCAAAGATATTTGAGAATATACAAGCTGTTGGATATCCAGGAGGGGAAAGTGGAATACTTCTCTAACTTTGGACATGGTTTTCAATACTACACTGTTATTTAGCAATATGCAGAAGTATTAAAATAAAGTTATAAAACACAATTGAATGCCTATTGTGAGATTTATCCTAAATCTCCTTTAATTCAACATAATACCAAAAATCATATTCCATGATTATCAGACAGAGTTAAACAAATTAGTTTAACCATACTATGGCCTTTCATAGAATTTTAAAATATACACTGCAAAGCATTAAAGTATGGCTCTAACCTTGATTTATAAAGATTTATAAACTTTTCTTTAAAAAGAAAAAAATTCTTGACTATTTCTGAAAGGCAAAAGTTCTCCCCTTTTTGATGGTGCTTACGAACATTTTAATTGGTTATAACTATAGTAGAGGTTTTGGACAACTCCCTTAAGTTCCAGTTTGGTTTTAACTAGGTGTTCCTTGTTTAAACTCAAAAGCGGTGTACTGGGATAGTTATTATATTCCATGTTCTCCAGCTAATTTCCAAAAACTTGTGGGACCAAAATTAAAGGAAATAGATCCCACATCAATCCTGGCCACAGAAATTTAAAAATGGTTGTTAACCCTCCTGAGCTAAAGCTACTATGTTGCATATGGTTCTAATTCAGAGGTCATAAACCTAAACACAATGACTGAAGACTATTATTTTCTTAGTATTACTATTTTTTAAAAATTCCATTTAGTCATAAAGAAAACCTAAGTATTACTAGTCATTAATAAACAAATGTGGATATGAATCATAAGATTAGTGATATTTGCCTACCATCCATACCCATGTCTCTGAACTCATGTCAAAATAGAGGACATACCACAAGCAGATTGGGCAATAGACCATGATTGTTTTCAAAGGTGCATATTTATGGTTTTGGATAATTTTTTCTGGGCTAAAATTTTGAGAATGATAACAACGATAAAGCATTAAATATAAGTACTTAGAAAGCAGAATGTAAGTTTGAGGGAGATCTTGAGAGTACACAGTCAAATCTCATCTTTATTAAAAATAAAAGATTTGTAACAATTTAAGACCATACAATTAATAGGTATAAAAACTGACCCTGAAGTTCAGAGCTTCTGTCCCATCCTGAGGAGTCATAATATTATTCTATTTAGGTTATCCTTTCTGATATACACAAACACTCATTATGCAAATCTTAATAATGGGTAACTTTTAGAATCAATGTATATACTACATAATTGGGTTAATAGAGAAAAATGTAAGAGGAGTCTCAATATTGTGTTTTTAGAAGATTTTCCACAGTAGGAGTGTTTAATCAGAACTCACTAAGTTGATTTTACACAGGATTTATCTTCTCGGGACGTTGCATCAAAAGTGCCAGGTAAAAATATTCTGGATAGAATGTAAATTGTTGACATGAGATAACATGCAGCATTATCCAAGCATATTCTATTTAACAAAAATTGCTATCTGAAGTACATCCCCCTTGTTTATTCCTTTCATTCATAACACTATACACGTGGGAATGCCATTTGCTCTGTACTCAGGGAATGATGCAATGGAAACACACATGTCATAGCACGTTTGTCACAGTTGCATAGGTGTGGTCACAGATGAGTCCACTTAAGAGGCAACAAAAATTCTCATCAGTCATTCGAAGACTCAAGCTAAAAAAAAAAAAATTACATGAAAACTGTCATAGAAATGTATCCCAAATGTAGCCCCCAGACAGTTTGACAGACAAGTTCTCTTCTAGTTATTTCCTTGTTCATACTATGTAGGGAATGATAATATAATGAAAATGCTATTAGTAATAAAAATAGTAAATAACATCTAGATGGTGCTTATAAAACATCAGGTACCATTCAGAGCATAATATATTTTTCCTATATATATATATATATATATATTCATTTATTCTTCATAACAACTGTATGAGAGAGATATTAACACCGTGCCTCATTTACAGATAAAGATATTGAGGCATAGAGGGTTTAAATTGCTAGTTGAAAATTACTCGGTAGTACTTGCTGACAGTCTTTTAATTATCAAAATATGCTTCTTCCCTACAAACCATATTGCATCCAAAGTAGATTTCTGTCTTTCCCTTTAGCATGCCTTTGCCCTCTCCATGACTTTTTTTTTTTTTTTGCCTGAGTTTATTTTTCTTTAACAGACTGCATTTTGATTCATTGTAGTCTTCCTTCTTTTGCTGAAATGTAATTTCTAATTTTTCCACCCATCAAATGCCCCCTACTCCTCTGTGGGCCAGGTTAAGTGAGTTATGGGCTGCTGACCCTTCCCAATTCCTATCAGCCTGAAACCACCTATTCCTTCTTGAAGTCCCCACACTCTGCTGTGAATGTCACCAAATCCCCATTTATTGGACACTATTTTTATTTTGGTGACTTGAACATTTGGTACCTTCCCTATTATTTAATAGGAATGTCCTTAAAGGTGGAATCAATTTAATAGTTATGATATTCCTCACAGAGCCCAGAAAGTTGTCCTATCTATAAATAGGTGCTCTATTAGTGTGTGCTGAATCAAATGATAACCTCAATATATCCAGATGATGCTCTCACTGACATGCTTAGAAAACAACTGGTCATTTTCATGCAGTATAAACAGCAGGATGAAATTCCTGTTACAAAGTTTTAGGGCTAGGAAACTAGAAATAGTCTCTCCTAGGAAGAAATATGTTACAGACATAAAACATCACTGAGCTCTAGATTCAGCTCCATTATTAAGTAGCAATGGGTTCTGTGACAAGGCACATAAAATCTTTGACCTTCAATTCTTCATGTGACCCAATAATAGAGACTTGTGCCACATAATTACATATATTTCTCGTAGTTCTGAGATGATCACATTTTATGATTTATGTTAAATATTTTTGAGGTCTCTGCTAAAAGTGACAAGTTCAGTCTTATTAACTGTATTCATAAAACACTACAGGACAACTAAAGAAGACTCAAAAACAACAATCAGCAAATCAATTAGAAATTAGGACTGTTGGAAATTAAAGAGGTATGTTTGTAATATAAAATAGTTTCAATGCAAAACATTAAATAGAATTCACGAAGGCTATTCAATGCTTTCTTTAAATTAAAAGAAAATATTTACCACAAACACCACTGGTAGGAATGTAAAATGGTGCAGCTGCTTTGAAAGATAGTCATGCATTTCTCCAAAAGGTTAAACCTAGAGTTGCCATGTGGCCCAGAACTTCCAGTCTAGGTTAATAGACAAATAAAAACCATTTGTCTACATAAAAATTAATACATGGCTATTCAAAGTAGCAATATCTATAATAGTTCATAGTTTATATGCCAAAGAATAAGTGATATGGAATATTATTCAGCAATAAAAAGAAAGTGAAGTACTATTTCATGTTACCACCTGATCACACTTGCAAATATTATACTAAGGTAAAGAAGCTAGTCACAAATGTCATATTTTGCATGATTCCATTTATATGAAATGTCCAGAACAGACAAATCTATGGAAATAGGAAGTAGACAAGTAGTTTCCTATGCCTGGAGATCACATTGCACAATGAACATAGTACAAGATTTCCTTTTGAGGTAATTATAAAATTAGGTTCTAGTGATAATTGCACAACTCTGTAAGTGTACTAAACACCCAGAACTATATGCTTTGAATACATACATTTTACATCTCAGCAAAACTACTGGAGAAAAAGAAGATTTAATCACCAAAGTTCAGAGATTTATTGATGCTGGCTTTATTAGTTTTGAAAACTAAATTTTCCTGTTAAGGCTTCAATTCATTTTCTTAAACCAAAAGTAACTCTGCACAGAAGGCTCCGCTTGCCAAGTGCTTGAGTGCATCTCAGCTTAGTGTCGATGATGGGAAACAGTTCCTTGGGTGTGATGATTACAACAATAGATAGAACAGGTGAGGCCCATTAGTGGGGATGTTACTTTTAATGTTCCTTTTCTTTTTCAATCATTAGGGAGCTACATATCTGGGGACCAATTTTAGAACTAATCTATTTGATTCCATCTCCAAACTAGGGGAATCATTTTAATTTGTTGCCAATGCTTAAGTAGAAAGTGAAATCTGCCATAAATGTACAAGAAAGTCTCAAATCTTAGGCTAGATATCATCATGTTGCTCAGTGTGGGGGAGAGTGTATGGTCCTACGGAGGCATATCGTTATCATCTGAAAGTGCCTAATCAAAACATGCATAACACTCAATGGTGTGTTAAAACACACAGCAGTGTTGGTGTTGAGATCAGGAAACAGTGAATGTGAAAATCATCATAATAAAAAATAACCTTTCTTTGACTGAAAAGAAGTGTATCAAACCAAATGGTCAATTCTGTATTTCCTGCTAGACAAAAGGCAAAATTTTAAATTACCAGAAATCATGGTGTCATTTGAGTCAATATATAGTTTGTAAACTCTGTCTCAGTTTCTCTACACACAGAGACACATGGCATGTGCACACACACACACACACACACACACACACACACACCCTAGTTCAAATGGGAAACATACCATGTATTGGGCTAAGGCATGAAAATCAGCATGTCAAAAGTACTCCATAAGCACATTTGCATTTATTCAACAAACATTTGACTATCTACTATGTGTCATTCAGTGCTCTAGGTACTGGAGGTGCATTGATAAATATGAATCCTAAGTCCTTGATCTAGTGGTTTAGTGGAGGAGTCACTAAGAGAAAGAGTCACACAATAAACAAACCGATGTCCATACCTTTCTACTGTAGGGAGAACATGCTGATCTCCTTGTTTCTGCATGTCTTGCTAGCAGAGGCACTAACTACTGTTTTCTCCCAAACTATATTTTCAAGGATATATATTAAAATAGAGTTCACAGACTTTAGAAAATAGAGATGGTCTCCTTTGAGAAGAGAAGGCAGATTTTCCTTAAGGGTCAAGATCATAATGTCTCCCTCTAAGGCATAGGTGAGGCAAGTTACATTATTGCCTATTATAAATATTTAGGTTCCAAGTTCAGGGTTCGTCAGTTGTGAGGAAAATCCACTATGTATGCATCATTCATCTATCTGCAGTCCCCCCACCCCAGAGACTAGGCAAATCAACACAAATATGAATCATGCTGCTCATTGTGGCATGACTAATAAAGTGCATTATCTCTGACCCATCAATCTCATGTCTTCTGCCAGCATCCATGTAGCTCTTTTTTAATTTGGAAATAAGTTAAAATGTCAGTCTCTTCACAATGTTTGATAAACACACACACAGACACACACACATTCTCTCTCTCTCTCTCTCTCTCTCTCTCTCTCTCTCTCTCTCTCTCTCATACACACACACACACACACACATACACACAAACACACACAAGCACACTTCCAAGAGGTGATAAAAACATTTAAGAAAGATAAATGGTGCAGCCCAATTGTCTTTCCTTTTTTTGTTACCAGGGATTAAAGTCAGAGGCACTTGATTACTGAGCCACATCCCCAGCCCTATTTTGTATTTTTTTATTTAGAGACAGGGTCTCACTGAGTGGCTTAGCACAACCCTTTTGCTAAGTCTGTCTTTGAACTCGAGATCCTCCTGCCTCAGCCTCCTGAGCCACTGAGATTAAGATGTGCACTGCCACTGCACTCAGCATAATTATGTCTTAAGTGGAACAATTTTAGATCTGGAATTTTCTCCAAAAGTCCATGTATTAAAGACTTAGTCCTCAAGGTGGTACTACTGGGAGAAGGTAAGACACAGTGGGAAAACCTTAGATCTATGGTTTCATTCTCATGAAAGAGACAGAGGAACTCAGTCCCTTCCTCTTCCTTTGTTTTGCTTCCAGTCATAAGGTAAGAATGCCTTTCCATCATGATGTGTCACCACAGGCCTCAAAGCTATGCAGTCTACCCATCAGAAATGGAAACCTCTAAAAATATAAGCCAAAATAAACCTTGTGTGTTTGTAAGTTGATTATCTCAGTTATTTTTATAGTAACAGAAAACTGACTACTATACCCTTATTTTTAAAGACATGATATTGAAACAGGAACTTAACTGAATCAATTGAAAGACTTGCCTATCAATACAAATATCCAGGTAAAAGCATTTCCAGTAGAGGAAAAAGTAAATGCAAAGGTCATGAGATAGCAAAGAACATGAAGAAGAAAGTTTTAAATCCACATTCTAGCTAAGAAGTATGAGCCCATGAGGTCAGAGAGATAGAAAGGGGTCTGTCTAGAGTCTTATAAACCTTTATGAAGAGCTCTGAGCTACAGGAATACATGTACCTTTACATGTGCTTGAAAGGTCCTTCTGATTACTGAGTAGACAACTGGGATAAGGAAATAAGATGAGTTAATGGGTGCATGGGGAGTGTATAAATCGATAAGATATGTGGTAATCAAGTATATAATGGTAGAGATGGGTAAGGATAGCAGTGATTTTCACTGCAAAATTCCTTCAGCTTTGCAAAAGTTTGAAAATGCTCTTAATACATTAGGAAGAAAAAAATCCGAATCACAAAATGGTTGTATCAAAATAAATTTCAAAGGGTTTGCTAACAAGCTGGATAGAAGCTATGAGGACAAGTTAAGAGTGATTCATCATTTTGGGTCATGGACAAATTTTTGAATAATGAAGCCATTTACTGAGATGGAAATAACTAGAAAAAGGAGCAGACTCTATCTTGGCTTGAGTGGAACATGTTATCGTTAGCTACCACGCAAAGATGTCAAGTAGTTAGAGGGACCTGTCAAGGACTGTTCCAGGCACTGGAGATAGTGCCTGTAGAAAACCAAGGTGCATCCTCATGAGCTTATATTTCTCCCTACACTGATTAGGGCAATTTGACAAGCCTTCACATACGTGTATGTATAAAACCTGGTGCAATACAAGAAAGAGCCTCTTATTGCCTACAAATGGAGGAGGATACACTTGGGACTGAGGCCCAAGATACTCCAAGTTTTCAGCTGAGGACAGTATTTTGGGTGAGTACACCACTCTTTAGATGGCATTTTACATCTCTATTTTATTAAAACACTCAAAGAATTTTTAGGAATTTCTCCTTAAAAGATTAGAATTATCCATTCATTCTTTTTTCCATAATTTTTCAAAAGAAGATTAAAATAAATATTCATATCAATGTAGTGATCTAGGATGATGGGCCTATATTTAGATACACTATTAAAAAAGAAAAATTCTTTTTTTAAGAACAAATCTGTGAAATGGTACTCTTTTAACTTTCCATTTCTGCTCAAACTAAGATCTGATGATTTGTTTGTCTAAACTAGAAAAATATAGGATATATTCAAAGCATGTTTGTATAAGATTAAGTCATATCTTAAAAGAAAAGCAAGGAGGTCAAAACCCTAATTGGATATATCTAACCTAAAGGTAAAACATAATTAATATATTTCTGCTAAGTGCAGGTTTTCTAAAGTATTATTCAAGAATCACTGTTACTTAACTTCTTCAGATGTTTCTCTAATTCCTTTCACCAGGCTCAGAAAAAGAGAAAAGGAAAAGAATGGGAAGAAGGAGAAGAAGGAAGGAAAAGGAGGAGGAGAAAGAAGAAAGAAAAGGAAAAGAAATAAGATTTAAAAAATCCTTTCTTAATACTTGTCAGAAACCAAAATGCACATTGGAAGTAAATTAATTTCTGACAGATTACAGGAACTGCTTAAGCAGATACAACTGCACACACACACACACACACACACACACACACACACACACAAGCTCCTTTCATCGCTATGTATGTATCCATATTTATGCAATGTGCTCACATATCCATATTTTTATTGTCAAAGATGCAATTTTGTACAAGCTGTTCAGAGATGAGATGACCATAACTGTCCCTTCTGTATAACCATGACTTTTAATGTTCTTTAAGATATTCTTGTTTAATGTTCTAAGAAATCCTTTTGGTTTATGATCCACATGTTGCATAGCATCAAAGGTTATTCAAACAAAGCCAATTCAAACATGACATTACTGCATAGCTCCAAGAACACATTTCAGGTTACTTATATGCCATTTAAGTTTTGAAATTGGCTACATATGGCCACAATAATGAGCCCATTACTGAAAGAAGCACTTTAGCAAAATGTATAAACCTATTTGAGATTATACTGTGCACAGGCATTATCTTTATCTCCCCAAATATCATGTGTGCCATTTCCATTTTAAAAAAGAAGTGAGGATGAGAAACCCATTCTGATTTTAAAAACACCTTTTCACAAATATTATAAAACTATCAGATTAACATATGAAGGTAGGGAATAAAAATGTTAATATAAAGTCTGACAATTAACATTATTTTGTTATAAATGATTGAAAAGTTCTGTTATTAGTTAAAAACAAAGAAAATCTAGAAAATAACTCTAAACCCAATATGTATTCTCCTACATAATCCGAGATTAATCTGCATGTGGTTAATTAATCTGTACCAAATGATAAAAATCTTTCTTTAAGTGCAAAGCAGAAAAGTTTTTCTGCAGTTCTCAACTAACATAATATTTATTTCCTATGGAATGTTACAGGGACAGGATTCTAAAAACTCATAAATAATATTAGCATATACCTTATATAAGGAGGCAAAACTCTAACATTTTTTCAGACTCTATAAAAATGCACATATAAATAACCCACCAAGCAAATTTCAATGCAAATCTATGTATCATAGATTTCAGTGACAAATGTGTCACTGAATAAAATTAATTTCTGTGTCTAGCACAAGGATAGTCAGTATATCTTTGAAATGGTACAAGCCTCTCGAAATTTGAAATTCATGTGGAAAATAAACACACACCTCCAAGAAGGATAATAAGTAAATAGGTATCATAGCATCCTGGGAAAGTAACAAAGCTTAGAGATCCTACAATCCAACTCCCTCATTATATATGTCAACACTGAGTCCCAAGGTATCCATCCAGCCTAGAGGGCAGTGTTGTCCACATCCCAAATTTCAACAATCCCCATGGAGAAGCTGTCATCATTCTGAAGTATCCAAAGGCAATCCAATGTCAAACATATGATTTACATACTAATTCAATAAGAGTGTCCACAGTTTCCTTTGATTTTGACATAGCAGATGCGACATTCAAAACTAGTTTCACATGGAAAAAAATTAACAATGCCTCTTCAGTCTCAACTATTCTACCCCTGGGTATTTTCCACAATGTTACTATGAATTCTGCCGTATAATTATTGCCCAGACAAATTATGACCCCTGATCCTATAATGTTAAATCAGAACAAAGGTTCTAGGTGTGTCTTTAGAGCAGGAAGTGGGGGGATTATGGGAGAGAAGTAAGGAAAGAAGAGAGAGATGGATACAAGGGAGGGAGGGAGGGAAGGAAGGAGCACGAGAAGAAGGAAAAAAGGGAGGGAAGGAAAGAGGGAGAGAAACATATCTTGCTACTGCTGTTCTAGCAAGCTGGTTAATTGCATTTGTTTCATATACCTCCAAACACCTTGGTACATTAATTACATTCTGAGTAACGCCAAGCTCTTCTGATTCCCTCTGTCACTTCCACTGAGCAATTTAATTGTATTCCTCCTAGAGACGCACTTGATTAAAAAAAAAAAAAAAAAAAAAAAAACTTGGTGATAATTCTGTAGACTAATATATAGTTTATACATGCATTTTTATTAAAGTATGTAAAATTGTGGCTTATGAGGACAGACCATTTTAATAGCTATACCAAAGTCTCTTATCATGATCAAACACACTTGGGATAAATATGAAAATCTTTTCATTATGGTAATGTAAAGATATCATAAAGGTAGATGTTTTAGAGAAGAAAATGTCAGGAGAATGATTATGGATATGATCATAGATATTACCCCACAATGATCAATGATTCACAATGATCAATCCCTAAACATATAACACTAAGGAGGGAAAAAGCAGCCTGCACACATGCATCCTTTGCCTACTATTGCTGGGGGGCATAGGTACTCATGTAGTCCATGATTGAAAACAGCCACTTGACAGTAGGTAAACTCATCTGTATTGCCTCATGTTTATAGAAAGACTTCCTTTCTAAGTACGATACATTAGATACCATGCAGCAGCTGCCAGGAATAAAGTTAGCTCCCACAGATGGACAAAAATGGGCAGTGTCCCAAATAATGAATTCATCCACAATGCAAATGCTGAAGGAAAGTTTATGTGGCAACACACTATTATGATGACTTCAATATTGGGACTAATACACCTCAGATTCAGTAATTAAAAACAAAGTATTACAATCCACATTTCCAGGAGGGTTGGTGCTCTTGTCCTTTCTTTATACCAATATTTTCCATTGATAAAAGAAATTTAAAGTCCCTAGACCATACCAATTTTTTTTACTTTCTCTTTTTGAAACAAAGTTACTTATAATTATTTTCACTGTTCATTAAAAACAGCTACGAAAAGGGTTTTGTAATAGTCTCACAAAAAACTGACATTCTATGAAAATAGCCCAGGAAACAGAATCAGAACAAAAGACAGGAGAATCACAGGCAGAATACTGTCTGCTTGACAGACTGACTCAACCTAGAGGGAGACACCTATAGCACCTGTTCCAGGTCCCCATTGTGTTTGCCCTCTGGGGACTGAGCAGAGTGCTCCAGCCTGCATCTGGCTTTGAGCTGATGCTACCCCCTTCCTGGAGCCTCGCCCAGTCTCACTTTTGACAGTTTTCTCTCTGATCTAAATTCTTCATTCTGATTTCATGCTAGGATAGCGTTCACTGGCACACAGGTGATACACATTGATCTCTGTGATACCCAATCTCAAATTCCTGACCCATTGAACCTGCCTCAGAGTGTCTGTTACAATAGTTCTTCCCTTGAATTTCTAAGCCAAAGTTTAGACCTCAGAGTGAACACCAAACAGAGCAGGCACATTAGGCATCAGGGTCTTTCAAGATATTCACTTTGATATTTCTTCTTCTAACAAAGCTGAGAACCCATCATTTGTTATCCAGTTCCTCAATTAATTAAGTAAATTACAACAATAACAACAATAGGTACTATTAACGTGTTCCACTTGCAGCAGTAGAGAAACAAAAGACCTAAAACCTCTGCCCCTAAAGAGCTCCTGCCTGGTCCAAACTGACTAGCAGACATAATGTCATTTTATGTATAACCCGCATCAGACTCAGAAAGAAATGCTGGGGGCGGGAGGACCCGAAAAGGATAAAAGCATTTTTAACTTACCATCAACCCGAACATATACAAATCCACAGAGCAGTAGTTGTGTAAACATCAGCAGACTCATTTTGACATATTAAAAATGATCCAGGTTGTTTTAGAAACCAATCCCAGAGAGCAAAAGTACAAAAATAAGTATCAAAGAAAGAGGTAGGTCCGAAGTTCAGATCCAAAGTTCAGACTTTCTTAAATACTAGTTAGAATCAAGAAGAGCAAATCGCAAGATCAAGGGGTTGGTGGCGAGGTCTTGAGTGGGACACGCTTAGATCCATCCAAATTAACCGAGGGCACTTCAAAGGCTGCCGTATTTCCACACTCTGGTTCCTAAATTCCCACAAATTTACCCCAGCCGGAGAGATTATTCAAGTGTGTCTAACCCTCTCTCCTTTGGTTCCATTGCAATCCAAAGCCAAGTTCTTTCTTCAGAAGTCAAGAAGATGAAGGGGGAGGAAAAAGACCTAATTCCTAGAAAGTGTTCCACAAACTTGCCAAAGCGCTGCCGAAAAACCATTGGCCTGCCTACTGGTTCTCTTTCCCCAGTCTCCTCCGTAGCAGCAACACGTCCCGGAGTTTTTTTTTTTTTTTTTTTTTTTGGTTTTTTTTTTTTTTTTTTTCACTTAACTTCCATAATAAGGATGTGTCAAAGCAACACTTTGCAGGCGGGCCTCTCCTTTGCAGCCTTGTTGCCGCCCTCCACCTCTCCTTTCCAAAAGAGAGGAAAAGGGAAATCGGGTGGAGAATCCGAACTCCTACGTGGTGAGGCTGCAGGGAGGGAGGGAGGGGCAGGGCTGAGGCTGCGGCCACCCGGCGGTGCCGCCTCTGAGCGATTGTGCACCCTGAGGCTGCGGGCGAGAGCGGCACAGGGCGAGTGAGCCCAAGACCCGCGAGCGGGAGAGAATAGGAGCGCACAGTCCAGCCACCAGGCGCGGTCCAGCCGCCTGTCCCTCCGGTCCAGCCGCCGCCGCTGCCGCTGCTCCGGCAGCGGGGCTGCAGAGCGTCCGCCTCCTCCTGCAGCTGCCTCGGGTGGAAGGACTTAGAGGAGGGAAGGCGAGGAGGCGGGAGAGGAGGGGAGGAATGAAGCTGCTTGGAGTCTGAACCGGGGAGGGGTGGGGGATGAGGGGGTGCACTGAGCTCTCCACCTCCAGACTCCGCCACCCGCTCGTGCAGGGGCAACAGCCCGCCGGGGACTGTGGAGGGGGTCTGGAGAGTCGAGAGCCCCGGGGGGACGGAAATTGACAAATTTGGAGCCCCACCGGCTGCCAAGGGCCGAGGCCACCGGTGGTCAACTCCTTCCCCTTCTCTTTGCCTCCTCGTCCCCCTCCTTCCCGCCTCGGAAGGCGATAGGTGGGCTCTAGCCTCCTGCTCCTCGCCGCGTCCCGTTTAATGGGCAGGTAATTTTCTCGGTGAGTGATTTCATGGAAGCCCTTCCTAATTATTCATCCCTCCGTCTGCTGGAGCTGCACACGCTTTCTGAAAAAAGATCATTCTCTAGGACCCAGGGCGCAGCCTCATTACCCGTAAAAATCACACAAACACTCACTCTTCACCTTTTAGCAAAATGAGAAGCTGAGCAGGAGGGAGAAAGGAAAAGAAATAGAACCACCTTTTGGAGTGGGAAGGTGGTGTGCGGGTACTTCCTACACGGTTATAAAAGGAACCAGGAAGGGGGAAAAATCAGGGGCGGGGGGAAGAAATCTTTAACCTCTACCGGCTTGTTTTAACCAAGATCTATGGCCCTAAAGCATCCCGGGGCGTTGGAGAGGAGAGGAAGGAGTGGCATCCCCTTGGGTTACTCTGTTGCCTTATGACCTCTCAAAGAAGAGTTTGACGCGGGATCGTGGGACGCGAGGGAGTTCACCAGAAGATGCTTAGGATGGGGAGCGAGAATCAAAGAGCTCGGAGGCGGGGGATACCCTAAGGCTTTACCCTCCAGAGACGAGCACCTCCAAAAGGAAATTCGTAAAACACAGATTCTGATCTGGAGATCTAGGTAACCTAACTAAGCTAACACCAGCTGCTCTAAAAGAGTCGAATTTTAGCCCAAAGACGATAAAACCGCGAAAATACGGCAAAATCTACACAGTGAATGTCATTCGGGACCGGTGATGATTAAGAGAGGCCACGTTTGATCAAAGGGATGCCAGTGTCTGCGGTGCCCCGGTGCGTCCGGTGTGGCCGGGCCCACGTGTGATCACAGGCTCCTGGTAGCTGTTTGATGCTTGTCCCGTGATTAGAAGGAGGCTTACAGGAACTCACGCAGTTCCCGGAGTCTCGCTAACGCTGGATGGTGAGTCTTTAGTTCCCCCTACTGGAAAATATTAGGAAAGATCCTCTACATTTAAGGACGTTCGAGGAAGAGCCTTTTGTTTGGCTGAAAAGGTTCTGCTGTTGCCACTTAACTTTGTTCTGCTCTATCACAGTCGTGATGCTGCGTGTTTTTAAAAGTAGTCACCGATTCAGACAATTAGGAGAGCTCTTATGGAACCCCAGCATGCTTAAAAATTGCGGTCATGAAATAATCTTGCAAAATAAGGAAGCCGTTCTCATGAACGTTGAGTAATTTCAGTACACTTTTGATTTACAATATTTGGTTGTAAAGGGGGGAAAAAAGGCACCCCCAAGGTGAGACCTTTAGAGGTCTGTTAGAGAATACTGTGGTCTAGAAAATCCAGAAATGTTTTGGATTAACATTTCTTTTTATCTTTCTGGAATACTGAAAAATAATAGATAATTCTTTAAAACTTCCATTTTAGTTTATTTTCTCAATTTCCCTAAATTCCCCAGGCTGGCCTGGAATTTGCAATCCTCCAGGTTTAACTTCCTCCAATAGCAGTGATTACCAGGTGTTTGCCACTGCCCAGAAAACTTTCAAACACTTAGACTAGGTTTAAAGTCAGAGATGATAGAAGTCTAACTCATTCCTCTAAATATACCCCTGTCCCCATATCTGCTCAATTTCCTTATGTGGCTGCAACAACAAAAAAAAAATTCTGATAATATAATCTCTCTAATAATATAGTGCAGGAAACAACAAACCTATGAATTTACAAGACCTCTAATTTTAAGATCGATCTTGAAAAGGAAAACATTGAAACTTTTCATCTGGAAAAGCCTTCTTATGCTTATCAGGTGAAACATTCCATTTCAGATCCAATAGACTCACAAGCTTTCTTTAAGTAACCTATAAAACCATTTAGAAAGAAAAAGTGTGGGGAGGAAACAGAAGGTATAGGTTGGAGGAGACCCACCCACCACTACTGTTGTCCTTAGGACAAAAAAGTGTTACTTTTTCTCTTAAGGAGCGCGTATAGAGTAAAACCAATGATTGCATACAAACAGGAGTTTTATTTCAGACAAATCACTGGTTATATTTAGTGGGCATTTTTGCCAAGCATCATCATTTTTCATTCATAGTTACCTACTAAAAGTAAGAAAGCAAGCAGCGGATCAGACTCATGCCATCTTTTGTGCTATATATTCTGTATTATGGAATAATATCTGCAAAGAATGACATTTGGAATTCATGTTTTCTGCTTTCCTCAAAGATAAGTTCATAAATTAACTTTTGAAAGAATGCTTTGTGGACATACCATTTCCTATAGAATATGACTAAAGAAAACAGATGGTTTTATAAGAATCTTATCCTAAAAGTTCAGAATTATGACTAAAACTCTTATGCTAAATCAACAATGGTAAGGAGATATCAATCAGAAATTCAACATGAATAACACTAAGTAGAGACTCCACCTTTGGAGAGATTTGATAAGATCTGTCCTGAGAAATGTGCATATTTCCTTTAAACAACATACATTTTAGTGAGCACTGTCTATGTAAGAAACATATTTCTCATTTTAATTTTGTTTACATTAAGATCTTTAAAACCTGAAGCTTCTAGTAGAAGTTGGAAAGTCACTGTAACAAAAAAAGTTTGGTTTGTTTGTTTGTTTGTTTTGCATAAGACAAAAAAAAACCAAAAGGATTAGAATAGGGAAGCCCCCGTTATCAATTCAGAGGGTTTAAGACACAAGAATCAAATGGAGATTTGACTTCCAGCTCTTTTCCAGGAGTTATTTCTTTTCTAAACAAGCAGCTGAATAGAGAAATGTACATGAAATCTAGGTTTCTTTTATGTAAAACTTGGAATGGTATCATTATGTACTCAAAATGTAACCCTATCAGATAAATATATGTTTTAATACATCTAAAAACGAATATGTGGTGGGAGACTATAATTAACCCTAATTTGAGTAAGATGATCAAATAGCCTGCTTTGTGATTGAACCTCCAAGTTGGCCCTTCCCTGAGAACTATAAAATAACCAAATGAATGTAATCTGCACAATATGGCATATAAAAATAATACATATTTAATTTTCATACCATATTCCTCAATGATGTGGTATAAACTATAAAACCCCAACTCATTTTTTCACTCTTTCTTCCATCATGCTCATAATTGCAAGGCATATATTTAGGAAAGTCAAAAGTTTGATACATAATAGTAATATGAGTATCTACTACCATGCGGAAAGCACATACATTGTTTCAGGAATTTCTCCAATCTTTAAAAATGTATTATGTTGTTAAATTCCTCTAAGAGGCCTTATGTAGTTGATATTATTCCCAGTGTACAGTAGAGAAAACTATTAAGAATAGATATTTAACCAAAGTTAATCAAAGACACAATCTTCATTAAATTCCATATGTGGACTATAATTTAATCTATGTTCTTAATTTAGTCTATGCTTTCTGGGATTGATTTAAAACATCTTCTACAATTATAGAACTACTGTAATACTATAAGAAATTGCTTTGATGATCAACTTAAGAAAAGCCGTTACACACCACAACAAAAATGTATGATAATTTTATAAATTTAAGTCTTTTTTTAAAACTGAAACATAATCGTTTGTTATCCATTCAGCTTGAATTGTTCTAAATATGATTGTCTTACCATATAATATAGAAACATCACATTTGAAATAAAATGTATAGGTCATTACTACAAAGAAGATAGGAAAATTAAAATAAGTGAGGTATTAACAGTCCTAATCAGAGAAGGATGACTCATTTGTTACTCCATTTTTAAAATGATTCTTCACCTTATTCCCCAAAGGATTTGAGAGATACAAGGTAAGGAAGTCTTATGGAAGATGTTGTATCAGATTTCAATGAATTCATTTTGAAGTACTAATAATTTTTTTATGTAATAATTCTGTGCATCTATGTACTGATGGTATTTTTGGTACATTATATAGAGTTATTAAGTCTGGAATTTAAGTTGACTGAAATATAGTAACATTTCACTTAAAAATTAAGTGCTTTTCTGACAAACGTGGGCCAAATGTTTTCAAGAAAGAAAATTTTTCTTTGTTTAGAATTAAAATCAACTTAGCAAATCATTTTTTTGTCTCCATTGAAGATATTTCCAAACTTCACCATTTTTGAATAATAGAAAAATCACAGTAAGCAGCACATGAAATTAAGGCATAATTTTTCTAAGTGTATATGCCTTAAAATTTGAAAATTTTAAAATCACATAAAAATATTTAGAGATCATTGATGAGATTTTATTATTCTCATAATGTCAGTATAAATTTCTATCACCTTTGCCCAGTCAAGTACACAAATCTAATCACCTAATAATAGAGTGAAAAAAGTAGCTGTTCTGGTAGCAAAGATGACAACCTCTCATCTAGGTAAGGCTAATGTTTAACCAAATAAGCAAATTTATAAATTATCTAAAAGTGCAACTCTGATCATTGACTATGGCTAGACTAGAATGTGTTCAGGGATTCCCCAACACCCTTCACTTCCTGTATATTTATTTCTTCTTTTGAAAAATCTCAATTTCTTATTTTAACATACAAATCTGACTTCAATGATGTAAAATAATATCACTTTTTGTTATTTTTGTACCACAATATATTGAAACCAAGAAAATCCCTTTGATTCTTTGCCAAACTATTCCAAGTCCATCTGCTTCAATATGAATGTTGCATAATTAAATTTTAGCAACACATAACTGTAATTCTTTACAGGAAATTTTACTTTATATCCAAAATAGATTTTTTTTTTGTTGTTGTCCTTACAAAGAAGATAGTCAAAGATTTGGGGAAAGAATGATCACATCCATAGGTGCCAGATTTTGAGAACTATCCATATGCTGTCAGCATTGTCTTTCAGACATGTTTCATAATGGATTCTTCAGAATAGGAAAAAGTTGCTTATTCTCCCTTCCAATAATACCATGGAATTAATCCAAGGGCACATGTAATCCAATTGAACTG
Source organism: Sciurus vulgaris (assembly GCF_902686455.1). Taxonomy (NCBI): domain Eukaryota; kingdom Metazoa; phylum Chordata; class Mammalia; order Rodentia; family Sciuridae; genus Sciurus; species Sciurus vulgaris. The sequence continues at coordinate 30,724,051 of NC_136470.1, read as the reverse complement.
CCCATGGTTCTATCATATGAGAACTAATCTGTTTGGGAGCAAATTCTGATTTGCTTCCAGTATTCAAAGTATCTTATTTCTGCCTGATAAAATAAACTCTGACTGCCTGTGGAGTTCCTGAAGTTCTTTTTACAGAGAGTACTAGGTTTCTGGTTGTTAGATATCAGCAGGGATCTCAGTAATTATGTTTAAAAAAAATTAGACATGTAAATACACATTCTCTTCCTTAAGTGATAAAATGAAATAAATGGAATTTCATGGCCCATGTTTATAGACAAATCTACAATGAATTCAGAATATGATATATAAGATACCTTGTATGAAAATATTTCAATTTGGATGAAAAATTCTCTTCCTCTCTCTTAAGCAATTTCTACTGACTATTTTCTTCACAAAAAAAGGAGTATAGCAATAATGATTTTTGTTCTTTGTAATTTTAGCCTTTCCAATATGTACTAACAGAAATGTAAAGGAACCCAAGGACCAAATATTTAAAACAGAAAAATGCTATGTCAGTTTTTGACTACTAGATACAATTACACAGTAAGGTTCCTATCTTATTGGCCTTAAATTGTTTTTTTCAATGACCAGTTCCTTCTATTTAGTAGCAATATACATTTTGAGTATTTTACACCATATCTAATATAAAATATAGTCCACATCTAAATTTGTTTATGGTTTTTAGCAATTTTTACCAAATCTCTATACCTTAGTTTCTCATTTTTCTAAAGTTACTCATTATGATCTTTTTCTCAGTAATCTGACAAATGTTAGTGTTTGAGGTATAATTCATACAGACAGGGTCAGTTGAAATTATATAGCATAATGAGCACTGGAGGTTTTTGTTTTGTGATTTCTTTTTTTTTTTTTTTTTTTTTTTTCTTTTTCAGTTTGTCTGTATAGCTGGCTAAAGTCCAGGTTATTACTTACCTATTATTTGTTTTTGCTTCTCTCCTCCCTATCCAGAGAGACACATTAAAAAGAACATTATATGACAATGCTGGAGGAACTTTTATAGGGATTGTGGCGTCTTTTTTTTTTTTTTTTTTTTTTCGTTTTTTTTTTTAATTATGTCTAACTATCAAAAAGAGATGAAAACCTATTTTATTTAAAGATTTCCAGATGGGATTTTACAATATTCTTAAGTAAGCCACTTACTAGACATTAGAAAAATTTTAATTTTGTCTAATCTAATATCGAAGCAGTATTTATTTCCCTTCCATTTATCCCTTTAAAGAGAAGGGAAAATGATGGTTCCTGAATAGGGAAATGGTAGATCACACTGATTGAGAACTAGAGATCTGGAATCAGACCTGGGAGGCCGATTTGCATTCTAAACCTTGATTCTACATCAACCATAAAACAAAGATGATAATAATAGCTATTCACTACAGAAGTTACATTTAAAGAACTCCATGAATTTTAATTGGTTGCTGACACTTTGGGTTGCTGGAGTATCCTCATGAATTCCCAGCAGGATGGCAGAGATGATCGATGCTCTTTGCTAATCATCTCCTTTCCTTCTTGAACACAGAGATTGGCCAAAATTCTTGGCCTCCTTTGCAGTTAGTTTGGATTACATTACAGAGTTCTGGTCATGGGATGCTGGTACTTCTATATTTGGCCTCTACAATCCTCTTCCCTCCTCCTCCCCGGTACTTTGACTACTCTCTCCTTTATTAGATGACCACATCCTCTAAAAAACACTGAGCTACCTACCACATAGAATAAATGAGTGAGAGTGCAGAGCACACTCAGACAACATCATTTTTCTTTCAAATGCTTTGGATTATGAGTTATGTGATAAATATCTTGTAATGTGTTATCAAAGTTATAATAGTCTTCACTTAAGCATTTAACCTATCCTGACAAATATAATCAGCTACTTTGAATATTGCCTAAAGTTTTATTGGAAATGTTGTCATTTATTTCTTCACAGGTCATTAAACAATGGTTAATATTACAACAATTAAATTATAATGTCTAAATAGGTAAAGTTTTAAAGCCATTACTATATGGTAACCATTTTGAATCTCTCTCTTTTTTTTTTTTTTCATTTTTGATTTTATTTTGTGGCACTGGGGATTAAACTCAGCTACTACTGAGCTACATCCCAATCCCTCTTTTTTAAATTTTATTTTGAGACAGCTTCTCACTAAGTTGCCCAGGCTGCCCTTGAATTTCTGATTCTTTATCCTAGGTCTCCTGAGTTGCTGGGACTACAGGTGTGTACCATTGTGTCCAGATGTTATATGTCTTTTATGTTGATTGCCTTATTTAATTCTCACAAAGTATATGAGGGTGTTAATATATATTAGGTCCATAATTCATAATAGCAGAATAATTAATAAACGCTCAAATTGATGAAGAAGTGTTGTTGTTGTTTGTTTGTTTCAATTTTGGTTTTGGCACTACAGATGAACCCAGGTTGTTCTACCACTAAGCTAAATCCCTAGCCCTTTTAAATCATATTTTGAAACAAGGTCTCACTATATTGCTCAGGCTGGCCTTGAATTTGTGATGCTGTTGAGTCACTGGAATTACAGGCAGATGCCAACATGCTCAGTTTGAGGAAGAAGAACTTCTAAAGTGTCGACTGTGCAGCTGAGATTCATAAACATCTTCAAAAACCCGACAGTATCCACCCAGCATAAGCTAGGATTATTCTAATGTATCTTGACAGTTTTTCTTTTTGTCACTCTCGTAAGGAGCTGGAAAGGTTTTGAATGTTTGTGTCCCTTGAAATGCATACCTTGAAATACCAATCTTAGGTCAATGTTATTAAAAGATAGATCCTTTAGGAGGTGATTGGATCATGAAGACAGGACTCTTTATAATTGGGATTAATGTCCTTATAAAAAGACCCCAGAAAAATAGGTAGTCTCTTCCACCATTTAAGGGATACAGCAAGAACATGCTAACTGTGAAACTAGAAATCAAGCCCTCAGCAGACACAGATTCTGTTGGCGCTTTATTCTTAGACTTTACAGCCTCAAGAACTGTCAGAAATAAATTTATGTTGTTTATAAGCCTTCCAGTTTATGGGGTTTTTGGTTATAATAGCAATCTGAACAATATAAGAAAGAGTACTTTTAAATCTTTTTCCTAATGCACCTCTCGATGGAGTTTTTAACCACAGATAAACTGTATACATGTTTTATGTATGGTATGTATATGTACTTAATACATAAAAAGAGAAAGTTTTTTCCTATCTCCTCCAGGGGAAAATGAATTATTTACAGATACAAACACATTTCTAGATTTCAAGCAACAACTGTTATTTCTTGTTACTTTTGAATTAACCAGGGATTCCTATATATCATCCTCCTGCCGGGATCTTGGGAATTGGAACTCTCATTTTCCAAACAAATGGAAAGGCAGAAGATGGTTGTTAAATCTTCTGGATGGGCAATATTTCACTACCAAAGCAGAACGCATACCCAACTTCACTTCCTACTCCTCTAGTGATGGAAAACTGGAAATGTTTGTTGCCATCTCTGCCTAGTATCTCATGCATTCACCTCCTGTGGAATTCTTCACTTTGGGAAGCAAGTATGTAAATTCATTGTGGTAGGATGGGTTATTGAAGGCTAAAGAGCAATGACAGACTCTGTGTTTCTGTATTGGGTTGAATGGCACCCTCCAAATTGATGTCCACCTGAAACCTCAGAATGGGCTGTTATTTGGAAATAGGGATTTTGCTGATATAATTATGTTCATACTGGATTAGGGTGGCCCCTAATCCAATGACTACTTTGCTTATAAGAAGAGGGGAATTTGACACATAGAAACCATGCAGAGATGCCAAATCCTGTGAAGATAATGGTAGAGACTGGCTATAAACTGCCACAATCCACAGATTGTCTGGACTGCCAGAGTCTGCAAGAGGAAAGAGGGGATTCTTCAGAGCCTTCTGAGGGACCAGTCCCATCAACACCTTGATTTGGACTACTAGTCTGTACAATGTTGAGAGAAAAAACATTCTGTCATTAAAGTCACTAAATTTGCAGTAATTTGTTATGGTAGCCCTAAGAAACCAATATAGCCATTACCTGTTTTGAAAAATTCAAAATGCAAAAATAGGGCTGGGGTGTGGCTCAGTGGTAGAATGTTCATCTAGCATGTGTGAGACCCTGGATTTGATCCTCGGCATCAATATAAAAGTAAAGGTATTGTTGTCCACCTACAACTATAAAAAAACAAATATTAAAAAATGCAAAGATAATTTTTTAGTTAGTGAAAGTCAAGTGAAGTAGAAGTCTTGGGAACTGGTAATAATCGTTTTAAATCGATTTAAAAGTTTATCATGTGTACACACAAAGACATCTATATTTAAATATGAAGGAAATTTAAATGAAAGAAAAATTTAATGTAAAAAGTTTGTGTAAAAGATCCATTTCATAATTACAGAACTGAATGGCATCTTTTAAATCAACCATTATAATTTTGCTATTATACATCTTAGGGATAGTGGGGTCAATTTAAATTAATAACAGGACATATTTATAAATTGGTCTTTAAAAATGTATATTAGTTTCACCATGGCAATTTAGCCATTTATATTTTGTCATTTGTTAATAGGTATTGCAAATGCTAGAGGATTTTGATTTTAAATCTCATTTTTTTACATTTAAATAATATTTGTTTTTTGTGTAATTAGAAAAATATCAAATTTTAAAACATTTTTTTTTTACCATAGAAATGTTAGAAGAAATGCTAACCAACCCTAGTCTCTATGTGGAAATGTGAAATAATAATACTCAGTCCTGCTTTTTATTGATGTTTTTTGCAGAATGCCTCTTGCAAAATGTAGTAAAGCTTATCACAGAACCAGATTTACGCAACTGCCTATGGCAGTAAATAGAAGACTTTGAGTCATTTCCTCTGTTGATTTATTTAATGTAGTCTTAGAAAAGGAGGCCTAACTCTCGTTCTTTATAGCTTTCCTGTTCTAAAATAAAGAATTAGACAAATATCAGTTTCTATGCCACAACCCCATTGTTCTCCATCGGTTTTCTTTTCTTTTTATTTTTTAAAACAATTCTTTTATTTTATTTGTTTATTTTTTATGTGGTGCTTAGGATCAAACCCAGTGCCTCACACAGGCTAGGGCAGGGCCCTCTCCATTGAGCAACAGCCCCAGCTGTGCAGATTTCTTGAACATTCAATTTAAAAAGGAAGAAGAAAAAAGAAAATACTCTCGAAATCTTAGAAAGCACCTCATAATTATTCAACATATGTTATCTTGGAAAATGTTTTCCATATACATTAGGCCTGACAGGAGCCAGGGAATCAGTATAATCATTAACAAGTAGGAGTGTATACACACACACACACACACACACACACACACACACACACACACGCACACACACATGCACACACATAAGGATATTTATATCAAGTTGAAGAAACAAAGTCGCATTAACTTCTTACTTTTAGTCCAAAGCAATATCCATAGTAAAGACTGAACTATTTCTAAAGATCTATTTATACTGAGAAAGATTCATCAAATTCAGACCAACATCTCAAAACAAAATTCATAAACAGATATCCCAATCAATTATACTGTGTGCAGTATAAGGTGCCATGTGTTCCACCAAAACCCTCAGTATGGAAGGAGGTGTTGGAAAGAAGATAGGAAATGTCAGTTTTTCCAAGTAGGGTGCAGAGAAATAGAAATTAGAAGATTTTTTGAAAGACAAAAGCACTTCACAAACAGCACATTCATGACAACATGAATTCAACACTGGAGGAAAAGTTAAGAAGCCTCATATCATAGAGCCAGGAAAAAGTCAACCAGAAATGTCAAGATGGTTTGGAAAGTTTTATGAGAACTTAGATCAGAGATGTAGTGGAAGAACATTTATAGTGAACGACGAGTATCAAGGCTTTGAGAAACGAAATGACTGACCAGAGAGTAAAATATAAACAAGAAGAGCTGAGACCGATGTCCCTTCACAGTCCATTTCATTTCCACCATTCTGTGTGCCCCAACTTGATGTTAATCATTGATTTTCCTGCCTAAGAGAGGGTGTGGGAGCAGTTCTGAGAAAAGAATTGACTATTTTTGAGGCAAGGGATTTCACAAACAATCCCTTATTGACTTGCCACACAGGTTAAGAGAAGGCAAATGGAATGAAATCCGAAGAAAAGGAAGCAAAAGTGGGAGGAAGGAAAGCAGGAAAGTGAGGAGGTTGGGGGGGGGAGAAAGGGTGGATAAGCCTCAGTTCACTGAAACAATAGCTAGGGTAAGCGCCTGGTGTGATCTGCTGGTCTTTGGGCTGTTAGTGTCGCTTGGAGCTCTTAGTGAGTAGACTTCCTGATTTCTTCACATGACAAAATGTGACCCTGACCTCATTAATTTACAACCACAGGGCTTTTGAGCTAGCTTAGCTATGATCCCCACCCATTCACACCACCCACCCACACTCACACACATACACTTAGTTAAATATGCTAAGTGGGTCTGAGAGTAGGTTCTTGACTCCTACCTTTTAACTAGACCCTCCACAGTCCTTAAACTAGCTCTCAAAGCCAAGAGGACGCTCGGAGCTGCTGCAGTTTAAGAAAGTACCACGTTGACATAAATGTGCCAGACTTATTATTTTTTTTTATGGTTCTATCATTTAATACTGAAGAGCTGAAAAAAGCTTCTTAGAAATTGTCATGTAGTATTTTACATGCCACTCAGAATTTGGTTTTACATTTACTGTCCAATTGACTTTTCATGTTGTATATGCTCTCTGGAGTTTTCAAACTGATAATGTGTTCTTTTGCATAAACTTTTGGAAACCATAGTGTAGCAATCCAAGGTTCAATTTCTCTCATATACAGCACGCCAGTTCCACAGAGATATTACTTTTTGAGAAGACCCAAGTGCACTGGGGCTTCAGGTGAATTTTCCTACTTCTCTCAGACAGATTTTTTGTTTGTTTGTTTGTTTGTTTGTTTGTTTGTTGTTATAATGACATTCTCATCACTGTTGTCATCAGAAAGACATGTAAGGGGATTATTAAACATTATTGTTTGTCAGATTCGTATTAATTTCCTTGAAATAGTATTGCTTCAGCTGAGGAATAGAATTATATTTTGCCTGTCTCCAGAAATGCTTTTAAATTAGACTTGATGTTGGCTACATGACTTTTCACCTGCTGATGTCATTTAGTTTTTTATCTGAATGTTTGATAAGTAGCAGTATGACTCTATTCTTCTGGTTAAAAATCCATTAACCTCCCTTGCCCTAAAACTGTTGCTTTAATAATATCAGGTTTTTATACCAAATAACAAATATCAAAATACATCATCTTTGTTAAAATGCCTGCATATCTTTGCATAGGTCTTCTAAGCAGGAAAGACTGCAGTGGTTAGAATAAAGAGAATCATTGGAGAAATGATTTGTTCAATCCATCAACAAATATTTATTGAGTACTATTATATGCCAGGGTATAACGTGAATAGCATCTGTCTTATAAACATATTTTGCCTTTTGTGTGTAAAATAACAATGGTTGGACTACTGACTTCTATAGCCTAGTCTCTTTAAGAATAAACATTTTTGTACTTATTTTGCTCAGGTAGGAGATGTTTCCAAGGAGTCACCTCTTGTATCAATAGTTGGGCCTAAGCCCTTTACCAAACTATAAAAAGTCATTATTTCCAGTTTTGGAATATGTGAAATAATATTATTTGAAAGTTATGATTGTGAAGTGGTGCATATTTTGATAGTCTTGCATTGGGTGTATCTCATTGGTGTATTATACTTCTTTTTATGTGAAGTTGTGCAAGTGTTAGCAGTTGTCCTTTGGCTCCAAGTCTTGACCAAAAAGTTGGGGTCATTCTAAGTAGCTACTTAATCCATCATTTTCCACAGGAATAATGTATCTGCCTTTTTCTAAAATCACAGACCTCTATTAAAATAAAGATCATACTAGTATTATTGTAATAACATGGATCTGGATATCATGAAGGTCAAAATTATCTGTGGCTAGTAAGTGATCTACAGGGATTCCAGAGATGTACCATTAAAACCCCATAGGATTGAAGGAAACTACAAAATGCAACTATATGTCTTAATATCCAGCATGCAAAGCACATACACTATCCCGTTTGAGTGTCTTTTTACCATGAGCGTTTAACTTTGATTGATTCGATGGTGGTGATGATCATGGCGAAGGTGATTTTCAGAATCAATCCATAAATTGAAAAATTGAGGTGCTCCTATCAGAATTGTGCCTCCCCCACGTGGTGTTGAGACTGTTTTCCTCTCAGGTACCTCTTAAGAAATAAAACTAAAGCATCCAGCTGAAAGCAGCAGTAAGGAAAATGGAGATTTATGTGGTGTCTTCAGTAAGTGCTCCAGGGATTCCTACATGTAAATCCCCCAATGCCAAGCCCCTAAGACTCTCCATTATCAGGGCACCAGCCCTTTCTAAGTCCTGCAGCACAAATGATACCACCCAGGAGACTTCTCCTGAGGGAGCTGTAAAGATTCCTCCAGGTCGTTTGCATTTCAAAAGAAATTCGCCATAAATCATGAATCTCTTCTCTAACCTGATGTCATCTCCCTTTATGTTCAATCAGAAGCAATTTGTCTATTCTTTTAGAAACTTTTGTTAGTTATCCTGTTAACTAAAGTTCCAAGTCACTGCAGGACATTACTTTTGTTTCCCCCTTAGCAATCAATTTATATTTGAATTTGTTACACCCAAGAAACTGGACAGCTTCCACAAGTTTAATTACTGCTGTCTCTTGGGACACATTCTATTATATTTTGTTTTCAAGGTTCAACATGGTAATAGAATTCTAATAAAAAGAAACAATTTTGGAGGAGTCTTATGAGTTGATGGCAGGTGGAAGCAGTCATTAGTGAAGACAAGTACAAAATATTAACTAGGAGTCAGGATGCAGATGACAGTTGTTAACCTTAAATGTCTAATAACAAAATTAAAAATGAAAGAAATAACTTTTCCATTAGAGTGAACAGTTTGTGTTAGAAGTTTATGGCTATTTCCTTCAGATTTAACAGCCACACATTCTAAAGGGAAGAGCTAGCCACTCTGTCTCCTTTTAAAGAAGGCACACTAAGTTAATTTACTGCCAAAGGACAGAACTCCAATCTTAAAAAAAAAAAAAAAAAAAAAAAAAAAGAAAAGAAAAAAGAAAAGAAATCTAGGGGAAAGGGAGAGGAAAGGTCAAACTACTGGTCACTTCACTAATGCTTTAATGTCCTCACTTTATGGTATTCTACATTCCAAAATATGTCCTCCGCCAACCTCAAATATGGTATTAACTCACAAATTCAAAAGAAAGGCAGAGATTTGGGGGACAAAATATATAAAAATATTCCAAGACAGTGACATAAAATTTATGTTATAAAAGCAAATTTTAAATTTGTTTTTTCTCATTATTTGTTTCATTATTATTCAAAATGCATTCCAGAATAATTGGTACTAAGTATCCAAACCCCCAAACTCTAGTTACTTCTCAGTGCAAAGTATTTAACTCTTTGTCATTTCTTTCAATGCAGTTGAGTCTTCAAATCCCCAATTCTATCTTTACTGTAAGAACACCATCCCCTCCAAACAATGGAACAGATCATTGTATGTATTTTGTATACGAATTGTATGTTGATGTTCATGGGATAGAATGTCTTTTGGAGCTGAGATCATTCCTTGTATTTATTTCTACCAATCGACAAGTCAAAATCTGTTTTATTGACTTTTTAAAAATTGATATGTAAAACTACATATTTACCAGGCACAGTATGAAATTTAAACACACATATGATAAGTGTACCAATCAGTTTAAGGAAATTAGCATTTTTCCTCTCCTCATTTAATGTATTCTTCAAGCTCCTGTATTCTTCATAAAAATTCACAATACGTTATTGTGGAATCATAGTCCCCCTGCTGTGCTATAGAATACTAGAACTTACGGGGCAAAAAGACAAGTATCACATATGCCCTTTCATATGCGGAGGTTAAGAGACACCAATCTGAATGCAGAATATGATTACCAAAAGGTTGGGAATGGTGGGGTCAAGAGAGGAACAGATGAAGTCTGGGTACTGGGTATCAAAACATAGTTACTGCTTCTCTTGACACCGTGTAGTTCAAGGTCAGACCTGTGACAGCTCTGAAACTAACACGCAGAGCAACAGACAGGTAGAGTTTAAGCTCTTTCCACCTGATTCTTCATAGTACCCTCCCTGTATTCTCTCCCCCTTGATCCCTCTTGAAGATTCCTGAGGCCTTCATTTGATCTATACTGTAATGTAAACATGAGTCTCTGTCTATAAATGCAGTTGTCTAATTTGGTAGGGGAAAAGACTAACTTGTAAAGCTGCAATTTGGGGGGCAATGCTATGAACTAACTTTAGCTAAATAAATCCATATCTGTGTGTTCCGTCTACTCAGAACTGACCTACTATTCATAAGTTTGTCACATGCATATGTTATGTACAGAAAATCTGAGTTAATAGACCTTTGGAAATGTCATATTAATACCACATTTTCTACTTCAAGCAATTAATTAAAGTTGCCAATTATCACTATGAAGCTTGCTGTAGATGTTATTAATTTTCAAAACAATAGATATGAGTCTTTTGTTGTGCCTTATATATTTATTGTGTGATTTAAGTATGATCAGAACATTTCTAAAGATTGCTGACTCTCGAAAAGTAGACTAACAAATTCATTAAAATAAGAGGTTAGTACTGTCACATGAGAATTTCATCAGTATCAGCAAGGTTTAGTTTTTTTCTATCTACTTTTATGTTTGAAAAAAATATTTTTAAAAAGTTCTATGTTGATAAGGGGTTAATTAGTTTCTTTTTCTGCTTTGCAATAAGAGGCTATGTCCATTCAGTAGCATTTTAATTCCTTGTAGTCTAACAATACTAAATTGACATACAATTGTATGTACAAAAATTATTGATTATCATTATGTAAGTTTTAACCAATCCTATGATATCCCAACTATTGTTACAGCTTTGTTTGATTTTTTTTTTTATTAAATTTTATTTTCTCATCCACTTTGGTTTACTTTTCATGGAAGGGGAAAAATGGTTTGTGCCAATGTTAATTTTCAAGCCAGTCACAAAAGAACAAACACTCTCTACCTACTATGTGAGATAAGTCAAATTTATAGAGACGGAAAATAGATTGATGGTTACCAGGGGCTAAAGAGAGGTGAGCTTCAATTTGAGAAGATGAAGAAGTTCTAGAGATGAACCGTGGGGATAGTTGTACAACAAGGTGAATGTACTTAATGCCACCAACATGTACACTTAAAAATGGTTAAAATGATACATTTTAAGTATATATATTTTACCACAGTTGAAAAAGTATTATCTGTATCTTTAGCAAAGTAGTTTTCCCCACTGTTTTATTATAGAAAAATGTTTACATACTGAAATGTGTAAAGAAAATTCTTAAAACTTATATCTCACCATTCAAATGACACATTCTTGTCATTTATTACTGTTTTACTCAGAATTTTGGCTTATAGTTATAAGCTTATTCCATTACTCTCTACCCTGCCTTTTATATTTAATATTGAAAAGTAAAACTTTCCTATATTATTAGGCTTATGAACACCATTTTCTATAGTTGGTGATATTACATAGTATGGACATAGCACATTTATTTAATATTTCCTTATTGATGGACATTTTGGTTATTATTTATTTCTTTAGATGAACTCTAAATTGAACAAGTTATTCCATCCTTGATTCTGCAAACATTTCATTGCTTCCTTAGAATTTAAGTTTTTACTTAAATAGCTTGACTTACTAACTCAAGTACATGAACATTTTTAAGGTTTCAAAATGCACGGCAAAATGTTTTTGAGAAAAAACAGAAAATATTTACAGACTCCCCAGCTGTGAATAAGAACTTCTGTTTTGCTAATACTTTTATATATAGCAAGTTCCCCCATCCAGATATTTGATAAAATATTCAGTACTCAGGTTTTGCTGCTTCATTTTTATATTTAACCATAAAATCAAAATGTACTCTCTATTTTTAGCATAGGGTGATATGAATGTCTAAATTATTTTTCCCAAAACCTATTCAGTGTTCTTTTATTAAGTAATTCTTCCTATTCTTACCATTTGAAAACAGCAGGGCCCCTTTAATAGTTTTTAAAGTGTATCATAAGTCATAATGACTGGAGATAATAATTGTGCTAAGTGTGCTGGGGTAAGCATTTTATATACCATGACTCATTTCAAATTGAAGAAGATTCTTTGTGACCTCATTGTCAAGTCTCCAGTACTGTTAGTCCCCATCATCAACTCAACCTGCCAGGAGAGATAGAGTGTAGTTTAAACCCAAATCTGACTCAATCTCGAGTCCAAAGTTCAAACCTCAAGAAGCAAAGCAGAACTTTCCCTTTGTAGAAAACACCTAGTCGTCTTAAAGTTTTCCACAGGAGTTGTTAACACAAATGCTTTCAGATGTCTAAGGTATAAATGCTTATGTATGAAAGGTTCACTCAAAATCCATCTAAAGACAAAGTGTTAAAATCCTGAAAACCAAGAATTTATTCCTTTGAGCATTTCTGACTCTGACTTCACCCACTGGTGAAGAAATTCCATGAGAAGAAATTCCCTTCTCATTCCTTCTATTTATCTTCTCCTTGCCATTCCTCTGAAGGCCCATCTGTTCAAGAAGAATTTCCTGATGTCTTTAGGTCATCAGGAAAAAGCAGATAGGTGGTTACCAGGGGATAAAGAGGGTGAGCTTCCTTCCTCTCCTTTTTAGTATTTATTTTTAGGACCTCTCATGCTGTGGTCTGAATGTCTATGTCTCCAGAATTCATATACTGACATCTAACTCCTAAGGCAATAGTACCAAGAGTTGGGGTCTTCGGGGGCAGCCTTCATAAATGGAATTGGTGCCCTTATGAAAGAAAGCCCAGAAGACTGCCTTGCCCCTTCTATCTTGTCTGGGTGCAGCTAGAAGTTGCCATCTATACACCAGAAACAGATTCTGTTGTTGCTTTGACTGTGAGAAATAAGTCTCTGTTGTTTATAATCTACTTGGTTTCTGGTATTTTGCTATAGCAGCCTGAATTGACGGAAGATAACTCATTTGAAATTAATCCTATCCTCTTTGAGTTTCTAATAGAGAGCTATTGCTTTGCTGTGTTAGATCCTTGAGAAAATAAGGATGCTCTATTTGGAAGGATTCCTTGTTGACACATACATACTTGAGAAAGGATGAGGCCAGATCAGAGGGAACTGCTTTCCTTGGCTTTCAGGAGCCCTGGAATCAGCTCTGACCATTCAATCAATGGTAAAGTGACAGGAGGTGCAGCCAGTTATACATACACCCTAATTAATATCTACTTTTAAAAATCTTTATGTTAATTCTCTATATTAAAATGTCTCTATGTAATGAAATATAAATATAATTTCTGAATTAATAAGAGCTTATTAAATTTTCTTTCTCTCCCATACATAGGATACTCATTAAGCTCTTCTATATGAAAGCAATATTGTAGGATATGGGTTTGGTTTTCAAATTTTTGTTCACATAAATTCTTAAAAACCCTTAAATGTTAGAAGATGCAGCTTTATGCCCATATAATTTTGAATTATCAATTATGGCGTAGGTCAAGAAAATAAAAAGAGATTATTTAAAATTTTTTGTGAAATATAACATCTGCTTAATAAGAAAATATAAAGAATATAGTAAATACAATGAGAATCTTCATGAGTTTGTGTTTCTAAGGCACCTCATTTTTAAATCTGTCCTTTTTTTGAAGTAAATGATTTATATAAGAGACTTAAATGATTCTAGAGATAGGATGGAAATATAATATAATAAAATGTTGAAATTTTCTCATATTGTTCCTCTTAAGCAACTATCATATACTTTTCTTGAATAATTCTCTGGAATGATAGTGAAAGAAAACCAGGTCTGATTTACTTCAGATTTACTTTAATTTGTTGGGTCCTGGTAGCCATTTGATGCTATCTCTGATGGGGTCAAAAAAATCTCTTCATAAATCAGTGTTACTTCCCTATTGACCATATCTTCCTTTTTCAATAGAAGGTTTTTTTTTTTTTTCTTCTTCTTCTTCTTGTGGTTGTTTTGTTTTTTTACTCATTTCCTTTGAATTTAAAAGATGGAAGGTCACAGGCACAAAAGCTGATTATTTTTCCACCTAACAGTTCTGAAATGAGATAAATTCCCATTAAATGAAGCAACATTTTTCCATTCTAATAGCCGCCTTCCGTTGTTTGGTGACCTAGTATGTATTGATTTTAGTTCCAAATTCCTGACAAAACAAAGACCTCCTGGTGTGATAAGAACATGTGGCAAGATTATTGTATTCTGCATGTCATATGAGTTATAGTAAATTGAATATGATTGACAGCACATGTTGCTGAGGGCTTCAGAGGTAGAAGACAGTCTTTAAAAAATTCATACAGCTGATATCTGATCACAATTTAGGTAGTATTATCCTATATATAAAACTTATGTCATAAAGAAATATGACTTGAGATGTGTTTCCGACTTATATACATATGGAATTAAGTTATGTTTCCAATGACATTGCTTTTCCTCTATCAAAATGATCTGAACTGTATACCATACTGCAAGAGAAACGATATGGAATTTAGAGATGTATAGGGCTAAAACCCCACCCTAACATTCCTGACACTGTGATCTTGGGTAAAGTTCTTCCCTGTAAAATTCAAGTACCTCACCTATAGAATGGGACTAATGGTTGCATTACAGAGTTATTGAAAGGATTAGAAATTACATTAGGTTAAGCCAGATGAAACTGTTCTTGTAGAATGAAAAGATTGACCATTTTGTATGGTTGAACGTAATTAACATGACTATTACTATTAACATTATTTTTGCCAGGAGCTAGGCTTACAAAAATAAATGTGGTGCTATTTTTGGTGGCTGCAAGTCATATGCATATGAAGAAAAAGAAAAGTTTGCTATTTGCAATCAGTAGAATCTTTCTTTCAGAGAAACAGATTTATGCATGGTAGCACTAAAACCTGAAAAAGGAACTTACAATACAAAACTGAAATTCTATAGTATAAAACAACATATTAGTACATGGATAATTGGGAAAATGTCTGGATAATGTTATATTTCTAGTGTGTGGATATGTTTAACACAGACAAATCATAGGAACACATTAGGTTTGGGTTTGCTTTTATGTTAAGGTAGCAGATGGCTGGTTTTCAGTGTGGGCCTTGGTCTGGGACAGGGAACTACCATGGAGAAACCCGGTGGGCCCTGCTGAGCCTCTCCCTTCAATCATAGCAAAAGCATTTGTATATATTGGGTTTCTTGTAAAAAAAAATAAGCTGTTAAAATAGTTTGAAAAGTGTGGGTCTATAATATCTAGCTCCTTCTAACTCTAAAATGCATTGATTTTTATAATTCTGCCCAACACCAACATTGTTAAATGTCATCCTAGAATATAATTTGAATAGAGCTACTTTAATCATGGATGGTTATAGGTTAAATACTTCTTGATCCTTCAGTGACCTTTTAGTAGACATTCCAAGGAGACAGAGTAAAAATGGAGTATTCTCTTAAAATATCAAAGACAAGGAAAATATGTGATCACTAATACTACGTTAAATTTCTATGCCTACCATAAATCCTCTATGTGTACACAAAGGCCCTTTCTTTTCAAATTGGTCACACTTTTTTAGAAGTGACACCAATAACAACCCCTAAATGATATTAATCATGTTTAAAAAAAAAAAAAAAAGAAAGAGAGAGAGCTCATTTTAGTAAAACATTAGCTAACTCTTGTTAAATTGATTTTGGCCTTCTTAGTTAATTGATTTTAAACACTATTTCCTCCGAACTTTTATGATGAGCCACACTGCAGGAAAATGACAAGATTTCTCCTGAAGCATTGTCTAGAAATACTACATTTCTTTTTTTCTTAAATTAATTCTTTGTTTTTAAAGAGACTTTTAAAAAGTTGAAATTTTAAAAATACTATTGAGAAAGCAAATAACCATTTGAATAAAATAAGTTCAGTAGAGTTCGTTTCATAATTATGATGACAATCTACAATGTCAATATAATAGAAAACACAACAAATTTAATAATAAAAGTACAATTTACCAAGCAAAAGATTCATCATTCAGGAAAAATCTTAGAAAGCAGGAATGCAGATATTGAATAAGCGTCTGCTTGATCATTGGGGTAGTTTTCTTCTTCTTCCTTTTTCTTTCTCCTGTTTTAATGGACTACCATTAACCAGCAATTCCTTTGCTTGTCTCTGATAATAGAGTTAAACTTAGGTGGTCTGTTGGCCACCCCCAGGCCCCAGCTGTCCCCAGTTGTTCATTCCCTTAACAAAACCAGGTCTTTTCTGATACAGTACCTCGCATTTTAATTCAAGAGACAGCTCCACAGTTTAAATAGAAATGCAAGATACTGATGGTGAGGACTTCCAACCCAATGCCCTGTTTTCTGGGGTTTCTCATCTTCTAAAGTGAGTGTGAAAACTGCTGTGTTCTGTATCACAGGCTGCCACCCCATTGGGAGTCACATGCCATTATGCAGTTCACCTTGTGAATATCTCAGTCAGACCCCTATTCAAGCACAGCTGTAGTGGGGAAGGACTGAATCCCACTCTCTGCTGTGAGTTTAATCACAGTTTTACCAAGGTTTTCCAGTGGACAAATTATCTAAGTTGCTTGGCAGAAAGGAATGTTAAATGAAATAGTAATCCATTAGGTGGTAGTGTGGGGAATGTAAAATGAGACAGGACCAGTTTAACAGACATTCAAAAACTTTAGTGTGTTAAAAATTTTGGAGTTTATCAGACTAAATGTTTATACCCCACGAAATTCAGGCTTACAAATGAAGACAATGCCATTGCATGCAATTTTAATTGTCCTGAAAATATCTGGGCAAACCTTGCTAAAGGAAAATTAAATATGGAGAAACTCACGTTTATCAAAATGTTAAGCTGGGTAACTGATATCACGAAATCTTCTAGCTTTTTGGAATTGCTAATTGCCATTTAGAAGCAACATTTCTAACTAAACCTCCTTAGTCTCAATAGTATTGTGTAATCATACTGTAAGCAAATAATTGAGGCCTTGCATAGAGGTACTTCTAAGTTTATTATACTAGAGATATAACTTCCCCAATAGGAAGGAAACAGTAATACATATTGTCTAATATATTTCTCCTTATAGAGTTCATTTCCTTCCATTATAATCAGAGCCCTAAAGACAAGGGACTTAAGGTGTACTATTTTCTGATATATTTAAAGTATTGTTGTTTTGTATATACCTATATACCTGCCATTTATTTTAAAATATATTTCTTAAAGTAAATTTACATCAAAATTATATATTTTTGCTTCCCTTTTAGCCTCCAAACCACATTCTGCTTTCTACCCCACTCTAAGAATCATGGCTCTCCAATTATAAGCCCCAGTCCATGGGAAAATATAATTTAGTTAACAGATATTTCCACCATAACCAATCTCTCAGAAGCACATCTATTTTGTAAATTAAGGTATACCTATAATTTAATTTATTTTGTCATTATTTTTCTACTTTCCTTTAAAAATTATCTCAATTCTGATTAGATTAAGGAGGTGATGCCAAGTGATTACAAATTACACTAAGACACTAATATTGGCTAATGCTTAAAGATAAAAAGATTTTAGAGAAATTTATATTTCTTTCTCTAATGAATAGTATCTTCTTTTTTTTTTTTTTTTTTTTTTTTGGTGCCGGGGCGGGGTGGGGGAGAAATACCAGGGATTGAATTCAGGGGTACTCTACCTCTGAACCACATCCCCAACCCTATTTTGTATTTTATTTAGAGACAGGGTCTCACTGAGTTGCTTAGCACCTTAATTTTGCTGAGGCTGGCTTTGAACTAGCGATCCTCCTGCCTCAGTCTCCTGAGCCCCTGGGATTACAGGCATGTGCCACTTTGCCCAGCTAATGAGTAATATCTTGAGTCAACTATACTTTCTTATTCTGTCATATCCAAGATCAAAACAGAAATGCCTCCTCCCCACAGAAAGGGATGCTATTAAATAAGCTGAGATTGTAGAGTGAAATGGAAAGAGTGACAAATCAGAAAATGCAAAAGTGAAATTAGTAAAAATTCAGTGGTTACTTCATTTTTCTGCATTCCTATAATTGAAATACCTGTCATCAGGTGCATCTTCAATTCAGAGCAAAGCATACATGTTGTTTCCAGGAGACTAAATTCACATTATTAAAATTGATAGTGTCACCGAATTATTTATCTTTTGATTTTTAGTAACACTAAATTTTAATGAAGGAAGCTGTCTTTAGGCTGGAAGTTTCCCAAAGATTTGATAGACTAGAAAGTCAACAAAGGATGTAAAATCCCAGAAATAAACTTGCTTATTTCAAGTATTTGCTGTCTCTATACTAGAGTACAGAAAACCATATCGTAATCTTTGTGCATATTAATGAGTTATCAAAGTTATTTGTATTCTATTTATTTGTATGACAGTGGATGAAACAGCCACACATTTCATATATTCATTGAAATTTATATAGTCATTTATTTATATACATATTTATTTTTAGATTAGAGTAAGAGAAGAATACATTTTCAAAGAAATTCCAGACCTAGACAAAGTAGCTGTAAGTTGAGTGCATATATAACTGTTGATTTTAAATTATGCCTTTCTAAATGTTGAATTAATTCATCACTTTTGAAATCTGGGTGAAACATTTTTTGTATAAAATTTCAAAATCAGGATCACAGTGTGATATGGGGCAGATTCTTATTGATGTTTCCAGGATAGTTTAATTAAGGAGGTTTTTACAAAAGTTTCTGTAAGGTTTAAGGAAAACTACAATGGAGCTTTTCTCAGGGAGGAATTACCAAAGTTCCTAGGCCTGAAAAATGGGGCTGTAGATAAGATACCCAGCTGGGAAGACTGAAAACTTCTACAGGGTTAGAGCGATTCAGTTGTCTTGGGTGGTCTGGTTGGAAGGGAGTCTGGGGAAAATTTCCTGAGCTAACCCTTCCCTGACCCTATAATCATTTGGAAGTGCTCACCCTGGCCAGACTCAAGCAGAAGACTGGCTGTTGATGCCATCCAATGGTCAGTTTCCACACGGCACTGAGTAGGGTGAAGGATCTGGAGATGGATTTTGAATAACAAGTAGAAAATATGCAACACAAGAAAAGAGTCTTTCTGACATTCCTATATACCTATTTTGATTTGCAAGTAAAGATATACTTTTATTCATTAGACCAATATATTTTTATTTTTTTTTATTTTTACAGATTGCATTTTGATTCATTGTATACAAACGGGGTATAACTTTTCATTTCTATGGTTGTACACAATGTAGATTCACACCATTCATGTAATCATACATGTACATAGGGTAATGATGTCTCATTCCACCATCTTTCATACCCTCCACCCCCATTTCATTTCCGTCTACACAATCTAAAGTTCCTCCATTCTTCTCTTAACCCCCACCATCCATCCCCATTATGTATCATCATCTACTTATCAGAGAAAACATTAGGGCTTTGGATTTTGGGATTGGCTTATTTCACTTAGCATGATGTTCTCCAACTCCATCCATTTCCTGCAAATGCCATAATTTTACTCTTCTTTATGACTGAATAATATTCCATTGTGTATATATACCACAGTTTCTTTATCTATTCATCTATTGAAGGGCATCTATGCTGGTTTCACAATCTAGCTATTGTGAATTGAGCCGCTATAAACATTGATGTGGCTGTTTTACTGTAGTATGCTAATTTTAAGTCCTATGAGTATAAACCAAGGAGTGGGATAACTGGGTCAAATTGTGGTTCCATTCCAAGTTTTCTGAGGACTCTCCATATTGTTTTCCATAATGGTTGCACCAATTTGCACTCCCACCATCAATGTATGAGTGTATCTTTCCCCCCACATCCTCCACAACAATAAATCCACAACATTTAGTTTTGCTTGTATTCTTGATAATTGCTATTCTGATTGGAGTGATATGAAATCTTAGCATAGTTTTGATTTGCATTTCTTTTGGTGAGAGTACAACAGACACTAAAGATAACCAAAGTGAGCAAAGAATACCACATTCCTATATTTGTAAGGCTTATACTCTATATGAAAATGTAGAAAGAGAAAAACAAGAATTTCTGGTGCTCTAGGTTTTATGAAGAAAATAAAACAGGATACTACAGAGATACAGCCACATCAATGTTCATAGCTGCTCAATTCACAATAGCCAGACTGTGGAACCAACCTAGATGTCTTTCAATTGATGAATGGATAAAGAAACTGTGGTATATATATACAATGGAATATTACTCAGCTATAAAGAATAATAAAATTATGGCATTTGCAGGCAAATGGATGAAATAGGAGAATATCATGTTAAGTGAGATAAGCCAATCTCAAAAAACCAAAGAATGAATGATCTCGCTGATAAGTGGATGATGACACATAATGGGGGGGTGGGAGGGGGGCAAGAATGGAGGAAGGAAGGACTGTATAGAGGGTAAAGAGGGGTGGGAGGGGTGGGGGGGAAGAAAAAAAATAACAGAATGAATCAAACATCATTACCCTATGTAAATGTATGACTACGCAAATGGTATACTGTTACTCCATGTACAAACAGAAACAACATGTATCCCATTTGTTTACAATAAAAATAAATTTAAAAAAAAAGAAGAAGAACTGATAATTGTCACTTTTATAATAGACAGTGAGGGTTTGTTTGGCTGGATGTAAAGGATAAAATAATTTCCTTCCTTGCTTTCTCCCTTTTCTTTCCTTTTCCATGCTCGCCAAACTAAGTATATTGACCAGTTTATGATGGCAGAGTGGAGGTCATAAGATTAGAAAAATTAACAAAGACAAGATAAAAAGAAGGGTTATCATGTGTAATCTGTTGGAAAAAAAAAAAAAAAGAAAAGAAATCAGGAAAGAGAACAGGCAGTGACTGGGTCTGGGTTTGTGCTGGTGTTTTGGTTAGGGGATCAAGAGGACCCTCTGTGAAAAACACAAGAACTGAGAGGAGACAGCCTTGGGGCACTATGAAGCCTGGCATCTCAGGAAGAGTTAACCACAAGTGCCAAAGTCCTCAGCCTAGGACAGGAGTGGTGAATTCAAGGAAAACAAAGGACTGACAAGGGGCAGTAAGCTGGGGGCATCTGGAGGGAGTCGGGGTAGAATGGCAAGATCTGGCTTGATCGTATGGGGAATTATGGGTCATTGTAAAGAGATGGCTTTTTATTATAAAGTTAGAGAGCACTTTGGATAGTCTTGGTCTAACCTTAGTTTTGTTTTATCACATTAGTTACTTATTATGGTTTGGATGTGAAGTAGTCTCCAAATGTCATGTATGAGACAATGTGAGAATATTCAGAAGTCATATTATTACATTATGACAGTCATGACCTAATCAGAGGATTAACACACTTGATGAATTAATCTGAAAGGACTATGGTGATGGGTGGTGACTCCAGGGGTGTGGCTGGAGGAAGAAGGTCACCGGGGGCATGCATTTGGGGTTTCTATTTTGACCCTGGCAAGCAAAGCTTTCTCTCTCTCTGCTTTCTGGCTGCCACATCCTGATCTTTTTAAAATTTTATAAATTAATACTTGCCCTCAAATGAAAAGATACTGATTTCTTTTTCCAATAATATTTACAGTCTTAGCTTTATTTTTTTATAACATTAATTATGTAAAGACCAAACTTAATTTAATATGGATTGAGGTTGGCTTGTTTTAGACTACAAATTCAAAAATTGACTTTACTATTTTTTTCCTGGGGGTAAAATTCAGAGGAATAGTCTTAAAATACAATGACATTGTAGTAGGCAGGACCTGATTGGAAGAAGTAGTTCACTGGGGTGGGGTGGGAGGAGTCCTGGAAGTGTGTATTTTATCCCTAACCCCTTCTTCCCCTTCTGTTTCCCTGCTGTTATGAGGTGAGCATCTTTCCTGTCTTATATTTCTGCCTCACCTGAGGCCCAAAGCAATGGAGCCAGCTGACTATGAATTGAAGCCTCTGAAACCATTTGTAAAATAACCCTTTGAACTGATTTTCTCAAGTATTTGTCACAGTGAAGAAAAACTGACTTGAAGCACTGGGAACTTAGACTGAACTTTTTGGTAGTATATGAAGTCTCCTGATTAGAAATAAGGAGGTATGATATGAACAATTTAAAAAATATATAATTTATCATAAAATATATTTTCTGTAAATAGTCTGTACAAGGTTGGATTAAATCATGCAATGCTGAAATCCATTTAAAACAACAATGGTTTGCATGGTTCCTTAGCTAGTAAACATTAACATTGTAATATAAACTACTAAAACCCTTTGGAAGAGTAAGTTTAGTACCCCTTAAAATTGTAAAAGTAAAAAACAGTGCATATATTCAGATTATGTTAGTTAGCTTTTCTTCACTATGACAAAACTTGAGAAAATCAACATAAAGAATTATTTTATCTTATGGTTTCAGAGGTTTCAGTTCATGCTTGACTGGCTCCATTACTTGGAGCTGAAGTGAGGCAGAAATGTCATGGAAGTAAGGTGCAATGGAGGAGAGAAGGTCATTTTATGGCAGCCACAATGCAGAGAGAGAGGTTGGGGTTGGAGACAAGATATACCTACCCGACCTTGACCTTCCCCCTTCAGTTAGGCCCCACCTCCTACATTTTCCACTACTTCCCAATAGTTCTTTCAATTATGAACCCATCAGTGGGGGAATCCACTGATGAGGTTAGAGCTCATGAGCCAATCCCTTCCTTAAAGTCTCACCTCTAAACCTTGCTGCATTGGGGACCAAATCTTTAACTTACAAGCCTTTGGAGAATATTTCAGATTCAACCACAAAACAGAC
This sequence comes from Sciurus vulgaris, assembly GCF_902686455.1. Lineage (NCBI taxonomy): Eukaryota > Metazoa > Chordata > Mammalia > Rodentia > Sciuridae > Sciurus > Sciurus vulgaris. The sequence continues at coordinate 30,701,166 of NC_136470.1, read as the reverse complement.
TCAAGGAGTTCCCTTCTAGGAATGCATTTTATGAGAGTGTATGTACAAGAATACTTCAGAATAAAGCTTGAAATCATGAAGTCCAGAAATGGGTAAATCATGATATATGCACAGTATGGGGACACTATACAACTACTTAAAAACATGTAGTTGATTTCTATATATGTTCATGGAATATTTTGAAGATATAAAATTCCCTTAAGGAAAGTCATGGACTAACATCTATGTAAACATTTAAAAAATCAACCACGTAAGTATGTGTGTGGGGGGAGGGGTGTGTATATATACAAAGAAGGCAGATCTATCACAGTATAGACTGAGGTTATAATTTCTGAAAAAATGTGATTGAAATAATGGATAATAAAAGAATGATATTCATGTTTTTGGAATCTTAACAATAAATATTTGGTGTGAAAAATAGAAAAAAACAATGAAAGTAAAACATGAAAAATACATATATTTGCACTAAATTTTATGAATTTATAATTTAAATTTAATAAATACACATATGCCATAACATGATGTCTTGTGTGTATATATTAACTGTTACAACATTGAAATCAAATCTTTTAACAAAGGACTGGAGATGGTGTTTATTTCCTCATCCCAAGATTTTTTTTTTTTTTTTTTTTTTTTTTTTTGAGGTACCAAGGATTGAACCTAAGGGTCCATTACCACTGAGCTACATCCCAATCCTTTCTACTCTTCATTTTGAGACAGGGTTTTGCTAAATTGCTTGGGGCCTCACTAAGTTGCTGTGGCTGACCTCGAACTTATGATCCTCCTGCCTCAGCCTCCTGAGGCATTAGGATTAAAGGCATGTGCTACCACATCCTGCTCTTGCAACTGTTAAAGTATCAGTTGTAAGACAACATTTCTCACTTTTATCTTCCTGAGCACCCTAGGCATCATCTGTATTCTCTCATCTCTGTGATTTCCACCTCTGTCTCTAATAGGGCTCCTTTCTGCCATCTTCTTTACACTCATACACATACACACTTAAGTTTTGATATAATAAATGTAGATTCTATTTTTGGATCTCAAATTAGTTCATATTACCTTGTTTGTGACTATTGCTATAAGTTTTAATAGATTTAAGGTATAACTTCCCTTTGACCTTTTATCTAACCTTCACATATTTTCCTCATTTTTCCTAAACAAGACATATTATCTTTTTAAACTTTTTTAAACTAATAAATATCTTAGAGCAATTTTTTATCTATACTTCCTGATACACTTAGTAATAACTTGTGATTTGTATACTTTTATCTCATATTTATATCACTCATTCCTTGTCACTGTATCCGTTCTATGATACTACTTCAAAATACTTTATTCCTTTTCTTTATTTTTGTCCTCTTATTGCCTTGGGTTTAGACCTCCTAAGTCATTTCTCTGAATTCCATTATTTCTCCCACCATAGAGTAATTATGATAAATATTTCCAGGGTGATTTATAATTCAAAAAGTTCATTTCTAGACATTAATCTGTATAAAATTTTCACCTGTCCTATCAAATAGCTTTTGTTATGAGCAGTTTACAAAAAAAAAAAAAAAAAAAAAAAAAAAAAAAAAGAAGGAAACCAACACTCAGAGAAAGAGACTGGTACATAATTACAATTAATAAAAGGAAAACTCAGATTATTTTAACCTAAGTCACACTTTCCCTCATTATAGGCTTTTCCTTGTTCCTCTTATGACTTTCACAGATGATTTTCTAAAATAAATTTAAAGTTTCATTTTCTATAGTGTTTCTCTTACTTACTTATCTTTCCTTCAGTTTTCCCAAAGCCTAGGTGCATATCAGACCTTTAATTGGAGAATATCATGCTAAGTGAAATAAACCAAGCCAAAAAACCAAAAGCCAAATGTTTTCTCTGATAAGTGGATGATGATACATAATGGGGGTTGTGGGATAGGGGGCAAGAGAAGAACTTTAGATCACATAAAGGGAAGTGAGAGGAGGAGGGGCGGGGGAGGGGCGGGGGATGACAGATGGTGGAATGAGACAGACATCATTATCCTATGTACATGTACAATTACAGGAATGGTGTGCACCTACACTGTGTACAACCATAGAAACAAAAAGTTGTCACCCATTTGTATACAATGAATCAAAATGCAGTTTGTATAAATAAGAAACAAAAATAAAGAAAGAAAGAAAGAAAGAAAGAAAGAAAGAAAGAAAGAAAGAAAGAAAGAAAGAAAGAAAGAAAGAAAGAAAGAAAGAAAAATTACACAGCTGTTCTGAATACATATACCATCTACCATCTGACTGGAGTGTAGATCAGTAGTACAGTGTGTGTGTGTGTGTGTGTGTGTGTGTGTGTGTGTGTTAAGAAGAGGCTCTGAGTTCTATCCCCAGCAACAACAACAACCAAAAGTACCCTCAACATTTGGCCAGTACATACATTTTATGTGTCTGTCTTTGACTTCTGCATTTCTGTTAATACATAATCCTGAATGAATAATGCTTGAGACTTAAAGGTCTATGAATCCTTTACCAATACAAGAATCAGGACAGATTGATCAGGCTCCAGAGTGAATGACTGCACAAGTGACTGTCCTTACACCTTGTGTGATAAAGGTTAACCAGCATTTAAAAGTATCTAAGAAAATTTTGTACAGTTACAATTTTGTATTGTTACAATGCAAGTAAGACCATTCTGATTTTCTTATTAACATACAGTAAAGGTTATATATCAAGACAGCACTTTTTCTAATAGGACTCATTAAAAAAATAAAAACTCAGAAAACCAAGAATTCTTTAAAAGACAAAGAGGATATCTGAAGACAGAGTTAAGTTCTGGTATAAACAAGATTTAGATTAGAAGAGAAATGACTGCGTCCTTCTGTATGACATAATCTTCTTTATGACTTATAGGCTAGGCCAGCTACAGAAACCAAATTCACATATCAGGTTTCCTCAGAATCATACACTCAAACCATAAATAACCCTCTGTCATGGCAGAAACAGCAGCATCAGTCAGCCATTCTGACAGTTGCCTGTCTTGTCCCCCCTCAGCCTTGAGTTGTCATTTATTATCCTTTTTTATTTCCTTTACTCTATAATAAACAATTTTCATTCATATCCCTCAGAATTCACGTGTGTACCAACACCTTCAACAAAGCTCTTCCTTTGCACCTTGCTCATCACCTTGTCAAAATATAAAGTCCATTTTGAACCACATGACATGAGTTCATCAGTACTGAATGACACCTGCCTTTTCAACATTACTCTGTTTTGCTTATATGTTGAAAAGCAAACGTAAGGAATTATGTGGCAAAGAAAGAGTACACTATTGTTGCATTAATAGGAACAGTTGAGTAGGTTCCAGAAATTATGCAGGATGTTATCACTACATATGTAAAGAAGATTGAGCTCCACCTTCCTCAAGAAAACCCAAGAGCACTTCCAGAAAAATCTGTTATCACATATTTAAAATGCAGTTGCAGGAACACTGAGAAAGAGGAACAACCAGTTTCAGAGTTAAGAAGAGATTTCCCATAGTGTTGCCATTTGGAGAGAGGTATGACAAAAATCTGGACAGTGGGATAGAGAGTGTGGCAAAGGGAAAAACCTCCGCAAAAGACACACTCCCTCTGTGGACCATGAATCCCAAATGTGCAAGTTGGAGATTGCATGGGGAGAAGCCTAGGAAAGTGGCCAAGCAGAGTCTTACTTTATAAAAAGAAGGGACTATGTCATCAGCATAATATTACTTTAGATTACCATCTGCAAAATATTTGAGGGAACAAATATCAGCCCAAAACATTTTACTGAAAGCAAAATGTCTATAAATGGGGCTTTCTTCTGACTCTGCAACAGATTTCTCAATAATCACTCTGGTCCCCAAAGCATGAATGAGAAGTTTGATGATAAGCAGCTTTCAACTGAATTTAGACATTTGGTTTTGATTGCTTTCCTGGATAGGTTTGAAATACCATGGAGGTTGTATAGCTGCAGGCAAGTGATTGACCTAACAGGGTTCCCATTTTCAGAGGGAGTAAAATGTGGGAGTAGATGTAAGTTCAATTATATTCTCTCTTTCTACTTTCAGTCCTAAACTACTATTCAACTAGTTGCCAGCAAGGAACAAAGAACTCAAAGCTGAAACCACTGTTGCCTATGGATTTTCTTTACATCTTTCTCTCTCTTTTGTTATACCATTGGCAGAATTACAAACCACAAATCTTGTTCCTATGGTTGAGAAATCAACAAAAAGAACTATGAAGATTTAATTAACATTAATAGCCATTAAATCCTGAAGTTTTTAAAGTCTCATATGACAACAAGATAGTTGTTATTGATGTACATTTTTAGTTTATCATAAACACTCAAAATTAATTACTCTTTACTCAGATAAGAATTTCAGAATTGAAAACTTTTACAGTTTTTAAACTGACTTCAAATTATTAAACAAGTAAATAATTTATATATTAAAATATGTTTCTAAGTTTGGTTATATATTCTGCAGCTGCCTAGTTTATAATGAGAGGCTAAGGGACCTGTCAATTTGAAGAATTCTAGGCAGAGAGGGAGAAAAAGATGCATCTTGCAGCTTTTCTCAAAAAGACTCACTGGATCTTATTAAAGAATGTCTGATTTCACCACACTGGCCCTGCAGTCACTCTGACTGGGTCAAGAACAAAAAGTGGTGAACAAAAGTCTGATAATCGTCCTTTGGTTGAGTATTTACTATATCCGCCATCTAAGAAAGCTCTTATTTCCCACTCTGGATTCCTCCCGGGCATTTCTAATTCCCATATTTTCTCCAGCTGTAAGGACAATAATGATCAAGGGATCAGTGTGCTTTCAGAACTTCTAAAGTGATGGGCTGATTCATAGTTCATAGAGGGTATAGCTTCCAAGTAAGTTGAGGAACTATGAACTTGCCACAGAATGAAGGACATTTATTAAGCATCTACCATATTCATAGATTGTAGAGAAAAATATTATAGAGACAAAAAGAAGAGAACGATAAAGTTTATATAGTCAAAAGATGGCTCGCATTTTCCTTTTACTTTCCCAGTGGTTATACAATAGAAGATTTTTGCAGGATTCTTTGTTTATCGACCTTTGTAATGAAGTGTTCCTGGGTGTATGATCATTCATCAGAATGCTTTGATTTTGTGATCATACCTGAATGTTTGAGTAGGTATTTTCCAAACATGTATAAAGTAAATATTATTTTACTATTTTTCTGACTTTCATGGGTGTGCCAGATCAAAAAGAAAAACATTAAAAGGTTAACAAAACCACAACTAAATTAATAATTACCTATGGGTTGGATTTAGAGACTGAGACAAAAAGATATTGAAGCCAAAACCCAACTGAAATCCTTAGCCAGTGTTTAGGCAAGACTACAAACTTTCAAGATTAAGTTAATTTATATATTTGCACATTAGGTCTTAGTAACTAAAGATGTTTCTTTGTAACATATAAGTAGAAGCATAATTATCTTGTCATCCTAAAATTTATTGAACTTTGAATACTTTTAAACTACTTTAATAAGGAATCATTTTTTATAATTTAAAATACTATGTGATTATATAATAGATGATGACAAAATATGATATTTGACATAAAATAAGGCATTATCAATATAATTCATACATTCAAATATAGCCAAAGTCCTTAAGATTTATTTTGAGAAAAGATGTGCTTTGATAAAATGTTCAGGGAAGAAAAGATTTAATTCGATGTATAAATTAGTATAAACACTAATCATATTAATAAATTTAAAATTGTTTTGTCATGAGTTCTGTAATATGGGCTAAAAGGATCATTATAAGAATTTGAAAGATAATTTAAAGACAAGTAAATTATTAATATGAACACTAAGATGTTTTATTTGAACATTAAGATATCTCACTATACTATTAATATGGTTGAAAAATAAAATTCAGTCTCGAAGATAATTTCATGCATGATAATTAGTATCTCAGGATTCACATACATTTCTACAAGTACATTTACCTCATACTGTCCAATAATAGATTTAAAAATGCTTTGATTCATTTAAATAACAGTGATTGATATTCAGATTTGAGATAGATATTGTGCTATATGTCTTATGGATATCTTTGAGTAGGTAGGGAGGACACACAAAGAAGACAGGGTCTCTAACCATGATTAGCTCAAGTCCCAAGCAGAATGAGTCACATATGCAACAAAATCCATTAAGTACAGTATTTTTGGAGCAAAAAGAAAGGAGTAACTTTATAGTTCTCAGAGTGTTTGCTCACTGAGGATTAGAAAGCTGTTCATAATGACATTACTGTTTTAGTTTGATGTTAGAACGATGATCTTTCCCACACTAAAGAATCTCGGTACCACTAATGTGCTGAGAATTATGGTCTAGACTCAGAGACTTGATAGAGAATGGTGTTTGTGATGTCCTTATGAAATGGAGAAGGTACAATTATCACCATTTAGAAGACCTCGCAAATCCCAGTTCAGAAATCCCTCCTCAAGCCCTTGGTGCGCAGACTTGCGGTATTGTCCATCATTGATCCCATTTTAAAAGACCTGATGTACTTTGAACATGTACCACATTTCCACTGCGGTTTGCGATATTTCCATTGTGATGCTCACAACTATTTTTAATATTTATGGAATGGTGCTTCAGTCTGTTGTAAATTCAGAGCATATGTTCACCAGTGACAAGAACCAGAGGAATGCCATACATTTTATGAACTGTTAATAAGTCCGTAAACTGATTGTTTTGTAGCCAAAACTCTGTTACTACTGGCATTAGCCGACATTCCAATTTGGATTTCTGCTTGAGAATGAGTCTGTTTTAAAGTAATAGCTCTGTTCTTTCCCTACTTTTGCTCAAAGTATGGTATCCAATTTCATTTATGGAGCATAATTTCAGGGGGAAATAGAAGCAGGGCTGCACTATTGCTTCTTTGTTCTTATGTGAAACCAGCATTCACTGTTTGAGAGTCAGTGCTCATTAATAGACATTTAACAGGCACACAAACAATGTTGATTGGGTAACCTCTTCAAACCTCACCCTGGCTCTAAAATACCTGACACCACATTGAATAGATTAAAACCCATAGCACATCATGCCAATTGTTGGAAATCACCTCTGTATCTAGAACATTTCATTCAGATTTTACAAATGTACATAATAAGTGAATAATGTTTGAGAAGTTTTAAACTAAATTTCATTGTAAGTATGAAAAATATTATTTTATTATTTCATTTTAAAATAATTTTGTATATATATATATATTCACCTCATACTACTTTCTTACACAAAACAACTTCCCCAATAGATAAATATTATCATTAAAAATGTTTATTAATTCTCTGCTCTATTCAAAACCCCTGCCTTTGTAATTCTGTGCAAGACATGATTACTTCTATCAAGAAGATTTATAATATTTGAAGTGACTGTGCATAGGAAAATAAAAGTAAAAATACCAGCCACCTATAAATAATGGTTGTTTGCAAACATAAATTTTGAAAGGATCTGGAAGAAGGAATGACCATTCTGTCTGTAATGGCCCACAAATGCTTAGGTTAAGTTGGAGCTTAACATAAGACTCAGGACCTTGCATAAGCAGAGACTCAGGGAGAGACTGAGAGACAGGGTCAAAGAGGCATTCTGGAGAAAGGGTGTACACATTCTAGGTCCCTGGGATTTAATATTTGCTCCTTTAATGATCTCATTATAGGACTCAAGGACTTTCAGTGACCTACCAGGCACGCGTTTGAATCATGTCCAGTGAGAATCTGAGAGTCACTCAGGTCTGTGAAGTCCATTTAGTCTGACCATAATTCCTGTGTGAATTTTCTCTGTGGTCTGTTCCTACTGGGAAGGACTCTTAAAGATCATGTGCAGTATTTTTGGTTAAAACTGAGGACTGATCTCTTTTCCTTTTTCTTACTGGACATTGATTGCATCATATGATCTCAGGTAGAAGTGTAATATACAGGTGAAATAAAACAAGTTTGGAAATATTGAGAGTGATAGAGTATAGATAGCAACAAATTTACCAGCAAGTATGTCCTGAAATGTGCTAGTTGCAGTGAAGGATACCAAAATACCAAAGCAAGGAAAATTTATCCCCATCTTTACTCTTACCAATTCAGAGGAAAAACACATGGAATGGAGAACTCTCAGGGATAGATGATTCTGTAACTGAATTGGAGAATATGTACTTACAGGGCTGAAAATCAGGCCTCTGAAATAAGACCTGCAGTTAGAAGTTTTAATGCTGGCACAAAGCATACAACTCTTTAAAAATGCATTTTATATAAATCCCAAGGGTCCCTCATGCATGTTATCAGTCTTGTCACACGTTTTTTGCTAAAATGTGAGTCTTTTCTGTATTTAGTCAAGAGCTGAAATTCCTGTAATTATTGCTAGAGTGAATACCATTAACTAGAATATAGTTTCTCCAGGGGATAAAACAAGATTGACATTTCTAAACTGAGTAATATTATTTTAACAGGGAGTCACACGACAAAAGCATTTGACTCTTGCTGAGTTGTAAAGACATAGTTTTTTTTTTTTTTTTTTTTTCCATTGTAAATAACAGTGGTCATATTGAACATTTTCTACTTTAAGTTAAAGGACACTGTATTCTGGATAAAGGGTATTATATGTACGCCTGGTTATCTCTAAGAGAGTTACTGCCTTTGTTTTTGATAACCTTGAATGCTTCACTTATTTATGGTTAGATTCAGAACCAACCAGGTTGTTGACAACAGTTTTAGCTAATTCTGAGACTGAGTAAAGAAACAGGAATACATTCCACAACAAATAAATAGGCACTTTGGCTCATTACCCATTTTGCAGTTAAAAAAAAAAAAAAAAAAAAAAAAGAGCTTCTCATCTCCATAAGTAGATGATTGAAAACATCCTTTATAGGTAACATCATCACTTGGATAAGTAAGCCTTACTAAAAAATAGAAAACCTAGAGGATTTGGACTGTTTTGGAAGAAGGCCAGTGTGAATTTAATGCAGTTTCTTAGATTTTTGAATAAATATTAATTTGAGCTCAGAGCTAATTAAATTCTTATAATTTGAAACTGCAACTGCTTCAATAAATAGATGCAGTCATTAAGATCCATTAAAAACTGATTTATTCAGCAAATAAAAGTGTTTCCTATGATCAGGTTTACACCTTCAATATTCTTGCAAATTTTTCTGCAGTGAGTATGAGACTGTGCACTTATTGCAACCCTTCCAGAGAATTGCCAACACATCACCTTCATTAATCACCATACTCCTCTGTGTGAAAATTAGTCATAAGCTAGTTGTGTATTCACTTGAGAATATCAAGATGTGAAAACTTTTTATACTCAACAATATAAAGTTTTTCTAAAAGAAAATACCATTATATTTAAAGTAACTGCTTTCCACAGTACGTTATGAACCTCAATTTCCATACCCATAAATTATGACCAATGGTGATTATTTTGAGTATTACATGTTTGCTATTTTTTTTCAAGTGAGGAAGAAATTTATGTTGAAGTTTCATGAAACTCTGTAAATTACTCTATGTATGTCAAACATTGTTAATATTACCTGAGACTAGTGCATTTGTCTTTAACAGTCAAGATTTCTTGAAAATATTCTCAATTTCTGTCTCTCCACCTTTCCTTTGTTGGTTAAGGCTTTATACAGTCTAGTCAAGTTTTTCATTTATTTGTGATGTTTTTCTCAACTTGATGTCTTACGTTGTCCTTCTTATCTTTATTATCTGTGATCATAGATGAATGCAAGTTATTGAACATTTTGTCCTAAAATAAGCAATGCTCAGCATTTCCTAATATGTAGGCTATACTAGTTAATTGTAAAACCAACCATAGTTCATCATAAAATCTCCCATAGGATTTGGAATCTCTCTACTCCTAGATTCTTAGCTGCTCTTATGTTTTGCTTTGACTGATAAAATGTGGTGAAAGTTATACTGAACTTGATTGCAGTCCAGGACTCAAATAGGTTTAGGTTCTTTGGTGCTTTCTTTTGGAACCCTGCAACAGAATATGAATGAGGCTGGATGGGCTCCCAGATGATGAGAAAGCACATAGCACTCAGAGCAAACTTCCACTCAAGCAATATTCTGTTTGTTCCATGCTGAGATGAGGAAGTACAGCCTAGAGCAGAACTTCACTGAAATTGTGGATCCACAGAATCATAAGCAGAATCAAATGTCGATTGTTTTAAGCTACCAAAGTTTTATTGTCAGTAGTTATGCAACAAAACTAAGTGATACACCTGCAGATGATACATTGCCTGTAGCTGAGACAGCAAAAGCTAGCTCATACTGCCTTTCTCCTTGCCTCCCTCCTTTCTTTCCTTCTTTCCTCCCTTCCTCCTTCCTTTTTTTCCTCCTTCCTTCCTTCCTTCCTTCCTTCCTTCCACTTTTTTTCTTTTTCTTTCTTTATTTTTTTAAATCAGGGACTGAAGCCAGGTGTGCTTAACCATTGAGCTACATCCTCAGCCATTTTTAACTTTTATTTTGAGACAGGGTCTCACTAAGATGCTTAGAGCCTCCCTAAATTGCTAAGTCTGGCTTTGAAATTGCAGTACTAGGCCTCCCGAGCCCCTAGGAATACAGTCAAATGTCACCATGCTTGGCTCTCTTTATCTGGCATCGATCTTTAACTTTTCATACTCTTGGAATTTCTTTTCGTTTGTTCTGTTACAAGAACATCATTCATTAAATATTTCTCTTATTTTTGAAGACCTTTTTCTAACTTTTTAAAAAATTTGTTCTTTTTGGATGTATATGATGGTAGAGTGTATTTTGACATATTATACATTCATGAAGTAAAACTTATTCTAATTAGGATCCCATTCTTGTGGTTGTACATGTTATGGAGTTCCATTGGTGGTATATTCACATACGAACATAGGAAAGTTATATCAGATTCATTCTACTTTCTTTTCTGTTTCTGATCTGCTTCTTTTCCTTCATTCTCCTTGGTCTTATCCACTGAACTTCTTTTCTTCCCCTCTCCCTCTTGTTGTGTGTTAGCATCTGCATACCCCATTTGTGTACAATGAATCAAAATGCAGTCTGTAAAAAATTAAAAGATTAAAAAAAAAAGAACATTTGACCATTGGTTTTTGGGGATTGGTTTATTGTGTTTATATACTACCTCTTCTTTATACACTTCTCTGTTAAAGGGCCCCTAGGTTTGTTCCATAACTTAGCTATTGTGAATTGAGTTGCTATAAACATTGATGTGATTGCAGAATGCTGATTTTAAGTTCTTTGTGTATAAACCAAGGAGTGGGATAACTGGGTCAAATTGTTCCATTCCAAGTTTTCTGAGGAATCTCCAAACTGTTTTTCTGAGTGGTTGCATGAATTTTCAATCCCCCATGCAATGTATGAGTGTACTTTTTCCCCCCAATATCCTTGCCAACATTTATCGTTACTTATTTACCTGATATTTGCCATTCTGACTGGAGTGAGATGGAATCTCAGTGTAGTTTTAATTTGCATTTCTCTAATTGCTAGTGATATTGAATATTTTTTCATATATTTGTTGACCATTTGTATTTCTTCTTCTGTGAGGTGGGTATTCGATTACTTTGCCCATTTATTGATGGGGTTATTTGGGTTTTGAGTTATTTATATATCCTGGAGATTAATGCTCTATCTGAGGTGCAGGTAGCAAGGATTTTCTCCCATTCTGTAGGTTTTCCCTTCATGTTCTTAATTGTTTCCTTAACTGTGAAGATTTGTAGTTTGGTATAATCCCATTTATTGATTCTTGATTTTACTTTTTGTGCTCTAGGAATCTAGTTAAGGAAGTCAGATTTTAAGCTGACATGATGAGTGTTCAGCCTACATTTTCTTACAGTAGCACAGGGTATCTGGTCTAATGCCTAGGTTCTTCACCCAGTTTGAGTTGAGTTGTGTGTAGGGTGAAAGAGAGGGGTTAAATTTCATTCTGCTATATCTGGAAAAACTATATATGTTAAACCCACAGCCAACGACATTCTATATGGAGAAAAACTGAAAGCATTCCCTCTGAAAACTGGAACAAGGCAGGGATGCCCTCTTTCATCACTTCTATTCAACATTGCCCTTGAAACTTTAGGCAGAGCAATTAGACAGACCAAAGAAATTAAAGGAATAGGACTAGGAAAAACAGAGTTTAAATTATTCCTATTTGACTAGACATGATCCTGTATTTAGAAGATCCAAAAATACTCCACCAGAAAACTTCCAGTACTCATAAACAGAATCAGCAATGTAGCAGAATATAAAATTGTCACCCATAAATCAATTGCATTTCTATACCCTAATGATGAATCAGTTGAAAGAGAAATTAAGAAAACTATCCCATTCACAATAGCCTCAAAAAAATAAAAAGACTTAGGAATCAATTTAACAAAAGAGGTGAAAGGCCTCCACAATGAACACTACAGAACATTAAAGAAAGAAATTTAAGAAGACCCTAGATAATGGAAAGAGCTCCCATGTTCTTGGACAGGCAAAATTAATATTGTCAAAATGGCCTTATGTCAAATACAAATTTAATGCAATTCCTATTAAAATGCCAATGAATTTCTTCATAGAGCTGGTAAAAGTAATCAGGAAATTCATCTGGAAAAATAAGAGGCCCAGAATAGCCAAAGCAATCCTTAGCGAGAAAATTGAAGCAGGAGGCATCACAATACCAAATCTCATATTATACTATAGCGCTATAATAACAAAAATGGTATAGTATTGGCACCAAAATAGACATGAAGACAAATGGAACAGAATATAAGACACAGAGAAAAACCCACACAAATATAGCTATCTCATACTAGACAAAGGTGCCCTAAACATACATTGGAGAAAAGATAGTCTCTTCAACAAATGGTGCTGGGAAAACTTGAAAACCATTTTTGAACTCTCCCTGTGCCCTATTAGGAAATCCTTTTGACTTAGGATAATCTAGAATGATCATGTTCTCAGTTAGTGAGCAAAGTCTTTGATAAACATATTAAAAAATTTCAGACCCCACAATAGACTGTACATATTGGATTTATTGATAAGCAATGGTATATTTAACAGTGTAAGTATAAAAATTGGATAAATAAAAATTCAATATAAGGTATAAGAATATCAGTTTTACTATCAGATCAAATGCTTCAGATTTACATATATTTAGGGTATCTACATTTTAAACTGAGCAATATATATATAAAACTTATAATGTTTTTCATGCTTACTTTGAAACAATTATTCCCATTAATTATAATTATTCCTATAAACAATTAATAACTATTTCCCAAAGGTGTCCTGTAAGCAAACTATAAGTAGCAGATATATATGGCATTTTAAAATGCCAGATTTATCTCAGAATAAGTAGAATGGAGGAATGTATATAAAATAGATACCTTATATGTAAAAAGGTATCTTTATACAAGTTTTTACTTATCTCATTGACTTTTTTTTAAAAAAGGAACAGTAACCAGATCTGTACTGTAGAGGCAGACACACTGTTGGGCATGTATTTGATTGCATACCAGTTAATATTGGCACTGACACCATTAGTGATACTTTATTTAATAATAACATCAGACCAAGAAGATACCAAAGAATAGTTTTGCATGATTAATAGAATCAAAGAAGTAAGGACTACCCTATTTTGTTTAACTCTCTCTCTTAATTTACCATAGATCAGTGTGAAAATACCTGTTAAAATGTATTCAGTATTTATGGTGGTAATGTCTGTAATCCCTGGTACCCTGGAGGCTGAAGCAAGAGAACCACAAGTTCAAGGCCAGCCTCAGAAATTTAGTAAGACCCTCAGCAACTTAGTGAGCCCCTGCCTCAAAATAAAAAAAATAAAAGGGGATGGGGATATAACTCAGTGGTGAAGAACCCCTGGGGTGAATATCCAATCACAAAATTTTAATTAATATTAATGGAAGACCAGTATGAGTTAACCGGTTTAATACAAATCATTCACAGAGATTATTTTCAAATGCATAGAACTGTGCTAAATATTAGACTGTGGCTAAATATTGTTATAAATACATCATCTTTTTGACTTTTTAATTTGCTTACTTACATCGAATATAAATTTTAGCCTTATGCAAAAATTATTCCTAAATTAATTCCTAAATTAATGAAAAAAATCACCAAAAATGCCAAAAATGTTTTCAGAGGAAAAAGAAAAAGAAGAAAAAGGGGGGGGGGGGGGGCAGAGCAAAAACAAATGGAACTCATTGATTGACAAATAGTTTTGCTAACACAGGTATGTTTTTGTTATATTGCTCCCTGTGATAATTCATTTAGCTGTTGGTAAAATTCAGGAAATTGTGACACATTTCTATTGTATATGGGAGAGTGAGGACAAGATATTAATAAAGATTTTTTTTCAGGAAATATCAGGATACTATTTTAATAAGGTGGGAATCTCCCAAAGAACAGACATTGCCTATTTTTAAGAACTGTGCCCATAAGCACTTTTCATGCTATATGGCATACAATATGACTTCAATAAAAATTTTCTATAATAAAATATTAAAGATATTTTTATGAACTATTTTGATTGACATTAATCATGTTTCTGATTAGAATTTCTGGGGAAATTAAAAGACAAATGTCCTACTGTAATACTGTTATCCTCTTTGCTCATTGCAATCATTTAGTCAATCACTTAAAGGGTGGTTGATAACAGCAGTTTCCAATGTACCTAATGAACACAAAAAGTTTGTTTCTATTTGAGAATCCTAAATGTATTCTTTATAGAAATAACATTGGAAATAATTAGGGTCATAGGCAAGCACACAAATTCTTATTTGATCTTTAATGTAATTAAAGGAACAAGTTGAATTTCAAGTTCTGATAGTTGATGAGCACGTAGAACTTTTTTGTACACAGTTTTCTAATAGCACCATTTTGAAATTATATAGATTGCCTTATGAGCTCATTTATCGGCTTTAAAAAAATTTTTATCCTACTTTAGGTACCAGTGAAAACAAGAGAGCAATACCCATCAAAGTGTGTGTTCCTCTTCCCGTTTAAACAGAGAAATTACTGCAGAGACATGTTTAAGCAGCTCTAAGATGGCGGCTGGCATTTAGCCAAGAGGTGGTGCATAATTAGTGTTAATACGGCGGGATCTGTTATGACATTTTGCCTAATTAGTTAATGTCTCCTCTGTGCTAGTGGTCAACAGATGTTCCTCATTCTTTCTTGATTGGTACCGTGGGGTGTGCTTCAATTGTGCTAATCCTAAACTGATTGGCTGCCTTAGGTATATAAGACATTCTCTTCACCTGGGCGGGGGTCAGGTGCAAGCCGTAGGCCATATGCTGCACCCAGCACCCCGCACCTTGCATCTCGCACCTCTAAGAAGCGACCCACCTTTAAGAAGCAGCAGAACTCTAAGAAATAGCTTCTCTGAAAGTGTAGCCTCTCTGAAAGCGTAGCACCTCTAAAATTAAGCAAAGCTTCTCTTTCTCTAAGCAAAGCCTCTCTTCCTCTCAAAGCCTCTCTTCCTCTATAAACTAGCAAATAAGCAAGCAAGCAAGGAAGTAGTCCAGATAAAGAAAATAAAAGTAGTTCATTCCCAGTCCACCTCCAATAAATTCCCATGGGATTTTTGCTGCCAGCGGCAACAAATTACTATGAAAACATGCCAATGAAACCAATTCACATTGAGGTGTGAATGACTAAAAGGTTTTTTAACAAGATTGAAAGAGATAGATGCATTTTTTTTTTAAAAAGGAGGACAGTAACCAAACTTCAGTTAGAATTTCAAGCATTATAGCAAAGTAATATTTGTTTAAAAATTAGATGATGTGAATAAAAACATTTTTTGGATAGTGATTTAGAACAAATAAAGGTTTATTTTGAACAATTTGTATGTGACTTTGAGGATCATTTCCTTTAAGCTACGTTTAAATATCACAAATTCTTTACTGTTTCAATTTTGAAGGAGAATTGCTAAGTGCTCCAAGTTATTAATTTTATTGTCTAAAGTAACAAATTTGATTAAAAATATTAGTAACTCTTGTTGGAAGGTTGGTAGAATAAACATTAATCAATAAATCAGAAGTTTTGAAATTAAGTAAAGGCTTTGATTTTTCTCAAAACTTATTTTTCTAGCCAAAAAATTTCAGTTCTTAATTTTTAGACAGATCAAAAATGCTCTTTAAAAACAGGAACCAGACACTATAGGCAACATTATATTTTTTGTGATTGATATGCTATTTCTAGCAGGGTACTAGAGATTTCTATTTAGTAAGAGGAGCATCACACCATATATATAGGGGCAAAAAAGATTCTTATTTTGAGGAAAAATTTTATATCAAGATTTCATAATTTTCTTTCGTGGAAAATCATGTAAAATTGTTTCAAGCACAGAGTTTAGTTTTTTTTCCTAATCAAATTATGGACTGAGAATCTAGAATGGGTGATGTTGAATATGTGATGTCTTATAACCCATTGCAATTTTTACCAGGGTGACAAGAGTTCATCCATGATATTTCTCAGCCATACTGATGGGTAATTGTCATTTAGAAAAACAGAAACTTTAAATGTGCTTATAATGTATTTTTGTTTTTGTTTTTGTTTTTGTTGTTTGCTTTTGTTTGTTTTTAACTCAAACTAAATTTACATATATACATATGCTTGGATACTTGGAGATAGTAAGGGTGGGACTGAAAAGCTCATGACAGGGCTCATGCTTTCTCAATCCTATTTACTCCAAAATGAATAAGTCTGTGGGAGGGTGGATCTAACCATGAGCTTTGCTTACCTTGTGGAAGAGAAATGACATTTCTTGGTAAGGTCTATGTTCTAAGTGGCATACATTTTATACTTATAACAAAATAAGCATCAGCCATGAAGACCCATAATTTCTATTTGGTCGTGTAAATTTAGAAAGGGCTACCACGTTTACATTTGTCATTTTTCATTGTAGTATAGAGTAAATATCTGATTAAGAGCTTTTCAAATAACCCTGCATTTGAGAATGTATGTCCTCCAAACTGGGGCCAATACCCTTATTGGAATGAAAAACATGAATTCGGAGATTTTTTAATTCAGCTGTGTTCTATTTACTTTGATATTTGAAGACTTTCTACTCCACTCATGATCTATTCACTTGATTTCTTATTGCAAATCAATGAATGTCAAGATATTCACACTGTGCATATCAAAAGACTGAGAGTATAGCATGTTCATCTAATATTAGGGCTTTTTAAATATTTTCTATGGTACTGAAATTTTTTCTTTTCTTGAATGCTAATTTATTTATTATCTTCAAAGCCCTTAAAATTCAGTGTATCCCATGAAAGCAAGCAAAACAAAACAAAATCACATTGTGAAACCATGATTCATACAGCTTCCTTGAATAAACTAGAGATATGAGCTGAAGGTTGTTATAAAAATATGGGCAACATTTCATTATAATTGGTATTGATGACTTCAGCTGCACACAGAAAGTGAAAACTAGAAAACAGTGCACACTATAGGATGATGTTGCTTTTAGATTAATTACTTACATGATTTAGAATACTGCAATACAGCATATCCACAATGGTTTGAAATAAGTCTTTAACCATCTTCTCCCATAGGAAAAAATAGCCTTAAGTTTATATGACTCTAGTTTGGTAATGTTAAGAGCAATGAGTTATATACTGAATACCATATTTGTTTCTTTAATAATTTTGGTACAGCTAGTTATTTAAAAAAATTAAACATTCCATAAATTTGTGCTATTTAAAAAGTTTTATATTTCTATTATTAGGTGAATTTTCATATGTAGCATGTCCCTGTGACCCTATGTTCTGACTGGGAACATGTAGGGAAGAAAACTACTCATCAGTTGAAGAAAGGTGGGCTGTGGCTTTAAAGATAGGCATTTTAAGAGAAATGAAGAAGAACGTAAACCAAGGTGAACCCCACAGAATTGGTACCCTGAAATTCTGTATTCAATTTTTTCATTTTATTTTCCTTTTTAAATAAGGAAGGGAAAGGAAGGACAGGTAAAGCAAAACAACTTCCAACAACCTTTGTAAATGAAGTTAACGGAACTGGAAAGGAAAATAATAGTATTAACCATCTTGAGATCTCAGAAGAGAAAAATGCACAAATTTAAACCATTCATTAAATTGTATCCACAGGTTTAATGCAAAGAGTAGGATTCAGGAGGAGCAAAGGTAAATACTAAGGTGTTAGGCAGAAAAGAAACACAAGGGAGCCTTGTTCACACATACCTACACACCCATGTGCCTGTGGACACACACACACACACACACACACACACACACACACACCTGCACGTGTGTATGTATTACATAAACTATGTAATAAATTTTATTTCATCCATAATTTCAATTCACTGAAATATTTTATCCTAAATATCCTACAAGATCTTCTCCACAGTTTTGTGTCACTACTGTTGTACTAAATGCACAGAATTATTGAAATAGTAGGATCATAGCAGGATGAAAAATCAAAGCAAATCACAGAAAACATTCTCCAAATAAGATATATTTATTTAAACTGAATTTTATTTCTATGACTTAATAATATCTCATATATTATATAGATCTACATATATATATGATATATATATGTCATCCTTAAAACATTACATGTTAACTCACATTTCAGCTCATATGTTAAAATCATTCCCAAAATACTAAGACTATAAGTGGAAAGAGAAATTGCATTTTTTAAGTCTTATTATGTTAAATATTATTTAAATAAACTAGGCCATAATTGAGGAGTTAAGAGTAGAATCAACTTGTACAGTCAAAAGCTACTCTTTGTCAAACCCATTTCAATAATCAGTTAATGTAACCTTTCTGTGCCTCAGTTTCCTAAACTATAAAATCATAGTATCATAGTTTTTCATATATAATTCCTCAAAAATGACCTTTATGCTGTTCTTAAAAAATATTATCTATGGTTACCCTTTCTATGCAACTATCATTCTAATGTTTTAGCATATTAAATTACATTTTCCTCTTTTATTAAACTACGAAACCTTTAGTTGGTCATTGACAATAAGAATGGAATAGTGTTGTTATTCAGGAAGCACTTATTATAAAAAGGGATTTTAGTGAAAAAATACATATGTAGAGACAGGGCTAACATGCCTTCTTCAGACTGTGAATTATAACATAATCTTTTAGGCTATATACATTCATTCTCTGATAGCACAGAGGAGGCATGTGAAGTTTCTCTTCAGAATGGGTCCATAAATGTGTGGCACCAGGCAGGTCTGGGGTAACCACCTCCTTTCCACACTGTATCTACCGAAATGCACTGAGGCTGGGTTTCGCTAAAGTCTCTTCACTTCTTGTTCCTCACCTCCTGGAACAGGAACTGCCCTTGAGAAAGGAAGTTGTTTGAGGCTTTATTGTCAGAACAAAGAACCTGCATGTCTCAGTTCAACTGGAATAGAGACAACTATTCCACTGGGAATAACTGGGATGGGAAGACAGGCTCACACCAGCAGAACCAAGAGGAAAATAAAGGCACTTAGCAAAGAGAGAAAATGGGAGGAGAAGGAGGAAGAATAGAGGGAGGGGGGAAGATCAAAGGGAGGAAGAGAAAGAATGAAAATATTCTCTTCTGGGTTTTTGACCTTGATTAAAGCTCAAACTCTCACAATACAGTTTAGGGAAATTACTGATAGAGTTCCCTGAAAAATGCTTTTTAGCTTGACTTATTCACAAAATTAGCTCAATTCTTAATTTACCACTTCACTTTGGTGGTGGGAACCTTGGCCAAAGAGGATATTTGGCAACCATCCATTCCCCTGGCTAACCTTTTCTGAATCAGGTGAACCACAACTGGAAAGCCGTGATATAATGTATGTTTTTATTTGGTTCTTTGTGACACTAAGAAAAACAGGCTTATGTCTCTACCTTAGAGTTGATATAAATATGTACTTAATATAATGACTTAAAAAAAAAAAACCTACTTTCCAACAAGAGATAAAATGAAAAATGTTGTAACAATCACGTTAGTAAATAGTTTGCACAGAATTTGACTTTGGTTTTTAATTCAACAAATTACAAACCTTTGAGCCAAGTGAAATATAGCTTAAATAGATGCATTTTAAAAGTAAGAAATGTCTAATTCACCAAAATGAAAGTGCACATGATGAACAATTTTTTTTTATTATTTTAATACTACTTTGTAAGGATGCATTTTTATGTGACATGGTTAAGTTTTTAAAATATTAATATGTATGCTTTTAATTCATTAGGTGTATCTCATGCAAAACATTCTTATAAATGAAATAAAATGCACTATTTGGAGAACTTTAAACTTTTCCAGTGGGAATATCTACTTATGCACAAATTAACTTGGTAATCAGTGATGACACAAAGAATCTATGAGAACTAGTGTATCACCATTTTGTGGGGAGAGGAGGCATGGAAGAGAGGAATTTAGAATTACTGGTTTGAACATAAATATAACTAGCTTTTCAAGCAACTAGAAGATCAGGTTAAAATTTTAAGTGTGCATGAATACTCAATGGCATAAAACCCCTTGCAGTATCCTAGTCGAATATATTAATACATAGATTTGACTTATCTTTTGTGATTACTGTTCCCCAAAGAGAAATAGAGCCAAGTAAATATTGCTAGAAGGCAAGGAATTGAGCTATAAACCCTGATGAAGATTTCAATCAAAGAGAAGTCACACATGGAGCTTTAAGAAACAAAATAACACATGGCCTAGGATTTCCCTTCCCCCACCACAGGGCAGTGTGGAACCTCAGACAAAATGAACACTGCAAATAGGTCTGTAAAAGCTTGTTTTTTGCCAATGGTCAAGATCTCTAGAGGGTAGTGTATTAAATTGCAGATATTATCTATCTAAACCCCAAATCATAAAAGCATGAAATTAGTAATTGACTCAATTTGCCTCATTTATTAGTTGCTCAGACCTCTGCTTGAATTAATATTGCCCAATGGAATTTCAAGTAGTGGTGACATGGCGTATCATGACAAAGATTAGCGCCTACTTCTATTACTGTACTTCAAACATCCCACATCCTCCAATTAGGTTAACTCTAATCTAATATGCATGCTTTTGGCACTTTTATTGTCAATAAGATGTGACAGTGGTTTCTTACAATGTCACGTTCATTTTAGGCAGTGTGGAACTCATTCTGCCTTAATTTGGCAAGGTCTTCTTAGTTGCTTGTTACATTTTGTCTCTGCCAGGGATTTACCTATTACATTTTCTAATACTTTCAAGAATATTCCAAAGATGGAAGTTAATTATCAGTACACTTTTGTAATATAAAAATCTGCTGATAACATAGGAATTCTGCATTATAATGAGGTATCATAACCAAATTTATACTTTCTTAGCATGTTTTTCATGTTGATGATTAATATTTTAATACATGTGTATGTTAAGTTTAAAATTATTTAAATAGGACCTCTTTCTTAAAAAGTGTTAATATACTTAAGTTCTTTTATGGTAACTAAATTAATTTAATATTTTGCTGTCAAAAAATTCAACATGTAATAGAATATTAATATTTTCATGGGCATTAAGGCAATGAATAACAGGGAATTAAGACACTGTTTTCTATACATATGCATATACATATATATATACACACACACATGTGCATATACACATACATATATATACATATATATTTGGTGGAAAATACTTTGCAGAAAAATGCTAGGTTCTATAATTTCGCCATGAATTTAACCTGCATCTTGAAAGCAGAAATATATATCTTTAAAGCAGTGGCAACTCCTTAGAAATTTAATCTCTAGTAAACAGCCCTGAAGATAAATATTCTGTGTTCTGTAACTTAGACTTGATACATTTCATCACTGGCCAATGCATACTGTTCAGCAAGCCATTTAAATAGGTGCTTTGGCTTCATATTATTTTGAACCCTTTGATTAATTGTGATCCAATGTATGTCTTTTCTACTTGATGTTATAAGAAAAAGAACAATGCCAAAACATGCAAAACACATGAAATAACAATCCAAATCTGGTTCAAATTCTTATCATAAAGTCATTGATAATTTTTCATTGTCAGTAGGTAAGAAAAGAGCACCCTCAAGAATGAAAGAATTTAAAAGCTTCTGTCCAAAAATTGTATTAAGGGAGGAAAAGTAATTGTTACAAATATCCTTGCTATAAGATATTTCCAACAGGATTAATGACCACATGAAGTTAATGGCCCTATGACCACAGGCTCTTCCAGCTGATCATTAATTCTCAGGAAATACTGGCATCTTATATGTTATTTCTGAAACTATATAGTTAAAAATTCTACCCTGTTCCTTCCTTGTTGTTTGCATTATGTCCCACCTGTTGAGTTAAAGTCAAATATATCATGAAATAACTTCTGAATAACATCAACTATTATTAATAATGATTATCAAATTATGTCTCCTAGACAGAAATGAACTGTTTCAATTTCTATGCAAGAATAGATTATCTTCATTTTACAATTTTCTTAGCCATGATTTTCCTAAAATATATTTTAAAGTCATTCAATATAACACATACATTTAACTGATTTCCAATGCTTGATAAAATTCAGAACGTGATTATTAATTAAAAGTGTAAAATTGTTGGGTGTAATAAATTCACTTTATTAGACTCTGCAAGAGCCTAATAATTTTGAACAAGAGAAAAGGAATAAATACTTCAGAAAGGTTTGTTTTTGCATAAACTGATTACTCACATCATTGGCTATTTAATTAATAATTCTACATTATTATTGTATCACTTCCATCGATTCTATAGTAATAAATAATTCTGAATATATTATTTTAGTTTGGGCCAAATTATATTAAAATAGTTTGTTATAGTAAAGAGTTTTCAATATATACATACAAAGTTTGTGTAAAATGGAAAAATTAGAAATCAAAGAACATATGGGATTATGTCAAATAAGTTTTGAATTAGACTATAGTGCTATAAATATTTTTCCTAATTATTGTTATTTCCCCCTCATTTTATGACTTCGTTGCTTCACTCCCTCATTTTTTCAATACCATCAATACCAGTATAATCTATTTCATGAGTCAGGATTTTATCCTTCCTTTTTTATTTTATGAATGTCATTACTACTTTTAAATCTAGAACATCTATAAATTTTAAATATACAGAATACTGGCAGCTGCAAAATGGTGGATCTGATGCCAATAGTAGAGAAATGAAGCAGCTGGTAAGTTCCAGTTTAGTAGTTCAAGTTTAGGGAGTGGAATTTAGTGAGTAGAGAAGCAAGATGCAAAGTGTCAAGAACACTAGTTTTGTTTTCTGATGATTCAAGTATGAATCTTCACTCTAGCAGCTCTTAGGTGAGTTTACTCAAGTTTAAATTTTCAAACTTTTTCTACTAGAATGGTCGACTTAAGATAGAAAGTCCCATATCTTCTCTGGATTTTGGTAAGAACTTTTGTCTCACCTACGACCAAACCACACTCATGGGTCTGTAGAATAAGGATAGGCCTGTACTTGGGCTCTTGGAGAACAATAGGCTTAGTGAGCTCATTGGACTGATTTTGCTCATTTTGTATTTTCTTATAACTTCTCTAAAACTTTTTATTTTTAAATGGCTTGATCTCCTATTCTATTAAGCCTTAGAAGAAAGCTGTGCTCCAATAAGTAGATGAAAAGAACCCAGAAACCACTTCAGACATGGGAACTCACACAGGAGATTTTATTAAGTGGACAGGCAGAATGCCCACAGGGTGAGAGAGAGAGAAAATGAGAGAGAGAGAGAGAGAAAGAGAGAGAGAGAGAGAGAGAGAGAGAGAATGCACGAGAGCGAGGGAGAGAGAGAGAAAGTGAGGAGGAGGAGAGAGACAGAAAGAGACAGAGAGAAAAAGTGAGAGAGGGAGAGAGAATGTGCCATAGCAAGGGAAAGAGAGAGAGAGAATGGCGGTGGAGCCATTCTTAAGCAGTCAAATTTCATGGGCTAATAACACCAAACCAATGGCTGCCAAGAATGTTCGCAGATTGAGGAGCAGACTAATGGCTGGCTGGGATGTTCATAGACTGAGGATATGGGTTGTAAAGTAATGTGGTGGGTGCAGAATACTGGCAGCAGCAAAATGGTGGATCTGATGCCAATAGTAGAGAAATGAAGCAGCTGGTAAGCTGCAGTTTAGTAGTTCAAGTTTAGTGAGGAATTTAGTGAGTAGAGAAGCAAGATGCAAAGTGTCAAGAACACTAGATTTGTTTTCTGATGATTCAAGTATGAATCTTCACTCTAGCAGCTCTTAGGTGAGTTTACTCAAGTCTCTTCAACTTATAGAAACTGATTTCCTCATTTTAAAAAAGTGTGAGGGACATGCTATCATTTTTTGGAAAGAGTGAGTTAAAGGCAAAGTAACTTTCTCTAACGTTTAACATAAAGTGTTTTAAAAGAGATTTAAATAAGATCTGTTCAAATTTATTCAATGGATCATTATTCTTGTTCATGTTGGTATGTTGGATATTTCATCTAACAAAAGACCAAGTTCCAGTATTTGATGAAAAAGTGGTATAAATAAATTCAATATGTATATTATTAATTGAATTCCTAAGGTGAATGTTATTAATATGTTGTTATGATTTGGACCTGGAATGTTCCCAAATGTCTAAATGATGATGTGTGGCCCCAGCCTACTGCATTTTTGGGAGGTGGTAGTACATTTAAGAGGTATAGCTTAGTGGGAGAAAGTTAGGTCATTGGGGGCATGCACTTGAATGAGTTATTGGGTCTGTGGCCCCTCCTCTTCCTCTCTCTTTAACTCCTGACTACCTTGATCTGAGCAGCTTTGCTCTACCACATAATCAACACTGTGATGCTTTGCCTTGCCATAGTCTAAAAACAATGTAGCCAACTGAAAATGCACTAAAACTTCTGTGAGTCAAGATAGACTTTTCCTTTTTTTATGTTTATTATCTCAGATGTCTCATATAGTAACAAAACTGACTAACCCATATGCATAATTTATCCTGTGAGTTTACTTTATAATTTTATTGGGTTTAGATAAATGCATTTGCTAAATCATATGCTGTTTATGAAAAAGTAAACATCACCTTTTGAGTGCTTGAGATAACTTTTCTATTGTTACTAGTAATTCTAGTAATTCTTACTCACTCTTCTAAATATCATCTGTGTACATTTCATAATTAAGTAGTGATTTAAGATAAACAGCAAGGCTAAATTTTCTTTGTCTGAGAATTATAGAGCCTGAATATTTCATTGCTTGGGTATTGCTGTGGATGGATATGTTTTGTCTCCCAAAGGTTCCTGTGTTGGAAACTAGGTCTTTAGTGTGGCAATGTTGGAAGGCATTAGGAACTTTAAGAAAAGGAACCAAATGGGAGGTCCTTACATCATTAAGGGCACTGCCCTATTAAGGAATTAAGGTAGTTTTCCTGGGATTCTGAATTAATTTTCATGAGAGCAAGTTTCTATGCAAAGAGCAATCCTGTCCTCTCCCCTCTCTCTGTCTAGCAATGTGATCTCATCATGATGTGATTTGTCATGTTGTGATGTAGCCAAGAGGACTATTGCCAGTATTGTGCCTTTGAACTTCCAGAACTATGAATAAAATAAACTTTTCTTTATAGATATGCAGCCTCAGGTGATTTATTATGATAGCAAAAAGGTGACAAATACAGGTATGACTTTTTAATTCCAATTAATAATTCTAATGAGCACAGACTTTTCTAATAGAATATTGTGAAATGAAAATATAATTATTCATTCATCAGTTCACTTAATATAAAACATAATTTAATATGACTTCTAGTATATTTCAATATTGTATAAAACAATCATTAAAATACTATTTCAGATTTTCATATGTAGTCATGAAATAAATAGATATAAACTAATTGGATATAACTATGACCCACAATTTTTTCATTTCATTTTAATTCACATGCAATGTATCTTCATATAGTAAACTTTAGCAAACATGGAGAAATGAAACTTAAAATTTATGTGGAAATTCAAGGGGATCAAAATAGCCAAAGCAAAACAATATTGAAAAAGAAGAAAAAAATTGTATTGAATCTCAATAAAAGCTGTTACAAGAGGAAATTAAAAAGGAAGGAAAGAGGGAGGAAGAGGGGAAAGGAGAAAGCCAAGGAAGTAATTGAATTAAAATGGAAACTTATTTTTAAAAATATGAATTGTTTGTAGATTGTGAGAACAAGTATTTTATATTTTACTTTCATTTTATATTGAACAAAGATTTTTGTGTGTTTTTCCATTAATGTGACCTGTTGTACATTAACATGACCCATTTTAAATCTTCTAGCACAATTTCCTTTAATGTTTCTGGAGCCAGTTTGGTATAGGAAAGTAAAGGAGAGGAAGATTTATTTCATCTTCCACTTTCCTTCTACTTAATAAAGCAGAAATATCATACAGTGGTTGATGCTTTCTAAGTTATATTGTACTATTTCCATGGACTTAGGTGGCCAGCATGACTGCAGCAGGCCAACAGGAGACAGGCAGTGCTATTTCTACCATTTGATTACATAGGTTCAACATGGTTTAGCCATGGAATGACCAAGGAGTGCCCTTGAGATCCAGCTTGGCCTATGTTATGGTTTGGATGTGAGGTGTTCCCCAAAAGCTCACATATGAGACAATGCAGGAAGGTTCAGAGGAGAAATGATTGGGTTGCAAGAGTCTTAACCCAATCAGTGAATTAATCCCTGGTGGGATTAATTGAAGTGGTAGGGTGTGGAAGGAGGAGGTGGGAATTGGGGCGTGGCTGTGGGGTATATACATTTCTGGAGAGTGGAGTTTGTCTCCCTCTCTGCTTCCTGATGTTGCAAGTTGCTTCCCTCTGCCATGTTCTTTCGCCATGATGTTCTGTCTCACCTTGAGCCCCAAGTAATGGAGCTGACTTTCTATAGACTAAGACCTCTGAAACTGTGAGCCCTCAATAAATCTTTCCTCCTCTATAATTGTGCCAGTCAGATCATGAAGTCACAGCAGCGAAAAAGCTGACTAAAACAGCCTACATCACCTACAGTGACTTTGGAAAACAGAAAGCAGTGAATAGTGACCAGTGGAATTAGATGGTTCTTCATCTGCAGAAGTTTCTATGTCATTTTTACTGTGCTTTACCACCTTCTCATATACGGAAGGAGCATGGGATCAAATTTTTGGACCTTGAGCATTATCCTCAGAGACGAAACACTTTTACTTCCTTAATAAACTCAATAGACAATTCTGCACAGATAGATATTCTACCCGGTCTCCACATCAGATTTTTGCAACAGGGGGTCCTTTACTTGTTCATGCCTATAATTGATTACTTCTTAGTCCATGACCTTATGAATGTTTCCTGGCCTTCTTTTCAGAAGTCTTCTCAAATTGTTATTTGCTGAGTTTTCACTAAGTAAAAGTGAACATCAGGGAGAGAATACAAAATGCACAGGTATATGAAGACCTTCATGTGTGTGGAAGAAAAATAATTGGAGAAAGTTGTTTGCCTTCATAAAATAATAAAACAATCAAAACAAACAACTGAGTGGAGTCTTCATAATTCCAAAATGTCCTCCTAAACCTCTGCAAGGGCAATTTTGTTTAAAATCTCTGTGTGTGCAGGTGGTGTATTTCTGTGTGGAACTGCAGCAAGGTGACAACATATTTTATTTCCTCTATTGATTATAAGGCAGCAGCTTCTTTCAAAAATGAAATCCAGTGTTTCCTTCCCTATTTTATTTTCCTGAGGCATATACAACTTGCTTTTTCAGAACACTGAAAATATATTCTGTAATGTTGCCTTTGTGTTTTAGGCTCAGGAAATAATGATTTCTGTAGTAATTCATTTTGATTTTGTGAACAATATAGATCTCAACTGGCAATGGAACACTAAACTGACCTGCTTAAAATAATTGGTAACTCTTACTTATTGCTAAAAGAAACCCAACTGTATTCCTGTAGGTCTCAGATCATTACTTATACTCTTCCAATTAAAAAGTATATCTGTGCTTTTTGACAGGAAAATACAGAGAAGTGTGCTTTGTTTCAAGTAATAAACATATTTTCATTGAGACTTACTGTAAAAGTAGTGAATCTTTAGTATATTGCAATTAGTTTTTACTTGATATGAATGGGTTTACAATGTAAAATAGAAGTATGAACCAACCTTGAACATGTGCTCTAACTATCAGAAGATAGATTGTCTGCTTTATTTATGTTTGGATTTTCAATCACTTTCCTAGTGTCTTCAATGTAGTAACACAGTTTATAAGATAACTATGGGAATTGCTAAGAATATTGTCAGGGCCATTAATATTTCAGACCGGCAAGTTCACACTGAAATTGAAGAATGTTCAAGTTTGGAATTAGAAGCTTTGCATTGGGGTACAGGAATCTATACATTTTAGAATATCAGCAAAGAAGCTTTTCAAAGATACTAATTTGATCCTAGTTATATGTTGTGTGACTGTCAAAAGGTTTACACCAATTAGGGGCATACCTCATAGGATGCAATTCAACTGCAATACTCAGAAATGCAGGAGAAATTGTCAAATGTTTTGGTGAAATGCAGTTTCATTGTAACTTTCCATTCTTTGGAAGTTTATAAATGAACCTAAAATGTTGATGAGACTAGTTGTCTTAAATTTTAGTGAAACAAAACTTCCTCCTAGTGGACACCCTTTTAACATTTTAAACTCTCCTAAAGAATATTTTATAATGCATTACAAAACTCTTTTTTTGCACCAGCATCAAGTTTAATATAATGTTACAGTTTGGATCTGGAGCACCTCCACCCCATTGGTTCTTGTCCCCACCTGGTGGTATAATTTGGAGGTGGTGGAAACTCAAGGTGGTGAGTCCTAGTTAGTGGAAGGAGGTCACTGGGGGAATAACTTCAAAAAAGTACATATTGTGCCCCTCCCAACCCCGATTTTCTGGGTGCCAGGAGGTGAGCAGCTCTGCCACACCCTTTCCATCATTTTCTCCTTCACCATAAGCCCAGAACAGTTTCAGACTGAGACCTCTGAAACTGTCAGCTAAAATAAATCTTTCTTTAAGTTGTTTTTCTCAGGCATTTCGACGCAGTGACTGAAAGCTGACTAACACACATACCTTTCTAGGAACAGATTTATTTGCCAATTTTCATTTATTTATAATGAAAAAATCCCCTACTTTCCCACAATATATTGATAATCTTTTTAGATTTTAAAAAAATTGACCATCCATCTTTTCACAAGATCAATTAGAATTTTCAGAAACAATAACAAGTGCACATTATTACTTCTTATTGAATCAGTTTCCTCCCTATAAATTTCTCATTAAAATGTTTGTCAGAATGTAATCCATAATGGGCAGTGAACTTCAAACTGGTGAATGAACATAATGTCTATGTGGTGAACTGCCAAAATTATTAAACCACACAGGGCTTCTTCGTGTGAGATTGATTGGGATAGCTGAACTCTCATGATTTCATACAGTGCTCACTCTCCCTTTTGGAATTCTTCTCAGTTCCAAATTTGCATGAAAGCAGTCACATAGGGATGTCATATCCTACCTGAATAGCAAATGAAGTTGCCAAAATGTAAAGCAAAGTCTGGAAAAGAAATCGTGTTTTTCAGTAGTGAATGCTGATGTGAGTGTAAATCATATATTATTAAACTGAATATTATATTTACATTCATATTTAATCATGTCTTAAAGTTTAGTTGTCAGCAATCCTAAAAGATAGTCACTAATCACTTTTCATCAGGCTTCACATAATGTTCACATGTTTTGCATTGCTTGATATAAATCTTCTCTTAGCAAGGACTCATAAAACAAAATAAAAATATTTCTGGTATGTTTTCATGTTTTAACTTTTCTAAAACATTTCCCATATTTTCAGAAATGTTATTTGTTTAAACAGCTTGCAGTGTTGTAAAACACAATGTGACTCAATGGAAATCAATATACAGAGAACCATTAGGTGTCCTGCTTTGGGCTGGACAAGATTACTAACTATTATGAAGCATTACTGTACAAGTCAAATGTTAACCCACTTACCAACACTTCTCTGCAATGTTTTCAATGGACAATCCAAAAATGTGAGCTTAGGATGACATAGAAAATGCCAGTCATTGCCACAGCATTCCAGTATAGTTTTACACCTCTCCAATTGTATGATTAAAACACAATTTATGTTGATGACAACATTTGTGTGCTTCAGTGGAAATGTTATACAATCTGAAAAGATTATTTTACAGCATTATGAAATAATGATGTCCTAACATGGGGCATTGGGCTGTCATCTTCAATATAACAGATATCCTTCCAGTTCAATATATCATTCCATGTTTCATCCACCTGGAAAATATCTATTCTTTTTGTTACCTATTTAATTGTCTAATTGTATTTTCTAGTTTCTACTCCTTGTTTTTAGATTCTTTGAAGTATGACTTCAGTTTAGATATTTAAGATATATTTATGTTCCCTAAGAACTTCTAACCAATCACCAAGAAAAAGCCCCTTTTACCAGATTGAATTTCTTTCAAATGGCAGACAAGACTTTACATACCTTCTCATTGGCTGTCCACTTTATGATGTCTATACCATAGTCCTCATCTAGAATATATGAGATCTAGTATGTCTTTATCACTGTTAAGTCCTGCCCTCTTCTGCATAGTCAATATAAATAATGTAACTATAGAGGATATCTGTAAAGAGAGTTTTAAAGGAACAGGGTTTGGAAACAATAATTTTTTAAATGTTAAGAAAACGAATAATTAAAAACTAGGCTTGGATTTCAAAAACATTCATGTTTTGACAATTTGTCAAAAATTAACTGTGGTTTAAGTTAAAGGGTAGAATTTTAATGTACTATAAATCGGAATAAACCTTTGTAAGACAAAGAGTAATAGTTTTCTTAAAAAATAAGTTAGGAACAGAAAGCTAAGGGAAAACAAGGGAAGCAAACGTAACATCACAGTCAATGTTGTATGAAATGTCAAAATAAGACAAGATGCTATAAAGGGATCAAGTGACAGTGGTCCAGGCCTGTCATTCCTAACACATGGTCTGAGAACTGCTCCAAAAAAATCCAAGAACACAAAGGTGCAATAAGCACTGACTGTCAATTGAAGAGCAATATATTTTCTATCAATATGTTCTGTTTGTTTGAAAGTAACATCAGATACAAATTCATATGAAAGCATGTCTGCATTCCTAGTATTCTGTTGTTATTTTGCACACAGTACTATCGTTATACTATGGGGATTCAAGTTGTTTTTTAATTAAAGAGGAATGCACATAAATAGTGAAGATGGGCTATCATTGCAGATGGAGAAATGAAGATTTATCTTAGCTGCTTTTACACTGTGTAGTCCTTTTGCTTTTTTGAATGTTATTATTTAGTCAACTGAAATAAACCATTTGGATCCCACAAAGCCCTTGAAGGGCTACCAAGAACTAGGGAAGAGAAGCCAAAAACATTTCTAAGAATAGATGGTTCCAAACACTAAGTTAAAAAGGCACATTTCAAGCAATAAATTTTGCAAAGATGTAGAAACCAAAGTCACTGGTAAAGGTCGGAAAAGCCAAATGCAATGTCAGGAGGTTCCTGAAACACTGGAATAGGCTATGTCAGAGAGAATAAATAAGTAAATACATTACCATGGTTTTGAGAAACACTTGATCAGTAACCAGAACATCTGGATTATAGTCCTTCAGGCTTCTGCACTTGCTAGGTAACTGATCTGGGTCAGTTTGCTTTCCTCATGCTAACTCAGGTTAAAAATAATACCTATTTTGTGAGTATCAAAGTACTTAATATATGTGACTTTATCAGAATATGAGTTTCTGGACAGCTATACAAGTTTTTATTTCTTGTTTCCAATGAAATGATTTTAAAAAAGGAAAGAAAAAAGAATGGGCATTGAAAGACGAAAACAATATTGCTAAAATCTTTGCTTCCAGGTTTAATGCATATAAAGAGGGCTGATTTTTCATATTTTAAAAATTGCTGTGAATAGTTCTTCAAATAAAAGATTAGATGAAAATTTCCTTTTGTTATCTGAATGTAAAAGGCTAATTTATAAACAAGATTTTTCTAGAAATGGAAATCATGTGATTTGTTAATAGAATCATCAAAATAAAAAAATGGATAAATTTTATGGAATGTTGTGTGTCTATTATCTGATCAAGGGAACCTCAAAGCCTCTTAAACTTCTATAACTAATAGTAAATTTGTAATTTTGGTATATTCTTCTTCCTGAATTTATCACCTACCATCACACCATTCTACTCAGAGTTGCAGCTTATCATATACTGTCAAAATCCCATGACAAGGCAATATTGTCTATTGTGTGTTGACATTGACTGTGAGCCTCTGAGATTGGATTGGAGTATTGACAATGTCCACACATCTTAATTTTTCTTAGCATAAGATCTTATATATAGCCAGAGCCTACAAAATATTCATTATTACATTCAAATTAGAACTCTAATATTTAGAAAAGTCATGTTGTGTCTCTTACCTTTTTAATTAATATATGAATAAAGTGTTAGTTATTCTTGGCCTGCTAAATACGGTGTCCCTCATATATGACAATAAATACTATTGATAAAAAAGTGTAAGATAGGTATTTTTCTCTCTACAATAGTGGTTGATTAAACTCATCATCACATTCAATAACGTGAATAAATAAATACTATTCCTATAGTGTATTTATTCATGTAATATGATTTAACTGAATTGAATGCCTCTTTTTTTAAAGCGTTTTTAACTATTTCTGGCAGGTAATAGGTAAAGTAATAATTTTCAGTGGACTACTGAAGCATGCTGATCATCTGGTAACCAGTGATTGGTCTAAGTGTTTCTCATTAGGACTGAGGAAAGTTCAATTACAAAGGGAAAAATAAATAAAAGAGGACAGATTGAGGAGATAAAAGTTTTAGCCTTTGACACAACTGAGCTTGGGTCTGAGCTTATCTTCCTGTCTGAGGAGGCAAACATAGTGTTCATGTTGACCTCTCCAGGCTACCTTATCTTGATATTTGATCTCTAACTTGTGAATTACAAACATAACCTCTATATTAAACTGTACTAAATGCTCGTAACAAAACTTTAAGGATAAGAGAAAGTAAAAACATGGAACTTAGTTGTTGATAATAAGAATTTTGTATATAATTGGTAATGTAAGAAAATATCACTTATAGCAAGGCACATTATAATGAAAATGCCTAACATATAGACTAAAGATAGAATTTTAAAGACTGCAAGAAAAAAAATATCAGATAACGTATTGGGGAAAACCAATTCGTATCACAGCTGAATTCTCTACCCAGATCCTCAAAGCTAGGAGGTCTTGGAATAATACATACCAAACTGGAAGAAAATGGATACCAACCAAGAATCCTATATCCAGCAAAATTAAGCTTCAGCTTTAACGATGAACTAAAAACATTCCAGAATAAACAAAAGTTAAAAGAATTTGCAATGAGAGAGCCTGCACTACAGAACATTCTCCACAAAATATTCCATGAAGATGAAATAAAAAACAAAAATGAAAACCAATAAAGGGAGGAACTACACTAAATGAATAATCAATCAAGGAGAAACTAATTCAAATGAAAAACTAGAAGTAAACCTAAAATAAAATGAATACAAATCATATCTCAAAAACAACCTTGAACATTAATGGTCTAAACTCATCAATTAAAAGACACAGACTGGCAGATTGGATTAAAAAACAAGACCTAAAATATGCTCTCTTCAAGAAACTCACCTCATAAAGTACAAACATCCACAGACTGAAGGTGAAAGGATGGGAAAAACCATGTCACTCACATGGATCATGTAAAAAAGCAGGGGTTTCTATCCTCATGTCAGAGAAAAGTGGACTTTAAGCCAAAGTCAATCAGAAGGGACAAAGAAGGCCATTTCATATTGCTTAAGGGAATTATACATCAACAAGACATAACAATCACAAATATTTATGCCCCCAATAGTGGAGCATCTATGTAGATCAAACAAATCCTCCTCAATTTCAAGAATCAAATAGGCAAAAACACGATAATACTGGGTAACTTTAACATGCCTCTGTCACCACTGGATAGATCTGCCAGATAAAAATGAAATAAAGAAAAGTTATAAAAGTAAAAAATATAATTGATAATTTAGATGGATGAATATAGAATATTTCATCCATCAATGACTGAACACACTTTGTTTTCAGCAGCACACAGATTCTTCTCTAACAAAGGCCATTTTATATAAGCTATCACATATATTGGCACACAATTGTAATGGTACCTTAATATATTCTTAGCATCTGTAGGGTTATTTCAATAGGTCCCTTTCCATTGATATTAATTTTTGTGTTCTTGCTTTCTTTTAATTAAACTTGTTTATTATTTATTTTTATTTATTTATTTATTTTGCGGTGCTGGGGATTTGAACCCAGGGCCTTGTGCTTGCAAGGCAAGCACTTTACCAACTGAGCTATATCCCCAGCCCAAACTTGTTTATTTTTATCAGATTTTAACTGTATTATTTCTTCTCTATTTCATCTATTTCTGTTCCTACTTTTATTTTTCCTTCCCACTACATACTTTTAAAATAATTTGGTTGTTATTCTAGCTTCTTTCTGATAGAGGTACGTTAAGTTATGTTTATCTGATAGTTTAATCATTTATTATCAGTTAGCTCAAAGTGGTTTTTATTTACTTTTCTTGTGTTTTCTTCCTTGATCTGATATATTTGTAAGTGTGCCATTTAATTATGAAGTAGTGACACGTGGGGGTGGGATTATATATATCTTAAGGTGATGATTACTAAAGCAAAAAATTATGCAGGAAACAGTCTGCATGATTTCAAATTTTAAAAAAAGTAATGGAAATTCTTTTTATATTGATTGTATTGATTGTATACATGTCAAAATTGATCAAATTGCATACTTCAAATATGTGCATTTTATTGTACTTCAGTTTTACCTCAATAAAGCTATGGGAAAAGAAAACAATTCCCCATTGCAAAAAATTATATATACAACTTCATTTTGACAACTTTATTTATATGTGCATATGTATGTATATGGCAATAAAAATAACTCATGAAAAACTTAAAAAAAGAAAATATCACTTATATTTAGGTACATAACATGTGAGCATATTTGTACACGTGACAACAAATATGTACAAAGTGGCCCTATCCTACTCTTTACCAACAAAATGCAATCAACATCTTTCTATACATAAAATTATAAAGGAATCAGCAAGAACTAACAAATCAAAGTATTTTCCATGTTATTGAGATCTTTAATTTTTTTTTCAAATAACAACTAATTCCCACATAGGATATCAATCCAGATAAATTTCTTGAATGGCAGGTAGGGAAATGTCACTCATTTCCAAGCCTGATGTGTTACAGATAATCAAACAGGTAAGATTTTTGCAGATTCCAGAAGGTAACCAAGTTTTCTTTTTATAGTTCATTGGGTAAGAATAATTTACATATACATATATATACACACATGTATTTACATATATATACATATATGTATATATATTTAGTTGCACATGGACGCAATACCTTTATTTATTTATTTATTTATTTATTTTTATGTGGTGCTGAGGTTTGAACCCAGTACCTCACATGTGCAAGACAAGTCTTCCACCACTAAGCTACTACCCTAGCCCATGAAAATGAATTCTCACAACTATTTTCTTCAGGGAACTTAAGGTGATAGCTATAAATTCTCTGGGACTTTTGAGATCTAAGGATTGAAAGAAGAAAACTATAGTCTCTAATAAGGTTATTTGGGAACTTATGTATCAGATACTAAGTGAAATTGCAGAGCTTGTACTTAGATAGATCAAAATAAAGTTCAATAAAGACATCAGCAGAAGTTAATTCTTGTGAGTTTTAAATTAAATTAATTCTTAACTGATACATAAAAATATAAAAAATTATACATATTAATGGGGCACATGTGACATTGTGATATACATATATAATATGTATAGATGTGTACATATCTATTTTTCCAAACATTTATTACTTATATGTGATAAAAAATTCAAAATCCTTCCTTTTAGCTTTTTGAAATATATGTACTTCTGCACAGTGAAGGAGCAAACATCAGAGTGAGGAGACAATCTGTGGAATGGGAGAAAATATTTGCAAATTCTACATCTAACTAGGGGTTAATATCCAGAATTTATAAGGAACTTCAAAAACACAATAGCAGAATATCAAATGACCCTATTTAAAAATGGGCTATTGCCCTAGACATTTTTCAAAAGAAGGAATACAAATACCCAACAGGTATACAGAAGCAGCCTCAACATCCCTAATCATCCTGGAAACGCAAATCAAAACCGCAATGAGATAGCACCTCATCCCAGAAAAAATGGCTATTATTAGTGTCTAAATTGTGCAGTAGGCCTGTCTCACCCTGCACCATCTGCCCCAGGTGCACACCTTGCTGCATACCTCCTGACTTGGCAGAGGGAATAATACACAACAGTTGATTGAACTGAATCAAGTTAATGTATTGTTTTTTTAACTAAATCTAGGTTTTCCTCAATAATTTGCCTCCAAAATAATATTCTTTTGAACTGTAAACCACAGGCCAAAAATGTAAATGTTATGGTTTTCATCTGAGCTCTATGAACTAGTATGTGTCTGTCAATCTACAGCAAACATCACATGCTTGATGCAACACTATTTTGACAGTTAAAGGCAGATTGGTACATTCATAGTGTGTGGGCTTTCAATTTTGCTTATATTTTATAGGAAAAATGGAGATATTTATTCCTGTCAAATATGTATTTATTCTTCATGTTATAATGCATTATCCCACATCAATCTAACCCATGTTAATTGAATTGTACCCAAATTGATAATATTCTTGGAAATATTGGTTTAGTTTATGTGGGCATTAAGGAGTTGTAGTCTTTTCAAAATTTAGGCAATTTAGGCAAAAAAAATAGTATATTTTTCTTATTTAGAAAGATTTTTAATATAATTACAATCTCCGTATAAGGGAAATGTGGCTTATTCAAAAACATAAAATGTCTTGCATGATTTCCATGTCAGTTGTAGTTTAAGAGATGGGGCTATCCTAGGGAAATTGGCAGGTAATAATGGATGATTAAATTTGGAATAAAAAAGTACTTTTGTCATTACTTAAAGGTAGAGAAATATATTCGAATACATCTTTTCTTGTGTTGTTTATTTCTGTAAGTAACTATATGCAAATAGGTGAACATGCATTAATTTATATATGATATTAAAGGCTAAATTTCATAGTATGGGAAAATTCTGAATCAAGGAGACAGGTACTTGAATTCTGAGTTATAAACTAGGAAATATGTAATATTAGGCAAGTTTCCTTAATTCTTCTCTGACTCAGTTTTTCTTGACAATAAGATGAAAATAACATATAACTCATATATTGCTATGAAAAGGAATAACATGATAAGTATGACATAATGCAGTTAATGTAAGGGACTAAAAAAATTAATCTAAAGATATGTGCTGAATTTCTTCTGAAAAATTATCTGGTCCTAAATATACATCTGACATTCGTTTATTTTAGTGCAATGCGACTAGTTTGTTAAATATTGCAACTGAGCCATTTAAAATGCTAATTCTGAATTCACTACATTGATTCACTTGCCTGAGCCAGACATCAGTCCTCATGTATCCTAACCAGATTTATTTCCTGGAAAGACTCTTCTGTCAGTTTCCATTTAGTCCTTTTCCAGCTTGTAGATGTAAGCTGGTAAAAATGGAAGCCAACCAAAGACTTGTCACACATCCAGCCCACAAGGCTCACTTGTGTGAAGACATTAGCCTTTCATCATGTTTAGGAGGGTGCATCAGGACCTGATTTGGCCAGGAAGTGAGGTCACTTCTCAAATATGCATTAAATAACTGAATTCTAGCTAAAATTACCTCCTGGTAATTTTCTTTCCTTAAATGATATATTGCATTTCTTTTTAAAGAATAAGCTGTGGTCGCACAGTGGCATTTTCTTAAAATCTCCTTTCCCGAAAGTAAAGGAAATGGTAGAGTTAGGCCCTTGAGAAAGTGATTAATCCCCTGGCCACAGAGAAGCAAAATGACAACGTGGATAAATGCCTTGTCTTCTAACACAAGTTTCAAGTGACTGTGGCCAGTCACAGCAGAAATTGTAATGAGGGGTCTGTGGAGAAGGGTTCTTCAGAACAAACCAGCAAAGCACTGGTGGGAATGTAAGGAAATGATAGTGATCCCAGAGGAATTTCCTTTCTTTCAGCCTCAGACTTTGATGCTTTGAATTCTGAACTTTTGAACCATGCTGGCTTTATCTTGTCCCTTTGGAGAGATTTGCAAGGTACTCTTGTACCACTTGCTATAATTATATTCTTAAAATTTAATGATACAGTGATTTTCAAA
Source organism: Sciurus vulgaris (assembly GCF_902686455.1). NCBI lineage: Eukaryota > Metazoa > Chordata > Mammalia > Rodentia > Sciuridae > Sciurus > Sciurus vulgaris. Next base: position 30,662,801 of record NC_136470.1, on the reverse strand, counting down.
GAAAAATTATCTGCTTCAAAAAATGCTAGAACTAGCAAACACACACACACACACACACACACACTCACACATGCTCACACAAAGCTCTTCTAATAGGGTTGTTTCTATCACAGCTTAAGAGAAAACATCCTCTTTGTTATTCTTCCAAATCACCAACAATCTATAATAAAGCTTGTAAGTCATTATCAGAGGCGGGAATGCTCTCTTTACAACTAGAGAAAAGACATAAAGGGAAAGCTAAAGGGGTAGGAATCAAGAGAGAAAACCAGCATGTGGCCATCTGTGGAAATACAATTGAGACTGAATATATTTTTCAAAAGAATTATTTTTAACAAATTTCTTCTCAGTTGGATATATGATTCAGCAAATGTACTGTTTCTTGGGTTTTGTGTCTCTTTGGTACTTAGGAAATGTGAGTACATGAGATTCTCGGGAAATAATAAAATTTGGTTATTGGAACAAATAAAGAGTCTCTTGCAACAAAGATCAGTCTCTCAAAGACCCTTTCTGTGTATTGCAGTCCAGTTCAATTTCTGGTTTAGTATAATGAGAGAAGCCATGGTCACACAAAAGGGGCATGGTATTTCAATCAGTCATTAAATTTTAAAGCTTCATTATTTTCCATAAGGAATACTTTAACGTTTTTCTATATTAACACATTTAACGTATTGATTCTGAAACCCAAAAACGTAAGGTCAAATTTCCTTAGCCACCTTATTGAATTCTGCTATTTTCACTTATTTTCAAAGCTCATTGAACCAGTTGATAGCTCCCCCTTGCAAACAGTTGAGCCCATGTATTTCAGTTGCTTCCGGTCTTTACTTATTAAATGTATGTCTCCAAATGCTGTAACATTGAGGTACACATTATCTAGATTAAAATATAAATTAATTAAAAGCTCTCTATGCTGGGAATAAAACAGACACTGATTATGCAGTTATGTAACTGTCACCAAATTAACTTTTAAAAATGATTAAATGGGAAATATCAACTCTTGTAATATGTAAACAACTGAAAAAACATCCTAAAATGTAAACCTTGTTGTCAAAAGGATGACCTATATAACAACAGTGAATGTCACACATTTAGCTGAAAATATCCATCAATCATTGATGAAATTATAATATTTATGATGCTTTTCTGGTGAGCAATACAAACCTGATGCAAACGTGCATATATAGCAGCTACCAACCTCATTTAAAAAGTGAAATATTCAAGATTTAACCTTCACAGAAGATACTAGAATAAGAAAGAACAAATAATAGGGCCGTTCTAGGAAACATAGTTATATTATAATTTAAATCATTGACATTCAATTTGAATAGTACTTATTATCTTATTCGAATTTAATTTGTACATATACAGGACTTATAATAATATGACAAATAATAACTGTTGGGCTTATGTATGTTATATGTATGTATATTCCCTAGAAGATACTTATTATATTGTCTGAATTCCATGCTACATAATGTTAGATATGTTATAATGTGAGTTATTGATATATATGTAGCTTGAATTAAAAAATTGTAGATGGTTTCCAAGACACATAGCTATATGTAATGATGATATAATTATCAGAATATAAGATACAGATACTAGTCCAGTTTCTAAAACTTTACATATATTCTAAAGACATTTGCCTTAAATCTACTTGTGATGGATGTGTCCTCTTAGTCATTATTAGATGTAGAAATATTTTGAATTTTTGGGGGTACTGAGGATCAAAATTATTTTGAAATTTATACACAATGTTTGAATATAAAAGAAACTTAGATATTCAGGTTCACTCAAACAATTCTAATATACATTAAATATCAGAAAAAATATGAAAACAAATGAACAAAACATGAACAATAGATAAGTATTCCAAAGTCAAGATATGGAAGAATATTATGTATATCCCTAACCTCACCAGCAACATTAGACTCTTGAGATCCATGTCCAGTTGCTAAGCTATGAGTGTTCACAATGAAATAGACAATCTTAAGAGCGAGAATCTATTTTGAAACAAATGTACATCTTAGCATTAGGCAGTCTTCAACGTCTTCTAGATTTGGTCAACATGCAAAGTGTGTATGTGCAATTCTGGATGTGTTATTTTATTTTTATATCCATTGCCATTCCCATTTGTACAACTGGCATAATAGTATTCACCAGTGTGATCTGAGGAGGAGAGGTGCTGTATGCAAAGTACCCAACAAACGGGGCTATGATAGATGCTTAATAAACAGTAGCCATAATGTAACATCTCTCACTGCCCACCATGTAAATGAACATGGCTGATGTTTGGAGGACCCCAGGTTAATGCAAAGCTTTATTACCGAGGAGTCTTAGGCAAAATCATGATGTGCAGAAGAAATTTTTCCAGGGTACCTGAAAACTTCCCTTTTTGGCCACAAGGTAATCACGTGCAATATTGTTTGAATGCTTACTGATCTCATTTAAACCTCACAAGAATCCCAAGATGAGGTTTTCTTATTAGTTTTATTTTATAGATGAGAATACTAGAGACTGAGATAGGACTAGCTTGAAGTCACAAAGCTGGGAACACAGCCTAATAATAGTGACTATGGTCCTACTCTTAAGCCATAATCTCTCCCACTTCTTGCCCCTCCATTCATCAGTTACGCATTTGCTCACATTCTCATTTCATTGAATCCTGACTCTGATTATTAAGACTGCAATACTAGACACACAGAGATTATAGTGGAGACACAAAGTATTCTTGGTTGCATCTTGCTCTAGGGAAATTTTGCTTGACTGCATTATTAATGGTTTCTCATAATAAGACAGGTAAAACTGAAACAACACAGGTAAAACTTTGAGCATAGTGCTGGGAATATGCTAAAGTCTCAATAAATATGGCATGTATAATTTATAGCACATGTGAATAAACTATGAATGTCTACATTGTGCCACCTTTATGAATCAAATAAAAGATCTGCCTAGTTGGGCTTGGTGGTACACACCTATAATCCCAGTGACTTGGGAGGCTGAGGCAGGAGGATCACAAGTTCAGACAGCCTTAGCAATTTAGCAAGGCCCTCAGCAACTTAGAGAGACCCTGTCTCAAATTAAAACATTTTTTTTTTAAATTAAAAAGGACTGGGGATGTGACTCAGTGGTAAATGCTTCTGGGTTCAATTCCTGGTACAGAGAGAGAGAGAGAGAGAGAGAGAGAGAGAGAGAGAGAGAGAGAGAGAGAGAGAGAGAAAAGATCTGCCTATTTAATATATGTAAAACAATGCAAAGAGAAAAAACTTATCATATGTATGAATGGTTCTTTAACAGTGCCTCTAGACAGAAAAACAACTACTATTAAATAATTACATAAATCATAACCAACAGAACAGCAACTACCTTTTGAATAGTGACATTGTGGAAGTGTCTATCGTTATTTCCAATCCTTATAACAATTTAATAAAGTTTTTCATTTTATAAGTATGAATGAGAAGTTTATTTACTTGCCTAAGGATACACAGTAAGTATACAAGCAAGCCTTTGAAATGAGGAGCATATACCTTTCTGCTTCTCCAACCTTTTTACTGGCATGGGTACAGGTTGATAGGACTTTCTATCAGTAGTTAACTGGATTTGCTGTAGAGTGGCAACTATGCAGCAATTGAGGAACATCAATTTGCTGAACAGAATTTGAGCCCAGCATTTTCTGAACATCTCCTGAAATGCTAGGGCAAGGAGACTGAGGCTGCCAGTTGCCTAATTATAGCTTTATACATCCCCATGACTATTTTAATCCTATAGTTCAATTGACCAACATGTCTGTCTATGGCAGTTCTATCCAGGCAGCAAGTCAGAAGGTGATGTCCAGCTGCAACACAGAAGACAGGTGACCTCAGTGTAACTCTGAGGAGATGTTCCTTTCCATTCTTGTTCTACCATTCTCCACAAAGCACACTATCAATGCATGCTTTTTGTTGGACTATTATGTCTACTTAATCCTGCAACATTTGGGCTGAGCTTGGTAGTGGAAACTTTTTAGGAGATAACAAAATGAAGGGGCTTAATATCCAGCTGGATAAATAGTTCTATGTGATGTCTTCATAATATTTCAAAGTATTCCATGGAAATGGCTTTTATTCCTTATGGAGGCAGGCTAGTAGTTAAATAAATTTCTAGACTATTGTAAAGAGATGAAAACTAGTAAGTCTGAAGCACTTACTGCTCATGAGTTTGGGTGGTACCTAGTGTATTACTTCTAAAGTACCAAAATAAGCAAAAAACAGTAACAACAACAACAGCAACAACAAACTCCTGGAAATTGCTAGAACCTGTGCTATGATGTAGTGAAGACTAAATACTAGGATCACAAAACCAAGAGAGAATCTGAGCAACAGAATGACCTGTATCAGTGATCAGTTCGCACTTTGTAATTTTACTTAGATAAAAACTAAGGCAAAATATGACATATTTGGAGGTTATTAAGAGCTGAACACAATTTGAAAAGTCATCATATAAGTAGACCAAGTACTATGCATTTAAAGAATGTAAAGTTCTTTAAAGTTATTCTCGGCTAGGAACTAAACTAAGAATTGAGTTTACTGCAATAATTCCTACTGCATTAAAATGGAAATTATGTTTTAGATTTCTTTTCAAACGTCAGTGACACACTTACTGAGCAGACTAAAGAACAAAGTAGAATTGATTGAACCAAGTAGAATTCCTGGTAAGACAGTGGGCAGGAACAGGACTAGAGAATGCATTTTAGATTAACTGACAAAAAATTAATTGCTGTATTGCCATTTATAGGTAAATTAGGCCAATATATCATGAACTAAATTTTACTAATGTCAATGAAAAGTGAAGACTCTGTAGGTAACATAAAATTCGTTGGATATTTACACTGATTGACTGGTAGAGAAACTGTAGTTATGTATGGCTTAACTCTACCTGGAGGAAATGGTTTTCTTATACTTTACATAAAAAACCTAAAATTGTAATTGTAAAAGATACCTAATAAAAAATGGCAAAACTCCATTTGCTTAGCATGTCCAAAGCCCTGGGCTTTCTTCCTAGCAACACACACACATACACACACACACACACACACACACACACACATTGCAAAACTGAATTCAAACTCAGGTTTGTGTGAATCCATAGGTAATGTTCTTTCCAATATATATTCATTTTCATTTAATTAGTCTGAAATATTGGGAATTACAGTAAGATCCATCTTCAAGATTAATGTGAGGATATGTGTATGAACAGACTTAGTTAATTTGTATGCGGTTTTAGGCTTAGTAGTGATGTCTTAGATCCTGCAAGGTAACTGGTGTGCTAATGAAGTCTTTGTGAAGCCTTCCTGAAAAAAGAAATAGAAATATTGTGAGGTGCATACATTTTAACTATCACATACTTACATTTTAAAATATTTTTTGAGGTGTTAAGTGGTTTTTCTCTGTTGCAAATGAATTTACAAAATGAAGAGCTTTAGAACTGTCCATGAACATTCTGATTCAGTGGAGTCTGTGTCTTTGTACATGTCTGAGAAAAAGATGTGGATGATTTTCCAGGGTTAAAAGCCATAACCCCAAAGAAATTATGTGACTGAAAATGGGCCTAACTTTGGTCCACATTAAAATCTTGCTAAATGTTCCTAGATTTATTAACCACACTCAGTACTGATGACATAAACTCTCCACATGCAACATACAATTAGATGCTCAACGTGTTATTTTGGAGTAACTACTCATTTATGTCACAAGTAATATATGTTTTATCACCTGGAAGGAATTTTGATATTCATACTCTGAAGGTCTGAGCAAATATATGACATTTCATATTTTTCTTCACCTTCTCTCACTTAAAATAATCAAACTAGAGATTTTGTGGAATACTTTAGATGTATTTTAAGTTAAAATAATGATTGACGGTTGTATTTTAAATTTACATTATATACGAGCCTACACATACATATTTGTAAGAAGTTTGAAAGAAAAACATACATATTTGTAAGAAGCTTGAAAGAAAAAAAAAAGGATTAGTATATTCTTGAAAATCATGACAATTAGAAAATGATAAACAAGGCCAGGCACGATGATGCACACCTGCCATTCCAGCAGCTCTGAAGGCTGAGGCAGGAGGATGGCAAGTTCAAAGCCAGCTTCAGAAACTTGGCGAGGTCCTGAGCAATTTAGTGAGACCCTGTTTCAAAATAAAATAAATAAATAAATAAAATGGGCTGGGGATGTGGCTCAGTGGTTAAGCAACGCTGGGTTCAGTCCTCAGTACCAAAGAAAGAAAAAATTTTAAAAAGAGAGAGATAATCCACAGCAACAAGAAAGAAAAACATATTTCTATAGTTGCTTCTAAGTTACTTTTCAATATTGAGCTTTCGTTACAGTGTATTAATCTTACCTTGCCTGTGTGGAATTTATTTTCGAAAGCAATTATAGTTAAAAAGAAGCAAATTGCATCTGAAGTTTCATGTGAATATTTTGCATCTTAACCTCTGAGATTTTCTCCCCAGGATGTCAAATTGATAAGGAATATCAAGGATAATTTTCAAACTGTTTTTATTTGTAGATAGCCAAGTTGTGGAATTCATTATTTGGTTTCTCTGAAATATCAAGAAAATATGTCAACATTCAATTGTCCCTGACATTTTTCTGAAATGAAGCATAAAAAACAAATCATTAAAAATTTTTTTAAAAGAAATATACAGAAATCAGTGAAACAAAAAGTAATGGGTAAATTATGAGCAATGCAAAATGGAGTTTAGGCACTGAGTATTTTTATTTTTATTTTTTAAAATTTTTTTGCAGTCCTAGGGCTTCAACCCAGGGCCTCCCATACTAGGCCAATGCTCTAACCACTGAGGGTGTGGTTAACCTCCAGTGAGTGTATGCATTACCAACTGAACTCATTAAGTAAATGTAATTTCTGGTTTATTTTTTTCTAGCATTTCTAGCATTTCTTTGATATGCTTATCAGCAAAAAAAGAAATCACTTAATACTTGTTTTATCACCTTCATATAAATTTAAACAAAAATTCAAGTTTGAAGAAACAGGGACGTAATTTTTGTTAGGCATTTTTAAAATGATTTATAATCCACTACTTATTTAAATTTTCAGAACATAAAAAAATGTCTATACAAAAAAGCAGAAGTTCATGTGATTGGCAGGATGCACCTGTGTCATTTTTCTCTAATAAGAGCCACTTAGCACCCTTGAATACTCTTATTTGTCAATGCCCTGCAATACAAAACTACCTTTAGCACTGCCTTTGAACACTATATTTGCTCTGACTGCTATGCTACTTACACAAACTGTGTCACTTCAGGACTCAATGAACCAGCCACTAAATTGGTCCTCTACAATGGGTCTGAGATCAATAACTAATTTTGAAAACTGATTAGTTTGCAACAGAGTAGTAGACAGTTCCGAATTTTGCCAGAGGACATAATCAGCCAGTAAATAGAGGTATTAGTGCACTGGTAATAGGTTGGTAATATGGCCCAAATCTACGATAAACTCTTTTCCACAAAGGGTGATTTGAGCCTTTATAAGCAACTTTACTTGTAAATTAAACTTTATTTTTTGATGTTGAAATATAGCTTAGTTTTATTGTGCTACATAGCTAGTTAATAAGAGTTGTTTGTAAATGAATTCTAATAAAGCAAGCAAGCTCAGCCTTGGGTGACTATTAAAGAACCAAAGACATTTTTATATATCTTGGCTGGTTGTGAATTCCAGATGTTTCCAACATGAAAAATGTTATGTTCTAACAGTTAATGTTGTATTGCTAGCCATTCAGAAGATGTATCTTCCTATTAGATGTGAATGTTGCTATGGAGATAACTGTAAAAGTCTGACCTAGGAGAAGAGGTGGGGGAAGGAATTATATTAAAGGGAGAAAGAATATCAATTATGCCAATAATTGAAAAGGTGGCAAAAAGGTAAGCATCTTATCCCCAGTTACTTCTGGAGAACACATGGGAATACATGATGCACAAAAAGAATTTTGTCGTCGCCTCTTACGCTGGCTTTGTATTTAAGCTACATCAAGTGACCATGTGGAAAAAACCTGAACCCTCCATTGTAAAGTGAACTGGCACAAAACTAAACACACAGTTTTAAAAATCATTCCAAATGCATAGGTTACAGTTTGGCAATTGGCTTGTTAGGGCTGTGGTAAAATGCAACTTCAGAAAAGTTGTAATAAAATAAAATTGAAACAGTTGAGATTTTGCAAGCCAAGTAACTCTACCTGCTAGTGATATGAGGGGGGGATACAGCACTACAGAGTGAATTACTAAGGCACATTTGATGCACTTGGTTGGGATTATAAATGGGTATACCCAGTGTAATCCAATGCCTAAACTTGAACAGAGAAACTGCAAACAGATAAAAATTACAAACTCTTCTTCTGAACAGGGAACATTTTTCTTGGAAATGTACATTTGTTTTAATATGAGAGGAGGAGGTAAATACTTGGAAAACAGACTGTAATTCAGCAGCCCAGACCACCTCCTTTCATTCATGCTGCAGGTGAGAAGGTCGAGAAGGCAAGAATGTGAAGTCTCTCTAGACCTCAGGCAAAGTGACAGCCCAGGGTGGGGCAGCTCTAAGTGTGGACTGTGCATTTTACTACAGTGCAGTTCAGATACTAAGAACCACATTGCACACATCAGTCCCTATGTGAGGGAAGGGTCTTAGAGAGAGAAGAGCAATAAAAAGGAGAAGGAACTTCTTCGTTTAGTTTCAGTGCCCTTCGGAGAACTCCTCTGTGATAATTCACTTCCCTCTAATCTGTGGTCATGAACTTAATATCCTTAGTCTTGTTTCAAGTTAATTTCCAGTTAAATTTTACAACTTTTTATACCCAAACTCTGGATTCTATCAGAGCCCGTGAATATCAACATACATTAACTACTTTTGCTTCTTTGTGAATTAGTTAGAAAAACTCACATACAACATCAATCTAGACATTATAGAAATGGTCCTAGTAAAATAACGAAGATGTATTTTACCATTTAATTGTCTTTAAGATTGGAAACATAATGTTGATAAAACTGTATCAGAACAGAGACTGATAGAGGCAGAGGAAAAGAATGTATAAGGGAACTTTATTGACTCTTCTTTTTAAATAAGAAAAATTGCAAGAAAATGGATATGATAAATGAAAGCTACAACACAGATAGATTATAGTCATTTATCTGATAAAACAAATTTTCATTTCTAGTAAGGAAAATTTAAAAACGTAGTAGTACTGAAAAATTTCAGTAGTTTTTGCATAAAAAATGTCAACATTTTGCAAGGAGATGGCACATTTAAATTTACATATTAAAAATGGAAGTTCTCAAACATGTGATTTGGAGCAAAGGCCAAGATTCTATTTTCGAGGTACAAGAGTTAATCTTTTGGAGAATCTGTTTTTAAGTCTATACGGGAAGAATTACATATGTGTGTTATTGGATCAGCTCAGACAAGCATCTCACAGTCTTCCTGTTTCCCAACCTCTTCATAGGACTCTTCTATATATTTATTAAAAATGCAGATTCCTCAGTGTTCTTCAGAAAATTTGATTTTGTTTTTCTGGGGTTTGGTCATGTATCCTCGTGATATGTTTGAGACAGGTGTGGGAAACAATAACCTAGAGTCCAGCAAAAACTAATATATCTATCTTTGTCTCCAGCTCAGCATTCCATCATGTCCATCAATAATCTCAGACTTGTATGGCTTTTCATGATAAATTTGTGCAATGTTGATGCATCAGAATAATTAACATTAAAATATTCTAATGTAAAGGCAGATGTCTCATTATTAAATATTAAATGTATATTTAATCTCTCCATTTGCTTTTGACTTCAGTCATGCATTAATTAAGCAGTTCACAAATAGAATTTCTGTGATTTTCATGATGATTACCCATGTTGAGGTCTAATGGGTTATAAAGCAGAGGAAATATTGGCAAGAGGTTTTCATTTTTGTTAATATGTATCTAAAATTTTGCTGAAACAGATATCATTTCCTTAAGGTAATTCCACATTTCCCATGGGAAAATATTTAAAATGCATTTTTAAGATGAATGTATTATATTTTAAAAACCTGTTTTATATTAATACTGCAGTTTTGCATAAAAAGTATTGTTACTTTAATAAGGTTTTTAACATTATCATTGATTGGGGAAAGGGAAATCCTAACTATAATCCATCACCACCTCACACTTATTAGGAAGGCTGTAGTAAAAAACAGAAGATAACAAGTTTTGTCAAGGATTTGGACAAATTTGAACTCTCCTGGGAGTGTAAAACGGCACCGCCATGCACTGTGGAAAATAATATGGTCGTTCCTCAAAAAAGTCAACATAGAATGACTTGGCCAATTCCCTTCTAGTTACACACCCAAAAGAATAAGAAAAAGGAATTCAAGCAGATATCTTATACACTCATGTTAGCTGAACACACAACAGTATTCCCTCATACATGCGAAGTATGCTCCAAGTCTCCCAGTGGATGGAGGAAGTCATGGGTTGTACCAAGACCTCATGTATGCTGATTTTTTCCTATACATGCATACCCATGATAAAGTTTAACTTAGAAATTAGGCATTATAAGAGATTAACATGAATAACTAGTAATAAAATAAAGCAACTATAACAGTGAACTATAATAAAAATTAAATGAATGTGGTCTTTTTCTCTGTCAAAATATTTTATTGTACTTTCACTTTTCTCTGGAAGAATGAACTTTATGGCTTCTCTTTGGCATATCCAAATTGCCAGTGTCACTATTCTTGTGTTATGAGTCTCTTATTAAGTAAAATGAGTGTAACTTGGACATAAGCCTTGTGATATGGTGACGTTGGTTTGATAATCAAGACAGTTACTAAGTGACTATCAGGAGGGTAATGTATATAGTGTAGATACACAGGACAGAGGGAAGATTCACATTGCAGGTGGGACAGAATGGGCTTTCATCACATTAGTCAGAATGGCATGCAGTTTAAAACTTACAAATTGATCATTTCTGGAATTTTCCAGTTCATATTTTTGGATCTTAATCAATGATAACTGAAATGCAGAAAACAAAATTGTAGATAAGGGAAAACTGCTATTAGTAAGTTCTGATACATGCTACAATAGAGATGAACCCTGAAAACTGTATTCTAAATTAAACATCCAGACACAAAGCAACAAATATTACATAATTTCACTTATATGAAATATTGGAGTAATCAAAATCAGAGAGAGAAAAAACTTTAGAGGTGATCAGGAGCTTCAGAGAATGTAGAATGGTGGGTCAAGGGTTTTTATTTTCTGGCATGGAGTTTCTCTGACATAGAGTTGATGGCTGAACAATACTGTAAACACAATTGATGTTCTAAAGATTTGTACACTCAAGAATGATTAAAATGGTAAATTTTATTATATATATGTGTAGATATTTATGTATCAATAGAAGTTAGGATCATGTCTTTCTGACTGATGTAACCCTAAGCTTATAATTACTTTGTCCATCATGACAATGAGCTATTACTACTTCGTCAGTCACTTATATCACTTTGCTTCTTCTTCTGTGATAATAAAAATCATTCTGAGGGCTAGGGTTGTTGCTCAGTGGTAGAGCACTTGCCTAGAATGTGAGAGGTACTGGGTTTGATTCTCAGCACTGTATATAAGTAAATAAATAAAATAAAGGTTCATCAACAAATAATTAAAATATTTAAAAATTCATTCTGAGACCATGCAAATTTTAGTTTTGGACAAAACTTTATTTATTTATTTATTTATTTGTTTATTTACTTATTAGTTCCAGGGATTGAACTCAGAGGTGCTTAACCATTGACTTATATCTCCAACCGTTTTCAATATTTTACTTAGAGGATCTCACTGAGTTGCTTAGGGCCTTGCTAAGTTGCTGATGTTGACTTTCAAATCATGATCCTCCTGTGTCACCCTCCTGAGCTGCAGGGTTTACAGGTGTGGACCACCATCACCAGCTGGATAATGCTCTTTAGGTAGCTTATTATGTGGTGTTGTTATAAGCAAGAACCACAAGACTTGTTTATTTTCATCATACTTGCTGAGACACTGTTTTAATAGTCTGTCTTGAGGTTATAGTCATAGTAGTTTTTGAATTAACCTGTTCCCAAATATACAGAAATAGACATGGTGTTATAAATAATGAGAGTAACACAGGCCATTCAGGTGAAGTAACTAGACTAGATTCTTAAATTGAATAAGAGTCAGAGAATACATTGAGGGCTGCTTGCATTATAACATTATACAGAATGATTAATAAAGATTAGTTACATGGATGTTATGATTTATTAGGTATAATTTCAATAGCACTGTATAAAAAGATTGGCAGAAGTTTTCAAAACAAATTAGTGACTGAACAAAACCAACTAGGACATTTAAATGTGCCCTTCTCTGTAGGGCACATTGGTTGGTAAATTTCCCTATGCGTAGGCTTCTGGGTTTATGTCTTATATATTGAAAGAAAGGCAGTTTCAAACTTGATAAACATTTTCCAATTTAATTCTGCTGCCTAAATATTTACTCTATTGAATAAATAAATGAATCAGTTGGACCTGTAAATGTCAAGTCACAGAATTTTCTCTCACTTTGCTTTAAGTCACTGAGCGTATGTAACTGAATAGAGATTCGAGAATGAAAGACAGTCAAGGTTAAGGCTATAGCTACGTGGCATTTAAAGATTTCCTCTAGCAGAAGAACACTGGAGTAGAGTCTTGTTCTGGTGGAACAGAGCTGCCAGCTTTTAAGTGTGAAATAGGAAGAGTCATGTTGGTGCATGTATACAAAAGTACACATTTCCAAGGCTGGTCTCTTCATAGCTAACCACATTTCCTACCAAACATAATGCAAAACAATGTTTGGTATCTTCTTTCTTGCTCAACCAGAAATACAGATCAAAAGGACCATTTGGCTGTAAAAGGTTATTGCCACAATGAAATTCAAACTTCTTTTAGGAGGGAGTGTTTTTCAAATTGGAAGTAAATTGGAGTACACAAATACTAGCAAGGAGTTGGGGTCCTCAAGTACACTAAATAGCTTTGCAGTTTTTTAAGTCTGCTCCTTGTCATTCAGGTTAAAATTAAGTTCAAGATCTGTGTCTTCAAGTCCTGCTTAAAGTTTCTAGGCATGTTATAATAATATTGGCACATTTTGCCCTTTTCCTATCATACCAAAAACCCTCATTCCTTGAGTAAGCTCTTTATACATATGTAGTTTATTAGAGTCAGTTAGATTGCATTAAGTATTAGATCTTCTTTGTTCCTAACTGAAGTACACACTGACTGATGGAAAGTTCTTTGTGACATTCTAAATGGGTAGCATTCACAAAGAGCAGATAGCTGAAGTTAGTAGCCTCAATCTTCACAGACTGTCTAGTACAGCAACATGTAAGTTTTTTTCAGGAATTAAGAGATTCTAATTCAGAACCAATTTTAAAAGACTGGACAACATATGTGTTTAATTTTCTTTCTAAAAGTTGTTAAAATTCCAGTGTCCGTAGTACGTTGTCCTGTTTTTTGTCAGTGGTACAAGATAGCAAAGTTTTCTGCAGGTTTTGCAATGAATACTTGCAAATATTTCTGATGTTTGATGGCATTGAAATGCCAGAAATACTAACTACTATTTGGCAGAGGTTGATGTGTATAAATTTTAGTTATTAAATTAAAAAAATTAACATCTGTACAAATAAAATAGGATCTGAAAATTCATTTTAATTAAAATTCTCCCTGTAGTGTATGTATCGTATCATTATTTATTATTAATATATAACTAATAAATATTTTATGCATAAATATATACATAAATACACCTATGCTAAAGACATGGAGAGAAAAATTATGCAGGATGTGATCCTTACATGACTGTAGAAAGTTTATTTCACAGATAGATACAAAAGTAGCCTATAATGGGGAAGTTGCTTTTCCATGCCCTGATGCAGAAATCATTTATGTTCAATGTCAATTAACTATTATACTAAGTGATTTAAAAAGGGGAATGAAATTGGTCAAATTACAGTACATGAAGGTATGTGTATATCACAATTAATTTCTATAGATAACTATAATACATCAATCAATAAAAGAAATAAATAGAAGAAAGACCAATAGAACAGATGAAAGGGATCTGGAGAGGGAGCAGAGGAGAGAAAGAGTAAGCACTGGGAATTGAAAAGAAGAAAACTATGTAATGTACATTTTGGAATGTCAAAACGAACCCCACTATTATGTGCAACTAAAGTGCACTGATACATTTTTTAAAAATTAAAAAATTAGTAGTAGACATGATTATTAGTAGACATGATCAATGAGGATACAGCCTGGTTTCCAGAGCATTGTCTATTATGGGACGGGAAGCCTGTTAAAAATCTCACTGTCATTGGCTTATGCTGATTCTCAGGGATATATTACTTGCCAAAATAATAATTGCTTATAATTTACCAAAGATATGTAATCATGGGCCACATGGGCTAAAGAATACATTTCACATCTTGTAAGAAAATATTGGAGAAATGCAGCCACTGAAAACTTGTTGAGTTAATTGGGGACCTTTAGAATGTCAAGGTCTAAATAGCAATATATGTGCTTTTGGGTCTTTGGAAGCAGGAAGAAGATCTGAAGGTATTATATTTGGCTATGTGGAAGAGAATTTTGGAGCATGATCTGCTTTATTCTAAGAATGGCTTAAATCTCATTCACAGGTGGGAGACTTTTTTTTTTATTTTGGTACTGTATTTTTAAAGAAGATATCTTTTCATCAAAAAAAAAAAAAAAAAAAAAAAAAAAAACCTGCTAATTAACTAGGGAAGAACAAAGAAAAATATACACTTACACAGCATATGTTTTCTGTTCCCTATAGCAAACAGGATGTCATAGGACTTTTAAAAATAAGTCACTTTCCCAGGTATGGTGCTGCATGACTGTAATCCCAGCAGCTAGGGAGGCTGAGGAAGGATGATCCCAAGTTCAAAGTCAGCCTCAGCAATTTAGAGAGGCCCTAAGTAACTTGGTAAGACCCTGTCTCTAAATAAAAAAAAAACAAAAAATGTCTGGGGATGTGGCTCAGTAGTTAAAAACTCCTGAATTCAATTCCTAGTTTTAAAAAAAAAAAAAAAAAAGTATCTTCAAAAAGTCATTGAAGGAATTTAACACAGCATTTTTGCCTCTACTTTCTCTTTCTCTCATCTTTATATAAACCTGCACTGAAGAACATATATACATACATACATAGCTTTGAGTTCAATCTTCCTATATTTACCTTTACAGTGAGGTGTATATAATACAGGAAAGTAAATATGATTTCAACTATATCATCACAATAGTGTTGAATAAACCTAAAGACTGGGATGTTTGAGGATTGCACCACTTTAAACACGTAAGGCTCTGTTAGGATGGAAGGTGATGGAAAATACTAGTTCACAAAATTGTGAATGGAAATGCATTGGAAAGAGAAAGCATGTTGCATGATTAGCCTTAGTCCTTAAAATGGAGAGGGAAGTGGGTTGTTGATTTCACATTCAGATCACAACAAAGAGCTGAGGCCAGGTATTGTGTTGATGGTGGTTTTAACTTTCTGGATATCCACATAAGCTAAGTTCTTGACTTTCATTATCTTGGTGATAAGTATATTGTGGAAGATGTAATTAAATGTACCTATGTTCAAAGTAAGGTCATATTATTAAGAAAATGACAATAAAAAAAGAGCATAGTCTACACATGGTTATAACAAGGGATGAGTTGAATGTAGGG
Organism: Sciurus vulgaris; assembly: GCF_902686455.1. Classification (NCBI taxonomy): domain Eukaryota; kingdom Metazoa; phylum Chordata; class Mammalia; order Rodentia; family Sciuridae; genus Sciurus; species Sciurus vulgaris. Next base: position 30,647,051 of record NC_136470.1, on the reverse strand, counting down.
AGACAAATCTTACCGTAGATAATTTCTATTCAATGTGTGGCCCATGAACCACAACCATAATGAGATGAGTAAAAGTATTGAGAGTTTAGAAACCTTTAGAATACTATATTGAAATGTCTGTGATTCCTATATGCAATAATTTATCCAATAATTCATTGTTCTTTTACAAAATCCCAGATGGATTGAAAAATAACTCTTCTTTCATCACTGATAGCTTCAGACTGAGAGGCAGTTCTAGAAAATAAGAACTTCACAGGTAAGTATGTTACTCACAAGAGAACTGAGGCATAAAGAGGAACAAAACAACATAAAGACTCATTTTATTCTGCTAGAGAAGGAAGAAAACAAGGAGAATGTTGTCTTCCTCTTAAAGTAGGAGAAAAGAACACTGGTAGAAAGAATGGAGGATTCTTTAACTACTGCTTTCTTACTTTTGTCAAATATCCCAGTCTTCAAACTGAACACCATAGAACAAACTCTAATAGAAGAAACTCTAATTTCCCTTAAATTAGGAAATTTTAAACAGAGTACTGATCAATCTAAATTCATTCAATTCTCTACTCTCTGCAGTTACAGCTCAGGGTATTAAATAAATGATCATTGAATTGTCTAAGAAATTTTAGAGAACTCATTTTTAAAAAGGGGATACAAAAAAGTACTATGTCATCCTCATGTTATAAAGTAGAAGAAAATAGGTTCAGCTAACCATAATGAGATGGTGTACGAACCTATTGAGAAGACAGTAATTACTATGCACCAGGAGGAGTCACTTTGAATCCTTTTTCTTCAATATTTTGAGACAATTGGAGGACACAATAAGAATGTGTCTTTTTTTTTGTTTGTTTGTTTGTTTTTTTTTTTCTCACATAGGTTTACTTTTTGTGGTAACAGATGCAAGCCTTTTATTGGAAGACTATCTTGCCTCCACTTCTGATTCATTTTATTGTGAAGGGGTAAATTTGATATTCTGGATTCAGGGAAAGACAGCTTATCCAAACAAATGAGAATAAATGGGATCCCTCCTCCAGCTGAAACTATTAGAAACTATTAGAAAGGAGGATATCTGGGTACTAGATTTGTTTCCATTCCTGGAACAAATGCCTGAGATAAATCAACGTACAAAAGAAAAGTTTTATATGTTTGGGCAGGCCTCTTGCTTTTAACCTTCTTGTGGGAGGGTAGCACATCATGGCAAGAGCCTAAGGTGTAGCAAATGGTTCACTTCATGAACAGGATATGAAAAGTAAAGTGAAAGAGACAAGCTTCCCTTGACCCCTTAGAGGACACGCCCCCAATGACCTAAAACCTCCCACTAGGCCCCATCTCTTAAGTATTTCAAGGCCTTTCAATAGCACCAACCTGAGGACCAAGCCATTGGCGCATGAACCTTTAAGGGTCAGTCTAGATTTAGTCTCTAGCAGTCAATTTAGCCAAGGTTGCCAGATTTGCAAGAGAAAGTTGGTTGCCCTCTACCAAACCAAGGGGAAAGCAGCTATGAGACATGAAGAAGTTTCTGGTGACATCATTAGCTCACCTGAAATAAGCTGTCTTAAGTACTGAACTTCTTAAGTGTATCATTAAATAAAAACCAATTTCTTGCTCAATATGTTTTAATGGGATTCTCATTAGAAGTGAAAGAATCTTGACTCTTCAGTGTATCTGAACATCTGTAGCTTGTTTGTGCTTAGAGATACGAAGGAATACAAACTCAATATAAAGATAATTAAATGAAAAGAAAACCAGTAGAAAACACATATTTGAGCTTTCTAATTATTGGTAAGTAACAGAATTCTAAATTAAATGTCTTACAATCTGACTTCTTTATCACTGTCATAGTATGTCTCCAAATGACTTGTAAGATGTTATGGAAAATAGGCAACTGTTTGGGACTAGAAAATCTGAAAAATTTTCCTATAACAAAACCTCAAAACTAATTTTCAAAATAATATAATCATGATTTTGAAGACATAGAGCTAAGGGGAATAAAGATAGAAAGGGAAGTTCTCAAAGACCAAAGACAAAGTGCTAGTGAGAAAATTGGTTAAAAATCTACCATAGGAACTACAGTTGCCTGGTGAATGTTTGACTATCTTAGAACATTAAAGTGTCATGTTTTCACAGCCATCTTGGGGAAAAGAGGCAGCACTGGATCCTACAAAGTAAACAAACTTGTCCCATTAAAGTTCAGACCTAGTGAAAAATGTATATTAGAAATTGAGCAAACCTATAAGCAACAAGAAATTGATGGGAAGCCTGTCAGACTTGCCCTAACCTCTGAATTAGAAAAATAAATAAATAAAAAGCCTTTATGAGAATTCCTGACCTCTGTCTGGTTTACAGTTCAAATTTACTCTCTGCTTCATTCAGGAAAATCCAAGTCAATAAATGAATCTAAAGTTGCCTTCGATGTTGGTGTTGGCATGACCTGTATATTGAGTGTGACTGGAAGAAAAAAGATTGAATACTCTAGACAAACTCACTCTCAACCTAGGACTTCAAGAATTCTGGTTAATCTTGTTTAAAATTGAAATCAACACAAGAAGACAAAGCAGCATTAGTGCTGAATACAGCAAACAGCATATGATTTCTCATGGACTTTGAATATTAGAGTTATCTAATATTTATTATGAACACATCTATAAGATTTAAGGAGGTATAAGAAGAAAATATTGAAGCAAGAAAAAGTACTCTTAAAAAAGATGAAGTAAAAATGGTAATTAAATTAATTTTCCTTAAATCCTCGATGGAGGGATTAAACAAGCCAGTGAGTACATCTAAAAAGGGAGGTCACAATTTAGAAGATTGAAAGGAATTAATGTGTAGCACAGAAAGAGTTCAAAACTATGTATGGTTGAGATGAAGGGTGAGTGGTTTTAGCATATACTTTATTAGAGTACCAAAAAAAAGAGTAAGGAAAGAGAAAAGTAATAGAAAAATTCCAGATTTGATGAAAGTCAAGAATTTTCAGATTTGGGAAACAAACAAAAATAGCCAAAGAGAAGTGATAGATTATCTATCAGGAATGAAAATTATACTGTCTATTCACTTTTCATTATGAGTAATTAAGCTAGGAGTTCACTTAAAATTTTATGTACAGCTTAATCATTATATTAGGATACAGGATAAATAAGGAAACTTTTGGATAATATACAACTGAGAAAGCTGACCATCATCAGATTCTCAGTAAAGGGAATCCTAAGGAATATAATACAAAAACTAAAGAAATTTATCCTATAATGAAGATCTGAGATGCAGTATGTACTAGCACATATACTGAAGTAAGCTAAGAGAAGACACCGGTATCAGAACATAAAGTCTATCTTCAGAAATTTGAAGTGCTGTCACATAATGGAATATTTACAGTATTTTATTCCAAATCCCACTGGACAATAGATCGAGAAACAATGAAATACAGATCTCACTGGAACATAAAGAAAAAACTTTATTATAACATGACTCTTTAAAAGCAAATGGACTTTCAAAGAAATGCTTCTTTGGTTTCTAGAGGTATATTCCTTACGTGCTCTAACAGTCAATGCACTAAATAGATTTATTCCATGGTAATATTTCTTCTGAACTGATAATATTTCTGGGAAAATAATTCTAATATACATATGACTTTTTTCTGATTTGTGAAAAAGAAGTTAAGTATATTAATGAACCTTCAAAAGCTATGGAAACTTTTATCCTACAAGGATTTTGTGTGTTAGCAATAACAATTTCCAAGGTTTTTTCAATATCCTCTTCACTGAAACAAATAAAACATCAGACTAAATATATAAAACAATGATTTCTGAACTGTGGACAACAGCAAAGAAAGAGTAATTTCTGAGCGGTGGAAAAAAATAAACAATTTGTCCCCAGTTTACAGTCTTAGCAGAACTTGCAGGCCACCATTACAAGGATGGGGTCCCAGGAGAAAAAGCAGTTGAAATGGATCTGGGAGTTTGAGGAGGCCCATGGCTAGGTAGGGTTCATGGGAAAGGGTTTAGAAAGGAAAGAGTTGCACCTAGAGAAAATTTGGGAGTTCTGCAGAGACTTATTCAAGTAATCAGCTGAATAGTAATTAGAACATGTGTGTAAGCAAATTCCCATCACTGGGCAGGCACCTAAAACATCTAGAGGAGAAGAAATTTCTGGAGATTACAGAAGACTGGGACTAATTCTGGATCTGGTCAGCCACCATAGAATATCTCATAATTCAAGGGTAATTTTCTGGACTACTCAGAATTATTTGCTCTGCAAAAGCAATATTAGCCCTAGATGAAATACTGCTCTAGTCCCATCTAATGATGCTTAATAGCAGTTCAAGAAAGGACAAAGTTATTTTCAAGTAATTTAATCACATCTTTGGATGTAGCTAAGAATACTTACAGGAATAATAAACAAACTAGAACCTACAGAGTAAAATGTATAATATCTATCATCCAATAACATATTACCAGGCATACAAAGAGGCAGGATAACATAGTCCAGAGTAAATAAAAATGTAAACAAAAATAACCATCAAAACCAACCCGGAAATGACACAGAAGACAGACTGTGTAGACAGAAACATGAAAGCAGTTACAACAAATGTATTCTACATGTTCAGAACCAGGGGAAAGAGTAAACTACTAAGTACAAACATGAAAGAAAAAAAAAAGACCAAATTAAGCTTTTAGAAGTTAAAATACAATGTGTGAGATGGGAATAACAGATAATAAGATTGTGTAGAAAAGATTAGTGACCTTGAAGACATAGTGATAAAGAGGCATTTGAAGTAAAATTTTTAAAAAATGGAAAAAAAGAAGTAAAAATAAAATAGAAAAGTATCAATTAGTGGGGAAACAACTGAAGATAATCTAATATAAATGCAATTGGAGTATCACAAAAAGAATTGTGGGTATGGAGTAAGATACATATTTAAAGAAAAAAATTGCCAACCTTTTCCAAAATTGGATGAAAACTCTAAGCCCACAGAATCAAGAAACTTAGTGAGCCCCAAACATTTATTTATAGCATAATAAGTGCCCTAAATTTTTGTGTTCTGGATACAGTAGACTCCAACTCTGAGTTCATATGAAATATTAGCAAGGTGGAAATCTGAGTCTTCAGTATTTAAAATTATATATATATATATATATATATAATATATATATATAGTGATAGCAACATTAAAAATAAAATTAATGATTAACATTTATTGAATGCTTTTTTTCCTGAATTGGCACAACACCACTTCCACCATAATCTATGATTAAAATCCTTCACAGCACCCACACAGCCCCATGAGGCAGGTGCACAGACCTTTACCTCCTAATGAGAGAAGAGCTAAAGACCATGTGCCATTCATCCGCCTGTACCACCTCCTAATATTCATATCAGCTGTTAGAAAGTTGATAACTTTGAGTTCAGGAATTTGGTAGACATAGTCAGAAAATGATTTCCCCTTATATATAAAAATGTTGAACTGTTTCTATAGCCAGTAACAAACTTCACAATCATTAGCTTTAAATTCCTATTGCCTTAGGAAAGTCCTAATTCCTGGTTTTCAAAAGACATTTAGGAAATGGAAAAACTTATGTAACTGAAATTTATATTTTCTCATTTTCTTGAAAAAGAAAATTCTCTCAATGGATAGCTAAAATTGTTCAGAATATAATTTGGAATTACTATCTAAGAATTTATAAAATGCAAATTCCCTCCTTTTTGAAATTCAAGAAAAGTGTGTCATTTGTTCTGAAGGAATATATAGTGAACGTTGTTAGAGAAAAGTTTATTTGAAAAAATATTTTTCTTTGTTGATTAAAGTAAATGCAATGTATTTAATTTTATTTTGAGTGTAATTAATCTTGTACTTTGGACTTCCAGAAGTAATGATAACTCATTAGGGCAAGGCTGCTATCTGCTATTTATCTTTTCATCTTCTATAAAGATACATTTGCCACACAAAGTAAAAGTACACTAGGACTTTGCAGTCTGTATACAAAGCACTTAGAAAAGTATTATTTCTTTGATGAATCATGACTTTATAAACAACTGTTCAATGAGATAGTTGGGAATTTAATGTAAACAGAACTTTATATTGGAAAGGTCTTGAACTGCTGATTAATTCCATCTTCGAAACTTTAAAACTAATAACTTTGTCCATAAATTCACCAAAGTTTTTCTCCTATTCATTCAAACTACTTTTTCTATTCATCCAAACTACTCTTAAAGAAAAAAATAAAAAATAAACAAGTTTCAATTAGATAAATACACTCTGCTTGAATCGTGTTCTCACAATTTATTGTTCCTGTCACTGTTGATCCAGTGTCTTCCTGGTTTGTAATGTCTGCACTGCATTACTTGTCCTTTATGTTCAGGGAGCAAATGACACAGAATACATATCACCTACAACCATTGGCACACAGCATGATAATAAGATTGCAGAGTTGAAAGAAAGGAAGCAAACATAGACATGGATAAAATTCCGTAACATCCCAAGTCACTAGAAGAAAAGAAAGTACTGGTATAAAAAAATCTTTCTTTTAGCCTCTTGCAATTGTTCTATATTTTCACCATGAATAGATATTTAGTTGTTAAATTTATTGGGCAGAACCCACTTAAAATATAGTCCCTAATTTCTAGTTTGGTAATTGACTTCAACTACAAAAAGAAGTCATTTTAAGTGGCCCCTTTCAATACATTTTATAGAAAACTTATATGGATTTTTTATGGTTTCTTTAATGGTCTAATTAAAAAGTTCACTCTCTGGGAAGTTTGGGACCACTAACAGGCAGGTTGGAAATACCAGAAGAACAATTATAGTTGAATGGCAACCTTAATAAACAAGAAGGGGTTTAAAAATGTTCTTGCCAGACCAGCAGACACAGCTAACAAACACAGCAATGAGTGGTATGTAAGAGCTCAAGATAAAGGAGGAAGGGAATTCCCTAAGCACAAATGCCAGTTCTCTGAGGTAACTCAGTATGCCATGACACCAATTTCCCAGAAAGGACCAACTAGCAATCAATCTATCCAAGGAATGTGACCTCTTCACGCACAGCTGAAGTACATGCATGATGTTAGGTAAATACTGAAGAAGGAGCATTGCTTCAAAAGTCTATGTTCCTACAAAGTATGTTCCATAGGAAAGAAGAAAATTTTGTCAAAAATATATCCATGATAACAGTATAAATCTTAGGAATCTAAATAAACAGGAGTCTGACCTTTGGACACAGTTCAGTGCTCAATATAAGTTAGTAAAACATAGTATTTCCAATGTTATTGTTTCTTTCAGTTGAGATGGAAAATTAGACTAATTGAAAGTGAGACTAGAAAGAGATATTAGAGTTCATTCAGATTAACTAAATATTTTGTAGTTGAGGGAGTGATGTGCAGAAGTCAATCAACTGTTCAGGATCAAAGAAGGAATTAGAATCAGAAGTAAAACAAGACTCAGGATCACAGAGGCCAGTGTGTTCCCTGTGCCATATTGATGATTTTCCATTGTGTCTGGAGTCACAGACAAGGGTGTGTGCAGTCCAAGTCTCTGAGTGTGGAAAAGCATCCCCAGGCACACAAAGCGTCTGCTCTCCAGGATCAGCTTTCATCACAATGTGATGAGTGTGGCCAGCACTCTTCAAAGTCACCAGTGCTTCCCATACAAAAAAAATCACAAGCAAGATGGGCAGGCAGCCCTCCCTTCCTGAATGGAAAAAATTGGTTACATAGCACATAATTTGATGAGAAGTCTAGGTTTGTGCAACACCAAGTCAGGACAATAATCAAGAGCTGCCTGTAAGATTTGCATGTAGTACTTAGCTCATGATGTTTCACTTGTAAAAATGAAATGTTTCAGTTGTAAAAGTGAGGTGTTCTTCACAAATGAAAACCAGACTTTGCATTGTGGTGATAAAAGTGTCAAACCCAGAACTGCTGGATTGAAGAGAGGAAAAGGAAAACAAATCAATGAGCTTCAACAGTAAAAAGTTGCAAGTAGAAACTTCTAGATAGTTGAAGTCTTCTGTTTTTAAATATGCATAACTTTCTTATATAATCTAAATAATTCTTCATAGGGCATAAATTTCTTTCATGTCACAATGACTTGATGTAACTTTCGGAAATAGAACAGGTATTGGGTTCCTTATAGAATGCTGAACTTTAACATGAATAAGAAGAAAATGTGTTCTCTTTTAGACAATTTCTGCTAAAATTATCATTCACTTAATACTTAATAATTAATTACTGCCAGGTTATATGCTGAGAGAGAGAGAGGCTGTTTCCTTACTCAGATGTTATCCTATTCTCTAATTTATTTAATTTATTTTTTGCAAGCTGGAGATCCAACCCAGGGCCTTGTGCAGGCTAGGCAAGCATTCTATCATTGAACTACATTCCCAGCCCCCTAATTTAAAAACACGTGTTTTTAAACCATTGCCTGTTACTGTACTGCTAGTTATTTGGGAGGCTGAGGCAGGAGAACAAGTTTATGATTAGCCTGGGCAGCTTAGCTATCTCAAAATGAAATGGAAAAAAAAAAAAATTAAAAAGGCTGGGAGAGTAGCTCAGTGGTATAGCACATGTCTAACATGGACAAAGCCCTAGATTCAACCCCCAGTACTACAAGGAAAGAAACAAAAACACATGTTCTTAAGTCTTGCTGGTCAGTCAAAAGAAATTTATCAGGCAATTATTATGTAGCAGGCAGTGGATTTCCTTCCAACAAACATAGCAGTGATCAAGTTCTAGTACTGTAGCAATACCCTCCTAAACGTTATAGGGACATGCGTAAGAGAGACCAATATCACAAAGATTAGTGCTCATTGAAAGCAGAAGTTATCAGTTTTATGGCATCATTATTTCTGTTATACAGATTGCAACACAATCAAGAGTTAACCTCATAAAGGAAAAGGAGCCTTCTAAATAAAGGAAGCAACATGATGACTTTTTTGTTTTTCCCCTCTTGGGTACCGGAGATTGAACCCAAGGGCACTAACTACTGAGCAACATTCCTAGTACTCAGTTTTTTTGGTTTTTTGTTTTTTTAATTTTAAGACAGGGCCTCACTAAGTTGCTGAGTCTGACCTCAAACTTGCTGTCCTCTATTCTCAGCCTCCTGAATCACTAAGATTACAGGTGTGTCCCATGGCACCCTGCTTGATGTCTTAGTTTTAAAAGAACTTGGCTTTACCAAGACTATAAAAGAAGGCTAATGTAGTTATAGCCTTGAAAGTTAGAAAGAATGGCATAAAATTGTCCTGGAGAGAAAGGCAAGGGCAGCTCATGTAGGGCCTTGTGAGTCTAGTTTAAGAATTTGTATTATCACTGGGTTCATGCTAAACATTTAGTACAAACTAATAACATGAAACATTTATAAATTATTTAAAATGCTGCAATGACTTAATAAATTCATATTTTAAAATTCTTTAAGGGTCATGAAAAGAGAAGCAGGATCAGAGGGGAGATAGGGGAGCAACTCAAGTGCTTTTGCTATAATTTGGGTGGAAGAGAATGTCAACTTGAAATGAGGTGGTGGCAAAATAAAGTGAGAAGATGCAAGCATTGGGGACACAGCTTGGAGGCTGAATTGACAGAAGTCAGTAAGGGGGATGAAGGATGTTTTAAAGATGACTCCCAAGCTTTGACTTTGGGGAAAAGGGTGGTCAAAGGTACCATTTGCTAAGAAGTAAAAGATAAGAGATTAAGGACAGAAAATATTTAGAGTGAAAAGGCTTCGGTTTGAAAACATTAAATTTGGTTTTGAAAAATCCAAATGCAAAAGTCAGGCAGGCAGATGGATACATAAACGTAAAAGTTGAAAGAGATTTTGAATCAAAGCTATAAATCTTGGCACTATCACCCTGTAGGATAGGATTTAAAGCTATTGGAATGGATGGGATCACTTGGGGACAGGATGAAAGGAAGCAAAGACTGAGTTGGTATGATCAGCTGTGAGATCGATGCTTATTTTTTTGAACATTACTGAGTGTGTTCAATCTTTTAATTCTGATATACTAGAACTCTGCAGGTTGAATGCCTATTGCAATAATCTTGGGATGAATTAATGTCAGCACGAATGACGAGCAAAGGTTATTCTACAAGCTGAATATGATTTAAGAAAATGCTTGAGAAAACATGAAGTAAAGTTTAGTCAAAAAGGTAGGTACATGGAGATTTTGTTTTGAGAGTTTTAATAGCTATCAAATCATTGACTCTACATCGAGATAATACAATTGAGACAATGTTTGAGAGTAACAAGATTAACATGGTAAAAAAACCTTTAATTTTACATTGTGTTAAATGGAAAAAACTGTGGTTTTAATATTTGGAAGTTGAACTATTCTGTTATTTCATTCCTCATCTGCCACCCTCTCCCTTCCAATTAAATATTTATGCACAAACCCATCTAGAAATCTACATGATCAGAATAGTTCTGATAACAGATTTGATACACTGTGGAACAAATTTTGGTATGATTTATTATACATATTGGTCATTGAACTTTGTTTTGTGTTACCAGGTTTTTAGATTTTGGAAGGACAAAGAACATTTTGCAAGAAAGAAATTGTGTGTCTCATCACTGGAGTTAACGCTTCACTTAGAAGTTTTACTCATCAGAAATTTTAACATTATTAAAAAGTAAAATTTAGACAATTCACTTCATAAAATCACAGAATGAACACATCTGCTTTCAAATATATTACCATAGAGATTCGTCAAGAAATACATAAATATCCTCAGTAAAGTTAGTGGGAAAGCAAATACATTTGGAAAACTGAATTAATTCTAAGCATAGGGTAGTTTATTTCTTTTTTTTTTTTTTTGTCTTTATTATAAAATATCTAAAACAGAACCACTCACTCTAAATTCATTTAACTAAGCTCATTTCAGATATCAACTTTCAATTTTCTGCCTCACCTCCCTCCTTACTTTAGCTCTTTTGGTATGCTGCTGCCTATGGACAGAAAGAGCACAGGGTGGTCACTGATGGAGTGGCGTGTGGCCAACAGTTGTAACAGAACACCCGAGGATCGTTGGCCAGCCTTCTGATACATGTGGTCTTGCTTATCGGAGCTGGCCATCTATCAATTTTTAGAACTGTCAACACACAAAGACACAGCAGGTCAGACGAGAGAAGCAGATTGTACTAAGCTCATGGTCCTTGCAGGGCTAAACCCTCAAAGAGGAATCAGGTGAGGAAGGAAGCAGCTCAATAAACAGCAGGGATACAGAGATAAGTAAAAGTGTGTGTCTTCAGTGGCAGAGGAGTTGCCTGGATAACTGCCCAGTTTCTAGGGGCCTGTTCTACCAGGCTCACCGGTTCTTACTATCAGTGGATTCCATGATATTTCCTATGTCCTCACACTGACAACCAGCACCTTGACTTTGACTCAAGTTTGCTTGAGTTTGCTTAAAAAAAAAAAAAAAGAATAGAAAATGATTCCAAATGAATATTCCCAAATGCATGTAGGTGATAGAGGACCAGGTGACATTGTATATATAAAGATGGCCACCTAGCTTTCTATGTAATATTGAAGAATTGAAGGCAATTTAAATAAATACTATTATATTAGGAAGATTAAATGTTACAAACTTGTCACATATGTGCACTGAGGATGAAATAAAGGCTAAAACATATTTAGATTAAAAATTTACAATTTTATTTTTAGTTTGCAATCAAAGTTAGTTTTCTTTGGTCAATAGGATTATAGGTTGCAATTTTATTTCACTTATCTTTTTTATTCCAAAACTGTCCAAAATAAGCATGCATTGTTTGTTCTAATGAGAATAATAAATGTATGAGAAAAAGAGAGTATATTTGTGACAAAACAGAGAATATAAGATTACTGTATGTCTGAATCTATGATAAAAAGATATCAGTAAACTAATAGAAATATCTATCTTGACATTATTCCATTAAATTTTTATGGGAGATCATGAATTTTGTTTTGGCTTTTTTCACTATTTTGTATTGCTGTTTTGTAATGCATATAGTATTATGCACAGATTTGGCACATGTTCTATAGATATTTGAATCAGATATCTGTAGTTATGTAAAAGTACAATTACCTAACCCTCAGAGGGACAGCCATATATTTTGGCTACTACTAAGTTTTATGCTAGAAAGATTAAATATGACAATAGCAGCTCATCTTATGACTACCTTTCACTTTTGATGTTTACGAAGTACAAGTGGAAAAATGGAAAATCAATCACTGTGAGTGGGTTGAGGATTAGGAGGGGTAGGTCAATAACAAATAGTGGTTTATAGAGTTGGAACACTGCATAGAGCCAGCTAGTGGATGTGGAGACCAGTCATCATTTTAATACTTCATGGCGTCCTAAGTAATTGTTTTGGAATAATGTTGCAAATAATCAACTCAGGATCAAAAGTGTTCCTACAAATGTATATACTCTAATTCGAATAAAAAAAAAAAAAACTAAAGGCAGAATATAAGAAAGTACAATTGAGATAAATAGTAAAAATATAATTACCATACAGTAAAAGGAGCCACTGCCTATGTGAATTCTTATAACCATTTTCTCAACTAGTGTTAAAAGAATGATCCCAATTTCATAACTGGCATCATTTATATTTAATAGACCTGTGCATTTGTAAAAAAAAATAACCTACTAATGTCAACATGTGGTACTAATTGTAATGTGTTGGCTCCAGCAAAGATTCAATTTATCAGTCCTTGCTTTTAATACCTCATAAATCCTTCAGATCACACCTTCTCTGACCTGAGCAACAATACCATCCACAGTAAGATTTTCTGTCTTGAAGTACTACATACATAAGCCTTAGACATTTATAATTATTTTAAATTTCAAATATAATTTCTATTTAACTCTTATTTGAAAAGTTTGCATTCAATTAGAGGCTACATGTGAAAAATAAGAGTATTCGGATTATTCCCACAAATCTTGGCATTGCAGAAAATTTAACCAGTGAAAAATACATTGTAATCCTTTTACTTTCAAATTGAAATGAAATTCTTTTCTCCCAGAATAATGTGTCAACAGAACATTGATTAATATTTCATTCAAAATCTATTTTTTATTCAAATGAACATAAATTCCACAGATATGTAATATATACTATTCTAAAATTTCATAAAGAATAAAATATAATCATCACATGTTAAAAGACACATTTTCTAATTTGAATTATTTGAATTCTTAAAGTCTATAAAATTTTATTTCATAGTTAAAAAGTGGTTTGATATATATATATATTTTTTTTCTGTTTTTGACCTAATGCCACACAGAGGTCCCTTGCTAGGCATATAGCAACATGGCAACAAGAAAGCAATTTGTTTCAGCTGTGAATGAAACTGTCATGTGTTTAATAATTTTTCTCAAAAAAAAGTTTCACAGCACAGCAAAAGCTTTTCAAAAGATGAATTATAATCCCAGATATGCTATGCTGTGAAGCAAATTTTATGTTGCTTGAATATTAAACTCTGGAAAATAGCTGTTTGACATGAAAACTCAGGCAGCATCTGAAATATTTTTATATAAATAATATTCCTGTAATGAAATAATTTTCTTAGAAGAAATAGGATTGTGTCTTTGTGATAGAGACACATATAATGATAGCTGGTGTCTGGAAGGTATTAGACTGTGGTTATAATAATCACTATAATTGTAGCAGTTCATGCTAGCTCAACTGCACATCTATTCTTCATTTGTCCCTAAACTAATTTGTTCTACATATGAATATATAACCCTCATCAATTTAAAGTGCCATCCCTTGGTTATGTGGGTCATTAAAGGGAATACATAATGTATGAGTCTAACAATCCAAACTTAGAGGGGGAAAAGCTTTTTAGCCAAGTGTGAAATCATTGCTACATAGCTGACTTCTGAAATTTAATCAAAATCAAGCCAGGATCGCAAATGACCATCAATCAGTTACAGTGTTACTCATATATTTTGTTTTGAACAGAGGTGTTTCGTTTACAATTTTGACTCCAATATTCGTCATTAGAAAAATTGATGTCGGCAAGTTACGGAGATAACTTATGAAGTTTTAAAATTTTTCCATAGTGCATTGCCTTTCCGAAAGACAAACAATCAAGCCCTACAAATTTGTAGAAGTCATTAGAAATCAGTTTCTCCATAGGAACGCAGCTCAATATCTGAATGACGGGATAGGTGGCAAGTTTGGTATGGTAGTAAATCACAACCAACCAGCTTAATGAAACTTAATACTCTCCATTTTAGATTTATACGTTTTTGGCAATAGAGTACGTGGAGTATGACGAAATTAATGAGACTTGGGAAGGATTATAAAGTACTTGGATGTTATGTTTATACCATGAAATAATTCTGAACTATTCAATATTTGCAATTTGAATAAATATTATATTTTGTATCCTATCCATTGCTTAAAATCTGTCTCTGTTGTACAGGTTTTAAAACAATATCTTTATCCCCAACAAATAATGTGTTTCCTGGAATACTTACAAATAAAATGTGTCTGTCCAGGGTCCTTCAGCAAAGTTGTGCATAATAAGGCTATTAGTGAGGTGGATTCGCTTTATTCATATAAGTGCCCTATTTATATGACCACCTGAGTGAAGAGAAGATGTGGGGACCTTGAAAGATTGTTGTTGTCCTGAGTAAGCCTAGGCTTCAATTTTATGTTGAAACAGAAATTGAAGTTAATTTTCTATATCTCTTTCACAATAGAACATATAAGAAATAATTGTAAAGTTTGGCAATTTTTGTTTAGGTAGTTCTGTTTAGAAAAAACTGAAATCCAAATTTGAATGGAGGTAGGTTTTCTTTTGAATTGATGTTTACATGGGTAGAACTTTGTGGATGATCAGAAATAAGTGGCCTTTTTTTTCTTTCCAGAAGATGTTTTTGGAGGAACTTTAGATTACTTAGAGAGAAATGAGAGGGATGAGGGGAGGTATGAAAAATGGTGGAATGAGACAGACATCATTACCCTTTGTACATGTATGATTACACAAATGGTGTGAATCTATATCGCGCACAACCATAGGAACGAAAAGATGTCCCACACTTGTGTACAATGAATCAAAATGCAGTCTATAAAAATTTTAAAAAATTTTAAAAGAGATGTTTTTGTGATCTGAAGAAGAAAATAATGATCATGGCAAATGATGAATGGAGGCATTACTTAAATACACAGGGGATTACAGTTACAGCAGATTTATGGTTTACGTTTCTTTCTGGGCATGTGTGTGTGCGCACACGTTTCTAAACATGCACGCAAACAGAAAAGAGGGTCATTTCCTCTTTGTGTTATTTCTGTTTATTTTGCATAATTTCTATGGTATAAATAAATGTTTATTTTAAATTAGTATGAAGATCCTGAACTATTTATTAAGCATATATAAATGAGAGAAAACATATTTGTTTCAATCTTGTATTCTTCCTTTGTGGTAAAAATTCAGTTTTCTTTTTTCATGTCTTCCAATAGAATACTAACTCAAAGCCAAAGTGCTACTAGGCTTCTTTTTTTTTTTTTTTTTTTTTTCATGCAATGCTATAAAGTTTTTATTCATAGTCTATGTTTGGAAGTCCTGAGAAAATCTGAAAAAACTACTTTGCATTGATAGTAATTACAGGTAGTTTTATGAACTACCTTAAAGTGCACATGATGATACTTAGTGGAGACCTGGGCATTTACATGTAGATTAACATGTAGTTTTACATCACTATAAATAAAGTAGTAAGTGGATAAAAAATGCTTGAAAATAAGGCTGCCGACATTGACAACATAATACACTTAATGCTGCTCTTTTATGTGTTTTATATATTTCATAAAGTGAACAAAGACATGTAAATATAATATTTTAGAAATGTAATACAAATTGTAAGTAAATTATGTAGGTTACAAAGAAATTAC
The DNA here is from genome assembly GCF_902686455.1 of Sciurus vulgaris. Lineage (NCBI taxonomy): Eukaryota > Metazoa > Chordata > Mammalia > Rodentia > Sciuridae > Sciurus > Sciurus vulgaris. The sequence goes on along the minus strand of NC_136470.1, from coordinate 30,631,198 downwards.
ATGTTTTCTTTGGTGGTAAAGAGGCATATGGTTATCTACAATACAAGTGTGTTGAATGTAAATTGAATGATAATGGGTAGCTTTCACTATTTTGGTTTTGAGGTATGCTAGACTGACATTGTGGCATTTATTTCTAAGTGCATTCAAATTGATTTTCAACCTCATCTATTTCACTGAAGTTTTTCTTTAATTGGCTTAAAATTAAAGATGTTTTAAAAAACTTTTAACCTAAGCATAAATCAGGGAATTTTAATTTTAGACAACATTTTAACTTTAAAATAAAGGAGCATATGCCTGTGGCAAGACTAGAAATTTGTTAGCTCTATAAGACAGTAACAGAAAGCTTTCCTTTTCTGCATTCTCTATACAGTCCTAGTCCTGGGTCTTCTTCATTCATTTAGGATATAGCAGTGAAAAGACAGATAAAAGTCTCAACTCTTATAAAGTTTGCATTCTAGTAGAGAAAGAGAGAGAGAAAAAATAAAGACTATGTAATGGTTAATTGTATACATCAATTCTAACTGGGATAAAGTGTACCCAGATGCTGGTAAACATTTTGTGATTTTTCTGTAACTGTATTTCAGAGAAAGATTAATATTTATTATTTTCAATGAGTAAAGTTTTCCCTCCCCAGTGTTGGTAGGTGTCTCCAATCCATGGAGGACCTGAATAGAAAAACTAAAAAAATAAAATAAAAAAAGGCAGTTCTATCTTTGCCTAAGATAGAACATCTATTTCTCCTGCCCTGGAACGTGGACTTCCTTGTTCTCACATCCTCAAGCTTGGACTTTGCTCCCCAGGTTCTCAGTATTTCAAGTTTGAACTAGACTATGTTACAAGGTTTCTTGGGACTTTAGCTTGCAGAGAGCAGCCTGTGGGAATTCTGAGAGAGAGAGAGAGAGAGAGAGAGAGAGAGAGAGAGAGAGAGAGAGAGAGAGAGAGAGAGAGAGAGAGAGAGATCTTTAGATACATGCCTCTGTAGAGAAAGATATCTATTGATAGATATATCTGTGTCTATCTCCTATGGGTTATGTTTTTCAAATGCAGAATATAAGCTTGATAATTGAGCAGAATATATAGGGTTATGAAGTGATTAAGAAAACATTTGAATAGGGAAGGTAGGAAGTTTTGGGGGACTGTGTGCGAAATTGTTTCAAGGTGTGGTCAGGTAAGACTTCACAGGTGACATTTATGAAAAGGTCTGAGAGAAGTGAGGGACAGAGCTGTACACAAATAACACTGAAGAGTATTTCAAGCCAAAATACTCCCTAAGATGGGAACTAGTGTACCATGTTTCAATAGCAGAGAACAGGCCTATACAGAGGGAGGAAGAGGAAGAAGAGGAATAATGACGATAATAAGGGCTTTAGCTTTTACTGAGTGAGATTCAAAGTCATTGGAATGTTCTGATCAATGTTTCACAGTCTGAAATCATTTTTAAGTGATCATCTTGGTTGCTATTTTGAAGGAAGAGGAGGTGATACTGAAAGCAGGAAGACTAGTTGGGAAGCTATTAAAGTGACATGGGAGAGGGATCAAAATAGCTTAGACCAGGTCAAAAGTAAGGGATGCAGTGGGTAGTGCTGAATTCTAGCCCATTTTTGAAGTTGGGGTCAAAGTGATTTGCTGACAGAACAGGTATTAATATTGGGCTTTTTTTTTTAGAGAAAAAGCAATAGAGAATATTTCCCAGGTATCTCATCTAATCAAATAGAATAGACTTTCTTCTCACTAAGATGGCATGAGGCACAAATCAGCAGCTCTGCTTGGGTTGTTTACTATTTAAGGTGTCTTGGGACTTCCACAACAAGGAGAAAAATGTGGAATATGTGTGAATTATAAGAATACAGAATATAGCTGGGTACGGTGGCACATACCTACAATCCAAGCAGCTCAGGAGGCTCAGGCAGGAGGATCATAAGTTCAAAGCCAGCCTCAGCAAAAGGAAGGTGCTAAGCAACTCATTGAGAGCATGTCTGAAAATAAAATACAAAATAAGACTGGGGATGTGGCTCAGGGGTTAAGTGTCCCTGAGTTCAATGCCTGGTACCTTAAAACACACACACACACATACACACACACACACACACACAGAATAAAGTCATTAGATTTGACTAGCCAAAAAAGGAGATGGGAGAAAAAAGAAAGACAGGAAGTCCAAGGACTTTCCTGGGGCACTCGAGGATAAAGGCAAGACTAGCAAAGGCAGATAAGATGTGGCTCATGAAGCGGACAGAACCATGAGAACCATCCTGGAAGCCTACTAAAGAAAGTGTACATGGATAGAGTTGTTGAGATTCCTGAGAAATTCAAAAGGGTGGGTTCAGACATTATGGGGAGGAACAGAGTGGGAGCAGAGAAACTCCCTTTGATGTTTGTTGAGGGTCCTGAACAGGGATGTCTAATATCGAAAAGCACTAGTGAGAAATTGGAAGGGTTTTACCTAAGTGTGTTCATTACACATAAACATGAATTTTTATGAATGTAGTGACTTAAAAACACAAGTGTATAATTTTCTAGTTCTATAGGCCAGAAGTCTGGCACAGGTATCACTGGGATAAAAACAAGGAGTCAGTATGGCTGTGAGTCTTTCCTGGACTTTTGGGGAAGAATCTGTCCCCTTTTCTAACTTCCGGAGGCTGCTCACTTTCCTTGACTCATGGCCATGTTGTCTATCTTCAAAGCCAGCAGTGATGCCTCTCCCCAGCTACTTTTCTTCCATTACCACACCTGCCTCCATCTCTTCTGCTTCGCTTAAACTTAATTCCCCTTTGCTGTGCAACCTACCATGTTCACAGATTCTAAGGATTAGGGCATAGACATTTTCCAGGGACTGTTATTTTCACTACCACAATCAAAATATGATTTGTTCATGAGTAATAAATCATGTTTTCTTAGTACTAGTATCAATTTTTTTTTCACTAAGCCCAATAATTTCTGTTCCATAAATAAAATAAAGTACAACAAAAAATTAAATAGATACAAATCCAGGTTGCTACTTGCCCAATTATAGTATACTCCTGAAATAAAATAGTACATGTAACTGATGAAGAATAAAGTTCTAAATTTGATGTAAATATAAGTTTGAGTTGTAAAGGAATAGCTTATGAAAGGATGACTATAGAATTACTGATGCTATGGAAACTGAGAAGCTTTGTATAATTTTTTTAGTTTCTATTATGTGGTGAGGAAGTAAAGGAAGAACCAAAACTTAGCAGATTGCTTTGAAGGAGATGGAGGAAGTAAGCTGATTCTTGGTTGGAAGGCAGTAGCAAATTCAGAAACCTGGTTAGGAGCTGGTATTAGGATATTTATAAGAGGTCAACAAAATTCAGTGAGGCAGATATGAGAGGCAAATTATCTGTACCAATCTTGGGTCAAAATCTGTAAGAACTAATAATGCATGGAGATCAACATGTGAAATCTAAGCTTTAGAGATAGGTTTCTTGAGTAGTACTCTTGAAACAGACAATTTTTTTCATGTTTAGAACAATTGCCCAGGGCTTTTAGCTTCTGCTTGAAATTGCAACACAATAGAAAGTTTTCTGTTTAAGATTTCCACAAAAAATTATCTTCCTTGAAATAAAATGTAGAATTATAAAATTTTTATCTTATTTAATGTGAGGTTCCAAGTTCTGTGGTAATATAAAGATACTGCTTTCTAGTAGTTTACTTCTAGGTATGAATAAAGCATAAATGTATTAAAATATTATATAGGCCAATGTTGAGTGGCAATATATTAATAAATTGCATACATTATATTTTATGTTGGATCTCATTAGGAAAAATAATTGTTTTTTTACCTGAGTAGGTAGAAAGTCATTTTCAAATGCAAGAACGCAAATTTCTTAATAGTGAGTCATTATATGTTTTACAGAAGAAATAAGGTGATCCAAGCATTGTTTGAATGGATATTAATGCAATATGGTAAAGGAAATAGATTACATAAGAAAAAGACCAGAATCAGGAAGACCTATTAGTATTTTATTTTAATCATTGAAGATTGTGATGATTTAAAGAGAACCACTCTATTTGGAGAGAATATGTCAAGGGGCAGATGGAAAGAGACAATGAAGGAATACTAGACAGCATGAAATAAAAAAGAGAATATTTGTTAACTGAATGAGTATAAATATTGAAGGTCAAAATTCAAAGACAATAATAAAAATATACTTCACTTGAAGATAAAAAGCATGGTCATCATGGTCATTTGATAAAAGAAATGAAAAAATTAAACGGAGAAACTGGGAGAGGTGGTGGGGAGATGAAGCTGTTGTGGAGGGAAAGTATTTCCCATAGAGTGACTCTGTTCCCTCTGAAGATTCAAAAACAAAAGAAACAAAACATTTATGTAACTTCGTAATCTAAAAAATCATTGTAACATTTTTTTTCTGTATCTGCTTCCACATTTTTCTATATTACTTGGAAAAAGGTACTTAAAATACAAGCAATATTCTATTTCTTGGCAAAGTTAGAGTTTTCATTGAAAAAAAGCATTCTTATGCATTGTTGATATAAAATGTTATTTCCTTCCCAGACAGCAACTTGACAGTATGTTGCAAGAACCTGAAAAAATATTTATAAACCTCTTCCCAGTAATCCCACTTCTAGGAATCTACTATTAAGAAATAGTCAGACATGTCAAGGATTTATGTTTAAGGGCATCCTTTGTTATATTACTTGGAAGAGTGAAAATTTGGAAAAAAATAATACATTCTTTAGATGAGCTCACATTCTCTAGGATTTTTTTCAAAGATCTTCAAGAAAATTAGGAATTCATTGAGAAAGATAATTTTTCCCCCCAACAAATATTATGGAGATGTATTTTATAATGCTAATTGTAATGGATATATACAATTCTCTTCATTTGAATTCAGTGAAAATAAGTTGACCATCTATTATGATATAATTACTGTTCTGTAATGTGAATGGAGCAAGGAAAATATTAAAAATTACAACCGAGAACTCAGCAATGCCATAGTAAATAATCCCATATGTTTGGTAAAGATTTAGACTAAGGTGAGGCTGGGTATGAAGAGATTTTATTACAGTAAATTTAGGATAAAAATAATTACTCATTTTCAGTATTTGCTACTGGGCTTTGAATACTTGAAAGAAATGATTCATCTCCTTCCATCTTTAAAAGAAATGAGTAAGTGAATAGATTTCAGTAATGTTTCTTTAGCTTGGCTGTCCTTAATGACTGATGATTTGAGATAATATGTTATTTTGTTCTCCTCTGTAGATCTTTAGCTCTGTTCAGACTATTGACTATTTCTAATTAATTGAACTTTTTGTATTTTGAAGCAAAGGATTTAGCAATTTCTCTTCAAGAACCTATATGGATTTTCTCTCTCTTTCTCTTCTTGTGTTGATCATCCATCATTAACTCTGATAATCAAGTCAAATGATTAGTCATCTCATTGAAGTAAGTTACTCACAGATATTATAGAAAAGAAACCAAGCTTTATGAAATGCACAGAAAAGCTAGCAGAGACAAAATATTTCTAGAAAAATCTAGATGCATTATCTTTGTAACTTCTCTGAAGTACAATCAAGACAAGATAAAAATCTCCAAAAGAACCCCAGGAGATTTTCAGATAATTCAGGCATGATACCTTATTTTCAGTGAAAGATTCTGAGAAAGATGATTCCATAATGAGTTCCTAGGAATGCTTTTCTGTTTGTTGTGACACACCATTAAAACACCATTCTTTCATGTTAAACAATTTGCTTCAGCATTCCCATGCATAAAGAAAATCTAAAATTGTAGTACAATGTATAGATATTTAAAACAGGAGTCCAAGAATGTAACCACATTGACTCTGAACACCATTTCACTTGAATATAATCATCCTTGTAATAGAGAAACACTTTTACGTTTTAAAGAGGACTAAACAATTTAAATCAAACTTGGAAAACCTGAAATTTTCAGATATGAGATAATTTCACCATAGTTACTTGGGATAGAAACCAAAAACTAGTCTCGTAATCATTTGGCTCATATGGCAGTATTTAAGACATTCACTGCTAAGAGTAATGCATAGCCTCATAAGACAGGCTGATCCTATCTTAATTCCTCTGCATTTGGGTTATAGGTTCTTTCCTAATTGCCTGTATTCAGATGAATGTATGGAACATAGTGAGCACTCATTTTATTTTTAAAAAAATAAATAAATGAATGCATACTAATCTTATGATACTTATTTTATCAGATTATTAATTCAACTGTCTTCCCTAAGTGGCTCAGTTTTCTGGGGTTGATTTGGTTGTTGTGGTTTATACAGCTCTGCCTAGTTCCCTTGCCCCTCCCATTCATCTGTGGTTCCTCCCCAAGTATCATGTACCTAAGGGCACATGTGACTATCAACTACATTGTAAACTTGCTCTAGCCAAATATAAATACTTCTGCTGTTATTTACCCTTTCCAGACATACATGTGAGCTAATTTTAATATTTTGGTATGGCTACAATTTTGATATGGAAGTTATTTTATATCCTCATGTTTTAGTTGTACTGAATTTAAAAAAAATATATAATTGAATACATGTGAAATTTGGAAAAATCTTATCCAAAGTTTCAGCATGCACAGTAGGCTATTATTAGGCAAATATATGAAGCATCCTTCGGATGCTTCAAGTCCTTATGGCTCCTCATTTTTTAATTTATGTATCCAAAAGTATTTATTGAAGTTTATAAGAGGAGAAACAAGCCAGAATTTTATGGGTATCACTATATTTTGCATTTAACATGTTTACTCACTTCATCATCTTAATAATTCTGAAATATGAGTTATTCCCATTTTTCAGACAAGAAAATGAAAACTTTTGGAGTTTAGTGCCTGAAAGGACAAAACAGGGTGACTGAGCTGGGATTCCAACGTACGGTATTTCTAACCCAAAATCCATGAACGCAACTATACTGATGCCCCTCTCTATTTACTGAATTTTTACAAAGCATTGTGATATGCATGCATTGGGTGGTACTAAAATAAATCAAATAATGACTCTGACTTAAGTAGCTGTTAATTTGTAAGACTGATAATATACATACATATCTTAGTCTGTGTAGGCTGCTATAACAAAATACCATTTTGTTATAAACTGAATAGTTTATAAACAATGAACATTTGTTTATCACACTTCTGAAGCCTGGGAGGTCCAAGACCAATGCAGAGAAGATTTGGTGTCCTATGAGTGCCTGTTTCCTGGTTCATACACAGTGACCTCTTGCTGTGTCCTCACATGGGAAAGGGGAGAGGCAGCTCCCTTGGGCCTCTTGTGAAGGCACTGATGTCATTTATGAAGGCTCCATCACTCTCCCTTACTCAAATTCCAAAGGTCCCACCACCTAATACTGTCATCTTGGGCATTAGGATTTCATCATATGAATTTTGAGAAACAAAAACAATCAAACCCAATAATGCATAAATAACTACATTTTAATACAACACAGAAAGTTATAGGACAAGAATAAATAAAGGTCCATTGTAGTTTGCATGATAAAATCTGTGTAGAAAAAATAACATGAAGGTCTGAATACTTTTTTGAAATTCTTGAATATCTTATACATGGGGAAGTGAAAAAAAAAAGTTTAACCTAAAAGATGACAATAAAGTATTTTCTAAACTCAAATACAATTGTGATGTGTAATATTCTATTGTTTCCGGATTATGTCATTTTTTATTTTTGAAAACTGCATAAGAAGGAATGTACCCCTTCCAGATCATATACACTCATGTTCACATTTTTTCATTCTTCCTGTTGTGGTATTTTCTCATTCATCTTTTAGCTCTGAACTTGGGAGAAGCACAGGAAGAAGGGCTGAGCTGCCAGAAATACGTTCAGAGTGATTCAGTAGCACAACTGCTTTGTTTCAGACTGTCGGCACAGTAGTAGACAGGACACAGTGTTTCTACAATTTATCTTCCTGATGTACCAATGATACTTTGCAGAACAGAACAATTACCAGTAGTTACTTGCTCTTTTCCCTCATTCCTGGCCAATGAGCTCAGCCAATGAGCCAGAAGAACTTTGATTGAAAACCTAAAAGGCGCTAGATCTATTAGCAGTTTCCTTTCCTTGGTATGGTCATTTCCTTCAGTTCACTGAGTTTGGATGGAGGCTATTTGATGAAATAGAGACTGTATTATTGCTAATAACAATCATATATATATATATATATATATATGTATCTACATGCCATTTTAGGTATACAGTATTATTCTATTCTCATAGTTATAATAAATGTCTGTTTATATACATGTGTACCCTTCTAGATAGAGCAGATCATAGTACAATTTAAAATGCTGAAAGAGATTGGCTTTCCAAAGCAGAAGATTATGAGAGAACATTATTCTCTATTTTTAGAAAGGATGATAATGGTGTTCAGAAGCTGAATGGCAGAGAGCCATTCCCTCTGAGCCTCTAGCAATGATTCATATTTTTGATAGATCTGAGTGAGTTAAACTTTGTCTCTGTCATAGCAAGCTCTTTCTACCTGGATGGAGTTATAAATCCTGGGAACACCACAAGGAATGGAGACCATATACTCTGCTCTTTACGCCAGGGGCAACTGTGTGACAGCGAGAAATAGAAATAAATGTAAACATCCCACTATTACTGTGTTCTTCAGGAAACAAAACTTTATTTCACTGAATTCTCTTGACAAGGGATAAAAATGAATTCCTGATCCTGAGGAGATTGAAAACATGTTACTTTTACACTTGTCAGGAAAGCTGGAAAATCTTGTGTCAGGGACTAAATTAAATGATAACAGCCTATGCACAGTATTAACCTATATCCATGGCTTCTGAGAAAACTTGAAGTTTTTGTGGAGTGTGTGGTCCTTGCTATGAATTCTGAGACTTTGGAAGGCTCCTGCTCAAAGCTGATCCATCACAATCTGGGGTAAGAGAAATAATGAGGAAAGATCTGCAGCTTCTGCTTACTGATCTCTGGGAGATGCTGAGACAAGTTCTGCCTTTCTGTTCCAGGGAGACTGGGGTCCATAAAAGAGTTCTCAATTTTCCATTTCAAGGAAGACCTTCTGGCAAACTATTGTTGCCCCTGGAATATGGCAACTCCCACTTCAAAATCATGCTTCCTTCTAACCCTTCTCTTGCTTCAGGACAAGGGGGAAGGTTCCTCTGTTGGATACTTTGTACTAACCCTCAGTTTAACTGGTTATAGCAGGATGCTATCTAAAGCTATAATTATTATTTCTTCCTTAGGTTCTTGAAGCATCAATGGGTAGAAAAGTAGATTTGGAACAATAATCTGCTTTATGATTTTCCAGTTCCCATTACTCTAACTTGCACCTTAGGAATCAGTCAGTAAAGGTTGAATGATTCTTTGACTCAGTTCTACTTGTATTCTTATCTGTTCATAGAAAAGCAACTCAGATGTTATTTCATTCTGCTTTGTATGAAACCATGAAATTTTATGATTTTTCTGGTATTTTTACATTTCAACAGATTTTAAGACAAAACATTTGAGATAATTAACTCACATGATCTTAAAAATTCAAATATGACTTTAACGATTCTGCTAAGACCTTCATCTTTGAGGACTATAGGAGAACTCTGACTATCTCATGACTCATTTGTGGTCGGCTTTTGTTCACTGGAAGTATCTCAAGTGCCAGGAATGTTGCCTGGCATATAAAAACCCTCAACGTTTTAAAAATTATTGCAAATATTTGAGGTAAATAGTAGCAAAAAAAATGAGTACTCTTATAATGGATATTCCCATGTACTTTTATTTCCCATTTACTTTTTATAATTAAACTAAATTCACCATAGGAATTTTTGACAAGTCAAACACACGTCCAACTTAATACATCCTAAATCACCAACCGTGAAAGGCATACATTCAAGTGATGACATCAATCAATTTATTATGGATCAATTTGCAGCCAAGCATTCTACTAAAACTGTCTAATGTTTTGGCAAGATACTTGAAAGGACTCACTAAAAATTTATTAGTGTAGCTTGAAGTAGTTTTTTTTTTTTTTCCCCCCTCTCACTCTCCATCCTCTGGCCCAACAAAGAGAATACTGTTTGCCCTCTGAACATATAGATTTTATAGTTTAGCATAGTAATGTATATGCTTGCCAAGAATCACAGTTTTTAATGAGCCTTTATTAAAAACATCACTATGTTTTAGTTTTCATTTAATGTACTGCATTTTATAAAACTCATTGTGTTTAATTTTGTCTAACTATTGTAATCAAATATTAATGAGTATTGTCTTAGAAATATATGTTCTGTCATTTTGTGTCTCCTGTCAAAAAGTTTGAACCTAAGAGTTCAGTTAATTGACACTGATGTCGAACACATGCAAAATGTAAACCTTTAAGGAAGTAGTAACACTGGTGCCCAAGAGTATGTTGCTTTCTTGTGTTTCTAAGCAAACATGACCTTAAAAGTGTAAGTGTTTAAGACACTGATTTAACAAAAACATTGATTTGGTGTAGTACCAACAACAAAAAGGCTTTGTGTTATGTTTATCATGAATTTAAGATTTTCGGGTTTACAGAAGAAACTAAACAGTAAAATTTCAAATTGAGACCAGGAAAGAAGAACTCTTCTGCCTCCAGTTTGGCATACAATGAAATTTTAGCTGTGTCTCTTCACCCTAAAGTGTCAAATCGTTAACCCAAATATTCTTCCTAGATGAAATGGTAATACAAATGATAGCAGTTCACTTATTGGTAATATTTTTCTAAATTGCTCCCTTAAGAGAATGTTTCATAAATAAACTAATGGAAGTAAGTTTATGTCCTTTTGTGTCACTTTCTAGTTAATATGGTATCATTTATTTTATCTAACAATATTAAAACTCTGGGTTCAGTTCTTTATAAATAAATGAAAAAAATTACATAAAAAAGTGATAGTATAGAACAAAATTACATATTATTTAGTAAGAATTACCTGACATGCTGAATTTTGAATATATTATATTCAAAATATATATATTATTACTGTATATATTATTTTTTTTCTGTTTTTTTGAACAAGAAGTTCCACATTTATTATGCACTGGACTCTACAAATTATGTAACCATCCCTGATCAAAGTTCTGCCTATTAAATTTAAACTAAATAAGCAGGTAAGTTGGAACTTTTTTTTTCTGTTTGCATAAATACTTGGAAATGATAATTGTTCAGGTAACAGTTTCTCAGTAAATTATTGAAAAATAAAGGCTTATACATGATACTGTAATAAAGCAAATCAGGGGTTATTAGAATACTTCAGAGGGTTTAGAATCTCTTTTTTCCATAACTGCTGCAACTTGGCAATACAAATAACTATAGGCTTAGAAATAGAAATTAGAGTCATGTGTCAATCCAAAATAGTATGATTTTTGGATGAAACAATTATTAAGGGAAAAGACACTTTTAAAATGATTTTCTCCTTCATATTAAACGTAAAGTGGAACCCAGGAGTATAACTCAATGGTAAAGCATATACTTCTCATGCACAAGGCTCTTGGTTCAGTTCCTTGCACCAAAACAACCACTGATAAATGTATAAGCAAGTGCTTTAAATTGTGTGCAACTAAAAATATCCAGTTTTAGTTTGTTGTAAGATATCATATCCTATAAATTATAGAAAATATCAAAGGAAATATGAAAATACTATTGAATTCATTAAATTCAGACTAATAGTAAATTGATTTATATGAAGAGATAAATCTTTTTAGAAAATTTTTCCTAAAATTTTAACAGATTATATATACTAAAACATATTTTGAATTAATTTATCAGAAATTTTTGCCAATTTTGCCCCATTTCATAAAACCTTCTTATCAGCTCTGCAAGAGTTGTATCATCAGAATTATACTTTTAACTTAAATTATCAAAACATATTTGCAATCAAACATTTGCCAAGAGTGACTGACATTGTGTTCAATTGAGTTTGTTAAAATAAAAAGAACACATTTGATGACTTAGTAGATAATTTTGTAGAAACATCAACTAGAAATCCCCAATTATTGATCAAGATATCATATTGACAAACTATTACTATTTATATAGAATTATGATATTAACATTATTTTTTAATTTATAAGTATATGCTTACTTATATGTAATTTCTATTATATTATGCAAAATAATACAATGTCTTAAAGGAAGATGTTTCATATTTTAGTACCTTTAACTACTTTTATTCCCTGATTTCTCAATAAGCGAACCTGTATTTTCCTTTTGCATTGGTTTGCATTGGATTCTAGAAATGTACCCCTCCTAGTCATTGTCTATTATGTCAATTTTCTTAATTAAAAAGGGGGAAATATTTTTAATTTCTGTTCATCTTAATATCTAGATACTATAACAGTTTTATTTTCTTCATCTGATCTTTCTCCTTTTTCAGTGATTTGAGGTTCTAGTTGACTACCTAGCTATCTTCATAATTACTCATTTTCCAGAGGAAAAAAGAACCAAAATTTTTGTAGAGTAAAACTCTTTGAAATCTTATGGTTTTCTAGATCCCCAGATGTTAGCCTCTTACATATGACTGACACAAAGCACATTTTAAAAAGAAATTTCTTTTTCCCCTCAATGACAGGTTCCCAGCAACCATTTTTGCCATATTTGACACAGCTGGTAAATGAGCAAAAGACAGGAATTGTTATAGAATCCAAAAACAAACTGCACTCTTCTTTCAGCACCACCTGGGGCCTCTTTATCTGTGAACAGGAAAAGGAAATATGCAAATGTTGATATTCATTTGCATAGAGCTGATTCCACTGAATAGTTTCCTTGGGTTTCCTAATGTTTTCACCATTTTCTCAGCATACACTTATCAATCATTTTTCTTGTCAGTAAGAACCTTATTTTTTGTGTGTGTCCATGTTAAGTGTTGCCTGAAGGTACTGCAATTTCTGAGCCCTCTCAAGGTAAGGGTTTCCTTGGAAAAGTCTATAATTCTCAACAGAAAAGAAATCACTCTTACTGAAAAAAAGCAAATAGTAATGATCTCACTGCATAAAAAGCAAAAGACTACCAGACTTCATTCTTTACTTTAATGGGACTCTTGATTACCATACGTACAACATAAAAATGAAGCAGAAACATTGCTCCATGGATGCCAAGCTGCAGAGCTCTTCCCTCTGGGTATGGGTAGCCTCTGTCCAAGCAGCCCAGGAGTGGTTTGTCACTAATCATTATCAATGCCTGCCTTTAACAGCCAATAAAGTTTAAAGGCCCTCTTCCAACTAAGCCTGTCTGCTTCTTTAGTCAATGTGTTGCCTTAGGAAGAGGATGAGGTGAAAATACTAGAAAATTAATCTAAAAATCTATTTGTTCCTCAAATACAGCAGTGTTTTCCTTATTATAAATCCCCAAAATAACAATGCCCATAATAATGCCCATAATAACAATGAGTAAGGCAAGGGCTCTTATTCTCACACTCTTGTATGGACTCAACGAATTTCTTTGAATTTATCCTTTTTATTTCCCTTGGTATTTATCCTTTTTTATTTCCCTTTGAATACCCTTGAGAAGAAAATGTTATGGGCAGTCTGGCAGTGGGCTCTGCCCACAGGGACAGATCCTCCAGCCTCTTGGAACAGGCCCCCCAGTGAGAGCCCTTCTGCACAGAACCAGTGCGGCCAGCACCAGCCCGGCCCGCTGCCAGCTCCGGCCCGCCAGCAGGTTGCTTCAGTGACCAGCACAGGGCGCCAGGGACTCCCCCAAGCAGCCCAGCCCCTCTAGGCTAGCTTCCCGGGGCAGACCGCCCAGTGAAAGCCTCCTGACGCAGAGCCAACAACGGGTCCCCAAGCCAGCGGAGACATCCGATACATAAGCGGCTTCTGGGACCAGGGCTGGGCAGCCAGAGACCTCTCCAGGCAGCATTGTCCCCCTCCAGCTGCAGGCTTTTTCCATGGGGCGATCCAAGATGGTGGACTAGAGGGTGACTGCATCTCCAGTCGCCCCAGAACTCAGGATCAAGAAGGGGAGGCATTGAGAGACTCAGACTAAGATAGAACCACAGGGTGAGTCTCCCCTACCCAGCGAAGCTCAGCTGGGCGGCAGGCCCGGATTCGAGTGGCTTATTAGAGTGGGACAGGGCAGATATCGTCTCCCCCAGGCAGATCTGTGCACTCTGGCGGTGGGCTCTGCCCACAGGGACAGATCCTCCAGCCTCTCGGAACAGGCCCCCCAGTGAGAGCCCTTCTGCACAAAAGTAGCGCGGCCAGCTCCGGCCAGCCCCGGCCAGCTCCGGCCCACCGACTGCCAACTCCAGCCCGCACGCAGGTTGCTACAGTGACCAGCACAGGGCGCCAGGGACTTCCTCAAGCATCCCAGCCCCCCTCCAGCGGGAAACGCCTCTCTAGGCTAGCTTCTCGGGGCAAATCACCCAGTGAGAGCCTTTCTACACAGAGCCAGCCACAAGTCCCCAAGACAGTGGAGACCTCCGACCTACAACCAGCCTCTGGAACCAGGGCTGTGCAACAAGAGACCTCTCCAGGTCTCTCTCCCTGGATCCAGTAGCGGGCTAGGGGCAGCGTTCTTCGGAAGCACTGCATTATCAAATTAATCCATGACTTCTGGCTACTGAAGGCTGGTAGATAATACACTGGAAATCTACAGGGTCACTATAAGCCAATAGAGGAAATCTACAATATCACAGAGTCCCATTGACATCTGACCAATATGAGAAAACAAGGGAAGAAAATGTCCGAAACAAACCTAGATACTATATCAAAAAAACCCAATGACAGCACAGCAGAAGAAATGTCCGAAAGGCAGTTCAGAATGTACATAATTAAAACAATCAGGGAAGCAAATGAGGAGATGAAAGAACAAATGCAGGCATTAAATGAACGCACTAATCAACAGTTAAAAGAGCAAATAATGGAAGCAAAAGAGCATTTCAATAAAGAGTTAGAGATACTGAAAAAAAACCAAACGGAAATCCTTGAAATGAAGGAAACAATAAATCAAGTTAAAAATGCCATAGAAAACATAAACAATAGGATAGATCACCTGGAAGACAGAACCTCAGATATTGAAGACAAAATATTTAATCTTGAAAACAAGGTTGACCAGAGAAGATGGTAAGAAGTCATGAACAGAATCTACAAGAATTATGGGATATCATGAAGAGGCCAAATTTAAGAATAACTGGGATTGAGAAAGGCTTACAGAAACAAACCAAAGGAATGAACAATCTATTCAATGAAATAATATCAGAAAATTTTCCAAATCTCAAGAATGAAATGGAAAACCAAGTACAAGAGGCTTATAGGACTCCAAATATGCAAAATTTCAACAGACCTACACCAAGGCACATTATTATGAAAATACCTAACATTCAAAATAAAGACAGAATTTTAAAGGCCGCGAGAGAAAAGAATCAGATTACATTCAGGGGGAAACCAATAAGAATATCAGCAGATTTTTCAGTCCAGACCCTAAAAGCTAGAAGGGCCTGGAACAACATTTACCAAGCTCTGAAGGAAAATGGATGCCAACCAAGAATTTTATACCCAGCAAAACTTACTTTCAGATTTGACGATGAGATAAAATCCTTCCACGATAAACAAAAGCTAAAGGAATTTACTAAAAGAAAGCTGGCATTACAGAACATTCTCAGCAACATATTCCATGAGGAAGAGATGAAAAACAATGATGTAAATCAGCAACGGGAGGAACTAGCCTAAAGGAATAGCCAAATAAAGGAGAAACCAAATCATGTCAAAAAACAAAAATGAGTCCAATGACTAGGAATACAAATCATATCACAATAATAACTGTGAATGTTAATGGCCTGAACTCATCAATCAAAAGACATAGACTGGCAGATTGGATTAAAAAGAAAAACCCAACAATATGCTGCCTGCAAGAGACCCATCTCATAGAAAGAGATACTCATAGACTAAAGGTGAAAGGATGGGAAAAAAACATACCATGCACATGGACACAGCAAAAAAGCTGGAGTATCCAACCTCATTTCAGATAATGTGGACTTTAAGCCAAAACTAGTCAGAAGGGATAAAGAAGGACATTACATACTGCTTAAGGGAAGCATAAATCAGCAAGACATAACAATCATAAATATCTATGCCCCGAACATTGGCTCATCCATGTACGTCAAACAAATCCTTCTCAATTCCAGAAATCAAATAGACCACAACACAATAATACTAGGTGATTTTAACACACCTCTCTCACTGCTGGAAAGATCGTCCAAACAAAAATTGAATAAAGAAACTATAGATCTCAATAACACAATCAACAATTTAGACTTAACTGACTTATATAGAATATACGATCCAACAAAGAATGATTACACTTTCTTCTCAGCAGCACATGGATCCTTCTCTAAAATAGACCATGTTTTATGCCACAAAGCTACTGTTAGCAAATACAAGAAGATAGAGATACTACCTTGTACTCTATCAGATCATAATGGACTGAAATTAAAAATAAATGACGGAATAAAAAACAGAAACTTCTCCAATACTTGGAGATTAAATAATACAATATTATACGATGAATGGATAACAGAAGACATCAGGAGGGAAATTAAAAAATTCTTAGAAGTAAATGAGAACAAAGACACATCATATCAAAATCTCTGGGACACTATGAAAGCAGTACTGAGAGGAAGATTTATTTCATGGGGTGCATTCAACAAAAGAAGTAGAAATCAACAAATAAAGGACTTAACAGTACAGCTCAAAGCCCTAGAAAAAGAAGAGCAGACCAACACCAAAAGTAGTAGAAGACCGGAAATAGTTAAAATCAGAGCTGAAATCAACGAAATTGAAACAAAAGAAACAATCGTAAAAATTAACAAAATAAATAGATGGTTCTTTGAAAAAATAAACAAAATTGATAAACCCTTAGCCACGCTAACAAAGAGAAAAAGGGAGAAAACTCCAATTACTAAAATTCGGAATGAATAAGGAAATATCACAACAGACATGAGTGAAATACAAAACATAATTAGAAGCTATTTTGAAAATCTATACTCCAACAAAACAGAAAACCTCGAAGACATCAACAAGTTTCTAGAGACATATGAATTACCTAAACTGAACGAGGAAGACATACACAACTTAAATAAATCAATTTCAAGCAATGAAATAGAAGAGGTAATCAAAAGCCTACCAACAAAGAAAAGTCCGGGGCCAGATGGGTTCTCAGCCGAGTTCTACAAAACCTTTAAAGAAGAGCTCATTCCAATAATTCTCAAAGTATTCCATAAAATAGAAGAGGAGGGAACCCTCCCAAACTCATTCTATGAAGCCAATATCACCCTGATACCTAAAGCAGACAGAGACACATTGAGGAAAGAAAATTTCAGACCAATATCCTTAATGAACATCGACGCAAAAATTCTCAACAAAATTTTAGCAAATCGCATACAAAAATATATTAAAAAGATAGTGCACCACGATCAAGTGGGTTTTATCCCAGGGATGCAAGGTTGGTTCAACATCTGGAAATCAATAAATGTCATTCACCATATCAACAGACTAAAAGTTAAGACTCAGATGATTATTTCAATAGATGCAGAAAAAGCGTTCAATAAAATACAGCATCCCTTCATGCTCAAAACACTAGAAAAAATTGGGGTAGTGGGATCATTCCTTAACATTGTGAAGGCCATCTATGCTAAGCCCATGGCCAATATCATTCTAAATGGTGAAAAACTGAAAGCATTCCCCCTAAAAACTGGAACAAGGCAAGTATGCCCTCTTTCACCACTTCTATTCAACATTGTTCTTGAGACTCTAGCCAGAGCAATTAGACAAACCAAAGAAATTAAAGGGATACGAATTGGAAAAGAGGAACTCAAACTATCCCTGTTCGCTGATGACATGATTATATATTTAGAGGAACCTGGAAATTCCACCAGAAAACTCTTAGAACTCATAAGTGAATTCAGTAAAGTAGCAGGTTACAAGATCAATGCTCATAAATCCAATGCATTTTTATACATAAGTGATGAATCTTCAGAAAGAGAAATAAGGAAAACTACCCCATTCACAATAGCATCAAAAAAAAAATAAAATACTTGGGAATCAATCTCACAAAAGAGGTGAAAGACCTCTACAATGAGAAATACAGAACACTAAAGAAAGAAATTAAAGAAAACCTTAGAAGATGGAAAGATCTCCCATGTTCATGGATAGGAAGAATTAATATTGTCAAAATGGCCATACTACCAAAAGTGCTATATAGATTCAATGCAATTCCAATTAAAATCCCAATGATGTACCTTACAGAAATAGAGCAAGCAATTATGAAATTCATCTGGAAGAATAAGAAACCCAGAATAGCTAAAGCCATCCTCAGTAGAAAGAGCAAGGCAGGGGGTATCGCAATACCAGATTTTCAACTCTATCACAAAGCAATAGTAACAAAAACGGCATGGTATTGGTACCAAAATAGACAGGTAGATCAATGGTACAGAATAGAGGACATGGACACAAACCCAAATAAATACAATTTTCTCATACTAGACAAAGGGGCCAAAAATATGCAATGGAGAAAAGATAGCCTCTTCAACAAATGATGCTGGGAAAACTGGAAAACCATATGCAACAGAATGAAATTAAACCCTTATCTCTCACCCTGCACAAAACTCAACTCACAATGGATCAAGGACCTCGGAATCAGACCAGAGACCCTGCATCTTATAGAAGAAAAAGTAGGCCCAAACCTTCAACTTGTTGGCTTAGGATCAGACTTCCTTAACAGGACTCCCATAGCACAAGAAATAAAAGCAAGAATCAACCACTGGGATAGATTCAAACTAAAAAGCTTTCTCTCAGCAAAGGAAACTATCAGTAATGTGAAGACAGAGCCTACAGAGTGGGAGAATATCTTTGCCAATCATACTTCAGATAGAGCGCTAATATCCCGAATCTATAAAGAACTCAAAAAACTCTACACCAAGAATACAAATAATCCAATCAACAAATGGGCTAAGGAAATGAAGACACTTCACAGAAGAAGATGTACAAAAAATCAACAGATATATGAAAAAATGTTCAATCTCTAGTAATAAGAGAAATGCAAATCAAAACTGCACTAAGATTTCATCTCACCCCAATTAGAATGGCGATTATCAAGAACATAAGCAACAATAGGGTTGGCGAGGATGTGGGGAAAAAGGTACACTCATACATTGCTGACGGGGTTGCAAACTAGTGCAGCCACTCTGGAAAGCAGTATGGAGATTCCTCAGAAAGCTTGGAATGGAACCACAATTTGACCCAGGTATCCCACTCCTTGGCCTATACCCAAAGGACTTAAAATCAGCATACTACAGAGATACAGCCACATCAATGTTCATAGCTGCTCAATTCACTATAGCCAGATTGTGGAACCAACCCAGATGCCCTTCAGTTGATGAATGGATAAAGAAACTGTGGCATATATATACAATGGAATATTACTCCGCCTTGAGGTATGACAAAATTATGGCATTCGCAGGCAAGTGGATGAAATTGGAGGATATCATGCTAAGTGAGATAAGCCAATTTCAAAAAACTAAAGGACGAATGATCTCGCTGATAAGCGGATGAGGACATACGGGGGTGGGGGGTAGGAGGTGTTAGTGTTAGGGTTAGGGTTAGGTTTAGGGTTAGGGATAAGGAGGGTGGTAAGAATGAGGAAGAAAGGAATGTATAGAGGGAAAAGAGGGGTGGGAGGGGAGGGGGGAAGGGAAAAAAATAACAAAATGAATCAAACAACATTGCCCTATGTAAATTTATGATTTTTAATTAAAATTTTAAAAAAAAGAAAGAAAATGTTATGGTGTTAAATAATTTGGTCTTTTTTTTTAAAAAAAATTTTTAATTATCCATACAAAAATCTCTTGGGAGGTTACCACACATATACATATTTTAAAATATAAACAGGCTTACAATTTGTGTTTGACATGCAGAAAAGTATACCTATCATGTCTACTTTATCTCTGTTTTCTAACAGTTTTATCTTCCTCTGCCAGATTTTGAAAAACCAAAATTAAGATGACTGCAAAATCAAGTCTCATTTAACTTGTAGTTTTCCATGTAATTGACATCAGAAGGTCAAGTAAAATAAAAGCATATTAAAGACATGCTATCTTTTTAAAAAGAACAACTTTCAGCGATTGCAGCATTGTACAATCTATTTGGTGTCCCTAATGGGTGATTATGTTTCCTAAAATTCATATCTTGAAGTCCTAACCCTCAGTGTGATGGTATCAGAAGTCAGGCCCTTTGGGCAGTGACTAGTCCTAAGGGTTAAATTCTCCAAAATGAGATTAGTTCTTGGGTTCCATCCCCAGTATCAGGAAAGAAAGTAAAAATAAAAAGGAACAGGGTGAGTGCCTTTATAAGATGAACCAGGACATCTTGCTTCTTTCTGTACTCAACCATGTGAAGATAAGATACAAGAAGGGGGCTGTGTGCAAACCAGGAAGGGGACCCTCTCGGACACTGGATCTACTTGTGTCTTTATCTTGGATTTCCTAGCCTCCAGAATTGTGAACTATACACGTTTGCTCTTTAAGTCATTCAGAACATGATATTTTTGTTCTAAGAGCCTTAACTGACAAAGACAGTACCCTTGCTGTAAGCAGGAAAGCATATGGAAGTCTCTGGACTACCTCACTAAAGTTTACTCTTTTCACTTTTTACGTTCTTGTCCTCAATGGTACTAAGACTGGAATCATTTCATATTCCATCCCTAAGTTTTTTTTTTTAAATTGTATTTTTTATACTTTTATTTATTGATTTTTAATAAAGTACTGAGGATCAATCTCAGTGCCTCATACATGCTAGGCAAGCACTTTAACACTGAGCTACAACTCCAGCCCCCTCTCCTAAGTGTTTTTGATGAGCTTCTTAATAAACAAAAGAGACAACATTCATGTATTTAAACTGTTTCACAGTAAGCTATTTACTAGATATGGATAAACACAGGGAATAGAGTGATGACTAAAACAGGTATGATCCTGTTTTTTTATTTATGCATAAATAAAAACAAGAATGCAAACTGTGCTGAATGTTATGAAAGTGGAGAATAAGGAGCCACATTACCAAGACTACGAATAGGTGTTTTTATAGGGAGAGTAAAGGACAATTTCTCTAAAAATCAGTTATATTGAAGTTTAGAGAGAATAGGTTTCCTAATGCATTTCTAGTCATCTCAATTTGGTGAAGCCCGAAACATACAATACACATCCTTTTCAGTTAGAATGTGGTGCCATGTCTTTGCCTTGTCTTCTTCCAACATGTCCATCTATCAGTTTGCTTTATAACTAGATTGGGGAAGTTGACTAAGATACATACACTATTTTCTCTCTTTCTCATTTATAATCATGTAGTCAGTGTAACATCATAAAATGTATAGCAAAAGGCACTGCAATATTGTGTACATTTATCCTAATAACTGCACTCAGTTTCCCAACAACACTGAAAGAAAAAGGTATAGTGGAGAAGAAAAATTAAATAAAATGTAGGGGTTACTGAGATTTTTTTGGCACAAAGATCCAAGAAGCATTTCTCCAGTGATTCTTGAGAAAAAAATATTCATGATGTAGATGATGTAGTAGTAGACATAGATTGTCGTTATTCTTGAGAAGAAGATGGCTGCAAAACACTAAAAAGAAACTAAGCTTTCCTCTTTCTCAGCTTCTCTCTCGTGCATATTGGACCAAGGGAATTTTGAAATTACATCCCTTGTTTGTTTTGACTCTAAACAATTATAAGGGTTTTACTCTTCGTGGAAAATTCAATAGGCACTTCACAGGGAATAATGTGTAATGTTGATACCCTGGGAGTGTGTGCAATGGATTTAGTCTGTGAGGCATACTTTCTCTATGCAATTGAGGTTACATTTCAGAGATTCCTATGAATATCAACATTTCAGAGTAGTTACTAACTCCCAATGCAAAATGCTTTGGTGTAAGTTATTATTATTTCATTTTGCAAAAGTACATCAGGAATTCAACTGACTTTCAATCTATATTTTTCACTTTGTCATTCTAAAGAAGGGCTATTCAATAGAAAGAGGTTGGATTGACCCTTCTGTGGCCCAAGAAGCCAGTAGCTAAAATAAAGTCATTATCACAATATTTCAGCACAGAAAATATCTGATAAAAATAAAAAATGCTAATGCTTTTATTTATTTATTTACTAAAATTTTCTGGTCCTAAAAAAGTTATTAGAGGCTATAACTAGCTTAGTAATAAAAAAAAAAATTTGCTTTTAAGGTGTTAAATAACTGATTTCTTGATTTTATCACAGAATGGATAATACACAGAATTAACATTTAAAGAAATACTCATGTAAAATACACATACACACAAAGCAGGGAGAAGTGTGTCCCTGATTGTTGCTATATAGCTGATGCAGATAATTCTGCACTTTAATTAGCTCCAGGGAGTAGTTGAAGGTGAAGTCCTTAGAATGCCTTGTCTACTTTCACAAGTGGGAAGGGCATGACTCCCTGCACAATGCTGATCCTCAACACAGGTGAAGTGACAGAGAAATGGCTCTCTGAGACCTCTCCAAACACCCGAATTACTCACTCATATATCAACTCAGGCAGTTTCATGGGGAGAGGCGCATTTTGACAAAGGGTCAAGGTTTCAGATTTTAGAGTCGAAGGCTCATCATCTCTGCCTTTCCCTTTGTCCTCCCACATTATTAATTAAAAAAAAATGTTCACATGGAGTAGCAGTAATTAGACTCGATCTGGACTGCCACCAAAGTTTGCTATCAAATTTCTTTCCTGTTTATGTTTGAGTTACTCAGAAGTTATCTATGTGTTCTTTGAACATATAAGATCTATTTTTTAAAACTCCCTCTGTAGAAAGAATGTAATCTTAGCTCACTGGGTTCTGGATTGTATCACTGTATTTCTCTATTTCAAATCTCAGAATAAGGAGAGAAAGTAGTAATTCATCATTAACAGTCTTTTCCTGATTCAGAAGTAAAACAAAAAAAAAAAAAACCACTTTGTTTAAAAGGCTTCATTGCTTAATGTCAAATACATACTGCCTAATTAACTTTAGTTCAGTGAAATAGAAGTTTTGTCTATAAATTATCCTCAAAATGATTATGAATTTGCTTCTGATAATTTTCACTTCTACTTCTATATGAAGTTTTATTGGGGTCATTAATTAGAGAATCATTCATTGAAAAAGAGAGCAATTAACTGTTATTGATTGAGAATTATAAGAACATGTAGAAAGTTAATTGTCTACTGATTATTCTGTACTGATAAAGTTGACATGTTTGTAAATTATTTTATCTACCAAATGGAATTTTGTCTTTCTAAACAACTTATATTCCTTGATGGATGTTCTTGAACATTTATGCTTGGTTGTCCCTGTTACATATTTACTTAAAAAAAAAAAAACCACAAGAAAAAGAAGCAGAAATTCAGAAAGGAAATTGAATTTTCTAATCTATATTTTATTTCTGAATTTAAAGACCTTTTACATCGCTAGAACTAAAAATTCCTCAGTTGTGATTTCAAATATGCTATCAAATCTTTTCCTGTTTATGTGTGAGATACTCAGCAGAAGGTAATCCAGAACCCAGATATAGGAGCTGCTATATCATAAGCTTTAGTAATTTTAAGGGATTTTTTGGAAGCACATAACTCAGTGATTTCCTTTTACAGAAAAGAAAGCAAATACCAAGAAATTATTTGCTAACGATAAAAAAAAAAAAAAAAAAAAAAAAAAACTGGGGTCTGAATCAGCCTTAAACTGAATACTTCAAGTTTTGCTTTATTTTTAACTAACACATAATAACGTATGGGTTTATAAGATACAAACTTTGGAGGTGAAGACATGCTCCTTACTCTGTTTTGGTCATTATACCATGTAACATGTATGGATAATAGGGTCTTTCCCCAACTGTTGAATTTTTTTTAATCTACTAAGCTTTGAGAATTGGCTTTTGGTTTTATAATCTGAAAACTTGTGTGATATATTTTACCTCCTTGAAAAATCCTTTTGAAGATTAACTGAGTTAATCTGGGTTTCCCAGAAAATTTATAGAACATATTGATATATACATTATATAATTTATGTACCATCAGTAATTTATATTTAAATAATTCATTAGCGTTTTGAGAAGAAAAGACCCTTACATTTGAAAACTGTAACAGTACATATTTTGAGTAACTGGGGGAATTGTGAATCTTAGCCGTAGAACTTCTATAATAACCAATATTAATGACACCCTTCACTGAGTGCCATAATTAGGTGCTCAAAGTTTAACTTTACAATCTAATTTAAAAATTAGCCCTTATAGAAACAATAGTTGTTTTCACCTATTTTGTGTAAGCTTCACTGCTCTCTTTTATCACTTGATCATCTTCAGGTGTACCTGCCTCCATCTAATATATACTCACATATATTAGAACGCACATTTACATGTGTATGTGTGTATATTTGTATTTAAAAGGGGTTTCCGGTTCTTGCAAAGAGTGCATTTACTCTCTCATAAACTCTAATCATTGTTAGATTAAAAAGAAAATGCTATATCAGATCAATTAAGACTTGTACTAAGCAGCAAATATAAATAACACTTGCTGATAGACACTCCCATTTCCTTGGAAGAACTTCTTGTTTGCCATAACTATGGTTTTGTTCCTGAAAATGAAATCACCAGCAACACTATACTTTTTCATTTCTTAAAATACACTCCTGCTTAATTGCTAAACTAATCTCTCAGTTGTTTATGTCAGAAGTGCAGATGGTGCATCATAGAATCTTTCCAAATGCCCGCCAACACAGATGCTATTAAAACCTGTATTTTTCTCAGGATCATTTAGGTGACAATTTTTAGAGAGTATTTCGGTAGAGAACCTAAAGCATTAGGAAGCAATGAAAAAGGACCTATCTGCCAAGATTTCTATTTGAAATAATTATATGACACTTGCCCCTTCTCTAGAAGAAATACCAAAGCATGAGAAGTGTTTTAATGAGTAAAGTTGTGATGCATATTCATTTAATGCAGATTTTATTTACATAGTGAAAATGTATATGATTTATTTTTTAAAATTTATTTTTATTGTTTCTCTGTTTGTACATGAAGTAGAGGCATACCATTTGTGTAATCATACATTTACCTAGGGTAATAGCCTTTGATTCATTCTGTTATTTTTTTTCTTCCCCCACCCCTCCCACCCATCTTTTCCCTCTATACCATTCGTCCTTCCTCCATGAAAATGCATATGATTTCTAAATGCTGATAGCCCAAACTAAATTTGCACTGCTTTCTTATCATTTCATGTATAAAAAATAATTTAAATAGTCTCAATTTTATAAAAATTCAAGATTCATCTGAAGTTGCTGAATATATATCAGTTTCATTGTATTCAATGGTTCTTGTAGTTGCTAGTAAGTTCAGAAATGCCAAAGAGTTTTAGAAAAATGTCCCAATTAAGATATCTTGTGTAAGGCATGGAAAGAATGTTTCTCTGAAAAGACGAGTGAGTACTTCTAACTTCCAAATAAATTATATGACAAGGAGAGGAAATTGAAAAATTAATTTTTCTTCTTGAATCTTTTCTACTCCTACTCTTTTGGTAAGATCAAATAAAAGTTTTACTTGAGATGAAATCTGCCTTAATTTTTGCATTTAATAATTTAGATTTATGAGACCATAATTTTGAATAAAAAGTCCCCAGTATTGAAAAGTTTCCAAAAGACGCTAGGATAAAACATAATTTAAAATTTAATCTGCCAAGAATTACTGTATAACAAGAACACTGCAATGAGACCATATTTGAATGAGGTCAGATTCCATTGATTTTTATACTGTCATTTCTCTGGTCTTATCATATTTTTGTTGCTATGCACAAGCCTATTTTATGAACAAAAATCCTTTGGGGTTTATATCTGTCTTTTTAGATAGAACACTATATAAGGTCAATATTTCAAAGTTTTGTGGCCAAAGTAATTCATTATTCCAAGTTCATAAAGGAAAACTTTGAAAATTTCTTGAAGATTAATAAGGTTGTACACTATTTTAGTTTTTATCAAACTGAAGGAATAAATCAATTATGTGTATATCATGTACCAAATCCTTCAGCATTGATGGCTTTGGAAAGCCTGATGCTCATCCAGTTACCTGGTCAACAGATGCCCCATAAGCAAGCGCATATGAGACAAGGGGTAGAATAACCAACTCTGAACTTTCTTAATTATAATTTCCATTTTTATGTATGACATCTTTGATTTCTTTTCCAAAATTGAGGTTTCTCTCCTACAACAGCTTTTCCTGTACCTCTTGAGTAGCAGCTGCTCATAAAAGAATTACCCACATAAATTGCTTAATGTAGAATTTTTAATGTAAATACTGAAAGAAAAAGATAATGTCAAGTTGTGTTGATGAATATGGTAGGGCTGTGGTTTTGAGTCATTTCACTCTGACACAGCCAAACCAATTACCCGTTTTTCCATTTAATGGTGTCACATTAGTGACTGGATGGATCTTGTTCTTTGCTGAGAATGCTTCTCTGTCAAGTGAGTGGAACTTTGCCATTTAGTCAAGAATTAAATTGAAATAGGATCAACATGTTCCAAAATGTTTGGGCCTCCAAGTTTAAAATAAATATTAAACATCCAATACTGATTGGTTTTGACTAACAATAAACTTCATTCAAAGGAAGGAAAGGAATTAATGTTACAAAGAAAAAGATTTTCATTTTTAGTGTTGTTGATTTTCCTTGGTTTTTGACTTATTAGCAACATTTATTAAATCAGAAAGACCATGTACTAACACTGGAGAGGTCTTATTGTCTCTAGCCATTTAATTATGACTATTTTTCCCATAATTTTTGCTACATTACAAAAATTATGTAAAAATTGTGTCAATTTTGCTCTTCACAGTAGCTTTAGTATCTAATAGATACGCCAGCAGCTAGGAGGCATTCAATAAGTTTGTCAAATTATTAACTGAATCTTGAAGAGGTCAAGTATTTATCATTTTGTTCCTACAGTTTGTTCATGGTGACTGATGCAAGTGTCACCCCAGTTAACGTGGCTAAATATTTCTGCTATTGCATACAAGGACATAGAAGAAAAATAGGAGGAAAAAAATTTATGAGAAAAGTAAAAATAGAAATCTGATTTTATTATAGAGTAATATCCTATATAACATTAGATAGTAACAGTTTGTTTTATCAAGGGAAATTCATTCTCATGTAGGGAAGACAAATTTACTTACATATTAACATATATAAAAAGATTAAGGACAGTTATTATTCCACATAACAAGAAACCCCTAAGAGTGCAGTAATGTTTTTAGTGTGATGCTTAAATAATGTCACTGGGGACTAAAGTACTTTCCATCATTTTCTCCACCACCCTCTGCATTCATTTATTCATCCATTCATTCATATATGCATACATTTCAACCATGAAGACTTACGTGAGCCAGGTAATATTAGACATTTTTAAAATTCTGGTAAATTTTATAATTCATAATTTAAAATACAAAAATTTAAATAATTATCTTAAATAACTCATTACTAACATTCAAAATAATAAATAAAATCAATTTGTCACTAGAACTTGTGCCAGGAAAATTATCAGACATATGTGAGGGCATTTTCTTTTTCTTTTTTCTTTCCTTGTTTTAACTAGTTATACATAATAGTAGAATGTATTTAGACATATTATACATATATGGAGTATAACTTCTCATTCTTCTGATTGTACATGATGTAGGATTATATTGGTCATGTAATCCTATATGCATGTACATTTGGAACAGAGTGATCAATAAAACAGACACAGTCCCAACTTTCCTCCACCTCTCACAGTATCGGGAAGGTGTACATACTACTCATTCAGAGTTGTAATTTCATCACATTTTTACAAGGTTTAAAGTCCTCTGCAGCCTAATAGGATCTTTAAAAATATAAACACAAATTCAAAATGAATCATTTAATATACTTGCAGTCAAGTTGGGAGGTATCAATCTAAAGATAAAAGGGGAAAAAGAAAATTCTTCAGCATAATGGTGAAAAGCATAAACACTTAAGCAGTTAGAATATTAGAGGTTATGTAACAACAGGGGTAAGAAAATATATGTGGAGTTCCGACGAACTTTGTATGCTAGCTATTCTACTTACTCTCTGTACCCTGAACAAGCCGTTTTATCTACCTGTGTCATAATTTTTTCATCTAGTGATAGAACCACAATGACAATAACTATCACAAAGGGTTACTGTGTGAACCAAATAAATTTGTAATTATATGTATTCATAGGTACCAAGTGATTTTCAAAAATAATCATATGACTCCAATAAATTGTCAGCTGGCTATCAAATATCTTTGTAGCTAAATTACCCAATGAATCATGTAGTTCTTTTGAAATCACTATCACCCTAACAATATTTCTCATTAACATTGTTTTATGTGTTTTATATATGTGGATATGTTCCACACCTACATATATTAAATAGAATTATGTATAGGCAATAGATCTTTTACTTGACTATAAATCATATGTAAGTATTTAAATCTACTTGTATAATTTGAGCAGATATGTTATTATAACATATTTTTGACTTTCAGTAATAATATTTTCATATAAGAAAAATTTTTGAAGGCAAAAAGGAATTATATATGCCAGCTTTAACATGAGGTTAACAGTAGTATTTTATAAATACCTCAGAACTACAAAGTAATAAGCACTCCATTGTAGGAAGCTGCCCTTATTTAACAGAATCAGACTAGATTGAGCCATGTGATGCAGAGGCTTGGCTTCTAGGGACTGCTGGGAAGAATGTGGTACTGCTGGGAGTGGTTCCCTGTCTCCTTCTGGAAATTTTCCCCCTAAGAGGTTGGCTCCCCTAACTCCACCCTATTCTGTCCATCACAGAAGAAGCTCCTCCCAGTCCTTGCCCCCTTTTACCTGCATATTATAAGTAAGGAGAGTTGGGCAACTGGGTCGTTGTAAAGAGGCCAGAACTGGTAGGGCCAGACCCCTCACACCCTGTCTCATAAAAAGAGTATTAGCTCTCAAGTGTTTATTGAGTAGATAAGTTTTTTGGGTAATAGACAGAAAAAATGCCAACATTCTCCTCCCACAGTTAACCCTTTCCTCCTCCATGCCGGATGTGGCAGAGAGGACCCAAACACTCCATTTTATGTATATTTTAAAAATCTCATCATACAGTTACATAGAATTTAAGTGATGCAGTTTATTTTCTGCCCTGTTGCTTTAACAAATGTAAGTCAGAAGAAAATAAATGCTATCTTTTACTGATAGCTCTTAACCTTTGTGCCTATCTTCAAAATTCCTGTGATATGAAAAATAAAGATATTAAGAGATGGTGTTAAACCTGGTTTAACTCCAAGAACTAAATTTGGGAGATGTGAGTGCCAGATTTTTACTGCACTGATACTGACACAAACATTTCCAGGATAGTCTTAAGTACAACATTCTGGAACCTCTGAGCTCACAGATGACGGCAGAATGAAGAACTTCAATGAGAAGCCTGTGGAGCACCCAGAACAACCCAGGCTGAAAACAACAAAAGTGCCCCACATTAAACTTGGATTTTACATAGAGGCTATAATATTTCAGCCAGGGCATTGTCCTAGTTGAAAGAATAACAAGTGTGATTTTTGAATTAGTTCATTCTCAGCAGGAGATAGGAGAGTTATTGGCTATAATGGAGAAGTTGGGGAATAAGGATTTGGACCATGACTCCACTTCTTGCTTGGTATTGGTCCTTTCTTTTGTAAATTAGGATTTTATATTTTTTGGACCAAGGAATATGGATTCCACCATTTTAAAAATATTCTGAAACTCAAAAGTGTAAACATTAAAGTACATACTACATTTTCAAGAATCAAATCATGAGTAGCTTGACCACTTTTTTATGGTCCGGAGGCTAAGACCCACACCACGTGCACTCGCCAGACAAATACTCCAACACTGAACTCCACCTCCAGCCCTTCTACAGATTTTATGACTCCCTTTTCCTTGTGTGTCGCCAGCACGTTTGCCTTGCCTTTCCTCTTCTAATTCTCCTCACTCTATTCCAGCTGCGTAAGTGTGTAAGCCTGTGCAGAAACGTACTCCTGAGGAATGGGAAACTCACAGCTCCCCTTAGTTGCCTGACAAACTGGCTGACGTACAACACTGCTCTCCTCTGTATGCTACCGTCCCATTTTTCTCACCCAATTCTGGGTAAAATAATATCTTGAAGAACAAATGTTATGTCACTCTGAAACAGTCATTCTTCCAATGTTTAAAAAAAAAAGGAAAAGAAAAATTTGGAGATCACTTGTATGTTTTAAAAAATATTTTTCATTACTTACAGAAGCAATCTTTGATTAATCTCAAAGAACTATACACTTGGAAGAAAAGAGAAAGTGGTGTAAGAGGATGCCTATACTATACTTAGGCCTGGGCACGAGAAACAAGAGTCAGAAAGAAAAGTTGAGGGCATCAGAAAGTCATAGAAAACTTAGTCACCCTGGGCAACTGTAGCACTGAGGGATAAAAGATGTTTCCTGCCCTTGAAGGCTCATATTCATGGAATAAATGCAAAGAGGAGAAGAATTCAGAACTGAATTTGGATATATCTTTAGATTAAATAGACCACAGGAGACAGTTCTTAAATCTCAGATTCTCTGGAGCCTTGGAGGGAGATGGAGAATTGTCTATCTCACATACCAGCAGGTGGAGGCAGTGAGAAAGGAGTAGAAGTGCCCAGCACTGTCATGAAGAGATGAGAAGCTGGTAACGCAAATGGGGAAAGAAAGACATATTCCTTTATAGAATCACTTCTTTACATAGATGTTAAGTTCTAGCATATTATTAGGAAAGCAAAACACCTTAAATAAATATAGCTTGGTTCAATACCCTTGCTTCTTACCAATAAATCTAACTGGTAAATTTAGCAACACTACTAAGAAAAAATATACCAAAATCAATTTAAAAAAAAAAAAAAAAAAACAGTTTTTTCCATACCCCACACATGTTGTTGTCATTGCTACATGAAGAGCAATTCTGATTTTCATTATTTAATGTCTTTCCACTAGCACAAATATGCATACATCATTAAGAATACAATGAACAGTGCTTTTTGTTTAAATGTTTGCTTAAATATAGTCATTCATTTTATTTAAATATATAAAATGAATTCATGAAAATATATTTAAAAAGAATTCATAAAAAAATCCTTAAGCATAATAAAAAGTACATGGTCCTTCTCCATATAAATTACTATGCATTGGGGTAGGGGATAAAGACTGATTTCATGAGATGATTGACAAAAAAACTTGCCCTAAGTTTGTTTTGGGGGGCAGCTACCAGGGATTGAACTCAGGCGCACTCCATCACTGAGCCACATCCCCAGCCCTATTTTGCATTTTATTTAGCGATAGAGTCTCACTGAGTTGCTTAGTACCTCGTTTTTGCTGAGATTAGCTTTGAGCTGGAGATTCTCCTGCCTCAGCCTCACAAACTGTTGGGATTACAGGCATGTGCCACCATGCCTGGCTTGCCTTCAGTTTTTAATGTAACTTTTGAAACAGGAACTGTTAGAAATGAAGTAGAGAACTGTAGAAACAGGATCACAGGAAAGCGAATTCCTTTCCTCTTGTCTGCTTCCCTTCCCTGTGCTTGCACAAGCCTTTGCCTCTTAAGCCTAAACTGCACTGGGCATCTGGGTGCTTGTGAATCTGTAGACACTGTTTCAGTTTCAAGAAAAGTAT
The DNA here is from genome assembly GCF_902686455.1 of Sciurus vulgaris. Lineage (NCBI taxonomy): Eukaryota > Metazoa > Chordata > Mammalia > Rodentia > Sciuridae > Sciurus > Sciurus vulgaris. The sequence continues at coordinate 30,599,484 of NC_136470.1, read as the reverse complement.
GTGAAGGGGAGAGAGTAAGGGGAAAACAAGGGCAGAAATACAAAAGTGAACTTCAGAGCTGTGGAGAAATGTTGTCCCAATTTTTCTATCAGAATATTCAATAGTTATCTCTGGTTATCAAGAAATAAAGGAAGAACTGAACAAAGTTAAGTCTACCTAAACCTGCAGTTTAGCAAATCTGGGAGACTGAAGAGGAGTTCTGAGGAAGTAGAAAAAAGCCTCTTTTTTATAAACTGCCAATCTTAGGATAGCATGCAATTGGAGAATATTTTTCCTCCCATCGTGTGCAGGATTGCTAAAGATACTCTAAGACTCATACCTGAGTTTCACTGATACATCTAAGGAAAATAAAATACAATGGGCAATTAGAGAGAAATGGTTAAAGACAACTGGCTCCCAGAAGAACAGGGCTGTTAGAGAGACAGCTGAAAACTTTATACTAGAGGTAAAAAAAAGAAAAAAAAAGTAGGAGCAAGGACTTAGGCAGAAATCTTATAAATTGATGTTTCAAACCAGTATAACTTCAACTGTAATAATGATGGTCTTGAAAACATCCTAAAGAAAATAATCATCTTTGAATAAATGCAAAAATTCTTTAAAATATGATAAAGACTCAGGATTTATTTTGAGAATGCAAGCTAATTTCAATGTTGGGTATTTTTTCTACAAAGGCAGTATATGAACAAAGAAGAAAATAATAGGAAGCGTTAAGAACTCATTATGAATTTTAAGTTACAACTGGTAACATTCCTTGCAAAATAAAAATGGGAAGAGTCTACCTAAGAAAGACAAATTCTATCAAAATAAAACAAAAATATCTTATTTGATAAATCACTGAAGACATAACAATTAAAAACGGTGGTAATGCCTATCATTGTCATTATCATTTAACATAGTTTTGATATTTACAATTCCAATAAGATACTTTAAAAAAAATAAAATGCCAGGCAGCAGTGATGCATGCCTATAATCCCAGTGACTTAGGTGTCTGAGGCAGGAAGATTGCAAGTTCAAAGACAGCCTCAGAAAATTAGCAAGGTCCAAGCAATTTATTGACACCCTGTCTCAAAAAAAAATTAATTAATTAAAAAAGACTTGGGATGTGGCTTAGTGATTAAGTGTCTCTGGGTTCAATCCCCAGAAAAAAAAGTAAATAAATAAATAAATAAACTGACAAGAAAATATAGATTAAATATTTTTGCCAGTATGATCATATGCTTGTAATACTCAAAAAACTATTATAAAAAGTTACTGAAATTAATAAAAAATTGGAAGTTGTCAGGTAAAATGTGAACATAAGATAGTCAATGGATTTACTTTAGCAATGGATAGTTTTTATTTGAGAAACTAATTTGACAAAGGAAAAAATATTAAATACTATGAAATTAATTTAACAAGTTGTGGAATCTAATGGAACAGCTCTACAGAATGTTTTCTGAATTTATTAAAAGGTCTAGACAACTAAAAAGGCAAAGTATGTTCAAGAAACTTTTTAAAATAAATATATAAATTTAACTAAAATTCTAATTAGGGCCAAATATGATATTTTCTACAATTTTATAAAATAATTTAAAAACTTGTACAGAAAACTATGCCTAAAAATAGCTTGAAAAATTAAGGAAAAATATAATAGTGTGACTACATTTTCACTAGACATCAAAACAACCAACACACATGATATTGACAAATAAATAAACAAACCAGTGCAAGGAATCATAGTATGTAAAATGCTATTAAAAAAAGCTTTTATTAAAAAGACCAGTGGTATATAATGCTGAATGATGCAAACAGCTTTTTATTATAGTTTTGCACAAACGAATAGCATGCAGGTATAAAAGAATGTCCAACAATAATGAAATGGCTGAATTAATTATGGTACACCCATCATATGACATCAGGTAGTTTTTAAATCAGAATGAATTTGATCTACATCAAAAAATGTCCATGTTAGGTTTGAATGAGAAAAACAACTACAGGTATAATATGAAAAAAATCTGATCTTATTTATAGTGCTACACTAAAATATGTGCAAAGGGTAATTTAATAGTTTCTATTTTCATACATTTCCGTAAAGCAAGAATGTTTAAAACAAAGAGAATTCATAAGCATAAAAAATATGGAAGTTCATAAATTAGGTTTAGAACACGGTACTATTAGGTGTCTGCAATGGAAAGTAGGAAGAAGGAAGAACATATTTTAGGGCTGAAACAAATCAAATAGGAAAAAGGAAAACAAAAATCTTGTATTAAAAAAATGCAAGTCATCACAAGTATGCATATATGTAAATTACACATAGGATATATTGCTTAAGAAATTAAATTGAATTAAAAGTGTTTTAAAAGAAGACATGTTTTTAAGCATCTAAGTAGAAAGTAAATATAATTAAATTTCTTCTTGGGACTGGGAAGCATGAGAAGGCATCTGAAATAATTATTTTTTGCACTGCATTTCACCCATATGCTGTTCTTTCTCCTGTATCATATTTAAAGAGAATTTAATTCATTATTTCATTAATAGATGTATGTTGAGCATCTTCCATAAGCCAGGGATTTAAAATGGAAACATTTCAAAATCCTTGCCCTTCTGACGCTATGTTCCAGTGCCAGAGAACAAGTTAAATATATAATATGTAATTTAGGAGTACATTCTGTAGATAAAAATAAATTAGAGAATACTGGGAGTGTTGCAATTTAATCAAGTGTGGTCAGTGAAAAATGACAAAATACCTACGAACCCTCCTGCTTGGGCCTGGTTTCATTATGCTCTCGCTCTTGGGCAAGTCCAATTAGCTCAGGATCTCATCAAAGTAAGAAGTTTCCCTCGGGTTTATTTATTTACATTTGGGCTGTGTTTTATTCGGTATTTAATGTATTCCTAAGCAATCGTTTGGCTTAGATGATTCAGCCTAAACATCACAGGATTGAGGATTTATTTTTCCTCATTCTGTTTCGCTTTAAGAGCACCTGTGAGCATAGCTGCTGTAAAACACCAGATGGAAAGGCAACAGTTCCCACCATCTTTTCTTCATCTGCCTTGCCACACCACTCCTGTTCTCATTGCGTACAGGAACTTAAAAATTCCAGGCCTCAGATGTGGTCTCATGTATCTTCTGCTGACTACTATGGATTGTCTTCAAATGAACCACAGGAATGTTCATTTCTTAATAATCAATAGCAGCTTCTCTTGCAATGTGTTTTTACATTTTTACAGATAGGTTGGTAACCCTGGTCTCAAATCCTTGTCTCAACTGGCGGCCACATTTATTACGGTTTCTGAGTCACTGATATTAATTGGTACTTGCTCTTTACAAGGCATATGGGAAAAAACTCTTCCAGAGTCTTGGGGACAGTGTAACAATTCAGAATTTGGTCACACTGAAAATAATTTTAATGATTTGGCCCAGCTTCTCTTATGCATCTTATCACATTATGGCACCCCAAAATGATACACTTTCTAGCGATTTGTGACCCAGGTCCTCTCTAACTAACTTACATTTAGAATCAAACTTACTACAGATTTTGGGGAAGAGGTCACTCCATTCTGTGACAGAGAGTGATGACAATTTCCTATTAATGTTGCTCTGAAAGAATAAACCTCTTATGGTTTAAGACTATGGGCTCCTGCACACAAAATATATACTCATGGGTATAGCATGCAATTAATATTCATGTGACTTTGAATAACTTTGGGTGTGTGACTTTACAGTAACAAGACCCATGAAATTAACCACATGCAGAGAAAGCAAGCAGCAGCAAGCCGGATGAGGGAAGGGCTCTGTCTGTGTAGTTCACCTTAAGCAAGCCTTACACTCAAGGTGCTCGGGAAATGTTTGATTAACAAATGAAAATGCGGTACCTAGGCACACTAAATAAATCTATCTAGATTCAAGGTCATATCCTTATAATTAAAGGCTTATCTTTTCTATGGTAGGAAAATGGCTATCAAATACATTGAATGATTTAAAAATCATAACTTGAAATTATTAGTGCTACAGAGCAAGATCATCAAACATTTGTGGAAAAGGTTTATGCCTAAGATATAATTTTAAGCAGGAGGCATTAAATTCAAACATATTTTAGCTAAGATATGTTACACTATACCATTTTCTTCATTTAGTAAATAGTCATCTCTATATATGTGAGCCTGCATGCTTTTGATGTAGGAAGTAGATTAGGTTTTTGATTTCTTTCGAGAATCTTAATTTTTTTCAAAGGTAAAGATCAGAAAAAAAATTGCGAACAGTCTTTTAAATTAAGATCCAGAGCTTTTTCAAAAGTCCCTCCTCTTCCCTTGAAAAAAGTTGGTCTTATTTATAGTGCTACACTAGATTGGCTATAAAAGAGGGATTTTTTCCTTTTGGAGAAAAGGGAGGATAGCTGTAAACATCTTGCATCTGGTGCTGGTGATTATGGAAACACTTGGGACAGGTGTCCGATTACTCTTCTTCCACTCCTTAGGGTTATCACGTGGCCCATTCCTCTCTGCTGTGGAACACATGGAAAAAAGGATTGTTCTTGAAAGCATGTCTTTCCTAGCCTGGAGTTCCCTACAGTAATTGGAATATAATAAATGCCAGCTAGGAATTCTGCTTTCTCTACTGCACATGGTAGAGAATATATTTTTAACAAATATTCCTGAAGAACTTGAGATGAACCAAAATTCACAGTAAAATTTAAGTCAATGTAACAATGAATCTTCACACCATCTGACCACAGGGGGAAAACTTCTCAAATGTAGACAGAATCAGGGCCTATAAATGAATTTTTGAAGTTTTGATGACTTGTACCTTTTGTCTGAACTTTACAATGACAATAGTTAAAAGTTTATTAGAAAAATAACAAAGTGAGATTATGATCACAAAATGTACGATCTTAGCATGAAAACTGTTGTTATTTTACAATGTTTTGAGAATAGAGCAACTGAAAACATGCATTAGACTTCACATGTATTAAAGTTTTCACTACTTGTACATTTTACTTATAAATACCTTGTACCATCTTAAGTCTAGGGGCTTGAAATTTTAAGTTTTACTTTTAAATGAATTCATTGAATCAGATTTGTTGTTGTTGCTTATCTTATTTGGGGATGATGAAATTTAATTGTGCTAAACAGTACCAAAATTATAGACAGTTCAGATTGTAAAATAGTCCTTAAAATACGGCTATTATATAAAGTTATACATGTAATTGCCACAGGATGTATTTAATTTATGGAAGCAATTTATTCTATTTCTTTTCAATAACATATAATAACCTCCATTAAACAATAAGATATAACGAAGGAGCCAGCAACACACACTATCTGGTATCGTTGATTCCATGACAAAATGAATAAATTCTCATTTTCTCCTGAGAGAAAATGTGTGCATTTCTACTTGGACCCTAAAGTGGTCAAGCTGTCATCTCCTCAATACAGCATGTGCTGACATGAAAACATGTTTTAGAAAACCAGGTAAAATGACAACAAACATATAATGGCTACACTGAAAAATTTTACAAATAGTTAATAGGTAAATGGCTTTTTTTTTTTTTCCCAATTAGCTGCAGATAAAATATATGACAACATAGTATCAATAGTGGATTTATCTATTGGACAATAAACTGAAGAGAAAACTTTCATGTAATTATTAAATCACTCAACAACCTATAAATTGTATATGCCATATAGAATTATTAAAACATTTTAAAACTGGAGACCACTACTCCCCTGATTGATTTTCGTTTTAATGAGGTGACTAGAACATATATCCATGAAGGAATAGATACACATTGGTAAAGTCAATTTGATTTTCAGGACCCCCTTGCTCTAATTGAGGTACTTTTTATTCTCCTAGCACTAGTCATGTTAGACTCATGTTATATGGGTTGGTTTACTTTGCCTGAAGTTTATACATACAACTGCACTTACAGTGATCACAATTAATCTATGTGGGTGGTATTGATTTCTATGTCTCACCCCCTGTGCTTTCTCAAGATGACCTTCCTGTGGTTTAGACATTTTTGGTGACATTATTTCTAGGCCTCATACAAATAACTAAAAAAGGAAAAAAATCTATTGGGATGTTTCAAAGTTTTACAAAACTGCTGAAACTCTTAAATGTAAGTTAAAGCCAGCATTTTTTTGTGAAAGCAGCTGTTTCCTGATGTTGATATGCAGTTATACAAGAATATAATTAGCATTTTTAATGTGCATCTAAATTTCAATCTTATTTTAAGTACTGATGGATCCATCAAAAATGTGAAGTGAAAATGAAAACTTCTTTACATATTTTTATGCACAATATGCAAACTAGGCCATCATATTTTGGAAACTTAGTCCAAGTTTTTAGATCCTTCTAGAACTAATAGATCTAAAAGGGCTCTAGTGGCAGAATACTTAGCCATCACATACAGTGCTGATAACTCTCCCTACCACAGAATAAACTTGAAGTATAATTTAGCTTGAACCTACCACACTCATCTGTGATATAATTTTCATAAAAACAGAGGTTAATGTTTCATTTCTGCTTATTTTAAAATTTAGAAATTAAAAAGTACTTTTTAAAAAGTTACCAGAAATTCTGTAAAAGTTTAAAATTTTTCCTATGTTGTCTTCAGAATTCTTCACCAAAATCATTGGGCTCTATTACCAGAAAAATTTAAATTACAATACTGGTATTGTGAAAACATATTCAACTTTCAGCCACCAATAGCATTAGACAAATGAAATTGTTATCAAATCAGCTACATAAGTGCATACTTTTAACTTTTTAATTTTAACACATGAACCTACTAAAATTCTAGTTATTAAATCTATCAACCACACTAGACCTATTTTAAGATTTAGGAATTGAAGATAACAAGATGAAGGGGACTCATCATCATCTATATCATATCTAATCATCCAAAAATATTCACTTAAAATATACCTCCTTTTATCATTATTTGTCTTATTAATATTTATGTATTTTTATTCGATGAAGAATTTGGTCAGCTGATACATGCACAACCTCAATGAAAAAGTTCTAAAGTTCAAGAACCAAGATAAGAAAATGAAAATCTCAAAGGTTGAGATTACTTTTTCTATTTGACTGAAAAGACAATGTGTTCAGTTTAGCAAGGAGATGGAGTAGTTTGATCTCTTATACTTCAGGATCAAGTAAACATTGTTATTTGATAATATGAATTATGTTTATAGTAGGAAATAGCAGGTTAAGAATGGGGTTTTCTTTCTGCCGGAGAAAAAGGGAGGCAGTCAACTCTCTAACACACCACATTGGCAGTGACACTGCAGGGAACTGAGTTCCCAGGTACAGGAGTCCAGACAGAGGTGAGGCCTCCCATATGGAGATGATAGACTAGAAGGCAAGTTGAGCTGTCCAAGGAGCAAAGGGAAAATTCCATTTTTCCCAAGGGCAAAAGATCAAATAAGCAAGAAGAGGAGTTTTGCCAAAGGAATAATAAAAAGGATAGTCTCGGGAGAATAAAAATGGCAAAAATGAAATTACTTAAAAACATTTTATCTGGAATCAGAAAGAAGGAAAAAGCATAATATAACCAGGCTACAGAAAATGAAAACACTTTCTCAAAGAAACATGAAAACTTTTCTTAAGTGTTCTAGGCCATTGTCATAATTTGAAATTATTTTCACTACTTGAGTTTGTATTGCAGTCTCCCAAGAACTTAGGTTTGCAACTATGCATGAAAAGGAATATGAAGTTTCCTTTCCTGAAAGTTCCTATTATTGTTCTGAAAGCTATTTTAACATATATGTACACAAACACACAATGCTCTGGTCTGTTTGAACTATCCAAAATTTCAAATAATTTGCAAATTAATACTGATTAGGGTATGGTGCTTTTTAGGTTGGAAAAATAATTGTAATATTTTACATGGTATCAATCAGCATGTATTTATTTTCCTCGAAGAAGTTGTTTCATAAATTTATTTTATATGTTTTCCTTTCAGAGCCAAATAGTACTCGGGTCAAGACATTAGAGAAAATTAATTGATCATCTGATATTTCAAGAAGAAAATATAAGGAAGAAGCAAAAATGGGATAAATAGAAGGAAAGAGAAGAAGAAAAGTGAAAAGGAGAAAAATTTTTTAAAATTATATTTCGCATGGAAGGATTATCTCAACTTGAAGCTAAAAATCTAACTTTTGGTTTTAACTTTTACTAACAGTCACTATAAAAAGATTTAAAACAAATAATTTTCTAATATACTCTCTAAAGGAACAAAACTCAAACTAAATGAAAACCATTCCAACTTCTTTCAAAGAAATATAATTCTATTTGCTTTGGGTTCAGTTGAAAAACTCCTTTTTTTTTTTTTTTTAAGTTAATACAATTGGATTAAGTCAAAACTGTCACATGATTCAGAAAAAAATGAAGTGACTGGAGTTAGATGATCACCTTTCTCCAGGATCTCTGACTCTTAGCTACAGAGGAAATAAGTTTCATGTCTTTTGAACAAGATTAAAATTGACTTGAAGATCTTTTCAGTTAGGAAACAGTTTAGGAGCCTGGCACTATGTCAGTGAAAACTGACTATGATAATTGGCTCTGACTACTACAGCACAGGTCATAAGACAGTTCATTGTCAGAGATTTTTCATATTGGACAATAATGCCAATAGCAGTTAAAAACAGGAAGTAAATGTTTTCTTTAGACATTGTATCTCATTCTTGCAAAGAAATACATAATAACAATTGGAATATTTTATCTACCAAAATATATCAAGAATATCAATATATGATATTCTTATAAATTTTGACATAACAATTGAGGATAGTAAGATACACCATCAGAGGTGTTTATGATTTAAGAGGCATCTGTCAGCATCAATATAACTGGTAGTTCGGTTGTCATATTTTTGATCGAGGGGGATGACATTTTGAAATATCAAAACATTTGAAAATAATTTTTATATACTAAATGCTTAATGGAATCTAAAATGCACTAAATTAACAAATTACAATGCCAAGTATTGGTAATAGATTTTGTGAGGTAGGATAAAGGAATTTTGTTCCCACAGATAATGTATACCACGATAATAGCAAATAGGCTAAAACTTTAGAAAGAGATACCAATTGCTCAAGGGAATTCCTTATTAATCCCTCTTATGAGAAAAATGAACTTTTTCACAGCAGTTAGATAAAACCCTTTATTAATTAAATAAAAATAAATGCACTGAATAGCTTTCAGGAAGAAATAATCAGTATGTTTAATTAGATATTATTATGATTTTGAAGGACTTTTTTTTTTTCTCCTCTCCAAGGTTATTTCTGACAATCCTGTTCCTCCCTAATGATATAGAAATACTAAAGTGAATGCAGCTAGAGAGAAGTTTGTACAATTCTCTCTAGCCACTATCAGATAGCTATTAGAAGTGAAAAGATACATATAATACACACACACACACACACACACTCACACACACATATATATCATCTATGTATATATGTTATATATAAATGATGTGTGTATGTGTGTGCCTGGTTAAAAGGGAAAGAGGTGATAAAAATATTGCAAAAATCAAACACAGTCCCAAAGACTTAGGATTTTGAAGCAATAGAATTGCAAGTTTGAGGCCAACCTCAGCAACTTAGTCAGATCCTGTCTGAAATTAAAATAAAATAAACAGGGTTGGGGATATAGCTCAGAGGTAAAGTTCCCCTGGGTTAAATCCCTAGTACCACACACACACACACACACACACACACACACACACACACACACACGTCACTCACAAAATAATGCATTACATATTTTCAAAAAAATAACCAGAAGTCTACATTTTAATTAATTGATAAAAATGGAATGGCATCCAAGATTCCAATCAGAAGATATTGTCTTGGGCACAAACCAGAATAGCTACTTTTCCTTTGAGGTAGGAGGTTGACCACAAAATATAGATAGAGTTGAAGTAGTTGATTGAAGAGTTATTAGAGCATATGATAATTTTTATTTCTTTATATATACTCAATGAAGTAACAAGAAAAAATCAGCTCAGAGAAAGAACTAGAGAAGACTTATAGAGTTGGGGAGGGGAGAAAAGTTTGAAATATTAATCTTGCAAGGGGAAAAAGTGAATTGGTTAGAGAAATGAAAGTGGATTTGCTGGTTTCATAGGAGGTCATTGGTCATTTAGCATAGTTTGGAACTGGAATGTCCCCCAAAGATCCATGTGTTAAAGACTCGGTCTCCAGCTTGGCACTATTGGGGGTGGTGGAATCTTTAAGAGATGGGGCCTAGTAGAAAAATCTTTGAATCATTGGAGCATGCTAAGGGGATTGTGGGACCTTGGGATATCTTCTTGTCTTTTTTTCCATTTCCTGGTTATGAGATTGAGCAGTTTTTTCAACCACAAGTCAATGCCATAATATCTCTATCTAAAGCAATGAAATCAACCAACCTTGGATTAAAACTTAGAAAACTTTAAGCCAAAGCAACCCTTTTCTATTTATAAGTTGATTTATCTCAGGTATTTGTTACCATGACAGAAAACTTCCCTAACACAGTCATGAATCTAAAATGAATCAAGCCAGCCTGTTTGTGTTTCCCTTCAATGGGGCTGGTAAAGGGCAGATGGACAACTTCACGGGTGTTGCATTTTTGCTAGATGACAGAGCAATGAAGAGAGACATGGCAAGTTAAATAGATATTTGGTTCAAGGGAATAATTACAGTATCATGTTGGACTAGCAAATTTCATTAAGGTAAGATAAGAAGAGCATTAGTGGTAGTAGAGAAATGTCCATGAATTGGAAATCTGAAAGAGTAGGAATTATTTTCAGTGTCTCAGTGCTGGATGAGCTGGACAGGATAGACAGAGAATCTGTCAAATGTTCAAATGGAACTGTTGAGTTTTGACTTGATGGCAATCACCATATAGGGGTTTCAGTGATGATAAGGCAACATAATGGAAGACAGACAGTTCCAAATCACACTATCCTGTTAGAGGTATCATATTGCAGATATTGTAACCAGAGATTTAAGTCAGAGTTACCAAGGCTGTTGGTGAAGCTGTCTGGGGGCAAAGATTTATGTGGCCCTTGATGTCCCTCCTTTGTGTGGTGTCCTCACAGTCACTAGGAAACTGAACTGGAGAATCAAGCAGAGCTGTGTGCTGCCATGAGATATTCCCACCTTTTCATCTTCTTTACAAATGCCAGTATTTATAGCTTCATTGTCACAGTCTTCCTAAGAATCCATCAGTGTCTGAGTCCAGCAATGTCCTGTAGTCTTTTAGCTATAATTTCCAACAGTCTCAACTCCCAGGTCATCCCTCCCAGACTTTTATGTGCACATTCCCTAATTCTCCTAACTTGTGCCTTTCCTGATCCTTCTACTTTTCTACTCAACTCAGTCCACCTCATCTATAAAATCCTCCAGGGTCAACAGTTTCTTCTCTAAATGTTACAGAACTAGAACTGTTAGTTCTATTGAGGATATTGCTTCTGCTGATACTTTTTAAGTGGAGCAAATCTTGCTCCTACAGTCTTCCTTGAGATCAAGACAGTTTATATGTCCTTCTTGTATCTTGATATAACAGTTGTTGATCTCCCATTCCCAATCTCTTTTCATGTATTTAAGACATTAGATTCAAGTTATACCAACAGCACTTATTTTGATCATCCACAGACCTTCTTTCCTTCCTTTTTGTATCTTGACATATTATCAAATGTAACTTGCTCCAATGCTTTCTTTCCTCCAACAGTATAACTACTACCATTCTTAGATTTCAATAACCGTAATAAATCAAGAAGAAATGGCACAACCATTATCCACAGTCATAGAAAACATTGGAAAATGAATAAGAAATCTACTTACTCCTAAAAGGTGTTAGGTTCTGATGAGATTGTATATGTGAGCAAACATGACTAACAGAGCCAACCTCAAGGATCAGCCAATGCCTTTTATTCAACAGCGGAATCCAGCTGTTAGGCATCAGAGGGGCACATTGGGGGGAGGAGAAAATAGTGGGGGCTGCAATGAATGTCAGAATTTTGTAGGTTTTTAGCAGGACCAGGGTTTTGAGAGGAGTTTGATACTTTTGGCAGGCAGTTTAAGTTTTGGCTGAGTCATAGCAGGAGATATGTTAGCTGTGGCAGGGAGAGGGGTCTTGAGCAACCAGAGGAACGATTATAGATAAGGGAAATTGTAAATACTCAGTACCCACTGTTTTTCCCAGGGGAATTGACTTTCTGCATCCTTTAGCATAGATTTTTATTAAGAAACCAAAACAAATTAAGTTTTGAGTTATATAAGCTGCTTGAGAATATGGAGAAGATATAAAACTCCTTCCAACATATTTAACAAGGTAGTTCTATATTCTTAATACCCAAGCTGGGTAATATTAACAAAAAGGGAAACTATTATTCAGTCTGAATTATGAGCTTAAGTGCAAAATTCTCAAGAAAATTCTGGCAAATAAAATCCAGAAATATGAAAAAACTTTCATGACATTCAAAGGTAGTTAAAAATTAGGAATTACATAAATGCCATCAGGCATATTAACACATAAAAACAAACAATAAAGGAGAAAACTGATGCCAAAAAAGCATTTGGCAGTTTTCCAATCCTTATCCTGACTTTAAAATTGTATAGCAACTTTAGAAAAGAAAGAGATGTTTGATTTGATGAGAAATATCTACCTGAAACCCTTACTAAACATTATACCTGGGGTAAGGTATTAGAAGCATTACCCAAGGTGAAAATGAGATAACCTATAGAGTGCTGCAGGCGAGGAGAAGAAATGAGTGGCAAGTGGTAAAGAGAAGCAAAGATGTCATTATTTAAAAAGTGTGTCTGTGTCTGATTCATTATCACAAAATCATTGAAGAAAAAATTATCACTGCTGTCAAAACTGACTAGAGTGTTCATTAAGCTCCAAAATTATGTCAATATAGAAAAAAGTATTATTTTCATAATCAATAAACTGAAATACAATACAAAAATATTTAATTCATTGTACTACCACCCTCCCACAGACACAAAATCATCTGAAGAAAATTTCAAGCCCTATACAGAATCCTTCAGAAGATGATTTTGAACAGAGGGACAAATTCTTAAGGAAAGGCACTTGGGACGGGAGCAGAACACCTTTGATAATCTTTTATGTACTGAAGTATCAGATTATACTCCATAAATATGTACATTTCTTTCATGTTAATAAAAAACTCACAAAATGTTTAAGAAGATGAAAGCGTTTACTACACCACTTTGATAATTCCACACTATGCATGTACTGATTTATGGCATTGTATTCTATAAATTCGTACAATTAAAAATTCTACCCAGTCTAGCAGTTGCTGGATTCTTGAAACAAAGTTTTCAAATCTGACTGTAAATGTAGTATGGTTGTTGACTTTTAGTATTTTTGTTTTAATTCTTCTGTGCCTCAAAATTCCTATTCTTAACAAATAAAGACTAATAATAATATTGATATTCATTGGACTGTTGTTAGCATTGAAAGAGATGCATCATATAAATTTCTTAGAGCAATGTCAGGCACGTGGTGATAGTTCAGTAACCCATGATCCTATTTCTCCAGGGTCATTAAGGCCTCTTCCTAATCAGTCTCCCTATTCCTGTCTGTTTCCAATGTAGAGTGAGCCCATGAAAACATAATTCAGATGATGACGGTCTGACTCAGGCTCCTTAAATGACTACTGTTACATGCAAGGTAGAAGCAAAGTCCTCACAATCGCCCATGTGGTCCTTTAGCATTTGGTCCTAAGTTCCCCTTTTCCCTTGCATAACTCATTCCTTCTACTCTGAGTACTCTAAGGGAAACTTGCTACCTTATCTCCATCATTTACTCAAATGTCATGTTTCAAAGAAAACCTCCCTGAATACCTATCCACAACTAAAATAACAAAAACCACAAAACCTCCTAATCTTGAGCATTCCCTATTTCCATTTCCTTTAAAAATGATTTTTCCAAGACCTCTGTGACAGACATTATGTTTTACCTAAATATTTGTCATTGTCTTCCCTAGTAAAGGGCAATCTACACAGGTATTTTCATCTCTTCTTTCTTTTCCCCAGTAATTAGGACAGAGACTGGCAAACATATGTATTAAGTGTTTGTTATATGATTGTCACCGCCTGCAGCAACAATCTCCCAGTAATTTATCGAAGGTGGACTGGAACTGAACTTCTATTATCTTTATCCGGACTTTCTTGCTTACTTGCTTGTTCTCTAGCTTATAGAGGAAGAAAGGCTTTGCTTACTTTGTATCAGAGGAAGAGAAGCTTTGAGGGGAAGAAAGACTTTGCTTAGAGGAAGAGATACTTTGCTTAGAGGAAAAGAGACTTTGCTTAATTTTAGAGAATGCTACTCCTTAAGAGAGGCTACACTTATCAAAGGTCTACTGCTTCTTAAAGGTGGGTCGCTTCTTGGAGGTGGGCATGTGGCCTATGTCCTACAACCTGCGACCCAGAGGTGTATTCTTAGTTCTCCGTCCTGCGATCTAGAGGTGTGGCTTAGTCCTGAGTTCTGCGATCTGCAACCTGCATTCTGCGATCTGTCAGAGGTGCTGCTTATCCGAGGTACTTCCTATAGGTGCGTGTCTTATATACCTAAGGCAGCCAATCAGCTTATGATTAGCACAATTGAAGCACATCCCTCGGTACCAATCAAGAAAGAATGAGGAATATCTGTTGACCACTACAGCAGAGGAGACATTAACTAATCAGGCAAAAGTAGATCACGCCGTGTTAACACTAAGTGCCACCTCTTGGCTCAACACCAGCCGCCATCTTAGGGTTACCCAAACATGTCTTCTGCATATGATTATAATTATTATCATTCCAATAATTACCACTGGAGCTATTGAATTGATTTCCAGGTCCTGAAATGTTGATCTTTAAACATAAAAATTTCTCACCATGTTTCATCAGCATGTCTTTATGATAATTATCATTTTGGTCTTCTTAATTCCCAAAACAAGAAAGCTGCCTTCCAGATAGGATGCCCTTGATTATCCTGATCTATGGTCTTGTAAATATTGTATATAGAGTTTCCCTAAAAGTTTCTTATATCCATTTCTTAAAAGATTTTGTGTCTTACCAAGTTACCAATATTTTAAAAAATAACACCTATATTTCAAATCTCCTTCCTACACGGGGCTTTGAGAATCCACTGCCAAGACTAAAGATCAGTGCCTACGCTGAGCCAGTGAGTCAGGCTCATCTCAGTAATCAATTTGGCTGAGGACAGGGTTTCTCTCTGTCACTGCAAATATGAATCAGATTCTCAGCCCTTATCATCAGTCAAGCCCCAGGGACACAGTTCTGATTTGGAGAAGTTCATAGGAAGTTGTTTCCGCCTGGTTCCAACAGAGGAGCCACTGTGGTGTGTAAATAGTGTGAAGAATGAATAAAAATTACCAAGAACCTCCTAAAAATTCTGACCAAACAATCTGTCAACTTTGAACTGATTATAAGCTCCAGGAAAAACTGACTTTTATGTTAGAGGTTATTAGTCCTTCACAGATAATATTTTTTGGAGGAAGCATGAACTGGAGAAGTTATGCAGAGATTAGAGGATTTTAAGCATTACATATGTGTGAACCTTCACAACAGAAAATGAACCAATAAATCAGTGTTTTTAACTCCTGCTGGCACTGATTAAACCTGGAGCCAGAAGTCTTCCAGTGGTATGAGATAATTGAAGACATTTTTTAAATGTGATATGTAGATGGTGGTTTATAAATGGTAAAGACTATGATGTCATAGAGTAAATACAATCTAGAAACCACAATTCTTTCCATATATTGTTTCAATCATAATCCTGATGGAGTATATGAAATTTTTTGGTTAGAGTTGTTATAAATACATCTAATTTTATATGTATTTATTTTGATTTTCATACCCATTTACTGATTACCCATATTAAGCATATTAGAAAATCATTAATTCTGATTCTATTAATATTCATCATCATAATACCTAATTAGATCCACTTAAAACACCATTTAGCACTTACTATTCATTCAGATTGTTGCTTTCCAATTTGTATACAGGTGAAGTCACCAAAATATTTGGAACTTTAAGAGTTAGATTAATGCAAATCTATACAGAATTTTAAAGAAAGTGATATTTTAGTTCAAACCCCTAGAGAAAAAACTTCACCTGTCAAATCACTGTCTAGATTCTGCCTTATGTAGATAGTCATCAGATGGGGATGTGATAAGACTCTTGGCCTGAGATTACATAATCTAACATGGCTATCTGATATGACTTCCTAAGGACTGAGAGGTGAAAGCACATGAAAGAAAGTGCATTTTTATTTCACACATCCTATGATTAGAGGTGAATATTGATGATGGGATCCAGAATCAGAGAATCTCAGAAAAATACTCTGGAGACAACCATTTTAAGTAGAAAAAATTTTAGTACAACACTAGGATTCTTCACATAACAATCCAAACAGCTTTGACTGGCATGTGAAGGTAGGATGGAGGAGGCAGAGGGTGAAGACCAACCCAGTCCTACCTCTCCTCCTTATTGTTTTCCTTGCATGTCACAGTTCTGCCCTGGCTGTGGTCCCACTGCACCTGATGACTCACTTGAAGGTGTTCTGAAAAGAAGTTTCAACCTCTCTCTTAAATTTATGCTTTTTAAAATTTTATTCTTTATTACTTAGGGTTCAGAATAACTGAGCATGGATGTTTTCATTTAACAGTTGAGAAAATAGAAACCAATAAAATCAGCTGATTTCCTTCAGGTTACATGGCTAATTTTGGACTAGGACTTAGCCCAGTGATTTTCTTACTATATCAATTATAAAAGTATGCTTCCTAAAGCAAGGACAGAGCAATCTTTCTAATAGCCAGAAAATGAATAATAAAAACATCAGATCTCCAGTGTCCATCCAGATGTTGGTGTGTATGTGGGAAAAAGCCACTCTTTACATTGCTGGTGGAGTTGCAAGTTGGTGCAGCCACTCTGGAAAGCAGTGTGAAGATTCCTCAGAAAACTTGGAATGGACCCACCTTTTGACCCAGTTATTCCACTCCTTGGTTTATACCCAAAGGACTTAAAATTAGCATACTACAGTGACACAGCCACATCAATGTTTATAGCAACTCAATTCACAATAGCTAGATTGTGGGACCAACCTAGATGTCCTTCAACAGATGAATGGATAAAGAAACTGTGGTATATGTACACAATGGAATATTATTGCCATAAAGAAGAATAATATTATGGCATTTGCAGATAAATGGAAGGAATTGGAGAACACCATGCTAAGTGAAATAAGTCAATCCTAAAAAAATCAAAGGCTGAATGTTTTCCCTGATAAGTGGATGATGATATATTATGAGGGTATGGGGGTGGGGGGTGGGGTGAGAGAAGAATGGAAGAACTTCAGATTACATAGAGGACAGGAGGGGGTGGTATGAAAAATGATGGAATGAGACAGACATCATTACCCTATGTACATATATGATTACATGAATGGTATGAATCTACATGGTGCATAACCATAGAAATGAAATGATGTACCCCATTTGCATAGAGTGAATCAAAATGCAGTTTGTAAAAACAAAAAAAAAATAAGAAATAAAAATAAAAAACATCATATTTTTTATTTTACTTTAAAAAAGCACTCCTACTTAAAACCTGCCAGTAAATATAAATAGTTATTTTTATTAAAAAAATAATTCTTGTTGTGCTTTCCAGAATCTGGCCAAGTTCTGCTCAACAGAACTTTGTGTCATGCTTCTCCCATATCCAACATGGTGGCTACTTAGCTATAGAGCACTTCAGATATGGCTTATGAGTCTGAGGGATTAAAAGCTTAATTTACATTTAAGACATCACATGTGGCTACTGCCCACCTATCAGACAACTCAGACTTCACCTTTTCCCTCTACTGTAGTTTCATCTCAAACCACTCCCTTACCTGTCATTCTAAAGCTCGACCATACTGAGGTCCAGAACCTAACCATTCTCTCCTGACTCCTGGTCATTCTGTTAATATTATGATCTGGTCCCTCACTTCTGCTTCCCTTGCCACTTATATTCACTTTTCATGTTTTGTTAGATGATGCTTTTCTTGAGAAGGTTTCCTAAGTTTTCAAACCATTGCAAACAGCCTCTATCAAAAGTTCAAATTAGAATCACTGGCATCTCATACTTCTTGATTGACAATTTTGCTATAGGTATAAGACTGTCAACCATCTTAGAGGCTGAACTTCTTTATTGTGTCTTTCGACTAGAAAGACTTTGTATTTTAAAAGTGGGGAAGCTAAAGTCTATTAAAAGTTTACTCCTTAAAACTTAATAAATTTTTAAATTTTTTTTTTATTTTTACAGACTGCATTTTGATTCATTGTACAAAAATGGGGTGCATCTTTTCATTTCTATGGTTGTGAACAATGTAGATTCATACCATTTGTGTAATCATACATGCACATAGGGTAATTATGTCTGTCTCATGCCACCATTTTTCATCTCCCCTCCTCCTTCTCATTTCTCTCTATGTAATATAAAGTTCCTTTATTCTTCTCTTGCTCTCCACCCCACTACCCCATTATATACTATAATTCACTTATCAAGAAAAATATTTGGCCTTTGGTTCTTTGGGATTGGCTTATTTCACTTAGCATGGTATTCTCCAATTCCTTCCATTTATCTGCAAATGCCATAATATTATTCTTCTTTATGGCTGAATAATATTCCATTATGTATATATACCACAGTTTCTTTATCCTTTCATCTGTTGAAGGACATCTAGGTTGCTCCCACAATCTAGCTATTGTGAATTGAACTGCTATAAACATTGATGTGACTGTGTTACTGTAGTAAGCTGATTTTAAGTTCTTTGGGCATAAACCAAGGAGTGGGATAACTGGGTCCATTCCAAATTTCTGAGGAATCTTCACACTGCTTTACAGAGTGGTTGCACCAGTTTGCAACTTTACCAGCAATGTAAAAGTGTGCCCTTTTCCCCACGCCCTCGCCAACATCTATTATTGTTTGTGTTCTTGATAATAACCATTCTAATTGGAGTAAGATAAAATCTTATCATTGTTTTAACTTGCATTTCTCTAATTACTAGAGATATTGAACACTTTTTTCATATATTTATTAATTGCCTGTATATCTTCTTCTGTAAAGTATCTGTCCAGTTCCTTGGCCCATTTATTTACTGGGTTCTTTGTATTTTTGGTGTAAAGTTCCATAAGTTCTTTATAAATTTGGGAGATTAATGCTGTATCTGAAGTGCATGTGGGAAAGATTTTCTCCCATTCTATAGGCTCTCTTTCCAAAATAGACAGGCAGACCAATGGTACAGAATAGAGGACACAGAGACAAACCCATGTAAATCAGTCACCTTCTTCTAGACAAAGGAATCAAAAACATACAATGGAGAAAAGATAGTCTGTTCAACAAATGGTGCTGGGAAAACTGGAAATCCATATGCAGTAAAATGAAATAAAACCTTTATCTCTCACCCTGCACAAAACTCAACTCAAAATGGATCAAGGACTTAGGAATTAGACCAGCGACCCTGCACCAAATAGAAGACAAGGTAGGGCTGAATCTTCATCACGTTGGCTTAGGATCAGACTTCCTTAACAAGACTCCCAAAGCACAAGAAATCAAAGCAAGAATCAATAAATGGTATAGGTTCAAACTAAAAACTTTTTCTTAATAAAGTTTTGATAAACTATTTATCATTGTTTTTCA
Organism: Sciurus vulgaris; assembly: GCF_902686455.1. Lineage (NCBI taxonomy): Eukaryota > Metazoa > Chordata > Mammalia > Rodentia > Sciuridae > Sciurus > Sciurus vulgaris. The sequence continues at coordinate 30,579,795 of NC_136470.1, read as the reverse complement.
AATATTCATTTAAAAATGGGTCCAGAATCCAAGGGGTCTATAATGTGTGTGTGTGTGTGTGTGTTATATTTATGTATATGAGTTATAGCAAGTGTATAATAGATATATGTAAATACATATATGTATCTATATATGAGTTATGAGTGTGTGTGTGTGTTATTCTCTTATTCTCATTAGCATTTTAGGGCATAGAATTCAAGCAAAGTCTTATCTGCTGATGCACTTTATTAGAAAGTACTCTTCCAAGGAAGTCAGAATGATAGAAAAGGGAAACAGAGAATAAACACTAGGAAAATGAATTGCATCCCTGACTATACTTTTTATCAAGCATAATTTCTCCATCTTTAAAATGTATTATGAACTACATAATATATGTATTATGTATGCATTATGGAGATGCGGTAGCATCTCCATCCATCTTGGGGGATAGAACAGTGTATATGTCCACTTCCATTTCCATTATCACAGGTTTACTTCATGGGCCATTACAAGCACCCCCTTCCAGCCTTTCTCTTCTCAACACCCCATTTTAGATTGTACTCAAGGAGGCCCTAATGTGTCTCATGGCATCTCATGTCTCTGGAACAACGGAAAAGCATGAATGAAGAAGGTGAGTTGTGTCGTGTAGGCATAAGAAATATGAAGGCATGGTGGCTTGGAACAATCAGAAGCTGCGGTATCTGGAATGAGGCAAGCGTTCAAGGGCCCCAGTGAGAGAATTTACTAAGAGATTCTTAGCACTAATAGTTATGTGATACAGTTTGCAAGTGCTATCCACTTCCTAGTCTTCCCTGATCTTCGCACTCAAGAGGGGTTTACATACAGCCTCTAACTTGAGTTCTATTAATATGAAGAGTAATTACTGACAAGGAATGCTCAAGTGTTTGAATACTGATATTTTTTACATAATACATATTCTGGAATAGTTTGCGTAGGAATATTGGCTCATCTTGCACATTAACTCTAATATGAATAAATTATATGATATTCATGCCAGCTTGTTGTACAAGTTGATCTTAGAAATTTATAATCCCTAGATAAATCCTTTGAATGTTCATTTAATAAATATGTATTTGGTCAACCAGAAGTGGCCTTTGCCTTTTCCATCTAGCTAAGTTTCATACATTCTCAAGGCTCAATTCAAAAGTCACCCATCTGTAAAGATTTTACTGTACAGTCCAATTTTACTTATGTAAAAGTTTTTAAGTCACTCTATAAGGTAAGAACTAGGGCCAGTCAAAATTACATGTGAACATCATTTAAATTATCTACTAGGAACACTATTACATATAGATAGATGGTTCACACAAACCTATGAAACATTGTCTAGGTCTTGACTAGTCATTATTTTATCCATGGCTTCAGTCTTAAGAAAACTTCTGTCATTTACATGTTCCTTCTATCATTTTGGCTCTGGATCTTTTCAAGTTCACCTATCATTTGTTGTTTATTTAATAGAGTTGGATTAGGTATAAGATTCAACTCTATTGAATCAGGTCACCTCAAAAAGATTAAGCATCTTCTTTGCCTTTATTTCACCTTTTAATGTTATGGGCAGGAAGCTGAGTATATTTATCATTACTATTTGGGGAAACCTGGCAGTGAGACACCCTTCACAACTCAGCTGTCTTCTATTTAGATATGTTTTATTCCCTTGAGAGGCACTATTAGTATTAAAATAGGAAAGATTACAACATAATCTAATAGAAACATATTTGGAAAAATAAGAAGAAAATTTAAACAGCCCTAGCTTTCTAGTGATTGACTAAGTGAAATCTCTATCTTTGATTTGGTGTTTTCATTACTGACAAGTGTGCTCCTAGTTGCCAAGCTGAGAACAGAAGCCCAGTGGTGTCATAGTCCTGGGACAAGTGCTTGGTAAGTCCTGATTTGACATACTGGCTGCCCTCTGCAAAAGGCTTCTCTGTTACATTACTCTCCAGCTGTAACAGCACTGTGTCTAGTTCTTTCCAGAACTGTCTCCCGTGCTGAAAAGTCAACTCCCTGAGAGCAGTGACTATCTCTCCTTCATCTCACATGTAGTACAACGTGGAAGATAGCGGAGAATGAAAAACACTTCTTAGAATTATTTACACTTCCATATACAATCTTATCAATATATATGTAAAATCTAAACATGCCAAAAATGAGAATATTTCTACATACTTTGTAATTGTTATAATAGAAAATATAATTACATTGAATTTAAACTTAACTTCTAATAAGAGGCTTTCTATCTGTTAAAAATAAAACAATTGAAGATGTGCCACTTGGAAAATACATAATAATGTTTAAGCCCATACCAAGCAAAAAAAAAAAAAAAAAGATAATTAAACCCCCTAGTGTGCTCTCCCAGAGGGTTGATAAATGTTTATTAATTTTTATGGATGTGAAATAGATAACAAAGGATGAAAGATAAAGGGTTATTTTAAATCAGCTGGTGTCTAGTTCTAGAACTGTATTTTGCTCACAGCATTACTGTATAGCCTGAATATAGTTTCAACTTGAATATTTAAGTTGAGGACTCTCTTAAAACTCTTAAACGAGATCTTGAAAAAGAACACTATTGAACAACAAGTTCCAGCACAAACTCTGCATTAAATGTTTTTAACGGTCTTAGGAAACCATTGCTTTGATGATAGCTAGTCCTGGGACATTAGAATTTAATTAGACCATCTTGTATTGGGCACCAGATAAAGTTAATGGATAGTTAGCAACCTTAGATCATATGGCATGAAATAAATCATAATACAAGACTTCTTTCCACTTACTGTCTTCTATACTTGGTACTAAATTGGTTTGAGATAAATGGTTTTCATCATATGCTTCTGTTGAGGATAAAAACCAGAAAATGACACCATTAATTTACTGAAGTCGCCTCATTATTCAGGAAGATTAGAATAAAGAATCCAGCTAACAGGCCTGTAGATTGTATTTCCAGCATATTATAGGTCTTTGCCAAAGACTACAAAGTTTTAAGATCATTTATATAAATCACAAAATGTGAACATGCTTGGAGTGTTAGTGATTAAGAGTATGTTTCAATCATATTTTAGTATTTTTACATACTTATAATTTTTTTTTCTGCAGGCTTATAATGCAGATGTAGATGCTGAAGACTTCAATAATAAATTGAAACAAACAACATATAAAATTTCAGTGAGGATTTAAATCAGCCCATTATATACATTATAAAGTAAATTATAAATACCATGATCTTTCTTTATTCTAGGCAATTATTTTAGAACACTGAATTTCCTTTTAAATTGTTACAATATGTGTGATAATTTATAAAATTCAGAGTAACACTAATGTAGGCAATCTAATGGGTGATGATTATACTTTTGTTTGGATCTTGAAAGCAAAAGAGGCCATTCTCTTTCCTTTGGATAAGACTACAGGTTAATATCCTTTTACAGACACAAGTGATCCTAACACTCATAACAAAACGATAATGGAAACTAATTAAGAAGACTGAATACAAGGTTAAAGTATTATGTTTAAGGTTTACACATCTTCAAAATTCTCCTTCAAAGAAAGCATCTTAAAGCTTCTATGCAAGGATTGAGTTTTCAATATATTAACATTTTAGTTTCCTAACACCAAAGTATAAGAATAAATTTTCTTTCAATTTCATGGATGGATAAATAAATGTAACAACAAACATATGCAGTAAATAATTGTGAATAAATAAAGGTAACATCTTTCCCAGTAAATTGTTGATAGAGTTTTAAAAATCATGTAACCATATCCAGAAACTTTATTTTAGAACTGTATGTTTTTGTTAATTTTATTTTTTTGTGTGACTTGGGGGCATTTTTTGTTTAGCATGCTAAGCAATACAAGTAACAGTTACCAAAAGTGCAAAAACACTAGTTCTGTTTTAAGAAAGACACATCAAAAGTGTTTTCAAAAGCTATTTTGACACTATGAATATATTTTTAGTACAAGACTGGGGTGGGAATGAGATTTTCATGGTAGAGACAAGATGTCATTAGATTGCCAAAGGTGCTAAAAATTAACTTTACATCAATCAGTAAAACCAGACAGACAAATGAGGCTATGAAAATATTTAATAATTTTGATTTTAAATACAATACTAACAGACTGCCAGGAACTTGTTTCACCTCTGCAGAGACTTATACTGCTAAAGCCATGATTCTAAATATCAACAGCACCAACGCCCAATCCTACAACCAACAAATCAGAAGCAAAGCAAAACAAGTGTCACCCACAATACAAAGTCCAACCTACCATCTCCAGATGCCCTGGTAATCCTGCTGAGTCAAGTCAAACAGTAATTACCAGGGCAGGCATGGAAACCACCAGACAGAACTGTTTGATGGCAGCATCAGACCTTGCCTCCCTGCTTTCTGCCTTAGTCAAGGCCATAATCACAGTGCCCCATTTAGATGCCACGTCTGGGTCAAAAGACATTCAGAGATCCAAATGAGCAGTCTGAGTAGGACAAACCTATGGGCATCTTTGTTTGCATGTTGATTTTTATTCAACATGCAATTTGCTCCGATGTGAAGTAGAAAATACATATGTTTATACCTCAAGAGCAACATCAACATGATTCCAATTACTTTAATTTTTCATATCCCTGAAATATTTAACAGTGGCATGGGAAATGACTGGTCAACAATGCAGGGCTGCAGATGAGGCCCAGAAATCGGTAACTTCCTTTTAAGTCTGTTGCAGGCCTGCTTTTTTCTCTTTAAAACACAAGAATGAATATTTCCAAAGACTGCACACTTTAAGATTCAGTGACTCTATACATCCTTATACCTACTTCAGCTTTCAGAATCTAAAATATGGGAGGAAATTATCATTCTTTGGTCTTGACATCCTTGAGATTAAGTATCATTAGCTATATCTTAGTGCCTCATGTCTTCAGTTTTAAGGATTGTCTCCTGTATAATTCTCTACACTCTGATCCAATTTAATAATAGAGAGAGATACAGGGCACAGTGGTTAATTGTAGAAAATGATTGCCAATGACTGTTTTCTGAGGTCTGGGACGCCATCTGAAAGATCAAACAGTACACAAAACTAGGTATAGTGTATTGTAATTAAGCATCACAGCTAATGGCCCTCGAACAAAACTCTGCTGGAAGACACAGTGATTAGAGACACCTGCAGGTTAATAATTAGAAGCATCTGAGCACAGAAGCAATTAATATAGGGGAACTGTCCCAGGAGAGAGAAGGCTGCGTAATAAACAAAATAAGAATCTTTCCAAATTCTAATTTTAAAATAGTCAGTGTTTAATAAAGTATCACAAAGATCAAGCTTTTGTGGATCTATTAAACTATGAGTTTGTTCTATAGCATATTCTTTAAAATTCACTGGACTCACAGATGTTTTCATTTGACGTAAGCAAGAATAATTGTTTTACTCCATATACCATGTATCAAACAAGTTGGGACTGTTAAGGATCAGATATAAGAACAGAAAATAATGCTTTACTAGGAAAAATGAAGACCACCAATATTGAAATTCTGTCTCTCAGTTCCTAGAACATGTAAAAAGAAGGTCTCCAAAAGGTTAAATTTTAAAGTTAAAAACCAAACTAACATGTATGTATCATGAACTATTTATTTACAACTGAAAGTGTTTTAATTTTCAAAGCATAAAAATCACTTGTCTTCAAATAGAAAGGTATACATGATCTCAGCTCAACATGCCTTTTTATTAATAAACACATTTGTGTATTCATTTATGTTCACCTAGCATACATTGCTGTATGGGTACTGATCATCTTTTCATCTTTATCATGTATATGTATGTGTCTTTCCCTTTTTTACTCTATCCATTTTAGCCATCTTAAATACATGACATTCAATTAGGTCCCCCTGTTCATTCTGTGTTCCAAGAGGATTGTGAAAGTAGATATTTTGAGAGTATGTAGCAAAGACTAATGTATTCCTAAGCAAAATGGAAAAATGGTAAGCCAGAAAAAAAGAGAGACATTAAAGGACATTAAAGGACTGTTCTGGCCATGTGACCTAATCATTAAAAAACACTTTGAGGGGAAAAATTTCAAACATTACAGAACTACGGATTCATGAATTATGTATAGTCGTAAAGGCCCTTGGAAAACATGTAAAATTCAAGCCCTAAATCATTACTTTAAGAACTACTTTTATTATTTTTTTAGGTCTTATAATGAATAATTTGCATCAGAACCCCAATGCGTTTATGTCCTACAGCAAAGTATACTCAGTCAAATATGAAAGATATTATAGCACATTTTTATTTTTGTGTCCACCTTTTAAATACTATTATCTTTTCTTCATAGGGAGAGATATAGATATTGAACAATTTAAAATAAAGTGGCTTAAATCTCTGACATATGTAAGCCCAGTTGATTCTGTATAAACACTATAGGCAATCAAGGTGCTCTATACCTTAACTTCACTATTACTATTACATTATTATTATCACTGATAATACTAATATCCAATAATAATAATAGAATGTCTCACCTCATAGAATGTCTGTTACAGGATGTCTCACCTTGGTTACAGCCGGTATCAGATTTGTTCTGCTACTACAACTCTAGCTTTTGGGTCACATCCAATAACCTTGATCTAGATTTGAAATACCCTAAGAGGACTTCCTAAATGTATTACTTGCTATACTTTATTGCTGTGTCATTTTATTATCCTTATAATATGAATTTTTTCTTCTTATATTTTCCAGGAAAGATGGTATGCTTACTGGGGTTGAATATTTCCTGCTGTTATCTATTGTCATTCATGATGATTCTTCAGGTAATGTCCCATGCACTCACTTGGGACCTTGGTAGAAATACAGATTCTTAGAGACACCCAACCTGGACTTATGGAATCAGGAGTTTCACATTTATAATATTCTAGGGTGATCCAAATGTACCTTAAAGTTTAATAAACATCGAATGAGTACACATTTTTTTCTCTTCTCCTCTGCATATTTCGTTGGACTATACTTTCAATATGAAAGTGTCAATTAGAAATGGTATGGAAACTCAATAGAGCAATGAAAGTTTACAAACATTTAGAATTCAAAAAATTGCCTGATGAATCCTTTTGCTGAATAAATATCCTGACTTTGTTCAATTAAAATGTCTATCCAAAATGAAATTTAAATTTAATATTATTAAAATACCCTACTCTCCATATTTCTATTATTCAAAATGAATACATTAATTCTTTTTATTTCTTTCATTTTAGAAACTCTGACCATATGATTTTTCTTTCAATCCCCCAAGAAAGATCAGGGATCATGAAATGTGTCATTAGAAGATTAAAACAAATATTTGCCCTGTTTGTATTTGCATCACTATGATGCAACTTAGAATTTTTGATGGTTGATCTGCAAGCCATCAAAATCCCCTTTTTCTTTCAGCTCCATTTCTACTTTAAAAATATCTATGGGTGTCTGTATAAGCACTACTGTTGTGCTGAATGGAGCCCTATACCACTTCTTCCCCTTTACAAGAAGTGGCTTCTTGTTGAATAAGTGATGAAAAAAAATTAAACGAGTTGAAACAATGTTTTCTTGGTAATCTTGGTATACAATTTTCAATATTGGATTTAGTTCAGATTTACTTATTCAGTATTAAATTGTACTAATGTTCTGATTTTATATATTTTATTTTATTGAATATAAAACAATGATCAGATCATTTTTTTAAAAAATTATACTATTAGAAATGGAAATCCTGAATTCTTGCCATGGTAACACAACTACATGCCAGTAGAACCAAAAGAAAATTTTGAGTGAAAGATGTCTTGATTTTCCTTTGCTAGGAGTCAATAACTTTCCGTAAAGAAGAAGTAACACATAGATCTCCTTTGTGGCAACTTTTGTTTCTATTTTACTTTATTTATGATTAGCTGCTTAAGAGACTTTATGTGACCCATATACTAAAAATATTTTAACAATTGTCATTCAAGAGCAAAAATGTTTCTTTCTCATTTGTTTCTATCTTTTGTGAGGTTTCCTAAAGTCTTCATAAATTAAGGAGGCTTCTTTTTTTCTCTTAAAAATGCGGTCTGTAAAAATAAAAACAATTTTTTTTAATTAAAAAAAAAATCCTCATTGAGTCATGAGTGTGGAATGCTATGGACTAAATTGTGTCTTCTAAATGTGTATGTTGAAGCTTGAAACTTCAAAGTGACCATATTTTAAGAGAAGTTTTTTAGGAGGTAATTAAGGTTAATGAGGCCATCCATAAGGGTAGGTTCCCAGTTAGATAGAATTGGTGGCCTTATAAAAAAAGGTAGAGAGTCCTCTCTGTGTATGCACAGAGAAAAGGCCACAGGAGGACACAGCAAGTGGGCAAGCTGTCTGTTCTGTGCAGTGAAAAGTATGGAGCTTTTAAGAAAGATGTTGAAGAACTCAGAAATTGGATAGACCTCTCAAATTTTTGGATAGTCCGAATTAATATTTTGGAAGTTGACAATATTACCAAAAGTGATCCACAGATTCAATGCAATCCCAATCAAAATACCAATGACATTCCTCAGAGAACTAGGGAAAAATGGCCCTAAAACTCTCACGGAATAATAAAAGACCTAGAAGAGCCAAAACAATCCTGAGATATAAAAGAGTAGAGCTGGAGGCATCATAATCCCTGCTTTCAAATTATAGTACAGAGCTGTATTATCAAAACCAAAATAACACTGGCATCAAAAAAGACATGAAGACCAATGGAATAGAAGACAGAGACAAATCCATATAGATACAGTCATCTAATACTTGACAAAGTTACCGAAGACAGGCACTGGAGAAAATTAGCCTTTTTAACAAATGATTCTCAGAAAAAAGGATATCCACATGTAGAACACTGAAACTAGATTCCTATTTCTCATCCTGCACAGCAAAGGACATAATTAAGAATGCAAAGAGAGAACCTATAGAATGGTAGAAAAATTTTCCAGATACTATTCCTACAGGGGAGTAATATCCAAAATACATAAAGACCTTAAACACCAAAAAGAAAAAAAAAAAAAATCTAAACAGCTCAATCAATAAATGGCAAGTGAATTAAACAAACATTCTAAGAAAAAAAAAGAAAAAACATTTAAGGCCAATAAATACATGAAAAATATTCAACATTTCCAGCAACCAGGGAAATACAAATCAAAACTATATTGAGATTTCATCTCACTTTAGTTAGAATAGTAATCAAGAATACAAATTATAGATGATGGCAAGAATATGGAGAAAAGAGTAAATATATACATTATTGGTGGGCAACCAATTAGTACAACCACTTTGGACAGCAGTATGGGGATTCCTCCAAAGACTAGAAATGAAACCACATGACTCATCTATCCCACTCCTTAGTATTTATTCAAAAGAACTAAAATCAGCATACCATAGTGATATATGCATCCCAATGTTTATAGTAGCACAATTCCCAATAAGTTATGGAACCAGCCTAGGTACCCATTAAAATATGATTGGATAAAGACAATGTGGTATATATACACAATGGAATTTTACTCAGTCATAAAGAAGAAAGAAATCATGGCATTTGCTAGTAAACAGAAGTGGAAAATATCATGCTCAGTGTAATAAGACAGACTCAGAAGGTCAAGGGTTGATTGTTTCTTTCATATGTGGAAAAGGGAGAGTAAAAAATAAATAAAAAGAAGACCAGTAGACAAAGGCAATTGATAATGAGGGAGGTGTGGAGGAAATAGAGAAGTACTAGAGAATGAAATCTACAAATTAGGTTATATTCCTCTATGAATATACTGCAATGAATCCTGCTTATATATAATTATAATACAGTAACTGCAATGATGATGATGATATTAAAATAATACTAGTAATAGTTGTAATGGAAGGGATATCATAAAAGTACTAGTAGGGTGTATAGATCAGGTGGAGGAAGCAGGGGAAGGGAAGGTAGTGAAGACTGATCAAATTATATTAAGTGCATGAATAAATATGTCATAATAAATCCCACTATTACATATAATTATAGTTCTCTATCTATATAATACATACATACAAACACACAAGAAGGTGAACTGTCTGTAAGCAGGGGAAAGAACGGACATTCTGGTACCTAATCTTGAGATCTTGGACTTCCAGGTTTCGAACTGTGAATAAGTAATTTTCTGTGCTTACACCACTCTATGTTAATTCATCATGGCTGCCAGAACCAAATAGGCCAGCCAGTTATTTATAACAGAGCATGTTATATGTAAAATACTCACTGTGTGTCATAGAACTTTGGAAAACCCAAAGTAGAAAACAGTGTTTAAACACAACAGAAATGTGTCATAAGTTACTTCAAACTAAGAGTAAAACAGTTCAACAGACTTGCCCACCAACTACCAGTCTTGCATTTATTACACTTGTATATTTTCTTCCCCCCAACACCCTGCCACAGTTTTTAACATTGATTTTCTTCCTCTCTGAACTGCTTAGTACTACAGAAATGCTACAACCTTGCAACACAGAATACAAAATTAATTAAGCTTGGTTTCTGGTCTAACAGCCTAGTGTACTGAAAGAAAAACTAACTTAGGTATGTATATTTGGCAGATTTCAGACAACCCTCCTTAACCAGAACCAGCATGTTTGTAGGAAAAATCTTTAAGCTAACATTAAGCTGATCTGTGCACAAAAATTTCATGATTACATTTCCCATTCAGTGCCACTGCCACTTGAAGCTCTAACTTGAGCTGTATAAAATAATAAATTTTATTTTTATACATAACTTTATACATAACTTATTGGGAATTGTGCTACTATAAACATTGGTATGCATATATCACTATGGTATGCTGATTTTAGTTCTTTTGAATAAATACTAAGGAGTGGGATAGCTGAGTCATGTGGTGGTTCTATTCCTAGTCTTTGGAGGAATCCCCATACTGCTGTCCAAAGTGGTTGTACTAATTGGTTGCCCACCAATAATGTATCTATTTATGCTTTTCTCCATATTCGTGCCATCATCTATAATTTGTATTCTTGATTACTATTCTAACTAGAGTGAGATGAAATTTTATTTTTAATTTTACACAATAAAATTGTATAAAATAATACAATTTAATACTACATGTTCATGTATAAAACATTATGTAATTTTATATATAAAAATACAAGAAAAGTTCAGTTTTTATTAACTTTTTTGGGAAATAAAAAATATCCTGTTACTGAGGTACTAGAATATACATACTGCGCCTTCCCCAATTTTGAGTCTTAAAAAATTGATGATATCCTTTAGAAATCCATTTACAGCATTTTAGAATTTCAGATAACAACTTTATACTTTGATTATGCCAAATTTAATGCTTTGCAAATAAGTACTAGCAATTTCTAATCTCAGCAAAGTAGCAAGTTTTTGCTCATTTTACTTCTCACATGCAATTATTCTGGATAAAATCTTATTCCATTAAATACTTGGGCATTTATTTTTGAAATATTGTGAAAACCTTGTATTTCTTATATACCAAATATATTAAATATCATAATGAACTTTTTAAATGCTCTTTGTAAGAGTCAAAGCAAATACTAGAATAAATTATTTGTGATCTCTTATTTGCTTATCAATTGGAACAGGTTCACTTGATAATTGATCACATTTTACAAAATTTTCATGTCTCCTAGTATTTTATATCACATGGTCAAAATATTAACCTATAATGAGGTGATGCTAGAACAACCAAACCATGGCAAAAAAACAAACAGCCAAACAAACAAAAACAGAAAAACAAACCAAACCAAACAATAAAAACCTCTTTCTTGTCAAAGTCATGCTTTTTATCCTCTTGTCATGTTTCATTGAATACTATGTATGGTAGAGAAAATATTAGTCCCTACATCATGAGCACAGCCTGTCTTCCATCCTGTGACTATGGTAAGCTGGCAAGGAAAAGGCACTTTGCAGATATGATTTAAATTAAAGATGTTGTGATAATTATACTGAATTATCTTTGTGAGACCAATGCAATTGTAAGAGTCTTTTAAAGAGAGGTAAAGGAAGGTTTGAGTTCAAAACGGAAATACGATGAGAGAAGCAGAATTCAGAGGGAAGCAGCTATCTGCCAAAGAAAGAAGGGGCTTTCAGAAGGTGGAAAAAGCAAGGAATGAATTCTCCCTAGAGGCTCCGGAAGAAATGCCATTTTGCTGACACCTAAGTTTTAACATCATAAAATTTACTTCAAATTTGTGACCTCCAGAATATTAATGTAATAAATTCATCTTGTCTTAAATTATAAACTTTGTAATACATTGTTTTAGAGCAATAGGAAACTAATAAACTATGCATAACAAATATTTTGGTTTATTTATGCTCCTGTAACAATATACTCGGGATTGAATAACTTACAGAGAAGAAAAATTTATTTCTCACAGTTCTGGAGGCTGAGAAGCCCTAAATCAAGGAAATGGCAACTTTTGTTCCTTAAAGAGGACTGTTCTCTTTTTCCAGGAATGACACCTCGTTGCCACATCCTCCCAAGGGGAAGAAAGCTATGGTCCTCACATGTCATCAGGGAAGAAAGAGGTGAAAAGGACTGAAAACCACTTGGAGCTTCTTTTAAGGGTCTTAATCCCATTCACAAGAGAAGAGTCCTCATGATTTAATTGCCTCTTAAAGACCTCCACCTCTCAAGACGATTGGCCATTAAGTTTCAACACATGCGTTTTCAAATCACAAGAGCAAGGAAAGGGTTTTTGTGTTAAATTTTTAAGAGATTAAATCTCAGACAGAATTAGTTCTATTACAAATGCAGTATCTCAAGCAGGGTCAGGTAATCTGTGTCTGGTCTTAATTTAGTCACTAAATTGTATTGCTGTAGGAAGTTTCTAGGTCTGTCTGGACTAGGTGTGCTCTCCTTGCATCAACTCTGAAAGAATTAAACGAGATTATCATCTCCTGAATTTTCTTTACGAATCCTATTCTACCTTTAAGGCTTGTCTCATCTGCCTTCTGTGTACTTCGTAATGAACTTCAATTTTCATTGAAGAAAATGGATCATTAAACAAGCTTTTTCAAATAATCATCATTCTTTGCTCACTCCAGACTCTGACATCAATTGTGTAGAGTTAATGGTGGAAGTGGTAGTATCATGACCTCTCTCCACTGGTTTCAGAATCATAATAGAAGGACCCTCTTGCTTTGAAAATCTGATTTAAGATAAAACCACATCAACATTACCCCTGCAAAATTTTATGGATTTGAGAAGTAATCAGGATTTGTTTTTTTTTTTAAGGGAGATTTTAGGACAATGAATGAGTAAAGGGGGAAAGCAGTCAGGAAACTTGTTGGTAGCTTGAAGATTAAAAAAAAATCTTATCCCTTGTTGACCTTGGAAGATTCTTAATGGGTAAGATGAAGTATGCCTGACCAAAAACAGAGTTAATGGTTCTTAAATGTCAAAGGCACTTTTTTTTTTATTGGTCTGAAAACAAACAACCAACTCTTACTTAAAGTATTTAACCTACAGCCTTTGTTTAACCTAAAGACACTTAAATTCCTTTTCTCAAATTCCCAGGGTGAGTTATCTCCTCAGTCAATCAGCATGGCTGGCCCACTAACCTGCTCCCCTCTTTAACATTTGGGTCTCAGGCAAATTTACATTCTTTAACTTACTTCTGCTGGGCTTCTGTTTGGTTCTTTTCTCAATCTATTTATCTTAGCTAGTGCCATTCTCTATTTCAAGGCCACCAAGGTCAATAATCAAATTAGGAGGAGACTGAAGCTTCTTTCTGGGTGGTAAACTTCAGAATACTCAGTCTCTGGCCATAGGAAAGAAGGAATGGAAAGAAATTCTTTTCCCCGCATCCATAGCTCTTCTGTCAAAAGAGCAAATTTTGTGAAAATGCTCTCAGAGCAAGTGTACATTCGAGATTGTGCTGACGCTGTTGCTTCGTCTTTACTTCAGTATCTGCGACTAGTTCAAGGCACGTATGTGGAATTGAAGATTGCCACAAGTGTCCAGAAAGCAAATTATTCAACTTGTTCCATAATTCAAAGGACATTTTATAAGAGAAATTGTAAATTCAAACAGAAAGTTTTGTTTGCTGGAAGAAGATTCATTATTTCTAAGGAGCTGAATGTTCTCATGAGACTGTATTGATTCCAAACACTACATTAAAAAATAAAATAATTCCTCTGGTTTACAAGTCACCCACTACATCCTTATTCCGGTTTGAAAATAATTAAAATATTTATGAAGCTTTCTTTCTTGCCCTAGAGCACATGAACTTTGTCTTGGAAGAGGCTTAAATATTGACTGACCCATTGCAATGTGACATTTATTAACCTTTGTAATGTTTAATGTGCACTAAAAGTAATCTTGGTTTAACATTATTATTCCAAAGAATAAGTTCCTGAATATTTTTTAGTCAAATAAGAGTTAAAAATACAAGACTTGTTTTTCTTATAAAAGATATTTTAAATGCCAAATATCCATATGAATTATTTGAATAAAGCAGAACATTACTTTTATAGGACATTCTTGAAATTATCAGCACCTAAGTCTTTTTAGAACCTTTGTGTGGCTATTATTCACTTAGATACAATTAATGTGATTTTTTTAAAAAAACTTCTCAGTCATTTGGATGACTCAAGCTTCTATAAGTATAAAATACTTGATAGTGACAAAAGAGCAGCAAAAGAGAGCATATAGGAGGTCTTAATAGTATTTGTCTATTTACAGAAGAAGAAATATATGTATTTTCAAAACTTGGATCTATAAGGATGAACATTTTTGATGCGAATCAACTTGGTACCAAAAGTGCAACTAGTTGTATCTTAAAAATTGTAACAAACATAAGGAAACTTTTTCTGGTACCTTAAAGTTTCTTTTTTACCACACCTTATACAGTTTATAATCTCAATGATTTTAAGTTCCATAACCTCACATAGAAGTCAATTATTTAATTCTCTTCTTGGAATACAATAAAATATTTGAAATTATAAGAATTTTGAAAAGTATTGATCATGAGCATTTTACATATGTCAATGTACAGAGTTTCTTAATTTCTAGTACCTAAAATAATTAGGAAATAAAAGGTTTTCTATGCATAAAAATATAACTACGAAAATGGTTTTGAATGTTTACAGTATCTTTGTGGTTTGTGTAGTTTTTATATTATTTTGTCAAAAGTCTAATTTGCTTTTGTAATTAAAAATTTCAGGTATTGACACAAACATCTTATTTTAGTCATACTTTTCAGTGCTTCCACTAAGAACACACTGGCTTTAGGTCTGCAAAATAAATCAGGGGGAAAAAATCACAGGAACATTTTAGTTGGGCAGTTTATTGTCATTTTGATAAGTATCATTTTTTAGTTTATGTGCCTAAAATTTAAGAGAGACTATCTCTGTAGAATAAAAGATAACCCAAAATTGTTATTCTCCTTTGGTGCCTTCATTAATATTTCAGTGACAGTTTTGACAAATCTCTAGGTGTTACAATTTTCCAGTTTGGAAAGTTTGGAGCTTTCGTTAAAAAAATAAAAAGAATGAGAGAAAAATTAAAAAGATATATGTATGAAGACTTACTGCTGTGTTGCAGCCCTGTCATTACTTCCGCTAGGTTACATCCCTGCAGCCATCTGTGGCCAAAGTCCTTCAATGCTAATCACATCCATGATTAGCCCTGTTGTGATGTCAGCAAGAGCTGGACTCCACAAAGCTCTCTCAGTTCTACTGTTCCCACAGTTAGCCAGACAGATTTTCTGAGAAACAGGTTGGTGGCCATTCTCTGTCACAAATCTCCAGATAATAGGTAGCAATCACAGGCATGGTTCTCAGCTCTTAACTGAGTTCATTTCCATGAAAAATGTGTCTCATCTTCATAGATTTCCCCTAATCATTTCCTGAGTGACTAGTGGAAGATTAGCTAAAGAGATAATTTTCAAAGACAAAATTCTGGATTAAGTTAAATAGAACTCTAGGTGTTGATAAAAACTAAAATAAAATAGTAAATATGAGGAAACAATTTTAGGGTGAACATAAGCCACACAACTAAAAGAGGGTCACCAAGTCATAGGCCAACTCCAGACACTATGCAATAAGCTAGCATCTATATTGTATATTGTATATTGTACATTGTGTCTGTTGATAGAGGGCCAAGGAACTTCATGGTGTAAATATGTTATTTGGGAATGTTAATGTATTTGATTTCACTCAAACAACATTCCCTTAATTTCTTAATTCCATATTTAAAAACTAAATAGTTAAACATATTTTATAATCCAATTTTATTTCTTAATGTTGGTAGGTAAGGAAACAATTGGTGTATTTTCTTTGGCATTTCATCACTTAAATGCCTTTATTTTTTCTCTGTTGTATCTTTAAAAATAAAAATTAGTAAATAAATAAGTTGGTGATTAAAGAATATAACAAGGTATAGAGGAGGAAATGATCAACACTAAGCTGGAGATTTTGAACCAGCATATAGACTCTTAAGATCTTGTGTATCTTACATCATATTGTCTAATTCTTAAGATAATTTATATGTCATAAAAAAGGCAAGATTTATTTTCTGCTTTATAAAATGTTTTACTCTTTCTTTTATCCTTATTTTGGGGAGAAAAGAGAAAACATTTTGTTAATATAAGAAATTCTTTTGATTTGTTGTTGTGTTTCATTTTCTTAATATTTAGCAAATGCCAGGCACTGTCCTAGACTATAGTTGTCAATGATGAATGAGATATATTCTCTAGGAGTGTACATTCTAGTGAGATACTAGTTCAGAACAGAGAAGTCCCTTGGATTTATGACCAGAGATAATCTAGAAACGTAAGTCATGTACCTCATAGCAATTGGGCTTTCTAGAAAACTGGAAGAGTATTGTAATGCAGTTTTTAAATAATAGTCTATGTGGTGGCTGTAACAGAATTATTTGGGGAACATTAAAAAATAGAGATAATTAAGGTCCATATAAAATCAAGTGCTTAAGTCTCCAAAAGTGGGTTCTTATTTTATAATTTTAAAAAATGTTCTCAGGCAGTTGTGATGAAAGCCGATTTTGTAACTGCAATTTCAAAATCATCTTCTTTTTGGAATATATCCCAAAGAAGCTAATCTTTTGCAAAAGGCCACATAGTTATCATTGCTGTTTTCACACCACTATAGTATTACTGATATAATTAATCCTGACATTATTAGATGATGCACCAAAGAGAAGAAATACACATTAATAGAAGGCAAGGCATTTACCTGACAAATGCTTAAGATTACTCTGTTGAAAAAAATCAAAGTGTAATTTTAGATTAATGGGGATATAGAATATTTAAGAATTATGTCTGGTCTTTTTTCATTTAATGTTTTGCTTTTCTTCTGTGTTTTGCTGAGTATCCCAACAGGAACCTTTATCTTTTGTCTCCTATCAAACTTTTATATCTAATATTCTAGATTCCATATAAACTGGGATGAGAAATTATTGTTTGTCATTAGTTTAGTGACATATCTATCTCAACTACTGCTTATTGATTAACCTTCACAAATTCCCTAAGTTTTCCTTAGTTTCAAAGAATTTCACTTTAAAAGCCATCATCAAACTTTCCATTTTGTGCCCATTAAAATATCATATTCTTCTTTCCTAATCATATTCATCAGTAGCTTTCACAAAATCAATTTTACTTCAACAAAATCTTTTGTCTTGCTGAACATGTATTTATGTATATGTATTTGAAAATATCTCCAAATAAATGTCTTTAAGAAATCTCCAAGAAATTGAATTTTTTTTTTGTAGATAACAGATTGCAGGTACACTTTAAGACTGACTTTGGCCCTAATCTCTCTGTGCTACAAGGTTAAACTTAACTCCATTTTCTTCTGGGTGTATTATGATAAGCCAAACACCTGTTTAATTCACAGCTTTGCCAAAATCACAAGGACTTGCAAATTTTAGTAGGAATCTGTGCTGTGCAAGGATGTTGGGGGTTATCATACTGCATCTCTCAAACCTGATGGAAAGGTGCCCAGTTCTAATCTGGTTGGTTAAAATTCCATTCATGTTTACCCTAATGCAACAGGTTCCTAGGAGATTGGGTGGTTTATGTGATACATGGGGGATTTATAATTCCTCTGAGACGGTAATAAAGTTAACTGGGAGATTTTACCATGTCCTAACTATTAAGAATTGCTCTTGGAAACTGAGTGGGAGGAATAGACCAAATATTATCAAATGAAACCTATAACATACAGTCAAACAAACTGACATTAAATCACCCAAATCTTGTTCTACTTGTTTTCCCCTGATGTAAGATAAAAAATAAAAAATAAAAAAAATAGAGTACTAGCAAGTGGCAAATTTTATTATAGACAGACTTGCTATTTTCAATATGAACACAGCCCATAGAATCAACTTTAAGAATTTTTCCAACATTCTATTTCATTGGTAAACTCCATGATATTAAAAAATGATCAATTTCTATGAATTGTACAGAATTTCAAAAAGTACTATAAATTATACTTATTGCAGAACAAATTTGTTTTATTTAATAGCTATGTAAGTTTGCAGAGTTACATTCCCACTAATTTAGAGGCAGTAACACAGTGGTTAGAACACTTGTTTTTGAATCCTCATTCTACCACTTCCATCATTTTAGCAAGACACACAAGCTTTCTGCCTCCGTTTCCTAACCTATAAAATAAGCATAATGGGTTATATCACTTAGCATTTGTGGAGGATTAAATAAGGTAAGAGAGGATAAACAAAATTCCAGAAGGGGGAAAAAATCTTGCATAGATGAAGCTCTTAGTGTGTTATTCTTTTTCTTTACTTTTATTTTTGGGGACATATTTATCTATTCTAAACTAAGATACTCTGGTTTGAGATTATTCATTGTTGTTTTAATATTACTGAAACAGATAATTTTTCTTGATACATATTCAGTGATATACCACAGAGGAAAAATACAATTAGTACTGGGATTACCGGTGTGTGCCACTGTGCCTGGCTACTTAGAGATTTAACAACAACAGAAACAACTTGCAGTGCCATTTGATCAAAATTTAGATCCAGTTTGATGGGATGTTATCAACATTTTACCTGAGTAATTTTCACTAATTTAAATATGAAAAGTTATAATTTATCATCGAAGACAAGCTTATGCCTATGCTTTAATGAATTAATAAATGTAACAAATAAGTACTTGATGGTGAGAATTCTACTTCCAAAGAGAGGAGCTGTGGGCAGTGCTTGTTCACTAAGGAGGAATGAATCAAGGCAAACCCATACAGAGAAAGAAGTAGAAGATGCAAGGAAGACAAACAGGATCATGGTCCTTGGTTGGACAGATTATAAACTGGAATTTGGATAGATAAGAAGAGCTAAACAGTTTTAGAGGATGCTGACAAAGATTCTGAAAATAAGTAGACTGCACAGAAGAATCAACATTTGGTAAAAACATTGTATAATTTACAAAATTGAAATATGTATGTATTTATCATGCCTGAAATATTGTATTGACATTCTCATGCCTATTGCCTGTACACATACTATTATATACATAGTTATTACTAAAATAAATGTATATCATCTGATGATTCAATGAATATGGGTTTGTACCAGGTAAATGGGGAAAACTCTGCCAAGCCTCCAGTGCCATGGGAAACTTTGAAGCATTGGAGGGTGGGCCAGGAAACGACTATGGTGCTATGGCTTAAATGTGGTTCAAGTACGTCCCTCAAAACCTCAGGTACTGCTAACTCGGACTCCAGTGTGGCAGTGTTGAGAAGTGGTGGACTCTGCAAGAGTCGGAGCCTAGTAGGAGGTGGTCAGGTAATTGGGGGTGTCAAAGACTTAACATAGTTCTTGAGGGATCCTAGTTAGACCATGTGAAAGCAAGACGTTATAAGAGGAGCAAACCTGGATCCTGAATCCCTCTGGCTTCTGTTCTGCCATGTCATCTTTCTTGCACACAGTCATTTCCTTTCCTGCTTCTCCACCTTGCTGTGACACAGCCAGGGAACTTCTCCCAGAGGTTGAAAAGATGGGCCGCCCCAAACTGAAATTTCAGCTAAATAAACTTCTTTTTATTTAGTGTGAGCTAAATAAACTTCTTTTCTTTATAAAGTTCTGTGCCTCAGGTATTTCATTAAAGGAACAGAAAATGGACTAATGCACTGGTCATGAAATATATGTTTGATTTTAAATACATCATTGGTTTTAAAAGTTACTGTCAGCCCTGCTGCCAGATGGAAACTCTGTGGAAAAATGTTTTCCCTTGTTAGAAGCAGTTAGTTTTCACAAAGTTCATTCAGAGTTAAATTTTTGCAATGGAAATGTAAGAATTTTAGAGGAAAGAATGAAGTGCTTTCTTCCAAATAAATATGTATATTTTTTAATTTTTAGAAGTTCTAATTTGAAACAGTTTATAAGAATGAAACTACTAACACATTCCACTGAAAATGGATGTTAACATTTTCTTTAAAAGAATCTGGATAACAGAGATCATCACGAATGTCTTTCTGTCCTTTTGAACAGCATTAAATAAAAGTGCCCTAAATCTGAGCTTTGGTAATACAACTTTTTAAGGTTTGAATTTCTGTGGGCCTAACTTTTCTGAAATTCAAGCTCTAGAAATTGAAGCACACAAATAAAGCAAAGCTAAACCAAAACGTCTCAACATCCTACAGTGTATACAAACCTCTTATAAAATGGACTCATGTTAAATAGAAAACTTGAATGTGGCTTCCTCAATAACTTTAGACTGAGACCACAATTCACATAATCAAGAAAATACCAGTTAACCTATATTCCTAACTAAAACAAGAAATGGTAACTTATAATAGCAGAAATGACAAGTTTTTCACTGAATAAAATTTTCCTTGAGAAAAAAAATTCAAGCTAATAGTACACTTATGGCATTTTATCCTATCTTTCAAAATAGTGGTGATCTATCTAGACCAGCATTGATACTCCGGAATATACAAACACTCAGTAAATGCCTGTCAAATTGAATCAAAGGCTTCCACTTTCCCTTGCTTAAAAATAAGTGGTATTCACATACTTGAGTTAAAATTTAGCTACTATCTGGTTAAAGATAGTTTACTATATATTCAAAGTTACTTCATGACTTCACCCTGCCACTAGAAATGGCTGAACAATTAACATATAGTTCATTAAATGAGAAGATCAGGCCCTTGAGAAAATCCCAGGGTGCTGGAAAGTAGCAATTGAGATGTGCAGGTGTTGCTACTCACAGATACTGCAGATTATGAAAATTATCCTCTCTACTCTTATTCATCCTCATTATATATAAACAGTCATCCTTATTTTTCATTTGTTTCTTGTTTGCCAAAAATAAAATAATAAAATAAACCAATGATTGTGGAGCACAGAGGAGAGGGAATGCTGTTTGGAAGTTCTAAACATGCAAAACACTTTCTGAGAATTAAATGTAAAAAGTAATAAAGACACTTGGAATGATTCACTTGCAAAGTCACAAGTATTTCTCTAAGCTTGAAGCCTTGGATGAATGCGTTAACTTTGTTTAGTATAAATTAATAAAACCTAATATTTCAGATATAAAGTTTGGGAATAACAATATTTGAAGATATTAAATAATAATAAAAAGTAAAGTTAGTACAAAATAACATATGAACAGAAAGACTAAGGCTTAAAGGAAAGACTCTGTGATTGAAATAACAGATCCATAACAAATATTATTGTGCTTCAAAATAACACTTTCTAGGTGAAAACCAAGAAATTAGATGACTTTATTCAAAGCCAAACATTATATGCCTCCTTTTCCTTTTCCTTCCTCCCTTCCTTTTTAAAAAAAGCAATTGAAATTACTTGTCTGTATGGAGTAGTAAAAATACATTGAATATTCCTTGCCACTTCAAATCTGTAAGTTCTTTGAAAAACTCATGGACTTTGATCAAATAAATGGACTGAAACACACACCCTCAAGGCAGTTTTTAGATAGCAAAAGATCAAATAAAAGCAATTATACTATAATTTGGTTGGTAAGGTTTGAAATTAGAAGCCTATTGAGAAGCTCTCTCAAACTTCAACTACTGCATAAGTAGCCTGATTTTTATGTTTAAATTAATATAATCACACTGAAGTACCTACTAAAATACAAGGTAGCTATAATTGGTCCTAAAATTCTACCATCAGGAATAAAAATGCCTCTTAATTCAAAATGTAGTATAGCATTTGAACTAGGAATAAATTAGATAAGCCCTTTTAAAGATAATATTGGTGGGTAAAGGCTTCAAGGTTTCATGCAATTCCTTACAGTCTTTAAGTTATCATGCAATACCTATAATCAAACAAAATTTTGTTTACTTATCATGTGCAGATCAACCAATATGACTGACATATACAAGTAAAACTTATTTAGTAACCTGGAATAAATGGTGAGTTTAGTGTAATCAATTTGCCCATGACATTGGTCATCTATTCTTTTAAGTCAACCTCAACTGAGGTAGTAGATCAAAGGAGACTGACTTAGAGTGCTTATATGCCAGAAAATATGTGTTCTGCACTAGTGATATTGCAAAGCAGTACTACTCAAAGTGTGGTCCATGGACCTGTGCTAATTTACAAATTGCTTTTTGCTGGAGCATAGCATATTAAGAAGAGAATTTGAAAGTGAGCATTGATAAACAACTTGTTAGTTATTTCATGCTATCAGATCCCTTGCATTTTGTATAACTTTGTCTTTTAATTTCAAATTTCTAGTAATTCACATGTCTTATGTTTTAGAATACTATTGGGTCAAAACAGAATGCAAATGAGAATCACAAGAACAGAATCCTTTATCACTGATAGTTTGAGAAGTACTAGTGTAGATGATATGCCCATAAATATTTTTTGATATATTAAAAATAAAAAGAAAAGAAAAAACACATGGTGGAATTAGAATATTTTTGAAGATGTCCATAGGGAAAATAAACTTCATGCTTGACATTTTAATGACAGCTCTTTTGCGCAATAATTTAAATTCTGATTTTCTGCCACCCTAACAGTGCTTTCAATTTAACTATGCTAAATCTGTTAGTTAGACAAGTATTATATTGCACATTATTAAAATTGGCCTTGACCTTCAAACACTGCAAAGTCTAGTTCCACAGTGTGTCATTTCCTATTTTTATTTTAGTACAAATCGATTCTTAGCTCATTTTTGCAACTCAGATGGAAAAATCAGTTTTCTGACGTATGAATTATTGCAAAGGTTGAATTTAGGTATTCATATTCCCAGAGACAAACACCTTTTGAGAATCTAGTCAACCAGTTGGTAGACATTAAAACATTATTTTTGTGGCCACAGTTCTGAAATTGAAATAGATAAACTACTTTTTCTTTATTTATGACAAATTAATGCTCACACTAAAGCCCTCCATCTATCCACAGACATACAGTGACAAAGTTTTTTGATGGATGTCAAAATAAAGATACATACTGGGAGTAAAAAATGTGATGATGTCAATGTGAGTTTCTGGCAATTCTACCCTGGAGACATAAAGATAAGAAAAAACCCAAACATGGGCTATGAGATGTAGAAACTAAAGTGATTTTCATGATTAGTTCTATGATAGCTGTAGAATCATCTTTCTATTCATCAAGATAAAGTGAAGGAAGTTGGTAATGATATCCTGGAACATAATGAGTAGAGGTCATAAATTATTTGATCAATTTTTCTTGTAAATAGTGAGGAATATTTTACTGAAATACATAAGCCAAGGAAAATATTCCTTATATAAAACCAGCAGTCATATTTGTAAACTGAAGAAACCACAGATGCATAACCATCAAATAATAATATATTGTGAATGATGGAGTTCCCAGATACATCTTAAACATTTACAATTTCTTAAGTATATGGCCCAGATTCGATTAAATGAAGGAGCTGATTCCTGAGAAGGACTTTATGCAATTCAATGGAGCAATGCATAATGGATTACTGTGCCAGAGAACTACAAGGGGCTCCTGGGAAATTCTCACTGATTTGGAAATACTATATATTTTCTGCATTAGAAAAGCTAACATTTTATAGCAGTGGAATTCTTTAAGTCTTTATGTAGAGAACAAAAGTTTTGTTATGCATCAGTAAAAGGCAAGTCTTAAGGAAAAGATAATTTAAGTCATATTCTTTAAGTTTAAATTGAGAGAAGCAATCTATAATGATTAAAGCATTCTTGTTGCTAGAACAAGATAGATATTGACAGGTGGAAGGTAGTTATTATCTTTACAGAATTAATATGCATTCTCATGATAATGTATACGTTCATGTAATTTTTTCAGATAATCAACAATTAAACAAGCACTTGAGTATTGATTATTTGAATCTGTACTGAAGAGAGAGGACATGCTCAACCCTTTACAACCTAAGGGAAGAGACAGAAAAACAAGACTCTACTTATAACACAACAGAATAAACACTGCCCTAGAATGTATTGCATATATAAGGTACAGTGTCCCAGGGAATAAGTGGTCAACTCCCTCTGACTTTTAAAAAGCAGCAAACAACAACTTAACAGACCAAAACCTTCTTCGAGCTAGATCCTGATGGACAAACAAATTCATCATAGGAAAGGGGTAGGAAAATATTGCATGCAGAAGAAACAGAATATACAAACATAAAGAACAAATACATAACAACTTCAAGAACTTCCATGTGACTGGAAGTCAAGATATAAGAACAGCTGGGAGCTAAGGTTTTCTAATTAAGTAAGATCAGTCTTACAGCGGCAACTTTAGTCCTTCATAACAGGAAATGCAGATGTCATAGCACAGAAGATTTAAGAAACAAGTTCTGGCTGAGAAGTTGAATGCTGCCAGGTGTTTGTTTTAAAAAGTTGACTTTATCAGCAATGTAGACACTAAATTTCTTTGCATTTGCTTTTTGGAATGATCGCACCTTAAACTAAGGCAGTAGCAATACCCATGTGAAGAGAGAAAGGACGTGAAATTGTCAAAGTTATAATTGACAAGATAACAGACATTAGACCACTCATTGAATCCCTCCAAATAGTATCTTCTTCCTTATTTATTTTGGTGGGGTTCAAGACACATGACTTTAAAAGATGGCACCATGACATTTAAAGAAATTGCAGAAGCTGGAAGGTCACTCTCACCTCCCTGCCCTTCTCTCCTGAAGCAGCTCATAAAAACTAAGAAGGGTGCTCTGATCTTCCTCTGGAGCAGATCATGTGACCCTTATTTTAGAGGTGTCCTCCCTAAACACAGGAGAGAAGATAATCATTATCTCTGAAGACAGAGGAACACAGAAAAATCTGAAAAAGGAGAACTTGCTAAGTTTCCTCCACCTTATTAATCATTTTGTAACCCTTTTGTCCTGTTTGTCCAAGACAGACTACTTCCTCATTAAACTAAAAATGTACAAGTTTAACATCCCTTGGGTCTTCCTTTTCTTATGAAAGTTCCCTTGTGACATAAAACTTATTAAATAAATTCATTTTCTCCTAATTTGTCTTTGTCAGTTTTCCTTTTATACCAGCTGGGAACCCTAACAGGGTTGAAGAAAAATCCTTTCTTATACAATTTCTGGATGAGGATTAAGATCAACCAGAATGACAAAGTCATTTCTCAGCCTTCTGGGCTGTTACATGTAACCATGTGACTAATTTCTAGATAATGAGATGTAAGAGAAAGTATATCATATGGCAGCTTTGGGGAATCATTCCTTACCTTTCTGATGATCTAAATAATATAAAATAAATGGCTTTATTTAAGCCATTTCTACTTAAGAAATCTCTTATTCATATCAAGACCTGTTTCTCATGATACACAGTCAATTGGAGTGGCAGTGAATGGAAAGCAACCTGAAATTTCTGTCTTGGATGATCACCAAATACAGAGTTATTCACCTTAATGAGAAGTCAATTTAAAATCATTTTGAGAAATGATCTATTAATTTATAAATATTTTAAGTTTTGGCGAAGGATATATTGGATTTACAAATATTAATCTTAAAATAGCACAACATCAAAAAGGAGTTGGCCAGTAGATGGTTAAATATACAGGTCTGGAATTCAGATAAGGGGTTGAATATAAAGATTTGAGGAAATTATATGTGGTTATTTGCAGACCTGATGATAGGATGACTTGGAGAGCACTCAGTGGTTAATAAGAACTAGAAGAACTCTAGGCAGCATCCATCTCTAGGATGTGGTAAAGAAAGAGAAGAGAAGCAAGAGGAAGAGGAATAACAGTGGTTGTAGTGGTGGCTGCAGCAATGATAGTATTATAGTAATTTACTAAGCAATTATTATGTGGCAGGCATTGTTTTAAACACTTTACATGCACCAACCTCTCCCATTCTCAAAACAGCCGTACAAGATAGTACCTAACTTAGGTAGGTACTATTATTATCTTCCCTTTTAAAAGAAACAGGTACAAAAGTTTAGTAATTTGCCCAATATTAGGCTTAGTGCCAGTGGCCATTAACTATACTTCACCATTAACTGTACTTCATCCACATAGATGGAGAAGTTCTAAGTATTGTGAAAAAACTCAGTTTTGTGAAATAACTGATAAAGAGAGGAAATTTCAATTGATAACCTAATTGGCAATTACCAGTGTTTCAGAGAGGTCAGGGGAAGAGGTCAGATGGAGCTAACTGAATTGAAAAAAATCTCCTGAGTGGCATGGTAGGCTAAAATTTGATACATTTTTGCTAAAAAGAAAGTTTATGCCTTGCTTTTGTATCTTTTTTTTTTTTCCTCTCTCTCTCTCCGTCTTTCACACAAACACAGTCATACACTCTGAATAAGTGCGGTTCAAAGAAAGTGAAGTTGGGATGAGGGAATAGAGAAAAGAGGTCTGCCATTCACCTGAGAAGAAAAGGAGCAAGTGCAGCAAGCAGTTAGAGATGAAGGGGATTTGGGTTCTGTTTGTGACCCATTGACATCATTATTACTCCTCATATGTAGTGAAGAGGTCAGCAGATGGATGGTTGGAAAATGCAGGAGGAAGATGGAAAATTCACAGTTAGTTGCCTGCAAAAGTTGCACACATTGGCAGTAATGGGTCATGTGGCAGGATTAGCCTAGAGCAGAAGGTGGTAAATTCCTCATGTTTTAGTAAAAGATAGTGCAATATCAAGAAAATCTAAAAGCAAAGCACGTTTAAGTATCTTTTGAGAACAATGAAAAAAAACATCCAAAAGAGCCCAAAGCACAATATCCACTATAAAAATGGTATGGGGAAAATTATCATGAAGCCTGGCTCCTCTTACTAGTTCTGCTACGAGTTATCTGAAAGAACTTGTCTTCTTTAGGGTTTTGATAGTTCAATGTTCTTATGTATAAAATGCTCTAATGAAAGAAACTTTTGCGAGAAATGGAAATAAATGGCTTAGAGAAAAAAAATCTGCTCTATGAACTTCTCAATTTTGGAAGATACATGAATAACCTGAAAGCTATCATATAGTACAGTGGGAAGAGTACCAGATGTGGGTCAGCTCTACCACATCTATGCAATGGCACTTTGAGATAATTGCTCCGTCACATTGAATCTTGGTCAAGTTCTGCCAAAAACAAGTCGTTACTTCGCCTCACATGGAAGACTTGTTTAAGGATCAGACTAAATGATTTATGTGAAACCCCTTATTATACACATCACTACACAAAGGTGAGTGCCACTTGTGGATATCAGGAAGTATTGTTTGTAATTTAAGAGATTAAAGCAACAAGAACTGATGAGCAGCATTCACATTCAGGTGCCTCAGTGATGGTGACAGGTAGACTCACCACAGATGTCACATCTGGTTTCTTTAGTCTCTCATGAGTCACACTTAAGTTTAAACAGCAAGGCTGCTGTCTTAGGAACAAAGGAAGTGGCCTCAGGGAACATGACTATTGGACAAAGAATGGTTAACTGCCATATGCCTACCAGCAGAACAGTGAGAAAGAAGATGTGTGGCCACCACTGACTGTGTGGGGAAGATATTGCCAGAGGTTGTGGCTGGGGAAGTTTCAGTTCAGTTATGGGAAACCTTTCTGTTTTTCCCATGTGGTCTCACCACATCCTCAGGGTCTCCCATGGTGGGTTCTCCAGAGAGAGGTAAAGTATTAGGATGGGGCATAAAGGCAGACAGAATGATGAAGAAGGAAAATAATGAGGTATCAAAGGGAGGGGAAGCGATTGAGATAGGAGGGAAGGAGCCATTCTAGAGAAGCATGCCTCATCAAAGACTGCTGCTGCAGAGTCCCTCTTGTATTGGGATAGCCCAGGATGAGCCAAGAGCAGAGCCACAGAGATTCCATTTAGCACTCCATCTCTAAGACGACCCATGTGGGCTGTTCACAGCAACGTTTCACATTTACATGTGTCTAAAATTTCAGAGTATGCATTTTTTCTAATTAAAACCTATTGTACAAAATTATATGAAATTTTAAATATTTCCTGCATTGTTAATATAAACTAAACCTCTTTTGAAAGTCATGCATCTTTTGGTCAATATCTCTTTTCTCTCTATTCTATCCAGTTCAATCCTTCACCCTTCAACTTCTATTTTTGCTCTCCCCTGACAAAATGTATGCTCAGAATTCATGAAGTCCACTGTCAGTTTTATCCTACTGATGATCATTATAGCCCCATAAGCTCATTTATGCAATGGATGCTTATTTTTAATTGCATTCATATTTTCTTAATTTTCATTGACCTCTTTCTAAACACAATTATAAAAAAAAAAAAAATACCCCATCGAGCTCCAGGGGGAAAGTGGTACTTCATATCATTCACACCATCATATTTTTCATATACCAAGACAGAAATCTTGGAGTTATTAATCTCTGCATGCATCATCTCTCTCTTTATAACACCCATGTTAATACCATACAAATGTGAATCTTCCTTACTCTACACCTGAAGTTTTATAATACCTTAAATATATTTCTAAATCATGGTTAACTTGATGTCATTTTCTCAGAGACCTAAAACATTTGTCCACTCATTAATATTTAAAAATCAGCATTCTCTGTCTGTTTTAGCAGATCCTTTACAATTTGACTTTAGCTATTGTCTTACTTCTCAATTCTCATGTCATGGGTAATAAATTTATTTTTTAAACTATTTATTGGGTTGCTACTATATCTTGCACTATGTTAAACATAAAGGGCACAGTTCATTCTCAGGATCTTGAGACTTACTGGAAAGGCAGATAAGTGATGTATATAGCACTGTTCTACCAGTACATAAACGTATGATGGAGACCTAAACAATGGGGACTTAATAGAAATGGAATCCATAAGAAAACATTCCAAAAGAAGTGAAAGAGTGCATAGAATCTTAAAGACAAGTAAGAATTAACACAGAAGGTAGAATGGTTTTAGGTGAAAGGGATAATAAGCTTGAAAATACATGGTATTTTCAGGGTATGTGAAGCAGATTTTTAATATCTGGAGAAATGGTTTAACTATAAAGCTAAAGAGGTAGAATGGGACAAGATTATAAAGTGTTTGTTGTGGGGCAAGGCTAAGAAGTGCTTGTTCTTTGTTGAATGCACTGGGAGGCTGTTGAAATATTTTAATTAAGATACTTAATTGCATGATGATATTAATGTTTTACAAAGATGCCTGACAGTCAAGATAAAATACTTGGAAGAGAATGAGCATGGTATAAAGAAAACAAGTTAGGAAGTTTTGGTCTCTAACAAAGTCCTGGGAAAACAGTTATTGCTTAAAAATAACCTCTGTCACCACAATAAAAACTTGTGTTCATTGTTAGTGCTGAAACCCAATGGGTCATCAAAACTGTTTGGGTAGACAGGATGTATGGAAACAAAATAATATTTTAAGAAAAAAATCATGTCCACTTTGCAAAAGCACAGAAAGTAGTTTTTCATAAATTGTAACTAAAAATAAATATTTCCAGTTCAGTAACACACTAGGAAAATACCCTCTAATTCTCAAGTTTTCATTTCCTTCTAATTTGTTAGATATTTTTCTTCAGTATATTGTTTACAGGTAATAAAGAATAGAAATGCGTTGATTGACTGTTATATTTAACTTTTGGATAAACAGTGGAGCTGGACAATTCAAATTCTACTTCTTAAGAGGATTTAAAAAAACCATACACTAATGGTTAGTTTTTAATCCATGTATATAATGTATACCATATGCAAGCACAGAAAAAGGAGTAAACACTTGCTTTGTTGGATTATTGAATGTGTATGTTGCTCTGAATTCCCTCTTTTCTATATTTTTATAATTTGTTTGGAAGTATAAACTGCTTAATGATTTGCTAAATTGTATTTTCATTTAGGTTTACATATATATTATAGAAGACCAGTAGATAGCCAGCACCATAAAATAATAGAGTGTAGTAGAGCATCAACATTACTACTTAGAAGCTTGCTGGAATTAAAAAAAAAAAAAATCCAAACAAACAAACAAAAACCTACTACCTGCTTCACTCCAGATATCGTGAACAAGATTCCCTGGGATGTGACCCAGGAATTTGTATGTCAGGAAGCTTTCCAGATGATTTTTAGGTATCCTTTATTTAAAAAAGATGAATTAAAGGATCAATCTAGAGGCAGATCAATCTAAAGGCAGATTTTAATTAATTAAAAAATCAATTTTGCTCCTTTGAATGCCTTGACTTTTGACAAATAACCCCAAATATCTGCTAAAATTGTTCTGAGCCCATGTTGATGCAGGTTGAACCAGTTATGTATTCTTGTTCATGTAACAAATTTCTACAGAGAATATATACCTATTAAGCATGCATTATCTGTTCCTGGGACATCCATATCAGATCTGTTCATCCAACAGGGTACCCTCCCACATTATCAGAGAACTAGCATCTTAAACTCAGCATAGAACATGAAGGTACTCAGTGTGGATAAATTTTTTCACAAATTATGTGATAAAACACAAATGTATACTGTTTTCAGTGACTCCGTGAGATGAATTCTTAGTCACATTTTTAAAGGATTATACCAAATATTCTTATTTTATAAATGAGTTGTTTGATTCTGACAATTACAATAACTTAACCAGTAGTATAATGTGCAGAAACCAATTAGAATGCATTATGAATTAAGAAACAAAGTGTTTCTTTTTCTTGATAGAAATCAAATAAAAATGTCAAACTGCTGCAATCAGACATCCCAGATATGAATATTCATTGGCAACTGTTCATGGCAGATTTATGAATTCTTTCACCTGCTGTTAGGAGGAAAAAGGAAAACATTAAGTTGCCAAATAAAGCCATTAACATAAGCTAAAAGAAAAAAATATATACACAGATGGGTGATGATCTTAGAATTATGCAACCTTATCAAAAGAGAACTATTTCTTTGATATTGTGAAAACATTCGTCTTATACTTGCAGATTGCAAAGGTCTGAAATTTGAACTCAGTATCCACTATAGCACCCCTCTTTGGTTTATGGAGAACAGACGTCCAAATATGCCTCACCTTGTTTTGTAAAGCCACGTGTAAAGATATTCATTAACAATCTAAGTGATATGTAAAATGTCTGCCCCCTTCCTTGAACACCATTTACATTAACATCTTCACATATTGGACTATTTGCCCTAAAGAAAAGATTTTGATTAAATTTGAGGGTATAATTTAAATGGATGATAACAAACTCCTTAGATGGATTTGTTTTGAAGGCTTAGTAATGAGAAACTGTATAAAATGTTTGCTTAGGCATGCTAGGTTACTTATTTAACCATGTGTGAATTTCACTTAATTTGTGGAATATGGTTTTCATGAGCATTTTTAGTGCTTCCTGATTACTTCCAGGCATGGAATGCGACAAAAACATAACATTTCTTGGAGCAGTTTAGCATTTTTATTTATAGAAAGGAAAGGATGCAGAGAAGCAATAAACACTACACTTTGAATATTTGATTATTCTCTCATATGTAATATCATTCTTGTTTGGTTCAGTTATTTTTTGGCTTACCTTTTAGACTCCAATAATGACTACCATAGTTTATCTAAGCTTTTAAGTAGGTATTTTTAGTAAGTATTTTTAAATTCTCATAAATAGGAATTTTCCCCCTTTGACCTTATTGTTTAAATAAATACACATTTAACATGAACTTTTTAATGTTAATTAATTGAATAATATAATAGTGGGGCTGTGAGGTTGAGAAGAATGTGGGCAATAGTTACTCAGTGAGCATAAGATTTCAATAAATATTTGGCAAAGCATTGTAGTTTTCAAAGAGATGAGGCATTTGAAGAGACTTGCAGACGACTGAAGCAAGAATCTATAAGTTATCATTGCTTAGTTATATCAACATATTAAACCAGAAGATTCATGTGAAAGTATCCCCTGCCCATTGAGTTTTATTAATGTAATGAAGCAAGTGATGTCAAGCCCTCAAAAGTTTTCACCTTGGCAGTCATTCATTGTGGATGAAAGTGTACATTGGTATTATCTGTGCAATATACATTGCTAATGCTGTGGAAAATTAAATGTGTATTTGCCATTTAAACTACCAATTGCAATTCTAGGAACTAAACCTACACAAATTCAACACATTCAAAAGCATTCATTGCCTCATAGTTTGTAATAGCTAATTACTTGAAGAAATCTAAGTATTCATTAAGAGGGGAAGGTTATACAAATCACAGATCATCTAGGTAACATTATTTATAGATGTTAAAAGAATGAGATACTGTACGTCTATATGTACTGATGTGGGTTAATCTTTAAGATGTACTTTTAGATTAAAAAAGAAAAACAAAATTTTACACATGGCATATTAGAATTTTAGTGAGAGAGAAGGACAGAAGGAGACTACTTTATGACTATCCATTTATCTATGTACTTGTCCAGAAGAATACAAAGAAGCTCAAGCTCAAAGCAATAATTGCCTCTCCTGGGTGACTAGGGTAGGAAGACAGCATGCTTTTTATGTGTTTTTGCTTTCTTATGTATTTATTTATTTTTTCCTTTGTACCAAGGATTGAACCCAGGGGCACTTAACCACTGAGTCATATCTCCAGCCCTATTTTACATTTTAGTTTGAGACAAAATCTCACCAAGTTGCTGGAGACCTTGCTAAATTGATGAGGCTGGCTTTGAACTTTCTATTCTCCTGCCTCTGCCTTCTGAACCACTGGGATTACAGGCATGGTTACCACGCCTGGCTTTCTTTGAATTTTTAATACAATGTATCATGTGGCAATAACAGGTGAATTTAAAAATTGTAATTGCAAATAATTCAGCTCCAAAAATATACTATATTATTAAAAGTATGGATTACCATCTACATGGAATATATAATCATATCTTAAAGATGAAAGAGTTTTATACTAAACATAGGGAATGTTTCTCCAGTGATTTTGATTATTTTGGTTTTTAGTCAATTACCTATATTTCATCTGTATTTTAAAACTGTGAGACCAATGCAGTGCTTGTTAAATTTGATAAACATCATAGGCTCTTCTTGCCCCTCCAATCACATCTCTACATAATTGCAATAAACTCAAGATACTTAATGCATGGCATCAATGCCAAGGCCATTCCTGGGTTTCTATTGATCTATGAAACTCAAGGAAAAAAACCCTTGATTTGTATAATGACATGAATACGGAAACTAAGTATTATGATTCTCAAGCTCAAACTATGTGCAAATAAAGACTGTACTAATCACTTTGAATCAGACTTTAAAAATAAATGTGTTTGATTAAAATTCTTGATAATTTTCTAAGCCTAAGTAATTCTTGGAAAAGCAATACATTTAGGGTCCCATTTGGTAATCTCATCAACTCCTTTTTAGTCATTTTGTATGTTGGCAGCATTTCCGTTCTCATGTGAAAAAGGATCTTAAATACTAACCTAAGGGGATAAATGAAACTAAATATTGAGAATGCTATAGTATATGCCAAGAGTTAAATAGTGACAGTATGGGGATTATATGCTTTTAAAAATATTACAAGACACTAATATCAGGTGTATGATAAAACCTGACATTATTTTAAAATGTAAATTTCAAAATATATTCATTAAAATTAAAACCGTATCACCTAAAGTGTTGTCACTAAGATTCTACTTTGACTGCATATAACTCCTTAATAATCACTCTTGTTTAAAAGCAACTATATACATATATATGAAATATAGCTATATCTATCTATCTATCTATCTATATATGAATGATCCCAGAAGATACTTGATAATGCTTTCATATGTTTATTTTGGGTATTATATATATAACAACCCTGACACTATTTTGAAACAATAATAAATATAACATCAACTGCCAAGTAAATAGGCAGAGTGCAAAGTAAAGTATTTACCAATGTAAATGTTGAAATTACTGCCAAATAATGAAAGATATCTGATTGTGGGCATAAGTATGTTATTCTCAGGATATTGTTATTCTTTCAGATTGGGGTTGTGTATCTGGAAGTTTCCATCAGTTGTTTTTTTATGAGCTTCTAATTCTCTCCTTTCTTAAAATACTTAACATCTCTTTTGTTTGACCCCTTCTGATATATTAAATATTCAACAACCCTGGAGCATCCATTACCCTTGAGAAGACATCATGTTCTGAAGAACACTCCTTTAGGCAAATCAACCTAATTACCACCCAGCTAGAACAACCTGAAATCCTTCCTACACAAAGGTAGCAGTGGGGCTGTACCTGTGCTATGAAGGGCTCAGGATTTGGGTTTCAAAAGCTGTTTTATTCAATATCTGGAGAACAATTATGTTCTTCCTTTAATCAGGAAAAGCAGAGTACAAAGCTATGGAGTTCAATTCAGAGAGTAGATGGAGAAGAACATTCTGCAACAACTATGTTGAATACCAAGGTATTTCAAAAATGTTTTTTGCTTTTTTTTTTTGTTTTGTTTTTCAGATTTTAAGTGAAAGAAGGCAGCTGACAGGGAAAGCAAAGAGCTACCAAACCAGTGGTCTGTTTGGGGGAACAAAGAGATGTCCTTATGAAATCTTAACACCAGTTTTACTTTTAATAAATCCCACATGCCCTAAGTGACTACTTTATAATTTTAAGTCTACAGTTTCTCATCCTCTTAAGTCTAATCAATGTCCTCAACTTCCCTGACTTGTCTCTGTTTCAAAGCCTGTAAGAGTCTACTCTTCTGACTAACCTTCAGATTCCTAGTCTACCAGGAAGTCTTCTCTGAAAATTTATATCCCAATGACATTTAAGCATGTGGTTAGGAACACTTACTTGATATCAACTATATTCAATAGCATATGATATTTTCCTGGATTCTTTATTATTTCTCCTTTTTACTGTTTTTATAAGTGCATTACAGATAATGGCAGAGTTCATTTTGACATAGAATGAACATTTGATGTGCATTGAATATAATTTGCTCCTTTTTGGACCCCAGTATCTTCTCTTTCCCTCCCTTTTTCCTTCCCCAGTTCCCCTTCCTCTTCTCTATTGGACTTCCTTTTATTTATTTATTGCCTTTTAAAACTGGTACTCCCTAGACAAAGTTGAAATTGACTGTGATATAGTCATATATGTACATAGCATAATTTGGTCAATATATTATTTCTTGAAGGCAAGTTGTCCGATTTATTTTGTTTTATCATTCTGAGTAGTGTTATCCTATTGAATTTTTAGTAAGGATGAAAATAGTCTATAATTTTTCTATCCAATTTAGTAATCATGAGATACATGTAACTACTGAGCACTTACAATGTTGCTAGCTGAGTCTAAATAAATATTAAATTTTATTTAATTTTAATTAATTCAATTTTAAAGGTGCTTATATGTGGCTAGTGGTTGTTAGTGGTAACTATTGGGCAATACAGATTTGTAGTGCTATATGAAGACTAGATATTTAACAAATTTTGTGGAATGAATGAATTAGTGACATACTGAAATTTCTCATTTTCTTGAATAAGAGAAACTTTGGATTGTTATTTGGATTTGTTATTTGGAGGGAAATGGGGCAGGAGGGAGTGGGGAAGGAAAGATAATGGATTGAGACAGACATTATTACTCTATGTACATTTATGATTACATGAATGGTGTGAATCTACATTGTGTACAACCATAGAAATGAAAATTTGTACCCCATTTCTGTACAATGAATCAAAATGCAGTCTATAAAAATCAAAAAAATAAAATAAAATAAAATAAAAAATAAATATCTGTTATATTGAAATTTTCATTTGGGAAAGTATTAAAAATTATTTATAGAAGTGAGAATTCCAGACTTATATAAGAATAAAAAAGTTAGCTTTATAAGGGCCTCTGGACATTTAAGTTATTATTTGCCAGAAAGAGACAACTGAGTCTACGAAAGTCAAGTGTCCTTGCTACAGAGCTGTTGTGGGAAGAAGGAAGCACTAGAAGATTAGGTGCCTTTATTTTCAGGCACCAAATATTTTTGCCATAATATCCAAACTTTTTATGGATAATTGAAAAGGAAATTTGGTAATCTATGTGCATGATTTCCTCTTGAAACTGAAAGCCCATGTAGTGTCTTGGTTTGTTATTGCCTTGAAGCTGACCTGGAGACCAGGACGAGACTCCAGGTAGTTTATTTGGGACACTTGAAGAACATGGTGGGGGAGAGATGCAGGGAAGGCTAGATAACTGTGAGGACAAATAACAAGCCAGATACACTGGGAACTTGAACTTCCGGGTTCCATGATTACAGTTTAAAATGTGTGTTTCAGAGTTATCTCAGTGAGGAGGTTTGAGAGACTACTTCAAGTGAAGGAGCTGAAATTTTGATTTTCCAGCTCCCATCTGTGAAAGCTCCTTGCCTGGGCAAGACAGCAGAGCACAATGAAGAGGTAAGGTCAGGGGAATACTGGGACCACCACTCCACTCGATTAGCTTAAGGTTCATTTATATCTGTTGCTCAATTAGTATTTGTGGTATTACACAGATATAATGGAAAGATATTACACAGTTTTAAAGGGATAAGAATAAATATAACTCTTTTCATTTTTTATGTCATAAAATCTTAATAGATTGAAAGCTTTGGAAGATAGATATCTTAGAAGCTTGAACAATGACTAGCACAAAGTGATTTCTAAATCACCACAATAACTTAATCTGATCCAGATGGTATTCTAAGGAGCGGCATTGCATTTTCGAACTATATCATTCTTACTACTTTTAGCAATAACTATAAATTTACTAGTGTCAACTACCAGCCTCTGAATATTTTTGTACATTAACTTATTATTTTTTACCATGATACTATGCCACATGAACAATTTACTTCCATGAAATAATACTAAATCAAAGGAAAAACATATTCTTAAAAAATAATTTTGGGGGAGAAATGCATCAGCATTTGTAATTTACTACATTATTTCAAATATGGGAGATCTTTTACAGAATTACTTTTGGGTTTTTAAATGTGGGGAGAGAGGCCTAAGAACGATATTTCCTTTTTTTTTTTTTTTTTTCTTAATGAAATGCTGAGAATTTAACCTAGAACCCTGAATAAGCAAAGCAAATCATTGAATTTCATCCCCAGACCAAACTTTCATTCCTTATTCATATATGTGTTCAAAGTTAGATGAAAAGTTAGCAACATTCTAGAGTAATACAGATGTGGCTGTGAAAGGAAAGATATATCATTTCTCCCTTAATTTCCCCTCCAAATATGAGATTCTAATGTACTTTTGTCATTATCTACAATATATATTGAATACCCAGTAGGTATCTAAGAGAAACAGTTTTTCTGACTTCTGAGCAGGTTTTCAAGTTATTTCTCTGAAGGAAAATTAATGTCTGTGGAACATATCTAGTATCTTTATTACAGTATGATTTTACTAACCAGAAAGTAATAAAATGTAAATATTTCATCAGAATTGTAGTGCCAGATATAGAACCATTGAGGATACACATAGGGTAAATCTTGGGTAAAAATGCTGTTTAGTATAACAATAAAATAACCTTCTATAGTTTCCCTTCAATATATTTACATTGATTTTTAAAATTCTATTATAAATACTTTGTTATCAAATGTAAAATTTTTAAGTAGATAGCATAATTCTAATAAAACTACAATGTTGCCATGTTCTAAAGTTTTGTGACCCAACCCCAAAACATTTATGAGTCGAAGTCTAATACTAATGTGAGTTATTTAGATGAGATCATTAGGAAGTATTTAGGTCTTGAGGGTGGGGCCCTCAAAATAGATTAGTGTCCTTATAAAAGAGGCACTAGGGAGTTGCTTTCTCCCTTCAACCTTGTAAATGCAAGAAGGTGCCATCTTGAACCAGGATGCAATTCTCATCAGATGCCGGTGGGGTCTATGGATACCTTGTTTTTGAACTTCTCAGTCTACAGTACCATAAGCGATACATTTCTCTTTATAAACCACCCAGTGAGAGCAGCCTAAGCAGACTTAGACAGATAGATATAGATTCTCAGTTTTAGTGAGAAAAACGTTGTAAGGAAACCACATGTATTTCCAGATTGACACAGAAAAGTAATAGGAAAAAACACTTTTAAGAAACTTACTTTTGAGCATAGATAGGAAAGTCAGGAATTTAGATAATCTGAGAAGTTATCTTTAGCTAAGAGATCTTTAGAAGCTTTTTGGTCTTTGCCAGCATGACTGGATAGTACATCTGGAAGCCTCAACTTGGTATTGCTCAAAGCTAATTATTACCATCTCAGTGTATTCTCACTATCTACATTTGATGACTTTTCTCTCTCTCTCTCTTTTTTTTTTTTTTTTTTTAAAGAAAACTTAATATGATTGATTGTGTAGGGGTTTCAAAGTGCCTGTCAGCTTGTGGTAGTTTTTACTGACATATAAATGGCAATAAATACATAAAATGGTGCCGTAAGAGTGCGAATTTTCATTTCCTACCAAGAATTGTAACTTACTTTGAAATTTTTAAGTATTAAATATTCTTTCAGTCATGACATAATGGAATATATTCTGACAAATTTTAAATAAAAATTAAAAATCTTTTGCTGATCTTAGAGTTAAATAAAAATGAGCTATTATAAAATTTCAGTCAGGAAAATACTAGTCTTATTATTTTCTCATGAAGTAAAACAACAACCCATCCGATTCATGCTTTTTTTGTACCAAAACAATTTGATTACCTATTTGCAATATATTACATAGGTAAATTACCTCTACAAGTAAATTGAATAAAAATTATATTGAATTAAATTAATTATGAGTTCTAGGATACCTTACAGTCTTTGCTGTGCAATGATATATTGGGAAATAATGTTGTTATATGTTTAACAAGAGTCATGAAATTAGTGATTTTTCACAAAATACATATTAGAAAGTTTTTGATGAACCTGGAGTTTAAGAAAAATATTGAATTTTGATTAGTGTCTTGGCTATTTCACTTAGCTTGATCATTCTTGAATATTGACGACATGTAATTTCAGAATGAGCTAAAGGAGTTTAATAACCTAGAGAAAAGGTAAACCAATTCCTGTCTGACCAGATCTATCTGTCTTAATGCTGTTCTGGATCAGAATCTATCTTGATCTACATAGTCTCAAGCACATGAAATGATATTCAATTTTGTCTGAAAAATGTTCACTAGAATAGACACTCTGTTTGATATTATTTCTAGAAAGGTATTGCAAATATATTTAAATGTCTATTTTCTTCTTCTGAAAATATAAAGAATCAGTGTATTTGTGCTATCATCTCAACTTCTAATCAAAAGGTTGAAATATAATAAAGAAGAAAAAAAATAAAACTCTTGTACAGTAGTAAATCAACCAAGCTGGCACCCTGTGTTTGGTGTATTTAACAAAGCAGAGCAGTAACTCTAAATCAACCCTGAATTTGCTTCTGTAAAGGAGAATTATTATTGACATTTCCAGCTTGAAGGACCACTGAGAGTGAATAAGTTGATTGTTGTTCAATTATCTAATTAAGTTCCAGGAAAGATGTGAATCACAAGGTCAGCCCGCACTGGAACTGAATTATAGAAACAGACTAGTATTGGCAAAAAAGCAGACTATAATGATCACCCAATATATAATGCAGACTGACCCTCTTCATCAGCTACTTTACTGATAAGTAAAAATGTATAAAACTTTAAACTTCTGAATTAAAATGACAAAACAAACCCAAAGAATAATGAACCATGGATATTTTATAAGCATAACTATATAGATTCTCTAATGTGATAGCCGAAAAGCCAGTAAGTAGGTAAAATTAAAGAAGAAAGTTTTTCAAAACTACTTCTAACCCAGATAACGAACTCAAGTGTTGAGAATAACAAGGTATAAAACAGCATTACTATTAAATTGAAGTATTGACTCTTCAAATTGTCATTTAGTGATACAAAAGAAGGAAGACAAAAAAATCCATTCATCTTTCAATTTTTTACATTTCTTAAATATGCTGTCTACCATGTGCACATCACAGATATAAGTCAATTAGTACAAACTGTAAGAATGTTTGAATAGTGAAATTTGGACAGAATTCCACATTCACTGTAACCAGCTACAAATAAGGTATGTGAAAATTTTTTCAAAGACTAGAACCTGTGTAAAGAAGGATAACTATTCTGTTAATTACCAGTGCAGAAGAGTAACTATGTGGTTAATTACCAGAAAGATACAGAAAGGTCCATATATTCTTTATGATCGATTGCTTCTATGATAGA
The DNA here is from genome assembly GCF_902686455.1 of Sciurus vulgaris. Taxonomy (NCBI): domain Eukaryota; kingdom Metazoa; phylum Chordata; class Mammalia; order Rodentia; family Sciuridae; genus Sciurus; species Sciurus vulgaris. Next base: position 30,539,266 of record NC_136470.1, on the reverse strand, counting down.
ATGACAGATGTGACAAATTGAGGGAAAAGCAATAGATCCAATGCGGTTTTATTTCATACAGGTTTAAGTTCTGTCCTGCATGCCAACAGTCATCAATAAATTGGGATATATTGTCTTGTTTCAACTAACATTAGGTTACAGCACAGAGCTACAGGATCATAGAATGAGTTGTATTTGATGGGCCATTGCCAAGTTCATGTGACATAAGTAATGTTCCATAGTGGTTGGTTTCCAGACCTATTGTTGAGCATTTTAATCAGTGACTTTGATGATTGAATCATGAACATGATCATTAATTTTGCAGATAAGTTGTGGAGAGTGACATCTCCAGCACTTTGGAGGGAAAAAAATGAGAATATAAAATAAGCTTAGGAAATTCAACAAGTTGTCAGAATTAATTATAATGAAATCCTGAAGGGACAAATGAAGGTTATCAAGTTGATTGAGAAATACAAGGGGTAAGAAAGTGGGGAAATGCTTCATAGGCTTAACATGACTAAAGGAGGTGTGAAGCCCTACAGAGAAAGGAGTGGAGGTGTCAGATAAGGGTGCAGTGCACAGCTGGGCTTAAGGGAGCCAGAGAATTAGTTAACTGGAATGAGGTAATGACAGTACAGTGTTGTGGACACAAGGGACTAGGGAGGCTTGGGATTGAAGCTAGGTTCCACATTCCCCAACTTCGAGATCATGGAATAAGTCATGCTGTATCCAGATCTCATTTGAAAACTGGAGATCCTTAGTTCAATTAAATAAAAGCAATTGGAATAACTAGTAAAAAAAAAAAAAAAAAGCCACAGTGAATTTGTAATCTCTATCCTAATGATGATTGTTGAAAATCTTTTTATTTTTATGAAGGTGATAACAATCTCTCAAATTACAAATATTTAATTCTCATTTAAGAACTTGTGGAGAGTTTGAAACAATTTAATGGACTTAACACCCTTTATTAGAAGATGTTAAGTTGGATTTAATTTTTTTCTTTTTTATCCAATAGGTAGTACGAACATTTCTAAAATACATATGGAAACTAAATATTTTATTTAATTTATTTAATATTATGTTTCTAGGGATTGAACTCAAGGGCACTTACTTACCCACTGAGTCACATCCACAGCCATTTTTACTTTTTATTTTTAGACAGGGTCTTGCTAAGTTGCTTAGGGCCTTCCTAAGTTGGCAGGGCTGGCTTTGAATTTGTGATCCTCCTGCCTCAGCCTTCCAAGCTTTTGGAAGGTTTTGAAAACTAAGCATTTTTAAATTACTTATTTATCTAAAAGTTGTACAATTTGCTTATGATATTTGGAAAGATTTAACTTTTGTTTTTATCTAAGGTTAGTAGATTCCATGAAGTTAAAAAAGTTTTATTTTTTTTTTCCCAAGTATCAAAAAGATGCCTACAACTAAACCACTTTGATCAGACTGAAAGTATTCAGATAAGGTTCAGAGTTAAAAGAGTTTGAATATTGTCTAAATATTTCTCCAAGTTTCTAGCTGGCTTAGTATGCCTTTTATTCCTTTTCAAATTTGCTATCTAAGAATGCTCAATTCTTTGATTTTTACTTGCCCAAAGTCATTACTACTTTAGTGATTTTTCTCATGCAGTTAAATAAATCATTATTTCGCTGTTTATAAAAACTTCAGTTTTTAATTCCTCCTTTAGGTAGAAGAAGGAAGGGAAAAGTCAAATCTCTATATTGAGTGCTGACATAAGAAAATAGAACCCTGTATAAACTAATTGCTCTTCTGCTTGCCAGAGACACAAAATTTTGGAATTACAGTCAACCCTTGGTATTCTCTAGAAATTACTTCCAGGAACCCTTACAAATACCAAATCTGTGGATGCTCAAGTGCCTTATGTAAAAAGGTAATAAACCTACATATAACTCCCATACCTCTTATTATATACTTTAAATCGTATCTTTAAGACTACTTGTAATAATTAATATTTTATAAATACTATTTTAGTATCTGTTACACTATATTGTTTAGGAACCAATGACAAGAAAGATAAGTCTGTATATATTCAGTACAGTTGTAATACTTTCCATTAGCAGTTGGTTGAATCCAGAGATGTGGAATCCATGGATGTTGAACTGAGTATACAGGATCTTTGCATTTGGAAGTCTGAATGTACAAGTGACATGCAAATGGAGCTTCCAAATTGTATTTTGAATACACCACTTATGGAATTAAGCTTTGATGGGGTCATGGTGGAAACAAGCCTAGGGGGAAACTGCAGAGGCAAATAAAGGGACTCAACTGCTCAATGTTAAAATAGATAATTTGAGGATTTTTCTTAAGGAAAATAAAAAGCATTTATGGTTTTCACTTACTACTGCTCCATTATCTGAAACCCACAGACTTGACATAAAAAACCATTTCCCCTGATGAAGTAGTTTAATTTGCATACATGGTTTACTACACACATAGATCTTTCTACATATTCTAATTTATTGGTACAAAATTCTCGTTGATTCAGAAGAATTTATGTTAAGATGACTAGGTAATGTGAAATCTGTTCAGGAAGATTGGAAAACCATATTTTATTCCCAACAGACTATACCATTAGTTGTAACAGTTACATCAAAACCAACCCATATTTACTCAGTTGCAAACAATGCTGCATGGAACCTTTTACCCCTAAATAAACATGCTATTTATTCAAATAATACATGTGTGGGGAAAACAAAAGAATTGATGCCAAAGTCCCTTAACAAGAAGAAATCAGAAGGCTTCAAAGACATTTACCTCAAGTAGAAACACTAAAATAACATAAACACATTAAATTTAGAATCCAAATATTTAAGATAATACATCTTAAAAATTCTATGTTTTCTGAATGTAACAATATCAGCATGTTTTTGTTTTTCTTTTGCAAACCAACTCTTCCTGCTACAAGTAGATAGGGTGAAGTGTCTTTTATTTTCAGTAGACACCAGAGCTATGATCAGCAAAAATCTTAACTTTAGTTTTTAGGAAAAGGTTTATAAAATATTAATTAACATCAGATCTATTAAAATGTAGATTGTGATTGAGAAGATTCAGTATTTCTAATATCTCCAGGTGATGTTCCTTCTGCTTCTCTGAGTAGCAACAAGATTCTAGAAGACACGGGGAAATTTTACCAAATCTTTAGATTAATATCAATGTGTTGGTGTAAAAAAAAAAAAAAATTGAATATCTAAAGAAGAGGATAAATAAAATGTGGGACTTATGATGCTGTCCTTAAGATGAGGCTAAGGAAACTAAGCTAATGAAAATGGCACAAAATATGGAAGCAAACATCCCTATTTCTATTAAAAGGTAATGATGCTTTAAAATTCTTCTTATAAGGATAAATTTTTTTTTCTTTTTTTTTTTTTGTGGTGCTGGGGACTGAACCCAGGGCTTTGTGCTTGCAAGGAATAAGCATAAAATTTTACTATGCCAACAACACAATGCACTATATGTGCACTAGTATTCTATTTCTATTTCTAAGTCATATGATTCTTCTTAAATCTTTTTCTAGAAACAGATTTTGGTACCTGGTATTAATATATATTTATTTTATTATTATATAATTTATATTATACTATGTTAAACAAAACAGTATATTGCAATATTATCCTATAGTTAGCAAAATGTTTGTTATATTTACATATCGAATCATCATTAAAGACAATGTTTGATGGCATTTAAAGAACAAATGTAACTAATGATAAGATGCTTCCAAAGAGCTTAAGGGGAAATGTAGTAAAGATTGACTAACCTTCTGCTTTGTAGATTAATAATAAATAATTCTACTCTTTTCATTATTTTAAAATCTGTGATAAGAGGGGGAAACGTGAAATGAACATCAGATTTTAAATAAGCAGACCTGAAGTAAAATTGGTACTTGTGTGATCAAATTTGCCATGGATTTTTCTGCTTTCAGAGTTGAAAATTTGCAGTAATAACTTACTCTCGGAGAGCTGGGATTACAAAATAAACTAAGGTATGGAAGGTCCTTAGCACTGTTTCTGGCCCTAGTCACTAACCTAAAATTATTAGCTTAAACTGTTGGTACTCTTTTTGGTATGAGGGACTGAACCCAAGGGCACTTACCTACTGAGCCACATCCCCAGCCCTTTTTATTTTTTTCATTTTGAGACAGGATTTCACTAATTTGCCCAGGGCCTTGCAAAGTTGCTAAGGCTGGCCTTGAACTTGTGATCCTCCTGCCTCAGTCTGAGTCCCTGGGATTACAGACATGTACCACCACACCCAGTCAACTGTTGGCACTCTTAATAACCTCACTTGCTGTGAGAAGTATATTAATAATAATAAAATAAAATCATCTTGCACCATTTAACTCATGGCAACTGCAATAATATTGATTTTTATCTTTTATTTAATCTCCAGTGCCTGAAATTTATATTTCAAATATGAATCATCAAGTCTAAAAGATTCAACTGTTTTGCCTAAAGTCCAATAGCAGAACTGATATTCCAATTTAGACTTGTTTAAACTCATAGTTCCTAGTCTTTCCACTATAGTAGTGTTCAGAACAATTCCTTATATTTTTGTCATCTGTCATATGGCATTGATAATGTGGACCATGCATACTTATTTTGAAAGTTAAACCAAATAATAAATATTGAAAAGTCAGTGCAATGACGGGCACAACGTTAGCAGGCAATAGTCAGTTCATGAATATGTATATGGAAGGTATGTAAGGGGATATTGGATTTGGGGGAGCCCCTGCTTACAACTGAAACAGGCTGCATAAGGTTTTCCATCTTACAACTTTATCAGATTCTACTCCATCCTTTACTACCATTCTTTGTGCCATTGATTCTATCAAGCCAAATATAGCATAACATTATTATAGCAAAATAAGCATTCTGCCTTTTTTGGATTCCTGGCGGAATATTCCAAACACAATTTTCCTTTTGCTGATGCTGTTAATTGCACAAATGCTCCTGTCATCTTGTTTAGACTGTGGTTTCATCCTGTTTTGACTGTCGTGTTGCCCTTCTGCTGGTCTCCCTGTTGACAGACTTCAGCTGGTACCTACTGCGCCTTGGAGTCTGAGAGGCATCAGCTGCACCAAATAGAAAACTTCTGCTTCACTAGCTGCCAGACGCAAATTTGTATTAAATTGTATTTTTAATTCTCCTTAAGAGAATATTCTTGGATGCGTGTATGAAAGATGTTCTTTCTTCTTCTGTATTTAGAAATATCTAATAAATCTTCTTCCCTTTATTCATGTGTTGAATTGGTTGGAAAGAAAAGAACACCAATGTCCCTTTCTAAGTTCCCAATAGTGTTGCCTTTTAGAAACTACCATTTATCTTTTATTAGCAGTTTTAAGACTGATGAAATTGAATTTATTACTTGTAAAGTAAAAAGAGAAGACAGGGATGTCAAGATTGCTAATGTTCTCTCTCTCAAAAAAGAAAAAAAAAATGTATTTCCAGTTCTTAAGCAAATAAATTCCATGGAACGTGGCTAACTTATTACATATTTTTTGATATCTGTGCATTCTTAATCTTCCATCTTGCTTCTTCTATAATGTTTGTGATTTTTATCTTATATGAATCATAAATATCAAATATTAGAGACACTGGAAAATACAGAGGACTTCTATTCTCTTATATGTGGAATGCTAGAAATCTGTATATGGAAATGGAAAGTTCTATCAGTGACCCCAAGTTCACATGTATCCTTGAGTCCAGATGCTATCATTTCATCCCTGGACTAATATAAGACTAATTGTTCCTATCTGATTCCTCTCTAATCCAAAGGCTTTTATGTAGTGCTATAAGACTTCATGCCTCTACATTGTTGTTTTTAGCATGTTGTAGACCTTTGTGCCTGTCCTGTGTCAGCTTTCCATTGGTATGATCAAAATAACTAACACAAACCACTTAGAGGGGGAAACACTTATTTTCGGCTCATGGTTTTAGTCCATGGTTGGCTAGCTCCAATGCTCTGGGTCTGTGGTGAAGCAGGGCATCACAGTGGAAGGTATGGCAGAACATAGTTGCTCAGCTCATGTAAGCGAGGAAGGAGAGGGGTGAGGAGGAAGGGAAAGAGGAAAAGGCTAGAGATAAGATATAGTGACCAAAGGCATGACCTGCTTTTTCTCCAACCATTCCTGCCCTGCCTACAGTTAGCACCAAGTAGACAATTCATATTATTAAGCCATCAAATTTATTAATCCATGAGTGAGATTAGATCCCTCATGATCAAACATTTCCTACAAGCCCCACCTCTAAACCTTGCTGAACTGGGGACCAAGACTTCAACCCATGAGGCTTTGGGAAAACACTTCAAATCTAAACCACTTCTATATCTGTTTAGAGAATTATCCTGTCTCAGTTGGTATAGATTTGGTGCTATAGAAACCCAGTTTCTGCCTTTTCCTGTGGCTTATACATCAGATACTACTTGCCCTCCATTTTAATTCTTCTTTATACTTGGGCTCTTGAAGGAGTGTCATAAAGGTAATAGTAATAGTTGGAGTTTGTTTCTTAATTAGAGGGGTATGAAACTAAAGGAAAGACCCAGTTGTAGCATTCTTACTCCGAATACACTCCAAAATTCCTGTCCATCTTTCTTACTTGTAGCTGCCCAAATCCTGCCTTCTGTTCTAATATTTGAGCTCCGGTTATACTTATTTTATTTTGCTTATTTTAGCAAGAGTTTAATCAAACATCTTTAGATACTTGTAATTAAGGAATTCTGCATAACAAATTCTTACTTTAAAATTTTTGATGAGAGTGATTGTCTATATAATGACACATCAGTTCCTTAGAATCTAGGTAAGTTCTACTCTCTAATATTGCCAGTTACTTTAATCCAAAGAAATGCTGAGGTAGACTGTTTTATTCATGTATATTTGTGTGTGTGTGTGTGTGTGTGTGTGTGTGTGTGTGTGTGTGTATCTTCACTCCCCAGAATGGGATACTCTATCTCTCTCTCTCCCTAACTACCTCATCTTATTTGAACAGTATTTTCAAGGCCCAGGTTCATTCTCTGTCTTCTGTGGAGCTTATTTTCACTACTAAATCCATGATAACATCTTCTCCATTCAGTTTCCTTGACAGTTGTTACTGTGCAGTTAAATTTAACAAGGTTCCTGAGCATGGTTAGCTCAATAAATTGTTCAAGTCACCTTTTCCTATTATTTCACCAAGTAGAGTTCAAACTATTGTGATTGGTTCCAAGGTTTATATCTAACTGACTTCCTACAGTGTTTAGAATATTTTCTCACAGAACAATTTTATTATTCAATTTGCATTGTGTCTCTGTATTTTATTCTTTCTTGTGAAGTTTATTTCCTTCTATTTTAGGTAGCAATAATTTGATTGCTTTCTTCTGTTCTGACATGTTGGTATATTAACGATGTCATATATTTATTAAGGGGTTTCATGGAAGATCCAGATTGTATAAATGGTGGTTTCCATTTGCAGTAAAGCAGTATTCAAACATTTAAGAAATGACTTCAGTTAGTGGTTTTATAAACTGGCTGCTGCTAATGTTTATTGAGTACCAGTCAGTGTCTTAGAGTTTCAATATAGATTGAATGTGATATACTCATTGAATTTGCTCAATATCTCTCTTGCAAGTTACTGTGTTTACCATATTTTTATATTGAAGAAACTGAACTTAATGAGTTTGAAGAGGTTATTCAATATTCCTTAGCTGATAAGAAATAGTGGAGGAGTCAAAAACAAGAATTCTGTCTTCAGAGCCATAACACTGAACAATAATGCCATAATGGCATCGTTACAATTCATGGAAACAGATCAGCAAAGGAAATTTTCAAAATACAGTGATTTAAAGCAACAACTACTCCTCCCAACGACTGTAGAAGAACTGAAATTTATGTGGTCATCTACACAATGTAATTTTGAGAGAAGCTAAAAGGGCTGACTCTTCTTAAGACACCAGGACAGAGACACAGTCAAATGCTTTCAAAAATCTCCACTGGAATCTTTCATTTCAGAACATGTCCTAACTATTTAAATACTAGGATTTTTCTACTTCAGAAAGTATGTGGCATTTTATGTCAAATCTCACAAAAGCGAATTTCAGCTAAAATATTTCTTGAATACTTCATTCTGCAATAAAAATTTTCATTGGATGAAAAAGATTTACCTCTTAAGATCACTGCATGTAAATGCTAGAGAATGCTCCAGATGAGAGAACATCAAGGAGTCAAAATAACCAAACCTGGTCTAATCCTTGAGTGAATCTTAGATGGAAGTAAAATACCCAGACAGAAATTATTAGCATAGTTGAAAACATTTGAATTTGATCTGCATATAAGATAGTATAGCATGAATGTTTAACATTCTTATATTTAATAACTGTACTTATATTTTATATTATGTATTTATTTTTAATAGAACCTTGTATGTTAAACAAATAACACATATGCTATATGTATTTATATATATATGTATATGTCAGAAGGTGCTAAGTCAAGTAAAATGTTTAATTGCACTGCCAAGTAATTGTTTTATTTGAACGAGTTCCATTATTACAAATCTTCTATGAGTTTGAGACTTTTGAAAAACATAAAAAGGTAAGAAATAACCATTTGAAAAGGTATAAACACTGTATAATATAGTAACTCTTACAGGAATAGGATGTCTTCTAAAATATTCATAATTTTATTTGTATAAATCAAATACAACAAAGGTAGTTGATTCTTATGGAGGCATTTTCTTATAAATCCTTTAATGATTAATTTGAATTCAGCATATTAGTAAAGGGGTTTTGTATGCACATTATGTAAGGTCTTAAATATTCTATAAGTCTAAAACGTTTGTATTCTGCATGAATGGAAATATTTATGTAAAATACATTTCACTTTCCTCAATTTACTTTTCCTTGTTTCTACAGACTTTCTGCAATCGTAAACTACACAGTATGGCAATATACAGGAAAACATTGTATCAAAAATGCACTATTCAAATAAAAATAAGTGGATATGGCAACATTAGTGACATCAAGACATGGCAAAAGACCTTTTGCCATATTACACATAGTAACATATATTATATAATATGATATACTATGTAATATGAAATCCCACAATTATAATAGATTTCAAAAATGTAAGTGATATAACACATTGACAAAATTACTAAGAATGTACATGATTTTAATAACATTACCAACCAAATTGACCTAATTGATATTTGTAGAACAATTAACAGAAGAATGCACATTTCTTTAAAATACACAGGAATATTTATTGAGATAAACCATATTTAGGGTCATAAAGCAAGTCTAAGTAAATTTGAAAAGATTCAAGACAAAATATTTTTTTCTCTCCATAATGAAATTAGAAATCAAAAAATAAAGATACCTAGAACACTCCCAACTATTTTGAAATTAAATAATATACTTCTAAGTAATCCATAGGTTAGATAGAAATTGAAATTAGGAGGTATGTGGACTGAATAAAACAAAACAGAACACAAAAGCCAAAAGTTTAGTGAAATAAAGTTTAAACTACAAAACCAATACCTCTTCCACCCCCAAAGTTTTTAAATTCAAGATTTTAACAAAAATATTAACACATTTTTAAAGTAATGAATGAAATAGTGAAAAGGACCCCTATCTCTCACCCTGCACAAAACTCAACTCACAATGGATCAAGGACCTTGAAATCAGACCAAGACCCTGCATCTTATAGAAGAAAAAGTAGGTCCAAATCTTTACCTTGTTGGCTTAGGATCAGACTTCCTTAACAGGTCTCCCATAGCACAAGAAATGAAAGCAAGAATCAATAACTGGGATAGATTCAAACTAAATAGCTTTCTCTCAGCAAAGGAAACTAACAGCAATGCGAAGAGAGAGCCTACAGAGTGGGAGAAAATCTTTGCCTCTCATACTTCAGATAAAGCACTAATTTCCAGAATATATAAAGAACTCAAAAAATTCTACACTAAGAATACAAATAACCCAATCAACAAATGGGCTAAGGAAATGGACAGACACTTCACAGAAGAAGATGTATAAGCAATCAACAGATATATGAAAAAATGTTCAACATCTTTAGTAATAAGAGAAATGCAAATCAAAACTACACTAAGATTCCATCTCACCCCAATTAGAATGGCAATTATCAAGAACACAAGCAACAATAGGTGTTGGAGAGGATGTGGGGAAAAAGATACACTCATACATTGCTGGTGGGACTGCAAATTAGTGCAGCCACTCTGGAAAGCAGTGTGGAGATTCCTTAGAAAACTTGGAATGGACCTACCATTTGACCCAGCTATCCCACTCCTCGGCCTATACCCAGAGGACTTAAAATCAGCACACTACAGAGATACAGCCACATCAATGTTCATAGCGGCTCAATTCACAATAGCCAGACTATGGAACCAACCTAGATGCCCTTCAATTGATGAATGGATAAAGAAACTGTGGTATATATATACAATGGAATATTATTCAGCTATAAAGAATAATAAAATTATGGCATTTGCAGGCAAATGGATGAAATTGGAGAATATCATGTTAAATGAGATAAGCCAATCTCAAAAATCCCAAAGACGAATGATCTCACTGATAAGCGGATGATGACACTTAATGGGGGGGTGGGAATGGGACAAGAATGGAGGAAGGAGGGACTGTGTAGAGGGAAAAGAGAGGTGGGAGGGGTGGGGGGGGAAGGATAAAAATAATGGAATGAATCAAACATCATTACTCTATGTAAATTTATGAATATGCAAATGGTATGCTGTTACTCCATGTACAGAAACAATATGTATCCCATTTGTTTACAATAAAAATAAATTAAAAAAAAAGAAATGAATGCATAAAGAAAATGTGGTGCACAATAGAGTTGTATTCAGCCACAAGGAAGAATGAAATTATGTCACTTGCAGGAAAATGAATGGTACTAGAAATCATCATGTTAAGTGAAATAAATCATACTCAGAAGAGTAAGGGTTGTATGTTTTCTCTAATATTTGTGAGCTAGAGAGGAAAAAGGAAAACAAAGGTGGAGATGGATCTCCCAAAAATCAAAGGGAGAGATCAGTAGAGGAAAGGGACCAAGGGGTGGGAGGTGGGCAGGGAGAGGGGAAGTGCTGAGGAAGGATATTGGTCAAATTATATTGTTACATTGTATGCATGTACGAATATGTAACAATGAATCCCATCAATATGTATAACTATAATGTACCAATAAAACAATGTGGAAAAAACAAAAGAAATAGTGAAAAGGATAAGAGTTCACTCATAAAAGGACCAAAATTAAGAATGTTAGGGACTAAAAATAATGCTGATGGTGGATTTGTTTTTAAATAAATATGGGATGGGGAATAAATTGAATATCTGACATGTAGGAAAATTCCAGAACACAGTTGTTCAATTCATGGGCGCTTATTAGAAAAAGGAAGTAGTAATTATCAAGCAGTAGACAAGGTAGAACAGAAACACAGTTCTGTAGTTCACTAATAGCTAATCTTAAATAATGTATTAGTGACATCTTCAAATTCATTTATATAACAAATATATTCTCAATGACTACAGGATCTGATCAAATAAATACTAATTGGATACAAGTAATTTAAAGTAAATCCTCACCTAATATCACACTTCCAAAATATGATGTATAATAGAAAATTTTCCTACAATCCATCTATCGGTCAAGGCAGTGCTGGTACCAAAAACGGCCCCAAGTTGCTTAGTTTCAGTGGTACCAAATTCAAGAATTCGAAGTATCTATTCGCGCCTTTTCAAAATGATTTCTCATAAGTTTAAAAGTTAAACCTTGTCTACTTTATAAATGGTCTTGAGTTTTGAACTATATACTCTAAATAAAATGTAATGTATTCTTCGAATTGGAAAATATTAAATTTGAGAAACCAATTTAAATGAACTAAAGCAGGAAGCATGAAGATTGGAGAGTGGTATTAGAAAAATATATCAACACACTTGATAAAGTAAATAACATGAAAACCTCTGCATAATCTACAACAAGAGAAAACTAACATGCTGAATCCAAATTATGTGGTCCTGGGAGAGATAACAATGAAGACTTAATGTGGTACTCATCAAACTAAACTGATACATCAGTGACCTCTTTGTAACAATAAAATCTCAGTATGTATTCTGCATATGGGACTGTGTGTATATATAACTATTAGTGTTTGCCTATGATTTATAATTTGTTATATACCATTGTATTTATATGTGGTATCTAGTCACAGAAGTTTCTACTCGTTTTCAAAATGATACACTTTACATATTGTGTAAAATGTAATAGGTAAAAAAAATTATGTAAGCTTTGCCAATATTACATATTAAAAAGCAAATTCTCAAATCTCAAATTTTTCATGATAAAATTCAAAATTTTCAATGTTTTACGTCAGTTTAAAGATTTGGGAAAGATAAGTTTTCCAGTCTCTTTATCAGTAAGGAAATGTGTAATTTTTTGTATGTAGTCAATTCATTTGTGCCAAGAAATTTGCAGTCTATATTGACAATTATTTTTGAAATGATTTCTTATTATTTTTAAGATAGAATTCCTTTTGCATGTGTAAAATTTTGAAAGCACAGACACAGTTGAACTTTTCTACAGATGTTACAAGTTATTTTTCCAAAATTGATTCACAAGACCTCTCCATATAAACAGTACCACCAATCTTCTAAACAAAACATTATAGACATTTAACAACTGGGATTGTCTCAAGAATTTGAAGAATGGAATGCTTTGACCATTGAAGAGATCACAGATATTTATATATACATATGTATTTCCTCCTTAATGGGGATCACATAATTAGCAGTGTTGATTAAATTCCTATCTAGATAACTACCATAAAAAAATAACCAGACTTTACTATCGAGAAGACATTCTATATAATGATTTTTATTTTTGGACACTCAAATCCACCCCACGAAAGACATAGTTACTAGGTGAAGTGGCTCATCCCTGTAATCTCAGTGGCTCTGAAGGCTGAAACAGGATAGCAAGTTCAAAGTCAGCTTCAGCAATTAGGGAGGCCCTAAACAATTTTGGCAACCCTGTATCAAAAGAAAAAAATAAAAAGGACTGGGGATGTGGCTCAGTAGTTAAGCACACACTGTAGCTGTTTTTGATTAACATTAACTGACTGAATATTTATGTACTCGGAAATTTATGTGTCTGTGCTCTGGCAAGAGAGAAAAGGAAGAATGAGGGAGAAGGTAAGGGTAAATAAGAGAAAAACAGCACAGGGGCTGTGAGAAAAGACCACAGCAAATGAGTGTTGCTTATGAACAGTTTTGAAAGTTCTCTTGGGTATACTCCCACCAGTTCATCAAAGAATAGCTGCCATCTCTATTATAAACATACGTGCAAATTCTACGAAGATCTAAATGAAAACTATTGACTTCTCTAGCACTCTCATATTTTCTCTTAACATCATTTATTAATTTCTTCAGAATTCTCACAGAATTCAATCCCACTCTTGCTCTCTCAATACACTGTACTTTTGCTGAAATATCTGACCCCTGCTGGTAGTCATGCAGGATTACACACTAATCTTCTTTTTTGCCCACAGGGATGAGACCTTCAACTTTTGCCACCTGTTCTACAATTAGCAAATGCAGATTATAAAAGAAATTACTCTACAAATTTTTCTAGGCATGCCTGTTGGAGATGTGAAATCCCCTCCTTTATTTTATAAATTATGGAACTGATATCTCAGTCAAAATTACTTGCTCAAGGTCCTATACGTTGAAAGAGTTCAAGTCTTAGTTCCATTTCTGTACTTTCTGACCCCAAAATTGATTTGTTAAGAATCCTTGCATTCACTCTTCCTATCACACTGGATTTAAGATTCATGTGTACTTTCCTGGAAATTGAACTTTAACCTATCTCCATTCTCACTGTGCCTGGACTTGCATGAGTTTAAGATAGATAATATCTATAAAACACTACAGCATTCCATGTTTTTCCTCAGATGAACAGTCTAATTTTTACATTTCTGAAACCAGTTTACATGCTAGGAATTTAGGTGCAAATTTATTTTCACCTTAATTCTAAAATACTTTCAACAGTATTCCTGAAGAAAGACATTTCTCTCCACAGAGGCCATCTTCCCTGTTTGTTGTCTCTGCATCCCAAGTTCCCTGATTCATCCCACACCCTCAATGTGTGCCTTCTAAACATTCTGTACTGGTTTGTCTTTTTTTCTGAACCTTGAATGGATTTTCTTCCCTTTTTCCTTATCCAAATCTACTCTTCTTCAGGGGTCATCTGAATTCCCACCTTTTTCTAAAAGACTAACTCCATAAACTCTGGTCAACAAAGAAACTTCCTTTCCTTGAAGGACCATTTTATCTTCTATCATGACCTCATCCTAACATTTTGTGATACATTAAATCCTGTTGTTTCTCCATTGTTTTATGTGTTTATATGGTATTTCTACCCAACTTGTTAATTTCTTGAGGACAAAGAATAAGGCTTCTATAAATTCTGAAATCCTTGTCATTAATAAGTGTGCTATAACTTCATATTGATTTTAACAAGAGCAGGAAATAATCTGACTTAATATCCAACAGTTTTCAAATTCTATGTTTATTTAGAGGCACATTAAATTGAAAATTAGTTCAATAAGTCTTTACTTTCTTTGGATATAACATGAAAGTATTTAATTAATTCATTGATTTGTGTTAAACTTCTTCAGAGTCTTAGAATGTTTCAGGGAGAAAGCATTAAATGAAGTCAGTTATTAATTAATCTTGATGGTAGTCATTGTACTTGTCTTCCCAACATTCACATTATCCATTTTGCCCTCCCCATGTATAGCAATCATGCAATTTAGAAGGTATTGATTTTACCCTTCCCTCTCCATTCTATAGATTGCTCTGACTGGCTTCAACAAATAAGTACTTTTTTCAATTTTTGTAAATTCCAGTAATCCTGACCTAAGACAATCACCGCATGGTATTCTGCTGGTCACAAAGCTGGTTCAGAGTCCACACATTCACTAATTTTTCCAACAGGAATTCTTTTCTTTTCAGACATATGAACTATGACACTTAAAATGTTTTAGACTTGTGTATTTTGAAATTTTTATTAAATGCAACTCAAAGCATCCTCATAATTGCTTCTCTTGGTTTTGATGCTCTTAAGAATACAATAGGAAAAGGCATTAATACTGTTTACCTAACAGAGACACATGTGCAATAAAACAATAAACACAAAGATCAAGAGATAATACAAATTTATAAACATGAAAAATTCAGTCATAAATGACTATTATGTCCTCTTATGAGTTGAAGGTTATAGAAAAGTTGATGAATTCAATATTACAGATCAGTGTAATGCAAATTAAAAATTAGACCTCATTTTCTTTTCTTTTAAAGGAATACTTTATATAATGTTGTGCCTAAAAATAAAAGCCTATACAAATTCACACCTTTAGATATTCTAGTAGATTTTTCGCAATAATCCATATTGTTTACATACTATGCCTGCCTTGGAGATTTTTAAAATCAGAAAATGTGTTCTCAAAGTTCTTTAAATAGATGATTGGGCTTAGCATATGATGAAATTTTTTTTTATTTTAAACTATTCATTTTGTTACATACCTAAGTAGCATAAGAGAAAGCTTATGATTAAAAGCCAAACAAAACAAAACTCTAAAACACTCCTACTAACTTGCCAGCACATTTTCAATCCAGGATGCAACTAGATGTCCATGTAATCCTGGATGTTATTTTGTACTTATCATGTAATAATTGGACACACTCTAATAATGCCAGGAGGGGAAATGAATGTAAGAAAATGGAAGTAAATCCATTGGCAGGATATGTCAAAGTGTGACTCTGGATCTGTATTTTTGAAGAATGAGTAGGATTTACAGGTGTCAAAAGGAAATAGCGTAAGCAAAGTTACAGAGGATACAGAACTCTCAAAAACACAAGGACTGCCGGGAGGATGTGGGATGTCATGAAAGTCAGACTATGGATAATGCTAAAAATATTCTATTTTATTATGCAAGCAGTAAGGAGCAAAAAAATGTTTTTGGAGTAGGAGGTGAAAATAGAGTTTTGGTTTGGAGAGGATATTCAGCTAGGGTTATGAAAGCTGAATTGGAGAACACAAAACAAGAACTAGAAAAAAGGAAAACCTTCTGAAAAGGGCTTAGAATATTAGCAATAGTGAAGTCTAGGGATCATAGATACTGTAGTTCAGATATTAAAAGTTCCCTAAAGAACATTTTGATGTCTTGGTCCTCCACCTATGGGACTACCGGGAAACTTGGGAGGTAGGGCCTAGTGGAAGTTCCTCTCAAGGGCAGTGAGTTTTCAAAAGGGAGAAATAGTTTTAAATGGGGAAAGATAAGGTCTGTGGGGCACGCCCTTGAAGGGTATATTGGGACCCCAACAACTTCTCTTCCCCTTTCTCTTAGCTTCCCAGTTACCATGAAATGAGCATCTTCTTCTGCCATGTGCTCCTGCCATGATGTATTTCCTTGCTACAGGACTACTGTTAGCAACAAGGCCAGCTCACAGTAGACAGAAATCTCCAAATCATGAGCCAAAACAAACCTTTTCTCTTTTCAAGCCAATTGTCTCAGGTGTTTGTTAATTAGCGTAAAGCAGACTAACACACAGGTAGCAGATACTTCTGAAGTAGAACGGACAGGACTTGGAGGTCAGGCAATTATGGGGAAGGAGGAGAAATAAACAGCACAATGACTGAAGCTTGTGAATATGCAGTGATTTTTTTTTGTAATAATAAAGAAAGTGAGTCCCAAAGGAAGAGTATTCCCAAGGACTGGGTTGAGTGGTGGGGGCACTGGAACCTATTATAAGAGCTATGCTGCGACTTCAGGAGAGAGACACTAGGAATGGAGAATATTATCAGGAAAACAGTAGAAAGCTGAAAATGGTGCCTTAGGAAACACAGTAACTAGGTGATGGGGGAGGGCAAAGAGGCAGATGAAACCAAGAAAGGAAATACACGGGGCGTGGGGGGGATGAACAAAATAATTGGGAACATCCCGTGAGGAGGGATTTTGTAAAAGGCACAACGAGATGCTATTAAGTGTTGCAGGAAGATCAACCACTGTGAAGTCTGAAAGCACACAACTTGGGTTCAGCAAATAGGAACAGTTCTGAGAAGACATTTGCAGTACTCTACTGAGGAGAATGCAGAGTAGACCAGGCTGCTGATGAAAATGAGGACAAAGGAAATGCCAGTGTGGACCACGTGAGGTTTGGGCATTTGGGGGACCGAGGCGGGTGGTCAGACTTGGGAGTCTTTAATACGGATGGAAAGGACTCAGGCTTTTTGTGGGTTGAGAGAAAAGATAAAGGAAGGACACAGGAGGGGAAAATGCAGTTTAGGGAAAGAATCCTAAAGTGAAATGTGGAGCAAAGGCAAGAGCACAAAGCTGGAGGACGGCGCTCAAGGGCAGTGAGTTTTCAGAAGGGAGAAATAGTTTTAAAAAGGGCAAGATAATTTTTTTTCTCTGTGAGAAGAGATTTTTTTGAAAAGCCTGTCTTTTGACAAGAACGGCAATGTGAAATTTATCGTTAAGGAACTGGACTATTCAAGTATTAGATACAACACAGAGCATAAGATACAGTAAAATGTCAAGATTATTGCGCATACTCAGATGGATGTTTATGTCAGTTATATGGAAAAAGTGTTCCCACAATGTGGATTTTTGTTGCAAAAATTGAATATTGTGTAATATTGAAAAAAAGCCTAGAAAATTACTTAATAATGGGATGGCATATCTGAGAACCTAACTTGTAAATGAATTTTCAAACATGGCTTGTGCCTGTCACAAATACACACCTTAGGTTCCAATCATTTTGGCACACTAACAAGTTTATTGAGGACCTGGAGTACCTGTTTCTTTTCCTATTGTATGGTCAGCATTAGGTTTGCACTATTAAGAAATGAAAAAAATTATATATATGTGTGTGTGTCTAGATTGGAGAGTACGGTGAATTAGATATTAATTTTTTAAAATGATACATTAACATGATTATAATATGACTAAAATCAAAATAGAAATAATTTAATCTGCACCTATAATATGCCATTGTTGTGCCAGTTGGGAACTGTATAGATGACCCTATTCATGCTTACAGCCTCCCAGTGAAGAAGAACCTGAGACTCAGAGAGGTTCACAAATTTATCCAAAGGCTCAAAGCAAAGCCAAAACTTGAACTCAATACTGTGTGTAGGATTTTGATTTCTGTATAGTCTATGACCATGTCTAGTGACATTATTTTGCTTCATTTTGAACAATTGATTATCTTCTGTTTGCAATTTTAAAACATTTAACTTATCCTTTATTATTATATTCTCCAATAGGTAAGTCTGATTTTGTAATGAACCTCAGTCTTTTACTTCCTTTCTGCTTGGTTGGTAATGTCCCTTTGCAATGCTAAAGCAATCTGTGAGGTAGTAAAATCACAGCAGTTTTGACTTCAAAAGGCTGAGCATACCTTTTTTTTCTTTTTTACAAGTTCCCACACTTTTGTGTGGATGAGTCAAACAGGAAAATAATCTGCAAATTATACAATAGTATAATAATAAGTTTGAAGAAAGTTTGAATGACTTGCTCTGCCTGTAATTACTGTATTATCTAGAGGGAATCCTTGAACTGAATGGTAAAAATGACTTTATTATACAAACAGTGGACTGCATTTCTGAACACCAAAGACTTATTTATGTCTATTACCAAACATGAGCCTATGATCTTTGTCAAATTTCTTAAACTCTGTGTTCTGCTCTTTCCTCAAATATACAAAAAGGAATTTGTCAAGAATTCAACATATTTAATAAAACTATTGGATAAGCTCTATTTAATAACATCCTAAGACTTGCACTTACTTTAAGCTAATGCACTTACTTAAGACTTGCACTTAAATTAAGTTATGGAGGGAAAACATCATATTCTTTTGACTTTTACATATAGATTAACCTCTCATGTAGGAAGTGTTCAGAAGTCAGAAGGAAAAAGGCTAGTTTCATTTATTCATTCTTTTCCTGATATACAAATCAAAAAATACTTGCTTGAACTCAGTTAAATATGTAATTCCCAAAGGTCTTTCATTTTCCAAAGAGGAGTTGGAATAAAAGTCTCACTAAATACCTCTGGATGTAATAATGCAGTCCACATTCTTACTTCAAATCTCATGTGATTTACTGTCACCAACATTTCGGAATGATACCAATGCAATGCTACTCGACAAACAAAAGAGAAGCTATAACCGTATATTGTCATGAGCGACAAGTTAATGTGTGGTATTTTCTGGTGCTGCCCTTTCCAAAGGTTCCAACACACAAACATCAGCCTGAGTGTATTTAAACAAGCAGCGTTTGAATTCATTCCAGCCTTTCCATTTACAGCAATTTAAGACTATTTGTATTCAGGAAACAAACTAACAAGGGACAGCTGTTTCTACACTTCGCTCTTACTTACAAGCTATTTGAAAACACTTTGACAAGCTAAAAATATAAGGGAGCATCCTCTTTATAATCTTTATAATTTAGGATATAAGTACGTCAGGTAAAATTATAGAGACCGGCATAAAATCAATAGTTTCCTTTCTAACCCAGTTTTACTAACTTATATCTTAGAATACAGGTGTGGCCTAAGTATTTAACTTGTCATGTATATTTAGTCTTAAGATTCAGGAAGCAGCTTATACAAGAATGGACACTTACCATTGGTGGCCCCCAAATACATCTATTTTATGGAGCATGCTCATGATACTATGGGGCCACACTCTTAAGCCCACCTTTAGGTGAAGACCACTTTGTCAACATTTCATAGTATGAAAAAGTTATGATTTACAAATAAAAGAACTCATCCACTGATTTCCAGAGGAATTCAAAAATGACATGTGTACTGCAACTATGTCTATAGCAGTTGAATACCACTGCACCTATGTTAAACTGTCTCTTTTGTTACTCAATGAAATAACAAAATTATGGTGAATGATGATCCAGTGAGTGTCCTATATTATTGCATCTATAAGGTGGCTTGCAATGCCTACGCTTGAAGAGTTCAAATTTCGCATATCTTCAGGCTCACACACAGCCAGATATTTTCAATAATGATCATACCTATTGGAAATTTACCTTCCCTAAGAAATTAGTTCGGAATCAAACTCTAAATTCCTTCCTTAGCATGTGACACTTTTCCAGCCACTTAACACACACACACACACACACACACATACACACACACACACACACACACACACAAACTCAATGACTGTATCAAGAAGAACGCTTTCGATGTAAAAGAAAATCTCTGCAACAAATTTTTCCTGTTTCGTAGGATGTGTGAGAGTTGACTCTTTTCCTCAGATACCACATGTTCATTTTAACAAAAGAACAGTGTGCATAGGAGAAATGCTTTTCTTTGTAAACTCAACTGAACCAGTGTTAACAGTTTTAGGAATATGTTGTGTTAATGGAGTGGGGTTGCACATATGCATGTGATTATTTTTAGGTAAGTAAATTACCTTCCAAAGGAGCCAGATGGCTCTAGGAACACATCTGCAGCTTTGGTTTTCGTTTTCTCACTACTCACACTGACAATGACAGGGTCATCGAGGAGATGGTCGCAAGCAGTCCTAGGAAACAGACACTGCTTTATCTGAAAAATAGGATAAATGAGCCTGAATGATTTTTTTAGCTAAGACTATAAGAGGGTGGACTTCCATTATTGTTTAACCAATTGACAATATTTTTTTTTTCATGGTTACTATGCATAGGGTGAGGAACTTGTTGAGAGCTATTAAAATACTGGGGGAGGTAGGAGAGGAAGTCTGCAGACTGAATATTAACCATGAAATAAAGAAGGCTTATTCTGGGAGGAATTGTTGTTTGTTTATATTGGAGGCAAAACAAAACAAAACAAAACAAAAAAAAAAAACCTATGACAACTTTTCATCTCATTCAGTTCTAAAATGAGGAACATTATTGTAATGAAACAACAAACACATGATATAACACTATTCACAGCATGTCCTGCCAGGGTGCAGACATCGACTTACTGCCTTTTAGCCTCAAATCTATCCTTCCTTGCACTGTTTAATGAAAGCTGGAGCTGGACCCATAAACACAGCTCCTTTGCCAGTTGGCAGAATGTTAGGCTTTGCTGGTATGGGGTGTTGACGGGAGTGGGGGACCTACAGGAGAAAGGGGTTCTCTTTATGATGCTGGGGTGATGTATAATTCCTACCCCTAGGGGATGACTGCCTTTGGAGTGGAGGGCACTCAGTGGTACCCACTTTTCAGCATGTGTCACCAGCACTCCCTGTGAGTCATCTTAGTTTTCAAAGTTCCCAAGCAGTCGTGTCCTAGGAGTTTCAGTGGGTCACCAGCAGACAACGTCTTGCTGAGCAGCCCTGGTCTGCATCACCTCAGCAATTGCTTCCATCCAATGGCCCCAACACTTCCCTCTCCAACAAAGTCCAACAATTCCCTCTACAACAAAGTCTGAATCTCAGTGTTCAGGGACAGGATAGGAGTTGGGGACTGGAGTGCTTCCAGTTTTCTTTCTCCTCTATTTCAGCTCTAAAAATAGTAAATGTTCCCTATGTCTGCTTCTTTTGAATTCTTTGGCACTCTATCTCTTAGTGTATCTGATTATTAGTAAATATTACATTTTCCATATTGAAACCACTGCTGGGGCTTGTGTCTCCTGACTGGACTCTGATAAACTCAGTTAAAATATTCAGGGTAGGAGGAGTAATGTCAAGTCTCAATAAGGAAACAGATGGGCCAGCTGAAAATAATAAAGTTTGAAAAGATATGAAAACACACCAAACAGGAATTTGTGAAAGAGAAGAAACCACTGGTGTAGCGGCTCTTAGCTCCTCACTACAATCTGCCTTCTCTTCTACAGTAACAGAATCAACAGTTAGGCATGTGACTACCCAGGCTGTCTGTATTTCCCTGCCTCTGGTGTAGTTCCCTGGCCATACGAGCAAGCTCTTATCAGTAGAGTGTGAGTAGAAGTGACACATGCTCTGTCCTGCTCAGGACCTCTCCGCTATGTCCACTTCCTCCTTTCCAGCTAGACGGCAGATATGGAGTGAGCCCGCTTTAACCATACAGAAGACAACAACGCCATAAAGGATGCTGGAGTGACAACTCAGAGGGTCCTGGTCTTAATGACTATTAGGGGCAGAGTTGCCATATAAACCAAACCATATAAATCTCAAACCAGTTTCCTAAGCAAATTATTATAGTTTTTAAGCTACTGTAATGGTATAAAAATTTAACCACTATAGACATCTAAAGAGCATAGATCACCACTTTGTGATACCAAGTACTCAGCAAATGTTGCTATTTTTATTATTAGCTACTATTTTGTATACTACCTGGCAACCGTATATGAACTAAAAACTGGAATTCAGCAGTTTTTCTGTGTTTCACTAACAAAGTGAAGGTTTATGGCTATTATTGGGATATATGCACAGAAGATTTTGTTAACCTTTATTTATAATTAACTGTGACATTCAAAAAAATTTATGGAATATGCATGTGTGCTAGAAGCAAAATTTTATCATTGAGCAAGGTAGACACTGTTCCTTGCTTCATGGATCTTCCTATCTAATGGAAAGTATAGATATTAAATAAGTAATTAGAAGGGTGATTTGGGAAAAAAAAAGTCCCATGAGAATTCAATTATTGCTGAGTTATTAACTCTAGTTTATTCATAAACAATATTATGATGCTGGTCATAAAGTCTTCCAATATGTCTGGAAAATGATTTATCTGGAAAATGCCACCAAGCATCAGATTATAGGGGTATTTGATGTCTACTTTGGGAATATAACACCAAAGTTTGCCATTTAAGAATAAAATAGATTAGTCTTTTATTATTTTATGCATTGTCATACAGAGGGAACGGCAATGGAAGTATTTTGTCACTGATATTATTTATAAATTATCAGTGCAGTATGATAAAGAATCAAACAACTTTCAGCTGGTTTATTACTGTGTTCATTGATGGCACCCAGGGTGGAACATTCCAACTGCACAAGCCCCTAGGTAGTCCCCCAATTTCTCTAATAATTTTGAAAATACACAAACAATAAAATTATAGAAAATAGTGTTTCATTTGAATTTGGTATTTTGTTATTTATTATTATGTTTACAGAGCATTTATTATATGCTAGTCATGGTCCCAAACACTTCCAAATATTAACTCTAAAGTCCATCATACAATCTTTCCAATAAGATAGAAATATAGAAAGTAATAATTTCAGGATTTAAGTTCAAAACCACTCAGATAAGAAAAGCCAGTGATTTTTCTTTCCCAACTTTGTAGATGGAAAGAACAGCAACTGTCAGAAAGGGAATTAATTTGACCTCTTTGAAATGCTAATTGAATTTTTATTTAAAAACCCAATATTTGCATCGTTGAATTACATAAAGGAAATAAAAAATACATAGATTTGATGAACTGATAAACGACATCTTGAAATTATTAAAAAGAAACAGTTTAATTCTGAGTGTGTATCATACGTAACCTATATACAAACACAAAACAAAATAATATGAATATGTTGAAATAACATTACATTAAGTATTCAATAGTGTTTGTTATTCTGGTTTAGTTTTTTATTTTTCTGTGGTATTTGGAATTGAACCTAAGGTCTCATACTTGCTAGGCAAGCATCCTACCACCGAGCTACATTTCTAGTGCTTTGCAAATTTTATTTTGAGATAGGGTCTTGCTGTGTTACCAAGGCTGGCCT
Source organism: Sciurus vulgaris (assembly GCF_902686455.1). NCBI lineage: Eukaryota > Metazoa > Chordata > Mammalia > Rodentia > Sciuridae > Sciurus > Sciurus vulgaris. The sequence goes on along the minus strand of NC_136470.1, from coordinate 30,515,533 downwards.
GGAACCTGCAACCCTCCTGCCTCAACCTCCCAAGTACCTGTGACTACAAGCATGTGCCACCATGCCTGGAATTTTTTTTTTTTTTTTTTTTTTTTTTTTGTACTGAGGATCAGACAGAGGAACCGTAGCATGCAAGACAAGCATTCTACCAGTGAGCCACAGGTTACATCCCCTTCCCATTTTAGGTTATTTTAGCAACACATATAAGATTATTTCCTGAATTTAAAAAGATTGTTTTAAAAATTATGACAGAATGTTACTATAATTACACATTGAAATAATCAATTGAATTATTTCAATTTGATTTCTATGAGCTTAAGTTTTTCATCAGTTTTCCAGGATTCATTCTTGTAAATCAAACATCATTCACTCTTTACATATATCCTATCCATATATTATTTTATAATTTTTAGAACTCAGGAAAGATTATTTTGCATTTTAACAAAAACAACCCAAATAAAGACATGCAGGGGAAAGTTTATGGCATAATTTCAAATAATACTAGTTTGTGATAATGATTCATAGTGAAACACATACAAATCATCTATACCACCATACCCATTGTAAACAATTCTTATCCTTCAATCAAATACAAAAAAAGCACACACACACATTCCCACATTCAAGGTACAGTAGTTCAGAGAATTTTGTCTGTCACCCACAGGAGCTTCTTGAATAAACTAGTTCATGTCAAGCTATTATAATTATTGTGTATAAACTGTTGTTTCTGGCTAAAATGTTCCATTTTTAGACATTTAACAAAAAATAAAATATAACAACACTAACAATTATAAATTATAAATATTACAATTATACATATAACAATTCTCTTTATTGGTACTATCATGAAGACCATAAATAAATATAATTCTAAGGAAGTAAGATATATAATTTATATATAAATTACTTAATGTAAATTATAAGAGAAAAATAGGTTTTACTACTGTATACTTAATGGACTTTTCTGTAAATAAAAGGACATTATTTTTTGTACTGATCCAGCTGGAGAAATAATTTCATTCTGAAACTAATGTCATGCTACAGAAATTTTTAAATAATATCCTCTCCTATGACAAGAAATGTGCATGTTTGTGTCTGTGGCATTGAAAGAGTGAATGATTGAGAATGCTAAAGGTGATGAGTTACAATATAATTGTTTTTGAAATTCTGATGTTTAAAATCACTGCTATTCAAAGTAATGTGTACAAGAAACAAATTGATCAACAGGCCTTCTCCAATAACTGACATGTTAGCAGAGCAATATTGAACCACGATTGAACTTGAGTCAGGCTGTCACTCATGATTTACCTGGTGGAGCATTTTGTTTGAGTGAAAGTGAGTTATGTCTTTGATTAGAACACATGGAAAAATAGAGTCATTCAGAGAGACAGAATAGAGATTGACCTGTTTAAAAATTTCTATTGAACCAAAGCCAGTATTTATCCTCATTCTCCCAATGTGGACTCACATTGGCCCCAGGAAAGCTGCTGCTACAATAGTGAAGCAGTTGCTATTGTTTTGAATATTATAAGCTACTAAAAAGATAATAGCATATTAAATTATTTTCTTTTGGTGTTTTTGTGTGCTGGATGCTTATTTATAGAATTAATCATCAACTAATGCATATTAACATTTTCTCCACTGCAGAGGTTGATCTCCTAGCCTAGAAGTTTAAAAGTAGTTGCAAAAATCCCAACATAAGACTCTCTCCAACAACAAAAGACCCCGATGATTTCTCTCTTGTTAACTGCCCAGAGATCACCACCATGCTCTCTGTTCCTTGCCTCAGGTTCCACAATTTTAACAGATGTTTCCTATGGTTGTGGAAGGAGGCATCCAGTAAGCTCTGATTACCCCTTCAAGGACAGCACTGGAGTCAAGAAGTGCAATTGCAATTAAAGCCCAGTAGCTTAAGAGAAGGTTGAGTTTAACAGGGGATTAGAAAGACAATATTTGTTCACAGTCTCATCTACCTACTACCCATTCCCCTTTTCCCTTTGCTAACTCTTACTCATTCTTTGGATCTTAAGTAATTATCATCTGGACAGATATGCCTCCCTGAACCCTAAGACTGAGTGAAGTGCCTTGCTGTATGCTCTTAGCTCTTCTTTGAATAACTCTTTGTTATTTATTTTCCTATGGGCTTGATTTTAATCTAATTTCACCCTAATTCCCAATACCTCATCTGTAGCAGGCACTCAAAAATATTTGTTAAAAAGGAAGAATTGCTGAGAACAGTGAAAGCCATCATACATTATCCTTTGCTGTGAGATCTAAGATGAACCCTTGAGGGATGAAAAGCCAATGGTGGAACATCTTTTACTACCCATTCTTTATACATTCCTTTGTTTTGTTGTTTGAAATAACAGGTCTCAGGTTTATTTGTTCTGTTTTCTCTCTGTCTCTTTTTTTTATCATCAGGAATACCAATATCCTGATGATGCTCTGAAGAACACAAAATACGTGTATTTATAGTAAATTCCATAATACTACAAGTAATTTTTACCAGCTTAGTGAAAACCATACAGCATTCCATTTTTTGATTCTGTGCAGAGACTCCAAGAGTTGCTAATAATTCAAAATTATTTTTAATAATTTAATGACTGACAGGTTGACATGAGGACAAGTTATTACAAACTAGAGCACGTAAAACATAACATCAAGAGTTATTAAAATCATAACTATCTCATATTTTAGACTGACCTTTCACTTAAAAAATAATAACAAAGCACTTATGACCACTGAGAGATCCTGAATCACACACTTTAGATCACTCAATGATTATACTTGTTCACAAAGCATTTCCTGATGATGATCCTGTACTCTTCCAATTGCAGATTGCAGGATGTAATCATGTCATGTCAATTCACTTTCAACATTCACTAGAAGTGGAAAGCATGTGTTTTTATAAACACATACTAAATTACATACTTCTTTAGGGTGTCACTGATAGTAAAATTCTGAAGTCACATTTGGTCTTTAAACATTAATGCCTTATCACTCCTTTGGGGACTCTCACTCACCCAAATCTGTTCTTTATGGCTTCTCATTCCCTGTCTTAGTTGCAAAGGGACTATCAGGCAGTTTAAAAATCTTCTCTGGTGTTATCCACAGGCAGTAGGTGAAAAAGTTTTGTAAGGAGAAAAAAACCCTTACCAAAAAAGAGAGAAAAAATACTTGGATACTTTGTAAAGCACTTTGTAGAGATGGAAATAAATGAAAAAGCTACAAGCTGTGGAGTTCACTCCCCTGGTGTGTCTTTGCTATCTGCGTAAGCAGAATTTAATTCAACACTGAACACCACTTTGGAAGTTTACTTTCCTCAGAAAAGTGCAGCTTTAAGGAGAAACTAATTACTAAATATGAGTGAGGAAAGGGAACAATAGACCAAAGCCTAAACAGATCATTAGAGTTGTTACCCGAGGGTTTCAGAGGCAGGAAGAGGCAGAAAATGGTATGTACATGTTTGACATTTTAGTATTACACCCTCATTAGCTGCTTTCCAAATTCTGAAATGTTTGACATGTAATTTAACTATCTAGAAGATAGGCCATTTTCTCTGATCCTTAAAGAATGATTATGTTTAAAATAGAAAAAAAACTTAAATGAAGAAAGATTTAAAAAATAGAACAAGGTATGGTGTGACTACACTTTTAGAAACTTACAGAAAATGGTAGAAAACACAATATTCTTCATTTAGGACTCTCACGAGTCACCACCAGTATTTTTAATAGAAGTGGTAAGCTGCTTACTGTTGATACTCTTAAAACTTTTTTGACTTCGTTGAATATTATTTATTGCTATTGACTGGGAAATGGTTAGCAAACATTTAAATATTTGTGCAAAATTGAGTTTAGAGTAGGTCAATTGAACTCAAAGCCATCTGCAACATAACTACATAAATTCCACAGACTAGAGTGTGGATGATTTTCAAATGATGTAACACTATCAGAGAAGAGGTAATATTTGCAGTTATTCTTCATTGACTATTAATACACTAGATGTTTAAAAAATTTCTGCAAGGTCCACTTAAAAAATGTAGGTGGTGAATTTCCTTAGCTTGAAAACTCTTCAGCATAAGTGGTATTGTTCCAAGACAGGATCAGTAGCTTAGTTACCCTATCAAATGGGTAGAATTTAATAAGAGCACTTCATTTTTTCTGCTTCTCATATCTAATTTCAGGGTACCAGATTAATAACTTTAAAAAAAAAATCCTAAGTGCACAGAAATCATGACTACGAATTCCTTGAGTACAGAAGTTCATGTTCTCCAGTCTGAATGTGTAGCACTCTTGGATTCTCAGCAAATGTGTCTTATTTCTTCTTTTTAGCTCAGTAGCCTGGCTTAAATATAGTGAACTTCTTTAGCACAAAGTATTTAATATTTTTCCAGAAAAATTTCTCCTGTTATTTCTACCCTTTTTTTTTTTTGGAGCAATGTGAAATAAGTCTATTATGAAGACAGCCACTGGGTGAATTATCTAGTTTCTTTTATATTTCTTGAAAGACATGGTTTTCAGATCCATGTCTCAGTGAGAATGTTATTGTAAAATATAATAAAATATGCCAAGTCTGTTTTACATAATAAATATTTAATTGGTCCATGAGATAAAAACTAATCTTTATTGTGTGTATCATACTGATCCAATTAATTTGACTATGTCAACCAAATAACTTCACCATACCTCATCACAGAAATGGATGTTTTCAGTTTCACATATGCTATGTGTACTCTTCACAATGACAATTGCTATAGTTTTTTGTACTGTTTTGTGAAGTGGGAACAAAAAGAAATGGAGAGAAAAGAGACAGATCAAACTCCAAGCTTCATTTAAGCCTTCCTTCCACATATACTTCTGTGCCCTATCTCTGGACACAAAGTTAGAATCCATAACTTAGATCATCACCTTAACTGTCTAGCCTGTACATTAATACATGCAGAGCCCAGGAATGGGACAGTTGATATTTTTCTATTTAGCTGTATTTTAGTCTCATCAACACTATATGAGAATACTTGCCTTATGGACTAAACATTTTGTGTATAATTTGTCTGTTTAATTTTAAAAGATATAATGCCATTTTATGTTTTTTATGTAACTTTTTTCAAATAAATTTGAGATCTTATTTTTTCATTACAGAAAAAATAAACATAAAATGGTATTATATCTTTTAAAATTAAACAGACAAATTTGTATTTGTATTTTTTTTTTTTTTTGAAGCGACTTTGTAATACTTTGACCTTGTTTCCATTACATGATTATTTGGAATGATTTTTTAAAAGGACTCATATAATATTATATTAAACTAGTATATTAATTTTATATAAGTTTTTCTCTTTCTCACTTATTTTTATATGTATTTAGTTTGCATCCTATTGTTTGTAAAACAATAGAGACAGCTTTGTCATCAATAGCACAAAAAGTCCTTTTCATCTTCCATTATCTCTAATACCTCTCTATTGACCAACATAGACAGGTTGGGAAATATTTAGATGCAAAGTGATAAATTTCTCCTGAGAATTAACATATTGATCACAATTAAAATACATTTTGAGCTCTTTTGTTAGAGCATCAAATGTGGAATGAAATAGAATATTCACCTAATTTTCATATTGCATTAATTTCACCAGTTTGGAAATGGTTCCTTACCATCACTTATCAAATACAAAGTGATTACAGACTAAAGTATCATTTGTCTCTATTCATTCTTTTAAAGTTTTCTTAAAGCAAAAGGCAACATGTTTTAACACAAGAAAGAAATATTGTTTATATGCAAAATTATTTTTTAAACTTTTGACAAAAATGTTGAATAAAACAATCATATATAAAAATCATCCAGTGATTACATTTAAGGGAAACAATCTAAATTTAAGTAAATATATTCTAAGTCTCAGGTTTATATTATCTGTGGATTAATAAATTTTTGTGGTACTTTAATTTTGAGTTCTTTGGCTAAGGATCAATGAACGTTAATATTTCAAAAAAGTGATGTTATTTAAACAAAGGAAATGTCTTTAAATAAAATAACTATAGTCTTGCATATGTATATGTAGTTGGACAGAGGAGACACAGGCATAATGTTCTTAATGAACTATGACTGTTCTTAAAAGAGTCTGTTTACTATGCTAATTCAAATTTCCTGGTAGGGATTATTTTAATATTCTTCCAAGTTCTGAAGTTTGACCAGTAGAATTGCCAGTACAAACAATGAGCTGTATTTACTTATTCCGCTCTTTGAAGACTCTCCTAAGCAAGTGTCTTTTTGATTTGTGTAATACATGGTATTTGGAAAAATATGTGTATGCTAGGGTGGTTTTATTGTGTGGAAGAAATTATATTTAATTGAATTTCTGATCATGCTGTTAATAACACTTGCAAAAAACTTTCGTCTGGTACTAATTTTGCTCTACATGTTTCACAACTGTACTTATTCCTCTTAAACATGTCAACTGGTTATCTATTAATGTTTTATGAGTACGTTTTAGAGAACTCCACTGTCTTATTTTAGTTATGAGTATTTTCATTTGAGAACTAGCATTTTGTTTCTATGTGCAATGGAATATTTTCTGTGACAAGGATAAACAAGACTGCATCATAAATAATTGATTCTTATATAAAAAAGAAAAAGTCATAGATGATCAATGCTTCCTACTCTATTTTTCTATTTCTCAAGTTTTTCTTTTTTGAAATTCATGACAAAGCCTTCTTCTTGACTGTAATCCCCCAAAATTCTTTTCAGATCTAAAAGTTGCTCTGGAAACTAAGGGCTGAAAAGTTCAAATAGCCATAATCCTTAGGTGAGAAATAGCCTTGTGCAAACATATTTTTTAAAAAATCTTTTAACTTTAAAAGTAATATCCTCTTTTAAATTTTAATTGTAATATATGTATTTGTTTCAGTATGAGAAATAATGTCATAAATCACTTAGAAAATAAATTTGATAGGAAAAAAGACTTTGAACATCATCTGAAATTGTGTCCAGCTCTCTGAACAAAAAAATGCAGCACAGATTCAAAGAAAAAAGTCAGCCAAAGATTCTGGAGAACAGTTAGAGATGTGAAGTCTTGATATTCCATCAGGACTTTCCTCTTAAACCTTTCTTCATTTGACAAATGTTAGTACTTGATTTTCTAGGTCTGAGGACCCAGGACCAGGAGTTAAAAGTTGTCTGCAAGGATTATAATTCACCAAAATTACGCTATATGGACAAGCTAATCACCAGATCCTGGATGAGATGTAATATATCCAATATATACAACATGGCACCCCAAATAAAACACTCATGATATCTTCTGGCAAGTGAGAAATGGTCAAATGACTATTTTCTAAGACCTATTTAATTTTAATCTCAACTTACAGAATTTCATTATTTTTAAGATCTAAGTAACATAATTTTGTTAGTAAGTAAATGCAGCGAAAATGCACATAAAAGAAAAAAATTCTGAAACTGTTCTTTCTACCTGAAATAAACAATAGCTCTATTTTATCTGAGTCATTTTACTTGGAGGAATTACACACATACCAATAACTATGCATATCTCAGAAACATCTGATTACAAATGCCGGACTTCTCTCAAGATGTTGCTGGATTTAGCTAATCTAAATATAGTCTTTTCCCAAACTTTGAATATTATAGACCTTAGTAATGAAAATCTTTTTGAAAAAATAAATGTCTGCTTATTAGTCATGCAACACTATGAGTTTGTCCACCTCATCATGAAGTCCTTATTTAGTAATGAAACACTGATTAACACTGATTAACTGATAGATCACTGATTAAAATGATTCATTAGGGAAGTAACTTGCATCTTATTAATGAACAACCAAATTATCTTCATCTCTCAAACTGTCATTAGTTTAGTCATAGTAGGGAATTTCTCCATGCTCACCAAATAGTAATGCTTTATTTCTTAATACCTTTCTTAATTTCAGAATGCTAGATCTTCCTACACTCACCAATGGAATTTTAAAAGCTAAATTACATAAGTTTTATACTTCAGTAAACTATTCCTCATTCTTTGGCAAAGTTGCCTAAAATATTGTATCCCCAAACTGCTAAATATTCAGCACAAGGATAGTATTCAATAGTCTCTCAAAGCTTTTAAATAGTGTCCTTCTTCCTCCTTCTGTTTACAAATTGAAAATACTGCTTAAGTTTATTTCATGTCTGATTGTCTTTCTCATATTTCATTCTTGAAGATCAAATCTGATAAATATTTGATTTCTATGCAAATGACACCAAATCCTGTTTCCAGTTCAGCTACCTTCCCATTGTCACCTGTGCTATTTCTTTGAATTTATTATTTGTTATGTCTTTGTTCACCCCAAATTCAATATTGTACCATAAAAATCGTGTTATAGTACAAAAATTCAAAAGTTTGAGTTGGGTTCTTGGTGCAGTCTCGACAAATTGTGTGACCTTCAACAGGGTCATTGAATATCTATGAACATCAGTTTCCTTGTATCTAAAATGTGAAGCTCAGAATGGAACTTTTTATCTTCTTCTAATCAAGTATGCTGTCATTTCAGAATTAAAATGAGTCATCTTTCTTGAACATTTTTTTTTTCAAGATTCTCCAGTTTTCATGATTTGTATCCTAATTTTCCACTCTTTAAGCTCTTAGAGTCACCTTAAATTTTTCCTGATATTCTGAACTTTAAATCTTCCTGTCAAAATGTATTGGCAACTCATTTTATTTTGATTATTGTGTAATACTACCTCACAAATCCATTACCTACTCTCTGATATACTATTTAAAAAGCATGTTAACTACTCCCTGGTCTCTGTTTTTTATTTTTCTATCCCTTTCTTCTTTGCTTAACTGGATTGGTTTTGCCTTAGTTTCTTAGTTCTTCGCTTTCTTCCTTATTTGCTACAAAAATGAGGTAAGGTGATCGGAAGACAATGACTAGTTTCCCCTTAAAAATCAGAAAAAAGATGATAAGCAAGTGTGGATCCTTCAAAAGGAGTCACAAATAAGGTTAGAAGATGTCCATGTCCTTGCTAAGTATGACCCACAAATTTGGTTCTATGCTTGCCAAGAAGTCTATTGGTGGCTGGATGATCTCAATATTTCTGGGCTCCTGGAGTTGCAATGTTGTTTTTCTCCTCCTCTAGTATTCAGATCAAATCTGATTTGATGTAATCAATGGAAAATTAATTTTGCTTTGTCATGAAAGACTTAGTCTCAGGAGATAGGAGAGACTTCCCTTGCTGGATTGAAGAAGTCATCTTCTACAATGTGGGAGAACCTCTGGAGAGCACCAACTGGCAGTGGACAGTAGGCAGCCTGCCCTAGTTAGTACCTGAGAGCCAAGCAAGCACTATCAAGAAAACAAGAATACAAATAACCCAATCAACAAATGGACTAAGGATATGAACAGACACTTAACAGAAGATCTACAAGCAATCAACAAACATATGAAAAAATGTTCACCATCTTTAGTAATAAGAGAAATGCAAATCAAAACTACACTAAGATTCCATCTAACCCCAATTAGAATGGTTATTATCAAGAATACAAGCAACAATAGGTGTTGGAGAGGATGTGGGGAAAAAGGTACACTCATACATTGCTGGTAGAACTGCAAATTAGTGCAGCCACTCTGGAAAGCAGTGTGGAGATTCCTTAGAAAACTTGGAATGGAACCACCATTTGACCCAGCTATCCTGCTCCTCGGCCTATACCCAAAGGACTTAAAATCAGCATATTACAGAGATACAGCCACATCAATGTTCATAGCGGCTCAATTCACAATAGCCAGACTATGGAACCAACCTAGATGCCCTTCAATTGATGAATGGATAAAGTAACTGTGGCATATATATACAATGGAATATTATTCAGCTATAAAGAATAATAAAATTATGGCATTTGCAGGCAAATGGATGAAATTGGAGAATATCATGTTAAGTGAGATAAGCCAATCTCAAAAATCTAAAAGACGAATGATCTCACTGATAAGCGGATGATGACACGTAATGGGGGGTGGGAGTGGGGCAAGAATGGATGAAGGAGGGACTGTATAGAGGGAAAAGAGAGGTGGGAGGGGTGGGGGAGAAGGAAAAAAATAACAGAATGAATCAAACATCATTACTCTATGTAAATATATGAATATGCAAATGGTATGCTGTTACTCCATGTACAAACAGAAACAACGTGTATCCCATTTGTTTACAATAAAAATAAATAAAAAAAAATAAATAAAATACAGGAATGAGGGAAAAAAAAAACAGGAAATTAAAAAAAAAGAAAACATGATCTCCATACTACAAGTTATGGATGTACATTCTACCAGCAACCTGAGGGATCTTGAACACTTTTCTACATTCAAATCTTTAATAAAATCACAACACAATGAAACCCTCAGCTGAGGACCAGCTAAGTTTTCCCTAGTTCCTGACCCACAGAAATTAAGAGAAAACAAATGGATATTATTTTAAACTAATATTTGATGTTATTAAGCACAAGGGGAAACTAAGTGTTTTATTCACTTGCTAATTTATTAATCAAGTGTTTTGCTATAGTTTTCAGGTGTTGTGTCTACTCTCACATGGTGATAATTGGGAAAGCCAGGCTCCTAAGGACCTGTGACTAAGATTAGCGCTCTCCATCCACTACATAGCTGCTTCCCTGTAGCATCATTTCCATGTTAGTCTTTGTACACACTCCTACATTATTTTTGTTCATTCCTCAGTCACTAACAATGCAATGGTCAGGTTTAGCTACTCTGGCTCTAGCCTCTAGGGCCAAATTCATTAATCACTCCTGCTAGTACAAACACTTCCCCTCACAGACACCTATTTATTGTCTTCTTATATGTGAATTGGTTACCCACCTTCAAGCCTTCTTCCACTGTTCCCCAGAGATATAATTATTTATTCTTCAAATGATCCTTTCCATTCTCATCATCCTGATTCTTTTTCATTACTTTTAAGTCCAGTGATGCTTTCTATTATGAAGTCAGTAAGACCTGGTACAATGTATGACAGATGCTATCCTTCCTCATTTCCTTTATAACTGTTTGTCTTTTCTTTTCAAGGACCCTGAAGACAGGAATGTTTGTACCTATGTCAGTAGTGTGTCCCCAACAACTAGAATAGCCTGCTATGGAGAAAATACTTAAAAATATTTGCTGAAAAATACCAGTAAATTTTATTGTCAATGTCACTTATTTAAACCTACAAAGTCATAGCTAATCTAATATGGTCGCTTATTGTTTAATTTATGAATACGTTTGTCATATCTCCAATGGGATCAAAGACAGGGGTCCCACAGCACACACCCTGGAGTAAGACCAATGCTGCCTAACACAACAAATACCTTTGGGTTGAATGAAAATAAAAATTTGGATATTACTTTTGTGTAATTGCTGAAAATAGTGATAAAAGTACATTTCTCGAAAATAATTTAGGATTTTTAATTCAAGTTAATCCTATTTTAATGACTGAGATTATAACTTTAGCTGTATTTTCTCTTTAGGTTATATTGATTGACTACGGACAGTGGCCTTAAACATTTTGACGTTGGTAGCTTAACCAACTAAAAAATTTTGTGTCAAGTAATTTAATGACTTATAAAAATAATTATTTTCCTTAGGCAATAATTGTTCTAAATTTTTGTGAGTAAATTATTTTGTAATAAAGATATTTTAGTGATCAAAATCTCATCATAACTTGTCTGCTTAGTTGTTTCAATATTTTAATATGCTAGATTGTTTTAAAGAAGGCAATATCTTTTTAAAATACCTATAAATGATGCTATTTCACTGAAGTATTCTAATCCATAGCAGATATTTTTAAAAAATGCATTCCTCTTTTAAAGAGAAGTCCTTTTAAAACAGGGCTGATAGTATGTAAACTATAAGCTGCTATTAACATACTTTATTGTTACGTTTTTAAAAGAACATAAACACTCTCAGAATTCACTCTACTTTCTAATAAATTAGTACCAGAGGTTAAAGAAATTATTGCAACCTAAAAGATGATTAGGGAATTTTCAATTTTTAATTAGTTAATAAGTTTCTAAGTAGGTGGCTAATAAAATCCACTAGTAGGTGTTCTTATCAATGAAAATGTCTGCAGGGGGTCTACCATATCTCAGTCTGTCAATAAATGATAAATATTGAAATTTTTCCATAAATGGAAAAGAGTCATTTATAAAAGGATATATATATATACCTATATAGGTTAATTTCAGGGTGAGCACAGTAGGAACTAGAACACGCAGCTGAGAACTAATTTGTTACAGGATCCTGAACTGCATCTTCAATTACAAGCAAAAATCTGTGAGTTGAGGTTGACATAAAGGACTTTATTCCTGAGATTCTAAGGAAGAAATCATTTAGTAAATAAATATTTGCACAGAACTCAGATGTATCAATATCTCTGAATGACAACTTGTGCAATGATTTCACACATAACCTTTGCAGGACTCAATAAATAAATAAATAAATGCAATTTCATTATATTCAGAATTTTTTAAAAAAAATCTTCTTTCCCAATATTTAATGTGGAAAAGTATGATCTTATCACATTGATTCCAATTTCTCATGGAACCATTATAAAAACTTGACCGCAAGTGACAAGGTGGTAATTATTCAACTCTTAAATTGTGCATCTCACAATTTGAGTTCAGAATGTGATGCTAAGAAAATAGATCAGGATATAAATTTTGATCATATGCAAAAATTAATTTTGTGAAATATGAAAAACTCACTGATATATATCTATATTTGTGTCTATATCTATACCTTGCATCATAGAGAAGTGACAGAGTTTGTCTTTTGAATGTGTTATCCTGGATTTCTGTAAAGCGGAGTAGAGTTCTTCCCCACTAATGCTGCTGGAAACCCCACTGTGTATTAAAAAGTGAATTTGCCAACCCTTTGGCTTGCATCTCTGAGAAGCTGAGCTGCTTTCTTTCAGAAGATGCACCTGCTTTTGAAGCCATGATTTTCAAGCCATTTCATGTTTATTTATGTCTTTGGGCAAACACTTATTCACTTTCAAGACAAAATTCAAGGCATCTTCTCTGCAAAATCTTGCCTTTCTAGAAAGGGTTTGCTAAGATGCATTTCTTTCATAGATCTCTGTGTAGACTTTACCTCATTGCTGGGAGCACATTTGTTTGAATCCCAGAGCAAGAATTGAGACTTATTTATGTTTCCCTGTGTATTCAAGAAGAAGCCGGAGAATTTTAAAAGGAGGAAAATGTATTTGTGCATGTGTGTGTGTGTGTGTGTGTGTGTGTGTGTGTGTGCGCATTTCCCTACAGACACACATGAAATATAGGCAGACCAACACCCTGATAACTGGAATTAAAATTCCAAAAGAAATCATAGTATAGAAAGTATTTAACACAGAGACAGAGATAAGGGGAATTGTAGACAGTAAATAATCAAAAGTGAAAGAAAAGAAGGATTTCAAAAGAAACTTCAAAAGACTAATTAAAATCACCCAGATATAGAGAAAGCATTCCTTCAAGCAGAACCATGTAATGCATTAAGAACACAGACAGCTAGAGGAAGACTAGATGTAATCTTGGTACAAGAGAAACAAGCCTCAATACAAAGAAGGAAATTGATTTCACATCAAGGGAGGTACTGGGCCTCTTTTTTTCTGGCCTGTAAAGAGAAAAGAAATATGAAGGGGAACTTTAATTTAGGACCCTGATGTCTATGTTTAGAGATGCTCAGGATCCAAGTTAGAAGATGTTTGACCATAAAAGTGAATTGAACAAAGATAAGATTTTTTGTTGTATAACACCACTCCTAAAAGCAAAATGAAGAATTATTTAACTTTTGTGCAGCATTCCAACATACCAAGAAACATGTCTATTAGGGCAGAATTTCGACTCTGTCTGAGGAAACAAAGACAGGATTGCAGTGAACAGAAAACCACCCATGAGGCCAAATATTTAGATTCAGTCTGTGAGAGTTGAAGGATGCGTATTTAGATATAAATGCCAAAGGCTCTAATACACTGAACACATACACATACGCACAAATATGGAAGTAGTGCAGTGGAATTAGTGGGCTCATGAACAAGAAATAATAGAGCTTTATAAAACTCTGCTTTTCCAATCTATGTAGCTACTATATAGCTAAATTTAATTTCTTAAATGCTATGAAATCTAAGATATATATATACAAAGAAATGGAAATAGAAAAAAATTATCAAAAGAATAGATGCTTAGGTACCTTTTAAAGAAGCCTTTGGTGGTAGGTTATATATAAAATGATATGAAGGAAGCACTCAAGGAAGCAGTAAAACCAAAGATTTTACAAAGAAAAGCAGATATTCCCAATTGTGGAAGTGTTCAGTGGAACATGTAGTTGCAGGAGAAAGATTCAAAGGAGAAGTGGAGCAGAAATAGCAAAAATGAAAGTGCAAAGGAGAGACATTTATATTGACAGAGTTGAAGGGATAAAAGAAAAATGAAATTAGCTAAAGATAAATTCTACTTGCAGAAATTCCAAAGTTTATTTATTCATTCAACAAACATTAATTAGGAGCCTACTATGTATCAGATACTATGACACAAAGTCATGAAAATGAATAGACTGAATTTCTAACTCTCAAAATGTTTATAATAGTTGGTGATTATCACAAAAAACCTGGTAACTATAAGGCAATACTTATCACCATCACTTTTCATTGGAGTAAACTGGGTCTTAGAATGTTTCTGTTTTCCTTAGAATACTTAACTGCTAAATATATATATATATATATATATATATATATATATATATATGTACTTGATATATATGTAAGATTTTAGGAAATGCCTTATACTGGACTTATTAAAAATACAGAGCTCTGATCTTAGACAAATGGGGTTTAATCCTGGTAAGAGTAAATGAATTCATTTTAATGTTCTGGATCATAGTACATACTCAGTAAATGTTCACGATTATTATTTATTTAATTATAAGAATAATTGTAGGAAATAAATACTGCTACTATCACCATTATAAGGTTGGAGAATAAAATATAAAGAGATATTAAGGAATTTACTAATAATTGCAAAAGTAATAATTAGGAGAGCCAGAATTCAAATCTCGGGGCTATCCACCATCAAAGCCTGAACTTGAATTTTATACTATAGTTGTCTTTCATTGTAGTCTATGCAAAAAGTTTGACATCAGTGTGCAAAGTAAGTCCTTGTTAAATACTAGTTGTTACTACTATCAATATGAGTATGCTCTTAAGTTATGAATAACCTTATTTTTCAGTCTGTGTGCCTATCATGTTAGGAGACAGACTGCTATCCATTATTGGCCTTCTTTCTGTAGCATGTTCAGTTTTGCCTAAAGGTCTTTTACTTATGGTTTCCTCTGCCAGGCATACTTTCCCCGCTTCATTTCCTCACATGATAGAGCTCTTCTGAGACTGTTTCAGCTCAAATTGTTTCCTCTAAGAAGCTTCTCTGAAGCCTGTACCTAATGCCACAATGGCCACCTCTAGTGCCATCTCGCTAGCCAGACCAGCTCTTAGTATCCATCACTTTGTTTACTTTTACTATCTCCCTAAGAGAATGTGACCATTGCACTTGTTTTCCTTTATCCACACAAGATAGGAGCTCAGTAAATATTTGCTGAATGAATAAAGTGATTAGGTTGTTTCATGAAGCCTATGTGTCCCCACAAATGCTGGTTCATGGCTCTGCTGCCCACACTTGCAAGTTTGATAAGAAAATCTGCATTTGGCATGTATACATGGTTTTTCTATAGCTTCCTGACTTAGCTCCCTTCCAAATGTCATTCATCAAATACAAGTACTATACTCTTACGTGACTTAGTTATAAGTCATTCAGCTTCTCTGTTTATTGTATTTCCTTTATTCTTTTAAACTTTTCCTGAAAGTCCTTAAAAACACTTGTAAAATTTGTTTTAGGTGTTCAGACTGGAGTCAAGTATGTAAAATAAAAAGCACAAGATGTAGTATTACACAAATATTTAATTTATATGAATACACACTTGAACAACAATTTAGTAAACTTAAGTAAACCTGACACAATAAAGTAGAGAAAGATAAGGTTTGTGTGTGTGTGTGTGTGTGTGTGTGTGTGTGTGTGTGTGCATGTATGTTCTCCTGTATCCTTCCCTTCCTCTATCTTTCCCTTTTCTTCCTACCCCTCTTCATCCCCTCCTCCTTCTTTTAGTTAAGCAGAAAGAAGGGGAGAAGGAATATTTTATTTGTAAAGGAATCTTCTTTGTTTTAACAAGTGCTTCAAAGTAATCAAATAAAAGCCAATGGCCTCCTCTGAATTTCTAAAAAATATGCAAAAAGTGAGTCACCCAATTGTAACTATAATCTCTTACCAAGAAGGCAACCAATTATATGTTTTATTAATACTTATTATTGACTTAGTTTTATCTTTGGAGGTCTTATCAAAATTGTCTTTGGTAAAATACCCTATGCCCTTCTTTCTTTTCCTTCTATGTAATGAGATCAGAAAAGCACCTCTAAATTTGAGTGTTTATCTATGTTCTTGAAGTATACTATCTACAGACAATCAAGAATACAACTATGCTAATAGCTTTCCATAAATCATAGACTTTCAACTTCTGCCTATCTACTGGTCTCAGATACCATTTGTCCTTGTCCTTCACCATGTGGTATATGGCTAAATATTTACTAGGCAAAGAAAAGGTAAGCTGTGCTGATTTGGTATGAAGTGTATTTTGTTATTTTGGGTACTGGGGATTGAAACCAGGGGCATTTTACCACTGAGCTACAAACCTAGTCCTTTCTATTTTTTGGAGGTAGGATCTTACTAATTTGCTGAGTCTGGTTAAATTTTTGAGGCTGGCCTGGAATTTGCAACTCTCCTGCCTCAGGGTCCCCAGGCTGTAGGATTATAGGTGTGGACCATAAAGAGTATTTGTTTTTCCATCAGCATGAATCACTTCAAAGAAACATTTTTTTTTTTTCAAGTCAGAAGACATTACCCTGAAGGTGAGGGTTTTTAAGGCACCCACAATCCCTTTATGCTGGAAGACCAGTAATGATTGGCAGTGTTAGGAAGTAAATCTACAAGGTGATTAAAATATTATTTATTTGGAATAATTCTTGCCTATAATATGTTTGTATTAGAGTATTGGAAAAATGTTATAAATAATCTTGTGATTCAGTCATTATTTCCGTTTTACAAAAACGGAAACTTTGTCTTGGAAAGAATGATCAGTTTTACCAAAATTGATTAGTTAACAAGAATAGAAATCTTGTGAAAATACTTACATGAAGGTGTAGTCATGGGTGTGATGCTTTTAAAAATATATCAGCCCCAGATTTGCCATAAGTGATTTAGTCTGGATATATTTTATATTGCTACCCATATTTAATAAAGCTATAATAAATTTTAATGAAACCTATTTGCTGTAGGGTCAAAAAATGACTTAAAACACAATTAGAACTTGACATACAGAAATGAATACATAGATTGCTCAGATATAGAAAACTATTTTTGAAGAAAATAACTCATCTACATCTTTATTCCAAATTTCCAAACAATTGATATATTACCTTCACATGTAGTATATTTATAGGGTTTTTCCTTAAAGTTAGGAATCCTATGAAAGTTAAACAGTCTTTATTATACCCACTTAAAAAGCTAATATGAGGACATTTATTACCAAAGTGTAAAATGCAAGTGTTTCTAAATTTAGAATAAGCTTTACTTTTAAAAATATGACTTAAATGTCTGCCCTGAGTAGTTTGTTCATAATCAAAGGGATTAATGTTAATTTGAAAGTGGTAGTTTTCAGAAATTATATAAAGTGCAATATATTTCCACTAAGTTCCACAATTTTTTCAGTATTTTTCTCCTTATTTGTCTCAATTGTGAGGACATTTAAGTTTATAAGGCATGAAAGTTGACTGCTGAATGGCAAATTAAAAATTCTAAAATAAAATCCTAATTAAAAAATATCTCAGGGGCTGGGGTTGTCTCTCAGTGGTAGAACATTTGCCTTGAATGTGTGAGACACTGGGTTTATCCTCAGCACCACGTAAACAAATCAAATAAAGGTGCTGTATCCATCCACAACTAAAAATATTTTAAAAAATATGTCATAGCATGGATAACAAGAATGAAAGCATGAAGTAACATAAATATTCATCAAAAGAAAAAATGGACATATAAAATATAATACATTCAGTGGAACTCTATAAAAATGAGAATTACATTATGCAACATGGGTGAATCTTTCATATACTACTTTAATTAAAGAAGGCAAAACTAATTAGTACATGCTGACTCCATTTATATAAAAATTTTTAAATTTAAAACTATTATAAGGCATATAATGACTGGGGGGATGCAGTGACTAGGAGGGGACGTGATAGGTGCTTCAGGGATATAGCTAATGTTTTGCTTTGTGATGCATGCTAATAAAGGTCTGTTTATTTTATCACAAATTTGCAAGCTATACAGCTATGATTTATACATACAGTATATTTTAATACAAATGTTTTCTGGGCTGGGGATAAAGCTCAGTGGCCCAGGGTTCAATCACCAGCACCGCAAAAAAAAAAAAAAAAAAAAAAAAAAAAAAAAAAAAATTCTTTTAAAATCTCCCCTGTTTAAACATAAGAAAATTCAACACAATCATTTAAGGCATTGGAGACTAAGGAGACCTACTCCATGGAAAGGTGGAACCAGAAGAACCGGGCTGCATGGAAGTAGATAAAGAGGAAAGGAAGGAAGGAAGACATAAAGAGATGGACATAGAATTCTTCAAAGAGATGAGGTAAGATTTTAAAACCAAAGCATTATACTGAAACATCATTGGACCAAATAGACATTGTGTTTTTCTTGGGATGCTTCTGTGAATTCCTTTTTCCAGTTCTGGGCACTAAAACCAGTTACAGGTATGACACAGTTAGTTTTGATTTAATAATGAACTTTTTTGGTTTTGTTTTTATTATCTGTGCATCTATTCTTTTGTTATTTTCTTTTAAAATGTTTGTACATTTAAGTTGAAAATGTTTGTTTTTCAGTTTAACATATAATATATATAATATTTTTAGCTGGAAAGACTTCATTGAACTCAGGATATGGCCTTATGAAGAAATGATACTTTGAAAAAGGCAACAGAATATTTGAAAATTTGATTAAATTTAAATGTGCATGTATTTAAATAATGGTGTTGAGTTCTCTATTCTTATTTAGAATGTTATCCTTGACTTTATTTTATTCCTTACTATATCTTCCTCATTTTTTAACAAAATAACACTGGAAAAGTATGCTTCTGTTATACATTGCTAATATTCAGCTTGTGTTCAGGTCGCTAATGCAGGTTCAAAGCATAGAAAGTTTAGTTTGTAATAAACCTTATCACATAAGCACTAATTGGTTTTTGGGTTTCAGCATGAACATTGCCCTTCACTTCTGCTAGTTAACTAACAAGAGTTCATAATTATATCCATATAGATCAGGTCCAGTGATCCAAATAGTATCATAAAGTCCATTTATAAACTCTCCGTTAATGATTAGATTTTGGTTTATAAATGAAGAGATTGCTGAATTGACCACAGAGATTAAACAAGGGCCTCTTCCTAAATACACAAAATGTGTAACAAGTTAGTTTGCTAAATTCTACCGTT
This sequence comes from Sciurus vulgaris, assembly GCF_902686455.1. NCBI lineage: Eukaryota > Metazoa > Chordata > Mammalia > Rodentia > Sciuridae > Sciurus > Sciurus vulgaris. The sequence continues at coordinate 30,495,922 of NC_136470.1, read as the reverse complement.
TCACACTTTATTGACATGTGACATAGACTGTGCCATCAAAATTTGGAATTCTAGCTACAATAAGTATGAGGGGGCTCAAACTAGGAAGAAGTATGAAAAAAATTGCTGAGGCTTGATTTTATGATCACTTTTAGAGATATTGTCTTTGAATCTTAAGAATGAATGTATCTAAATCAGCATGACTGGAAAAGTCAAGTTATTGCACTCATGCTGAAACCATATTGTTCCAAACCATTAAAGTTACACAACATATCCTCTGTAACTCCCTCATCAATTCCCTTGACTTGGTGGCAGGGTTTTTTCTACAATCATCCTAAAGGCTGAAAGTTGCCTGCAATTTCTCATTTTGCTTGAAAATCATAGTTACCAAAATCAACTCCAGGTTACTGAGGAGGTTTAAAGGAAACTCTCAAGATGGGCTGGAAATTTTGACTGTCAGCAGTCTGAGGCAAATCTTGAATTCTAGTCAAATATATATAGCCATAATTTTTTAAACTATAGCTCATAACTAACTAGTTGCTAAAAAATTATTATATTGGTTTGAGCTATACTGCATCATGAAAATAAATAGAGGTATCAATAGTTTGTTTATGGACAAAGGAGGAAACATCTATTATTTAGACTGTGTTCTCAATTTCCTTTTCAAATTGTATGTAGCTGGGAGAGTTGTATGATACAGGGACCTATGGTAGAATGAAATGATTCCTCCAGGACTTGTTAGTTTTTGGTAAGCCCTTGACTTAATACATGACATTCCTTTTTCTTGACATTCTTATTTCCTAAATCAAATTTGCTGTCCTCTAAATTGGATGGAAAAATCAAGTTTCATTTTGTGTTATGCTCTTTGTCCTTCTTCACTTATAAACTCCACATTGATTTTAGTAAGGCACTCACCACAGCTTATGAACTTGGGCAGCTTCTTTGAAAAAATAGAAAATGAGATCGTTTGTGAGTCCAGTTTTCCTGGAGCCTGTTCACGAACTAATTACTGCATCTGCAGTACAATAGCAAGGGAAACAGAACTGAACTGGAGGCTAGGAAAGGCAATCAGACAACTTGCTTCTGTCTGCACAACATCCGGAGAGCCAGGATGCTGCCTTATCTTGTGCTGTATACAGTGTACCACCAACAGTCATTAACTTCTTGAAGAACCCCAAGTGTAATTTGGAGTTGCGAGTGCCTGCTGCTCCTTCATAGAATAGTTTCCTAGGCCATTAAACAGTAATTTGTGTTGTTCTGCTGAGAAAAAATGAAGCCCTTGTGATGTTCTTTTTAAAGAAAAAAAGAAAAGAAAGCATAGTTTATAGACACAGAGACAATGGAGGACGTGGGCCACTCAAAACTACTGGCAAGCTCAGTGCACAGGAAAATAACCACCCTGCATCTAAGGGGACAGGATTCTTTGTGCCTTTTGACTCCAAGCAAACTAGCCATGCTCTAATGAGGTACTTTCCTCCTGACCTCTGTGAAGCCACTGACATTTGGCATGTTGGGCAGATAGATCAAAAGTGGCCTACAGCATGTATAAATGTTTAACACCCAGGTGTTCGACTTGACATTTTCTTGCTATCTAGCAGCTGCCTGATTATTTAAGGATTACCAACAGTCATTGAACATGGAGAAAGGTCCACCTGTGCTAATCATGTGCTATAATAGGATCAGCATTCAGACCTAAGGTTCTTTTGATTATCACTGTTAAACTTTTCCGTAGGTCCCCTAGCTTGCTAGAGGAAAAAGACTTATTGAACTGTGCTATATCAAAGGCCCTACTGTTGAAATATTAGTGGACATTTTTGAACTCACAATAATAGATGCTTTTCTCCTTAAGAGAATCAGATAACAAATATAAAAAATGTCCACTGTGTATCTTCTATATCATACTTACGAATGTTATATATATACATATATCTACATACATATATATGTATATATAGATAGATGAAAGGGACATAGTATAAAATAATTTAAAATATTAGAGTAATTTATACTGTTTTATAATGTAATTAATACTAAATTGACAATGTCTATATTAAAAGACAGTGTAGATGTCAACTATAATCCCAGTGACTCAGGAGGCTAAGGCAGGAGAATCAGAGTACAAAACCAGCCTCAGCAACTTATTGAGACCCTACCCAACTTAATGAGACCCTGTCTCTAAATGAAAATATAAAAAGGACTGGTAATGTGGTTCCATGGTTAAGTGTACCTGAGTTCAATCTCTGGTACCAAAACAAACAAGCAAACAAACAAACAAACAAAAAATAATAAGAGACAGTACAATCTGAAGTGCAGGTCTTGTTATTGATTATTTATTAGATGTATAAACTTAGACATATTCATTTCTCTAAGATTGAGTTTTCTCCACCTGGTATGTTTGCTAAGACAAGAATAATAAGCAATGTATCTGGTATAGTAAGGGTGATGTACATAGGATTCTGCTGACATCTTTTATTTCAAATAGAAGCAAAGAATGCTGGAATTTTTGAGGGTATATGTTATGTTAGGTAGAGGGAGAATGCTGAACATAGTTTCCTTTACTCACAAAGATTTTGTTCCAAGTCTACTTTTGATATTATTACTTTGTTTGGTGTATTATAGGCCCTCAGTAAATTAGTTCTGTTTTTTTCAGAACTTCTCTCTTCATTTTTTCCTTCCTGTTTGTTAATGATAGAGTGAGAATCTTCTATAAAGAAGGAGAGTGTTGATGAGATAAAAGAAAATTCCCTTCCTTTAATTCTTAATTAAATTTCATCCCTTTATCTGGACTAGTTTAAAGAGAAACTTGATATTTCTTAAATTGGTCCTAAGCTGTTGCCAATGTTGGATTTATGTCAGTGAGAGCTGCTAGCTATCTGAGTGCTGAGTTAGGTTCCTCCTCCAGGATGGCTACCTGTGCCTTCCTGATATCATGATAGATTGTCCAGGAAAGCAAATAAGATGTGTTTTGTTAAAACATTTTGCAAAACAAAAACAACATAATATATGCTAATTGTTATTGAACTCTAGCACTTGTCATAGATCCAAATATCTTTGGTTCTGGGATTTTTTTTGTTTGTTTTTTTGACGTTCCAGATTTTTAAAATACATTCATTTCATATGTAGTCAAAATCCCAGTTAATCATTCTTGGCTGTTAGGTGAGTCACCAGCTTCATTACTTCTGAAAGACAACAAAATGTGCTTCTCATTGCCATTTTTGAAGAAATACTGAATAAAATGCTTTAGAGCATTTATGATATAAACAAAAGAGAATTTTATAATTGTATGGCAGGAAGTCACACCACACTCTTTGGTGTTTGGGGGTTATGTGATATGTCTTATCTATGTGAAATTTTCTTGGTTCACAAGAAAATTTAAACCATCATCTTGGTGAAAGTAAGTAAGAATGATAAAGTATTATCAACTATGGCCTATAGGTGAAATGCAGGTAGCCATCTATCCTCATATGGCCACAAACTAAACTCTTCTTAGTTAACATAAAATGGTTAAGGGCTGGTTATACAGCTCGGTAGAATACTTGTCAAGAATGTACTAGACCCTGGGTTCTATCCCAACCTGCAGGAGAAAAAAATAAAATCAAAAGATCCAAAGAATGTCATCTTGTAACATGTGAAAAGTTTGACATTCAATTTTAGTGTCTATATGCAAAATGTAATGAGAACATTGCTATATCCATTTATTTATATATTATACATAGCTGTTTTCATTCTTTAATGGTAGAATCAAACATTAGTAACAGAGACCACATGGCCCAGAAAGTTGAAATCTTTAAAATGGTCCTTTATAAAAGAAATATACCAACTCCTTGCCTGTGGAATTAATTAAAAGTAAGAAAATTTAGTGTCCTCTTATGTCAAATTAAATCTAGAAAAATCCATCAGTATGTGTACATTGATCAGACACAAATTGGGAATAAGTACATTACATATGAAAATACAAGAGACTAAAACTTTGAAACCTTTGTTTCCTTAGAAATAAAAATGATAAACAAAGTTAGGCTCTAAGACATTTAAGTTTTCCAATTTCAATATGTACTGACATATTTAAGCACAACATTGAAAAGGTAAATTTCAGAACTGAAACTTCATTAGGGATCAATTCCTAATTTGATTCATTTTATTCAGTTGAGTGACTTGATCCTTTAAACCCATCTCCCCAAGCCTAGTTCTAAGGAATGTAAAAACACAGAATAAAATTTATGTATTTATGAAGCACTTATAGTTTCAGTCCAATTTGGATATCAAGACCAAAAAACTTTTAGAATGGATTATAAAATATCTACAAGTATCTTCCCTTCATATGTAGCACGAGGCCTCTAGGAAACTTTAAATCATTGGGCAAATAAATCTGCTTTAACTGTCATACTAGAATAGTTCTAATAATGGTTGGGGTGGGGCATGAAATTATAAGTGTGTAGTGTTATGTGAAGATCACATGCTAAAACATGATTCTTCCTTCTCTCTCAAATAATTGGCTCTGGGTCTAGAACATTTAAACTTCAAACAATATGCAATATGAAATAAAAATGTATTCGTTGGTAATATAATTATATTCTTATTTCTTTGAAAGAAATACTATCAAACTGTCTGTTGCTAAACCACTATAAGAAGAAACCAGACATATGAGATTGATAGTGGTGTTCACCCTGGTAAATGCTTTATTAGGCGAGCTTACATTGTACTTTAAGAAGACATGTTCATAAACAAAGCTTGGAGTGAACCTTTATGACAGTTTAACAAGACAGTTCTAGCTCAGTGAAAGCTCCAGTTGGTTGATTTTCAGATTCTTAGATTTCCCAACATATAACAATTAAAATACAGTCTACTTATAAAACCAGTCAAAGTCAAAATTAATTTTAATTTTCCCATTGAGGCTAAAATAGTAATGGGAAAACAAAAGGAAGACATGGGTGTTTTAAAAGATATTGAGACTATAATCCGCCAAGAATAAAAAGGATTAAGTAAACAATATTAAGGAGTTGTTCCCCAAAAGCTCATGTGTGAGACAATGCAAGAAGGTTCACAGGAGAAATGATTGGTTGTAGAAGTCTTAAACCCGATCAGTGATTTAATACTCTGATAGGGATTAACTGAGTGGTAACTGAAGTGGTAGGGTATGGCTGGAAGAGATGGGAATTGGGGCAAGACTCTGGGTATATATTTGTATCTGGAGAGTGGAGTCTCTCTCTGCTTTCTGTTTACCATGTAAGCTGCCTTCCCTCTGCCACCCTTTTCTGCCAGAATGTTCTGCCTCCCTGAGCCCTGAGGATAGAGCCTGCTGTCGATGGATTAAGACCTCTGAAACCTTGAGCCCTCGAATAAACCTTTCCTTCTTTATAATTTTGCTGGTTGGGCCTTTTAGTCACAGTAGTGAAAAAGCTGATTCAAACAGAAGTGACACCAGAAAGATGGCAGAATAGGAGAGTGTAGTCCTCATTTTCTAACAGAAATGAGACACACAGTGAGAATAAAAGGTGTGGGTTCAAGAGTCCATTTAAGAAATTCTGGTGCCTTGGTGAAGCACAAAATCTGAGTGGAACACAAAGAGAACAGCTGGAGAGCCAGCCTCATTCTACAGTAATCACCCCTCCCCAGCAGTTCTCCTGCACCAGAAAGTGAGAGAAAAGTGAGCAACTCAGGAAGACTATGCCTATCATACCCACTAAATCAATCAGCAAGGCTGAATATCTGGGGACAGAAGTAAACAAGGGAAGTTCCTTCTGACTCTATTACTGTGATATCTATTGTATTGTCTTGTTTTTCATTTATAATTTTGTCTTCTCTGTTTCCTTTTCTATAAAAAATGTATAATGCCAGAAAACTGGATAATCTAAAAAAATTGGTTGAATTGTTAAAAACTTACAATCTGTCAAGATTTAATAATGAAGAAATATAAAGTCAGAGATAACCAACAACTTGGAATAAGATTGAATCAGTTATTTAAAATCTCTCAAAGAAATGGCTTCACATTTAAAGTTATTTAAAATCTCACAAACAATGGCTTCACAGATGGAATTGTTTTACTTCATGAGATTGCCTTGGTTATTCTGAGTCCTTCATGGTTCTATAGGAATTTTAGTACTGTTTATTTTTATAAAATATTTAATGAATTAATACCAACTTTCTCACACTCTTCAAAAAAAAAAAAAAAAAAAAAGACTGAATAGGACAAGCACTTCAACACTTATTTTATAAGGCCAATATTACCTTCAAAACCAAAGTAGACAAAAGACCCTATAAGAAAAGTACATAAATGAAAAAGGGTACTCAACCAAATGCTGTCAAATCAAATTTAAGAGCACATTAAAAGGAATATTCAATGACAGAGCACTTGCCTTGCTAAGCAAGTCCTTGAATTCAATCTCTCTCATGGCAAACAGAACACCAAGAACATGACAAAAAATGAAAGCTGACCAAATGGGATGTATTGTTGGAATCCAAGGATGTTTTTTAAACATTTATATAAATCATAAATATGATATACCACATTAAACCCAAGTCAATTTAAAGCTCATATGGTCATCCTGATAGATACAGACAAAGAATTTGGCAAAAACTTAACACCCTGTTATTATAAAAATTCTCAATGAATTAGGTATAGAAGTAAATACAATTCAACATAATAAGAGCCCTATATAAGAAGCCCAAGTCAGCCATCAGACTCGGTGATGAAAAGCTGAAAGTTGTTCCTCTACCATCATAAAGCAGACAAGGAAGCCCACGCTTGCCACTTTAAGCAACAGGTACTAGTAGTACCTAGCAAACAGGAAAAGAAGAAAAGTAAATTTACAAAGAAAAGAAATGCATGCAAATCAGAAGGAAGTAGTAAATGTCTCTATTACAAGATGACATATCTTGTAGTAAAAATTCTTAAAGACGCCACCAAAAACCTGGGAGAGCTAATAAAACAAATTCAGTAAAGTTGTAGGATACAAACAATATACAAAATCAGCTGCATTTCCCTGTACTAACAACAAATTATCTGAAAAAGATAATGCCATTTAAATAACATCGGAAAGAATGAAATATATAGGACATAAATTTCAGTAAGGAGATGAAAGACCTGTGTCTTTAAAAAAGATAAAATATTGATGGAATTAATTGAATTAGATACAAATAATTAAAAAGTTACTCTGTATTCATAGATCAGAAGAATTGATACAACCACCCTTCATACTGTAGTCTATTTCCATTGCTAGACAAATACTTGACACTGGGCTCTTTATAGAGGTTTATTTAGCTCACAATTTTGGAGGCTGAAAGTTCCAAGGTAAGGTAGCCTCATATATTTAGCCTCTGATGAAGATCCCATTGTGGGATGACATCACAATGGTGAAGCTCATGCAGAAAAGGTCATATGGCAAAAGAGATAACCAGAGACATTCAGGAGCCAGTCCTCAATGTTTTAAAATAACAAACACTTCAGTGGGAACTACCTGAGGTCCTACAAGAACTTTATTACTCTCTCTGAGGGAGACCTAACCACTTCCTAGTAATCTCCAGCACTTCACACTGGGGACCCAACTTCCAACACAAGAACCTTTGGGGGGACACATTCAAATCACATCACACACCACAGCATAACCTAAAGCAATTTGTAGATTCAATGCAATCACTTTCAAAATTTCAAATTTTTACAAAAATAAATAGTTCTAAAATATCTATGGAACCACAAAATACTCAGAATAGCCAAAGCAATTTCAAGAAAGTAGAACAATGCCAGACATCATTTTTCCTGATCTCAAGTTACCTTACAGAGCCATAATAATCAAAGCAGTATAATAGCATAAAACAAAATATATAGAACAATGAAGAGAATAGAAAGTCCAGTATATATGGTTGACTAATTTTCAACAAGGGCACCAAGAAGTGGTACCCAGTGGTGCATGCCTATAATCCCCACCAGCTCAGGAGGCTGAGGTGGGAGGATTGCATGCTCAAAGCCTGCCTCAGCAACTTAGTAAGGCACTAGGCAACTTAGTGAGACTCTGTCTCAAAAAAAAAAAAAAAAGCACTGGGTAACAAGAACATTCCTTTGGGAAAGGACAATGATTTTTCAATTCATGGTGCTAAGGAAAACTGAAAGAAGAAAGGAAAAGAAAATAATGTAAGGATGCTTTCTGTGCACCAATGCAAAAATTAACTCAAAATAAATTAAAACATTTTACCACATGAAAACATAAAACTCGGAGGTTTTCAAGATGGCGGACTAGAGGGAGGCTGCATTTCATGTTGCTCCAGGACTCAGGATTCAAAAGAGGAGATACTGAGAGACTTGGGACCAACTCAAAGCAGCCAGGTGAGTCTCTCCCGTTGGGGAGGCATCCCGGATGGGGCGGTAGTCCCGGAATGCAGGGAACTTTGTGAAGTAGAGCTGCCTGGTGAGACACCCATCCCATGCTGGAGCAGTGAACTCAGACAAGGGAGCATCGTAGAGGAGGCTGCTCAGCACAGCGCTTGGACTCGGAGCAACCACTGGGGCTCCGGGCAGCTGCCCAGAGGAGGAGCTGCGTGGAGAGCTGTTTGGATTCAAAGGGACCGCTCCTGAATGCCGGGGCCTGCCCTGAGGAGGAGGAGGAGCGCAGCGGGTCGCGTGGACTCGGAGTGACTGCACCAGAGCTACAGGCAGTTGCCAGAGGAGGAGCTGCACGGTGAGCTGTTTGGACTCAGAGAGAACGCTTCTGAACACTGGGAGAGCTGCCCGGAGGAGGAGGAGGAGGAGAAGCGTGGCGGGTCTCTTGGACTCGGAGTGACTGCATCAGAGCTCCAGGCGGCTGCTCAGAGGAGGAGGTGAGTGGTGAGTTGTTTGGATTGAAAGCGACCGTTCCTCCGGGAGCTGCCCAGAGGAGGAGCGCAATGGGTCGCTTGGTCTCGGAGTGACTACACCAGAGCGCCAAGCGGCTGCCTGGGGGAGGCCTGCAGTGGGTCACTTGGACTCAGAGCGACTATTCTTGAACACCCGGGGGCTACCCGAAGGAGGAGGAGGAGGAACGGGGCGGGTCACTTGGACTTGGAGTGACTGCCCAGGGCTACAGGTGGTTGGTGGGAGGAGGAGGCGCGCAGTGAGTTGCTTGGACTCCTGGTGACCGCACCTGAACACCAGGCGCCCTGTCTGGAGGAAGAGGCGTGCGGCAAGTTGCTGGGACTCGGAGCGATTGTACGGGGCTCCAGGTGGCTGCTCAGAGGAGGGGCTGCATAGCCAGGCAATTAGGTGCAGAGCAGGGTCCCAGGACCTAGAACGCTTCTTGGTGGAAGAGCTGCACAGAGACACGCTTAGGGGCAGAGTGAAGGTTCCAGGACTGTGGGCAGATTCTCTGAGGAGGGGCAACCTAAGGAGACTCGTGGGCGAAGGGTGAGGCTCCCAGGCCCAGGAGGTAGGTCTGGGCCCCTGGGAACATTGCAGAGGAAGGCAGCCCAGCCCAGGTGGTAGTTGTAGATTGAGGGGAACCTCTAGGAGGGGAAGTGACCAGTGAGTGACATCCCCACTGGGTGAGTCTTCCCTGCCGGATGAGGTTTTCCCACAAGGACGGTAAAACCAGAGACACAGGCCCAAACAGGCCTTGCCTCAGCCCGCAGCCTAGTTCCCCTTGGATGACCATTGGTCAACAAGTGGAGGCACCTCTGCCCACTAGCAGGGAATATACCCCACCTGAAGGCCACCACTCCTAGAGAGGCAGATTCCTTGAGGAGCACCACATTATCAACTTCCTCCAAGACTTCAGCCTACTGAAGGCTAAGAGGGGATATACTAGAAATCTTCAGGGACATTATAAGTCAATAGAGGAAATCTGCAATATCTCAGCGGTCCACTGATACCTGAACAATATGAGAAAACAAGGGAAGAAAATGCCCCAAACAAATCTAGATGTTACATCAATAAAACCCAATGACAGCATGGCAGAAGAAAATGACAGAAAAGGAGTTCAGAATGTACATAATTAAAATGATCAGGGAAGCAAACAATGAGATGAAAAAGCAAATGCAGGCACTGAATGATGAGATGAAAGAGCATGTGCAGGCATTGAATGATCGCACCAATCGTTAGTTAAAAGAGCAAATACAGGAAGCAAAAGATAATTTCAATAAAGAGTGAGAGATATTGAAAAAAAAAACCAAACAGAAATCCTTGACATGAAGGAAAATAAACCAAATTAAGAATTCCATAGAAAGCATATCCAAGAGGATAGAACACCTGGAAGACAGAACTCAGACATTGAAGACAAAATATTTAACCTTGAAAACAAGTTGAACAAAACAGAGAAGATGGTAAGAAATCATGAACAGAATCTACAAGAACTATGGGATATCATGAAAAGGCCAAATTTAAGAATTATTGGGATTGAGGAAGGCTTAGAAAAACAAACCAAAGGAATGAACAATCTATTCAATGAAATACTATCAGAAAATTTCCCAAATCTGAAGAATGAAATGGAAAATCAGGTTCAAGAGGCTTGTAGGACTCCAAATACACAAAATTACAACAGACCCACACACTAAGGCACATTATAATGAAAATACGTAATATACAAAATAAAGACAGAATTTTAAAGGCTGCAAGAGAAAAGAATGAAATTACATTCAGGGGGAAACCAATACAGATACCAGCAGATTTTTCAATCTAGACCCTAAAAGCTAGAAGGGCCTGGACAACATTTTTCAAGCCCTGAAAGAAAATGGATGCCAACCAAGAATCTTATACCCAGCAAAACTTACCTTCAAATTTGACATGAAATAAAATCCTTCCATGATAAACAAAAGCTAAAAGAATTTACAAAAAGAAAGCCAGCATTACAGAACATTCTTAGCAAAATATTCCATGAGGAAGAGATGAAAAACAAAGAAGCAAATCAGCAAAGGGAGGAATTATCCTAAAGGAATTGTCAAATAAAGGAGGAACCAAGTCGTGTCAAATAAATGAATAAATAAATAAATAAAATAAAATAAATGAACCAAATGACCAGGAATACAAATCATATCTCAATAATAGCCCTGAATGTCATGATTATTGGAATGATTTTTTAAAAGGACTCATATATTATATTAAACTAGTATATTAATTTTATATAAGTTTTTCTCTTTCTCACTTATTTTTATATGTATTTAGTTTGCATCCTATTGTTTGTAAAACAATAGAGACAGCTTTGTCATCAATAGCACAAAAAGTCCTTTTCATCTTCCATTATCTCTAATACCTCTCTATTGACCAACATAGACAGGTTGGGAAATATTTAGATGCAAAGTGATAAATTTCTCCTGAGAATTAACATATTGATCACAATTAAAATACATTTTGAGCTCTTTTGTTAGAGCATCAAATGTGGAATGAAATAGATATTCACCTAATTTTCATATTGCATTAATTTCACCAGTTTGGAAATGGTTCCTTACCATCACTTATCAAATACAAAGTGATTACAGACTAAAGTATCATTTGTCTCTATTCATTCTTTTAAAGTTTTCTTAAAGCAAAAGGCAACATGTTTTAACACAAGAAAGAAATATTGTTTATATGCAAAATTATTTTTTAAACTTTTGACAAAAATGTTGAATAAAACAATCATATATAAAAATCATCCAGTGATACATTTAAGGGAAACAATCTAAATTTAAGTAAATATATTCTAAGTCTCAGGTTTATATTATCTGTGGATTAATAAATTTTTGTGGTACTTTAATTTTGAGTTCTTTGGCTAAGGATCAATGAACGTTAATATTTCAAAAAAGTGATGTTATTTAAACAAAGGAAATGTCTTTAAATAAAATAACTATAGTCTTGCATATGTATATGTAGTTGGACAGAGGAGACACAGGCATAATGTTCTTAATGAACTATGACTGTTCTTAAAAGAGTCTGTTTACTATGCTAATTCAAATTTCCTGGTAGGGATTATTTTAATATTCTTCCAAGTTCTGAAGTTTGACCAGTAGAATTGCCAGTACAAACAATGAGCTGTATTTACTTATTCCGCTCTTTGAAGACTCTCCTAAGCAAGTGTCTTTTTGATTTGTGTAATACATGGTATTTGGAAAAATGTGTATGCTAGGGTGGTTTTATTGTGTGGAAGAAATTATATTTAATTGAATTTCTGATCATGCTGTTAATAACACTTGCAAAAAACTTTCGTCTGGTACTAATTTTGCTCTACATGTTTCACAACTGTACTTATTCCTCTTAAACATGTCAACTGGTTATCTATTAATGTTTTATGAGTACGTTTTAGAGAACTCCACTGTCTTATTTTAGTTATGAGTATTTTCATTTGAGAACTAGCATTTTGTTTCTATGTGCAATGGAATATTTTCTGTGACAAGGATAAACAAGACTGCATCATAAATAATTGATTCTTATATAAAAAGAAAAAGTCATAGATGATCAATGCTTCCTACTCTATTTTTCTATTTCTCAAGTTTTTCTTTTTTGAAATTCATGACAAAGCCTTCTTCTTGACTGTAATCCCCCAAAATTCTTTTCAGATCTAAAAGTTGCTCTGGAAACTAAGGGCTGAAAAGTTCAAATAGCCATAATCCTTAGGTGAGAAATAGCCTTGTGCAAACATATTTTTTAAAAAATCTTTTAACTTTAAAAGTAATATCCTCTTTTAAATTTTAATTGTAATATATGTATTTGTTTCAGTATGAGAAATAATGTCATAAATCACTTAGAAAATAAATTTGATAGGAAAAAAGACTTTGAACATCATCTGAAATTGTGTCCAGCTCTCTGAACCAAAAAATGCAGCACAGATTCAAAGAAAAAAGTCAGCCAAAGATTCTGGAGAACAGTTAGAGATGTGAAGTCTTGATATTCCATCAGGACTTTCCTCTTAAACCTTTCTTCATTTGACAAATGTTAGTACTTGATTTTCTAGGTCTGAGGACCCAGGACCAGGAGTTAAAAGTTGTCTGCAAGGATTATAATTCACCAAAATTACGCTATATGGACAAGCTAATCACCAGATCCTGGATGAGATGTAATATATCCAATATATACAACATGGCACCCCAAATAAAACACTCATGATATCTTCTGGCAAGTGAGAAATGGTCAAATGACTATTTTCTAAGACCTATTTAATTTTAATCTCAACTTACAGAATTTCATTATTTTTAAGATCTAAGTAACATAATTTTGTTAGTAAGTAAATGCAGCGAAAATGCACATAAAAGAAAAAAATTCTGAAACTGTTCTTTCTACCTGAAATAAACAATAGCTCTATTTTATCTGAGTCATTTTACTTGGAGGAATTACACACATACCAATAACTATGCATATCTCAGAAACATCTGATTACAAATGCCGGACTTCTCTCAAGATGTTGCTGGATTTAGCTAATCTAAATATAGTCTTTTCCCAAACTTTGAATATTATAGACCTTAGTAATGAAAATCTTTTTGAAAAAATAAATGTCTGCTTATTAGTCATGCAACACTATGAGTTTGTCCACCTCATCATGAAGTCCTTATTTAGTAATGAAACACTGATTAACACTGATTAACTGATAGATCACTGATTAAAATGATTCATTAGGGAAGTAACTTGCATCTTATTAATGAACAACCAAATTATCTTCATCTCTCAAACTGTCATTAGTTTAGTCATAGTAGGGAATTTCTCCATGCTCACCAAATAGTAATGCTTTATTTCTTAATACCTTTCTTAATTTCAGAATGCTAGATCTTCCTACACTCACCAATGGAATTTTAAAAGCTAAATTACATAAGTTTTATACTTCAGTAAACTATTCCTCATTCTTTGGCAAAGTTGCCTAAAATATTGTATCCCCAAACTGCTAAATATTCAGCACAAGGATAGTATTCAATAGTCTCTCAAAGCTTTTAAATAGTGTCCTTCTTCCTCCTTCTGTTTACAAATTGAAAATACTGCTTAAGTTTATTTCATGTCTGATTGTCTTTCTCATATTTCATTCTTGAAGATCAAATCTGATAAATATTTGATTTCTATGCAAATGACACCAAATCCTGTTTCCAGTTCAGCTACCTTCCCATTGTCACCTGTGCTATTTCTTTGAATTTATTATTTGTTATGTCTTTGTTCACCCCAAATTCAATATTGTACCATAAAAATCGTGTTATAGTACAAAAATTCAAAAAGTTTGAGTTGGGTTCTTGGTGCAGTCTCGACAAATTGTGTGACCTTCAACAGGGTCATTGAATATCTATGAACATCAGTTTCCTTGTATCTAAAATGTGAAGCTCAGAATGGAACTTTTTATCTTCTTCTAATCAAGTATGCTGTCATTTCAGAATTAAAATGAGTCATCTTTCTTGAACATTTTTTTTTCAAGATTCTCCAGTTTTCATGATTTGTATCCTAATTTTCCACTCTTTAAGCTCTTAGAGTCACCTTAAATTTTTCCTGATATTCTGAACTTTAAATCTTCCTGTCAAAATGTATTGGCAACTCATTTTATTTTGATTATTGTGTAATACTACCTCACAAATCCATTACCTACTCTCTGATATACTATTTAAAAAGCATGTTAACTACTCCCTGGTCTCTGTTTTTTATTTTTCTATCCCTTTCTTCTTGCTTAACTGGATTGGTTTTGCCTTAGTTTCTTAGTTCTTCGCTTTCTTCCTTATTTGCTACAAAAATGAGGTAAGGTGATCGGAAGACAATGACTAGTTTCCCCTTAAAAATCAGAAAAATGATAAGCAAGTGTGGATCCTTCAAAAGGAGTCACAAATAAGGTTAGAAGATGTCCATGTCCTTGCTAAGTATGACCCACAAATTTGGTTCTATGCTTGCCAAGAAGTCTATTGGTGGCTGGATGATCTCAATATTTCTGGGCTCCTGGAGTTGCAATGTTGTTTTTCTCCTCCTCTAGTATTCAGATCAAATCTGATTTGATGTAATCAATGGAAAATTAATTTTGCTTTGTCATGAAAGACTTAGTCTCAGGAGATAGGAGAGACTTCCCTTGCTGGATTGAAGAAGTCATCTTCTACAATGTGGGAGAACCTCTGGAGAGCACCAACTGGCAGTGGACAGTAGGCAGCCTGCCCTAGTTAGTACCTGAGAGCCAAGCAAGCACTATCAAGAAAACAAGAATACAAATAACCCAATCAACAAATGGGCTAAGGATATGAACAGACACTTAACAGAAGATCTACAAGCAATCAACAAACATATGAAAAAATGTTCACCATCTTTAGTAATAAGAGAAATGCAAATCAAAACTACACTAAGATTCCATCTAACCCCAATTAGAATGGTTATTATCAAGAATACAAGCAACAATAGGTGTTGGAGAGGATGTGGGGAAAAAGGTACACTCATACATTGCTGGTAGAACTGCAAATTAGTGCAGCCACTCTGGAAAGCAGTGTGGAGATTCCTTAGAAAACTTGGAATGGAACCACCATTTGACCCAGCTATCCTGCTCCTCGGCCTATACCCAAAGGACTTAAAATCAGCATATTACAGAGATACAGCCACATCAATGTTCATAGCGGCTCAATTCACAATAGCCAGACTATGGAACCAACCTAGATGCCCTTCAATTGATGAATGGATAAAGTAACTGTGGCATATATACAATGGAATATTAATCAGCTATAAAGAATAATAAAATTATGGCATTTGCAGGCAAATGGATGAAATTGGAGAATATCATGTTAAGTGAGATAAGCCAATCTCAAAAATCTAAAAGACGAATGATCTCACTGATAAGCGGATGATGACACGTAATGGGGGGTGGGAGGGGCAAGAATGGATGAAGGAGGGACTGTATAGAGGGAAAAGAGAGGTGGGAGGGGTGGGGGAGAAGGAAAAAAATAACAGAATGAATCAAACATCATTACTCTATGTAAATATATGAATATGCAAATGGTATGCTGTTACTCCATGTACAAACAGAAACAACGTGTATCCCATTTGTTTACAATAAAAATAAATAAAAAAAAATAAATAAAATACAGGAATGAGGGAAAAAAAAAACAGGAAATTAAAAAAAAAAGAAAACATGATCTCCATACTACAAGTTATGGATGTACATTCTACCAGCAACCTGAGGGATCTTGAACACTTTTCTACATTCAAATCTTTAATAAAATCACAACACAATGAAACCCTCAGCTGAGGACCAGCTAAGTTTTCCCTAGTTCCTGACCCACAGAAATTAAGAGAAAACAAATGGATATTATTTTAAACTAATATTTGATGTTATTAAGCACAAGGGGAAACTAAGTGTTTTTTCACTTGCTAATTTATTAATCAAGTGTTTTGCTATAGTTTTCAGGTGTTGTGTCTACTCTCACATGGTGATAATTGGGAAAGCCAGGCTCCTAAGGACCTGTGACTAAGATTAGCGCTCTCCATCCACTACATAGCTGCTTCCCTGTAGCATCATTTCCATGTTAGTCTTTGTACACACTCCTACATTATTTTTGTTCATTCCTCAGTCACTAACAATGCAATGGTCAGGTTTAGCTACTCTGGCTCTAGCCTCTAGGGCCAAATTCATTAATCACTCCTGCTAGTACAAACACTTCCCCTCACAGACACCTATTTATTGTCTTCTCATATGTGAATTGGTTACCCACCTTCAAGCCTTCTTCCACTGTTCCCCAGAGATATATTATTTATTCTTCAAATGATCCTTTCCATTCTCATCATCCTGATTCTTTTTCATTACTTTTAAGTCCAGTGATGCTTTCTATTATGAAGTCAGTAAGACCTGGTACAATGTATGACAGATGCTATCCTTCCTCATTTCCTTTATAACTGTTTGTCTTTTCTTTTCAAGGACCCTGAAGACAGGAATGTTTGTACCTATGTCAGTAGTGTGTCCCCAACAACTAGAATAGCCTGCTATGGAGAAAATACTTAAAAATATTTGCTGAAAAATACCGTAAATTTTATTGTCAATGTCACTTATTTAAACCTACAAAGTCATAGCTAATCTAATATGGTCGCTTATTGTTTAATTTATGAATACGTTTGTCATATCTCCAATGGGATCAAAGATAGGGGTCCCACAGCACACCCCTGGAGTAAGACCAATGCTGCCTAACACAACAAATACCTTTGGGTTGAATGAAAATAAAAATTTGGATATTACTTTTGTGTAATTGCTGAAAATAGTGATAAAAGTACATTTCTCGAAAATAATTTAGGATTTTTAATTCAAGTTAATCCTATTTTAATGACTGAGATTATAACTTTAGCTGTATTTTCTCTTTAGGTTATATTGATTGACTACGGACAGTGGCCTTAAATTTTGACGTTGGTAGCTTAACCAACTAAAAAATTTTGTGTCAAGTAATTTAATGACTTATAAAAATAATTATTTTCCTTAGGCAATAATTGTTCTAAATTTTTGTGAGTAAATTATTTTGTAATAAAGATATTTTAGTGATCAAAATCTCATCATAACTTGTCTGCTTAGTTGTTTCAATATTTTAATATGCTAGATTGTTTTAAAGAAGGCAATATCTTTTTAAAATACCTATAAATGATGCTATTTCACTGAAGTATTCTAATCCATAGCAGATATTTTTAAAAAATGCATTCCTCTTTTAAAGAGAAGTCCTTTTAAAACAGGGCTGATAGTATGTAAACTATAAGCTGCTATTAACATACTTTATTGTTACGTTTTTAAAAGAACATAAACACTCTCAGAATTCACTCTACTTTCTAATAAATTAGTACCAGAGGTTAAAGAAATTATTGCAACCTAAAAGATGATTAGGGAATTTTCAATTTTTAATTAGTTAATAAGTTTCTAAGTAGGTGGCTAATAAAATCCACTAGTAGGTGTTCTTATCAATGAAAATGTCTGCAGGGGGTCTACCATATCTCAGTCTGTCAATAAATGATAAATATTGAAATTTTTCCATAAATGGAAAAGAGTCATTTATAAAAGGATATATATATACCTATATAGGTTAATTTCAGGGTGAGCACAGTAGGAACTAGAACACGCAGCTGAGAACTAATTTGTTACAGGATCCTGAACTGCATCTTCAATTACAAGCAAAAATCTGTGAGTTGAGGTTGACATAAAGGACTTTATTCCTGAGATTCTAAGGAAGAAATCATTTAGTAAATAAATATTTGCACAGAACTCAGATGTATCAATATCTCTGAATGACAACTTGTGCAATGATTTCACACATAACCTTTGCAGGACTCAATAAATAATAATAAATAAATAATAAATGCAATTTCATTATATTCAGAATTTTTTAAAAAAAATCTTCTTTCCCAATATTAATGTGGAAAAGTATGATCTTATCACATTGATTCCAATTTCTCATGGAACCATTATAAAAACTTGACCGCAAGTGACAAGGTGGTAATTATTCAACTCTTAAATTGTGCATCTCACAATTTGAGTTCAGAATGTGATGCTAAGAAAATAGATCAGGATATAAATTTTGATCATATGCAAAAATTAATTTTGTGAAATATGAAAAACTCACTGATATATATCTATATTTGTGTCTATATCTATACCTTGCATCATAGAGAAGTGACAGAGTTTGTCTTTTGAATGTGTTATCCTGGATTTCTGTAAAGCGGAGTAGAGTTCTTCCCCACTAATGCTGCTGGAAAACCCCACTGTGTATTAAAAAGTGAATTTGCCAACCCTTTGGCTGCATCTCTGAGAAGCTGAGCTGCTTTCTTTCAGAAGATGCACCTGCTTTTGAAGCCATGATTTTCAAGCCATTTCATGTTTATTTATGTCTTTGGGGCAAACACTTATTCACTTTCAAGACAAAATTCAAGGCATCTTCTCTGCAAAATCTTGCCTTTCTAGAAAGGGTTTGCTAAGATGCATTTCTTTCATAGATCTCTGTGTAGACTTTACCTCATTGCTGGGAGCACATTTGTTTGAATCCCAGAGCAAGAATTGAGACTTATTTATGTTTCCCTGTGTATTCAAGAAGAAGCCGGAGAATTTAAAAGGAGGAAATGTATTTGTGCATGTGTGTGTGTGTGTGTGTGTGTGTGTGTGTGTGTGCGCGCATTTCCCTACAGACACACATGAAATATAGGCAGACCAACACCCTGATAACTGGAATTAAATTCCAAAAGAAATCATAGTATAGAAAGTATTAACACAGAGACAGAGATAAGGGGAATTGTAGACAGTAAATAATCAAAAGTGAAAGAAAGAAGGATTTCAAAAGAAACTTCAAAAGACTAATTAAAATCACCCAGATATAGAGAAAGCATTCCTTCAAGCAGAACCATGTAATGCTTAAGAACACAGACAGCTAGAGGAAGACTAGATGTAATCTTGGTACAAGAGAAACAAGCCTCAATACAAGAAGGAAATTGATTTCACATCAAGGGAGGTACTGGGCCTCTTTTTTTCTGGCCTGTAAAGAGAAAAGAAATATAAAGGGGAACTTTAATTTAGGACCCTGATGTCTATGTTTAGAGATGCTCAGGATCCAAGTTAGAAGATGTTTGACCATAAAAGTGAATTGAACAAAGATAAGATTTTTTGTTTGTATAACACCACTCCTAAAAGCAAAATGAAGAATTATTTAACTTTTGTGCAGCATTCCAACATACCAAGAAACATGTCTATTAGGGCAGATTTCGACTCTGTCTGAGGAAACAAAGACAGGATTGCAGTGAACAGAAAACCACCCATGAGGCCAAATATTTAGATTCAGTCTGTGAGAGTTGAAGGATGCGTATTTAGATATAAATGCCAAAGGCTCTAATACACTGAAACACATACACATACGCACAAATATGGAAGTAGTGCAGTGGAAGTTAGTGGGCTCATGAACAAGAAATAATAGAGCTTTATAAAACTCTGCTTTTCCAATTCTATGTAGCTACTATATAGCCTAAATTTAATTTCTTAAATGCTATGAAATCTAAGATATATATATACAAAGAAATGGAAATAGAAAAAAAATTATCAAAAGAATAGATGCTTAGGTACCTTTTAAAGAAGCCTTTGGTGGTAGGTTATATATAAAATGATATGAAGGAAGCACTCAAGGAAGCAGTAAACCAAAGATTTTACAAAGAAAAGCGATATTCCCAATTGTGGAAGTGTTCAGTGGAACAATGTAGTTGTCAGGAGGGGGAAAAAGGAAATTCAAAGGAGAAGGGAGCAGAAATAGCAAAAATAAAGTGGCAAAGGAGAGAACATTTATATTGACCAGAGTTGAAGGGATAAGAAAAATGAAATTAGCTAAGATAAATTCCTACTTGCAGAAATTCCAAAGTTTATTTATTCATTCAACAAACATTAATTAGGAGCCTACTATGTATCAGATACTATGACACAAAGTCATGAAAATGAATAGACTGAATTTCTAACTCTCAAAATGTTTATAATAGTTGGTGATTATCACAAAAAACCTGGTAACTATAAGGCAATACTTATCACCATCACTTTTCATTGGAGTAAACTGGGTCTTAGAATGTTTCTGTTTTCCTTAGAATACTTAACTGCTAAATATATATATATATATATATATATATATATATATATATGTACTTGATATATAGGTAAGATTTTAGGAAATGCCTTATACTGGACTTATTAAAAATACAGAGCTCTGATCTTAGACAAATGGGGTTTATCCTGGTAAGAGTAAATGAATTCATTTTAATGTTCTGGATCATAGTACATACTCAGTAAATGTTCACGATTATTATTTATTTAATTATAAGAATAATTGTAGGAAATAAATACTGCTACTATCACCATTATAAGGTTGGAGAATAAAATATAAAGAGATATTAAGGAATTTACTAATAATTGCAAAAGTAATAATTAGGAGAGCCAGAATTCAAATCTCGGGGCTATCCACCATCAAAGCCTGAACTTGAATTTTATACTATAGTTGTCTTTCATTGTAGTCTATGCAAAAAGTTTGACATCAGTGTAGCAAAGTAAGTCCTTGTTAAATACTAGTTGTTACTACTATCAATATGAGTATGCTCTTAAGTTATGAATAACCTTATTTTTCAGTCTGTGTGCCTATCATGTTAGGAGACAGACTGCTATCCATTATTGGCCTTCTTTCTGTAGCATGTTCAGTTTTGCCTCTAAAGGTCTTTTACTTATGGTTTCCTCTGCCAGGCATACTTTCCCCGCTTCATTTCCTCACATGATAGAGCTCTTCTGAGACTGTTTCAGCTCAAATTGTTTCCTCTAAGAAGCTTCTCTGAAGCCTGTACCTAATGCACAATGGCCACCTCTAGTGCCATCTCGCTAGCCAGACCAGCTCTTAGTATCCATCACTTTGTTTACTTTTACTATCTCCCCTAAGAGAATGTGACCATTGCACTTGTTTTCCTTTATCCACACAAGATAGGAGCTCAGTAAATATTTGCTGAATGAATAAAGTGATTAGGTTGTTTCATGAAGCCTATGTGTCCCCACAAATGGCTGGTTCATGGCTCTGCTGCCCACACTTGCAAAGTTGATAAGAAAATCTGCATTTGGCAATGTATACATGGTTTTTCTATAGCTTCCTGACTTAGCTCCCTTCCAAATGTCATTCATCAAATACAAGTACTATACTCTTACGTGACTTAGTTATAAGTCATTCAGCTTCTCTGTTTATTGTATTTCCTTTATTCTTTTAAAACTTTTCCTGAAAGTCCTTAAAACACTTGTAAAATTTGTTTTAGGTGTTCAGACTGGAGTCAAGTATGTAAAATAAAAAGCACAAGATGTAGTAATTACACAAATATTTAATTTATATGAATACACACTTGAACAACAATTTAGTAAACTTAAGTAAACCTGACACAATAAAGTAGAGAAAGATAAGGTTTGTGTGTGGTGTGTGTGTGTGTGTGGTGTGTGTGTGTGTGCATGTATGTTCTCCTGTATCCTTCCCTTCCTCTATCTTTCCCTTTTCTTCCTACCCCCTCTTCATCCCCTCCTCCTTCTTTTAGTTAAGCAGAAGAAGGGGAGAAGGAATATTTTATTTGTAAAGGAATCTTCTTTGTTTTAAACAAGTGCTTCAAAGTAATCAAATAAAAGCCAATGGCCTCCTCTGAAATTTCTAAAAAATATGCAAAAAGTGAGTCACCCAATTGTAACTATAATCTCTTACCAAGAAGGCAACCAATTATATGTTTATTAATACTTATTATTGACTTAGTTTATCTTTGGAGGCCTGTATCAAAATTGTCTTTGGTAAAATACCCTATGCCCTTCTTTCTTTTCCTTCTATGTAATGAGATCAGAAAAGCACCTCTAATTTGAGTGTTTATCTATGTTCTTGAAGTATACTATCTACAGACAATCAAGAATACAAACTATGCTAATAGCTTTCCATAAATCATAGACTTTCCAACTTCTGCCTATCTACTGGTCTCAGATACCATTTGTCCTTGTCCTTCACCATGTGGTATATGGCTAAATATTTACTAGGCAAAGAAAAGGTAAGCTGTGCTGATTTGGTATGAAGTGTATTTTGTTATTTTGGGTACTGGGGATTGAAACCAGGGGCATTTACCACTGAGCTACAAACCTAGTCCTTTCTATTTTTTGGAGGTAGGATCTTACTAATTTGCTGAGTCTGGTTAATTTTTTGAGGCTGGCCTGGAATTTTGCAACTCTCCTGCCTCAGGGTCCCCAGGCTGTAGGATTATAGGTGTGGACCATAAAGAGTATTTGTTTTTCCATCAGCATGAATCACTTCAAAGAAACATTTTTTTTTTTCAAGTCAGAAGACATTACCCTGAAGGTGAGGGTTTTTAAGGCACCCACAATCCCTTTATGCTGGAAGACCAGTAATGATTGGCAGTGTTAGGAAGTAAATCTTACAAGGTGATTAAAATATTATTTATTTGGAATAATTCTTGCCTATAATATGTTTGTATTAGAGTATTGGAAAAATGTTATAAATAATCTTGTGATTCAGTCAGTATTTCCGTTTTACAAAAACGGAAACTTTGTCTTGGAAAGAATGATCAGTTTTACCAAAATTGATTAGTTACAAGAATAGAATCTTGTGAAAATACTTACATGAAGGTGTAGTCATGGGTGTGATGCTTTTAAAAATATATCAGCCCCAGATTTGCCATAAGTGATTTAGTCTGGATATATTTTATATTGCTACCCATATTTAATAAAGCTATAATAAATTTTAATGAAACCTATTTGCTGTAGGGTCAAAAAATGACTTAAAACACACTTAGAACTTGACATACAGAAATGAATACATAGATTGCTCAGATATAGAAAACTATTTTTGAAGAAAATAACTCATCTACATCTTTATTCCAAATTTCCAAACAATTGATATATTACCTTCACATGTAGTATATTTATAGGGTTTTTCCTTAAAGTTAGGAATCCTATGAAAGTTAAACAGTCTTTATTATACCCACTTAAAAAGCTAATATGAGGACATTTATTACCAAAGTGTAAAATGCAAGTGTTTCTAAATTTAGAATAAGCTTTACTTTTAAAAATATGACTTAAATGTCTGCCCTGAGTAGTTTGTTCATAATCAAAGGGGATTAATGTTAATTTGAAAGTGGTAGTTTTCAGAAATTATATAAAGTGCAATATATTTCCACTAAGTTCCACAATTTTTTCAGTATTTTTCCTCCTTATTTGTCTCAATTGTGAGGACATTTAAGTTTATAAGGCATGAAAGTTGACTGCTGAATGGCAAATTAAAAATTCTAAAATAAAATCCTAATTAAAAAATATCTCAGGGGCTGGGGTTGTCTCTCAGTGGTAGAACATTTGCCTTGAATGTGTGAGACACTGGGTTTATCCTCAGCACCACGTAAACAAATCAAAATAAAGGTGCTGTATCCATCCACAACTAAAAATATTTTAAAAAATATGTCATAGCATGGATAACAAGAATGAAAGCATGAAGTAACATAAATATTCATCAAAAGAAAAAAATGGACATATAAAATATAATACATTCAGTGGAACTCTATAAAAATGAGAATTACATTATGCAACATGGGTGAATCTTTCATATACTACTTTAATTAAAGAAGGCAAAACTAATTAGTACATGCTGACTCCATTTATATAAAAATTTTTAAATTTAAAACTATTATAAGGCATATAATGACTGGGGGGATGCAGTGACTAGGAGGGGGACGTGATAGGTGCTTCAGGGATATAGCTAATGTTTTGCTTTGTGATGCATGCTAATAAAGGTCTGTTTATTTTATCACAAATTTGCAAGCTATACAGCTTGATTTATACATACAGTATATTTTAATACAAATGTTTTCTGGGCTGGGGATAAGCTCAGTGGCCCAGGGTTCAATCACCAGCACCGCAAAAAAAAAAAAAAAAAAAAAAAAAAAAAAAAAAAAATTCTTTTAAAATCTCCCCTGTTTAAACATAAGAAAATTCAACACAATCATTTAGGCATTGGAGACTAAGGAGACCTACTCCATGGAAAGGTGGAACCAGAAGAACCGGGCTGCATGGAAGTAGATAAAGAGGAAAGGAAGGAAGGAAGACATAAAGAGATGGACATAGAATTCTTCAAAGAGATTGAGGTAAGATTTTAAAACCAAAGCATTATACTGAAACATCATTGGACCAAATAGACATTGTGTTTTTCTTGGGATGCTTCTGTGAATTCCTTTTTCCAGTTCTGGCACTAAAACCAGTTACAGGTATGACACAGTTAGTTTTGATTTAATAATGAACTTTTTGGTTTTGTTTTTATTATCTGTGCATCTATTCTTTTGTTATTTTCTTTTAAATGTTTGTACATTTAAGTTGAAAATGTTTGTTTTTCAGTTTAACATATAATATATATAATATTTTTAGCTGGAAAGACTTCATTGAACTCAGGATATGGCCTTATGGAAGAAATGATACTTTGAAAAAGGCAACAGAATATTTGAAAATTTGATTAATTTAAATGTGCATGTATTTAAATAATGGTGTTGAGTTCTCTATTCTTATTTAGAATGTTATCCTTGACTTTATTTTATTCCTTACTATATCTTCCTCATTTTTTAACAAAATAACACTGGAAAAGTATGCTTCTGTTATACATTGCTAATATTCAGCTTGTGTTCAGGTCGCTAATGCAGGTTTCAAAGCATAGAAAGTTTAGTTTGTAATAAACCTTATCACATAAGCACTAATTGGTTTTTGGGTTTCAGCATGAACATTGCCCTTCACTTCTGCTAGTTAACTAACAAGAGTTCATAATTATATCCATATAGATCAGGTCCAGTGATCCAAATAGTATCATAAAGTCCATTTATAAACTCTCCGTTAATGATTAGATTTTGGTTTATAAATGAAGAGATTGCTGAATTGACCACAGAGATTAAACAAGGGCCTCTTCCTAACTACACAAAATGTGTAACAAGTTAGTTTGCTAAATTCTACCGTTTCACACTTTATTGACATGTGACATAGACTGTGCCATCAAAATTTGGAATTCTAGCTACAATAAGTATGAGGGGGCTCAAACTAGGAAGAAGTATGAAAAAAATTGCTGAGGCTTGATTTTATGATCACTTTTAGAGATATTGTCTTTGAATCTTAAGAATGAATGTATCTAAATCAGCATGACTGGAAAAGTCAAGTTATTGCACTCATGCTGAAACCATATTGTTCCAAACCATTAAAGTTACACAACATATCCTCTGTAACTCCCTCATCAATTCCCTTGACTTGGTGGCAGGGTTTTTTCTACAATCATCCTAAAGGCTGAAAGTTGCCTGCAATTTCTCATTTTGCTTGAAAATCATAGTTACCAAAATCAAACTCCAGGTTACTGAGGAGGTTTAAAGGAAACTCTCAAGATGGGCTGGAAATTTTGACTGTCAGCAGTCTGAGGCAAATCTTGAATTCTAGTCAAATATTATAGCCATAATTTTTTAAACTATAGCTCATAACTAACTAGTTGCTAAAAAATTATTATATTGGTTTGAGCTATACTGCATCATGAAAATAAATAAGGTATCAATAGTTTGTTTATGGACAAAGGAGGAAACATCTATTATTTAGACTGTGTTCTCAATTTCCTTTTCAAATTGTATGTAGCTGGGAGAGTTGTATGATACAGGGACCTATGGTAGAATGAAATGATTCCTCCAGGACTTGTTAGTTTTTGGTAAGCCCTTGACTTAATACATGACATTCCTTTTTCTTGACATTCTTATTTCCTAAATCAAATTTGCTGTCCTCTAAATTGGATGGAAAAATCAAGTTTCATTTTGTGTTATGCTCTTTGTCCTTCTTCACTTATAAACTCCACATTGATTTTAGTAAGGCACTCACCACAGCTTATGAACTTGGGCAGCTTCTTTGAAAAAATAGAAAATGAGATCGTTTGTGAGTCCAGTTTTCCTGGAGCCTGTCACGAACTAATTACTGCATCTGCAGTACAATAGCAAGGGAAACAGAACTGAACTGGAGGCTAGGAAAGGCAATCAGACAACTTGCTTCTGTCTGCACAACATCCGGAGAGCCAGGATGCTGCCTTATCTTGTGCTGTATACAGTGTACCACCAACAGTCATTAACTTCTTGAAGAACCCCAAGTGTAATTTGGAGTTGCGAGTGCCTGCTGCTCCTTCATAGAATAGTTTCCTAGGCATTAAACAGTAATTTGTGTGTTCTGCTGAGAAAAATGAAGCCCTTGTGATGTTCTTTTTAAAGAAAAAAAGAAAAGAAAGCATAGTTTATAGACACAGAGACAATGGAGGACGTGGGCCACTCAAAACTACTGGCAAGCTCAGTGCACAGGAAAATAACCACCCTGCATCTAAGGGGACAGGATTCTTTGTGCCTTTTGACTCCAAGCAAACTAGCCATGCTCTAATGAGGTACTTTCCTCCTGACCTCTGTGAAGCCACTGACATTTGGCATGTTGGGCAGATAGATCAAAAGTGGCCTACAGCATGTATAATGTTTAACACCCAGGTGTTCGACTTGACATTTTCTTGCTATCTAGCAGCTGCCTGATTATTTAAGGATTACCAACAGTCATTGAACATGGAGAAAGGTCCACCTGTGCTAATCATGTGCTATAATAGGATCAGCATTCCGACCTAGGTTCTTTTGATTATCACTGTTAAACTTTTCCGTAGGTCCCCTAGCTTGCTAGAGGAAAAGACTTATTGAACTGTGCTATATCAAAGGCCCTACTGTTGAAATATTAGTGGACATTTTTGAACTCACAATAATAGATGCTTTTCTCCTTAAGAGAATCAGATAACAAATATAAAAAATGTCCACTGTGTATCTTCTATATCATACTTACGAATGTTATATATATACATATATCTACATACATATATATGTATATATAGATAGATGAAAGGGACATAGTATAAAAATAATTTAAAATATTAGAGTAATTTTATACTGTTTTATAATGTAATTAATACTAAATTGACAATGTCTATATTAAAAGACAGTGTAGATGTCAACTATAATCCCAGTGACTCAGGAGGCTAAGGCAGGAGAATCAGAGTACAAAACCAGCCTCAGCAACTTATTGAGACCCTACCCAACTTAATGAGACCCTGTCTCTAAATGAAAATATAAAAAGGACTGGTAATGTGGTTCCATGGTTAAGTGTACCTGAGTTCAATCTCTGGTACCAAAACAAACAAGCAAACAAACAAACAAACAAAAAATAATAAGAGACAGTAACAATCTGAAGTGCAGGTCTTGTTATTGATTATTTATTAGATGTATAAACTTAGACATATTCATTTCTCTAAGATTGAGTTTTCTCCACCTGGTATGTTTGCTAAGACAAGAATAATAAGCAATGTATCTGGTATAGTAAAGGGTGATGTACATAGGATTCTGCTGACATCTTTTATTTCAAATAGAAGCAAAGAATGCTGGAATTTTTGAGGTATATGTTATGTTAGGTAGAGGGGAGAATGCTGAACATAGTTTCCTTTACTCACAAAGATTTTGTTCCAAGTCTACTTTTGATATTATTACTTTGTTTGGTGTATTATAGGCCCTCAGTAAATTAGTTCTGTGTTTTTTCAGAACTTCGCTCTTCATTTTTTCCTTCCTGTTTGTTAATGATAGAGTGAGAATCTTCTATAAAGAAGGAGAGTGTTGATGAGATAAAAGAAAATTCCCTTCCTTTAATTCTTAATTAAATTTCATCCCTTTATCTGGACTAGTTTAAAAGAGAAACTTGATAATTTCTTAAATTGGTCCTAAGCTGTTGCCAATGTTGGATTTATGTCAGTGAGAGCTGCTAGCTATCTGAGTGCTGAGTTAGGTTCCTCCTCCAGGATGGCTACCTGTGCCTTCCTGATATCATGATAGATTGTCCAGGAAAGCAAATAAGATGTGTTTTGTTAAAACATTTTGCAAAACAAAAACAACATAATATATGCTAATTGTTATTGAACTCTAGCACTTGTCATAGATCCAAATATCTTTGGTTCTGGGATTTTTTTTGTTTGTTTTTTTGACGTTCCAGATTTTTAAAATACATTCATTTCATATGTAGTCAAAATCCCAGTTAATCATTCTTGGCTGTTAGGTGAGTCACCAGCTTCATTACTTCTGAAAGACAACAAAATGTGCTTCTCATTTGCCATTTTTGAAGAAATACTGAATAAAATGCATTTAGAGCATTTATGATAACAAAAGAGAATTTTATAATTGTATGGCAGGAAGTCACACACTCTTTGGTGTTTGGGGGTTATGTGATATGTCTTTCTATGTGAAATTTTCTTGGTTTCACAAAAAATTTTAAACCATACATCTTGGTGAAAGTAAGTAAGAATGATAAAGTATTATCAACTATGGCCTATAGGTGAAATGCAGGTAGCCATCTATCCTCATATGGCCCACAAACTAAACTCTTCTTTAGTTAACATAAAATGGTTAAGGGCTGGTTATACAGCTCGGTAGAATACTTGTCAAGAATGTACTAGACCCTGGGTTCTATCCCCAACCTGCAGGAAGAAAAAATAAAATCAAAAAGATCCAAAGAATGTCATCTTGTAACATGTGAAAAGTTTGACATTCAAATTTTAGTGTCTATATGCAAAATGTAATGAGAACATTGCTATATCCATTTATTTATATATTATACATAGCTGTTTTCATTCTTTAATGGTAGAATCAAACATTAGTAACAGAGACCACATGGCCCAGAAAGTTGAAATCTTTAAAATGGTCCTTTATAAAAGAAATATACCAACTCCTTGCCTGTGGAATTAATTAAAAGTAAGAAAATTTAGTGTCCTCTTATGTCAAATTAAATCTAGAAAAATCCATCAGTATGTGTACATTGATCAGACACAAATTGGGAATAA
The DNA here is from genome assembly GCF_902686455.1 of Sciurus vulgaris. Taxonomy (NCBI): domain Eukaryota; kingdom Metazoa; phylum Chordata; class Mammalia; order Rodentia; family Sciuridae; genus Sciurus; species Sciurus vulgaris. Next base: position 30,466,657 of record NC_136470.1, on the reverse strand, counting down.
GTACATTACATATGAAAATACAAGAGACTAAAACTTTGAAACCTTTGTTTCCTTAGAAATTAAAAATGATAAACAAAGTTAGGCTCTAAGACATTTAAGTTTTCCAATTTCAATATGTACTGACATATTTAAGCACAACATTGAAAAGGTAAATTTCAGAACTGAAACTTCATTAGGGATCAATTCCTAATTTGATTCAATTTTATTCAGTTGAGTGACTTGATCCTTTAAACCCATCTCCCCCAAGCCTAGTTCTAAGGAATGTAAAAACACAGAATAAAATTTATGTATTTATGAAGCACTTATAGTTTCAGTCCAATTTGGATATCAAGACCAAAAAACTTTTAGAATGGATTATAAAATATCTACAAGTATCTTCCCTTCATATGTAGCACGAGGCTCTAGGAAACTTTAAATCATTGGGCAAATAAATCTGCTTTAACTGTCATACTAGAATAGTTCTAATAATGGTTGGGGTGGGGCATGAAATTTATAAGTGTGTAGTGTTATGTGAAGATCACATGCTAAAACATGATTCTTCCTTCTCTCTCAAATAATTGGCTCTGGGTCTAGAACATTTAAACTTCAAACAATATGCAATATGAAATAAAAATGTATTCGTTGGTAATATAATTATATTCTTATTTCTTTGAAAGAAATACTATCAAACTGTCTGTTGCTAAACCACTATAAGAAGAAACCAGACATATGAGATTGATAGTGGTGTTCACCCTGGTAAATGCTTTATTAGGCGAGCTTACATTGTACTTTAAGAAGACATGTTCATAAACAAAGCTTGAGTGAACCTTTATGACAGTTTAACAAGACAGTTCTAGCTCAGTGAAAGCTCCAGTTGGTTGATTTTCAGATTCTTAGATTTCCCAACATATAAACAATTAAAATACAGTCTACTTATAAAACCAGTCAAAGTCAAAATTAATTTTAATTTTCCCATTGAGGCTAAAATAGTAATGGAAAACAAAAGGAAGACATGGGTGTTTTAAAAGATATTGAGACTATAATCCGCCAAGAATAAAAAGGATTAAGTAAACAATATTAAGGAGTTGTTCCCCAAAAGCTCATGTGTGAGACAATGCAAGAAGGTTCACAGGAGAAATGATTGGTTGTAGAAGTCTTAACCCGATCAGTGATTTAATACTCTGATAGGGATTAACTGAGTGGTAACTGAAGTGGTAGGGTATGGCTGGAAGAGATGGGAATTGGGGCAAGACTCTGGGTATATATTTGTATCTGGAGAGTGGAGTCTCTCTCTGCTTTCTGTTTACCATGTAAGCTGCTTCCCTCTGCCACCCTTTTCTGCCAGAATGTTCTGCCTCACCTTGAGCCCTGAGGAATAGAGCCTGCTGTCGATGGATTAAGACCTCTGAAACCTTGAGCCCTCGAATAAACCTTTCCTTCTTTATAATTTTGCTGGTTGGGCCTTTTAGTCACAGTAGTGAAAAAGCTGATTCAAACAGAAGTGACACCAGAAAGATGGCAGAATAGGAGAGTGTAGTCCTCATTTTCTAACAGAAATGAGACACACAGTGAGAATAAAAGGTGTGGGTTCAAGAGTCCATTTAAGAAATTCTGGTGCCTTGGTGAAGCACAAAATCTGAGTGGACACAAAGAGAACAGCTGGAAGAGCAGCCTCATTCTACAGTAATCACCCCTCCCCAGCAGTTTCTCCTGCACCAGAAAGTGAGAGAAAAGTGAGCAACTCAGGAAGACTATGCCTATCATACCCACTAAATCAATCAGCAAGGCTGAATTATCTGGGGACAGAAGTAAACAAGGAAGTTCCTTCTGACTCTATTACTGTGATATCTATTGTATTGTCTTGTTTTTCATTTATAATTTTGTCTTCTCTGTTTCCTTTTTCTATAAAAATGTATAATGCCAGAAAACTGGATAATCTAAAAAAAATTGGTTGAATTGTTAAAAACTTACAATCTGTCAAGATTTAATAATGAAGAAATATAAAGTCAGAGATAACCAACAACTTGGAATAAGATTGAATCAGTTATTTAAAATCTCTCAAAGAAATGGCTTCACATTTAAAGTTATTTAAAATCTCACAAACAAATGGCTTCACAGATGGAATTGTTTTACTTTCATGAGATTGCCTTGGTTATTCTGAGTCCTTCATGGTTCTATAGGAATTTTAGTACTGTTTATTTTTATAAAATATTTAATGAATTAATACCAACTTTCTCACACTCTTCAAAAAAAAAAAAAAAAAAAAAGACTGAATAGGACAAGCACTTCAACACTTATTTTATAAGGCCAATATTACCTTCAAAACCAAAGTAGACAAAGACCCTATAAGAAAAGTACATAAATGAAAAAGGTACTCAACCAAATGCTGTCAAATCAAATTTAAGAGCACATTAAAAGGAATATTCAATGACAGAGCACTTGCCTTGCATAAGCAAGTCCTTGAATTCAATCTCTCTCATGGCAAACAGAACACCAAGAACATGACAAAAAATGAAAGCTGACCAAATGGGATGTATTGTTGGAATCCAAGGATGTTTTTTAACATTTATATAAATCAATAAATATGATATACCACATTAACCCAAGTCAATTTAAAGCTCATATGGTCATCCTGATAGATACAGACAAAGAATTTGGCAAAACTTAACACCCTGTTATTATAAAAATTCTCAATGAATTAGGTATAGAAGTAATACAATTCAACATAATAAGAGCCCTATATAAGAAGCCCAAAGTCAGCCATCAGACTCGGTGATGAAAAGCTGAAAGTTGTTCCTCTACCATCATAAAGCAGACAAGGAAGCCCACGCTTGCCACTTTAAGCAACATGTACTAGTAGTCCTAGCAAACAGGAAAAGAAGAAAAGTAAATTTACAAAGAAAAAGAAATGCATGCAAATCAGAAAGGAAGTAGTAAATGTCTCTATTTACAAGATGACATGATCTTGTATGTAAAATTCTTAAAGACGCCACCAAAAACCTGGGAGAGCTAATAAACAAATTCAGTAAAGTTGTAGGATACAAAACAATATACAAAATCAGCTGCATTTCCCTGTACTAACAACAAATTATCTGAAAAAGATAATGCCATTTAAATAACATCGGAAAGAATGAAATATATAGGAATAAATTTCAGTAAGGAGATGAAAGACCTGTTCTTTAAAAAAGATAAAATATTGATGGAATTAATTGAATTAGATACAAATAATTAAAAAGTTACTCTGTATTCATAGATCAGAAGAATTGATACAACCACCCTTCATACTTTAGTCTATTTTCCATTGCTATGACAAAATACTTGACACTGGGCTCTTTATAGAGGTTTATTTAGCTCACAATTTTGGAGGCTGAAAGTTCCAAGGTAAGGTAGCCTCATATATTTAGCCTCTGATGAAGATCCAATTGTGGATGACATCACAATGGTGAAGCTCATGCAGAAAAGGTCATATGGCAAAAGAGATAACCAGAGACATTCAGGAGCCAGTCTCAATGTTTTAAAATAACAAACACTTCAGTGGGAACTAACTGAGGTCCTACAAGAACTTTATTACTCTCCTCTGAGGGAGACCTAACCACTTCCTAGTAATCTCCAGCACTTTCACACTGGGGACCCAACTTCCAACACAAGAACCTTTGGGGGGACACATTCAAATCACATCCACACCACAGCATAACCTAAAGCAATTTGTAGATTCAATGCAATCACTTTCAAAATTTCAAATTTTTACAAAAATAAATAGTTCTAAAATATCTATGGAACCACAAAATACTCAGAATAGCCAAAGCAATTTCAAGAAAGTAGAACAATGCCAGACATCATTTTTCCTGATCTCAAGTTACCTTACAGAGCCATAATAATCAAAGCAGTATAATAGCATAAAACAAAATATATAGAACAATGAGAGAGAATAGAAAGTCCAGTATATATGGTTGACTAATTTTCAACAAGGGCACCAAGAAGTGGTACCCAGTGGTGCATGCCTATAATCCCCACCAGCTCAGGAGGCTGAGGTGGGAGGATTGCATGCTCAAAGCCTGCCTCAGCAACTTAGTAAGGCACTAGGCAACTTAGTGAGACTCTGTCTCAAAAAACAAAAAAAAAAAGCACTGGGTAACAAGAACATTCCTTTGGGAAAGGACAATGATTTTTCAATTCATGGTGCTAAGGAAAACTGAAAGAAGAAAGGAAAAGAAAATAATGTAAGGATGCTTTCTGTGCACCAATGCAAAAATTAACTCAAAATAAATTAAAACATTTTACCACATGAAAACATAAAACTCGGAGGTTTTCAAGATGGCGGACTAGAGGGAGGCTGCATTTCATGTTGCTCCAGGACTCAGGATTCAAAAGAGGAGATACTGAGAGACTTGGGACCAACTCAAAGCAGCCAGGTGAGTCTCTCCCGTTGGGGAGGCATCCCGGATGGGGCGGTAGTCCCGGAATGCAGGGAACTTTGTGAAGTAGAGCTGCCTGGTGAGACACCCATCCCATGCTGGAGCAGTGAACTCAGACAAGGGAGCATCGTAGAGGAGGCTGCTCAGCACAGCGCTTGGACTCGGAGCAACCACTGGGGCTCCGGGCAGCTGCCCAGAGGAGGAGCTGCGTGGAGAGCTGTTTGGATTCAAAGGGACCGCTCCTGAATGCCGGGGCCTGCCCTGAGGAGGAGGAGGAGCGCAGCGGGTCGCGTGGACTCGGAGTGACTGCACCAGAGCTACAGGCAGTTGCCAGAGGAGGAGCTGCACGGTGAGCTGTTTGGACTCAGAGAGAACGCTTCTGAACACTGGGAGAGCTGCCCGGAGGAGGAGGAGGAGGAGAAGCGTGGCGGGTCTCTTGGACTCGGAGTGACTGCATCAGAGCTCCAGGCGGCTGCTCAGAGGAGGAGGTGAGTGGTGAGTTGTTTGGATTGAAAGCGACCGTTCCTCCGGGAGCTGCCCAGAGGAGGAGCGCAATGGGTCGCTTGGTCTCGGAGTGACTACACCAGAGCGCCAAGCGGCTGCCTGGGGGAGGCCTGCAGTGGGTCACTTGGACTCAGAGCGACTATTCTTGAACACCCGGGGGGCTACCCGAAGGAGGAGGAGGAGGAACGGGGCGGGTCACTTGGACTTGGAGTGACTGCCCAGGGCTACAGGTGGTTGGTGGGAGGAGGAGGCGCGCAGTGAGTTGCTTGGACTCCTGGTGACCGCACCTGAACACCAGGCGCCCTGTCTGGAGGAAGAGGCGTGCGGCAAGTTGCTGGGACTCGGAGCGATTGTACGGGGCTCCAGGTGGCTGCTCAGAGGAGGGGCTGCATAGCCAGGCAATTAGGTGCAGAGCAGGGTCCCAGGACCTAGAACGCTTCTTGGTGGAAGAGCTGCACAGAGACACGCTTAGGGGCAGAGTGAAGGTTCCAGGACTGTGGGCAGATTCTCTGAGGAGGGGCAACCTAAGGAGACTCGTGGGCGAAGGGTGAGGCTCCCAGGCCCAGGAGGTAGGTCTGGGCCCCTGGGAACATTGCAGAGGAAGGCAGCCCAGCCCAGGTGGTAGTTGTAGATTGAGGGGAACCTCTAGGAGGGGAAGTGACCAGTGAGTGACATCCCCACTGGGTGAGTCTTCCCTGCCGGATGAGGTTTTCCCACAAGGACGGTAAAACCAGAGACACAGGCCCAAACAGGCCTTGCCTCAGCCCGCAGCCTAGTTCCCCTTTGGATGACCATTGGTCAACAAGTGGAGGCACCTCTGCCCACTAGCAGGGAATATACCCCACCTGAAGGCCACCACTCCTAGAGAGGCAGATTCCTTGAGGAGCACCACATTATCAACTTCCTCCAAGACTTCAGCCTACTGAAGGCTAAGAGGGGATATACTAGAAATCTTCAGGGACATTATAAGTCAATAGAGGAAATCTGCAATATCTCAGCGGTCCACTGATACCTGAACAATATGAGAAAACAAGGGAAGAAAATGCCCCAAACAAATCTAGATGTTACATCAATAAAACCCAATGACAGCATGGCAGAAGAAATGACAGAAAAGGAGTTCAGAATGTACATAATTAAAATGATCAGGGAAGCAAACAATGAGATGAAAAAGCAAATGCAGGCACTGAATGATGAGATGAAAGAGCATGTGCAGGCATTGAATGATCGCACCAATCGTTAGTTAAAAGAGCAAATACAGGAAGCAAAAGATAATTTCAATAAAGAGTGAGAGATATTGAAAAAAAAACCAAACAGAAATCCTTGACATGAAGGAAACAATAAACCAAATTAAGAATTCCATAGAAAGCATATCCAAGAGGATAGAACACCTGGAAGACAGAACTCAGACATTGAAGACAAAATATTTAACCTTGAAAACAAGTTGAACAAACAGAGAAGATGGTAAGAAATCATGAACAGAATCTACAAGAACTATGGGATATCATGAAAAGGCCAAATTTAAGAATTATTGGGATTGAGGAAGGCTTAGAAAAACAAACCAAAGGAATGAACAATCTATTCAATGAAATACTATCAGAAAATTTCCCAAATCTGAAGAATGAAATGGAAAATCAGGTTCAAGAGGCTTGTAGGACTCCAAATACACAAAATTACAACAGACCCACACTAAGGCACATTATAATGAAAATACGTAATATACAAAATAAAGACAGAATTTTAAAGGCTGCAAGAGAAAAGAATGAAATTACATTCAGGGGGAAACCAATACAGATACCAGCAGATTTTTCAATCTAGACCCTAAAAGCTAGAAGGGCCTGGACAACATTTTTCAAGCCCTGAAAGAAAATGGATGCCAACCAAGAATCTTATACCCAGCAAAACTTACCTTCAAATTTGACAATGAAATAAAATCCTTCCATGATAAACAAAAGCTAAAAGAATTTACAAAAAGAAAGCCAGCATTACAGAACATTCTTAGCAAAATATTCCATGAGGAAGAGATGAAAAACAAAGAAGCAAATCAGCAAAGGGAGGAATTATCCTAAAGGAATTGTCAAATAAAGGAGGAACCAAGTCGTGTCAAATAAATGAATAAATAAATAAATAAAATAAAATAAATGAACCAAATGACCAGGAATACAAATCATATCTCAATAATAGCCCTGAATGTTAATGGCCTGACTTCATCAATCAAAAGACACAGACTGGCAGATTGGATTAAAAAGAAAGATCCAACAATATGTTGCCTGTAAGAGACTCATCTCATAGAAAGAGATACCCACAGATTAAAGGTGAAAGGATGGGGAAAAACATACCATGCACATGGACTCAGCAAAAAAGCTGGAGTATCCATCCTCATTTCAGATAATGTGGACTTCAAGCCAAAGTTAGTCAGAAGGGATAAATAAGAACATTTCACACTGCTTAAGGGAAGCATAAATCAGCAAGACATAACAATCATAAACATCTATGCTCCAAACAGTGGTTCATCCATGTATGTCAAACAAATCCTTCTCAATTTCATAAACCAAATAGACCATAACACAATAATACTGGGTGATTTTAACACGCCTCTCTCACCACTGGACAGATCTTCCAAACAAAAATTGAACAAAGAAACCATAGATCTCAATAATACAATCAATAATTTAGACTTAACAGACATTTATAGAGTATACCATCCAACCAAGAGCGAATACACTTTCTTCTCAGCAGCACATGGATTCTTCTCTAAAATAGACCATATATTATGCCACAAAGCTAATGTTAGCAAATATGAGAAGATAGAGACACTACCTTGTATTCTATCAGATCATAATGGATTGAAGTTAGAAATAAACAAAAGAGTAAAAAACAGAAACTACTCCAACACCTGGAGATTAAACAATATGCTACCATATGATGAATGGATAACAGAAGATATTAGGAAGTAAATTAAAAAATTCTTAGAGGTAAATGAGAACAAAGAAACATCATATCAAAATCTCTGGAACACTATGAAAGCAGTACTTAGAGGGAAATTTATTTCATGGAGCGCATTTAACAAAAGAAGTAAAACTCAACAAATAAACGACCTAACACTACAGGTAAAAGCCCTAGAAAAAGAAGAACAGACCAGCAACAAAAGTAGTAGAAGACAGGAAATAGTTAAAATCAGAGCTGAAATCAATGAAATTGAAACAAAAGAAACAATACAAAAAATTGACAAAATAAATAGTTGGTTCTTCAAAAAAATAAATAAAATTGATAAACCTTCAGCATACTAAAGAAGAGAAGACAAGAGAAAACCCAAATCACTAAAATTTGGAATGAACAAGGAAATATCACAACAGACATGAGTGAAATAAAAACATAATTAGAAGCTATTTTGAAAATCTATACTCCAACAAAACAGAAGACCTCGAAGACATCAACAGGTTTGTAGAGACATATGAATTGCCTAAACTGAATGAGGAGGACATCCACAATTTAAATAGACCAATTTCAAGTAATGAAATAGAAGAAGTCATCAAAAGCCTACCAACAAAGAAAAGTCCGGGACCAGATGGGTTCTCAGCCAAGTTCTACAAAACCTTTAAAGAAGAGCTCATTCCAATACTTCTCAAAGTATTCCATAAATTAGAAGAGGAGGGAACCCTCCCAAATTCATTCTATGAAGCCAATATCACCCTGATACCTAAACCAGAAAGAGACACATCAAGGAAAGAAAATTTCAGACCGATATCCTTAATGAACATTGACACAAAAATTCTCAACAAAATTTTAGCAAATCGCATACAGAAATATATTAAAAAGATAGTGCACCATGATCAAGTGGGTTTCATCCCAGGGATGCAACATTGGTTCAACATCCAGAAATCAATAAATGTAATTCACCATATCAATAGACTTAAAGTCAAGTATCACATGATTATTTCAATAGATGCAGAAAAAGCATTTAATAAAATACAGCACCCCTTCATGCCCAAAACACTAGAAAAAATAGGGATAGTGGAAACATCCCTTAACATTGTAAAGGCCATCTATGTTAAGCCCATGGCTAATATCATTCTAAATGGTGAAAAACTGAAAGCATTCCCCATAAAAACTGGAAAAAGGGAGGGATACCCTCTTTCACCACTTCTATTCAACATTGTCCTTGAAACTCTAGCCAGAGCAATTAGACAGACCAAAGAAATTAAAGGGATACGAATAGGAAAAGAAGAACTCAACCTATCCCTATTTGCTGATGATATGATTATATACTTAGAGGAACCAGGAAATTCCACCAGAAAACTTTTAGAACTCATAAGTGAATTCAGTAAAGTAGCAGGATATAAGATCAATGCACATAAATCTAATGCATTTTTATATATAAGTGATGAATCTTTGGAAAGAATAATGAGGAATTACCCCATTCAAAATAGCCTCAAAAAAAAAAAAAAAACAAAATACTTGGGAATCAATCTCACAAAAGAAGTGAAAGACCTCTACAATGAGAAATACAGAACACTAAAGAAAGAAATTAAAGAAAACCTTAGAAGATGAAAAGATCTCCCATGTTCTTGGATAGGAAGAATTAATATTGTCAAAATGGACATACTACCTAAAGTGTTATACAGATTCAATGCAATTCCAATTAAAATCCCAGTGACGTACCTTACAGAAATAGAGCAAGCAATTATGAAATTCATCTGGAAGAATAAAAAACCCAGAATAGCTAAAGCAATCCTTAGCCGAAAGAGTGAAGCAGGGAGTATCGCAATACCAGATCTTCAACTCTACTATAAAGCAATAGTAACAAAAACGGCATGGTATTGGTACCAAAATAGATAGGTAGATCAATGGTACAGAATAGAGGACATGGACACAAACCCAAATAAATACAATTTCCTCATACTAGACAAAGGAGCCAAAAATATGCAATGGAGAAAAGATAGCCTCTTCAACAAATGGTGCTGGGAGAAACGGAAATCCATATGCAACAGAATGAAACTAAACCCATATCTCTCACCATGCACGAAACTAAACTCAAAATGGATTAAGGACCTCGGAATCAGACCAAAGACCCTGCAGATTATAGAAGAAAAAGTAGGTCCAGATCTTCAACATGTTGGCTTAGGACCAGACTTCCTCAACAGGACTCCCATAGCACAAGAAATAAAAGCAAGAATCAATAACTGGGATAGATTCAAACTAAAAAGCTTTTTCTCAGCAAAGGAAACTATCAGCAATGTGAAGAAATAGCCTACAGAGTGGGAGAATATCTTTGCCAATCACACTTCAGATAGAGCACTAATCTCCAGAATCTATAAAGAACTCAAAAAATTCTACACCAAGAATGCAAATAATCCAATCAACAAATGGGCTAAGGAAATGAACAGACACTTCACAGAAGAAGATCTACAAGCAATCAACAAACATATGGAAAAATGTTCAACATCTCTAGTAATAAGAGAAATGCAAATCAAAACCACCCTAAGATTGCGTCTCACCCCAATTAAAATGGTGATTATCAAGAATACAAGCAACAACAGGTGTTGGCGAGGATGTAGGGAGAAAGGTACACTCATACATTGCTGGTGGGGTTGCAAATTAGTGCAGCCACTCTGGAAAGCAGTGTGAAGATTCCTTAGAAAACTTGGAATGGAACCACCATTTGACCCAGCTATCCCACTCCTCGGCCTATACCCAAAGGACTTAAAATCAGCATACTACAGAGATACAGCCACATCAATGTTCATAGCTGCTCAATTCACAATAGCCAGATTGTGGAACCAACCTAGATGTCCTTCAATTGATGAATGGATAAAGAAACTGTGGTATATATATACAATGGAATATTACTCAGCCATAAGGAATGATAAAATTATGGCATTTGCAGGCAAATGGATGAAATTGGAGAATATCATGCTGAGTGAGATAAGCCAATCTCAAAAAAACCAAAGGATGAATGATATCGCTAATGAGTGGTAGATGACACATAATGGGGGGTGGGAGGGATTAGTGTTAGGGTTAGAGTTAGGGTTAGGGAGTGGGGCAAGAATGGAGGAAGAAGGACTGTATAGAGGGAAAAGAGGGGTGGGAGGGGTGGGGGGAAAGGAAAAAGTAACAATGAATCAAACAACATTACTCTATGTAAATTTATGATTACACAAATGGTACGCCTTTACGCCATGTACAAACAGAGAAACAACATGTATCCCATTTGTTTACGTAAAAAAAAATAAAACTCTTAGAAGAAGACATTTGTTTTGACAATGATGTTTTTGAATATGATGCCAAAAGTCCAGGTCATAAAATAAAAAATAAATAGGTGATAACATCTATAATCAACAAAACTAAAAAGTAACTTATGGGATGGAAGAAAATACTTGCAAGTCACTTATCTGATAAGTGGTTAATATCTAAAATCTATATAAAATGTATTTTGAATCATAGAAGAAAATGAAAAAAAAAGTTAATTTCAAAAATGGGCAAAAGGATCTAAAAGACAATTCTCTAAAAAGACATAAAAATGACCATATGTATATAAAAAAGTACCCAACATCACTAATCACCAGAGAAATGAAGGCGAAAAACACGATGAGGTAACATCTCACACCTGTTAGAATGGCCTGTTATTTCAAATAAAAAAACAAAAACCCCTAAGTGTTGGTAAGGATGTGGAAAAAGGGAAGTTTTGTACACTGTTGATGGGAATGAAAATTGGTACTGATAGCACAGAAAACAATTTCAAGTTTCTGCAAAGAATTAAAAATAGAATTACTACATATCCTGCCATGCCACTTTTGAGTAAGTATTCCAAGGAAACGAAATCAGGATGTTAAAGAGATCATCTGCCCTCCTCTATTCACTGCAGGGTTATTTCCAATAGCAGAAATATTAAAACGACAAAATATACATTAATGGATGAGTGGATTTTAAAAAAGATGATAAATACTTGTAATGGAACATTTTTCAGCCTTTAAAAAAGAAAAAAAAAAATACTGCCACTTATTACATGGATAGACTAGTATGGCATTATGCCCAGTGAAATAAACCAGACACACAAAGATACATATTATTCTGATCTCTTTTATGTTTGTATATAAAATAGTCAAACTCACAGAAGCAGAGTAGAATGGTTGCAAGGGACTTGGTGATGGGCAAATGGAGGTGATACGTTTTAGTTTGCAAAGTAAATAAATTCTGGGTATCTATTATTAGCATAGTTGCTTTACAGTTCAGTAATATTAACTGCTTATATGATAAGTTTTATGTATGTATGTTCTTACCATGCACATACATAATTAAAATTAATAATGATAATCATAAAGAGGGCTGACTGGAAGAAACTTTGGGAGGTGGTAGATTTATTTTTGGTCTCAATGAATGTGATGGTTTCATAAACGTATACTTATCTCCAAACTCATTGCTTTGTAAAGCAAATACACATATGTGTTGTGTATTTGTTAATCATACTTCAAGAAAGAATGTTTTTAAAACAGAATGAAAGACAACAGTATGTGCCAGTGGGAAAAAAAATCTTCTCTGGGCTCTTTGGAATCTTTTCTTTAGGATTCGGTCTGGATATTAAGAGGGGCAGATAGACTTAGGTTCAAATCCTTTATAATGTACCTGCTGGCTCTGTAACCTTGAGTAAATTAGGTAAACTTGCTAAATCTTATTTTCTTCAAATGTAAATTGTGAAAAATATTCATCTAACAGTGTCAATTCTAAAAGGCTTGTGTAAAGTTTCAAATTCAGTATTGGGGAACTACAAGAAAAATCTAATACTAAACCATTCCCTTTTCTCTGCATACCCCTTCTCTGTTTTCTGTTTTTCTTAGTAATCTCTCGCTATTCACCTATATTTCTATTTTGCACACCAAAAAAAAAAAAAAAAAAAAAAAAGGTCTCTACATTTAACTAATCATCAGCTATTTAAATCTGGCCCTTCAGTAGCTCAGAGAAATTTTGATTTGTTAACAAGAACTCCTCAATCCTGACCAAAGGAATAATGATTAATAAGGCAGAAAAATTCCTGGATTATATGGACATTTGGATGATGTGATTCATAAGGTTTCTTTCTAGGCTAAAAGTAAATAATTCTTAGAATATTTATTTAAAAGAAAATTCCTAATATATTTTGGAAAGAAGACTATATTGACTCGATATCCATTTGCTTTTATAAATTGGCAAACATATAGGAATTATCTGCTGCACATAAGATGTGAAACCTGCCAGAAGTAACTTATAACAGTGCCTCACAGATATTATTGAAATGACTTTATTAAATGTACAATTATGACTCTAGAACCAATTGTAAATGAAAGTGATGAATAAAAACTTCTACATAGAAATATACAGAAAGATTATTGAGGAAGATAGGATAGTCCAAGGCTGAAGGTGAGGAGGGATTGAACTGGTGGGAAAAACATAGAAATGATGATTTAGGAAGAGACAAATGACTGAGAGCTGCACAGAGGACATCCAACTACTGCAGATAGGTTTTACTAAATGAAGAGATAAATAGGGAGCAGTTTATCACTTGTGATGCTGAACTTGGAGCAGATAACTGACTACATGATTTTAGGAGATCTTAAAGGTACAACCACCCCAATTATCTCCCAGGGAACTATTTCTAATCAAATACAGGCAATGTTCCTGTCACATGCTGGCAGGAGTGTAAAAATGACTGTGCAAATTGATAGCATGCGAAGCAATCCTAATATCAATAGGAAACAATATGGTAGCTCTGTGACCTTTATGAATTTTGCTTAAAATATTAAAACGTCTCTATGCTGGCTATCAATGTATAGAGAAATACAAAATAGCAAGAGTAATTGTAAAACAGGAGGAACATTGAAAATTGAGGCATGTTTTGTTGTTTGTTTTAAAAACACTTTCTCGGCAGTGTTTGAGTAGTGTCTGCCTTCTCGTCACGTAACTTGTGATATGGAGTGACTGTTTTAGCCATGACGTGGTGAACTGTCATACTCCCTCCGAAGTTTGGATCTGCTTCCAACCTTTCGTCCTTCACACCTTCAATGTCATGAAATGTCTCTGAAAATTTCTTGAATTTCAAGTATTTTGCCAGAGTACTTCCTCTGGGACATCTTTTCACATCAGTTATCTAATTTATGTTGAGAAGTTCACCATCACTATGTTTCTTGGTTACAAATATGGAGCCTTTTGAATTACAATAATGTCAACCTTCCCAGGGATGATTATTTCTTCTAAACACCCTTTTGCATTTTATATGAAATTCCCTTCCAATGTTCTCTTTTCATCTCCTTACTGCAATTTCACCTTTTTTGATCAATTCCTGATTTTGATTATCCATTTTCACAAATGCCACAGGTTATTACTGGGAGGATAAGGGATCAACATAAATTTATGTGATACTTTTGCTGTCTGTGTGAATACTGAATAACAGGTATTGAATGACCAATCACTGTTCAGCTTTCAAAAAAGTAGCACATCTGTCATTCAAATAGTGATTTATGGACTGAAGGGCTAAAAGCAAGGTTTATTCTTTATGCAGTTACTCCCAATTAATGGAGATGGAAATTCAAACTGTGATGTTGGGGACCAGTATTATTTTTCCAACTAATCTGTTTACTGGATTCTGCATATCAGAATCACACAAAGAGAAGATGTTAATTGAAATAAGACAGGCACAGAAAGAAAAGTATTGCAGATCTCACTCATATGGGACATAAAAAAGTTTGTTTGGATTTTTGGGAATGACTTATTTCACTTAGCATGATATTCTCCAATCCCATCCACTTATCTGCAAATGCCATAATATTATTCTTCTTTATGGTTGAATAATATTCTATTGTGTATATATACCACAGTTTCTTTATCCATTCATCTGTTGAAGGGCATCTAGGTTGGTTTCACAATCTAGCTATTGTGAATTGAGCTGCTATAAACATTGATGTGGCTGTGTTACGTAGTGTGCTGATTTTAAGTCCTTTGGGTATAAACCCAGGAGTGACTTTAGATTACGTAGAGGGAAATGAGAGGGAGGGAGCTATGAAAAATGGTGGAATGAGATAGACATCATTACCCTATATACATGTATGATTACACAAATGGTATGAATCTACATGGTGCACAACCATAGAAGCGAAATGATGTACCCCATTTGTGTACAATGAATCAAAATGCAGTCTGCAAAAAATTTTTAAAAAGTTTCTTCTAGAAATTTAAAGTAGAATGATAGTTACCAGAGGCTGGGGAGAATAGAGGGAAGGGAAGGACAGGGAAAGTGAATTAAAGAGAACTATATTGCACTTAATAGTAAGATATTCTGGTGTGAACAGGAGGGTGATTATAGACAGTGATTTGTGTACTATATCTCAAAAAGTTAGTAGAAAAAATTTTGAATTTTTTTTACCATAAAAAGGTAAAACTATGCTTGATAAGATAGCTATGTTTAACCTGATTACATAATGTATACCTGTATCAAAACTTTATATATTATCCTCACAATTTTCAAAATTTTACATATAAATTAAAAATAAATAAAAAACACTTCAGATGACAAGATAGAGAAGACTGCCCATTTACTGTATTTTTTTGTGATAATTAAGGATAGTACTCAAAACATCAATATCCTCAAATTTTAATGTCTTAATCATATATATTTATTATGCTTATATAAGTCAGGATAGGACAAATTACACTTCCCTGATAATTCATTCCATTCTCACAATTTTAAACCAAAAATGTCCATTTCTTTTCCTGTTATATGTCCTTTATAGTGTACTCTTTAAATTACCCAAGAATCCAAAGTAGACACCTGCCATCTTAAACTGAAGTCTTTTACTGAGAATCAAATGCTCTGCTTCAGACCTGGAACATATAACCTCTGTTCACAGCTCATAGATATTGCAACTAGTCACACGACTCCAAGAAAGAAACCTCATCTTATAGATGTGCCAAACACTCAGAGGAAGAATAAAAAGTACTCAACAAACAGCTCTAAAAACTACCACATTTATGTGAATAGGGCTTTCTCCCCACATCTTGTATCATCAGGGACTTAGGGCATCCAAGGTCTCCATTTCAAGGCAGCAGGAATGGAAGAGGTGCACCTCATGAAGTGCTTCATCCCATCTGAACACACCTCTTGTGGTCCATTGGGCAGAACTCGTTGCATAAGCCTGCCTAGTGCAAAGGAAGCATATGTAGGGAAACACATTCCTGAATGGTAATTTTCAATTTGGATTAAATCTAAAGGTTCATCAGTAGGACTTGGATATCTATATTTTATAACAGGCTTTTCCCATATTTAAAATCATTAGGCAAAATTGTGTCACATAGTTACCAAAAACCACAGTAATGGGAAAATAATACTTTAGGGTAAAAACACAAGAAAGTTTAAGAATCTTAATTTCAGTTTACTTGGATATAAACTGATCCCTTTATCTAGATTAACTGAGATATCATTAATTCTTTATAAGCATAATCATTCTCTTATATAAGGACCAGAGATATGGGGACTTTCTTTTTTTATTATATGTGTTTTATTATGTTTAAATATGGTAAGAGATATTGGAGACTTGTTAGTATAAACCAAGGCACATACATTAATTTTTTCAAATCAATCTTCAGAAAGAAATAAGAAAAATCACTAACAATGCAGTATATATAACTATTGAACAAGCAAAGGTATCCATAAAAGGTTTCTTTTAATTTTCACTCTCAGTGTCCATTACATTTCAAAGCCAGCTTTGATGATTCTGCTCAATTCAGCAGAAATCTCATATGCACTAACTAGTATTTTAAAATTAAAGCCATTTATTCAGCAGATGAGAAATTAGAGTTATTACTTATCTCATACATAATTCTACCAGTCATCCTGGTAGCAATCATTTCTCTCCATAATACCTCCTTAAAAAAAGTCAATAATCTTTTCACAGAGGATAATAACTTACACAGTGAACGTGAAAAGAGTGTTCGCCTCCTTTGTGCAATCAACTCAATGTCTTTTGTTAAGTATGTATGACTTCAAATCAGTGTAAAATGGCAGGCTAGCAGTTAAACAGTGTGCATTGCTGGATCTAATTAATTCTACTATTTTATGCCAAAAATTCCATTAGTTTCCATTAAAGGTCTTGATGTAGTGCAGGCTCCTTTATGTTTTGTAGTTAAAACAATCAAACTTCATTTCAAATTAAGGATTATATTGCAGAACTAAAGGAATGCTAGTGTGACTCTCTAGCATTGAATAAGTTATTCACTTTTAACAGGATACTCAGAACATGAGTTAACTGCAAAATGGTTATCTCATAATACATCAACAGGATATTTAAATCCATAGGGAAAAGGCAGCTGGTAAAAGGCAGTTAGGAGTCTGTTTTATGTATTATAATTTTATGGTAATATTATAATTTGCCATTGAAAATGAAAGTTTCACTAGATTTACTGGAAATGTTGGAAGCAGCAGGGTAGCCAAAATTTAATATTATTATCCCCCTTAGATTTCTATTTCTGTATATATCCTTTAAAGATGTCACATACTAATAATTAATTGTATAGTTTCACAGCCCTTCTTTTGGTCAGTAAATAATATTCATTGGGTCCCCCATGTGTGTAAAGCATCACCATTGATATGTTAAGAAACAGATTATTTATTCATATGGGGAAAGAACTACAAAAAAACCACAATGGCATATCTGTATCTATTGCCAAGGATGCAAAGTATCCAAGACTTTTTCTGGTGAGTAATAAGCATTTTTCTGTTGTTTAGTATATTTGTGTGTTTGTGTGTGTGTGTGTGTGTGTGAATTGCACCAATATTCCTTTTATTTAGAATGATGTACAGAACAATATATAGGAAAATCACTATTATAATCTGTAATGCACAAATACAATCTATTTTTTCTCTTTAATTCACTATAGAGAAACTAAAAAGCCTATTGTAATTGTAGATTTCACTTAGTTCTAGATCTTTAAGCTACAAAAAATAATTTGCAGCCTATTTAATATGACTGAACACTTAAATAGCATCAATGTACTCCATGAAATGGATTTTGTCAAAAGATCAATAATTTTCATCGATACTTCCTTCTGAAAAGATGTTAATGCTATGGATGGAATTAAGTTGAATTGATTATAAAGAAAGAAACTTGTGCAATTAATAAGTTTTATATTCGGTATTTGTACAACTATGGTCAAACCAACTTATATTGCTTGGTACAATAAGGGTCCAAGCATAAAAGGAAACAACTGAAGTACATGAAACATTTAATTTTTAGATTTAAATTCCAGTTTTTGCTTCACTAATATTTTATCAATTACTTAAATCTCCTATGAAATAAATTTAATACCTTCTTCAAAATTTGAAACTACGTGTTTATTCATAATTTATATGTCATGTTCCACATATTAAGGGGAAATTCTTTTGTTGAGTTTAAAATAAATATTGTTTCTTTCTTGTAGTTTTATAAGCAAATAATTATATATAACTTCCAGATGCAGAACAGTAATAAGCCTGTCTAAAATAATAAAACTATTTCTATTTTCATGTATGTAGGTTAAGTAGTTGGTATTCAATAGAATTATATACATGACTTCATGCAGACATGGGCAAATTTGTTTCCTCATCTAATAGCTATAACAAGATTTAGAAGTTTTCTTTTCTTCATTATAGGGAAATAAGTCTTTAGAAAACTTATGGTCATTCTATAGTTTTAGTGTAGGTATTTTATATCACTTCCATTTGTTCTATTAATTTGATCTTGATGGTAAAACTAAACCAAAGTGAATCCAATTCATTCCAGAACTTCTTTGAATTAAATCACCTCTTTTTATTCTTTGTGTTGGCCTTGCATTGAAAGCTCTTAATTATTCATAAAGTTTTTGACCATCATACAAGAAACATTTAGTTTTATATTTACTACCTCTCAAGGAAAAAGAATATTCACATCTATAAATCTTTGCAATTTCTCAGTGAAATGCAAAAGTGAGAAATCATACATAAAATGCACTTTTTGTAAAAATATATTCTACAAATACATTTGTGTAAAATACATCTTTGAAAATGTAGGTTGATTTCAAATGTAATTACACCCCACTTCATAAACTCATAAAACCACTTCCTATCTCTTCCTCTGACCTTGTTCTCACTCTGTGTTCACATCTGTACTAACTGAACATGACAGTTTGATTGGGGCTTGTTTGATGATCTACCTGAACCAATTTAAAGAAATTAATACAAATCATAGCTCACATCAGGTTTTATCTTTTAAAAACATGATTTACCAAAAACAGAATGATTTAAAATAATATATAATATGAATTAAACCCACATATAAATTTATTCCTTTAAACATTGAACTTTCTTTCAAAGAACTAAGAAGTTATCAGAATCTTTCTCCCAACTCTGATGTTCTATGATTCTAAAAGTGTCTTTGTAGTTAAAATCATAAAATGCCATAAATTATTTGTTTCACTAGGACCAGAGGATCAGATCTTGTAAATGAGTATTTGTGATGATTATTCACAAATGCATTAGAAATACAACCTTGGTTGATGAATTCCAGATTTACTCCATAAGCTATATAACATATCCATTGGATGAAGTTGCACTCATTTCAAAAATAAGATCATAATCTGAACTGTCTTGTGTTTTAGAGCCAAATATATTCACAGCTTGCTCAATTATTCAATGACTCAACATTCCACTAAAAGAAAAATTACATCATTTGATTACTATTAAAAAAGGAACACATTTGTATTAGATCAGAAAGAAAACATCAATATTTGTCCATAGTTTCCATAAAAAATAGTCACCATTCCATAAAAAAATATCTAATGGAGCAAATTTCACAGCTTGAATGCCTCCATTGGTAATTCATAACTATGTTATTTTGCTTTCCAATTCTTACTGTTTTAGAAACAAAATAAATCCAATTTCTTTGTATTCTCCCCAGGATTATGTTGCAAATTTCCCTCCCCTTCCCTTTGAATGCTCATAAGATATCTCTAATCAGAGGGTCCAAATCTGATCTTGGAATTGTAAAATATTGAACTAAGACTATATATGTTATTTGCATAAGAAACAAATACTCTCTCAATACATACAGAGCTAGAGGTTTATTTCACAGACGAAAGTGCTGTGAGAGTTTTAAAAAACCATTAATCTCAAAAAGAAAAAAAAAGTCAAATTTGAAGCCTTCCACAGATAATGAGATCCAAATAACGACTTAAGAACAGCATACATTAATGAAGAAGCAGTACTGAAGATCAAGGCAGAAGGTAAGGCATATACATATGGAAATTTGCCATTAAGCACAGATAAAAGCTAATGTATATAAAGAACGAATAAAGTACATCTGTCTAATAAGGTTGATTGTTCATCCTTGGGATTTTTCAAGAACAAGTTCCTTCATGAAATCCCAATTTCATTTCTCAGGAAAACATACCAAAATGAATATACACTTTAACATAATCACACTTAGAATTTTTAAAGAACAGAATAAAAGTGTGCTTTACAATAAAGTAACCTTTAAGACACATATAATCATAGTGTGAATAATGCTGCATTTATTATTGATTAAAAGGTTTTGACCATGACATTTCATTTACCAGATTCCATTTCTCATTTACAAGGAAACAATGCATGCTGTATCAAGTATATGGATGAGTTCTCATATTTGTGTTCTCCTTGAAATCTCTTTTGCCTTTAACTTTACTTTGGGTATAGTGATTGTTTTGATAACTGTCAGACTTGAAGGCTCTCATCATAGTCCTCAAGAATTTTTATCTACGCCAAAGATCTTAGGAACACTAAGAAGAAACAGTGTGCACACTGAGAAATTTCCTCCTCAACCCCTTGCTGCTTGAATTCAAGTTTCTTTGTGTCACTGGATAAGTATAAAGCATGGACTGCTAAGGACATAGATCCCCACTAATAAAAGAGAAAATAATGGAATCTTCTGGGACCTGGTTCAAACCATTCACCTGATTCAGTAAGTTTACTCTGACAAAGGACCATGATGTGAAGATTATGGTATCCCTTTAAATGTAATGAATTGTCACACATGACAACCCTGTGCTCACTTCCCTTCTCCTGTGACTCAAAAGAGTCGCAAATAACAAGGTAAACTTAAAATGTCTTAAAAATTGAATTAAATTGATCAACTTCTTTATTAACAAGAATTCCTAAAGATAAAAACCAAAAAAAAAAATACAAGGTGAAATAGTGGGGGAAGAGGAGAAAAACCATACTAATTATGGAAAAAATTAATCTAGTAGGTGCTAAAAAATATATGTTTATGTGTGTGCACATGCATATATGTGTACATATATACATATATATGTTTTTCTTACTATTCATTATTATTTGACCATTATTTGAGAAAGCACCTTGTTCTCTACTTGTGGAGAAAAGTACTTTAAACTAAATACAAAGAGTCCTTAAAAAACTAATGGGAAACTTAAGAGAGGATTACCTTATTAATAAAGCCCACATGAGGTACATTCAAACATTCAACATGCCCAAACAGAATTCAAAACAGATTCACCCTGTGCTGATTTCTGTTGTCCACTAAATAATGTTGGGAAACACCCTTACTCTATTATGATTCCAGTGTGCATTAATGTGCTGACGAAAATCTATAATGTTGAAGACATCTTCAATATTTTCATACTGCAATTCTTAAATCAGGATTAAAATAATTCTCCAAAGTAAGAATTAGTACTCACTATTGTTAAACTAATCATTTTATAAGAACCAAAAAACCATTTAACTAAAAATAAATAAATATCTTAAAAAATATAGCAAATTTTTTCAATTTATCTAATATTTCAAATTTTATAGTGTATTTGCCCCCAAAATTTATTTTCAAGCAAATTTTAAAATTAAAAAAGTGATTTTATACAATATTGTTCATTACTGTCATGCCAGGAATGCAAAATTGCTTCTCTAAATCTGAAAAAGTCTAACTTAAATATTAAATAAAAAGTAGATAGATCCCAACTTTGACTTTTACTTAAATATATAGCTTGAGGCAAATAATCATTATTTTGAGTACTTTTAGGTTTAGTTTTTGAAAGGTTATTTTAATATTCAAATTCATTAGTAATGAAAGCCTCAAAATGTGAAAATATTTTGTAATACAGGATAAAATGACAGGAAGAACAAACAAAACCAAACCCTTAGAGCAGTGCTGTCCAAAAGAAATATTATGAGACCTCCAATATAATTTGACATTTTCTAGTAGTCACATTAAAGAAAGAGTAAAGGAAAAAGTGAAATTAGTTTTAAAATATATTTTACTTAGCCACCACAATTAAAATATTAGCATTTCAGCATATGATCAATCTGAAAGTGTCATCAATAGTATATTTTTTCACCTTTTTTGGTTTTGCATCCTAAACTTTTACATCTAGTTACCTTTTACCCCAACATCACTTCTCACTTTGGACACCTAGATAGTAACTCTATTGTATAGCACATCTTTCAATGTTTGGGTAGCAACTGTCACGAATTTTTCCTTTTAGAAAAAAAAAAATTAAGTAAAGTGAGGTTGAAAAATATCACACTGTCAGTTTAATAATTTCCCCCCTCAAATGTGAAAACATACCAGTAGAATACTCCACGGAAGTGTAGTCAAGGGCAAGAAAGTAGGTCTGGAGGAGCAGCAGAAGGAATTTTCGGAACATGCTTCTCTATCAGTTCCTTGTGTCCAACACCAACGGCCGCCATTAACTTGTAGGATAAAACCACCTCAGTTGGAGGCATTCAGCTGTGTATTTCTTACTCACAAAAACCACCATCTTTGTGTTTTTTATTTAGACTTATGATTGAGAGATATATTTTTAAAAATAATTTTTTCAATATGCATGAGTTTTTAAGTTAGGTCTTTCACTTTTACATTCTTCCTTTATAGGTTTTACAATGTTGTCTGCTAAATAAATATATACATGCATGTATGTTGGTAGAAGGGCGCATATTTATGAGAAACAGGCATGTGGGGGAAGTCAAACTGTGAAGAGAGCTTTACTCACAGATCGCCCTGACCCTTTGAAATACCCTCAGCTGTTCTTAAAACCCCAGGAAACCTATTTGTTTATGGAAGTGTGCCAGGTGTTTCTTTCTCATAAATTCATAATTGATTAATCATCATCATCTAGAAAAAAGGGGCAACAGTATGATGAGAGGCTGTATTTTCCATTGGTACATTAAACAACTACAGTATTTGGAGTAAGAAATGTTAAATAGAAAAGGAGAGAAAAAGAAGCTATGAGCACAGAGACCAGTGGAGTTATGGTTTTGTCTACCTTAGAATCCTAAGCCAAATTTCATATCTATGAATGAAATCATGCAGATTAACAACATCTGTGAATATTTTATTATAGAATTATTCCCAACATTTATTTTTCAGGATTACTAAATCAAAGCCAATGAAATGAGTGATCAATAAAAAAGACTTTGGTATACTTAGATATTATCAGATAATAATAGTCTATTAAAATTATTTTTAATAACATACAGGGAGAGTTGACTCTACATGAAAAACATGCTTGTAAATGTCACTATCTTTTCTTGGAAGCTTCTAGTAATTATTCAAAAACAGAAGATGGTCATTTAAGAGAGACAGCAGGAAAGAAGAGCAGAATAACAAGTGTTCGGTCACCAAACTAAACCATGAAAGAGATGAGCAAGAATTTTAAAAAATAAATAAATAAAGCAAGAACTTTTCTAAAGCTAGACAACTTTAAGTAAAATAACATGTGCTTACAAAGATAGTAGGGGAGAATAATGTATCCACCTGGCTGGGCTCTGAAATGTCAGGGCTGAATTTAGCAGGGTCTGGTCTACATGGCAAGAGAAAACCAAGGAATTACAAAAGGAAAGCTCATTGCCTGGACTACATTTTGAAGAATTAAAAGCAAATATTAAAAGTTGATTCCCATAAATAATTACTAACTGTAAAGAAATGCTCTTTTTATCTCATCTTTTGTCTCAGATGTATTTTGACTTTTGTTCTGAATTATGATTTACAAATAAACAATTTTAGACTATTTATGAAATGGGCCAATGCAGACCATTGACAGAGCCCTGAGCATTCAATGAGATAAATCAATATAATCAACAGACTTTTATGTTCCTGCTACTCCAGTCCTGGTCCTTGGAGTAGAGTCATCATTGTAATCACTTGGCTTCAAGTTCCTACTCCAGATCTACTGAATCAGGATCTGAATTTTAACAAGAACCCAAACGCTTGAGTGTGTATTAAAAGCTAAATGTTACATATATTGGTTTGTCACTTACTTTTCTCAAGTGCAGTCATATCTAGCCATACTTTATGCATCATCACATCTACCAAAGATGTATAAATTGGGTCAGTCATCAAAACTTTTATGGTGTTGTTGCTATGGATCACTCCATATGGATCACTCCATATTCCCCCACATTTAGAGGAAAAAGATAAATGATGTGCATTTCATCTTGGTATGTTTTTGCTGTTATTTCCTCCTTAAATATGTGAAATTACAAAAAGTGACAAGCTATCTATATAACTTAACACATGTTGTATTTTTATTGAATGATCTTTACCTACCTAAAAGGACATCATGTATACAGTCAACTTTAAGACACATGCATTTGTTGAGCCATAAAAATGATTTTGTGTATCTTTATGTGTATGTTTTGCTAAGCAATGGAATTGTTTCACAGAAATACTATTAAAAATGGCAAAAAAAATATATCCTATCTAAAAGAATTACAATTGTAATACAGTTTAGTTAATTTAGTCTATAATTTAGCACAATTGTTAATTCAATTAACAATTTTGATTACACAAAATTTTGGCAAGCCTAATATGGAACAGTTTTCATCTCAAAAAGTGATTTTTTACTAATGAGTATGTAATCTACAGTTTTATAGAATATTTCTCTGCCACTTACCAATAGAATGTACTAAACATTTAGGCTACTTTTCACCTAATTAGTATTTCTAAAAGAAAGTAGAGATCAAAAGTCATCTTCAACTTGATTACACATGATGAAAGAAAACTAAATGGCACTACTCTAGAATATTTCAGAAAAGGCAGTAGGATTCATTTGGTGACAGAACAGAAGGATAAGATCATTCATATCTGAAAATGCTTTGTAGAGTGGATTGTTCTAAATCGTTTTCTGCAGAACACTGCACTCACAAAGGTCTGTAGAAAGCATGTACTGTGCAAACTAACTTTGGGACACTCCTAGGGAGTAGAAGTAGAGGTTAGTATATAAAATTACTACAAAAACCTGTAGTCAAAAAGAAACACTGTTTTATTCAGTGTTTCTCCAGCTTATTTGATTAATCTCTTGTAAAAATATTTTATCATGGAACATATGCTGATATAGTATAAAACACTTTTTAGGTTGATATAAGAAGTTTTCAATGAGAATTGTATTAGTGACAATGAGCTAAAAACAAAGTTGATATTTTATTAATGTTTTCAATTTAAGTAGGTGTTTCTTTTCTTGCTACTAAAAATGTTATCCCTCTTTGCTTATCTTGTGAAAAATCTAACAAAATAGAAAAAAAATAGATCCTATATTCATCAAAACAAATGGTGGCTGATTTAAATTTAATTGATATTTTTGATAATGTGAACACCTCAATGGCATGGAAGGAAATGAAGGCTAAAAGAATTATGCAATGTGCTTTTCCTGTACTCATAATATGTGCCTGCCAATGTCACACTGGTTCAAAACTGGAATAATGAAAAGCTAAATTAAAAATAAAAACAACATCAAAAATGACAAAAAACCTAGTGCATTTCACTCAAGTATTTTTCAAAATTAACTTTTGAATGTGCTTCATTTCCTTATGAAAATTGTTCTGAACTAAAATGAGCCAGAGTCATACTTACGAAAGAATGTTTATTCTTTGCCTCATTCAAGTCAAAATATTATATTCATTTCTAGTTCCTTAAGTATAATGTTTAATATTTTACTACTGTGTTACTCATATGTTGAAAATCACAGTGTTCATGGTGCCTACTTTTAATCATTCTTGGAAGAGAAAAGATAAGGTTAGATAAATTGTTTATTAATTATTTTTTGGATCTACTCACAGGCTAGTCACATTAATTTACAAATTTTGTTAAGTACTTATAGAGAAGTTAAATATTTCAGTTTTTTAAATAACAAAGACAATAAAGCACAAAAGTCATCCATTCTAAGAAGATAATTGAAAATATGCTTAATGCACCAGTATTCTGAACGTCAATCACTTACTAAAAGGTTTTTGTCAGACCTGTTGATTGAGAAGTGTTAACACAAAGAAGATAAGACAAAAGTCCAATAATGCAACTACTTCAGGTGTCTTTAAGCACTTTTGTTTTGAGGGGCAGTTAATGTAATTTATTTACCTATGCTTATCATTTATAGGCAGCTCCTCTTTTTCCTATGTATTGATTCATTAATCTCCTTATAAACTTCATAAATAATGTGAAAAGTGAATGATTTTTTTCACCTTGTAGTAACCCTTCCATTTCTCAAGCCATATAAGCTGTTACTTTCCTATTGTCATTCAGCAAGTCAATATTAGGGCCAAGATACATAGTCTATGGTTCCCTAGTCCTATATGTGTCCTCAGAGTGTTCAATTACCCACCAGAAAGCAATGACAAATATTAACAGTGATTTATGGTAAATCGTTAGCTATTGTTCCATTATCCATTTATCCCAATGAGAGCTTTGCCTATTTAGAAATTTCTCCTCCTCACTGCCACTTTGTTGTTAAGGAAAAGATCCAATTAGTGTATCAGTAAAATCATCACAACTCAAGAGATTTGGTAAGCATAACTATATATAGTTGTGGAGTATGTGATAAGTGTCGTATTTCCCATTACAAAAACAAGTTGTAAAAATGCCACTGATTTTGCTTGCTTACCTGTTTTCTATGACATTCCCACCTGAATCATGGCTTGTATTTTCATTTCTTAAGGAATTTATGGTTTAACTTTTCTTTCTGCCATTTTCTTTCCCATACTTTATAGACAAGTTCCATTTTTAAAAGCTGCTATCTAGAGTATGTTTACACTATTCCTCCCTCCACTGAGTTCACAGGTTGAAATGGAAATTATTATTAGAAGATCATAAAATCTTGGTGTCATAGAGCTAGATCAGACTTTAGTGATCATCAGTCTAGTTGGTAATTCTTATTGCAACTGAAATGGTTCCAACATAGAGGTTTATGAAAATTTCTAGGTCAGAGTTTCCTTTCACTTAAGCAGAACTGAGAGAAAATCTTGGGTTCAAGTTCTTAGGTTGAAGAAATCTAACCCTGAAATTTCAAATCACAGTTGTAGAGAAAATAATTATCTAGCATTCTGTGAATTTAGAAATGTAATAAGGAAGATAAAAGTATTTTGAAAATTTGTACTCTTAATTGCTCCAAGAAATTGGAGACATAAAGAAGAGTCTTTCCTAGAATTATATAAATTGAGTTAGGACCAAAGTTCTGATCCTTACTCTGGGTTGGTTCTCCTTAGTATTGCTTTAAAATTAAGTGACATAAAATTGCCATAGTATTTTATTCCTCACATTCTGAGTTGGGAACTAGGAAAGATCTTAGCTTGGTAATTAACATTTGGGCTCCCTCACACATTAGAAATCAGTTGTTAGCTGACACTTGATGCAATTACATGAAATTTTACCTGAATTGGACATCCAATATGGCTCATAACCTGACTGGTAGGTTAGACAACTGGGTCTTAACTGGGAGCACAGCTGGGCATCTGCACATGGCTTCTCCAACAGGAAGGGCTCAGAGTAGTGAGGACTCTTATGTGGTGCCTGGCTTCCTCCAGAGTGAGTGTGCGAAGAAAATCAGGTTCAAGCCCCATGGCCTTAAAGAACTAACACTTGGAAGTCATTCAGCATTATTTACAACATACCTTATTGATTAAAGCATTTAAATCCTACCCAAATGCAAAGGGAAAATACACAAACACCAAATCTCAATAAAAGGAGTGTTAAAAAATTGAAAAACATTTTTAAAAACACCCCATTTGGGGTTTAGACTGTGTACTTGTTAAATCCTGATATTCCTAGTGAAAATTTTATGGAAAATTTTCATTTCCCATGTCTTTCTTGCAGCCCAGGTGTATAGTTTCTTGCTGGAACTACATTTGATTTATAAATGAAAAGTTGTCAGATAATAATATTTAAAATTTAGATGCATATTAATCAAAAAAATCAATAAAAAAGATATAACTGAGTATTTTTTTGTAAAAGCTCCTAGGTACTGAGAGTACAGGTATAAAAGAAAACAAAATAAACAAACAAAAAAACAAACAAAACACTTGCTTGCAAGTCTAGCTGGAAAGGCAGAAGAGTAACAAGGAAGTGAGAATACAGTTGCTTAAGGGCTATCACAGAAGTATACCCCAGGTGTGCAATGGACAACTAACTTTATAGGAGAATCAAAAGAGAGTTGCAGAGGTTTGAACTTAGTGAGCTCCTGAAGGAGCTTGATAGGTGTCCAGATGTCTTCCTGATTGGAGACTACGACATTTCAAATGCATATATATTTGAGAAGACAAGAAATATAAACAATCTGCCAGTCTATGTCTTTTGATTACTGAGTTTAGGCCATCCAAAAAACCAAAGGCTGAATGTTTTCCCTGATAAGTGGATGATGATATATAATGGGAGTTGGGGGGTGGTAAGTGAGAGAAGAATGGAGGAACTTTAGATTATGTAGAAGGAAATGAGAGGGAGGTGGGTATGAAAAATGGTGGAATGAGACAGACATCATTACCCTATGTACATGTATGATTACACAAATGGTATGAATCTACATAGTGCCCAACCATAGAAACAAAATGATGTACGCCATTTGTGTACAATGAATCAAAATGCAGTCTGTAAAAAATAAAAAAAATAAATTTAAAAAGAAATATATTGGATTGAATTTGATAAGACTGTTGTGTATAATGTAAATGTAGTGAAAGATCAGTACAGAAAGTTAAGATTATAGACTGAAGGACATTCTATCAATTAAGAGTTTGCATCTGATCATCAAATAATGACATAACACACAGGAAACAACGGGAGTGTAAGCATTAGTCCCGTAAAATTTTCTGGGGGGATATTTTCAAACAATGAAAACAGTGAAATTAAAAAAAAAATCATTTTAAGTAGTCAAAACTGCATAAAATATCCATAGAATCTGAAGCACGGAGGAAGCATATTTAAACAAACCATGGATACTTAGTAGAAAGCCCACATGAACTGGACTGAAATCAGATGTGGACTTAATTTAACTTTGCCAGGCATGTGTTGGGTTATGTTCCAATTGCCCAGCATTTGCATTTACATATAGTAATCAAGACAGAGTGAGCAACAAGGAGAACAGATTCTACATGCTAATTCTCAAGGGAGAAAACACATGGAGCTCACATCAGTTGGATCTTGTGAGTTTACTGTGTATGAGTTGGATAATTAAAGTGAAAGAGAGTTTTCTAGAGAAAACACAAAAATAAAGATCTTTCTTGTTGAAATTTTCTTCACATGGAATATGTTAAAGTCAGGAAAAAATATGCAGGATTTTGTTTACTGCTCAAAGTTTTAATTATTTATAAGAAGAAGTTTTGCTGAAAAGAATGAATTGCAGGAAAATGGTATTAACAGGAGTAAACAGGACTCTGATTCACAGCTCAACGGGGAGTTCCTTGCTATGTGTCTGCATAGCAGAAGAATGAGCATCACTTGGGACTTTGTTAGGGATGCAGAATCTCAGGTCCCATTCAGCCAGAATCTACGTTTTAGTACATTAATGATCCCAGTGGACATTAAAATCTGGGAAGGATGAGTATAGGGCCCTACACTTTAAGGACTGCTTTGAAAACTCCACTATAGACTCTTGTGTTTGTTTCCATGAATTGGTTGAAAGAACATAAATCAAGTCTTAAAGAGGTAAAAGATACATGAAGAAATAAAGAGGAAAAAATTTTAAAAAATGGAAATTGAGCAAGTAATTGAAGTGTTAACAATTTTGAAAACTTATGATATAAATATATAAGTATGAAAACTAATCTAATATGAAAAGTTGAATGAAATGATGGACAGTTACAAGAAGTCAATTTCTAAGACTTTGGCATATGGAACACATTCCATACCAATATCAACTGAGTGAATAAGCTTTACATATATTTTATTATAATATAAAGTAATTTTCCATATATTATTTCACTTAGAATTTTACAAAGTAGTACTTTATTTCCATAAAGTAGACAGAATGGGTAGTTGGCATCATAAGACAGATGCTTTCAACTTGTCTACTTTGTAATAACTCTTCAAATCAACAGGTATGACAAAACCTTTTAGTGCATGATTGATGGTAAGAACGTTCATGCATTAAAGACAGCATTTTCAATTGTCTTCTAAGGAAGAGAATTTTACATTACTGACTTTAACAAAGATTAAAATGCTAGCTACTATGTAAATGCTTACTAACTTTTGAGTTAGGAATTTAATCAGTTTAATTTGTTTTGTGTCAGTTTATACCCTTTCTTGCTGTATAAAGGATTTCAAGTTTGCATTGTGATCAAGACAATGCAATAGCATGAGTGAGATAGATTGAGGAAATGTTCCACATTGTCATTATTGAAATAGAAATGAAAGCACTATGAGGTAGGTAGCTCTGGTTACCATGACCACATCTGTATCTCTTTCTCCTTAGTGCAGTACATTCCACCATTTGAGTCCTATAAAATCCTATAAAGAAATGTATGCTTTAAAATAAAAGGCATCAATATGAATGTTTTAGAGTGTTAAAATGCAGAGAAGAAGTGACTTTCAAAATCAGGACTTGAAGTCACATGCTCAAATTAACAACTGAGAAAACATTCCTCTGTGGCAAACCTCACTTTTAATTCCAAAAATTAGGGCACATGGTATGACGTGTGATCTGACCAACAAAGAGTTGTTTGCAGTTACTACAGGCTGTCCATGTAAATCTGGAACCTATTTTCAACATAACATGCCTCTCAAAAACAGCTTGCTTAGATTAAAAGAACAAGTAAAAGATGGCTTCTCCTTGTAGAGAGGAACAAAAGTAATTAAGGAACACATGATCATTTTATTTTATTGGATAAATATTTGATTCATACAAAGGTATATTGTATTTCTAGAGACTGGAACTTGTTTCCTATTGTTAAGAACAGAAATTTGTTACTTGACAAATCAAAGATCTTGATTTTTTTTATCTGATAGTACCACTTATTCTTGAAATATGTTGTTCATTCTAAATTCACACAAATTCATCATGAAGTAAAGGTGATTATATAAATTCACTTTTTAGGATATTTTAGGTTTCTGTTTTTTCATTAGTTCTAATTGTTTAAATGCTTAAAAATCCATATTTTAAAAATATCTGAACTGAAGAGTAATCTTGAGTTTTAAATAGACTTATCAACATTATAAAGTCCAACTTGTGGTGAATTTTGAACATGAAAAAAACTATTTTACTCTATTGATTCTCAAAAGTATTTCATGATCTTCTCTAATAAAAAAATAACAACTCTAATTGCTACCATGTTTGCTTCACTGGCCATGTATCATAACTGTCCTGGCACCTGATATACAATATTTCAATTCTGACAACCATCATTCATAAAAGTATTATTGTTCTCACATTAGAGAAGAGGAAATTAAGGATTAAAGAAGTTAAATTTGCCCAAGGTCACAGCTCATCCAAGCAATATTCTAAATCTCATGTTCTTGCCAAGCCAAGCAGCCTGCTTATTGCATTATACAAAGTCACAACTTTAACAAAATAGCATTTGCATTTTCCAAAGACCACATGCTTTGCCTTTCTGCAAATCTCTTAATATCTCTGGTTTAGGTAAGGAGAAGAAAAGGACAATGTCTGATATTTAAACTGGAAATTAATAGAATTTCCTTATTTTACAGTTGGCCTGAACAATGAATTGATACAATGGTTTATATGGCATATGAACTGTTAAAGGACTATTTTGCAACTTGAGAAAACTTTTCAGAGTGAAAGGGGAGTCAGCACGTTTGCCAAGGGAACTGTCCTTGGCAAAGCAGAATGTATGGCCATCTTCACCCAGAGAGCTGGAAACGCTGATAGGACTGGAGAGATAAATGAGAGAAACCCCTGAGACCAATCCGAATCCTCTCACTCCAAAGCGCCCCCTTTTTTTCTCTAAGGTATGAATTTACAGTCATTCTATGCACTCTATAGAATTTTTCCCTTCTTACAGACATATGCAAAAAGGGTTCATCCACAGCTATTTGTGTCTAACAAATTACTCCCTAGTTAAGAGTGATCTGAAAATTATCTCTGAAGAGGGATACATTGTTAAAAGAGAGACAGTAGAGAAGAATTAAGAAATACAGGCATCATTCAGACTTTTGTGTGTTCTTAATTCAGAAGCTGCATAATTTCCTTCTAAATCAAACTGCATCATTCTTCAATCAAATATTTAAAACATTCCATAAAGTGCTGAAAAAACAGAGATAGTTGTAGAACAACAAACGTCCCCCGTGAAAAATAAATCTGCAAATACTAAATATTTTTGCATTCTGTTAAAAAATAATTTACACAATTCTAAAGCTAATAAAATTGAATTGACTATCCAATAAATGGAATTTTATATCATGTTTGTTATCAGCTAAATAATTCATTATTCCATTTTGTATACACACTCTTTAATTAACTTACTGACTCAGAGGTAAGAGGCTACTAATCCATTCATTTCCCCAAGCCCACTTGCAAAAAAATAAAAAGTACAAAATGTGTGTGAGCAAGAGAGCATAAGGTTAGAGGTTTAATATGAAAGAATTTTTAATCAGAGAAGAAAGCATCTGGTTGAGGTTCTCTCCACTTCCAACTGGAGCCCCCAGATTGCATGGTGATTAGTGACACCTGTTATCTAGCAACCTTCTCCTGAAGCAAGCAACTCAGGAGGTTAACTCAAGAAGTGTTCTTGGCTTCTGTTGTGCACTCTTTTAAAAGTCACGTTTTCTTTTAAAAAGCAGATATTTATTTTCATCCATGGTGTGCCTATTAAAAAAAATTCAAAGGCTACATTTGCCTGCAGGTAATCGGAAACTATTTTACAAGAGGAAAGAAGGGATTCTATTTTTGGTAGTTTGGAAAGAGTCTATTTTAATATTCTTGTAAATGTTTTTAAAAATTTAAGATTTGCCTGAAACTTGCAGATTTCCAAAGTATTTCATCATTAGAACATTATTACCTACATGAAACCATTGAGGAAGGAGATCTGGGTAGGAGTGCCAAGATAGTTCCTCTACTCTTTCCCCCCCTGTGGCTTCTCCACGTTTTTGCTTCATCTATCACTTTCCTGAAACTGTGCTTGCCCATTTTTCCTTTCACATGTCAGAGTCAGAATGGACTTAAAAGATAATGTGGTCCAACATTTTATAGATGAGAATTCTCCATTCCAGAATTCTAAAGCGATGGCAATTCTCCAATATGGAGGCCCTGACAACCTAATACTAGGACCTACATAGAGAAAGTCATGCAGTCACTGCTTGAAAAGCATATAAGAATCCCCTTGATTCCAAGTTCCCCATTTTGCACTTTGGGAAATGATAGGCCATGGGAGAGAAATGATTTTGCTGAGAAAGTTACAACAAAGATGGACAAGAATCCTCTTCCTAATTCCAGTCCAGATATCAGATCCCAAAAACTCATGCTATAGAAACACTTCTACTCAGTTGGATAAGACATTCCACTTACTATTTATGGTCTGATCAAATACATGAGTGCATGTTTCTGCATTTTTAATGAATACATTTATTTAACCGACTTTTATAGAGATCCAACTAGGTACTAGGTTTGATGTCATAATGTAATTAAATTGTTTTTTGTTTACTTTTACCTTTTTTAGTGCTGGGGATTGAATCCAGGGGTGCTCTACCACTGAGATACATCCTGAGATCTCTTTATATCTTTATTTTGAGACAGAGTCTCACTAAGTCACTGAGGCTGGATTTGAACTTGACATCCTCATGCTTCAGCTTCTGAGGTAGCTGGCATTACACTGTGCACCACCACATTCAGCTTGTAATGTTTTTACAGATGCACCCACAAATACTTCTATCACTTTGATATCCTTTCAAATCTGCCTTTGTGTGTGTGTGTTTCTAACCAATTTATTCTACTCATTTCCAATTTGCAATTCTTGGCTCTTGTTCTGTGGTATTGAAACTGGACCTGAGCCTTTCTCCACTGCCAGTTGACACATCAGAGGGTGCTGGGGTGATACTGATAGATCAAAACAGGAAGGAGATGCTTTTCCTGACTCAAAAGGTCTGGAACAGCTTCCACAGATGGATATGCAATGGTCCCAGGCTAATCACTTTCTGGCTAGTTTCTAAGCCAAATGGACCACACTGATGGCCTGCTCAGTTCACTGACACTTGGAGGCAATTTTCTCTGCACCCAACTGGCTGTTGTAAGATATTCACGTCTTACTGTTTGTACCGACTAAGTTATAAACAACTGGGACTGCAATGTCATTTATATCATCTTTGATCACTGAGGTTTCATTTTCCCAGCAGAGAGACAGGGTAACCACTATCTCTAATGTAAATGGGATGGCTTAGTGCAATCCTCTAGAACCAGGTAGTAAAATCTCAGCTCCCTGGGGAGTTTCTGAAGGATCAAGGACATTGCTTGATCTTTCAAAGCACTAGAGATTTCAAGGACACTTACTTGAAGGGAGTTGTAAAGATCAATGAAAGATATGGTGGTCAAAGAAAATACCTGAGAATATACTTTTATAGACCTCACACTATGTCTACAAAACTAAGTGAAGAAAGAGCCCCACTAATCAGCTCCTTTAACACAGAAACATTCCTTGGTCTTAGCATAGGCAAGTCTCATTTCTTAAGTCCTGAGGGTCTCTCCTAGTATCCATTGTTCAACAAGAGACCTTTCTGGTAAGGATTTTCTAACGCAGGCATAAGATATGAAGACTACTTCAGGGTTGGATAGGATTTTTCCCCTGTGAAATAGAATTACTTATGCAATTTTGTCAGTGCCATTTTTAGATGTTTTCACAATAGATAACTTAAAAGTTATTTATTGGCATTTGTGTCAAGTCATGTTTTACATCTCTTGTTCTACTCTGCCTTTAGTGAAATATTCAAGTATATCTTTATTACTATAATGATTAACCACTGCATAATGAATCTGTGCCATGCAGTATGCAAAATGCTGGAATACTATGTCTTCATGAACTTATAAAAGGCAAATGAAAAAGTAAATAGACAATTAAATTAAACTTGGCAGAAATAGTGCAATCAGCCATTGACGTGGTCACAGGTGACAGTATTAGATGAGACTTTCTACAGATGACAAGATAGTGAAATAAGAAGTTAACCCAATTTGGTAGGAAAGATAAGTATATATTAAGGAGACAAACAGACCAAGAAAAAGGGGTTTGTGGAGGGGAAACCACCCTTCCTAGTTCTTTCTGCTTTTATACTCTGCTTCTCACTAACAGGCAACTTGCTGTTCTTCTTTTACAAATTTTGTCCTTTAGGAAAAATATCATTCCTGATGCCTTCCTAGGAAGAAAGCTGGAAATCCCCTACATATGCCAGTGACTCAAATTCTCATCCTCACTCTGACTTCCTCACCCCTGCTGAGTGAACTCAGACCCAAACACTTCTCTCTGGATGAGTATGAAAAATCCAGTTGTATAAGTGCGGCCCTGTGGCTTTTAATGTTTATTATTTTTCTTTCCTACTCCCTCTATCACAGAAAAAAAAAAAAGGTTTATTTTATCAATAAACCAACTTCTCAGCCAGATTGAAATAACAAAGAAAAATTTTCTATAAATGTGTCATTCTTCATCTACTAGAGATGAGACAGTTATGAGGTTAAGATTCTTGTAACATTGGGACATTTCTCAGAAGTTCCCGTCAGACCAGGGCCACCACCCACCCCTCTAGGCAGTAAGTAGAAACATCAAACCCAATCCCTTCTTGGAGATCATAAGAACATCTTAGAACCAACATGGAAGTGTCTTAGCATGGTCTTAGCATGGTCAAAGATCTGAAGTTACATACATTTTTATTTTTCTTGAAGTTACAGTGTTCATGTCTTTATTTTGGATTAACAACCTAGGAACACCTTTGTGTATGAAATGATTGCCATTTACAGACTGAGAAGTCATAAAAACTAGTATTTACACTGTAAGACTCAAATGAAATCCTGACTATTCCATTTACTTCTTTTATAAGCCTGAATTAAATTCAACATTTTTATTTCCATTTTCTTATCTACGTAATGTGGATAATTGTCCTATCTTCCCTACTGACCTTTTATATACATAGTATAGAAATTAAAAATGAATTAAACACAAACTCCAAAGCACTACAATAATAGAAAAATTTTCAATTTTTTGAGTGTTCAGCAACTGTTGTGAGAACTCAATGTGATCAGTATGTTGAGGACCAAATGGCTTAAGTACCAAGTTCTCTTTTTATTCATCACTAACAATGCCCTCACTTTCTCAGATGTATCTGATAGTTATAAATAACATAATTTCATTGTAATTTGAAGAATTTCATAAAAATCTTCTCCACCTCCTTGAATAAGACTGCTGTCCCTGAAAGTCAGGACAATAGCTTCCTGTGGGTTGATGTGCCTGAGACCTGAACAGGTTATAAAGCTCCCCAGGAAGAGCATGATATCCTGTTTGCTTATAGAGGGAGCATTCCCAGCCAGAATCCAGTAAGAAAACAGACTAAGTAGATAATTAAAAGTAAAAGTCGGGGCTGGGGAGATAGCTCAGTTGGTAGAGTGCTTGCCTTGCAAGCACAAGGCCGTGGGTTCAATCCCCAGCACCAAAAAAAAAAAAGAAAAAAAAAAAAAAAGGTCTATGTAACTCTGATTAATCATCTGGTTTAGTGAAACTATCATGAACAAAGTAATAGCTATACCACTGCATTATTTTTCTTCTGGTTTCCCAAACATTTTGAAATAAACTTTGAAAGGTGGACTGCCTTTTGAAAATATAATTTTCACCCAAAATTCACACTAAGTTTACTGCAATGGGATGTTGGAGTTATGATAATATGGTTTATTCTAGTTTAATTTAAAATTCCCCCAAATTTAGGGATGGAGAAAATATGAGATAATTCATCACTTCATACCTTCTCATATTTTGTAAATATTGTATTATGGTTTATTATTTTATGATTATTTTTTCAAATATTCATTATATCTAATGTTGGTAATTGGGAGGGTTTATATTTTGTAACTGGAAACATGTTCAAAGAGTAAAAATAATCCTGTAATGTAATTGATAATTCTGAAGTTTCTTCCTGAGCTTGGCCCATAGACCACAAAAATCCAATTTATATTTTCATAATACAATGCCGAAGACTATTAGATGAATATTACATTATAATGGGTATTAAAATTTTATATATTCATAGCTAATTAATAATTTATATGATATGTAAGGTATTGAAAAATTAAAGAAATTTTATACACGATCATACTATCAGATGGAGTGAGTACAAGTGGAGATTATTTACTATGTCTGAGGAGCTGTATTTACATGAGAAGACCGATGGTGAGGAACTGAAGCCAGACACTTCTGTTAATGCCAGGGCAGTATTTAAAAACTGTGGTTTTAAAAACTGTGGTTTTAAAAACTGTGGAAACCTTTTTGTAGGACAGAAGGAAGAAAATTCTTAGTTTCAAATGTGTTGCCTCAAATAGAAAAAATAAACATGAGTGGAACTGAGGAACTTTGATTAAATATGGATTCAGTTACAGAGATCAAAAGAAGACATGTTTATGCATATAGGAATATGTATATATGCCCTTGGACTATTATGAAATTTATATCCAGTTGAACAAAGGTTAATTAGTTGTAGATATTTTAATAATCTTCACAATTTTAATCAACTGTTCCTGCCTATGAAAGTTGGGCTATCAGGGTCTAGAATAAATAGATATAGTAAGTAGTGCTCCAGGTGTAATACTAATGAACTAAGTTTATTTTTGTTTGGTTTTGTTATATTTTACAGATATATCTAATATTTTTTTGACAAATGTTAGCTAATAAAAAATTAAAGTCATTGCACTACTCAGTAATTATTTATTCAGTCACAGGATAGGCAGGATTGTTTCCCCTGATGCTAAACATATATCCAGAGCAAGAGATAAAATGGTAGGATTGGGAGTTTTATATTATTAGCTCTGAGGTCTGTAGGCCAAATCTAAGGCAAATTCAAAGAGTAAAAACTAATTTTCTATAACTAGTGTAAGGTTAAAGCACAAATAGCAATCTACATAGACAAAGCAAGTTGTTGATTTATTCATTTACCAATTGAGGACAATTATTTTATACATGCTTCATTTATAAAGGTGAAAAATGACAGCCCATTACAAAAAGAGTTCAGTTTAATGGAAGTAAGGTTCATAAGGAAGCAAATCTTTGAGCCTATAGCACATGAGCTGAAGTGGAATCGAGATAAGAAAATGTAGATTGTGTCTTGAAGTCAGGTTAGTTTTATAACACTGTTAATGCTCTAAGTACATCTTTCTCTTAATTTGAATCTTGCATCTTGCTAGAAAATTTTTTTCATACATGATATTTTCTCAGGATATGATTTGAGAATGAATTTATGATATGACCCCCCAAGTAACCATGGTTTCAATTCCGTACATACTCTGGGATAGTTGTGATGACTCTTTCTGGGTACCTATATCACAGCACTTAGGGATTCCAAAACCGCAAACAGACTGTGATAACTCAAAGGCAGAGAATGAGTTTCATTTGAATTAGCCCTTTTAGAACCTAGAACAAATCTGTCCCATGGAAATTACTTAATAATTATTTAGTGAATGAATGATTATGCATTAACCACTAAAATAGAGATTTGATTATTTGTTATAATTTAGTATACAGAAGTATTCAGTCACTAATCCAAATATTAAACAAAGATACATTCCAAGAAAGTTAAAATTGAGAGCTAACTAATCACAAAATTTATTTACTTCATGGGTGAACTTGACCAGAATATAGAAGAGTTTATAATACACAGGTAGAATATGCTAGAGACAGAATGTATGTGAAGTGAATACATGTGTAGCACATATTTTTTAGTATTATTTTTAAAAGGTATTACTTATACAGAATTTGTGTCACATACATCTAGGCCCTATATTTCCTGCATTAGCTTTTTAATTTTTGATCTTCTGTTGCAATTTCCTAGCCCACCTATCACATGATAGTCCCACAAGCTGATTCCTAAGTGTCTATGTGCATGACCAAGTACCAAACTCCCTAATTAGTGCTGAGCTTCAAACTTCACCATCTCGAATATGTTATTTGTCATGACTTGAGGTGTCTGTGTGTAGGTTATTGAAAGTCAGGTCTAATCCAAAATGTAATTTGGGTACTTGGAAAAGCTTAATAATACCTGATCAACTGTACATTTCTTAATTGGAAATAATAAAAGAAGCAGCATTATCTAAGTAATCAGACTTTCTTCCTTATGATCCTTAAATGTCATGAGACAGGTGATTTATTCAACTATTTGGAATTTCTCCAGAAAGGCTGGAACATAAATAAAACATGGAAGAACAGCAAGGCTAGGGAAATCATAGCATAATTTAAGAATTGTGAAGGGTTATGCTTCCCCCTGCTTCAGTGGAGCGGCTGTAATGTATACAATGCAGTTAACCTTTGACAAATAACACCACTCTGCACAGATCCTAACACAGAAAATTTCTCTCTCTTCCCAAGTACACTTTCAAAAGCCATTTGACATTATCGGTCCTCTATTCTAATTTCTCCAATGGCCTATAGAAAAGAATTGTGCTATTTTTTTTGAAACTAAATTGGTTTCTATATTATTAAAACTTGCCCTAAAGAAAGTCATCTTCTGTTTGAAATCACAATTATTAAAGAAAGTCCATTTTCTTTCTCCTTCCTATTATTTCTATTAAAAATGCACAGTTTAACTTTTGAACACACAGTCTCTAATTTGTCTCTCCTCTATTATATCTGTACTAATGAAAAAATTATGAAGAGTAGTAGGAGGTAGTAATATTTTCATTAATATGTGGAGGTTTCATACATGGAGGCTTAAAGAGAAAGCATGAAGTCAAAGAGCTAAAAAAAATATTTTAACACCTAAAAGAAAAGGGCAGTACTTTACTATAAAATGCTCACAAGGCTAAATTTGTTTTAGTTGTACTGAGAATCTAGGACCGAAAATTCACTTGCAGAGAAAATTAGTTTGCTTGCAATGCTAAGAGCAGCCCCTGCTGGTTACTGTCATATAATTGAGGCAAGGAAATTTTTAATGAAAGAGGTTAAAATAATAGAACAGATGACAGTAGCTAGATGACAGTCGTAGATGTCTGTCTGTTCAAATGACAGTGGCCTCTTCTTTGACTCTTTTTTAATACTACTTGAAGTTGTCTCCATGTTTACCACAAATCAAATGCACTTTATCAGATATTTAAATCTCCAAGGCTTCTTTTCCCTTTGAAGAAATTGTTTTAAAAAATGTGCAAACAACTACCATCTTGACAGAGTTTGCAGAAAATCAATCTTCAACAAACCTTATGTGTTAAGAGAACAAAAGTACGGAAATGTTATGGTGGCAGTATATTTGTAGTTCAAACTAAATGTATAACTTTATTGGATTCACAAGTTATTAGGTTGTTATTCTTTAAATGTCAAAGAGAGGCATATTAAAAATAATAAAATAACATGAGTTTCCAGGTGTGACTCTCTAAATGAAGCAGAATATAAACGTTTATTTCAAGTATTTTGAAATCTTATCACACCTTTCTCTCATCACCAGTTTTTTGGAGGTGATGTGAAAATAATAACAAAAGAAATTAAACAAACTGAAATAATTCTGTGCCTCCTATTACATCTCTCTTCTTTTAGGAAGTCCTCCCAATATATTGCACCCAATTCCATCACAGTATTTCTCAGTGCATTTAAGCCTTTGGAAATACATTCAGTTAACATCTGAAATGATGTATTATACACACATGTCGCATCTGCCTTTAAAACTATCAAAAATGTTTGCTTAATTCTTTTGAATTCACAACCTGATTATAAATATTATGTGTTCAATATGGTACTATTATAAATTCTTATTTTGTTGATGTCACTTATTATAAATTATTCAGTGACATTTAATGCTCTATTTGTCTTTATCTTTGCATCCTAGTATGTTGTGTTGAGTCACAGTTCTTGCAGATGCTACCTTATAAACAGAGTTCCTAAAGCCTTACATTTACAAAAAAAAAAAAAATTCTTCATACTTCATTTTCTTAAACATTCAGAAGTCACGTTAGCATAGTAAAATTTTTGAAATATCCTTTAGTAGATAAACATGTTTAACTTCCTTTAATTTAGTTTTCCCCAGACTTTTTTCTTTGTGACGTGAAACCTCACATTGACTGCAAACCTCTCAAGATCTTCTGGGATTTGTCTTTGGGAAACACAACTGGTGTAACATGATTCTAAATCTTTTAAGGATGAGTACAAAGAGGTTTTTAAGCCCAGTTTTTACCCAACACCTCCTCATCCTAAAGCAAATCAGGACATTCAAGACTAATCTAGGGAAAGAATGTTTCACAGATGTCCAAAGCCTGTGCCTTCATGAGTCTGACCCCCTGCTCAGCCCTTATCAAGTGACCACCAATAATCCTCAACATCAATATAGTATTACTGATGTTCCACCATTGTCTGCAACAAAAAGTACAATCACATTTCTCTAAGACACACGGTTTGGCCTAGAACCTGACATAAATACTTGCATGCCCAATTTATATGCATGAGTGTGTTTTTATGATTTAAAAAAAATTAATCTCCGTGTCTGTGCTCATGTTGCTTCTTCTGCCTGGAATGTCCATGCTCTACTTTGTTTCTTGATAAATTCCATTCAACTCGACATTCGTAGTAGTGTAACTACCGTATCAAGGAGACTATGAGCAACAGAGGACAAGAACAGCAAGAAAGGTTCTCTGATATCTTTTATTTATTCTCTCTTATTCTATCCAAATTAACCTTCACAGAAATTGATTTCATGGTCTACAGAAAGGTGCAACTACAGTTTAAGCCTTGATCTCAAAAGAAGAAATACAAATGGTTAACAAATACATAAGAAATGCTTAATGACATTAACCATTGGGAAAATGCAAATCCGAAGATGACATAACAGCTCACCCCAGTTAGAAAGACTATAATCCAACAAAACAAACAAACAAAAGCCAAAAGATAACAAATACTGTTGAGGATGTGGACAAAAGAGAACTCTCATATACTTTTGGTGAGAATGTAAATTGATAAAACCATTGTGGAGAATAATACAGAGGTTCCTCAAAAAACTCACACTAGAACTACCATATGACCCAGTTATCGCATTTCTGAGTATTAATACAAAGGAAATGAAATTAGTACATCAAAGAAACATTTGAACTTCCAAGTTTAGTTTAGCACTATTTATGACAGTGAAAATGTGTAATTAACCTAAATATTCACCAAAGGATAATTAGATGAAGAAAACGTGTGTTTTTCTTTTTTTCTTTTCTTTTTTTTTTTTACATATATACCTGGACAAAAACAAGCAGGCATTTTAGG
Source organism: Sciurus vulgaris (assembly GCF_902686455.1). Lineage (NCBI taxonomy): Eukaryota > Metazoa > Chordata > Mammalia > Rodentia > Sciuridae > Sciurus > Sciurus vulgaris. The sequence goes on along the minus strand of NC_136470.1, from coordinate 30,424,123 downwards.
AAGGACCTGACATTTGTTTGACTGTGTTTATAGGAGATTACTCAAAGATAGTGCAAGAGTCTGTAGAAAATGCAGAAAAGACTCAAGGAGAATTTAACAGCTGTCCTCAGACATTAAAAAAAAAAAAATGCCAAAGAGCTGTAAAGTAATACACTTGATCTAGTTACTCATAACAGAGAAAGCTAAAATTGGGAACAGAAAAAAAATAGTTTCCAAATGGAAATGATGGAAGTGGACCACTTTGTTTTTTTCTATTGTCAATTTTTTTAATAGTTGAAAAAAAAATTGCACAAACATATGATTCCTTTCCTTCATCCTAAGAAGGAAAACTGAAGTGATTCAAAACTACATAATTCTAAGATTATACAGGATAAAACTCAAGTCTTCAATATTGTTTAATAAGGTGCCTTTTAAAGCTCAAATATGTTAATGGAGAGTCACAAAACTGAAGACCATGCTAACTTGAAATTTAAGAAACTGAGATAAAATTATTTACTGTAAACCTAAGAAGAAATAGAGTTAACAATGGAGATACAATAAAATTTGATTTTGGTGAACAATTTTATAATATCTCTTGCTTGATCTATTTATTAATATATTGATAGAGAGAAATCTATATATATATATATATATATATATATATAAAGGTATATTGGAATGGTAGAGACCCATTTCCCATCCAAATGCAGCTTTGTTTTAACTTGTTAGAACTCGAATAAGATTAATAGCAAAAAGATTAATCCTCAAATATACTTAAGAAAAGATAAATCTTTTCAAAGTCATGTGCACTTTTGATTTCTAATGTAATTTGAAAGGCAAGAGACCATTTTAGAGAACATTCATGGAATTAAAAAAGGTCATTGATCTGAATCTTTTGTCTTCTGATAGGAAAAGCTAAAAGTAAGTACACAATAAATCATGTATAAACTTGAATACTTTCAGGGAGAAAAAATGTACCTTTTGATTAGGCAAGAATGAACTTATGTCTTTTTTCTATAGAATAAATTCAATATAGGATAAAAAAATAAAGTCCGTTGAGGAAAAAAATGGGATAGTTATTTTCTTTTAAAATAGTTATTTGTTTGAGTTTTTAATAGACTTTTTAAAAGGTTACATTAAATCTCAACTTGTTAATAATTAGACTTTCATTAATAAATGTATGAAGTTTTTTGAGCTTCTGTTATATTTCACCCAGGATAGGTACCAGATTTACATAGCACAAAAGAAGAAATTGAGAAGTTCACAGAAATTATGAGTAATATTTCTTAAACATATCCAATTTTTCTGTTAACCACCTCATATTTTATCTCATTAAATGATCTATTTTCTATTCACAATTCTCAGTAAAAAGTAGAAATATAATTTCTTTTGTCAAAGGATAACTTTATAAATATACTATAAATTTTTCCTGTATTAGCAACAAAATTTATGTGATACTCTTAGTTGACTCAATTCATCTATGAGCTTGAGTACTTGATTTTGATTTGGTTAAATTTTTATTCCATCTTTCTCTCTTGAACTGCATTGCCTTAAGGTTGGGCTTAGCGGGGCTCAGTTAAGGTCTCCGTTTTGGTTTAAGCCAATTAGAGAAATCCCTATCCCAAGTCAAAGTTTAAGAGATTGACACTTAAAAGTACCCAATAAGAATGAAGCCCAGGGCCTATATCCTAAGGTTTTGGTCTTGTCCTCATCCTGGAGATATGTTACCCTAGTTCTTACTGACAGCTATATTGTGATCAAAGAGAATCTGTCCCAAAACAACCCCAGGATTTTTCTAAATACCAATGCTAATTCAAAGTGCACAGTAATTTGTAATATTTCATCAAAATATTGTTGACCATAGATTTGATTTTTAAAATTATTATATATTCCCTGGATCCTATCACAGTGTTAAATTAAGGAGCTACAATTATTTAATTATGCAATGAATGATGATTATTGGTGTTTGTGGTATGTGTGTATGTGTGTGTGTGTGTGTGTACATGTTCCAAAGAAATTCTTTTGGTGTTTCAGAGCAAATTTAAAAGACTGAGGTTAAGTTAATATTTGCCTATTAAAAAATAGAATAGTACAACCAATATACTATTGGTATAATGTAGAATTATATTCTTATAAAAATCTAAGCAGATTACAAAAGGTTATGTGAAAATCAGTCTTGAAATTAGCCACATCAGCATATAGATATTCACATTTTTATGAATCTTCGTTCGAGGCTGAATAGGTGAAATATGGTTTTACCTCTTCTATAAGCTGGGTGGAAGTTGAAAGATGCATTGAATATATTTTTCACATCTTCTTCTTAACCTTTATTTTTTCCATTTTGTGCATATGTGCAAGTTTTCTTCCTTTGTATTTCCAAGTAATTCATTTTTTAAATTTATTTTTTAAGACTGCATTTTGATTCATTGTATACAAATGGGGTGCATCATTTCATTTCTATGGTTGTACATGATGTAGATTCATACTATTTGTGTAACCATACATGTACATGGGGTAATGATGTCTCTCTCATTCTACCATTTTTCATACCCCCCTTCCTCTCATTTCTTTCTACATAATCTAAAGTTCCTCCATTCTTCTCTCACCCTCACCCCTCTTCCCCCATTATATATCATCATCCACTTATCTGGGAAAACATTCGGCTTTTGGTTTTTTAGGCTTAGCTTTTTTCACTTAGCATGATATTCTCCAATTCCATCCATTTATCTGTAAATTCCATAATATTATTCTTCTTTATGGCTGAGTAATATTCTTTAAAGAAATGCAAATTAAAACAACTCTAAGATTTCATCTTACTCTAATTAGAATGGCTATTACCAAGAACACAAACAAAAATAGATGTTGGCATGGGTTTGGGGAAAAAGGCACACTTTTACATTGCTGGTGGAGTTGCAAACTGGTGCAGCCACTCTGGCAAGCAGTGTGGAGAATCCTCAGAAAACTTGGAAAGAACCCACCTTTTGACCCCGTTATCCCACTTCTCGGTTTATACCCAAAGGACTTAAAATTAGCATACTACAGTAACTCAGCCACATCAATGTTTATAGAAGCTCAATTACAATAGCTAGATTGTGGAACCAAGTACATTCATTTTAAAAATCACTTTGTACAGGTGAAACAATGACAAAAACTGCAATTACTTGCCTATATTCTAAGAATGCAGAATTTAATCCAAAATCTAGACTCTAATCCTTCATTGTTTAGAATACACAAAATCTAAGTTTATATGGAATTCTATAGAGTGCCTTCTTGAGGTATAATATTGTTTTAGTCGGATTTCTTCGCTGCTGTGACTAAAAGATTTGACCAGAAAATTTTTAGGGAAGAAAAGTTTATTTGAGGCTCACAGTTCCAGAGGTCTTAGTCCATAGAAGGTTGGCTCCATTTCTCAGGGCTCACGGTGAGGCAGATCATAATGGCAAAAGAGTGTGGCAGAGAGAAGCAGCTCACATGGTGATCAGAAAGCAGAGTCCAGACTCCACTAATAAGATACAAAATGTGTATCCTAAAGCTGTGACCCTAATGAACCACTTCCTCCAGCCACACCCCACCTGCCTCCAGTTACCATTCAGTTAATGCCATTAGGGATTAATTCACTAATTGTGTTAAGGCTATAACCCAATCATTGTCCTCCAAAACCTTCTTGCATTGTCTTACAGGGGAGCTTTCGGGGGGACATGTCTAAACAATAACAAATATACAGAGTATTTTTATGTTTATATATATATATATATATATATACACATTTTGCTTATATATTTTGGCATGAAAAGGTTGAACATTATCCAGAATATCTAAACAGATAAGTCTATATGCACTGTCATAAGATATTTAAATCTCCATATGCATGAAATTATTTACTCAATTACTATCTGGTTCCTCATCTGAGAAAAAAAGAATTAAAATAAGTGTTTGACCAAAAATAAACTACATCAGTTATACGTGGTGATGTCAAATCCCAATACAGCATCTGCCACTTCTAGGTAACTGTTTCTGTCTGATGTAGGCCTTATTGTACTTCATCAAAACATGAAGGAAGACCATTCACATCTTGGTGCCTAGAAGTACAAAGCTAGGACACTTGGGAAAAGAGAATAAAAAACATGAAACTTTACTAACACAGAATTCTTAAATTCTTAACTTCCTCTACAAGAAACCACTTCTTTTTAACCCCCCCAAAAAAGTCAAAGTACTATTTAAAGTTAAAGTACTATTTGATCTCTGATGGCTAAGCAGTCTTGCCATGAATAAAAAAAAAATAGAAGTTTATATTCTTACAAATAAGTAAAGTATGACTTCTTATGCGCAAAGACTTTTAGGGTTTATCTGACTGCTTGAATAAAGATTAAGGACATAAATATTTAAAATCTGGGCATACAAAATTAAGAAGTTTGAAAGTTCCATTAGCTGCTTTTCATTGATTATTACTTACTTAATCATCAAGTTGAATGTATTTAATTTATTTTACCTTCTCGGTATAACTTTTAAAATTGAAAATTTCTCCCTGGATTTGAGTACAACACAGCTGGTAACAGCAGATAAACGAGGTATTCCTGGTGGAGACCAAAGTGCATTTCAGATGTCTCCTTCAATGTCTTAGCCTATAAACTGAGTCCCAACCAAAGCAATGAGATTAGAAATGTCCTGCAGGGAAGAACAGGCTAAGTAGAACAAGGCAGACAGGATTATAATAAACACCAGGGCATTAATAAAATACTATCAGAAGGAAGCCATTGGTATTTCAAAACTATTTGCTCATTCAAAGGGTTAGATCTCCTTAGAGTGACCAGGATAAGACAAGGTGAGAATAATATTAAAACCAAGATTCCATAAACATGCAAACAGAATAATCCTTTTTGTCCATGGACTTACTTGCTTTTTTAAAAAAATAGTATTATTAAGATAAAATATAAAATTTCAAACAGATGTTTTAAAAGTCTTAGAATCTCATATGATTTATATTAACTTTATAGTAGCAATAATTTTATATTTTTAGAAAGTAATATATTTTGGCTTTTCTAAAAGACCTGGTAATTTAGTTTTCAAAGATTTTCCTATAAATGGTAACCTAGAAATATGGGTAAGATACAAAATGTCACTGTCATAGCAATTAACATCCATTACTCATGAAAGTCAAGCTTTTTACAAATGTAAATACGTTTCACTCTTCTGGGTCAGAAAATAAACCAAGTAAAGATGAAAACTGTGTAAGAAAATCCAAAGCATTAGCAAGCTTTAAAATAAAGGTCAAAGTGAATGTTTCCTCAATTTATGTTCAGGTCTGTGGGATGTGAATTACTACTTTCTAAAGAATGTGCCAGGGGTATATATCTCACATAGAATAAGTAGGTCATAAGACAGTGTAAGGTAACAGATTTCTTCCAGGTTTGGGATAGAAAAGGAAACAATTTACCTTGCTCCAAAATCCTGTGCTCACCCACACACTGAGTTATCGTTTGAGGTTTTCACAGGACGTTTTCTCTTCTTTATGTTATTGAACTTGTACAAATGTATCCTCTTTTGTATCTTTTATGATTCAAATCAATAAAGCCATATAAAACTCTAAGCAAATTGACTTCAAGTCAGAGGCTATATTGATTTAATGATAAAGTTGTTCCTTAACAATAATTTTCCTTATACTCGTGCTATTGTTTGAAATGCAATGTTACACAGGCAGAAAGACATACAAAAATGTCTTCTTTTCCTTAATGCTGAAATAAAAGGCTAGGATGATATTTTTCCTTATCTGCTATAAGTACATGATTAATAAAATATTTTTTGAAAAAACCTAAAAATTAGGAATTTATTTCATTTCCTGAAAAGTATTTTGTTCTGCTTCAATAAAGCTTAGATTTTCAGTGAATTATACTGTGCAAGATCATGTCAGAGAGCTTGATATAAATTTCTAGATTTTACCCATTTTTGATACAGTAAACTCAAAGCTAAGTGTTGTAAGTTAAACTCTATTTTTATTACTTTTTTAACCCACGCTTGTCTTTTGACAAGTGATAACCTTATTAATCACTTTGTGTTTATCAAGGTCATTGATGATATCTCTTATTAGATTCAAAGATCAGTTTCCTTTCTTCATCTAGTTCAGAGGATCTCATTGGGAGAATTTTGACTCTCCTCTCTGGGGAACAGTTGGCAATGTTCAGTCATTTTTGTTGTCACAACTTGGGGGTGTGCTGTAACTGGCATCTAGTAAAGTGAGGAATCTGATAATCCCACAGTGCTCAGGGGAAAAAAAAAAACCCAGGGCAAACCTTACTTGCCTTGAAAGCTCAGTCCTCTAAGGTTGAAAAGCCCTGAACTACCTCAACCTTTCAACAACACCCCTCCCTTGGAAATACTTATTATCCGTATCTCGCACAAGGAGCATCAGCCTAATGAGGATCAGAGCTTACTTGTCTTGGTTTCATTGTTTCATCTGTGTACAGGAGTGTACATCTCAGATAGGCATGCAATTAAAGATGTGTAAACGCCCTCTTCTGTATTTCTTTCTTAATACTTTTCCCATATGCTTATTGTTTTAGTTAACTATTACTAAAATCTTGCAATTAAAGATCAAATAGATTGTTTTCACTCTTGAAAGAGAATTTATCTAGCTTCTAAACCTTCACTGTATAGCTTCTCCAGAACAAAGGTGGTTTTTTAAATTTCCCTTCCTTCTCTTTAAGTGTGTTCTGGGACATGAGAAAACCCCTAGATAAAAGCCTTTCGAAGAGCTATTTCTTGTAGCTAAGGAAGAATGGCACTCGGGCTTATAATTGTTGGTATTTATGAGCATTTTAGATTTGACAATATTTTAGGTAAAATGGGCCTTAAAAGGCCTTTCAAGAATCTTATCCATCATTCACATTTTTTAGTTGTTTATTTGATCATTGCTTATTTCCTATGAGAAAATGGATTCCACATCTTAGAGACTAAATTCCAAATGAATTTGAGAAAACTATTCTTTTGAACATGGAGAAATGTCTATAGTAGAAATCACAACAGAAATTACCAGAAAAAGAAACCTGTAAATAATGGAAAAGTCATTGTGATAAATCTTTTTATAGATGGTAAAAATAATATAAATCTTCTTCTTGCTACAAAATAATGCAAACATGAATAAAATGCCTGGTAAAATTATGCCTGTGTAAATTCATCTAGAAATAGGGAATCATATTTTAAAAAGAAAGAAGCTGCCATATTAGTTTTTAATCTATAAATTCTAGTTATAATTATTGCATGTAAAAACATTAATTCTTACATCAAAATTTTAAACCTACATTAAGCTCAGTTCTTTGCTATTCGCCATAACTATTCAGAGCCTGCTCCTTAGAAAGAGTTCATACATGCACATCTTGGGAATGCACATAAAAATGGGATGGAGTATGCTATAACAATGAAATATTACCATTCCTTTATGCCTCACATATTTTAAATTACCATTTACTGTCGACAATATAGAAAGGTACTTTGGTTAAGCAGTAAGTTTTAAATCCCTACTGAGAGCAGTAGTAAATACTAATAATTTTACCTTACACTTTATCCAAATTTTTCACAGATTCAATAAACAAAGTCTATCCTTCAAATTTACAGTGAAGTAGACTATATAGTGCCTTTAGACAATGAGGCTACATTAGAATATCCCCAATGAGTTTTCAAAGTCCAGTTTATATTAAAAGATGGAAAAACATTTAATTTAAATAAATATTTCTAATAATGAGTTAGCTATGCATATTTTCTTTCAGTAATTCTCAAAGTCTTTCTGGCTGTATTAACTGAAGAAATGTTTTGAAAGAAATATTTATTGGTGAAGAAGGGGCTTTTTCTTTGGCTGGACAATCAGTTTTGTGTGTGAATTTGCCTCTATGTAGAGGTCACATGCCAGCATTTAACAGTCCCCTTTGTACTGAATTGGTTGAGCACTCTCACTTGGAAATGCCTCAAACCACACAAATGGGACAATACTAAACTTTACCCACCTAATACCCAGGGTCGATAGAATCATCTGCAGAGAAATTTTATTTGCAATGGTATGCTTTGACTGCTTAACATTTGTATTAGTGAAGAGAAAGAATGGAGATGACGAATTCACCCCCGAGTTTATTTTAAACCTTATTCTTACATGTTGTCATTTTTTGGAGCCCATCATGCTTTATGTGGCTCTTTATGCGTCAGTGTTATGGTGTCTTTTCTGCACAGTCAATTGCTACTTCTGCTTGGCTATCTTCATTAATGAGGAATCTGAAAGTAGGGAAAAGGGACAAAATAATACAACTTTGTAGGAATTGTTTATGCTTCCAAGATGTCTTTTGAGGAAACCACCTGAGAAAGGTACCCAGCTGGGCGTTGTGAACTAGAGCTGAGACCTATGTTGAGAAGAAAACATGTTGCTGAAATTTTCATCAATGGATCAGTTTTCCACTGAAACAGTCACCAAATTTATGAACTGGTGGTATACTCTTTCAAAAGCTGTAGTGTGATATGTAAGAGTTTTACCCAAAAACTTTAAACAGTTTTACTAATATGGGATCACACTACCTACTTACTTAGGACCCAAATTTACACCTGTTCTCTGGGATACTAATAATGTCACTTTCACTCTCAAACATGTTCTGAATTGAAAGGTAAGTTAGACAGCTCTACTGCTTAATAGTAATGCTCTATTTTTTAGTGAGGAAAAAACATCTCTCTTCCAAATATTAACGTGCTATTTGAGAAATTAATTAAAGCATCCTATAAATTCTAAATCTGGGCATTATGGAATGATTATTTGGGTTCCACCAAATTCTATTGAAATTCTAACCCTAATGTAATGGTATTAGGAGGTGAAGCCTTTAGGAGGTAACTAGGTCATAAGGATGGGACCTCATAAATGGGATTAGTGCCTAGTCTCTCTTCCATCTGGGAATACCATGACAGAAGCTTTCTTAGGTTTCCTTCATGTGAGGATACATGATGGCTACCTGCAAATCAGGAAGCAGGCTCTCTCATGAGGCACAGGATCTACTGGCATCTTGATTTTGGACTTCCTAGCCTCCCAAAATGTGAGAAACAAATGTTCATTGAAGCCTTTGATAACAAAAAGAAACTAATGCAGACAAATAAATGAATATAAACTGAAAATTTCCCTAGTCAAATACTGATTTTTCGTTTATTACTGTTGATACTTATCAACTTTAAAACTTATAGTATAGTTGAGTGACTTGGGCCTGTTACTTAAGCTCTTAGTATTTCTATTTTCTAATCTAATCTGTAAAGTTATGATAAAAATATTGCTGCGAGGATACAATGAGTTAGTTCATGTAAAAAAACCTCCAACATTCCAGGCACATTAGTGCTATATAAGATTTAGATATAATTTTTTGGCAATAAATTCATAAATTTGGCAGAATCAGTGAATCAATCCTTCATTTTTCAATGATTTGGCATTGGGAAAATATCCTGTGTCAAATTTATTTACTAGTATTTGACCTACAGTTATGTAAAATATATTTTTAAGGATTCACAGAAATAAACTCTGAGAAATTTCCAGGAATAGGTAGCCCACAAACCAGCATATTTGAAATTATTCAGTTAATGTAACATCACTTATTTGGACATAAGGTTCTTGAGACTTTGGCAAATTTTAGTTTCCTTATTACTCTTCCCCTGGAATAGGCACATCCCTGGTAACCAATATTCATGTTTGAGTGCGTAATTGAATCTGATCACCACCTCCAAGCCAGTAAATATCTTCTCTTTGTAGGATAGCCCTCTTGGTAGGATAACCCTTCTGTAGGATAATTCAGAAGATAGAGTCAAATTATGCTTTTAGTTTTGGGAAAACTTTCCTTTTCAGTCAACTACAGTGTCAAAAGTATTCTAGGAAGTGAGCAGTTCAGGACCATAAGGAAGAACATACAACAACTATTATGATTATGATTATGAAAAATCAGCTTTGTGCATTAAACATCATAAACCTCACATGTGCCAGTGTGTATTAGAAAAAAATCAAAAGATATTCATTGGCCATATGCACAGAAATAAAATCTGTTTGCTAAATTATGCTGCCAGTCTCCCTCCAATCTGTCTTTCCTGGCCATCCTATGACTGACAAGTCATGTCAGTCATCATCACATTCAGACCACTTTATCACTTATTAACACCTTTCTTCCTTTTTTTCTCTCTTCCCTTTAATTCCTATTAAATGATAAGTATTTCTGAATAGCAAACATTATTCAGGACCCACCCTAAAATCAATAAAATGGGATGATATCCTAGACAGTATAAAAAATCAACCATAGAAAGGCAAGTCTGTCTAGAATTGACAAATTTCCCAGCTAGCTGGTCAGTTCTAGTTCCTGCCCCTGCACTCCCAACTTCGATTACCAACTGTTATTTTTTAAAACTCATCTCTGTTCGCCCTAGTTATAAATCTCAATGATTCCCCTGGAGGCTTCAGGATACACAGCACATGAAGACTTCAAGATTTGCTTCAATTTATCTTTCAGACCTCAGCTTCAGCCACATCATGTTTCATACTTCTTCATACTTCTCACACTTCTAAGACTTGTACATATTTTTTCCTCTCTGCTAAACTATTTCTCTTTCACTTGTAAAACTACTAGTTGTATTCCAAAAGTGTGTTGTCATTTTCTCATTGAAGTTGTATCTAATTTTCCAACTCAAAATAAACTACTTCTTTTTCCCTGGTTTCACTGCTGGAACGTACTTTTACTGTGGTATTTTAAAACAACATATTTTGATATCTTTGTTATATATAATCTCAGATATACTGAGATATGAAAAATTAAGAATCATGCCTTGCTTCATTAAATAAAATGTTTGCATTCCTCATTTCCATTGCAATAGTATTAATGCATAATAGTTGATCAATAATACTAAGCAAATTAATGAATTCTACTCAAACTTCAAACATCAGTCATGTATTATACTCTCTGTGATATCTTTACCTAACCTCATCTGCTCTCCTTAATACATGAACTCAAACATATCATCCTGTCTTCTCTCATAACAACTGTACATGAAGCATTAGAGTTGTATGAATACCAGAAGTGGTGTTAAAGGTCTTTTGACTAGTCAATAGTAAGGTAAGACTAGATTCTACAGAACTTCTACATACACTACTGTGTTTACAAGTCCCACAGGTATCAGTATCCAAGTAGAGTAAGAGAGACATCTAGCCAATAGAAAAATTCTCTAAACCTGATCATTCAATGCAGGCAACAAAGAGCAGTTATATTAACTAACACTGTACTCCTTTGAGTTACCATTGAGAAAAGATTTGAAATATATCATGTTGTGGTCCAGAATTAAGGTTTGAAGTAGAAAAGCAGGGTAAAGTCATAGTAATTGGCTCATCATGATTTGCAGAGGAAAAAGTTAATTGCCCCTCAGGGATTTTTATAAACCAACAACATCAATGGAAAGTAGTCTTCTAGTAACCAGGATCTTTCTCTCTGTATTTGTGAATTAAGGAAAGCTTCCATTAAGCTAAGCACTGAACCCAACATGTAGAGGAAGAATAAAACCAAAAACAATTAAATGAGAAATCTAAATGTGAATTGAAATGTCGTGTTTGTTAACACAATGAAATAATTTGAATATTTTTATTTTGTTTTCTTTTCTATTTAATGGAAATTAAGGCAGCCATGAAGGATACTATTGTGGTGAGTCTGAGGCACAGAAAAGTGGACAGAATACAGGATGAAATGAGAGTTGGAGAGAGTGAAGGAGTTACAAAACAGGAGATATTGAAAGGTCAAAGTGGAGACTACTACCAGATGCTAAGGACAAACACACTTTTCAAAATATTTGTTTGATGTACACATACATTAAGAAAATAAGTCAACTACCAGTATATAAATCTCTCAAGATATACTGAGGAAGTATTTTAGAAATACATGTACTTGACAGAAAGAAATTAGTACATTTAGAATGTTTAAGAGTAAATATGATCATTGAAAATAAGCCTCAGAGACAACAAACCTAATTCCTTTATTGCTTTATTGTTTCATGGCTTCCTCATTTGACAGCCATAAAAATATGGATATATTAAACCTCAGCTGCTATAGGTTTGCAGGATCATTTTGCTTTAATAAACACAATAATTAGTGTGATAAATTATCACAAAAGGAGAGAGAGTATTCCCATACTGCTTTCAGAATCAATTTCCAGGATAATTTTTACTACTATATTTTAGAATTTGACTCCATTTGAAAACATTTAGAAAACCTTGATAATTGTTTTTTTATTTATTTGTGTTGAAAAAGACAGTTACTCTGGTATTATAGTCTGAATCCATTTATGGAGCTCAATCTGTTAAATTAGAACTGAAATTGTCTCAGATAATGAATAAAATAATAAACAAATAAGCAAATAATTGACAAGGAGGAATGTTCTGATTTTTGTAGAGCAGGTTGAGACTGATGATCAAAATAGAAACAGTCAAAGGTATCAATAGTAAAGTCAGCATTTAACAAAGGGGATGAGACAGTGTAAGTATGAAAGAGGGAGAGAGGAGGGAGGAGGGGAGGAGAATAAAGGAAGAGAAAAAAGAAATATTATGTCATAGTGAATACAATACTTTCAATAATGCTATGCAATAAACCAAAATGACCTTCTGAAAAATGAAAGGGGAAATGTTGGTAACAAAATGCCTCTGGCACATTTTTACAAGTAAATAATGGATTTTTGCATAAGTGTATTTTACTGTCAAGTTACAATTTGTATTTTACAATCACATTGTAGATTGCAATCCAGGATGACTGGACTGTAGATTGCAGGGATGAACTTCTAGACAAAGGTTGACGATAAAACCAGTTAACTGTTTTTCCAATAATTTCTGTCCTCCAGGGGGACATAATTGAAATATATGAATTTCTAGCATCATGACTCCTAGTGAAAACTGCTTCATAGAACTGACAGGATGAATAGAATACACACTTATAGTACAAAATGACCTCAATTTCATGACTTACTAATGCATTAAAACAAATAAATAAACAAGGTTTGATAAGATAAAATTGGCAATCACACCCAATATCACAAGAATTAACAAGGAAGATTATTTAAGAAAAGAAATAGATGAATGTTGAGGAAATTTAATACACTAATTACACAGATTAAAATTAACATAAACCAAATTCTTGTTTATTTTCTAAATCATGGAATTACTTAATACTTGGGAGCAATACTTTTGGTGCAGAAATAGAACATCCTGCTATGGTATTAGGGGATTTGAAAGAGGTAACACAAATATGCAGAGCAGAAATGGAAACCTCAGAGTTATTTGCTTTGTGGTATGACAAAGACCTGGATGGTGATATTTTATACAATATTCTGGTAGTAAGAACACATGCCTGCAATTAGGCCTATCTGTTTTAGTATCTATCTCCAGTAACAGAACACATGCCCTTCAATTTTTAATCCTCAGTACATTAGAATGGAATACATAGATGACTCGATAAATATTTGTTAAATAAATGGAAACACATTGTTTAAATCAGCAGAAAAAAAGATGAAGACAAGAACTTTGAAAAGCAAGTAGAACTATAGATCATTCTTTCCAAATATTTGCATTTTAAGGCTTCTCTCTTTTCTTGTTTGTTCCTCAATTTGTCTCCCGCCCCCCACTTTTGGTTTTTTTTTGGGGTGCTGGGGATCGAACCCAGGGCCTTTTGCTTACAAGGCAAAAACTCTATCGACCAAGCTATCTCCCCAGCCCCATCTTCCCCCCTTTTTAAATTTAAGACCATTTGAGCTCTAAGGGGTGACCTCGGAGTTTGACCTCAAATCTACTTACTTCACTAATTTTATTCTTAGTACCTAGCAGCTAAGAGATTGTGGACATAAAATCTTATGCTAATTAAACTTCTTCTAATTAAAAAAATGGAATTTTATACTCTTTGAGACAATGAATAGTGGCATATGCAATATTCAAGAAAACTAATTTTCAATTTTGACATTATTTCAGTTTTTAAATGTATCATACACAAAAGACATGCTCAAAGAATGTAGTGAGTGACATAGGTAACATATGTTCCAATTTTTTACCTGCCATTTCTAAATAACATTTTATAAAAAATCATATCTGAACACCTTTTATTTGCCCCCAAATCAAAATACCTAAATGTTGAGAGTAGTGAAGGAGGATAGGAGAGCAGTTACTAATTTCAGGGGTCTCTGATGCCCTCATGGCTGTGGCATGCCTGGTGCCTGGGAATGTTTCTGTGCAAGGGCACAGGATGCTTAGCTGCTGTAGCAATGCCCTGCATGAGGAGGCTCTGTGCAAGAGTCCTATCAGTTGTAAACTTGATCTCAGGCACACAGCTCCTGGGAAGGAAGGAATTCTTAAGCTAGACAACCAAAAGGTTTCCAGCTCTGCTTCTCCAGTTCCTGTCTTCCTGAATACAAAGAATAATGGTTGCACAGTCTTTAACCTGATAATGAGACATATATAAATATTGCTGGCATGACTCTTTAGACCTGCATCTCCATCAGAGAGCAGGTTCCACCTGATTCCACCTTTATCTTCGAGGTCTGAGTCTGTCAATCTTTATTTTCCAATCCCCCTTCGCCCCTTGCTGAATCCAAGAATTTGGTCACACTGGTTGTGACATCTGAATATTGTACAAGTCCCTTTTCTGTATCTGCGAAGGACATCTTCTGTCTGAACTAACAAAGAATTCTCTTTGGCTGTGAAGTTTGTCTACTCATTTTTTCATTCATTGACACTGTGCCAGTTATTTTTGAAGAGTCAGCTGTGCCGTATTATAGGAACAAGGCTCCTAGATATGAAATGGATATGGAAAACATACTCAGGATGGTAAGGCATAGAAAGGATTCCAGCAAGCATCTAATAGACAGTACCAGAAAAATTACAAGATTATAAAATCACAAAAGTGGAGGCTATGGGTAAGGGTTTAAGATATACACTAAAATATAAAGGAACTATTTTTTAAAAAATTTCTTTTAGTTATAGATTGACACAGTACTTTATTTTATTTATTTTTATGTGGTGCTGAGACTTGAACCCAGTGCCTCACATGAGCTAGGCAAGTGCTCCACCACTGAGCTACATCCCAAGCCCTGAGGAACTATTTTTGAAAATAAAATTTGAAGAATGAGAAAAAAAATTTTTGCATAAGCGAGATGGGTAGGGTATGTAAAGAGTCCATTGTATAGCTAGCAAGATTATAACCTAATTTTTTTTTGAGAGCTACTGATAGATATTTCTGAAAACCAAAGGATACAATGAGCAAAATGAGACAGGACAGGTGAATAGAGAGCATCGCCTGTCCTCAAGGCCATGAGAGTTATCACCATGGATTGTGGGTATACTGTTTGAAAGGTCACCTGGAAACTGTGAAGAGTATCTAAAGGGAAGACAGACAATGCAAACAGAATCAAGTCTTTTTAAATTTCTTACAAGGTAATTTTCGTTATTTAATTCAGGAAGAGTAGATTGATGTATTTATGTGTGATGTTCATTTTCATGGACACCTTAGAGGTGATTTGTTAGGATTTAAAGAAACCTGATCTGAAAATCACCTTCTAGAGGTAGCTTTACAAGTAGTTCACATATCATATCTCCTCATCAATAAGTGAAGTTTTATTAATCGGATTAATCGACATGAGTTAGATGTTAGGTATTAATATGCATGGAAGAATGAAGAGTGTTCCAGATACGTAATTAGCTGGGAAGATTTCACAAGTCTCATTGCTCCTCTGTGCAAGTTAAATGGGAACCTGACACATAAGAGAACTCACTACTTTCAGAGAAGCATCTCGGTCTATTATTCTAAGAACTGCAGTTCCCCCACTTTTGGGAGAATTCTGTCTCTTGATGTATCTAGAGTTTTGGCTGCTCCTGACACCAAAATAAAAGTATATTGGCTCAGGGGGTGATTTTCAGAAGAGTACCTAACAAGAGAACGAGAGAGTGGAGAATTTTTGCAAACATGGAGGAAATGAAACATGGCTCATTCTTACGAAAAAGTAACTGTGTACATTTCTGATTTTGATCTGCTAAGTGCTTTCACTGTAGCAGACCAGAGAGTATTTAGAAACAAGGTTTAACACTACTTCTTACTCGTAATCAGCAAAGCCACCAGTATTTACCAAAAGAACCTGATAATCCTGAAATCATAAGAATTTAGGTCAGTTTCCAGCAGAGGACATTTTATAACCAGTTAAAAATAATTTGTGCCTCAGCAAGAACAAGGGTGGTGAGTCTGTAGAAAAAGAAATAATTCTGAGAGAGATTTATTAAGCAGTATCAAAGGAACTTGATTTCACACTGGCTATCAGGGATAAAAATAAAGTCTAGAAAATTTTGTGTCAGTCACTTCAACAGGAGTGGAAATTTTGAAAAGAAACTTCTTGGACATCGCATTGTTTCCCTGTGGCTGCTGTAATAAATTATCATAATCTTGGTGATTGACAACAATAGGAATATATTCTGTCACCATTCTGGAGGGCAGAAGTCTGCGCCCTCACCAGGCTAAAATCAAGTTGTCAATAGGACCATACTGTTCCTTGACTCTTGCAGCTTCTGGAAGCTGTGGTATTTTTTGATTTTGTGGACAAATCACTCCAAACTCTGCGTCTGTGGTCAAATTGCCTTCTCTTTTGTGTCTGTCAAGTTCCCTCTGTCCCCTTCTCTTAAGGACACTTGTGGTATATTTAGAGTCACCTGGATAAGCCAGGAATATTTCCTCAACTCAAGATTCTTAATCACATCTTCAAAGACCATTTTTCCACATAGATTAAAATTTATAAATTCTAGGGATTAAGATCTGATATCTTGAGGGACAATATTCAGCCTTCTACAGACTTACTGAATTTTAAATGGCTACAGGAAATTCTGGAATATCTATCAGGTAAACAGATAAATATTGGGGGGTGGAGGAATGAAATAGGAATCCAATCCTCTGCTACGGAAGGAGAGTGCTGGGATTAGATAAGAAAAAGTTTTCTTGGTTTTGGAAAATTCTGATGTAGGCATTGGGAAGAATGGAGGTAAGAGATGACTGGCTGTTCATCAGTATTTTGAATGGTGTAAAGAGAAAGTAACAGATCTGGTCCTGTCAATAATCTGAAGAATTGTGAAAATGTTTTCCATTCATCAGATGACTGGATGCAGAAATCAAAATGATAGGTGGATTAGTCTGAGATTGGGTTTGGCTCAGTATTATGTGGTTTTAAAAATCTATGAGCAATGGTGTCCAGAAGGCTAATAATGAGTTGTAAAAGTTTTGAATAATGGAATTTAGACTAACAGGAGAAGCAAATGAAGCCAGGAAAATGCTAAAATACTTGAAGACAAAAACTAAGAAATCATTAGAAGACATTAAAAAATAGAATTTAATGTTCAAAGAGTGGGATTTATTATTTCACAGGTAGACTAATTAGCAGAAGTGTCTATATGAAGTGGATGTCTAGACAAATACATACGTTGAATGATGCTGTTCAATGAAATAAAGAAATGAGAAATAAGGTTGAACTCTAAACCTTTAACATATCTAATCACAGTCTGGAATGCTTATGAAAAGTGCAGTATCCCTGATTCCTATTTTTAACTATTCTAAAATTTGATGGGTCTTGAGTGGAATTCACAAAGTTGCCTACTTAACCAAGCTGATTTGGATAGAGGCGATGGGCACATCACACTTTGAGAGTGCTAGAGAACATTAGAATTATATGCTCTTGTCCCTAACAGGAAATCAAGACTTTGTGTCAATCAGCCAAGTCTATAATAACTGTTGGTAAATTGGTTAAGAAATAAGTAAACAATAAAATAGCTATGGAGCTTAATAGCATTAGAGGACATGAGCAAAAATAAGAAAAGGATTTTAAACGAGGACAAAGCAGGGAGAGGAGAATTCTGGCACTCTAAATGGGTGATACAAAAGTCAGAAAAGGTGTTACTTCTACCAAAGGGCCTTTCAAGAGAACTATTATCTTCAAGGAAAAGTCAAAGTTCAAAAAAATTAAGGAATGATTTGGTCACTTATGTGTATGAATGTCTCCCTCAAAAACAGAAGTACTACTCATATCTTATCTCCTTTTTTTGTATATAACATGAAAATACATTTTAAATAATATTTCTTTACATAGGAGTTAATCAGCTGACAGAAACTTAATTCTTTAATTTTAGCATGTAAATTTAGCTTTATTTTTGTGATAAAATGTTTATAGTTTTCTCCATATTTCAATCATGAGAATAGAGCAAAATTACATACACAAACAAAACACTTAAAACATTTTATAATGTTTCTAGCAGAATTACTAATAACAGATTGAAGGTGGAAGAAAACCGAAAGTCATTGATGAATGAATCTTCTATACAATGGAATGCTGTTCAGTAATGAAAAGGAACGAAGTACTGATGCATGCTACGATATAGATAAACCATAAAAAAGTATTCTAAGTTCATTCACAAAGGATCACATATGGTCTCCTTCCATTTATATGAAATGTTCAGAACAGACAAACCAGTGAGGACAGAATGCAGATCAGTGGCTGCCAGGGCCTGATAAATACCAGATTCTAAATTTATGTGATACTGATGGGTGCACAATTCTGTAAATGTGTTAAAAACTTTTTAATTATACACTTTGATGAATTTTATGATATGCAAGCTGTTTCTCAATAAAACTGCTTAAAAAAAAACAAAAAACAAAAAAATCTAAGATCTCTCTCTGGAATAAGCTGTGGTCAGGGCTAGGAGAAGGTTCCATGAAATACTTGCTCCTGTCTCATTTCCTCTGTTCCCTACTTCAGTTTGGTTCATTTTTTCCTGCCTTCAATTTCCTATGGGACCATTTTAGAGGCATTAGTAGCACAGAGACCAACATCACACATGTCCCACTTCAGTGTTTACACTTCAAATCACTTAAACTTCATTTCAAGGCTGACAGCCAAATGACTTTTTACCTCTGTCCCTCAGTAGTGAATATTAAACACATTCTGGGACATAATTGCAAGTTTCTAATAAAATAAACTTCCAAACCAATTATAAAACACAGGATGTCCCAAGTCATCTTCTCAAACATCAAAGCCTGATTTTCCTACATTGCTAGCATGATTGAAATGAAAACAGCCTGCTTCTAGCCTTCAGTCGTATGATTCTGACAATAAAAAGAATAAATGTGGTAGAAACAGCTGTACGTTTTCAGGACTGATAAACTTCAGCTGTAATTTTTTAAACTGAAGTTTTGCATTTGAAGTTTTATCAGCAGCTAACTTTAGACAATCACATCTGATGCAGAAATGAAGCTTTGAAGATGAAAGATGGCAAGCACAATAGAATCAGGTTGGTTCAATGAAAAAATAAATGAGTAAACAAGGCAGAAAGTAATCGGCTACAGAGGGACATAGTATAAGAACTTAAGAAATTAAAAGCCATTGACTGAAAATATATCACAACACTTCCTTGTATTTATATTGCAAAGGTAATAACACTGAAGAGTCAGAAGACTCCTCAGAAATATGTGGCTTCATAATTAATGAGAAACATTAGATGAAAGGCAAATCGAAATGTGTGTTTCTCTCATCACAGAAGCTCGGGTGATGTATAAGATATGAATGCTTCAAAAGTTAAAAGAAATGTTTTATGTAGAAGATAGGAAACTTTGTAAAAAGTATTGCAATTTTTAACTTTACTGATGAAATATTAGAGATATTTTATTTTTGATTTTGGATATCAGGTACACTTGAAAATACAGGTTTAGTGTTAAAGGTGATAAGTTATGCTAAATGGGAGCTATAAGTTGTCACATATATACATATGACATAGGTATACTCTTATATTTATACACACATATATAATGAATAAAATAAAAATAGCAGTTAGCATTCAGTCTTAAGAGCCTGATAATAAAACGAATAAATGTGGTAGAAACAGCTCTATGATTTGAAGAATGATAAATATCAGCTGTAATTATATATGAATATTTGTATACATTATATGTGAATATTTTTATAACATAGTAGACCGAAAGAAGATAGTAATCAACTACTATATTGTAAGAATTGGGTCATTAAACTAAGTCTAGTTGATAAACAAATATCCTCAAGGATGATAATTTTTCATTTCAGTGCTTTTAAAATCACCTAACTTCATTTGCAGGCTTTGCAAGAGAGAGCTATGAATCTCTAGTCTCCTAAATCTGGATTTATATTAAAAAGTTAAACTATTCTTAAATGTATCCTTTAACCTGAATGACTAGTTTCCACTCTAACTGAAGATTTTATTTTTATGTTACCCAGTTTCCAATCTCCTCTACAAGAACAAATGAAAAAATTAAATATACTGCTTTTCTTTGTTACCGCCCATTGCAAATTTGTCAATTATGCAAAATCTGTACAAAGTAAAATTTATTCTATCCCCATTTCTAAAATTATGTCTTTCCTTTCTGAGAATAAATGTCTCTGAAAGTTCAGTATTTTTTTTTCATGTTGTTGAGACAGAAGGTTATCAGACTTTTTCTGTGTTGATTTCTAATGAATGGCAAATAGTATTTCCATTAACACTATGAAATATCTGTGAAGCATCCAGTCATTCCACTCAGACTGTTATAGCACAGTACCAAACACTCAGTGACTTATTAAAAACAACCTTTCACACAGTCTTGGAAGCTGAGAAGTCCAAGTTTCCACATCTGGTCATAAAAGACTTGGTTTACAAAAGACTCTCGCTATGGTTTGGGTCTGGAATACCCACACCATTCATGTGTTGAAAGCATAGGACCCAATATGGCAAGGATCAGAGAGGGGGCCTTAAGAAAATTATTGGATTATCAGGACAGTAACCTCGTCAGTGAATTAATCCATTTGGTGGTTAATAATTTGACTGGACTTGCAGATCAGGTGTGGCTGGAGAAACTAGGGCCCTGGGGCTATGGCCTTAGGAACTATTTATGTTCCTCGCCTCTTTTTCTCTCTGCTTTTTGGCTGAATTCAGTTGAACAGCTTTTCTCTGCTATGCCCTTCAGCCATGGGTGAGCTGATCATAGACAGAGACCTCTGAAACCATGATATAAAATAAATCTTTCCTCCTCTAAGTTGCTCTTACCAGGTACCTTGGTCACATTCATAAATAGCTGTGTAATACAACCCTCTTCTTTCCTGTCTTCACAAAGACCTCTCTGAATTGTTTTGCTATGTGGGTGCTAACTACCCTCAGGAGGGCTCTGCCCTCACCATGTGCTCACCAAAAGCTCTATCTCCTAATACCACCATCTATCACCTTGGGTAGTTAGGATTACAATGCAGGAATTCTACAGGGTCAGGCAAGGAGGACCCATTCAGTGCCTTACAGCGCCCTACTTTCTTACTAGTCACCTATTTCAAAAGCTCAGTTAAGAAGTTAATTCAATTAGATATTTCTAACAGATCATTTTTTAAGCACAACTTTCACATTTTTATTGAAAGTTTCTTATAAAGTATTCATGCTAACTACAAAATTCAGGATGAGTTTACCAAAATATTTCATGTAGATTTTTAACTTTATAATATATGGGTATTAATGTAGTTAAGATTTAAAAAATTTAGAAGGGAAGAATAATACAATAAGTTCAGTTAAATATTTTAAAAAAGAATTGAGTTACAATTAAAATAGATACAAATATTATTAGAATTTCTGAACAATTGGAAAAAAAGCAAAGTCTTTTCATTCAAATGAATTATTTCCTCTGTCAGTTTATCTGTGTTAATAATGAATTAGCTTTTCCATTAAATTTAAAGTACACAGTCTTTGTTGTATGTACAGGTAATAAAGGGTAAATAAAGCCTAAGAGTGTTATTTAAAAATAAATGTACCTTAGTTTTATAGCTCCAAAAGTATCAAAAAAAAAAAAAAAAAAAAAAAAAAAGGATCACAGTAACAATCCTGTGTGTTACATTTAGGGAATGCAGAAGTGTAAGAAGAAGAATGGAAAAAAAAAAAACAACAACAAAAAAAAAAACAGTTAATGGAACGATAGGTAATGTAATGAAGCAAAAGAACCAAAGCATGGAAAATTTGTTCATGCTTTGTTGAATGTGTCTGTATTGAGCTGAGTATTGTATTTTGTGTCATTTGAAAGGACACATGTCTATGGGAACAGCCAATAAATTGTTTTTAATAAAAGTGACTTAAATTGTTCTGGGTGATGCTTTTCAGTTTTCAGGTGAATAAAGCCCTTCGTGTTTGACCTTTGTACTGCAGGTACATTCTTCCAACCCACATTTCTTCAACAGTAAACGTAAAGGCTCAATACATCTCTGTGAAATAGCATCACTCACAAATCAAAGCCTCAAAGGGAACGTTCTAGTAATACTTCCTGAAATTATTAGGGCTCTGCAGACCTGTATCTCTAATGCACTGTGACTATTTGTAATGACAGAGAGGCTTTCTTAATTGAATGACTTTCAGGCTTGAGATACTAAGATTTTTAAGTCTATTCCTCATAGGTTTCCCTTTAGAAATTGTTCAAAATGAAAATTCAGGAAAAAACACCTTCTTTTCAACAAGAGAAAGGTGGTTTCAGTTCTCTTGGAGATTTATCAACCTAAGTGCAAATGGAATTTAATTTACATGGCTATCCTAATCACCACATAAGGGTAAGCTGAGGTAAGCATAAAATTCATCAGGTAGGATGCTAGTAATCCTGCTTTACTAACTACTATTGCATAACCTGCCCTATAATTTCTAGTGCTAAACTGGATGGTAGCAATAGCTGTTCTTGCATAACTCTTAAGCTGTACTTGTTCATCTGTGATAATTAGATATCATAATAATCCTTAAGGACAATCAGTTAACCAAGATCAGTTGTCAATTTCCATATAAAGTTGTGAGAAAGGTAATCCTGTTTGTGGCAGACTTTATAAACATCATTTATTCACTCCCTTCTGTAAGGAAATAAACCACCACCCATTTTGGGCAGGTTATGCAATGTTTATAAAATCAAAGACCAGGATTACAATACAAGCATCTTACCTGATGAATTTTATGCCTAACATCAGTTAAAATTTGTGTCTTGGAGATCAGAAATAACTATGTATGGGAGCTACCATATATTTCTATCACTAGTTAGTACCAATGAATTTTCACTTTGAAATCATTTTGGAGGAATTAAAAATGATTTTGCAATTTTCTGTGTTATGGTCAAACTTATCTGTGGTCAAGTAAATCCTACACAGAGTAAAACATTTACTTCAGAAGGCTTTTCTTTTGATTCCTCTGATTGCCAGTTTTAGAGATTCTTTTCAAACACTGTGTTAGAGAGGGTTCATGGCTTTCAGAAGAATATCAAAGCTCTTGACTTTTGATGACATTTCATTAAAAAAAGACAATATTTATTTATTTTAATCACCTACCTAAAGCACCAACCTCAGCTGATAATCCATGAGGCAAATACATAAAACCCACATTTACACTATCCACAACTCTCATTAGGTTGATATTGGGAGGTTATTCAAGCTACTTTTCATGAAAAAAAAAAAAAGTGGTAGACATAGTCATTGTGAAAGATTTTTGTGTCAGGATAGCATTAGTAGTGAAACCAAAATAATTATACAGAGGTATTATGTTGACCAGTTTTCACGGTGTCTATAAAACTCATGTCAGGCATCACCTTCACATAAATACAGGTGATTACTTCAAATCCACTTTTTAAGCAGAAACATACAGAAAATGGATGGGTACACATCTAAATATGGCAGCAATTTCAATGTATAACAACCTTGAAATAAACCACAAAGTGATGTTGGTACATTTATATAAGCGTAGACATGGCTTACAACTAGAGGAAGTCCGCTACTCAGAAGGATTTGCTATGGTCAGTTAATGTGGGACAGAGCTTGCCATTGGTCATACCATTAAACAATTCAAAGATTCCCCACAGGCAGATTTAAGCACAGACAACATCTGAGCTCAGTCATGGAAGTCAAAAAGGAAAACAGATTCCACATGATGGCTCAACTGTTTCTTTTTCAATGGTCATTAGTGGCCTATGGACAAGACTCAAGCTCCTAGGAAAACAATCAATTTGCTTGCTGTTTGAAGTGCACACAAGAAATAATTTATTCATTTGTTAATTTCTTTCTTGCTCTAGTGCATTAGGTGGTATCTGTTCTCTGACACATGTAATATTACTCTAGATTTATCTAAACAGCAATTTTCTACAGAATCCACAGCATATTTACTCTGAATAAACTGCATGGAATATCTTCACTTTCTAAGGTCAGAGTATTTTTTTAATAGCCAAGTGATGTTTGGAACTACATTCATTATCTGTAAAGAGTAAATAAGTAAATATTTTTAAAAGATGGGTGAGTAAATTGAGATGCACCTTTTATTCCATTTTTTATGAATCTCAACTGTTTGCTTAAGCAGTTATGTCAGTTTTCCCATAATTAATTAAGTGGTTTAAAGATGATTTCAAAGAAACTCCAAAACACTATTGAAGCAGAATGACCTGAATGAAGTCAGCATTAACATTTATTTTGATAAAACACCACTGTAGATAAATCAACTGCATTTCTTAATGTTATCTCTTATGAAAAGCAGTAATAAAACCAGAAAAAAATGATGCGAAAAGGACATAATCCAAGTAGGACAGAGTATTAAAGCGTTACTTACAAATGAGCTTTCTGTAAGAACATAATTCCAAATCTTTAAATGCAAAACTTCCAAAAGTTACATAATTGTTTTGCAGTCAAATCAATCTTAAACCTCTTTTAAAAACAACTTGACAAAAATTTGTTCTGAGCATCTATGTCTCCTATGTTTTATGTTTTGTAAGATTTATATTTGAGGTGAGCCATAGATCTGTTTTCTGTTCTCCAATAAGAGAATAAATGAATGGGTGTAGATTGAAGCCTTCTGTGTATATTCTCCTTTTTGTTAAAGACCATAAAGAAAGAAAATTGGACTAAAATGGCTAAATGTTCCTAGAGCAAGTCCCACAAATGCCAATAATTAGAGATTTTGGTTCTCATGGCTCTAATCTTTAGTAGTTGATTATGAAGCACAAAGAAGCATCAGATAATTTCCACATGACACATATTAAACATCCTCACGTTACAGACCATGGCCAGGGTCCAGCTCAAAGGCAGTTAGGTTTAAGTGACACAATGGGGGCCAAAGGAAATGCTGTGGGAGCTGTCAAGTACCATACTATTTGTGCTACTGAGCTAGATGAGTAGAGACTCATGTTTCCATCTCCTAAAATTCTGATATAGACCACTGAGTTGATCTTGAGTGAATGTGTATTTTATTATAAGCGTGGAATGGTTTTTGTTCTGTGGTTCTTGTTGGTGGTGGTGTTTTTCAACAAAAACAATGCAAGACACCTGGTAGACTAGTAACTTTCTTAGAATTTCAGCAAGTATGAAAACTTCTTAATCTGGGTCTGGATGTCTAATCATGTATTAGATAGAAGAGGCAAGAGAAGAGCTCTTTCTCTGTGTCTTATTATAGATTGGAAAATCTATTTTACACATAATCATTGTGTAATACAAAATGACATTGGAACCCAGCATTTAAAATACACAGATCAAAGGCTTAAAATGTTTCTAGGCCTGTATCAAAATGAAGCAGAGTTTATGTGCTTGAAGTCACCTGTTGCAAATTAAGGTTTACAGGATGAGGAGTTGCCCCTTTTCATTTCTTTGCCCAGTACACACTGGTGGGCACTAAAAAGAATAATAGACTAATGTCTTGAGCTGTTAATAGACTTTTTAGCAGAGCCATAAATTTCTGTATTTTATATCAGGTTCTGTTATGTTGCAATGAAAACATTTATTAAAAAGTTCCCAAAGTCAGTACCATTTGCAATAGAATAGCATACTATTTTAGCATGTACTTATATACTATTTAAGTCTAGGGCTAATTTTGTAAAAGTGCAATGGGTTGAGTCTAGCAGAAAAGACTCGCTATCAGTTGTGGCATTAAGGGCATTCATAACCACTGACTGTCTAGCCCTGCGCTGAAGTATCCTGAATGTTCTGATGAAATTTGTGCTTTGTGTTGAACTGAGAATTTCCTCTACCAAAGTTAAATTTTTTTACCCTTCTTCTTTAGTTTTAGCTAATTTCAAGTTTCTGCATTGATCAATAGGTTCAAACCAATTTTAAATAATGATTTTTAAAACACAGAAGCCATTATTCCATGTCTGAGCTGTGGCTAAGTGTACTTTTCCGTTCCCTTTAAAAAGTCACCTCTTAGAAAAAAAGACCTCATCTCATTCCCTCCAAATGAACACCAGTAACATCACTTATGGATGAAGTCTGTTATATTCAAAGAAAGCTGGATTCATTTGCTGAAGGAGGAAAAGTATAAATAGCTCAAGGGCAAACATTCCTTTCCTAATTTTGGAGTGTGTGGTAGATGTCTACACAAGGTCATTCTTCTACATTATAAAATAAAACAAAAATAAACTGAGTATTGACAGACTTCATTCCTTCAAGCAGGCTATGATAGTTCTGAACATATTAACTGTACCACCTTTTACAGGATATTCTTAAGTACAGTTTTCTTTTTTTTTTTTTTTTGAAATCTAAGGTTTTTTACTTAAAAAAAGATATAGTTCTAAATTTAGCACTGAAAAACTACTCCGATTTAATCCAATTAAATGCAGTGTTTTTGTTCCTTATTCGATTCCTCCCAGTTGATTATGATGGTCTACAATGGCATGGAAATTAGTCAACATCTCACAGGTATGATTGAGAATGTAGTGGACATCCTTAAACAAGGAAAGCAGTCATTTTGAATAGAGACTAAAGTAGAAACTCGGAAAATATGTAATTCTCTCATACAAATAATTTAACACAAAGAAAAGTTGCCATGTTTTTCTTAAGAAATAATTATATGCAATAGCTACTGTACTTATTCTCCAGAGTTAGTCAAAAAAGTTTGAAAAAATGAATTATTCATTTTTGACAAAATCACACTTGGTGCTCATTTGGATGTTAAACCACATCAAAAAGAGTTCCTTGGAAATATTGATTTAAACAGAGAAGAGCATCAGTGGAGGAAGAAATAATTAAAAACTGAGATAAAAGTTTAGAATAACAAACATTTTTAAAGTACATAGGGAATTCACAGATTAAAACTATCAGCAATGTGAAGAGAGAGCCTACAGAGTGGGAGAAAATCTTTGCCACTCATACTTCAGATAGAGCACTCATTTCCAGAATATATAAAGAACTCAAAAAACTCTACACCAAGAATACAAATAACCCAATCAACAAATGGGCTAAGGAAATGAACGGACATTTCACCCAAGAAGGTCTACAAGTAATCAACAGATACATGAAAAAATGTTCAACATCTCTAGTAATAAGAGAAATGTAAATCAAAACTACCCTAAGATTCCATCTCACCCCAATTAGAATGGTGATTATCAAGAACACAAGCAACAATAGGTGTTGTCGAGGATGTAGAGAAAAAGGTACACTCATACATTGCTGGTGGGGTTGCAAATTAGTGCAGCCACTCTGGAAAGCAGTGTGGAGATTCCTTAGAAAACGTGGAATGGAACCACGATTTGACCCAGCTAACCCACTCCTTAACCTATACCCAAAGGACTTAAAATCAGCATACTACAGAGATACAGCCACATCAATGTTCACAGCTCTGAGCAACATTGGTTTCACAATAGCCAGATTGTGGAACCAACCTAGATGCCCTTCAATTGATGAATGGATAAAGAAACTGTGATATCTGTCTATCTATCTATCTATCTATCTATCTATCTATCTATCTACCTACAATGGAATATTACTCAGCCATAAATAATAATAAAATTATGGCATTTGCAGGCAAATGAATGAAATTGGAGAATCTCATGCTAAGTGAGATAAGCCAATCTCAAAAAAACCAAAGGACGAATGATCTCGCTGATAAACAGATGATGACACGTAATGGGGGGGTGGGAGAGGGGCAAGAATGGAGAAAGGAGGGACTATATAGAGGGAAAAGAGGGGTGGGAGGAGTGGGGGGGAAGGAAAAAATAACAGAATGAAAAAGAAAGAAAATTCTGTGGAGACAATGATTGTATATTTGTCTATGTAAATTTATACTCTGTTTAAAAGGTCCTAATATCATTATTTAAATACAGGTTCAGCTTCTTGGTCACAGAAGCACAGTAAAGAAAGAACACAGACTACCTCTACAAGGAGAGCTCTGGAAGGATAGCATCTTTGAAGTCACAGTGACCCGCCACTCTAACTTACATGAGGCTTCTGTTGGTCTAGGGATACAGTTGAAGAACTTAAATCTGAACATGAAACCAAGCTGGGATCAACACAGTCGGTGTGGTTTTTTCTCTGAGGATTGCTATAACTTTGTCCATTTGGCTTTTCTTTTTCTAAATGCATTTCCCCATCACCTTTCTCTGCTACTTTTTTTGGTCTCATGTTGCAATTCACTTCTCCTTCAGTAGTCTTTGTGTATTTTTAAACAATAGAATAATACTATATTTCTTTATAACTTTAATACTTTCAGAGTTCTTTACCAAAAATATCTAAAAGACATGGTGAATATATGATAAACTGCTTCATTAGGTTGCATGGTGTATTTGAAGTTAAGTACCTAATGTTATGAGGACAAAAACTTAATTGAGAGGGATACTTACTATTATATTGTGCAGCAATCAAAAATTTACTCAATTGATCAGGCTGTATTACAGACCCAGAAGTTTTTATTAATTATTTATATAGTCAATTATTAATCTACTTTATTGCAAGAAGTGTGTATGAATGTTCATAGAGCATTTTTAGAAACTTTCACTATGTGGATATATCATTGATGTGGACAACTAATTACATCAATGGAATTACTGAAGAGATACAATGTGTAGAAGGTACTATGCCAGAAAGAGAAAGCCCTGGGCATTGCTTGGACAGGAGCTGTGGTTACCTGAAAGAGGTGACATCTATGCAGAATTTTATAATGATCTGCAAGAGTTTCTAAGATGTCCAAGAGCGAGGCACAAAGAGATTCTAGACAGAGCAATTTCAAGACAGGCAAGTGAGATGAAGCATGGTGAAGATAAAAACTGAAACATGCCCAACACCCTGTGGCTACCTTAGCAGGCAGGGTTCTGGGCAGTCCATTTGCCAGGTTTCCGTGCACAGTAGTGGGTGCTCAGAAGGACTGTGTGAAACATGGTATCTCATTATTTGTAATTTCTATTTCAATACATGAACCTAACAAGCTTTTCCTATGTCCATGCACCTGATGGCATGATTTTCTTTAGATGGGAGTGTACTGGGTTGAACCCAGGGTCACTTAATCACTGAGCCATATCCCCAAACCTTTTTGGTATTTTCTTTAGAGACAGGGTATCTATGAGATGCATAGGGCCTCGCTAAGTTGCTGAGGCTGGCTTTGATCCTCGTACCTCAGCCTCCTGAGTCGCTGAGATTGTAGGCAGACATTACCACACCCAGCTCTAAGTTCTTAAGAGTCTGTCAACATAATCAAGTTTCTCCCATTTTGAAGAAGAAAAAAAAAAAGTTATCCCTCAGTATTTCATCATTCCCCACAGACCTTCCTTTGCTTACCAAACTAAGGGCATAAGAAGAGTCTCAATTGCCTAGCACTTATGTGTCAACCTGCTGTTTTCTGATGACTGTCACCATAAATCTTCCTTATTGTCACTCAAGGCGTTATGATAAAAAAAAATCCAAAAAGTAGTTCTCACTAGGTCAAGTATGAATTAACTTGGCAATTGGCAAAAATATTACTACTGGTCTAAATCATGTATTTTTTCCTTCTTAGTGGAGTCCACAATTCTTCTAATAGCAGGAACGGGAGAAAAGTTGGGAAGAGAGGCAAGCTTGAGTCAATTTTCTTAATCATCCCATGTCTGGGTCTCTGTCTCTCTCTTCCCTTTTCTTTACTGCCTCTAAAATTATGTTGTAATCTGTATCCAAAGCCCTGTGTCTCAGCTTTGCTATATCATGTCCTCAACAGAACTGTTCGCAGAAGGAAGGGATATTTTTGATCTGGTTATATGTATTGACTAAATAAGAGGCAGTCCTATATAGCAGTAGATAGTGGGGGCCTTTGCTTATTTCTATGTTATTTCCAATAGTAGGCCTTTCAGTATGGAGATTATTTTACTAATTAAAAATATAATTACTTTCAAAAAAATATATAACTAGTAAATTTGAAAACTACTTACTTTGTCCTTAAAAAATCCAGAGTTGATGCCATGAACACTCCAGAATGTAACATTGCTGGACTTACTTTCCTTCTTAAACTCCTCTGGCAACCACTGAAGTTGCTACCCAACATCCATTCAGCACTTCTTTATCTTGTCATAATCATTAAGTGAGCAGAGTAATCTGTCCAGTTAAATACTTGCCTTCCCAGCTTCACTCACAGGTGTGTGTTGGTTTGTGCCACATCCCTGGCCAATGAGATACAAATGGAAAATTTCTGGGATTCTCAGAAAATAAAAACATAGTAATCATTTGACATGAGTTCTACATATTGCTTCTTAGCTCTAATCTGCTCCCTCCTGCCCGGAATGACTCTTCCCTTTTTGTGTAGTAAATTGATACATATCCAACAGTGTAGGCTCAAATGTCATCTCTCAAGAAAATATTTCCTCTATTGTGTGGAAGTATAGAGATATAATTTTCATGTTTTCTTTATGCTCTAGGGGTATTCAAGGCAGGAAAATGAGAAACCAGGCGATACGATATGCTTTAAAGGTAAAACAATGATAAGGATGAACAGCACCTTCAGAGCTACAGAGAGATACAACTTATATCCACCTGCATTAAAAATTACATCCAAATTGTAAAAGTTTCTAGAGCAAAGTTTTTTCTTTTTCTTAGGATGGGAAGATGGCAGCCAGAGTCATTCCCATATTAACTTTAAAATTCAAAGTTTTTTCTTTTCCTGTAGTACAAATTTCCTTGTCAACAGATTCCCTTATCACCAATTAAATTAAATCATATACTTTTGCCTCGGATGGTAGAATAGGATCTGGAAAAAATAGTTTCTCTTTGATTCAGCTACCTCATATTTGCTTTAGGTAATAAATATCTATATAATATATAGATATGTAATATATCTATTTATATATCCATCACTCTCTATATATAATCTCTTTCTCTCTCTCTCTCTCTCTCTCTCTCTCTCTCTCTCTCTATATATATATATATATATATATATATTTAAGCCTGATAATGATGAACTATGCAAAATCATATATGGAACACAGGTTATTATAATGAAACACAGGTTATTATAAAATGAACCAACCCAAATATTTACTGAAACATACTTCCAGAAATATATATATATACATATATATATATATAGAGAGAGAGAGAGAGAGAGAGAGAATAGATATTTTGTCACATTCCTCTATCTTCTCAAAGTACCTGTGCATGTTTCTAGAAACCAATTTATCACATTTTTTGAATATTTTCACCCTTGAAACATGAGTTATGAGATAATAGAAGCTGTCATTTATTTATTTTTGAGCCACAAATTTTGCACATTTCCTATACATTGGAAACAATAATCACTGAGAACATAGAGGACACAAAGAACATATCTTCTACCATAATTTAATTCCTTGAAATGTTCTATAATGCTTTCCAATAAGAGTAAAATTGCCAATCAATATATCTTTATAGCCTATCATTTCTTTTCCCCCATAAAAGCAAAGTTTTATATTGAATTTATATTAAATTTGTTTATAAGTGAAGTTTATCTTGAATTTAATTAAAATTCTTTATAAAACTTAGAGAACAGGAATCTATCAACCAGGTGACATTCTATAGTATTGAGCTAAAATGGTAAGTTAGGAAGCTGTCAGATGATCAGGAGGAGACAAGAAATAATATCCCTGTGCTATCTCAAGAATGAAAGTAGAATTATGTTTTTAGTTTGAATTTTGGGTTGCAGAAATAGGAAGGTGTGCCTTTCAGGAAAAGTAACTGAATTGCCTTCAATAGAACTAACAAGACTTTTAAAATTAAAATAATCACTGGAATGGAATAACTATAAGCATGATATAGGTATGACAAATGTTGCAGTGTTTCCTTCTATTGTTTATATTTCCATACTCAAACAAAAATTTTTATTTATTCATTTTGTGCAGAGTATAAATTCCAAGTTTATAACCATTTTCTATTTTTTCTTGAGGTGCATATTTCATAATACTCCAGGTTAAATTTCCACATCCTGGCAATATAATTAAACCTGAATAACTAAATATGAATATCACTGTTGCTTTATTTTATGGATAATTACAAAGTTTAACTTATATTTATATTTGTGACAAGAAAATGAAGTAGATAAAGCAGTATGTCAATAAAAGTCTTTTTTCATAAGTAGAGTCTCTGAGAAAAAACAATCCTTGACTTCACTACATAGAGATTGGAAGTAATTTGTGCTGCTCACCCACCATCCTAATCATTACTGTCAGGAATCAATTTGAGATCACAGGTCACAACTTTAATTCAATGTGGCATAGGGGGTTTTAATCAATATCTGTATGCACACACACCACACAACAAAAAAAAAAAAAAAAAAAAAAAAACACTGAAAGCAGACCTAGTTTCAGTAATACATTGATGTAATTGACTTAAATTATTCTAGAAGTATGTTTCAGTAAATATTGGGTGGTTCATTTTATAATAACCTGTGTTCCATATATGATTTTGCATAGTTCATTCATTATCAGGCTTAAATATTTTGCATTTTAGTTTCTGCCTCAATGATCCTGTTGAAACTGCTTTCTTGAAGGTCATCATAAGCCCCGTAAATTACAAAATACAATGGTCTTTTCTTATTTCTGGGACACTGCTGTATCATTTGATATTGCTCATGCCCCCTTCTTACTGGAGGTTAAAACACCCTGTTACAGAATAAAGTGATTTTAAAACATTGGTTTGTCCCTTTTTACTTATTCCTCACTGAGTGTACTATTCTTGTTCTTTCAGAATCTTTTTAGCATAAATGTAAGCATAAACTACTGGAGTTCATGAAAGTTAATTAGTTATTGTATTACTCAGCATTTGGGATAGTTCTTTCAATATGAAGAATTAGAGAGGATTTATCATGAACTAAAGTGGAAACATACTTAGAAGTAATGAGTTAGACTGAGAGTGGCAAATTACACCTATGGGCTAAATCCAGGCTACTGTCTATTTTTGTAGCTAAACTTTTATTCATTTGCATATTGTCTGTGGCTGTTTTTGCAGTAAAAGGGCAGAGTTGAACAGTTGCCATAGAGACCATATGTTTTGCAAAACCCACAATATTTACTATCTAGCTTTATACAGAAAAAGTTCACACAGGGCCCTGGGTCGAGAGGATTAAGTAACTGACATAAAAAGGAGACAATTCCTCTTCTTTGATGCAAAGAAAAGGCATCTCTATGGTAAAGCTTTATGCCAAGATAAAAGGATTGTCCTGAACTTGAGTCTTTTAGAAATGCCTGTTTAGATATGACTTTTATCCTTGGCACTTTGCTTGAAAGATAAGTATGCAGACCAGACATAACTGGTCACATAGAAAGATTCTACAAGACCTTGCATTATCTCATCAACAATTCTGGCTTTCAAGAATACACACAAGATGGGTGCAGTAGTGCACATCTGTAATCCCAGAGAGGCTCAGGAGGCTGAGGCAGGAGGATTGCAAATCCAAAATCAGCCTCTGCACCTTAGCCCTAAGCAACTTAACAAGATCCTGCCTCTAAACAAAATATAAAAGGGGCTGGGGAGACAAACCACATCAATACAGTTATCTCATACTAGACAATGGTGCCAAAAAACTACAATGGAGAAGAGATAGCCTTTTCAAACAAATGGTGCTGGAAAACTGGAAATCCAATATTCAGTAAAATGAAACTAACTCCTATTCTCACCCTCCACAAAACTCAACTCAAAAATGGATCAAGGGCTTAGGAATTATACTAGAGACCCTGCACCTATAGAAGAAAAAAGAAGGTTCAAACTTCATCATATCAGCTAGACTAGACTTCCTTAACAAGACTCCCAAGGCAAAAGAAATAAAGCAGAAATCAATAATTGGGATAGATCAAACTAAATTTTTTCTCAGCAAAGGAAACAATTGGCAATGTGAACAGAGAGCCTAAGAGTCAGAGAAAATCTTTGCACACACACTTCAGATAGAGCACTAATCTCAGAATCTATAAAGAACTCAAAAACTGTATGCCAAGAATACAATAACCTAATCAATAAATGGGCTAAGGAAATGAGCAGACACTTCACCAAAGATCTACAAGCAATCAACAGATATTAGAAAAAATGTTCAACATCTCTAGTAATAAGAGAAATGCAAATCAAAACTACCCTAAGATTCCGTCTCACCCCAATTAGAATGGCGATTATCAAGAACACAAGCAACAATAGGTGTTGGTGTAGGGTGTGAAGAAAAAGGTACACTCACATTGCTGGTGGGGATGCAAATTAGTGCAGCCACTCTGGAAAAGCAGTATGGAGATTTCTTTGACATTTGGGATGGGAACCACCATTTGACCCAGCTATACCACTCCTTGGCCTATAATCCAAAGGACTTAAAATCAGCATACTACAGTGATGGCGGCCACATCAATGTTCATAGTAGTTCAATTCACAATAGCTACATTGTGGAACCAACTTAGATGCCCTTCAATAGATGAAATGGATAAAGAAACTGTGGTATATATACACATGGAATATTATTCGGCCATAAGAAGAAAGAAAATGATGGTATTTGCAGGTAAATGAATGAAGTTGGAGAATATTCTGCCAAGTGAAATAGGGTGATCCCAAAAAACCAAAGGCCAAATGATTTCTCTGATGAAGTGGTTGATGATACATAATGGAGCGGGGGAGGTAAGGGAAGGAAAGGAATAAGGATGGATTATGTTAGATGAAATGAGGATGGGGAGGGGGGTGGAGGAAGGAAGATAACAGAAAGAAGACAAACATCATTTACCCTATGTACATGTAATGGTTATGCAAATGACATGACTCTACTTCTTATACAAGCAGAGAAATGTACTATGATACTTTGTACTCCAATGAATCCAAAAAAAGGGGGGAGAGAGGCTGGGATGCAGTTCAGTGGTTAAGTGCCCTGGGTTTAATCCATGGTAAAAATTTAAAAAAGAGGGAAAGAAAGAAAGAAAGAGAGAGCGAGAGAGGTGGGGAGAGGAAAGAATGAATATACACAAGAGTGCAGAACTCCTTCTGGGGGTAGGGTCCTCATAACTAGGGACCTTGCACAGAGAGCAGGTAAATGAAGCCACAGTGATATATGGCAACTTTTCTCATACCTATTGTGTTTCCAGTACATTGGTTTCTGTTACAGAACTTGTATATTAAGAGTTTTAGTGGCATTTAGCTGTAGTACCAGGTACTTGGGAGACTGAGGCAGGAGAATTTCTTGAGCCAAGATTCAAGATCACTCTAAGCAATATAATGAGAACACATGCTCAAAAAAAAAAAAAAAAAAATTAAATGTAAATTTAAAAAAGAAAGAAAAAAAGAACAAGAGAGCTTAAGTTGATCTACTTTATACACAATATGAAGTATGAAAGATGCAGACAAAACTTGCCAAATTGAAGTTCCTACAAGTTTTATTTTGCACTGAATTATTAGATTCTAACATATCTTTATTATCCTTTAAATAACAAATTGTACTACATCCACATGTACTTGGGGCTAGCCTTAGTGGATTATCTTTTTATAAGCAGAAAAGTATTATTAACTTGAGAGTTAGGACTGACACCAGGGAAACTGAAGAATCAGAACAGTCCTTATATGATTCTCTTTATATGTAGGTTAACAGAGAATAAAATAAATACTAGAAGTCCTGTATATTCACATTTATGTAGAAGCTTTGCTTTGAATCAATATCTGTCATTAGATATGTAAATATCTATCATCAGATTTTAAAAATTAAACTACTCATATCATAGAACAAATAAATTTGTGGGTGGTATTTCTATGAGTCTAGATCTGCCTCATAAGTGAAATCCTATTATTATTTTTCAGAAAGCTTGATTTTATATCTTGTTCATTTTCATATGTAATTATATTTTACCAAAAATGTATTTTAAAACATTGAAATCTATTAATTGAGAATTTTTAGACCTAATTTTATACAGCAAAATAGCCTATATCTGTATAGGGCCAAGAGAAATAGTAGTTTTCAAATATTTCAATTCAAGTATTTTTTTTCAACCCAGCAAAACAATTCTTTTCATTCCTAAAATGATAATTGAACTTTTTTCACAATTGCCATCAAGAATTGAGAAAATTTAATTCAGAATATTAAATTATGTGATATAGTTGTAAACACTAGTTTTTGGCCATGGGCAAATGGTCAATCCCCAAGAAAGAGACTTACTCAGCTATAATATGAAATCAAATTTATTCAAAGGTCCTTTCAAGCTAAATTAAAAATTTCTTGATTGATAGAAGAGTTGCATTCATGATCTGCCCTGCAGAGTCATTGTTGATTGAAGCTTATTATGTAATTTATCAATTAAACACTAACACAAAAAAAGTTACTATATTTCAATAAATTTTCACATAGGAGTTCAAGTTATTACTATATTTATGACTGTGATACAAGATAAAGGGTTTTACTAGCATTCTGTGTCTCTATTTCTAAGTAGCATTGTATATATAGGTCGTCCTTATTTTGCATAGTTTTCCAATATGCCTATGTTTGCATTCCCATGGCCCAATGATTAACTTTATGTATCAACTTGATTCAGCTAAAGGATGCCCAGATACTGGTACAACATTATTTCTGGTGTTTGTGTGTGAAGAGTTTCTAGAAGTGATTGGCATTTGAATCAAGAGAACTAAGTACAGAAAATTCACCCTCACCAATGTGAGTAGGCTTTTATCAAATCCATTGTCAAACCCAATAGCACAAAAGTCAGAGGAAGGACAAATTATTTCTCTTTCTACTTGAACTGGGGCACCACTCATCCTTTCCTGCACTTAGATATTAAACCATCTGATTCTTGGTCCTTCAGACTCAGACTAAATTATGTTGTTGACTTTCCTGGTTTTCTAGCTTGCAGATGGTGATTATGAAACTTCTTGCCCTCCATAACCACATGAACAATTCTCTATAGTAAATTTGTTTACATATCTATTGTATTGGTTCTGTTCTCTGGTGAAACCCTGACAAATACACATTTTACTTAACCTGCATTTGAATTCATCATCATAGTATATTAGCTACAAGTAAATTCATGAAGTAAAACTTCACTGCTGCTTGCTCTTCAGCCGGAAGTTCACTGTGGAAATAATAAACGTGCATCATAATCAATGACAGTTTTATCAGTTCTCCTAAAATCTGGCTGTGATTGGTCAAAGTACATCTGTTATTCAGTTCACACACTGAACAAGTAGGTATGTGTGTTAACCGTCCTCTTCTTCCGTGGATCAACCCACGTGCCATTTACAGAATTAGCAAATAGATAGAGAAAATTGGTAAATAAAAGTCAAACTACACTTAGGAAAAGAAAAGGGGAGGGTCCCAGGAAGTGAAATTCAGATTGCACACAGATAGAGATTCAGAAGTACTTGACTGTGTGCATGTTGACCAACTGCAACATGCTGAGACTCTGGATGCACAGCCAGGGAACATGGTTGTGAGTTTGTTGACATGATGGGGAAAATGGCTGTGATGAAAACAATGAAGTCCCAGAGGGTGTGGTTCTACAAAATTCAACATTATGGGAATTCAACAGCAATTCATTACATTCAGAACACAAAGTATAAGGCAGCTGATGCAAACTTAGAGAAGTATGACAATTTAGAAAAGTATAGACAAGATGCCCACACCATATCATAACACATATAGAGAAGAGAAAGCAAGGAATATCCTGATGAGAGATTTAAAAAAAACAAAAGTTAATAGACAGGTAGATCAATGGTACAGAATAGAGGACATGGACACAAACCCAAATAAATACAATTTTCTCATACTAGACAAAGGTGCCAAAAATATGCAAGGGAGAAAAGATAGCCTCTTCAACAAATGGTGCTGGGAGAATTGGAAATCCATATGCAACAGAATGAAACTAAACCCCTATCTCTCATCCTGCACAAATCTCAACTCAAAATGGATCAAGGACCTCGGAATCAGACCAGAGACCCTGCATCTTATAGAAGAAAAAGTAGGTCCAAACCTTCAACTTGTTGGCTTAAGATCAGACTTCCTCAACAGGACTCCCATAGCACAAGAAATAAAAGCAAGAATCAATAACTGGGATAGATTCAAACTAAAAAGTTTTCTCTCAGCAAAGGAAACTATCAGTAATGTGAAGAGAGAGCCTACAGAGTGGGAGAATATCTTTGCTACTCATACTTCAGATAGAGCGCTAATTTCCAGAATCTATAAAGAACTCAAAAAACTCTACACCAAGAATACAAATAATCCAATCAACCAATGGGCTAAGGAAATGAACAGACACTTCACAGAAGAAGATGTACAAGCAATCAACAGATATATGAAAAAATGTTCAACATCTCTAGTAATAAGAGAAATGCAAATCAAAACTACCCTAAGATTCCATCTCACCCCAATTAGAATGGCAATTATCAAGAACACAAACAGTAATAGGTGTTGGTGAGGGTGTGAAGAAAAAGGTACACTCACACATTGCTGGTGGGGATGCAAATTAGTGCAACCACTCTGGAAAAGCAGTATGCAGATTTCTTTGACATTTGGGATGGAACCACCATTTGACCCAGCTATCCCACTCCTTGGCCTTTACCCAAAGGACTTAAAATCAGCATACTACAGTGATACAGCCACATCAATGTTCATAGCTGCTCAATTCCCCATAGCCAGATTGTGGAACCAACCCAGATGTCCTTCAGTTGATGAATGGATAAAGAAACTGTGGCATATATATACAATGGAATATTACTCTGCCATGAAGAATGATAAAATTATGGTATTTGCAGGCAAATGGATGAAACTGGAGGATATAATGCTAAGTGAGATAAGCCAATCTCAAAAAACTAAAGGACAAATTATCTCGCTGATAAGCAGATGAGTACATATAATGGGGGTTAGGAGGGGTTAGCATTAGGGTTAGGGTTAGGGTTAGGGTTAGGGATAAGGAGGGTGGTGAGAATGGAGGAAGGAAGGACTGTTATAGGAGGGAAAAGAGGGGTGGGAGGGGTGGGGGAAAAGGGAAAAAAATAACAGAATGAATCAAACAACTTTGCCCTACGTAAATTTATGATTTTTAATAAAAAAAAGAAAAAAAGTTTTTTATATCTTTTTAATTTTTAATTATAGATGGACTCAATACCTTTATTTTATTTATTTATGTGGCACTGAGGACCAAACCCAGTGCCCCACACATGCAAGACAAGCACTCTACCACTGAGCCCCAATTCTAGTCTGATGAGAGCTTTAAAGAAGAAATTAAACACCCTAATTTTCAACGATTCTGATGTTTTAAGTATGTATTCTAAACAAATGTTTGTTTTCACTATTTGTAAATATCCTTAATCATTTATAATATACAGTATAAGAATTATTATAGTTTTGGTCAAAATCTTTAAAGGGCATAGAACAATTTCCTCCATTATCATTAAGTTATCTTTGCATAATTTCAGTTTTTGCAGTCATTTCTCTAGATCTACACTACCACAGAGGATGAAGATTGCCTCTATTAGGTTCCATTTGAAATTGATTTGGTAGATACTGTAAAAAATTTCAACACAAAAACTAGTAGTAGTTTATTGTACATTATATTGGAGTTAGAAAGGGTTGAGGAGAACTCCTGACTAGGCTGGACCCTTTGGCTGATTTTCATATGACTCAATATCTTCATGCTCATGCTTTGCTAAGTCCTTAAGGGACTATTTATTCTGGAATCATACTAAGGCTTAGAATTAAGAGAGCAAGTGAAGAGCTCTAAAAATTTTTATTTCAATAGCAATTACATTCTGAGGTTCAAAGGACCAAAATTCAGCAAAAAACAGGCATTGAGATGGCCACTGGACATACTGATTTCACTTTATTTGAATAGATACTCAGCAATGAGATTTTTGGATCATATGATAGTTGTATTTTTAATATTTTGAAGACCATTCACTGCTATCAATAACAGTTTTACTAATTTACAGTCCCACCAACATTGTGAGGGTGAAGATTTTCTCCACATCTTCAATAGATTTTGTTATCTTTACTATTTTTGTTAATAGCCATTTTTACTAATGTGAGGTGGTATCTTATTGTGGATTTGACTTGCATTTTACTGATGATTAGTGTTGTTGTGTATTTCTCCATGTACCCATTTTTAATTACTATATCTTATTTTGAGAAATATCTACTTAAAGTATTACTCATATTTAAATCACTATATATATTTGTTGTTGTTTTGAATTTTTATAGTTTCTTGTATTTTCTGGACATTTATCCATTGCCAGGTGCATAGTTCACAAATAATTTCACTTATTTCAGAGCTTTTCTCTTAAATTTGTTTATTGTTTTCTTTGTTCTGCAGAAGCTTTTTGGTTTGTTTTATATTTATTTGTCTCTTTTTGTCTTTGTTCCCTGTGATATTGAGGTCTTGCTCAAATAATTACTTCCCATTCCAAAGTCCCAAAACTTTCCTCCTATGTTATTTTTTTCTGATAGTTCATAATTTCAGATCTTATATTTAGGTCTTTGGTCTGTTCTGAGTTGACTTTGGTAAATGATGAGATACAGGGGTCTATTTTCATTCTTGTGCATGTGGATACCTATTTCCCTAGCACATTTTATTGAAAAACTGTCTTTTCTCCAATGTATGTTCTTTGCATATTTGTTAAAAGTCAGAGAGCTGAGATAAATGGGATTACTTCTAGGGTCTCTGCTGTACTCCATAGGTATATGTGACTTTTTTTATACCCATATTGTATATGTTTGATATTACAGTTTTTAGTATGTCTTGAAGTAAGGTAGTTATTGAGAACCTCCATGGTTTGTTCCTTTTGCTCAAATGGCTTTGGTTATTAGAGATTAGTGTTTTCTTTTCTTTTGTAGTTTCATACAAATTTTAGGAAATTTTTTTCCAGTTATTTAAGGAATGTCATTGACATTTGTTAGGGAATAAATTGAATATATAGATCATTTTGGGTGGTACAGATATTTTAACAATATTGATTTTTCCCATCCATGAACATAGTATATCTTTCATGTTTATTGCAACACTTCATAATAGGCAAGAACAGTAAACAACTGAAATGTATACCAACTGATGAATGGAAAAATAAAAGGTGGTATATATAACAATGGCATAGTATTCATCCATAAAAATGAAAGAAATTTTGTCATTTTGCAACAATATAGATTGAACTGAAAATTCATTATGTTAAATGAAATAAACCAGGAGCATAAAAATAAACAATGCATGATCTCACTCATATGTGACATCTAAACAAGTTGATTTCATACACATTGAGAGTAGAATAGTGGTTACCAGAGGCCAGGGAGAGTAGAAAGAAGAGAAGAACGGGAACAAGTTGACCAATGGGTACTAAGCTATAGGTAGATAGGAGTAAATTGTTATTGCTACAATAACTGCATGGTAGGGTGCCTGTAGATAAAAATATAGTATAAATATTGCAAAGCTGGAAGGAAGAATTTCAAATATTTTCACCAGGAAGAAAAAGATGTTTAACTTGATCTAAACATTGCAATATGTACATGTATCAAAACATCACATGATATACAACTAATAAGCAAAATGTGTATTTTGGTTTTCATTAATACTAAATTTAAAAAATGAATCCAGGCATGAGAATTTATATTTATCTCACTTTTTCTATTCCACCATTTCTTAGAGTTTGCTTTTTCTTATTTCTCCCAAACTTTTCTCATTTTTTCCTTCTTCTTTATCCCCTTCTTTAGTCTTTACCATCTAGCTCATAAGACTAGATTCATCTCCAGATTGTCATTTTTGTTTAACATGTATTGTGTTTTTAACAAAACTTTGATTTCAGATCTGTCATTGCAACACATCATACCTCAGTTTAGATTTTAAAAATAAATCTAAGTCAATCATTTCTATTCCGTTCTCTCTCTCTCTCTCTCTCTCTCTCTCTCTCTCTCTCTCTCTCTCTCTCTCTCTCTCTCTCTCTCTCTCACACACACACACCAAAACAAAATAAGTAACTTATATGAATGCTTTTTTCTTCTATATGACCCTCAGTTGATTTCCTGCCCCCCAATCTCCCATTTTCATGGCACTAAAATTATGTGCATTAAATGAAACTCATTTTCCAGAATTAACTCTTCAATACTTAAACAATTCTCTTGATACATAGGTTAGAAAGGTTTTAATTGCATACATCAATCTGAATCCAGTTCATCACCATCTTTAAATCCTACAAATATAATTGGCTCTGGGAACATACACAACATTAACCTTCTAAATCAATTCACTCTGCATTTTGGCAAGCAATTATATTTCTAATTTGTTAATAGAAAGGGATAAAGAAGTGAAAAAATATAAACATTAAAAATCTAACTCTAAGTTCCATTTAAATCTATATAACATTATAATTCGTGGTCATACATTCTGGAAAAAATACAGCATTCATTTGCTAATGCAACTTTCAGGGGAAAGCACCTTGTATGATAAAGTGGCAAAATAAATAGAAACTGACCCAGAACAATTCGCATTTTCTACTGTTTCATAGAACTCTGAATCTGCTTTTGTCTGAGAAATAAAGAGACTTACTTTAGTATTTCCTAATATCTCTTCAAATTCTAAATACATATAGTACTCTGAACCTCTTCCTTCATCTTGAAGATGGCTCTTTGTCCCTAGATCCCCATATGCTACTTTCAAGCACTATTTTATAGTATACCTCAAATAAAATCTAAACCAAAATTATAAAGCAAAATGCATCTAGTTGGTTTTCTCCTTTTAATACAGTCTTAAAAGAAATTGCATTTAATCTAACGGTCTTCTTTAGGTTGCATTCTATTAGAGGAAATTGGGCCAGAATTGATCTGGGTAGTGAAATTTATCATTACACAGAGAAAATGGACAATGAAATGTGATTAGGCTACATGTGCCCATCATTTCCTTTTTCAGGAGCAAGCCTTGAACAGAAGAGCCTGAATTCAATGAATCAATAACAGTAAAAGCAAAATTGGAGGGCTGTCAAATCAACTTAATTCCTCTCTTCTGATCAAGAGGCATCCAATAACCTAAAGCATAATGCTAATAATCAAATTAGATTGCTTTTGACTCTTTTTACCCAGAGTCAAAATGCACATCTGAGTGTAACATTTTTTATGTACTAAACTTTGAAAAGCCACTAACATACCGATATATTGTCGAATTAAATGCTTGTTGCATTCTCAGGATGAAGCGGGGGACAAAATTATGTCTGATTATGCTCTTAAACTAAATGGAACAATTAAAATAATAGGTTTCATTCATCTATTCAACAAATATCTCAAACCTAAAGAACTTTTCAAGCATCAGCATATTAATATGGTTTATGCCTTTCAATGATATTCCTTTTGAAAACAGCAGGCATTATGCACTCTTTGTTACTATGGAATACTTAAATGTACCATTCATATCACATGCTTTGCCACCTGGCCTCTAGGTAGCTTTCTTACGTGTCTCATTAGCAATTTTTAACACAGTCCTTATAATACTACATAATAATTTCCTGTGCATAATAATTGAGAGGAATTATGATTTGATATATTTCAAATGTATATTTTCCAGCAGAGCAATATCTATTGAGTGAACAAATGACTATGAAAAGATAATGTTTTGGACCTGATAGTCTAAAAATGTGAGACTGGGAAGAGATACCATTTCCCTTTAAGAACAAAGATTCTTATTTCTAAAGTTTTCCTTTAAGGAAGAAAAAAATTTTTGAAGTATTATAAGAACTATAAACATGGATTCAAGGCTTCCCAACATCACGTTTCACAAAGGTGACACTTTATTGAAGAAGATGGTAAAGAATGTATCTCAGGAAACATTCCAATGTGGATACTAGGCAGAGATGAGAACTGAAATGAATAACACACTGTGTATCTTCATATTGTCAAAATGACTGCCTTCAGAGAGAGTTTCTGGGATTAGGAAGGAAAAGAGATGGATATACAATTAATTTTTTTCTTTATTTATATCATATATATCCATAGCTCTCTGGACAGTTTTTCATCTAGCACTGCATGTGAAGTTTACTCAGAAGAAAGGAAGTCTGTAATCAAAGTGCAAAGGTGAAGAAAGAAAGAAGTCACATCAGTCTCTGATAAGTGGGCTTTGGGTAGTAAATATTGATAATATAAAATAAGATTAAATGATAATGAACAGAATCAAACAGAATCACATGTAAAAATCAAAAGCCAAGAAAACAATTCCAGAGAATATTTTTTAAAATGGGCAGAATTCATAAAGGACAAAAGTAAAACTGCTGCATTGTTTCTCAAGAATGACTTCTTTGTTACAAGTACTTATAGAGTACCCCATCCTAGAACTTG
Organism: Sciurus vulgaris; assembly: GCF_902686455.1. Taxonomy (NCBI): domain Eukaryota; kingdom Metazoa; phylum Chordata; class Mammalia; order Rodentia; family Sciuridae; genus Sciurus; species Sciurus vulgaris. The sequence continues at coordinate 30,379,611 of NC_136470.1, read as the reverse complement.
GCAGTGCCAGAAAGTCTCTGTTTCTTTTTTGAGCCCTCTTTTAGTTTCCCAAAAAGTGATTTACCCAAAGGAACATGAGGCCAGTAGTTGCGTTTACCAAGCTGTCTCTTGATAGAGGTGTTAGTTTACCTGCAGTACCCATAGGGTGGACAGAAAAACCAATGGCAGAACTGAGCACATCTTCAAACACAGAATGCAACATAAAACAAAGTGGAAACAAAGGGAGGGATGTCAGCCTTAGCTACAAAGTTACAGAAAATGAACAACGGAATTAGGGTGTGATCAATACAACCTTGCAGAGTTTGGCCTTTAAAAGGCATCAATGGTTCAGGGTCATAAAATGTTGTGCATTGTTTCAATGGATGTGTGCTTCTCAAAAGAAAACTAAAAGGGTATTTAAACATTTACAGATGGAGCAGATGGGATTAAAAAAAGAAAGCTACACTTTTCAGATTACTCTGCCTGGAAGTCTGCGCAGGATCTTAAACAAAGGCATGGCTACGAGGAGATTTAATATCAGTATGTGATCTTTTATACAGAAACACACTTATCTGTCCTGATGGAAACCAAAAAGAATTGGATTTTTCAAAGTCCATAAAAAAAGGAGAAAAAGTCTTGGTGAAGTGAAGGCCTGGAGAAGTCTGATATGGTAGGAGAAATTCCCTTCCCATAAGCTAAGTTACCAGGAAAAGATAACTGAAGGATAAAGCACTTTTCTCTATTGGAAAAATCCCTTCATGCAAATTTTGTGTACTCAATGAGATCTGGATAAACAGAAGATCTGATTTGCAGCTAGATAAAAAATACCAAAGCAACTGATAAGTGGCCTGAGTAGATCTTAATACATTAACTAGGATCAAGTTGGCAACTGATGCAACTGTTAAAGTCCTTTTATTTCTTTTCACCATGGCTCAGATTTGCAGCCTAGAAAATAAGTGTCTAGGAGACTTAAATTACAAACAAATTTTCATTTAAATTACTATGTCTTTTGTGTTAAGTAAAGACCCTGAAAGATTTCCCCAAGAACCCTGGGGAAATTACTCTAATTTTCAGAAAAAAGCTATAGACCTTTCAAAAATTTCATAATTATTTTCTAGAATGGGGCAAAGACTTGGCATCAAAATAGTTATGGAAATTTGGGATACAGTTTATATTTATTGCAAATACAATATATAAATAATTTATTTAAAATATATTCATAAACAAAAATGGGGGTTTGGGGGAGTGGAGTAGGATAGTAAAAACTGTTGCAAATTAAAAGTAGATAAATGGTTTTCTACCACGGTTAAAAATAATTTTGGAGTGGTCTGCATACAAGTAGCCAGACAGATTTTGGAAATGTCATAAATCTGACAGAGCATATAGGACAGATGTAAGGAAGCAGTGCACTGGGGCATACCACTCTCAAACAGGGTTCATAGCAGTCACTATTTGAGGAAAATTATCTCCCACTTTGAGCATGCTGTCATCAGCTCCCACTGGCTCTGTTTTCAAGAGCTGAATGTGTCCTTTTTCCTTTCTCTGACTCCTGTGCCAATTAGGCTGGTAGCTGGAAATTGGTCTTCGACATTGTCATAAGCTCCATAGGAGGCTCTCTTTCATCTTCCGTCCAAGAAGGCTAGTTATTGAACATTTACCAACATCCCAAGGTCATCCTTGTTCTATGTTTTACCATCTATCTGAACAGTGCCAAAGTAAGCCATTGACAACTGTGCCTGGAAAGCTGCCAATGATGTGCCGTGTTGGTGGTCGGTCCCCACTGTCATTGTCAGCCCACAGACCAGAAGAGACAAGACTTTCCTGCCTCCAGTCTCACTGGAGTGTCTATAGAACAGAGTGGGCACTGAACACCAGAACATGGGTTTGCATGGTAGAGATGGGGAAAACCTAACAAGAGAATAAGATAGCAGAGCTTCTACAGACCTTATATAATTAAAAAAAAAAAAAAAAAAGAAAGAAAATGAAGTTATTGTTCAAGTCACAATCTCTTGGTATACCTTTCATAGTAGGCTCAATTAATTGTTGTTTCTTTGTTCTTTGCAGTTGTTTGTATTTAATGTGATGATTATTTTATCTGGGCTCTGATCAAGATGAATCATAAGAAAATGGTATTTTCTAGGCAAAAAAAAGTTGAATAATGATACTCTCGTGCAGTTCAATCTAATACAATTAATTGCTTGATATTTTTACTCTTCACTATAATGTAAGTTTTTTGAGGGACTCAATCATGTTTTATTATTCAATTGATTCACTACCTAGAAAAAGAACTCACGAGTATCAATTAAATCACAACTAAGTGAATGAGAATCAAAAAAGACAAGATTACACCAAGAATAGTTTTCAAGAACTGATGTTGCAGTTAAAAGTATTAATAAATAATAACAAATGCATATTAATAAAGATCAATCTCAATTCATTGATAAGGTTAACATGGCATATTAATCATTAATATTAATATAACAGCAATGATATTCATATGGCACACTGATATTATTAATAAGTATTTAATAGATAAGATAATAATATTATCAACATATTAATATATTTATTGCTATTTTAGGTATTTGGATAAACTTCATAGGTCTGGCTATCACAACACTACAAATATAATGTGTTTATGGCATTTATATAGGGAAGTGTAGATTTACAGTGTGCTTATTTTGCCTGATCAACATGTATTCCTGAATATACCATGACATTCTAGCTATAACTCAAAAATCTATCTAGTAATAGTTAAATGATTAATTTACAACAAAATTTTATTTATATTCTTGGAATTAGCATATCATCAATTCATTGCTAAATCCTTTACCACAATACAAAGATCTAGCATGACTGTTCCACCAATTAGTAAATTACTATATGTAATTTTAGTTTAACTTTGTACTCTCGGTACCAATACAGTTTTTCTGGCTATATTTACTTTGTCAAAGTGAAGAAAAAGCAGAACCAGATTTCTAGGAGCAAACAGGAAAAATGATTTCACACATCTAAATATAAAATTAGTTGCAGCCCTGTGGAAGAACATAAAACAGAAGAAAGGCAATAATAAATATTGTGCTTCTCCCTTGTGACAATTGAAAACCTGGCCTAAAGTAAAAAGTGACAAGTTATGCCCTTCAATTAGCCGTTAACATATCAATAGGTGTAAATTGCAATACGCAATGTTGACTTTAATTGGAAGATCCCTATCATAGCTCTGATTGTAGCTTTGAGACTAACAAAAATGACAAAAAGTCATTTTATTCTCTCACTTTATATGATAGTACAACTAGAGGGTAACAATTCAACCAAGACAAATAGAACGTAAAGATTTATTTTATCTATGGACTCCAAGATGGTGACTAGGTGCACCGACCCAGCTACAGGAAGGTGTTAATGATTTCTAATGACAGATTAAAGATAGAGATCCCTTTAAAATTGTGTTCAGTTCAACAGAAAGTGTCTAGGGCTAATTGGGATAAAATAAAAAAAGGAGTGGCAAGAGCAAACAAACATTACCTTTTCATTGACTGTTAAATATATAGTAAGAGTCTAGATAAAAGTCTGCAATAGTAATGGTGGTTACTGTTTGTCAGATTAAGTCATTAATACTGACCTGAATGATCTAGCAAAATCAAGGCATTGAACAGAATTAAAAATGTGAATAACCAGTCCAGAGTAATTAGATGAGACGCTTGACCCATTAACGAATTAGGCAACTGTGTGCTTCTCAGTCTGCGGCCTATGGACAAGCTAGACAGGAAATCTGAGAGTTCATTCTAAAAGCATGAAGTTACAAAAAAAAAAAAAAAAAAATCAACAAATAAGTGTGACCCACTTTCTAGGTATCTATTCTCATACATATGGGCATGGTGATTAGGCACTTGGATCCAAGCCAGACTACCTAGATTCAAAACCCACATCCCAGCCCTGTAATGTGTTCAAAGGATATAACCTCTATGGCCTCAGTTTCATCTTTACAAAATGGAGGATTTAATAGTGATCCTCTTAGAATTGTTATAAATAAATGAATTGAAACACCAAAATTTTTGGACTAGGACTTGGTGCATAGTAAATACTAGGAAGTGTTTGCCATTAGTATACTTATAGACAGTTAGCAATTGCACGTAGTCATAAATTATAATAGAACACAATACAAACTAATAAAGTAGAAAATTTGAAAGTACTATAGTTTGCCTTTTTCTAATTATCTATTTTCTTTATCAGAAGAGTACTAATACCACTATTTTCAAGTTGAGTAATACAACTATTTCAGTATATGTATATATGTATGATTATATATATATTATAAAATTAAAAGAGAATTTAAAATCTAGTGTCGTGGTTTGGATATGGAATGTCCTCCAAAAGTTCATGTGTTGAAAGCATGGTCCCTGAGGCTGCAAGGTTCAGAGGTGGACTTTGAGGCAGGGACTGACTATGCTCATATTAAGACAGGAGGAAATTTTAGGTTACTTTGTTTCATAAGGTTTTTTTTTCCCATAGCACTGTGTGTTTTACATATATTATAAACACACTTATGTTTATCGAGTTGATAAAAGTCAACTGTAAAATGTGATAGTTAATACACATTATTTCCCTTTCAAGGCAGGGATGTTTTATCTGTGAGGTTTCTGAATTAAACAATGGAAAAAAATATTTTAAAAACACTGTCCAAGTTTTTATATGATATATCAGATTGGGTTTTGTTGTTGAGCTGCCTTTGCCACTTGGTGAGATAAGCGGTAAAGCCACACTTGCGTACTGAGGATGACCTCTTTTGGCTTCTTTGGGCTGTTAATATAACAGCCACTGAACTAGCTAATTAGCTTGGCACAATTTCAAGCTATTGGATTGTAGGAAGTGATAGAGCACAACAAGGCGTCTCTGGCGAGAATAACTATAACTCATCCTATTCTGGGAACCATTCTTGTGGAAAGGACACTTGCAGTTTTTGATCTCTGGCACTGACTTGGAATAAAGAAAAACGCCCATTTAATTCATCATGGTAACATTCAGTACTGGGCAAGCATAGTAAGGAGGCAGTGATGCATAATCTATGTAAGTAATGCATTAGGGCCAGCTGCTGCATGCTGTCATCGAGGCAGCAAGCCTTTCTCAACAGAGAAATATTTTGTAAAGTTTTATATCCAAACAAATTACATTAACTTATGGAAATGTAGGCAAGTGGAGAGCCCTCCATAATCCTCCTTGTAATGGTTCATTTTAGGTGTCAATCTGACTGCCTTAAGGGATGCCCAGAAAACTGGAAAAGCATTATTTCTTGGGATGATCTATGGGGATGTTTCCAGAAGAGACTGGCATTAGAATCAGTGGACTAAGGAATATGTGCCTTTTCCAATGTGGGGAAGCATTATCGAATCTTCTGTAGCACAGAAGAAGGAAATGTAGATTCTTTCTCTGTTTAGCTGGGATATTCATCTTCTCCTGCCCTTAGATATCAGACATCTAGGTCCTCTAACTTTTGGATTCTGAGAAACTTATACCAGAGTTTCCAAGGTTTTCAGTCCTTCAAACCTGAACTAAGCTACGCAGCTTCTCTGTTTCTTCATATCATGGTAGCTTTCTGCTTCCATTGTCACATGAGCCAATTCCCATTATGAATCCTCTGTCATAGATCATATGTTTGTCTGTGCATACACAAAGATGCATACATATATACATACATACACACATGTATTGATTTTATTTCTCTGGAGAATCCTAATACACTTCTCTATCAGAGAGAATGCACATAAATACTATAAGCATCCCCAAAGCGCCTCAAAATGCAAATTCTCAAATATCTCACTTATTTAGACTTGAAATTTGAAGACTTTGACAAATTTGGGGAGCTTCCTTTTGAATACAACTTCTCAAATATTTTAGCTATAAACAGAGAAATCCCTTGTCAAATTTACTCAGATGTCTAATCTTCCTGATACAGTGTAATCTATTACTGAAAATGAGTGAACTGATCAGTTCAGAAGACCTGCAAATATTATACAGCTCATTGTGTCAAAGTGTCTCACATGCTAGAAAAGGGAAGCACTGACGGTGAACAGAAAACATGCTGCTTTATAAGCGGGAGTGGCTTTGGCTCTGTCTTCAGGGTCTACAGACTAAGATAGGGAGTGTCAGTACCACTGACCACCAAGCTCAACATATAAGCACCAGACTGTGGAAGCTCTAGGGAAACTTTGTACTTGGTGTCACATCTCAGAATTAACCCACCGTAACCATATTTGACCCTTCTAGATGAATCAGAGGCTCCTTAAGTACTAATCCTATGGATTTCCTTGAAAGTTCCTACAGGCAGGCCTGGTAGCATTCTGAGAGACCAGAGCACTTGCTGTGCTGTCTCCTGCCCCTGATCATTTGGTGGGAGTGGACAGTGAAGTGCTCTCTTATTTTCAGTCAATGCCAAAGTTATCTAGTTTGTCTTTTGCTCTGATTCTCTCATATCTGTTCTTCTCCAAATTTCAGTCCTTCTCTCTCTCAAACTTTTTAATTGTATCTCTTGGGACAAGGTTTTAACACACTCTTATACAATCTCAGTTACTTCTCTGAATTTCCCTTCATCCTCCTGATTTCTTGGTTCTTCCTGACAGGGTGTCTTCTCCTTCAGTCCTCTGCACTGGTGGCCTTTCTCCCTAGCACTCATGCCCCTACGGTTTGACAGTTGGCTAGCTTCCTTCTTACTCTATCCTCCTGTGTGTATCCCTCTCTTTACATTATCGTTTTCGCGTGGGCACCTCTTTGGCACATGATTCACAGCATCCACCACCTCGGCTCCTGCGAGGGAGACCTAAAGTCACCCTGATGTCTATGTTCACTATCTTCATCATCACCACAGATATTCACTTCATTTATTCTGTCCACTTCTATGTCCATGTCCTGGATCCCACTAACATTATCCTTCACTGTTGTATTTGAACTTGTATTTTGACATTATCCCCTCACCCAAGCCTCCTTCTCCTCTTTCTCCCTCTATTTCCAATATTCTTTTTCTGAAAACTCATTAATATCTTGAATTATTTTGCCCATTTATTTTTTCCTCTCAGATATACATAAAGATGAAATCCACCAATAACTCATACTTTGCTACTAATATTTACAGAACTCTTGTGAGTTGCAGGAACCAGAGGTACTAGGGATAAAACAGTGACCCATTTATAGGCTCTGTTACATAGCTCTTTGCATCTAGAGATAAAATAAATATATAGGAATTACTACAAATGAAAATGGAAATATTATATGGACTGTCTTGGTCTGTTCATGCTGCTCTAATATAATACTTGAGACTGGGAAATTTATAAACAACATCAATGTATTTCTCACGGTTCTGAAGACTGAGAAGTATAAGATCAAGATTTGGTAGATTTGGTGTCTGAATAATGCTCTTTGCTTCTAAGATGGTGAACTGATTCTGTATCCTCTGGAGGGAAGGTATTATGGTTTAGGTATGGGGTAACCCCCGAAAGCTCATGTGTGAGACAATGCAAGAAAGTTTACAGGTGAGATGATTGGGTTATTAGAGTTTCAACCTAATCAATGCATTAATCTCTTGATAGAGGTTAACTGGGTGATGACTTTGGGAAGGTAGGGTGTGGCAGGAGAAGGTGGGTCCCTACAGGCATGCCTTTGGGGTGTGTTTTTGTCCTGGTGAGGAAAGCGCTCTCTGCTTCCAAGTGTGATATCCTGATCCACCTTCTTCTGCCACACGCTTTCACTATGATGTTCTGCCTCACCTTGATCCCTGAGGAATGGAACTTGCTATCTATGGACTGAGGTCTCCAAAACTGTGAACCTCAAAATAAACATATCCTCCTAAATTGCTCTTGCCAGGTCTTTTGGTCACAGTAGCAAAAGCAGAAGGCATGCTTTATCCACACATATCACAAGGCATAGAGGGGAATAAACTCACTATCTGAAGACCTGAAGACTGTTTATAAGGGCTCCTTTCCACTGAATCTGCTCTGATAGCTTAATCACTTCTTTTTTTTTTTTTTTGGTACTGAGGATTGAACTCAGGGGCATTTGTTCACTGAGCCACATCCCCAGCCCTATTTTGTATTTTATTTGGACAAGATCTCACTTTTGCTGAAGCTGTCTTTGAACTCACAATCCTCCTGGCTCAGCCTCTGGAGCCCCAGGATTACAGGTGTGCGTTCATGCACTTGGTATGTTCTTGATCACTTCTTATGTACCTCTTAGTATTGTCACATTGCAATTAAATTTCGCAATATGAATTTGAGGGGACTTATTCAGACCATGGCAAGGATGATCCCTTCCTAAGGAAAAGTTCCTAAGTATGGTATAATGAAGCATCTACTTATCTCCTGGGCTCACAGGGAGTCAGTGGTCTCTTTTTCTTTTCTTCCTTTAGGATGCATCCTCTGCCTAGAAAACGTTTTCTTTATCCTTTGACCCCAGCCCCCCTACTTCTCTGCTTCTGGACAACTACTTCTTCTCTCACCTCCTTCAAAGTCCACATAGGTGATAAGTACCAAGTAAGGCATTCCTGTGGCACCTTATATCCTATATTGTGTAAAGGATTTCACTTACCAGGTAGATTGCAGAGAGGAAGTGGTGAAATGGAAGGTGGATTCCCTTCCAAGGAAAGGTTATGTTGGGAAATACAAACAGAGAGTAAAAAATAGATTAAAGAAGAATTTACTACATGAGAACTGACTACACACAGAAAGGAAAAGAAACTGACTGCACGAAGTGGACGAGAGAATTTTAATACCTCCTAAAGGGAGAAAATGAGCGATCACAACACAGAACTATTGGAAGCGTTTTTCATTTTTTTCTCTCCAAAGAACACAACGATAGAGACATGCATTCATCTTTAAGGCTTCTAGAAGTTCAGTTGTGGTTCCTACATTTAGAAGGGGTTTGGTGGAGGTAGAGAGGTTTGCGTGCAGAGTAGTTAGAAGAATCTGAGCTCTATCTTAATTGCTTGGTGCTCAACACATTGTATTATAATTGTTTAATGGTATGTTTTCCCCAATAAATTTTAAGCTCCATGAGAGCAAGAATTATAATTAACTTGAGTAGCTCTGTGCCAGTTGTAGAGTAAGTGGTCAAAACTCATTTATTAAATGAAACTAAAATATAATTGCATGAATGAACATACAGTTAAATATTTCTGAAACATAATTGAATTAGTCAAATATCAGAAGCTAACAATTCAAAGCTACATAATTACTAATAAAGGAAGCAGCAAGTACAATTAATTTTAATCTTCCTTTGAGAAGACTTATATAAACAGCTTAAATTACATATTATTTTATAATATTTTGTTTTTTTAAAGATATCATTGGGATATCTTATTAACTTAAAGCACAGGAAAATGTTGGTTTTTATTCTTATGTGATCATGTAAGTGTTTAATGGGTAAAAAGTTAGAGTCAGTTCTCTTTTTGTCTCATGTCTATAATATTGAAAGGAGAAAAACCAAGTGGGGGAAGGAGTCTGAAGAGAGGGAATATGAAATGAGTTACAATTATAAATTGGGCAAAAAAATCACATGAAGTTTTTAAAATAAGGGAAAGATGATTACAAAGAATGAAATAGCTCATTCGAAGGAAAATCATAACCTAGGTATATTTTCACGAAAACTTTGTTTTTACTTTTCATAAATACTTCATGTAATCCTTTGATTCAGGGACTAAGACTGCCATTCTTGAACTCTCGAACACACACTCATTTGAACACACAAACACACCAGTTAGCTCTTCCTCTAGTCTAAAACAGAAGTGTACCACCATTTCTTATGTTCTTTACTCACCTCTATGGCTTAGCTATTTCAAAATTTAATATTGGTTACCAGTATTTTAATGTTTAATGTGATTTTCTTTATGAGGAATAGTCTAGAAGCACCTGAAACTCAGTATGGCACCTTACTTCCAGTTTGAACACTCCATGAACTGCTTGCTCCCTCTCAGATCTGAACTTCTTTCTTTACATGACTTATTGATATATTAAAATCCTATCTAAAATCACCTCAGCCAGAGTTGTGTTTGTAATTAGTTCTCCTTGACAACTCTTTGCTATTTCCTGGAGCATGCCTTGCCTTTTCCTTAGTGGGTGCTGTGCCATGCGATTGTTTGCAAAGCTGACATACATTGGGAATATGAAAGTTCAACACAATGAACGGGAAATTTTATGGTGGATATGCCACAAAATGTTATTCAATATGATCCTTAATATGATTAATACTTTTCAGCAGTGCTAGTTGATCTTCAGAGTCCTCTTAAAGTTCTACAATCTCCTTCATGAACTACTTAGAAGCTAAAAAAGAGAAAAAATAAACATAATCTTAACATTTCATGATTTTAGTAGAGATTAAGATATTACTGTCATGCACAGCACCAAAAACTCAAAATATATATGATCCTATGGTTAAAAATACTCTTTCATTATGGTAGTATTTAAGAAAATTTAGAATGTAATGAATATGTGGCTTTTCTTTTCCCTTAATATTGACTATAAGAAAACAGACACACCTATCTGGTATTGATTTGATGTTTTTGGTATTTTATTGTAACTTTTTAAATAAAACTTAAAACTTTTTTCTCTTATTCCTTATTTGAAAAAAAAAATTATGCATGTTGCCAAAAATTTTCTGTTAATGATTTTCTTCTTTTCAAAGCTGATCACAAGGAATAAAGTTCAATGTGTTCTTAATGATTTCATCTTATTATGAACATATTGTCATTCTGTTAAGTAATGAGAACTTCAGAGGTTATTGAAGGCTAGAGGCTTATATTTTTAAGCTTGATTCTTGAGTTTCTTATGCTCATTTTCTTCTACCTTTTGATGTGCAACTGTTGCCTTTTAAGGTCTTGAGAGTGGCTATACTTATTTTGATGCTGAGACCACCAAAGCAAAAGAGTGACACACATGCATTAAACATTAACTATGTGTGATACTCTTCTAAGCTCTCTCTATGTTCACATTCATTTGTGTCCACTTTACATGTGAAGAAATGGACAGAGAAGTCAAGTATTTGTCCAATTTCACATGGCTAGTGAGAATTTGACCCCAGTTAGTCTACTTCAGAGCCTGTGGTTTTAATCTCTGAGCTCTGATGCCAAGGTGATTATATAAAGACATCTGAAGTATTGTTTCAGTTTCAGAAAAAGTATATGTTAACTAACAGTCCAATAGGAGGGCAAGGAATACATACAAAGGAAGAGACTTAAAACCAGTACGTATCAAGTAAGCACACACTGGAGTGCCAGGAAGCTTTGAGAATGGGCAGCCTAGTCTATCCCAGTAAAAGCCACCTTTAACATGGTGGGCAGAGCAATGTTCCTCACAGAACATACAGTCTGATGGATAAGACACAAAGGGCTGGGTATTAAAATGCAGTGGGTTTCAGAAAAAGGAAAGCAAAACGAACCACAGAGCATGAAGGCAGGCAACCTAGTCCATTCCAGGAAAAGTTACCTTTAACATGGTGGTTCAAAAAGTTAACAATCTCAGTCCTCATTAAAAACTGAACAAAATTTCATATGCACTTTTCAAAGATGAATGGACTTTAATTATTTGTGAATAATTATGAATTTCACAAATTCCTTATATTTATGTAACATTTTGTCGATCTCTACAAAGAGCTAAAAGTTGAAATTGGGACAAATTAAAAAGTTGTTCACTTTAATCCAAATAACTAGAATAACTTCAGGCTAAAACTAAATCTTTGGAAATAAAACTATTATCCTAAGTTATGGATTCTGAGCTCAACCAGATCAAAGCAAAAAGTGGAGACCAAAAATGAAATAAAAATGCATTACTCCAAGTTATACATCTTCATATACTTGCGCATTATGCTGTTGTGCTAGGCAATCGTGAAGGAGTTTATCTGATTCCTCCAAATATCTTGTTGGCATGCTGAAGCTGGCGAATTTATATTACTCTGTCTATTGTAGAATAATCTGGGGGGAATTTCTTTTTATCTCTCCAATTAGTATTTACATTTTTATGCTATTCAGAAAAATCAAGTCTTACAAGTGTTGCAAGTCTCTTAATGGACTTCATAGGACTTATAAAAACACTAATATTTTAAGAAAATGTTCAGTATATTTTTTCTTTTGAAGGAAAGAATGGCTTTTGTAACATTCTCACAGGATCTATGACCAGAAAAATCTGAGGCGCTTCAATCTATGGGACTTCAGTTTTTGCCATATTTTACCTTTTTGTGAATTCTTTTAAAGTAAAGAATATCTGACTAAACTTATCTGGTCTGCAAAGTTTCTGTTGTTTGTGGATAGACTAGAAATCCAAAGACTAATACTTAACATTGATCTCTTAAGGTTATATAATACGTATGATTTAACTGAAATAATACAATGGGGAATTTTTGGTTTTAAAGTTATGGTTACCACTTAACTAGTGATGGTTCCTTTCTTTCTATAAATTGACTCAACCAGAGAATTAATAGGAAACCGTTGATTGTGACAAATAGGTTATGACTTTAATTCTCACTAAACTGAAGATCAAAGGGATGTCCCTTGCTCCCAACCTGGATCTCTCTCACATGCTTTTAGAGATAAGGAAATGAGCATCTACTTTTGGGTAGAAGGAAGGGGAGGGGAACTCATTGTTGCACTAGTTTTTTATTAACCTTTTGCTTGTTCTTTAAGGCCATTTCTCTTCCTTGAGTTCAGTTAAGCAAGGCCACAAAGAATGGAGATTCCTTCTTAAAACTTGAAGATGAATGAATTCAAAACCAATCAGGTGTGAATAAATGTTATTCAATGTTAATTCACAATAATATTAATTCCCCTTGTCCAAGGAAATATTCAACTCCAGTAATGAGTTCAAACGAAGCAGGGACTTCTATTCGGGGAATAAACTTAAATAACTTTCTTTTATTAAAAAAGGACTACTTTCACTTACAGTGAAATTTTGCAGCCAAATGAATCCTAAAACTTTATTTAAAGGAACTTTTAAAGAACAGAGAAAAATACAAAATTCACAAAATAAAGCTGCAGATAGGGAAAATGTAATTGAGGCATTAGCAGTGTGTTTAAACTACATTTGAAAACTGAAAGCATGAATCACTAATGTATTCTTTTTTACTTTTACATTTTATCAGAGAGAAATTTTCTAATAATTCTGAACTTTTTTGCCTTACTAAAAATACTTTACCCTTTAAAATATGAATTTGTGAACATTTGAAGCACAATGTCAAAATGAAAGAACAAACTATCTCACAGGATTTCCATTCTCTAGCATACCCAGTGTGCTCACAATCTCTTTGGGAACTATCTTCTTTCTCCCTTAGACTTTTTGGAACTCATTAAGCTAAAATTACTGGCAAAAGAAAAAAACCATAAATAGTTTTGTGGCTAGGCAAAGAGCTGGGTGGTCTATGATTTCAAGAATTAGTTATGGTTTTCTCAATTAACTCTTGTGATTGTTCTATATAAATTTTATTTAAAAAAAATGTCCTTTGTGGAGACTTTTCCTTCTAGGAGTGTGGGAACTTTTTTTCCTTTTCTTAGTCGGGTAGAAAAATTGTGTTTATAGTGCAAATGTTACAATTTATTTTGAATACTATACCAAAATTTTGCCTGGGGTTTTTAAATATCTTTTAATCAAATGGTATTAAAATAAATAGACACAACTAGTTTTCTGTACCTGAAACCATACCAAAGGGTAAGGGAAGGTAATACGTAACAATGATTAAAAGTGACAGAATTTTAAAAGGATTTAAAAAAAAATCTTTCATAGCTAGTCAATGATAGTCCAGGAACTAGAAGCCATTTCTCTTCTTTTTTTCATGAAAGAATCTTTATACATTGTTTATGTCAACCCTCGCTATAAGGAAAACCTTAATTAGAGAATGTAAATAAAATTCACAGGAAATGAGGAACTGACTAGTAGACAACGCCCCGCTCCAGTTAATGAAAGACTTACCAATTCTAAGCTCAAATTTTAAGTACAAAGTGACCTCTCGCTCCATTCAATATCCCCACCCCTTCCTTGTAGACTTTAAATAGAATCGACGAGATTTATGCACCTAACTTAGTAAGACTATGCCGTTGATTATTCACAATTTCAGATACTTACTTCAGATTTTCTTGTCACTTACCTTTTAATGTACTTCCTTCATCCAACATCATCTCTTGAACCCCTAACTAGGTCATAGAAATTCCAAACTAGGGGATGTAGAGAAGCAAATGAACAAAAGAGAAGACAGAAAATGCTCTGAGCACTTTCACAGTATGAAACTCCATATGTAATGGGGATTTTTTGTAACTGTTCATTGTTTTTAATCAATAGATTCATTTTCCCCTCCTAACCATAAGTCTTCTTTTTCTGTGGCCACAGCTAATGATGACCTAATTTTTTTTTTTTTTTTCCGGTCACCTCAAAGTAGGTATTTCAATTATAAACGGGCTCATAAAAAAATTCATACTGGCTAAGTATTTAGAATATATCTGCTTGAAACAGGTAGACTCCAATAAGGCTTATTTTTAAAAAAATCAAAAAGAAATGAAACATTTAAAAATGTTTCAATTTGGTCATGGTAGTAATCCCAACAAATCAGAAGGCAGAGGCAAGAGGATTGCAAGTTCAAGGACAGACTCAGCAATTTAACAACACCCTGTCTTAAAATAAAAAATAAAAATGGTGATATAGCTCAGGAATAAAAAAACCCTAGGTTCAATGCCCAGTATGAACTTAAAAAAAAAAATCAAATAGGGTCTAAACTTCATTCTGGTATTACCCAGTATTTCTTAAATTTAGAGTATGAAAATTTCACTGTTTAATGAAAGTTGGTAAGGAAATATATAATATTCTGGATTAGTCTAGAAAAGAGGCTTTCACAACTATTAGACATGCTCACCCAAATATAATCATTTTTCTCTTGTTAAAGTCCAAACAAATGTATAAAGGCTTTAAAAACTATTTCAAAAATATGTTGCAGAAAGTGAAGTCACATGAAATTATAGAATATGTAGCATAAATGAAATATTTGTAATCAACTGGAGAACCACAAAGTAACGAATCTGAAGACGTAATTGTAAACTAAGGCTGATACACACCAGATGACATTTGTGTCTATGTATTTTCTCACTGTGGAGGTTTATTTGTGGTTACTTTAAAGGATAATTTTATCATTGAAATTTATATTGAATTAACATACTATACTGAAGCAACTGAAATTTTAAACATATTGCCAGCTATAAAAAAAAATCAGCAACCTATCAAAGCTAAAGTTATTTGTAATATTAAACTGAAATCTTTGAAAAAGTCTGCATTGTTTCCATTTCTCAATATATGTCTTAGATTATTTTAAAGCAAATTAAATTATGGAAATATTATCTTACTCTAATTTCATTGTCCTTGGGAATCATATTTTCTGTTTAAAAATCCTTGAATGTGCCTCTGAATGCCACAATCATTCTGCTGCTTGTTTTCCTTATAAAATACCTAAGATCTAACATTTTTTTAATAACATATTTGTTTAGGTTCTTAGTGCTGTAGGGGTTCTTCAAGTCTTAGATTTGGGCATTCCTCTATTTGCTATCTGATTTCTCTACTTTGACAATTTCTTTAAGTGTCATTTAAATCCTGCTTTTGCATTAAAGTTTCCCAGATTTAGATTCTCAGTCTAGGCCTTTCTTCTGAATATATCTTCTGCAGATATCTTCACCTTAACATATCAAAAGTGGAACACTTAATTTTTACTGTTGTAATTCTTAACCTCTCCAGCCTCCTTCATCTTGGCCAATGGCATTGACTTTGATGGAGATACTCAAGCTAAAATGTATCATTCTGTTCATAAATTTCAAAAAAATTAATAGATTATTTCTTGGATCTCTTTTACATTTATGGTAAAATTAAGTGAAAAGTAGAATTTTATGCACCCCCTGCCCTGACATATATACCGCCTGCCCCACTGTCAACATCTTTTGCCAGAGTTGTCCTAACAGTGGGAGCAGCACTATGCTCATTATCCCACAGTGTCTACAGCTGACTGAAGGGTTCATTCCATGAGGTTTGAAAAATATGTAATTAAATGTCATTCTTGATTTCTCCCTCTCTCTGCCCTTCACTTCATACCCTTATCCCTGCGGTGAAGTTTGAATTCATGTACAACTCATATGGATTCTACAAAAGTATTTCCTGAATGTGTTCTGCACTGTATTTCCTGATTTGCTTGTGTGTGTGCTAGTCTCTTTCCTTGCATCTAGAACACAACAGCTGCCTCCTAATTGCCTTCCGATCTTCACTCTTGTTGGCACAGCCACAATCCCCAGCAAATGTGTTCTTTACATGCCATTTGGGTGCTTCACTCATGGCTGGGTAACTTCTGATTGAATTTCAAGCAAAATTAAATCCCTTTCCATAGATTACAAGGCTCTAAATAATACAGCGCTTTCCTACCTCTCTATTCTGCTCTTGCCTTACTCAAGCCAAACCCATGCCCTTCCAGCCACACTAACCCTCTTTCTGTTACTAAACTCTCCAGGGTCATTGCACAAGCCATTTCCTCTCTTGGTTGTTCCTCCACCCCTGATCCCCTATATACATGGCTTCTTAGTTCCCTTTCACTGTTTAGGTATCAGTTTAAATGTTTACTCTAGAGAAAAACTTTCATTAGTCATTCAACTGAAATAGGACTCTAATCTAAATTTCATCACTTGCTAACTAAACTTTGACAAGTTCAAAAACTTCTCTGAACCTTACTTTCCTTATCTATACAATGGGTATAATAACAGTATGAGTTTTGTAAAATCATTGAGACCATTTAAGTGCTTAATATTTGAGAAGTGCTTAGAATATAGTAGCTGCCATATGCTTAATAAATTCTCAAAAGTCATTATTATTATTCTCTTGAGCCTTTATCTCTCTTGCATCTTCATCATCATGATCAGTTTTTTTCACCTCATATGTTCAAGAATATAAGATTTAATATTTTATACTGTTGAGCTCTGTTTCTCCCATCTACTCTCTGTATTTCTCCCTAATACTAAAACTTCTTAATAAATCTCCATTTTAAATCCATTCATTTCCCTTGATGCTAGTGTTATCACTCTGAGAATTTTATATCGCAGTAATCTGGTTTATTTAAAATAGAAAACCTATTATATTATATGGTGACAATGTATTCACAATAACTTTTTAAATTTGTGATTTTGATTGTGATTTTTGACACATTTCTAAACATCTTAGGATTTCAAAACTATAGACGCTCATAAAAATATAACAAATACATATCATGCAAAATACTGATAATATTTTATGTGTAAGTATGGAAAGTAGAATCTTAGTAGTAAAGGAAATTACTTGCTTAAGCCAAGTGTTCTGGCTTTTGGCATCAACTGATCATTTCCTACCTTCCTAATAAAAACATGATATCAGCAATGACAGGAGTTAAAAGATGAGCAGACCTGAAATGGCAATAAATGAGTAATTAAGTCTGACTTAATTTCCCTTCTTGTGTTTTTAAATTATCCATATGAGGAAATAGGTAGGATGGTTCCACACTAATGTGGAAAAGAGACAATGAAGGTTCTAAAATATCCAGACAGTGTTTATGCTCTCAGTATAAAGTAAAGATCAAACATGTTCAGAAAATCATACTTTCCAGCATTTTAGTTGGTATGGAAAATATCACTAAGATTCCTATAAGATCTTTAGTCTACATGAATTTTAACAAATGTAAAGAATGTAATGTTTTAGGTGTCCAAGCCAAGCTGGGTTTCTCCGTGAATTGAAGGTGTCTAATCATCTTTCTCTGTTCAATGTCTAACTTTAATTACCTTTGAAAATATACCGACCGCACACAACGATAACTTTATACTTATGTTGACAAGAGCTTAACTATACTCAGAGCACCACAAAATCCATCATCTCTAATCCCAATGGCTCTGGAAAAATAACACTAAAGAAATCTCAGCTTAATTTAAATCTGTAATAAGCCAAAGAAGGAATGAAGATAACTACCCCCAGATTAGTAAACATTCTGACAATTCTAAGAAAATAATTACCACAACTTTCTTACGTGGAATTGCTAATTTTGCAAGGCACAAATTAGTATAAAATAAAAACACAGAAAGAATTTCACTGCTTAATTATATTGTTCCTAAAGTAGCAAAATCTGTAACTGCATTTCAATGCCTCCAACCCCACCAAGTGGACTAGTAGTGTTATTTTTGTTAACAGCTTTTAAAATAAAGAATCCAGATAGCACGCTGAAGAAGACACGCAACCTCAGGAAAAATTCTGTTTCCTTCCAAACTTTAGTTTAGGGATTTTAGCCCTGAACTCTGTAAAAAGCATCATAAAGCATTGATATATGCAATTTTAAATTTATGTAATGATACAGAAGCACACCCAAACACAACTTTCTCTGCAACTTGGGATTTTAATATATAAAACGCTCCAAGGTAACTCAGATTAGAGATTTTTAACAGGTAGAACTGACTAGAAATACCATATAGGAAATGAATGAATGTATGAAGTGTAAAGAAAAAAACACACTATGAAATTTTAACAAGGATTTTTGTCTGCTAGAGTTAAGATGAGTTTTCCTTATGTCTAAACAGGTAGCAAAATTTCTAAATCACCATTTATGACACTAGTGACCCCTGACATCCTAATCTCAACTGTAAATGGAAAAAATTATATTTAATGAGTAAAAATGTTACAATTAACCCTGTAACATGTGACTTGAGCTAGTCTGATTAGATGACAATAATAACCATAACTGTGATAAAAATAAATAACAATAAGGGATTCCTTCATGTCAGGTATTATTTTGAGTGCTTTCATCTTTCATGAATTATTCCATTAAAAACTTGATATAAATTGTCCTATTTAATCTCTCCTACTAGCACCATTTTACAGCTATGGAAACTAAACAATATACTGAGAAACTGAGCACATGTCCAATTTCATATTACTATCAGTGACCAAGCAAGAATTTCAACCTAAGTGTCTATCTCCAGAGTCCCTCTTTTAAGCATTACTATACTGATGGCATTCAATAAATATCAGACAAATACATATCATACTCAGCCCTTTATCTATATATATAAATTATTTTCCAGAAAAAGAGTAATCTTAAAAGCAAAAAAATCAGGGACCCTGTAAATAGAAGTTTTAACTTAGGTAACTTTGACTTCCCTAAGTGCTTGCTTATCTTGCTGTACATTAATGTTAGTGAAGAATCTCAAAGCATGATCACTGATATATCTCCACAATGCCTCTGTCTGACAACTCTCTATACTAAGATAAGAATCATTTCCCCTTGTACCACTTCTGATCCTATTCTGTTAAATTCAAGAAAACCCAGAAGAAAGTACACCAGCTTTGTCATTTATGTAAACATTAAATAAAGAAGAAAAACTCCATGGATTAAAAACATGCTTTTTTTGTCTACTAGTAAAAATACATTCTAGAGATTAGTTATAAAAGGTCATGAACATTTGCAGAGACAGCCTTGAGAGTATACTAAAATCTAGCTGTCACATTCTGTTACTGTTTTCGAGGATATGCTTCATAGTAAGTTTAGAATTGAATTATCACAAATCATTTCATAGAGTTCCAACTTGTATTCATTTTAAAGTAAAAACAACTTCTCTACTTCATTTTTTTTTATTATAAAAGTAACATACAAATAACAGATAAGAAGTTGTGACCTCTGGCTATTGCTTTAAAGAGGAGTAATGGAACTTCTGCACTTGTACTTGAACTCATGTGTCTAGCAAAAATTTGCTCTTGCTGGGAATGCTGAGGGTAAAGTAATCTGAAGAAATTTGAACTCTTTTATACTAAAAAAATATTGTCCTAACACCTTTCATATCATGAGAGTTTGAATATCTATATATGTACCAGTTGTTCTCTGAGTGTACTTAGAAGATAAATCTCTCTTTTGATGGGCCCAGAGCTCTTCTGAGCAGAGTGCAGGGGAAGGGACCAGCACACCTACTCTGAAATTAACACTCTGGAGAAAAATGGCAATGCTATTCAGGGAAAAATGTTGTCTTCCAGGGAAACCGAGGTGTTTCTTTGCAGATCATGTTTCTGAAAGAGAGGTAGAACCCAAACCAATGGTTCGCATCCTTGGAGATACTTTATGATCCCATGTGAAGCTTAAGAACGTACTCAGGGTGTCACCTGAGTACTTTTATTCATTTGGATAGGATATGCCATGAATTTAGTAATTTAAAAACCATCACATGTAATTCTCTTGGGCATTCAGAATAAGAACCATGACCTTAGACTAATTACAGTGGAGTTGCTTCTGCTCCTCCTCCTTGTTTTCTTGCTCCTTATCCCCCCACTTCTTTTCCTTTCTCTGAAATAAAGAGAAAATTAGGAGTCTGGCTCTCACCTGGTTACCCTGGGTGTATACTCAGTGATAATTTATTTAAGGAGTATTAAGTTATATCCTATAAAACACTAGAGATAAACTCTGGAGAAAAATAGTCTAGTAAATGTAGGAGTAGTTGTATAAAATAACAGTTTAAAATTGTGGTTCCTTTCTGCTATTCAGGGCATTAGAGTTATGCAAGGTATATCTGTTGTGGCAAAGTCTAGAAGGGGGTCTGTCTAGCCCCAGGTAGAGCAGTTCCTACCTGTATACAGAGTGATGGCATGAACCCAGAGCAGGAACCCCAGATGATAAGAAAAGTAAGTCAGAGCACCTTTAGAAGTCGGGGCCAGAGGTTGACTGAGATGGGTGTACACCCACAGAAACTAAATGATGTACCCCATTTGTGTACGATGAATCAAACTGCAGTCTGTAAAAAATTTAAAAAGAAAACCAAAATGTATTTATGCAATATATCAGGAGTCTCAGAGGTTTTTCAGAAGTATATGGTAAGCAAAATACTTGGAGCATGGAATGAGAAATCATACTGCTGCTTGGGCAGATGAGCAAGGCTGAAATCTGGTGAACTTGGCAAATTCTAGTTTGCCTCAATTCCTTCTAGGAAAAACAACATAAAAACACAAAGAAGAAACCACAGGAAAAGAGGAAAATCACCTGTTCTACCTCTAAAGAAAATTTGTTTACACCTTTATTGTTTTGTTCTTATCCAAAAATATAGTTACAACTTACATGTTTGCTTTCTAGATTTCTCCTTTAAGAAACTTGAATAGAGCATATGTTGTTAACATGATAGTATAGAATAAATCTGCTGCATCTATTTGAAGACAGTATGCATTTTAAATAATTAATTTTGAACAAGTAAAAGCAAACCTTAGCTTACATGTAAGCCATACATCAATGAACTTATGACTCCTTCAACTAGCCTTGTGGAAAATTGCCTCTACTAAATGTAGACACAAACATAAATTTATAACTCCCCTAAGACCTTTGCACTTTTGGAATATTAAGAAAAAAATTCTGCTAGAGGTAAGTTCCAAAACTTAGAAGAAAAAGGAGCCCCTGTGCCCCGCCCCCCCCAACTGCTGCAGAAGTTTGATTTTAGCTCTTAAAACCTTTGCTCTCAGAATTTCTGAAATGTATGGTCTAAATAAACTCCAGAACTGATTCAGATGCTCAGAGGGCACACTACAAAATCAAGTCCAGCCCAAGCCTGTTAAATCTAAGCCCAGGCAAGAGGGCTTTAAGAAAAGTCTTTAAACTAGGGTGAATTTGAGGGTCAAGTAAGATCTGGAATTTGAAGTGTCTATGAACTGCTTGTTGTTAAAATGTGACATATGTCTACGCAAGTGAATTTTTTTTTCTGGGGAAAAATTGTTGTTTTCAAAGGGAACCAAAATTCTAGAAATGCAAAATCGTAGAAAAAAAAAAAAAAAACAAAAAACTGTAGTATGGGTATTCTCTGATTTCTGCTTGGAAATTATTGCAAACAGACAACTCATCCTAGACTCAGCTTCCCGGAATAGTCCTTGGAAGATCAGTTTAATAGCACCTTGTATTCTTCAGGAAAACTGTCCACCATAGTAAGCAGAGGCAGGCTGCAGCTCCCAGTCAGAGGCCAGAGTCAATCTGAGGTTCTGACTCAATATGGCCAATGGTGTGCACTGATAGTTTGAAGAGTAATCTATGGGTTTGGGCTGGGTTTTGCCCTCTACTTTCATTCTTAAAGGATAAGCATAACAAATATTTTATAGTACCTTCCAAAAAAGTCAGAAAGCATTTCCTTTCACAATAAAAAGATTCACTCCCTGCCTACTCATAAGAAAAAAGAAACTAAAATTTCAATTCATAGTGGACTTTGAAAAGCAATAGACAGACTTCTCAAAGCTAAACCTACCTGTTAAGGCCTTGCTACTGAGTGAGTGTGTCCTTCCTAGAACAGACCTTGGAAGGAGGTTAGAAATGCAGAATCACAGTTCCCACCTGACACCTACCAGGTCAAAATCTGTTTTTTGAACAAGATGCCTATGTAATACATTACAGTTTGAGAGCAAAACTGTAAAGTATATGCTAAGAGCATATACATATACTGTAAAGTAAATACTGAGAGCAAAGGTTTTAAGAGCTAAAATCAAGCTTCTGGGAGGGACCTCCATTTTCTTCTGTTCATGTTATTCAATTTTTCACTTTCTGCCAAGTGTCTACGTGTACAGGTACTAGAATTGCAGACAGGGATTAGGAGTTATACCTTTGTCTAGTATTTTTCTCTTGTCTAGTAATTTTCTCTTTTTATCTTTGTAAAACAACTTATTGTTTGTAAGGGACTTGGTAAACTGCTGTGAATTTGAACTAAGGATCCAGAAAATTCCCTTAAGCAAAGAAAGACAATCCACGACAAGATGTGTGAAGACCCAATTGACATAGAAGTGGAAAGCATTGGCAGAGACCTGGTGCCTGTGCCACAAATTTCTCCACCCAAAGTGCCCTTACATGATTGACCACCAGGGGAGTCACAAGTCATCCTGTAATTTTAAACTAGGCAGAGATCTCTGAAGTTTGTTCTTTAGGATTTTCATATTTTCATTTTACTCTTTGAGTGAAAAAGTCATGTTAGTTTTTAATGTATGCACTCTGTTTTGCTAGTTTTGTTTGTAGAAAACTAACTGGAATATAAATTTCTAGAAAATAATTATATTTCACTTAGAAGTACCACTGTTTAGAATTTATGATTGGCTATTATATGTAAAATGGATCTATAAATATTAAATGTTCAAAATCATTTTCCATTGGAAAGTTCTAAATCTGAACAGGTAAAAGACAGCATTGCATCTATTAAACATTTTTCTATATTAGATTGAAAATATTTTAATCTTCCATTCCATTGTATTCTGTCATATAGATCACATTGTAAGAATATAAATGTAATAAATAGGTTATATTGATTTTCTGGTGACTAACAGAAACATATTCCTAATATGAAAAAGTCTGAAATTAAACAAAAGGAATTTTTTGCAGGTGATGCTTTATTATGATCATTATTTATTCTTGAATTTCACAGTCATATTTTTAGTTTCTTGGCTATTTTCATTTCCATATTGCTTAAAAATGAGTCTTATTGGGTCCTAGAAGTTTTAATAGTGAATGCGAAAATCTTTTCCAGAGAATTTTTTTCTCTGAAATTAAGTTAAATTATTGCTACATGATTGTTTAGAGTATTTTTAAAAACATTGTACTGTATTGATTTTTATTTGTTACATGCCAGACATTATTTTGAAAACGTCTTAGCATGTGGATGGTGTTCAAATTTAGGTAGTAGAAGATTATTTAAAAGGTACACCTACTTTTCTAGTAAACATTCCTGTGAAGATAAATTAGAGTATTGCTAAGTAATTAGGAATACAAATTCACAGGTCCCACCCTAGAAACTCTGTGGGTGGGACTCTGCCCTCTGTGGTTTAAGAAGTTCACTTGCTGTTTCCAATGCATAAAGAGGTGTGAGAATCCCTGGGCTAAGGGGAGTCAGTAAGACTTTAAGAAAGATCTTTAAGAAATTCTTCCCTGATGAGTGAGGACTACACTCATATCACATAGTTTCAAGGAATGAAAGAGACTGCTAATGACAGTCTAATGCTAAGACACCAAGGGCAGATTCCTGTCATAGTAAATGGCTTTGAGGATGAGACAGAAGAGGTTATCAGAAGGACAGGTGAAAAACTGGGATTAATTAGCTGGTATTTTTCCCCCAAAGATTGCTTGATAGGCTTTTAATTTTTTTTTTCACTTAAGATGTGTATGTAGTAAAAACAGCACAGATTTTGAAATTCAAGGGAATGGTTAAGACTCTCAGAAAAACCTATCATAAACAAATTAGAAAATTTAAGCTTTTTGAAAATCAAATTATCAATAAGTTTGTAATATTGTTCAATTATTATTCTGTCAGCATACTGTAGTGATGCAGTCACATCAATGTTTATACCAGCTCAATTCACAATAGGTAGATTATGGACTCAGTCTAGATGCCTATCAAGAGATGAATGGATAAAGAAACTGTGGTATATATACACAATGGAATATTACTCAGTAATAAAAAGAATAAATTATGGCATTGGCAGGTAAATGGATGGAGCTGGAGAATATCATGCTAAATGAGTTAAGCCAATCCCAAAAAATCAAAGGTTGAAAGTTTTCACTGATAAGTGGATGCTGGTACATAATACGGAGGAGGGCATAAGGAAAGAATGGAGGAACATTGGATTGTGTAGAGAGAAATGAGGGGAGAGGAGAAGACGGGAGGAAGGAAAGATGGTGAAATGAGACAGACATCATTACCCTATGTATATGTATGATTACATGAGTGGTATGACTCTACTTTGTGTATGACCAGAGAAATGAAAAATTGTTATCCATTTATGTACAATGAATCAAAATGCATTCTGCTGTCATGTATATAAACAGAACAAACAACAACAAAAGTAGCTGGCGTTGAAAAAAAAAACACCCAATGTTTGTGAAGTTGTAAAGGAATCAAGACAACACTTATAGTTGGTGTCCATGGAAACAGGCATACTCTTGTATGATAAGTGAAGAGCAAAATGTATGAAAAACTAAAGATGGTTGGTGTAGTTTGGATCTGAAATGTTCCCCAAAGTCCCATGTATTAAAGACTTAAACCTAGGGTGCTGCTAACTGGAGGTGGTGAAAACTTTAGGCATTCCTAGTAAAGAGACTTTGGGTCATTGAAGGCATGACCTTAGAGGGTATAGCCCCTTCCTCTTTCTCTCTTTCATCCATAGGTGTGTGGTGTTGCTCACTGTGCTCCCAGCCATGATGTGCAGACTTGCCATAGGTCCCAAAAGTAATGAGGCCAATGGATCATGGACTACAATGTATGTAACTATGAACCAAAATAAAACCTTTTGTCTTTATAAGTTGATTAATCTCAGGTATTTGCTATGACAGAAAATGCCCTAACATGATGAACATTGTGTTTGAGTTCACCTCCATGCTTCTAACCTAAGGAAACACATCAGTGGAAGCAAATGTCTTTATATAAAATTTATTGATGTTATATTCTGCTTTCCATCCTCAGATATATAAATGTTCTTGGATATTATACTTATATGCTCCTTACATATGTCATCCATATACTAATATTGTATTTCTGTTTACATGTCTGTAAGATCCCTTAAAATCTGTCTTCCTTACTTCCAAAATAAATTGAACCTTGATTTTTTTTTTTTTTCAACTGGGTACCCTTTCTCCCAGAATAAAAGTACAGTCTAGTATCCTATTCAGCTGGATGTCACCAGGACACCAATTTCTGGTCAATGGCCAGTAATCAGAAGTAATAGTTTGCTTGGGGGATTCTTTTTAAAATACAACTGTCATTCACCCTTGGTTCCTCCTTGTTCTCCATTCTTCTGCTTAAACTATGTAACTATGGGGTCAGGAATTGTCTTACACCACAGAAAGGATGGCCAGACTCTAATGATGATAAAGCAGAAAGCTAGAAAGCAATTCTTTAGCACTGAGCCTTCTACATTTGAACATTTATTTAAGAGAAATAAACTTGTTTTTTGAAGTAATGTTTTTAGGATTACTTATTCACAGAGACTCTTAATCATAAATAATATAAAACCTATTTTGTGGACTCCTTATTAGCAGATGCCATAATTTTTTCACGTTATTTTCAATAAATGCTATATAAAAAGTACTGAGTAAGCATAGTCACAGGCATAGTGACTCATGCCACACAGTGTCTTGTGCGATATAGTGTCTCATCCCAGTGAACCAGGAGGCAGAGGTAGGAGGATCTTAAGATTGAGGCCAGCCTCTGCAATTTAGCCAGACCTTCAGTAACTTAGCAAGTCCCTGTCTCAAAAAATAAAAAGATCTGGGGCTGTTGCTCAGTGGTAAAATATCCTTGGATTCAATTTCTAGTACCATGAAAAAATAAATAAACCTGAGCAAAATAGATTTTTGGGTATACCTAAATATATTTCTGAAATATTCTTGAATTAATGCTGCCAGATAAAAATACATTATTAGCATTTGCATTGTATAGATTAATGAATTATTCGCTATTTATTTTGAAATTTGAAATTAACTGGGCATCTTACTTTTTTTGCTAAATCTTGAAATTCTAACTTATTTAAAAGTGATTTTGAAACCTTTGCTAATTCTAGATTATCTTTATACTGAAATTTAATTGGAGTTTAAAATGTTTAGGAAATTTGAACTATACAATAATTTTGTGTCGTTTGATTTTCACAGTTCACTGAAATTTTTTTAAAATGCTTTGTGAATGTTTTTTAATACCACAGAATTTTGTGTACAGATTTATTTTAGCATTTACTAAAATGTCTAATCTTTAAGTGAAATATTTATATGCTTATGATATAATATTGTTTGCAACATTATTATAAATTTGTGTTTTTATTAGCAAAATTTTAGAATCTCATTTCCCATATCTTAATGTATTAATAAAGAATTTTTATTTGTAATTTGAAAAAAGCTCAATAATTTCAATCAATAATACACATATTCTTTTACTCTGTTCTGTAAGTTTATAAAATGTCCTCAGAAGATAAATAAATTAAGCAAAAAAGAAAACAAATTTTAAACCAAAATTGAAAAATCAATTTTTAAAACAATATTCATTAGAGGGAAGGGAGAGGGGATAGGAAAAGGAAAGACAGTGGAATGAATCTGACAGAATTTTTCCACATACATATATGAAAACATCACCATCATGTACATTCACATGAATGGGATCCTAGTAGAATAAACTATATTCTATGCTTGTATAATTATACCAAATTGATTCTTCCATCATGTATAACTAAAAAGAACCAATAAATACATTTAAAGAAGAGAATAACAACCAAGTGTCACATAAAACAGAAATCTTGGAATATTTAATTTAGCATCTCTCTCTACAAAACTAAAAAGACAAATAGACCATGGGTTAATACTGTTTATGTCACATATTCTGGAAGTAACTGATAAGTACTTCAAGTTTTGTAGTTTTTTTTAATTGTTAGGATTATGACAATGAATGTATTTCTGTATTTCTTCTTTTGAAAACTACCAAAGAATAAGTAATTGAAGAAAATCAAACAATGAACCCCCAAGATGGAGTACTGGAGATGTCAACTTTTATGAACTAAAATATGGGAAGATGACAGAGAAGATTAATGAGTGACTTCACAGGAAAGAGCAAGGCTGAGTCTCAGGGTCTGCAGGAGAAAAAGGAATATTGCTGAGAAGCAAGCTGTTTCTAAGCAGCTAGTAGAAATTTTCAAGAACTGGAGATACAAAAGCAAATATTGGAGTGGAGATAAAGCTAGACACAATTGGTAAGATATTTTTAAAAAAACAATGAGAACCACATTGGTCATGCAGTCATATGTGTACATGAGGTAATAATGTCTGTTTCACTCTACTATCCTGCCTACCTCCCATACTCCTTCCCCTCCCTTCACTCCCCTCTACCTAATCTAGAGTAATTCTGTTCTTCTATAGTCACACTCCCTGCCTTATTGTGAATTACCATCTACATATCAGAGAAAACATTCGGCCTTTGGTTATTTTGGGTTTGGCTTATTTCACTTAGCATGATATTCTCCAGCTCCATTCATTTACCAGCAAATGCCATAATTTCATTCTTCTTTAAAGCTGAGTAAATATACATACACAAAAGATGGAGTATTACATATACATATACACACACAACATTTTCTTCATTCATTCATATGCTGAAGTACACCTAGGTTGGTGTCATGCTGTATGACCAATGCGATCCTATAATATGCACAATCAGAGCAATGAGAAATTATACTCCACTTATGTATGATTTATCAAAATGCATAAATGCTTTTTTGTATAATGAATTAGAACAAATAAAAAAATTAAAGACCAATGAGAACATTATGAAATTCATTGTTCTGTATAATAAATATACATTTAATAATAATAATGAAAAAGGCAATTAGAACCACAGGTACCTCACTTCACCTTCTTCCCTTATTCTCAGAGACTTCCAGTTGCTCACTCTTTGCCAAAACTGCATAGGAGAGTTTGCAGAAGCAAAACATAGATACAGAGCATTGAGAAGAGCTGCAGAATTGTCTGAGAAACTGCAGCACCCTAATGCCCTTTTCTTACTCTGTATCCAAGCCTAGTATCCAACCTTAAAGTCCTGGCAGGAGATCAGAGGACTGTTCTTGGGAGGATCTGAACCACACCACAGGAAAGACGCTGATATCTGGGAACTGGTACAAGAATAGGGAAGAGGATGCTGTAAATTAAAACCAAAATATATCAGATTCCCTGCTTGATGAGTTTAGGGACCCGCATTTGCTTTTGTTCTTGAGAGAAGGAGTCAAGGACAGAGTGATTTCAAAATTGTAAGAAAGCAATGTATGAGACTAGATGCCTGGAATTTTCAGATTCAGGTTTTGAAATCACAAAGCAGATTTCCTAAGAAGCACTTCATGAGGCATGCTGTTCAAATGACAATGTAAATGCTAAAACACATTCAAGTGAGGTGAATTGCTTTTCAAATCAGTGGGGTATTTTGGATAATGCTTTGATATTAAATAAGAGGTAAGTTTCAGATTAGATTTGATATTCCACAGAGGAGAAGGCAAACATTATTTTCTGAGTACCTATAATTACTTGCTATTAGATGTCCAGGATGGCATGAGGGGAAAAAAATAAAACTTAAAGAATCTATGCCAAAAATAATATCATTTTGGATATCATTGTGACATCTACTTATTTTGGGATATCATTGTGATAGAACAGTCTTATGTAAATTTTACAAAAAGATCTTCAAATAGATGTGTCCATGAATTATTTCTGGTTTACATGACTATTTTTAAAAAGTTATTTATTTAATGTCTTGCGGCATTTCTTTTAGAGCACCATTATTTAAGTTTCTACTTATTTGTGGCTCATTTCTCCAATATGAATATAAGCTGTCTGAGGACAAGAAATATGTATGGCATTTACTGTGGTTTACTCATGGCATCTGGAATAGAGCCAAGGAATCGATTTTTAAAAATCACTTAAAATAAATCATTCAGTTTTGGGATTCCTAAGTCAGGCATACAAAACGACAGATTTTTAGAACTGCAACAGCCAAGGACAACAACAAAATCATTTCTTGAGACTGAATACGACAATAGTAGGATATTAATTATCTGTACATTTAAAATTACATTATAGTTCATTCATAATTAATGCATGTATAAAACAACTGTTTTTCTACATATTACAAATGCAAGTCCCTTTCATAGTGAAATACATTTACTCCTTGCACACCATTTATTCCTTGTTTCCAGTTTTACAGTGGTGAGTAGGGCAGAATAGTCACCCTTGTAAGACCCTTACAGCACATAATAGATCAAGGTGAATTAAGACTACAGATTTGCCCAGGGGGTAGAAAGCATAGTATATACAGCTACATGGCTTTAGGTTTAAATCCCCGCTTTGACGCTTGCTGCCTGACTCTTATGTAGTATATTAAATATAGCTGACACTTCTGGCAGCCTTACAGAGGCCATTTGATCCCTCATTCCTCACAAACTCATGGGATGAAGAAGACCAAATAACTTGACCTTTCTTTAGCAAAACCAGTCTAGAGACACACCTGAAAGAAACTACTATTTTAAGAAAAGCTCACTCCAAAATTAATATGGTTCTTTACTATGTAAAACTTATTAAAACATGGAAATTTATGACAACAAAATGCATAAATCACTTCAATGAAAACATTAATTTAAAAACTAACTTGCATACAAGTTTTACAAAGATCCTTATAACCATTTCCCTAGGTTTCTAATTCTTTCTAAAAATTATACCAGATGAGGTTTTTGTATCAATACAAATAAATGAGTTAGTTATTGAATGTTTATAAAAATTATGACACAGGTAAGTTTAACATTTTATCTCTCATAATGAGGACAGGTAGCTGATTATCAAAGAAAAGTAAATGGGTAGATAGCACTTCCCATCACAGGTTGCTAACAACATGTGGGAGGGGAAGAATCAAATTTTGCAACACAAGCAATCACTCTCTGGAAGGCTCTCTTCCTGCCCTCTTGGTTACCACATAGGCAGGATGAGAGGAAGGGGCATGAGAAGAAAGGAAACCTGAAATCTATAAAAGGGCAAGACACCCCCACTCCCTTAGGCACCAGATGCCTTCCTCTCCAGAGGAGTCTTACTCTCTCTCTCTCTCTCTCTCTCTTTCTCTCTTATTCTGGCTCTCTCTGTTCTATCCTCTAAATAAAACTTTTTGCTCTTGTCTTGGTATTTCTCGGATATTTTCAACCTTTAACACCAGGGGTATGGGGACCAAATCCTGATTTTCAAGACTGGTTTAAATAAGACATCTAATTTTTGTACTCACCAGAATTATATTAATAGAAATTAGTATATGGATTATCATGGGAAAATATGGTTGTCACTAGCACATTTTAGAGATGATAATTTTATATTGAGCAGTGGAAAAAGCAAGTCCCTTTTAATTAAAGGTGTTATTTCACATTAGAATTCATGGGATTTAATAATAAAAATGAGTGTGGAGAAGAAAACTTGAGAGGTTAACGTGTTGATGAGAATAGAGTTTAATTAAATTAAGAAATATTGCAAAACAGCCATAGTAAGGGTAATTGAACCTTTAACAGTAGTGGTACAGCATTCAGCATGCACCATATTGCTCTTATGGTTCTCAGCTCATGAAGATCCATCCGTTTACTAAAGCCAAGAAGTGTGCTAATTTTTTTTTCCTTTTAATTGCTTCTGTTATAAAGGAAGGGTGCAGGTGGGGATGGTAGAGGAGGAAGGAAAGGGATGGAAATGTTTGTATTCAATAGACCCTTTGCATTGGTTTTCTGGCTGAAAATTTGGTTTATCTTCCCTCTCCCTCTTTCTCCAGCATGGGTCATATCACACAGGACCCCCCCTGTTCTGTGTGATTTATTTTTGCTCTCTTTGTTGAAGTGGACATTATTTTGCAAAGTAACACAGAGCAAAATGTGTTCTATTGCTATTTGTTTTGTGGAATTCTCAGGCTATAATAATATTTCATAGACACATTTAGATAGAACAGCATTATGAGAATCATTTTATTGCACCTGAAACATCCACTGTGTCCTATCTTTCCTTGCTGTTCACCCCATTTCTTAGCAGTATGGACAGAACTGAGTGGAATCGCCTTCACACACAGGAAGGACAAAAACATGGAACAAAAAGACAGTGGTTCTTGTTCCTTAGGTTTAACAAGCTTACTTTCACAATTTTTAGCATTAGGAATACTAAATTTAGAAGCACCACGTCTTCCTAATGGAGGTGCTTCTCTCTGTCTCTCTCTCTCTCTCTCTCTGCATCTTCTGACAATTTTGTCGTCTCAAATGCCTTACCTTCTAGTTTCCAATATAGACTTTTCCAGCTATTTGTTCTTACTCATTATCTTCCCCAGAGAAGAAAGAAACTATCCCAACTTTGTAAACTGGCTTTTCTACTTTCTTGTGTTCTAAAAATACAACTTCAAGTCCTCAGAAATAAATCACCACGTTGACAATAACAGCTGCCAACTGATTTTTTTTTTCTTTGATTTTGGAAGCTCTAATCTAGTTAGAATTAGATGTGTTTTACCAAGCAAAGCCCATACTACTTGTGGGAGTATCCTAGGAAGCCCATTCTCTTCCAAGAAGACTTTCATGGGTAAATTGGTTAATCTTACTTATAGCTTTAAGTAGATGTAAAGGCACTATTTGGGGATAGATGGAGCATAGCACATATTGGGTCAAGTTACAATGTGGCAGTTTGCAGTGCTAATATGGTTGCACAAGAGCCTCTCTTGGGTTCATATTTGGATTTCTATTTTTAAATAGATGTCTTAAGGCGGGACCTACATTTTCCATATCTATAAAGTTCACTGCCCAGTCATCTCCCACCAGGTACTTCACATATGCAAAATACCTGATTACCTTCTAAAGGTATTTGAGTTTGTAATTCCCTCATTGGCTAATGACAATTTGGTCATCAGGACAGAGAGAGAGAGTATTTCACCTATGTGGGGATTTTAAATTCTTAACAGTCAAAGATAGTGTCAGTGACAACTTGCTTTTAAAATGTAAATAAAATGCCCAGGGGGTTAAAAAATTTCTCAAAGACATTGAACCAAATCCATGGATGAAAATTGTATATGGGTTTTCTTCCAACTCACTGTGCTATATTTGGTAATATATAAGAATCCATTTCAATCAAATCGGGTCTGTAAAATATATTATTTTATTTTATCTCATGAAATGTTTAATATTTTCTGTCCTTCAGTAAAAGAAAGATATGAAAATCATTTTAGATATCAAATCTTGAGGAACACACTAAAAAGTTAGAAGTCTTCTAAAAAAAGTCAGATCATTATAAAATGTAGCCTTAATAAGAGAAATCATAACATTTACAAATAATGCTTCAGTTTTATGCCTGGTTATTCTGAAGTACACTAAACATTAAATGTTTGATTAAAATGAATCCAATTAATTTTGTTTGATTTGATAACTACCCTGATTATTTTTACTTTGAGTTTCAAATATGTTACTTTACAAGTAATACTTTGGTTTTTGAACCATGGGTGCTTCTGGAGGGAGAAAAGGAGAAGGCCAGAGCACAGCATCCAACAAAGATTAACCTGCCTCTGTATTTAAGTACCCATTATTTGATTTGAATTTGGCTTTCAAGGACTCCTTTACAGTAACAGAAAAAGCAAGCAATTGCACCTGGGAATATTGTTTGTATTACATATGTTACATATTTCAGCTAAATTATATTCTAAGCAGTTTGGCATTTTGTCATCAATTCTTAGGGTTTCCAAAGTCATCTGTCTATAACTAATCCAAAAAATCATTTTGAGTTAGAGCTGTCCTTTCTCTATGATTTTAAAATATAACAGCTCTTACCTATAGCTGCTCCTCTGGGACATTTTATGCCACAAGAACTACACTTTTCAACAACTTTGTCAGTTTCTCAATAAAGGTGTGTGGCAATAATAAAACATGTTTGTGAATGTTCACTTTGTGCAACATATCTAAATGAACATGTGTCATTTTCTCTTTAAATGTATTTTGAAATATATATGCCATGCCCTTAAAATAGAAATATTATTAGAGAACAAATCAATAAACTATTGATGAAACTCTGTCACTGCTGAGGATAATAGTTTTCTAAATCATTACTAGTTATTTTTTGAATACTTCTACAATGAGATTAAAAAATAAGTAGAATCAATAAAGAATTAATTTTAGGAAAGTGTGCTTATGTGCTGATAATAAAGCAAATAAGAATAAACTGGTGTGATTAAATTTTTAGGAGAAAATAATTGAAATAAGTCTAAGAGCCAGTTTGATTTTGATGGTGGCAGTAGATATTAGATGTGAAATTAACAGTTTGACCAAAGTTTTCACTTTTCAATAGACTGATCCCTAGGAAGCCCAGGATTGGCATTAGTTAACAATATTCTATTGTCACTGTTTTCAACTTGACTCAAGTTCAAGACATTCTGCTACATTCCAGAAACTTCATGGATATGTTCAGATAATCCAAATTCTTTAATGCTTTCAGTATGCTATATAAGTTAAATATGAAACTAATCTAAATTATTTTGACAAAGTTTAATATGGTATACTTGATATAAGTATTAGGAAAGTCATTTGAATGACAATGAGCTAACTTCTATGATTAAATTCTCTGATTCAAAGGGGGTCATTGTAGAAAACTCTAGCACATAGCCAAATTAAATAAACAGTCTAAGATATGCTTAAAACATTATTCCTGTCATAGGCTGAGCACATAAAAATTAAACTCAGATAGTTTAAAATGATATTATACATACTGATATTAAAAGATAAGAATCTATCCAGTTATTTGTTTTCTCAGTTCAAAAAAATATCTATAATGGGGTGGTGGGGTGGGGAGTGAGAGAAGAATGGAGGAACTTTAGATTATGTAGAAAGAAATGAGAGGGAGGGGGTTTATGAAAAATGGTGGAATGAGATAGACATCTTTACCCTATGTACAAGTATGATACACGAATGATATGAATCTACATCACGTACAACCATAGAAACGAAATGATGTACAGAATTTATGTACCACAAATCAAAATGCAGTCCGTAAAAATAAAAAAAAATTAAAAAGAATAGAAAACCCTATTGAATAAAAAATATCTATAATAGTTATATTTACAGCTACAGGAGAGTGAAACAACATGAGTTTACTCATGTGGCTAACACATCTGGATGTGTAAATAGTTATCTATGTATAAATAGATTAAATATAGTTCGATACTAAAAAGCACTACTTAAATGTTTTGGGTTTGGGGGAACAAAATGAGTTAAAACTGTATCACTAAGTGATATAAAATGAAGAACATTATGGCTTAAGATAAGAGTCTTGATCATCGATAGTGTCAAGATCCATCTGTAGTGAGTGACTTCCTCAGCAGAGGCTGGGGTATGAAGGTAAAGATCCCTACTCAAACATTTAAAATCTTATGCACTGAATATATCTATTAGCATTGCCTCACTGTTGCTCCAAAATATCCCTGCTCTTGGGTGCAATGAGGCAGGACCTGGAGCACACGTCAGAGACATCTGTGATCCCAGTCTTAGGAATTTGGCTTAGCAAATTGTAGGAAGGGAGGCAAGGATATTGTAGAAGCTGTGGATATAACATTTGACACAGGAGGATGGGGCTTATAGCTCAATTAATTTTTGTCTAAGTAACTGCTGTGGAGTGGATGTTTGTGTTTTTCCAATGTTTTTTGAATTGAAATTCCAATGTAATGGGATCAGGAGGTGGGGCCTCTAGGAGGTGATCAGGACCTGAGTATGGATGTATTCTTTACAAGACATGGGTAGGCTTGCCTTCTCTCACCTCTCTGCAAGTGAGGGGTAGGAGAAGTCAGCAGCCTCTAACCCAGAAGAAAGTCTTCATCAGAATTCACTCACTCTGATCTTAGAGTTTCAGCCTCCAGAATGGTGAAAAATAAAGATCTGTTGTTTATGAAGCATTCAGTCTATGGTAATATGTTATAGCAGCCCAAACTGAGACACTAATCCTAGACAAATAATTTGACTTTTTAACTTCAGATTTATTACATGTAAGAAGAAACTAATAATAGTTTGCTTTATCCCTTTATTGTGAAAATTAAGGTAAATATATATACATGTGCATATACCTGTGCATACATACATATATCTTTCAAAGTACATTATCAGGACTTAAAAATTTAGGCAAGGCAGACCCCACATAAATGGAGATATGAGTATATGAAGTTTGAAAAGGAAGAATCAGAAAGTTGGGAATAAGAATGGGGGAGGGGGAGAAAGAGTGAGTAGCCTATATTTAATATTTATTTCCTTTTGGACTCCTTAACTATACCCTAGTTTTGTCTCTCGTCAGTACACTGAAAGAGATAGTGGCATCAAGCATCACATGACCTTCTCAACAACCAATGCAATTAGATACCTCTTCCTGGTCCTCAGTAACCCCTCTCTGCAGCATGTGACTGTTGACCAGCTTCACTTTGAGGACAGTCTCTTGATTATCCTTAGCTCTGCCTTCTTCACATTTAGGGATAAATGCCACCAGTTACTTCCTAAATATTTTACTTCAGCCACTTTTTATTAAATTTTATTTTATTTTATTTTGCTCATCAAACTGAAGGAGCTCCTGCCTATGAGGGTGGGAAGGGTGTGTGAAAAGCATAGAAACGAAATGCTGTACCCCATTTGTGTACTGAATCAAAATGCAGTCTGTAAAAAGTAAAAAATAAAAAATAAATAAAAAAAGAAAGAAAGATGAGACTCACTCTTAACCCTTTTGAAAGCTTTATTTTAGTGTAGAGTGCAGAAACCCACAATGTTTTTTTTTTTCTTGTATTGTCAACTTATATGACCTAAGACTTTCACAAATACCTAACGAATGTAAATTTCACATATTTGTCTTAGCTCTTAACTTCTATTCCAAATTCTATATTCATTTAAAAATTTCCAGAATGTTCTCATGAATGTCCCGTTCATTTATCAAATTCACTGTGTTGAATGCAAGCTCATGATTGTTCCTTAGCTGAGCTCAGTAAATACTGATCCAGAAATTTTCAGCATTTTTTTCCTCACCTGGAATCAATAAAAACACTTACAAAATTATCTTCAGACAAATCTACCATCTTTCCTCTCGATTTCTTCTCCATTGGTCAGTATACAACATCAGACCTTTTATTATTCCTTAATAAGACTATTAGAATACACACAACTGGGGCTGGGGTTGTGGCTCAGTGGTAGAGCTCTTGCCTAGCATGTGTGAGGCACTGGGTTCCATTCTCAGCACCACATATAAATAAATGAATAAAATAAAGGTCTATCAACACCTTAAAAAATAAAATAAAAAGAATACACACAACTGCCTCCCTGTCCTTCTCCAACCCCTTTTCTGAAATGATGCCTATTTAATTTTTGCATAGTACAATTCTGGTTATGTCCACACCATTCAAAAACTTCTACCTAGAGCACATTCCACAAAATAAACTCTGGTTGCTTCCTCCTGGAACTAAATGGTCCATTGTTTGCCTTCATACTCCATTCTCATATACTTTTTCCATTGTATCCAGGTACTCTATCCAGAAAGAGTTGTCAATCCAGGCGTTTCCCAGTTAAATTCCTTTGCATACACTATCTTTTACCTCAACCTATAATGTCTTTGACTTACTTTATATAATTAAGTTCTAGCTATTTATTTCTTCCAGAGCTGGGAATTGAACCCAGGGCCTCACACATGCTAGGCAAGCACACTACCACTTTGTTACACGACTAGCTCTGATCTAGGTATTCTTCAAGTGCCAGCTCTAATTTCACTTCCACTTGGAGAATCTTCACCTACTTCTTTCAATGAATTTACTTCTGCATTCCTAGATACTTGTTCTTACCTTTATTCATCTAGTCATCAATTGTGGTTAGTTGTTTCTCAGATCTCCTTATTCCTAGTTGATCCAGGTGAAGACAGGCACTACCATAGAAGCACAATATCTCTTTGTGGGTTTGACTGAAGCTAGTAAGGAGTATTGAAATGCTAACCAATATTTATAAAGTCCTGCTGAAGAAGGTGATACACTCTCATCTCTCCTTTACATGGCTCCCCAGACAACATCATTTACTGTTCTGACTTTACTAAGTAGTCTTATACTAAGGACAGCAATATATACCTGAAGACCAGAACTCCTTTCTAAAACTTCTATTCCACCTGGATATTGTACAGGCTTTGCAAACTTAGTCTGCGTACATATAAATTCATCTTCTCTCTGCCTATGCCTAATTTCTCTTACTGCATTTTCCTCTTTGGTGATGGTATCAATATTTAACCAAGTGCCCAAGGAGAAACAAGGAGCCATCCCTGATGCCCTCTGCTAATGATCCAAATTCATGTTGAAACATAATTGCCAATGTAATGATATTATATTAACAAGTGAGACCTTCAGAAGTAAAGGTGATAAAGAGAAGAGAAAGGAGGGATTGAGGTAGTTGTTCCACTATGTGCATGAGGGCTCACAAGAGGAACCATCTCAGAAACAGAGAGGAAGACCTCAACAGACCCTGAATGTGCTAGCTCCTTAATTGTGGACTTCTCCATTCCAGAACTGTGAGAAATAATTTCTACTAACTATTAATTACACATTCTAAGACATTTTGTTACAGAAACCTGGTCATACCGAGATACCTTTTCCTTTACCTGTAATGTCCCACAGATCTTATTCCTTAAAGATTTCTCAAGCAAGTCTCTTCCACTTTGCCACTAAACCACTTTGATGGTTCAAGTCTTCATAATTTGATACCTGGACTACTAACTGCATTTTGTTTTTCTGATCATTTTTTTCTTAAATCTCCATGACTGCTATAAACCTTCATAAAATTACAAATCTGACCCTGACTCACCTGCTTCAGATTCTTTTGCAGTTACCTGTTCATTATGGAAATGAATCCAATTTCTTCAGTATATGGTGAAGTGTTCTCTCTGGACCTGTTTCTGTTTCCCCATACCTCACACTTCATGACTTAGGCATGTAAATTGCACACATTTTTTGCCCCTTTATGCTGATTGTGTTGTTTTCTGTTTCTGATTTGTCCTTTAATCCATCCACTGCATTTTCGTCTCATCCCTAATGCCTTCCACTTTGTTTACCAGTACCCACCTTAAGTCTACATAAACTGTTAAATTCACTGGGAACATTTTTTTGCAACTTCCTAAATTGGGTTAAATTCTCCTTCCCTTCATCTTATTTATATTACCCTAAACTTCCACTTTGATTGTGAAGTTCATTTTTATCCTCCCCGGGGGCTGGGGAGGGTGAGTTCCTTAAGGGTAACATCTCCTAGCCATTTTTAAATCCCCAAAAGTTCAATAAATAGGTGTGCAATAGAAACCTACTGGAGGATAAAAGGGAAGGAGTAAAAGTTTGCCTTATGTTAACCCAGTTGTTTGACTTTTTGGATGAATTACTTTGGTTTCAGAACACAGCTTTCCAACTATGCATTCCATATAAGTAGCACTGTATTTGGGGTGATCTAGTGAGTTTAGCACATTTATTAATGTTTTTCAACTGTAGATTGTTTAGATGATTTAAAATATCACATTCTAACTTTCTAATTTGGTTCATGCAGAGTAAATAACTTTTTCAGAAACTGGATGAAACATGGCACCTCCTTTAGAGAATATTCTCTTAGTTATAACTTATATTAACCAGACAGGTTCAATTAATATGTAGGGAAATTGACACTATGGATAATGTGGTTATTATAGTTAAAGAAGTCCAGCTCCTCATGTGAAAGTGGTTATTTCTATGGTTAATCAATCATTCATTTCTCATTACTTTTGTTGAGAAATTTTCTGTATCTTACATCCTATGAAATGCTCCGTTACTCTCTACATATTTAAATAATTTTAAGAAATGAAATGATATATCCTTATTCATCACTAGGCTATCTACACAAGAGAAAGCTTTAATAGACGAGAAAAATTAAGTGCTTAAAATGAGTAAGTCCATAAACATTCAATAGCTGTAGATTCTTTTTGAACATCTAAATGTCAAAATAGCTTTGATTTACATAATTAAATTTGCCAAATCATTAGTCCATAATGTAATGGTTCTTGATATTATTCAATGGGAACACAACAACAAAGCTCTTAACATTTTAAAATTGACTACAATGCTGGAAACGATTTCCACATAATCACTAGAAAGAGCTAAATAAAAATGATTTATTGATGATACATTTGAGT
This sequence comes from Sciurus vulgaris, assembly GCF_902686455.1. Taxonomy (NCBI): domain Eukaryota; kingdom Metazoa; phylum Chordata; class Mammalia; order Rodentia; family Sciuridae; genus Sciurus; species Sciurus vulgaris. The sequence goes on along the minus strand of NC_136470.1, from coordinate 30,339,927 downwards.
GGGCAACAGCTTCTATAGGTCTTGCTTTAAAACACTCAATTAATGTTTCTATCTGGTGCAGTAATTATAACAGTGCCCTTGAAAATACTGGAACTCTAAATGTGGGGAAGTCCCTCCCTCATTTATGTGACTAGTCACCTCTTATACACCTGAGGATCTTGAAGGAGGTGCCTGATTTCTGTTCTTCACTCTTGAAAAGTCCAAGTGCTTATGGGCATTATGGTTTTCATATTATCCTTTTGATTTATTGTAGCTTATACATACTCCCCACGAGCCACCTCCAGTGCCTCAATCGGTGAAGAGCAGTTTCTTTCTTATTAAAAATATCTATTCCCTTGCAGGTACTATTGTTGTACACTGAAAATAAATTGCTAGAAAACAAAATTAATAGTGCAAAGACAAAATGTACTTCCAATTTTAAAATACTATTATTGATTCTAAAAACATAAAATTTCTTTGTCAAATTGCTATGAACCTTTCTAATTTTTGTGTTTAATTTCTATATTCATTTCACTACTATTTCCAGTAACAAAGTTCTCCAACTCCCATTGAGCTACAGACCATCCTTGAAGATCACTGAGTCCATTCTGTAATTCACAAAGGCAGGTTTGGAGATGGAACCACTTGCTACCACTGGGTTTCTGAAGGACTTTTAAAGCAAAAGTATTAGGGTGAAGTTTCATAGCACTGTACAGTGACAATGGCACCTATGTCCCCTCCCTTCAATTTTCTAAAGACAAGGCTCATGTCTGTCTGTTGTATTTTGGGACTTCAATTCATGCAACTGTTGAAGAACCCACAGCGCTAACAGTGTTCTTTACTTACTTGTTTTGCCTCCTTCATGTCAAAGTACCTCCATTAATCCTGACAAACTCTTCATGTTCTCAGACAAATCTTTAAAGAAGTAATTTGCTAATATGCATTCTAATATCTAAGTATTAAGCTTTAATTTAAAATATAGGATAGCTCCTTTTCTAGGACATAGACATCCTGATCAATCTCTGTGTGGAAAAAGTGAGTATAATGATAAAAAGGAAGTAGCGGAATGAGAAGGCACAGCAAATGAAAAAAGCACGTGCAAAAAGGACAAATCAGAACAACACTGCCCAGTGTCCATTAGCTGAAAGAACATAGAGTACAGAGTGATATGTTGCCATATCGTACATATATATATAACTATATATACATACACACATATACATAAATATATGAGATAAATCTATATATATTTCTTCATATATAAATATACATTTATATATACATATAGATACGTAAGTATACAGTTGACTCTCCCTATTTGTGGCTTCCATACGTATCCCCAGATTCAATCTGAACAGAAAGAATACTTGGGAAAAAAAAAATCAGTTCTTTACTAAAACATACAATTGTTTTTTCTATCAGTATTTCCTAATTAATTCAGTATGACAACTATTTACATAGAATTTACATTATATTAGGTATTGCAAGTAATCTAGTGATGATCGCAATAACACAAAAGATTGCATAGGTTATGTGAAAATGATATGCCATATTATAAAAGGGTCTTGGGCATCCCAAGTTATTAATATCTGCAGGGGATCTGGAACCCATCCCCATGGGTTCTGAGGGGTGACTATATATGAAAAATTCTATAATGAAGTATATGTGTTATATATATTATATAGGAATTATATATATAATAAATACATACATTTGTAAGTAACATGTGCATATATAAATATGCATGTATTTTTATGTACATATTCCTCACTTCCCCCTACCTTCAGGAAATATATTAAAGACAAACAGCATTATAATAAATAGCATGGCACTGATAGTCTCAAATGCATATCTCAAACAGATTTTTTTTTCTGAGTTCTAGAAACAGTACGCTGATTCCTCGCTTATCTGTTTCTAAGGTAGTGAAAACATCAGCATGCTCAGTTGATCTCTTCGCTGGCTCCTCTGACCCAGTTTTGCTTAATGTACACTCTTTCAGAGGCCCTACTCTGGGGATTTATATGAGGAAGTTCATACTTTCATTGCATCTTTCATTATGAGAGCATAGTAATGTTTAATAAAGGATTAATGAAATAAATAACAGCTATGCAATGAAATACTGAACTTTTAAATGAATGAGACAGGTTTTTATATCCAGACAAAGAAATATGTGATCCAAGACATATTGTTACATTAAAAAGGCAGCTTTCAAAATAGAAAGTAACATAAAAATACACTTATGTAATAATAATAATATAACCTGCTAATATGTGCATAGGTCAAAACATTTGGAAGAACACATGCAAAAGAAAGACATAGTGGTTATGTATAGGTACTGAGATTATAGGAAATATGCACGTTTGAAAATAATTCTATAAAATAGGACTTAGAAATAGCACTTCATTATTTTAGAATAAAAAAATAAACCAGATAGTTAAAAGAGGAAAAGTTATAAAGAAGTTGCCAGGTGACAGCAAAGTAAAGAGAATAGGAATCTAAAATAGAAAACTTGAAGAGAAGAAAATGGAAAATTCAACAAAAAGTGCTTAGAGATTTGATCACAATTTGCATAGTGGTTGTCCCCCAAAACACAAGCAGTTAAAGAGCAAACATTGACAGCACAATGTGCTGCCTTTTTATTTGACATAAGATGAGAGTCAACTCATTGGTTGCAATGATGCAGTAAGAGGGGTTTAGATGGTAATCCCTTTTCGGTACAGACTTACTGTCTTCTAGTGCCCTTAGGCACAAGAGCAGTGATTGCAAGTTCAAGGCTGCCAAAATGTCAGAGGTCAGAAATAGTGAGAGAACTGAGGAATGATATACCTTTAGAAGATAGCTTGAGGTCTCTAAAAACTTTAAAAAAAAAATTAAGGCACCTTACAACTGCCCTTAGAGATGGAAAATCTTTTGATTCTAAACAGTCATTTTCTCCTATCCATGGCTGGTATTTGATGTCAATTTTGAAAAGATAGCTCTGTATTTTGGGCTGTTTAAACAGAACTTTATAGGTAATCCTTCAAAATAAAAGAGAGTAATGTACTCAGTGAGAGAAGAGATTAATAGTGCAGTGTGCAGTGTTTATTGAAAGGTTATTATTTGGGGGGGCAATGTAAAAGCTAAGGATACCAATAACATTTCAGGAAATCAAAGACAAAATAGTATTTTGAGTGGAACACAAAATAACAAATATTTTCATGACAAATTTAACTAGTTTTTATCCTTAAAAATAAACAATGAACTTGTAGTTACTGAACACCTCTATGAAAATCTGGCTACCAAGGACAAAGCAAAAAGCTTAAGACCTTACATTTAGTCACAAGAATTTTCTGATTAAAGTGCTACAGACAACTTATTATACCCCTTCTACTAGATTTTATGGTTTACATTTAGTTGATTTTACTCACTTAAAATGAGGTATGTACAAAAGTTGTTCAATAAATAAATCAATATGATTTAAAATACATGCATCAAAAATCTGTATGGCCTGGTGTAGTGGTGCATGCCTATAATCCCAGTAGTTCAGGAGGGTGAGCAAGGAGTATCCTAAGTTTAAAGTCAGCATGAGCAACTTAGTGAGGCCCTAAGAATTTATCAAGAGCCTATCTCTAAAAAAAAAATAAATAAATAAAAAGGGCTGGGGATGTGGCTCAGAATTAAGCACACCTGGATTCAATCCTTGGTGGTGGTGGTGGGGGAGATCTATATGTCCAAAGCAAGAATCATATACCACCATTAAACCCAAAATTTCTAAATTCTAGAGTGTTTTATTCTTTTTTTGTAATTTTTTTGTAGTTGTAAATGGACAGCATGCCTTTATTTTATATATTCATTTTCATGTGGTGCTAAGGATGGAACCCAGTGCCTTATACATGCTAGACAACCCATAACTAACCCAAAAGCTAGATTATCAAAAACTCACAGGGGTCTGACCCCATCCTCTGCTTCCTCAGTTCAACCAAGTTATCAAATATTCTGAATGTTATTATTGACAATTCCTTGCTGAAAAAAAAGAACACATATTACACACATAGGTATTTCAAAACAATCAGTTAACTTAAAAGATCATAAATATTTATGTGTAATTTTATAGATCCTGAGTTTTTCTTTCACCTTGTATTGATTACAATCCTACTTTAGTTAGTTTTAATTCATGCATTTTCATGACTGTATAATGTTTCATTGTTGAGGAGATTGTAATTGTCTCTTCAATCTATTATTTAAATACTTTTCTCTATTCTTTTATAATACAACTCAGAAATTCCACCTCTGGCAATTTGCGGGGGAGGGGGGGATACTGAGGGTTGAACTCAGGGGCACTTGACCACTGAATCAAGTATTGTATTTTATTTAGAGACAGGGTCTCACTAAGTTGCTTAGCACCTTGCTTTTGCTGAGACTGACTTTGAACTCACAGTCCTCCTGTCTCAGCCTCCTGAGCTTCTGGAATTATAGGCATGTGCCACCATGCCTGGCTTACCCCTGGAAATATTAATAAGAAAAATTATTGCACATGTCACTAGGAATGTTTGTAGTCATATAACTTACAAAAGAAACAATGAGTAATTTTGCTTGTCACCTTTAACCAAAAGAATTTATTTATCAAAATATCAAGCATGCTCATATATACAACTGTTTTAAAAAAGTGAATATTAAGTGGCTTTATTTTTATTTAACTTTGAAGTTATAAGTATCTATATTCATATATACATGTTATATATGTATCTCTTTAGTAGTCAAATTAACTGTATTCAAGGAAAATTTTCTTGAATATTCACTTCCCTCCACCTATATTCTTAGCAGCCATATGATCACCATTATCCAAAATGGATAGCTAGTAATTTTTTTTTTTTTTTTTTTTTTTTGGTACCAGGGATTGAACCCAGGGGCACTTAACCACTGCACCACATCCCCAGAGCTTTTTTACATTTTATTCTGAGACAGGGTCTCACTAAGTTGTTTTGAGTCTTGCTAAATTGCTGAGGCTGGCTTAGAACATGTAATCCTCCTGCCTCAGCCCTCCAAGCTACTGGGATCATAGACATGTACCACTGCGCCTGGAGCTACTAAATATGTATTTTAATCCTTGATAAAGTACCTTTTATGAACTTCTTCTTTCATTTTTATTAAATTATTTTCTATCTCCTTGAATAGAGCAGGGATTATGGTACTCTTGGACATTTCTATATCCCAAGAACACTGAAGAGTACTTCAGATGTAGTAGACGGTCAACAAATCTTTGTTGAGTGAAGAAGTCATTACCTGCACAGTAGATGATTACCACATTTGGGTGTCTGAAAGTGTTTCTTAATTTTGGACTTTGGATACACAGATTAAAGCATGTTCTCCAATAATGATATGTTTGAATTTGCTGAATATAAGATTCTTACCTTCAAGTATTCACTAAAATGCAAAAGGATATTTTTTTGTCATTCATAAAATATATCTGTAATTAACTCAACCCTTCTTTTATACTCTGCCAAGAAAATAATAACTTTTTTGCTGTAAAATGTGAAACTCAAACCAAAATGGGACATCTATCTATTTCAGAGGCCTCCTGGTGATTATTTGGGACCTAATTAATGATGGCTTTCTAAAGTGAGAGGTAATTGCTGACACACATAATGCAAAGGGCTAAATGAGGAAAATGAGCAGTAATGAATATTCACTTTGAAGCTTGCCTGACAGAGTGCTTAGATTACAGAAAGTTGAAGAACTATCCTGAATATGGCTGATAAATGAGATTCCTTTCCTGACCCTCACTTCCATCTGTACTTAAGCAATATCACTTTTAACACATCAGATTGGAAGGCTTGCCTCTAAGTCAAAGATTTATGGTGAGTGAAAAATGTCCATTTTCAAAAGGTAAGAGGAGATCCAGATGATATCCACTTTTGACCACTATAATTAATAGCTGAATCTTCAGTAGTAACTAATTGAATGGAGGTCAGTATGTTGCCATGGTAATGTCCTAGCCAAGCAATTTTACCCATTTTCCAGTCTGCTGCCCCTTTGCATAACTGAAGTTATAAAATGCTTTAATTGCAAGATTTGCAAATGATGCAACATCTGGGATCAAATTTACATATAAAGGGAGAAGTTTAATGGAGTTATTAGCATATCTCTGTGAACTCCTCAATTTTTATATTTAATTTTGAAATCTGCAGTTCCATTGATGAACTCTGTGAAGATAACAGAAAAGAGGAGTACAGTTAGATATAAGAATCAGCAAGTAAGAGTCTATCACTTCATGTTAGAAAGTACAAATTTTAAAAAAGTGAATCTTTACTTTGGCTTTGTCTTAAGTGATTTAAGAAACTTGAAAGAGTAACTTTACTAAATATTTAAAAACCTGCATCTTTCTCATGACTCTATATTAAAATAATGTTAAAAATGTGTACAGAGCATGGATTAGAAAATTCAACAGACAAATAAATATCAAATGAAAGTGTACTTTGTCCTTATAATGAGAATTAATAATATTCTTATTTAATTATAAGCATGTGAGAATTCCTACACTCCATTAACCCAAGAGAAGAGAATATATGTTTTATGAATTAACTAATTCATACATAATACAGAAAATGTGATATACCTATACAATAATATTTCTCTAAGGAAAGTTGGATATGTTTGATAAAAATTGGTGTATATAAAACAATAAAAAGTAAAACCAAAATAAAACAAAAAATCAAAATGGTATCAATAGACTCAGAGCTTATACTGACTATAGATTCTGAAATGAACTCTATCAAGGAACCTCACAAAATTTGTAATGGAGTGTAAATATCCTGAATTTATTTCAATCAACGTGGTAGTTATAGAGATGGAACAACTTTATTGGTCCCACAGGCAGAAAAATATTGAAAACTAGGAAGGACAGTACGAGAGTTAAAAAGCAACAAAGAACATAACCCTTCACTATTTTCCTAACGTATTGCTCTTCATTTTCTTCATTCCACAAGCATCATTGAGTTTTCTAGTAAAATTTTATGCCTAGGGCAGCCATTTCCACCCAAATCATGAGTTTACATTGTATTTTCCAGGATGCAGAGAGAACTGATTATCTGAGATAGCCTACCCTAAATTTCAATGTTGCAGGAAAGTTGAGTTACAAAATGCATAAACATGGTAAGATATAAAAGCTTAAACAGAGATGTAACTTTAATCATATATATCTTATACTGCTGAAGCACCTTAAATGTAGCTTTTGTATGTATCAAATACTATATTAGAAAGTTAATCTAAACGAAAGTATCTGAATTTAAGGTAAGGCACAAAGGCAGAGGGCACGGGATGCAGTGTCCAGAGATCTGGATTCAAATCTTGGCTTTCTCCTTATAAGCCCAGTGAGTTCAAGCTAGTAGCCCAACCTCCTAAGGCAGCTTCTGCATCTGTGTTAGATTGTTAATACCCATTAACCATCATGTCACAGAAATTTAACTATGCACATAAAGTCTTAGGAAGAGGCCTAGTACATAATAACCCTCAGATAATGGTACATAATGTAATTGTAATTATCCACCTCATTTGTGGGTACAGCTACTACCTCTGATAGAAGTGAATGCAATTGGTCAGGGGAAGATAAAACCATGGCTGCTTCATAATTCTGAATTAGCCTATGGTCTTCTAATGGGAGTGTAGTCCTTTCCTAATAGCCAATTTGTTGAAAATGAAGCTGCTTTGAAGTCTCATCGACACCCCTATTTTCTCATGGCTATAGTAAATTTTCTTGCTTCTGGGGTATGAGAAATTTTGCATGGACCTACATCCTCCATTTGTTTAGGCAAAATAGAAACACATCCTTCAAGAACGACTGTAGCAGAGGAGAAGGCGCTTGGCTGTGATCAATCAACAATTTGAACAAATCAAAGATCAAGGGAGGGGGAAAGTAGAGAACTAAAAAGAACAAGAACCAGTACTTTTCTAGGTGACTCAAAGGAAACTAGAATCCACAGAAAGTGAAAGGCAAATCATTCTTCAAAAGAACATTAATGAAGTTTAAAAGAGGCAGGCAGAAGAAATTTAAAAGTTTTAAATAAAAGCATTACTGTGGTATATTTATTTCAGTGTTGCTAGTTTTTCCTTTTAACAATTCATGTAATGTTTTTACTTCCTCCCTGATACCTTTCAATGCTTTTTATGTTTCCTTTTGTTTTATTTTTGTTTTTTTTAAATGTCCAGTTCAAATAAGATAGTTCATCATAGGACTGGATGCTACTTTTTAGATATATTGAGTTTTCTATCATCTCTTTTATTGAACCCAAAGGAAATCTAAGATAATGAAGTTTAGACAATTGATTCGACAAACAATTAAAGTAGCTTTTGTTTATGCTAAGCTTTTAGTATGCAAAGTGTGTGTGTGTGTGTGTGTGTGTGTGAGAGAGAGAGAGAGAGAGAGAGAGAGAGAGAGAGAGAGAGAGAGAGACAGAGAGAGAGAGAGAGACAGAGAGAGACAGAGAGAGAGAGAGAGACAGAGAGAGAGAGACAGAGTTCCTGGTCTTGTGAGATTTACAGTCTCACAAGGTGGGCATCATCAGCCTGACCTGGTCAACCTGAGCATGTCACATCAGACTACAGTAGCTCAAGGATGGGAATTTCACCCAGTAAGACCTTTTTGTAATCTTTCACAGAATTTTGGGGAACACAGAGCTCTTCTTCTTTAGGGGCTTGGAACCAGAGCACTGAAGCTTCTAGGGTCATCTTTGCCACCATGTGCAAATATTCTTCATAAAGACAACATAAAAGTTAAGCTGAGAGATGCAGAGACACCTATGGCTGATTTTTTGAGTGCCCAAAGATGCTGCAACATACTTTCCAACTGGAAATTATGTCAACCTTCTGTCTGTCCCCTTCCTGCAACAACTAAGCCATTTGAGGTGGGTTTTCCTTTCTTGCCAGTAAAGTAAGGCTTCTGACTATAAACTAAAGCTTCTGACTATAGAGTAAGGCTTCTGACTATAAAATTGATTTAGATTTTGTAAAGGTGGAAACACACAGCTGACCACAAATTAACATTGTTTCACAAAAGCTTTTTAACAACTAAATTTATGATCTAGCTAATGTGCATGGTTTTACTACTCTGTAGCTCCTATTAAAATCTTAAAGTTTAATCTTTTCCTGTATTATCTTGAGATTCAAAATAATCTAAGTGCTCTAAAAACCATATTATTCCAATTGATCATGCTATGCTATTTCTTAGGCTACATCTGAGCATCTTTAGAGCTTGAAAAATGCTTGCAATTTTGGTGGTTATTTCTGTTCCAGAATTCTGCTTAGACACAGTTTGAAGCCACCACTCCAAGCCCCATGCTTTGTACATTTGTGGTAAAAATAGAAATTTTGTGAGCAAAATGTGATGGTTTGGAAATAACCGCTACCTGCTTGTACCTTCCTGTTGCAAAACTGTCAAGTACTTCAACCTGTTAATTATCAGCAAATGGAGCTAAGAATCACTTCACTAGGAATAGAAATAATTTCCCTCTGAAAGAAAAAAAAAAAAAAAAAGGGAACATGAAGGAAGGAGGGAAGGAAGGAAGTAGAATTACATTGCTGGCTAACAACCAGGATGAAGAGAAACAGAACTCAGTTTGTAGGAGTAAAATAAGCATATGTGGTAAAATCACAAGACAAAGCTAGAAAATGACATGCAGCAGAGTTTGGAGATGTTTTTGTGCTTTTTTATCTGTTTTTCATTGCCTTATTTTTCTAGATATTCAGTTTGTTTCTCTTTTACTTTAACATTAGTTTTCATTTGCATACATTTAAGTTTCTTTGGGGGTGAAGTTGCATGGAATGAATCAGAGGGCAAGGAGGTTGGATAATGGAGGTTTGTCTGTATGTTGGATTTGATATAATGAGGACACTAAGGAATTTTTATTCCTTCAAAGAGATGTTCATGTTTTATATTATAACCACTCAAAAAGAAAAACATGACATATGAGCTAAGTAGATTTAATCATTGATGTTATTTTATTATTAATCAATTTTTAAATAATTTGTTAATATGGTACTTGCTATATTTTGGATCTAAAATGTTCCCCAAAGGCCTGTGTGTTGAAGTTCAGGTCACCAGCTTGGTGCCCTGGGACAATTTGGAAACTTTAGGAAGAAGCCTAGTGGGAGATCTTCTGGTAATTTTGGGGATGGTGGAACTTTGGCCCTTCTTCCTCTCCACCTCTTTCATTTTTGACCATGAGGGAAATGGGCTTCCTCTGCGTTGAGCTCCCCTGTTGATATATGCCTTATCATGAACCCTAACGCCATGGGCCACTCATGAACTGAAATCTCATAAACTAAGCCAAAATAAAAATTTTCCTTGCTTAAGTTGACTACGTCAGGTATTTTGTTATAGTGATAGAGTGCTGACTAGCAAAGTACTATAAACATCTCTGTTCTTTTGTATCCTCTTTCCTCTCCCACACACAACAAAAATGGGACTCCCAACCCTGAGAGCTTTGAGGCTCAGAACATGATGCCATCAAATATAGCACTTTGACTAATTGAGTATTTTGAAAGGAAGGAGATTAGACAGGTCTCAGAATCAAGGAATTCTCTCTGATCCTCTCCTGCCCTCCCGTATCCTATCAAGCAAGTCATGGACACTAGACTTTCTTTTCCTGAGGTGGGTCATAAAAGCAAGAACTCTTCTCCTTCAAAGCAAGCCCAGAAAGTTTAAAATGTTAAAATGTCACCCTCTGACCCTCTCCCTTCTTCTCTTATGAGGGTTCTTATGACCACTATCCTGTCCAATATTTGCAGGAAAGAATGCTTCACAGGCCAAGAGGAATGTGAAAACGGGCCCTTCCTTATTTCCCCAACTTATTGTCATTAATTTTTACCTTTTATTTCCAGTCGTATTTCCATACAGCTGTCCATTCATGTATCAAGTATAGGTGAAACACACACACACACACACACACACACACACACACACACACACAGATTTTCTCTGGATTTCGGGGTCTTCATCTCTGAAGTCTCCCATATCCCATATCATTTACTGTTAAGTAAATTTGTTATGAATTTGTTAATCTGTCTTTTGTTGTAGGAATGTTGGCCATGACCCTTGGATGGATGAGGCAAATATATTAAACATTTCCACCCCATAAATGTATTCAGGTAAATGTTTCAAAAATAAATTGCAAGCATAGATCATTGATTTAATATTAGCCAGTGCGGTGGTACCCAGCACTTGATAATTTCTACTTAAAACTCATATTTTTAAATATCTCTTCATATAAAACTTTCTTCAACCAAAAGTGGATATCACAGGATAAGATTCTTATCTCATTTTAAAATCAAGTTAATATTTTTGCATAAAGAAAACATTTGAATTTTTTAGCTTCTATAGTTGAGAGTTTAAACAAGGTGTTTAAACAGTTGATTTTAAGTGTTTAAGCAGTTGATTTTAAGTAAATAAAATATCAACACCTGGGATTCTTTTAAAAAACCTAGTTCAACACTTTTTTTGTCTTATATTTGGAACTGTGTTCTTCCATAGCCTAGTTCTATGGAGAGTGAATAAATTATGCTTTTCTCAATTCACTGGAGTAGTACTCTATTAACTAATAATCTATAGGATGACATGGCACTCCAGTGGTCCAAAGAAATAGAATTTCTGCATATGGCTTATTTACTGTAGAATAATTAAAAAACTAAAATAATTATTTGAATTCTCTCAAAACAAACAATGCTTTCTAAAAATTGAACCATATTATTCTGGCAAAATTTCTTTCTTGTAAAACACTGAGATACTAATCACTTGATAGATTGGATTAGGAATGAAAGCAAATGTGTACTTCATGATACAGTGCTTCATTAATTAACACACATTCATATACAATATGTCAGAGTAGGAAGCAGCCTAAAATATTCTGTACATCATCATTATTTCACAGTTGAGATCAGTATGAATATAAACAAATCTTACAAATAAAATATTTTAAACATTTTAATTTTATAGTGAAATTGAAAAATTGTTCCATTTATTTTTTTAATGTCATCATCTGATTTCTTACACTTTTATTTTACTTGCTTTTCAATTACTTTTATCTTGAAATTTCAAAACCATCAAGTACAAGAATAGAAGACTAGTACAATGAATATCAATATGCCTATATTTCATTCACCAGTGAACACATTCTCCCTCATTCACATGAGGTTAGACTCCATAGATTTAACCAAGCCAATTTTTTTTTTTTTTTGTGGTACCTGGGATTGAACTCAGGGGAATTCGGCTGCTGAACCACATCCTCAGCCCTATTTTGATTTTATTTTAGAGATAGAATCTCACTGAGTTGCTCAGCATCTCACTTTTGCTGAGTCTGACTTTGAACTCACAATCCTCCTGTCTCAACCTCCTGAGCTGCTGGGGTTATAGGCGTGTGCCACTGAGCCCCATTTAACCAAGACTTTAGGGGAAATATTTTCTTTAAAATTCGCCTATACTGAAAATATACAGATATTTTATGTTATTTTCCCCTAAACAATGAGTATCACAATTATTTACACATTAGAAATTAAAATAACCTAGAGATGATTTACAATATACAGGAGGATATGGTTAGGTACATGTAAATACTACACCATTTTATAAAACCAACTAGGCATCCTTGGATTTTAGTATCCATGGGGGATGGTCATAACACCTATTCCCCATTGATACTAAGAAATACTGTATATAAAATTATGATTCACTTGTGTTTTAAAAATTTTGAAAGTTGAAAATATGTCATTTTACCCTAGACAAAACATTTCCCTATATGAACACAAAATAATCATCACACTCAGAATATTTAGTATTAATGCAATAGTATTATTTAATAGACAGACTGCCATTCAGATTTTCCTAAATATCCTTTTGTACCTTCTTTGATCTGAGATTGAATCAAGAATCATGCCTTATACTTACTTTTCTTTTATTTTCTAACTCATTACATTTAAAATAACTTTCTATAATTCATTACATTTAAAATAACTTTCTATAATTCATTACATTTAAAATAACTTTCTATAATTCATTCCATTTTAAGTATATCTACTTTAATAATTTTATTTAAATTTTTCTTTTTTTCCTATAACTACATTAAGCTACCTTCTCTGATAATAAACACATGAAAGAAATAGTCACTTTGAAAAAAAAGAAAAGTGAAAATATTATTTTCATTTGATCATAGGGTTACAAAAACTCCAAGTTTTAAAGCATCTAAAGCTTTCTTTTTAATGTTTAAATGGTTTAAATTTTTCGTCATATAATTTGGATCGCATAGTTTGTTTTGTTTTCCACATTTCTAAGCAAAAATACTCATTTAACTTCAGGGAATACAATGACTTACAGAAATAAAATCTAAGTACAGTGATAGCCCAAAGTAATGCTATTACAATGTGAGAGTTGTTTAAAAATGCATTCACCTCAGTGTTTTGTCTTGGTTATTGTTTTGAGACAGGGCCTAACTATGTTCACTAGGTTGGTCTTGAATTCAGGAATGCTTCCATCTCAGCCTCTGAGTGGCTGGGACTGCAGGCACTGTGCCACCAAGCCTGCTCATGATATGCATTATTTTTGAAAGAAAACATTTATTGAATCAAAATCAATACTTTCTTTTTAATGATATGCTTTTTAGGTTCAGCGAGGTGTTGCATACATGTAATCTCAGTGACAGGAGGCTGAGGCAGGAGGATTCCAAGTTTGAGGACAGCCTCAACAACTTAGTGTGACCCAGTCTCAAAATAAAAAATACTAAAAGGGCTGATGAACTAGTTCAATGGTAGAGTGTCTGTGGGTTCAATCCCTAGTATCACTGCCCCCCCAAAAAAAGATATTTTATTAAATGTTTCTTACCCTACTATAACTGCTGTAACCATGTCTTCCATGGTTGGTTTTGCTGTAACCTAGAACCCTCCTTGGTGGTAGTGTCATAAGTTAGTGAACAAATAAACCCACATCCACAACTGAAATTCTGAAAATATTTGTTGGGATAAAAATGTTAGACCACACTTAATTCACAGTGCACAGAAAAGTCTTTCAAACATAAACTCTACCTAGACCTTCCATGTCCAAATTTGTGTTCCTTGTGAAAGTCAAACTCTCTCGCCCTTCTTTTATCTGCCTCAGCTCCTCTATGGACAGGATCTTTTCCTTCTGACTGGCATTGGCACATTGGATTACCAAAATTATTTCCACTTGCAGAGCCCACTACCGACACAAAAATCCAATCATGAAGCATGTAATCATATAACTTCACCGTAGTGGCTTCAAGGTCAACGTAAATTTTATGCCAACTCATGCATTTAGTTGAGAAGGTATTTTTAACAATTTTGTCCTTTTTTTCCCCACTTTTGTTCTAGTTGGTATGCTATCGCCCCCTAGTTTCAGGTCTCCTTTTGATATTCAACTTTGTGATGTTGGAACTGCAACTCTGCTATCCACATTTCTGCTCTGCACATTGCTGTTAGGTTTAATAAAGAACACAAATGGAAGACCAAAAGACTGGAGGAAGAATAATAGCTTTGTTCCTCATAGTTTCTGGAAGCCTGTTCACTTAGCAGCATCAAGATTCCCCCACTCCTGAAACACTAGCACAAGCCTGTAGCTCACCCTTCTCAAGGTCTGGTTCCAGATGCAGGAGATTCCTACTCTGACCTCAGAGACCCCAGATAAGACAAGCAGGACCCTCTTCTCTGAATTCTACATCTCTGTCTCACCCGTTTCAAGTTCAGAGACACTATCTCTACCCAAGCAGCATATCCTTCTCTGAGATCTGAGTTCCAGCTTTTCTAAGCTTTTATATTAAGTCTTTGTATTTCCACCTTCTTCTTTTAATTCCCCAACCCAGTGGTCCTAATGACTTACAGAATTGCTAACTCTGCAACAACTTAGCATCTTTCATGTCTTTTCCACTACCTAGTCCAAAACTTTATGCCTAATTAATTTTTTATATTAAAAGCTTCTGTACAGACAATTCCTCTGATCATTATGTCCTGATTGATCTCTGACTTCTACAACTATCTTTAGGGTCAATTCATAACTTTCAGAGGGTCCCTTGGCAGTTGTAAAGAAGTAACAAAGTTCCCCTGAGTTCATATTGGTGTATCTCCATCCATATCAAGGAACACTTTAAAGATTCATTCAGAATTTACAGTGTGCCAGGAACTGTACAAAATGCTTTACTTGCATAATTATATTTAATCTTTGCACTATTACCAAGAGGTAGATAATAATCATTATTCACATTTTACGAGAGAGAGAATTTAGGCTTACAGAAATGAAGTAACTCATTGGCTTTCAGTGCTGGAGTCAAAAGGGAAGGTGCTGGGATTCTCATTCTGGATGTATCCTCAGAGGCTGTGGTTTAAACTCAAGTTGCACAAACCTTAACCTCAGAAAATCTGGATTTTTTACATGCAAACACTCAACAACCTTCTTTTTAACATCCCTTTACCATCAACATTGTCTAACTAACTTTCCCATCACTATTCCATGGACAAGAAAAGCCTGCCCAGAGTTTCGTCTCTTGGGCTTCCCAGGAGAAGGAGGGGATCTTCAAACCCATTGGAACTTCCTGTTATACGTCTACTTAACCAGATCTATAATGGACACCAACTGACTCCAAACTCATCAGGCCACTTTCCTTTTAAAGTGATCCCAGTTACCTTAGCAATCATGTCTAAAGCCTGAGCCCAGCATTTCAGACCCTCTGTGATCCAAGCCTACCTTACCTCTCCCACGAAAGCATGGAGTGATCTTCACATCAAACAATTGTAAACACAGCCAAGGTACAGTGCCTTTTCCTTTCCTTCAATATACCATGTGCAGTTCTAGGTACACCAAACATGATTTATGAATAAAAGAAGAAATGAATAAAGACTAATCCTGAAGTAATTGCTGAATGACAATCCAAGCCTTTTTCAATTCCTATGAATTTCTTCACATTCTCCTCTTCCCTAAATTGCTCTCTCTCCTTATCTGTAAAACCAGATTCCTTTTTTCTTTCACCTAGATGTTTGATCCACACATTTACTGAACCTTCAAAGGTCTTTAGTAGATATCTGTACTTCTCTAACATTTCCTCTTCCTTGAATCCTAATCTAAAATCCCCAGAAAACATGAGAGTTCATTATATTACTTTCCTTATAGTACTTATATTCATTGTCAGGTTGAGTAGAAAAATTGTTAAGGGCATAGATCGTCTCATTCTTACAGATATCAGCTCTCTGAAACATAGCACTGCTCTTCAGAGAAGTGTACCAGTTCAGCTGGGCCTGAGAAACTTAAGTCCATTGTTTTATGACCTTCAGAAGATATTCTTATCTCTGATCCAAGCTCATCAAGAGCTATGGGAAATATGAGATCTTTGAAATCCTACTCATGAAAAAATGGAAAGATTTTAGATTTTTCACATCAGAGCAAGATAATTCATGATCACAAAACTATTGTATTTAAAATAAAGTACTAATCTATTATGAAAATTTTAGAATGAGAATTGCCTGTAGTTTTCTGTTTTATTTTCATCCATTCACCTTGAAGCAAGGAAGCATATATTCCATAAACCTGGATACTGAAGTCTGACATATTTGATTTTGAATTCTGCAGTCTTAGCACTGTGACCTAGAAATATTACTAAATCCCTTAAAGCTGCAGTTTTCTCCTAAATGAAATAAGAAAATTCTGAGTACTCATTTTACAGGGTTGTCATAATGATGGACTAAGATAATGCATGTAAAAAGTTTAGCATAATGCCTGATATATAGTAAGCATTCAATTAACGTAAATTTTATGAATATTAACTGCCTCAGCATCTCCCAGTCCACACAAAACTGCCTTATACAGCTGTGGATGTGGTTAATGGGATATAGGAATTCAGTTCCAAAACAATGTCAGCTCTTGAATGTCAAGTGTAGAGAAACAAGAATCTATTACACTTGTGGGGAAGGAGGGAGTGGAGATGGATTATGTGGCTACCAAAAGTATTAATTATGGTGAAGACTTCAAGTTAGTCCTAGGGGAAGGTCAGTGCAAGTGGGAATATGGGTTAGTGATCAGGGCAAGGCAGAAATACATTTATGCAGCTGGTGACTCTTTGTGGGTGGTTGTAATTGTTATAATATATGGAGGTCAGCAGGCTGACTGAGGAAAAAAATAAAAACAAAAACAAAAACGAAGGACCCAGGGCATGAATGGGTGTAGCAATTTTCAGGGAAAATAGTAGGTAAGGCTGATAAATACAAATCTGATTTTAATGTCTGAATTGTTTGTTTTTAAACATTTTTTTCCTTTTACTTATCCATTAACGTGTCTTGAATTGAATGGAATATTTTTCTTGTTACTTGCCTACCAAGCTTGGATAATTTTAATCACTGTGGATTTTTCTGGCATAAGCTAAGGGAATGTGCTCACGGCCTCTGCAGCCTTGGTAAGCAAGGGCTACAAGCTTGGATATTAAGGATGGTGGCTGCCATTATTGACCTTAATGGAAAAGAACAGAGGAAATGTGTTGTTAGCCAAAGATAAGGTGAGTAGTGTCACATGTAGTTTTTAATATTTAATGAATCTATATGGGTACAATCCATTATGTGACAATTTAATTATATGACAAAAAAGTTTGATAAATAATATTGTGGTAGGACATCTAATTCATTATTTAACAAAGAAATCAATACTTTCATAAATCATAGTTCTCCACAGATGTACTTTTTTTCCCCGGCCAAGTGTGTAAAAACCCTTATTCAGAATCCATAGGTAATTTATTTTCCGGTCAGGACAAGTTTGAATGGAAGTTTAATTGGGCCCAGGACAGACATAAATTCTATTTACTTTTTTTTTTTTTTTTTTTAACCATTAAATGAAAAAGCTTTCATTTCAAGTACTTTTCAGGAAGCCTTAACAGAATCTGGATAGCATTTTCCCAGTGTGTTTTAAGAACAGAAAGTAGTAGTACTCATAAATTATGTATCAAGCTATAACAAAGCACAAACTAATAGCATAAAAATATTTTTGTATACCCTCTTTTTTCCTGGTTTGGCTTCAATGTTTATTAAATAAGATGTTTTTATATTTTAACATTTTCAACATTCTTAATTATGTGAATATGGCAGATTATAAGTTTATTAGATATGTTGTCAGGGTGAGGTGAATTTTAATTATTTGCATATCATATCATTGTAGAAAAAATATTTTTTTTCTTTCTAGTTTAAAAATTTGTGATCTGGAAGAGATATTCTTCTAACATTTCACTTAAATCCCATAGACTTTTGTGACTATCACAATGTGTTTTCACATTTATCTTGTTTGTAATTCAATAGTTTATTTTTTATCTTTGGAATGAAATGCTATAAATTATGTTCTTAATTTTATAATTAGAAATATTATTGAACAGAAAAAAGATCATGTAATACATTTATTCACTTCTTTCTGATTCCTGATTATAAGTAAAGGGTTTAAATTTTTTGCATAACTCAGAAAAATTATCAGTTTTAAATTATCATTTTATCCAATAATAAAATGATTTATTTTCATATAAAGACTAATCTACTAATTATCTACAACAAATTCAGAGCCAGAGCACAGCCACCTAAAGCTTTCTTAGAATGTAATAAAATACATTATTAGCAAATTTTCATCTCATATTAGCAACTTTATTGCATTAGTAACTGTCTGTCATTATATACCTTATTATTAATGAATTTTTAGTAATGAATCATAAAAGCACTACGGACTCATTTTCAGGTTTGAATGCAAATACTTCAATTTAGATACTTTGCAAAATTTAATATTTCCTGGTTTGACATTTGGTTAACATTGCTGCAAGAGAATTAAGTCTTCTTATATAACACAGTATTGAACATTAAGAAATATGCATTTCTTTTTTCACAATTATGTTTTATATAATGTTGTAGTTTCATAGCAGGTCAAAGTAGAATTAGGAGCACGTATAAATAGTTCCAAATCACAGCCTCAGAGCAAATCAAATCACAGTGTTTAAACTCCTGAACTAAAGTCAAACTGGATTTGAATTCTAGTTCTGCAATTTTCTAACTTGGTGTTCTTGAGCAAGTTTATTAATCTCTGTTCTTCAGTTTCTTTCTCTGTAAAATGTGTTGTTATAGGTTTATATTTTTATGTTTTAATTAAAAAATAATTTAAAACTTACAAAATATTTTCATAAATAGTGGAGTTTCAAATAACCTCACATCAGCTTTCAAAACCTTCTTTTAAAATTTTAAAAAATCAAGAAGTTGAAATTAGTATATTACTATTAATTAAAATATAGTCCATATTAGAAGTTAAACATTTTTTTTCCAACTGTCTTTTTTCCTATTCCAGGATTTACTCTAAGATCCTATATTGTGTTTCATTATCCTGTCTCTTCAGTCTTCTTCCAGGCCTTTCCTTGTTCTTTGTGACCTTAGCACCTCTGGTAAGATATGGCAGTTACTCCAATATGAACTGTTAATTTGAGTCTATCTGCCATTTTACAGTGGCTACTTTGATTTTCTGCATTGTTGATACCACTGTGTCCTTTTGCACATGTCAGGGGATATATGATGTGGCTCTTTCTTGTTGCTTGTGGTGTACACCTTGATCATATGGAAAAGATATTGCCTATTACACTTTATGCCTGTGTTTCTACCATCATTCACTTTGTAATAAACAATTATCTTGGATGACATGTCGAAACTATGCACATATCCTGATTCTTTTCAAACTTTCACCTACTATTGAAAGATTTTGTAATCTATCAATGTGATAAAGGTTACTATGATTTTATTCATTGGTGATTTTAAATTTACTCAATTCTTCCACATTTTATAATTGGTGTATCTTTACAAGGAAGTTTCCTCTTCTATGTGTATTTATTCAATTATTAATTTAGAGAGCTTTTATATTAGTCCATGAGCTATGATCCATATTCTGATTCTTTTGGAGGGCTTTCTTCTTTTCTGCCATCATAAGGTCTTTCAGTCATACTATATTTGTCTACCCTATCTCTAGAATTAACTACTTCTCCAAGAAGGTTTGGTTCCTCTTAGAGAATGTCATTTAAATGCCAAGAATGGGGTGTTGGGTGCGTTCAGAGCTACAGGGTATAATTGCTTCTGAGACCTCTCAGCCTACATACCCACACATATTTGTATATTAATATCTCTTTCTATGCCCACCTGTTTAAATATTAACAACTAGACTATAAGCTGTTTCTCACCCAACACAAGGTTCATTCTGACCTTCCCTTTGTGCTTAAGTGTAACTTCTCTGACAGTGAAAGACATGGCTCTCATCTTATATAATATTGTCCTTTATTTCTTAAACCCTAGCTACAGAAATTATAGTGTAGTATAATATAGGTAAATATAAAGTAGCTACAGACTTGTCTAATCACGACTCTTTCAGAAACAAATTTACTTCCTATACTACAGATTTTTCTGTATAATTTATTTTAGTCTTTGGCTTTATAGTAACTAGTCAATATACTGTTATCCAAAGTTAGTTGGATAACACTATATATGTGTTAGCTGATGTTATTCTTCTTAAAGATTGGTTTTCTAGATGCTTTTAAATGTGCTAAGGAAATTTTCTATTTTATTGAATTTAGGTAGTATAAGGGTGGACAAAAGCTCCCTTTAAACTTTAGCCAAAGAGCTTGTGGATGAAAGTGAGATGAACCAGGCTTGACGTCTGCTTGTCTCCTGAAGCCTACCTGCACCAATCTCCTTGAGCCTTGTATCTCCTTGCTTGAACCTCATTTCCCCTTAAAATTGAGAAAATAGTGCATCTTTGTAGATTTATTAGAGAACTCATAAGTGAGTTTGTTGATACTTTGCAGATTAAAACTGTTTAATGAAATATGGCTTATCATTCCATAGTGATAATTTGTTTTCTATGTTCAAGTGTGCATATTGGTTTTAAAGTAGAAAATCTTCCTTTGACAAATCCAATGTTGGATAATTTAGTGCTGCTTCATTCTCAGTGTGAATTCAAAAGAATTATCTAGAAATTCAAAATCTTTTGAATTGTAGAAGTGTCCACAGTTCAAAATGAAGGCAAGAAAAAAAAAATGGAGGGATCTAAATAAGTTCTATCATTAACATTATCCTGTAGTGCTAGATAAGAGAACACAATGATTACTATCTATTTTCAAACCTAAAGAAAGTAAATGAAAATCTTTGCCATAACCTAAAGCTGAAATACAGAAATGAGAACTAGTGGCAAATTATTCTTTTCTTAGATAGAATAAAAATCAAGCCTAATAAATATTAATAGATGACAGTAGCCAGGAAAGATAGCCAGCAAGCTAAAAAAGAACTCATCTTTATCATTTTGAATTTTTTTAAAAAAATAGCAATATCTATTAAGGATGATTCTAGACACAGCTTTTTCTGAAAACTTACATTGAGAAACATTTTTAAATAATGAATTTACTTTTCAACAAATAAGCATCCTATATCACAAATATGAACCAATAGAGGGGAAAAAAAGTTCAAATCTGATTTAAATATTTTATTCAAAAGTAAATATTTTCCAGTACATTTAAAAATTCCCTTATGTTTTAAAAAAGCACCTAAATTGATATTCTGGAACTAGAGTTAAAAGAACTTGTGAAGTAATATGTTCTTTTGAAATATTGACCAATTCTGTCTTTGGAATTATTTTGCCATTCCAGTATTTTAAATATTCATGTTCAAAAATGGAATGAGCAACAGGACCATCAGATAATCAAATTACCATCTTATCAAGGCTAATGATAGGACTGTAGTGTTCATGAATCATCAGTGATTCATTTCACACAGTCACAAAAACATTCAAAAGCATTTTTGTGGGGACTTTTATAATTGGATAAAAATGTCAGAAGGTTATTTAGGCAGGATTTATTTGCACAATGTTGAAAATTTTAGACTAGATCAAATATGTGGGAGAAAGTCTTTATGATTGGAAACACTATTTTAAAACAAGGAACTTTTTAAACAAAAAGTAATCTAGGTGATATTTTTATGTCACCTACTACATAAGAAGATACAAATTAGTTCAATTCCAGCCAATTAAATTTGTTCTTTTAAAATTAATATACTTATCTTTATAATACTACACAAATCCTCAATAATGCATAAGAAACCTTGTTATTGTAGATTCTACATAAATCTACTTGAACATAAATGATGTTCTCTGTGAATTTTGGCTATTATTCATGAAGATAAAAGCTTAGACTGCCCTAGGTTAATTTCAAGCCTGGAAGATAACATAAAATGCTTTTGGAAAAATCTTGCTGACCTATAATACAGTTATATAATAACAAGTATCTCCTAATACACAATGGCTCTTTTCTAAGTATTGTGAATTCCCACCTTTCACTGAGTTAGATAGGTTTTGTGCCTGGGAGAGCAGATTGTTATTTTTTCCAAATTAATACACGCATGTAAGAAACATATTTACTGGAAAAATGAACTCAAAGTAAAAAAAAAAAAAAAAATCAGTGTCTTCTGTCCACCCACCCCCTGCCTCCTGCTCTGTTCCTTGGTGGGGTGTATGTAGATATTTTCTCTAAGTATATTTTTCCAGGTTTTATTTCTAAGGTTTTCTGAAGAAAAATAGACATACATGTCCACAAAAGTCTTTGAAAGTTTTCTGTTTTTATAGAGTGTAAGCATGTATGTTCCTGCCTGTCCCCTCTAAATCCAGGCCAGTTTGGGTAGAATTTGAAGCTCCTGGTGCACCTCAAAGCCCCCTCTGTTGATTTCTTGCTGGAGGCTTCCTCCTGCTGGTTACCTCAGAGGTTGCAGCTACTCGAGGCCCCCTGTGCCCTTGGTGCTGCTGTGAAGCAGCATAAGGAATTCTCTCTGATTCCATGGTCGGCCTGCAGACGTTAAAGTAAGCATGCACACTTAGCTCCCATTTGTTTCACACTATTGCAAAGGCAGGCCATTCATACCTTGCTGCTCAGTTAGTCCTAAAGATTCCCTGGATATCACCATGGATCACTTTCCTTGAAGTCACTACATTTCTTTCCCTGCTGCTGGGTTGTCATCCCTCTATCCTTCCTGCCTGTTCTGCTTTCCTGCAGTCTGGTTGTTATCAATACTACTCCATGGGACGCTGAAGATCTTAAATCATCTGTTGCTAACTTGCATGAAGGCAACCTGATTCTCTTGATTTTGTCATGAATTCTAAAATCTGTAACTGATGTGGTAGAATCATAACTCTGAGGTTACCTCTGAGGTCCTGGGTGCTATGGTTGGGTTATACTGTGGCTGACTTTAGGAATCTGTTTAAGTTTCATCAGAGACTAGTCCAGAATACTGCTTAATAATTTTTCCTGACTCAGACTTCATCCCAAAGCCTTGTTAATGTTGTGGCTCCTGGACTTCCTTGGATCCTCTGTGTCTCTGGATTCAGGTCAATTCAGACTGTTTTCTGGAGTCAATGCTCACAATTCACAGAGATGCTGCTTCTGGCTCTCACTGGAAGACACTTTCTTGCCCTGCTTCTGGCTGCAACTTTGCCAGCTTTTCTTGAATAGGTGACCTTAAATGCAGGGGAAATTCTGGGTCCAAGACACTGTTCCATATCACTACTTACAATGTTCTTTACTGGTGGTTTATAGCCTAAACATAACAAGCAGATGACAATGTTATTCACCAGAATCCATATAACACAGTTCTATCACTTGTTCTTAAACCAAAGAAATTCAAACTATCTTGCCTCCCCTGTATCTAGAAATAATCCTTAATAAATTCTCCTTCTGTGATGGAATCATTATTCCTTTGAGATTTGTAGACTATTTCTACCTTTTATTTAGAGAAAATGAGGATAAATAATGCAAATAAATACATGAAATGATGCATAGTAGTTATTTTTTATGATAAGAAGTGTCTTGTGACTTTTATTTTATAAATTATGTCCAAAGGATTGAGTGAATAATTAAAGCTCAAATGTACGTCCTCAAGATCATCAACATACATACAAAGCCCTCAAAAGTGTTGCTGGTAGGTCTCAGAAGCAGCCATTGGGTGGATACTCAGTTGTTTGCCCTGTTATGATCCAGAGCAATTGCTCTGTTGAGCAATTATACCAAATTTTTTCTAAACAAGTATCATTGGTCTAAGTAAGCACTGGAGGTCTAATATAATAGACCATCCTGTTAAGCCTTAAAATGGGAGCATTTCCGCAACCAAGTTGATGAACTTTGAGGAAATGTTTCTGAACTTGTGAAGTAATCTTTCTATTCACATCTGAGTTTTAGAAAATCACTTTTATAAAAGACAGAAAGTCAAAGTGTATAATTTCTGTGAAGACTAGTCAAGAAAATGTGGGACAGATACTGGAGATGGAGGTAAGAAAGTCAAAGGGAATGAATGAGTAGGCATGAAAGCTTGTGGATCTAATACCAAGAGGAACAAGGTGGACATTTGCTAAGCACCTATTTGGATGCAATCTCTCTGTCCTTCAGTCCTCACAGCAGTCTGTAGGCGTTATTAGCCCCATTTTATAGGCTGGATGGACCAGAATACATCAAAATCTCAGTAAAGCTATAGACTAAAAAGTAAACATTCTATTTAGGTGTCTTGAGTGGTATGCAACCAAAATCCTAGTTAATTTAGGCCCAAAATTCTCATGTAAACATTTGTATATAAAGATAATAGGGTAATTCAGAGTTGGAGAAGCTGAAAAGGCAAACACAGACAATCAGGACCCAGACACTCTCAGTGTTTAGAAGCAGGTACCCTCTAAAAGAAAGGAAATGATTTACTCAAAGCCACCCAATGGCAAAACCCAAATCAAAACTCTGAAGATCATCCTGGGTCATCAATATTGTGCACAAATAAGCCTAATCACAGACTCACCAATGATATGAGTTAGGTAACACCTGCTTGGTAATGCTGGCTAGGGATCAATGGAGTATAGTGGATGAGACCTGAGGCTGTGGGCACAGAAAATGCAAATCCCAGTGCTGCTGTTCCTTATCAGCTGGTTGTTCTTGGTTAAATGACAATCCCCTGTCTCAGTTCCTTACCAACAAAGTGGGGATCAGAATTGTGTCTAAATCATAAAGGCATGCAGATTAAACAAGTTAATCCATGTAAAACACCTTGGAGGAGGCCAGGAATAGATTATTTACCTACATTGCATTGGAGGGGTGATAGGAAGGTGCTTAGGAATTCATTTCCAGAGGTGCAGTCAAATGTTCCTGTGGTTAGTGATTCCTATCAGAAATCCCTTAACACTCTGAGCTTACTGTCCTCATTTCATTTATCCTGTTGTCTTTTACTTCTTGTGAATGAAAAGGATGTGCTCAGATGTTTCCAATAGCCACTTTACTTTCATTCATTTCTTCTTCACTTTTGACTTCCCCCATTCCCCTCAAAAAAGTGTCTCTTTTGACCCAGATTCACAATAGATTCACCCAAATATCACCATCAGGGGATATTCTAACACTACCAGTTATGGCTCCTGAAAAATTTGTATGCCTGATTGTATCACAAACTTGTATCACAAAGTCATGTGATAAACAAATGAAGAAATTTTAAAATTTCTGTACAGTTTTAAGGTCAAAAGAACCTACTTACTTTATGAATCATTTTTTCTTTTGTGTTTCATATAATAAGTACTATTATAAATAATAACTGGTATGAATACATATAACCATTCTATTCTTAGAATTTCAAACTCTATTCCTATTGAAGTTCTTGGTTTGAAAGTATGGGTTTAATTAAAATTATAATAATGTTTTAAATATGTTGTGACATCATGCCCCAGAGGCTAAACAAGTAGTATTCATCTCAAAGGCACAATGCTGTAATGCATTTTTCTTTGTTCTTTCAGCAAGCTGAATAAAAAATGTATTTTCCACAACCTATTCAACTAGAGATTTGATTAACACATTTTTCATTGTATTGTTATAGTGACAGCGATGACTCTTCTAGCAATTTTAGTATAGCATATGAAGAGATGGGTCATTCGAAGATGTTGGTTACTTTTTTATGTACAAAAAAGTGGACATCCACATATGTATGCCTTTATTGGATGCATTTTATGACCATATATATGTACTATATCTACACATAAAACATATATGCTTTTGAAGTTTAGCACATGAAATATCTACCTTTATATTTTCAGTTAGAATACCATGTAAATTAAAATGTTTGCTAAATGATCCAAATCCCCTACAGACAGTGGTACTCTTAATGTGACAGTTTGAAACTTTCCTTGGTATATAATTTTCGGTTTTAAGTATCATTCATTTTGCTCTTGTTTTCCAAATTTATTCTATTTATGCTATTTATTCTATTATATTTGGTAAGGATTTTATATTAACTTATCTTACAGTGATGCTGCCTTCTGTAGGCATCATTGATTGAACCCAGGTAGCCCCAATGCCAGAGAAATACATTAACAGGTAAGCCTGAGGCATTTCTTTGATGTGCTCGAATAGGCTAATGCACAAAAGCAAGCAAGGCTATATGACAGCTCAGTGGTGACAAAGGAACTGAACCTATTATTTCCTTCCCAAGGTCTATTTGCCAAGTGCTCAACCAGGGCTTATGGATAGTCTCATTTACAGATGAGGGCATTATAGGGTTTTACTGAAGCAAGTGACTTCTCCAATATTGGGATGCAAGTTAGTGATAACTTACACTGATAGATCACACTTTAAAATCTTTGCTAAGCCTGCTAAGTGACTTCAATTTCTAGGGCAGAGACTGTATATAGTATCAAAATCTCACAACATCTCACCATTTGAATGTGTCAAACGAATAAATGAATGAATACATGAATGAATACATGAATTAAGAGATTTTCTATTAAGTTCTTTGCTATACCATTTCCAGACAAGTGTATAATTCACATATGTTCAAACAATTCCCTTTTATTTTAATGTCCTTTACCAAAGGTATGATGCTTCAAACCTTAATGAAGCAGAGGAGAGAGTGAAAACTCTTTCTGTCCTGGCTGGCTGGTTAGCTAATAGTTATTTTTCAACACTAACATCTTCATATAAGCACATATACACACAAGTAAAAAGAAGAACATATAACTCATGATCAGCAAGTAGTTAGAGTCACTCATTTACTTCTTTTTGGTAGACTAGGGAAGTAGAATTACTTACCAACAAACCAAGAAGACAGGTTTGGCAATAATTTTTTTTTTCAATGCCACATATCCAGTAGCCAATAGGAAGAGCTATCCAACACCCTGCTCCTCCTCTAAATTTATGCTTAGGACTACTTTTTTATTTCTTTAACACATCCTTTTTCCAACCCAGTCCTTGTTTTACAGGGACCTGGGTTTATCATCTTGTCTTAAGTTCACAAAAGCAGCTTATTTTTTGCTTGTTTAGTGCCTATATACAGAACTTGGATTACACCCCTTTGGAGGCATTTCATACACTGAATCCCTGTTATGCATTATACCTTGGGATTCAAAATATTTGCTTTTTTTACCCAAAGCTGCAGAATGTGAACCTTCTCATCATTGTTCAAGCAAGAGAATCTTTGCAGGAGGCTTGTGCATCCTAAAATCAACAAAATCTCATATTTTTTTTCTTAAAAAATTACATTTCTTTCCAGGTATGGTGGTGCATGCCTGTAATCCCAAAGACTTGGGAGGCTGAGACAGGAGGATCACGAGTTCAAAGCTAACCTCAGCAATGGCGAGATACTAAACAATTCAGTAAGACCCTGTCTTTAAATAAAATACAAAAAATGGCTGGGGATGTGGCTCAGTGATTGAGTGCCCCTGAGTTAAATCCCCAGTACCAAAAAAAAAAAAAAAAAATTATATTTCTTCCTATGCTAAATTGAGCATTGTTTTATCAATGACTATTTTATTACTTGACTTCTGAAAGATATTAATCTAAATAATTAATATTATTCTGTTGAATGGAATTGAAACTAGATATATTATTTTCCCTCAAGAATAATGAAGAGTATCATAGAACATGTTTTACTCAATTTTCTTTTTGGTTTTACCTTATTTTCTAATAATTCTGGAAATAAAATGGTTAAGATACTAAAATAATAATAGAAATCACTTTTACCAAAAGGTACAGATAAATTTACACACATTCTCTCTTCCTTTCTTTGTTTTCCCCTTTTCTGTCTCTCTCTAGATTATAGGACCTAAATTTACATTTAGTATCTGAATTCAAACATCTGCCTAAGAGAAATGTGTTCTAGATATGTTTCCCATTTGTCCTTCCTCTCCATCTCTGGATATAAGAAGTCACTAAATTTAAATTTAGAATAGTTTTAGGTAAGAATGGTTCAAGGAATCTGTAATGGATATATTTAACTATAAGTTATTCTATGTAAATTTAGATTCTCCTGTGCTTTTAAAAAAGATAGACAGTGTTTGTAAAAAATACTTATATATGAAGTTATTTCAACCAATACCACATGATTGTTAATCTTCATGGATTACTCTATTCACCCATGAAATGGCTTAGCTTAAAATCTCTCCATTATACTAAGGAATTAAATGTTACAAACAAGAGTAAATGACAAAGGACATAGCAGAACAAAAAGAGTATTGGTAACAACTGAGTCTGTCAAAAAAGGATAGAGAAAGTGCGAAAACACACAATGGAGATAAACCTACCATGTTATCTTTGAAATGGCAACTTCCAGAGTTTCCAGATAAGGATAGGAATCTTTTTGATAAGGGGCACTGGGTAAGTTGTTTTGAAATTGCTTTTGCTTGGGTAACAAGAATGCTGCTTTTACTTAAATTTTATTGTGCTGACAATAAAATTATCCTTGATAGGCATAATTACTGAAAATTAAGTATGGAAAAAATCAACTGTGCATGATAAAGAAACTTGATGCTATATTATAGTGGCTCAGTAGAAGGGCAACGTGAATTTTTCATGGACTTACTTTTACCCCTCTTCTATCTAAGTGACTCTTTTGTAGCCACCTGTGTCATTGGGAACAAGAAGACATGTAGTTTCTACCATCTACTTAGTGTCAATGAGTTCCAACTGTTTTCTAAATGTATGATGTTTCATCAAGAGAATCCAGGAGAAAGATAGTGTAATCAGTGCAATTATATCATCACTTTTGCAACACTCACTCCATACTATGTCAGCTTTGCATATATTCAACATTTGGAATGATGAGTACCAGTGTACGAATTCAGGAATAAAGTCCTCTTATTCAAACACTTTATACTATGTTTATCAGATTGCAATTAACCATCTTTCGAAGCCTCCTAAAAATATGTTGTCCTACCTTTTATTTGTAGAGAAGACCTATGAGATTATAAGTTGGAAAATTAAAGGAAAACTACAAAAAGGAACCAAAGAACTAACAAGGAGAAAAAAAGAGTGACATGAATAGGTAGATGTGAGTAAATGAAATAAAAATATACCATCTTGAAGAAAACAATTGTTTTTGATGAGATTTTTTACAACTGTTTAAAGAGAAGAACATCTCAGATAAAATCAGATACAGAACAGTGAGGAAAAAATTTTCACAGAGGCAAGATATAAAAATAGTACATTAAATTTATTTTTTTTTGAAAAAACATAGTTTAAAAAATAAATAATTTATATTAAAGGCTGAAAAAGTACTAGGCTTGGAACTGAAAACTTACAAAATTGAAAAAAAAAGGAATTCTTATTCTACTTATACTTATGTAAGGGTTAGAAAACATTCCAAGTTGGGAATTCATTCAAAAGCTTTAGTTTTCGTGGCTCATCTTTAACACACCTGAAGTATAGAATCTTCTTTTTCTGTCCCAAAAGACCTAAAACTACTATTGTCCTAAAATATTAAAATTAACTAATTTATAGTCATCGATCATTCCTGTGATTCTGGGGTATCCATTTATGTTTCTAGATCTAGTTTTGGGATTATAGCTAAAATTCATACATAGGAATAGAAGGCTAAAGAAGAAAAAATATCATTGAAACCTTACAAGGAATAATTCCATGTTCAGAAACATCATTTGCTACACTCCCACTGCAGAAATAATTAATACAAACAAGTGAGCATCCCTGAGATGCACATCGTTTATACATAGAACTCCTATTACATCCCTCTTCCCTCCCAAGTAAAGTCTTCCAGTGTTTATTATGTTTTAGCAGTTTTCTTATCAATTTTTGAAAATTCAAATAAAACAATCCTTCAAAGAAATTGAAGCTTAGTAAATGTAAATTTTATTAGTTATGCACAAGGATTCTTAGCTATGTATTAACAGTTTAAGGGATTAGAGAGTTGTTTCATCTTCTTATAAATTTGCACTGCTGGGATATGACAGTTGATGTGAGAAATTTCTTAGCAGCCATCATCTGCATGCTAAAGCTGGTTGCTTCCATACATGAATAATATGCGTATCTGGGAGCATGGCTAAGCAGTTAT
Source organism: Sciurus vulgaris (assembly GCF_902686455.1). Taxonomy (NCBI): domain Eukaryota; kingdom Metazoa; phylum Chordata; class Mammalia; order Rodentia; family Sciuridae; genus Sciurus; species Sciurus vulgaris. The sequence continues at coordinate 30,309,594 of NC_136470.1, read as the reverse complement.
CTTTATCCCTTACATCATGAATATGTGGATGCTGTTGCTCTCTTTGGAACTGTTAAGACACAATCCAGTTAGATTTGCTCTTTGAGGTGAACTACAAAGCCAAATGAAGATTTCATACTTCAATGACTGGAACTCAAATGTAGAGAGTTAAGTTACAGTGTAGAAGGGCTAAAATTAAATCCCATAAGTGAGCCAGTTAATTCAAAATAAGAATGGAAACTAAGATGAAGGAAGTAACAACCAAATTGTACTTGCCTGTGCATGCTGAAGTTGGAAAATATAGAGACATTTTTACACTGTCGAAACAGGTAACTTTCAGAAAATACAACCATCTTTAGAAGTTGTTTTAGCCCGTTTAGATGACTGAAATATAAACATTTAAAATGGTCCCTTAAAGTTGAAGTGAAAATAAAGAAAATGTACTATTTCCCATACAAGATGAAGGGGTAGATGAGTTGGTGGTTATTGTTATTATTGTGAAAAATATGCTCTGTGTTTGTGCCAATTGATCTAATTTAAGCATGGAACATATTTGATTACTTCCTGCATGAAACATACACTACTCTCTCTTGGATTTCATGGTACACATTTGATCTTTCTTTATAGCACTTTCATTTGGGCAAATGTTACTTCATTGTTCCTAACTCAGAACTCATCTTTCAGACTCTGGGTTTTTCTCTGCATGCACCCTTGTATCACTAGGTGGTCTCATTCAGGCTCAACTTCTGGATGTGGAACTGGAACTTCCTGAGTTTCTGTGTGCAGCCTAGTCTTCTCCCAAAGAGTCTTATATCCACCTTTATACTCACATCTTCTCTTAAAGGTTAATGGGCTCATCAAACTGAATATATACCACTCTGACTCCTGATCTTCTCTCTGAAAACCAGCTTGTGACAGTGTTCTTCATTTCAATAAACAGCAACCACATCCTTTCAGTTGCTCAAGACAGAAACCTTGGAATCATCCCATTCTTTAAGTCTATCTTTTGTTCCCTCACATGAGATTTATTGGCAAACTACCCTGGCATTCTCTGGAAATGCACACTGATTTGCAGTACTTCTCACTCCCATACTAGATTATTGCAATAATCTTTCTTTCACCTGGATCATTTCACCGAATCAATTGTCTACTTTGACATTTGACCTTCCCCTTCTGCCTTTTTAAAACACAAAAGGCAGAGATCCTTCCAAAAGAATCCTAGTTTTCTCTGTTGAAAAGCTTCCAGTGCCTTTCCACCTCCCACTAAGAAAGAACAGAGGTTTTCATTGTGGTTTACAATGCCCCAGATGATTTGATTCCCTTCCACAACCACTCAGTTCCTGCAAATATTCCCTTTATTTATCCCTAGCCAGCTGTACTGATTCCCTTGTTTCTCGAACATGTCAAACATGATGATGCCTCAGAGCCTTTGCTCTGCCAGGCATGCCTTTCCCAGATAGCCACAGGACTACCTACCTCTTGGACTCTAGCCTCTGCCCAAATGTCACCCCATCACGAAGGACTTCCCTTCCCCCGCGTTTAAAACTTATTCTCCCTCTCACTGCTGTTTCCATACTTCTTTGTCACTTATTCTTTCCTACTACACTTAATACTATCTGACTCAATGTATAATTTATTTAGTGACTCTGGTGCCTAGAATAAGAACCTCATGCAGTAGCCACGTTAAGTTCTTGAAAGCATATATTTCATGCACTCTTTAGATACAGATTTCACAAAGGGAAGTCAGTATACATAAAAGTAAAAAATAAAAAAAAAAACCCTATGGTTTTCAAAGATTGGTTTGAGAAGTTTTTTATTTCTTCTAATAAAGATTACATTCCATTGCATAAATTTGATTAAAATTAATGCTATACAAACAGCTGTTTTTTTTTTTTTAATTTTTGTTTTGTTTGTTTTTGGTGTTACTAGGACAAATTAGGATAGAAAATTAATAGAAGAAGTTGCATTATTTTACTGGAAAAGAAATAAATCAAGGAGATGGATTAAGGCAGCTGCATTAAGTGATTATGATGGGAAGAGATAAATGCAAATTTGTGATTAGAATCTATGGCATTAGAAATGATTTAATATTATATGGGTAAACTTGAAAAATATTCCACTCTATACTATTTATGGTTTCTTTATCTTGGTGGTTGGACTAGTAAACAAGAATATTTTAAAATTTGTTTCCCAGTTGCTACAGTTTTCTACAAAGGCATTCTAATGGACATTGTTAATACTTCCTGTTAGAAATAATACCATTTCTTTGGGTGGCTAATTTCAGGTTTGTGCATTAAAATAAAAGATATTAAAACTGTCTCCATAGGCACTCTGGTCAGTAACTACCATAATGTGACTTGGGGTCACCAATTCAATTTGTGACTTTGACCTGAAGAGCAACAAGTTGAGAGAATAAGCACCCCACCCTAGATTCTGAACTTTGTTATAAGGCTAAATTAATAAATGCACAGCAGATGTAAGCCATCCCTAATGACATAAATTCTTTACTCCAGTCTAAAACATGTAAAACCAAAACTTGTAATTCAGTGTAATTGTTGAAATGAATAAATTAGCTACATTTCATTATAGTTACATCTGTAGTTTTTATCAGGTAAGAATATATTCACTGTTTTCTGTAATAGACAGAAAATAAGAGGCATATGTCATTATTATTTTTTATATAACCAAAACCCATTATGCAGTCTAGGGTGGATAAATGCCTATTACATAAATGATGGATGATCAAATAAGTTAGTTGTAATAAGTGCATTCTTACTAGAAACAAAGCAAGAGGCCGCATCATCAGAGAGCAAGAATGTAAGTCACCTGATCATATTGGGTGACTGAAAATCTCCTTATCTGTTCTGTGCTTCCATTTTAGCTCCTGTAAAACAAGGATTACAGCAGCTGCTTTAAGATGATTAAATTAAAAAATAAACTTTTAAGGAGTTGGCACCTAGTAGGTACTAAATTCAAATGATCACTAGTGTTTATATTGTTAGAGATTTCAGAATAATCAGAATTTTGGGGGAACAGACAAAATTGTGTCCATTTAAGGTTGCAGAGCCTTCCATGTCTAATTACTTCCAAAGCTACTGTAGAGCACAGATTGAATAAAATGTGTCAGGCAGCTCTAATTCCTTGAGGCTAAAATTTCTGGTGTACGTAAGTAAATACTTAAGGATTTGAACCTGGATGTTTCTCTCTGCAGTAGGACATAAGCCATGTAATAGAATGCAAATTATTTAATAGCAATTTAGCCATGATTTGCAGAGTAATAATATCTATTTCCAGCAAGGTTACTCTAATTAGAACCAATGAGACTCATTAAACCTCAAAAACCCATCTAGTGTACCAATGCCCGAGCAGACAAAAATAAACCTGGCACAAAGGTGAGCTATCTTTTCTGTTTTTCTTTACCTTAAAGAAAGATGTTTCTGCATTGTCTCTTTAGTATTTTGCATCCGTCAGTGCACTAAAATCTGTATGTAAAAATGCTCTAATCAACACACATATTGAATAAGTATTTAATCCAGAATTATCATTATTCAGTCACAAGCATGCATAAGAGAAAAGGCTGTAATTCTATTCTATGCCTGAAGAATTTCAGACAGTACATGGGTGGATGCTTCACGGGTTTTCTGTTAAGAGAGTGACTAGCACCAGAGGACTGAGAGAGGAAGAATGAGACTGCGGGAATCTGTGGAGTGTGGAAATAATGCACAGTGGGAGCCAGTTGGGGACAGTCTCTCATGTCCAGGAAGACTGTTATAAGGCATCAGAACCTCAAGGCCTGACTGACTGGAGTTCAGAAGTAAAGTTTTCTTTACTGACAAGTGCCTGGAACCTATGTAGATTCCCAGTTCTGTCTTTTGGAAGTAGAAACCATAACCAAGAAATGAAGTACACAGAGAAGCTTGACAGGTAGAGAAGAGAGAAAGACATTCTAGGCAAAGGAACCATATTTATAAATGCAGAATTCTCAGAAATTTTAAAAAGAATAACACATTTTGGAAATTGCTAGGGGTCAATGACTGGAGCAGAGAGGGTGTAAAAGAAATGATGGAGAATAAAACTGCAAAGATAGACACAAACCAGACAGTGAAGAATCCTGTGTGCCAAACTCTCTGGTTCCTTCAGTTGTTGAGTATGTGAATTCTGTTGCAGATGAAGTGATGGGTGTTAAAGGGATGGAACTGTTAAGTAGACTATATCTCAGTCAAGGATCTCTCTTTTCTCCAGGAGAAGGCTGCAAAATCAGTGGACAAAAGAATAGATAGTACAGATTCCTAAAGAGACTGACAAATGCTTTGAATAGGTGGATGATAAAGAAGAAATGGGATAAGGGTTGAACTAAAACAAGACAGCACATATGGAAGATACAGTTTACACTGTGGTCAACTAGCATATTTATATGATTACTCCTTAGACAGTTATTTCTGCATAATTAGCATTTTTCTTGGCATTTTATGCTATATTATTATCAAACTGTGGAGTTATTTCTTTATTTCTGCTTTAATTTAATAAATACAGTTTATAAACTAGATTTATGATGGGGTTATTTTAAAAGTCTCTCTGAATTAAAATTAATAACAGTAACAAATACTTAAGTAGCACCTTTATTCAGGCTCTACTATTCTAATGCTTTACAAATATTGGTTCACTGAAACCTCATAGCAACCATTATGAGATGGATACTATTATTATTTTCATCTACTGATAAGGAATTTTGGGCTTAGAAAGTTTAAATACCGTCCAATTTTCCATATTAAGTTGGTGGTGAATTTGGGATATGAATCCAGGAAATAATCATTTGCTTGTAAATAAGAAAAAAGGTAATAGGATCAAAAATTATCTACAGTACTTGGAATCTCCTGGGCTAGGCACTATTCTTGGTTTTTCCAACCTTTTATTATGTTTGCAAAGTTTTGGGTAAAACTACTTTCCACATGAAAGGCAAAGTAAGATGCAAATATGTACTGAATGTATGATGCTGTGAAGTCTTGGTACACTAGAAAGTACAAGATGCTTCTGTCTACTAAGAAGGACACCTACATTCAAATAGCAGTGCTATTTACTGACAATAAAATCTGACAATGCAATGGAAGTAAAGCAATCCAGTGATGTGCTATAAAAATAGCTAATACATGTAACCCTATATTTTAAAACAATAGAAAAGACCTGTCTAAACAATTTTATTGCCTAACAAATGATAAACTAAAAATGTTATCAGTATGTGATTGTTTACAAAGGAGAATGTGATGGTGGTGTACTCCTCCTGGCACAATGAAAATAAAAACTTTTCAAGGTTCCCTTCTTCCATCTAGTGACCTTTGAGGGGATAATCATCACAGCAATGTCAGCTGAGGAAACAAGAAACTTGACCATGTTCACTCATATAGAATGTTTCCAATGATAAGGATCTTTCCTTACATATCTAAAATTTTTAAACAAAGTATAAAATATTTAGGCTTAGCATTTGCACATATGTTCTATTCAAATCATTAAAGAGTGATGATCTAACTTTTACTGTTAGTACGTACCCATGGTCATTACTATTTTCTATGTCCTGACTACGATTAGATTAGTTCCCAAACTTCAAAATTTACAAGGTAGTTATGATACTATAAGTTTTTGCCAGTGATCATAATGTGCATAATATAAATATATACATATATTTAAATATGTTCATATCAAGTAAATCTGTTATTTCATTACTAGTGGTGAACCATTTTTAAAAAGGAGGATATTAAAGAAATAAAACTAATATTGGGTAATTATGTGGTATATTTTTTAGTTTTACTCTGACTTTTATATTCCTAAGCTGAATTAGGAACTGAAATATTCTCAGTCATGTAAAATGCAGAAAACTACTGACTCCTAGAATGTGATTCAGATGAGAATTACATCCTTGAACATAACCTTTTTTGCTCTGCAATAAACCTTTTATTTACAAATGGTTTTCCATTATCCATAGAAAATGCAAATGATACAAGTTAACCTCATTCAAGATTAATTTTCATTTGAGAAGTGCAAAATTTGTCGCTTTTTCTTTTCACAGGCAAATATCCGTAGCATACATTAATGTTTCATGAGAATAAACAGCATATTAAAGGAATCTCATGGAGAAATGGCATTTAGTCATATCATATTCAAATAACACTGACATTTGGTGGGACAAAGAAACATCACTTTGACATTACCCAAAGCTAAGATTTTAAAATAAAACATGGTGCTATTTCTTTTGTTTCATTTAAATAAGTTCACTCAGCATCATTTATAATTCCCCCTACATAGTGGTTACAATTTTATGCACGAAAATATTTAAATGATGAATCCTCCTCACTAAAAATTTGTTTTATATTTGCAAACGATAAACTGAGCACCATGATATTTATTATAATTAGTTTTATTATTATTTAATTCTTATGAATTCTTCCTGGGTTGAAATAAGATAAAATTCCTTTGGTGCTTCATTAGGAGTTCCATCTGAACCCAGAAAGAGAACTGTTTCCCACCAAGTAAATAACCACAAAAAGCTCAAAGTAATGTTAGGTGCCAATCATGGGATTGGAGTTCAGCTCAGCTGAATGATTTAACAATTTTGAGTTATATTACCCAGGAGGGCTGCGTTGTTATGAATCTATCCTCCTCAGTAGGCTTTGCAGTTGAAACTCCTGTCTAATGGTGTGTGCGAATACATAATGATAATGTCCTTCTCTGAGTCTCTCTCTAATGGTGTGTGCTGCTTTATAATGATAATATGCTGGAGTTAGACAATAATGTTTATATCCCTCCTTTACTGAGAAGAATGCTCTCCAAATATTGTAGTGCTTATGAATGACCTCAAATAGTGACTCTCTCAAACTGGAAAACAGAAAGTGAATAAAACAGGTAAGAAACATATACCCAGTATCTTTTCCCATGTTAAGAGAAGTCACCCCATGGCAATTCATTAGGAAACACAGAGATAATTTGAAGTGCCCAAGGCAGACATTCCTCTTCCCTGTTTTTCTCACTCTCTCTTTTAAGTTAGTTGTTCAGGGGTTATGATTACTTACTCTCCAAGTGGCCCTTGACACTGATTTCTTTTCGGTAGAGCAGATGTTATGGATCCAATATACTCCTGGAGGTGAACACACTTTAGACTTTCTCGTCAGCTCTTACATTATTCTATTCAGCTAATATATACATATATATATATATATATATATATATATAGTAAAAGTAAAAATAAATTAATGCTATTTCATGCCAATGTATTTAGAACTTTATTTTGGAAAAGTCATCTAAAGAAAAATATAAAAAAATATAGGTCATTATTTTGATAAACATCTATCCCAATATTTATTTCCTGACTTCTTAGTTTTAGTTTTTTGTCTAAAAAAGAATAATAATAATAAAAGTGTTTTTAAAAACTCTCTATATGCTCTGAGACCATTATAAACAATATTAATAACAATAAATAAATCCTATTTATTAAGCACATTACAATGTGCCAAGCATGAAGAAATACCTTTTAACAAGGATGAATTCACCAAGAACTCAAAAAAAATTCCCATGGATAGATACTATTCTTGCTCCTGTTTTAAGGTTTATCTTGTACCCTAAGGAAAACTGATCACAAGTGAAACAAGATTATAGGAGGAAAAAAAAAAAAAAAAAAAAAACAGAAGAAGAAAGCTAGTCCTGCCTGTCTGTATACTTTGATTTCTTATTATGACAGGAGATGAGAGAAATTTGCCTTTTTAGGTAGCCTATAATTTGCCATTGATCTTCATGTTTCCATGCTTCTTGGAAGTTTAGAATGGGTCTGCCATTCCTTCCTTATGTACCACATGCAGTAGAATAGGCCTAACACACAAAGAACTTCTCTCACTCCATCTACCTTCTGTGCAGTATCTATCCTTATTACAGTCCTTTTTCACTGCCAATTTTCTACTGGTTATTGAATAAAAAATAAAGGAAAATTTAAGGTGTCCAATGAGATATGCTAAGATATTGTCTAATACCATTGTAGTAGTAATTTCAAAACCAAACCACAGTAAAATACAAAACCTAAGCTGATGTAATCCTTACAAAGTGTCATGCATTTTATTGATGATAAAGTGAATCAAAATAATAAAATAAGTATCCAATGGAAAGTAAATGTTAATGCTGGTGCTCCCTATGGGTAATGCATTACAATAATATCCCCAAACATATAATAAAAGATGAACTCAACAGACTTAGGCTTGAGGTGATCAATCAGTTTTTATCCTCAAAAAGGATTGGCCTTGACACATTTGAGATAATCTCTAATGCCTTGTAATATTCTGCTTTATGAGTATCTTTGCATACCTGAGGCTTTGGGCTATGCCAAGTAGGTCACCCTAATGATGTGATTAGTGGCAAATGCTTTTTTTTTTTTTTCTCCAGCAGATTCTTTGGTCTATTCTATGAAGTTTAAACTCTTGGGGAACAGGTAAGGTGGTAGAATAAGGACTGAGTAGTAAGGTCACTGACCCAGGTGATACATGATTATGTGACTAATCCCCAATTAAAACCCTACACTCAGCCTTAGATGAGCTTTCCTGGTCATTAATATTGCAAACATACTGTCACATATATTTGCTTGGAGGATTAAGCTCTGTTCCTGTGACTCAACTGGGAGAAGACAACTGGAAACTCTGGATTCTACCCTAAGTGTCCCTAACTTTGCTTTTGAAAAATATTTGCCTGTTAGTTGTAACAAAATATAACTCTAAATGTAACAGTTTTTCTGAGTTCTGTTAATCCTGACAAATCATTGAACTGGAGGTTGGTCCTGGAAAACTCATATAAAATTGCTGTTCACGCAGCATGGAAACCATGAAGCTAAGTGCTTCAGGGAAACCTCACATGGCTTCTGATGAAGTATGCAAGATATTTCTACCTGTTGGAAGAGCTGAGCTGTCAGACATTCAATTCCCTTACTCTCCTGAGTTGTTATAGCTTCTACACTAAGGTCTTAAAATTTCTCAAGATCTAAATATGAAGTGTGATTGCAAAGTTTATACAGAGACATAAAAATTGTTAGATCAGGGAACTTCAGTATAATAGTGATTTTTCTAGTTGATATGGTTTAGATATGCAGTGTCCCCCAAAAGCTCATGTGTGAAACAATGCAAGAAAGTTTAGAGGTGAAATGATTGAGTTATGAGAGCCTTAACCTAATCAGTGTGTTAATCTCCTCATCTGAATTAACTGAGTGGTGACTGTAGATGGATAGAGTGTGACTGGAGGAGGTGGGTCATTGGGGGTGTGCATTTGGAGTTTATAATGTCTTGTTGAGGAGAGCTCTCTCTCTGCTTCTTGGTGCCCTGTTCCCAGATGCTTCCCTCCACCACATTTTTCCGCCATGATGTTCTGCCTCACTTGCTCCCCAATGAATGGAGATGACTATGAACTGAGACCTCTAAAACTGTGAGCCCCCAAATAAACTTTTCCTCCTAAAATTGTTCTTGTCAGGCCTTTTGGTCACAGCGGCAAAAAGCAGACTAAAACACTGGTATTGTGGATTTTTCATTTTCTATTAAACAAACTAGAATATCAATTTCCAACTATCTTTTGGAAAGCTGTATTTTAAAAAGTGACATTGAGTTATAGCTACCGAAAATAAGGTATATTAAGTGTTTGTATGGTACAGTACATCCTAAGAGAACAATTCAGTTTTAAGAGACCTGGAATCTAGCCCAAGCTCAGCAACTTCTCAACTTCAAATTGAGTTGCAAATATCATCTGAAGTATTTAAGACTCAGGAGGATTCATTTTAGACCCAACTGAACTCTGCCACTTGCTCGTTTTGTAAACTGAGCAATTCATTTACATTCTGAGCCTCTGACTCCTCATCTAAAAATAGGAGTCCTGAATTGCACATCCCATATGTTGTAAAACTCAAAAGTGATGACATGCATAAAATGTTTGCACACTGCAAAGAAAAATGCAAATATATGGAATTATTATTTTTATTGTTAATAAAGTAACAACACTTGGTTTACTTAGTTGAATTATTAGTATGAAGGCACTAACAAGGTTAAAGCAAGTAACCTCACCTACTGGCAAAGCTGATTAAATTCCACCTACTTCAAAATCCTTCTAAAGTCCTTCCTCTAACATCTAGATAAGCTCTGACAAAGCCTCAGATTATATTTCTCTTGGGACAATTACCTCACTGCCTCTCAATCTTGTCACTTGGTTTCCTATATACGAATTCCTTAAGAACAAGGGCTATCCTGCTAATCCCCTTGGCACAAGAACTTATAGTACTGAAAAGACATGCTCAGAAAACCCACAAAGGGAACAACTATTAGTATTAAATAATTTGATCTCAATTGCCCCAGTGAGACCTACGAATAAGTGTGCATGAGTGACCAGAACCCTGAGCTAGAACAGAAATTCTCAAGACTGACATTTCATTATAATTGCTTGGAGATTTAAAAATTCAGGTTAAACAAATCAACTAATTTAAAATAAATAAATAAGCATCAAGAAAAACAACAAAACCACCCAGATGGGTTGATCTAGAATCTCTATGATGATAAACAAAGCACAGGCATAATAAGGACCACGTGAAAAATTTAGTTCTAATAAGTGGAGAGATCAAAGGATCACTGATATAGTCAGAATTTTAGTTTGGTTGAGATTCTGAACGTTTAAATAATAGATTTACACTACATATATGAAAGCTTAGTTGAATTTGTCAACAAGTAGAAATTGTTTCTGAAAAATACAAGGCCTGGTGTTTAGGTACTGAGAAGCTTGTTCTCACTTATATTTACCAGTAAGTGAAGTATGAGATTTCCTAACTATGTCACCCCGATTTGTTTCAAATTATTTATGCACAGATATAAACAAGCCATTATTTAATACAGTTAATAACCCATGACAAGTTTCCTTAAAATAAATGGGGTCTCGAAATTCAATTTTATTTATTAGCCAATTTGAATTTTTTTTCCTAGGCATTTATCCATCAAACATGGCACTGTTATTGCACATGCATTATGCAGCATGTCAAATTAAACCATTGTTGATAAAACAAACATTAGTTATTGAAATGATCCAAATGCCAGCTTGAAACGCTGTGTTGTTGCTAATAAATATGCCTAACTTTCAGTGCAGAGAGAGTGGGCAAACATGATAATTTGATTTCTATGCCTGTATTTCATAAAAATTAAACCAAAATCTCTCACAAGGAACAATGCTTTTGTCTTCTATTTAGTGCAAGGCAGGGGCTGGCACAAGTAACTGATAATGGTAACAAGTATTATGAGGAATACTTATAAGTTCTTTCATTTTGTTTCTTTATCTAAGCACACTTTTATTGGCATCTTCAATCATGTGAAACTGCCTTCCCTGTTCTCAGTGTGATATTATTTCTATAGCTCATATTTTCTAGGACAAGATAAACAGTCAGAGATTCAGGGATTTTGATCCATGATGACATAAAGGGGTAAAAATCCTATAATTTTATCACTTATGATATAAGGAATGTATTCACTCTACATAAACTCCTTGAACTCATGCTGATATGCAAAGTTTAGATCCCTGATATTGACCTTGTGATCTCTTTCCACGAAGAGGGATTTCTTGATATGACTTTAAAACATGCTATCACTATCTGCTCAAGCCTTAGTATGATGTAAACTAAACTCAGTAGACAGATGACCACAATTTGCATAGATTCTTTTATATGTTTGTTGTTCACACAGATCCATACATGTATGCATATGCATGCCACACACTCCATGAAAGAAAACTCAAGGATACTGTGAAGAAACCACCAAATTTATATTACTTCCTCAATTTAAAAAATTAAATTAATTATATGTATTTGGTACAGACATGAATCTAACTATATAATCTTACTAATTGCAGAAAGATGAACAAAATATTCATTTTCACTTTTCAACTTTTTTAAAGGATATTTACTTCTACAGCTGAGAAAATCCTTTAAGTCACAAGATGAGCTTTATGAGTAAATGCCATAAAAGTTGACGTTTCATCTCTAACTTTGCCCCCTCCTCATTCCTTCAAATGGATACTGTGTTTCTACCGGGAAGCAGGTAATGTACCACAGAGAGGTGATGACATGGAGAACATACTGACTGGTGTCTGACCTTAGGAACTAACTCTCTGACTATGAGAACAGATACTTAAACAGGCATCGACAATTAAAAGAATATTCATAATGTGTAGGACTATGGGAGGAAGAGAGTACTATGGGCTCTGGGTACACATTTCAAAAGACACAATGTGAACAAGGAGGGAGTAGAACAGGCCTCCTAAAGAGTATTTAAACTGAGAAAATCAAATTAGAAGTAGGTAGGCAGGTAAACCTTGGGTGGTAGAAATAGGGAGACAGAGAACTTCTGACAGATATAAAAGCATTTGCAAAAAAGAGTGGAATAAGGAGAGTGTGCCCTGCCACAGAACTTAAAAGATGCTTGTAATATTTCACGTTTAGAATAGATCTAATTACTCAATACTGTCACTTTTGATATTTTGGGCTGTGTGTGTGCATGGTGGTGCACTCCTGGCATTATGGGATGTTTAGAAGGGTCCCTGGCTTCCACACACTAGATGCCAGCTCCAAGGTGCAACCAACAAATCAATCTGGATTCATTGCTAGATGTGTCCTTGGTGCCCAACCACCCTAGTTGAGAACTGCTTCTCTGAAGGTGGGTGCCTTCAGACTGAGAGGGGCAAAAGACAAGGGAATATATGGCAGATATATGGCCAGGGGATATATGGCAGCCATGAGGTGACGGAGAGAAGCAAAGGTTAACACTTGTCCACCATATCTTATTTTTATTCTACTTTCTCACATTTTTTCTAAGACTTAGTGGCCACGATTCCATTTTTCTCCTTTCATTTGAGGTATAGTTAGGTTGAGAGAATGGGATGACACTCTCAGTAGACAACAAAACACCACTGCCCAGGTCAGAGGGGTGGAAGAGGATAGTACTAATGGCAGCTTTATGTGCCCATCACATAGCAACATGTTGGCAGAGTCAGAAGACAGGGTTTTGAGAAGTACAGAGAAATTAGACTATAAAATGAATTTGATAATATATTAAGAAGTTGGTAAGAAGATTATAAACAAATAGAAGATTCACAAACAGAAATCTTTCTCTTTAGAGTAAGTTATTATAAAGGCTCTGGGTTCATAAGGAATTTGATGGAGTATGAAACAGCTGGAAGTAAGAAAATCAGCTAGGAGAATAGACATGCATTCTCGATAAGAAGGAGAGGGTGAGATCTAAGCTATTCGGTGTACCTGGAAAGAAGAGAAGGGATTTTAAAGATTTTTAGTAAACACATCACTCATTTTTCATCAGAAATACTTGATGGGTGGTAGGAAGCAGGAGATATAGCGTGACTTCCAGCTTTTGCTGGGCAAGGGATTATGTCATTCATCATTTTGGGGCAATAAATTCTGTAATTGTTAGAAACCCAAGAATATTTCTGTAACATAGGACATAGAATTGGAGGTAACATGAAGCATCCAATTGTGTACTGCATGCAACAAAGTGTAAATTAGAAAGAACAACATTCTGAGTGTGACATGTCATCTCTGAAGAAATATTGCACATCTATGAAAAATCTATTTCTACTTCAAAGATTACTATTTTGGTATAATTATAGTATAAAACTTTGTGAATGAATGGCTATTTTAGTATCACATATTATTTTCAACATTGTAAGGAACGTAAATATTTTCCACAGCACATTAATTAAGATATTGAGATAAAAGAAATATTTCTTTTAAATGTTAAGCATCTATATAATAGAGCATATAAAAAGCATAATGGAATATATATTTGTAACAATTTCTAAATTATTAATGATTTGCTTAGTTTGTAATCATATTTAAATGATGCCATATATATTTCATATTTAGCTTCATATATAAATCATAAAAATATATTGAATATATGAAGAACTCACAAGATATATCCTAATTCTTATTAAATTAATATTCACATTTTAGTATATAAAAAAGTCCAATATAATAGAATAGAAACTTCTCCCAAAGTAGGAGATAGTATAAGATGAAATATGAGATGAAGTGTTAATCTCCTGGTTGTTCTCTTCTGTCTCAACCTTTATAATGATCTTAGTTTAAACAAGAAACATGTAAAAAAATCAGAGACATCAAGACTGAGTTAGTGACAAAAGCAAAAACAAGTTACTGTGACTCTCATAGTAAGAGGAACCACTTGCTTTCCCCCCAAGGTATTTCTGACTTTATTCTAGTTAATGTGCCATTTGAGAAATATATCTCAGTTCCCTAGAGACTTTTGAAATAATTACATTTAGCTTGCCCTTCTTTTATCAAGAGGCTGAAGATGCTATCAATCTATTCCTACTCCACAGAGCTTAGAAACCTTCAGTAGAATCTTGATGTTTTACAGCAAATATTGTGGAGAAAAATACACACCATAAAATGTTTCTCCATTATTCTTTGGAGCATTTTACTCTGGTTTGATCATACCTCTTGCAATGATATTATAGGGCCTTCGTGGTTTGGATTCTATTTCTAAAAACTGAGCCATACTGTACCAGGGGATGTGGTAGTTCTATAGATTTAGAGCAAAATTAGGTCATGCAATATAAAGAAACTCTGTGCTAACCCAGCTTTACATACACAGGAGAGAAGATTACCCCCTGCTTTAAAAAAGTAAATTCAAGAAAACTTTTTAATTCTCTAGTAGAATGGGTTCCTTTCTGTTCCAGGAAATTTATTTTCTAGCCACAAAGCACAATATTTATAGAGCATGTATACAATACATCCTAATGATTAAATCGTTGGGAAGAATCTTAGAAGATATCTAGACTGGTCTCCTTTGGAATAATAGGATCCTGTCTCCAATATCTTTGAAAGACAGTGATCCTATGTACACAGGGGCCCCTCTACTGTTGTACAGTGCTAATTAAGACAAAGAATTCTGCCGTGAAGTCAACTTAATCTTCCAACCTGCATTTTCTACTAGGCTGTGCCACTCAAAGAAAGAGGGGGAATATCTTCCTCCACGCTAATATGAAAATCTTTAAATGTATTAAAATAGCAAGCTTATCTTCCCTTATTCTTTACTTTCCTGTGCTAAATATCCTTCATTTCCTCAGCTGTTTCTGTAATTACAAGCCTCCCCTCACCCTCAGCAGCCTCCTCTGGGCAGTCTTTGACTTCAGTCTTCCCCTTTATGTATGATGCTTTGGTTTGTCTACCCAGCTCCCCTATGGAAGAATTCCATCTATTAGAACACGCAAAATACACTGTTGGCCCACTGTACAACTTGTATGCAACCAGAAATTCTAGGGCTTTTGGCAATCAATGTTTAAACTTTTTCAAGTTAATTTCATCTGGATTTTGAGCTTGATTCCACTTGCCAAGATTATTCAAAACACAGCTGAAGAAATTATCAGAAACACACACGTTATCTGGGTTTGAATCTTAACTAAGTTGAGAGTTACACTTTAGAAATTTGGTTTAATGTGCATCTTTGATCTACATCTTTATTGTCTTCATCTGAAACTTCTACAAAAATATTGAGGAGAATAAAAATAAAGTACTTTTATGCAACTCTGTGTATAAATATTTTAAAAAGATCATCTCTTAGGGTTGGGGTTTTAACTTCATGGTAGAGTGCTGGCCTAGCATGTGTGAGGTTCTGGGTTGGATCCTCAGCACCACATAAAATAAATAAATGAATAAATAAATAAGCAAATAAATACATAAAGGTATTGTGTCAGCTACAACTAAAAAATTTTAAAAAAGATTATCTCCACTAATTAAAATGCTTTATATGGCCATCAACAAGGTATAAATCCACTTCAATTTTTAGGTAAGCCTCTATATTTCTACCCTGTATATGAGATTACAATGTGATTGTTGGAATGCCTTACTGAATTTCAAATGCATGTATACATGAAATTGCACTGACATTCAAGTCTTGACAGTCTGCCAGAGCTTGTGTTAGATATGACTTGTTTATCCTGAACTTACATTGACTTATCCTTTTCAGTTTTTGCTTGTATACATGTAAAACAATTCTATTTGCTGATTTAAATAATTGTCCTAGAATTAATGTTGAGCTGCATGGTTGATCATGGTTCAAAATATAGCTGCCCTGGGCAAGCAGGCCATTTCTGATTATACAGTGCTGTATTAATTGCAACTCTTTATAGTAAAGTGTAGATTTCTATGTAACATCTTCTTATGCAAAAGCATGAAAACTGCATGACATTGGGGTAGCATGACCATAATAAAAATTAACTGAAGATGATTGGTCCAGATTCAATTATTAAAATATTTCTGTAAGAAATATTTAGTATGAAATTTAACTAGAAAATAGAATTAAGCAAAAAAAGTACATATTAATTTTTTAAAATAAAAATTATATTGAACATTGCTCATCTTATTTAAATTAAGAGGTGACATTTAAAATAAGGCAATTTTATTGTAAGATTTAATTTTTGATGTTTTCTAAATGGAACTGATATCAAAATATAATCATGCCAAAGATAACCACTTGGTTGTCTTAAGGTTTTGATTTGCTCATTCAACATTAAAGTATAATGTTTAATACAAAGAAATCCTTTTAGCTGGCTTGAGTTACCTCCAAAATACAATTATCCACACATTGCTTTTTAAGTTCAAGAACTACTCTGGGATTATTTTAAATGTTTTTATTTATGATGTAGACAAACAGCTATTTCCATCTAACCTACCTTTATCACCCTCAACATTCATATTGATGAGCTATTTATTTAGTAATGACACTTTTACAATATAGTAAAGGATTCCAAGGTGTGACATGACAAACACCACTTAACCTCTTCCTGTGGCAACAGTCTGTTGCACAGCTATGGCCTTTCACACAGGCAATCCCTTTTATTTCAATGCCTGAGACCATCATGGATGTTTAAGGTCAATTTGAGTTCTTCTTTTTATTTTTTATAACAACTGTCAATCACTATCTGGACTAAGTATTTCATGCATTTTGTAAAGTTTCAAAATCATGCTGTATGTGTATGTTCCTCTTTAATTTTGACCTGAGAGTATAAAGACAATTCAAGTGAAAAAAAGAAAATAAACAAAGAAACCCACCAGCCTGCTAGGTGTTGCTGCGACCACCTGTACCAGGGTGATAGCAATAGGCCCTTCCTACTCATTCCTCCCAACCCATGCAGTTTCAGTACACATAGGATGAAGCACATCAGGCAGCACTCCAGGTAGAACAGCTCAGTTCTTTCAAAAAGGTAGACCAAGAGCCTTCTCTGAACAGCACTGATAGCCAAGACATAAAAACACATTCCTAGTGGCTTTATGTGGCAAAATGACCTTGGAGCCTCATTTTTTTTCTTCCTTCATCTATTCATTCATCAAAATACAAAGACTAATGTTCAATACAATTCTATTCTATTTTGGAAATTTAACAGTCATTGTTATTGATTTATGCTTTTCCTGAATTTTATTTCCTAATTCCTCAAGAATTGGACAAATATTTTATGTTTAAAAAAGAAAAAAAAATGTGTATTTCTGCTTTCATATATTTAAAGAGAATGAATTTCATATGATGATGAAAGCATTTCTTTTGGTTAAAGTATTTAAGAATGAATTAGATAAAGTGAAAAGAGAGCCTACAGAGTGGGAGAAAATATTTTC
Source organism: Sciurus vulgaris (assembly GCF_902686455.1). Classification (NCBI taxonomy): domain Eukaryota; kingdom Metazoa; phylum Chordata; class Mammalia; order Rodentia; family Sciuridae; genus Sciurus; species Sciurus vulgaris. The sequence goes on along the minus strand of NC_136470.1, from coordinate 30,291,926 downwards.
CACACGCACTTTAGATAGAACACTACTCTCCAAAATTTATAAAGCACTTACAAAACTTTACACCAAAAATACAAAGAACCCAATAAATAAATGGGTTAAGGAACTGGGCAGACAATTCGCAGAAGAAGATATACAGGCAATCAACAATTATATGAAAAAGTGTTCATCATCTCTAGTAATTACAAAAATGCAAATCAAAATCACACTAAGTTTTCATCTCACTCCAATTAGAATGGCTCTTATCAAGAAAACAAGCAATAATTTTTGTTGGCATGAATGTGGGGAAAAGGGCACACTCCTACATTGCTGGTGGAGTTGCAAATTGGTGTAGCCACTCTGGAAAGTTGTATGAAGACTTCTCAGAAAACTTGGAATGAACTCACCATTTTTATCCCACTCCTTGGTTTATACCCAAAGGACTTAAAATCAGCATACTATAGTAACTCAGCGACATCAATGTTTATAGCAGCTCAATTCACAATAGCTAGATTGTGGAACCAACTTAGATGCCCTTCAATAAATGAATGGCCAAAAAACTGTGGTATATATACACAATTGAATATTGTTTAGTCATAAAGAATAAAATTATGGCATTTGTAGGTAAAATGATGGAGTTGGAGAATGTCATGCTAAGTGAAATAAGCCAATCCCCCAAAACCAAAGGCCAAATGTTTTCTCTTTTAAGTGGATGATGATACATAAGGGGCAGGGAACAAGAGAAGAATGGAGGAATGTTGGATTGTGTAGAGGGAAATGAGGGGCGGAGGGGTAGGAGAGGGAAAGATAGTGGAATGAGACAGACATCATTACCCTGTGTATATGTATGATTACACAAATGGTGTGAATCTACATTAAGTATAATCATAGAAATGAAAAGTTGTCCCCCATTTGTGTACAATGAATCAAAATGCCATCTATAAAAATAAAATTTAAAAAAAGAATGAATTAGAAAGATAAAAGCACATAAAAATATGAGGAGAACTGTCCTTTAGCTTATAAGGTCAATCATGTATTATTATTTGTATTATTATTTGGAAAAAAAATAAAGATCATTCTAAGCTATTTTCAAATCTTAAATGTCCCCCAAAGGCATCTATGTAAAGGCTTGGTCACCAATGTCTGGTGTTACTGGAAGGTGTGGAATCTTTAAGAGGTAGGGCCTAGTGGAAAGAAGTTAGGTCGATAGAGATATGCATTTGAAAGGGATGTTGGGGCCCTGGACCCTTCCTATCTCCTTTTTCTTTGCTTCCTACCCACCATGAAGTGAGCAACCTTCTCCACCACACACTCGCACCATGACACATTATACTCCCACAGTCCCAAAGCAGTAAAGCCAAGCAATCATGGGCTGATATCTCTGAAACCATGAGCCACAATACATTTTTATTCCTTTAAGTTGTGTACCTGAGGTGTTTTGTTACAGTGATGGAAAGCTGACTAACACATAAGCCTTTTAATGTTTGTTTTATTTATTTGTTTGACACAGAAAAAATTCTACATATTCATGGGGTACAATGTGATTCTCTGATTCATATACACATTGTGTAATGACCAAATCAGGATAATTAGTGTATTCATCACCTTAAACATTTATCATTTCTCTGTAGTAAAAATATTCAAAATTCTCTCCTCTCACTATTTTGAAATATACAATGCATTAACAAATACATTACTGCTAGAATGTAATAGAATACCAGAAATCATCCTAGCTAATCTATTCCCCATCAAACTTCCTTCCCTTACTTTCCCACTATTCTACTTTCAACTTCTGAGATCAACTTTTAAGATTCTAAATGTGAATGAGATAATGATCATGCAATATTTGGTTTAATGTGCCAGACTCAAGAAAAGACATACAAATGATTAAAAAGTGTATGAAAAACTGCTCAACATCACTAATCATTAGAGAAATTAAAAAAAAGTCATCTCATCCCAGTCAGAATGATTACTATTAAAAATAACAAAAAAAAAAAAAAAAAAAAAAAAAAGAAAGAAAGAAAGACAAAGACAAGACAAATGCAGGTGGAGATGTGGAGAAAGGGAAATTCTTCAACTGCTGGTAGGAATGTAAATTAGAACTGATATTGTATAATACAACAATTCCACTATTAGGTATGTATCCAAAGGAAATAAAACTCATTATATTGAAGACAGATCTGCACTCCCATGTTCTGTAGTATTGTCCCAATATCCAAGATATGAAATCAACCTAAATGTCTATCGGTGGGAGAATGGATAAAGAAACTGTGGTATGCACACACAGTAAAATACTGTTTTGTCATCAAAAGCATGAAATCCTATCATTTTTGTAACAAAATGGATGGAACTAGAAGAAAATGCTTTGGTAAATCATTTTCAGATCATTAACATAGAAGATTTAAAATTTTTTGAGACGTGTATATCAAATGGGTAGGCCATACATATATACATAAAGTAAGTTTCTATGACTGCCTCTAAAGTAGTTAATGAAATTCAAATATGGAAAAATAGAGCTAGATATATTTTTTTGTTTGCTGTGTTTCTAATAGCATATGCACTTTCTTTGAAGTTGTTATTTTAAAAGATTACGGAAACTACGAGAATAGTTTTAAAGAATTTTGAACTTAATTTTCAAATTATTAAACTATCACATTATTTTAGATGCCACAATTTCCAGTTTTCTCTCTTTTGCTGTTTTCATTAAAATATGTTTGAATCCCTTCCATTTTATATCAAAAGTCTGTCAGTATAAATCAAGAATACGATTTATAAGGAAAACTCCAAACGATTAAACTTTAAAAATTCATTTGGTGAATTCATGAAACATAAAGATTTTACATACTTACAGGCTACTCTATGATTATTTTTTTAAATTTTGGTACTAGGGATTGAACTGAGGCACTTCACCACTGATCTATATCCCCACCCCTTTTTATTTTTTATTTTGAGACAGGGTCTCACTACTTGTTTAGGGCCTCACTAAGTTGTTGAGGCTGACCTTGAACTTGTGATCCTCCTGCCTCAGCCTCCTAACCTGCTGGGATGACAGGCATCTGTCACTGGCCCAGTTCCATGTGATATTTTGATGACATGTATATACTGTACAATGAGCTTAGGCAGGTTAAACAAACTCCTCAAAAAGATATTTTAAATTGACATTTCATGAAGATAACTATTACACTTTGTAATAGTTTGCATGAAGTTGTGCAAACTATTATAAAGAGAGATGTCATATGCCCTTCATCTACTATCTCCCAATGGTTGCTTTTGGCAAAACACAACTAGAATACTGATATTGCCACAATCTACCCAACTGATTTGAATTTCTCATTTTGTTTGTCATTGTGTGTATCTTTGTATATGTGTATTTGGTTCTATATAATTTTTTTATTGTATTATTTTTTATTTTACAGACTGTATTTTGGTTCATTGTACACAAATGGGGTACATCTTTTCATTTCTATGGTTGTGTACAATGTATCACATGCTTATCCACAACCACATTTAACAGTTCCATTTGGACAAGGATCCCTGAATTGTCCTTCTATTAAGACAACCACATCTCTCTTTCATACCTTCTTATTTTAACTACTGACACCCATTAATCTGTACCCCATTTTATAAAAATTGTCATTTAAAATGTGTTATATCAATAGAATTATATAATATGTGGCCTTCTGGGGTTGATTTTTTTACTTAGTGTCATTTCTGGAAATTCACCTAAGTCATCTATTTCTTTTTCTTGCCGAGTAGTATTCTATGGTAGGTATGTACGCTGGTTTGTTTAACTACTCATCTATTGAAGAATATCTTCTGTTTCTAGTTTGGATTATCATTAATAAAGTTGTAAATGATATTTTTTTCATATATAATGTTTTCACACATACTTATTTTTGTAAACATGTTTTCAATTTTCTGGTACAAATGCCCAAGAGAACAATATCTGGGTCATATCATAATAGGTAATCATATGTTTTGTTTCATAGAAATTTGGCAAACTGTTCCAGTTTTATATACCCAGTAGCAATGTATTTGTGATTTACTTTCTCTGTGTCCCTGTGAGCATTTTGTGCTATCTGTTTTTTATTTCAGTTGTTGAGGTAGGTGTGTATGACATCTTATTTTGATTTCAAGTTGTGTTTCTTTGATAACTTGGTATGATGAATATCCATTCATTGTCTATTTGTTATCTGTATATTATCATCTTTCATGAAATGTCTGCCATTGCTTTGGGTCCAGTTTTTAAATTTGATTTTTATTTTTTGTTACATTGTTGAATTTGAGAATTATTTATATACTCAAATCCCTTGTTGTATATGTGGCTTGAAAATATTTTCTCCAGTTCATAACTTTTTTTTCCATCCTTTTTATATGGCATTTCATGGGGAAAAAATGCTTAAATTTTGGTGTGGTCTGTTAAACTTTTATCAATTTTTTTATTATTTTTTAAATTAATTTTTCCTTCTATGGATTTTTCTTTTTCTTTCCATTTTAAGACCTTTGCCAAAACATAGCGCCTGAAGATTCTCTCTTTTGCTTTTTTCCTAAAAACCTAAAAGTTTTGTATTTTTCATATATGTACTTTTCCATTTGCCTCAACATTTGTATAAGGTATGACATTTAGTTTTGATATTCTTTTTTTCCTATGAATGTCCAATTATTCTAGCACTATTTGTTGGGCTAAGTTTTTTAATATAAATTTTAAGATAAATATGTTCATCCCAGTGGTATTACAGTATAGAGTAAGTCACTACCGAATTAAACACATATTTTTACTCAGAGCAATTCTTTTTGAATGCTGTACCTTCAGATATGCTATTGGACAGTATTGTACAGCACTTGGTATTTTAATGATAGTGATTGAAACCATGTCTCCTCTATTGTTGTTTTTATTTTCATTTTATTTATTTATTTTTAATGGGCCATCATGGTGACGGAGCAAGTAGATTGCATCTTTCTTTTACGAAGGTAGAGCATTAATCCAGAGGAGTTAAGGGATACCAGAATTCTATAATTAAAGACAGAATGTGGTCAGAATACCACATTCTGTTGAGTGCCTTGTACTTTCAGTCAAGTGCCGATGGGAGTGAGGGAAACATTTGTTTTGAGGGCCATCTGTGTTTTCTCAGCTTGTGATGTTTACCTGCATTTAACAAATGCTGAAACCAGGGCTCAGAGTTGAAGGATTTCTCCCACACTTGTGGAGTCAGTAAATATCAGATCCCATTTTACCTAGTACTGATGTCCTTCATTTTTTTCCACTGCTCAAGAGTCTCCCATTGGGTTTTTGAATGTCTTTTCTAGTTTCCTGATGAGGTGCTCTTCAAAATTAGTCTAACTATGCTCCCTAACATACTTTCTCTCATCACTCCTTACACTACTCAATAACTTTCTAAACATTATCCCATTTTAATCTATTTTCCATTAGATTACTGATAGATGCTTTCATAAAGTTACCAATACTTAAACATTTTAAATGAGAACAATTAAAAACAAATGCAAGTGTTTTTTGCATTATTGTCAGATACAGTTGATTCTTTATGTAAATGCTTGTTACAACAGGGTCTTATTGTGCTCTCTTTTTAATCTTGAAATGATGCATCTTTTATTCCCAAAACACTTTCAAGAAATAAACACTCACCGCCAGAGTCTGTACTTTGGCTCTGAAGGCAAGTTCTGTGTACCTTAGAGCAGCCAGCATGTTAATGCTTATTACCAACCTGAGCTGCCATCTCATAATTACAGGACACAGTCAGTGCCTTTGTGATTTGATGTACTAAACATTCCAAGGTGAATGGCTGTGGAGGGAGGAGACGTATGGAAGAGGGCTTTACCGAAACACTGAATCCATGTGGAATGGATTCTCCAAACTTGGAGAATATGGTTCACAAAAAGTTCAGTCTACTCTGATTCTTTTAGGTTCTTTTATGCTAATAATGCTCAGACACAACAACATTCTATTTTGACTAATATTTGGAATTCTTACACTCATAAGAAGGCAGAAATAATTTTATAAGGATCTCATATCAATGGTCTTGGCCTTTTGTATGATATATAAGTTGCTTTTTGTCTTAGTGTGGGCTGCTATGACAGGATATCATAAATTGGGTAACACAACAACAAAAATTCTCAAAGTTCTGAAGGTTGGAAAGTCCAAGATTAAGGTTTCTGCAATTTCAGGTTCCCATACAGTCACTCCTGATTTGCAAATAGCTGTTTTCTCATTGTATTCTCACATGGAAGACATAGAGATGATCTCTCTGATATCTTGTATTAGAAGGAAACTAACCCCATTCATGACCTAATTCCCTCCTGTTATGATTTGGAAATGAGTTGTCACCCAAAGACTGCTGAGTTAATGCAGGAATGTTCAGAAATAAAATGATTGGCTTTTGAGAGCTGTAATCTTACAAATCCATTCTCGTTTGAATAGATGTGGTAACTGTAGGCTGCTGAAGCATAGTTGGAGGATGTGGGTCACGGGGGGGGGCATGCTCTGGAAGAGTTTATCTTCCCTGAAGTCCTTTAACCTCTTCCCCCTCTGTCTCTTGGCCAGCCATGAATGGAGCAGTGCTTTTATTCCATGCCCTTCTGCCATGATGTCTTGCTTTCCTTGGGCATAGAGCCGTGTACTTGGCTAACACAGCCTAAACCTCTGAACCATAAGTCAAAACAACCTTTCCTTCCTCTAAGTTGTTTTTCTTAGTTTTTTTTTGTTCAGGAATGAAAAGCTGACTAAAACTCTCTCAAGGTTGCAACTCCAAATCACCTTGTGGATTTAGTCTTTGGCATGAATTTTCATAGAACCACAGTTCATAGTTATTCTGTGACTATTTTATTATTAAAAATATCTTGGCTACTTTTAGCTGTTATGTCACACAAGTAATCCATGCTGTCTGGGTGTTTTACTTATAAAATTGAATCAGCACTGTATACCTCAAACAAAGTTAGGGAATGCATTTATTCACTGAGCAAATAAATAAAATGATTAATCTACTCATTGAGCTCTAACTCTGTATACAAGCACTCTTCTGCCCTCACAATATTTGCATGCTAAGGGAATAGAGGAAGTGATACAAAAAAATTTACTCAAATAACAAACCAAAAGTCTGAACAAAAGTAAATGAGCAGATTAAAAGTGACGAGGAGAGTGGTGGATGACAGTTTAGATAGGGCCCTTTAGGAATTATGTTAAATATGGGAGTTCATGTTGAATATTCCTTATACAAAATGGTTGGGACCAGATGGGTTTCAGATTTTAGATTTTTTTTCAGAGTTTGGAGAATTGACCTATACATAATGAAGTATCTAAGGGATATAACCAGAGATGAAACACAAAATCCATTTATGTTTCATATACTTTATATCCATAACCCTAAGATGTTTTCTTTCTTAGACTAGAGATTAAACCTAGTGGCACATTACCACTGAGTTTCATCCCAGACTTTTGGTTCTTCTTAATTTTGAGACAAGATATTGCTAAATTGATAAGTCTGGCCTCAAACTTGCAATTCTCCTGCCTCAGTCTCCACAGTAGCTGGGAATGCAGGCATGAACCACTTTGTCCAGCTCCTAAAAATAACTTTATGCAATACTTTCCACATTTGTTTTGCATGAAACAAAGTTTAAAGGCATAGGCTTTTCACTCATGGTTCCATGTTGGCACCCAAAAAGTTTCAGATTCTTGAGGATTTGGGATTTTGCATTTTCAGATTGGTGATGCTCAACCTGTAATTCCAGTACAGTTTACAAAAAATTAAAAATAGAGCAAGCACATATTCATTACTATTCTCCAGCAACGCTATAACCTCAGAAGTCTCTCAATATATCATCATATACTACCAAAAAACGATAGATTTTGCTAAGTATACTTGCAATGGATGTTTTTAAGTATTCTTCCTACTTGCAAATTTGAAAGACTTCATTAAGATCAAACTATACTACTCCTTTACTATAAGATTTCAGATAAAATACAGCCTGGCTCCTTTTGTGACTATATGTTATTGACAATGTTTCCATTATTCCCCATTATGTTATTTCTAAACAACTATGTTTATTTTTATAAAAAACAAGGTAGTCAGCTCCATTCTTTATTTTACTTTTAAAAAACTACAGTAGTTGCCATTATATACTTACTTTCAACATAATTCAAAATGTCTCGTGATATACCTTAGGATAATATGGAAAGCAAACATTCAGCTGCCATAAAAACAAGAACATTTTTAAAAAGACATGATTCAACTTTCAAGGTGTCTAATTCATATTTACCTCTTTTATTTGTATTCCTTCTTAATATTTTTTCCTGAAAGAACACCAGGTGATAAAGTGCATTAATTCACCGCAATATCCAAACTATTTTAATTCCGAAAAATCATGATAAAACCACTTAATCCCTGAAAATCATTAGCAAACTAAAGTGCTGATCATTAGCTCTTACCATATATAATTTCCATGTTATACTCATCAATTTCAAGGTGATTAACATTATATTCATTTATTTGATCAGATTATTTAGTATGTAAGAATCATCTTCTAATTTCTTGGAGATGCCATCAAGATCCTGGCAACTTAAATGCAGTTCTTTCGCAAGTGCCTTCAGATCTAAACTGATGGTCTCATTATTTAGGCATGCTTGGAATATTCCTACATTTCTTTCCAGGTCATTAGACAATCTCAATGATCTATCAATGACTAAAGCCAACATCTTTGGAAAGAAGACTGGGACTAGAGCGTTCTTAATGTCACACACACAGAATAAAAGATATGGTTCATTTTGATGATGAACTTTTGGGAAACAGTCTTGATTCTGTTTTATAGAGAAAGTTAAGAACTGAATTATTGTGTGCTTTCCTCATGCAGCATAGTGAATAGTACATAGTAGTTTTACAGTAAAATGTGTTGAAATATGGTCTGCTGTTTTACTAGTCAAGTCTATCGCCTTACAATTATTTGTGATTATGATATATTTATAAAATAGACTTTGAAGAGAGTGAACTTGGTGGTGGTTTTGAATCTGTCTGGGTCAGTTTGTTAGTGAGACTAGCCCTGTGAGGTTCAGGTCACTTTCTTAGGTATGTGATCTCTAAGCCTCACAGGAAACTGGTTAAAAGAGCAAATTATCTGTGTTGTAAAATTGATAAACCCTTAGCCACACTAACAAAGAGAAAGAGGGAAGAAACTCAAATTACTAAAATGTGGAATGAACAAGGAAAATCACAACAGACACGAGTGAAATACAAAACATAATTAGAAGCTATTTTGAAAATCTATACTCCAAAAAAACAGAAAACCTCGAAGACATCAACAAGTTTCTAGAGACATATGAATTACCTAAACTGAAAGAGGAGGATATACACACTTAAATAAATCAATTTCAAGTAGTGAAATAGAAGAGGTCATCAAAAGCCTACCAACAAAGAAAAGTCCGGGACCAGATGGGTTCTCAGCTGAGTTCTACAAAACCTTTAAAGAAGAGCTCATTCCAATACTGCTCAAAGTATTCCATGAAATAGAAGAGGAGGGAACCCTCCCAAACTCATTCTATGAAGCCAATATCCCTGATACATAAACCAGACAGAGACACTTCGAGGAAAGAAAATTTCAGACCAATATCCTTAATGAACATCGACGCAAAAATTCTCAACAAAATTTTAGCAAATTGCATGCAAAAATATATTAAAAAGATAGTGCACCACGATCAAGTGGGTTTTATCCCAGGGATGCAAGGTTGGTTCAACATCCGGAAATCAATAAATGCCATTCACCATATCAATAGACTTAAAGTTAAGTATCACATGATTATTTCAATAGGTGCAGAAAAAGCATTCTATAAAATACAGCATTCCTTCATGCTCAAAACACTAGAAAAAATTGGGGTAGTGGGAACATTCCTTAACATTGTAAAGGCCATCTATGCTAAGCCCATGGCCAATATCATTCTAAATGGTGAAAAACTGAAAGCATTCCCCCTAAAAAATGGAATAAGGCAGGGATGTCCTCTTTCACCACTTCTTTTCAACATCATCCTTGAAACTCTAGCCAGAGCCATTAGACAAACCAAAGAAATTAAAGGGATACGAATTGGAAAAGAACTCAAACTATCCCTATTTGCTGATGACATGATTATATATTTAGAGGAACCTGGAAATTCCACCAGAAAACTTTTAGAACTCATAAGTGAATTCAGTAAAGTAGCAGGATAGAAGATCAATGCTCATAAATCCAATGCATTTTTATACATAAGTGATGAATCTTCAGAAAGAGAAATTAGGAAAACGACCCCATTCACAATAGCCTCGAAAAAAAATAAAAATACTTGGGAATCAATCTCACAAAAGAGGTGAAAGAACTCTACCATGAGAACTACAGAACACTAAAGAAAGAAATTAAAGAAAACCTTAGAAGATGGAAAGATCTTCCATGTTCTTGGATAGGCAGAATTAATATTGTCAAAATGGCCATACTACCTAAAGTGCTATACAGATTCAATGCAATTCCAATTAAAATCCCAATGATTTACCTTACAGAAATAGAGCAAGCAATTATGAAATTCATCTGGAAGAATAAGAAACCCAGAATAGCTAAAGCAATCCTCAGTAGAAAGAGCGAAGCAGGGGGTATTGCAATACCAGATCTTCAACTCTATTACAAAGCAATAGTAACAAAAACAGCATGGTATTGGTACGAAAAGAGACAGGTAGATCAATGGTACAGAATAGAGGACATGGACACAAACCCAAATAAATACAATTTTCTCATACTAGACAAAGGTGCCAAAAATATGCAATGGAGAAAAGATAACCTCTTCAACAAATGGTGCTGGGAAAACTGGAAAACCATATGCAACAGAATGAAATTAAACCCCTATCTCTCACCCTGCACAAAACTCAACACAAAATGGATCAAGGACCTTGGAATCAGACCAGAGACCCTGCATCTTATAGAAGAAAAAGTAGGTCCAAATCTTCAACTTGTTGGCTCAGGATCAGACTTCCTTAACAGGACTCCCATAGCACAAGAAATAAAAGCAAGAATCAATAACTGGGATAGATTCAAACTAAAAAACTTTCTCTCAGCAAAGGAAACAATCAGCAATGTGAAGAAAGAGCCTACAGAGTGGGAGAATATCTTTGCCACTCATACTTCAGATAGAGTGCTAATTTCCAGAATCTATAAAGAACTCAAAAAACTCTACACCAAGAATACAAATAATCCAATCAACAAATGGGCTAAGGAAATGAACAGACACTTCACAGAAGAAGATGTACAAGCAATCAACAGATATAGGAAAAAATGTTCAACATCTCTAGTAATAAGAGAAATGCAAATCAAAACTACCCTAAGATTCCATCTCACCCCAATTAGAATGGCGATTATCAAGAATACAAGCAACAATAGATGTTGGTGAGGATGTGGGGGAAAAGGTACACTCATACATTGCTGGTGGGGTTGCAAATTAGTGCAGCCACTCTGGAAATCAATATGGAGATTCCTCAGAAAGCATGGAATAGAACCACCATTTGACCCAGCTATCCCACTCCTTGGCCTATACCCAAAGGACTTAAAATCAGCATACTACAGAGATACAGTCACATCAATGTTCATAGCTGCTCAATTCACCATAGCCAGATTGTGGAACCAACCTAGATGCCCCTCAATTGATAAATGGATAAAGAAACTGTGGCATTTATATACAATGGAGTATTATCCACCATGAAGAATGATAAAATTATGGCATTTGCAGGCAAATGGATGAAATTGGAGAACATCATGCTAATTGAGATAAGCCAATCCCAAAAAACTAAAGGACGAATAATCTCGCTGATAAGCAGATGATGACATACAATGGGGGTGGGAGGGGTTAGTGTTAGGGTTAGTGTTCGGTTTAGGATTAGGATTAATGAGCGTTTTAAGAATGGAGGAAGGAAGGACTGTATAGAGGGAAAAGAGGGGTGGGAGGGGTGGGGGGGAGAGAAAAAAGTAACAGAATGAATCAAACAACATTACCCTATGTAAATTTATGATTACACAAATGGTATGCCTTGACTCCATGTACAAATAGAGAAACAACATGTATCCCATTTGTTTACAATAAAAAAAAATTATCTGTGTTGTAAAAATTACCATAAACTGGTGTTTTCTAATATCATTTTCAGCAATTGAGCGATGTATATTCTATGACATCTTGAAAAGCACATTTTAATTTGCCATAGGAAAAGAAGAAGAAAAATTCCTTAAAGTATATAGACACTTTGAGTTTCTCCTGATTCCTCTTTTATAGAACACTAAAGAAAGAAATAAAAGAAAACCTTAGAAGATGGAAAGATCTCCCATGTTCTTGGATAGGCAGAATTAATATTATCAAAATGGCCATACTACCAAAAGTACTATACAGATTCAATGCAATTCCAATTAAAATCCCAATGATTTACCTTACAGAAATAGAGCAAGCAATTATGAAATTCATCTGGAAGAATAAGAAACCCAGAATAGCTAAAGCAATCCTCAGTAGAAAGAGCGAAGCAGGGGGTATCGCAATACCAGAACTCCAACTATGCTGCAGAGCAATAGTAACAGAAACAGCATGGTATTGGTACCAAAATAGATAGGTAGATGAATGGTACAGAATAGAGGACACAGAGACAAACCCCAATAAATACAGTTTTCTCACACTAGACAAAGGTGCCAAAAACATACAATGGAGAAAAGATAGCCTGTTCAACAAATGGTGCTGAGAAAATTGAAAATCCATATGCAGAAGAATGAAACTAAACCCCTATCTCTCACCCTGTACAAAACTCCACTCAAAATGGATCAAGGACCTTGGAATCAGACCAGAGACTGTGCATCTTATAGAAGAAAAAGAAAGTCCAAATCTTCATCATGTTGGTTTAGGATAAGACTTCCTTAACATGACTCCCAAGGCACAAGAAATAAAAGCAGGAATCAATAATTGGGATAGATTCAAACTAAAATGTTTTTTCTCAGCAAAGGAAACAATCAGCAATGTGAAGAGAGAGCCTACAGAGTGGGAGAAAATCTTTGCCATACGTACTTCAGACAGAGCAATAATTTCCAGACTATATAAAGAACTCAAAAAACTTTACACCAAGAATACAAATAACTCAATCAACAAGTGGGCTAAAGATATGAACAGACACTTCACAGAAGAAGGTCTATAAGCAATCAACAGATATATGTAAAAATGTTCAACTTCTCTAGTAATAGGAGAAATGCAAATCAAAACTATCCTAAGATTTCACCTCACCCCAATTAGAATGGCGATTATCAAGAATACAAGCAACAATAGGTGTTGACGAGGATGTGGGGAAAAAGGTACACTCACACATTGCTGGTGGGGATGCAAATTAGTGCAGCCACTCTGGAAAGCAGTGTGGAGATTCCTTAGAAAATTTGGACTGGAACCACCATTTGACTCAGCAATCCCACTCCTTGGCCTATACCCAAATGACTTAAAATCAGCATACTACAGAGATATAGCCACATCTATGTTCATTGTTGCTCAATTCACAATAGCCAGATTGTGGAACCAACCTAGATGCCCTTCAATTGATGAATGGATAAAGAAACTGTGGTATATATACACAATGGAATATTACTCAGCCATAAAGAAGAATAAAGTTATGGCATTTGCAGGCAAATGGATGGAGTTGGAGAATATCATGCTAAGTGAGATAAGCCAATCCCCAAAAACCAAAGGACGAATGATCTCTCTGGTAAGTGGATGATGATACATAACGTGGGGTGGGAGGGAGGCAAGAATGGAGGAAGGATGGATTGTATAGAGGAAAGAGTGGTGGGGAGGGGTGGGGGAAGGAAAAATAACAGATTGAAACAAACATCATTTTCCATGTACATTTATGAATACACAAATGGTATGACTATTTCATGTTGAACCAGAGAAATAAGTTTTATCCCATTATTTAAAAAATGTAAATGTTCTCATTTAAAAAACATCTATTACTTAAACATGTGACAATTTCCTATCAAAAACATTTGTAGTATGTTCTAAGCTATTAACTGATAACTGCATTCTCTGTGAAAAAATGCAAAAAGAACATCAATATTGCAGTGTATCAAGTTCAGTGTAATAAGATTTGGGTAACTCAAACCTTATATTACATGTCTTGGTTTTCAGATTAATACTGTGAATTCCAGAATAATTTTCTACTTCCAGAACATGTTTATATAGAAGTTACATGTCCACCACTGTAATGTTAAAAATAAAATTAAAATTACATTCAGTTCTTAGTCCTTTCTTTGTATTAAATATTTGATTGAGGAAAATGTTTCCAGCTATTTTGCCTGGTATATGTTGAAAAAAATGCACAATGATTATCTAATTTCTGAAGAAAACTTACTAATGGCTTGACTCTCCAGGCAGAAAGACAAAGTAGATTGGTGGAAATACAAGTTTTACTTTATGGCACAAGTTCTAAACCTAGAACAACAATATCTGAGAAGTTTTGCAGGTATAATTCAAGGGTGTGTGTTATTGATGTGGAAAAATCATTCTTACTTTCACTAACTTCTGTAACAGTAGACAACAAACTACAGAACTATTAGGAATATCTATGGCTTATCCATTGCTGATATTTCCCTATTATATTATAATTGTTTCAGATATCTAAATATAAAACTTATCATTTTGTAAATTTGCTGGTTATTAGATCTTTCATACAGTTTACAACTAAGCACCTGTACATAATATCACATCACAATAACTTTATAAACTATATTTAACTATATTTTGTAACTTAATGACTTTATTTTGTACACTTATAAGTACATATTATTTTGAGAAAGTGTCTGTAAATTCTACAGAATTTTCGAAGCGGAGAATGGCCACACAAATAAGATTGACACCTATTTATTCTATGGATTTTTTCTTGATTACCATAACTGTGATCATTTTGCAAAAGACTTGAAGAGATTTCTACAGATATCACCAAAAGTTTATATACCTCCAGTACATAAATAAGACACAAACTCCCAACTTCAAAAGTTAAACTTCTTTTCTGAATTAACTGAAACATTTTAAACTGTCATTTAGTTGATGTGTTGCTGTCTAAAATGTAGATTGATGGTTGACAGAATTAATGTTATAAATTATGCATGCCAATTTAGTGAACACAATTAAACTGAGGCAGTATGGGTAATTTAAATAATTACATGTATAAATAGTATTATTAGTCTTGTCGGAATCTGCACCTATACTAAATGTCAGCATTTAATACCAACAAAGGGTGTTAAGGATTCAGTATTTTGCATCAGTGTGGTTGGTAGGCTGATTTCAAGTTCAATTACTTGTTAAAATGACATTAACATACATTTGTCTGACGATTTTATTTTTGACTCTTATCTGAAGTTAAGTATGAATATAAACTTGAAAGTTTTGCTTATTTGTACTAAACTCATTGAAATAGTATGTAAATTGCTATACTTTGTACATGGGTGCTTACTAATATTTCTGCAATTTTTTTCAGTATTCATGGTTTTTGCTTCATATGTATGTGAAATACAAATTATAAGCCTATTTTTTTCTTGATCATCCAGTACACACCTTTTATTATTAACTCTCCTGAGATCCTGGTACCTAATTTTTCAAACAGATTAAATTTCCTTTCAAATATATTATGACTACAGGTTATTTATATTTATTTTAAAAATTGTTACTGTCAATTGAACCTAAGGATACTTTACCACTGAACAATGTCCTCAGTACATTTTCTTACTTGAGACAGGGTATTGCCTAATTGCTCAGGCTGGCTTCAAACTTGAGAACTTCCTGCCTCAGTGTCCTGAGTCACTGGAATTATAGGCATGTACCTCCCCAACCCAATCACAACTACACTTGAAAATAAACATCTAGGTGTGGATTTTCATTGTGATTAGTAGAGAAACATTTGTTTCTGTCTTTTTGCTCTGAAGTTCTTGGTGATTATGTGGTTTTGTTAGGTAAACCAAGATGGCGGAGGCAGGGTATAAGCAGGATGGCATTAGAGGACAGAGAAACAAGGCATGTCCCTGTTTTATGATAAGTCCCATTACCATGAAAATTCCCACCTCTGAGGACTTACAACCATGACAACTTTACCACAGTTCAGTATTTTTTTAAAATGAGTAATGGGGGTAAATGGGACATTATTCTAATTAGGTTTCCTAAAGTAATTGATAGAATAAAATTGGACAATATTCTAATCAGGTTTCACAAGGTAACCAATGGGGGAAATGGGTAAAGACTTCAATCAGATCCATATAGGGAAGAGAACATCTTATTGCTCAGCATGTAAGACACTAAGTTCCAGACATCCAGGCTTTGAGCCTCTCTCCCACTCTGCTCTCTACCTTCTGGAATGCTACTTTCATGTTCGTCTTTATTATGTCTGCACTTTGCCTGTTATTTGCTCTGTTCTTTGTCTGGACCCCAAGGATCTGGACCCAAACTGGACACTCTGATGATAATAGTTTGGACTGACTTTTACATTTAATACTAATTTGGATTTAACACTGAAGAACATTGTATTGATAGAATGTCCAAAGATTATTATTATTATCAAATAGTTGAAGAAAACATGTCTTTACAAAATCAGGCAATCTTGTACTTTAGCCCTGATTATCTAGGTAAATGCTAAAGCAACATCAATAACAGCCACAACAAAAACTTCCATTTAATATGATGGTCTTTTCCCAACCTAGGGATGTACTGAGAACATTATTACTAGAGAGATTGTTCACCAGAGTGCTCCAAAATACTTAGGACAAATGTTTATTTTTCATTTATTATAAACTTATCATATATTATTATTTCTCAGTTTTATTAAGATATAATTGACAAAATTTGTATATATTCAAGTTGTACAGAGTTTTAATACATCTATATATTGTGAAATGAGTATCACAAATTAAATTAACTAAAAAATAAATACCCTTACATAATTACTTTTATTTTTTGTGTGAGATCTACTCTTTTAATAAATTCAAGTATACAATGCATCGTTATTGTTTAGAAGGACTTTATTCAAATCAGAATTCCTGGATTAGTTTTGAACTATGTTAGAAAAAATATATTAATATTTTATAAATATTTATTGAACTAAATGTTAGAAATTGATCTCAGGTAATTTAGAACTCCAACACCTGTCAGTTTCATTTTCTTTGTCATGAAGTATTTTAAATTATTGTGAGGACAATAAATAAGTTTACATTGCAAGACACCTTATACATTCACTTGGATAAAATAAATTGAATTTCAAATTAGGTGACTTAGTAAAAGTATACTATTTTTTTCCTGTGCTGAGGATTGAACCCAGGGCTCTAGGATCTTACACATGCTAGGCAAGCACTCTACTACTGAGCTACATCCTCAGCCCAAAAGATATTTTTACCTCAAATATTTGGAATATTTTTCAAGTATTTTAATCAGAATAGGTAATAATTTGGGGGGGGTAAATATTATATCATTACATTTATCTCTGCATGATTTTCAACAAAGAATTTTTATGCAGCTTTTAAATCTTAAAATAATTACATAAGCAGCTATGAAAACTGTTATTGCTTAATCCATTAATAAGTAAGACATTAATAAGTATATTGATGAGCACATAAGATTATGATGATACTGAATGACTTAGAAGAGTATTTGAAATACAGAAACAAATCTATTATGGGAGAATTTTTAAAATTCTTCCCTTAGTCAAGGCTCTGAATTATGCTGTTAGGAATTTGCTGCCAAGTGGCTAATGGCATCAACTCATGACAGTCACACACTTTTGCAAACTTGTAAGTCTCCAAATGAGTGACACAGATAGAAATCTGTGATTTCTATCTATAAATCTGTGATTTATAGGAAGAGAAGATCAAATATAGCTGGAAACAGAGTTAATTTGGCATATGGGCAAACTTTGAAGGATGTGGCAAGAATCTTTTCTATCCAACATCCATGCATGATTTTACACACACACACACACACACACACACACATATTCCATCATACATGCCCTAAGTAGTCATGCTAAAAATCTATGTGAAGTACATAAGTCATCTCTGTGGAATGGTTAGGTTGGTGAAGACATGAATTAGGTGGAATATCTCAGTACAAATAGGTAGGGAAGGGACTACCATCTCTGCTATGTGACACTTTACATGTTCACCACCTAATGGATGAAGAAATCTGGAAGGGAAAATGAGTCAAAATAAAGGATATATTTAAAGTGATGAATTAGAGAATGATGTTTTCTAGCCTGAAGAAAAAAAAAGAAACTCACACAAGTTTTTAAAATAATTATTCATTTATTTAGTTGGGTCCCTACCATGTGACAGTACAGGTAATAATGGTAAAACGGTAACTGAAAAGTGAAAGAAAAATTCCTTTCTCCTGGAGCTCATATTAAATGGAGAAAAGCAATAAAAAAGTAGAGAATGAAGAATGTGGTTTCACATAGTTGTTGTAAGATAGAGGATTTGGCTCAAGGGAAGCCATATAGTGATTTAGACAGGTGCAGTAGTAGACATCAAAACATAAAAGCTGACAGAAGTCCACACAATATCTGTCTTTGGTGGCAGATGAGGAAGTAATTATATTATGTATTCAAATTTAGCAATTTAAAAAAGAAGCAAATTTGCAGTCCACAAAGCTATAAAGTTGACTTAAACCAAGACTATTGAAGTCACAAGGTGACATTTGTTGACATGATGACCCCTACCATCTGATCACTAGCCTCTGAGTTCATATCCTGACTACTCTCTGGAGACACTGTTAGTCTGGCAAAGCCATTACAACCTTGTTTTAATAAGGGTACTTTTAGCTTCAACTAAAGTATCTCCATGACAGGGACTGTGATTATCCTTTCAATTCAATACCTAAGAGGAAATGAAAACTCATATGATCCAATACTATGCTATGCAATGTGGTAACCACAAGCTATGTGCAGCTAGTGAACACTTGAATTGCAGCTAGTTTAAATTGAGACTTGCTATAAGCATAACGTACTTCATGATTTGAAAACTTTGAAAATATTGAGTTAAATAAAATACTTTTCTAATTAATATATTTGTACTCTTAAATGACACAAAACTATTTCAAGTTTCATGTCTTGCATTACATTTATATTATATATCACTGCTCTAGAAGGAAAGGACTCAAAGACAGAGGACTAAACTGAATCTCTTATAACCCAGGTCATGAGTGTATGCAACACAATCCTGGAAAATAATTCCTACAAGAAATATCAAAATCATGCCAAAATTGAAGAACATATTAGTTTTACAAATTACATGTATAATTATGGTCAAAAACATCATCTACAAACTACAACCTACAAAAAAATTCCACAATGGACATTTGAATGTATCCTTTGTCATAAACAGTTAATAGCCATACCTCTTAATGGTTAAGATGTGTATATACTTTTGCAGCAGAGGGTTATAATTTCATTAAGCATCATTCTCATTTTGACACTATCCTGAACAGGTTTTTAAAAATGTTTATATAGAGTAAGAAATATCTTAAAGCAACATTTCAATTCTTTTGAGATCCCTCTAATTCCCTGTTTAACACAGATTTCCAGAATATCTGCATTACCTTTTATATCCAGTTAAGGACACTAGGGGGAGCCTCACAGAGTAACAAAAGCAGAAAATGATTACTTCTGTTAACATGAGGACAACTTAATATAATTCTGCTGTTTTTGTCTCCATATAATCAATAAATTTATATAAAAAATTACCATAGAAACCTTCAATATATGCATTAGATTGTTTTTGAATATTATTGTGTCATATATGTATACTAATATATTAAATGCACACTCATGTAACTATACAAAGACACATGTATTTTTCTAACCAATGATAAATTTTGCCAACGAGACCTGAAATAAGAATAATCTCATATTCACACACTCACTAAAGCATTAACCTGAGTTGTTTTCCTAAATGTGCCAACTGACTGAGCATTTATCATCTCTCATACACCCTGCTATCTTTTCACCCCTTAGTAATAATCTTTTGTTAAGTACAGAAGCTTTGTGTGTATGTTTGTGGTGCTAGGAGTTGAACGTAGGGCTTTGTGTGTGTGAGGCAGGCACCCTGCCAACTGATCTATATTACCAGTCCAAGTACAGATTTTTTAATTCAATAATCATGAATTAGTTAAATTGTCAAAATGTGGTTCCTAGATAGGTAGCATCAGTTTTATCTGAGAATTTCCTAAAAATGAAAATCCAGTCCCATCCTTAACCTAATGAATCAAATCTCAGGGGTGGGGGAACCTAGATATATATGCTTGAATAAACCCTCCAGATGATTCTGTTTCTTGCTAAAGTTTGTGAATCACTGTATTTGAATAAAAATTTCCTGTGTGATAAATTGTCTAAGAAAAATTTCCGTGTGTTAAAATGAAATCAGTAATTTCTAGATTAAACATGGCATTGAAATCCATAATCAAAATTCACAGTAGGCCTAAAGCACATCATTATATTAACCTTTTCACCAACTGAATAAACATAAACATAACAGAAAATAGGAAGGTTTCCCTCCATTTGCACACTTAAAATTTCCCATCATTGCTCAGAGAACAAATTGCCTGAGTCCATGAATAGAGAGACAGCAAGTCTGAGGATTCTGTTTGGAACAGTGCCTGACACATAATCAGCAGTATGTAATTGTTAGTTTTATTGTTATATCCATTGTTGTTTTGTTGTTAATGTTTGCTTTGCTAGATGGCAAACTTCCTCCCGGCCATTCACTAGGTGATAAACTTCTATTGAATAAGAAAAAAAGGACTTATGATGAAGCATTTTTATTTCTATGATACAATGGAAAGAATGTCTACCGGTGGATTTGACTGAAGGCTTTGAATACTGAGGCTTACTATAGGAGGACATCTTGGAAGTCTCCCCTGAGGTACCACTGAGGGGGGGAAGCGGAAACTGGCTCTCACGTGAGAAGTATATGTTTAGCAAGCAAGGTGGGTAATAGTGTATGCATTTGTGCATGACAGAGGTAAAAGAGGTAAAACTAAGACAAGTTTTAGTTTTCTAGAAATTTAGTTTTCTAGAAATTAGTCTCAGTTTTCTAGAAATTTCATAGCATTGTACTACAGACAGAGGCTGCAATAATAGACATTTATTATCTCACAGATTGAAGTCCAAGATGAAGATGTCAGCATGGCTAGTGTCCTCTGAGAGCTCCAGGCCACTCTTCCCGTCTTGCATATATCTGCCCTCTTCCTTCATGTTTTCATATATTTTTTCCTTCGTGCAGTTCTTTATGTCCAAAGTTCCCTTTATGTAGGGAACCAGTCATATTGGGCCCACTCTAATAAACTCTTTTTAATTTTATTACCTCCGTAAAGATTCTATCTTCAAAAACATCACCTTCTGAGACACTAGGCCTCAGAATTGGGACTTCAACATAGGAATTTTAAGGAGGGAGACACAAGTTTACATGAAACAGGATTAGTAGGAAAAAAAATTTGGCAAAATAAGTTTCAGTGAGATCATTTAGCATCTTAAGTACAATGTGACATTTCTATGATTACTGCTGAAGAGAATGCATCCTCAGAAGATCTTAAAGAAGGGAGTGGTCTGACATGCTTCCTGGGAGCTCCAGGGAGTATTAATTGGAATGGGAGGAAGCCAGAATAGGCCTAGGCTTAAGGAAACCGAGTTCTACCGCAAGTTGCTGAGATAGATGCAAGAACAAGAGTTTGAAGAGGGCAGAGTCAGAAAAACTCAAGAGGTCTCTTGGATGAATACATATTTTCAGGTGGTTATTAAATAAAAGGAGAAAGAACAGTAAGTCATTTAAAAATAATTTCTAG
Organism: Sciurus vulgaris; assembly: GCF_902686455.1. NCBI lineage: Eukaryota > Metazoa > Chordata > Mammalia > Rodentia > Sciuridae > Sciurus > Sciurus vulgaris. The sequence continues at coordinate 30,270,103 of NC_136470.1, read as the reverse complement.
TGTTTTAGTTGGAATCAATATCAGAGATGATAATAGGGAAAAAAACTGGTTCAATACAGTACATATGATGTTAGGTGTGTGAGTTCAGATCCGATGTGCAACAGGAAGTAAAGCATGTAGGTTGAAGTAGATTTAGGACTAAAACATCAATTTAGCACATAGCAGGAATATAGATGATGAGAATAATTTGTGTATTTAGCAGAAACCTAGAGAAAGAAGGAGAGTACCCAGGGTAGGAAACACTAAAGTAAGTAACACATAAGGAGCAGTTCTAGAAGAGGCAGTGAGGCAGTACCGTGGGGACAGAAAGTTAGGCAGGCAGGAGAATGGAGTGGTGAAATTCCCAAAGGAGACAATTACAGAATTAAGATCTTGAAATGCTGTAAGAATCCAGTACTTTAATATCAAAGGGTGAACTTCTCTATTTAGCATATGAATTTTAAGGACAGCAATGTAGTATGTTACAGAAGATGTCTGTTTGTGGAGTGAATGTGTGAACACATGTATTTATAGGACATATCAGAGCCACATAGAACCCTGGGGAAGACTTTTATCTCATCATTCTTTAGTCCCTCTTCTACTGCCACACAGGACAAACTCATTTATTAATTCATTTTCTTGACCAAATATTTAATCAGCATCTACCATGGGTCAGATACTGAGACAATCTCTGCAAACATACAGTTAAAATGTTACAGCGCCTATCCTCAAGGAACTCTCAAATTCTTGTGATATTTACAATAATGGAAGGGAGAAGAAGGTGCTGGTTTTTTGCCTGCTGGCTCTCTGGGCACCAAAACCTACTTGTCGCCTGCAGCTGAGTTCTATGCTCCAGCAAACAAGTCAGGTGCTGTGTACTTTTTTACAGTATACCCCAAGGAAAAATTTTATAGGAACTTGTTGTGACTCTTCCTGACATTTTAAGAACTACTTGTTCTTCCTCTGTAGCAAGGAAGTGTCTAAAAATAGAGATGTCATAAAATAGAAATCTATAGGCTACTCAATCTTAAAATACTTTAATGTATTAGGAAAATTTTCCAGTTAAAGTCAAACTTTTTATTTTCTAAAGTCCTGTGCTTAGATGCTGGGAGTGCCATCCCCAAATAAAAACCCTCCTCCACCACCACTGTTGTCTCAAGTGTGAGTCTAAGTGTGGACCAAGATGGTCACAACTGCTACCGTGATTCCAGTGTATAACCACAAATAGAGGAATTCAAACATCTCACATAATGAAGTGGAAAATATCCTCATAAATCTATCTACTGAAGCAAATTTAGATACTGAAGAAAATAAAGTGAATCTGAGAAAGCCGCTCTGGTTTGATACTAGCTTTTATATTTCTCTGTTTTATATTTTCCTACACAAATTTTGAGAGAAAATTTTTGAAAAATTCAAAGATAGTATCATAAACTGTGTACTCAATTGTGGTTGAGTGTTTCAATTTGCCAATTTGCATTGCAATTTTCTATTTCACAAAGAGAAACGCATTTTTTAAAAATATATTTTCCTGTGCAAACTAGTAGAGTTCTTTATCCCCGAATATACATCCTTTCATAAATATTACTAGCAGGCTATAAAGCTGGCATTTAAATGTCATTACTATAAATAAACCATAAAATCTTATGCCTGACTTCAAGGGTCAATGTTATGGAATAACTGGGAAAGAAATATTTTTAAAGGAGGGGAGCAATTATGGTACCAATAATTTTTCTCTCTTAAAAAAAAAAAAAAAAAAAAACCTCAACTAATTTAACTAAAGGTTAAGGATAAAGTCCAGGCTAATTTAGTTCTCAAGAAGGGTCAATGGCACCACCAATATCCTGATCTCTTTGAGGAGAAACCTAGGAGTCATCTTTAACCTTCTCATGCATCGTCAATCACTGAGTTGTATGTCTTTCTCATACTGGCTCATTTCAGTTCTACCTTAGTCTAGTCCATGCAATTCTAATATGACAATTTTTAATGTGAATTAAAATTAGTGATAAATTTTATGATATATCCTTAAAATCACTGGAGATAGTATGCAATATAGGTTTAGTATATTTCTTCACCAATTTTTTTTAATCTCTTCTTCCACTTGAACTGTTGAAAAGTCTATAATAGCCCCACATTGTATAACAGTTAAGGTTAAACTCTTCGGTCTAGCATTTAACACAATGGATTAACTGCTTTTATCTTGCCTGATCAATATTTTTTCTTCTCCATTTCTCCCAAGGCTAATTTGTTGTTTCATTCAGGCTATTCCTGTACTTCCCTGAACCTTTCTTTCTCACTTCTGGATATCTATTATGAGCATTATAATACACTTTCTTTCTTCCCTTTAATTTAATTTCCAACATATCATTTATTTTGCTTTTTAAAAATTAAAATTATCCTGAGTAAGATTTTTTTCCAAAGCTCAGTCTATTATACATGTTCTCTTCACTCAAGTATAAGTCCATACTACACAAATTAGCACTCAAAACTATCATTCATTTTATATGGTTTTGTTGCTCTTTCAAGTATTTATATTATACCCTCAATTACTAAGTCTGTAAATAAAAAGTAATAACTCCAAACTGCCACAGTCAGGTGACTCATTCATTATTTTCTTTCGAAGTATATGTTCAAAAATCTTGTTTAACAAACTCCATTCACACAGCAAATGACTGCTTTGCTTCTGAATTAGATCATCGGCTTTACAGTTCTACTGTCAATATAGCTCTAGTCTCTGGAAAAGGCTCATGATGCTTTACTACTGAACTTCCAGAAATAGAAATTCGACCTCAGTAAAACAGACAACAGTCATTCCTTAGTGTTCCCAGGGGATTGAACTCAGGACCCCTCTGCAGATACCAAACTCCTTCGATGCTCAAGTGCCTTATATAAAATGGTACAGAATTTGCATATAACCCACTCATACCTGCCTTATACTTTAAATCATCTGAGGTCACTTATGATACAACACAATATAAATGCAATGTAAATAGATTTAATTTAATTTAACATTACTAATTTATTTTATGAAATAGTGATAAAGGGAAAAAAGTCTGTATGTGTTTAGTACAAACACAATTTTTTTAAAAAACTATTTTTAATTTCAACCTGGTTGAATCCAAGGATGGGGGACCCATACATATAGAGGGCTGGTCACAAGATATTTAAAAGTAAATTATCTAATAAAAGCAGATTAGTTAAATGATATAACCAAGGATTAAGTCACAAGATCAAGTAGCAAGTTCACCAGAGAATTGGAGATACTGTAAGACCAAAAGATAGAGGGTAGAAAAGAGAAAAAGGAATAGCAATCAGGTTAAAGTAAATAAACATTTATAAAGTTAGCACTATAATAATGGGTAATGACTTAAAAAGAACAATAACCTAAACCAGGGAGGCTGACAATGATTTGACAACAGCCCACAGGGAAATATCCCCTATTAACACTCTAACTTAGCAGCAGAGTACAGGCAGAACTGAGTGGATACTCAAGCTGACCTGCCTTCCATCCTCCATCCTGTGTTGGGGATTCTTCAGGCTCGAGGGTGAAGGCTAAGATATGAAAACCAAGGATTGAGAGCAGGACCTGATGGAAAAGGGTAATAATAATGGCTTTGAGTACCTACTGGCATGTCCGGGTGCTGTACGATATTATCTTCATATTAGCTGATTAAAGTAGGTGATATTGTGCTCATTTTCTGTCCTGGAAACAGACTCAGAGTTGTTTTTGTAAGTTTACCAAAGTCATACCTGTTTTGGAAAGAGCTATAAAAATTTATGCCCTATTTTGTCAGCTTCCAAAGTTCATACATATGGCTCCAGCTGACCTCCATCTGGTCTTAACAGGTAAACAAATTAGACACAAAATTTCCCTTTAAACGCATGAACTAAGAGTTCAAGTAGAGATTTTCCAAATAAGATACAATTTTATTCTTTATCAGATCATGTTTTCAGTATAGCATATTTTGTAGCATTTTTTTCTGTGGGATTAGTTGTGAAAATTCCCTTTAGTTATTTACTCATTCCTTCAAGAAGTATTTGTTGCACTAGAATTACTATAAAATTAGTGACAAAAAAAGCTTATCTGATTTTATGGTACTTACAGTGTAAGAGATTGATAATTAAAACTAAAAGTACAAATAAATACAGCTGAAACCATGAAAAAAATCTTTTTCTTTTTTGCCAAAGAATACGGTGTACACAAACTTTGTGCCAGAGAAGTACTATTTTAACTGGAAAATGAAAAATTCCACAGTAAAACATTGCTTTTTATTTACTATGATTGGCCTAAGAAGTCAGTGAGAGGATTTTGCTCAGGAAGGTAATGTGACCCAGTGTTTATCTTACCAGAAGTACTCCAATTGTGGAGGAAGGATCAAGGGAGTTAGCAACCGAACAAGCAACTGAAGTGATCCAGGAAGAGATCCAAGAGAATTAGACTAAGGTAGAAAGAATTATGCTGGAAACACTTGTATATGTTTCTAGACATACTTTGTAAGGAAAATTGCCAAGCTACAGTGATTAATTTTATATGGGTCAAAGTCTTAGGAAGGTGATGTTGATTTCAGTCACTCACTCCACCTATCAAAGAGTCATTTAATAAAATGAAGAAGGCTGAAAGATTACAGGCTTTGGGGGAATGATCAATAGTTAAGGCTTGAATATTAGTATGAAATTCCTCCAAGAATGTAGTTTTGGATACTGGGTAGGCTGCTGAAATATTGGTTTGAAGTTTGAAAGAAGAGGAAATGGAGGATCATACATTTGACTGATATATAAGGTGATGGGATTTATAAAATTTCTGGGGTTACAAGTGTTGCATGAGAAGGGAGAAAGGAACAAGAACAAGGGAGACAAGAAGTCAATGGGGACATGAATGAGTGCTGTGGGAGTCAAGAAAGATGGAACATCAACTATGTTAAATGCTGCCAAGTCAAGAAAGATGATTGGAATGAGTCCATTAGCTGTGGTTACAGTAGGTTACACATGACCTTAACAAAGCCAGTTTGATAGAGTAGCCTGGGAACTGAGATAGATAGATAGATAGATAGATAGATAGATAGATAGATAGATAGATAGATAGATAGATAGATAAATAGATAGATAGATAGGGAGTTAGAGGTTGTAGAACAGTGAGTGGAAGGTGAGAAGGGAAGCTAACCAGTGTAGATAACTGAAGTAGGTAGCTTGACTGAGAAGAGAAGGGAAGACATAAGGCAGAAGATTGGTGTGGAATGATGGTTTGATTTCACACATATACTACAGCATCTATTTGAATACTGAAGAGATGGAGTCCATAACAACAAAAGTAAAAACAATTAATATTCAGGGGCTTTTTATGTGTCAGGCATTAAACTAGAAGTTCACCTAAAAAGACTTTTTGAATACTCTTGAAAACATTATTAGATCATTACTACTGTTTTAAATTTACAACAAGGAAGTTGGGGCACAGAAAGTTGAACCTGTTCATGTTTCAAAGCTGGTAAGTCAGGATTGCAACAGCCAGTCTCACTCTAGATTCTGCTCTTAAAAATCTACAAATATTAGTTTCTCAAAGAGAGTGGGAAAGTGGGAAGTTTAGAAATGAATGGAAACAACTGATAAACCAAGGGCAGGCAGGAGAAAAGAGGATTGAAGACAAATGCAGAAGGGTTTACACATTATTAGACAGAAGGACATCATGTTTTAAGGAACCAGGGCTTATTTATTGCATTTCATCATCTGAATAATGACAGTAATCCTTTCTTTTCAGGAAAAATATATATAAGGATTATGACATAGTTTAAGATGCCCTAAATAATTATTAGTTATTTTTACTGCCAAATCCAGAGTACTTCAGAGGTGGAAACCCTCAATCCAGATATCTTCCCCAGTACCCCCAGTAAGTGTTAAATTGCTTCTAATTTGATTAAGTACAAAAGTGATTATGTGGTGTTGCTGGCTACATCTCAGGTGTGGTTGGAGTCTGTATAAAGTGCTTTTGGAAATGCTAGCAACTCAACAGTGTTAATTAAAGACAATAATAAACTTGGCTCTTTGATTAGGAGGGTTCCTACTAGGATGGTATAAACAATGAAATGTACTAAAAAAGATGAATTTTGAAAATTTGTCTCAGCTCATCAAATTATATTGGTTTAATTATCATATTATAATATGCTATAAGTGAAGTCATATGAGTCTGTAGTTTAAAGATGGAAAGCATCTCTATTTGCTGATAGAGCAAATTAAATTGGGGGCAATAATTTCTAAAATTACTAATTCATTTTCTAAAAAGTATGGAATGAACACACACAACTATTATACACATGAATCTGTAGGGGTTTGTGTGTTTATGTATGTATATGTATATACACACACACACACATATATATGGGGCGTCATCCATGGCCAGCAAATAAAACCAGGCTTGGTGGAGATATCAGACATGGAAATCTGGCTCTTAGGAACTGACAGTCATGAGAGATTGTTCCAGATAGCCTGGACTATGTGGTTTTCATGTAGTGGTTCACTGTTGAAATTTGCAGGCCCTGCTGGGATGACCTGCTAGAGCAAAATGGTTTGTTTAACTCCATCCCATCCTGTTTCTCACAGAAGAAGTTCCTTCTGGTCCCCCTTTGATCTGTACCACTATATATAAAGAGAACATGGGCTCCTCCATTTTGTTAGAGCCAGTCCCTTTAGCATGGCTCAATCCACCACACCCTCTGATTCAAAAGATATTTGTCTCCTGTGCTTTTTTCTATTAAATAAATTTCTTAGTGATTAATTTTCAGCCAGCCCATTCCTCTGACAGGAACCCTTTCCCTCACCCACATGGGACTTGTGGATATATATATATATATGTATGTATGTATATATATATTACTTATTTTCCCATGGGTCCCATGTGGGCTATATATATAACTTATTTTCACGAATACACACCCAGGAAATCAAACATTAAACCATTCTTCCTTTTCTTCGCGATGTCCCTGGTCTGCCCACTTGCCCCTCACCAAGAACTACCAAATGTACCTGAACTTCAAGTAGAAAACCCTGCTCCCAAAAGGCCCATCTTAATAGAGTGCTTGCCAACCAGGGCCTACCTCAGTGTTTTCTTTTTTTACTGTGTAAGATCATCTCTTTTATCCAACATCTTTAAAAATAAAAGGTAGAGCGTCTTGCCTGAGATCACACAAACTATTTCAAAATTTAAATTAGAACTTTGATCTCTAATCTCTCCTACATGTTCTAACTATAGACTTACCTAAATGTTTTATCTAAGTTGTTAATTGTGACCAAATCAAACAGGAACTAATGTGATATATTGATTATGCTAGATGCCACTGTAGACCAAGATAAAACTCAGTGAAAAAAAAGTATGCCTCATTCCTGGGCTAATACCTGTAACTGAGGTGAGCATCATGTTGATGCTGCAGTTATTTAAAAGAATTAATTCCACAATTTCACAGAAGAATATTAGGACCCAAGGGCAGAATTGTATATTTAACATAAAAGTCAAATTCAGGAAATTATAAATGTTTTTTCAAATACTAACATTGTGTGTTAGACTCAGAGAGAAAGAGGTTATTTTATACCTAAACATGTCAAAAAGGAGAAAGAGAGAGAGGCTAATAAAGAGATGCATGGAGGGAGAGGACAGAGTGAAATTTTCTTAGAAGCAGGGCATGATCAGAAAACCTTAGGTGGGTGAAGTTAATGGAGAGGTTTACACTTGGGCAAAAGTGCATCTTGAGAGAAGACAAAACTATTTAGAAAACAAATAAAGGAATTTGGGGAGTTTTCACTCTGCCACAAGGTGAATTGTTTATTTTTGACCTTGGGTCATTGCTTTGGCCCTGCCAATGGCTGGTCTCCTCTTATACCACTATAGTTCTTCTTTCAAGGCACTCTCAATTCTATTACTACTCAGTGATTCTCAGTCTCAACCCTGATCTCATATCTCCCCTCTTTGGAGTCTTTTAGCGGTACTAAATTGTGCCCACAATAAACCTATGGACTTGCTGCCTCACATCTCATCAAAATACTTTCTTTCACTTTCCAAGCCAAATCTTGCTCTCTCTTGCTTCCATGTCCGCACCTGTGCTCCCTCTGCTTGAAAGAGCGAGTCCCCATTGCCCTTTCCTTCCATGGCTATCCCTATCATTCTGGTCAATGTAGTGTTTAAAGGATTTTCTTTCTGGAAAGCCTCTTGCACCTACCTCCCCTCACACCTTCGTCCTAGGTGACCCACTAGCACCCTGCAGGTCCTTGCTCCTGCTTTTTTTGGTACCATATTGTCTTCGCTTGTTTACTTCTGTTATACCCCTTAGATTGCAAGTCATCTATTGCATCCTCTAAAGTCCATCTTACTCTCATTATATAACTAGTTTCTATCCTAGGTCATGGTGTATTCTAAGTAGTACATAAACATTAAACTCATAAATGAATAAAGTAAATTAAACTATAAAAATAAGAAAGAAACAACACAGGGAAGATAAATGATTAGAAATACTTGTTCCTAATAAGACTTAAACTCATAGCATATATTCTTAATCTGCTATTGTAAGCCTTTAAATCCTCAGTAAAACGTGGGCCACCTGATTTGTGATTATACCAATAGTACACCAGGGATATATAGTCCACTGATGAAATGGAATGCTTTGCAGAGCTTGAAAAGTAGATTAAAACACAACCATCTAACTGGATTTAGATAGAATCAAAGTCTCAATACCTTGTGTCCAAGAATATTTAGTACCAATGGTAATCTACCATCCATAAACCAATCCTTTATGAAAAGAAGTAAATAAATAATATGAGCCAGGCTGACACTTTGACCATTTGTAGCAGCTCAGAAGAGTTCATATCAGTACTAATGCATGCTACCTTTTATTATTGCCATGATATGTTGGTATTCACTAAGTAATTTCAAAGACATTAAACATGAAGCATGCTGCTAGTTATAATAGGAACTTTTCAAGTATAATAATTCCTTCACTCAAACATGCTACATTTATGAATTAAAAATGAAAACATGATTAATACACTTACATGATTTTCTTAAGTGGTAGAATTCCAAGGAGATTCCCCTAAATATATGTTTATACAAACTCCAGTTTATATTTTAATTCCTATAATTTGAAAATTTAGCTTGATGTATTTGTAAATTCTTATATTTATTGCACTAATAATTTGAGAATATTTCACTCTTGAAAAATATCTATAGCATGGTCTGGGTAAAATGAGAGTAGTCATTAAAATTCTTCCATTATCTATCTATCTATCTATCTATCTATCTATCTATCTATCTATCTATCTATCTATCTCTCCCCTACCTCACACACACACACACATGTGCACACACACACACACACACACACACACACACACACACATATGTCAAGTGTAAAAACTCAACTCAATTAAGTTTTATCATACTTTTTACTGAGAGGTTTCTTATGGAGATTGTTATATGATTGACATTTTCCAGGTTAAAATATGAATTTTAAAAGTTCTGCCTCTAGCATACTAACATTTGAGTTGGACAAGTAAGTTATAGATATGACCAGAAAGAAATATTTCTTTAACCTTTCAGAAAAGATAAAGCATGAATTTCATATCTCTATAGACAGCAACTTAAATTTGTTGGACCAAGGAAAGGAGGAAAAGCTCTCTCTCAAACTCTTTGTCTCTTAAGCTTCTCTACCTCCACAGAGACAAAGATATCTGCCTATGACAAAGCAAAGCACCACTTTAAAATTCCCTATTGTTCTAATTGAACATTTCCAAAAATCAGGTAATTTACTCTGGTGATCATAAGGTATCAAAAAATCACAAGTCAGTTATTTTAATATTATTATGAAAATTCTATACATAATTTTGAGTTGTGGCAAATGAAGCATTATTTACTAATTAGAAATATAACAATATGAGAAATAAACGTTTTGTAGTATTAGAAGTCTGAAAATTGGATGCCTGAAATTTTCAATTTTAAAAATGGTCTATATTGAATTGCTTATTAAAGGTGTACAGAAATGGGGACAACAGAAATAAAAAAACTAAAAGTAAACCAATTTTAAATGGTTGACTGTTTCAGGATGTTTTTCAATTTCAAAAGAGGACAAATAGCCATAAGGTAAATTTTCTTAAAATTCCTCCCATTGGGAGAAATTTTTCCTCCCATTTCTACCAGGTAAGACATGAAAAGATATTTTTTCAATACTCTATCAAGATTTTAGATTAATAAGGGCAAAATTTAAAAGATTATATAAAAGCAAACCAACATTCAAAAAAAGAAAGTGTTTATGTATTTATCTCAGATGGGATCTTCCTATGTTGCTCAGGTTGGCCTCAAAGACCTGGGCTTACACTATCCTGCTGTTGTAGCCTCTCTCTAGCAGGAACTACAGGCATGCACCACCATGCTTAGCTTACGAAAGTTTTTAGATGGGTTTTCTAATTCTGTCCCTCAAATTATAGTCCACAAATTAGCACCTGAAAGCTTATGAAAAATGCTGAATCTATGGTACACTCTTAAGTATCAAAAATTAGAATCTGCATAGTAACAACTGTCCCCAATGATCTGTATGTACATTAAATTTTGAGAACTTGTATTCTATTATACACAGGTGTATATAATTCATTCCTACTTGAAGTTCAAGGAGATTTAGCAAAGCTTATAAGCATAATGTTTCTATTTGATAGAAAGGGGATATGTTCTAATTTTACTGACAGAAAAAAATTGTGTGCATAAGGTATGCGATTTACCATATATAACACAGTCTGCAGTAATAAATTTGTTCTAATGAATCAATACTAAAGTGATTTATTCATATTATTTTAAAATAACTATAAATGGAATACTATTTTATGTAATAACAGTATATACTTTTATATCATCATTGAGTTTTTGAATAATTAAAAGTTATATGCTACATAAAAAGAACTGTCTACAGAATGATTTCACTTTCTGTGTTCTTGTATTTTATTGTTCTTATTTTTTTTTTACTATCAGTAATTTAAATTTATAAATATTTTAGGTACAAAAACTTTGATCATCTTTGAATTTGTCTATTTTTTTTTTTTTAATTTTACTGGTAATTCCCTGACTTTGTTATACCCATCCCCCCAACTTGAATGATTTTATTTTTAAATTACAGGTTTAACTGGCTCATTTCATTGCTTCTCATGCTCAGTTCTAATAAATGAATATTACTGTTCTACACTTGCTAGAGCAAAGCATAGTTTGGGAATGATGTGTATTAAATGATGAACAAGATAAAATCTCTTCTCCCAAACACACTCGAGTTCATCAGGGAGTTAAGACATATACACAAATAACCATGATTAATTTCAGTGACAAAGAAAATGCTTTGGGAATGCAGAGAGCAGTCACTTCTGATTTGTGGAATTAGTTAAGACTTCCTGAAGGAGAAAACATTTAAACTAGGCCAAGGAGGATGGCTGGGACAATTTCAAGAGGAAATGTCAGCAAAGGGCATTTCATGTAGTGAAGGAAGCAGGAGATTTCCATGTGGTGGATCATTGTAAAAGTGCCCAGAAAAGGGGGCAATCAAATAATTCTTTAATGCTTACTTAGCTACTTCCCCCCAAAAGTTAAAAATTGAACTTTTGTAAACATGTGCATGTTATGCTTCCACTAAGAATGTAAAGCTACATAAATTAATGAAGCAACTAACAATGAAACTGGTTCTAAGGAACCATGTAAAATCAGTGGGGGAAAACATCTCTGTAATAATGTTGTGAAATTAGATACAAGACTGGGTAACATCTTCCAGAGCAATAAAAATGTAACATTTGAGGATTATGTTTTCAACTGGACAGAAACACTTGTTACTTATCAATCTTCTATGTTAATATTTAACTGTACTGTCTGGTTCTAATCAATAGTAAATAGTAAATCAAAGTTAGAATTCCCAAGACTCCCCAGCGGACTCTGAAGTGTGTTGGTTTGATAATCCTCTGATATAATTTCAAAAGCAAACTCTTTTTAAATTGATTTGTTAAAACCACTGTTTAGTAACCATTATCCCTCCAGTTTGTAGGAGAAACTGAGAGAGAAGTCAGGTAAATTTCTCAAATTACAAGCCTGATCCACAAAAGAACTGAGATCTTAACCCAGATCAGTTTGATTGCGAAGCCTTTTCACTACACAAAAGGAACCAACTACTCCACATTTACCTTGTCCAAGACAACATCTAAGTACTAAAGTAATTAATTTTTAGTTAATTGTTTTTTATGTTTTTGTTAGTACATTATAAATAAAAATAGTAGTGAGGTTCACTGTGATGCTATTGACATAACACATTTAATTCTTCAAAACAACAAAAAATATCCCCTCACTTCTCCAGTTTGCTGGATTCCTACTACATAATCCTAAAAAGTAAAAGGAAGAGAAATCGATGTAATCAGTGGCAAAGGATCTGGGACAGTAGCTAAAATGTAGGTTGTGCAAAGTGTTTAAAAGTATAGCAGAGCCCTCCATCAGCATTTGAAATTTGTTTTATTGTGATGCTTTATCCTTTTTGGATCACACATGAATCTGATTCAGAGTCATACTGTCTGCTGCAGTCTGAATATTATTTGTCCCTTCTGAAGCTCATGTTGGAATTTAATCCTGATTATGAGATATGAGGAGGTGGCACCAGGTAAAAGCTCTAAGGGGTGATTAGGGCTCTGTTCTCATGAATGGTCGAATCCATGGGCTAATATGTTATCCTGAAATGGGGACTGCATAAAAGACAGTTTTGACTAGATCTCTTGCTTACTCTATCACCATATGATGCCTCTTGCTACATTGGGATGTGGAACTTGCAAAAAGGCTACCAACAGATGCGCAGCCCCTCAACTTTGGACCAGAGTTATGAGTTGAAATGAACTTTTTTCCATTATGTTTCACATTTTGTGATACTGTATTATTACCAAACGAAGACAGACTGAGGCATAGTCCTTCTCTTCTCATGCACAAAATTTGCAAGTATCCATATATTTTTTGATGATACTAAGTATTTATTTTGGGATAAGGTAACCTATAGGTAGTCTGTAAGGACTCCTACAAGGTTTTAGATGTCATATCAACCTGTCCATATACTATTTAAGCATTTTGTAACTAAATGATATTTTGATTAAAATATAAAGGACCAAGAATAATGTAATTCTTTCTCCTGTTAACATAGAACTAAACTTCCTAGTTTAGACTGACTGGATACCAAACTCATGGATTCATTAAAACGAAAGGGGAAAAAAAACAAACAAAAAACCAAACAACTCCCTCTTTCCCATGCAGTAGAGAGAGGAGTTGTCAGAGCCTAGATTCTGAAGACAAGATACCCACACGTAAATACCAGTTTTCCTAATTTCTAATTATATATGATATTGCAATGTTTTGTTTAGTTTTGTTTTGATTCTAATTTTGTATTTTAGTTTTCTTACTTGTAAAATGGGTATAGTGATAATAAACTTTCCTTTTATGACATTTCAATTATTTTGCTCCTGTAAAGTGTTTATCAGTGTCTGACACAGTGTTACAGATTCATTTGTCAAATAAGTTAAATGAGTCAGATGTGTACACTACTTCTCACTTTTCTTTTGCTTAAAACAGAAAGAATTATTGTCGAATAGCTTGGGTACAATATCACTTCTTAAAATGTACAATATTTCTGTGACTGCATTTTAGAATCTATAGCTCCAAACTAGACCTTGGAAAATCTTTAGAATATGTGATTGATATTCAATGATGTTTTAGAAAATGTTATCCTTCTAAAATTTGAAATATAATTCTTTCTTTTCCTAAAATAGATAAATCAGCTATAAATTCCAATTGACCTTCCACAACCATGAATTTGACCAATCATGGGTCAAAAGTATTGGGAGGAAATTGATACTTTATCAAATAGGTACAGACTTATTTGTTGCTATTATTTTCCTAATGATATAAAATTATGTACAGAACATTTACATTATATTAGGCAGCATAAGTCATCTAGAGATAATATAAAGTATATGGAAGGGTGGACATAGGTAACACACAAATAGAATAACATCTTATATGAGATTTGAGCATCCTGTGGTTGTAGTGTCCATGAGGTGGAATTCTGAAATCAATACCCTGTCAATATCAAGGGCAACTGTACCTTTTCTCTTCACAGCTGGTAATTCAATTTCACTTAAAGTTTTTTAGTACTGTCTGAGTAGTAAATAATGAAATTTCAATATAAATTTAGGCTCATTAGAGAACTACTGCATATTCTTCACTCCTAAACTTTGTAATATTACATTTTTGCCTTTTGAAGGATTGAATTAATAAACTCAGTCGTTATTTTAGAGTTTTATACCTTGATGATTCTCTCATGGAATTAATTACTGTATTGTTTCCCAGAATCTTGGTGCACAAATTTTCAAGTTCCATAGCTATTCTTGGTGTTTTTATTGTAAACATACTTTATGTCTTTCCATATTTCAGTGTTTGTGATTTAATCACAAGAGAAATTCTACATATTATTTTATGCAAGGAACAGTAAGAAAATTACACATTGCCTCAATAAAAGGAAACTTCATCATTCAGAACATTTATTTTAGTAAGAAAACTGCTCATAATAGCTATACTTTACCTAGAACATACAAATTTGACTTTGAAAATGTTTCATGAATTTAATGTCGTATTAATACTTCTGAGTTTCGTTTCCATAATACTGGATAATATTTAACATTTGTTTAACTCACTCAGGAGTTGGTGTCCTCTTCTGCAGATGAAATGACCTTATATAATTTCGCATCACTTAGGCAAATATGAATCACATACTATTTTAACTTTTTTAAATTTCCATTATGACAGTTTAAAAGTGCTTTTTTTTTGGTATTCTATGTGATAAAGTTTTTTTTACACATGAGTTAATAAAAGAATAAATAGACACTTTCTGATAAAATGGGGACAGAGGTGAAACTTTAAAACAAACATCCTTCATTATTTGAGGAGCTGATTATAAGACCAGATGACTTTAGGTGGACAGAGAAGGAAATAATATTTTCAAATTAAGATACTATTTTAGATATATAGATCATATATTTTTAAGATTATAAATATTAATCTTTAGTCAGCTGTTTTTCTAAACCAGATTACTTTCCTTAATGAATTTTGAAAAGTATGTTCATATTTGAACAGTAGAGGGAGCTCTAAAAATACTTAGGAAATGGTGAAAAGTTGCAGGTAACATAAAAGATTCTAAGTAAAAATTATTAAAATGCTAAAGTTATAAATCAATAAATTAATTTTATTTTAAAAATCATGTGCTCTGGTAAATGCTTTAGATGGTTAATAGACATTATATTTTTAAGAGCTTTATAACTTTTAAAGGGTTCTAGATATACAGAAGTCATTTTTATTATTTGTCCCACTGTTTATGTATATATTTACTTAAACACATGTGGATTAAGTTTTTTTACATTAATTTTTCTATTTTCTGATGCTACCGAAGCAATAATAGCTTGTGAACACTGAAGCTATTAAAAGAATTCTACTGTTCTGATGTTTGGCATACCCTGTGTGTCTAGTTCAAACTGGACTGGAAAAAATGTACCCCTGTAAAACCCCAGATGGCTCTGCAGTAGTGAGTTAACCCACAGTCAGTATTTACTGAGTGCTTATTTCAATCTTAATACTGTGTTTGAAAAGAAATACAACCAACTGAAGGTGTTCTTGCCAGAATGGGGTGATTGTAATGGTAGATAAAGATGACTTAGGAAGAGCTGGGATTTTAAGAATTCTCTGTCTTTGAGCTGAAGAATTTATTTACGTTAAATGACACATCTCAGTCTGTTTTGTGGGTTATACAACCTAACAAAAGTAAATTTTCTTAAAGTATTATGAAACACAAGACTTCAATGAATGCTTTCCTTTGACATCAATATATATTAGAGCTAGTTAATGTACATAATCTATTTTTCATAATTCCAAAATATAAGTCTTGGAAACCTGAATTCTTCTGCATAGAATTTACTTTGTGCCCAAACCTAGCATTGCACAAACTAACTCAGCAATAAACATGACTTCAGTTAATACAAAGTCATGAACATTCATTATATTTTATATACTTATAAATACTTATCATTTTTCTGAACATAAATATATTTGATTACCAGGTGATTATCCAGAGCACATCTATCAAATTCATTCCTCTATTGTTTTAGACGCTGAAAACTTCTGAACTCCAGAACAATTGGATGAGGGTTTGGGATGTAGGATTGTATCCTCACTCCTGTCCTCAAATTGTTTACAGTATATGCTGATGATCACATTTACTTTATGATGTTAGAAGTTATAGATGTTGTCTATCATGCAGAGAAGATCCAAACAATAATCCATATTTATAAAGGCTTTCATATGTATAGTGATTTATTTCTATATCATGTGGTTGAATAATTAATACCCCAACTGTATAGGAGAATTATATGGAAATTCTGTAAATTCTTGTTATAGAGACTCCAGCACATCTTTATGAGATGATGACAACCTATTTAGTTACAGATTTCTCCCATCAATGCTGACATATATTTACAGCATTTAGTAGAACATAGAATTGTAAGTGTCTGTGTATTGTGAAACACTGGTAAAATCCATTATATAAGAGGTAACAAAGAGAAAACGATTCAGAGCAATTTTGTACTGCTGATTAATTTATACTATATTGAATAAGTTTTTAAAGTTCTCTTGATTCTGCTCTGATGATGAATTTGGTAGATGATATAGCCAAAAGATTTCCAGAATGTCTACTAATGAAATCTAATAACTCTCTTTAAGAACATTAGTTTATACTATTTTATATTCCTGAATCACATATAGAAAAACAAAAGAAAAATTGTCATCAATCAAAGTAAGCAGGACTGGGGATGTAGTTCAGTTGGTAGAGTGCTTGCCTTGCAAGCACAAGGCCCTGGGTTCAATCCCCAGCACTGCAAAAAAATAAATAAATAAATAAATAAATAAATAAATAAATAATAATAATAATAAAATAAAATAAGCAGTTTAGACTTTAGCAAAAAAAAACTCTACTAATAGTTTAGTGTTTGTAGATACTCTATTGTTCAAATGTCTATAAAATATATGTTATGCACAAACAGAAACAACATGTATCCCATTTGTTTACAATAAAAATAAAAAATAAAAAAAATAAAGAATTCAGAGGAAAAAAATATATGTTAGTAGTTTTCATATAGCATGAAGATAGCCTAATGTAGACAAACATATTCTCTTTTTCACTTGGCCCATAATAAGCAATCCTTCCCCTCCCAGAAGTTTTCAATGCCTGCTCTAAATACCACTCTGAAACCACTACTTCAATTATTATGTAAAGAAAAAAAATACGTTAAACTCCTTTGGCAATGACATCTGAGATACTACAAACTAAGATACATTTTCTGAATAAGATAAGCGCAGCACTGGCCAGGTTTGAAATGACAGAGGAAAAAATGTCTTATTAAATGACATTTATAAATATGAATTCAAAAATCACAAACAGAATATAATGCTCATAATTAAATCAACAAGCTATTAAACATTTTCTCCTAAAAGTATAATCATGCAAATTTTGGCCAATAAAGAATCGCGTTTATTTCAAAGTTTGCTACTACTTTCTTCCATTTTGAAAACAATACACTGCTTTTGTTGTTTCCTTATTCTATTTTTTCACTGTGGGTTTGTTGACTTGCTGGTCACAGCTTTATTTTGGTTTCCCCTGCTGTGTTGATGTTGAAACAAATTAGTTTAATATATTTTCCTAAAGGTAGATGATTTAGACTTATCTTTTCTCTGAATAAAGATACAAATGGTTTAATACATTTATTTTCAGGTGGTTGAGTTTTAGTGCTTCTGTGACTTACTTCCTGCTGAGGAATCTCAGTGTGGCACAGTGAAATATTTTGAAAGATGCCTTAAGAGTTGGACTGTTGTTTCACTGTTGTTTCATCTGATGAGAATGCTGGAATTATGTAGAGCTGTCTTCTGTTTTCTTCTTTATACCCTATTCCTTCTCCCTGCATATCTCTCTCTCTCTCTCCTCTCTCTCTCTCTCTCTCTCTCTCTCTCTCTCTCTCTCTCTCCTCTCCCCCTACTTCCTATGTTCTTCATTTTTTTTCTTTTTTTATTTGTTGTTTTCAGTTATACATGACAATAGGGTGTATTTGGGCATATTATACATACCTGGAGTGCAACCCATTACAATATTGATACCATTCTTGTGGTTTTACATGATGTGGAGTTAAACACTGTTCATGAAATAGGAATGGTCAAAAAATATATGCAGAAAAGTTCAACATCTCAACATCTCTACCAATTAGAGAAATGCTAATTAAAACTACACTGAGATTCCATCTTATTCCAGTCAGAATGGCAATTATCAACAATACAAATAATAAATGTTGGTGAGGATGTGGGGATAAAGGCACACTCATGTATTGCTGATAGGATTGCAAATTGGTGCAACCACTCTGAAAACAGTGTAGAGATTCTTCAGGAAACTTGGATGGAATCACCATTTGACCCAGTTATCCCACTCCTCTTTACACACTCAAAAGACTTAAAATCAGCATACTACAGTGACATAGCCACATCAATGTTTATAGCAACACAATTCACAATAGCAATGCTATGGAACCAATCTAGGTTCCCTTCAACAGACGAATGGATTAAAAAAATGTGGAATATGTACACAGTGGAATACTACTCAGCCACAAAGAAGAATGCAATTATGGCATTCGTTGGTAAGTGGATGGAACTGGAGACTATCATGCTAAGTGAAATAATCCAGTCCCATAAAAATCAAAGTCCAAATGTCCTCTGTAATATGTGTATACTCTATCTTTTTTTTCTCTATTGCAATCGTATTTGAAATATTGTTAGAATTTTTGTACCCATTAATGACTGTAAGAACCTACTACAAAGCAAAGCCACTTGTGTTCCTTATTTAATATCTTGCCTCTTTTATTTTAAAACAGAATTACCCTAAGCAAAGGCATATGAATTTTTAAAGCCTGATCTAGATTGTTGTATTTTGACTTCTAATTAGGTTGACAAGTAGAATCTCAATATAAAATGTTTTGAGCAACAGAAAAACAGAAAGCAAAGATTCCAGGAACTATTTCAGGCCTAAGGAACACCAGTGCCTAATGAAACCTTGGCCAAGGCAATGGTATTGTACTGAGTGACACCTTAGAGGACTAGCAAGGCCTCTGTGTTGTGCCTCATCCTGCTTCTCTACCTGTGCTCTCATTACAGTCCAGGTAATTCTAATTCTAGAAACTTCTGTTTTATTATACGTCAATGTAAGCAACTTCTAGGTTCTACCTCAAGACATGATTTGAAAGATTCCTGATCAACTGTAGTAAGTCAGACACTTTTGCCCCATTCCTTGGCAAGTAAGTTTCCTTGGTAAGATCTCTTGCTATTCAACTGTCCTATGTCTGATGTTCTGAACATTCTCTCTTAGGGCTGTCTTAACATACACTCTACAGTTTTAAGACAAAGTTCAGGTTTAGGCATTCCATGATATAAGCAATTAATTTACTGCCATTCCTGTATTTCAGTAGAAACTTGATGAACAGAGAAACCCCAATGTTCTTATAAAGAAATTTTGATTATTCCCTAAGTGTGTAATCTGAGTGACAGTAAACTCAGTGAATGGAGTCAGTGACAATCACTAGGTTGGTAACAGCAAATGATCAGGTTATAGAGAGGTTGATGGTGATGAGTCTGCTTTAGAGGTTGACAGTCACACATTTTGCTATCAGCGGAGATAATACTAGTGTATTTGATGACCAACATTTGAGATCATAAGGGACAGAAGCATGACTTACCCTTTGACCCTGACTTCATATTTAGTATCCTTTCTTTCTTTTCATCTTCAAAATTTCCCCATCAGATCAGAAGCTAAATGGTCATTTTGTATATGTGATATTTTTGACAAATTAAATATAAAATAGATTTCAAATGAAATATTGAATCTCTGAGTAAAAGACAAAGTACCACATACCAATATTGGTCAAAGATAGCAAAAGACCAAAAAGATCTAATAAATAGTATATTTCTACTGTGAATATAAACATAGGTTATAGCTTTCTATTTTTGACTATTCTCTGATATACTGTTGATTTGGTTTACATTGAGCTTTGAGAAAAAGCAAAAAGCTACTGTAGAAATGTCAGCGATGAAACCTGAAACTGTTCCATTCCCACCTGCGTTGTGCTTGGGAGATGGGTTCATAGCTCCAAGTTCGGTAGTTCCACTTTGCTACCCTAAAAATGATCCTACCATCACAAAGCCAGAAAAAATTAACCTGTATTCTAAATCTGAGCCATTAGCTTCCTGCTCTCTGACTGGCATGTGGGCCACATAAATACAATTTGAATAAAAATACAAGGGCAAAAAAATCTGGATCTCTGATTGTCTTCCTTGTTAAAATTATTCCATGTTATTACAGGGTCATTGCAGGCCAAAGAGAGAGGTGGTGAATTACCGTAATCAAAAATGCATAAGGGAGGCCAACTGTACATGACAAATAAATGATTCTTCATTTTCTTTTATATATGATTGTTTTTAGGAACATAACAGCATTTAAGAAACATCTTTGGTGTGAATTAAAACCCAGCTTTTCTAGGGTAAAAAGAGGAGCATGATACTCAGATGATAGCATAATTTTAGATCATATTTAGGTTCCAAAAATAGAGAACCATTTATTTATAACTTGTATTTCACAATCTCAAAGCATATTATCACTAGGGAAATTTTGGTTTTTAAAAATTGCTTAAAGTACAGTAATTAATAGTGTAGACACCAAGACTTTGTTTTCCTATTATGATAACATGTCATGTGAAAAAAATTGGTAATGATGTCTCACAGGGACTGCAGTGTGTTGAAATTTTAAGTTGATCTACAATCAACATATTCAAGTCCTAGGTAATTGATGCAGTCTAGTCAAACTACTTTCACCATCAGCATCCTTAACATCAGATAAACAATTGACAACTATGAAGCACATAAGATCTGAGAATTCAAACCAGTTAGTTTCCCATATCAAAGTTAGCCATCACAAACCAACTTAGAATTCAAGAAACATTTCTCAGAAAGGGGCAAGGATAATAATAACTCCCCAATTACTTTGGTCCTTAAGAACAAATTAAGGAAACATTCTAAAATTTCTCAATAACCAGCCATCGAACAGATGTTTCACATGGACAAGATGTGGTATGTTAGTACTCTCAATATTATCGTAGCTCCACCCTTCACAAAGATCCATTAACATAATCATCAGCATTATTAATACAAACTCACTCATAAGAGAAGTTATACATAGGGGTCTGAAGACAGAGCAGAGGTAACAATTTTATTTTCTTAAATAAGACAATTTGTTGACTGACTCACTGCATCTTCCCTACTTTTTCCAAGGCATTCAGCAGAGTTTAGTAAAAGACCCTTTACACTGAGAAAAGGCAGGAAAACTTCCAGAGATCATGTTAAGCTTCTCCATAACCTTTCTTATAATCATTTACCCTAGAAATTGTTGATTCAAGGCTGAACAGAAGTGTAAGCAAATATTGATGGGGGAAGGAGTAAGGAATGGGAATGTATGTAATGTTGTTCCTGGAACTAATAAAGTCTTCCATTAATATTACATATTCACTAACTGAAAAAGTTTTGTTGGAAATATGCATTGCATCACAGAAAGTATATATGTCAACCAAAGAAAGACCTTATTTTAGTGAAGAGTACAAATTAAATCATGACATGGAAGCTTTAGTCCATGAGACACATTTGCTTTATCAGAGTCACTTAACTTGGGGATGGTGTCTTTTATACTCTAGTGGTTTTTATGAAGAGCAGATAAGCAGTTGAATGAAAAAGGGACAGCTGAGACTGAAGAAAAGATCTTACCAAAGAGGTGGTCCACACCATGCTGATCTTGGTAACATACCCAAAGAAGAGAATGGACACAATGAATGAAAGAGAGAGATTTGTGCCTTGTAAGATACATAGTTCTATAGGAAGTTTAAAAGTTCATTAAAAAAAAATTCTGAAGTATTATGGACTAACATTAGGGAGTGCATTTATTCATTCTAATCACAATCTTGATGACTGTTGATTGATTATTGAGTATCTACTGCTAACCAGGCATTATAAGAAGTACTTAATTTTTTTTCCAATTTTCCTAAGATTATCATGGTGAAGATAAAATCATGGTCATTTTATAGATGGTGAAATGAAA
This sequence comes from Sciurus vulgaris, assembly GCF_902686455.1. Lineage (NCBI taxonomy): Eukaryota > Metazoa > Chordata > Mammalia > Rodentia > Sciuridae > Sciurus > Sciurus vulgaris. The sequence continues at coordinate 30,247,877 of NC_136470.1, read as the reverse complement.
TTTCAGAAGTTAAACATCTTGCCCATGAAAAAATCCACGAAACAGTCAATCTGTCATTGGAAATGTGATCTGTCTGCTTCCGCTATGATATGACTAGAGTTCCTATAAAGTCAGTAAGATGCTGGGCTCAGGCGATAAATAAACCATGTCACAGAATCTCTAGAGATTCACATCCCAGTAGATGTTACTGACGAATGCAAACATTGCCCTCCAAGATAAGATGATGCCAGCAGATTTCTGTGGACATCTCTGGAAAGGGAGATGTGTTGTCTTGGGGTATGGAGAAGGTCCATCAGAGTGAAGGGAAGCAAGAATTGAACAACGCACATCTCTAAGTGGATGGACAACATGGAGGGAAGACTTAGGTTCCTATCAGGGAGAGGGTAAGAACATTTTTCCTTTTTGGATAACAGGAACTATATGAAACAGAAATACAAATAAAAGTGAAAGAGTAGCAGGACATTTGAATGTAAATCACATTCTGGCTTATCTGAATGCGTGCCTTATCTCAGCAATACCAATTTTGTCCTCTGGGCTGAAGTACTGCCTGTGTGCTCAGCACACAAATGTTTTTCCTGTTCTATTATTAGCTACCTCTTGACATCGACTAATCAGAGAATATCTTCTCATATTTTTAAAATTGCTCCTTTCACATATAATAGGCACTTAACAATAATCAATTATTTATGGTGATGATGAAAAGGAAAAGGAAGAACATTTTCAGTTCAGATTGATCCTATTAAAGCAGAAAAGAAAGGTTTACTCAGTGTTTACTTCCACGTGAAAATTCTTCAAAGTTCTGTAAGTTTGAGGTAATAAAAAATTAAGGGAAAATCTTGCCCATGTTATTAACATTTTCTAATTATATATTTCTTAGTCAAGCAAAAAGTTTGACTATTTTTTCTTCTTTTATCTTTTTCTCAACTCCTATTGACTGAATTCATGATTGAACTGATCTCAGAACCTGCTAGAAATAACCTATTTAAGAATATACACTATCTAGTTCAGGTTAGGACATGATGGTTATGTAGATATGTTATATATACACATTTTATTTTTAGTTTTCTTTTTGACATATTAAGGAGGCAGTGTGCTTTGATGTCTTAAGAAAATGAAAAAGGTTAAAATGAGATATTCAAGCACATGTTATCTCCATATCAAACAACTGATTAGTCATAGAGTTGTCAAATCAGTGGATTTGGTGCAAAAATACTTTGATATATTTTTAAATAGTATGCTAATAACTTGTGTGTAATTACAGGAATTTTTATACTCATTTGAAGAAGACCTTAGAATGAAACAGCAAAATATGAGTATGTGAGAGTGTGAGACTCCCACATTTTTGGGAATGATGATATGAGAATTTTTTCTGAAAGTATATGTAACTAATAGTAGTAGCATTAGTAGTAATGTTATTATTTGGATGTAAGGTGTCCACCAAAAGCTCCTGTATTAATGCAGAAATGTTTGGAGATGAAATGAATGGATTATGAGCACTATGACTTAATCTGTCCATCCCAGTTTGAACAGGCCAACTGGGTGATAACTTTAGGTAGTGGGGTGTGGCTGAAGGAGGTGCATCACTGGGGTGTCCCCTGGAAGGTGCATCTGCCTTGCCATGCCCCCTTCCCCTGGACTCTTCTTCCTGACCCCTCCATGAGCTGAGCAGCTTTCGTCCACTGGGCCCTTCCCCCCATGATATGATGCCTCATCTTGGGCCCAGAGCAAGGGAATCAACCCTCTATCGATTGGAACCCCTGAAATTGTGAGCCCCAAATAATCATGACTTCCTCTGATTTGTGCTTGACAGTATTATGGTCATAGTGATGCAAAAGATAACAAAAACAAGAAGTAATAGTAATGATGATAATAATTAACAATAATTATAATAAAAATAACCCTCATTACTGGGTGTTTGCTTTGTATTGGCACTGTACTGAGCTATTTCTCATTTAAGACTCACAATAATTAAGAGTTAGACTAGCAATAGCAACCACTTCTCCAGAATGGGAAATTTACTCTTGAAAAGGTAACAGGTGTAGTCAACCAACTCACATCGTTAATTAACATCAGAACTGGGATTTTTACCTAGTTTCACCAGACTCTAAACTCAGTAAACTTCTAGTGTTCAAAATACTTCAGCTCCTTTAAGTTCTTTGTTGGTAGATGCAACCAGAGTTATCTTCTCCTAGTTATAAGTACTAAAATGTTTGGATATCGTTGAATCCGTATGTTCTGAGGAAGAGACAAAATTATAAAAGTGCCTCAAAACAATATTTTGCAACTTTAGAAAAGTTATTAAGATAATTAGTGATAGTGTCCCTTCAAGTTACAGTCTTGGAAATGTGTATCAACTAAGACTTCAGAACTAGGACTGATGCAATGTACTATGGAAAAATAGACTTGAATTAAATATAAGGAAATAAATATAAACACTGCTGCTTTCTGAGAATAATTTATCTTATCCCAAGAAGTAGTAACTTAGATCACTACTAAACATAGTGGTGCATAGTAATCAGTTAGTATAGATGTACTGGTTGGACCATATTGATCAAACAGGAAATTCAAAGAAAAATGTACAAGCTGAGGGAAATAATACCCATTTGATCTTGGAAAAAAATAAAAGAGAAGTAAACTTTAAACATTCAGAAAAGACTCTTGAAGAGAGGAGAAAATGTCAAATGGAGAGAAGGCAAGCCAACCTATGGATTGCATTTGCAGTACATGGAACACATGGGATTAAAAATGTAGAATTAAGATTTTGAACATCTGTCCAGTTCATTTCTAGGTGATCTTGCAATGAGAGCACTCATCATGGTAACAGTAATAATGGAAAAAATTAGAAATCAGCTATCAAAGTCAAACTCAAGAATGACCTTAAAGAAGGAAGAAGTCTGAAAAGGACTTGGGAAAGGATTTGTGCCTGGGTAATAAAATGAAGATACAATGAATTTTAAAATTATATATGGAACGTACTCAATAAAAAGATGATGTCAGTGTATGCAACAAGTTCACTTTTGCTTATTGATATCATGCCTGGTACATACTAGTTTAAAGAGGGGAATCTCAGGAAATGAAGATGCACTGGTGAGCTCTCTCTGTGATCCAGGAACAGGAGCAATTATAATCCTCTGCTTATGTTGCCCATCCTGCCCTTACCAGCATCCAGCTACTTTTGGATAAAGAGTTGGGAGAATAGAACATGAGTCAAACCCTCTCTTACAGTCAAATGGTTATCAATTAAATAAAATATCTGTAACTCTGTCAACAGACAAATATATAAAGAAAATGTGGCATATATGCAAAATAAAGTTATATTCAGTCATAAAGAAGGATGAAATTATGTAATTGTTGGTAAATGGATGGAATTGGAGAATATCCAAATGTCAAATATTTCCTCTCATATGCAGAAGCTGGGGTGGGGGAACAAAAAAGGGATCTCATAAAAATCAATCAAATTATGCTGCGTTGATGTATGTATATACCATAACAAATCACACTTTTAGGTAAAATTATAATGTACTAATTAAAAAACAATAGAAAGGAATCCAGAAAAGTGAAGGAAGGTGATCTATGGGAGGAAGGAAGAGAAGAAACTTTGAGATTCTTGGGAATGAGATATATGTATATATATGTATTTACATATATATGTCACAATGAATTCCACTATAAGATATAATTATAATGCAACAATAAAACCTATAAAAACGAAAACACAAGAGGCTTATAGATTTGTATTTATCTCTGTCATCATGTAACTACCATTCACTGATACAAAAATATACACACAATACAGAAAAATCAAACACAAAATTCTTGTGTCTTTATGTTCTCCAGCCTTGTATTCACGGGTGGTAGGAAAGAGTTCTGAAGTGTTTGTTTATAGAAGTTCCCTGTATGTAAACTATCTGTATGTTGTGTTTAGAAATAGGCATTGAGAATGCTATCCTGGAAATGTAGTCTTTCAGAATAGGGCTCTTGTTTTGTGAACTGTATATCATTTGCAAATTGTCCAGAGTCTGGGTTATTATTGGTGCTTAATACTAAAATAAATGTTTGTTGAACTAAACCTGTCTTTGCAAATGTTTAAGCAGAATTTTGACTTAATGGGCAGGAATGTTCTTATGAGTTAAGTTGATTTCTTACAAACGCTGATGTATTTTATTAACCAATATGTATATATCTATATAATAGTGATGATTGTTCAATGTTTTAAGAGTACTTTAATGTGCCTTACAGTATTCTTGCAGGTATTGATTGTCTAACAAGAAGGCTTTAGGTATGTTAACCCTAATATGTTTGGGAACGATGAAATACATCCTATATCACATTGAAAAACGTATAGGTTTTTGGAGAAGAGTCAAAGTACAAGTTTAAAATTATAGATACAACTTTTGCCATTTTTGCTTAAAAAATAAGTAATTTATAAAAGGGTAAGAAGTTCATGTGCTTCTAAAAATTATTTGTGAAATGTGTCAAAATGCATTCTACTGTCATGTGTAAGTAATTAGAGCAAATTTTTAAAAAGAATAGTTTTCATTCAATAAAAGCTACAGTCAAGAATTAAAAAAAATTATTTGTGAAGAGATATCATTAAATTAATGGTGCAGTGTGCTATTATAGCATTATGAAATATTTCAAAATTGGTATCACCATAAATTGATGTAGCTTATAATTTCATTATGACATTTTCTTTCTAAAAACACAGGCAAAATATATTTTTTTCTAACATTATATTTCAAAATTCTCTGTACTACTTTAAGATTTTCAGCTTCTTGGGATAAATTATGCTCTTTTATTCTGAATCTATGATGAAATCATTGAGAAGTGTCAGAAGAGAAGTCAAAACCTAGGGAAGCTATTAACAATTTACCACTTCTATTTCAAATGGGAATATGAATTTCACTTGCCAAATTGTTGATCATTGATTGATTTAGCATGAAATACAACTATCACAACAGAGAGAGCTGATCTTCTTAATTGGGATTACCTGGAATATATTACCTTAAACAACAATCAAAGGACACAGTTTTCCAGTTTCTGGTGTTTCTACAAAAAAAAAAATGCTATTGACTTTAACATAATTTAATCTAAAATAGGTGCATACTTCCCATTATCAACATAGTAACTATCTTGAAGATATGGAGTGCTATCATTATATTTAAACTAAGTAGAAAAGTAGGTTAAAAGAAGTAATCCCAGCATAATAAATTTGAAAATTAGAAATGAGGAAGGTACAGGATATAATAAAGGGCAGAACTAAGCCAGGAATTCTTTTTTTTTTTTAACTTTTTAAAATTTGTTCCTTTTATATACACAAGATGGTAGAGTGTATCTTGACATATATATATACATGTAGTATAATGTATTCTACTTAGGATTCCATTCTTGTGCTTGTACATGAAATGGGGTTTCATTGTTCCTATATTCACATATGAATATAGGAGAGTTATGTCCAGTTCATTTTACTGTTTTTCCTATGCCCATTCCCCACCCTTCCCTTCATTCCCCTCTGTCTAATCCAGTGACCTTGTATTCTTCCCTCCCTGCCCTCTTATTGTGTGTTAGCATCTGCATATCAGAGAGTATATTCAGTCTTCTTTTTTTGGGATAGGCTTATTTCACTTAGCATGATAGTCTCCAGTTCCATCCATTTACCAGCAAATTTCATAATTCCATTCCTCTTTGTGTCTGAGTAATATTCCACTGTGTATATATACCATGTTTTCTTTATCCATTCTTCTGTTGAAGGGCACCTAGGTTGGTTCCACATCATTGCTATTGTGAATTGTGCTGCTATAAACACTGATGTGGCTGTGTCACTGTAGTATGCTGATTTTAAGTGGGTATGTAACCAGGAGTGGGATTACTGGGTCAAATGGTGATTCCATTCCAAGTTTTCTGAGGAATCTCCATACTGCTTTCTAGAGAGTTTGCACCAATTTGCAATCCCACAAGCAAAGTATGAGTGTTCCTTTTCCCCCACATCCTCACCAACACTTACTATTACTTGTATTGTTGATAATTGCCATTCTGACTGGAGTGAGATGGAATCTCAGTGCAGTTTTAATTTGCATTCCTCTAATTGCTAGAAATGTTCAACATTTTTTCTTATATTCGTATTTCTTCTGTGAAGTACCTGTTCAGTTCCTTTGCCCATTTATTGAATGACTATTGTTTTTTGGTTTAAATTTTTTGAGTTCTTTAGATATAAGCCAAGAATCCTTTAAAAAGAAGTTTCAAGCAACAAAAGGAGAAGTGATCAATATATTTTAAATAGTATCTGTTCACGTTACAGTGGCAAGTCAGTGAAATAAAAAAGCAGAGAGTAAAAGGGAGTTTTTTGCACAGATGCTCCACAGTTTACCATGGGGTATGACCGAAAAAACTCTGCAAAGTGAAAATGCTTTATGTAAAAAAAAAAAAAAAAAAGAAAGGTCATTAATGCAGATAACTCTACTGAACAAAGTAGACAGTAGAGGATCACATGATGTTCACGGTCCTGATCACAAAGTTGCCCTGGACCTGTGGCCTACTGTCCCTCCACAGCATCAGGAAGGAATATTGTATGTGTATTGCTTCCCCAGGAAAAACTCAAAATTCAAAATCTGAAGTATAGCTTATACTAAGTGTATATCATTTTCACATCATTATAAAGTCAAAATATCCTGTCTAATCATCTGAAGTCAGGGACTCTCTGTATTAATTTTGACTGGAAAATAAAAGTTTAGAAGCAAAAGAGATGTTTCTCCTTAAAGTAAGAAAAATAGTAGCAATTACAAACTTACAATAAAAATTGAAAGCTTTCCATTTCAGGTAGGGACCATGTTTGTGAACTTTTGTTGATGTGACCAAAATATCTTAATATAAGAACAAGTTAGAAGAGGAAAAGTGTATTTGTAAGCTCTTGGTTTCAGAGGTTTAGTCCACAGTTAACCAACTTCATTACAGAACAGAATTGCAGAAGAGCAGGATGGAAAAAAGCTGTTTACCTCATGGTTTCTGGGGAGCAGAGGGACAGAGGAAGGGGCCACAGAGAATAAGAACCCTTCCAGAGCATGTCCCAGTGGCCTACCTTCTCCAGCTACATCCCACCTGCCTATAGTTACCACCTAGTTATTCCATTCAAATTAGAATGCACAGATTTGGTTATGGCAGCTCTCATACTCTAATCATCTCATTACCTGCATTAACATAGGAGTTTTGGGGGTGACCACTCATATCCAAATCATAAAAGAAACTAATTGATATACATTGTAGGCAATTGTTGGTATGTTAGAAGATAAGATAATCTATTTGCCCTTTAGGTTAGGATCCTTTGAGTGGTACAGGGATTACCATACTGAATCCATTGAGGATGAAACAAAATCTTGTCACAGTAATTTGTTCTGTAGAGGGAATATTTAAATTGTTATAAATGCCGGAGGCTTTTTAATAAATTTTAACTTTTAGATTAAATATATATGTAAAGCAGAAAAATCTTAATTATGTCTAGTATAAACTATAAAATTATACCAACCTTAACAGTGTAAAATAAGAGGACTCTATAAAAGGGGAAGAGAGAGGGGGAAATTATGGGATATATGGAATGATAGGATAATGTCATGGTTTAGATCTGGAATGTCCCCCCCAAAACTTGTGTGTTGAAGTCTTGATCCCCAGTGCAGCAATGTTCAGAAGTGTGTCTCTTGGAAAGTGATTGGATGGCAAGGGCTCTGACTTCACCAGTAGATTCATCCACTGATGTACTAATAATTTGATGGTATCATTGGGAGGTGGTAGAAACTGCAGGAGGTGGTAGAGCCCTGTCAAAGGAAGTAGGTCAATGGAGGGAAGTCCTGAAAATATGTATCTTCTTTCTCTTTCTCTCCTCTCTGCTTCTTGGTCATCAGGAAGTGAGCATCTTTGCTCTGTTGCGACCTTCTGCTATGAACTCTGCTTTACCACAGGCCCTGAAACAATGGAGCCAGCCAATGATGGACTGAAACCACTGAAACCATGAACAGAAATAAATATTCCTTGATTTTCCCAGGTATTTTTTCACACCAACAAAAAGCTAATACAGATGATTACAGTGCCATCTTATATAGCAAGCAGTTTCATACACACAGCCAAAAGTTGGGGTGGTTGGGATGTAGTACTTATGCTGCATTATTAATAGTTATAACATAATTAATGGAAAAACTAAAATATTAATAAGAATTTACAAAACTAGGTGGCAAATAGAAGGGAGAATTGTAAAGGAGCTAAATGCTCATCTTTTAGTACAAGAAATATGAGTCTATAATAAAACAAATAATAAGAGTTTAGCACATTGTCTAGAATTTTGGAGATAAATAAGAGATAAACAAAAAATATAAAAGGAAAAAAGTATTTTCCACTGGGAAGTATGATGGGGTAGTTAGTTATGTCTGTTGTACAACTTATTTATTTACCTGTTAATGGTTTGCTTTGATGAAAATAGAAAATATGTAATAAATTGAGTTAGTACATACTTCATTACAATATAGGTTTATAACATACAGGTATATTTTACAAGTAACAAGTAGCAAAGTTATTGTCTGCATTATCTTCTTTTACAATAATTTTGTCTTTTGAAAAAATGAACATATAGACACATGAGACCATGAAATGCAGCATAAAAGTGATTAAGTTCACAAAAGTTCAGCTAATTAAAAATACTGTGTTAAATAACTAATCCTCAAATCAAATACCATCCATTCTCTTTACTGACACCCATAATGTGTATATATATCAAATTTCACACTACAGAAATATTCATTGAATCATAGTACTAAATCACATAGATGTTATTTCACCCCACTTCATATTAACATCTCCTTTTTCTTTATACAGAGCAACCTACCAGTATTAGTTTTCTTTGTGTATTGAGCATTTTGGGGGAGTATTCATTATGTTTGTAAGATGCATAACATTCTTTCCTTTCTGAGGTATTAATTAATTATAATTAATTTTAGAAAGTGGTAGTTAAGTTTACAAAAAGGTTAATGCAAACCTTAGAGAACTTTATTTTTTAGTTTAAGTACCTGGAAATATACAGTCATCTTAGTATAATTTAAATCTTTTTTTTCTTAAGTTAACCCTCCACAAAAAGTACTTGATGTTTTTTTTCCCAATTACTAACAAGCTTTCTTCATATATTATATTCACATTTCTGACCATTTTCAAGCAATCTTTTTTTAGGAATATACCTGGGAAAATTCAAGAACTTTGGATATATCATTATTTAAAAGTATCTGGAAACATCACAGACATGGTGATCCTTTTCTACTTTACTCTCCAAATTGTTGTCATGTTTCTTGTAATACACTAGGTATTTTCATATCACTTCGGTTGAGCATAATTTATTTCTTTTTTAACTTTTTAATTGATACATTATAATTATACATGATAGTAGGATTCATTAAGCCACATTTTTACATGAATATAACACAATTTGATCAATCTCATTTCCTAGTACCTTCCCTTTATTTCATAGAGAATGAAATTTGATAGTACTGACCTTGATTTATTTATTGCTCATTTTAAGTAAAGATTTTCTACAAAATAAACATTTTACATATTTAAATATAGTTCATTTTTGCTGGTGACAAAATTAGATTTTAACCACCTGCTTGTTGGGTGCAAGCATCAACATCAAATTCACAGTTCATGCCATAAATACTCATTCTTTGGGAATGTGCCAGACACATGCCTTTTTCAGTAATGTGATTTCACCCTGAGTTCCCACTGTAGGATTGTGACTCAAGGAAACAGCTAAACTATTCAGAGCAGACACTTGGATATGTTCCTTTTGATACAAAGACATGCATAGTATGAAGACCCTACTCAGTTTCAAATAAAATTAAAATCAGTTAAATACTAGAAGCCTATCGTTATTTAAAGGAAGTTTCCTTACATAGTTGTCAATCTTATTTCAGGTGACTACTGGGTGATGGAGTTTTAGAAAAGTGGGGCATGCAATAGAGTAGAGGAAGATAAGAAAGCAGCATATAAGCAGTTTGCACTGTGCTGTTTGCCTTTAGACACACAACTGCAATGTAGGACAGCAAAGTGGGACACAGAGCAGGAAGCAGTGGGATTATTAGTGTTTAAATAAAAGCATATGATATGAGACACATGCTTTTTATTTCCATCTTTATATTTTTGATATTGCAAACATAATACCTATTGATGTTTTAAAAATGTGCAAATAGCAGATAAAGACTCAACAAGAAAATTAAAATTTCCCCCTCAACTTCCTATCCTCAGATCTATCCTGAAGATACTGTTAGCAGTTTTTTATTTTTTATGATATTTGCTGTGATATGCATGCTCTTCAGCAAAGTCCTTTTTCCCAAAATTCCTAATATTATATCTATAAAGATTTAAACTCATTCTTTTAAACAAGGTATAATACATTTCATCATATATACTTTACCAAAAATTGTTTAGCCTCTCTACAGAGATATTTAGGATAATTTAATTTTTTTTCAGATTATGAACCATAAGAAAATAATTTTGTATGTGCATGTATTCATGTTTTTCTTATAAGTTAAATTCTTCACTTTAAAATGTCTATACCTCTTGGTATACATCTTTCAAACTTTTAAAAATATACCAAAGTTTTTGCCCCATCTTTGTCCTCAACTTCCAGTGCTTGTTTCCTTTACTCATGATAATAATGAGAATTATAAAGCATTTTAATATATGCCAGTCATATACAGAATTTCACTGATAAGATCAATGGAAATTACAACATTTTTATGATGCTCAAAAAGTTCAGCAAGATTTAATACAACCACTCCCATCTAATCCATCATTATAAACATGATAAATTTCCTCAACATTTGCATTGATGGAGAAAACTCATAAAGAAAGAAATCTACAGGCTAATTCACTGAAGGTCACAGATTTATTCTAATAATTTTAAACATATAAAGACCCATAATAATGAACAATTTAATGTTTTTATTTGCAAACGAGCAATAAAATCTAGGGTTTTAAGAATGTCAGCTGCTCTCAACTAACAAGTTAATAGAGTCTAATATCCGATGTCTATTTTCTCTAGTTAGAAATATTTTGCTTCTGACTCCAATATTCCACTGAAACTCCAAGTTCATAATGATCTTCTGGTCATTAAATCCACTGGTCCCTTTAAAATTCTTATTAAATCACAGTAGCATATTATGCTATGGTTCACTCTCTCCTTGACAGTCTTCTGCTCTTAGCTACCATGAATTCACATTATGAGGTTTTCTACTGCCTTCTGGCTTTTCTGCTCTCTTCTTTCTATAACCACTCAAAAAATATTGCTGCTTCTCAATTTTTTTTTTGCCAATTTCTCTAATTACTACTTCTGAAAGATTGCTTCAATCTCATCTTTTATATCAATATGCTGACAACCCAAATCTATATCTTTATTCAAGTTGTCTCACAAGATATTGAAATGTAACTTTCTCCTGGATATTTGAACATCCAATATGCCCTACTGAATTTAGTCCTCAGTGTTCTACCCCTCCACCTGCTTACCCATCTGCCCACCAAATCTGTGACTCAGGGCATCCAGAATGATCTTTCTCAGTTCAAGTCTTTTCTTACTAATGTTCTCCAAGGAGTTCCCATTTTTCTGAAAAAAAAGTCTAAGGTTACAAAATACAATTTACAAAATCTGTTATGAACTCTTTCCAGGCTCATTTCTCATATTCCTATTATTAAAACACTTTGTAACGTAAGTAACCAAGTGGAAACAAATGCAACTACTTTCAATGCTTTGAAATGTTCATGCTCTGTCTTATATGTTAGGTTAGGTTTGAGATATCAGCTCCTCTGGGGTTCTTTCAAATATGAGCTATATACCTACATGGGTTCACAGCAAAATTTACCAAGGCTTATCACATTGCATTGTAATTGCTTGCTTGGGATTGTTTTTACCTCTCAGTAGACTAAGTCTAAGAAATGTCCATTGTTCCTTGACTATCACAGCACAAAACAGAAATGGGTTGTTCAATAATTATTTGTAAATTAATTACATAAAAAGAAAGTTGATGCTGAAACTCAGAACCCTGTAATAATACTTGACTGCTTCTGCTAAGTTGCTTACCTCCTGTACAAAGTATCTCATGTGTATAGTAGTGCTATGTTAATGGCCAGAATAAACGTAGATAATAGGTGAGTCCTGTCTAATGCTCCTTGGAGACCTATTGTGTTTTATCAATATCTTTAAAATTTATTGCATAATAACTGGAAATGTTTAAAAGATATTATCATTAAAATATGTTAACGCTTCTAATTTCTTTTTCCCTTCATGCAGTGGTTGAATTCTGGAAAGATTGTGTATCAAACATATGAGGATTTAGAACTAAGGTCGTGCACTGCAAAGGTCATTTTGTAATGAAGACATGACAGACATTAATTACCATGGTGAGACACATTATGAGATACAAAGAAAGTAAAGCTAAGTTGTCAACAAAACAATCTATTGAAGCTGTAGCAAGAACTTTGTACTAATAGCTATATGTTGATTACCTTATTTGTACTGGATATTTTTAAAATCCAGTTACATTTTCAGCTGCTTTGTGGTAAAAATATCCTAAAACAATAAAGGAGAGAAAGAAGGGAAAATTATGTCTACAGTTAGAGAAATGAGTTTATTTTTGCATACAGGGAACTTGGAATATTTTTGTGGAATTCGAGGGGTGTTTTCAAGTATTTGAAAATTTCCATATATATAGTCCCTCTTCTAGGGCTAATGGAAGGGAGTTTTAAGAGGGCAAAGCCAGCAAAACCTAAGGAAGAATATGCTAATAAATAAATCCATTTGAAATTAAAATAGACTGATGCCTGAGGAAGTGAATACACTATCACTAAAGATGCTTCAGTACATTATTGATGTTCACTCATCAAGGTTGATGCACAGGAAATAGAAACTATGGGCAAGCATATATTGATGGAATATTCTGAGGTACAGAGATATTTCCTGCTTTACTGGGTACATTAAAATGTCAATTTGTTTATAATCACTAAGTACTTTAATTTAAAAATTCTATCAACAAACAGAGACTTCTCAGAGAAGAGTTAATGGCTTCCTTCCTTCCTCTTACGCTGGGCATGACTCAGGAAAAATCTTGGTAGAGGACATGAGATTGCAAGGCTATTCTATAATTATAGCTGAAGAGGTGGAACCATAGTCTTCCATAGATGTGGTGATCTGCTCCTTGTCTCTAAGACTATTTAAAATCACGTGGACCCTGATTAAAGAGTAGGAAAAGTGTTCAAACCAACATTGCAAAATCCTGCCACTACTATGAAAGAGTTAGGGCAAATTTTCATTATAGAAAAACTTATAAAAACTTGGAACAAAAAATTGGACAATGATAATTTGGCTTTGAACTTCTGTTTTAATAAACTTTTTTCATTGCTGTGAACAAAGGGCCTGAGAAGAATAACATAGGGGAGAAAAAGCTTATTTTGGCTCATGGTTTCAGAGGTTCAGTCTGTGGTCAGCAGACACCCTATCTCTTGAGCGGGGTGAAACAGAACATCATGACAGAAGGGCAAGTAGAGGAAAGCAGTTCAGGATATGGCAACCCAGAAAAAGGAATTTTGCTCTCCAAGGAGAAAATATAAACCCCAAAGTCATGATCCCAGTGACCTATTTCCTCGAGCCACATTCTACAGGCCTACAGTTACCACTCTGTTAATCCACATCAGTGGATTAATCTACTTATTTAAAGCTCTCATAATCAAATCGTTTCACCTGTGAACCTCCTTGCACTGTCTCCCACATGAGCTTTTGGGGAACATCTCATATCTAAACCAAAATAATATCTTTATTATTGAATTCCTACTTTTAATATTTCTCTCCCACCCAAATCCAAATAGTGTTGAGATGTTAGTGATAGCAGTGTCAAACATATCCACAGAACTTTTTTAGAGAACTTGAAATATCTGTTAGTATGTTACTATCACTACTTCCATCCTTATATACCCCCTTACCTCGTTGCTAGTCCTTTTAGACATTAGGAAATTGAATTGCTCCTATTGTACTTTTGACTCCACAATCTATACCCTAATTCATGGTGGGAAGTTGTGGGTTACCATCTATGAGCTGCTCCTATGTTCATACGTTTTTTTCTGGTAAATGAATGCTGGGTTTTAATTTAAAACTTTTTTCATCTTACCTTTGTCATTAGTGTCCCTCCTCAACTCCACTGCCTACCTCCAATTTCTCAATGCAAGTAAACACCAAAAATCTTGGTTTTAGTGAAGAAATAGCTATTACCTGTCTCATCTCTGTCTTCAACTTTATTGCACTCTTTTTCAATTTCCCAGTTAATTTTATAAACTCTTTTCCTCTAGTTCCCAGCAATAGAACTGATGGATGAAATTTTTTCTTTCCATATTTTTTTCAGTATTTCAACATATATTTCTTAGTCTTTGCTCTTGAAAGGCCTACTTTTCACCACGGCTACTGGTAAATGCCTGGGGTTCTTGTTTATCATTTCTATTCTGTAATGGTTTTCTTCTCACACTCATTCTCAAAAATAGAGTGCATTCTGTTTCTTTATTCCAAACCTTGATCTCTGCCTTGTTCCCCTCTCACATTTTACATTCCTATCCTTGGAAGCTATATGTGTCAAGATTTAATTAGAAAATAAACGAACAACCATTTACTACAAAATTTCACCTCGTTGCCAGCATACGGAAAATGCCAGACCCATAGAAGGCTCTCAATGAATGTTTGTTGAATAAACTGAATGTGAATAAACACTCTCCTTCTAACTATGGTTACTTTCCTCCCAGGAGATGAAAGAATCAATACCAATTAAAAGATATATTCTGAACACCCAAACACATCATGATAAATTTGCCTAGGCTGATAATAAAGCAGTGATTTTCATATAAACACCATTCTGAAGACGTGAAAAGGTGATTGATTTAGGAATATGGAACACTATTAAAAAGATACTGATCTCTACCATGTGACTTGTTTCGCATGACATTAAAACAAATAATCCAATCTTACTAGGACTGTAACAGCAATCATATGATGTCCATCATAGAAGATGTGTGGGTCTTATCCCCATAGCAACATCTGTAGTGCTTATGCTAATCACATTAAATTAACCTTGATATGAAAAAAAACGAGCCCTAGGGATAATGCTGTTGTTGTGGCAGTTCAGATGAGTACATGATTCTCTAATAAAACTCCACACAAAAATTAGAGTGGTGACAAGGGCCTGTTAGCAAATTTTCTCAGTATGCATAAGTTAAACCATGGCATCGATGCTATGATAGGGGTAATTAAAATGATCACAGATAATGAGCTACCTTATTGATTATTGTCCTTTTGTAACCTAGCATAGTTCAAGTAGAATAACCTGTTTAGAATAATTTGTGATTTAAAAACAAGATATAATGATAATATTACATTTATAACGTTAAATTTCCATCTGAGTTTAATGCTCTCTTTCTCTTTTTCTATAGGAATATTTTCTATAGTTAGTGGGATATAAAAACACATGATACCCACTTAAACGTAAACCAATGGCTTATAAAAAGTTGTGTTTTATAAACTCACTGCATTATATGAATGTATAGACTTTAAGGTAAAGTCACACATTTTGCTCATGGGTCTAGTAAACTAAGATAGTGCTTTAAGTATATCAAAGTTTATTTGGAAGATTGTACACAAAGGGAAATAAATATCTTGCAAAATGCCTAAGTAGAAGACCTTTTAATTTTGTTACTTGAGAATTATGGAATTTCCTATGGAGTATAACTTTTATTTTTAAATATATTTAAGCGTTTAAATAATATATGAAATAAGAAATCAAGCTGTGTTAGTTAAATTGGAACAACTAAATTAGAAGTGAAAAATTTTGATTTCTGCAAATTAACCTAACTACCTCTGTGCATTGAACTTTGAAGACTCCCTAGAGTAATGAAGTAATTAGGCTGTGCTCCTAAACTGGATTCCTTAAATATGGGGCAGCCAGTTTTCAAAACTGTGAACGGAAGCATTGCTTGACCCAAGAGACTGGTGTTGAGGTATAGTGCCTTTTCAGTAGTTTGGACTTGTTCTTAGACATGTGAAATTATGTGTAGAATGAAATCAATTATTAGATGTTCTTCTAGTAAAAATAAAAATACTTTAGGTGAAGATAGAGGCTTGGGTAGTGTATTAGTTTCCTGTTGCTACCATAACGTTAATGCCAATGTAGGAGCTTAAAACAAATTTATTATTTCATAATTCTGGAGGTTTGACACCCAAAAGAGGTCTCACTAGGACAAAAATCAAGGTCAACAGGGCTCCATTTCTTGTGGGTTCAGGTTATACAAATGGTTAATTCTACTTACTAACATACTAGTGATATCTGTGCGTACACTTAATTACTTACTACACAAGTTTAATCTTTTGGATTATGCCAAGATTCAATTTATTATGAAAATAACACCTTTCCATGTTCTGAAAGGGATTCAAGGTGACTTAACATACATATAATGAAGTGTTTTCATTATTGTTCCTGACTTTACACAATGGGAAGTGGGTGGCAATGACTAAGTTGCCACCAGTAATTTTATTGGGAAGATAGTAAACATTATGACCCAATTAAAAGTCTCATGAAAAAAATGACTCCAAATTCTCAAATGGCACATTTTTAAAATAATAGTCTATCTACAAAGCTATAAACAACATAAGTGTGAAACTACTTTTCTGTGAGAAATATAAAGTTATTGGACATTAAGTATTTGTCTAACTTGAAAGAAGAAAAATACTACTACATTTGTTAATGAAATATAATAGGATACATTAGAAAATACCAAACATATTTCAGAACAAAAAGATCAACATAACCTTGGGTAATTGAAATCATTTTCTAATATGAATTTCAATTTATGAAGGTAGAAAGGGATATATTTCACTATAGTCAACGTTAAGGTTCTAACTGAACACGATTAGAATACAAAAAATTAACAGTGTTGGAATCATTAGCAGAAGAGCTATTTAAGACAGCACACATAATTCTTAGGGCTCAAGGAGAATCATTTCAGTTTTACCAGTAATTACTTATAAGCCTTATCTTAAGAAAACTTTCACATTTTCAAAGGAAAATGTATATCACTTTGACAGGAACATGAAAAACTCTTCTATCTAAAACTTTTAGGTTATGACTTAACTGACAACAGGTAGGCACTATTAGGATTTTTATAATTAAATCCAAATCAGGCCTTTATTTGTCCTATATAAATAAAAATAAACTCTAAATTTCATTTTACTTCTCAACGAACTTCATGCATTTCAGAATGTAAACCGATCAATTATTTTGCAACCCCAGGTGCTCTAAAAAAGATCAGCATATCTACTTAAATTGTGTTTCTCTACTACGGACTTCTGTGATGACAACACTGAAGAGAAATAGCAGGTGGATGAGTTCTGTCAGTGATGTTATTTGACATACTACAGAGTGGAAAACCCCCGTCGGCTTGAGTCTCTTTGGTATGTGTGTTCAGGAATGGACACTGACATCCACTCAATGTGTAGAGGGCCATCATTTGTCCATGAATTTCAGATAAGTGGACTTGTATAATTGCAGATGGGCTGTCTGAACCAGAAATGAAAGCAATCTCTTAGGTCAATAAGAGGGTGGCAGCAATGGCTTTTAATCTGATTAAATAGTCAGTGTTTATTGGGTTGTTACTGGGGACTGTCCACTCTTCTGAGAGCTCTATATCCTTTGACTAATTTAGTGATGACTATGATACTGTGAGGTTACTACTAAGGACAGAAGCACAACGGACTGAATTATTTTCCTGTGGTGACCTATCCTGTTAAGTAGTAAAATTGAGATTTGAATAGAGAAAGGGTGTTTTTTTATTATTATTATTATTGTAAACAAATGGAATACATGTTGTTTCTCTATTTGTACATGGAGTCAAGGCATACCATTTGTGTAATCATAAATTTACATAGGATAATGTTGTTTGATTCATTCTGTTATTTTTTCCCCTTCCCCCACCCCTCCCAACCCTCTTTTCCCTCTATACAGTCCTTCCTTCCTCCATTCTTACCCTCCTTATCCCTAACCCTAACCCTAACCCTAACCCTAATGCTAACCTCTCCCACCCCCATTATATGTCCTCATCTGCTTATCAGCGAGATCATTCATCCTTTAGTTTTTTGAGATTGGCTTATCTCACTTAGCATGATATTCTCCAATTTCATCCAGTTGCCTGCAAATGCCATAATTTTATCATCCTTTATGGTGGAGATATATTCCATTGTATATATATGCCACAGTTTCTTTATCCATTCATCAATTGACGGACATCTAGGTTGGTTCCACAATCTGGCTATGGTGAATTGAGCAGCTATGAACATTGATGTGGCTGTATCTCTGTAGTATGCTGATTTTAAGTCCTTTGGGTATGGGCCAAGGAGTGGGATAGCTGGGTCAAATGGTGGTTCCTGAATAGAGAAAGTTTGATTCTAGAGTTCATGCCCTTCCTGATGGTGTCATAAAACCAACTATGAGGACAGAATGATTCTACAAATATGACTATTTTAAATAACATACAGTCATTTTGTGATGTGTAGAAGTATATGTATGTATGTAGAAAGACAGAAAGAATACACTTGAATTTAAAGAAACATATAAAGAAATGTCTAGGGGAAAAATTTGCATAGCATACTAAATAGATCATAATACAAAACTCCAGTCAAAATACATTTGTTTTAATATCAATAGTCAAATTAATTATCTTTTATTTTCAAATGAATTTTTTTTAAAGGATCAAGTATAGATATTTCATTCTGCAATACATGAAGGCTATAAATGGGCATCAGGACTTTACCTACATCTGTCACTGAGAACTGACACTTGAGAAAGATAGTGAAGGATGAGTTGCCATGCTCTAGGTAAAGAGAAGTGGGAAGGATATTTCATATTCTGAAAAATAGGTGAGCTCAGTCTCCTTTGCAAAGTGGCATTGCGTCTGCAGATGTGAAAGAGGCAATTGTGGGAATAAAATATTTAAAAATCTCATATGTGATGCTAATAATCTGGACTTTCTTGCTTGCAAGCAGTGGCAGAAGTTTTAGAAGAAAATAAACCCGTGTCCCAATATTTCCCCCAAGACAATTCTAGCATTTGCATCCAAAGAATCTAAAGAACATTCTTGCAATGAAAGACTAGAGGGAATTAAATGGTTTATTGAAAAAAGAAGCTAGAAACAAGAGAACTGAAGGGAAAACCAAAGTGAGGAGGATGAATGTTGGATAATGACAGCAGGGATAGGAAAAGCAAGAAAAGATGATCTAGCTTCATAAATGTTATAAAAGAGAGAGCGGTGGCACTTAATAATGGTCGATGGTGGCAATAGTGTTCTCATCAGCAAATGCTTTTCCTTTGTTAGCACTCTCTTACTTCTGTATCATACGAGATCTATGTCTTTATGATTAACACTATTCTTCAAGATGAAATAGGAAGATTAAATAATTCACCATGATCGTAGGGCAAGCAAATGTCAATGCTGAAACTGAAACACAGGCTGCTCTTGTCTTCGAGCCTGTGCCCTTTCCCACAGTGCTGCAGCTGTCCTCTTGAATTAGAATGTAGAAGCAAAGAAATTCATGGATGTTTCTGATTTTCTTTTTATGTTGGATGAATGTTGAGAGCCAACAGCTTCTCAGTTTGTCCTCACATAATCCTCTCTTTCATGTGACCAACTTAATGTTTTTTTCCTTTCCTTATAAGGAATTAGGGTCCACCTTGATGACCTCATTTAACCTTCATTGCCACTTTGAAATTGCTATCCCCAAAACAAAGTCACATTAAGTGTTAGCACTTGAATGTATAAAATTTGGTAGAACATAATTCCATCCATAACAGCCTCTGTAGGACAATAAGATTAGTATGTGACATACAGAGGCACTAAGATAATATCTATAAGAAAAACTAAAATTTCAGATATGGATTTGTGAATTATCAGCAGCTGGAAATTTGGGTGATAACAACCAAGAGGAATTTGAACTGAAATGTTAGAACAAATATGAAATTCTGAGAAACACTAATGTTTCAAAGGGAAGGGTACAAAAGAAAGACAGCAAGGAGAATGTAGGATCCAAATTATGATAAGTTGATGCTGGAGGATTGATGCTGGATGTGATGACTGGCAGAGTTGTCAGCAGCTCTACTGGCTGTAGAGGCGTCTAGTGGGGACTGAAAATGCCATCATATTTGGCAGTTTGGAAATACTTAAAAATCTTAGCAAGTACGTTATCAGTGGAGTGTTTGGGGAAATGAGTACAGACTATTGGGCAGAGAGGTTGCTAGGAGCTGAGGAAGTGGGAACAGTAGGCACAGACTCCCCTTTCAAGATGTTTAGGTGTGAATATAAAGGAGAGAGATGGGAAGCAGCCTGAAGGAGACATAGATGGTGAACTGATCTGGCCCGTCAAAGTTTAAGTTCACAGAAAAAGGGAAGAACTCAGGGCAAGGCCCTGGGTTCAATCCCCAGCACCACAAAAATAAATAAATAGAGAGAGAGAGAGAGAGAGAAACACTCAACCTTTGGTTACTTTTCTTGGGACTTCTATTTCATTTTCTTAGGATTTTTATTCTATTCCCCTTTGTCATATCTGGTATAGAGTAAAGAAGCTTCCAGGAAAGAGGAGTAAGGACCTGACTCAATCTCTTCACAGGTTAAGGTTGAGAGAAATTGGGTGGGGGTGTGGAGATGAAAACCAGCATACAAAAGTTCATCCCTTTCTATAGAAAGAAAGAGATGATGATCACCATGATTCACTTCTGCATCATTGGGTCCTTCAAGAAATTCCAAAGCATTGGCTTCGCACACAGGAAGGTTTTTTTCACTTATTATTTTTTTTTAATATAGAGGAGACCTAAACACGTTTGCAGACTTAAATATATTTGTGGAATGAAATGAGCATAAGGGAAGAGAAAAAAATGATTGAACTATAGGGGAGAGAAAGAATAATCTTCACTGAGGTCCTCATGAAAGATGAATGAGATGGAATCTGTCAATCAGATGGGCAATTTAAATTTAGAGGAGGAGGGGGCATCAAATTCCCATAAGACAGCATTAATGTGCAACAAATAAATTGTCTCAAGAGACTGGTGATTATCTTCTAAAAAGTTGTAGAAATTAACAAGGAAGGGAAACAGTGATAAAATGAAAATCTAAATCAAAGAAATATAAAGAAATATGAAGAACCCTAGTTTTCCAGTCCTGAAAATCAGTCTCCAAATACTTTCTCAACTGCTAATACCCAGGGCTAAAATCACCTCCTCCCAGAAAGGGACACCTCTCTTACATGCTGCACAGTATCAGTGGGGTCCACCAGGAAGCTTGATTTACTTCTCCCTTTTGGCCACCTGAAGCCTGTGGGTTCTCGTCTTCAAACTCTCATTTGTCCTTATGTCCCCAGCCTCTCACAGAGCCTGCCTGGCAGAGAGCTGCAAACACCATGGATGGGTGAGATAACATTAAAAAAAAAAAAAAAAAAAAACTTATGTTTGCAACAATTTATAAAATAATGTATGTTATAAGTTGAAGAACTGATACTGAGAGAAAACTGGCCTTTGAATCACACGATTTGAAAATATTTATCGCTTCAGTTGGAAAAAGATAATAAATCGCATCATCATGAATTCCCACATTTGACAAAGATTTCAAATGGAAACTCATTGAAGGAGTTTAAGATTTGGAGCTCTTTGAAGAAAGGTTGTCTTAGCTGTCTAGTTTCATACATGACAGGTAGTTATTTATTGAAGGAATGAACTCCAAGACATAATATTTCAACCCAACTGACAGGTAAAGGACTAATATTTAAGATATAGTTATTCAATAAAACTAAATGGAAAGACAAATAAAAATATTGAGTAATGAATTTAATTTTTACTACACACTATATCAGATCCCATGGTCCTTCTTTATGTAAATTTCAAAAATCAAAACCAATAAAGGAGACAATAGAATGATGATTTTTTTCATTTCATGAACTTGCTTGAAAAGACCAACTTAATGCTTAACATTTTCTTGTATGGAAGTTTAACAACAAAGGATATATTCTAAAACTTAAAAGTGGTTTGGAAAGTAGATAGCAAGGTTAATGGAGATTTTAATTTTTTGTTTTTGCTTTTCTGAATATCCTGCTATTTCTGTAGTGGAAGTTGTTTAATAAATAGTAAAACATACAGTAAGTGAACAAAGAGCTAGAATTAGTGGACTCAGTGAGTGATATCATACCACTACTAAATTCATAATAAGACTCTTCTACTCTTCCTACCACATGAAGTTCCAACTCCTTCACTTGAATCCACCTCCATCCTCCCTATCCAATCCCATTTCTCACACACTGACAACACAGGGCTCTGTTCCAGGTACTGAGGGTAGCTCTCCTTATGCCCTGCAGTCACCATGACTGGAATCCACTTCTTCTGGCCTCTTCTAATCTATATTCTTTCTCCTCTTCAAGGTTCTCAATATTCCATTTAAGTCCCATTTTTTTCACCCCAAAAATATATATTTTTTTAGTTCCTCATGGATACTTAAATCTGTGTTACTGAATGTCATTTTAGGTAAATAAGAACTATTAAAGTTTATGTTGTATTCTTAGAGTGCATATTAAAAGTGAAATATCTATATTAAAAATCTTGGTTGAAATGCAGGGTTAGCTGCTCCCCAGCAGGGTCCACAGCCTGGGTACAGATCTGCTAGGTACATTCAACTTTGCATGATGCTTTTCATTACAGTGGGCATTTGCTTGAATGCCTTACACCAAATGTTCCTCTTTTCTCACCTTGAAGCAGTATTCTCTTATCATCTTCTGGATCATTGGCCTGATTGCTGAAACTCTGTCAGGCAATTTTGTTGGTTACATTTTAATGTTATAGGCTTTCTGACATAAGACAGTAGAGAAGCCTCAATACAGAAAGATGAGAATAGGCAAATCCTGTTACTGTCTGACCTCCTGGTCTGTCTTTATATTTAGACTTTTTTTCATAGACTATTTCTAGTAATAATCCTTTATCTTTCATTCTTTGAACATGGAATAAAACCAGATAATTCTAGTTTTACACCAAAGTTTAAATATCTAAACTTTTTCACTTTACTACTTAGGATAAGTAAAACAACTGAAATACAAAATTTTTTGGTGTCAGAGCACAGCATTTTGTAAAAATGCCACTTGGTTTATTTAGCTTTGAAATTTGTGGTCTTCTATCCACAAACAGAATGAAATTCATTATTGCTATTAACAGCCTGTTGGCACCCTAATAAATGTAATGTGGATATTGAAAGGGAAAAATAGATTTTCATATCCCAGAGCAGATAATCCCATGAGTGAGACAGGTCTTACTCATGTCCTATCTCAGAAAATAAACAATGACAGCTAAACAATAGTGCAGGTTAAAGCAAACCTACTTTACAGTTCTAATTAAAATCTTGAGTGGCACAGGTGATTCACATCATTAATTCAGAAGATGAAAGAATAAGTATAGATTCAAAATTTTAAAGACAGCATTTTTGGGGTATAATGTTTGGAACTGTAGGATTGCTACAAAGTTAAAAGAAGGGAGAGGGAAAAATGAACATAGGAAATTTCTTCTTCTTTAAGTATGTGCAGAGTTGAGGCAGAACCTGCTTTTTCTTCTCGACATACATACACTTATATGCATACAAATATGGTGTGTGTGTGCATCATGTGTGTGTATGTGTGTGTCTGTGTTTAATTTCTCTTGGATACTGCATGCTTATATTTGTGTAACATGTTACTGTTTTAATAATCTCTTGAAGTATGAAATCAAACATTAACATGATGTGCATCTATTGAGGGGGAATTGTGAGTGCTATTTACGCCTAGATTTATATACTTGTTGCAGTCTTTAAAAAAAAGCACTTCATAAGAACAAAGAAAAATTAAATTTAAGTTCTACTTTTAAAGACTGCCACACCAATATTCCAAACACCACATGTATCCTGAGTAGGGAAGCTGCCTTCACAGAAGTAAAGAAGAAAAACAAAACATGCTCTAGGGTTTACATTGTCTGGTTTGCTTTGTGTTTAATCCTCCCATCCCAAGTTGGCATTTCTCTATACCCATGTCTAAATTTTGTGACATCTGCATGGGCTAAAGAGATTTATGCCTTTAAAAAGTTATTTTATTTAAAGGCGTGCATAAATTTCAAAGCATGGCAATTCATTATTTAATACCTTCCCCTCTGATGAAATCCTCTTTTCGAAGACTTTGAATATTTCTTCAAAACATTATTTAATATAAAACAAGATGAAAGTGACTGCATATCTTCCAGATGAGTAGGATGGATTATTTTCTTTCAATTCATATCTAAAACTTTCAATAGCTTCTTAGTTTCTCAAATACATGTTTGATTGCTTCAAATATATCTTTATTCTGAGGACCTAATATACAAAGTGATCTAATGATTCTCATAATTTATAATGGTGTTCATCTGGATGGAATGAGAATGGTTTGTTTTGGGGAATTTTTTTTCTCAGTATTACTAATGTAGAAGTTTTGTTATTCTTCTTTTAGCTTTATGAGAACAGAGGGGCCTCCTTGCTTAGAATATTCATGCTTTTAATGAAAGAGATATATCACTTTTCCACATGTCAATCACGTCACAAAAATCACTTCAAGTTGCTAGAATAGTTGCCTAATTTGAGGTGAGAAAAATCACCTGTCACAACTGATAGAGAATATAAAGTGGCAAGGTCGTGATGGTATGTTTTACTTATAAGGCAAATTGTCTATATCAATGGTAAAAAGTTAACAGATTAATGTGAAAAACTTTAATGACAACTTTTTGTGTTTTGATCACACCAGGACACACTTGCAGGCATGCAGTCACAATATTGAAGACATTCTAATTCTTCCCATGCTGCTGATGGTGGTCAGTATGCTAGGGCAGGCTCCAGAAGCAGGCCTTTGTGTTAATGGACTCAGTGTTTCTAGAGCTGTTGGGTATCTGTCTTGGCTAAATTGGAAGGGTCAAACTTGTGTGCTTTTGACCATTTGCTTTAAATAAATTGAGGTACTCTTTCCACCAAAGGAGGAGAATGTGAATTCAGCATTCAGCTATGAGTGAGAGATACTGGTGCAGAGAAGAGAAGGTGACAGGTTGAGTGAGGGAAAAGTACTGGAATGAGAAATATGTGCAGAAAACACCATGTCTTGATCAAGTGAAGCCAGGAGATGCTGAGAGTTGAAAGGATACTCCTTATTCACTAAGAGCTTGATTTCCAGGGTCAGAATGACATACAGTTAACTTCTGTCCATATCCTTATTAGATCTGTAATGCTGGGCAAGGTACACCTTTGATCTTTATTTCCTGCCTTTGTAAAACAAATATTGTGAAAAACCTGTCTTGGGAGTTGAGAGAATTAAATATCATAAGGAGGATAAAATGTTCTACATAGTCCCAGTACAATGGTAGTTTTAATGTTAATTATTAAAATAATCCTTAGGTTCATTCAAAAGTTAAGAAAATACTATTTTTTTTTTCAAGAAACAGCACTAAAAGTCCTGACATGCCCATGTACCACTGTACTACTTAGCAGAGGGAATAAGCACATGCTTAGAATACCAAACACAAAACAGAACAGACAAAACAGCAAAATTCAAAATAGAAGAAGATTAGACACTATAACAATGACCGTTTCACCTTCTTCAAGATGTATGTTTGTTTTATTTAAAAATAAAATAATATTATGTTAGTTAATTGAAAAATATTTTATAAATATATATGGGAAAACATACTAGTTCTAATATTGACATCTAAAGAATTTAGCATTGAATGAGATTAAAAGGTAATAGAACTATAGGGTAGACTTTGAAACTAAAAGAAAAGAAGTTAACACAAGATCAAAGTCTCTAATTACTGGAGTCTCAGTAAAAGGAAGTGACGAGCGCTATTATCACAAACTCACTCTGAAATATCCATACCATAATGCATTTGCTTTAATTAATGAATGTGTAAAAGTAACAGTCTCTAGTTCAAAATCATTTGGATATATGCCTAATTTTTTTTCTCCAGGGAAGAGCAAAAATGATGTCTTAGATCATATTCTCTAGAATTCCTAGGTATTACAAATTTATTGGCTGCAACATCCCAAAATCTACTGGGATGCAAAACGTTGTACCTCAGTAATTATTTATATCTTAGTATTACTAAAGTCATAAGCTTTTGTAATCAGTACTAGGCAATATATGTGGGGAAGGTAAGCAGGCGAAATGTAGACTCTTCTGGTAGGGAGGGGAGCAGCATACCCAATGGGGAAGATAAAATATTTTAGGATGACACCATAGGCCAGTCCTGTCCCTATTCTTGTTCATCCTCATAATCAACATTTTCCCAGGTTTCTCCCCTTCTGAAACTTTTGTTTATATTCCACTGGATAGAGAGATCTTAGAAAAAATAAATCAAGGTAAGCTTCAGTTATAAATATAATGCGTTGTGTCTATGAATTGAGGATTGTTTTCATGTGCAAGAAGTCAGTTATTGAGATTAAAGCAGAATTTGTATTTTCAATCTCTATGGATGTTAACCATAAAGTAAATTATGTCAGAGAGGTGGGAAAGCAGGCAGTGCATGACATAGGGAAGTTGTCATCATCACACAGGAAGAAGGAAATGATTTTCTGTTCAAAGTGGAAGAAATAAAGATGATTCAGAGGAACTGGAGTACTGTCAAATTGTTATCTGGTCATAGTGCCAGGGTCCCCAAACTTCAGGACTTCAACCCTAGATAAGGAAATCAGGGTGAAATTTAAAATGAGAAAAATCATGAGAATCAAAATCATGTCTGCCTTCCACTATGTTTCCAGGTGGTAACTCCAGAGAGAAATTACTTTGTAAGGAATCCTGCATCATTAAAGGATGGTCAAGAATGTTGTCCTGCAGCAATGTCAGCTGCTATATAGCCCTGTGGCGCTCAGGAGAAGTACTGGCCGTGGTGATCAAAGTATGAAAAATATGCAGGTGCAGCACCTAGAGATAGAAAGAAGGCCCTGGAAGGGAGTTTTCAGTATACCTGTGGTCTGACAGTAGCATAGGTGAAATCTAGAGGATAGAATGTCTGTTAGGTAAGGACTACAGAAGTGCTAAAAGAACACAGACTATAAAAGGTCCTAGAGTAAAGATAGAAGAGAGTAGAGCAAGAAGATTTTATACTTAAAGACCAAAACAGGGATCACAGACCAGGTATATCATTAGTGGATGATAGCAATTATCTTAAAGTAATAAGGATAAGACATCTCCACATATCCTCCCACCAGGAAATTAACAAAATTCCTCTTATGCCAAAAGGTTCACAGGGCAGAACAACAACAGCAAAAAAGATTGGATTGGCTTTGGATTGACGGAGTTAAATGAAAGAAAATATCTTTTAAACATGTTATCGAGACCTTGAATGATCAAGTTGAATTTTTAAAATTTTCATTAGTAATACTAATAAGGACTTGACTAATTTTAGTTATTCATAATAAAGTAATTCTAGTTATAAATAATAATAATGAACCCTTTCTCATTGGATGCCCATTTTAATCTTAATGGTAGAAGCACA
Organism: Sciurus vulgaris; assembly: GCF_902686455.1. Classification (NCBI taxonomy): domain Eukaryota; kingdom Metazoa; phylum Chordata; class Mammalia; order Rodentia; family Sciuridae; genus Sciurus; species Sciurus vulgaris. The sequence continues at coordinate 30,220,269 of NC_136470.1, read as the reverse complement.
GTAAGAATTTCATCTTCATTTATCTATATATTGTTCTGCAGATGTTTCCCAGGGGGTCTTAGATCTGTAGCTCAGCAAGTCATGCATTGTTTTTGTTTTTACAAAGATAATTTTAGGGAAGGGAAAAGTCTGATGCACACCATTACTGCCTCTTACTCAACTATAGCTATAGGCATGGGAATCAGTTTTTCCAGTCCAGCCTGGGTGTGTATTACAGCCATGATATGCTTTGTTTCATAGACCTGTCAATAATTCCATTTCACCTATTCTCTCTTGAACTTATTTAAGTCAGTCTTGGTACCATTGCCACACTTCACAAACTGCTCTTGTCAATGTCACCAAGAACCTGAATGTTGTGAATTCTTTCATTAATTCTTAGTTCTCATCTTACTTGGCCTAATGGGAATATGGAACTGTTGATCTACAAAATATTTTTTCACTTAATTTCCAGGATACTACATTTACGTAGTGTCCAAACTCTCTTAACTGCTGCATCTCAATCTCTATAGCTATTTATTATTCTCTCTCTCTCTCTCTTTTTTTTTTTTTTTCTAATCTGTAGAAGTTGGAGTGCCCCAGGCCTCAGGTTTTAAATATCTTATTTTTTTCTCTTCTGCTTGGTGATCATATCTGGTTTCATATCTTTATGTGCCATCTATATGCTAATGAAAACTCCACATTTGAGTGGAACCTTTCTCCTGAATTCCACAATTTGCAAATCTAATTATCTGCTTGATTTTTCCAATTGGATATTCAATAGGCATCTGAAAATGAACATGTCCAAATCAGAATTCTTTCTCTTTCCTGCCTGATCTGTTCTTCTCGTAGTCTACTCAACAGCCATCAAGTAATCCTTCCAGTTGTTCAGAAAAACCACTTGGAATCATTATCTATTTGCCTCAGGTATCACATTTAATCATCAGGTGACTTCATTAGCTCTGTTCAAAGTGCTCAGTATCTGAACACTCTACCACCTCCAATTCTACCTTCCTGGTTTCAACCACAATCTTCCTTTCCTGGGATATTTAAATGCTCCTGGCAATGATCCCCAAGTGCCATTGCCCCTCCTATACATCTCTTGCTGAACATCACTTTCAAGGGTTTCCATTAAAGATAAGTCATGTTCAGTCATTCCTTTGCTCCAACTCTCCCATTTATTACAGAGGAAAACCTGAAACCTCGAATTTATCAGCATTTTTTCAACAGCATGAAAAGTACCTGGAACCTAGTAGAAAGTCACTAAATGCTTGCTGAATGGGCTAATGAATAAACAGATTTCCACCTCATTTAAAGAGGAAACTAAGATCTTTGCAGTGGTCTATGAAGCTTTAAAGTTCTGCACCCCTCACTCCCATTACAACTCTAATCCCTCTCCTTTTCCCTACTTCTGGTTAGACAGAGAATTCCCTAAATCCTGCAGTAGTACTTTTGCCTTAGGACTGGAAGACTACCCATTCCTGTCTTAATGCTGTCCTATAGGACAGCTTCCTAGCATCCTTATTATCTGTCCTTGGTAAAGACTTTTGTGATCTTTTTTTTTTTTTTTTTGGTCATCTTAATTATAATACCCGTGATCTCTCTTTTTTGTGGTATTATTCTACACACTATTTATATTTACATAAAATTATGTATGTTTACCTATTCTATTTTTTAATAAAGCAACCCCTAATTTCCCAAATAGTAATGTCAGGATAGTGAATATTTTCATCTTATTTCTTCATTTCTTTTCTCCCAATGCCTAAAATAGTATTGCCTGGCATATAGTAGGCGCTCACAAAGCACATGTTGATTTAATGAGCAAATCAATCAAAATCATATGAAGAAGGTCTGATGTGGGTCAGCAAAGAGCAGCAGTTAGAAAAGAATAAATTAGGACTTGTAAGATAAAATGGAATTAAATGCACTCTGATACTATGACTCCTATTATTGTCGCTAATGGACTATATAATCTAAAATACTTCTTGTATTTTTAGAACTCCAATTCCCTCATCTACAGATAAAAGTCAAGTCAGATGATCTATGTTTGGCTATTTTGATTTTTCATTTTGTTTTCATGACAGATTCTAAAATTCATTCTCTGACCACAGTTACAAATGTATCTATTTATAATTATTTAAGTCTCATGTAGCCAATGTATATTCATTTGACTTCTGTCAGAATTAAATTCAATGTGGCATTATGTTTCAAGTTTTTTTTAACCCCCAAAACAAAGAAAAAAGAACTTATATATTTTGCTTTTAAACTTTTTGAAATAATGATGACAAGAAAGAGAAAAATAGAAACACACACATACACACAGCTAAAATTTATCAGAAAAAAATTATATAAAGCAATTTCTTTCAGTTATTTTTTTCCAGTTGGCCTAGGGGCATGCATCATGATGACTTCAAATTTTTAATTTACCAGGAGCAAATATGGTAGTTTTATAGGCCCCTGACCATTGCAAAATCACTGGTTGCAAGGCCTGTCTCCTCAGAATCTAATCAAAAGGTGACACATTCTGTTAACTTCCCATTATACATTCATAACATCATCTTTCAATTCAAAGTCATAAAGAATTTATGTAGGACATTAATCATGCAAGACCACTAAATTGTTCTCATTTCAGTGATAATTGTTTACTCCTATAAATGGTTTGTGTTGAGTTTTAGCAATTCAACTGAATAAATCTTCCACCATCCAAGGCGGGGAAAGAAAATTAACCTATAGATAAAGAATATAACCATATGAATATATAACACGGTAGATAGAAAAACTAAAATTTCATAGAGCTCTTCGTCTTTAATAACAAGGACTAATAATATTGAGTATAATTCTATGGCTGTTAGTGAAAAAAATCTTTTAAAAAAAAAAAACAGGAAACACAGTAACATGACCATGTATAATTTGTAAACTTGTTAAAACAGATCTTGTCCAATATCTGTATGACATGGTTGAATTTGAAATAAGGTAAAATACCTTGTAAATGAGGCACAATACACCTTGCTAGTCAATGAAGCTAAACTTAATCAAAGAAGTGTCAATCATGTGCTGGGAACAAAAGAAAAGAAAATCTAGTGGTAAATTTATTCAGTATGGTCTTGTGAAATGTGCATGAGAACTCCAAGTCTTATGATCTGACTTCTAACATGCCTTCTGTAACCTTGAGACTGATACCTCAATTTTTCCTGTCTGTTTTCTTTTTCATAAAATAGTGGACTCAGTTATCCTGTGGACATGTCCTAACACCAATATTGTATGATTCTATAAAGAAACTGAGCTAATCAAGACTTATTTAAAGCAATGATTTGAATGATTTGTCATTTGTTTTTAGATTTCCCCACTGCCTACTGAATAGAATAAGAATAGGATCAATTTGAGATAGCCTTTTCAGCCCAAGGGTGCTATAACTAATGGCACTGTCTGTTCCTGCTTTCTAAATGGAACCCCACTATATATATTTTTCTGTGGTAAAGTGTCTACTTTATGAGCATAATAAATAGCAATTGTCCTTTAATGGTAACTTTAGCTGTGACCATTATGGCCCAATTTAAGTGCTTAAAAACACTAATGGGAGTGATACAATGTTAATTATACTAAGGATATGAAGACTATACATAAGAACTCCTGCAAAATTAAGTAAAACCCTGGCTAATTCTAATTACAGTCTGTCTGGACGAGATAAGAGAAATTAAGCACCCTCTTTTTGAGTGTGTTTCTAATATAACAGCATAATTTTCCCACGTTGGTTTAGGAAACATTGCAAATGACTCATAAAAGTGGGATTCTGAAATTAAAGAAACAAATTGTTGGCTTTAAAGAGAAAAAAAAAAAGATGAACTCCTTATGTAGAAAATAGATTTTTACTTGAAACAATGCTTTCTTCTTACTCTAAACCTAAGGTAATGCACTTTTAAAAAGTTCATTCATTAAGGTGTCAGATAAAAATTTATATCATGGGTATTTTTCTTATTTAAAAACATGCTTTACAAACTATTTAGAAGAAACATTCATGAAAGCCAAGAAGTTTCCCCTTCACCTCTGTGATCTACGAAAAACTTAAAAGCCATTTTTAAAGACTATTTTAAGCATTTTTTGATTTTCTCCAAAATATTTTCTCTTGTTTTTTTCTTTCCTCTTTTTCTTCCACCCACTTAGTGAATGCATTCTATGTACTAGTACTGGGCATAAAAAATGCATAAGATAATCTTGTTGTCCGTAAGTGGATTATTGTTTGGCAGAGAAAGAAGTAAAAACAGTTCATTTTTACATTTCAGTGTCTGTTTTAAGATAAATAAGATAAATACTTCTCTTCTTCCAGCCTCATTTCCTCATTCTTGTTTGAATCCTCTTGCTTTCCCTATTATAAATTGATTTACATAGAACCATAACTTCGATGAACTCATGTAAAAAAATCTGGTTATTGATTTACCTGATCTTACTTTTTTTAGAAATAAGAAGCTTATTGGTTCTCAAGGAAACTGTCAGTTGGAAAGCCAGAAACATTTCAAAGTGCTGCCATTTGAAAACTGAGGCAAATAACATCTCACAAATAATGAGAACAATTGGGTGACAGTCTACAATTTAAAGTATACACATTAATTTAATAGATCATAAATCAAATTCTGTGATGTGAGGGTTAGAGATATTCATTCAGTTTTAATAAACCACAGTCATAAATGACTGACATCATTTAATTCCATTGAGAAGTGTCATGTAATCTCTAAATTACAGGTATTAGGAGGTTAACCCAAACAGTTATGGCAAGTATCTGAGTACTTAAAAATTGATACCTTCACTTTAAACCATTTATTATCTATAGCAAACTTTCTAATTTGTCAATATATCTATTTTGAATGACCTTAGAAGGCTGTCATTTATGCAGCAGCAATTTTATAGCATTAGGGTAGTTTCCATGATATTTAATCTGTGTTCCCTTTGAATAGTAGTCCTATCTCTATTCCTAAGTATATATTTCCAGATACAGGATATTTTTCATAGTCTATTTTCCAGTGTTTGTAGATCCTAATCCTCTGCTGTGGTCAAGTCAAACTGAAGAAGGTTTATACACAATCCAAAGTTTTCATAATCAATACTTATGTTGGTTTCCTGAAATTTCTCTGCATATTAAATTTTTTTAAATTAAAGGCTATTAGTAAAGCTTTAAACATGGACATTATTTTTCATTTTCTTCAGATTTTTCTGATATTTTTCTCTGGCATATGAAGCTATGCACACAGATACACATGCACATACACAGACACAAACACACACACAAACACACACACACCATGGATTTATCCCTACTTTGTAGGCTAGAAGTCAGTGTTTCTCAGATGCCTTTTTTCTGGTGGTAAGCAATCTTTTTTTTCTGATTATATTTCTTCTACCATTTACCTATTTTTCCCTAGTAAATGCTATGATTGTAATCATCCAGCTTATATTTTTATCCTTTTTACTGAAAACTATGGCATTTTCTATTTAGTGCTGCCAGCATTTCTCACTAATGTTTTCCATCCCTCTTTTAGATGATTATTCCATTGAAAATGTTTCCCCATCACCAGAAAATTGATTTTAAAATAGTTAATTCAGAAGACATCAAGGTAGAATGAAAGGTGCTATAGTCTCTTGGTTCTTCGTGTCCTCTCAAGGTTCATCTGCTGAAGCCTGAGTCCTCAGAGTAGCACTATGGGTAGTTGGTGGAGCCTTGAGGAGGGAGATCTACTTGGGAAGAGTTCAGATTAGTGGGGGATGCCCTCAAAGATGACTGTAGGGTTCCAGTCTCCTCTTTCTCTTTCATTTCCTAGTCATGAGGTAAGTAGTTTTGCTCTGCCATGTGTTCCTACCATGATGTACTGCTTTGCCATAGGCTCAAAAGTAAATGGGTCAATTAATCATGGATTGGAATATCTAAAACTGACAATCCAAACAACATTTTTTTCTTTATAAGTTACTATCTAAGGTATTTTTTATAGTATTGGAAAGCTGATTAACACAAAGGGTGAGACAATGAGAGAATGTAAAAGCCATTCAGGGTGGAATACTGTGATCATGATTGAAAAATCATAGTGCTAAATTTCTATAAATAAGAGATAATGCTACATCAGAAAATCTTGAAATGTATCCTGGAAGATCATAGATGGCCAATATTAACTCTTTGTGACCTTATATCAGTCACTGAATTCTTCTGGGACCAAATTTCTCCCTATCCAAAAAAATAGTTTTGGGTCTTTGGTAGTAGTCTCAAAACAAAAACAAAGAAGATATATAGAAAATTGGAGGAGTTTTCAAATAACAGAGGAAAAGAAAATTAAAAAAAAAAAAAGATAAAATGGAAACAGTGACTTAAAAGCCTGGATTTTATTCTATAAGCAATTGTTAGTCATAAAAAATGCATTATAGTAATAAAATTAATCATTTACTGTTTTCCTTTAGATAGCTCTCTCTCTCTCTCTCTTTCATAAACACACACACACATACACACACACACATGGTACAATTATGGTAGAGTTAGTATATTATTATTTCCAAGGATTCTTTAGATACTAGACAAATTTAGGGTGTTTGGAGTTGGTCCCATTCAAAGGACAAAGGGACAAAAGAATTCCACTCCTAGTACTAGCCCTAAAATAGGTCTAGATTAAAACAAAATATTTTTAAAAGATTAATTACATTTAAGTAAAACCAAAATGGAAGTAATGGTAATTTGACCTCCAGTCTCTATTTGATGTTATCTACTTTAGCTCTTATCAGGCTAATATCAGAGACAGAGTCTTAGGGCAAGAGAAACTCACCATTAGACAATCAATTTTTCTAGTTCACTAGTTTTACTCATGCCAACAGTACTAAAGTAAGGGTAACACAGGTGGATGGGTTGTCCCAGCAAATGGATATACTGAATGGGCAGTCAATAGAATCTTAGTGCAACATACCACAAAGGTAAATTGTTGTCTAAACCCATTGTTTGTTTTTTGGACTGTTGGTATCAAAGTGAATTTTTGCTTATTATTCCTGCATTTAAAAACTCTGTGTAGTTCCATGAATTTATAACTCTTACAAACAAGAAAAGTACTTAACTGATTATATTTTCAAGCTTGAGATTCCACATTTCATATAAATTTAGTTTTTACAGATAGTACTATGATTCTTCTTTTTGGTCAGCTACATTTTATTGGAAAGATGAACAAAGACAGAGAATGATAGAGAGACGGGCACATGGGCCAACAGTTGGAGTTAGGAAATGAACAGTGGTGTGAATAACACCAGAAACATAGGGTAATTACAAGAAAAATGTCGCTTGGCTCGTGAATATACACAATGAGTTGTAGAGAATAGATTTACTCCTCTAATTACTCTATGTTGTATTTGGGCCAATACTGAAATGAGTTTGCATTCCCTGAACACATACCAACTGTTGGGGTGAGGAGGGACCCATAAACACACTACATGAAGAAAGAAAAATTGTTTTTTGCATATAATCTCCAATACAAAATGCTGTCCTTGGAGCTTGTTCTGCATTATGACAAATCTGGTCAATGTCTTCAATTCAGATTCATCTTCAGAATTAAAAAGAATTCTCAAAAAAAAAGAAAATCACATTGAGTTTTCTTTTTACTGAATTGATCACCAAAAAAATTCTGATTTTGACCATGTACAGATGCAGAGATAGTCAAAGGAAAAGTGAACTGAATTGCCAAGTGACTTAAATTGTCAATATTTTTGTTAATCTGTAAGAAAAAATTAAAACTGAGGTATATCTGTTATAACTGAATGTGTGTAAAGCATTACATACTAAGAAAGAAGATGGATGTTCAAAGAGAAATGCAGACAAATAAAGTAAGGAGAAAAAGAAAATACCCATATTAAGCTACTATTTCTCCAGCATTTATTATGTATTGGGTTCAGTGCAGATCAAGGAATGTGTCTTGTATTTAAGGTTCAAAGTAATGCAGGTTTTATAGTTGCTAATTTCTCTATTTTTATTCTTATTTTTATATTATATTTTATTGGTTCTTTTTAGTTAGACATGACAGTAGGATCTATTTTGATATAGTTACAGAAGAAATAATCCAATCCTCATAACCAAAGGTGGTATGTTTTCTCTGATAAGTGGAAGCTAACACACAATAAGGGGGATGAGGGAAAAATATGATTTGCATTCCCTGAGCACATACCAACTGTTGCAGGGAGGACGGACCCATAAACATACTGGATACAGAAATAAAAACTATTTTTTACATATAATCTCCAATGCAAAATGATATCCTTAGAACTTGGAGTTCAGAGTTGTTAATTTTTTAATGGGTTAATTATAGTTTATTCAACTGTTTTCTTTTTTTATTATTTTTTTCTTTTTTTGTTTATCTTTTAATTTTTTACAGAATGCATTTTGATTCATTGTACAAATGGGGTACATCATTATGTTTCTATGGTTGTACATGATGTAGATTTATACCATTTGTGTAATTATACATGTACACAGGGTAATGATGTCTGCCTCATTCAGAGTTGCTAATTTTTTGTTGAGTAAGTTGAGGCTTGCAGAGTTTGAGAAACCCACTGTAAGAAGATACAAAATTAGGAAGTAAAAGCTTTAGAATTTGGATCTAGACATGTCTGTTCACAAATCCATGCTTCCCTGACTTCTGCTCTATCTCCCTCAACCCTAATGTCCTCCTTAGGCCTTGTCTGTAGTTGGCGACAGGGCTTGGCTGGTCGGGGCTACTGAGAAGGACCTTCGATGGAACAATGGCACAGGCAAAGCAATTATTGCTCAACTGAACTTTTCTTCATAGAAAGTTTCTGGACAAAAAGTAGGTCTAGAAAGCACACTTTAAAAAATGAAACATAAAGAAGAATGACTTTATGACATTTGTTAGTAAATGGATCCATCTGGAGACTATCATGCTAAGTAAAATAAGCCAATCCCACAAAACCAAAGGTCAAATGTTTTCACTGATATGTAGAAGCTAAAACACAATAAGGGGGATAGGGGAAGAAGAGAAGTTCAGGAGATTACACAAAGGGTAATGAAGGGAAGAGAGGGAGATAGGAACAAGTCAAATAAATCTAACATAATTTTCCTATGTAAACATATGAAAATAACCTAAGTGAATCCCACCATTGTGTGCATCCATAGCAATGCAGCTCTAATTAGAATAAGATATATTCATGCTTGTGTAATTTTATTAGAATGGATTCTACTGTCATGAATAACTAAAAAGAATCATTAAAAAAAAAAAAAAAACAGGATGTAGCATTTTTTGTTATACTGGACGCTCACCTTATCGAAAAGCTAGAACAGTTGAAATCTCAAAGTTTACATCTTCAACCCTGAAGCTACAAATCAGAAAAATCCTTCTTAAAATTTATTAGTGTTTTTGTTAGTTTTATTTTTTCAAAATATAGACTGCTATAATACAGAGAATTCCTGGGAATATTTGATTCATGTGAATTTTTCAGGTTAAAAACAGGAGTTGAGGAGAACTCAAAGCTCTGAGGTACCATCATGAGTAGGCTTGGCCTCATATAGAGGTAACATTATTGATCGAAGTTGAGTCTTCTCCAAAGCAAAATGAGTAGTAGGACTAGATGATTTTCAAGATTCTTTCCAGATATAAAATTCAGTAACTGTAAATGCCTTCATTCATACTTTTTACTGTCTTAGAACCATCAATATTTCTTATGCTTTGGCGATCAATCATCTAACTTATTTTTGGATGCCCAGATCAAAAGAGTAATAGAGAAAGGGAAGCAGTCAATTCTGATTTCTCTGTCATCACCTAACAAGGAGGGGCTAAAGATGTAGTTTTTCTGTGATTATAAAGGGATTGCTGGTCTCTATTTTAATTGATGTTTGCAAACCCAGAATCTGCTTTTACACATTGGGCTGACCTACTTATTTGGGAGATGTATAAATTTCCTGATTCTCCCCCTTTATTCAAGTTGCATTGATCTTGTCAAGTGCATCAACCCTAGGAAATAAAGTCTGATCCAGATCAAAGGTACTTAAACCCTAAGCCAGAAACTTCAAAGTAAAAAAGAAAAGTCTTAAATGGAAATATATACTTTGTAACTTCCTTCTCCTTCTCTATTTCTGTTTCTCTCTTATAGCTCCCCACTTAAATATGTTTCATACTGGATAATATGGTGAACATATCTGTTTCTCCTTCATCAATCTGTAGGTTTGTGAAGGATAAACTGTTATTCATCTTTTATCCTTATGGCCAAGGGCTGAATTGAGCATGCAATTAAAAATTCAGTAAGTGCTTATTCAACAAATTACATCAAGGAGTTGAAATTTGTTCTTTGCTAGTTTAAAAGAGAAATTTGATTTTGGGAATTTAAAGAGAGCATGATGATATAAATACTATTTGTTTATTTCTTAAAAACTAACATTTAAATAAGATTAAATCTACTGCCAGAATCACAAAATATATTTTCTTTTTTAACACATAGGAAATTCGAAGATATCAAACAATCATATGATCTTAGATAAAAGACTATGTAGTCTAAGTCACCTTGAATCTAGGTACTACAATCTGACTAATTTCCAGTCAATAATGTATGAGTGAAAAATGTTGTGTAGAACTTCCAGAAACGTTTTTCAAAGAGACCTGACCCAGCTGGAAGGAGATACCTTCTTGCTTTTCCTACCTAAATCTTAGGGAATGTGGAAATCACAAGCTAACCTCAAGTCAAGATTTTAGAGCCAAACACAGAAAGTGTCTGTGTCCTGAATATTGTATTGGCAAATCATGCCTCCTGTAGACTCCCATTCTAGAGAATTTCTTATGAGTCACTATTATTTTTGTTTGCTATTACAGAAGCTGATCTGGTAATGTCTAACTGACATAGTGCTACATATTCTTTTTAACAATAAGTAATTTCAGTGTACTCTAAGTTTTATGCCAATGTATGCTAACAAACAAAAAATAATTATCCATGAGTGATAAAGAATTTTAGTATAAAATGGGAAACTCCTTCTGGAATAATAAAGAAGATCAATATCAGGACTTCATAGGATGACAGTCATTAATTTTTGTACAAAATGTATTTTTAACGATTATTTTAATCTAAAAGGAGATACAAAAATGTGAATGAAGTTCTTTCCTTTCTCTCACATAATACTCCCATTTCAAGCAACAATCCAGTGTGTGCTGTGGCAGGATAACAAAAATGTACATAGAATGAATAAAACCACTTGGGTATTAGTTTGATTCAGCTCTTGGTCCTGCATTTCATCAAGAGATCTGATCATTCATGCTTCAGTTTCTCAAGTGCATTTTACAGAAGGCTGACCACAACAAGGGGATAAAGAAATCCACTTTGGGGAGCAGTAAAGATAAGTGGCTTCAAGCCTAGGCTAGCCAGACTGCCGAAGTTTGCTTCCTGGGTATGTCATGCTAACAGTGTGCAATTTAGCAAGTTTCTTAAACTCCCAATGTTTCCAGTTTCCCCATATAGCAAACAGGAATAACATTGTTAAAGTAGTAACAAACTGTGTTCTGTGAGTATAAAACTGACTAACATATAAATACTCAGAAATGGTAAATTCCATTTTTTCTTTTCCAGCAATTGAATGTGTAGAAATTAATACTCTATCACTTGTCACCTATGTAACTCAGGGGAAGTAACTTAACATAAAGTCCCACATTTTTTTGTCTGTAGCATATTGATCTATTAGTGCTATTTTGAAGACTAATTGTATATGTAAAATCACTGGTTCAGTATCTGGTTCACAGGAAATACTTGTTATTTTCATTCCTTTGCTTTTTGTCATTGCCCATGGTTGCAGTTATTCTTCCCTTCTCCCACCTCCGCCTCCAAATAGGCAGTCATATTATAAGAATGAGATAAAATTCACCAGTGGGCAAATGCATTCTTTATGAACACCTATATGTACTCACACAGATAAACACACAGACACATACCCTCATACATAATCACACACACTATGTCTATTTAGTAAAAACTATACTTGCTAATAATACTATGTGGAAATTTCACAACAGATGACTTTAAGAAAATCAAATGATACACACATACATGATTTCATATTCTTAAACCTATTCTCTAATGCTGCCTACTTAAAAGTCACACACATAATCTAACTGAAAAGTGATACTCTATTTCTCATGGTTGTTTTTTTGTGTAAAAACACACTCTCCCCCTTTAGAGCAGCACTCTCTTGTAGAGTAAAGAGAGAAAACCTGAACTTGACTTAGAGATTAAGCAATCAGCCAGCTGCCTAATTACCTGCAGGGACTTATAGATCATTCCAGAATATAATTCTGCCTGGGAAACTCTCCTTCAAGCAACATTTGTGTTTCTCATGAATACTGATTTTAGTTCAGAATACTTGTCAAATTATAGAAAATTGGATCTCAGTCCATCTCTAAAATGAAAGGATTAGAAACATGATATATTAGGTCTGTTTTAGTTATAATTTTCTATGGTTTTATGATTCCCTGGATGTTCATTTTGTTATAAAAGGTTGGAAGAGAGAACAAAAAGTGAAAATATGCAGAAGAAAACACTTGTAATTTTGAAGTGGAGCAAGAACCAAGTTCACAGCCCACTGACACATTGAGAAAAATCTTATAATACATTATGTCACTTTTGTTACTGCCCCTTCAATAATGAAAGGAAATCTACAACTAAATATGAGAATGTGTTTGGGGACACCTCTGAGCTTCAAAGTGAGTAATGCAACTTTTCTGATATTTCTGAAAGCTGTGGGAAATTTATACGGATAGTCACTCTCTGCACCTGTGCAGATGCATTATTTGTGTAAGCAACAGGGGTGTAGGCAAGAAGGAAAGATGGGAGGAGAGGACATTTGGGGGCATCTGATAGAGCAGACACTTCTCCTAGCTCTCTGTTGCTCATGGAGTCCCAGTTATACTTTCCTACCATGAATTCTACATTTATCAGCCTAAATCAAGAATGTAAAGTATCCATTCCTCACTTTATGTAAATTGAACAAAGTGAAATTCTGACAGGGATAGAATCCTATTAAAGTTTCAAACATATTTCAGGAAGAACTCTAAATAAATCAAGGTCAACAAGGTGTCTAAATCTAGCTTTTCACCTCTCACTTTCTTGTTGCAGCTTTATGTATTTTTGACTTTTCACTTTCTTTAATGCCTTGCAGCTCTCAGTACCACATGTCATCGGCCAGAATAAAACCTGTAAGAGAAGCTGAGAAGAAATGGGACTTAAATGAAGAATTGAGAAACTACACATGTTCCTTTGAAAGAGTTTAGTTCTTTACCAATGACATTTGGAACAAATTGTTCATTGCCAAAGGGAAGGGAATAAAAGTTTGACAGAGTGGGTTATCCATGCAATTCTTAACTTCTAGAGTTCAGTGATATTAAAAACAAAACATATTCCTCTCCCACAGTATTCCCAATTTTTATGCAGTTCTGGACAAGAATGTGTAATAAATAAATGAAGGAGCACAGAAAAGCTTGGGCTTTATGTGCAATGTATACTACAGAGAGCAAAAATAATGTGTACGCATTTTGTGGATAAGTCAAAATAACCCTAAAATACAGAAAAAAATAAACTTCCTTTCTCCACCTCCATTCCAAATGCACTGTTAAACAGCAAAGACTTCTGAGCAGAGGGGGAATGTGAAAAGCGATAAATAAACTCAAATTAAAATTGGGTTTTAAAAAACCTTAATTAGCTACATATGAAGGCTAACCACTTCTTTAAATAACTCAAAGTAGAAATAGCTGATATTGCAGGTATCACAGAAAACAGGCTAGCTGTTTGAAATGTTTATTATTGTAGAACAGAAGGTCAGAGAGAGAAAGGGTATCTTATTACAATTCTTTTACAAATTAAACATGAACAAGCCATGAGAATAGACAGAAAAGGCTGAATTCAGGTGGTTATATTCCTATTATTTTCTTCAAAAAGCATGCCAACACAACCTCTGATTTTTGAATTTTTTTCCGAAATTTAGGGCTTATATATGCTGTCATTACTTGGGTAATTGTTAACTAACATTAGAGAAAATAGGGAAAAAGAGAGGTTAATTTTCCATTTGGATGTTCATCTACTTATCCTCTGGGTTTTCTCAATGTATGCAAAAAATGAATGCAAAAATATTACCTTCAGGAAGAAGAATAGAACCCTAAGACAGTCTGCTGCCTGGAAAAAAAAATGAGCTGAGGGTCAGAGTTCTGAAAAAACTGATGTTTAAAAGTGAGGTAAATGAAAAATAAGAGTAAAAAAGGATGAAATAGAATGCCAAAGTCAACAGCAGTCATGTAGGATTTTTTAATAATTGAGATTATCTATAATCTAGTTATTCTATGTCTTCATTACACCCACTTTTATTGATATTTCCAAATGAATGGTGGTTGGGACAATGAATATGTTGATGCAGGAATAAATAAGTTACTGGGTTTTCTGCAGACCCAGCTGAATAAGAGACAATTCTCAGCTAATCTGTGAATTTCACCAGTTTATTCTGAGGCTTGACATTGTGTCCTGTGCAATTCTTAAGGTGGAGGAGGTGGAGAAAATTCAGGTGAACACAGATGTGAGCCTTGGGAAGAGTCTTAACCATGAATTAATGCCTCTAAAACAGAGGAACATCTAGATTCAAAACTTACAAAACTTCTAGAAGTAACTTTCAGTTGTACAAAATGCAGGAAACAGAATAGCATGCTCAGTACTATGGGACTTAAGATCAGCAGACTACAGAGACACAGCCACATCAATGTTTATAGCAGCTCAACTCACAATAGCTAAACTGTGGAACCAAGGTAGGTACGCTTCAACAGATGAATAGGTAAGGAAAATGTGGTATATATACACAATGGAATGTTACTCAGCCTTAAAGAAGAATGAAATTTTGGCATTTGCTGGTAAATGGATGGAGCCAGAGAATATCAAGCTAAGTGAAATAAATCAATCCACAAATCCAAAGGCCAAATATTTTCTCTGATATGCATGTATTAATTCATAATAAAGAAGGGGGGCTAGAGAAGAATAGAGGTAATTTGGATTGGTCTGAGGGGAGTGTAGAGGGGGGTAGGAAGGATAATATAATGAATTGGTCATTAATACCCTACTGCATATATGACTAAGAATGTGGTGTGGTCCTACCTCATATACAACCAGAAGAATGAGAATTCATACTCCACTTATATATGTCAGAATGCATTCTCCTGTAATATATGACTAATTAGAACAACAACAACAAAAAAGAATAATATGTTAAGTACTATGGGAATCAAAGGATCAAAATCTAGACTGCAGGGGAATAACACCAAAAATATCACAATTTTGTTAACAAATATATTAATATTTTAAAAAGAGAGAAAGGTCTTAGGTAGATTAAAAGATATTTAGTGGCTAGAAACTGCAATGAGTAAAATCTTGTTAGATGCTAATTAAAATAAATGAAGTCTAATGAAGTGTTTATGAGACAATTGAACACTGAGAATTTGATAACATTAAGAAAACTGATAATGTTTGTGGAATCAATAATGATATTATGGTCATGTTTCAAAAGTGCTTACATTCTGACATTTATCAAAGGTGAAAAGATAGATGTTTGTAAATTTTTCACCATTAGTTAAGTGAATAATAGTAAAGATTGGGTAAGATTGACACAGTTTTCTAAGCTTAATAATGTATATATGAAGTTTATTAGACTAATCTCTCTACTTTTTTTCATTTTTTTATGTTGGAAAATTTATGCCAGTGCAAACTATGTAAGACAAAATTATATAATGAAGCAATTTACTCCATGACATAAATTATATTCAGATACTTGTTCTACATTTATTTTTTCTGTTTTATCACTTTCAATACCTATAACTTGAATATTTATATTGGAATTTGAGTAAGACTAAGTTTGAGGATTAAAAACAGGAAGATCACACAGAGTTCACAGAGAAGTTAAAACCATGTGCTTTCAATTTCTCTTTGAATATAATTCATGTCTCTTATTAAGATTTTCAAGGACACTAGAACCTCCTCTGCCTACTGCTCAAATTTTGATCATATTTTCTAAAGTGGTAGTACCAATATGCTCGACTCCTTTACCAGGGTTTATCTTTTCTTATAGCACTGATCCCTAAGGTACATAAGGTCTCTATAAGGTACATAATATTCTCTATTTCTGTGTTCACTGATTTTCTTTTTCTTCCTCTGAAATATGATATTCTTGATGACAGTATTTTGCTTTGTTGGTGGGCATGATCCTAATATTTAGAACAGGGTTAGCAGATTTTAGGCACTGAATACGTATTTGCTAAAATAAATTCTGGAATTCAGACAAAAGTATTCAAGTATTTTGGGCTTTGATGGAGTAATTCTTTTGATAAGGCACTCACAAGTTTTTCGAGTATGTATTCTGTTTCTGGACTGCAGCGATTGTCAGAAAATGTTGTCTCTATCTTGGGCTGAATGTTTCTCATTCTACTCTCCACTCATAGTTCTGAGTGCTTCCTGCAGTGGATACATAAATGTGCTACCATCTGCCATCGCATAGGATGAGTTCCCTTTCTTAGTGAAAGCTTGACCAAGGGTGTACCCTTGCTTGACAATCAGGGCTGCATATTAGTGTTTATTTGTGACCTATAAGTAGTTATCATGCAAGATTAAGCTGCCCTCCTGGAGAGCTGCCAGAACCATGTCTGACGTCTATTGAATCTCTGCCTTTCTCTCTCCTTGGCTGGACTCCATTAGGGCTGGGTGGAATTTCTTTGTAAATCCAGAAACAGAATGGGCATGATAGAATCTCCTTTCTCAGGGTGAGGAACTCTCCACCACTATGAGCGATTCTAGAAAAAGATAGCACCTCAGTCCCAACCCACTCTTTTTTTTAAGGAAAAACTATCTCTATTTCTACACAGATAAAGTACTTCCTCAGGATAACATGGGTTATCTTATATTAACATGGGCTTTCTTATATTAATCTCATTAGAGACAGGAAAACAAGTGGTTTTTTTTTTTTTTTTTTTTTTGTGGTACTGGGGATAGAACTCAGGGCCTTGTGCTTGCAAGGCAAGCATTCTACCAGCTGAGCTATCTCCCCAGCCCAGGAAAACAAATTTTAAAAAATCCAAACTCAATTCAGAAACTGAAGCTTATTCAGATGCACAAACCCTTATATTCCTAGAACAGAAGAGAGTCAGGGACTTTGTGGGTAAAGTCCCAGACATAATCAACAATGAGGTTAAAAATGTTCAACTAACTTGCTACAATATAAAAGCAAAGCTGTGTGTTGCAAAGGAAATCATGGAGAGGGTTCATATCAACAGTATATTTCATAAGGAATTACTGAGAGATTTGGCTTCTAAGTAATTGCCAGAATTACTTTGAATTTTCCAAAATATTTGGAGTAATGATGAAATATCATCAAGATTTTTGACTAGATAAATTCATTTCTTTAACTTACTGCATAGGAAAAACATATTTCATTCAAGGGTACCCCAAGATAACTAACTACATTATCATTAAAAGAGATTAATGATAATTTGAATGTTTTTAAAGCATAGTTAGGCATATATCACCCCGTCAATGTTTCTTAAAATAATTTTCTTGTTTTTCATTTAAAAAACAGAAAAATTACAGTTGCCACAGGATGTGGAATAGAGAAGAGAAAAAATAATTTATTTAGATGTTCTAAATTGTTTCTGGGAGTTCATTATGATTGTAATCTTCTCCCTCAAAAGAATCTACACAAAAACAGATATACAATTTCTATTTTATAAATGAGGGAACCCCAATTTAAAAATACCATTTATGAAGAGATCCAAGATGGTGGAATAGAGGTGATCATGTTCCTGGCTTTTCTGTGGTGTGAAACCCCGAAAGCAGACAGGGCGAACAAAAAAATGGTGGGGAGTTACTTTACTGGAACCTAAAACTGGACATTCAAAGCAGATGGGGACACAGGAAGTCGGATATAATAAAATAAGGAAAAAATCCTCAGTGGCCCAGCAGGTCAGAAGCTCTAGTCAGAGCGATCCCTCCATGAGCATAGTAGATGGACAAGAGAATTAAAAGAACCCATATTTTTGGGAAGCCAGACATGTCTGGGTAGGGAGCATTTAGAGATCTAGGATATTGCCTGCAGGGGCGCCTGGCTCTCCTTACAGTGCTTGACAGAGTTCCACTGAAGGATGATTGCAAAGACTCATCCTAAAAGGATTGCATGCCAGATATATGCCTCCCTAGCTTGGAGTTTTCCTAATAATATATTACTCACTTCAGTCTGAGGATCTTGCTAGAGGTGATGGGAATAATTCTACAAATTTCCAGGAAAACATCATGGAGAAAAAACACATGTTGAAACCCTGTGATGATTAACCTCACAACAGCAGAATGTTTTTATTATGTTAAAAACCAAACACTGCATTTACTGGCACAGCCAGAACCTTTTGGGGCACAGAAATTTATATATAACAATGTTTCCCCAAGTTCTAAGCACAAAGCACCTCCCACAGTAGCTACTAGATATGGACCAGCTTATTTTATCAATGGCAAGCCCTGGTGATTAAGTAAAGATAATCTGTAAGGTTGCTGTTTTCTCATAATCTTTCGGTAAAAACAATTTCTGCCTATGTTTTGGAAACTTCTTTGATTTTATGAGTCACAAGCCTGTCATCAAAGCCTGAAGAAAAATGTATATAAACCCAGCCTTCCCCAGAATAAAGTGGGATTGATTGCACCAGATCTAGAGTCTGTGTCTTTCATTCTCCATCCATCGCCAACGCTATCTCCCCACACCCCCTTACCAGTGTGGAACCCATGGACCCCTGCTGGGGCTGGACCCCCGGCAATTGCCCAACAAACCTGAAGGATGAGTTGCACCAATGGGGAAAAAAAAAATTCACCATCTCTCCAAGTGGTGTGTGGAGCACAAAGGAAGGAACAATTTGCAGCAGTGGCCCAGGGACTAGCAACTGAGTAAGCCTATTCCTGGCAAATCCTAATTTTGCCCCGAAATACAGGTCCAGAAAATACAGGATGCATGACATAGAGTGTGCTTAAGTGACCATAAGAAAAATCAAACTTAGAGAAAGGTTCACACAAGGGACAACTGGTTGAGGAAACCCACCAGCTTCTGCCCCTCCTGCTCCAATCGGACTGCTTACAAGACCAGCTGGGAGAGATGCATCTCGGGAGGGCAGGGTGGGAGAAATTGGAGACTGAACCCGGGACCCGGAAACATGAGGTCTGCAGGTGATAGAGGTGACTAAGAATTGGCTCCCCCACCACACAAATGAAACTTAGGGGAGCCCTGGGGTAAATTCTTCCAATGTGGATCAGCAAGTACTGGGCCCTGGAGATATTCTGATTTAAAATCAATCCCAATCAGTATTCAATGAAGAGCTTGGAAGGTGTGAAACTACACCTAAGTTTGTTGACTTGGGAGATAGCAAAATGGACTGTGGATTTCACTCATGAATACCTTAGAGGATATTTTCTGGAAAAGAATAAATAGATTATGTTGTGTCACAATTTTTTGTTTGTTTTTTCATTTTGTCCTTTAGCTTGCTTAGAAAGAATAATGTACAAATATTCAATTACCTGTTTTTCTGGCCCTCTTTTCCCCACTCCAATCCCTTACTGTAAAATAATGAGTACTTGAAATTATTAAAATGCTGTGTGCTATAATACATAATTTTTGTTCATGCTAAATTACGGGACAATCAATTTAAACATCAAAATATTTTTCCCTGAAGATTTCACTTATCTGACATCTTAATACAAATGACCCCTTAAGGTCATCATAGGGACATTCAGAAGTAAACCTAACTGAGCAACTCACATCACATATCAAACAGTTAAGGGATGAAAAATGGTATTTCCTTAATATCCATCATAATCGTGAGGCAATTATAGGGTCAGTGAAGAAGGTGGAAAATAAGGAATAATTTCTCTTAATCTAAGTAAACCTAAGGTCCTCAGACCTTAGAAACTATTAGAACAAATAGAAACTATTTGTCCTTATTTTGTTAGTTTTTCTTATGTCCATATTTATTTTTACTTTTGTTATTTTATCATTTTCTATTTTTATATATTTATTGTTTCTCTGGTTATTTTAGTTGGTCTGAGTAAATTTTAAGTTTTAGTCATATAATATTAAACTTAAGAGTTGACTCAAAAATATCTACCCTGAGACTTTTTCAAGATTGTAGAATAGAGGAGGTCACTTTCCTGGCTGCTCTGTGGAGTGAAATGGAGAATTGGAAATCCATATGCAACAGAATGAAACTAAACCCATATCTCTCACCATGCACGAAACTAAACTCAAAATGGATTAAGGACCTCGGAATCAGACCAGAGACCCTGCAGATTATAGAAGAAAAAGTAGGTCCAAATCTTCACCTTGTTGGTCTAGGACCAGACTTCCTTAACAGGACTCCCATAGCACAAGAAATAAAAGCTAGAATCAACCACTGGGATAGATTCAAACTAAAAAGCTTTCTCTCAGCAAAGGAAACTATCAGCAATGCGAAGAAAGAGCCTACAGAGTGGGAGAATATCTTTGCCAATCATACTTCAGATAGAGCACTAATCTCCAGAATCTATAAAGAACTCAAAAAACTCTACTCCAAGAATTCAAACAGTCCAGTCAACAAATGGGCTAAGGAAATGAATAGACACTTCACAGAAGAAGATCTACAAGCAATCAACAAACATATGGAAAAATGTTCAACATCTCTAGTAATAAGAGAAATGCAAATCAAAACCACCCTAAGATTCCATCTCACCCCAATTAGAATGGCGATTATCAAGAATACATGCAACAACAGGTGTTGGCGAGGATGTGGGGAGAAAGGTACACTCATACACTGCTGGTGGGGCTGCAAATTAGTGCAGCCACTCTGGAAAGCAGTGTGGAGATTCCTTAGAAAACTTGGAATGGACCCTCCATTTGACCCAGCTATCCCACTCCTTGGCTTATACCCAAAGGACTTAAAATCTGCATACTACAGAGATACAGCCACATCAATGTTCATAGCTGCTCAATTCACAATAGCCAGACTGTGGAACCAACCTAGATGCCCTTCAATTGATGAGTGGATAAAGAAACTGTGGTATATATATACAATGGAATATTACTAAGCCATAAAAAATGATAAAATTATGGCATTTGCAGGCAAATGGATGAAATTGGAGAATATCATGCTAAGTGAGATAAGTCAATCTCAAAAAGCCAAAGGACGAATGATATCACTAATAAGTGGAGGATGACACATAATGGGGGGGAGGGAAGGGTTAGTGTTAGGGTTAGAGTTAGGGTTAGGGAGGGGGGCAAGTATGGAGGAAGGAACTACTGTATAGAGGGAAAAGAGGGGTGGGAGGGGTGGGGGGAAGGGAAAAAATAACAGAATGAATCAAACAACATTACTTTATGTAAATTTATGATTACACAAATGGTATGCCTTTACGCCATGTACAAACAGAGAAACAACATGTATCCCATTTGTTTACAATAAAAATAAAAAAAAATAAAAAAAAAAAAAAAGCAGACAGGCAGTTTCTCAGCAAGGACTGGCCAGGAAAGATGCATCTGGCTAGGAACTCAGAAGGGCCGGAGGAGAAATTGTTTGGAGACAACCCAAGACCAAGAAACATGGGGTCGGCAGGTGATGTAGGGGACTAAGAATTGGCTCCTCTACCACATGATTGGAACCCAGGGGAGCCCTTGGGTGATGTCCTCCAGCATAGACCAGCAACTACTAGGTGCTGAAGGTGTGATGATTTAAAATCTCTAGATGAATTAGCACTCAGCAAAGAGCCTGGAGCCCACCCAAGCCTAAACCCTGCCTCTAGGAACTCAGCCCTATGGGATTACCACTCTTACTCCAGCAATCCAGAGGGTGGAATATCACACTCCAGAAGACCCTACCTAAAACTGCTGAGAAGAGAAGCTGAGAATATTTTGAATTTCAATGGAAAGAATTCTTTAACTTTACATCAAGATTTTCTTTTAATTCTTTTTCATTATTTGTGACCTTAATGGTACATGTACATATATACAGTTTTCTAATTTTATTCCTTCTAATTTCTAGTATTTTTGAAGCAAGTTCTTTCGCATGGATTAGATTTTGTGAGTGAGGATGTTTGATTAGTGTATTTAGTTCTGATTTTTATGCTTTTATTTTTATATTTTATTTAAATTTTTGCTATATATATATATGTATTCTTTGATTCTATCTTTTCTTCTGCTAACAATCAATCTCTATTGTTCTCTCTTCACTCTTCCTTTAATCTTTTACTTCTGTCTTCTCTCCTCCTTCATAATCATCTCATCCTATGTCTCTTCTGCTCACTTCCTATCCACCATTTGAAAATGTAAACACTTTTGCAAACTTGGTGTTTTTATTATAGGCATAATTGATCATATCATTTCTGTTTATTGTGATAATTAACATTGTAGACACCTTGGTAGGGAACTATTTGGTTTACTGGTGTAAATTGTTTGCATCGTGTGTTGTTATTATTTGTCTCCCCTAAACATAGAGGTACTGGAAATCTTCAGGGACACAATAAATCCACAGGGTAGAAAATCTATTGCCTCATATCCATACTGTTAGATGGACAGGCACACAAACAACATGAAAAAGCAAGGGGACAAATCGCTGCAAGCAAACCCAGAAACTCCAATAACAGAATCCATGGATACCACAGTGGAAGAAATGTCAGAGAAGGAGTTTAGAGTGTACATAGTTAAACTGATCTGGGAAGTAAAAGATGAGGTAAGAGAGCAAATATAGATAGGTAGCAAAAGTTCACTTCAATAGTTAGAGATTCTGGAAAAAAAAAACAGAAATCATTGAAATGAAGGAAATAATAAACCAAATTAAAAATTCAATAGAAAGCATTACCAACAGACTAGACCACTTGGGAGTCAGAAATTCAGGCAATGAAGACAAACAATATAATCTTGAAAATAGAGTTGACCATGGAGAGGAGATGTTAAGAAACTGTGAACAGAGCTTGTAAGAACTATGGAATAACATGAAAAGACCAAATTTAAGATTTATCAGGATGGATGAAAGTACAGAGATACAAACCAAAGGAATGCACATTATTTTCAATGAAATAATATCAGAAAATTACCTAGATCTAAAGAATGAAATGGAAAATCAAATACAAGAGGCTTACAGAACTCCAAATGTGCAAGATTACAACACCCACATCAAGGTACATTATAATGAAAATGCCAAGAATAAAGATAAAAAGGTAAAGGCTGTGAGAGAAAAAGTCAGATTACATATAGTAAGAAACCAATTTGGATCTCAGCTGATTTCTCAACCCAAACCTTCAAAGCTAGGAGGTTTTGGAATAACATATACCAAGCTCTGAAAGAAAATGGATGCCAAATAAGAATCCAATATCCAGCAAAATTAAGCTTCATATTTGAAGATGAAATAAAAACCTTCCATGATAAACAAAAATTAAAAGAATTTATAACCAGGAAGCCCGCACTTCAGAATATTCTCAACAAAATATTCCATGAAGATGAAACAGAAAAAAAAAATAGTAAAAACAAATGAAGGGAGGAACTTCACTAAGGGAATAGTCCACCAAAGGGAAACTAATTCAAATTAAAAACTGGAAATAACTCAAAATGATTGGGAACACAAATCATATCTTGATTGGGAGATGCAGGGTTCCATCCAGATCTGGACATAGGCATAGCACAGTGGCCCTCAGTTTCCTTCAAGTTAGGAGGGGACAGTTGGGCTGGAGTGGGTGGGCTCAAGATTTGCCCTCCTGAGGTTTGATATTCCAGAGAAGTGAAATTGATCCTTAACCAAATCTGTATAGCTACCAGAGATGTGTGTATCCCATTTCTGTGACTTGTCCCCACGAGGTTGTCCCTCACACCTTGGCACTGTCGGATGTGAAGATGGGGATTTCGGTCTCTGGTTCTTGCCTGTCATTCTAGGCTGAGAGCAGCCTCAGCTTATCTGGCAATCTGGCAAAGCCTCTGTGGCCTCAGCCTGGGGAACCAAACCAATGGAGCCAAATGCCTAGTCATTGAACCATCTTGGTGGCTCATGTTCTGTTCAGAGCAACCAAAGGATTGTGTTATGCAATGTTGTTTTGAAATCTGAAAATTTGAAAATCAGCAATATTTTTTCCTGTAAGTTTGAAATGTTTTTTATACTCACCTGTACTGTTAGCAACTACTGTACTGGAAAGCAATTTGATCAATATAAAAGTGTTCAAGCTATAAAACAAACAAACAAAAAATAATAATAATCTTGAACATTAATGGCCTAAAATCATCAACCAAAAGACATAGACTGGCAAATTGGATCAAAAAATAAGACCCAACAATATTCTGTCTCAAGAGACTCACCTCATAGGCAAAGACATCCACAGACTGAAGTTGAAAGAATGGGAAAAACCATATCACTCATACGGATTGCGTCAACAAGCAGAGGTTTCTATCCTCTAAAATAGACCAAGTTATGTAAGTTATATAATTGCAATTATACAATTGTAATATTACTTTAATACAGTTTTAGCATCTGTAGAGTTGTTTTGATAACTCCCTTTCCATTGATATTTTTCTGGCTTTTTTTTTATAGACTTGTTAGATTTTTATCAATTTTAGCTGTATTATTTCTTTTCTATTTCACATATTTCTGCTCCGACTCTTATTTTTCCCTTCTTACTGCCAATTTGAAAGTAATTTGATTATTGATATAGCTTCTTTCTGATACAAATACTTTGTTATAAATGTCCATCTGAATTCTACCTCGTCCCAGAGATTTTGACATTTTCAGGTTTTATTATCACCTAGTTCAAAGCACTTTTATTTACTCATCTTGCACTTTCTTCTTTGATCTGTGAGATATTTATACATGTGTTGTTTAATTTTGAAGTAGTTGAGATGTGGGGGGATGTTCTATATTTCAAGGCGATTGATTTCTAGTGTAATAAATCATGCTGGAAACAGTCTGCATGATTTCAAACTTTTAAAATTGCTCAAAGCTTATTTTATGACAGAATATAGTCTATCATTATTTATTTTCTATTTGTCTTGTTTTGTGTATAGTTCTCTATAAATAAGATGTAGGTCAAGGTGGCTGATAATGGTATTAAGCCTTCTATATGTCATTATTCCTTCTACCAAAGTGAGGGGGTTTAAAATCTTCACATATGATTGTGGATTTGCCTTTCTAGTTTATTAATTTTTACTTCATGTATTTTGAAATTTTGTTATTAGGTACATACACATTTAGGATTGTTATACTTTCTTGAAGAAGTTACCCTATTATGGTTATGAAATGTTCCCCTTTATCTCTGAAAATACTTTTTCTTGATATTTATTTTATATTAATAGCTCTACTTCAGATTTCTCATGCTTATTTTCCCCTTCTTTTGCTTTTAACCTATTAGTGTATTGATATTTAAAGTGTGACATATGTATAGAGCATACGGTTAATGTTTGCTTTTTATAAATGTTGAACATTTATACCTGAGCTGTCAGGCTCAGAGAGATTATTGGAATGCTTTTGTTGCAATCATTCATTCTCTCAGGTATCATTTGGGGTACTATACTAGAAAGTGTGTGGAAATTGTGACCCTCCACTGTGTCTACGTAAAGACATGACTTCTCTCTTAGATGCCATTCTTTATTTCAAGCAAATAAAACAAAATTGAATAGACATGAGAGAATTCTACAGAAGAACAGTAAAGAGAGTGGATTCTACACCCAGATATACTTGCATTTCCTCCACTAACTACTATACTAACTACTAAGATTTGCATATAGTGTGAATTTTCCCTGGAAACATTCATGTGCTGGAAGTTTGGTCTCCAATGTGAAAATGTTAATAGTTTGTGGGACCTGTAAGAGGTGGAACTAGTGAGAGGTATTTAAGTCAGCAGGGACATTGCCCTGAGCAAGAGATTACTGTAAACCTTGTAGAACCCCAGTTAGTTTCTAAGAGAGGATTTTGTTATAAACTGAGGACATGTCAGGAATTTGGTCCCTTTGACCCATAGCCAGTTCCCTTTCCATTCCTCTACTGTGTTGTTTAATACAGCCAAGAATGCTCACCAGGATACTGGCATGAAGATCTGGTAGATTATGAAGTTTGAACTACCTGACCA
Source organism: Sciurus vulgaris (assembly GCF_902686455.1). Lineage (NCBI taxonomy): Eukaryota > Metazoa > Chordata > Mammalia > Rodentia > Sciuridae > Sciurus > Sciurus vulgaris. The sequence goes on along the minus strand of NC_136470.1, from coordinate 30,194,166 downwards.
GCATAGTCAAGAGCCAAATAAACCTCTTTACTTTAAAATTATCCAGCCTTTGGTATTTTGTTAGCACAACAGAAAACAAACTAACGAACTATATAAACAACATTTTCTCCTTTTGTAAAATATGGGCAAATTTAGTAACTATAATGTAGGGTTATTGCAAGGATCACATAAATGAATGTACAGAAAACATTTAAAATGGTGTCTGAGATATATTCAATATAACCTCTTTCAGTTCTTGCAAGTATTCAATTGAATATTTTCTGTCTCCAAAAACTAGTTTCTTTTTTGAAAACCAAATGATATGTTTACATTTTAAGTAAATGTTTTTCTTAATATGAGTTCATATTTACTAATTACATTAAACAGAAAGGATTATATGGCTAAGATAGTCTTTAAAATTAATAAAATCAAATTCAGTTTTATGAATAAACAAATAATTTTATTATTTGTATTATTTAGAACTTTCAGAAATGTAAAACTTATTAGATTCATAAAACTTGAACCAGGATTTTATTCTCATGAAACAATTCTCTCTTCTGATATAAATACTTAAATCTATTTTATTGAAGCTTCGTAAATATCATCATGATTTATGTTGATTTGCAATTACTTTGTTAATATGTTAATCAGGAGTCATATAAACATTTCACCAAGTATCTAGTCCAAACAAAATCTAAATTATAATTTGTTAACCTAAATTGTAATTTGTTAATCTAAATTATTAAATTATTGATACTTCTCTGACTCTAGACTCAAATTTGATATTCATATTTTATTTTTAAAAGTTTGTATTCTTTAATATGTTAAATTTCATTAAGAAGTTATTGACTAAGATTTTAAAAAGTAGTTCTTATATATATATATATATATATATTTTTTTTTTTTTTTTTAAAGAACTAGCACATTGAGTTATATCAATTCCTCATCGTTCACTAATCACACTTCCTTGAACAGGGCTGGATGCTCCATATTGTAAAACCTTCTGAGGAACAAGTAACCTTTCATATCTAACAATTTTTTGGCAGTCAGTGTATTTTAACAGTTATTTATAAAGTAATGCCATGTTGCCTGATAAAATGAGGTTAAGACACACGAGTAAAATGACTATAAATCAAGAATACCTTATTGAATGCTCTAAAGGAAGCAAAAAATGTAATGGGAACAGGACAACAAAAATAAAGTAAGGGTGACTGAGAAAAGGTGCATGAGGAAATGTGTGTTTAAGTTAGTCCTTAACAACTGGACTTGGGTTTTTGTTACTAGACAACAGGAGAAATGGTACAAATGAAGATCCAGGGACCAGAAAGAATTGGATGGATTGAAAAATGACATATAATATAATGTAGTGGTGACATTGGTGCCACTTGGGCACAGTATAATGTGAGAGAAGACCATCAGCAAAAGGTCAGGGTGGCATCCTGGAAGCAGAAAGCAACCCCCACAGACGCTGGTCCTGTTGGCTCCTTGATCTTCAAATTCCTATTGTGCATAATTTTTTAATAAAGAAAAAAGACAAATAGGGAAGAGATGTATATGCTTGGCTAAAGAATGGAGTCATTTTTAGTAAGCCAACGGGTGTCACCAAAGGGCTATTGGATCATGCAGATGCACTGGTGATCTCTACTTTAGCGAGATGACAAGGATGGCAGTGGAGAATGGATGTGCCACCATTTGGGTGAGTTGGTCTCTCTCTAGTCTATTGCAGTTGCCTTATCAGAGCTTTTCAAAGTGAAATTTCTGTTTCTATGACTTATAGCCCTCAGAGGTCACCTATAAATCTACAAAAACACAAAAAATAAATATTCATTTATAGCTACTTGACAGAAAACAACTTTTTTAGGTTTCTCTTTTAATGGATGACATATTGTATTAGGTCCCTGGGGATAAGTAACAAAATGCCACAAATAAGGTGAGCTAAAAAAAAAAAAAAAAAAGGAAGAAGAAAAGAAATTCATTCTTGCATATCACTAGAGACTGGAAGTATGAAATCAGGTGCTAATCCTTTTGGAGGCTCTTCGACTTTTCTTCCTTGTCTCTTCCTAGCTTCAGGTGGCTGTGAACAATCCTCAGATTTCTGTAACTTGTAGATGCAAAACTGTAGTCTGTGTCTCTGTCATTCATATGTTCTACACATTTCTGTTTCTGCGTTTTTCCTTAAAAGGACACCAATTATGTTGTGTTTAGTACTAACCCTACTCCCTGATGACCTTTTCTTAAATGTGTAAAAACGTCCACTCCTAAATAAGGTCACTTTCACAGGTGACTGGGGTTAATGTTAGATATACCTTTTTGGAGGACACAATTCAACCCAAAGACCATACTGACAATATTTTCAACCATGATGTTCAGAAACTTCTGTAATGAAAAACACTGAGCTATCTTTAGCTGCTGGTGGTTCCTGAGGTGATGAAGCCAGAGCTCCTCTCTCAGGAAACATCAGATGATTTTTGTTTGATTCTTCCAGAAAAATCTAACTCATCTGTGCTGCATTTTGCCAAAAGACCAAATTGCTAGTTGTATTCTTTCTATTAATTGATTTAAATATCATATTATTTAAGGAAGTCAGTCATAATCTAGGAAAGTCTTATTCACTATATTTATCAAGAATAATTCTCAAATCTTTTATCTCTTTCCTTAAATCTGATTCTTATTTCCAATTGGCTCTTCCTTTACTTTCCAATCATTATTTGTCCTACTTCCAAACACCTACATACGAAGATAAAAATTAGTGTCAACTGCAAACATAATAAATGCGTGTGATTTTCCATTATCTGAATCACTGATGAAATGTGAAACACTAGGCTTACTGGCACCCAAGAATAAAGGTGGCCATCAATGGCTCCATGTTACTAGTAGACTCAAGTTTACCAAAATATTCTCAAACTTAAATAATATTTTCTTAGCTTAATGATGAACCTTTAGTGAAGGAAATAATCAGAAGGAATGATAAATTTACCTATCAAATTTCAATCTATTAAAACTGTCACTTACTTAAACTAGAGTGGATTGATCTGATGGGTCTTGTGGTTCTTCACAGTTATTGTGTGCTGGTCATTGATACCTGCATCACTTCCTGTCTCTCACCTTCTAAAATTAATCTTTAGAGTTATGTCTTTCATCAAGTCACAGACATTTGTCCACCAAAGAAGCAGTGTGATCCTACAAGTGTATAATTATATAGTGAACATTGTAAACATTGTAAAATACAGTCTTCTTCAGATGCTAACAAGTGTTCTTGGGAGCAAAACATTGTAAAACAAAATATTCATGTTATTCATATTTTCATTATATACTATTTTATCTATAATTTAAACCATTGTCACTCACCAGGGTAGTGGATGCAGAGAGAGAATGAGATGAAAAACTGTTATATTTAAATATCATGACAAATCATAATTATTCATTTTATACAAGAAACAGTAAATGTGAGGTTAACTTTCATTATCTACCCTATTCAGGATGCATTCAAATAGAGAAAAAAAAACTAATAAAGTCTACCTCTTTCCTTAAATCTGATTCTTACTAAATGTTAATCATTTGAAGGCTAAATTTTTAAAAGTAGATACCTTGAACTTATTCTTCCTAATTGAAATTTGGGGTCCTTTGACCAAAATCTCTCCAATTGCACCCTTCCCAAACACCTGTTAATACCACTTTACCCTGTTTCTATAACCTTCAGCTTTTTTTTTGGATTCCGCATATAAGTAAGCTCATTCAGTATTTTACTTCACTTAGCATAATGTCTTCTAGGTCCTTCCATGTTACCACACATGATAGGATTCCATTCTTTCTAAGGCTGAATAGTATTCCATGCATATACATGCCACATTTTCTTTATCAATTTATCTTCTCATGGACATTTAAGTTGAGTCTATGTCTTGGTTTTTTAAAAAATGCTGCAATGAACTTGGGAGTGTAGGTACTTCAACACACAGATTTCATTTCCTTAGGATAAATTGAGATGGCTGGATCAGATAGTAGTTTTATGAAAGCTGAAATTGTGAATGGGGATTTTAGAAAATATATTGCAATAAATCACCTAAATTTTACTGGCAAGTTTGCTATATGTGAGGATTTGATTTACTTTATTTAGTTGTTTAGAACCCTACATACTTTTAAGATAAATGCTTCTATTTTCTTTAGACTTAAATCTGCTATCGTATTCAAGCCATCAAAATATTTTTAACATATAAAGCATACCCCTTCTCCTATGTCTAAACTATCAATTGTTAACTTTGGATTTTATTTACTCAAGTGGAGCAATTACATTACCATGATAAGTGAGTTTATACCAGTAAGTATCAACTATTCCTAAATTCAGCAGTGCTCAGTGAATTTTTACTTTTTAGAAAAGAGAAAAGGAGCATTCAGCACATGTTGCCACAAATTTGTTCAGGTGGAACAGGATTGGGTGGCATAATAGTCAAGTAGCATGCATGATGTGACAGCTTTCAGACAGACGATGACATGGAACTTTGAAGAGAGGAGCAGCTGTATTCTATTGTATCCTGCAATTAAAGTTATTAAGGCAGGAGAAAATCATCTTTACTTCCACCTTCATGATTCTGGGCTGTCTCTCTGCATTGTCCTGACAAAGTCTGAGGTATTGTATATTTCAGCATGACAAAATATAATTGATGTCATGAGCATTTTAAAATTATCATTGTATAATATATGCTCTTATAAACCTTATATTTATTACTGTAAATGTTCAATATCTATTCCAAATCACACTGAAGGTCATGAGAGTCTACTTTAAAAGTGTCCTTGGTGGCAAATGAGTCATTTTAAAAATTGAACGTAGAAATTAATTCCACAATGTCAAAGTTTCTTTTGAGTCTCTTCCAGAAGCTATAAAAATAATAGTGTCTTTTAAAGTCACAATGAGTCAAACACCATAGATTACTCAGTCATTTCTATCATTTTACAAGTTATAGTGTAAAAAACTGGAGATAAAGGTGATAGACTCAATCTCTGGAGCATACTTATTTCTGTGCTACTTCTCTATGTCTTGTTAATAAAAATGCTAAAGAATACTATAGTCCTATATTTAATTCAGATATTTGAGCCTTTATGATAAAATTGTTCCAATTCATTAGGAATAAATATGGTTTAGAAAGAAGAACAACACACAGTCTCTGAATTCTGGACAGAACTGGATTTAAATTTTGGCTCTGTCACTGATTAAGGCTGTGACTTGATTCAAAATGAAAAGATTGCTACAGTAATAGGTTTGAGATTATTTGTTCCCTATTATGTATGTGGGGTACATGTACCTGGAAGACACTGGACACTTAATAGTTCCTGTTGATTGGAAGACCAAGTGAGTGATTAGGTCTTGGAAGAAATTTAGCAGGGCATTTGTGTATTTCTTTTAATTATAGTCCTTTCTGATTTTCATTCTTCATATCCTCTTTTCTTTCCACAGCAGGAGGTGCTGAAATCTATTGGTCCACAGATTAGAATATTTGGGCAAATTATTATTTGTAGCAGGGTCTTTGCTTCCTCTTGTTGAAAGGTACATGGACAGTAGATATTTTACTTGCAAGTTTAATACAAAGTAAACATTTCCTCCCAAACTTTGAAAGCACCTTAAGATAAATAATTCATGTGTCCCTGTCCCACAGAACATTGACCTTCAAATTAGCAAAATCTAGTTTAAAATAAAAACCCATTCTGATACATAATAATGGGGTGAAAAACATAATGATAGGTCCAATAGTAGCTTCCTAAACTCTGATTTCCTGCTTTTCAGCCCTCCCTACAGCGCCCAGCCTGACCTGCTGGGATTATGAATTCACCTGGAAGCTGCTGTGTAAAGGATATGTCAGGGGATGATTCACAGCCTCTAAAAAAATGTCACATTTCTTTTGAGGAAAGCTATCCTGCATGGCTATCATTTTATTAAAAAATCATACTGCTTTTATCCGTTCCTTGTTCAAAATTAAGGACTAGGATCTCAGAAAATTTTGAACCACACAATCACCATGCAAAGATATCCAACTCCCAATGTTATCTTCCTGAACTGACTTTAATAAAATAAAAATTACCTTTTATCTCATAGATTTTTGAATCACGCACAGAGCTTTCCACAGCTGTCACTCTCACACAAAACCAAAGTGACTGCCTTTGTGCAGAACAGAACTAATATGCTTCCCCCCATCTCCCTGGTGCAGAGGACTTTCTGCTTTATGGCTAGCAGGAACTTTTGTGCTGACTTTGTTTGACGAAGTCATACCCTGTTGGCCCTAGGGTAATTAGGCATCTCAGGACTCATCTCAGAGCTCTCCTTGTGTAGTCATATAATATCTTCCCTATTTTTCTTTAAAATGAACAATTTTTACTGTTTCCTTCCAGTTCTAGAAGTATTTTTTTTTTTCCTGTGTTTGGGTATTTGATTCTTATTCCTGGATAAAAGGAAAACATAAGCCAACATAAACTTCTGATTTAAAATGTTTCACCAGATCTTTACAAACATAAGTTTGGCCAATCCTTGGTGTGGTCACCGTTCTTTGATAAGACCTAGTAATTGGTCCTATTTATTTGTATATCAATAGATATCTAGGATGGTTTGGAAACCACATTAAATAAAGGAAAATTCAGTCTGCAAAGCAATGAAAGATTCTGACTCTATCATGGATCTGAAAGGAGATTTTTAGAGACAATGATTTTAGGAAACCATTTCTCTTCATTAATATACTCTTAATGTATTTACTTTGAAATGGGTGCTGTATGTGCATGTGTGCATACACCTTGGCCAACTCTGACATCTGCAATTCAGCATTTGATGTCCTAGTTGTCCTTAAGATAACTACTGTAGAAAGAACAAATAAGATGTCCATGCCTTCCATACTAGTGAAGAGATCTCAATGCAGACAGACTAAGCGGTCTGAGGATACAGCTGAAGACTGCTCCATGATAATGCTCTGGAGCTAATAACTTAGGACTTGAGACATGCAGTAATGAGAGATGAGGAATGTATTCTTTGAGTTGAAATGAAGTGTGTTCTCTGTCAGATGAAGAGCTAGAAGGATGGACCCTGGATTAGAGAAGCAAAGATTAGGAATAAAGGCATCAATAAGGAGAATCCTGTGAAGTATATTTCTTTCTTTGCTCATTTTTTTAGAACCTAGGAACAATCATACTTAGAATCATTTACATTTAGTTAATCACTTACATTTGAGTCTTCTCTGTTGATATCATATTTAGCCCTAATTTTCAGTAAAGGGCGTTACCCACATAAAAACTTTTGTTGGGGAGAAACTAAACAGAAAAACAGCAAAGGCTTGTGTGATCTCCAGTGAGATCAGTGATGATGATGGCCTTTTTCTAAGGAAGTGCTTGGTTTTGGATGGAGATCTAGGTGATGGTGAAGTATGGGCATACCTTAGAAAGAACTTTAAGAGGCAGGAGAGCTGATAAGTGAATGGGGTATTATAGATCCATCTATGGAAATGAAACAAACTTCCTGTATTTCCTGAATATACTAACATCTGGAAGGCAGGGCAATATATATTGAATTAGAAATACATGGAATATTATTCAGCCATAAAGAATAATAATATTATGGTATTTGAAGATAAATGGACGGAGTTGGAAAATATCATACTAAGTGAAATAAACCAATCCCAAAAAACCAAAGGCTGAATGTTTTCCCTGATAAGAGGAGGAAGATATATAATGGGGATGGAAGCTGGGGGTGAGAGAAGACTGGAGAACTTTAGATTACATAGAGGGAAATGAGAGGGAGGCAGGGACATGAAAAATGGAGGAATGAGACAGACATCATTACCCTATGTTCATGTATGACTACACGAATGGAATGAATACATCATATGCAACCATAGAAATGAAATGATGTACCCCATTTGTGTATAATGAAACAAAATGCAGTCTGTGAAAACTTAAAAAAATTAAAAATTAAAAATAAAGAACATCCTGTTAAAAAAAGAAATGTTTTCAAAAAAACTTAATCACACTTTAATTTTAATTACTAATTTTTAATTGATCAATATAATTGTATATATTTATAATAAACAACTGATGTTTTAAAAGCTGTGCATGTTGTAGATTGATTTGAATCATTACATGCCATTTTGTGCAGCAAGAACACTAAAGCTATTTTCTTAGTGGTTTTCAAGAATAGAATACATTGTTCATATCTATATCACCATGTTCTGCAATAGATCTATGGAACTTTTTACTGCTGTCTAACTGAAATTTTGTATTCTTGGACAAATATCCTCCCAATCCCACTCCACACTTAGCTCTTAGTAACTCCAAACAAATAGATAGTAATGTCTGATAAAAAAAGGCTTGTTTCAAATAATTTCAGGCTATACTATTTCAAAACTCTGTGTCACTACCTCATTGACAAATACGTTTGGAATATAAATATATATTTATAAATGTATAAATATAAATTCAGGTGAGAAATTTTCTCGATGCTCAAATTGCAACAGTGAGCACAACATTGAAAATTTATTACTGCTTAAAGTTTTTGTCAATTTGGAAAGGCAGACAATAAAAATCAAAGCAATGTGAAATAGAAGAGAGTAATGAGATATGAGGAAAATAAAGCAAGTTAAGGAAATAAAGAGTGTATAAACCAAGGTTCTCCAGAGAAACCAAACAAATAGGAGTGTGTGTGTGTGTGTGTGTGTGTCTGAGTAAGAGAGAGAGATTTATTTTAAAGAGTTGATTTACATGATTGTGGAACTCAGCAAGTATAAAAGTGTGAAATTTTCAAGCAAGGCCAGCAGGCTAGAAATTCTGGAGGTAAAGGATGGTACAGACTTGAGTTCCAAAGGAATTCCTTCCTTTTTGAACAGACCAAAGTCTTTTATCCTAAGACTTTCATCTGATTAGATGAGGCTCATTCACATTATGGAAGGTAATCCACTTTACTCAAAGTCTATCGATTTAAAATATTAATCACCTCTAAAACATACATTCATGCAACATCCAGACTGGTGTTTGAACAAGAAACTGGGTCCTACAGACTAGGCAGACAAAACGAGTCACTATTAAAGCGACTAGGAGATATTATTTTAAATAAGGTGTGTGGGAATTTCTTTCAAAAGATGGGAAATCTGACGGGAGTGGTGGTGCACGCCTATGATCCCAGTAGTTTAGGAGGCTGAGGCAGGAGGATCACAAGTTCAAGGTCAGCCGCAGCAAAAGCAGGGCATTAAGCAACTCAGTGAGATCCTTTCTCTAAAATACAAAATAGGACTGGCGATGTGGCTCAGTGGTTGAGTGCCCCTGAGTTCAATGCCTGGTACCCAATAAAAAATAAATAAATAAATAAATAAATAAATAAATATGGGGAACTTAAGCAGAAATGTAAAATAAGTGAGAGAATAGTCAAAGATACCTGGAAGAAGATTTCTCCAAGCTAAGACTAGAATGTTTGTTTACAAAGAGAAGACCCTGGGAGAGAGGTGTCAGGCAGTGTTCGAAGAACAATTACCTAACATCCACCATGAAGGAAGTAAAGTGAGCCAGGGAGAGAGAAGATAAGTAAAGAAAGAGCAAAGGGCTACTTGCTCTTTTAAGAACTTGCTGTTTATTTCAAAAGTATTTAGAAGTCATGCACATATTAAACTATATATTGCATGACCTGACTCAGTTATTAAAAAATTCATCATGAATATCATGTGATGAATAGATATACAGGGTCAAGAGTGGAAATGGAAGACAAGCCATAATTCTGTTACAATTTCATGATAGTAAATTGGGAGGCCATGTTAACAGCACGATTGGTGAAGAGGTAGATTCTGAACGTATTTGGAGAATAGACAGAAGGTTTGCTGAAGTATTGGGTAGATTGTAATGCACACACACACACACACACACACACACACACAGTTTTAGGTCTTAGCAATAAGATGAATAATATCAAAAGCTAAATAAAAAGAATTTAAAAAAATAAACAAAAATGTGAAAAAAAATAATATAGCCATTTACTAACCTATGGGATACTAGGGTAAAACTCTAGGGAATCATGATTTCAGTCTGGAGCACAAGTTTAACATTTAGAGGCCTATTACATACCCACAATGACAAATCAAGAGGACTGTTGGATGTAATAATATTGGCAACAAGAGAAGAAATTTGGTATCATTCAGGACTAGATGGAAACATCTAGGGACTCAAGAAGGCATAGGCTTGACATCAGATCTAAGACATTCACAAGTCACTTATTTTTCTGGATAAAAGTTAGAAACATTTGTTGATTTCTAAAAAGAAAAAAAAAATTCTTATTGAAACATCATTAAATTTATTGATTAATTATGACCATTCTGTTATATTTACATCCATCTTTTCATTTTATACCTAAAATGTAATCATATTTAAGGTGGGGAATGAAGAGTGGTATTTCAGTGATGAGGCTGGGGAGATGTGAATGAGGCACTTGGGGAGTACCCAGGAATGTTTTATACATAGATTTATGTAACTGTTAAAACAATCTTGGATATGGAATTATTCACATTTTACGGATAAGGAAAATTGGGAGCTTGGTAAAGTAAACAAATTTGTGCAAAGTTATGCTGCCTTTTTCCTGAAAGCAGAGTCCAAAAGCAAATTTGGAAGGATTTTCATCATGTGATACTACTTTTGGTGATTTTAAGGACTTCACAATATAACAGTTACGTGAATTCATTGTGAATATTATATACATGAAACAGTCGACTTTCATATAAACATAAAATCATGGGTTATTGTGGTGAGAAATGTCCATGCCTTTTTTAAGTTCTTGATGTAAAATAAAACCTGGACTGGCATTGGATTTACTTCACACATGCATTGCATGTTTAGTATCCTAATAACACTGGTGTTCGTCTTTACATAAGAGACCTGCTGTAAAACCCCATTATATGAACATTTTCACCCAATTTTTAAGAACTTTTATAACATAACTAGTGGTCCATATGCTTCTTCCATATGTTTGATGATGCTAAAAGAAAGAACAGAGTAATATAATCCAAGTAAACTAGAAATGGCCTACAGCTAAAATTATCTAAAGAATATATAATACCTAACACTGGAATGGAGAAAGATTTATGATTTCCAGTAAAATAAAATGACTAATAATTTCACCAAATTTGAATCACATACTTAGTACTTTAGTGGTAAGACACTTAAGTTTTAATCACTTTAACTTATAGAGTGTGAGGCTATTTGGTGGCATTAAGTCCTGGCAGGGCCTGTCTCAGTACTCTGTTATTATGCACTTTGGGCACAAATACCTGCAAACCCTTATAGTGGGTATTAACCAATGAATAAAGCAGAACCCAGGGCAACTGAAGGCTATTACATTCTTTTTTGGTCTTAGGCCCTGGAGTCATGGCATGTGTTGGGGGGAGACTTAAAGGCAAATACAAAGCAGTATTAAATAAAGAAAAATCAAGAGCATAATGTAAAAATTCATAACCATTATTATATTTGTCTATATTTACTTATAAAAATTGACCCCCAAAACACATTTGGGAACACACTGCCCTCTCTTTTTCAAAAATTGACATGAAAATTCATATGGCATAAAATTAATTGTTCTAAATTATATAATTCACCAGCATTTAGTATGTTCACAAATTTGGGAGCTATAGCCTATACCAACTTTCCAAAATATTTACTCTAGCCACCTCAAAACCTCTCTACCCATTTAGCAGTCACCCCCATTCTCCCCTCCTCTCAAAATGACAATCTATTTTCTGTATTTATGGATTTTATTCAACAACTCTGAGTATTTCATATAAATGGAGTCATATGACATTTGTCCTTTTGTGCCTGACTTCTTTTACTTCAAATAATATCTTCAAACTCTTCCTACATTGTAGCATGGGAAGGAACATGGCACACCAGAATCCTCCTGCCTCAGCCTTCCAAGCCACTGGGGTTACAGGAGTGAGCCACTGTTCCTGGTTCAAAGTTATCTTTTGATAATTTGATATCTTGGATGCCACAAAAATTATAATGGGATGAAGTTTACTTGTTGACATAAATATGTGTACACATCTCTCTATATATAAAGAGTAAATACAAAGATCACATATATACTCTTCATGAAGAGAAGCATACGTATAAAAGTTTTGATTCAGGTGCTAAGATAGTTTAGCATCACAGTTTATTTCAGAAAGAAAGATAAAATAGAATGTATTGAGTGTCAGGAAGACTTGTGCTGATGGGTGAGCTTCGCAACTATAAAATATCCCAGGAAACAAAAGAAGGGAGTAAAGTGCTATGATTGACAGCAACAGTCAGAGAGATTTTTACCCTCATGTAAATATTGAGACAGCTGCAATATCATGCATTTGTGCAAAAACATTCCCCAAACATGCCATTCTTCCTTATTGCCTTTTCTCCTTACAGATGTCTATTCCAATGAATGCAAACACTCCAACTCTGAAGCATTATATGTTACAATTAAGTTAGGAAAATCCTAAATTTTTTAACAGAATTATAGAATGCTAAAGGTAAATTATAGCTATACATATATATGCATTTATAAAAATTATAAATTATTAGAAAAGTTATTACAATATTTTAAATATGAAATACATCATTCAGTTAAGTTCTTTCTGTTGTGCTTTTTCATTTTAGTAGTAACAGGTGGACAACTGGTCAGAAACCCAAGTCACCTCAATGGAGATCCTCTTTCTACTGGAGGAAAGCTACCTATGGCAAATAGTCATGGCCAAATCATATGGGAAGATAGAGGTAAATCATGTAGAAATAGTGAGACATTAATGAATATGACTGTGTGAGAGCAAAATTTAGGAATGTGAAAAATCATAATGACTGTCTTTCTTTGTGCCCTTTTGGAAATTACATGTCCCAGTGCTTGTTTGAGACAATCTTGCTAAGACAGGCCATGTGTAGTAAGTTTCCTATGAACATGAACTGAAGCATAATCTTAAAAGTAATTTTAATGCTGTCCTAAAAAAAAGTTGTACCATTGATAAGGTTTGTGCAAGGTCTAAAGAAAGGAACACATGTATTATTTACATCTAGCCAGGAGAGCTGGTGCATGCCTAAAATGCTAGAAGCTCAGGAGGCTGAGGCAGGAGCATTTCAAGTTCAAAGTTAGCCTCAACAACTTAGTGAGGCCTTAAGCAATTTAGCAAGATCCTGTCTCTAAATAAAAACAAAAAGTTTTGGGATGTAGCCCTGCACTTAACTGTAGGTTAAGTATTCATGTGTTCAATCCCTAGTGCAAAAAAAAAAAAATTTATATCTATTGTGTTTAGTACGCCAGGTAGTTTTCTTCTGACCAATGCAGATAATTCTTAAGTATCCAAAATGTTAAACATTGGAACCACTTTGATAAAATCCGCAGGTAATTTAAAAAATGTTAGCCAAAAATTGAAACCACTTTTATCATTGATCCTATAATTAAAAAGTACTAATAATACCTAACAACACCAGATTCAGCTTCTATTTGTGCATTTCTTTTTGTTTTATTTCCAGTTTTCAGTCCACAGCTGATGAAGTATTGATGAGAGAGAAAAGAGGGAAGAATATCTTAACTTGGAAATTTGAATTCTTATTCAAAGAGCAAGCAATGCTTGGTTATAATGAATACATTGTCTTGAGAAAATTTTCAATGTAAGTATAATTTTCAGAATATGTTAGAATATTACTCTGTTTAAAGACTATATTTGAGGAGTTGTTGAAAGTCAATACATTTCTGAATTGCTTTCTAATTTAGTCTATGTTTCCAACCCAGGACAGGTAGTTTTTTAGTAACTTCCAAGTTCCTGTGATAATTCACTTTCTCATTCAAGTTAATCAGTAACCACTTTGGATTTATATGTGAAATATGTGAGCATGTGTACAAATTCACAAGGTAAGGGAAGCATAGAATAGAACAGAATAGAGTAGAATAGAATAGAATAAGGAAGATCACATGCTGCTACTTCTGATAAAGACTGTACAGTTTTATCATGCACATAAATTAAAAAAATCATCTCCATTGAAGATCAAATGAATTATTAATATTCATAGATTAATTAAAGTGTTTGTTTTACAATTTTTAAAATTAGTCTGTTATCTATGGATTGTCAAAATGTCAAAGGCCCAAAATCAAGATGTAGATTATTGAACATAAACTGTATGATACCCAAGACACAGACACCAAAGCAATTGCCTCTCCATCTCTTTCTTCTCTTAAGTCTGACAGTTTTGCTCTGTAGTGCTTGTTCTGGAATTATTCTCAAGTTTGATTTTGTATTCTTTAAATTAAATGTTCAACCTGTTCTGATTGAAATTTTAATATAAAGATTAGGAGTGTGATTTTCTCATTTCTTATAGTTCTAAATACATTGTACATGCTCCAAAGTAATTCTTCACTAAGCAGAGTGCTTTCTTCCTACAAAATGTAAACGTTTTTCCTTTGTATAAAGTGATAAGTATTTCACTTTGACATTAAATCTCAGTAACAAGAGACTTTATGAAGATCAGGAACCAAACACAGACTTTTCAAAATCAAACTAATAACTATTAACATCCTACTAAGTCAAGGAGAGAGAAGACTATTGATTTAGAAAAGAACTGTGCCAAAAGTGTTAGACATTGATCTATAATTGAATCAATAATGTCATGAAATCCCACTGAGAAATGTTTTAGTTTATGACAGAAGAGACAGTCATCAGTCCTGATATTCTTTAACCTTAGTGATTGAGATTCATTTTCTAACTCTGAGAAAAAGAGATAAATGATTTCTTTCTTCATAAAAAGAAGTACATAGAAGGTAGAAAAGAATGTGACATGTTAAGTTGTAAAATTTCTAATACTAGAAAAAGTTGACATAACTCAAGCAAAAGTTCATATCTTAGGATAGCATTTGTGAAATGAAACAAGAAAATCTTTTATCAACGGCCCCAGATAATCACAGAAGTGCAGGGCAATCAACACATGATTTACTTTAATTGTGAAATACTTATTTTAATTTGGGATATGTCCTACTGTTTACATTATGAGATCTTTAAGAAAACATGTTTATTGAAATTAGTCCTTCTGAAATTATTGGGTTCTTATTTTCAAAGATATTTCTATGAAGTTATTAAAATGCTTATAAAAGTATAGTTAAGAGATTACCTTTTATATTGAAAAACATCTATATATTTTTTGCTGTTTTTATAATTTTTTACTTCACCTAATTTTATGTACAGAGAAATAGAAAATTATAATTTAATACAAATTTCTTTTGCTAAAAGTTACAATTTGCAACGCAAATAAAACTTTAAAGTGGCCATGTGAGAGTTATTAAAAAGCAAATTCTTTTTTTTCTTTTTTTTAAATAATTTATTTATTTTGATTCATTGTAAACAAACAGGGTAAAACTTATTTCTCTGGTTGTACATGAAGTAGAGTCATACCATTTGTGTAATCATAAATGTGCATAGGATAATGATGTTTGTCTCAATCTCTTATTTTTCCTCCCCCCCACCCCTCCCACCCCTCTTTCCTCTATACAATCCATACTTCCTCCATTCTTGCCTCCCTCCCACCCCCCATTATGTATCATCATCTACTTATCAGAGAGATCATTTGTCCTTTGGTTTTTTGGGATTGGCTTGTCTCACTTAGCATGATATTGTCCAACTCCATCCATTTGCCTGCAAATGCCATAACTTTATTCTTCCTTATGGCTGAGTAATATTCCATTGTGTATATATACCACAGTTTCTTTATCCATTCATCAATTGAAGGGCATCTAGGTTGGTTCCACAATCTAGCTATTGTGAATTGAGCAGCTATGAACATTGATGTGGCTGTATCACTGTAGTATGCTGATTTTAAGTCCTTTGGGTATAGGCCAAGGAGTGGGATAGCTGTCAAATGGTGGTGCCATTCCAAGCTTTCTGAGGAATCTCCATACTGCTTTCCAGAGTGGCTGCACTAATTTGCAGCCCCACCAGCAATGTATGAGTGTACCTTTTTCCCCACATCCTTGCCAACACCTATTGTTGCTTGTATTCTTGATAATCACCATTCTAATTGGGGTGAGAGGGAACCTTAGGGCAGTTTTGATTTGCATTTCTCTTATTACCAGAGATGTTGAACAAAAAGCAAATTCTTTATTAGTCATAGAATTGTGTGTTTGGTAATGAAAACATTGGTTGAAAACCTCATGAGTGTCTAGTTAGTTCACTTTGGAACTACAAAATCATAAAGTTTTATAACTGGATGAGAATTCATATACATGGGGTTAAACTTTACAGTTTCATGTATGAGAAAACTAAAGCACAGAGAGTTTAAGATTCTGTCCCAAGTGTTTGGTTTGCTTATGCCTCCAGGTTTAGAACTATAAACTCCTGGTCTTTTCATCTAGTGCTCTTTTATACAGCATTTTTGATTCATTTATTTTATTTTTTTATTATTTTTTTTTTTTTTGGTGTTGGGGAGTGAACTCAGGAGCACTTGACCACTGCACCACTTCTGCAGCCCAATTTTATATTTTCTATTTAGAGACAGGGTCTGAGTTGTTTAGTGCCTCACTGTTGCTGAGGCTGGCTTTGAATTTGTGATCCTCCTGCCTCAGCCTCCCCAGCCGCTGGGATTACAGGCATGTGTCACCACACTTGGTCCTTCTGATATTTTTTTAAATGTAAGGGCAGGTACTTCCCCATTTTAGCAGCAAACACAATCTAGATTCTGATGCCTTATGAAACCTATAGGTTTTTCTTTTTTCTTCACAGTCACTGCCCCTTGAGGCAAAATTTTCTCATAGACAAAATTACATAAAATACATGTTAGTATTTTTTCCATATGGGGGATCAAACCTGGGGTGCTCTACCAGAAAGCTACATCTCAGTCTTTTCTATTTTTTATTTTGAGACAGGGTCTTGCTGAATTGCTGAGGGTCTTGCTATGTTGCTGAGGCTGGTCTTGAACTTATGATCCTCCTGACTCAGCTTCCCAAGTCTCTGGAATTATAGGTGTGCACCACTGCACACAGTCCTATGCCAGTGTTGTTCTTGTCAGAGGTATCATTACCACCAGCAGGAGACTAATAAGTGAAGACTTCGCAGAAATATGAATAATACAAAATGATCCTTCTGGATAAGAGGACAATGGATATAATTTCAATAATAACTTTATCTTCTAGGTGTAAAATTGGTTCATTTTAATAAAATCAGTTCTAAGATATTTAAAAGAAATTCCTGGCCCACTCAGTTTTTGTCTTTTATCCTAGATGCTGTGAATTCTAAGATGGCCCACCAAGATATCCACTTCTAGCATCCCCACCTTGTTTAGTTTTCTCTCCTTGAGGGTTGGAAAAACCTATGGTTGTGAAGGGATGTAACACAGGCATGGTAACATGTGGTGAAAACCTGTGGGAGATACGATAAAGGATAGACTGAACCTGATCACATTAGACCTATAAATGTGAGTTTAAAGTCAATGGCAGAAGAGATCATAGATGCAGAGGAGCAGAGATATACTCCTTCTCCCTGTAAAGGAAAAACTAATGAGCTATGGGGAGGAATGAGTGACAGGCAATGGAGGGTCTCCCCTAAGTGTGGGGATATAATCCCACTCAACAGTCAGCAAAACAGGGACATCAGTTCTTTAAGAACAGGAAACTAAACCCTGTTAATACTCTCAGTGAGCTTATAAGAGAGCCATGAGCCTCAGATGAAATAGCAATCTCAAAGGATACCTTTGTTTCTGCCATATAAGTACAACAGGACACCATGTCAAAATCCTGACCCATAGATTCTGGGATCATAAATTTGTGTTTTCAGCTATTAATTTGGGGTCCTTTGTTATTTAGCAAGACAAAACTACTGCAGGTCTTTTCAATTTGAGGCAGATGGACGCTAAATATGGCCCCTAATGGTTTTTGATTCCTACTTTAATGTGGTTGTGCCATCTGCTTCCTTTGACTATGAGTGTGTCCTGTGGCTTGTTTCTAATAACAGAATATGGAAAGCATGATAAGATGTCACTCCCGCAATTACCAGGCATTATATATGTCTCTGTCTTGGCAAAGTGGAGGTAGAGACTTTCTTACTGACTTTGAAGAAATAAGTTGTAATACTGTGAAAAGGCCCATAGAAGAGGGTCAAAAGGAATTACAGGCAGCTTCTGGGAGTAGACAGACAACAAGAAAATGGGAACTCTGGTCCTACAACTGCAAGAAAATGAATTTCACCAGCAACATAAAACAGCTTGAACCATCTTTCACCACTTGACCCTGATGAAACTGTAGCCCTGCCTAGATTATATCTAGATTGCAGACTATTGAGAGTCTAAGCAGGGGACTTAAGGAAACCTTTCTGGGCTTCCATCATGGTGATATGAATGAGAAATACCACAACAGCTGATGTTCAGTGTATTGTTTCCTGGACCACTAGACTTAGTTTTAAAACTTAAATAAAAGCTCTCTTCTAAAAGTCTTACAAGGTATAAGAAGAATAATTTCTCGTCAAAATAGGAAAAAAAAATCTATACTTATACATTTGAATGATATTTTTAAAGACACTAACCTAAGTTCTTTTTTCCCCCAATTTTCTCATTTCTCTTTTGTCATTTCATGCCTATAGATTTAGTGACTGAGATTCCCTTATATTGAAACAGATGTGATAGAAAAAAAAGTAGAAAATATGTGACTCTCTGGCTTGGGTATACCAGAAAGTTCAGTCCTTTGAAACATGAAGAGGTTTTAGAATCAATTTTTGAGGAAAGATATCAAGGAAATATAGTGAAGATTTGAGAAAAAGAACTGCATATATCTTCATTATACCCTGTATCCTGGCTCATTCATTATTAAAAAAAAAAAAATACTCACAAGCCTAGGCATAAGAAGGAAGATGGAAAGGAAAGGAGAAAATGAATCTTCTCCATAGAACATAGCTAATCAGGAGGTGGGGCTCCAGAGTTTCATGGATTTGTGATGCTTTTGGACAGAATTCTCTAGGAAGTTGAGAAGATATTCACATGCCTGCAATGATTTTGCATTGGCTGAGTCACTTATTATTGTATAAAGGTGACAGAGAGGTCTTCAGTTGTGAGCATCAAGATGAGAAATGATGGAACATTTTCATCAGGAAGTACCTGGACATCTAATCCCTTTCTTTGCTTTCTGATTTTAATGAGACTATGGAAAACACAAACAGACAAAGAAAAAAGCAAGATATCTCAAGATTATTTTTAAAGATAAAACTTAATGAACATATGCCAGTTCAGGTACTATACTAGTTGCAAGGATGTTAGGGTTAAATACATTCAATAACCTAATGAAGCTCCATTCTAGTGCATGCACGTGTATGTGTGTGTGTGTGTGTGTGTACACATAAGACTGTTGATAAATACAAGGTAAACATACAGTATGTCAGATGGTAGTATAAGAGCTACTGAGAAATGAAAAGTAGAATAAGTAACTGGAATTGAATCTCCCAGGAACTTCAGACTTCTGCTTGCAGCACCTACTTAATATCACTCCATGTATGTTGAATGGACATTTCAAACTATTTATGGTCAAACACAATGTGAAGCCTTCAATTTTTCTCTGTGATATTCTAATCCTCTTTCCATTTACTGAACTTTATTGTAACTGAAACCACTGAAGCTGTTAAACACAAGTTTCCATTTTTCAGTACCTATCATCCTAAAAGCCTCTCTGCCAATATCCCCAAAAATCTTTTTATTCAATAAAAATTTGTCACTGACTTTTTTTGACCCATTAGCAACATTCAGCCCATAAACTACCCAATCCTCCAACATTCTCATAACTCCCAAACTATATATTCTCTAAACTATTTTGTAAGTTCTTTTAACCTTCTAGGGGTTCCCCCTCTGCCTTCTCTCTTTTTATATTGCACTCTTTTATTTTGTAATATTCTTATTAAGCCTTACAAATTTATTTCTCCAATGATACATTTTCTTTTTTTGTTTTTTTATTTTTTAATTTTATTTTTATTTTTATTTTTTATGAACTGAATTTTGATTCATTGTACACAAATGGGCACATACTTTCATTTCTATGAATGTGAACAATGTAGATTCACACCATTCCTGTAATCATACATGTACGTATGGTAATGATGTCTGTATCATTCCACCATTTTTCATACCCCTCCCTCTCATTTCCCTCTACGTAATCTAAAGTTCCTCCATTCTTCTCTCATCCCTCACCTACCACCCCCATTATATATCAAATGACACATTTTCTTGAAACCCACAGACTCAGAATACAATTCTGAAAAGACGGCATTTCTGAGGACATTCTTGGCTCCTTTCTCTTTTTATTCTCCATCCAATATTTGTGAACTTTACCTCATAAAATCTCTGTCATCTTTTTATCTTCTCTGTCCCTCTCATGGAGAGCTTCCCACCTTTCTAATTTCTTTCTGTTTCTAGTCTCTCCTCCTCTTGGGTTTCTTCATGTGTACCTGGTAATCTTTCAAAATGATCAACATTATTATTTTAATTTTCCGATTGAAAGTCTTCAAAATTCGTGTCTGAGGTTTTTTTATAATGACAGAATTCCCTGCCAATAGGTTTACATGTACATAACTATTTGAATTAATTATTAATATCTGGAAAACTTAATGAGCATGTACCAGTATCAGGTACTCAATTAGTTAATAATGTCCAGTAAGGTTACTCTTTATATCAAGTGAAATGAAATAGATTAATTAGGACTGTACAATGCAATAGTTATAATTTGAACATAAGATACTGTGAGACATGAAACATGTGAGACACCAAACAAATTTCACATTTTCTGGCCAATAGATAAATACTGTGTTGTCAAAAGTGACAGACAATGACATGGAGGAACAATAAAACCATATATTTTATTTCTAATAATAATCAATAATAGCTATCATTTTAAGATTCAGAAACTGCTAACAAGAAAATAAAACATCCTTTAGAATTTGCCCTCACGCGTTTATTTTGATTTTTCTAATATTTGAGAAGACTCTCACTGATCCTTGCCAAATGTCATCATAAGACATTTCAAAGATATATGAGTTTTCATTATCACATAACCAG
Organism: Sciurus vulgaris; assembly: GCF_902686455.1. NCBI lineage: Eukaryota > Metazoa > Chordata > Mammalia > Rodentia > Sciuridae > Sciurus > Sciurus vulgaris. Next base: position 30,173,154 of record NC_136470.1, on the reverse strand, counting down.
AGATTTTCTGAGTAAACATTTTTTTTTTGGAAAAATATTTGTTAGAAAATCTGTACAAAACCCTCAAAGGCCTAAATCTCCTTATTAAATAAAGGATATGTATTCCATCCAAGTCACCAATGCAATTTGAAATTGTCATAACTCAATGTATGTCAGTGTAATATATGAAGGATGAAAATATCTCTGCATAACCATAAATCATTAGCCTAGAAAGCAACATGATATGAGCCCTAGATAACTACTCTTCCAGAGTCCTTCCAAGGGTGATCTGTACAACAGCTAGAGTCTGAAACTTATATTTATTTCTCCAGAAAGAAAACCTAAACAGTTCCAGTATCATCTGTTTATTTAATAACTCCTCAGTGACTACTAGGACCTTTCCTACAAAACTATAATTATTTATGTAACACTTTGAAGTTCATGAAGGAAGTTCACATTGTACTAAGGCACTTGATTCTCTTTGTAGCCTCTGGTGATAAGAAAACCAGTTTATTATATAACTTTGTAATTAATGGACAGGAGATGGGATAAGAGAATGACTTGTTTAAGATTACATGCTTGCAGAGAGATAGACTTGAGGCATAAGCCAAATCTTATGAATAAAGCCTCATATTCTTTCCAATTTTCCATATTTTGGTCTGATGAAATTTGGTCTGATGAAACATTAATAAAGGTGGAAATTGTTTTATTCAACAAATTGTTTTTATTTTAAAATCTATAACTATAATTCTAATTTACACTGGGCTTACCAAAGCAACAGTGAGCTAATTCCTTGATTAAAAAAAAATCCTGAAATGATATTTTGGTATATAACCTGAGTTCTGGACCATTTTACCTTAGGACAGATATCAACTTTTCTCTGCATTTTAGAAAAAGACAGAGATGTATGACTTTTGCTCAGAAAAACAGATGATACCTATTTTTCAAAGCAGACTGAAAATACTCATGGAAAGAATAAAAACAAATAGCATAAAGATCTTATCACATTTCATGGATGGGGCAACTGGTACATGGTTTTCCTTGAATTAAGTTATCCTGAGTAAATTATTAGAAACTAAATTATGAAGACTGAAAATAGTGAGTGCTTTAGTCAACTTTTTCACTGCTGTGACCAAAAGACCTGAAAAGGATAATTTGAGGAGAAAAGTTTATTTGGGAGCTCACAGTTTCAGAGGTCTCAGTCCATAGATGACTGACTCCATTCCTCAGGGCTGGAGGTAAAACATCAGGGCAGAAAGAGTATGGCAGAAGAAAGCAGCAGGGGAAATGTCATTGGGAAGCAGAGAGAGAGAGAGAATTCCCTTCAGGGACAAAATATAAACCCCAAGGCCACAACCACATCAATCTACCTCTTCCAATTATATAAATCTGCCTCAGTTGATCCCTACTAGGGGATTAATGCACTGATTAAGTTAAGGCTTTTGTAACTCAATCATTTTCCCTCTAAACCTTCTTGCATTATTTCACACATGAGTTTTTGGGGGACACCTAATATCTTAGCTATAAACTACAAAAGTTCATGTTCATCTTATAATGCAAAATGCATTTGGTCCTTTTCTAAGAGTCTCCATAGTCTCAACAGTTCCAAGATTGCCAAAAACCCAAGTCTAGTATCTCCTTTCAGACTCAAGGGAAACTCTTAGCACGGGCCCCTAAAAGAAATAAAAAAAAAAAATTACATGTATCCAATATATAAAGGCAGAGATTAAACATTTCCGTTCCAAAAGAAAGACATAGGGGCATTCAACAAAACAAAACAAAACAAAACAGTTATCGGATCAAAGCAAGACCAAAATACAAATGGGCAAGCAAGTCCTGTAGCTACACATACAGCATTTGGGGCACAAGGCATCCTGATGTTCTCTCCAAAGTCTTGTGCAGCTCCACCCTTTTGGTGATTGCAGCCCACGTGACCTCACTATTGACTTGCCTCTCTCTGCTTCCTGGTGCCATATTCCCAGCTGCTATCCTCTGCCACACATTTCCACCCTAATATGGAGTCTCACCTCAGGCCCCAAGGATTGGAGTCAGCCATATATGAACTAAGACCCTGAAATCATGAGACCCCCAAATTAACTTTGTCCCCTCTAACATTTCTTGTAAGGTCTTTGGTCACATCAGTAAAAAAACTGACCAAAACAGTGGGTAGTGGACCAAATAGGACCCTGTCAGACATGAAGGAGTGAAAATGTCCCTCGTAGATAGGATAGTGTTTTGTAATCCATATGAACAAAATTCTCCTTAAGATGGAATTACATTTCTTCTATCCTTTATACATTTATTTTTGATTTTCACTAAATTAGATAAAATTGTTTTTAATTAGCCTGTTAGAGATATGTCAAAGAAGAACTATGGTACATTTGAAATGATAGCAGAACACAAAAGTAATGTGTGTAATGAATATTCAAAATCTAGATTATAAACTAACATAAGTTATCTAATTCCTCAGCACTGCAAGAACTATAAAGGAGATGATTTTGTTCAGGGTTTTAGGAAATTTAACTCTTAACGTTATATCAGAAACCCAAAATTCACTACTTACCAATTTTGATAGGGAGAAAGAAGTGTTTGATTTTCAGTTTCTAATTGTTCTTGTGAGCAGTCCCCACCTACCTATGAACTCTCTAAGGAATCTGGGCTGAGTACTCCACTATTCAACACAGTGAGTGACACACCTACTTCGACAAATGTGGATTTTAGAAATGAACTAGAATACATTCACACCAATGCATGATGTAGACCCTGATTTTTGGTAGAAATAATATGGATTTTGCATATTCAAAAAATTATTTATGTTACTTGTAAGAAAGAGATATAATGAATCTTTATTAATGGCAAGAAGTTAACTTATTACTGATAGAAAACAGCATATTCAAAAGTAAAGGTACCATTGTGTATCATTCAATAAAATAAAACTATCTTGAAGCAAATGGTCTCTAAATTAATTTAAAGATATAATTAAGTATACAGTTTCATAAATACTATAGTTTCCTATTGGTTTTTTTTCCTGCGTGAAGAGTGTGCTAATAAAGTAACACTGGATATAGCATTAAAGGTACCATAGAAAGAGAACACGTTTCCATTTATCTCCTTGAAACTTATCATTTTGAATACTGACAGCTTGCTTAGTAAAATATTAATTTGAGGACATTGGAAATACCGGAATGATTCCTGAAAACATCACATTAAGTAACTGAGCTTGTGATAAGTTTTATACGAAAGCCAACTAAAGTAATTTAGAAAATTGCTTAAAATTGCAGATGAAGATATTAACAATTCTTTTATTAAAGGATAAAGTGACCATAATACCCAAGGCAATACACTGATTAAAGCAGGTGCAATGTAAGATAACCCATAAGCTCCATAATTCCTTGGATAATAGATCAGTGATTCACTTTAATGTGGTTATTAAGCAATATGGAAAATTGGGTCAAATTAGACAGTGAGATGGAGCTGTCCATACATGACATGATTTGCCATGGAGACAATCAAAGTGACATTTCTTAACCTAACTCTCTGGAGATAACATACTTGCCATCAAATTAGTCAGTTACCTAACCTTTTGGAAAATCTACAACTGTGATCAGTAAAAGAAAATTGCATTAAAAATGGGCAATTACAGCATAATTGTAGGGGACAAATTTTCTTTCTAACAGTAAATTGAAACTGTCTTTTTTGCAGAAGAGAGGGCTTAGAAAAAGACACTAATGGTTATTTGCATAAAATAATGTATCTAAGTCAAATACTCATGATGACTGCTCTCGATAACTGTGATAAACTCTAACATTCATACAAGAAAATGTCCTCATAGGAACACTGTAAGGTTCTAATAATTGGTGATATCAATCATATTTTTGTCAGCCTTTCTGAAATGGAAATATTTAATTTTTCCACAAGGCAAAGCATTTATTTTGCTTTGAAAAGATGACAGGAAATAAAGGCATACCTGCATAGAGTGAGTCTGTGTTAGCTATTCATTAGGTCACAGGTAGGGAAACTTGAAACTTGTTATTTTGATAGGGATGTCCTAGACAACTCTTATTTGTAATTAGGTACTTCCTAAGCAAATGCCACTGAAAAACATATAGTAACACTTGGCTTTCTCTGGTCCCTAAATTAGCTGAAGTCTGTAGGTCTTGAGTATGAATCTGACTAAGGCAACCAGTTTTAATTTGTGTAACTACTACTATAAATACACTCATCTTTTTGGTTTCGTGTTTAAATGACCGGACGTCTCAGCTTACTCATGTCTTACTACAGGCAATGACTCCAATCCTGACCCAGAGTTGGCCTCTTACATAGAGAGAACCTGATTATTGCCTTGCTACAATGTTCTTAGGCAGCTAGACAGTTCCCCAAACAGTGACGATGAACATGCATTCACTGTAAACAGAAACTATTTGTATTCTGCCTGGATGAAGAAAAACTTACTTTCTTGGGGAGCTTAAGATCTTTAAATGATGTCACCCTAATTCTTCCATTTCCCTGAAGTAATAACTCTGCCTGTAATGAGGTTCTTGGCTTTCAGTCTTCATCAGTTGTTTTCAAACCTGAACTTACATCAAAATCATCTGGAAGACTTTATTAAAAGCACAGATTGCTGGACCCACCCACAGAGTTTCTGTTTCAGATGAATTGGGGTGAGATCCGAGAATTTGCATTTCCAGCAACCTCTCAGATTATGCTGATGCAAGCTTTGAGAGCGTTTGTTCTTCTAAACTGGCATCTCTGTTCATTCATTTATATTATTCTCATTCATTCATTGACATTAATTTATCATTAATTAATTTACATAAAAATATAGATATCTATTCAATGCGTTATTATGACCATGTATTCTGTCAAGGCATATTAAATAACTACACAGCTCCTGGCTTCTTTTCCACTTTCTCTAGGTCTTCTTGCTTTCTTAATCCCCGAATGCAGCGATGCTTTCTTCCTGGTCCTTATACTCCCTGGAGGAAATTCAATTTCAAGATCATTTCTCCACACAAGTCTTTATTACCTTCCTTTTTTTCATGCAATTATAATTTCCATTTACTCAGTGCAGGTGATATCATTTCTGTGGAATGAAGAAAGCAATCTACTTAAACTAATACATACTAATGCTTGAGACCTGGTTTGAGTGTTGACATTTTAGAAAAGATGCCTCTAAGCCAACATTAATTTCAAAGACCATGACAACATGAAGTGAAAACTGTCAGGGACTTGAGATGTGTTTCCTCTCTTATAACACTGGGCACCTCTAGTCAACACTGTACATGATTCATTTGGGTACAGAGCACTGGACAAAATAAATTGGTGTAGGCTATTTGAATTATCTAATAACTTTGTAGAATTCATATAAAATTTATGTTTTAAAATAATGTATTGGCATATCCACTCAATCAAAAATTGGAAACTTACAAGCCTCATGATAATCAATAAATCTGCCTAAACATCTGTTTTTATTGGGAATGTTCCAATAAAACATTTATACTTTTATAAAGTGAAGTTATGATTCCTGATATGGCTTGAATATTTGCATCATAATCAAATTCTTATGTTGAAATTATAATCCCTAAGGTGGTAGTAATAGGAGGTCTTTGGGAGGTGATTAGGTCTTTTAGGAAGTGTTTGGGTTTAGTGTCCTTAAGAAAGAGACTGCAGAGAGCTACTTTGGTCGTTCCAACATGTGAGAAGGAACCACTGATGAGCCAGAAAATAGGCTCTCACTACATTACCTGCTAGTGCCTTAATCACAAAATCCCGTTTCCAAAAATTTGAGAAATAAGTTTCTGTTGTTTATAAGCTGTTCAGTTTTATACTATTTGCTGCAGTGATCCAAAAGGAGGGAGATAATCCCTGACTTGACAGAAACCTCGTTTCAATGAATTACACTATAGTATTCCCTTCAGAGCTACATGTGAGGAAGCTGAGAAAGAAAGGCAATAGAACATGTGAACACCCAGGATTCATTCACCTGGAGTCCATCACTAAAACCGAAGGCCACCATGCATTCAAGGGCAAAGTACATGGTCTTACAGGGAGGTGTTCTGAGAATTTACATGAGAAAGACATCACTATTCTAAGAGAGCAAGGAAGGAAGGTAACTTTGCAATCAATTAAATAGATCCTCTGGAATAGGAAGAAAAGGAGCCAGGATGGACACAATCTGGCAGGATTCATTGTCCACTTTCTTTCACTTCTTTCCTCTTTTCCTCCCCTCCTTCTTTCTTTTTAACTCCTCTTCATACTTTGTTTCCTTTTAAACATTACTTTATATTATCTTGTTCTTTATTTTGACTCTGCCAAATAAAAATCTATATATTCTCTAATTATCAGTGTTATTTACTCATTTGGTTATTATAGCCAAGGTCTAAACAATTAAAAATAACAATGCATACATACTCAGTTTATGGCAAGTTTTGAAAATCTTATTTCAACTAAAAGACATTTTTTTTTTTTTTTTTTTCTAAAACTGAATATTGTCTGTCCCTAAGGGTAAGATTCTGGGCAAGTGACCTAAAGACTCTTCAGGGTCTCGCTTTTAACACCTAGCAAATCGGTGGATTAGCAAATAGTTGGCTTGGACAGTTTCCAGTTCTAAAGGTTAAAATCTGTCCTTTATTGTTCTGCCTGAAACATCCTTTTTATTTTTTCACAAACAAATTTCCTCAGTTGTAATAAAAGCCTTTGTCTTCTGCTAACTGCTTCCTACTCTATAAATGTTCGTTTTCAGCACTAGCACCTGGGGCAATTTCTTTTACAAGTGGTTACTTCAGTACAAACTGGAAATATTGTAAGCAGAACCAGCCATGCAGGCAGTAAGTGAAAAATTTTTATGGTAAAATTTCACAAAACGTATTTAGTCCATTTACATTCTCCTGCTGAAGCTTATAAAGCAAGATTGGAAAGGCAGATTTTCGCATTTCCTCAGGCAGAGGTCAGAAGGAACTTTCAGAGGAAACTTGAAGCTTAGGCAAAAATCCAAGCACATAAAAGCACAGCCATTTTAAAACTAGTAAAAATGAACAGTTACTCGGTATAGCAGATGGCAATATTTTATGAACCATTTTGTAACATTATAGAAGCCCCAGCATCTACTAAAATTCAGTTTCATGAATACCATTTAAAAAACTATATTGCTTTTATATATAGTATTTAAGGGCAATGCTATTTTGTGATCCTAAAATGGAGTTGGTTAAGATGTGAAAGGGTTGCCTGATCCTTCAAAGGAAGCTAAGTAGCAGGTCATCATAACACTGAGGCCATTTTTTCCATGATAAGATGACACCATGCTACTGAAGTTACCAGATCTCCGTTTTAGGGAATCTTTCTAGTTCAAGTAGGTAAAGTTGGGTCAATCTCAGATTGTTAGAACACAACTTTTTAATGCACCCTTAACTAATTCATATCTAATCTTTAACAATCTAGCTAAGAGCACATTTACAACATTTTGCTATCAATTTAGAACTAGCAACTTATATAATTAGAGGAATAAACTTAGTGAAAGCCTGAGAGGTATTTTGAATGAAGAAGTGACTTCAAGGTGAGAGTAAAATGTCTAGATCATGGTATTCTATATGTTTACAAATTCCTTCTTCAATTTCTGCCAAATAATATGCAAAGGGGAAGGAAGACTTAAGAGAAACAGGGTTTTAAAGTCTGTGGTGCTTTGCTATCCATCATCCTTTACACAAACACAATGGCATTGATTAATTAATGCGTGTGATACAGGATCAGGGAGTAAGAATGTCCCTTTATTGAGCTAATTTTATAACTATGGGGATAGAACTGTGCATAACTATTGTGGTTCATTTTCAGAGACATTACTAGGAAGTAGACATGATTTCCTGCATTTCATAGTTCAGGCTGAGCACCTTAACTAAGCACCTCTCTAGTAAGCCACAAGGCCAGAATTTGAACCCAGTCCTGTCTGACTACAATGTTCCATGTTCTTTTAATGATGTAATTTGAGTTTCCACACAACACAATGCCAGTGGGTACCATTCATCTGCATTAGCTGTGATAGATCTCCCCTAGAGTTTTGCTGTCTCCTGAAATGTTATAGAAAACCATTTTTTAAGAGCATATATTATATTGGGTGTGAAAAAACCTCCTTTGGTAAATATACCACAGGGAATTTTGCTCTTTGATACATAATGTCATTTTCAAAGTTATTTTGAGATAGCCCAGCCTTCCTGCTAGTTTTGTGTTCATTAGAAAGTAGACCCTTGAAGCTTGGGTTTGCAAACTCATGCTAGTAGTTTCAGAAAAGTCCATAGCACTCTGGGTTAAAAATGGGACAGTGAAAAATCAGCAGATTTTATGCATGGATTTCTTCAAATAAGCAATAGTCTAAATCAAGAATCTACCCAACAAGCAAGGATGCCTTGATCTGCCTAATAAAAAGAGATCTGTTTTAATTGGCTGTGTTGTTTCTTACATCATGAAGGAGGAGTGGGGGTGTATCTATAGGGCAAGTATTTTTTACCCCTCAGCTGCCAGGGACAAAACTGCCAACATTAAAAAAACAGATGGACTGGGGTTGTGGCTCAGTGGTGGAGCGCTTGCCTAGCATGTGTGAGGCCCTGGGTTTGATCCTCAGCACCACATATAAATAAATGAATAAAATAAAGGTCTATCAACATCTAAAAATATTTTTTAAAAGAAACAAAAAGAAGCAAAGAAAGAGTTTGAGCTAAATTATTCTTAATTATCTTATGAACAGTTATTTCAATGCTAAAAATCTTCATTCTAGATTTAGGAAAGAGTGCAAGAGCAAAATAAAAGAATAACTTTTAAAGACATGAAGATTTAATAAAAAGGATATTCCTAGGATAAGGAATATATGATCAAAGAATAAGTGGGAATGATTTCCTTTTGCCCTCTTATGTGATTAGTAGCGTTCTAGTTCTCAACCCAACAGTAATGCTTTTATAGAGTATTGAATTCAAAATCTTTAACATCTCTTGGCCTGTTTCACGAAGTAACCTCATATTTTTTTTTCTTATTTTGTCTTCTTCATCTGTCCATTTTGTTTATAGAATAAAATAGCAAAGTTTTGGACAAGGTGAAAGAACAAAATTTATTAAGATGTTATTTTAAGATTATTAGTGGGTTCAAACATATGTAACACACAGTCCATGCCTGCCCACAAAATTTACTTCCTAGTTGAAACTTAATTTTAAAGTAAAATAGCAAATGTGCAATAGGAAAATTCTCTAAACTGCTTTGCCAGAGTGATCCTTTAAAGTGCAAGTCAAATAATGTCAACCTTTATTTTAAAATGTGACATCCCATCTCGCTAGAATAAAATGCAGCATCCTTGGGTGGCCACAGATGACCTGAGCAGATCTTTCCTTGGCTTCACTGTCCCCTCTCTACTTCACACTAATTCCAATCTGGCTGTAATTTTTCCTTGCTTTACCAGAACAATTCAAGCACACTCCTATGTTAGAGTCCTTGAAATCACTGTTTCTGCCACGTTGAAACTTTTTGCTGTAGATATTTCCATGTCTCACTCTAATTTTATTCATTTCTCTGCTTAACTTTCACCTTACTGGGGATTAAATGGTCCTGAATACCATATTTCAACTAACATCCCCCTTCTTTTTCTGTTCCCCTATGCTGTATGGTAGACTAGTCATTGTTCAAATATATTCTCTCCTCATATTTCTGTCTTTGTGGACAAACTTAACTCCTTATGCCTTTTTACTCTTATACTTTCAGAGCACTGCATTGTTGGGCTTGATCTCTGACATTTCTGACATTGCCACATGAAGAACATGCCCATAATCTCTTGATTCCAAAAGGGAGATGAGAGAAATATGAAGCAGAGATATCCCAGACCAATTATCTCAACTGAGTTCTTCCCCATTCAGTTAGCTACCAAATTGCAAATGCATGAATGAACCCAGTTGGAATCTACAGAACTACTTAATCCAAACCTCAGCTGATCCCCAGATGATTCCAGACACTTGACTGAAATCCATGTCTACTGTTGTAGGACACTGTTAAGATTTTAGTGATTATTATTCAATATTTTGTGACAATGCCTAACTTAGATATCCTGTTTTTTTCCATTATACTCATTATTCATGTAATGTATTTATTAATTTATATATTGTAATGATCCTATTCTTTCTATATATGTACTTCTTCAGAAGAGGAACTTGTTCTGTTGTTTAGTGCTGTTTCTCACTATCTAGAATGGGACCTGGTACTCAATAGTCATTCAATACACATTTGTGAAATTAATGACCTACCACGTATTATTGCATTACCTAAAATGTGGAGGAACTTAGAAGATAAATGGACAAAACAGACATAGGTTATGTCCTCATAGAAATCATAATCTCAAAATAGTTTACTGGTATAAAATAATGTATAATTGACTAAATCTAATTTAGAGCCCTAAGGTCATCTAGCCTCATCAACAAAACTAAATTGCTATTGCAAGAAAAATAGTTTCACTTACAGCATTTCCTATGTAATGACATGAAACTATTTCCCTTTATTTCTATCACCCTATTAAAACAACCAATTCTTATACATAATTGGCCTAACATAATATTTATAAATCAATTATCTCTTTGTTTATGCTTTCCAGAGCTCTATGAATAGACTAACTCTATAATCTTCTCTCTTCTCTTCCTCTCATTCTTTCTCAGTCAAGTATCAGTTGAATATGTAATATTTGCAAAACACTACATAGGAAGTGCTCCAAGTTAGTGAAAGATAGGGAAGAAGAACATGGTAAGATCTTTAAGGACTAGAAAAACAATAACTCTCTTAGGAAGACCTCTACCTCCCAGGATGGTCCACCCTTTCAGGTGGTAAATATGACCATCCACATCTTGTCCCAACATGTTTGTGCAAGTTCAATCTATACAACTCTTTTGCCCCATGAAAAGTTTTAACAGTTCCTAAATATCTTGTTCTTTTTTTGTGGTTCTTCCTTTTGCCTATCAATCATATTTGTTCTATCTCCCAAATAGCCACTAGAAACATCTTTAATTTAAAAAATGACTGTTTATAATTACAGGAAATCTTTGGGTAGCCCGGCTCTATTTTGCCTTATAACCTGTGACCTTAATCTGATGCCTTTCAAGTGTTACTTGGGAAGGATCCACTCACTCTCCATTCATGTCTCTTATAATTATGACTGTATCCTCTGTATATCTATGCTAACTTTTATGTGAGTCTATTTTTTGGATGAAAGTAGCTATTGTGTCAGTCACATTTCTCAAAGGAACTGTTAACCTCTCAGACTTACAAATTATTTAAAATAATGTAAATCTTCTAAAGATAAAATTCTATCCCATTTATTTAATATTAAACAGACATCATTACCCTATGACACCTATGATTACACGAATGGTTATGAATCTACATTGTGCACAACCATAGAAACAAAAAATTGTACCCCATTTGTATACAATGAATCAAAATGCAGTCTGTAAAAATTTAAAAAAAAAAAAGTCTGTACAGTGAAGGAAATGAGAAAATCAGGGAGTAAATGATCATGTGGGATTAAATTCATGAAATGTCCAAACTGCTTCATTGGCTCAATAAAGAGTAGCTTATGTTGACTTGGAACACTCAGGTTAATAGCACAAAAAATGCAGAACTCCCACGAGACCTGAGGGGTGGGTGGAGACAGGATGTACAGAGCCCATAGCAAACTGAATCACATGGAGAAGAAAATGAACCCTGGAAAGGACTTGGGTCTGAAAGGAACTTTGATCACCTATGCCAGTCAGTCTGGGGACATGGGGAGTGATGGTGTATGCTCTTTTAGAACACGTTGCTCTCACCTTAAATTTTTTTCAACTTTGGCCACTGTGAAGGCTCAGGAATCCCTCTTGTAATTTCATTCATATAAAATCTTCATTTGGGGTTGTGCAAATACCATGTAGAGTTTTCTTGGTGCTTTATTTGACCTTCTTAAAATTTTTATTTTCAAGACATTGACAGCATTGATCACCTGCGTCTGTTCAGCATTTTTTAGTGAGACTGACATACTGTCCCTATGCTCACATCTATCAACATCGCTCTGATTTATCGGCTTAATAACAGGAAATCATTGGGTAGCCAGCTCTATTTTGCCTGAACGCTGACCTGTGACCTTAATTTGATGCCTTTCATTTTCTTTGTTCTTTGTTTTTTCATACAAGACCAATTAAATTGAAGCATTTTGAAGAGATCAGATGACAAAAGATGTCATATTTAAGCATCCAAAGTTAATTTTTCTTTTTAGCAGGTAAAATATAAGGGTAATTTTATTCAAAAGAAATCATCATAAATCACTTCAATAATACACTTATTAAAGCAATTGACTTATGCCACCTAACAGAGGTTTTTAAAATCAATGTAGAAGTCCACAATTCCATTTCCTATTTATTAATACATTATGCCAGAAAATAGGATGAGAATTAGGATTAGGCATTCCTTTTTTATAACAAATTTCTTTTCTGAATCTGCCTATCTATTCCTCCAAATATGACTATTTATATTTACATCCATTATCCAGTTCTACAAGTGAAAAATTATATTAAAGACTCCTATACTATGTGTAGAAAACCCCAAAATCTCCAGAAATATTTATATCAATACAGAATGTTTTACTAATTGCTCTATCAGAATAGAAAATAAACAGAAAATAATCATTGCCAAATCTGCTGAATGTATGACATCTTTTTTCTATCATTATTGTTGATGGGAAATGTGAACACAGTTCTATGGAAAAGGCAGCATACACACATATATACACACACACACACACACACACACACACATTATGTCAAATCACAGAGATACATTATACTTTCAGACACTTGATTTTATTCATTTGATGAAACAATCCTATTATGTGATTTAAGAATGTTGGAAAATGTCATCCAACTTCCTTTTTGCATACAAGAACAAAACTTCATGAAGAATCCTATCATCACTTTAGTTAGAACATCTTTATTAGAATTACACAGAATAGCTTTCATGTCAGGGAACCAAGGCATTGAGGCATTGTGTTACAGATAGTTATCACAATTTCCTTGCAATTTATGCATAATTCTCAGCTTATTGTTGAACAATTCAGGAAAACAATAGGCTCATATGATAAAGCAATACATAGATTAGGATAAATGGAAAATTAAATCTTCCTGGAAGCACCTTTAAAAATGTGCATAGTCCAGGAGCAAAATGAGTGCTTCTACTTATGCAATCAAAGAAGGATTCATTGGTTGCCCTGCTACCTACATGATTTCTTTATATAAAATTGATTAATAAATGTTTACTGTCACAAGCAACTTTAAAAGATTAGAGTATCCACTGACAGAGGTATTCACAGGTTGCAGCAGCAGGAACAAAAGCCAGTTGTAGGAGTGTCAGAGTGACTTCCCATGAAGGAAAAGCACTTTGCTGTATTCTAAAGAACAATCGAAATTAGTAAAAACAGATATTAAACATCTTGAAGAGAGCTTACATACTCCTCAGAGGTAAAACTGGAGGCATAGGCAAAGACAACATTAGGAAGCACCACTGCTGGATGTCATGTGAAGGGGTTGGGACTGTAGTAGTTGGTCTCCAAGAAACTACACTTCTCACTATTCATATTCTTCTGTTTTCCTTTTTATTAAATATGAGCTGATGTAGTGATTCACTTTTAACAACAGAATACAGTGAAAGTCATATGATGTATCTTCTAAGGAAGGGTTTGTAAAGAAAACTGAAGCATCTGCAGAGTCCTCCTAGAACACTCACTGCTGGTATGCTTCTCCATAGGACCCAGAAACCATAGTATTACAAGGAGCAAGTCACATGCCTGAGCTATTTGGCTTGTAAGGCTTTACTGGTGTCTTTAAGTGGCTACAGTTTTGGTCAACCTCTAACAGAAGACCCCAAGACAGAACAGACCAGAAGAGCTTTGTCAATTCTCAGTATCATGAGATACTGAGACCATAAACCTCTTTCTTTTTAAGTTTTAGAGAGGTTTGTTACATAACCATATACAACTGTAATGATATTATTTTAAAGATTTTAAATCTGGACCATGTTTTAGAAAAATCACTCCAGCTGCATTAATAAAGATAAACAGAGCAAGACCTCAAAAGCAACTAGCTAAACTAGTTATTGCAGAAACTTTGGTTAATATGAAAAGGGTTCCAACATGAGACACTGGAAAGGAACAGATATAAAAGGAAGTGGCAGATATAATCTACAGGATCTAACCTCTTCATATCTCATTGAATTCAGATGTGAACGGAGTGGTAAATAAAAGGGAAGAATCCAGAATAGCATGAAAGATAGTACATTTTACTTTCTTTCTCCATTCATCCTACAGATGTGCATTGGGCCTTGCTATGTACAAGAAAAGTGAGCAGAAAGAGGAAAGCTTTATAACTAAAAAGAACAAATAAAAATTAAAAATTTTTAAAAAGAATAAAATTATCATGCTGTAGTGATGAATTCATACTCATGTTTACAAGAGCACAGTTCACAATAGTCAAACTATGGAACAAGTCTAGGTATCCATCAACAGATGAATGGATAAAGAATATGTGATACATACACATAAGTAAAAATGAAGTTATGTCATTTGGAGGAAAATGGATGAAACTAGAGACCATTATTTTAGATGAAATAAGCCAAACTGAGAAAGTCAAGGGTTATATGCTTTTTCTCATATGTGGAAGCTGGGGAGGAAAACGGAAGAGGTTGGTTGGGGTTCGGTCATCAAAATCAAAGGGAGATCAGTAGAAGAACAGGACCAGGGGGTGGGAACTGTTAAGGGAGGGAGGAAGTGTTGGAGAGTGACATAGGTCAAATTATATTGTTATAGTGTGTGCATGTATGAATGTGCAACCGTAAATCTCATCATTACGTACTGCTATAATGCACCAATAAAATATATGGGATAACTTCCACTTGGCCATGGTGTATTAAAAACAAAACAAAAAGAGGAAAACTTCCTATTCTCACAAACCTTATCATCTAGTGGGAGAAGATACAAATGAATCACATGTTGTCATTAAATCACCTACTGTAGATGAAGGGGAACCAGTAGGAACACAGGCAACCAGATCAAGTGATGGACAGTAGTAGGTGGATAAGGAATCCTTGACTGAATATAGAGATCTCACAGATGGTTAGTATTAATTATTTGTTGGTTCAGTAGAAATAGTCATTCTACACCCTAGACTCAGCAAATGCTAATCACAAAGGTGAATTACACAAGCGAGGAATTAAAAGGAAAAAAGGGACATGAGGCAGAGTAGAAGTGGATGGGGTTAGAGACAAGTCAGTCAAAGCTCATAAGTTAGGCAGGGTGAAATCTTACAAGCCATGTTAACCATTAGAGGACACTCTGGATTCACCCCATAACACTTTTGTAGGTACACATTTGCATAGTCACCTGAGTCATCATCTGTCCACATTTTTATGTTCTACTCAGGTCTTACCTCCTCTGATGTGCTCTTTGTTACCATCATTTACCTGACAGTCTCCTATTATTTTCAATAGTGACCACATGTCTCCTTATTACTCAGCAACATGTGTAGTGCAGATCCCTTCCTCTCCCATGAAAACATCTATCCTTCATGGACAGCATACGTGTGCTGGTTTTCCTCTCCCATGCCCCGGGTTAATCCTGTCTTATCTAGCTACAAAAAGGAGGCAGAAAGAGGTAGTTGAACAAAGGTAATCTTGATTTTGCTTTATCTTCATGTTAGTTTGCTTGTTTCCAAAATGGAGAGTGTGTTTAAAGGTAGGTAAAAGTTTCTAAGTGAAGCAAAGCAATGGAATAAACAGGAGACAGGTTAATTAATTGTGAGTGTCCAATAAATTGCTTTACTGTTTCCAAGGCCAAGAGAAGTGGATTAGTCTAAAATGACAATGGATTTATTCCTTGTACCTGAATCCTCTGGTGGCCCTTTGACTCTAGTGGACAAATTACTTAGCCCCTCTGTGGCCAGGATTTTCATGTCTAAAGTAGAGACAATAATAGTTCAAGTATCAAAGAGTTGTTGGAAGGATTTAATAATGCAATTCAAATAACAACTTCAACACAGAACTTGGCACATGTAGGGCTTTTCATAAATACCATTTGCTGTCCTTATTTCTTCCTAGAAAAACCATCACAGGCATAACTTGCCATTCCTCTTTAGTTAAGCTCAGATTTGAAAGAAGACATTTCAAAGAGACTAGTTATGGCATTTATAATATACTTCTATAGAGCAATAAAAAAACGTACTAAACATGGAGTCAGTATAAACTCTGTCACCTGAAACAAACCCAATGCCACAAATTGTTTAGACACTACTAGTTAAAATAGTGTAATTTTAACTTTTTAATACACCAAAACATTTTGCTTCTTAATTCCTAATAGTTCACATAACATCCATATAAATCTAGTGTCCTTCTTCCATTCTATAATGACACCATCTATCTGGTTGGATGGAACATGTGACCAGATGGAACATGTGACTGTCAGGGCCATTGTGACAGGAGATAGAAGAATAGAGAAAGTGGCAGTTATTACCTTGTCTGATCCAGAAGTGGCACACATTATTTCTAATGACCTTTCAACAAAACTCAGTCATATGGTTCTGACCTCACCTCAGGGAATACAGGAAAGCACATAGTTTTGGTGAGTACCATTTCTGCCACAGTTCTAAGCATGTGTACTTTATGGTTTGACACATTTTTTAAATAGTAGAGGAAAGCACAGAGAAATATTAACTTCATTTTTGAGCCAATAAGCTTTGGTGTATTTTATTTTTAACTTTTCTGTAAAGAATACATGTTATACAATAATCATGAGCATTTAAAATAATGATTACATAATTTGTCATATCCCACAATTAAAAACTAATTAACAATAGCTGAATTCTTAAGAAGTTTTCAAAAAAGTAAAAGATAAGTCAAGAACATTTTAATTTCTATCCTCCAGTCAATGACCACATCTTAAGAAAATAACTGTATGTTTCACATACCCAATACAAGTTCCTTCCTGATACATTTTGCTAAAGATGATCATAAGGATTATGTTCCCCAGTTTGATCTTTTCTATTGCATATCACTGAATAGGGTATTTAATTATTTTCAACTATACTGAAACATATTCCTAACAGTTTTTCCCATTTATTTTTTTAAATGTTACCATGACATCTGAGCATTATGGCTATTTGTTTTGTAAAGAGAAAAATGAATTCCGATCTTTATGTAAATAAAACAGTATTAAAGCAAATTTTATATCATATAAGAAAAGATATGAGTGCACTCGTTTGAATGTGGTGACTACTGAAGCAGTGAAAAAGGTCTTCATACATCGAAAGTTTTGTTATGACAGAGGATCCTCAATATTCTGAATGTACAAAATTCTGAGTTGGCAAAATGACCTGCATGTCTGAGAGATGCATTCCAGAAAAGGAGCATTTTGAAAGACAGCCAGTGTCTTCTAATAGGAAGTGAAGTGTCTCCAAAATGCAGTATTTTAAGAAGTTTATATGGAAAACATCATAAGGGATATAAATAAAAACATTATTAGATGTCATATATGAGCAACAAATGTTTCGTGCAACATTATACATTCATATAATAGTTTTTTCTTTGAAAACAGTTTCCATGTAACATAAAACAATATCACCTATAATTATTGAGTAAAATAATTATTATGTTTTATCTTCCTAAAATCCCAAACTTTATGACTAATAGCCTGCCTACTCTTTATTCTTTCTTTTTTTTTTTTTTTTCCTTGTTAGAGCTGAGGACTGAACTCAGGGCTTTGTACATGCTAAGCAAGCCCTCGGCCACTGAGCTAAATCCCCAACCCCACAACCTACTTTATTCTTAAAGTAGCATGTACCATGTAATAAAGTTGATGTAAATATTGTCAGACTTTAATTAATAACTTGTTAAGTTTATAAAAGAAAATGAAATGGTCAAGTCCAGACATTTCTGCTTCATCTTGGCAACAAACAAATTCAGACTATAAAAGTTTGACCTATTAAAAGTATCCTGAATTTAAAAATCTATATATAGAAACTGTAAATCCCCAAAATTCATTGGAATAAAATACCAACATTGAAAATAATTCTGAAATACTTAGTAGGTCATAGAATGCCAAGCTCTATACAAAAGCCAAATGTATTCCCTGATAAGTAGATGATGATATATAATGGGGGTGGGGGGATGGGGGAGTGAGAGAAGAATATAGGAACTTTAGATTACATAGAGGGAAATGAGAGAGAAGGGGAGGGGTATGAAAAATGGTGAAATAAGACAGACATCATTACTTTATGTACATGTATGATTACATGAATGGTATGAATCTACATTGTGTACAACTATAGAAACAAAATGATATACTCCATTTGTGTACAATAAATCAAAATGCAGTCTGTAAAAGGTAAAATAAATTAATTAAAAAATGGATATTTAACTAATGTTGGGGTGGATAGGAGGATAGAAAACAAAGGAGAAAATGTGTGGCAGGAAAGAAAAGGCCAATTTTTTTTCTTTGTTATCAAACTTAAAGCACCCTACTTGTATACCAAAGCAATTATTAAAAATCTCTTGATTTAAATCTCCTTTAGTTGGGTAATGATCTTCACAATATGTGAAGGTTAAGTGTGACAGTGTTGCAAATAATCTATCTTTATAACAATGGCTACTTTTCCTGTAAAATGAATTGAAAAATTCATTCAATTTGATTGTATACAGGAACTACATTTAAACAATGGTCTTTCAACCTGATGAATATCAGGATTGTTACTTTCTCAAAACAAAAAATAGAAACATTTATCTTTAGTCAATTCTCAATTATCTACGTGTACATTATCTACTTTGTACATGATCTGCAATTTTAAAATTTCAAGTAATTTCTCCCTATTATTCATCTTTTTTCTTTCAGAAAGAATCACCTGATACCTCAGTAGTAAATGAAAACACTCAAAGAAGAAAAATATAATGGGCCGTAGGTCCAAAATTCTTCATCCCAGATCCTATAACTCATTTCACACCCTAATGTAAGTTATTTTTATTATTCAATATTTTGTAATATCCACAACTTTCCTTTTTTTCTTTTTTTTTTGTTGATACAAGTTTTAATAAGTAGCATACTGTTGGATAAATCACTGACAATATTAAGATAAATTCTAGATTATTGAAGGTAACTTTTCCAAAGCTCGTACTTATTTGCAGTTTTCATTTTTGTAAAAAACTTCTGGTTTTAAGGCTACTTGAAATGACCTTTCCTTCCAAAATTTAAACAACTACCCCAGTGCTATTGTTTCAGTAACTGTTTCATGAAACTGGGGTGTAGAAAGAAGCATAGAGACCCCAGATTCAAAAGTCTAAGGCTGTAGGGAACCCTTGACTAGTTGAGATAGAAATGGGCATTGAACCTTGGAACCTGCTAGAACCTTAGGCAAGCACTATCAGATCTGAGGGTAGCAAGACAGTTTTATTATCAGACCCCCAATCTTAGATATTGCCAATGATCCTTGGGTTAGTGGACAGAGAACCTGAGAGTTCAATCCTCCATTTAGCTTCCCAATGTCACCACTCAGAGGAGGGTCTAATAACTTGCAACACTTGGATGTGGCAGTGGTCCTTGCCTTGTGCCACCTTTCCTCTGCTGCAGTATTTATTCCAAAAGACACTCGTGATATTGTCAATTTAGATATATAAAATGGTTTTAATTTGCAGGATGGCAGTAGTCTGGAAACATTGGTAATATATGTTTTTAATAGCACAAACTCTCCTGATTATTATTTTTGGGATGGGCTCAGGGTGCAGGTTTAGCCAGTGGAAATCAGTGACACAAATCATAAGAGACACAGGTCATGCGCAGGAAATGACAGAAATGCTATGGTAACATGCCTCATCATTGCAGTTTTGCACACTGCAATCAAATATGCTCTGCTAAGATAACACACTAAACAGATACAATGACATTGAATGAATCATGTACTATAATGTAATGTCAATAAATCATTAGGTATATATACCTATGATTCTAGTCTTTAGAGTCACATTAAATATTCTTAACTTGTAATTTGGAATACTAATTTATTCAGATGACTCTCAAAGAGGTAGATTAACTTTACCCAGAATAAGCCCTTAAGAAGTTCTAGAGAGGTTGACTATGTAGAGGGGTATGGGGGAAGATCTGGATAGGTTCTTCCCTTCCCTTTAAAGCCAAAGAAGAGTGAAAAGGACTTGGGCACAAGTTCTCAAACCCTCACAGAAGGCAACCAGAGTCCAAATTAAACAATATATGACTATATCATTCCATGGCCAAGTGTAAGAGGCTGGGCCAGTCTTCTGGGAGACACAAAAAATGTATCAGATATGGAACCTTCCTCAGAACTCAGGCATGAAGGGATGAGAATATAAGTACATTTTAGGGCATGTGGTATGGTAAATGGGGTTGGGGATGTAACTCAGCGGCAGTGTGTGCATAGCATGCAGAAGGTCCTGAGTTTTATCCCCAGCACTCCAAAAAACAAAAACAAAATACAGATAAAGCATCAGAAAGCCTGGCAACTAGGCCTATTATGTTAGTTGAACAGGGATGAATTATTTTATTACAAGTTTCTTGCAGTCCTTCAGCATATAGTGTTTTAACTTGAATTGATAGCTAAGAGGATAAGGTGCAAGGGGCTTTCTTATATTAGATAATTTTATAGTGGAAAATGCTCCTGTTTTACCTTGGCTTGTTCTCCCTGTCCAGGGGGCACAACCCTCACTGAAAGCAGCAGCTAGGGAATTATCTGAGATTCTGTCATACCTTATTCTTCCAGGATTGCTGTCACCATTGGATCTTGTTGAAGTCAATCCTTCAGACAAAGAAGCAAAGGCTAGGGCTAGCCTAACAGTAGATGTGATTGCTTCAAGTGTCGGTCAGACAAGGAAAGGAGGACACACTGTCTACAACCAACTTCCTACTTCCAGTTCAACAATGAATCAGAAAATGAAGAACATGTGAGAATTTAAGAAACTGTGCACTGGCACATTTCACAATGGGCATTCTAGCATTGCAGAGCATTTAAAGAGACAGATATTAAATGGTTGGCTGGACTGACATTGCCTTAATGAGAACATCTATCCATTTTTACAGTTGTAAAGTTTCTCCTCTCCATTTTGGTGACCAACAATACTACTGTAAATGTATTTTTTTTTTTTTTAATTTATAAGGTATTGATATGTTACACTACTATGTAAATCTGCAGAAGTCATAAACCGCATTTATTACCTTGGTATATCATACTGGTCTTGTCAATGTTCCTTCATGTCTATGTGGTTTTTCTGGCTGCCATTCCTCCTCCCAGTCTGGCTACACAGCGCCTCCTTTAACTGTTAGCCCACGCGGCAACATGCTTATTCCATTCCCTAACAACATTCATCCACAGGGTTAAGGTTCTGGTCCACAAACCTTACCCTATAGCAAGTTCAATGCTTGAGAAAGCATTTGTAATAAACCAGGCCTCCCAGGGTAGCTAACTCCAATAAGATGATGATAGAAAGCAGTAGCTTGTTGGTTGTCACTTTTCTGGACATTGAACGGAGAATCTTTCGACTTTTGCTCAAGTTTTCACATGTGTTTACCAGTTTGTTCTTGGTACGTTCCAGCTGGTCTTGTTGTTCCCTCAGCTCTTCTATGATTTCTGAGCCAGTTTGTCTGTCTCTGTAGCAATTCGATGAGAATGCTCAACACTTTGAGTGGCCCTGTTTTTTAGGCTTTCAGTGCCTTGCAGAAGCAATACCCTTTGTGACTGTAGCCGATTCATATGCTCATTCTCTAAGGTATATGTGCTAAACTTCATGTCTCCTCGGCCCCCAGGCATGGCTGTCAAAGCAGTGCTTCTCACCTCCTGATGGAGTTTGCCAAGGTCCTTCCTGTATTTTCGCAGCTTAGACATCATGGGGTTACGGAAAGACAGGGGTGCATACCGTAGCTCTTCCTCCATCTCTGCCAGCGTTTCATTTGCTTCCTGGTGCTTTTCATCAAAATCTTTGATCAACTTCTTCTTCTCTTCCGTCCCAACCGTCCCCAGCAGCCGCTCGGCACCCCTTGTAGGTCTTCACAGAGGCTGCGGAAGATTTCCTGTAGCTTCTGAAATGCTCTGAGGAGGCGGCCTAAGTGGCCAAGGTGAGGCCGCTCTCAAGCAGCGGCCGCCGAGATTCTGGGCACTGGGCCCACTCTTAGCCCAGTGGTCAGCTGCCCAGTCCCGAAGCCATCACGGCGACCACCGTGCCACCACCGCCCAGAACCCACAATTTTTCTTCTGTAATTGGTTCAACAATCAAACGTGAAATGCAAATTTTAGCATAACTCTTGGTATTTGCATACATATCCTCATATCCTTTTGATTATTATAAATCCTCCCAGTAGAAACATGTTTTAAGATATCTGTAGAGCTAGGAAAGGGAAAGCAGTGTCTACAGATGTCATTTACTCTTTGTTCTTATTCCTCAAAAATTATAAAAATTATTATGTATATATTAAATACTTGTTCAGTTCAACAAGTACTCTAGACACAAGGTTTTCACAAATTTGTATTCTAAACCCTAAGGGATATCCTTAAGGATGAGTTTATTTTCCTTTTGAGGAAGACTAAGAACATATAGACAAATGAATGAAAAAAGCTATTGACATTCATAAGGATTGTGAAGAAGACAATATTTGGTATCATATAGAGATTGATGGAGGAGATGGTTTCTCTAGGACAGTTGCAGAGAAGTAACAGATCATCCTGAGAAGCAATATTTAGAAAGACCTGAAGGATTTGAAGAATGCAGTTATGAAAAAAGTGCCACTGAGAATATTCTGAACAGAAAAACAAAGACCTTAAGAAGAGTAAAGAAAAAAAGAACATGTGTCTATGTGTGTGCATTTGTGGATATTCATTCCCTCTTTCAACTAGGATATCTATTTGATCTATCCTTGAAAGTAATTTTTTTTTCCTAATTTCTAGAATTTCTAAAAATTATTTCATTTCTACCTGGGAAAGGATAAACAAGTTTACTTTGTTGTTATTTTCAATTCTTCAGTTCAATTCTCTCTTTTGAGATTAGGCTAAATGTCCCTTTGATTGTTATTGAGGTAGTAAAGGAACTGACTAGGGGAATTTTGGAGTGTATGTTGGCAGCAGTTCCTACAACTAAAATTGCTGTGATCCTTTGGAATAGAATTGGAAGAAAGAGAAAGACAGGCAGGCCTGTGGGTTTGGTACCCTGACCCTCATCCTCCTAGTGTTTTTTTTTTTTTTTTTTTTTTTTTTTTTTTTTTTTTTCCATTCCATTTAAAGTGCCAGTGACACAGGACCTGGGAAATGATTTCAAGCCAGGTGAATATCCAGAGTAGACTCCACACACTATTCATTTAATCTGCATATGAAGGACGTCAATAATCTGTAGGTGAAAGGAAATTTTGTATACCAAAATCTTTATGCCTTCTCTCAAGAAAGTCTTACTGATAAACTTAGGACAATCACAAACATGAATCTGAAAGGCTCGAGAATGTGAAATATATTTGAAATGTGAATAAGGATGACGACCCCCTTCAGCCTATTTTTCTTTACAGCTTCCATTCTTCACCTTCTGTCTTCTTCTTTCTCATCTCCAATCCCACTCAGCTGCCCCATTTAATCATTTTAACGCATTAACAAAAGCTGTTTTTACTTATTCAACAAAGGAAAGTTGAACTGGCCATTACTAAGGGGATGCTTCCATTAGGGACACTAAAGGTTTCTACTGAGTTGTAAATTCCAGCTACCACCAACCCATTCTGTGTTTCTTATGCCAATGGACTTGAAGGCAATAAAAAGGGTTACTATACTGAAGGAGGCAATTGACTCTGGTAACCATGAGGGTCTATGCCTCACAAGGGGATTGTAGAAGAAAATGTTCTGGACTCAGGCCATGCACCAGAGGCATTTGGTACTTTATGCCCAGGAGAAACTGTAAATGAACAATGGCATCAACCATAGCCCAACAAGTGAAAGGTGACAAATGTTTCTGACTACACAGCAATCAAGTTTTGGATTATGGATGCCCACATTTCCTCAGGGTTGGGATCAAGTTCACCAGAACAGGCAGCAAAGGACTTGAGTAATTTGGAATGGATGATGGAGATGAGAGACAACAAATGTCAATTATCCACATGAATAATATAGCCCTTTTTTAGGACTTTATGGAATACTGAAAATGATCACATTTTGGTATTAAAACTGTCATTTTTTTTAAAGAAGCAGTCATGATATCTTGTTCATATATATTTGAATGCCATACAATGATGCAAGCAGATCTTAAAGAACAGGGTGGACAGAATCCTACCCAGATCATTAGTCATCCCATACCTCTTGACCCTGTCCATAGCTTCAAGTCTCAGGAATTTTCACTGGTTTCTTAGTTGGAGCAGTCTTTGCAGTGGATCATGCTATTCCCATTGCAATAAATACATAGCAATTGCCTTCACTACCCTGATGTCACAAATAAAGGAAAGTCATGGAAGGTGTTCATGTACAGAAGTCAAGTTGGACCTATAGATTCTAAGGCATGAAATGATCCTGAATTATCCAAATTGCTTGAACTAGATAATGCAAAAAGAGGCCAAAAAATATGAGAAATTGATGGTAAGAAGAGGACATTTCACCAATGACTTTCAAACTTTTCTGACTTTGAAAATAATATCACACTTCAGTGTAAATATATAATACATTCACATGCACTTACATATGCTTGTGTGCAAAATACAACTGGAAGAAAAAAAACCATAGATAATCTTACTACTTGTGATCACTTTGATATTTCCTTTTTATTATATTTATTTCATTTATAATAAATTTCTGATCTTTGTGAACCATAATTATTTCATAAAATAAATTTGGAAGATTTGGATGCTCATTAAAAAAAATCCAAAAGAATCCCTTACAGTAATAGCTCAACAATATTTTGTGAATATTTTTAAAATCATATATATATATATATACATATATATCTGAATATTCTTATGTATGTTTATGTTTACTGAGTTTTGGTATAATGAAAATGTCAAGTTAAAGGTTGAATGTCCCTACATTAGACTGTGTAAGTTCAAATTAGAAATTGAAAAGAAAGAACTGAGGTAACTAAGCATGAATATTACAACTATAGTGAACCTAAAACTTAACCATGTTAGAAAATCTGACATTTTTTCAAATAATGTTTATTATTTGGCATTTGCACTATCTATCTACTTCTGATTTCCTCTGGTATTCATGATAAAGTCACTTTGGGAAATTCCAGGTGGCTTCAGCTAGATCTAGTAAACAAAGGAAGAGCTATTTGTGTTACACCTGGAGTTATATAAAGAACCATTATGATGTGTGTCCTTGGGAGTTGAGATGTGATAGAAGTTGTTGATGGCCAGGTGAGGGAGTGGAGGAGAACTGGATAAAGGAGCAATCTGAAGAGATTGAATCTCTTCTTGTTAATGCTTACGTAAGAGTTTTTGCTCTTAGTTTCTTTGTTGTTCCTTTTAAACAGGAAAGCTCCTTAAGCAACTGGAGATGGCACAAACACACCACAGAAAACAAGGAGAAAAAAAATTAAAAAGAAATAAAGAGTAGGATTTGGGACAATAATTATTTATTTATTTTAAAAATTATCTTTTACCTAGGGTCACATTGTCTCTCAAAACACCGTTGGTAAATTTCACTATTTTCCATAAGATTTTAATAAGTTTTAAAAGATTTTTTTCCCAAAATATTCTCACAAAAATTTAAAGCTCAATTCAATAGCAATCTTTAGAAATGCAATTTTAAAAAGAATTTTCCCTATCTCAAAGTCATAAAGATATTTCCCTGATTTTTTCCTAAAAATTTAAACCTTCATTTTTTTTTTTTTTTTGTCTTTTAAGATTTTGGCCCTTAAAACATTATATTTTCTGTGTGGTATATATAATGCAAGAGTCATATTTTTTTCCCATCCTAATTTTTTCAATCCTTTTCTTATTATTCTTCAATTGTGGTACTCCAGACATATATCAAGATTATATTGCCTCGTGATTTTGTTTCTGTTCTTTAGGTCTGTTTATTTAGAAATCTACAACTATCATAGTCTTAATCACTAGAATTTAATATATCTTGGTGTTTTTGCTAGTTACCTATAGTGCCATAATAGTTTATTTCAGAATTTAGTGACTTAAGATGACAATAAACATGCCTTCTCATGTTTTGTGAGGGTCAGAAATTCCAAAGTTGTAGCACAGGTTTGCAATTTCAGCTAGACTCTCTGAAGAAGTAAAGTCACATAGTCTTCCAAACCAAGGTCATCTGTAGGTTTATCTGGCCTTCAAGGTTTATCTTTGCCTTCAAGGTTGCTTCCTCACATGACTGGCAGGTAGTATTCATTGTTGGTGAACAGTCCCAATCTCTGTCCACATAGGTTACTCCATGTGAATGGGAGTATCCTTGTAACTTATTATCTGACTTTTCCCAGAGTGAGCAATACAAGAAAGAGAGTCAAAAATGAGTTATCATTTTTATGACTTACCCTGGGCATTACAAGCATCACTTCTTTGTAATCTATCCATTAGAGAAGAATTCCTAAATCTCCATTCCATTCACAAGTCATTTGGTTTTGATTGATTTATTTATTTTTTGCCACAAGATTTGCACAAATTCATATGGCTCCTCATTTTGTGAGATGATCATAAGTTTATTTTTTAGTGCAGTATTTAATAACTTACATTGATAGGTTTTTAATGTTTTATTATAGGTTTATTCAGGTTTCTTTTTTCTGATAAATTTAAATCTCAGGGAATTTTATCCATTATATCATTGGCACAAAAGACTTGTATTTGTTATAAATGTAAATGCTTTGCTTTTTACATATTCTGTCATCAAAAACAAACAAACAAGTACAAAAACCCATAAGACCAACAGCAATGGAGTGTGATTACAGCACATTTATCTTTGTGTTAGGAAAGAATAAAGATATTGTTTCTGAACTTTCTCATCCTTTTCAATAGTAATTTTCTTACATATACCTATTTTTCTCTAGGTTACAAAATGTTTCAATATGCTTACTTTTGTTTATTTTTCATTTACTAACAAATCATGCATTTGGAGGAGTCATTGTTCTGCCACATTATAGAACTTATTAATCCTATTATAGCAATGGTTTGGAGATAACTTCAAACTAAAACTATTCAATGGGCATACACCAATGCTTTTCATTAATTTATGAGTCATTTTTACTTATTAACCATAAAATGAATTTCAATGACATTGGCTATTTGTAGCTGTTCTTAGAGATTAATAAAATGTATGTAAATCATACTGTATAAGTGATGCACAATTTAGTACCAATGTGCTAGATGTACCAATGGAATTGACTACTGATGCAAGTAGTACAAATTTGGTAGTGATGTGAATGTTTGGGCTAAATTTTCTATAAAAGTTCTTAAAATCCTTGTAGAAAAAATGTGGAAGCTACCTTATTATGTATTACCTTCAAAAGGGTTTCAAAAAAATTAGGTGCTTTTAATAACTCACTGGTAAATAGAAAGTCACACAGGGATACAGGTAGACGTGCTGAAATTCTTCTTACTCTATCTTTTTACTTTCTGAGGAATGTTACAGTTTTACCTTGGGATGTGTACAATAAGTCAAATTTTTATGCACACTAACAGAGATGTGTATAAACTTATGAATACTTTCTCCATATTGCATCATACTCTAAACCATCTGAATATAAAGGGTTCCAAATGAACCAAACAAATAAGAGTAAATGAAAAGAGAAATATTTTATATAGAGATGATAATAACAAATTTAGATATAAATTTAGGAATATCTAGAAATTTTGCACTCTAACATAAGAAAATTGTATTTCTCTCACAGTTATGTATGGAGTACCAACCCCATTTTAAGAATCCAATTCAAATTATACAAGATTTGCTATAACTCAGCAAAATCACCACTTATATACAAGTATAGGAAAAGGCTCAACTTGACATACACTTACAGTGCCTCACAATATGATTCTTATACCAACTAGAAAGTGTAAAATTTGACCACTGTCTTTAAATATATAATCTCTATACACTTGGTCCATGGTTTGAGTAACTAAGGAAAAATACCTTTTGATACTTTGATTTCATCTTTTCTGCATTCTTTTCTCAAATTTGTGAATTAGTTGCACTAGGAAATTAGGGATATCTGATTTTTAGAACAGAGATGATAATTCAATAGCATTTACAAATGAAATAAATCATAATGGTTGGTATAACAAAAATAATAAGAAAACATGAATAGAAAAATGGTATCATTAAATTTCTACCTAAGTTTATCAAAAGCAGACTACCTACATAATTATCTCTTTTTTAACTGAATTTTTATCTTCTTACATTTGCAACATTTATTTATCACTAGATTAACAGTAGGATAATCTAAAATTACATTTGGCAATACCAGAATATCTCATGCTAGGTACTAGTTCATTTACAGAATCACACGTCTTCTTAGAACTAAATCTCAGAAGGTTTTGATAACTATCAATGTACTATAAATGCTTATAACTCCTATGTAGTTTAAACATGGTAATGAGACATTTATTGTCTGATTACCAGCACAAAGAAATTCCAGCCTTCTTGTATATTCATAGAGTCAAACCGAAAAAATTATGTTTCTCAGACTTTATTCCTCACATGCATAATGAATGATGTCGCTGTCAGCAATCAATCCAAAATAGCATTGGAATAATGTACACCACAGACAGACATGACATGCAGACAAATAAAAGCCAATATTCATTTCTTTAATGAATTTATGAGTCAACATGGACACTGGCATATTAGAATTAGCTCTCTCCTGTCTATGTGCTTGCCATGTGTTTTACTTTTTCCTTTCTCTGAAGGCAATGAATAGGAGAACTAGTCAATAAAAGGACAGACATCTTAAATCAGCTTATAGGATTATAGTAATGTCAAATATTTACTGGGATTACTGTAGAGAAAAGATAACAAACTTTGTCTAATTTCTAAAATTTTGAATGACTAAATCAATAGGCAAATATATAGGGGATAATTAATTTTTAAATTACTAACTATGCATAAAATTGGTATCAGGAATTAGAATGAAGACCAAATAAAATACATACTGTCCTTTTATTAACTTCCTTTTTGAAATATTTGGGTTCAAACTAAAGAATAGCATAAAGTTATCAACTAAAGTAAATAGATAACACTGATATCAAATGAAAAACAAGCAATTATAAAACAACAAATGAGAATATCTCTTTCCTCTGGTGTTTTAATTTTTGTGTTGCCTAATCTTATATATTCATTAGCTAAAATGTAAGGAACCTCACTCAGTAATAGATGCATTCTATTTCTATTTCTGTGATGCAGCAAAGCCGGATAGGACCAAATGCTTGACATCATTTTCCAAAATATTAAGAAATAAGTGACATGAGATATCCTACTATATGAGTTTTCCATGGTGAAATATATTAGTAAGATAGTGCACACCATCTCTCTTTCTTAAAGAATATGAAAAGTTATTCAGTAAAGTCCTATCTTCATTTTACCTTTTTTAATCACAAAATATTTTTTCCTTTTTTCTTCCTCTCTTTTTTTTCCTTCTCATGGTTGTGGGGCTAGAGCCCAGAACCCCACATATTATACACAAGTGCTCTATGACTGAGTTATACTCCCATTTCTTTTTTCTTTATGTATCAATCATGAATATCCTGCAAATCAATATTCTTTTGTGTACATTTTGCCCAAGATAAATGATAGGCAGATTCTCAGGCAATTTATTTTTCAAGTTGGTGCTTGGAGATAAGGTTACATGAACATGATTGTCTAGAATATTAAATGTTTTCTCCTT
This sequence comes from Sciurus vulgaris, assembly GCF_902686455.1. NCBI lineage: Eukaryota > Metazoa > Chordata > Mammalia > Rodentia > Sciuridae > Sciurus > Sciurus vulgaris. The sequence goes on along the minus strand of NC_136470.1, from coordinate 30,143,292 downwards.
CTATAAGCTACTTGAACCAATGAATGTGAACCATTTCTATATGTATTTATATACATATGACTTGCAGCCTTGGTTATACAGTCTATGTAAATTCCTAAATTGTTGATCCTCTATGGTGAAAAAGGAATTTTGCAATCTTAAAAAAATATTTGATATGCATTTTCTATGTGATAGTCACTGTGCTAAAGCTTTATTATTTTATGTAATTAAATTCTTACAATGAAAAACACTTGAAGGAAAGGAAGGTCTCATTTAACAGGGAAGAGACTGAAACTTTACACAAGCAGTTGTTCAATTTCAGCAGGTGGAAACAGGCAAACTAGTATTCAACCTGACCCTACCCTGAAGCCCAATCCATCATGCTCTCCTAAGCTCCAAGCACCTCATGATCTCAAAGAAATTCTTTGTCTTCATGTCCCACAGGAACCTTGATTCCCACCTATTCTGATCACACATACTTCAGCCTGCACAAATAGTGCTTTCTCTGCCAGGAATCAATTTCCGCCCCTTTCCAATTTGACATCGTATTCAATATTTTCCTAAAGTAAGTTGTGACCAAAGAACGCTCGCAGAATGAAAAAATTCCCCTATTTCTGTCCATTTAGCACGTTAGAATATCGTACTTGCTTCCATTTTTGTTATGTTGTGTGCTTTTGACAATAATGACCAAGAACGTGACAGATCTGGATTTCCAGATTATGGTTCCTGATAAGCACTCAACACAGGTTTCCTGAGTGAATGGAGAAATGAATGAGATAAGGAATTAAGAGATGAATAAAAATAACTAAATTTGCTGGAAAAGTCATGTTCTGCATCACTTTTTAGTATTTTTGAAGAAGCACGTATCTATGAACCAAGTGTGGAAACATGGACTTTGACCCAGGTGTCACTAAGCAGGTACAAATGCGCTAATGGAGCCTGCAACAACACATATATTTCTTTATCTCTCTGGGCCTCCTTTTCCTTATCTGTAAAGTAGCAAATTCATACATTGATGTATTAATATATTCATTCTTTTCAGTAATCAAGCTTTAATTGAGGAGCTATTTTCTACCAGGTACCTTAAATACTGACTACTGTACCAGGTGTTACAAAATACAAGTTTATTTTGTTAGAGATAATTTTAATAACCTTCTGTTTGGGGGAAATCAAAGGTGCCTAATTGCATACCTGAGACATATTTGGCAGGTTGCTTTACAAATTAAAAATGTTTATTTGAATTTTTAATATTTTTAACAGAAGCTGGAAAAGAAAAAACTAAATATCTTAGGTTTAATAATTTGAGTTAAATAGTCTCTCAACAGAGTCCAATAACCAGAGATAGCTATATAAGAAGATCAAATTTTGTCAAATTTTTATTTCATACCACCAGATATACCAGAATTCCATTAGAATTTTTAAAAAAGATCATTAACTGACTTTTTCTAAAAATTTTGGTCTTTCACCACATCAACATAAATCTAACAGAAAGAAGGAAAAACAACTTGAAGGTATGAATTCTCCAAGATCAATTTTAAACAGAGCCTTCTGCACTTGAGAAGGACTGTCCTATAGTTGAATATCACAGTTCCTTTTCTCTCTTATTGTCACATTACCATGCAAATTTGTTTAGTTGAAAATAAATTTCACTCTCTACCATTATTATTTTGACTTCTGAGTAGTGCAAACTGGATCTAATGGTTTAGAAAGTCCAAATGCTTATTTTACTATGATAACTATTGATTTATAAAGTGCCTTTCCCTGGATTTAAAGTACTTAAGGAAATTATTAACTCTTTACTAAATGAGAATACTCATCAGTGTCCCCTACTCATGGGAAACAGCAGGTGGTCACACCTAGTAAAATTTCAAATTGTTCCAAAGACAACATCTGAAGTCATGGTTTGATGAAATCTGCAGTTATAAATTTCACAGGTGGCAGTCATGGAATATTATTAGAAATTAATGATTGAACAGCTATCATAATGATTTTCTAGGAAAGGGGCAATCCATGTCTCTTTAGGTCAGTTTTCTAACAAGTAAATCCTACTAAATTCTATATAATAAGAAATACAATATCTAACCTATAGACATGACAGTGGCAGAAACATTCAATGTGCTTAAAAAAATGAACAACATTAAAAGCAGCATTATGTTCCTATTAACCTTCTAAAGACGCAATGAGAAAAATGCTGTTTGTTTGAATGTATGAGGGATATACTCCATTGGCCAATGTTTTATTTTCCTCCTTTTCTGTGTATTTGGAAACCCCATATCTCACCCCTCCTTCCAATGGGAAGAGGCCATGTGACTAGTTCACATGACAGATACAATAGGCTGCATCAAGAGTGATGTGTCACTTTCAGGCTGAAACACTCAAAAGCTTTGCTCCGTTTTCCCAATGTTCCAATATGTTGCACCACCTGCTAAAGCAGCCTGGAATCCTGAGTGGCAATGTGAAGATCAACTTCCCTGGAAAGGCATCTGACTACAGTAGACTTTACATGATAGGTAAGTTATCCTTTGTAGTCTTATGCCATTAAAATTTTGTGACTAGTTGCCACCACAGCACAATCTCAATAATTATGAATGACATCCTAATTATCTTACAAGTTTAAAAGATTTTTTCCTAATAAAAATACCCTGACACATGTTTTTGAAAATGTTTTAACCTCTCTTTGTTAAAACAACAGGAACTAAAGATTTAGTCCAAATGTCACCATTTTAGGATGATTTTTTTAGTCTCTTATTGTTGTTTATAAACCTTAATAGAATAACTCAACATAGATTGTAAAAAGTATCTTCATTAAATTTTACTAATCTCTAAAATTAAAGTCATCATAAACCAGATGCTTACAATTTTCCTTTTTTAAAGTTTGTATTTTCTGAAACATCATACTTTCCTGAGATTACTCACTGTTTATTCATTGGAACTTCATTTTGAACACCCTTTACTTGGGCAATTCTGCACTGTAAAAACTTCTGCTTATATATCTCCCACCTCTATCCCTCAGAATACCTATAGAAGACTTGCTATTTCCCTGAATACTCTGAGTGTTTCTACTATCTGAAGTTATAGGAGAAATAATTTTCATGATGTTGAAGATTATCACAATAAATGACTTTTCCAATTATCGGACTCTCAAAATTCTCCTTTGTACTCAATGTAGTGTAAAGCTGTTTATTGCTTCTTTACTTCAGGGTCAGAAACATTTTTCTACCTCTAGTCTGGCAAGCATGTGTGAACAGGTGGAATATTTACTATGCTGTGAATACCCAATATATATATGCAATAAACTCAACCTTTCTGAAATGTTTATTGTGATTGCTTTATTAGCAACCTAATGGTGCTGAACAAACATTTAAAGACTGTTTTCAGTGTAAGTGCCCTAACTAGTAGTCCTTCATTTAGTTCCACTGATCCAGAAGTAAAATCCAAAGATTGTATTACAACATAATGTACAACAATTAAACTCTGTTTTGCAGGAAACAAACAGAACAGATTTTTGATATGTAAATAATTCATCCTGAAGAGATTGTAGTTAGAGAATTGGCAACTAGCTGTGAGTCTTCAGCAGATTTAGGAAATCCAGCAAATCATGAAAATAAAGTATGGTTGAGAGAGTTCTTACAAAATATATAATAATGTAGAAATTTACTCCCTCTTCCTCAACCTCCAGAGATTAGACCCCAGCTTTATAAATACTGTGTAAAAAATTTTCAGAAGTAAAATATGCCTTTCTATTCACTGAGGATTAGTATGTCTTGTCCATTGAATGACTATTGTGAAAGTATTCCCATGGTCTGTGCAGTGAAGCATACAAAATAAGCTCTTGGGAGGAGAGGGAAAATAGAACTTCAGTTTGATTCATATATTATATCTTGCTTAATTTCCATTTTTAGATATAATTTTATAATCATCATAATTTAGTACAACATGTATATCATCTATCTACCATTTTAAATACATGTATTGGCAAAGCCAAATCATTTTTATGACTAAGGGGAAATGCCTAGTAGGTTTTGAGATCCCTATTTTATTACATGGATAGAAATGTCAAGACATTTCCAATTTTTATGTATGAATGAAAAATCATTTAAAAACATACTTTCATTAAAGACATACTTTTTTTCTATTTTTCTTTACGGTTTAAAAATTACTTTTGAAAGAATATGTCCCTTGTATGGTACCTATTATATAAAAAGTCTGCTATTTGCTCTGAGACTGGGTTCATTATAGTGAATAAGAACATAATGGTTTAGACATGTATTTCATTACTGATTCCCCCACTTTTGATGTGTATGATCTTAGATACTTCAGCTAATATGAACACTGCGTCCTTTGGGTAATAATAGTCTATTTCTCTGTATCACTATTTCCTTCTGTCTCTTCTCTCTCCTTTCCTTTTTCTGTCCTTTTAAATGTAACACATTTACTAAATTAAAGCTAGACCTCAATATCAGTAAAGTTTTCAGTTCAGGAGTAAAAGATAGGCGGTAAGGGATCTAAGCAACCTAGCAGCTATGACTAGACATTACACCATGCAGCCTAGAGCAAGAAGGTCCAAGTAATTCCTTATTATTAACATGAAAATTCATTTAAAGTTAATTTGCTGCATTTCTTCATCTAGTAAAGGCGAGAATTATATCCAGACATGTTGTCTTTCCTGTGGATGTACACTCACACATTTTTTCTCAGCAGCTAATGAGATGAACATGGATGTACTATAACAACAAAGAAATTTATTAGCTCTGCACTGAACTGAGTCCCATTTTGCAAGTATCTAACTCTTGATTTGTTAATCCACTTCTCCTGGAAACTATATTCCTGCTTTCTCATTTCGAACAGCATGAGTGGTTTCTCTCTTTCTCCAAATATCTGGTATTATTTTGACCAACAGTTCCTTTGCCAAAGTTCTGAATTATGAACCAGAAAATGTTTCTTTTAAATTTCTGCCATTTCCATTCAAATTTTTCAAGTCTGGCATACATTACTCATAGGCTTTTCAGTGAAATCCAGCAATGGGAGAACAATACAACCAATATCCAAGATTTCTTAGAACTTTCTTCCAACCTCTCCCACACAGGTAATTCAAAATATATCTGGAATGTTGCATAAAACAGCCAAACATCACCTCTGTAAAAATGAATGCACAATACAATTTTTAGTTCTGCAGGACAAAATATCTTGATTGGTTTTGTTGTAATATAATTGAAATAGAAAATATTTCAATCTATCCCACCATGTTCCAGTATTTAATATTTACCAAGTGTGCTGAATACAGCATAAAACCTTTCAACAAAATAGAACTCAAATCTAAATATTGATATTTTCAGCATGCTTTCTGTTGTATGTGCTTGGCGTTAGACAAGAAATGGGATAATGAGTCAAAACTATGTCACTACTGGCCTGAGAGGCTCGCATTTTATAATGGAGATAGACTCTCAAAGCTCTGTCACGGTCAGTCTGTATTTAGCTCTAGATCCCAAAGTCTCTTTACATGGAATACCTGTGACTCTTTGTCTGCAGGTATTGTCCTGGCATGAGGGTGCACTTGGGCCGTGTTCAGGACAGGCTGAAGAACCAGAGAGTTAGTGCTTTTGCCTGAAACAGATAATTTAATGCCTTTAGGGTGGTAACTCTTAGGTGTGTTCTATACATGCTTCTGGACTTCCCAGAAAAACTGGCTCATTTGCCTTCCATGTAATCTGCTCAGTAAAGCATCCTTTGTAGATTTCTTCCTTTCTTTGTTCTACTTTTCATTCCATTGATTATGAATCCTAGGATTCTTTTCCAAATAAAGTACATATGCCAAAATCCTTGTTTAGAACTTGATTGGGGTTATATATTTAAGGCCTCAGCTCCTATTACCTGAATTTCTCAGTTCTCTTCAGTTATCTGACATTCTTTGCCTTCCTATGCATTTTTTCTCACAGTAGAGCTAGGTTTTGTCCCTGGCAGTTCAGGACTCCCACGAATATAAATGTAGAAGCTGCCACTTCTTCTTAAGGCTAAATCCTGGAAGTGGAATAGTATCTTTCCTACTGCATTCTATTATTTAAAGCAATCCATGGAACCTGCCCAGATTTCAATACAGGGGATAACAACAGGACACGAATACCAGAAGGCAAGGTTTCTTGGGGCCACCACTGTGATGAACTACCCACTGTGGGTGTGTAAAGATCATATCCTTGTGTCAATGGCATTAGTGAAAGGGTAGGAGGACAGTCTAATACTTAGCATATGATTTCACTCACTCTTTAATCACTCATTGACAGGGAGATATTAAAAATAGACCAAGAATAATTAACCAAAACTTTTTATTCCTTTCTTTAATTTCTTTATTAGAAATTATGGAACATCTCACATGTGCCCTGAATTTTGCTAGTTGTGGTTGGAGGTACTTGCCCTTACTGAGCTTGAGAAATTTAGTTGTTTTGGTTGTTTTTGTTTGGCATGAGCCATTTGGCTTGAATACATTGTTTGATACTGTTCTCCTGCCTGGATATCACTCAGCCCTTGGAATCATTATTCCCTTTTATTTCTTCTTCTAGTGCATTTAACTTTCTTGAGAGCCATCTTCTCAGATCTCCCTGATTCACAGTTCTTTTATCTCTTCTTTGTAAGTTAGCAGAATCTAAATTCACATTTATTTTTTCTTTGTTCTCACTAGTTCTAAACTCCATAAGAGCAGAGATCCTAGTCTCTTTTGATTCACCATTTCCCAACACCTACCATAGCCTCTGTCACAGTGGTCATTCAATAAATAGTTTCTGAGTGAATTAAGGAGTATAGGGTGAATGACTAAACCTTAATGGTGGGTCCTGCTGATTATATCTTCTATTTCTTAACATTTACTCTCTGGAAACACACAAACATGTATCCTTCATTGCAATTTTTTTTTTTTTTTTTTTTTTTTTTTTTGCAGCAACATAAGCTTACAACTCAATGGTGAAGGAATGCAAAAATAACTAAAATCCTCAAGTATCAAGTCACAACTTTTAATGACTTTTAATAATCTCTTTACCTCCTTTTTACTCTTGTGAGCCTGATGCCTTGAATTCAGGACTCGTGCCATTTATTTCATATGTTTCAGATAGATTTAAAATGTCTCTTTAATCATTGAATGTATATGTTAAATAAGTCAGTTTATTATTTAACCTGAAATTATAATAGAAATGTTTTTGAATTAACTTTTCAAGTTAATAATTTTACATGCAATTGTAACTATTGGATATGTATTCTAAAATGCAGTTACCCTGGTGACAAAATCTAGCACCTGTGTTAGCCAGCTTTGAGTCATTGTAACCAAAATACCTGACAAGAACAACTTAGAGGAGGAAAATTTTATTTTGGCTTATGGTTTCATAAGTTTAGTCCATGGTTGGCTGAGTCTATTGCTCTGGGCTCAAAGTGAGCAGTACATCATGGTAGAAGTGTGTGGCAGAAGAATGCTGTTCACCTCAAGACAGCCAGAAAGCAGAGAAAGAAAAAGGGGCCTCAGGGAAGATGAACCCATCCAGGGAATGACTCCAGTGACTCACCTCCTCTAGTCACACCCACCTGCCTGCAGTTACCACCATTGGGCCATTTAAACTCAGATGGATTGATTAGATCACAGCTCTCATATTCCAATCACTTCACCTTTTACCATTCCTGCACTAACACAGGGACTTGGAGGAGACACCTAATATCCAAACCATAAAAGAATCTCACATTTCAAACTAATTCTACTTGAGTTATTCTCCAGCTATCACTATGTTTGATTTATTTAAGTTGCTCTTTCTATTCTCAAAATTAGGTAAAACACTGAAAAAAGATGGACAGAATTCTTTATAGGTTTACTTCAGGAAAATATGTGCTACCTTCAAATACATATATTGATCCCATTTAAAAATTTAAAAGTCCAGATAACCCCAAGCTAGACTACACATAAATTGATGTATATCATGTTAATATATATAATTACATATACAATTTATAAATACAGAATAAGTTATAGTTTACTCAATCTACAAAGAGTGACTTTGTGTCCCTCTCTTGAATAATCCCAAATGACAGGATATTTTAGATGAAGTATACCCAGCCAATATTTACACAGTTTTCAAAGGACAGGCTTATATAACGAACCTCTGTTCAGTATTTGCCAGAGAATATAAATTCTTTCTCAAGAAAGAATATTGCCTGTCTTATAAATGCTGTGGCTTGCACAAAATCTTGCAAATCCAACAAAGTTTTAGTTCTTAGTAGACATAAAATTTGTCATTCCAATCCTGGGACTGTATATGCTTAACCTTTTACAGTGAGTCTTACATCCTTGAGAGACATTAGCACACTTGAGAGCACACTTGTGTTTTAGAGTGCAGCAGGACCCTTACCATGTTCTGCCCACATGCCCAGTATCTGAAGGCTTAGAGAAAACTACCTGGCATAGTTATCTATCCACCAGACAAGGACGATGATGGCATTATAAAATGAACGCTAATGACATGAAAAAAGGGCAAATACCCTGTAGCAGCAGACAGTATTTTAGTTTCAATATCATCTTTTTTCTTTGTTTTCATTATTATCTTCAGTATTCACTTGTGTACGTTGTGGGACTTAGACCATAAACAAAAGTGCATAACATTGTAAGTGCTTCCTCTTTGTTTACAGAGAGAAATTTCTGAATTTTTAAGGCACATGTATGTATAACAATTTTCAAACCATCTCAATTTTATGTTATTAAACCATCTGTTCAGAATTCTAAAGAACACTAATATATTTTGGTGTGCTTTAAAATCCACATGTGACATTTTAATTAAATGAAATAAAAAATACTTCCCAAACCATTGGCAAATTTGGGACTGTGTTTGAAATTATTTTAAAAACTTTCTTCAATGCCATCTGCTGATTTATTCCCCTTTAATATCATTTGTACTACTTAAAAGACTAACATTGTATTTTCCACTTTAGAAATCCTAGACAGGGGTTTCCATCTCTGATTATAGAATTGTATTCTAGAATTTTCTAATATTTTGTCCTTATTATGTGTACTCAGTACCTTTCTATAAAATGTTTTTCCTTAGAATAATAAATTTGAGCTCTATTCTATGTGTTACTGTACCAAATGTTTTTCTTTAAAATTTTGCCTTTGAGTAGTTTTAAAATCTTCTGTTTGCTACCATTTCTGGATGGTTTTGAGAGCCAAACTTGGAATCATAGTGATTCATGTGATCTGATGCAAAGACTGGATTCCACCAACTGAGTTTTGAATTAGACATTAAGCAAAGCAGCCTTCAAATATTTAAATATTAGTGTGATAGCATCTTACCTATTTGTGGTTTGAGGGCATATTGCTATATCAATGAACACAGCAAATAAATTGGTCTTCCAATTTAAAATCAATGATTCTACATATTGTCTATCTGGACCCAAGCCCTACATAGCAGAAAATGATGGTCATGCTAAATTTATCTTCCAGATTGTTAAATGTGTGCTGCACAAAAGAAGTGGGCAGGACACTTTGACAGATAAGATGTAGTGTATGATTATCTCCTTGAGTTTGACTTCCTGGGATCTCTTTTGATTTTCTTCTAAATTCCATTGGAGTAGCATCACAAATCATAGGTAAATTCAAGGCAGAAAAAGAGGAATTAAAAAAAATAAAATAAAACAGCCAGTGAACATCATAAAAGGAGATAAGGACATATGAATTCCAATGTACTCACTGTGTTTTTAAGGTTTTGAAATTTTTATAGCCTTGAAGTGATCAGATGACTTGTTTGTATCTTGACTATACAATTAAAAGTTTGGCTATCATGATGTTCCTAGATATGGACATTGAGGATTACCCAAGCAAACACAGCAACGGTACATATTTATTCCACAGTCAAGTTACCTTCTTGTTCTTGTGGTACACACACACACACACACACACACACACACACACACACACACATTTTATGGATAATATCTATGATGTGACCTATTTTCCTTTCTGTTTATGTTCTATTTTAAGGTTAATATGCCAAGAGTAACACATGGAAAAAATAGATTTATACAACTTCAATTTTATTAACCTCAACTAAAATATAGTTTGAGGATTATTTAAAGTGGGTTTGCCAGATAAAATACTGGACACCCCATTAAATTTAAATTTAACATAACAAATTCTTCTTTCATGGGAAATACTTATACTTAATACCCTGTGTTATTTTTCTGTAATTCATATTTAATAGCCATCTTGAAGTTTTATTTGCTAAATCTGGTAACAGTAATCTAACTTCATGCAAAGTTTTAAACTTATAAATACCATGTAAGCACCAAAAACTGTTGCATTTAATTTTGGAAGACATTCTTAATCTACAAGTTATAGGATTTTTAATATGGCATAGTCAAAAATAAAACATTCTGAGCAATTGGCTACTAAACATAAGAAACTAAGTATAAGATACATCAGATAGTAGCTATTAGTCTGTGAAAAACTGTCAAATATTTGGCATGCCTAAAATAATGTTTCTGTAGTTTGATACGGTATTCATAGTTTCCAAATGTTTATCCAAATGCAAAGAAATGATTGCTCAAATTCTGGAGTGAGCGAATCCTTTTATTGTCTCCTCCCTACTTCCCTCTCTTCCTTCCTTATTCCTTATTTTCTCTCTTCCTTCTTTCCTCTATTCTTTCCTTTCTTGTTTTTTTTTTTTTCTCTCACTCTTACAGTTGATCTCAAAGATGGCCTCCAACACAGTATTTCCCGCTTATTCAGATGTTTGTATAGGTTCCTCCTGAATTGAATCAAGGTTGTTTTTCTTTTTTTTTTCTTTAGTGTGCCCAATAGAGTACAGCAATTATAGTGGTATATTGCTTCAAAAGTGTGGTCTTAAAAGATATGCACTTCTGTCACATTCTCCTGGACTGCTAGTTTTGGGGGAATCCAATTGTCATGTCATGAAGGTTCAGATGGTAGGAGACTGAGGTCCTCTCCCCATAGTCAATGGGAAACTGAAATACTGCTCAGAGCCTGCAAGCTCTAGAGTAAACCTTCAGATGAGGAAATCTTGGCTCACATCTTAGCTGCAGCCTCATGAGAGCTTTTGAGTCACAACCCCCCACCTAATGCATCTAAGGTGCTAACTGCACCAATAGTGTGAGAAAATAAATGCTCACTGTTTAAGGTAATTGAGTTTTGTGGTAATTTTCTCTGTTGCAAAATATAACAAAACAGTGAGGAAATCTACTTTAAATTTAGATTTTAAAAAATATCCCATGCTAGTTTCTTCCTTTTATCTAAGAACATTTGAGACTGAATCTCTAGAACAGGTTGTGTACTATTTATACTAAATCTATACCATTGCTCTTCTCTCATCTGAAGTAAAGTTCTTCTATGTCCAAATATGCTGATACACAACACTGTAGAAGACCAAACTCTATACTGCACAAATGACACTCAAATATGACGATTGTTGTTTGTTATACAGTTTAATCCTTTTTACTGAAAGTGTTAATTCTAATGATTCTGAGATCTTTAGGAGTGAATCCTTTCCTTTCCATTCCTTTTTTGTTGTTGTTGTTGCTGGGGATTGAACCCAAGGCCTCAAACATGCTAAGCCTGTACTATATTACAAAGCAGTCCCCCCCAGATCCAATATTCTGGTCTTGTATTGATTAATGTATTTCTAATCCTTGACTTGACAATGTCCCCGAATATCAAAATTAATATCATTTGTGTAAAATAAAACAAATATAAATCCTACCATCATTAAGATACCAATAAATTTAAACAGCAAGAAAACAAAGCAAAGCTTCCTTTATTTGGTATCAGACTAGCATGTAACTCTATCCCTCTATTTCTTTATTTATCATTTTGATGTCACAAAATACTTGTTTGGTACATTAACGAGAGATCATTGCATTTGGTAATATTTTTATTTTTCAAACAAAGGATCAGTTTCTCAGGTTAATGCTTCTGTTTGTTTATACTAAATACTGTTCTGGGAATATCTAATCACATTGTTTTGACCTACTAAGCCTAATCCACTGACATTAATGCTTACAAAGTATAGCTGTAAATATGGGACTCTCAGATTTACAAATATCATCTATGTTTTAGATGACCATAGTACATGGTACATTATTTTTTCTTATAAATTTAAAACCTTTCCACATTTGTAATTCATCTAATTTTAAACACATAAAAGTCTTATTATTTTGATCTCTGTTTCATTACTATAAAATGCTTATAAACTAACACATATGCTAATTTTTAAAAATATTACAGAAATATCTATTTACCAAGTGTTGGGTGTCTTTCACTAATTCATTTTGAATGTTCTTCTTTTGAACTGAGATTAAAGGGCTCTTGTAATGTTTTCATAAAAACCAAAGATGTAGGTCTATTTAAACAGTACACTTTAAACAAAGGTTAACTTCTTCATCAGCTTTTCCCTACACAGTTGATATTCAAAGAATTTTGGCATTTTAAGTTTTTTTAGAAATGAGACAAACTGTTTTCTCCTTTTTCTCAGTTACTCAATGAGCATAAACCCCCTTTAACATAGTTATACATTGTAATTAATTAAATATCAATAGTTATTAACTTATTAGTTTGAGAAGAGTTCAAAAAAGTAAGAAACTTTTATCATTCCACTAATAAAAATTTCAAGAGTTCATGAATAAACAATATAAATATTTTAAATAAGCTTAATTGAATTTTAAAACATTCTAAGCATTTTTTAATAAAATATACATCAAATGTTCTAGCTGGTTTATTTTACTTATTTTCCAAACAAGTATTGAATATTCACTACCTGTGTTTTATATGCTGAACCAAATGCTGGCTTGAAAACACTAGTAGTTAGGATCTCTAATTTTGCAGAGATTTTTCTTTTAATTTTTCAGTGCTGGGGATTAAATTCAGAACCTCATACATGCCAGGTAAGCACTCTACTACGATGTACATCCAGAGTCCGACAGCAGTTTTGATTACTGATCTGATATAAAAATGTCCACCGAGGGGTAAAATGGGCCATTTTAAAATCTCAATATTTTAATATTAAAAAAACAAAATGAGAGGGCTAGTAGAGATTCCTATAGAGTAAAGCTGAGAATTCTGAATCTACAATACTTCACTTACTGTATTATAGACTTTCAGTAATATGGTGTAGTATATGATTGCAAATTGAGGGTACATAGCTGGGTCTAGAGAGAGGTGAATTACACTTGTGGATTCTAAGGGAATCCAGTAAAGCATGGATGGGTGAGTATTGTCAGAAGCTGTAGGTATCCATAGCTTTCTTCAACCCTAATAATTATGTCATGCCCCCACTTCCATATGTGTAAGTAAGTACTAGTTTAGCTAGTCACTCCCTTAGCTAGCATCTATTGACTTGTATATTCAAAAATTATTAGTATAAAACTTTGTTAAATACCAACCTGAATATAGTGCTCATTTAATTACTCATCCATGTGTATGATGCCTAACTTGTAGTCTGCTATAAAAACTGAAAGATTAAACTATTGAATATTCATAGGTAGTTCATAAAATGCACCTGAATCTGACATCACAGTTTTGCTGCTCAAACTACTAATTATATCTTATCTTATAGTTAATTGCCATTTAGAATGACCCAAAGATATAAGAAACACAAAGTTTGTTGTTTTTGTGTGAAGGTAAACATATTGTATGATCAGTAAAATTTACTCAGGTAAAAAGAAAGGATGGCAAAGATTGGGTAGAAAATTATAATTCACTTGATGCAATAATTGGAAAATCACGATCTTTCATCTTTTGTTAAAATATAGTTATTTTGTGGTAATTCCTATCTTAAATTTAATTGATGATAAATTATTTGTTAATAAGAGGGAATAGAAGGTATCCAGAATAGCAAATAAATATATAATGTATACATGGAAATAAAGGTAGTTTCATGTTTTAGATATTAGGTGTCCCCCTAAAACTCATGTGTGAAAAAATGCAAGATATTTTAGAGGTGAAATGATTGGGTTACATGAGCCTTGACCCAATCAGTGAATTAGACTCTTTGTTATTGAAGGCAGGTAGGGTGTGGCTTGAGAAGGTAGGTCACTGGGACATACCTTTGGGGTATATACTTTGTATCTGGCAAGTGGAGTCTTTTTCTCTGCTTCCTGCTGTGATGTCCTGAGCCACTTTCCTCTGCCACACCCTTCCACCAGTGATGTCCTGCCTCAACTCAAACCCCAGGGAATGTAATAAACCATCTGTGGATCGAGGTCATAAAACCCATGAACTCCTAAATAAGCTTTCGTCTTCTAATTGTTCTTGTCAGCTCTTTTAGTCAAAGCAGTTAAAAGGCTTACAGAACAGCTAGCAAATGATATTAGCTATATTTTTCCTATGAGCTTGACTCACTATGGTATGAACTCCTTTTTTAACATCCCTAGAATTCCAGTGAGTTAAAATCTAGTGATATGGAGTGTAATAGTGTAATACAATATTACAATACAGTTAAGTATGCTGTAGAAATTAAGGAAAAAAGGAAATAGTCTTTGATCAAAACCATAAAAATTAAGGAACGGGAAAGGTATGAATCAATTTATAATTATGGCATCTACAAAATACTTTAAAAAAGGAAAATCCATCTCTTACATAATTTTTATCACTGCAGTACTATGTGATTTTACATCAAATGTGGCCTAGAAGACAAAATTACTGTTTATTTTAGGAAAGTAACATTGTTAAGATCTATCCTGTGCAATGGGTGGGAGCCCCAGTGGATTACAGTAAAGGAACATGGAAGGTATTTGGGATTTCTGAATAAACACGCATCTCCCAGGCTGTCTAGCAACACTAGCAAACCAGAAACATGTATGTGTTCTGTACCTACACATGAAAAGATGTGTCCCTTTGGCCTTCCCCCTGCCACTTAGCAAATGTTCTTGATGGGTTAAAGGAAAGTTCACTGTCCTGGTGCCTTGGAAAGGCTGGATGGGAAAAAAACAGTCTATTCAAGTGGTATTTTCATTTTTCTCCTTGACCTTGTCATCTCCCTAGAAATTGGGTCAGTGCTGAATTGGAAGCACAGTAGGAAGGCAACACCTCTGTCCTATGTAATCTGACAATTTTCCAAATGGGCAAGATGCCATGTTAGCAGATGGCAAAAAAACAGAGTCCTGCAAGAAAATAAATGTGTACCCCAATTTATAGTCATATTTATTGTTGAATGTTGAAGTTGCAGTTTCTGTAAGTATTGGACCTCCAAGTTTATGGCATGATACAGTTAGTTCAACTAAGACTTCATTCAAATTTAAGTAGACCAAGATTGGCCATGGTGTGCCTAACTTAGTTTGATTTTAATATTAACTGCTTTTGTGGAAAATCTAGTAACTCCTCTGGATGTATATTATGATACATGTCAACCTGATACATATTAATTTCATCCTATCAAACTGGGAAATCAAGAAGAAATTTAGAAAACATTCCTAAAGTCATTAAAAATTTATCCATTGAATTCATAGTTATATAGTACTAGAAACTGGTCCAAATTCTTCAAAAATTTTATCTCTATTCTCATAATAACTGGAATAATAAGTATTCCATAAATATTAGAACATAAATGGTATCTCCCTTTATTCTCAGCCAATGTAGCTCTAGTTTATAACTTGAGTGCAAAATATGCTACATTGTACTTTTTTTAAGAGAGGGAGAGAGAGAGATTGAGAGACAGTGATTGTGTGTGTGTGTTTGTATGTGTGTGTTCACTGGACTGTGAGCTTTGTGAGTGTAATGCTTCAATAATTTTTCATTCTACCAGTCAGTAGATATTTATTTATTATCTTCATCCTACAGGGTATTTGAATTGAAATTAGATCATCTAGTATTATGACTCCATGTGAGAAGTTACAGAAGAAATTCATCTATGAACTAAAGACCTGCTCTAAGGCCCCTGAAGGCTGATGTGCTAGAGCTGCTGAGGCCAGAAGGCTAGGGACACTACCATGAAGATCATCATGAGCAGTTCAGAAGAGGAAAGGTCAGCAGTCCAACTTCAGGAGGTGATAGTTCCCTCATTACCAATGTCATTGAATCAACTCAAGAGTATAGAATTCCTAAGATGCATCCATTTCTCTTTTTTCCTTTTCTTTTTTTCATAACAATAGTTAAAGGTGAAACCTAGTGTAATACATCAACTCCTAATGTATCTGGAATTTCATGAAATGAATTTTTATAGGAAAAATAAACCTGCATTTTTCTTTTTTTGACTCTGTTACTATGTGGAATGGTGTGTTTCAATAAAGTAAAACTTTTAAAGTCCCTTTAAAGAATGACCATTTTCACAGTATCTTGAATTCAATGTTTCCTTTTCTTAACAAAATTCTTCACTATCTTTATCATTCCAAATAGATGAATAAATGCTGTTGATCTTTATAAACTACTCAAAGATGATTCCAAAGTTTCTTCTGTAGTCCCCCAGAACTTATTTGAAATAAATTTCCCCATGTGTTTTCTTCACAGCATAAAATTTTATAATCATCCATTCCCTCATTTTTCTTTCAGAGGAATCAATTTTAAACAAGCAAATTTGTTAAAGATGGTTCTTACATGATGGAATCATTATGAAAATGATTAATGTGAATGTCTGCTACCTATGGAAAGAGAGAAAGAAAACCAGGTACTTCTGCACACGGAAATTGTAAGGTGTTCTATATTTTAGTATTTTCTACTGAATAGACACAGACTACTGATGCAGAAACACCACCTGGTTCCTTATTTTATACCATAAACTGAGAAAAAAAAGCATCCATTTTCACAGCAGTAAAACTAGTTATAAATTCTAAACTTAAGATAAAAATGTACATAATTTCCCTAATACTAAAGTATCCATATTTTTAAACCTGAAAAATTAAAAATCTTAGGTAAAATATTCATATTCAAGATTGGGCTTGTAGTGACTAAACCTGGAGAAAAGAGGTATACACTCATCAGTGTGACTGATTCAGATGTTCATGCTCAGATGGTTACTGAAAAATCAGATTCTTGGAAGGAATCTGGAAAGAACTTCTGCTCATTTTAAAAGATAACTGTAAAGTCAGATTGCTTTGCAGAAAATGTAAATGTAATAACTAAACAACTACAATTCTGATATAGGTCCAATTCATGTTGGGTAACAAAATATAGTTCAATAGTAATCATTATTTAATAATTGTCAGTTATGTAGATGCATTCAATAAGACATGCTTTCATTTGTGGAGTAGATACAAGAATGCTTATCCCTTTGAACTTATAACATGACAGGATATACTGCTTTTCTTTTTGTAGCCACAAGTCTATATCTGGTAGCTGTCCATTGCTATCCTTATATGTATAGAACTCTTCATGACTTTAAGCTCATTTACCAATCTTCCATTATCTGTTTACTATTTTATTTTTTAACCATTTTGTTAATATCACCTATATGTTAGATCTATCACTTTTATATTTTGGATGATATTCACCCCTCCAGCTCATGTAGTCACTAGCATTACCAGTTACACATATATTTTTAAGCATGAGAGACCAAAATTCCTTATCAGAATGCATAATAAATGTCAGAAAATGAGAACACAGTAATAGAAATGGAGGCTGATGGCAATGCTGCATGTGTGGGCTGGTCATGTGGAGGACTCATGGATGAGGCCATTTGCCCCATAGAAGGCTAATGCTCAGTGATCAGCTTTGAACAGTACAGTCAGACTCAAAGTCTAGAATAACAGGTAATAAGGAAATGGGTAACACACTGGTGTGCACGTGTGCACACATGCCTATTTCTCTCTGGAGCCTGATTCTACCCCTTCTGCTACTGCTTTCTAATATTAACACCATCATGATAAGTATACTCATGTAGGCACCACTGGGTAAGGATCCATGTTTTGTTCAGTGAAATCTCAAAACTATTTCTCCCTATCTCTACAAAATCAATACCTGGTATTAAAAAAAATTACTCTCACATTTCTTTTAGACTTCTCCCAGACCTTTTCCTGTTGTTCCTGTAGTCTTCAGTTTCACTTTCTTTAAAATCAGCTAACCTTGTTCCACCTACAAGCATATTCCTTTATACTCTTTAAAATAATGTGAAGCAAAATAAACAACAAAAGTCAGCTCTGCCTTCAAACTTTATTCTCACATATATCATGTATTATATATGCATACATATATATATACATATATATTTTAATTTTAGATTCCAACATCCTCTGAATTGCATTGGATCTTTGCTTCTTAGCTCATTACATTTAATTTTTGTGATCAAGTGCAGTAGGAAAACTCTCCCTAAAAGAAGGCTACTTCCTATTGTTTTGTTGGCCCCATGGTCATTTCTTCCTTCTTATGAATCCTGCAGGAAATTTATCTCTATTGATTATATTTACATCCTTTCCACATTTCCACAGAATTTCAATTCACTATCAACCTTCCCAAATTTCTGAATATTCCTTGGTATTTACTTTGCTGGCTCCACTTGTGATTCCTTGACTATGAATATACTTTATATTTGAAGCATATCAGATTTTAAAACTAAAGAATAATTGCAAGGCCGTCTACTCTGGGATGGAAGCCATCTAAGTGGTATCATATGCTATGGCTAGAATAAGTAACCTCCAAAGACCTGTATTAAAAGCTGGGTCCCCAAGGCAGCACTGCTGGGAGGCAGGGGAATCTTTGGGAAATGAAGGCTTATGGGAGGTCCTTAAGGAATTAGGGCATGCCCTTGAAAGGGATTCTGCCACCCTACTTCCTTGCTTGTTAATTTTACTTCCTACCCATGAGATGAGCAATTTACTCTACCAGGAAAATGTCACCATCACCATTCTGTACCCAGTCAAAAGCTAAAAGCAAATGGGTCCACCTAATCTTGGACTGAAAACTCCAGAACTTTAAATTAAATAAACATTTTTACTTTGTAAGTGAATTATCACAGGTATTACATTATAGTAATAGAAAGCTAACTAACACACCAAATAATAGAGACAACATTTGCACTAAAAGTTCTTGACACCTTGCAGTTAAATCTCTTCTGATTTTTTTTTCAGATATCTGATTTCTTCTTACATCTCTTCATCCACAAACCTTCAAGCCTTCTCACATTTGTTATAATGGAGTAAATATTCATTTGAATGCACTAACACAAACATTGAGCAAGCTATGCCTTTCAATTTCATCCCTTTTTGTATAAAAATTTAAAGGAAAGTGAAGTAAATCAGTAATTATTCTGATTTCATTCAAATAGTTGATACTAATTGGGAAACTGGGTGCTAAAACCCATACATGCCTAACTTCTTTGTTCTCATTGTAACTATTTTATTTTCAGACAAGATAAGTGGACTCCCTTACAAGCACACAATGAATATGTAAACATACTCTCTTGTAGTTACCTTCAAGGGAAGAACAAGGGTAAATTCATTTCTGTCTAATTTTTTGAGTGTTTACTATGTTAGAGGCATTGGGGTTTTGCTTTGAACACAAAGAAGGTCTCTGTCCTTGAGGAACTCATTGACTGTTAGGAAATGCATAACCACAAGTAGATATTTAAGTATAGAATATAATTCATTAATTCAGTCACCTTAAATTTATGAATAACTACTATAAGCTCAGGCATTAGGTACTACCATAATGAACAACATACACATATATATGTGTGTATGTGTATATAATATACACATACATATGTATATACACACCAACTATATATAGTGTATATGTGTGTATACACACACATATATATAGTTAAATATATGTATGCATATAGATATATTCGTATATAGATTATGTGTTGAATATATATATATATGTATATACATTTATTGCCTCAAGGAGTTTTAGATTAGCTAGAAAGACTCACATTGAACAAGTAATTACAAATATGAAAATATTAGAGTTATTGGTTAGAGTTGCCAGATTTAGAAAATAAAATCACCAAAGCATTACGTTAAATCTGTCAAATAAACAATAAGTCTAATATATATATGTATATATATATATATATATATGGCTTATGCAGTTCTATATTTTATTAATGGACTGTCTAATTTGATTTTGAAGAGTCAGAATGTTAAATGCATATTAACTAGGCAGAGCAGTGGTGGAGAGATACAAGGATAGAAATCTTTTTCAGGAAAATTGAACAGGTAGTAGAAAGATCCAAAGATAGAACAAAACATGGCTCACTCAAGCATTAGAAAGAGACTCATGTGGTTGGGTTATAGAGTGTGAGGAGAATGTGAATAAATTTGTAGAGGGAGATGAGGCTAAGATTTTGTAAGATTTAGTTATGTTATTGATTAAGAACTATGAAAAAGTTAATGCTAGCAACATGTATATGTGATGGGAGACTGGATTTCCAGAAAGGATTCTAGGTGTCTAGGCTATTTAGTATACTTAGTTCTAGTGAGGGGAGGATTTCTTTGCTATGTATATCTTTTGTATTACTTCACAGAGTATTTTAAACATACTAAAATGTAACTAAAATAAGGCAATAAAAATGATGAATGTACATTGTTAATGACACTTAAAATCTACTAGAAAATCTAATTATTACAATTTTGAAGTTTTGATGAACATGAATAAAAATCATTCAAATCACTTATGATTTTATTCATGATATATATTGAAAAATATTTGTATACATTAAGATGATATGAAAATATGACTTAATTTTATATATAGAAATTGTTAAGTTTAATGGCTTACTGCCTATAATCATATATTAAAGATTCAAGTGAAAATAGAAATGTAATCTTTATTCATCCATAATCATGGCTTTGTAAATTCTATTTATAGTTCCTATCAGAAACATGAAACCTCAAGTTCAGCTCCTCTCTGTTGTCTCCCTTAGTCTAAAGTGAACTGGTTAGTCTCCATCATTCTGTAGTGACAATGGGTGGTATGGTTTAGATATGAGTTGGCCCCAAAAGCTCAAGTGTAAGACAAAGCAAAAAAATTTAGAACTAAAATGATTAGGTTATGAGAGCCTTAACCTAGTCAGCACATTAATCTTCTGACAGGGATTAACTGAGTGGCAACTGTGGGTATGTAGTATGTGGCTGTAGAAGGTGGGTAGATGTGGGACTGTCCTTGGGGTTTATGTTTTGTCCTTGGTTAGAGGAGAGTGTTCTCCCTCTGCTTCTTGCTCACCATGTCCTGAGCTGCCTGCCTCTGCCACACTCTTCTGCTATGATGTTCTGCCTCACCTTGGGCCCTGTAGAATACAGTTGCTCATCTACAGACTGAACATCTGAAACCATTAGCCCCAAAATAAACTTTTCCCCCTGTCTTTTGCTCTTGTCAGGTCTTTTGGACACAGCAGAGAAAAAGCTGACTAAAGCAGAAGTTGGTATGAGAAGTGGGGTCATTCCCCTGTGACTAACCTGACCATGTGTTTTAGAAGCTTTAGAAGATTTAAGGAATTTGTGAGAGGAATTTTGGAAAGTTTCTCACCAAAAGCATGAAAAGCTTTAGACTATTGTAAATGGAGCTTAATGAGTAATTCTGGTGGGATGTCAAAAGATCAGAATGTTAACAGGACTGTGGACAAGGAAGACTGGGTTCATGAGGTTTCAGATAAGAAGAATGCTATTGGAATTTGGACTAGAGGCCATTTGTTACATTCTGGCTAAGAAGTTGTCTACATTTGGCCCTTATCTTGAGATCTTCTGTGAGGATGAAGTTATAAGTGATAAACTTCCTAATATGGTGGAAGAAATTTCTAGGCAACATGGTATCTAGGCAGTAACATGAATATTACTTGCAGCGTTTACCCAAATTTATTGTGATAATCATCAGAAGAGGAGAGCAAAGCAAAAAGATTTGAAAAACTTGCAGTTTGGTCAGAAACTAAAAGTAAAACTGGGACTAAGTAACACATGGTTGTTAAAGACATTACAGTCAGTAAAAGAACATTAAAAAATGTGCCTAGAGAAAATAGGAAAGATGGCCTGATTGCATCTCAGGTGTTAGCAAGACCACAACTGTCTCAGACTCCATGGTTTAAAAGTAAAAATTTTTTCGAGAAGGGACCAGTGAGGCAACCGGTGTATACTGGGAGAGCTTAGGAAATTGCTTTACCATGCTCAGCCACCCAGGCACTCAGAGGCTGCGGCAGCCAAGGTCCCTGGAGACCTGCCACATTCTTAAAATGGTGATAGACCTTGGTATCAATCATTGGTGCTTGTTCTGCAGGAGTGCAGAATGCTAGAGGTAGGGGTCATGGAGGCTTCCATTGAGGTTTCAAAGAAAGGCCTGGGGGACATGCCTCAGAGTCTGAGTTCCTGCAAGGGGTCCATGATAGAGTGATGCAGGCAGTCCCTGAGAGAGTGATGCATGAAGAAGTGAGAAGGAAGAAGAAACAGCAGTGGAGTCAACCAAGATTAAGAAATTCCAGTACTATAGAATATCTGCCAAGGAAAGCTGTAGGAGCAGTGAAGCCAGGTGGGTTGCAACCAGGGAGGTCACAGAGATGAGCTACACAAGCCCTTTGGAGAAAACATCATAATGCCATGTGCCCCAGATGGTGGATGTGGAGCTATAGGACTTGCTTGCCCAGTTGGTTGTTGGACTTGCTTTGGCTCCATCCCCTCTTCCTGTGCCCCTATTTCTTTTCTTTTTTTTTTTTTTTTTGAAGTGGAAATGTTTACTCAGTGCCTTTATATATTAGATATATGTAATCTGCCTTTGATTTTTATAGGGGGTCATGCTGATAGTTGTCCTTGAGTCTCAGAGGAAACTTTGGACTTGGACATTCAGACAATCCTAGAACTGTAAAGAGTATGGGGACTCTTAACAATAGGCTAACCGTATTTTGCATTGTGAGATGTGCATGAGCTTTCGAGAGCCAGGGGTGAAATATTATGGTTGAGATATAAGGTGTTTCTCAAAAGCTCATGTGTGAGACAATGAAAGAAAGGTTAAAGGTGAAATGTTTAGGTTATGACAGCCTTAACCTAGTCAGTGCATTAATCCCCTGATAGGGGTTAATGGTGTGATAACTGCAGGGAGGTGGGGTGGTGTTGTAGTAGGGGTGGGAGGGTGCTATTGATGGGGGCATACTCTTGGGGACTATACTTTGTCCATGGTGAGGACAGCAGTCTCTCTCTCTTCTTTTCAGCTCCATGTTCTGAGTCACCTTCTTCTGCCACACTCTTTTGCCTTAATATTCTGCTACAACTTGGGCACAGAGCAATGCAGCCATTTATGGACTGAGACCTGTGAAACTATGAATTCCAGAATAATTTTTTCCTCCTTTAATTGTTCTTGTCAGGTCTTTTGATAACAGCAGCAAAATCCTTTAAATAGTAGGATTGCCTTTTTTGCCCAATCTGGTGAAAACCATTTGCAAAGGGCCTTTAATTTGCAACCATTGAAATGATCATTAAAAATCAGATGAAAGGTCTTTTCTGCTTATTTGTATTTATAATTTTATATCCTATTCATATTTATTTGAGACAAAGTTTAGGCAGTTTTTCTCTTATTTAAACAATGCTATTTATAACCCATCATCTTCTACCAATGAATAAATTTATCATCCTTCGAGTCTATGTTATAGACCTAGTCTTTTCACCTTTTGACTCAAGTCACCTACTGAATTTCTGGACAATTTCTCTAATCAGCAAATACCTAGCTCACAAAGATCTTTACTATCACAAGTGCTGCTATTCTTTTAGGAGACTTTAAAATTCCTGTAGCTGAGCAGCCACGAAGCCTGAGTTTACTGATTCCTTTATCTTGTGGCCAGTGAACCTTACCTCCAATCACTTCCTGCTCTGCCCCATCTTCCTTTAAGACTTGTAAGACCTCACCTGAAAATCACTCAGAAGTTCCCTGGCTATGAAAATTTTAATACAAACATTCAATCATCTGTTCACCAGCTCCCACCTTTCCATTCCTCTTACTCAGTTTCTCCTCACTTGCCATTCCTGTCACAAATGCATCACACCCATTTAACCTTGTCAGATTAACAGCACAGTTTTATCTTTCTTCTCCATTCATCTTAGATTTAACTACTTTCATGTAAATAGCCTCAACTTTCCTTTCCATGTTTTCTTTCCATTCCAATTGTCAAGTAGTATCAGTTACCGGCTTTGCCAAAGGCCCTCCTGGTTCTTGATTGCTGCTGGAGCAAAACAACTATGAATATAGTTACAACTTTAGAGTCTCCACGTGAACTAGGTCTGGAGAAGTTTTTGGCGGTTCTACAAATTCCTTACCTACCCTCTCTTCTGCTCTGCAGAGAGAGACTTTATTCATTCTCCTCATGTTCTCTTCAACTAGCTAAGTACAACTTAAGATGTTATTTTTCTTCGTTTGTTTGTTTGGTTGGTTGGTTGGTTTTTTTGCAAGGGAAGGGACGGATTCAGGGGATTTAATCCACAGGCACTTTATGCTTAGCTATATCTCATCTCCATTCCTTCTTTAATTTTTCATTTTGAGACAGGGTTTCACTAAATTTCTTTTTACTTGTGACCTACCAGACTTAGTCCTGCAAGTCACTGGGCTTATAGGCATGCACCACTGCACCTGGGCCCACCTTAAGCTTTTATAGGGAAAACATAAGCAACATCATGGAAACCCTTCCCATCTCCTCAAGTCCACAGCCTCATTTACCTTTACCATCATTCGTTTTCTCTTTTCCTCCTGTTACAATGGCATGAAGGTTCACTTTACAAGGACAAATCCCTTCAGATATGGCAAGGTTTTTTTCTTATCCCTTCCCATATCTTTAGGTGTCCTACTAGGCTTACGCTCCTCTTTTATCATGATTATTTAGTAAAAACTAATAATAATTTCCCTGGTTTCTTCAGATACAAAATTAAAAAAAAAAACAACCCATACCTTTTCCTTGCTTTGATCTCTTATTTGCCAATCATTTCTTTTCCCTTTATAATCTGGATTTGATGAATAGGTTTACTAAATTTGTCTCTTCTACTTCCTTACCTCACATTCATTCCTACAATATTTTAAAATACATTTTGGAGTATCAAAATGCTTGAAGGATAAAACCTATTTTTATATAAAGAACATCATCACTTTGCTATTCAACAATTCAAGCATGTTTCAGATACTTAGACTAATGCACGTAAGTAAATTTATTTCCTAAGGTAGATGAAACAATTCTTTTATAGCCTTGATCCCATTTATATGAAGAGACAATGCAATTTACTAAATGGTGCCCCAGTGACCTGAGAGGTTAATTCAGATCAAATATGCAAGTAGTTTTTAATCTTTGTTGAGAAGTTGATTCACTGTCTCATGTGACTCTAGTGACCTCCATTAGACCCAGGTCTACCAGCTCATGAGGAAATATCTAAGTATCCACAGTTTCCTTCAGTTATCCACTTAAACTAAATTTTAGTTCCAATTTCCATGTAAACCTCATTAAGCAGAAGGCTGAAACCAAAGTATGCAACCCCTTGATCCAAAGTTAACATGAAGTTATACATTTGGGAGAAGCTAGGGTTGGCAATGAGGACTATTGTGAAAATGAAGAATAAATTCATAAAGATTTCTTGTATAGTTTTTAAAAAGATTTTGTTCCTTTTAGTTTTATTTCATTGCATGTTTTGTATATATGTGTGTATAGTACATACACATACACACACACACACACATATGTATAGCCTGCCATACTATGTATGTTATTAATAACACATTACATGTATTATAAGTACACATACACACACATGTCTATCATGTCAACCGATGCTTGAATAAGTGAATGTGAATTTTTGGTGCTCAATATTTACTCGTCAGGAAGCAAGAATTGAACATAGAATTATGAAGAATAGCAAAAAGACCTCAAGAATGAAACCTCAAGAGAATCATAGCAATTATACACTGAACTAATGTAAAAATTGGGAACTAAATATTATTCTTAGGGGAAAAAAATCATAGGAAGAGATTCATTCAGGACTATTAATACCTGTCCCAATCAGACATCATTTTTTTTAAATAGAGTTGCACAAATTATCAGTCTTAAAATATGTTGTTTTGAAGGATATGCCAAATCCTTTTTTTCTATGAATTCCAGGTGGGATCTCAGTCTCCTCTTGTTTCTGTCATCTCCTACATCCTTTTAAGAATATTGTATCACTAGCTTAAGAATATTGTAGTTCTTAGTTGTGAACATCAAAATTACCGGTGGAGCTTTTAAAGATTATAGATAGACAGACTATCCGCATTTCACCCAAACTAGAGTTGAATCTGTAAGGAGGGGTGAGACATAGCTATTCGAACCTTTAAAAACCAACTCTTTGAGAAATTCTAAGATGCACCCAGCATTGAAAACTATTGCTTTTTTAAAGGAAAAATGATTCAGGCCATATTAATATACAGTTGTGACATAATGATTTTGATTTCAAATCTAATAAAAAACATATGAAACTTTATCAGCATTTTAAATAGTTATCTCTCACCCCATACCTTTTTTTAGACTCTTCCTGTTTCACATTATGCCTGCTCTTGATAGAAGAAAAGAACAATCAGAAACCAATATCTCTGGAAATAAATTATTTGAAATCTAATTTTAAAACAATTACCTTATTCAATAGGCATGTTGAACCTACTTTTGTCTGTTCTCAGAAATCACATTTTAATAAACATTAAATTTTACTACAGAATAGACTGCTGTCCACCTAAACATTGCTGACTGTGGAATCCACAGTAGGAAATTTTTTACTTATTGTTATAACCAAAGGCCTAAATAAATCCCATGGTTTGAGTGAAGTTAAAAACATAGCCATAGGATTTGTTTGTTGCAATATTTTATTACATTGAATACTTATCCCCTCAGTTGGAAAAAAAATCAACCATTTAATGGATGCTTTACATTTAGCATTACTGTGAAACTAGTTATGCCCCAAATAATCTCATTGCTCTCCTGCTGCTAAGAGCTATTAAACATCAGCCTGAATTTCTTGACCATCTCTGGGGATTGAGCAAAAACCATTCCTTGTCAGTTCCTGTTCTCCACATATGGAACACCACTTTCTAGCTGGTGATTGCTTTTACACATTTAAGTATAAGCAATAATGAAATGACAGGTTTCTATGAAGATAAGAAATAATTTCAGTTCAGATATTTAAAAAACAAAATAGCTTCTATCAATTTGAATTTGTAATATTTTTGAAAATCAAAGTAAAATTCCACTATAGAAAAGTAATTTAAAGGAGTAGTAATTCCCTAGAAATAAATGTTATTGTTTGAAGTATATAATTTGTAGTTGATAAATGCAAAACAATAGTGTTATAATATTGATATAAAATGTCAGATAGCAACAATAATGACTATTAAATTTATATGTGCATATGTGTGCATTTATTTATATTAGTTTATCTATTAATGGGCATAGCCATTTTTGTTTTGATTCTTTCTTAAATATGTGTTAAAATGTATTTAGCAAAAATTAAATGGAAATTAGGTTTTCTTTTAAATATTTTATGCTAACACCATATAATGAAGTAGATGAATACTGGTGTTATTTATGAGTTCTATCTGTCTATATGTCATCAGCCCTTTTTTGAATAGTAAAAACTAAATGTATAAAAGCTGAATTCCTAATAATATAATGATAATTTTCAAGGATTTCTCAGAATGGTCAAATAATAAATGGATGATATGCTATAGATTCACCTATGTGATGTCCCAAAAATGAAAGATTCAGTGAAGCAATGTCATGCTAATCTTATTATCTCTCATAGACTGAACTGTATACTAAAATGAGACTGGGTATGGTCCAGAGAATTACAGGTAAGACCATAGAGAAAAGGTTAACTTAACTACTGACGAGAGTGTTTTCTTCATTCCAAATATAATGACCTCTCCACCAACTGATGAATCACTATTACTGAAACAAAAACCTACTAGAATTGGATGCTGTACTTTGAATATCAAATGAACACCCAATCACAAATATAACCATATAACATTGGTTGTAGCTATTCAGTACAATTTGCAAGGATTTAGCTACATGAGTCCCATTACCATTAAAAAAATATGAGGCTAAATAGACTTGACCCTGAAAATATCATGTTTCTTATTTTCATAGAAAGTCCATAATTATGTACAACTTCTTCCTCAATAGCCAGAGAAAAAATAAATTTTTACCACTATAACACAGTGTGATCTAGTTTTCACAGCTTCTATTTGGGAGTAAAGCATGACACACATTTAGAAGGTCTTGCCTGGCCTGAATAAAAAAGGAGTTCAAGTAATAAAACAAGTCACTTTCATCCATTTACATAGGAGGCCAGGTTATAGTAAAAAAAAAAAAAAAGAAAAAAAAGGAAAGAAAAAAAAAACTGTTGACAACTTGATATTTGCTTTGATTTGAACAAAAGTTTTAATTTAAATGTATACAATTAATACCAATTTGTTGTTATATTCACGCAGGAAAGTGATTTAAGCCACAGTATTTCTGCAGTTGCTGCTCATCTTTCAGATCTCCTGATCTCTTGTTTTTCTCAAAATGCTGTTTAGTGGGAGCTTGAAATTAAACCTAAAAGAAATACAAACAACCACACCATGTGGTGCTTGGTTCCATGGTAATTCTTAGTATGCGCATTACCCTTCATGTTGAGTTTTCTGTGCTGACAACTTCACCTTATGATTACCATCACTCCCATCAAACATGCTGTCAGAGAAATCTAAGAAACCAAACACATGGGGTTGTGGAATGAAAAATTAAAAGTGGCCTAGCAGCTCTCTCTCTTCTCTCTTTAAATACAAATGCACACATGTGAAAACATGATTAAAATGTACTGGGTATATTTTAATCATTCTTAATTCTCATAAATGAAGAGAATTATACAGCACAGTATTACACTGTAGAAGAAGAATAATTGAATTCATTCTAGCTCATGAATTTTCCTTTCACCAGAACCAGAACCCAGATAACTGTCTTGAAAAGTGACTCAAACAACAGAAAAACTGTCTTAAAAGTTCTTAACTATATTTTTTCACTAAACGTAACTGTAAATTTGATTATTTTTGACTTAAGAATTTTTATCATTTTTAGGTATCTGTTTGGTTTGAAAATCAGTTTAGTTTGTGTGTAGCAGAAAAAATAAATCCTTGCAGGAATTTTTTTAGAACAACTAAGAAGAGTTAAAGGAAAATATCAACATTGTAGTCTATATATGAATAAACTATAAATTCAAAAATGACTTGAGATTCTTTTGCTGAGGTGTCTTTCCAAACCTACTAGTTTAGGCTCACAAAGATGATTAAGGTGAATTTTGGTTTTGCAATTTTGCATTCTGCTTGGTAATTCTACTGTTTTGTGGTCTGCCTTTGCAGTGTGCCTGTACCACACACTGACCACTTTCTAAGTGCTGATAGTACAAATATCACTTCCCCAAAGAGTTAAATAAAGTCTTCTTTTTATAAAGTATTTTAGGAGAACTTTGAATTTTTCTTGGTATATTAATTTCTCAGTATATTAATCATGAAGGGTCAAGCATAGTGAAACTGAAATCAGAAATATTGATTCCACTTTTAACACTTTAAACTTGACTTTTGCTTGTACATTTGTTTGTTTGTTTGTTTTTTCTTTTCCCTTTTTTATTAGTTACCTGATATATGGAGAGAGTAGCAGAATGGCAATATTATGTACTGCAATGAATACTAAAAAATGAGCTACTAAATTTCTGATCTCTGCCTGAATTTCCCCACTTACGTTATTGCCTGAGGCAAGGTATCTATACTCTTTGAAGTCAGTTGTCTTATGTGCAAAATAAGTAAAATGTGTAAGATGATTTCTAAGGCAGGTTTTTAAGGATAGTATTTCATAACATGTAGTGGTGACCTACAACATTCCAAGTGACAAGGATCTCATTTCCTCTAGTCATTAGAGTCTGCCACTACAATTATTAGGTAAAAGCAGATGACATCATTAGAAGGTGTCCTGTGTTCATGATGATGATACCAAGGTAACTGAATTTGCAAGGAAAGGAAGATAGATTTAACAACCAATCTTTTAATTAAATGCCCTATTAAGGCTAGTCTCTATGTCTTTGAGTAGGTTTTCTTTCATTGATATCATGATTTTTTAAACAGTACATAATGCAAAATTTTACATTATTTCTCATAAATTTTAGGAATTTGAACTCAATTTTATGTCATCTAAAGAGTGGTTCTCATCAAATATACAGAAGAGAGGCAAGAGAAGGTCGACAGGGCAGATAATAATGAACAAGATATTAGCAGGGTCTTCAGGAGCCCTTTTTTAGAGAATTCATCTGATTATGTTGTCTTCACTGGCATGGAAGCTCAATATTCAAGCACTTCCCCTAGCAGGTACAAGTTCCTTCACACTTTACTGTATAAAGCTCTGTGGCTTTGTGCCTTCTGGTTATCATCCCTCCTATTAGTCAATATTTTAAAAATGTTTGTCTGGAGGTGACATCAACAATTTAGTACTTTTCTGACTTCTCAAACTGTGGTAAAAGAAAGTAATTGCAAAAAAAATTCACTAATTTGTCATCATTTAAACTTTTAAAACAAATTTTTAATTATATAAAATATAAAAATTAAAAGGGAAATTATGTAATGTTTCCTTTCTAATGCCTTCTTAATGTAAACATTTTTCCCACACAAGCACGCAGAATGTATCATTAATGATTAAACTGAAAATGGAAGCATATAATTCTTTCAAAACTATTTGATACTTAAAACTTAAATTCCCATTTAAAATGGAAGATGGAAATGAAATGATTGTAGACACATGACTCAAGAATCATAATACCAATTTGCCCAAAGATTTTGATAATTAGTTCACATTCCATTACATATATTCAAGATTTAAAATATTTTTTAAAGTTTTTTTTGTGTTTTAACCATAGCACATGTTCTGATTCAGTTTCCTGGAGAGGAAGTGTTTTCAGAATAGACAATATTAACATATTGCTCTAGTATGATAGAAAAATAGGCCATTTATCATCATGTTTTAAAGGAGAGTTCACGGATCAGCTCCTGCATGCTATTTGTGTGTGAGTTTCCTACACTTTGCATTGCTAAATAATTGAGAACATTAGCTCCCAAACCATGAAAAATTCATTTTAACATGATGTATTATTAATCAATTTAATTTAAAGTGATCTGGAAAGTTCCAATTTCAGTTGTGCTGCTTGAAGATAAATTCAGGCAGTGGTTGATACTTATTAAAATTGTGTAACTCTTTATTGCCTACTTTTTATTTTTTCATAAGTGGGTCAAACACTAATGAAAGTGGCATAAAAATGATAGGTTAGCCATCTTAGTCTACAAATTCACACATCTATGTATATGTATGAGAAAATATGATAACAAATTCAGTCAGTCAATGTTTCACCAATTACAATATTATGCTGTCATTTTATCTCATTTTTTCACATTTTTATTGGTGCATTAACGTTGTGCTTAATAATGGATTTGTTGTTACATATCTGGGCATGTGCACAATGTAATTTGGCCAATATCAGTATCATTCCCTGGCACTTCTCCCTGCTGCCATTTTAAAAGTGTGCATTGATATGTATACATACGTGAGAATTTGAAAACTATGTGGAAATCTTGCCACATTCTAATGCTGACAAAGTTCTGATTAGGTTCATGTTTTGGCTTCCAATTTCACAGAGATTATAAAGTAATTATGAAAATATTCAGTACTTGTAACCAAGGTTAGGAATACATCAATTGCTAATATAGTTCCCATATCATCAAACGTACCATCTAAGACTAAATGTATGTTCTAGTCATATTTCTGTCACTGTGACAAAACAGCTGAGATTAAAAAAAAAAAATAAAGAGGAGGAAAGATTTATTTTGGCTCACAGTTTTAGAGGTTTCAGTACATGTTATTTGGGGCCTATGGCAAGGCAGAATGTCATGGTTGAGCACACTGCAAGGCCAAGCTATTCATCTCATCTCAGCCAGGAAGAAAAAGGGAAATCCAGAAGTGGCCAGGGTTACAATATCTCCTTCATGGGCACACCTTCAATTAACTAACTTCTTTCCACTCCTAACTTCTTCGTCACAGGCTAGTGACGAAGAAGTTAGCATCCGATGGACATTTAATATCCAAACTGTAATAGGTCCCATTAATATATACAGCATAAGGCATAGAGGCGCATGCATGTAATTCCAGTGGCTTGGGAGGCTGAGGCGGGAGGATTGCCAGTTCAAAGTCAGCCCCAGCAAAAGAGAGTCATTAAGCAACTCACTGAGACCCTGTCTCTAAATAGAATACAAAATTAGGGCTGGAGCTCAGGACTGTATTCCCCTGAGTTTAATCCCTGGTATCAAAAAAAAATTTTTTTTTAATTTAATTAAAAAAAAACACATAAAGCACTGTATGATCTCTTGCCTTTTTAAAAACTTCTTGTACTGAGAGTGATATCTGACTCTCATGTAATTTCTTTTACATTTCATTTATCCTATGATGTTTGTAAAGATCCTATTTTTCATTCAAGGCACCATTGCCTTAGGACTAGCAATATGGGAAACCCTCAAAATATCAGTCATGCTAGAACTCTCCAATGATTCATAGGATGTGTTTTATGAATTCCATGATGAAAATGAAAGTTCTGGCCACTCCTCCTTTCTTCTTTCCTTTCTTCCTTCCAAAAAGAGAGAAAGGAAATTTTTCCGATCCTATTTTCAAGTAATTCTTTGGCACCCACTGTCCCCTCCACCCTACAACAACAATGATGCCATGAAACCGTGGTGGAGAAACACATTCAACTGACAGGAAGCATTCTGTGCTCAGCATGACCATCTCTCACAATGAGACAGTACTGTGGTGCCACAGTATGTATGATCTTTTCCCTTACCATAAGTTTTTCCTGTGGCCCTCTTCCAGTTTTGGTGTGGAAACTCTTACAAGTTCCAGTCCAGTGGTATGCCCCCCCAACTATCTGAACCTCAAAAGTAAACAAACTCTGCAGTATACAATTTGAAAAATGGGAGTATACATGTTAATTTCATCACAATTTTAAAGCAGCCTCAAAATAATAATTCATAAGCCATAAGGACAAAAAGACCAAGATATGCATATTCAGACACATACTTGTGTGGGATAAAGACATCTTTGGAGAAGGATAAAGAAAGGGAATGACTGTCACTGGGTGAGAAGGGCATAAATGGAGGATCCCTGACAAACTCGTTATCCTGTTTCACAGGGTAGGTACACAATCTATACAACAGCATTTGCCAATCTTACCACTGCAGGGAAATAGTGAAATACTTTTGGTGTATGTCAAAAAGTCACTTGCTCACCATAATTTAATGCTACCTGAACATAGGCCAAAATTATTCCATGTAATTGATAATTTAAGAGATACTTAACCATCAGAAGGGCAGTTGGAGATGTGTGCACTGGTGCAGTGAAAGAAATGTGTTTTATTTATAGAAGGGATTTTACCTCAAGTGTTATGACAGAAAAATAAAAGAACTGTCTTCAATAAAGTTCAGTTGAAATAACTTTTAAAAATATTAAAAAATTTACTCTGGATAATTTGGCAAAGAAAAGCTTGCAGAATCTCTTTTTCAATGAAGTAGACGATGGAAACATATTTTGTTACTAGAATTTTATTATCTATGCTATGCTATTTTCATTTTTTTATGCCTCTATTACTGCATATGTCACATTTACTATCTGCTGACATATGTCTGTATGGGCAGATCACTTGCCCCTAGAGAGCAAGGACCACATTTCATCCACCATGCTACTCTCACTGGCCATGATAAGAGCCTTCATTTGTGTTTGTTGAATTAAATTGAGTTTCAAGATTCCATCTGGTCTTTTGGACTTCCATAATTCAGCATATTAGCTATTTATAATTTTGGCTCATCTTGGCTTCACAGTCTGCCAAATATTGATCATCTACTTTGGACTTTGCCATCCAAAGAATGACTCAACCCAATGGCATGGCATCACCTAAGTACTATTCATTCATGATAATCTCATCATCATTTGTTGAAATATCCAGTTCCCTGGATTGGAAGGATAGCCTGCAACTTGGGCTCTATTAACAACAGGATTTACAGCATTCACTTGTGAGTTGTTGAGCCATGAGCATAGATTTTCACCCAAAAGATTAAAATCCTACCTCTTGTTAATTGAATTTTTATTATGATTTCCCTTAAACACTGCATTTCATACATCTCATACAATGATAATAATTACAAATGGTTATAAGGATTACTATAAAATCCTGACAATAATATGCTCCTATCATTAAAGATAAGTATGCTCTAATATGTCCCTAAATTGACCTGTTTTTATAGGTAAACATGGAGTGCCACTCACCAAAATAAATTTAGGTAAACTTCCAATGAAAATAAAGTAACTTCATTTTATAGTAGTCAAATATTTTCTTAGTAAAGATAAAAGAGGAATGCTTTCTATGATTCTGGTCTTGTTATAAATAAGTATGGTTTTTGTTTTGATGATATAATAATAATTTATCCAGAGAAATCTTATTAATTGGTAAATAAAAATAGTTTTAAATATGAAGAGAATACATGCAGTGGCAAGAAAAAAATATAAGCCCATATTTAAAAAATGAAAGAGATTAGAATTAAACCATACAATAATGTAACTATAAGCTTGGAATGGAACCACCATTTGACCCAGCTATCCCACTCCTTGGCCTCTACCCAAAGGACTTAAAATCAGCATACTACAGAGATACAGCCACATCAATGTTCATAGCTGCTCAATTCACTATAGCCAGATTGTGGAACCAACCCAGATGCCCTTCAGTTGATGAATGGATAAAGAAACTGTGGCATATATATACAATGGAATATTACTCCGCCATGAGGAATGACAAAATTATGGCATTCGAAGGCAAATGGATGAAATTGGAGGATATCATGCTAAGTGAGATAAGCCAATCTCAAAAAACTAAAGGACGAATGATCTCGCTGATAAGTGGATGAGGACATACAGGGTTGGGTAGGAGGGGTTAGTGTTAGGGTTAGGGTTAGGTTTAGGGTTAGGGATAAGGAGGGTGGTAAGAATGAGGAAGAAAGGAATGTACAGAGGGAAAAGAGGGGTGGGAGGGGAGGGGGGAAGGGAAAAAAATAACAAAATGAATCAAACAACATTGCACACCCTTCCCTTCCCACTGAATACCAAAATTTGATGATGCTCAGGCTCTTATATAAAATGGTAAAACATTTTCATATAATCTATGCATATCATCCTATGTACTTTAAATCATCTTGAGATTATTCATAACATCTAAAACAATGTAGATATATGTAAACAGTTGTTATATTGTATTGTTTTGGGAATACTAACAAAAAATCTGTACTTGTTCAATATAGACACAATAATTTTAAAATATTTTTGACCAACAGTTGGTTGAACACATGGATGTGGGACACACAAATAAATAACTGAAGGGTCAACTATAAAAATAAAAATAAGAAAAAAGAATAGTAGCAAACTTTTAACATTCAGTATTAAATGGAAAATATAAATTCAAGAGGAGGGTTTTAGAGGAAGTCAATCTCATTCATGGCATCAAGATAATTCATATCAAGCTACTCTAGCAAATGAGGTGATGAAATCTTAGTTTAAACTAAGTGAAGATTAAAACAAAGCATGACAGAGGAGAAAATGCTAAAACTCTTGGGCAAGCTGTCAAGATGTTGATGAACTTAGCATGAATTTTAAGTGTAGTAAAAGTAACAATGTTCATATGTACAATGAATCAAAAAATACACTAAACAAAACAAATTTAAGTTTATTCACTGGGAATACAGTTCAGTGGTATAGTGTTTTCCTAGTACACATGAATCCCTGGGTTTGATCTCTAACACCATACACAAAAATTGCCATTTTGATATACATAGCTAATAGATTTTCAGACTGGCATGCAAACTGCTTTAGATTCTACTTGGTTTTAAGTATAAATATATACTTAATTACTCTACATGTATCTACACAGGTCATTTCATTCACAATGTACCATATTTCTATATCTAAACATAATAAGACATGTATTGACTTCATTCAATACCATTATATCCTCAAAGAACACATAAACAAATGGCTTTAAGGGAAAAATGAAAGAAAAATCATGTAAAATTAAAACAAATCACTATTTATCAGAAATACATAGATAAAATTGGAACTATGATCAGTGTATAATTGGCAAAAGCAAAAAATTAGGATAGAGTTGATTCTTTTAATTTTCCATTTTACACTGAACTAATGAATGGAAAAATTAAAAACCCAGATATTACAGGACCTAAGAGAAACAGTATATTTTGTTGTAGCTTATATTTGACTTAAATAAACTTACAAGTAAACAAAAACCTCTGCAAGAATTGGAAAACTCTTTCTCTCTTTTTATATAATTGAGTGTTCACATTTATACTAGTCAAAGAATGAGCTAAAAATACTTGAGTGGACAAAAAGGACATAGAAAGGTTGAAAAACAAAAGAGAAGTGTCAGTGGCCTCAGGTTAAAAGACAGCGTGGGACCTGAACTTAGAATGTAGATTGGATCTGTGAAACTGTCATGTACACGTAAACACATTCACACACGTTCTTCTACCACCAAGGAATACATTTCGGTGTTCTAAATATTTTAGTTTGTCCATTTCCTCTATGAGGCCATCAGAGTATGCACTTAGTACTCATCTTCTTCCTTGCTTAGCCTTGAACCTTTGGGATAAAACACATCATAGAGCTCTGTCCTGCTGTGTGCTATGTCCCATGTAAAACAGATTAGTGCAAAGAGCTGACTGATGGCAGAATATGTCATCTAAATGATCACAAAGAACAATATTGGTGTGCATGAGAATCTGAACCCTCAGGGCCTCATTGACTTTTAGTCAAAAGAAGAAAGGGAATTGCTGGAGCATTTATTTTTCCCAGTGAAATTGTAGTAGAAACACAATGGCCCAAGAAAAATACACTGAGATAATGATTTTGTCTAAACAATGCAAAACATGCATGTGAAAACAAAAATTTTGTCTTCTGGCCAATCTTCCTCACTTTGAATAAACAAAGAGACAGACTCCCCTCAGAAACTGATATGAAATGAGCAGTTTTAAGGATTGCCTTGAACACATGTTGAGGGGAGTATCACTTTTGCTAGAAATAGATTTATACTCTATCATATGTCTTTGCTGAAATCCAAGAATTTACAAAATAATAACCATTTGTTTCACTTATTTCAGGCATATGGCAGAACTGTGCCAAATTTGCCACTGCGTTTTGATTCTGATTTGTTTTTGACACAGACCTAGTATTATTATGTTACAAATGAGAACACAAAGTTCAAATGTGTGTTTTTTTTTTTTTTAATATGCTCAAATTTGGAATTTAGGAATAGAGTTGTAATTTGAGATTTAAGGTTATCTATCTCAGAGACTATGGTTCAAATGCACCTTTATCTCCACAATAATCTATTACTACTTTTGTGTAAGCCTTATGCCAGGTGAGGATTTACACAAAGTAAGCAAGATCAGGTGAGAATTTATAAGGTAAGCAAGTTTTGTTTGATAAATGATAAAATAATTGTTGGAGTAATTTCTCTTCAGAATACTTTGAAATATAATGAGTAGTATAAACTGATAAGGAAAAGATTAACTGCAAGGTTATCTTTAGGAAAAAAATTAGGAAAAGGGTTAATATTATGTAGGCCATTTTTAGAAAATAACAAAAATAATTATGGGCCTTTCATGAAAGATGTCTTTTTTTCCTTTCTTTTTCCCCCCTTCGGTGCTGGGATTTGAACCCAGAGGTGCTTAACCACTGAAACACATCCCCAGACCTTTTAAAATATGTTTTATGTTTTATTTAGAGACAAAGTCTCACTGAATTGCTTAGAACCTTTCTAAAGTAGCTAAGGCTGACTTTGAACTTGAGATCCTCCTTCCTCAGTCTCCCAAGACACTGGGATTACAGGCGTGTGCCATCCCACCCAGCACAAGATGCCATTTCAGATTTGATAAAAGATTTGGAAACAAAAGGAAAAGTATGCCTCTGAAATAGCTCATTGCCAGCTCCTGACACTATCTTTCACAGTTAGATCTGGTCATTATTCATCTTAATACCATAATTTCCTATACTAAATGGATATAAATTTCCATGAGTATTTAGAATTCCCCACATTTCTCAATATATGCTCTTTGGTGTATAGCAAAAAGTTCTGAAAATATCTACAATAGAAACTAAAACAAAATAAGAAATTTAATGTGAAAGCTGAGTTTCTTAAACTTTTTTCACTACAGAACAGTATTTTCATTCAACACTTATTAGTAACTCAGTGTTCACTGCAGAATTCGCTACACTCTAGCATATTAACATTCATGTATCATTGTAACCTCTGAAATGTTATTCAAAATGATAAAGTATGTGAATAGCTTGTGAATAATAGATGGGGGACAAATTTTTACTTTGAATAATCAACATTTCTATATTTTTCAAATGCCTATAAAGATAAAAATATTCTGTAACCACTAATTTACATAAAGATGAAGAAAAAGAATATGGAGATTAGTAGACTTTCATCCCATTGGTTTTATTTTCCCTAAATATCTTATCTTAAAGTGCTTTCCAATTAATCAGAGATAAACTTACATCTGAGATATATTTGTCAAATACATTAATACACTGATGTACACAGGCACATGTTTTTTCCAGTTGTAGTTTGATATTTCTTTTACTCAGATAAATAGATTGGCTTAAATATCTTTTGTCTGTACTGTGTCTTTGTGAAATTAAACACTTTTTGCAAGGTTAATACTAAGCTAAACTAAAGTGATTAAGAATCTATTCCCTATCCTTGAACAAAAACCATGGGGTGTTTCATAGGCTTGAGAAGAGCTGAGTTTTTGGAAGCTATCTGAATTTGGAGCAAAAGCAGGCAACTGGTGAAGACAGATAAAACAGAATCCTGTCCATGAATTTAATGGCAAAAACCCAAACTGCTTCAAGTTGTTATCCGTGCCAGCTGAACCCATATCTCTCAATTCCTTCCAACAACTACTGGTGGGAAACTTATCCAGAGAGATTGGAATCAATGTCTGGATTCAGTAAAATGTTGATTCCATTTTTTTCAAACATTAAGATAATTTTGATGTTATGTATATTGTATTTATTTTGTTATACCTTTAACTATAGGAAAGCCTATCACCTCATCTTACTCTTTCTCATCATGGTTTCTTTTTTAAATGGGTCCCTACTGATTATAAAATCTAACACATTCTTCCTCTTAATATACTTGGAAAAACAATGAACATTTGTGTGTGTGTGTGTGTGTGTGTGTGTGTGTGTGTGTGTGTATAAAGATGAAAATAACAAAAAAAAATAAGTTTTTAGAATGAAGTTTGACTATTTGTTCATATCTGGTGCAATAATTCCCCATCTAATTTCTCAGTGATATCACAATCACCTGATTTTCCTCTTTGTGACACTGATATTATGCTTATTGCCCTTCATACCTTTCATCAGATGGGTTTGCAATAATGGCAAGATGCCTCCTTGAGTATATTTGCATGTACATCTCCTTCCTCTATATACCGTTTCCACTACTCAGTTTGCTTTAACACACTATATTGACTTTTCTTATGTGTCAGACACTTGTCTAGGCATTGGTGACAAAGTAAAATACAAAACAGTGATAGTTCTCATTCCCATTCTCACTGAGAATAAAAAGATATATTTCTTTTTTTAAAAGAAACATCTAACCATTGCCTAATTAACATGCAAGACTTGAATGAGAGTGCTTGTTATGCAGAGAAACAAGGTGGGGTCTTGTCATAGAGTGATGGGTAGGCTATTATAAGTTAGGGGATAAAGAAATGTCTCTCCAGATGAAATGTAAATTAAGAACTGAATTGCAAGAAGGAGTTGACCATGTTTAAAGGTGTCAGAGAGGGGAAAATGGTCCAGAAAGAGGAGTAACTAATGCAAAATAAAAGCAATGTAATTGATGTATCCAAAGAAAATAAAGATGACATAGTAGAGACATTGCAAGCTAGAGCAAAAATGTTAATTCACCATGGGAGGGTAGGGAAGAATAGTTACTTTGTATTTGGAAGAGAGGAGGAAGGGAGGGGATGGGGTATAGGGGCAGAAAGGATAGTAGTGAAATGGACATTGTTACCTCATGTATGTTTATGACTGCATGAACAATGTGATCCTACAGTATGTACAATCAGGGGAATCTGAGGTATGTATGATCTATCCAAATGTATAAATGCATTCTACAGTCATGTGCAACTAATTAGAACAAAAAAATTAATAAAATAGTGGTTTAAGATACATTTTAAAAATCAAGGAGAGGCTAGGCAATTTATGTAGGATAAATGTGAAAAGCATTATAGGTGCAATAAAAAGCTACTTGATAATTTTAAATAGATTTGATACATGATGAAAAGATTATAAATATATATATATCCTTTCCACACTAACTAGAAAAGAATCTTTCTTTACGCAAATATCTACATTGAATTTAACTTCTAAAAAGAGATGCTGAAGCTCTGTATTTTCATACTTCTCACTTTGGATCAATAAATTAAACATGCAAATGATGATCGTTATTCCTAGCAGCAGACTTGAGAAACTAAGTATACACTAGAAACCAATACACAAGTACTTGGATTTTCTGCTACTTGTGTAACCCTGAACAAATCACTTTTCTTGGGAACTTTATGCTTAAATCAGTAAAAGAGGGTGTCCGGTAAGATTACCTAGAGAACACTATAAAAATATTCCTTCCCTTGTGTCCCAATTCTCTTCACATCCTATTCTTTTTGGTCATTTTCTTAATGGAAGAAATGAAATATGAAGTAGTAAGAATCAAGGTTATATTCCCAGCTGTATTTCTAACAATTGGGAAAGACTGAATTTTGGAAAAGTTTCTAATCCAGAAATTAGTTATCATCATAGAAATCATTCCTGTAATGTCCAAGATACCTGATGACAGATGTCTAGCAAAACATACTTATTTTAAAAAGACTGATACAATCAATTCATTAGATCTTTGCTGACAATAAAATATATTTTGCTAACTTGATTAAAGAAAAAAAATGCTATAATCTGGAGATGTTTTGAATAAGTGTTTTGATCTCAAATACTCAGAAAAATATGAAGAAAATCAATAATCAAATGATAAGTTCATATCAAAGGAATATAACTTACAGAGCTCTTTACAACTTAGAATCTGCAGATTTTTTCAGTGTCACAACTATTTCTTATCATACACTGGGCTCTATTTAGTCATATCCATATTTTAAAATCTTACAAGATGGGGAAACACAAGTAACTAAGGGGAAAAAGAGAAACAATAATTACAAAAAGAATGCCAAGAATCTACAATGGATTATAGAAAGATACTAACAAATCCTTTTGATAATGCATGATTAGCCTCTAGATACAAGTCACCCATATATACCACAGAGCAAGGTATAGTGCATCCCCATCCCCCAATCTCATTTATCATAGGCCACCTTTGCTAGCTCTTTCCTCCTCAAGGTTGTTTTTGACATTAAAAGAGTATAGGGAGAAGAAAAGCAAACAGAAAAAGATAAACATGCGGATTAGAGCCCAAAACCCAAGCTTTCCAAATCTTCATGACTGCAGTTCTTACTGATAGTTTCAGATACTTAGATGCAGCCATGTATCTGCTGCTTTTGAGCAAAGAGGTAAAACATTTTGCAGGAATTTGTTAAGCAATAGGAAAAACAATGGACTGATTGCCAGGTATTCTGAATTTAGTCAACACTGCAAATTGATGCATGTCTCAGATTTCAGAGTTTCAGAATCTTCATCTACAAAATCAAGGGATTTTACTAAACTAGACTACATCTTTTTATGCATTCCAAAACTGTATATATTTAGAATGAATCATGCAGGAAGTCATAAAATAAATGTTTATGGGCTATAGCCTTTCTCTCTGACTTCATCTGCAACCTCTTGCCATCTATACTTTAGCCATGTTGACCTTGCTCTTCTTGGAACAAGCAAACTTATTCTGAAAGCAGAGACTCTAAACTTTAAGGAATTTCTGCCTGGAATATTCCCCTGGTTTGTTTTATCTCATCATTATTCAATTGCAGCTGTTGCCTCCTCAAAGAAGCCTTCTTTGACTACTTTACTGAAGTTATCTTTACGCTTCCAGTCCTTTCACCAATTTTATTTCACTTAGCATTTGACATCATCTGAAATTGATACCTCACCTCATTCCAGTCAGAGCAAAAGCTTCAGGAAGAGTGCCAAGTGTTGCCATGTTTAACTGAATGCCAATGGCTTGCATGCTATCACATATATGAGCATTTCACTATACCTTAGTGAAGACAGAATGTTTATGCTTTATCTCCCATTATCAAACTAGACTCAGCATTTTCAAAACCAATACCTTAAAATTCTGGCTCCTCTTAACTTTTGAAATTTCCTCAGTTTCCTCTTGGAATTTTAGAGTCATCTTCAGTTATTTTCCTTGTTTCATCTCTCCAATTTATTCTACCACTGAGTCTTTGCTAGTTCCTCTACCAATTTACATATCTGTATTACTCTATACTTTAATTTGCATGTCCTGAAATATCTGGTTCACCTGAAGTTTCAATCTTCCTAACTCTAATCACTTGTATTAGGTTAATGGTATTATTGTCAAAAGCACATATTTTCTCATCTCCATGGTTTACATATGATTTTATGCACT
The DNA here is from genome assembly GCF_902686455.1 of Sciurus vulgaris. Classification (NCBI taxonomy): domain Eukaryota; kingdom Metazoa; phylum Chordata; class Mammalia; order Rodentia; family Sciuridae; genus Sciurus; species Sciurus vulgaris. The sequence continues at coordinate 30,100,662 of NC_136470.1, read as the reverse complement.
CTTTTTCTTCCACATTGACTGCTTTACTCTTTATTACCCAAACTCCACACACCTTCCAAAACATAGCTGAGACCCACTTCCTTGTATCCAAATAATCCACTAATTCTCAATGATCTCTCCCTTCTCTAAACTCCAATCACAATTACAAACTCAACACATGTACTAAATACAATTTATTGCAAGCAATTGTTGACATGGGGTTGATTTTTCCAATCTGTTAATATGCTCTTGATTAAAAGTGCTACATTCTTTGCCTCCTGTGTACACAGATTCATCATTCATTAAGTGCATGTATCAATGAGAGGTACAGATCACATCATCTAAAATTCTAGGCTGAGGCCTAGAGAGGTAAGATAATGACTACAATTATAATCCAGGTAGTAGCAGGTGCAGAATTTAAACCTAGTTTTATTAACTCCCAGATCATAGATCTTGTCATCTCAAACTTTTCAATGTATTTATATAGTCTCTTATGAATAATTTATTTGAAATATCCAACTATTTCCTAAGCATAATTGTAAAGACCAAGTGAAATACTTGATAATATGACATAGCATATATACATTCCCTCAGAGTAAAATGTTTGTATTATTTAATATTTAAAATAAATAATTTGGATGCAAGGAAAAATTACAGATTTCAAGCATTATTATGCATCACAATCACCTGATACCTGGAATCTCTGTCCCAATTTAACATGCTAAAAACCCTGGTCCACCAAGTGTGTGTGGTGGTCAAGACCGGGGGCCCAGGGTTACGCCACGTGCATCTAAAGCTGGCGACTGGCAGAGAGCAAATGGCGTTCTGATTATGCCTGGAGAAAGGCAGGAAGCGTTTACAATTGGCTGTATGATAATCAGTTCAGCCGCCTAGCGCGTGGACAGATACACTTTACATGTATGCTTGAGCGAGTGATCACTTGACCTTTAACAGGATTGGATGGACATATCTGGTTACAATTGCTTATGCATGAGACTGCTTATATATTGAGGGTGTTATCTGAATAAACAGGAAGTTGCTTCATGAACTTCTGAAGAGTATGGGTCTTTTGTCCCGCTGGTTGGGGCCGTAAGAGCAAGAAGCAGTGGCGAGCCGCTTGGAGCAACCCGGGCTGGGAGCGGCAGTAATCCGCAAGTGTGTATTGCTCAAAAGACTTTGCAGATGTTTATGATGGTATGGGCTTCTAACCATCCCTTGAACTGCAGTGACTGTCTGCAGCTAACTCACTTATGTAATGCAGTAAAAATAGTGATTGAAGGAAAAACTGAAGCCTCCATGAATGTCATTTAGGTATAGTTTTTCGGAGAATTTAATCTGGTTCAGTTCCATAGTCCTAAAGTCTCCTCAGGTCAAGCACTTACTCTGAGACAGCTGTCACTATTATTGAGAAACTGGGAGCAAAGAAAGATAAAGATTTACTTGTTTTGGTCAATGATTTAAAAAAATGGATTATTCAATCATTATGTGGAGAAAGGGTTTTTTCTTCACAATTCCAAACACTACCAATATGTGTATCACACTGATTTTGCTGTGTTAAGAAAAAAACATTCCCTAATATCATATGATTTCCTCCTGCAGAGAAAACAATGTGCAGAAGTCTTTTAATTGGAAACATGAAACATGAGAAGAATAAATAAATCAATAAAAGCAATGTCTGAACACTGCTGAATGATGTTGAAATCTTCCTTCTATGGAATGTAAGCAAGTCTAAACTCTTCTAAGAAACACTCATTAGCTGTGATAGGAGAAGTAAGACCCTTCACACACCTAACCAAATCTCCACAATTTCCAAATATGTAACCACACATGGTAATAGGGATTTTGCAAGTGTGATTAATGTTAAGAACTTTGAGATAGGAAGATTACACTGGTTTATCTGATGGAGCCCAATATATTCAGGTGAGTTCTTAAAAGTGGAAGAAGATGGAAGAAAGAGTCAGAGAAATTAGAATTAAGAAAGAGTTGATTCCCAGTTTCTTAATCCCCAGTTTCTTCCTTGTACAAGGGCCAGGGGCCAAAAGTCTAGGAAGGTGCCAGCTTCTCAAAGCAGCAAATGGCTCTCAGTTTTTAGTCAATTCGAAAATTTGTGCCTTCATCCTGCAAAATCAAGCAACTGAATTCTGCCAACAAGACCAAATGAGTGGAAGTGTTTTCTTCCCTAGAGCCTCCAGAGAGGAATGCAATGCTGACAACTTGATTTTAGTCACTTGGGTGAGTGGTACCAAACTTGAAACCAAAAGAATTGTGAAATATTGATGGAAATTTCTATAAGTTCAACAGCTTGTTGCCTCCGTGTTGGAAAACTAACACACTGGACTGGTAGGGATGCAAGTAAAAGAGAATATTTGATTGTAAGAGAAAAGAAAGAGAGATATTTTTCCTGATTGCCCAATTGCAGAAATGACTTCAGGTATCACCTCTATGAAATTGCCAAGCAGAGTGTAGATTGATATATGGATGCCCAGTGTTTACCACTGGGACATGAGATCTATAACTGTGGTTCAACACCTTTATGTGAAGAATTAATTAAGTTCAAAGCCAATTCAGGATTTAAATAAATAGGCACTTGAAAATTCTGGATAAATAAAAAAAATCACAAGTAAAATTAAAATTGTTAGTGTATAAGAAGAGTTCTTAGTCAAGAACTAAGTGCATTTGCCTTTGTTTTGTTTCAGGGGCACTGGGGATTTTACTTGTTCAAGTATGAATGCCTTCTTACTATTAAGCTCAAAAACTCGGAAGGTAGTCCCCTGTGGTGACAGAACTATGAGCCTGCCTTTACACAAAAGTTCTCTTGTATTCTAGGGTATAATGAAATTACTTAGTTCACTATCATTACGTAAACTACAACATGTACAATAATTAATCAGTTGTATTAATGCTCTGGAATCTAGAGAATTTTCAATTTATATTTTTAATAATTTTGAACAGTTTTATGATAGTATACACCTTATTCTTGCCAGGATAAAATTTTGATTATATTTCCTCTCCTAAAAAACCAGGGTAATATTAATATTTGAAGCATACATTTGTTCTGAGGATTATATGTAGAACAGCGACTTTTGCTTGTAACCATCATAAATTTCAACCCTTATAGGTCTTGTTAATTGGTTATTCCAACTTAATTTTTTATCAATTTCATTGTCTTTTTAAAAGCCCCATTCAAGAGGCTATTCATTTACATAATAGATATAATTGACTATTCATCTATTTTTTTCATTAATAACACTTCAGGCACATGATAGAAATTGAGGTTAGGAAAAAAATTAAACACAGAATTCTTTACCTTCCAATTGCTAGGATTCAGCATCTTCAGAAGAAGATTGTCACAACACGTTACTTAGAGTCTCATTCAGGACAATATGGTTAAATTATAATAGCCAACATTCTCCAAATCTTGGTGACTTAAAAAGTGGGATAGACAAAGTTACATTTTTTTCTCTTGAAAAGTTGGTTATGAGTTCTGGAGTTCACACAATTTATCCGTGACGACTGAATAAGACGTAAGAACATGTGCTTTCAGAAATACTGTAAAACTAGAAAAGAGCCCAGGTGAAAAAGTGTTTCCCCTTGCATTGTTTTGATCAATGCAAATCTCTTGGTCATGCCCAAACTCAGAAAAGTTGAAAGGTATAAACTTTCATGTGTAAGCAAGAGATTCAGGAATATTAACCTTGTATCACTAATGCCTACATCCCACTTCCATAATTAATTCCTGAACAGATATAGCAAACTATCAAGTAAAATTTGGGACATTCTTATGGATTCAGTTTTGAGTCACAGACAGAATGTGGAACATTCTATGTTATTTTAGAAATATATATATGACACTTCAGTTCTCAATAACAGTGACTATAAATAAAAATATTTTTATTTGGTTTTACAAATAACAAATATTTATTGGAAATGTCATATAAGTAAGTTATTTTTAGTGAAAACTAAGATTTATATTATCTTTAAAAAGACAACCAAATTTGTAATGGCATAACCTTTCAATAGCTTGCTATATTATGAACCTTTTATTTTTTCACCCTACCAAATTATCATATACCTTTTATTTATCCATTTGCCATTAGTGGGGACAGAACCCAGGGCCTCAAACATGTCGTGCAAGCGTTCTACTACTAAACTACATTTCCTGTAGTATATGTTTTTTTTGGTGAGTGTGGGTGGGTACTGGGAATTGAACTCAGGGATACTCTACTACTGAGCCACATCCCTAGTCCAGTTTTGTATTTTATTTAGAGATAGGGCCTCACTGAGTTGCTTAGTGCCTTGCTTTTGCTGAGGCTGACTTTGAACTTGCAATCCTTCGGCTTCAGCCTCCCAAGCTGCTGGGATTACAGGCGTGCACCACTGCACCTGACTATCATATGCTTTTTAAAACAAAAATATCAAAGTATATGAAAGTAATTTTTCTCTACTGTTTCTTTTTTTTTTTTTGAAATTGTATTTCAGTGTCCAAACTGATGGCTGAATTTTCCCCTAGTAATAATTTACTGTACTACAATTAGTTGAAATGGTAACAGCACTTAGGATATTTCCTTTCTATTCCACTTGAAGATCACTTTGCTGTCTAGATGTCAGTATCCCTGTTTGAGTGGGACATTTTTCATTTCTCTCACCACTGAGGAAGGAGAGAATCTACAAATATTAATTTCACTATCTCAGTGGCAGAAATGAAAAGAGTTATTGAGACTTAGTCTGATTTCTCCAGTTCAATAAGTGTCTAGAGATCCTAGGATAGGAAGGACTTCAATCCAATTTTATATTCAACTTTATTCCAGTGTGTCTTTCATGGAAAAATTTCTTAACTATTAAGGGACCATGGGCACCAACTAAGTACGTGATAAATTTAGTTTTCAAGTTCTTGGGATTTTAGAATTTGCATAATGATTCAGACCTGATTATATTCACTATCTAGGAAAAAACGACACCCTAATCTTAACATTCTTCCATCCATTTCACATACACTGAACTTATAAAATAAAGCTCATTTAAAAGGGTCAAAGTTCACCACAATTGACAATAATAGATACTCTGCACACCAGTCTCTTCACAGTTATTTAAAGTTTTATTGAGCTGGGTTACAGCTCAGGGGTAGAGCTCTTGCTTTAACATATATGAAGCTCTGGATTGATCACCAGCACTGAAAAATTAATTAAGTAAAATAAAATTTTATTATCAATAGACCTAACTCATGTCTCTTATACTATTGATCAAGTAGGGAAAATAAAAATACTGAAATGCATATGCACAAAAATAAAGTTAGAAAGTTGAATTTTTTCCATGCAAGTCAAAACATGTCTACCATATTATACTATAATAGTACTATGAACTTGGATTTTTTTTCCAATGTACTCCTGTTATAGTTTTACTAATGTGTGCTCTTTAGGTGACTGTTCAAGCAGAAAATGTTCCTAATGAAAAATAATTCATGACAGTTAGGAATTATGGGTTGACTCACCTGATAGTATATTCTGTAATTCCTTGTACTTCTCAATTCTTAGGGTTATTCTAAATTGTGATTTTATAACTTTATGGATGAGATTTTGCTGGTCTCATTTTAAAGGTTATTTTTATTATGTCATTAATTTACTCAAAAGTCTCCAGGGTCTTTCAGGTACAAAGCTCATTATGTAGAAAGTTCCTCCTGGTATCAGAGAGGAAAGGTGTTCTCACACCTTGCACAGTGTCAGGATTCCCATGCACTTTAGTGTCAACCCAGATCAGCATTTAGGCAAGTTGGTGTGCCTTCATAGTCTCATGTGTGACAGTGACAAAGATTTTCCCGTAAAGTGTTCCTTCCACAAAGTGCTGAGGAATATATGATCCATGTATGGAGAGCCTAACTGCATATGGCACATACTGGACATTTGTCACTTATATCCCTTCCCCTACTTATTTACTACTCAAGACAAAATTCATCTTTGTACCTTTAAAAATTCACTGTAGGGCTGCGGTTGTGGCTCAGTGATAGACACTTGCCTTGCATGTATGAGGCACTGAGTTTGATTCTCAACATCACACATAAATAAATAAAATAAAGGTCCTTTGACATCTAAAAAATTATTTTTAAAAAATTCAACTATAAGAACATTGTCTCTTCAATTTTCCTATTTTGCTTTTGCTCCCTGTGAAAAAATTAGAATGTTATAAAATTATCTTGCACATGTACCTGCACATGGACATTGTAATATTGAATATATTACATTTCTATATAAACAAAACAACTTTACATAGCTATATTTTAAAAGCCATATGACATGTTCTTTCTGAGTAGTTTAAATGATTTTAAGAAAACTTCCTTTTTGAATGTGGAAAATTGAACTGAGGGCTTTTCCCAAACTAGGAAAGGGCTCTAAGACAGAGCTCCACCCCCAACTCCTTAAGTTCAATTTTTTAATGAAATATTCTTGACTTACATGACAACTTTAGTGCCTAATCTTGTGTGATCTCACTTCCTCATCCACTGCAGACTCTCTTCCATTGACACACACAGTTGCTCCCCCAGGCAGCAAATAACATTCTCATTTACTCTCATTTCCATCATTTTGTTCATGTTCCTATCATCTGGATAGTTTCTCTGTTTTCTTCTGCCTATTCATGTTTCATTTATTTAAACATCAGGGAGACCTTAGGTAATTACTCCCATCTTCTTTGATTTATCTCACCTTTAAATCCCTACATTTTCATCTGCATTCCAAATAGAATTATACAAATAATTAACCTGGGTATAATTTAGTATTTTTTTGTAATAGTGTTTTCTTCTCAACTAGATTTATGCTTTGTTAGCATAGAGACATATCTTGAAAGTCTCTTGCATATAACAACTTACTGCACAATGAATTAAAGAAAATTGTGGAAGTCAAAATTCTAAACTAATACAAATAGCTTTATCTTCCTGTTTTTCTTTCCCTCTACATCTGTCACCTACCTATATTCTTATTAGCAAGTCCATGAATATAGTCTCAATTTTGTACTTATCTATTGTATAACAAAAATACAAGTGAAATCCAGAACCATTTTACTGTATGCAAAACAGTACAATATGATTAAAGCTACAAAACTGACATGAGTCTTAAAGACTCAGGTACACATCTCTATCCAAAGTTGCCTCAAAGAACATTAATCCATTCCTTTCTATAACCTGTGGTTTTTAGGTAATTTCTACCTCATGTTAATTTCTGTTTTTTATGTAATTTTATGTGTGCTTTATAATTATAGATATATGGGATTCACTGTGATATATTCATACATGCACAATGCATACCTTGGTCTATTTCCTTTCTCTTTTCCTCCCCTCTTCTTTCCCTGACCTCCTTTAGTCTACTGGTCTCTTTTCCATCTTCATGAGGTTCCTTTTCTTTCCTTTATTTCTTTCTGGTTTTCACATATGAGAGAAAATATTGGACCCTGAGTCTGATTCTGGTTCATTTCTTACCAAGTTCCATTACACTCTTCCTCTTTCCCTAACCTGTCAGAGTGTTTCTCAAGACGAGGACATCTTTCACTTCAGAGAGTTTTATATCTCGTAAGAACAGAAACTCAAATAGGAGTTGGCCAAAGTTCAAAATAACAAAGACACTCAACAAGCTTCAAACTTCTTATAATGTTCTTCACAGTAATTATTTAATTCTCCCCCAATATGCTTCTCCTGTTATTTGAGTATGATATACTACATAATCTTCAATCTTTCTACTATGAAATTTTATGTATAAAAATATGAATAAAATTATCCCCAATCTTCCCAAGTATGCCTCCATTTTTAATGTGAAGATACACTTTTTTTCAATGAGGCTTACTGTTTCAGTAGTTCTGAAGTCACTACAAAACCGCTTGAGACTTATAACAAGTTCTTGGGTTCTGTGCCCAGAGATTCTTATTCAGTCAGCCTGGGTTGGAGCCTGGACATCTTTATTTTTAACAAGCTCCCATGGTGATTTTGAAACTTTGAAATGGGTGAGATCTGGAAAATACTGCATTATGCTATTAGTATGGAACAATCGCTGCCAGCTGTTTGACACTTGGAGGATCCATTTAAGTTGTCATCTCAGGGAAGTTCATAATACATCCTCATGACCAAATTAGTATACCTAAAAATGTGAATTTCAACTAGTTCTTGTTTCTGTACTGAATTCATCCACGAAGCATAATTCTTGACAATTTAGCCAGAATCTGGGGAGCAGTGCTATGACTACAACCACTCTCTTTTTCAAACATGGCAAACTATTGCAAAGGTTTTCAAGTTTAATACATTTGAGATGATTTTTATCCCAGTCTATATAGAAAAAATAGAACTTCATAGATTTAATTTGTACTTGACTATTGTACACTGTAGTCAAAGTTTCTGGTACTTCAATATTATATTCTGCAAAATAACAACAATTGAAAGATAATTGTTCTTTATTGTTTCATGATTAAAAAAAAAAAAAACTGTCAATCGTTGCTTCATTTAATAGTTTTCTAGAAACTACCCCATGCCTAACATGGAAAGCAAACCTTTTAGCTAAGTATAGAAAGGTAGATACTTTATCAGATTTCTAAAATCAATTTAATATCTACTCAGTCATGATTCCCACTTTTAATAAACACAGCAATAAAGAGGATACATTCATCGATTTAGGTTGACTGAAATTTATTTATGGTATTATTAATGTTTATTCTGTCTTATGAAACAAAATAATTTGAACATTAACTTAACTATAAAATTCATGAGTTTTACAAGTTCACTATGCACACTATTCATGAACACAGCCTATGTTCTTACCACAGTGAAGACTGTAGGAAAAACTGAAAACAATTAAAGCAAACTTCAGGAACCCAAGAGACTGTTATCCAAATAATCCCACTTCATAGGAAGTTATTGCAACAATGTAATCAAAAGGGTACATTAATTTTCTAACTTGTAAGTAAGACTTGCATCATTAATGGAACAAACATTCTTTATAATTAAACATAAATGTATAAAAAGTAAAAAAAAGCATAAGTAAGTTCAGTGCCATGTAGAAAAAAAATAATGCTGTGAAAATATTTAATTTCTGAATGAGAATGCTCAGGTTTCCTTTTTCCTTCTTGTTTTTGCAACACTTAAAGATTATTGATTGTGGGAATGTGAATTTAGAGTCTATTGTCTTCCATAGAATTTACTTTAAACCACTGACTCGTATATCATAATTTTTGTTTTATTTGTTAATAAAGTATCTTCACTATTTTTATTAGCCTTCAAGAACAAATGTTTGTCCTAATATTAGAGATAATAAATACATGAAGGAAAATTTTATGAAATTTCCAATTGGAAGAACAATGGAGAAATCATACAACTTGATCCAGACTGGAAGACTATTAAATTATCTTATTTTTCTATTTTAAATGAGTTACATGAGATACATTATACTGTGGAATGCATACTGGCTCGGGACATTGCACATCTAACTGTAAAACAAACTCAGTAAGCAAATAAAATAGCAAATAAAATAGGCAGATATTATTCATCAGTGAAGGTTGATAACAGCTATGAATTTGAATCTATAACCAGATGTTCATTGCCCTGTTTAATCACTGGCAATTACTATATCAATAACAATGAGATTCTATAGTTGAGTCAATATTATTAAATTATTAATGATAATGTCATCTAACATTTGTAATATTTATTATGTTACACCTAATAATAATTGAAAGCTTGCTATTTACTAAGCAGTATGCTAAAGGCTTTACATGGATTATCTAACTGAATTTAATTAACATCTTTTTTTAGTCCCATGTTTTTGTATGTATAGTCCATATTGACAAGAGGACAACAAAAATTACCTTGCTTTATTTATCAGATAGACTTCACTACAGACTTTAGAGCATAGACATTCAGTATCACACAAAACACATTGTGCCCTTGGGGGTTTTAGTTCTGTTGTGGTATGATTGAAGCATGTCAGAAATAGCATATGGGAGAGTTTGGAAGAAAAAAGAGTTATAACAAGAATTTCTTCAAAAAACAAAATAGTAATTTATAGAGACCAGAAATCCAGACTTCAAAGACAGACATGTAAGGAGGAAAAAGCCAAAGGGAGAGAAAACATGATCCATACAGGCTAACAACATGATTTCACATTTACAGGCTTAATTTCTTCCATGGTTTAACATTGTCCAATGAGTTTCATCTTATATGTATTGTTCAGCATAGCTATAAAAATTAGAGCTATAATTATCAGATGGAAACTACCTCTTTAAATATATCTTATTTTCCTGTAAGCTAAAATCATAAGATATAAAATTTATAATAAATCAGTTTCAAAATACATATGCAAATATGTGCAGAATTGCTTGCATGTTTTATTAAATTCTCTAAAATTTTGAAAGTTCTCTTATAGTACCTTGAAGGGTTAAAGCAATAAAAGGTCTTAACATTGTGGAAAAATTCAAGATACTATAATGATAGTGTTTCTGGATCTGAATGAAATATTCCCAAACCCACAATTTTTGTGTGTGTTTGCGGGTATGTGTGTGAGTGTGTGCATGTGTGTAGGGACACATTTGAATGTTTCAACAGAGGTGAGCTGTTATCATTGTTAAGTTCTTGGGATATGACCTAAATAAATACATAAGCACGATGCTTAAATTGTCCTTTTTTCAAGGTAATTATTAATATTTTAGAATTCAAACTAATGGAGAGTGGTAAAAGTTTGAAAACTGTGTAAGGAGGGGTATTTGAGCTTTAAAGAAGGATGACAGAAATTCACTTTTGGAGTTCAACTGAAAACAATAAGCTACAAATAGCTATAGTTATCATTTCCTAAGGTAAGATACAAACTGAAATATTGAAATAATTCTCCGAATACTAGATCTATGTTCCAGTGAAGTCAATGGGGAAGCTAAAACTCATGTTACATGTAATTACATGTAAATACATGTAACTTAATTGTAATATTGGTGTATATAATGAGGGAAAAATAAAGATGGGCTGCCCAGTCCCTTCATAAACAGCTCTTCTGCAGCTTATGTTTATGTTTGTCATACAAACCACCAACTGAAAACTGCCTTGTCTTATGGGGATAATGTATGCCTTTTATTAAAAGATATAGGGGCAAAACATTTTATGGATTCCTTTTTATCAGTGACACTACGAACTCAAGATTTATAAATACAGAGCATATAGGCTGATGATCTCACACACAGTAATGTATTTGGAGAAAATGAATCATAACAAGAAATCATAGTCCAAGATGATATCTTCCTATTGTTTTCAAATATCCTGCTCCTATTTCACAAATTATTTCCATTCAAAACTTATAGTAGAGTCTAATTCAGAGTTCCATCTTGACACTAAACTAGATTTCAGTCATCATTTTGTAAAATACCTGTGTTCTTGCTATTATTTAGAGAAGTTTTAAGCATATGCTATTAAATGTTAGTAGATAAGTTCTCTACTATATTTTTAAAGTTATACTAAAGGTATCAGTTGTGGAGGTTTTTGGTTTGAGATAACAGCTAATACCAGTCAGTAAGTTTATTTCCTCATATTTCAATATCATTTTACTGTACATTTCATAAACTGACCCACACACATCAAATCAATTTATATGGTATAATCTCTGGATGAAATTTAAGTGAAATGTAAGTAAAAGTCCTTTCATTACTGAAATGTGTTTTCTAACCTCTGAACAATACAATGTTTATGTGTAATCTTTGCAAACATATTTACATAGGTTGATTTGTTTGCTTTCTTAAATTTTACTGCTACTCAAAAACTAAAATAGCCATGCAAGTGCTATACTTTAGATTTAGAAGTGCATTAGTGAAAATCCACAGATTAAAAAATGTTTAAAAACGTATGATCTACTTATCTGTAGGCTTAAAATAAAATGTCTTTATTGAAGAGTTGTATGATAGATGAATGGATAGATAGGAGGAAAGCAGCATAAATCTAGTGGGCAGAATTGTAAAAACGTAAAACTGTCAACTACTATTTGCTTTCTTTTAAAAAAATGGAGCTAAAAAAATAAAAGCAAGACACATACTAAAAATTACTAAAAATTTCAAGAACTGTAGTTTAGTTTACCTAGAATATAGATTGGAATAGGATGAAGGAAGTTTAGAGAAGGTGCAGAAAAATAAATTTAAATAGATTTAGTGATAATTGTAGTCACTAAGTTGACCATCTTACATGATCAGTGATTGTTTATAACATGTGTTTTCATGTACACATTTCATTGCAAAATTAGAAACCAAGAGTGATGAGACATAAGGGGAAAAGTCAAAGGTCAATGACTCAGTAATTGCAAAAAAATAAAAAAGAAGCACACGGATAGAAGAGAAAATATTTATCATGATCCATAACATAATTACTTTATGAATTCCTTTACTGGTTTTGCTGCCTGAAATGTTTTCCTACTACAGGTGAAGGTTGATATTGCATTAAGATAGATCTTCCTCAGGTGATACTCTCACCATTTGACCTACATGCTTCTAATTTTTCGTACGACTTCCTTTTGCCTAATGATAAAACCCATACTTCTGTTCAAGAAATGCACAATCCTTTGAGATAGAGTTTCATTCCTAAGACTTTGACTTTCTGTACCTAAGGGACCTGTGCTTGTCACCAACAAACCTTCACCCCACTGCCGCTCATACTGTGGAAGGGCTCAGCTTAAACTTTCTCCTGGCTTCACCCAATTTTGCCTAATTTTTTAATCTTCATTTTTCTCATGTGTGAATGGGAATAATATATATAATATCATGTTCCTTGGTTTGTTTTAGGGCTTGAAAATTTCATGACAGTGAGTTACTGCAGAATATAGCACATATATTCAACAATATTTATCTGTTTTTAATGGATTGCTCCAGCATATGCTGGATAGAGAAGTAAATAAATCAGCAAAAATAATTCATACCTTCATGATTTGAGTAGATATAATTGTTTAATAAACAGTAGTTTCTATCAGTATTAATACTGATTCTTCCAAGATTTGGCTTAAACATTTTTCTCCCAGGAGACCTGCCCTTACTTTTCCTCATCTGCAAGTAAAAAGTAACAATGTGGAAAGGTGGGGACCTTCAGAGGTGAACAGTATAGGTGATTAGAGATGGTTAGTGCATTTTTTGTTTGTTTGTTTGATTTTTGTGGCTCTGGGGACTGAACCACACTGAGCAATCACTCCCTACATTTTTTGAGATAGGGTCCCCCAAAGTCGCTGAGGTTGGCATTCAAATCATGGTCCTCCTGCTTCAACTACATCAGTTCCTGGGATTACAGACTTGCACCACTGTGCCTTGAAGGTTAGAGCTTTTTCAAAAGCGGAGGGAAGTACGTGGGTCCTTTTGCCTTTGGGCTACTCTTTCATGTCAAAAGGAATGGAGCCGCCATTTGACTCAACTATCCCACTTCTCAGTTTATACCCAAAGAACTTAAAATCAGTATACTACAGTGACACAGCCACAACAATGTTTATAGCAGCTCAATTCACAATAACTAAACTACGGAACCAACCTAGATGCCCTTCAACAGATGAATGGATAAAGAAAATGTGGTACACACAATGGAATATTAGCCTTAAAGAAGAATGAAATTATGGCATTTCCAGGTAAATGGATGGAACTAGAGAATATCATGCTAGATGAAATAAGATGATTCACAAAACCAAAGGCCAAATGTTTTGTCTGACAAGTAGATGTTGATCTATAGTGGTGAGGGAGAGTTAGGTAAGAATGAAGGAACTTGGGATTTTGTAGAGGGGAGAGAGGGGAGGGGTAGGGTGGTGGGGATGGGAAGGAAGGTAGAATGAGACAGACATTATTATCCTATATACATTCATGATTACACTACTGGTGTGACTTAGCACCATGTACAGCCAGAGGAATGAGATGTTATGCTCCATTTGTGTACAATGTGTCAAAATGCATTCTACTGTTATGTATAACAAGTTAGAACAAATAAAAAATTTAAAAATGGAAATAAAAAGATGCAGCAACAAAGCACCATTTTTGGAAGAGCAGCCCTCGGAAGATGCCAAATGCTATTACCTTGACCTTGGATGTCTCAACCTCCAAAACTGTGAAGAATAAATCTCTCTTATTTACACACTAGACAGGCAATGAACTTTTCTTCTCTGAGTTTGAATGGGCTGAGATACCCAACTGTCCTCTTCTTTGTTTTAACAACTCACAAAGTTTTTGGGATAAGATGATGATTTCAGTTCTCTATTAAGAGAATCAGCATAACTTTATACTCATTTTTTTGGTACCATAGTCCAGCCTTGCCTACCAAGTGATTTCTTGAGCTCAATCACACTTGAAAAATTACTTTAACATCTGCCACTATAAAGTCAACATTCAAGAGACTGGTCATTCTAAAGGAGGAAAAACAATAACATACCATCTTAAAATAATGTACATCAGTTTTTAAAAGTGTGTCCTTAAAATAAAATAGACTGTCTGAATAAAAGATATAATCCCAATGAGACCAGAATCTTTTTCTTGCCTTGATTATTGCAATATCCTGAGAAGAATATCTGATGTAGAGTAGGTGTTCAATAAATACTTGTAGAAGGAAGAGAGGAAAGAAACAAAGAGCAAGCAATCTGAAGTTAGCTCTGGTTTGCACTATTAAAATAACTAGTGTTCTTCTGAATATTAAACTGGCCTTAATAAATAAAGTGCTTTTCAAATATATAAGAATATATATTTCCAAATATGATAAATACATGTTAAAAATGAGTATCTATTTTACTATATATTAAATAACTTTATATCAAACATATTACTTGGGATGTTATGGTTTATGTTTAAGAAAAGTGGTACCTCATTTTAAATTTAAAGATGCATTCTTTTAGGATTAAAAATAAAAAATAAAACCATTTTGTCTCATTAAATCCAAGTTGTCAGAATTAGACTGTTCAGATTTAGGTTAGACTTCTCTACATTAAAGTTGGAAGTAACTTGTATTCTCTTGGTTAATGAAAACTGACATTGTGCTAAATAATTTCTGATGCAGGACACAAGGAAAAGAATAGTCATAAGGCAGAAGTGATGTAACTTTATATGAAGGACCTAATCTCTTCACATAAACTAGTCTTCATTTGCTACTCTTTCTTCTTAGAAAAATTGATTCAAATATCTAGTTCAAAATCTATGACAGAATAAACTGAATGACAAATTTTTAGGGCAAGGAAAAGATAAATATTAAGGTTGACTATGTGTGATTCCAAGAGCCTTGGAAGGGTGCCTGAGCTTAATAATTATGTGTTTATACAAAATCTATTTTTGTATGTGATTAAATATCTCAATTGTTGGCAGGCTTCCCATACCAGTCAGACATCTCTTGGATGTCCAGCAGCCGATCTAGAGCTCTCTGCCTCAAATGTTTACAAGGCTCAGGTAGGTAAAGTAACTCAAAATGGTTTGATTGTGTGAACTAGACAGCTTTGATCAAATATCACCCTCCCAAATATGGGTCCATTTTTCCAGGCATACTGACTTTTCAAATATTTGAATAAACTATTTTACATGAAATCTGATTTTTAAATATTTGAAACTCATTTCTTCTAGAAGAAATTTTGCACACAAAATCAGAGAGATGAAGTATGTTCTCTGACCTGGACTATAAGAAGATTCGATGTGCATATACAGAGTCCCAAAGGCCAACATTTAGAAGCTTAGGGTTTCAATGCCTAGCTATCTCCCTCCTTTGAACAGCAGGTTTTACAATTTAAATGTATTTTATCTCTCTGCCTTTCCCTTCTGAAATATTCTCTTGACAATAGCAGGGCTCCAAAGGGTTGGCTCAGATGACCTAGACTGCCGATGGTGAACAAATACCCAGTAACACATTATCTTTTCTTGTACATAAAGCAAGGTCCAAAGTACTTATCGAGAATGAACTAGAAAGCCAAATAGCCATACTAGAAAGCCAAATAAAGAAAGACACTAATATTTCCCTATGCATAATGTCCACCCTAGGACAGTTTTAGTAATAATTATTAAAGAACTATTTGAAAAAAAAAATAGAACAATTCATTCACTCTATTGAAATGACCTTATTTGGAAAAGAGCATTTATGTGCTCTTGATTAACATGGCAGATTTATTTATAATCTGTCCACTGAAAAACAAATAATCTATTCTCTCCCTGGGACTTATCAGGGATGCTCTTCTGCCTTTCTGCCTGGCCTGTCTTGTCACATGTTCTGACATCTGCCAGTTTTGTGGCAGACACTGCCAGTGTGAAGTCTAAGTTTAAACCGCTCTATCCTCTGGGAATATCCTCAACAGAAATTTCCCTGACACTTAGACAATACAGAGTCTCTCATTCAGCTTTATATAGAGCAACTTACAGAGTAAAATAACCTGTTTGAGGGGTCACATTTTCTTATTTATGGACTCTTGTCTCTGGCTTATTCTAACAGAATTGGGGATGATTTGATTTTCATTATGAATGATCAGCAACCACCATAAAGTTATCTGACCTGTTGGCAGTTACTCCACATCAGATATGTGAGATGTGTCAGATGCACACCAGATATTCACTTAGCCACACATTAAAAACACACACACACACACACACACACACACACACACAAATAAAAAAAACAGAAACAAAATTGTTCATTATTTGAAATGGAATAGCTACAAATAATTCAAACACTAATCACTGGAAGAAACATTAAATAATTTTAAAACTCTAAATTAACTTGCTAAAATGAAAATTACATGACTATAACCTCAAGCTTATTGCCAGTACCAAAAGCAACAATATGATCATCAAAGGAAAACTACCATGTTGTGATTTATGGGTGCCTTTTAAAGATGAGACTTGTTTATTTAGCAGTCGCTGTTCAGTAATTTTCTACTTATTTATTGCAAAGTTTTATAAAGGGAAATAGTTGAATAGGCAAAGCTCTGTGGTATGACTCCTGTGACACAATATCTAATACGTAGGAGGGTTAAGGACAAAGCATGCTACTTGACCTTGCATGATTTGCATATACTCTCTTCTATTTTTCCCCTATTCTCAGAACATAAACACTGATTTATTTCTAATACTAGTGTTTATTCCATCATTTCTCACATCATTAAAAAATTTTCCACTTTTTCTATTAGCTAACCAATTCAAATTCTTCTTTATTTGATTCTAGTTTAAAATTATGCTAGTCTGTCTATACTAAAAATAAAATGTGAGGAGCTGGGGCTGTGGCTTAGTGGTACAGCCCTTGCCTAGCCATGTGAAGCACTGGGTTCCATCCTCAGCACCACATAAAAATAAATAAATAAATAAATGTTACAAAAAAAGAGTGCTTCAAAAAATATTTGGTATCATCTTTTCTCCTTCCTTCTTCTACTCTGAATCCTAATGGAAGGACTACTGTCCTTCCTCACTTTCCTATACTCTCCAAAGTCCAGGGACAAGCTAATGCTGTCCAGGATGGTTAGCAGGAAGCTACATCTTAGATTCATTGGCCTTACAGCCATTAGCACTGACTTCCTCAAAATCACATTTTCTCCCTTAAACTCTTCCTACATTTCTGACTGTCATTTCTCTCCCTTTCATTGTAGATATTCCCTGTTAAAGAAAATGGAATGGAGAGAATGAAATCATACAATTCACTTTTTTGCCTGTCCTCAGTCTTCCAACATGAATTGTAAATGCTGGGAGAACTGGGACTCTAGTTTTTTTGTCATACTAGTTTTGATATTAAGAATGCTATCTGACATATGGTGGAATATCAAATAAATATTGCCTAGATAAACAAATCATTTCAGATGTCATAATAGAAATAGTGGTTACTTATTCTAAATGATGATACTTTATCTGCATCCTTTTCATATTTCTTACTTTCTAACTTATATTGAGGTACTTTGTGACTATAACTTACTTTGTTCATTAACTCATTAAGCTCCATGAGTCAGGAACCAAGCATCATTCACCTCTATTCATCTCTTTTAGCACTTAGTAAGTAATTTTTCACAAATTAGAAGATCAATAATGTTTGTAGACTAGATGAATTAGGAAATGTGTGCCAAATCTCTTTGTAGCAAAGAGAATATTTAATTGACATTAACAGACATTAGAACTCTGAAGTTGTAGCAAAATATCTGCTAGGAATGAGACTTCAAATGCTTAGCTGTTAGACTGCAATCAAACATTACACTCAATAAAGTCCACTAAAAATTAATTACCCACTAAGACATGTTGTATGCATTAAATCTGCCAACAATTGTTTTCAGTAATACAGTAGCAACATAAGAAAGAGAGTAAACACCTACATAGAATAGAAATGAGAATCCAGAGTGTCTCAAACATGAACAAAAATAAATAACAAGTGGAATAAAGGGATGAGACAAAAGAGAATTGAAATATTTTCTATAAATCAAGGATAATAATGTAAAAAATTGATTGAGTTATTACTAATCCAGGTAACTGAAGGTATTTTATTTTAAAAAATAAAAATTAATTGTTCAATTAAGAAAGCAAAACTTCAGAGTAAGAAGTCGATTGAAGGAGACAGGAAATACATTTTATAAATCACATAAAGTAATATTAATTAGACAAATTTTGAATATTAGCTAAAATAAAACAGAGCTGCAGAGTTATTAATGAACATATTGACTGTTAATCTGGGTCACTACAAATATTATTTCACACAGCTACTTATTCATTTTCAATGTATAAATGACAAGATATCCTCTGGCCAAGTATTAACAGGTATTTAAAAGACATAGTCAGAGTTCAGTTTCAAAGAAACTATTTTCAAACAATTATGTATATTTCATGCATCTCACCTTGAAATAAAATTATTGAATTTTCAAGTTGTCAGAAGTAAAAATTTTCTCTTAATTCTTGCTTTAATGAGAATTTGTTTCAAACTTCCTGATTTAACATACATTTCAAGGCATCATTTTCAGGCATGCATTAAGGACACTACAAGAATAACCCAAGAACTGTTCAAGAAAGAGATAGAAATCATTACAGGACATTTAGGATCCATTTTAAAACTCAGGATCAATTTGTTCCCCTAGGTAGAAAAACACTTTTCACAAAAACATAGAGCTCTCTTAAATATATTTTTTAAAGTATTTTCTCATTTTTCTGAAGTTAAAAGTATTGATTTTCGGTATGTTTCAACTTCTCATTTAAATAAATTTCCATTTGAAAATTTTAGCTTGAAAATTTTAGCTAGAAACTTATTCCTTACAAATTCAAATCTGTCTAGTATGTGTGCCATGTAACTTATAACACTGAATCCTTCTTTTCTTTTAATATCTCAAATTCTCCTGCTCTTTTTTTTTTTTTTTTTTTGGGTGCTGGGGATCGAACCCAGGGCCTTGTGCTTACAAGGCAAGCACTCTACCCACTGAGCTATCTCCCCAGTCCCTTATTCTGTTTTTATTCAGGCTACAGCAGTTCTTTTGTGCATTATTAAAACAATATTCTCATTTATTAATGACCACTCCTGTGCTCAGCCCACACTCCCAGTTCTGTGACTATTACATCCACTATTAGCTGCAATCTATGATTTACATTATCATCTTTTATTACTCTAGGTAAAGTCACAATTGGCTTCTTAAAATTTCCTATTGAATATAATAAAAGATGTCTCAGCATGGTATACAAAGAGGTGGTGATTTAGCTTTCTCTTCAGCAGTCTATACTGCAAACTCTTTCGTATATCTTTGCTCGAGCAATAAATATAATGTTCTAAACATGGCAAGAAATTTAAATTTAATATGGAGGATTCCATTATACATGTGGGCATATTGATGGTTCTGCACCCTGTGATTCTGGAATATTCTGTGTGAACACTTGTTTAATTGTGCATACACTACATTCCTCTGTAATTGTGTTTTTGTGCATCCTACCAATGTCTGAGTTCCTTGAAGTCTGATACTGTATATTACTCCTCTGAAAATCTATAGGACAGATGATGTATATTTTATTTTAATGTAGATATTATATAATTCTTATAAATTAACACATTTTAAAGAAATCAACACATAAGTAAATCTCTAATGCCATGACTATACTTTGGTGTATCAACAAGTCTTATAGCATTTGAAATAACTGACAGCCCAGAAACTAATTTACTTGCTAAGCTGTCACCATTGTTGATATCAATTTAGAGATCTCCTTTTAAGCATGGCTTTAGAAAGACACTTGAAAGTTATCAGTAGAGTGTTTTATTTTTCATTTTTTGTATGGTTTATTCGCTTAATCACAAAATGGAAGTTAAAAATTCTCTAGCTACATCTCTGGTATTTTTATATTGGGCCTTCAAGGCATCTCACATTATGCTACGAGCTGCCACAATCTGTGAGTTTTCTCTAGGTATATTTCCAATAAAGAGACACTGACAAAAATGGAGTGACAGAGGGTGACTTTAAAGTCAACCACTCAGTCAGAGATGTGCTCTTAGAAATGCATTTGTGTTTAGGAACCTAATTACATGCCACTGAGTTAAATTTTAGCAAACTAAAATTGTAATAATGTATTCAACTGAAAAAGTGCTACTAAGTTGAGTTATCGATGATTCTTGGAATCATAATAGCAACATATTTTTACTAGAAAAAGTACACATACAAGATAGTACCCTTTCCCCTCACAAGAGAAAAAATGCAAGCAGTTTGCTAGATATTTTTAGTTTAACACTCTGTCATGCATGTGTTAGACAAGAGCATAGTAAACAGCTATGAACTTTGGTCCTCAGTTTTTCTCACATAGGGAGAGCATTTGCTGAACTGTAAAAAAGGAGAAAATAAAAATAACTTCAAAAAAAGCAGGAAGCAAGGAGGCCAGAGATTAGCAAGGATAAAAAGGACTGAGGGAATGGCTACAATGTAATGACTCTTTCAGATCATTTCAATTTTCCCCAGGTAATATTCAATAGCAATTTCAGCTTCAGAACCCCCACACTTTCTATGTGTAGTATTCTTGCCCAGAATGCAATAACTTCTGCAAAACAACCATATGTAATCTCTTTTGTCAAAAACAGCAACAGTGTCTGAAGCATGACATCTAAATATACCTTAAATCACTCATGTGGCTATTCCATTAATAGCACAATGCAGCCAGAGAAACTTCTTCTATGTCAATGGATTGCATCCTTTAATTTAAAACAGGTAGTGAAAAGATCTTTCAAGTTTTTTTTTTTTTTATGACTTCTTTTCCCATTAGTTTCGAAGATATTAAGGAATGAAATGCCTCCTACAACTTTAAGTTTCTGAATTTCTAAGATAATAAGTTTCAAATAAGGACACAATAAATCCTATACAATTAGAATTTTGTTGAACTTAATTTTCTGAATATCTTAGCAGATTTGATGCACCATTTCCAGATAATGGGATACCACAGACTCTTAGATATTCTTAATTCTGTATTGGATGACTGGAGACAAAGACCCTACAACTATATCTATCTGATTAAGAGTGTAAATGTCGAAGGTAAAAGAATAGTGGAATAGAAGCAAACATGTTTGTTCAAATGGAAAACTTGGGTAAAATTTATGGAATCTTCTACAGAGCAGCTCTCCATATATACAAAAATCCTAATACAAAAGACATTGTGTTAAGATCCTTGGCTGCTTTTGTACCTTTACAAGGCTCATTGCTTTTGCAGAATCTATTGGGACTAAGAAACCAATTTAGACCTAAGCAAATGTTCTGTTCTAGTTCAAGGTTATTGTATGGGGATAAAAGAACTATGGATGATAAAACAGGTTCACTTAGAGTGTGGACAACTAGCTTAATACTAAAATTAAGAGAATTAAGGTAATTTAGAATATTAAAAATTGCTCAACAATTAGTATAAGGACTTTGCACTCCTCTAAATGGAGATAGTAATGTGATATGACACTCTAAGTCTCAAGATTAAAGTTAAATAAAAGCAGATATGAAGAAATGGTAAAATATGATCTAAAAACTATTAGAATCCAGGCACATATGAAGGGTAAGTGGGTGAACCCTGCAAACATGGGGACTGCCGCAAGAGATCTATGGATAACAAAGTCACACATGCATTAATAACTAATAATTCTGATTTACTAAAATCTTACCTAAATGTGCTATCATATGCCCTATTACAATATAACTTTTAACTTAGAAAAACAAATTCTTTTAGGGTTATCAAGAAGACTAAATTACTTCCCAGTTTTGGACTATGATTTGTGCCATTCAGTGGTGACATTCTACTTTATTATGAATA
Organism: Sciurus vulgaris; assembly: GCF_902686455.1. NCBI lineage: Eukaryota > Metazoa > Chordata > Mammalia > Rodentia > Sciuridae > Sciurus > Sciurus vulgaris. The sequence goes on along the minus strand of NC_136470.1, from coordinate 30,078,474 downwards.
TTTAATATTCATCATTTTTTATTCATTTTCTGTTTCCTCCTATTAATTCAGCTTTGTCTTCTCTCAATAATATTGGGTTACTTTTCACACACACTACTGGTGCACTTATATTGAACTCCACTTCATAACTTGCAATCAACTTAACTGTAGGCTCTTTTCCAGGCAGTATGACTCTTAAGGCTAAGGTTGTACCTCATTCTTCCCTGTGATCATTTCAGTATGTGCTGATATACTGAAAGTTCTCAATGTTTATGAGACAATCGACAACAGCAGGCTAAGTGGCCAAGAGTATCTGAGAGCATTATGTGTCCACAAGAGTGTGATATGAAGGTTGTCACCCTTTTCCACCTGCCTTTGCTTACTTCTTTCCTTCCTGGAATGCTGGCATTGCTACTTTGAATGCTGCCTATAAAAACTACATGAACATCATCAGTGAAGATTTTAGGAGGGACAGACATCTCTCAAAGCAGGAAGCAAAATTTAGGTCTTGAGTTGAAGACATTGAACCAATTTTTCAGTTTTACTAAGATCCAACATGAAAAATCACCTTACCTAGAATTTCATGTTCTCAGAAGAAAAAAAAAAAAAAAAGCTTGGTGTTAATTTAATGACATCCCTAATACCTCTTTATAGAGATCCTAGCTCAATGATTCTGTCTAATGCAGCCCATGGACTCCAGAGGAGTTCCTATAATACCTGATGGTCCAGACCACCTGCTTTAGAAAAGAAGAAAAAGACTTATGACAGACACGCTCATAAAAGAAGACTAAAAGAATGGTGGAAGCTTTCTTTTGTTGGACCCACTTCAGAAATGGACTATTATTATCTGAGCCACGGTCTTCGTAAGACTGAGTGGAATTATGACATGAAATAAAACTAAAATAAACCATAAATTCAGGCTTGCACTAGGCTACTGAAACTTCCAGGTGTTCTCAAAACAGCCTTCTTTAAGCAGGCTAGGTTTTTTTTGCTAAGATTTTTAATTCTGTCTATCCTCTCCAAGGAAAGAAACTCAGGGTTTGAAAAACTGAGATAATAAAAAGATACCGGGAGTAAATGTAGTAAGTAGCATTTGGTTATTTTATTTCCTTTGAGGAATGGATTTTTTTTATTACACCCAACATTCATGATATTTGTAAGAATGTAAATCACTGCTATCATTCTTTATTGGGGGCTTGTGGTTGTATGCTAGAGTACTCCCCCTGTACCTGTGGAGGATATGGTCCCCTAAGACCAGTAGGTTCCTGGAGGCATGAATGGTACTATTCTATGCTTTTCCTATGCATACACACCTGTCAGAGGGTTCACTTTATAAATTGGGACAATGAGAGATTAATGGTAATAAATTAGAATGATTACACTAATTATTATTATTAATTGTCATAATAAAATTTTCAGCACTGCTAATCTTATATTTTGGGGTCATTATCAAGTGAAATGAGGGTCACTAGAAAGCTAACACTGCTATATCATAACAGTGGATCTGATGACTGAGACAGCTGCTGGGTAACTAGCAAGTGGGTTGTACATACCATGGAGACATGCTGGACAAAGGAAGACTTTCATCCCAAGTGGAACAGAGGAGACAGGGAGAGATTTCTACTCAGAAAAGCATGTGGTTAAAAACTCGCTCAGATCTGGAATTTTAGAGTTGATCTCATAGAAATTGGGAGTAGAATGGTTGTAGGTAACAGAGACTGGGAAAGTAGAGGGAGAGAGGAACAGGGAAACTTTGAGAGCCGGGTGTTAAGTTAGAGTTAGAGGGGAGCAAGAAGTAGTGTGCATAGTAGGGTGACAACAGACAATACAGTACATTTCAAAAAACTAGAAGAAAGAATTTTGGATATTTTCTCCTTATTAGAAGTTACAAATGTTTCAGGAGGTATATGTTTTTCCTGATGTTAAGCATACAAAATAATATTTAAAAATTGTTACCCATTAATATGTATAATTTTAATGTTTTCTATCAGTTAATTTAAGTTTTTTAAAAAGTCCAACAAAAACTTATGAATTGTTTGTTTATGAAATTTCTATTTGCTATTTTTGGACCACACTTGACCATGAGTAAGTGACACTGGAGAAAGTTAAACCACAGTATAAGGGGGTAATATTGTATAGCTATTGTTCAGAAAAAATGTTTATTTTTAATAGGCTTAGTCTTGCTATCTAAAATAATTTTAACATAAAAATTTTAAGTTATATTTACATTGGCTCAGTATTAAAATAAATAAAATTAACTTTCTTGAAGGGGATTAAAAAAGAATGAAGACATCAGTGATGTTGTTAATGTCATCATTTGAAGATTTCAGACTTCATAGTAACTTATTCTGTAGCATTTCATTTGTTTGATTGTTTGTTTATACATACCAGGGATTAAACCCAGGTGTGCCTAACCAATGAGCCACATCCCCATCCTTTTTTTAATACTTTATTTAGAGACAGGGCATTACTAACTTGCCTAGGCCTTGCTGATTTACTGAGGCTAAATTTGAACTCATGATCTTCCTGCCTCAGTCCCGAACCACTGGGATTTTAGGCATGTGCCACTGCGCCCAGCTCTGTACAATTTTAGATGCTTTATCATTTGTGGTAAATTTCAAGTTGACCGCCCCCACAAAAAAAAAAAAAAAAAAAGATTGTTCTTCCCATCAACACAGTAGAAAAGGGAAATCTTTTTTCCCATGTTGAATATAAATTTACCTTGTGACTTGTTTTGACCAAATACATGACTCAATAGTGTAATCTTGCCTCTAAACCTAGTCCTCAAGAGTATTTGCAATTCTAATTAAATTCTTGGGAGCACTACTATCAGCAGCCATGTGATCAAGCTCTGCTTAGACTATTGGAATGGGGAGAGACATGTGGTACAGTGAACTTCATCCGCAGAGATAATAAAGACGAAAATGCTGAACATAACAGCATTTTATATATCACAGCCCATGAACAAGAACATCACTTACTAAAGCAATACAAACAATCCCAACAAAGATCAGTTTAGCCTGAGCAGGTCAGCAGACAAGTGTAGATAACCAGCAGTTTCAGGAACTGTAGTAACAGTTGTGGTTTTGTGATGTGATTTGTAACATATCAAAAATTCACTGATATTGGGCATGGTGACACATGCCTATAATCTCAGTGACTTCGGAGGGTGAGGCAGTAGGATTGCAGGTTTGAGGCCAGACTCAGCAATTTAGTGAGGCCCTAAGCAACTTAGTGAAACTCTGTTCAAAACTAAAAAAAAAAAAAAATTAAAAATATCGGGGATGTGATTCGGTGGTAAAGCACTTGTTGGTTAAATTCCCACCCCCACCCCCAAATATTGACTGATACATATTTTCTTTAATTCAACAATTACTGAACACCCATTTATTTACTTTGAGCTTGATATCATTTTAGGATCTAGAGATAAACAACTGAACATACCATAGTCCCTTGCTTTTGAGGGATATAGTCACATAAATACAAATTTGAGTTCAATAAAACAAGTTACTATGGTCACCCAAGTGCTCCATTTAAGAAATGCCTCTCCAAAAAAGTATTTGCATTCTAGATCCTTTTTTATGCACTTCTCAAAAATTAAAATAGCCAAACTGGTGACTCTATTTAAACATAGTGTGCTAAGGTAGTACCTACCCTTTCCCAATTACTAAATAGATTAGATTGAAAAGAAATTTAATTAAATTATGTTTTACCCTTCCAGGGTAACAAAAACAAAAACAAAGCAAACAAACAAAATCTCTTCTCATTCAAGCAGGGGCAGGAAAGAGCAAAGTTCTTATCAAAATAGTGAGGTAAATTGGCAATGAGATTTATTCCAAATGGACAGAGACCTTGTAGCTTCCAAGGAATAAAATTGTTTCCTTTAGGTACATGCTCCTGCTTCTTACCTTGAGAAGCCGCCTTATTTGCTGGGGAGAAGTGAACTCAAACTGATGCTTAAACATGAAACTATATTTCTTATCACTGCATAACACTTCTCTATGCTAGCCATGTCCAAGGAAAACCTTCTGGTGTTCAAGGAAGTTTAGCTTCATCTGACCCCAGCCACTGCAAGGAATTGTAGCTGAGTCTGTCCTTGACCTTTCTCACTGGATTACTAAGTGTGCCATCTCTGGCTTCAGGTAGTGAGTATTAAAGTCATGTGCAAGTATAGATCTCAGCCTATTCCAAATGATAATGAATTCAGTGATGGGCAATCCACAGACAGAGGATTCTAACTCACTTGGTTACACAAAGATTTAATTTTAACACCCAATATTTCAATTTATTTTCATCAAATCTGAAACAAGATAATCTTTGTATGTGTACATATAAATTAGGAAATGAATGTTTTGTCATAGTTAAGATATACTTTGGGTATTTGAGCCTTCGAGTCTATTACCATATGGAAAATATTTTCAGACAAAAGGTTAAGGCCTCACAATTTATTTTAAGTAGTTTCTTTGCTCAACCTTGGAAGCAACCATCTGTCAGGAGAGGTAAATCTGAATACCAGGAGTTTTATAGCTTTTCAGATTTCTATGTCTTCATAAAAGGAGACACTGATATTTCTAGGCTTCACATACAGATTCCTCAACCTAATTAGTAAATGCAAACACTTATTTGTATAGCCCTGGAAGTAGCAGTATTATTCTTAATATATAAATCAACAAAAGGCCAATTTAATTTCATCTTGTTTGAGCAAAAAGGGATTGTCATGTACTTTTTCATTCTATAATTGAGCATAACACTCAGTAAAGTTAATAGTAACAAAGAAATTAACACAACTATACATGTATTAACATTTGACATTCAAGAGATGTGTTGAGTGATATTCTTTCCAAAATTTCTTCTGAGTAATCTCTTAAATACACAGCCTTTTAGATGGAGTTCACATCATTATTCTATGATAGCCAGATTAGTTATTTGTATTATGGAAAACATAAAGTAGCCCTAAAAGTGGGTGCAAGTAAGATAAATTCTTGAATATAATAAGTAATTTAAAACTCCTCTACTTTGTAGCAGTGAACACAAATTCCTATGGTCAAGTAATCACTAAGGAACTTGGAAGATTGACGTGATCTAAATTTTTTGAGCAACGTTAATACTATATACACAGCTACAGAAGCAATGGTGAAAAATTCAACTTGAAAAATATGTCTCATTCAATGTGCAAAGATTGTAGGAAACATTTGATGTGCAGTTAATTTTTAAACTTTTTGTTTTGCTTTTTCTCACATCAGCAAATGTGCAGTTAATACAGCATGCGCAAAGACTGGTATATAATTATGTATGTAACAGACTGTAAATACCCTTTCAATTTTTTTCTAACTTTTATCTTTTTGTGTGTACAGAATATTCTGGAATAAATACATGACACCCAGAAGTCTCAGGTAGGAATAGACAATTTTTACTTTAACAAAGCCAAGTTCTTGCATTTCTAATCCTTGCGCTCAAATTCAAGAGTGGCCAAAACATTAACATGGCTACTTTTATGATTTATACACCCATAAACACAAACACACACACTCACATGGTTGGACTCATTATTTATTGCATGTCAACTCTGTGTCAGGGATTGTCCAGGATGTAAGGGATGCTAATTATATTCCATGGTCCTCTCCTGGGGATTGGGGCAGATCCTTCCCTTAGGGTAAATGCAATAAGAGTATAACTAAGTTATCATGCAGATATTGGGGGTTGAATGAGACTCAAGCCATCAGAGAGAGTTGGGAAGGAGAAAATAAATTAGTCCACATTCAGTCTAGTGACTGGTTGGAATAAATAGAGAAAATTTTTGTCAACTCAATTGATTCTCAAGGTAACTGGAAGCATTTTCATGTAGTATGAACCTGGCTTCAAAATCAGCTGTTTTTCTCAGATTTTGTTGCTGCCCTAGGAAAGGCTGTCTTTCATACAATTAAGTGGGTCAATTTGATTTAGTGTTGTACCTGTCTTTTCTTTGTGTTGTGAACCAATAAGGAACTCCTGGTAGAATAGATGCGACAAATCCAATGTTCTCTTATTCTCTTCTGTATATGTCTGCTCTTTGTTTTCTTTGCAAGTACTTTTTAAGCCCTGGTTCTATTTGTGATGATTACCTTGCTACAGATTCTAATAACATAATTCATTAACTTGCTTAAGCAGGTATACATAAATTTGCTAAAATGAAAGGTATTTAAAAAGAGAAGCAACAGGCCCTGCATAATGGTACATACCTGTAGTATCAGCTACTTGGGAGGTTGAGGCAGAATTGAAGTTTTGAGACTTATCTGGACAATTTAGTGAAACCCCATCTCAGAATAAGAAATGCAAATAAAGGGCTGGGGATGTAGCTTAGTGGTGGTAGAACTAGCATGCATGAAATCCTAGGTTCAATTCCCAGCACAGTAAAAAAAAAAAGAAAGAAAGAAAGAAAGAAAGAAAGAAAGAAAGAAAGAAAGAAGTAATACCGTCAAACTTCCCATAAAGAACACTTATTCTTTCTCCTTGATGAGGTAAATTTGCTAGTGATATGAATGGACTATTTGACATACTGATCTAGGGAAGGCACTAAGTCCTGTCCACAAAGTTTATATACCCAATAATGAAGTCATTTCTTGCCATGTTTTGGAATGAATAAAATTTCTGGATTACTTTTTTGCCTCTCAATGTGCTATCTTGTGCAAACCCTGGAATATCAATGATACACTGCTCCCAAGCATGAAGAATATATTCATTTCTATCCAGTATGCATACATGTACTTGAAATAATCAGGTGATATACACACTCTTACTAAATGCAGAACTCTCTAATGGTCAACATAACATATTCTATTTCATTGACAACATTCATTGTGAGCCATTAATTTTATTCTATAATTTATGAATAGGTGACTTGGCAATTTTTAAAATACTCTTCCTGCTAATGGATAGATGATGAAATTTGTGAAGTGAAGTTGTATTATTGGTTGCTTAGTGGGATTCATTCTGGTTTCTGAATGGAAATAGAATTAGGCAGGGAAACAAGCAGGAGGCAACTGTAATGCTCCTTTTGAAAGATAATGTCAAAATTAGCCTAGTATAAGTAGTTGTTGAGAGGAATGTTGTTAAGATGCAGCAAAGATTTAGTAGGTGAACTCAATCTTTCTGAGGGACTATGCGTAGTTGAAGAACTGGGAAAAGGTAGGTAGAGAGACAAACCAGGATGAGAGAAATTTCAGTTTTAAAACATGATTGATATATAACATGAAGAATGCTGATGTCACCAAAAAACTACAGCAAACATCAGAGGATTCTCAACATTAGACATGTTGAATCTGAAGTCCCTCTAGCACATCTATTTAGAGATCTGCATCTGGCATTTGGGTGTTGGAGGTGAGGTTCTGGTAAGAAGCAGGAGAAACAGTCATTAGTATAGTACAGGTTGTTAACATGGATGAAATTACCTAGGAAGAGGCTGCAGAAGGAAAGCAGCAAACCTCAGTTGCAGAACTCAGAAGAATACTATAGGCAAGACAAACCAAGAGGTGACTCAAGAGAAAGTGGGGTGGAATTTGAAGAATCAGGAAACAGTGATGACTTAGAAATTCAGTGAACATTTCCAGGTATTGGGAGAGGTCAACAGTGTGAGTGGCAGCAGGGATGTGCATTAATCTTTGAACAAGGAATGTTCACTGTCTGTGGAATTACAAGACCATTGGCCAAAAAGAGCAAGACATACTTCAACAAAACATCTGAGAAAGAAGCCACATGGCTAGGGGTCGAGAAGAAAGTATGGCTACACTGCTCACACACCACTCTTGTGAGAAGTACAAATGTGAACGAAGCAGAGAAAACAGACAAAAGAGCGTGATGGAGTCAAGGGAGGTGCTTTTATTTTGGTGGTTGGCTTCCTTTCCATTTTTGTTTAGATGTAAATTCAGAGTTTCAGCAATGTATTGGGAAAACAAGATAAAATGATCAAGAAAGGTCATGGAGTTGTGGGAAGAGGACATTTTCACATAGCAAAATATATTTCTATACCTATCATGTGTACCTTCAGGAAAGTTTTAGTATTAATTAGAATGACTGGAGCACATTCAGGCACATTATGAAAAGTAAACAGTATATGTTATGCAAATGAACCATGGCCAAATGTCATTCGGCATCTTCCTTCAGTAGGTAGGGTCTGTGTTCCCCTCCCTTGACTCTCAGTGGACTTGACTTCTTTGACCAAAAGAATACAGAATCTGCCAGTTTCTAAGTCTAGGCCATAAGAAATAGGCAGTTTCTATTTCTTGTCTCTTGGAAGAGTCTATCTGGGAGCTTTTTGCTGCCCTATGGGATCACCAACCCTCCTTATGGGATCATGTTGGAGTGGCCAGGGTAGACCCTGTGGTCAACAATCCCAACTGAGCCCAGCCTTCAGCCATCTCAGCCAAGGTTAATCATGAATAAAGCTGCTTTGACGTTCTATGCCAATCCTTCAGACTGCTCATTGACAACTACTGACTTTAGTCAAAGACACATGGAGTAGAATTCCTGAGATGAAAGCTGATCCACAAAATCATGAAATACAATAGTTCCTGCTTTAATTCTCTAAGTCCTGAGGTAATTTGATATGCAGCAGTAAGTGGAACACATTTTTAAAAATATTAACAATTTTATTTCACATATGACTCAGATTAAACAATTCAACATAAACAATACAAAGAACCCTATTAAACATGTCCAATTCACCCCTCAATATCTTCTTGGCAATTTACTTGTTTGAACTCTTTACTTACATGTTGCCTAGGGGAAAAACAAAGTGAAATTTTTCAGGATTTGATTATGTTTCATTCAATAATGATACATGGCTGTTTTACAACAAAAAATGAGAATCTAGTCTTGATTACAGATTTGAACAGCAAGTAGAAAAAATTCATAATTACAACATTAACAAACAGTATTTTTAAACCCCATTGTCCACACTTTGAAGTACTGTTACCTCAAGAAGAAGAACAAATACCTATCTGTGTGTGTTGATAATATTACCTATTTTGATAACACATATTCCAAACAGATTTGTAGAAATGGATTGATTACTTAATGTTGCATAAAATTATAGTGGAACCTACTTGGTTACCACTTCTAAATAATGCTCCTTCTTCAAACAGTACTCATTTTGAGGAAAAAAACAAATACAGATAATAGCCTTGATATTTAAAGTAGGTTATTGAGGTTTTTATTTCTTCATGGAAATTGGAGACGCTTGAACAAGGTAAACAATATAAAAATCTCCACGTAGTCTCTTCTCTTTTTCATTTTGTGTGGTTTCCTGCAGACTATAATAACCAATTGTTTTATGACTTAAATAATGTTGAATGTGAGCATTTTCACTGTGGTAAATTTGGGCAAAAACCACAGGAAGTAGTGATGCAGTAAATGGAATTTTGCCCATTGAGTCAGTATTATCTCCTATACCCAGCAGTGAGTCAGGACTCATACTGGTGTTTGCATTAATTCTTTTGGATAAATGCAATAGGAAAAAACTGTGTATTCTTCCCCTTCAATTTGTACCCACCTTTCTATCACCATTGATGACAGAAATTTGAGTACAGAAAGTACAGGTAAGAGTTTAATAGACATCTTGGTAGATAGGTGGGTAGCTCCATGGGTAGATGAGACCAGCCCTTTCCACAAGTTTTATGAATTCTGAGATTAGAATTTTAATAGTGGCAGTTATTTTGTATGAAATATAATTAATATAAAGCAAATAATGTCCATTCAACCATCTTCTAGCATCAAAGATAGCTATTTTGACATCAAAAGGAAAAAGTTTAGGTAATTAAAAGTTTAAAGAAATAAGATTTATATAAAATTGCTTAGGGAATCTATTTCTGCTTAAATTCTATGTTGGGTGCACACTCATTTGTGTAACAATAGTAGGATGAGTCTATTATTTTATTTTCTTGTAGCTTAAAATAAAATGTGCTTTTGATTGCAATTTTCATTGCTTGGACTGTAATAAAAAATGCTTGGAAATAATGCTATATAAAGCAACCTGGGCTGGAATGCTCTTCTGCTAATAATTATTTCTCTGCTTAAAAAAAAAAAAAACCTAATTAATGTTAGTTCAATTCAAAGAGATACTTTTATGAAAGTGATCAGATACAGAATATTTTGTCAAAACATATAAACTTTGCAAGTCCTTGCTTTTTATACAGTCAAAATATCTTGAATTTCAAGGGATTATATAACAAAATATTTTTTAATTTAGTCTTACTGACTTAATCTTAAAATCATAAAATGATGGGTAGTCTCTAATATTTCATGTAAAAATTGTTGCTCTGTTCTCTTATTAATGGATAGGTAACTGATTTAGTAAGATAAATTAAAAAGACATCAATTCTCCAGTCATTGGACAGATATTTACTGGTTGCCTAAAGCCAAACAAATATAAAGTTATGAAAAAAATTCCAAAATCTTTAGCCTTTAGAAACTTATATTCTAATGGTGAAATATGACATAAAATATGTAAATGAAATATAGTTTGTCAAATTCTAAGTGCTAAGAAAAATAAAGCAGGTTGAAGGATAGAAATCTGACAGTCTAGAGGGAGGAGGGTCCTACTCTAGGTAGTTTGATCAGGACAATTTTTCTGAAAAGGGGACCGACCCCTGGAGAGAACAGAGCAGATGGGGGAAAGAACCATGTTGATAGTGTCAGACAGACAGACTTCTGACTCAAGGGACAGGCACACCAAGGAACTGAGAAGGAGAAGGACAGCTGACATGGCCATGAACCATGAAGAAAGGTAGGGACAGCCATGTGCATGTACACTGATGGACAGGGAGTGAAGCTGATGAGGGCAGGAGGGGGTGGAGGGTGCCAATCCCAGAGGACCCAGAAGGCCATGCTTAGTTCTCCAGAAGATGATAAGCTATGGCAGTGTTTTGAGCAGAGAAGTGACGTTTTGTCTTCAGTTCTGAAAGAAGACTTTGGCTGTTATGCATAATTAGATACATAATGTGGAATTATATTGGTTATTAATAACAAAGAAAAGTAAATTCAGAATTTTTCATGTTGTGAATCATGGTAAGAGAATGAGACAAATCCGGCTCAAAGGTTCAATTTGATAGGTAGTTTTCAAGATATTTGCAATGCATTTTATGGGTCTAATTGTACTCAGTCTTGAGGTCTTGTCATTATTATAAGTCCTAATGTCAAATATGAAAATTAGAGTTTCTCATTAGGGAATTCTGAAAAGTTCTTGGGTGATCTTCCATTAGCCTCACTTTTACTTCCATTTATAGTCTTGCATGTCTTTCAAGGTCTAAATTGCTGTTCATCTAGCTCTCACCCAGCTATGAGTAATTTCTAATAGACAGATCCCAGTTAGCTTTTGCATAGCAAAAAGCATGTGATGTGCTAATTGCATCTCAATTAGCTTACATCATATCTCTTACAGGATTTCAAAACATCATTGTTACCATATTAAAGGCTCAGAGGAAGGAAGACAAATATTTTTCTCTCCGTATTACTGCGAACAGGAGTCAACTACCTGCTTTTTCACCACATCAAAATGTAAAAGAAACGTATAAATAAATAATGGGATAAGGTGCCCTTCTCTGTGGGCTGTAGAGAATATCACAGAGTGCAAGATGCATTTACTTTGGAAGAGGGTACAGATGACAGGCAGTAGGACCATCCAGGAGAAAAAAAGCCATAGGTTCTCTGCTCTGCCCACCTGAAACAACTGTGACTTGTTTCACTTCAAAATAATTAGAATAAATTGCGGTTTCTACCTGAAAGTCACTCAGCTGGTTTCCTTTAATCTCTCTTAGAGTTGGTTCACAAAGAAGATAGCAGAGTGGCATTGAGATCCGCAGTGGAACAGAGTTGAGGGCAAAAATAAAGGGAATGTATAGCAAAACAAATAGAAAATCTTTAGAATTAGATAAGATGAAAACTAATTGCAATTTACACAATGGGTTGCACTTTCTGTTTGAATTTCAAATATATATTTCTTTAAAAAGACACTGACTGTAAAAGGGGGAAGTCATCAAGTCCAGCAACCTATCAAAGTTTAAATTTCTTAAAGAAAAGAGATGCTATGCAGGCCCAGGATATTCACTGTATATTTTTTTTTTCTTTATTTCCTCAAAGTAGTCAGTAAAGTCAATGAAATACTCTACCTTTTATATGAACAATCAAGTGTTTCCCATTAATAGTTTCTCACCATAATAAAAATAATCAAATAAATAAAAACAATACAGGTGGAATGTTTAAAAATCTCATGAATTATAACCTAGTTGGTCAGAAAATATGAAGTAAAGAAAGGATGCTACTTAATGCCTTCTTTTTGATATCATAAATATGTACTGAGCACCTGTTATTTGATAGAAATTATACTACCTTTGAATAAGAAGGAATTGCTTTCATGAAGCTTATACCAAATGAGGAGAGAGATCACACACAATCGAATAAGTCTATGGAAAGATGATTTCAGAAGATAACAAATAGTGTAAATAAATAAAAAAAATAGGAGAAAATGGTTAAGAGTTACAAGTTGAACTGAGTCATACTTTGGATTCAGGAGTCAGGGGGAGGTGTTTTTGAAATGGCAGTTGAATTGATATGAAAAGACAAGAAACAGTCATTAGAGAGTGTACAGGGCAGAGGTCATGGCAAATGCAACCCCTAGGAGAGAAAGTTTGAGACATCAAGAAAATGGAATTGCTGGAATATGGACTGTGAAAATTCATGATAGGAATTTATTCAATAAATGTAAGCAGGGATCAAAATTTTTATTTTATTTTGGTGTGTGGTAAAGCTATTGAAAAGTTGTAATCTGAGCAAAGACTTGATTTATCTTATAAAAGAGTTACTGTCTGAACTCTAATGTGACAAAGGTCAATGTAGAAGTTATGTTAGAGCCCTGATCCAAAGGAAGGACACAGACATCCTAAAGTGTAAAGTGTCAAGGGAAAAAAATCAAAAGAATAAAATATTTCAAAGTCTCTTAAGCACTTTAGAATCATCTACTAACACATATACAATTGAGGTGCTAATTACAGATCATTCTGAGCCTTTGATTAATATTGGCTCCCTAAGGAGTCTTATTAAGCAAATATTTGCATCATTAAGACTAATTGATTTTCTTTTAGAGACATACAGGCTTTTTATAAGCACATGCACCTAACATAAGAGAAGGATCATGTAGAGAACATTATCTATCACAGTTACCTAGACAGCTTCGGAGCCCTGGAAGCTAAACCAGAGCAGAACATATTCACAGCATGATGCAAAATTAGAATTACTTGTCCTTGTCTTCAGTTTCAATGATATTTAACCTGATGATGATGATGAAAATGCTGTTACAGGACCCTTTAGATGACACAATAAAGTGCTGGTTTAAAGTGTTAAGCATCTTAATTTTAGAATTGTTTTCTATTAGTAGTGATAGATTTAGGACAATTCATCTATCACTTTCTTATAGTCTCTTTTGTGATGAATTGCAAGAAGCCATTGTGTTAGGGGTTCAAGAAGAGGCCAAGGAGTAGGATCATAAATTTAATGGGACCCTGATCCTGATTCTGTGCGTGTGTGTATGTATGAGAGTGAGAACACGTGAGGGCTAGCAGGTGAGACAAAAGGAGAAAGGGACTATTATAAATTTAACTGAGTGCTTACCTATTTCTTCATCCACTTACATCATTTGATCAAGATGAGACAGTTCAGATTCTAAACACAACTGCCAGACCAAGGTCAAGGATATTATTTAGTGTAATTGCTATTCAAATGGCAAGCTTTTAAAAAGACACATCCAGATAGAACTGGGTAGTGTGTCTTCTGATCTGCCCTGTACTTTAGTTCCAGGGAGGACAAGCAAGCTTCAGCATACAGAAGAGTGCTTGGCATAGCACACATCTGTTGAAGGACTTAACAGAAGCAGCCCTCAGGCAAAGGATGAAGGAGTCTGGGGAGGTGAGAAGGAGCTACCCTAGCTAGTTTGGTTATATATGGAATCTCTATAATAGCAAAACTAAAAAGGTCTTCAACTTATGACTCTTAAGAAACATCTGCAAAGGTTCTTATCTAGAATATGCTGAAAGCAACACATTAATCACCTATGTTCATCAATTAGTAGAGTTCTTTTTCCTTTCACAAATGATAGAATTAAAATCTAAAGAATTTTTTCCCATTACTGAAGTATAGCTGATGAGTGATTCCTAGACCTCCAAATTTTAGAATAATAAAATAACTGTTTTAAACACCTTAAGATAGCATTTACCAACATGTTCAATACGATAAAGAAAATAAGGTGGGCTGGGGAGATAGCTCAGTCGGTAGAGTGCTTGCTCTGCAAGCACAAGGCCCTGGGTTTGATCCCCAGCACTGCAAAAAAAAAAAAATAAGGTAACTCTCATACTAACTTTCTCAAATTTAAAAAAGTGTGTTGATTTATGCCACAAAACTAATTTTTAAAATTTACTTCTACAAAACATTCCCATACTATATAATACAAATTTTTATTTTTCACCAAGGAAGTAAAGATTGATTTAAAATACAGTGGAGCTGGGTGTGGTGGCTCATGCTGGTAATTCCAGAGGTTGGGGAGGCTGAGGCAGGAGAATCACAAGTTGATAGCGAGCCTCAGGAACTTAGCTAAGGCCCTAAGAAACTCACAGAGACCTGTTTCTAAATAAAGTATAAAAAGGGCTGAAGATGTGGTCTCAGTGGTTGAGTGTCCCTGGGTTCAATCCCCAGTAGCAAAAAACAAACAAGAGCATGTTATATGTGTATATATATATATATATATATATATATATATATATATATATGCACACACGCACTGAGAAAAGACTTGATTTATCTTATAAAAGAGTTACTGTCTATTAATTTTGGTAGTTTTCTTTGAAATTCTGATCACGGGCAATTTTCAAATGTCTGCTCTCTAAAGAAAATTGATCCTGCCTTTCTTTGCTTTATTCCCACTATATTCCCAGTTCTGAGGTAAAACTATAATCAAAATTTCATCATCAACAGATCAGTTTTTATGAATTTTTTTTGGTAGTTGTAGATGGACAGCATGCCTTTATTTTATTTGTTTATTTTTATGTGGTGCTAAGGATCAAACCAGTGCCTCATGCAGGCTAGGCAAGTGCTCTGCCACTGAGCTACAGCCCCAGACCCAATAGAGTAATTTGAATCTCAATATATAGATTGTGTGCCAAAGCTTGGAAACAACTAAATTAGGATAAATAGCAGGTTCTGTTAGTTTTTCAGCAATGCCCCACTGAAACCAGGCTGAATATTGTAAAATCATTAAAGCTGGAAAAGCACATGAGGCTCCCAAGAGGCTTTCCCGAATCTTCCACAAGAAATGTTGCTTAAGGACTAGATTTGCATAAGTGTCTGCTACATCTGCTTGTTGGTATTGTAAAACACTCCAGTGCACTGTCTTTAGTTTGTTCTATTTTTAATCTTTGAGGTTCCCATGTCAAGATATCTCTAGTTCCAGCATTTATGAAAACAATACGTTTTCAAGACATCAATACAATATGTGAAAAGAAATTTAGAACTTTGTTGTATCTATGGATATTTTATCAGCTGCACTCCACTGACTTAACCATATAGGATTTTTTTTTTCTTTTTTCTCATGGTAAAGAGTCTTAATGGAAACAATTAAGATCAGATGTGGGAAAATCACAGTATTATCACAACATCTTCTTTTGCTTTCAATCCTACTCTCCATAGAGTTTGCCCTTCATCCTCATGCTCACAAGATGGCTGCTCTATCTCCAAGCATTGCATCCATAAGAAAAAGGGGAAAAGACCTAAGGAGACAAACAAAAGGCAAAAATATTCAAGCTAATAGTTTTTCCTTTCAAAAGTTTTGTAAGAAGGACCAAGGAGTGACATCAACTGTATCTCATTGGCCAGTTTGATCATATAACCATGTCTAGTTACAAAAATATTTAGGAAGGTGAGCATTTTAATTCAATACAAAACAAAAATTGAAAAGTCAATTCCCTTTACTTAGGAAAAAAGAGCAAATGATTTTGACAACCAACAAAACTTGCCTTCCCTATCTTATTAACAGAATGCTAATTTGTTCAAAATTTTGCTAACTTCTTTGTTATAGAAAGCTTTTTGTCCCTATATATTTACCACTCATTAAAACTTTCTTTTTCTTCATATCCAAAGTCAATATTTTCCCTAGAACTTCCAGTACATTCCTTTTGCCCTTTCTCTCTTTACACAGACAAGGCCAACCTTAGATCTCAGAGAAAATGGCTCAACAATAATCTTGATGGGGACCAGAAATACTTTCCTGAAACATAAAATGAAGAAAAGGTACTTTTCTCTTCTTGGACAGTATGTTAAGACTGAAAAGGGAGAGGATCCCAATCTGGCTAATCACATGCTTAACTTCAAAAGTATCCTGAATTGGCTTCTAATCAGAAAGCCAGGTTCTGTGAATGGCAAAATGACCAATACCTATCCAAATAATCCAACATGCAACCTCATAGAGAGCTATGCCACTAAGGTGGAGATCAATCACAGCAATCTTCTCAATCAATTCAGTCAAGAATGGATTACATAATGTCTCAGCAGCATGCTTTGTTCTTGACCAAAATTGCATGCTGGCTTTAATGCATGGGGCATGTTTCTGTGTCACATTTAGATTGTGTATATAAATTTAGGAACTTTCTCCCTATGATATGCTGGCTTAATGTATGACAGTGAGATAATCATATTTGATAAGCATAAGTCTTAAGACTTATTAACATTAATATGCTAATATTTGTGGTGATATTAACATATGACATCAATATGTTGAAGACATTTGTAGAAAGAACCAAAGTACTAAGTCAAAAATTCATTACTATCAGTAGATATTTGTGAATGGTCTTCGAAGTTATCCTGAGTTGAGTTAAATTTCTGCTATAACTACTTAGCGCCTCTGTAAATTTTTGTTGTCTTTTTCTCTTTTTCTTTTCTTTCTTTCTTCTCTTTTTTTTTTTTTTTTTTTTTTGGTACCTAGACTAGAACCCAGGGGTGCTTAAACACTGAGCAACATCCCATTCCTTTTTTTGTATTTTATTTAGAGAGAGAATTTCACTGAGTTGCTTAGCGCTTTGCTAAATTGCTGAGGCTGGCTTTGAACTTGCAATCTTCCTGCGTCAGCCTCCTGAGCCACTGGGATTACAGGTATGTGCTACCACATGCAGCCCTCTGTAAACTCTTGATATCTCAGTTTCCTCATTTGTAGATTAAAATAATTCCATTTTCCTAGTAGTATTATTATGAAACTTCAAGAAGATAATAAACCTAAAATGGTGGGAGCAGTTCCTAGCATGAATATACGGTTGTTAGTATAATAAACTAAACTGAAAAAAGAATGAAGAAGGGCTAAGTCATCTAAGATTTACCCATATTTAAAAGAAGATGGAGTTTTCAAAATGATGTATGTATTTGTAAAATATACAAACATTGAAATACGCTGACATTATTTTCCACATCATTCTCTAAACATATTTTAAGCCTTTTGAAGAATTCTGAATAATGTCAAATGAGCAACTAAACAGTGTGTTTTATCAGTAGACTCTTATCAAAGCAAAAATAACCTCTTAGAGAACACGTACACTCAAGAAAATACTAAAAGTAATCTTAGGAAGTAAATGAAGAAGATTTATACCAAAGGAAATATTTATCAAAGAAAGTATAGGGACACCATATTAAGATAAAAATAGAGGAACAAATATCACCAAAGAGTGGTAAATGATGGCAAAAAACCTTTCTTATAATAGAAATTACATTAAGGACTAAATGATGTAGGCCTGAGAAATGTGTAAAGCCACATTTGGAGCAGCTCGCCATTGTGTATAACAGGAAGGGGTCACATGAAAAGCCAGAAGCATTACCAGAGCACTTGGGTTTTGTATGTTTCATTTAATGCTACAAACCAAATAGCCATAATATGCTTTCAGCATTTGCTTGTATTTCCCATTATAGAACAAGAATAATATGAAATACCTAACACAAAACAACATAATAGGTACCTGTAATTCATATCAGGCAACATACTTGCACAAATGGAACTCACTCCTTATTGCATCTCAAAGTGTCTTTCAATTTTAAAGCATCCTGTCTAGCTAAAAAGGTTCATTCAATATTTAAACAGCATTGACTTTCATCTTAAATAAATTGCAAATTGTAAAGCTATTTTCTGAACCGAGACAATTCCATGTTTCGAGGGACATATATTGAGCAAATGTACATGTAATTACTCATTTTACATTCCGTTGCTCTCTCTTTCCAGATAACCCTCATTTGAATCTAAAGAAAAGCTTTGGAACTTCACTCTTTAAGTCAGAATTGGTGATTTATCATAACATCCTGTGTTTCTAACACAACCAGGCTTGAATATGTATTTACTGAATATCTTCAATGATTCAATGTAAAGGCAAATAATAAGTTAGTACTGACACAAGTACTATAATGAAATTGCAAAATAGAGACTATCTTCCCTAAAATGGGAGAGAGAAAAATAAAACAACACATAAAAAGGCTTGGCTACTCATAGGATGAAGAGGTAAAATAGTGTAAAGAGTTCCCTGTGAGTCTTCAGTTTCTCAGGTGGGAAAGAACATCTGAAGAACAGCTAGTGTCTTTTCTGGAGTAAGGAAGAAAGAAATCTCTCCAGCCATGGCCATACTAAAGCCCTCATGTGGAGACATTTAGGTAACATAGCAGAGGTCTGTGAATAGAGGGAATGGCATGCTTATATATGATTTAGTTCCATAGAAGAAGGGTTGTTAGACATCCCATTTGGAAGACTTTGACACAAGGCTCAGAGTATTCATCTTACCACCATACAAGGAACACTTTTCATCCCAGACAAGAATGTTGTTCTTTTGGAAAATTGAGAAAAAAAATTTTTTTTAAATATTTGGGATGACATGATAGTTTCCTTTATGGGTAAGTACATTCTTCAGTATTTATGCACAAATAAACATTTCCATAAAATTTACTTTTATTTGATCTCTTATTTGATTTTATTCAATCTACTTTTATTAATCTATTCCAAACTATTTTTAGTTATTTTATTTTATTTTCTAATTATTCATTGCCAAGTTTTACAATGAAATTTATTTGTTTATTGTTTTTGTATCCTGTCATCTTAATAAGTTCACTCTTCATTCTATGTGGATTTCTTGGTAGATCCCATTGAGATTTCTTGACTCAAAATTGTGTTATCTGTGAATAAAGATGGTTTTGCTTCAGTTGTTAAATGCTCAGTTCAAATGTTTATTTTCTTTTTAATTTTTACAGACTGCATTTTGATTCATTGTTCACAAATGGGGTTTTTAAGTATGACATACATGCAGCTATCATGCCAAACAAAAAAAGAAAGTAAACATAGAGTAACATTTAAAAAAAAATTTAACATTTTAGTGGCATATTGTAAACAGACACAAATGTAGAGAGAATAAAATATAACATGCATACCACGTACAACTTCGTCAACTTTTGCATTCTTTCAGGAAACCCCACCTTCTCTGAAGCTAACTAATATTATTAATATTATCCATATTTAAATTGCCAGATTTGTTTGGCCTCTTTTTGTAGTTCATATAAATAAAATTATACATTATCTACTCTTTTAATTTCACAGTCTTTGTTTTGACATTATATGTATGAGATTAATCTACATCATTGCATATTCCAATAATTCATTCCTTTTGTATTACTGAGTGAAATTGAACTCTATGAGAACAATGTAATCTGTTCATCCACTCTTCCACAGATGGGTATTTGAATTTTTGACAGTTTGGGGCTATCATTAATAAAGTTACTATAAACATTTGTTTTTAAGTCTTTCTGGATGCATACATTCTCAATTTTCTTAGATCAATAGTAGTGAAATCATTTAGTCTTGGCCAGATGTATGCCTAAATCTGTAACAGATTGCACACTGAAGCCCAAAGTGGTTGTATCATTTTACATTTCTATCAGTAAAATTTGAGTTTCAGGTGTTCTACATTCTCATCACCATTTTATCATTCAGTGAAAAATAGTGTTGTAGTTTTAATTTACATAGTCCTCAAGATTGTTGGTCAATTTTTCATGTTTGTTGGCTCTTCTTTATATTTTTTTGTTGTTGTTGACCTGGGGATAATATCCAGGGTGTTCTACCACTGAGCTACATCCCCAGCCCTTTTTCTTTTGAGACAGGGACTAAGTTGCCCAGGCTGGCCTTGAACTTGCCATTCTCCTGCCTCAGCATCACAAGTAGCTGGGATTACAGGCATGGGCCACCATGCCAGGGTTGTTTTTATCTTACTTTGTGAAATATCTGTTAATTGTTTGTTGTTTCTCCTTTTCATGCTGGGGATTGAATCCAGGGCCTCATGCATTCTCTGCACATACTCTACCACTAAGCTATATTCCAGACCCTATTCAAATATTTCAACCTGTTTTTAGTTAGCTCTCAATTTTTAATATGCTTATTTTCAGGAATTCTTTATGTCTTCTGAATATATATATAATGAAAATATTCTCAATGTGTGATTTACATATTCATTTTCTTCATATTGTCTTTAGAGGAAGCATAAATTTAAAATTTTATAAATTATTTATTACTATTTCTTCAAAGTTCCTGCTGAGACTGTGATTGTTATTCTGTTGAATTCATATATCAGTTTATAGAGAATGTATATTGTGAATGATATCAACTCCTCCAATCTAAGAACATTTATTTAGGCATACTATTATTTTTTAAAATTTTGTCTGTGTTTTATAATTTTCTATATAGGTCTTAGGCATATTTGTGAAATTTATTATTAGGAACTTGAGGTTGTTAATACTATTGAAAAGTAGGAATATAATAAATCATAGGATTTCTAATTAAATACAAATGCTCATATAGCATCCTGTATGATTCAGTTTCTTGAATTTATTAACATATTTTATAAAATTATGATCTATTCATGTTTATATAACTTTTTACATATTCAATTTCTTGAAATATATTGACATTTATGTACAAGGATATGATCTATCTTGGTCAATATTTCTTGTGATCTTAGAGAAAATGTACATCCTGCAGTTGCATAGACAGGTGCTGGGTAGGTATCATGAATGTCAAACTGACTTGACATTTTTTCTTGTCTACCTGCATCCCTTACAAGAAAGGTGTGTTGAAATCTCCATTTATAATGGTGGATCTTTTTATTTATTCCTCTAATTCTGTCATCTTCCACTCCATTTTTTTTTTTTTTGACGTTCTGTTACCAGGTACAAATATATTTAGAATTATTTTATCTTCTTGATAGCTTCACCCTTTTATCATTATGTAATGTCCACCTTATCTCTGATAAATTCATGAAGTATATTTCATTTGAAATTAACACAGTTGAAAAAGTTTTAATACTTCTGCTGATAGTGCTTTCCCTTTTACCATACTATAAATGTCTTTATGCATTTGTAGTTAAATTTAGTAACCTACACTAGGAACAGTGGTGCATGCCTGTAATCACAGTGGCTTGGGATACTGAGACAGGAATATCACAGGTTCAAAGCCAGCATCAGCAATTTAGCAAGGTCCTAAGCAACTTAGCAACCCTATCTCAAAACATAAAATGGGCTGGGGATATTGCTCAGTGGTTATGAGCCCTGAGTTCAATCACTGGTACCAAAAACATACATATGTATATGTAATTTACATAGTCCATCACTAGGTCTTACTTTTATGTAAACCTGGCTTTTTTTTTTTTTAATTTGCATGTTGATTCTGTTCCAACTTAGTGTAACTGTTGATATGTTTGTAGTTAGGTTTATAATTTTATTTTTTCTATTTATTTTGCATATTCTTTGATCTTCTTTTTCCTTTACTGTTACCTTTCCAATGGCTCAAATAGCTTGTAGTATTATATTTTATCTCCTTAATTCATATTTTACCTATCATCGCTTCTGCTTTCTTATATGCTTTTCTGTTTTAATTCATTAAAACATTCTTTAAGTAGTATTAAAATAATTGGTAACAAAAGTAAACTTCAATTTGGCCTGTGTTATCCCTTTGTGTTCTTGAGGTCTTATATTTTACTTTTCTGTATGCTGCAAATCACAAAGCGCGTGGTATCTTTGGACATGCTTCAGACCACACAACACATTGTATGCCAGACCAGGGCCCATTCTGTCAGGATACTGTTAACGTGAGAGGTAAATCAATCTACTCTATAGACTCCAGGCCTTCTCTGTTGCAGTTTTTGCTAGATTCCTTTCATTGGTGAAATATTAATTCTAAAAAACAAAATATATCTCCTAATATTTTCTTTTCTGCACACAAAGCCTTTAAAAAAAAAAAGCCACTCCTTAAAATTCACTAAATATTATTTTAATGATTAGGAAGAATTCCAAAGTAGGTCCTTTTATTTTGGGTTATTTGTCAGTTATCCATTTTAAGAATTTTTATTCAACTTTGTGTTTATTCAACCATCTTAGATTGTTCTATGTGAAGTAACATAATCCCCAGTGGCAGTCCTAGTTTTACTACACATGAATTTTCAGGAGGAAGTGAATATGCATTTGAGACTTTTAGCAGAATGTAAAAATTGAGAGCCATGAACACAACCATCCGGTTCCTATCTCTACACTTACAATTTGATCTCAAACCATTCTCTTATTAACTTCCAAACCTCAGTTTCCCCAGTCAAAATGTGGGATATTAATACCTATTCCATAAAATTATTTTGGTAATGAAATGGTAAATGTAATAATACTGCTATTATGTGTAATAACACATGATAAAATCTTTGCCCTTGTCAGGTGCAGCAATTTATGTTTAACTTACTTGTGTTAACTCTTATAATTCTCAGCATTAAATCCTCACTAAACAGGTATCCAGAATACATTATTATCCATTGAAAGTGAATATATGGTAGCTAGTATATTACCTACCACATGGCCAAAATTCAAACACTGTTCTCAGTAAACTAATTTCAGCACCTCAAAGTATGATAGTTTGCTTAAACACACTAGAAACTAAGTCAGAATCTTAACCAGGGAGTAGTTAAACATGTAGCATCACCACAAACACACACACACACACACACACACACACACACACACACATGCACATATGCAGAACCGGGAGGGTGCTTTCAAATGTGTGAGCAAATTTCACTTGTGTCTAACAGTCTTATGAAATAGAACAGTTATATCTTTAATATTTATTTACAAACTAAATAAAAGAAGCTGCATCATAGTTCTCTAATTTGCTGAAAATCTCACAAAACATCCAACATGTCAATAGATATCCATGCTGAAGTTTCTCTTTTCTTCTAATTATACCCTGCAGGTTTTCCTACATGAAAGAAATGATTTTCCTTCATAAGTTTTCATTACATTTTTCAAATCCTCTCTAAAAATATCACTTGCCTAGAATATGTGACAGTGATTGGTGATACTGAAAATTCATCACCTTTACATATTCTTTTTCATTTGATTTCAAAATGGAAATTAGGGTTTAATGTGTTACTAGTTTTATATATAACTTCTCACAAACAAAGCAGTAATAAATTATTATACAGACATAATAAGTAATTGAAGGCTCTAAGTAATCATAAATAATGACTATCTTCACTATTCACTATTAGAATTTTAAGAATAGTTTATGATAACATAATAAAGTTCTAATCGATCAAAATTGCACCATCAAAGAAATTTGTTTTTATAAGGATCTATTCCAGCACAAGTGGAAGTTATTGTTTCCAAAATCATGCATGTGTCCTTTATTCTTCTTTATTTAGGAAAAGGTTATGTGAATGTATACATTCAAAATCCAGAGTTTTGGCAAATTCTTCTAAGAAAAAACAGCTGGATTCAAAACATTAAAAAGCATGTCTTAACATATATGAACTGCTGAGTTTTTGTCAAGTATCTTAATGGTTATCTAAAAATTAGTTATCTTGTAAAATGAAGCTACTGAATTTTTGATAATCATGTGCCTTGAATTGGAAGTATTCTCTTCATTATGATTTAAAATGCTTCGTCTATGTTGAGTTTTAAAACAACCAGGGAAACAGATGTCAGACATCTAATGTTGCTATTCTCAATCAGAGATCATTTTTAGTTTAACTGTTCCTCCTCTCAGACTGTAATAAATTTGCTTTCACAGGCATTTCTGGTCACAAGAACTGCAACCCCTAAAAAAATTGAAGCAAGCTGTGATTTGCAAATACCCCAGACATTGTTATGCAAAGACAGCCTCTGTCTGGCTTAAAAGAAAGAAGTTAGGTGTTAATTAGGAGTGTGTTTAGAGAGTTCACTAAGTTCCAAGAACTCCCCCTGAACTTATAAAAAAGCAAAATGTAGTTAACGGTTTGAAAAGGTTGTAGTGACTCAAAGCCTATTCTCTGCCTTTTTCTCTCATGTTTGAGAAAAAGATCTTCTAAATGTAAAGGAAGATATAGTCTCCTTGATTCTTTGCCCACACTCTTTGATGTCTGCCTTAATTTTAACTTAGATGAAGAAGGGAAGTCCGGTGAGTACTGGAAACCTCAGCTGACGGGGCAAGTGGGACTGGGTGACAATGCATTTCATTAAATTCTTCATGTGAGTTCAAGGAGACTTGCTATGTATTTATCTCAGCCATTTTCCAATCCACAAACTGGAGAAGTAAAATACAAATATGGTTTCTTTAATTCTTTCAACTTTCTCAATCCTTCTAAAAATATTTTGACTAACTATTGCTTAGCACATAAAATACTATTTTGTAGCCATACAAAAACCATTTCGTAGACTAAAGTATAACATAAAATCATTCCTCTCTCATCCTATTCCAGGGAATTTAGGTACTGAGAAGACTAGAAAGATCCTATGAACACAACTCTGCCTGCAACATCTACATGAAACAAGGATTCATAACAATATTTCATAATATACTTACATAGCATTTTCTGTTTAAACCTTGCTTATTTTTCTATGTATTTATATAAATCCATTAGCTATGTGCAAGGTCCAGGAAATGATCAGAATATTGACAGTAAATGTTAAGTTAGAATTGTATTTGGAGAGGGGAAATGACATGCTATTGAATTAAAATAGTCTTTAATATTTAACAAATTGTTCTACACCTTTCTTCTGTAATCTCTTGTCAAAAGCCACACGTGCCTTGCTATTTTCAGAGTAAATTTGTAACAATGGAATAATCTAATGGTGTTATTTGGTTATAGCCATCTGTGGCAGGCCAATTAGTGAGCAGCCTGGAATCTAGCTGCAGCACTTTTGAGGCACAGTTTATTTATAACTTGATATTTATGGGGAACTCAGTAGTAAAACTCAGTCTCATAAAGGACCAAAGTTGCTGTTTCTGCAATCCACACTATATTGCACATAAAGGCCACTTCATCAATCATGTATGAACACCAGAGAAAGACCTAAGTTTTCAAGACCATCTTTTTAAAGTTATATTAGTAAGATAACAGTCGCAAATAGTATGCAAAAGACACCAGTGCAATTTATAGTCATATAAATCTGCACAGAGACTAAACATCAAACTGGGGTATTTCATTAGCATCTCTACACAACAATTCCAGATATCAGACAAACCTTTGTGAACCATTTTACATTATAATCCCCAATAATAAAGAAACAGAAGGAAGGAAGAAAGGAAGGAAGGAAGGGAGGGAGGGAGGGAGGGAGGGAGGGAAAAAGAAAAGGAAACATATTGAGAACAAAGAAAGCAAGCAGAGTAGTGGATGGTTACCAGTAGGAACTAGGAATATATGCCTAACTTGTGTCACTCCAACTGAGGGTATGTGAGCCATTTCACAAACTCTCAATATGTAATATGAGTCATTCTTTTTAATTCTGCAGACAGTGGCCAGACTATAAATATATTCTGAGATGTGTACATATGTGTGAAACTATTAAGTCTTAATTTGAGGAATGAATTAGTAATGAAATAATTCTGTTTACTAGGTTGACAAATGTATATCCACATAGTTCAGCACAACTATTGCAATTGAGGTCCTTGTGTAGTTTTAAAAGGACATTCAAGAAAACTTGGAATGGAACCACTATTTGACCCAGCTATCCCACTCTGGTTTATACCCAAAAGACTTATAATCAGCATACTAGAGCAATACAGCTACATCAATGTCTATAGCAGCTCAACTCACAAGAGCTAAACTATGGAACCAACCTAGATGCCCTTCAACAGATGAATGGATAAAGAAAATATGGTACATATACACAATGGAATATTATTCAGTCTTAAAGAATGAAATTATGACTTGCCGGCAAATGGATGGAGCTGGAGAATATTATGCTAAGTGAAGTAAGTCAATTACAAAAAACTAAATACCAAGTTTTTTCTCTAATATGGGGATGCTAATTCAGAATAGTGGGGGTGAAGTGGGGACTAGGGAAGAATAGAGTTACTTTGGATTAGGTAGAGGGGAATGAAGGGAGGAGAGAAACTTAGGTAGGAAGGACAAGTAGATGAATATACATTACCCTGTGTACATATATGACTAAAAGACTGGTGTGATTCTACACCATGTATGACCAAAAAAAAAAAAAAATCAGAAAATGAACTCCATTTATGTATGATGTGTCAACATGCATTCTACTGCCATGTATAATTAGAGAAATAAAAACTTTCTAAAAAAGACATTCAAAAATATGTGTTAAAACATCTTTATTAAATTATTGACGTGTTTTTTGATGAAATACAGATATAACAAAATTATTACAGTATTAAAATATATTGAACATCAGTTAGGTCCCAAACACTTTGATTACATTTGCTGCCTTAAGCTTCACTATTAATCTGTGAGACTGCTAGTATCACTACACTTTTATAAATGAAGAAACTAAGAACCTTGTATAATGAGTAGTTCACTCAAAATTACTTAAATTAATAGTAGGTAAATAAGAAATATGAATCCAGATCAGCTCTTCCTAAATTGTGAATATAAAAAAAAAAAATACCTTTATGCATATGCCTAGTAGGTGACACATATGTGTGTGTATATATATATATAGGAACAAGACAAACACTAAAGATATACAACAGAAGCATAGCCTCAGGAAATGTAGGGGTTTTAAGTTTACATGCTAATTAATCCAAATATATTATGAAGAAAGGTAATTGACACCTTTCCATCAGAATCCTGGTAAAGTTTTAAAAAGTTAAGATTAGGATTCAGAAATCTGATTCCAAATAGAGTAAACCAAAATAGCCAAAGGATTGGTTCAATGATTTCATTTTAGACTTTCTCAGGTGATTCTGATGTTCAAGAAGTTCTGGAAACCACTTGCTCCAAAGGGCTCAAAGATCCACTGCTTTCATAGTTCCTACATGGGCCAAGCCCATTGTACTATAAAAACAGAAAATACAATTTTATGTTCAAATTATTTTTGAGGAATTTGCAGAGGTTATTAATGAAAGTAATTATTACTTACGCACACCATTAAAAAGTACAAATTCAGCCTTTTCCTAAGCATATTATGCTTTTTTTTTTCCCATAAGACTTAGGTATGAATGTCATGGCTGCTATTCAGCAGCATGTGATCTTGGTACAATTATATAAATCATCTGTGTTTCAATTTCTTGACCCATAAAAGAAATATCAGGTCCCACATATCATTACTCTATTATGTGGTTTGAGGAAATATTATTGTGGACGTGCTAGGAAAATATAAAGGTCCAGGTAGTAATAAGCAGTCATGACTATTATTTCATAATAGAAATACTGAAGTTAAAAAATGTAGCAACTTATCCTTATGTACCCTAATCATTTAATTCCAAGGTCTTTTTGTGAACAGACCAAGAATACATGTTTCTGAGAACAGTGAAAATCAGAATTTGTTTTCATGTACAAGTTTCTACAAAAACTAAACAGAAAAAGAGATTATGAATACTACTTTATTGGTTTTCCTCCATGTCTTGCCTGATTTTCTTTAGACAGTAAACCCTTCTTCATTTCCCACACTTTCTATTTATGTTAAAGCGCATTTCAAATATGTGTTAAAAAAATCCTTCATTCAATTAGTTAATGTTAAGCTGGGGGTGTATTTCAGTGGTAAAGAACTCTGAGAGACTGAATTTGATCCCCAGCATTGCATAAAGACAACAATTAATGCTTTCAGACTCATGGTTAAGATTCAACCTCTAAGTCATTAATAATTATCTTAAATATAATATTTTAAACATTAGTTTTCATGTAGAACATGATTAAACAGCAAGAGACAGTCAAGTTGAATTCATAAAGCAAGTCGAAAATCTGATATAAGTCTTGTTAATAAACACTGTGTACATTATACCAGTCTTTCTCAACTGTAGAAAATGTCAGTTACAACTGGAGATTTGTTCCAAGGCACCAAGCCTACATTTCCATAAAAGAAGATATGATATTCTCTCTTGGATAAAAAGATAACTTAAAGGAAGTGGGGACATCAATTGGGGAAAACAGGTGGGAATGAACACCCCCATCTACACACATATGCATGTGAATGGCACTGCACAAACTTTCAGCAGAAATTTTTTAAGATTCCTAAACCCAACATAAATAGAATCATTTTGCACCTTGATGTTGCGATGTTCCTGTCACAGTTTTTTGACTCTTGTTCATAAGGACCTAAGGTATTAATTAACTCAGGTACTAAGTACTGCTACTGAGGTCAAAGAAGTAGAATCTATGTATTAGGGTTTGGAAACAGAGAAGGTGATATGAATGTAGTCACAATGAAAAAATGTTTATCAGAATATAAATGGATACTCTGAAAATGTATCTTCCCATAATTTTATTCAAAACAAATCTAATTCCCAGCAAGAACTGCTAATGGTAAAGAGACATAATACATTATTTTCCCTATTTTATCTGAATGATATTTCTCTGTAGGTGATCAGCCACAAAAAGCCCTGAACCTTTGGTTCTGATGTAGCCATGGCCTCCTTCAAGCTGTGCTGGTATCTATCAGAAGGCATCATCCTCACCTTAGGGAGTATATCATTATGCTTTAATTCCCAATTGAGGCAAAGTGGCCTTATTGTAACCAAAAGCCACACAGGGAGTTTAAAGAGTAATTGTTTTGCCTTCACACTGCCATTCTTGTGAGCATATCAAGCAAATTCTTGCCTTTCTGATTGGTGAAAAGATGGGTGAAAGCTCAAGTTTCTTAGATCGCTTAGAAGGATGTAAAATGTAAGCTAAATTCTCATAATATGATTGACTTGACAAAGTTATCTGCAAATCCCAATGGAGAAACATGATGAATTAGTGAATGAGCATCTGTGAAACTTGAAACGGTTCCCAAGTCATCCAGTAGCTCTGGACAATAAAATATGTCTTTTTGATAGGCATTGCCCACATTTCTAACTGCTATATTATGCAACTGTCGACTACATGTCACAAGACATGATTTTGAAGGCCAAAAGAGTAATATTTCATGGAACCAAAACCAGAAAGCAATTTAAAAGTCAATAGCTCCCACCCTGAAAACAGTTTTGACCTATTTTCAAAAATAAATAGAAGGAATACATTAGATTTATCTCCAAAGCTCCCTTTCTAGGGTCAGTAGATATGTTTGTTGTTGTTGTTTAAATTTTCTCAGGTTATAGAAGGTTGTTAGTGCATCTTGGGAAGTTAACATTCTTTCCCTTAGAGATTACTAAATTCTTAAAGAAAAAATAAAGAAACATAGACAGCCTTTCTCCAAGGTCCCAAGAGGGACTTCCAGAGGACAAGGCTGAACTTTAGTGATTTTCCTTTTGTGTGATCAAAGCCTGAGCTAACTGGCCCACCAGGACCAAGCCTGATCCACTTAGGACCCCACAGAGTCTGCCCTGTGGAGGGGATGAGTAGATTAAAGAGAAACGGAGGTCACTGGGGAACACAGAATGACTACTTAAAGGAACACTTCTATACTTACAATAATAAAATTCCTGAAAACACAATCTTAGACTTGGGTAAGCTTTGAAGTAGAAGTGGTAAAGCACATAATAGGGCCCTAGAAAGTGATTTACAGGAAAATAAATATAACACAAGAAACTTCATAAATAAAACTTTCAGGAATTAGATAATTTACACTGAAGTATGAAAGGAAAACATGGACTAAAAAATGTGTCCTCTTTCCCGCTAGCTCTGTCGTTTACTCTCTGCGATGCTGTTTTCTTAGGCTCAAGGAATTATTTTATTATTAATATCAAGGAAATTTTCAGTACCTTAAAACTCATTTCAGTGACAAAATTTAAGATTCAAATTTATTTTGTTCTTTAGATATATTTTATGGAAAAATATTCCAGATAAACATCTCATGTGTTGACATCTAGGAGACTCAGAAAAATTTTAACACCAAAAGTAGTTATGTTGTAATTCAACAGGAATATTAGTTTTCTTGTTGAAATGTTTCCTTTGTGATAAAAAATGATACAGCTCCTACAGTAGTGTCACACTTGCACACCTATACTTGATATATCTCACAATGAGATGCATTTTGGAGACAGGTTATAAGGAGTAAGAAAAAAAGTGCACTCGAATAAAGCCTCTTTCCCACTGGGTGCAGTTATGCAGGCCTGTAATCCCAGTGACTCAGGAGGCTGAGGCAGGAGGATCACAAGTTCAAGACCAACCTCTGCAACTTAGTGAGAACCTGTCTCAATATAATAAATGAATAAATGGATAAATAAGAAAGATGGGGGAGCTGGGATGTAATGCAGTGACAAAGCATTCCTGATTCATTCCACAATATCCCTCATCACCCACCAACACAAAAGAAAAAAAGGAAAAAAAAAAAAAAAAGAAAGAGAGAAAAAGGCAGTAGAGCTCAAAGGTTAAGAGCTTGAAGTCTTTGCAGGTGTATTATTGAAATCCAAGTCTAGAAAAATACTGACTAGTACCCATTAAGTTATTTAAAATCACAAATTATCAATGGAATATACAGAACCTATAATGAGTACTTATCACATGCAAGTTAATGAGAATTAAGCATAAAAACATATATTAAACTGTATAAAACCTAAAAAGAAGTATTCTATAAATAGTTACTGTTATTATCACATCAAGACAACTTCCGAATCATTGACTTGGATTTTTTAACACATTTTCAATTGCCCACTGGCCATTGTAACTCAAATTGACCTATTAAAAACTGAACACATCATCTCCCAAAACAAATTTACTTCTTCATTTTCTGAGTTCAGGCTTAACCCTTGAAGGAATATTTTCCTCTTCTATTGTCCTTCATTCCTTTTATTAAACTATGACCATGTCATGAAGTATTTCTGAGCAGGCCCTCATTTTCATGGACTACTCTAAGTGCCTCCTACCTTTGCTACAGATTTTTGTTCATCCTTGAATTTTCATCTTTGAAGGTATAATTCAAAGAACATTACTGCCTTTTTCAAAAGTTCTAATGACTATAAAGACTACTGATATTGAACACAATGGGATTTCACCTACATTTTAATGTCTTCATGAAACCTTTCCTCATCCTGTAAGCCTGTATAAAACCACTTTCTCATGTAAGTCACATACATCACACCTTCCTTTGTTAATTTGTCAGTAAGTATTAGGTAAGTTAAATTCCATTACAAACTGAGGCCATACCACTCCTGGGTGTGAAAAGTCATCTGAAATGTCAATGTGTTAATTTTTAAATATTTTTTTCTTATATTTTATTAAGATAAACAAATTAATATGCTTCCAAAGTGATCATCTTAAAAGGCTAAAGAAGGATGGGAGAGCTTGTTTTTCTAAAAAAAACTTAAGAATTTACTGGCATGTATAATTAAATTAATAGAATTCACTGACATATTTTTAAATGAAAGAAATGGAATAGCTGGAAAGTGACAAAAAATAAAGAGCCCACCATGAAAACATATTCAAATGCCAAGAAGTACAAATCACATGTGCTCAGGTTCAGACCACCAGGGGACATAATGAGGTCCTAATAGAAGTAATGAATCAGATTTTGCACTCTTATTTTATACAGTAAATTGTACAAATTATAGCTTCCCTAGATATCTCTGGAGGTCTCAAAGACTTTCTCACTTGTGCTCACAGTCCATCAATCTGCTGGGTACAACAACTTTCTCCATGTCACACTCCATGGTCAAGGCCATGTTCTCACACACCATTTTACTATTTCTCAATCTATATATCTTGCCTTGTCACTTAAATTGCTCTTCGGCAATTAATATCTTTCTAATTTATGAGTTATATTGTGCAAGTTCTCAAGCACAAAACTTCATTTTAGAAGAACTTCCAACCTTCATGTAAATCAACTTATGCAGGTACACATGTGTTCCATTCATTTATTTATCAGACAAGTATTAAATTCCATATTGTACTCAGCTTGCAAAATCTTGCTACTGTTGAAGACATCAAGCATTTTATCACTAAAGATAGATCAAAGAATCATGATTACAACACATTCTATCTTATTTCGGTTCTTCTCTAAGAATTTTATTGAATTAATATGCTGTACAATGAGTAGTAATTTGCAATCATAGCTGTTGTTCCAGCTTGAGCATGCCCATAAGTCAAATTTCTAGTGGAAAGAGTTTCCAGTAATGCATGAGAAATTATATTACTGACAATGACCTACATGCACTTCTCTGTGGGAAATTTGGATACCATTCAGTAAAATTTGAGTCAAACCTTCCTGTTTAAAAAGCAAATATCCTAATTACATGTTAAAACTAAATTAAGAGCATTAACCTCCAGGGTATATAAAGAACTGAAAAAAATTAACACCAAAAAACCCCAAATAACCCAATCAATAAATTGGCAAAGGAACTAAACAGATACTTCACTGAAGAAGATTCATAATCTGTCAATAAATATATGAAAAAATGTTCAACATCACTAGCAACTAGAGAAGTGCAAATTAAAACTATTCCTATATTTCATCTCACTGTAGTCAGAGTGGAAATTATTAAGAATACAAGTAACAATAAATGTTGGTGAGGATATGGGGGTGAAGATACACTCATACATTAATGGTGGTACTGCAAATAGGTACAACCACTCTGGAAAGCAGTATGGAGATTTCTCAGAAAACTTGAAATGGAACCACCTTTTGACCCAGTTATCCCACTCCTTGGCATGTACCCATAGGATTTAAAATCAGCATACCATGGAGATGTGGTCACATTAATGTTTATCACAGCTCAATTCACAATGGCTAAACATGGAACCAACGTAGGTGCCCTTCAACACATGAAAAGATAAGGAAAAATATACATACACACAGTAGAATATTACTCAGCCATGGAGAAGAATGAATTTATGGCATTTGCCAGTAAATGAATGGAACTGGAGGTTATCATGCTAAATGAAATAAGTCAGTCCCAAAAAACCAAAGGTCAAATTGGACAGGTCAGAGTTGGGGTAAGGGAGAGGAGATGGGAATGGGAAAGACAGTAAAATGAATTAGACAGAACTTCTTACTTCCTACTCAACAAGTTGGATGAAAGCTAAGACCCTTCATAGTTCCTGTTAGCGTGAAGGATGGAATGGGATGCTGACCAGACATGTCAGAGAAGGACTTATGATCTCATGGGCAGATAACTAGATTTGAGGAAAGTTCATGGGAGTCAATATTGAATACGTTGACCAAATTATATAGTCAACCAGGAAATATCTTCTACTTTATCATATGTAAGCAAAAGGGAATTGGTTTGTGTTTTTAAGCCTGGTACTGTAGATTCAAAGATGTTTTGTAAAATACTGCACCAGACTATTCACTAAATAACTATTAGTGAATGAGAAGTTATCATTCACTTGGGTGACCAGAGATAACAGCATTTGCTAGATGTTTGCACTTTAATGAAAATACCCACTCCAAAAATACTCTTTCAAATTCAGCTTTACTTCATCTGTTGCCAATTGTCTTTTTGATGTCAGGTTTTAAATATGGCAGAGATAGCTAGAAATTTGTCTGGCCATTTATCTTTTTCTCTTGAGCATACAGCTCAAACACATTTCCCAGTGTCCCCTTTAGTTAGGTATGGTCAAGTGATTCAGGGATTGAGTTGTACCAATGGAATGTTGGGCAAAGTGCAAGACACAGTCTGCTGACCTGCTGGTGAATTTTGCAGGCATTTTCTTTCTTATATTAGGTGGCCTCATGTAAATGTGTCAGCTGGGGATTTCAAAGCATTAGGGAAGAGATCAATAATATACATATTTTCTTCCTATAAAGGGCCTAATAGTAAATATTACAGGCATTGTAGAACAGATACAGGCTCCAATGAATATTTTGCTTTTCTTAACTTTGTTCTGTCTTTTAAGAAAATGAAAACTAGTCTCATCTCTGGGGCTATGGAAAAAAAGAGAGACAGAGAAAAGGAAAGAAAAGAGGAGGGAAAAAAAAAAAAACTTTGGCATAAAGTAGGACTGTACCACTGTACAGAACAGTGACCTTTATCATTAGGATGCAATGTGAGCAGTAAAACCCCTGAAATTTTGTTTTGGTCCTCCACCTACATTAGTTATTCAGTCTAATGCCATTGTGATAATATTTCCAATAAGTTGAATCTGATGATAAATTTCCTCAAATATTATGAATTTATTTTAGGTAAAGGGAAAAATTAATATTACATTGATATGACCTTTGGAAAACAGCAGTACAAACTAAGGAAATTTAAAGGAAATAGGAAGATCCTAAAAGGTTCATAACAAAAATGAAGAAATATATTGCTTTCCTTTATTTTACTGCAGTTCTGAAATAGCAGTCTTATCTTAAAGTATTTTTATTAAGGGATTTCATCATAATTACTGACATATTAAAATATATGTGGAAGAATATATTAACTCAGTGAGTTAGTTTCTTAGTGTGTAGAACATAAGCAATGTACTTTTTATTTCTTTTTTATTTTTAAGCAGTATATTTTTAGTCCTAAAAAAAAAAATCCCACTGAATTTGTAATGATATCTTCTTTTTATCCACTGGCTAAAGATAAGAATGATTTTCATGTCAGACATGGTGGCTCATTCCTGTTATCCCAGTGGTTCAGGAGGCTGAGGCAGGAGAATTGCAGGTAAGGCTACACACAACCTAGTGAGACCCTGTCTCAAAATGAAAAATAAAAAGGGTTGGGAATGTGACTCAGTGGTTAAGCACCCCTGGATTTAGTCCTTGGTAAAAAAGATTTTCAGCGAATGCCTATTTACCTGACTTTCCTAACCCTCAAACTAATGTTCTTTCCAAAATGAGAAGCCATATGATATTTTTGAATCATAATATGGTTTGTGATCTAAGATATGATTTCTCCAAAAGCCTTATAAATTGTGGAGATACTCTATTAGCTCTAAATCACCTGTACTATAAAGCAGCATAAATCCAGACAAGGCTTCAATATTTTGCACTTGACATTACATTTATTTTTATACCCATATTATTCTTGTTAGAAATCAATCAGTCAGACTGATAGGTTGACATCTAGGATTGGCTAAACTATAATACCCAAGAAAAACAAGCTTTCTCCAAAGTGCTCAAGGAGGTGAAATGTTTGGTATTGTTCTATCTCACAAGGTTAAGGCCACTTGGAAGATAAATGCAATTACCTGGACGAATGTCTGAAGGAAAGCAAAATCATGAACCTTCTTTTTAGAATAATATGCAATTGTATTTAACTGATCTTTGTATTTTTCAGCAAGTGTTCTTGCCTTACTAGTAAAATAACAGCATTACTCATTTTTCTAGCACTTGACTATACAATTGCATTTTGATATACAACCTTAGTTTTCTTAATTTTTTATTATAATTTTGTAGATAGTAATTTATACATTAAAGTTTGTAGGGAAACTTGAGTGACATTATATAGCCAGATATAATCATTCATAAAGGTGAATAATATTGCCATTTATCCTATCTATTGTCTCAGTAGAGGTATCAGTATTTTCTATTTTATTATCCAACTATGCTATTTTGGACATATGGCATTCATGTCATAGAATTATTAACAAGGTCAATAGAAATAAAACATTTAGATGAATTTAAAAGACCCTTAAAGTGTTATAAAGAGAAGAGTTTTAAAATATCGACAAACCTACAAAATGTTTAGTAATTAAAATGAAGTGTCTTAAACATTTGTTTGCACAATTATATTTTATAAAACTGCAACAGATTTCTAGATCTAAGTCACAAAGACATTATTATTTAAGATATTCAATTAAAAACATATCAAGAGCTGTATTATGATCAGCTTGTCTACAAATTTTTCTACAAGTTTCTTAATTTTCTCCTCATACTTCCAAATTTTAGCAAGGCACAATAGTTTTACTTTGATGGGGTAAATTTGGTTATATTTATTCATCAGAAGTGAAAATCTATTTTTAGTTGTCAAGTTGTTTGAGCAATAACCAAAACAAATGGGATCATGTAAATGAGCAAAAGAGCAGTGAGGAATTAAAGCTAAAGTTAAAATTTCAAAATAATTTGCTGCAGAGGTATGAAAAGCTATTCAGGAGATATGCCCACCAGCTTGGAAAGTGTGAGAAAGAGCCATGAACTCCACTCCATTTGGTCAAGGGGTGTGTTAAAGTCTTAGTGAAGGGCTAGAGAGGGGACTACCGTACCCTGTATGCTTAGGGTCTCCAAAACACCTACAGAAAACTGGTAGACTTTCTCTTCCCTTTGTCATCTCTCCCTTTTGAAGCATGACAGAAGGGTTAGTAACCATCCTCACAATGTGTGAAGTCACAGGCAGAGTGCTCACAGAAAAACATGCTCAGTTGTTGGTGGAAATCAAAGTACTGTTCCTAGTTTTACCACTGAGCTTTTAATACATAAACTAAAAGTAAATTTCCAACGGATGGTTCCACAAACATTACCACCTAATATTGTTTATTTTGAAATTTGGATAAATTAATAATATTATTACATATGACAACAGCAAACCACTATTGGGGTGAAAGAATAAGTACAATTTCCATTTATTTCTCACTACATACATATTCAAAAAATCAAATTGAAACTACCCCAATCATTAGCCATTAAGAAATAAGGACTGGATTTTTCTTCTGCCCCTCTAACCTTCACATCCTTTACTGTTAATTTCATATTTATTCTTTATGTTTTCTAACTCCAATATTGTTCATGTCATAATTATTACAATAGTGTGTTACTATGTGCACAGTATATGTTGGGGTTTTATCTGATTTAAGGAACTTTCACAAAAGATTATAATCAGTGTGTTGCCCCAAGTGTGCCATAACCAAGTAAGTGAAAAGAAAATGTTTTTGATATCAAAGGTAAATTTTCTTTAAGCACTTAAAGAAAATAAATGTCATTACCTATTAACTGTCCTGATTTATCTTCAATTTATCTATTTTATCTCCTATGAATCTGCTCTGAGTTCAAAATGTTTATGGAAGCCACAGTAAGGACTAGTTTTTAATTGTTTTCTAGAGTATGCAGAGGTATTTTTTTCAATATCATTGAGATTTATTCTGTGCATCTTATTGAGAATTTGATGTGGGCCAAGGGAACTTTAGCTAGTGAAAGTTATAGGGCAAACATTTAAGAAAAGATCCACTTTCATAGTAAATATCTGCATTGCTGAGGTTGTAAATGGGATATCTACAGAAGATGCTTGCTGGACACAACTGTCCCAGAAAACAGAAGTTGTGTACAAAATGAATTTTAATGTAAATATGACTTTAATCTCAAAGAACATGTTTAAATTATTTAAAATAATTTAAACAATGGAAAAGCTTTTCACTAATCAAGAAGCAGTTAATGAAATATTTACATATTTTAAATCATATCATTTAAATAACAGAAACATGCTAAATTACAAAGCCCATTATTCAAAGGCAAATTTAATGATATATTAGATTAAATGTTTTCCAGAAAATATCTGTAGACAAGGTGTATTTTTGGAGTGAGAAACTTAACTAGGTATAGCAGAGACTGTTCCTTATCTACCACCATCCATTTTCTTATTCTTCCACAGTGACAGTATATTAACTGGGCACATTATACCCACCAAAAAGTGAGACATGTTTTTCTAGTCTCCTAACCAAGGTGGTTACATGACTCTTACAGGAAATCTTTTTTTTTTTTTTTTTTTTTTTTTTTTTTGGGGATTGAACCCAGGGGTGTTCTACCAATAAACTACATCCCCAGCCTTTTTCAGGTTTTATTTTGAGACAGGGTCCTGCTAAATTACTGAAGGTAATCTTGAACATGTGAATCCCTGCATCAACTTTCTGAGTCACTGGGATTACAGGCATGCATCACCATGTCTGATTTATAGGAAATTAATGAAAGTGTTATGCATTGTTTCTGCATAAGCCATTATGAATACTCTAAATGACTTTTGCTTCCCCTTGCTCTTCTTGATTCATTTCATACAATGATATTTTATTTTTCCTCATGAACCATTCTGGACCAGGATGAGGGCAGCATCCTAGGTCACCATATTTCAGCAACACAAAAGGAGCCTGAGCCCACAGTAGCTGCCCAAATACTAGTTTGAGCTTTCACATGAAATCTATCTGTCTTATTAAGACACTGCTTTTGGTGTCTGTGTTACACACAACAAAATTATTTTCTAAGAAAAAAAATGACTATAACCTACATTTATATGATATTCAATCTAAGAATATGAGAAGAAAATATGTAAGTAAATTATAGTGTATTCACATAAAAGCCTATTATGCCATCA
This sequence comes from Sciurus vulgaris, assembly GCF_902686455.1. Lineage (NCBI taxonomy): Eukaryota > Metazoa > Chordata > Mammalia > Rodentia > Sciuridae > Sciurus > Sciurus vulgaris. Next base: position 30,039,854 of record NC_136470.1, on the reverse strand, counting down.
TTACAATTTAAGTCTTTGTCAACAGGAGTACCATCTTATATTTTAAGTCAAAGTGCAGAATATAAAATTAACTTATGATAAGCTTTCAAAAGTAAAACTGTACAAAAAAAAAAAGTATGAAAGTAAATATCCAGAGTATCAATAGTATGTCTTTCTCATGTTAAAGTTTTAGATTAGATTTTCCAAATAAATTGCAATAAGTACTTGGCAAGGATTATTTTCATAATTAGAGAGAAAAATTAATATTTTAAAATTATTTTGTGGCTTTGCCTTGGGTAGTTTTATTTATTTATTTATTTATTTGCTTTTTTTTTTTTTAATGTTGGAGATAGAAACCAGGGCCTCATGCAAGCCTTGTACCACTGAGCTTCATACACAGACCGCCCCCAACTAGCTCTTTTCTTTATAATGTCTTTGATTTTTCTACTATACCACAAAGACTATAGGTCTACCTTTTTGTCTTTAGTTTTAGTTAACTTTCTACATGCTACATTCAGAGATTGAGTGTAGTTCAAAAAATCCTACTATTATGGAAAATACACTAATATATTGACTGAACATTTTTTATTGTAAAAATTCTTCAACTGATCTTCATTACGTATAGGTTAGTAAATTCTTCTTATAATGTATATGTGCGCATTTTCCTTTCTATCCTGCTTCCCTGTGACTAAAACACACCCATATCATTCATTTGTTCAATAATACCAAGCACTTTGGGGTGGTGGAATTTAAGAAAATAAGAGATCATATCCTTTCTTGCTTATAAATATTAGTGAAAACAAAAATGAATAAACATGATGTGAAATAAAACTGAGATTTTAGGTAATAATAACTAGAGGAATGTGGATCATGGGGTTATACTTCTTTAGATTGAGTAGTTAGGGGAAGAAATTTCTCATTGAATAGGTAACATTTGACTGAAACCCAAGTAAAAAAGGAGTCACCCTAGTTGGATGACTTCCATAAACAACTCCTTAAAAAGCAATTATTGAACTAGATTGTAGACTCCTTAAAATTACTGACCAGTTTTTTTTCATGAAAAATATTACCAAAAACAAGTGCAAAATTGCTGCAATGTTTGATGATCAATGATATCTATTGATACATTCATACATAATAATGTATTTTTTCTTAACTGACCAAGAGCTAGAGAAACAGAAATTTGAGGAATTTTTTTTCTTTTCATCTATTCAACATGGGAATTATGACTTACATTGTACTATATTTATAGAAGAAAGAAAGACAAGAATGGTCCCAAAGTTAGTGTGTGCCAGTTACTGCTCTTGCCATTTCATATCTATCCCAATTACCATTACCACCTTTTCAGGCAGGTAGCTGTTTCCCAGCTTAGAAACTTGAAACTTGGCTCCAGAGGAGTTATGTCACCTATCCAAGGTCACTGGAGGATTATATAGTAGTGTTATGATTTAACAACAACAACAAAAAAAAAAAAAAACTTCTGCTTTTCAAGACCAAATCCAACATTGTAGGGATTCTAATGTGTGGTTTCAAGACCAACAGCATCAGCATCACCTGTAAATATCTTACAAAGGCAAATTTTAGGGTCTCCTTTCAGATTTGCTAAATCACAACCTCTGGGATAATGTCCAGCACTTATTTAACAAACCCTCCAAATATTCCAATGTACACTGGAGGTAAACAAACTATAGTCTTGTACAACAAAAAGCAAACATACAATTACCTAATCTGCTCAAAACCTTTTATTACATAATCTACTTAAAAATCTAATGTAAAGTGTCCCTATGTCCATTATGGATGAATTAACTAGAATGAACTAAATATACTTAAAAAATATATTTAGAGGTGACCACAAAGAGGTGCTTTGTCTAGAGCATAAATATTTCACTACCAATTTCCATCTGAAGGTCAAGTTAGTGTGAAACAGTTTCAGAAATATGTAAATAACCTTTACCTACCACAATCGTATAGTTGGTTGGGAAGACAGGAAGGCATTCTCTCTCTCTCTCTCTCTCTCTCTCTCTCTCTCACACACACACACACACACACACACACTTTTTTTCCTTGAGTAGTAGGGATTGAACCCAGCACCTTGCACAGGTAGATAAGCACTCTATCATAGAGCTGTATGCCCAACTTCCAGAATTCTATTTCTCTAACTTCTGTGCAAAAGATAAATCACAGAGAGACCAAATGAAAAATGTGTTAAATTGAATGTAGCAGTTTGGAAATATGAGAGGGTAAACACACTTTAAAATTTTGATGATATCCTTTCCTAACAGATGTTTATATCATCAATCAATAAAATAACAAATAATTTAGATCAATTCATGCCAATTAAAAAATAGTGCTTCTCATTAAATGAATAAATATGAGGTGGTCTCAATTTTAGATCATAAAGCTCCTAGTTGTGTCAATAAGATTTGCAGAAAATATAAAGGAAATCAGTATTACATAGTATTAACACAGGCTCTTTTCCTGGAAGAAACCATGAGGCCCTCTTCACAGGACAAAAAAACCATTTGTCTCAAATTTTTCCATTCCCAAAACACAAAAAAGACCTGCAAACTTGATATAGAAAATCTATGCTTCCTATATTAGTTTTGTAGTTGTTACAATAATCTTATATTTTTTGTTCCAACTAATTAATATATGTATATCACATACACTTTATATATAAAACAAATATTAGTGTCAGTAATGTAGATATTATTTAAACAGAACAAAAATATTGGATGTTAATATTTTTATGGAGTTGAGATTTTAAAATGGGTTTTGATATATGCTGCCAAGGTGTTCAGATATCACTGAGAATTGACCATGGGCTGAGAATGTCAAACCATGGGGTTAAAACCACCCTGCAAGGAAACTAGAGACATAAAAGAAAAAAGAGCCAGATGGGGTGAAAGACATCAAGACAGAAAATGAAATGGGATCAAAGTTAGATTGAAAAGGAGAAGGAGTGAAGGAGGTTAGGTATGAAAAAATAAAAGCTCGTGACTGAGAGGCAACTTCAGAACAAAACGTGCTAGATTGATCATATATAAATAAGCAGTTATTTCTAATTTCTGGAAGCAATGCTCCTCATATAATTTCCATGAATAACAAATATTTTAAAATTACCCATTATTTTTAATGATTTTTGCTGTGACCACACACTATAAAAACATACTCTTTATATTTATGTTTAGAAGTAAAAAGTTACAAAACCACATTTTAGCTTTATTTTCTCATATAACTTGCTTAATCTTTACTCCGTTACTGAATTCTTGGTACATTACCACCCAAGGGCTCAAAACACTTATTCAAAATCTATATCTTGGTTATTCCATTTGAAGTAGTAGAAAAGCTTCAAAATGATAAATCCTGTTGAAGGCTACTATAAACAACATTTGATTCATATATACTGAAACTTGTTATAAGTAACGGATGATTTAGATAGAGCACATTTAGCACTGTCTAGAGATGAACATTTATTATGGGAACACCATAGCAGATGAGACTGCGGTAGATAGTAAACCATCAATCAGATGCAACCCCACAACAAATTGAACCTCATCAACTGCTTTAATATGTCATGAAGCTTCCAAATAGACATCACTGGACCATTTGTTAAGCGAAAACTACTTTTTCACTGACAAAGCAAAAGACATTTGGTATTTTCATTTATATGTAATATCAAAATGAATCGATGCAATCTAGTCATCCAAAATATAATTTCTATGAGAATGGGCCATTGAAATTCAGATCTCAAGTTTTTTACACAAACTGTTCAATGTGATCTTTTCTTTTGCTTTACATGTTATAAGAACAAGGATTGTACTTTTTTTTTCTACAACTGTATAACATTTAATATTATTACTATTTTTAAAATGATATGTTTCTATTAAAGCATAACAGGAAAAATGTTTTTACCACTCACATTTTCTGTTATGAAACTGAATACTAAAGCATTTCTCAAATGGCACTGCAAGAAGAGCAAAAATAAAAATAGTGTATTTAATAGCTCAAATTCTTTACATAGGCAAGATAATTACACAATCAAAAATGCTTCTTACTGCTATAAAAATACTTATTTCAAAGAAATCATAATAAAGCTTTCATTTCTAATATTAAAGAAAACCTTTTCTTCCTTCTGCTGCTTTGATTGCTTATCAGTTTTATTTATAACTGCTAATAATTAACTGTATGTTTATTTCTCCAATTAATATGCATAATTGTGTTTTACTTTTATTGTCTTGGGTACTTGATGGTGTATGCAACCTACCTCATTTGGTCCCTATTTCATAATACTTCTCTCAGTTGAATGCATAACTCTTACATGTGTTATATTATTTTATAATCACTGTTGAAGCATGACCTTAAAAACACATATAAATATGAGAAAATTTTAATACAATTATTGATTTACAACTATTGTGCTTCCACACTTAGTATTCATATAAATGTTGTGTAAGTGCTTTACATATTTTACATGATAAAGTAGATTCCTGAAAGCCAGCTTCTCTTGCTTATTAACTCTCTGAAAATGTTCCTGCATGTTCACAAGGAAGACTAAAACCAAAAGTGTATTATAGAAATGCATCATTACCTTCAAAAAGAAAATAAAGGGACTTTGAAGAACATTCTGAAAGAATTATTCAAAAATGGGGTTCTCCCCATTACAGTTTGCATAGGTGGTATCCCCAAAAGTTCCTGTCAATACAGGAATATTTAGAAGTAAAATGAATAGATTATGAGTTGTAACCTAATCAGACCAACTTAGTTTTAATGGACTGACTGGGTGGTAAGCATAGGCAGTGGAGCACCACCAGAGGAGGTGAGTCACTGGAGGTATGCCCTGGAAGTGTGCATCTGCTCTGTGGCCCCTTCCTCTTTCTCTCTGTTTCCTGCCCCCACCATGAGGGGAGCTGTTTTCCTCTGCTGGACCCTCCCCTCATGATATGTTGTCTCACCTTGGGCCCAAAGCACTGGAGTTGGCCATCTACAGACTGAAACCTCTGAACAGAACCAGAAGCCCCAAATAATCTTTTCTTCCTCTAAATTGTTCTTGTCAGGTATTTGGTCACAACATTGCAAAAGATAACTAAAATACTCTTGATTTGAAATAATTGTCAAATATATAGAAAATTTCTTTATAATTAAAATGTTTTTATGAATTTCTAGACAACAGCCTACTGTAGTCCCAATTCCTTGCAAGTCCTTGCTGACTGTGTGAAACTGCAAAGTATAACCATTGTCTGACTTTGCTGTGTTCCTGTAGCAGATCATAAGAGTAATTAATTAATTCAGTAGGTCAAGATGACTAACTTACAGCTGCTTATGCCCTAGTGGAAGGGACATGTTTACTGTTTGATATAAAAGATTCTGAGTCCCTGGTCCTGGGTCCTTTGCTACAGCATACGTACAAGCACCAACTGGTCTCATCTTGTCATTCTGTGGTGGATTTGGGGACAGAGAAAATGGACTTATCACACCTATGCTCATACTGTTTGATGTGCTCTGAGGATGCAGTTTGTGAAAGGACTTGTTCTGATGGATTGAGTCTTATTGTCAACTTTGCAGAGTCTGGCATTTTAGCAAGACAAATTGTTGACTTTCTCACTCATGGTTCATTGAGTCGTGTTATTCTTTAAAAGGATAGAGATCTGTGACAGTTAATGTTTTTTAGAAAGATAAAATGATAAACTTTATATTAGGAAATTAACATACAAATTTAGAAAAAAATTCTAAAAGGAAATGTTTGAAAATCTTTGTTAGTACATTATGATGAACTGTTACCAAAAGATCCATTTACCAAAATTAATATTTACAGGTATATCTTCAAATTACTTAATGACATGTTCAGCAAGGTTTGGCTTTATTGTCATCATATATGCTCACAGAATCTGAGGGTTAGATGGAAACACATAAATAATGTCTCCTTATGTGGAAGAATCTGCTCCATTCAAACGTATAGTGATGGTAAGAATAAATATCCACAAGATAGATAATTTTCTGATGATTTTCAAATATTCGATTATAATAATTACATTGATTTCTTTAAGTATCAATTTATTAACAGTTTCTTTACTTCTTATTTTTTCTTTGGGGATATGTATTTTTGTATCTTGGGCAACCTTTTACAAATTATAAGCTTTGTATAACTAATGAATAAATATATTTATAGATAATTCTAGTACGTTATTGATGTAACAAATTTTGAGTTAAAGCTATACTATATTTTTAACTAAAATTTAAAAAGTAAATAGTATTTTCTATGCTACTTAAAGTGCATTAGGCATTCAAATGTAATTTGGATTGGCATGTAAATTCATAGTCCTTTATGTAACGTTCTTTGGCATTATTTATCAAGAGCCATAAAATTATCATATCTTTTGAGACAATAATTCTAGTTCTAGAGAATAATCAGATTTATGTGCAAAGATGATCACAATATTAGATACACTCTAAAGATAAGTAAAAGTTATACCCAAAATTATATAACATATTTCCTCATATATAATTTATAATGTATATGCAAGTTGTATTTTATATATAATTCAGAATATGTATTTATTTTCCAATTTATATGTGCATTATGCTATGTAATAGGCATGTTTACCATATGTATAGATGTTTGCATATGTGCATACAGTATTCAAATATATACATATAAATATATACTGGTCTTTTATGTTATACTATAAGCATATATTCATCAAGGAAAATACTAGATAGAATTAAAATGATTCTTCTTAGGTGGTAGAATTAAAGGGACTTTTTTATAAGAAGCTATGATAATTTTTTTGTTCTCTTTAAAGCTTTCTAGTTATTTCCTATATTTCTACATTGCTCAAGCACTACTTTTTATATGAAAAAATAAGTTGATCAGAGACTTTAAGCTTACATAGGATCTAACCTCTGCCAACACGCTGTGATAATTACTAAAACTTGTTAAGAATTGCTATTTGCCAAGACCAGAAATCTCTAGAAAATGCTGAATAAAATATTCAGTATCACCAAAAAATCCATCATTGAAATATTTTATTCACGATCTCCAATATGCTTTTTTCTTAGTTGCCTAATGCTCCTGAACTTATCTTTAGTTACACAGGGTTTTTTCTCTCTCTTTTTTTTTTTTTTTTTTTTTTTTTGGTTATAGGGGCTCACAACATTGCCCAGACTGGCCTGAAACTCATGGTACTGCCTGCCCATACTCCCTGGTAGCTGAAATTACAGTCACACACCAATGCTTCTGGCTCTGGGATTCATTTCTTAAGTTAGAAATGCATTTTCTATAACACTGTCAGATTCAGAATAATTAAATCTTGACTTATTATTTGATTAGTCATAATTTAGATCCATAGAGGTTTTCATATTATAGTTGTTTAAGTTTCTGTCATTACTTTTTGATCAAGGAAAATAATACTTTTCTTCCAAATTCCATTCCAAATGTCTTCCAGTCATATTAGCTTATAAGAATAGAATACATGGCTATTTTTTTTTATTGTAAACAAATGGGATACATGTTGTTTCTCTGTTTGTACATGGCGTAAAGGCATACCATTTGTGTAATCATAAATTTACATAGAGTAATGTTGTTTGATTCATTCTGTTATTTTTTCCCTTCCCCCCACCCCTCCCACCCCTCTTTTCCCTCTATACAGTGCTTCCTTCCTCCATACTTGCCCCCCTCCCTAACCCTAACTCTAACCCTAACACTAACCCTTCCCTCCCCCCATTATGTGTTATCATCCACTTATTAGTGATATCAGAATACATGACTATTAACAATGTCAATGTAGTTTGTTTTTTAATTTGACTTGTTTCCATTTTTATAATGATATCTCTATAACTCAAGTGACATGCATGGGAAAGATCCTTCAATATTAACTAGTTTGACTTTGGATTGATTAATATGCAAACAAATGTGTATATAATCCAGGCTACCATCAACTTCCATTTCTGAGTATAGTCTTGTACTCAACACATATTTAGAAGGTAGTTTTGAAATTAATTTTAAAGTAAAACTGAAGTATGGGGGAATGATGGCATAGTCACACTTCCTTCTCTCAATTTATTACTGCTTTTATGAACTTAATCATTTCCATATCCAGAACTGCATCTTATAGGGAATTCAGTTTAATCTATAATACAATGACTGTAAACGTCTGCTAATTGGTTCTCTTTTGCTTCGATATCATAATAACTGGAACTCGTAAGGAAGATTGATGCACTGTGATATTCTAAGATATGAAAACATGTCAGGAAGTTTGCAGTGTACTGTGGAATAAAATGTTGCACATGAGAATATTTTAATTGATTTCATATACTTTGATATAGTTTCTTTTTTAGCTGTAATGTTCCCGTCTACACTAGACTTCATTTATCAGAAAAATCACATTTTCTAGATCACGGCACGTAACTAAGAAATTGCATTTGTTATACTGTTTTTAATACCAGTAAAATAGATTTTTTAAAAATATTTCGAGCTTTGGGGCAATGGGGTAGGAGGGCTCTCAAATGACTTCAAACAGATTTTACTTTATCCAACCAAGCAATGATTATTGTTTTCATGAAGATGTTTAAAATGGTCAGATCTATCGGGTCTTTTAGGTATATTTTCAGTCTATACCCTGCACAAACTACTAAAAGTCCTCTGCCTGGAATAATCAACCCATAGGAAAGATGCTATTGGATAATTTAAATGTTGCAAGCAATTGCCTATTGGTTAAGTGAAAGAGGAAAATCCTTGTCTATTTTTCTGTCCTATCAACTTTCCGAACACATCCATATACAGTGATATTTAGAAATCAGACCAAATCAATGCCTTTATAATTTTTTAATAAATGAATTTTATTGCCCATTTGAGTTTACACAAGCAAGCACATTAGCTGAGTCCTGACTACAAAAGCTGCCATTCAAGAATAGTATTATATGCAGTGTCTCAATAGTATCTCATTCACCCCTTGTGGTTTGTGATGCTAGAGATGTGACCTTCATTTCTTGTTAGTATTTAACTCTAGATTCTTTAAATTATTTCCACAAGTACCCAAGTTTCATCTTCCATTTTTTTCCTTGAATAGGATTCTGTGGGATGAGAAAACGGTGCTATTGAAATTTAGTGAGTTGTATCCCACATGAAAGTTTATATTCCAAGCTTTTCAACTGTGATAATGACAGATAATTTTATTGAAGCTATGCTGTGATCCTCAGTAGAATTCTTACCATTTCTCCATGTTTATGTATTATTCAGACGAATAGTGACCCTAAAACAGAAAAAGCATCTTATCTCTTAAAACTTTTATTGAGCAGAGTTCAAGATGCATACAGTTAAGTGCTATTCTCTGTGTATTTAATGTAGAGTGAAAAGCTGTTTGGTGCCCATTTTAGATTCACTGGCAACAAGATAGACAAGGAAGCATGTACTAGGAGTCATGAAGATACATATGAAAAATTAAAAGTTTAAAATTAATTTGAACTTATAATGTAATGCGTCACATGGAAATCTAAAAATCAATTTCCAAATGCAACAGCTTGAAACTTTTCCTTGCCATCTGGTTTTGGACCTGGCTCATTCAATTCCAATTTTGCCCTTGTGAATACTCCAATTTTATATATACTATATGGAAATGATAATCTTCATGCTACCTAAGCCAATCTTATTGTGGATTTCTTAAAATATAGTTCTATTTTTCTACCTTATCAATATTCTCCAAGTAGCTTCTTAAGGAAGGACATATTTTATCTTTATTTTAAACCAGATGTGATATTAGTACTTTATTTACTAGGGTGATTAATCATGACTGTATTTTAGTTTGCTAAAAAATAAAAACTAATAATATCCATCAAACAATTTTACATCTTTAATAAGCCTAAAATACAGATTGATGAATTCAAGCAAAGGGGGAAAAAAATCCAGATTTGGCTATGTGAGTTGTAAAATAAGAGAAAAAATAATTCTTAAGATAAAGATGCAAGATAAAATCCTATTATAGATGGAAATTATTTAGTATAACACTGGCTCACAAGCAGTTCTTAATAAATGCTACCAATTAACTTTTAGGTTTAAAGAGTTTGTAAAATAATAATAATCAATATATTTGAATGTATTATTTAGTCTGAAGAAAATAATTATTGGAAGATCACTGTTAGCTGATTTACACATACTATACTATCTTATGTTTTCCACACAAAACTAATGTGGTGAGAATACCTAGAATGACAGAAGTCAAAGTAACTGGCCTCAGAAGGGACAGGTAGTAAAAGCAGAGATGTGAGCAGGAATTCAGTGCTTCCGTTATGACCTGATTACACTCAAACAAGTCTAGCAAATAAGCTACCAGACCGTAAAGCTATTTTAATTATCTTTCAGCTTGAAAATAAGACCGCTGTAATCAAACTTATAAGAACTTAAACTATCTAAATAAATAAAAATATATTAGTATACCAACTGACAATTTAGTTTTTAATAATCCAATCAGATCCAATTAAAAGTTCATTAAATTTACATGTAAAACTGACATGCAGTAGCTGCACCTCATCCTTTCAAAATTATTATTAAATTTTTCTTTTGGACAAATATGCTATTGTTTACAAATTATTTAACTAGTATACTCATCCACTTTCTTGGGATTCTTCTAACAGATGAGTAAAATCATGCTTTTATATATACATAAAGTATTTAAAATTATAACAGTAAAACTTAAAGATCATCCAATAATTTAATTATATGAAAAACTTTTTAGAACATATATATTTAAAACTTCAAGCCACATGATTTCAACTCTATGAAACCTCTCTCAAAATATATGTTATAACAGATAACTTGTATAACTTATAAATGAAATAAACCACATAATTTATATGTACTCATAGTTAAATGTATTAGTTATAAAGTTGAACTATTTATATACAGGATATGTTTATATTTACATATATACCTGTACAAGTGAATTGTGCTGAATTTGTAAGATAGGTGTATATATGTATACACACTGAATATTGACAGTAGTAAATCAAAATTCTTTAAAAAAATTGATGCAAATTACTTTAAATTGTAAGATGAATCACTTAAAATGATTTCACACGACACTTTTTATAAGTAAATAGTTTTCAGTGAAAAAGTGTTCAGCAACAATGACAGCATAAATTAAACCCTTCACTCAAAAGACAACGAACATTCACAATTTGAACATCTATTTTAACATAGAATTCTGCATGATTAGTTTTAAGGTATCAAAAATAAATCTTGCAAATGTAATGAGAAGAGGAACTACAGGATGAAGTACAAGTGACTCAAATAAATGGCACCATATATTGTTTCCTAAATATTGCAGTTATTATAAGACTTGCCTTACCAATTCCCACAATAGCATCTTATTTTCAGTTCTATAAATTCTGGTTTGCTCTGACAGATTCTCAAAGCTATACTTAACTGACTCTGTTATTATTTTCCACTAATTCTCTACATACTTCTATTGGAGTTACTTGACTGTCCCCCAAATATTGGACACTACTTATCTGATTTTGATGTCTGACTCAAAAACATACACTGAATAGGCACTTCAGAGAAGAAGAAATACAAATGATCAACAAATATATGAACGAAAGTTCAACATCTCTAGAAATTAGAGAAATACAAATTAAAACTACACTGAGATTCCATTTCATTCCAGTCAGAATGGCAACTATAAAGAATACAAATAACAATAAATGTTGGAGAGAATATTGGGAAAATGGTTCACTCATACATTGCTGGTGAAACTGCAAATTGGTAAAACCAGTATGGAAAGAAGTATAGAGATTCCTCAGAAAACTCAGAATGGAACCACAATTTGACCCAGGTATCCTACTCCTCCATATATACACAAAAGGCTTAAAATAAGCATACTACAGTAATGCAGCCACACTAATGTTTATAGCAGCACAATTCTCAAGAGCTAAGCTATGGTTTCAACCTAGGTGCCCTTCAACAAATGAACGAATAAATAAAATGTGGCATATATGCACAATGGAATATTACTCAGTCATAAAGAATAGCTATATGATATTTGCCAGTAAATGGATGGATCTGGAGACTATCATGCTATGTGAAATAAGCTAATCCCCCCAAATCAAAGGTTAAATTTTCTGTTTGATATGTGAATGCTAAAATACAACAAGGGGAGGAGAGAATAGAAGTTCAGTGGATTAGACAAAGAGGAATAAAGTTAAAGAATGGAGGATGGGAAAAGGAAAGAGGGTGAAATGGATCTGATATAACTTTCCTAGGTTCATATATGAATATATCGCCACTGAAACTCCACATCATGTACAACCATAAGAACAGAATCCTAATTATAATACATCATACTCCATGTATTTATAATATGTCAAAATGTACTCTATTCTCATGTTTATATAAAAAGAACAAATAAAAATAAAAAATAAAAAAAAAACATGCTTTATAACCTTAGTCAAGTGCCACTCATTTAACAATGGGGATGATACAAACAAAGGTACCTTTCATATAAGATTAGTGCAAGCATTAAGTTAGAGAACTCAAGGAATTACATATCGCTGGGCCTAACACAGAGATTAAGGAAAAAAAACAGAAAAAAATATCCAAATTAGCTACATGAACATACATCATGTAGCTCTATACCTTCCTGTCCTTATTTGTAGTTATCATTTAAAATATTTTCCTTTAATATTTGCCTATCAAAAACCCCAAAACTGGAGATATATCACTTACAGTTCAAATATTATACAAGGTATTTTTATCCAAATGTTATCTTCATGTTTATCACCCAAATTAGGTTTGTCTTGGAAGCATTTCATAAATGTTTGTTGAATGAGGGAATGCATATCTTTTATGTTTCCTACTGTATTCTACAAGCACAGTATGGGAATATAGTAGATCGACTTAAAATATTTTCTTAATTGTACAGCATATTTCTCCACTTTGAATGTACAAACTAACTTCATAGCATCTTGGGGACCTTGAGTGCAAAGTAACAATCAGTAGAGCTCAAATAGTCCATAAAGTCTACCTTGTTATACTTGGCAATCAGCAACCTCAACCCCAAATCCCTATATATATCTCTACATGGGTCCAGGAAGTTCCATAACAGAAGAAAATATTCCTTTGGTAAATCAAAGTCAGTACCAGTTAGCCAGAAGCAATACTCAGGGTTCTATGGATTATGAAAGGTACTTCAGTTACATTTCTGATTGCCTTAAAATAAATTCTTTATTAGCTGCCAACTATTATATTAGAGATTTCATGATGTGCCCCTGTCTCCAGAGCATCATTTTGGACTTTGCCCAGCTTGATACTTTTTCATGACAGAACACTTGACATTGATCTGAAAGGGATTCTACTGAGCATATGTAGGGTCTCTCCTAACAGCCTATATAGTGAACTCTTCAGAAATTGACATGAATGAATTTGTATACCTTACATTGGCAATGAATCAAGAGTTATAAATTGATAGTACTAAAAGAACTCATGAGATCTTTTCATTTTCCTGAAAATACCAAGAAAATATTTACCCTATGTATAAATATGGGCTTATTAGTTTAATATTTTATATGGAAATATAGTTTAGAGCATAGCCAAACAAATACTACTGATAAGTGTCTACAAAGGTTTTATTGTTTTATCTACTTAATAGTGAACTGACTAATTTCCCACTTACATCTCTAAAAAAAAACTACATTACAAAATGAAATCTGAAACACATATGATAAGCTTACTTTGAAGAGTAGTAGATTTTATTAAATAGCAAATTGGGTTAGATTTCAGACTGAATCTGTTAAGTATAAATCATATCTTCCCTAGAAAGTAGTGAGTTGACAACTACCTTCCCCTATTATAAGGCACAGCTACTAACCACTTCTACCCTGGGATACAAAATGTTTCCAGGCCACCTCCCTTTAGCCCTCCATGTAAAAACCACCTAAATTCAGATTACTTCAAACTTATATTTTAAGATGGATGTTACTATCTATTCAATAGTTAAAGATGACTTGAGATATCACTAAAATAGAAACTGAAACCATTTCTGTACCTTGAAAGTCAGAATTCACTTTTTTTAAAAAAAAGAGTATCATATAAAACAATAAACAAGCAAAAATGTCTGCATTAATCACAGAAAGTTAATAAATGATCTGCAGAACAGATTGAATGCTGTAGCTTAGCCAGTTTTATATTAACATGAGATTTTGGTACACTTATCAACAAGATACTTTATAATATAATTTGGATCTTTATAAATTTTTCCTGAAATTACACCAAGCACAACATTTAGTTTAGTTTTACTTTTAACATTATAATTGCCTATTTAGTTGAAGATCTTAGCTAAAGGGAAATTACCTTCTCAAAGGAAGGGAAAAAAAATAAAAGAGGAAAGGCCAAAGAATTATAAGTTAAAAGTCTCTAGAGGGTAGAAACATGTACATATAGAAGCCTTTTGTGCCTTGGATAGAATGAGTTTTGAATATCTACTAAAAAAGTGGCCTTCAAACCCAGGTAGTATAACCAGAGAAATGAAAAATTGTACTCCATTTGTATACAATGAATTAAAAAAAAAAAAAAAAAAACCCAGGTAGAATAAATAAAGAAATTCCATTCTTCAGTAAAGTTGCATGTCAGTTGTAAGGTATTAGATAAGGATTCTGGACCTTTGAGATTTCCATCTAAGTGTGGAATAGTTTTCCTTTAGTTACATTTCTTAACTTCTTCTGGATAATTTGATCCCAAGGACTAGGGATAATGAATGGCTGAAAGTCAACTTTCAAAGAAATCTTGGGTCCTGGTAGGTACTCTTGTCCCTGAAATGCAATGACCTTTAGATATAATGTGCTTATTTTCTTTCCTTTTCAGAAACATTATCTCTTGTTTGGATGACCTTGGTTTCTTAATGAAAGTAAAATTCTTAACAGCTCAAAGATCCCAGTCTTAACTGATCAAGGTCTCTCTTTGATTCATATAATCTTCCATTGACTTGGACAAACAGATATTTAAAACTCTCATCACTTTTTGAATTTCTCTTTCAAAATTTTAATTCCTTTTCAAGTAACAAAGCCTATAAAAATAACTGTACTTTTCTCCCTATTTTCTTAACACTTAAATAACTTTGAAGGTTGAAGGTTTGAATTTGCAAAGTGAGAAAATGGAACTACTCTCAGACAGAGGCCTAATGTGAGCCATGATCCACCCTGAGGCAAAAATTTTATGGCTAAGTTGTAAACCCTTTGAACATGTAGCTTTTAATGGAAGTGCTGACACCATCCTAAGTATGGATTCATGAACCCCACCACTATTATATCTAAGGCATTTTATCACTATCAATTCATCTCACTTTTTAAAATTAAAGAACATTTCCCAGGTCTTTATTTCCCTCCAGAGTTCCTAAACAAATTTTTTGTTTTGGTATTTATGTAGAAACTAGCTAATGACTTCAGTCCCTGGAGAAGAGGATATGGGGCTAGTAGAGACACAAGACATGCACTGTACACACACCTGCAAAGGCTGACATGAATTTGTGTGCTCTTCAGATCATACTTTGCACAGAAATAATCTGTCTTTAGAAAGAACATCCATACCCTGAGACTATTTTCTTCAAAATGGTCCAGCAATCTGTTTCCCAGACAGTACTGTTGTCCATATTTGGTGAAAGTGCTTATTCTATTTGTAAGTAAAATTCAAAGAACTTCCTTTTATCCATTTTTTCCCATATAAACGATACTGTGCTTCAAAACTTTTCCAATTTTTCTCCCATTTATCATGTAATAAAAAATGCATTTAGGTAAATATTGCATGAATTCTCAGGGTATTTTAATCACATGGCAACAAGCATATATTAATAACAAATAGATAATAAAAATGGGATTTTTAGGTTAAAAATGAAACTTTTTCAATTTGCATAAAAATTAGATAAAAATGGTTGTGTATAAGAAATACCTAAGTTTAGTTCCTATAGTTAAGACAAGTCTATTATTCTCAAGAGTCATTTATTTATTGAAATCTCACAAGCATGGAAGTGTTGAATTTATCATGGAATTGTTGAATTTATCAAATGCTGCTTTTCAAATAACTCTAGACAATTTAATAATTTTTCTCTAGATCTTAGTAAAATTGTTAAGCATGGTTCTTGATTAATATGTCTAAAAATATGCTAATATTCTTTTGAATGTATAGGAGAAACATACTCATCTTAGTCTTGGTTTTGTAAATTACTCCTCAGTTGTAGGAAAATAAGGTATTAAATCTATTTATTGGATACAGATGGAGATTAAATCATTTAAACAAATGAAAAACAGGAGTGGTGTTACACATAGTACCAAGAACATTCTACATTTTTCATGAATATTCACATAGTTTGGTTTCCAGATTCACAAGCTCACATTATGAATTACTTTTGAACAACAACATTGCTTTCTTTTTTCTTCATTACACTACTCCCTATGTGAGTCTAACAGAATTTTCCAAATTTTATAATTACTATAAATATATTCATATTTCTACAACTAAAATTAAATTCGAAATGATATAGTAAATTCTTATCATAAAAATTCCCA
The DNA here is from genome assembly GCF_902686455.1 of Sciurus vulgaris. Lineage (NCBI taxonomy): Eukaryota > Metazoa > Chordata > Mammalia > Rodentia > Sciuridae > Sciurus > Sciurus vulgaris. The sequence continues at coordinate 30,023,327 of NC_136470.1, read as the reverse complement.
ATATTCAGGGTGAGAAACAGCACATAGTTTCAAGTAAGAAATGTTTAACTAATACCTAAAGCCATTGAATATTACCAGACTATTTTTTATACACTATATCTTATTCATTCATCAAATACTTATTGAGCTTCTACTGGATACAAGACTCCATGTTAACAAAAATTAATCAAAGATAAAGTCTCTTCAAACAACTTACATAATGGTAAAGAAGTAAAATATATGACACATGACAAACACTATAAAAACTGACAAGTAACTTGTAATCTAAAGTACCATAATCCTTTCAAAGATGGAATATTAGTTTCACGATGTAGTTGAGGCACCAAGGAGACAGAATTAGTATAGTGGTAAAGAGTATCCCAAGAAAAAATGTCAGAGACAACATGATCCAGTAATGTTTCTCCAAACCAGGAAATCTTAAGTTATTAAAGATTAAAGTTATTAAATCTTAAGTTATTAAAGATTATCTTAAGTTTATTAAAGAGTACATCATCAGTAAAATGTCAAATTCTATCATTGAAAATATTGATTTCTTACAGATTACCAATTATATGAGATACCAGGTTGTATGCCATACTTGCCAAAAAAAAATTAATTTTTTTTACTGTTAATATAATAACTATAATAATATACAATAATACCGGGCTTGTAAATAATAGATGCCATCCAAGAGTTAAGATTTTTCTCTTCAAATTTTAAGGTCAACAAAATGTCAGCAAACTCCAATAAATTCCTAATAATTGTCACTACATTAAATGGGACAAAGCAGATAGAGGCACCCTCTGAATATCCTGTCTCCATGCCTCAATGCATCCTGAACTGAAATAACTCAATGCCATAGTATGTGCTCATAGTACACATAATACACCCTAGTCATTCACAAGAGGAAAAGATAACTGCCAGACAGGTTTTCTTTGTTGAGAATAGATAGACATGGACAATCAGTTGCTGGAATTTATTAAAGAAGGAAGCAAGTGGGGGTTTATGAAAGGATCTTATGAATCTAAGGTTTTGATAACTTCATACTTTGCTGCCATAATTTAACCCTTATGTCATAACTGGGATGATTGAAGGAACTCAGGAGACTCTTACAGGAGGTTTAAATAAAGTCACATTCAAGTGTGGGTGGAGCAAAGGTCAGAGTTGGACCCTCCCCTCAGTTTGACAGCAAGTGCTCTGATTGATCAGTGTTTATGTTAGACTAGATGGTCAAAGGTTTGACTGTCTTCAGTGTTGGTTTTACCCATTTATGTATTTTAGTCCTATTTTTCTATTTATACCAATTTCTTTCACTTAAACCTTTAATTGCAGCTATAAATATTAAACATAACTCACATTCTAATTTCTAATAGTATAAATGCAGATTTTTATAAAATATATTTGATATACTAGACCCATAGCCATATAAATAGACATACTATACCTATACCCACACATTATACATATTTATAATCCATTTTGTTATATATATATATAGAGAGAGAGAGAGAGACCATCTATAATATGCACTTTTCTCTGTACAGTTATGCTCATTAGATTGAAGAAGTTCATATTTTTAGTCTTTCTTATCAATAAGGGTAATTGAATGTAAAATAATTAGGTTCTTTAATTTTAATGAAGATGATGTCAGCAATATAGTTAGGATTTCCAGTTAGTTTATCATGAATGCAAAACTCTTATGATCACTTATGTTATGCTCTGAACTAATCAGATGAGACATGGTCTTTCCTTAAGGAATTCATATATTGTGATTAAATAGAAAAGAATGTGCCTCTGGGGAAACTTGCTGTCCTACTAACCTATATTTGAGATTCATGTTCATTGATAAGCTTAAAAATGACTTGGTAGCCAACAGTAATCACCATTTCCTCCAAATGTTCCAACAAGTCAGCTTACAGACATCTGTTTTGTACTGCCTGGCCACGTGCTGTTTGGCCCTCTTCTGACAGGCCACAGCAAAGCACTGACCTATGATGTTAGCACTCCTTGGTCCTGCCCCAACAAACCCCTTCTCTCAGGATGATAGTTCCTGTTAATACAACAAAAATGGAAATTGTCAGCGTGGGCAGGTTGCCATATGGAGGTTGACAGCTGCTCAATCAGATTAAGACAAATGCACACAGGCAACATGAGAGCAAAAAAAAAAAAAAAATCATTTTTGAAGAAAACTCAGTTGCTTTGCTATTGTTATTTTTGCCAGGATCTTTAGAAATACTGCATCCGTTTTAAAGATTATGCTATAAGAGATATGCTATAATTAGTATTGACATGAAGCAAATTAAAAAAAAAAGTTAAACAACCTACTTCAAAATTTCCTGTTTGAGCCTTGATTATCTTTTCCTCTGACCATAGCATTTAATTTAATATCTATTGCTCACCCCATACATGCCACATCTCTGCCAGGTATCTTACAATATAATAAAGACCTCTACTTTCTGAAAGAGAAAATAATGTTGAAGAAACTGTCAAAATATGCTTTCAAAGGCTGCATAATATGCCAAGAGAAAAGTAACCGAATTTTACAACCCACTGAAAGATAACACACCACCATCAATAGCCAAGCTCATGAATAAATAAATATTTACAACATGTACATATGCATATCAAGGCAAGGCTACATTGCAGGAACTCAGAATCTGTGGCACATATTTATGCAATACATATACAGAGATAAACAGAGGCACAAAAGAGAGAATAACTTTAAAGTACAGTCAACACATTTAAAGTTTTCCAGTAACTTGTCTGACCTTTCCAAAATACACAAGATGCTTTTAACAATAAATGAAATATGTTGCTATGATTGCTTATTCCTGAACTTGACTGAGTCACATCATCATCATCATACAGCAGAGCTAGCAAATTTCTAGCTGAGCTAGTTAGAGTACATTGGAAAAACTAGTGCTACGCTCAAAGACGAAACATTTCAGACCTGATTTACAAATGAAATCCAGTGCATCTGTATCTAAAGCTGTGTGGAATGAATCAACGCCTAGAAAGACAGAGAAGCATTTTAGAACAAACCTTTCTGACTAGGTTAACAACTTTTCTTAAATTTTATAGCTGTTTAACTTTCTCACTGGGCAGCTGCAGTTCCAAATCTATTGCTAAAGTTTAATGCAGGAAATTAAACTTTGACATGATATAAGTACTAACTGTCTTTGAAAAATGCATATAAGAAATACAGGTTAACACTCCTGACATCCCCTGGAGTCGATAACACCATACATCTCTAGATCCCCAGCCACCAAAAACTGCCATGCAGGCTAACATAAATAACAGCTTGTGGTGTGTAAGGGGGAAAAATCCATTGATAATACCAAGCAATACAGAAATGTGGTGATATAATTTACAAGGCCCCAGATCATTTGTCTCACCCCTCCTCTGTGTAGATCTGAACCAACCATCTAAGCTAAGTGCCTGTTGGAACTTTTCCCTGCAAGGTATAGTAGGTAAAAGATTTGCAATGTCTTTAATGCAATGAAAAGAGAAACTGAAAGATCAAACTGAAGGGGCTTGAGTATTTAGAAAATCCTGCTGAGATGTTGTGATAAATTATTAAAACTTCTTGTTAATGTTCATGCTTCTCTTTAACCTCAGATCATAACACTGACAGTAAAGCAAAGATGGGAGTAGACCCAAAAGTCATTTCTAAAGCTAAGATAAAAAAAAAAAAAAAAAGAAAAAAGAAAAAACATGAGTTAAAAAGAACGCCTGTATGAAGAAAAATCCTCGGCTGTCTTCCATCAAGATTTTTCCTAAAACATAAAATCACTGTAGAGAAAGTCTCTCATGGGATATTTCTGCAGCATCATTTTGGGTTACTGCATTCACAGAACACATACCTTGCTAACTTGTGCCTAGTAGGAACAAATGGCATTCAGGGGAAGCAGAACCAATGGGACTTTACAAAAAGGAATGTTTGAATCCCCCCCACCATCCCCCCCCAAAAAATTCTCTCCGATCTCATTATAATTTTTCAACAGCAGAAAGAAACGGATTATAATGTTCTCAAACCCTGAAAGGCTTTTCTCTCATCCAGCAGATACTTTTTCCCAATAAAGTTAATGTAATTTTCTTTACTAACACAGTAACACTGATAGAGTCAGCCAAAAAAAATTAGTGTTGGTAGCACTGTATTTCCTAACATCCCACTGATCATTTCACAAAATCTGCCAACAATTGAGAGATCTCACATATTCAAAACCTACATCTTTCAGAAAATGCAGCTTCCTCAGGATAACATACATATCCTTGCACTAGAACAGCATGCATTTTGGCCCTGGAGTCTCCCTGCTGGAAATAATCATTGTAATGCTTTGAAAGCCTAGCAAACCCCAAACTGCAAACATATATTTATATCAGTAAGAGAGAAAAACTCTTCTTCCTAGCCACCTACAACACAGATTCCCTTTCCAGAAATAAAATACTGATTTCAAACAGAATCAGCTCCTATCCCATTAGCTGTCCTCCAGATACCATTAACTAGCCTCACTGACTCCTCAACGGATCCTTAACCCAGAACTTTCATCACTTACCCCCCTTCCAAGGTTTTCCTTTCCAGGGGGTCCGGGTCAGCTTGCTCAGAGTTGGTCCAGAAAAGAGAAGCATCAAAATGAAGAGAAGTTCCAGCCTAGTAATTTTCCCCACTTTCTCTGATGATAACATTTCCACAAGTGAATTTCACAAAATTTCTCACATCCTCTTCCCTCCCGGTTATGAAAATAGCATTAATCATTGAAAAACCTGAGGTAGGTGTTGTTTTGCCATCTTTAACAGCTGAAGGAGCAGCTCCCTGATGTAGCCCTGAGCCAAGCTACATTTCTCACGGCTCCGGCTCCTGCTCCTCAGCACGCAGTCAGCACTGCTTCTACTCCAGGAGCTAGAAAATAATTTCTGTTCTCCACTTTGCTTTCAGTGAGAATACATTTCTCAGCGTTCTGGGTGAGCTTGATTGAAAATGATAAAAACAGTAATGTCTGTGTCCAGCAGAAAAGAGAAAAGATGTCAGGATTGTGTGAAAAAGATGAGAAGCAGTTGTACTGACAGCTTTCAGGCTGCCTGTGTGATCCCTAATAGCCGTGCAACCAACCAAATTGCTCTTTTAAGAGTAATAAGGCTTCAGTGAAAGCCGGTATCACAGCCACTTGGGTGGGTAGTGCTGGGCTTGAAAATCACCCAGGCACTGCCACAGATAACGACTGCTTCATTCCAGCTTTAGCATATGAAGGGCTGAGCAAAATATAGTATGCACAGAGGGTAGTTAATCTATTGTGTGGATAGACAGGGATTCCAGCGATGTAGTCAGGACAGACTCAGAACTTGAAATGATTTTATTTTCCTCTAATTCACCTCGTGACATTCAAATGGGATTGCATCTGCACTAATTATTCATAAATGGGTCTGAAATATTTATTAGATGAACAACAATAAGTATATAATTTTTTCCCCAACAATGAAACAAGGAGGACAGACTCTCAATACTTAGAGTCTCTTCTGTATTAAAGGCAGTGTATTTGGGCACCCTTATGTCTCACTAATTGAAGCCACTGTGAATGTTATCAGCAAACTTTTAGAAATACCAAACAGAGTCTATCAAGGCGGAGTTAATCATGCTTTCAGGGAAGCACATTTTTTATTTGTTTGGGTACATCACCATGGAAATACAAAAAGCTCTCTCTGTCTTTGGTAACTATATTTATGAAAACATTTGTGGTCACAAGGTGTGGTTATAAGAAGCAAACACGACTCTGCCTCTTTATGAACAGGACATGGGTAAAATCTGTCAGATAAAAGTAATTGGATCTCTATTACCTGAACTAAATTAGCATGATCAAAAGACTCACACCAATATTTTAAAGCTGTCTGCATCTTAGTATTTTCCATATGGTCACTTATTCCCTTAATCAGTGAGCTACAATGCATGAATTATGCATTTATGTATGATAAAGTAATTGATTCCAATATTATGCAAACCACCAATTATATGATGTTATCACTCTAAAAATGGGATAAATTGCCATTTTCAAATCATATTCTTGGAAAAGGTACTTTGAAAAGAGTTAGTTGCACCATTGCTGTAAGCTATATGTTACATGTGGAAATATAGTTATTAAAATTTGCTCTTCTATAAAAGAAGCAATGTTCAAAGAAAGTAACAGGATACAAAAACAAATTCTCAAACTGTGTCTTACTTTAGAAACAATAATGTCCCTTTACTCAACTTTTAATTTGAAAACTTCTAAGAGAGGTTAGAAAAGATTATATCATGCCCATTTTACAAATAGCAAATTAAAATTTTTATGTATTAGCATATTTTAAAATATGTTGGTATTTAATTCAAAATCTGATTTTCTCTTTGCCAGTCACTTCTCTTGTTTATCTGACACCTTCTCTTTAAGTGCATGTAAACAGCAATTGGTAGAATGAATTGGCAAACTCCCTTACCCCCATCCCCTGAGGAAAACTCTGGAACCAAGCTTATTTGCTGTCTACTGGCTAGATCTCTTGGAAAGCAACAACATGCTCCTCCATAATTTGTGAGTATTTATTTTTTAATGACTTCTTCCTTCTTAGGTTGAATAGGCTTAAATATAATTGAAAGGTATTAGAAGGGATGTTGAACAATTCTTTATGGCCTGTCAGAACCCAGTTAAAAGGAAAAGCATTCTTTACTGGTTTTAAGATATAGTTGGTCAGGTTGACTCTAAAGAAATTCCATGTTTAGATTTTCAAGGTTTGCTTCTTTTTCAGTGGCCCATGTAAGTACCCTACCATAGATCTCTCTGGTGAGTGAACTGAAATGGGATTGGAAGAACCAAATCCCTGTTGCTCATAGAGAGAAGGCCACTGTCTTCCAGAACTCCTCAGGCTTAAGCTTGAAGATCTAGCTCAAGCTTTCCACATACCAGAAGAGAGGACAGGAAATCTCTTCCTATGGAAATGAAAATGGAGTGTGAAGGAAAAGGGAAATACTGAGTGCAGGGAAAGTCCATGTGAGACAGCTCTGTGTGGGTATGAATGTAGAAATGACCCCCTGCCTTAGTTAACATTAGTAGTAAATTACCTATCTTATTACAAGTTCTAAGCACCTTATTTGTATTGGGCTATTTAGTCCTTATAACCCATGGAAGTAGGAATAATCATTAGCTCTCTAGTACATTGTAAATGGAGGCCCAAAGTGCTTAAGTCACACTTCCGAAGTCAGGAAACTTTATTAATAATTATGCTACAACCTCTACTGAACTGTTCTCTTTATGCTCAGTCCTTCCAAGATATCTTGCATGTCAGTAACATTGTTATATGAAAGAATAGCAAATATGACATGGTAGCACTCAGTCTGTGCCAGGTTTGGTTTAACTGCTTTATATATTTTAGTTATTTATCTGCCCAATGGCCTTGTGTTATGGCTCTGTTATTGTTCATGCTTTACAGATAGTTTCTTGTTCAAATGTCACATAGTAAATGCAGGTGGAGCCAAGATTTGAACCCTGTCTGGACTCAGATGTTTATTATCCAGTCTTCATTTTCTATAGTTGGGTGTGAGACTCTGAGGAAACCAGATAAGAGGTGGGTGAGCGACACAATGAGAGAATTAGGGTACTGTGACTGGAATCTCCATTGGTTGTTGGCAGTGCCAGGGAAGTCTATAAATGGTAAAGAACTAGAGAAGGTCCCACTGAGAGAGGTAGTCGTAATAAATGTCCTCGTCATGTGCTTGCTCTCAAAGGAAAGCAGAGGAAAGACAGTGTTCCAGCAAGGCTTGACTCACACACAGTTACAATATAGCACAATAAATGTTTGAATGCAAGCCATAAGGAATTGTTAGGAAGAGTACAGGCAAGAACTATAAATGAGGTACACATTGAAGCACAATGAAAGAGAGGAGAGCTGTTTTAGCCAGGGTATGCAGAGCAGAGATGAAGACCTTTTTACCAAGAATCAAAGGTGATTATTTAAGACTAGGTCAAGTCAGGTAAAATGTGGAAGCTGATCCATGCAGAGGGAAGAGCATTACCATGGTCACAGAGATGCAAAGCAGCCCAGCTTCTTCCAAGAACGACCAGGAAGGTAGTGTGCCCAGAGTGCTGAATGTATGGATGAAATGCAGGAGAGGAGGAAAAATAGGCAAGGGCTAGATTAAAATTTTAAAATAGACTCACTGCCAAAGATCTTAAAATTTACCCTTGGTGACAGAAGGCCAATAAAGGGAAGTGACATGCCCTAAAATGAGTTTTTCAGAATAATATTTTTGGTTGCATTTTGGTGGAGCATGAAATTGGAAGCAGGGAAAACCATTTAGAAATGATAACAATATGGAATATTGTTAAAGAAGAATGAAATTATGACATTTGCAGGTAAATGGATGGAACTGGAGAATATCATGCTAAGTGAAATAAGCCAATCCCCAAAACTCAAAAGCTCAATGTTTTCTCTGAGCATAAGTAGATGTTGATCCATCTGCTTATGGAGTAGGGAGTGGGCTGTAGAGAAAAATGAAGGGGCTTTGGATTGTACAGAGGAGAGTGAGGGGAGGGGTGGGCTGGTGGGGATGGGAAGGAAGGTAGAATGAGACAGACATTATTACCCTATATACACGTATGGTTACACTACCGATGTGACTCTGTACCATGTACAGTCAGAGGAATGAGATGTTATGCTCCATTTGTGTATGATGTGTCAAAATGCATTCTACTGTTATGTGTAACTAATTAGAACAAATTTAAAAAATTAAAAAAACACTTAAAAATAAAAATAATTTTTAAAAAAGTAACTTGAAATTCAAAAGCAAATAAAGAATGCAAATAACCAACAAGAAGAAGAAGATATGATAGCAATATTACAGGCAAGATATAGTTTCAAACTGCAATGAAACAATGAAAAATAAATAGAAAGAGACTAATTTGAAATATATTCTGTAATTCAATGTATTAATTAATTGAACAAACATTATATATATATATATATATATTATATACATCTCATCAAAATGCTGTCATCCAGATGCTATCCTTAAGAACCCAGTGACAAAATCAGTAATGAATGGGACAGTGCTCCAATGTTTAAGTTCTCTTCTCCAAATACGTCCTTATAAGTTTGATTTTGTCTGTTCTGTTGCCATTTCCTCCAACTAATCTCTGACACTAGGTAATAATGATGCAACATGGGTTGTGTTTAATAACTGGAGCACTCCCCTCATGAGTTTACAACCAAAAATATTATTACTAAGATTTTGTAAAGAATTCATCAAATTATCTCAATTTATTATTAAACTCACTGATTATATTCACTTCATTAGATGCTGTTGAAGATTAAATGTTGTTAAAGATTGAACCAATTCTTTTTATGAAAGTTCCATGAGTTTGGAAAATAAGTAACTAGGTAATTCATAATTGATGCAAATTTTACCCATTAAGGGACATTGGGATTTTCTGGAGATGGTTTTTGTTTATTGTAATGGGGAGAGGGGTGCTAGTGATGTACATAATCTCATGGGATGCTATCAAATATCCTATGTTAGCACACAACAGTTGTTACAACAAAGGTTTATCTGTCAAAAAAATTGCCAATAGTGTGGAGATTAAGAAACTCTAAGGTATCCCCAGCTTGTGTGATTACAGGATGATGATTCTGCTGGCCATCGTTCAAGTGGAGTCACAGCAAATGCTCTTTGTGACTAAAGATCACTAGCTGACCACAGGTGACTTTTGACCAGTGTGCTCTCTCACAGCAGTAATGCAAAATAGCCTATTTAGATTCTTCTGCTTCAAAGGAAACTTCTTATTTCTCCTACAATAATTCACCCACAGAGAATCGCTCATCTCCCTGAACACCATACACCAATCATCAGGCCAAAGAAGTGGTGGATTTACTTGGTTTGAGTGCCGAAAGGGGCCCAGTGATGCATATAACTATCAGTAAAAACATTTCTTGTCTAGAAAATTCAAAGTGTCCCTCCATTACTCAAAAACCAGAGAAAATCATCAAGGCAAACTTAGTATGTGAGTCTCCAATTACTTCTCTTATTAACTTGGCAATGATCGGTCTCTACTAACTATAGGCTGCACTATCATTAATATATCTTTAATGTAGAGTCCATCAACAAGTCATCAGAATAAAAACCTTAGCTGGGATTTAATAAAAAATAGAGTGGAAAATTTGCCATAGCATTAATTCGGTAATTCTTAAAAGACAATAGAGCTATTTATTAATTCATATAAACATGCATATATGGATATCATTATTTTGTTATTACTCTGACTCCTCAATATTCAGTTTTCATTGTGCAAGTCAAAATGTAGATCTTAGTGCTTCAATGCTATATTAAAAACATACTTTCATTCTTCGTCTTTACCATATTTTCCTTAAAGAGGAACAAGAATATCTTGACTACAAATGCCAGTCATTTCATAGCCTAAATGAAACAGGGAGGAATAAGCAACTCAGCTTTTGCATGAATTGAGGTAACATGGAATATATATTAATTTTATTTCCAAGATCAAATAGGTATGGGTCCATATGTACTAAACTCAAACATGTAATTTATAAATACTTCAGTTATACTATGGTTGAGAAATAAACTCTGATTAATTGAAACTTCCACTTAACTCATAGGGAAAATTCATTAGTTTGTACTGTTAGTGAGAAATATTTAGTAAGTTTTTTTATTCCTTTTTTTTTTTTCCTTTTCAGGCAATTTCTTCAGAGCAAACATCCCTGGATTTCTCTGATGATTTAGGACCCTGAGGCCCCTGAGTATCACTGGGCTGCACATCAGTTCCCATCCTGTCAGCCTGTGGTTATAGCATACAGGTAGGGCTGAATCTACTGTAATCAAGACAAGCTGAATTTCTTTATCTTTCAAGTGAGCTCTTAATATTGCATTGCATTATTACTATTATTTCCTGTTCATTAAAGAATCAAGTGAAGGCTTATGTCTTAGTTGTAGTCAATTATAGATTTTACTTCATAATATGCTCTTAAAAGCATCAACTGAGAAAAGACAGCTTAAATTTTTGCTCTGTGTAAGTTTGATTTGAAGACTTGTTCTAAATGTTGGTAGACAAAGACATACCTGGGCAAATGTATTAGGGTACCACTCTATGGTTTGGTTTCAACAAATTGTATATAGGATCAGGGTGCGTGAACTTTTTAAAAAAAATCTCTCCTGGTTACCTCTGAAATGCACTCCTACTGGCTTGTTTAACAACTATATTGGAAGAAAAAACTTAAGCATTCTGGGTTTGCTATATAAAACCTAGCTCCTTATTCTTCCATGTATATAATAAAATTGATTCAAGTTTAAAATTTTTAAATGAATGATACTTAATATATTTGGAAAATTTGTGTAAAATTAGTTTTAGGCCTATGTTCACACATATTTACCCAAAGTTGCAAATGATTATATGACTTCTCTGTAAAAAGCAGAATATGGTTCCTGGAGAAATGTCCTAGTCATTTTCTAGAGAATAAACCTTGCAATCTAATCAAATATGCCTGAACCTATAAAAAATAGACTTTTTCTCCATCTTAGATATTTTCTTGGGCTTATGTAAAGTTCATTTAAAGGACAGTGCTAGAAAGCTGACATAGTCTATTGGCTATGCTACATCAATTACATAAAACGTTCCATATCTATAGAAGATATCAGTGGGATGTTTATTAAAGAAATAGAATCTTTTAAAATTTTTATAACAAATGCATACTAATAAGGGATAATCTTGCCCACAAAGTTATAAAATCTAAATAATCTTCCTAGTCAACAAGCACAGATATTAAACCATAGTGTTGCAGATTTCCAGGAGGATGTTTGCAGAGTATGTATTAATATATAAGGTTGCATCTGCTAGTGTTACTCCCCTGAGCATTCTTAGGACCCTCGGGATAGCATAACGTTAGTTCCATTTCAAGTAAAATGGTAAATCTTACAAGGCAGAGTGTCTCTGTATCCTAAGTTTTGAAAATGTCAGATAAAATTGTTGCACAGGTAACCAACTCTTTTTTAAAAGAGCAAATGAATGACAATTTTAGAATAATTTATAAGCTACAAGAGTATAAATTCTAAGCAACATTATTACTTAAGAAGTGCAAAACTGAGCATTTTTATAACATATTTACATGCCCTCTATGTTATTTCTATTAGCAATTAAGAAATACTTTAGGAAGCTGTAGGTCTACTGTACAGCAATCTCTCTCTCTCTATGTGCAACACTCATAGGTCTACCATACAGAAATCACACACACACACACAATTAACCCATTCTTCTCTCATGACAATGTTAAAGAACAGGCAACAAAATTTTGCTCCATGAAATTTGAGTGATCTGGGTTCTTTCTATTTTGTTTCTTTATTAGGAAAGATCCCTATGTCCAAGACAACTCAGTGTCCTAGACGTTCCTTCTATCTATAGACATCATGTCTACAGTAAGGAGGCAAGGTAAAGAACAAAAAATGACAGGCACAAGCAGTGGTTTCTCAGAATGGTTTATGAAAACTGCCCAATGTCACTTCTGCTTACAATCCATTGGCCGCACTTCTGTGATAAGGCCCAAACTAGCTAAAATGGAAGCTGCAAAATGAAACCTTTATTCTGGGTAGCAATGTGCCCAGCTGAAATTCTAGATATTCATTGGAGATGAAAACAAAATATGTTTTGGAACTGGTCTGGTGGCACCAGTGTGTAATCCCAGAGGAAGGTTGATACAGGAGGATCTCAAGTTTAAAGACAGCCTCAGCAACTTACAAGGCCCTCAGCAACTCAGTGAGACCCTGTCTCTAAATAAAATATAAAAAAGGGACTGGGGATATGGCTCAGTGGTTAACTGCCCCTGTGTTCAATCTCTGGTATTAAAAAAAAAAAAAAAAAAGTTTTTGGAGAAAAACTATTACTCTGTTGTGGTACAGCATTATGGATAGACAGGTAACAGATATTCAAAAACAACTTTCGTAACATTTTCTGCTAACACAGCAATTCTTACTACTCTAGGGGCTTACCGTATTAGATGTAATAAGATAAGGCCATAGTAAAATAGCTTACCTAAGAGGGTCATAGAAGTCAGATCAAGGTAAAAGATCACTTATTTACAAAGCACAAACAGCAAACCTCCCTCACCAGTGGAGTCCTAGACATTGTTTCAATAATTTGAATTATATAACTCTGAGTACCTATGCATTAACCTGAAATTTCATATATTCTTTATTTTGAACGACTCATCCAAGTCCTACAATTTAATATGATGCTTCACAAGTATTTTCTTTCTTCATTGTGACAATTCTTCAAGAGCTACCAAAGAACTACTTTGCCTCTTTGATTTCACCCCCAAATCATCTTCAGGCCACATTATCAATTTTTCTCAAATGTAAGTTTCAGATTCCTTATATCTAAGTAATCTACTTCCTTTGGATTTCTGGAAATCATTAAGTTTCTTAAAGTCAATCTTAACATCTGATTCAATAACATTTACTCATCCAAAACATAAGGTTGTCTTCATTTTTTCTTCATAATTCAAGCTGAACTAAGTATAACAGAAATAATCTAGTAGCTATTCACAATACCCTCCCCTTTCTATGCCCACCCCACCTTCCCTCATGGTAGAGGGAAGCACCTTATATATAAAAAGAGAAGCACAACTCAGTTACTTCCCTTCAGTGTCTCAATTCCTTCATCATTGAGTCTAATGATTTTGACAAGAAAAAAGTCACCTGGCTTCATATGCTTTTGTATTAGATGTTAATTTTACATGACCAAAGGGGCAAACAGCCTCTGAAGTCTTCAGAAAGAGGAAATTTCTTTGCTTTTATGTAAATTCATTTAAACTATTGTAAAACAATCTGAAAACAATATTTTAAAAAATTAGGCCTAATGTTATACAATTTAAACACACACATCGATATATTAACATGTATATGAATATGTGCATTTTTAAGCACTAATTCTGAAGTAGGAGAATTTGTTAATTAATCACCCTTAACAGCAAAATAGCTTTCCATTAGTCAAACTCGGGTTAATTAATTCGCCCGATGATGAGTGATATAAGTCTTAGCTCTTCCTTCCGAATACTTACTATTCCATCCAGAAGATTTGCTCAATATATCTTTCAAAGTGCAGCCTGGCTTCTGCTTCTACCCAGGCTGAATATTAGCACTAGATCTGATAACCATTTTCTTGGAATTAAAAAAAGTTGAATGTCATTTTTCTTTGACAGAGGCCTATTTAAAGTTCAGGAGAATAGTGGGCACCATTTAGGATTGAAAAAAATAAATTGTTTAAGGAACACCCACAGCCCACCAGTGAAGTTAAAATAAATTACTTATAAATAACAGAACCAAACATACTAGGAAGAAAAGTCCTTATAATGTTACAATTGGATCCATCCAACATAGTGAGTCACTGAAATGTTTCTTTTCCATAATTTGCAGAATGGAAGTGTCTGACCTTGTGTCAGTAGCTCCATCTGTGCCTTTGGTTGAGTGTCATTTAGCAGCTCACTCCCAGCTGCTTAAGGTGGATGTGGTGAAGGCAGACATCAAGACTTCACACATGGACTCCCAAGTCTAGCTGACTCCAAACTCACACACAATTGCTTATTCAACATCTATGCTTGGATGTAATGGCAGTGACAATCTTAAGATAGTTCCAAGATCTTCAGCCTTTCTTCCTCTGCCACCCCCAAATTCCTCCTATGATTATGTTATTTTATATTGCAAAAGGAAGACCATCTGAATGAAACTGATCTAGCCTCGCTGTATCTTTAAAAGATAACTTTCTCAGTCTGGTATCAAAAGAGGAGCACAGATGGGGAAGTCAGAGAGATGAAAACAAAAGAAAGATTTGATAGAACATTAAGTCTTTCTTTGAAGATGGAAGGACCATGGAAAGTGTCCAGAAAGTGACCTCTCTGTTAACAGCCAGCATGGAAAAGTGGATCTCAAACTATATCCAAAAAGAACTGAATTTTGGGAACAACCTGAAAGACTCTGGAACTGGATTATTTCCCAGAACCTAGAGATGAAAGGCCACATTTGATAAGAACTTGAGTGTGGGCTTTACAATACCCCCAGTTGAGAATCCAGCTGTGTCCACATGACCTAGAGAGCTATAAACTAATATGTAGTTATTATTTTAAGCTGCTAAGGTTGTGGTAATATGTTACACGCCAACAGACAACTTGTACAAATGCCTAATAAGAATCTCTAACTCAATCTGTCCAAAAATCAACTGGTCTTTATTCTCAGTCATGTTTCTGTAGTCCTATCTTTTATTTAATGGCAATTTCACTGTGCTAGTTGGTCAAGACAAAAAAGAAAAACATACAAGCAAACAAAAACCCTGGGGTCATTCTTATATCCTCTCTCTCAAACCATTAGATAAAATACAATGGAAACCCTGTTAATTTTACCTTTATAAAATATCTGAAAGCCAACCAGTTCCCCAGTTCCCTTTCCTTTTGCTGTCCCCACCCTGCTGAGTCACTAATATCTCTCAATTTCAATTTTGAGCATCAACTAACAGGACTCCCTACTTTTCTGCACATTTTGGTAACACAGTAGACAGATGATATTTTTAAAAGTTATATTATATATTTTCTCAGTATCCTGCATCATCTCCCATTTAACTAAGTCTGCATACAATGCCTGGCAGCTGTAAGCTCTCTCTCACCATCCAGTTGGACCTTACCTTTCCTCAGCTCCCCTTCACTCTGTAATAGCCTCACTGGATTTCTTGACCTTCAAAGGACCTGAGGAATTTGCCTCACAGTATTTGTTCTAATGACCACTTTGACTTCAGATTCATCAAACCCTTATTTGCTTTAGGTCTTCACTCAGATTTCACCATCTTGATGAAACTTACCTGCCCTTGTCAAACAAGCACACTGCCATCTCTCCACCCTCACTCCTAGCATTCCAGAGTCACCTTAGCCTGCTGAATCCTTCAGTCATTTTTCCAAGTCATTTATTTTTTTAACATGCTCACTATTTGGCTTCCTTCTTGTGCTTTGCATTTATTTCCTGTCTCTCCCCAAATACAATAAAAGCTCACTGAGGACAGGGATTGTTTTATTTTTCTCCACAGATGTATATGTCTAAGGCACTGCACACTTACAAGCAGAAGGGAAAATAGTGTTGAAAAATGAATAAAATAGAGGTACTCAGGGACATTGACTAAAATAGAATAGCATGAACAGATCTGAGGCTCCAGAGTGCCCCTTCCAGAGGCACAAAGGGACACTCAAAATAATAGGGAAACTGGTGTTATCTTCCACCATTAATCATGACCTTCAATTAAAACAGTGACAACATTAACAAATTTAATACCATGTCTGTCTTTGGGAATTCAGAAGAAAATTTAGAAAGAACATGGAGGCATCCTGGCTTTACTACTTGGGATCAAGTAGGGAGATCTTAAATTATTTAATCATACTCATTTATAATGGAGATAACATGTGTGTGTGTGTGTGTGTGTGTGAGAGAGAGAGAGAGAGAGAGAGAGAGAGAGAGAGAGAGAGAGAGAGACAGAGAGAGAGAGGGAGAGACAGAGAGAAAGAGAGAGAGAGAGAGAGAGACAGAGAGAGAGAAAGAGACAGAGAGAGAGAGAGAGAGAGAGGGGAAGGGAATGGAGAGAAGAAAAAAGGAGGAGGAGGAGGGAAGGTCACTTTGAAGATTAAATGGAATAACAGACTAAAAGTGTCCAGCAGATAGATACACTCAAAGATAATCAATCTCTTTTTCTTCTGTGCATTCTTTGACTTCATATAGTTCAACAACATTAAGGGGTTGAATCTGCGTTAGTGAAATCATCTGAGATGGGCCATCCCTTTTATCTATTGAGAGAAAATTTTCAGTCTCCCTCATCCTGATTCTAGAATAGGGTCAAAATGAAGTTCTTGAAGTATGGGTCAGAGACCCCACCTCTAGCACTATTCTTTGAATTTGGAATTTTGAACTTCTTGGTGTGGATTGGACCCAAACCTACAGTATATATCTCCATTGATCTCCATTGATTTCTCTCAGTTTTCCTTCCGTGTTTCCCACCCGCACAAATTCATGCCATCCAAATAACACTCATTTTTCTAACTCTTGCAGATCCTGAAATAAGACTTCACACAGAGAATCATTCCTGAATTATGCTAAAAAATTAAGTAACTTGGGAAGTGACCCAAGTTTAGAGTTCCTTTATGATGGCATGTCTCAGAGAAGCCTATATCATTTCAGGGATTTTATTCCATGTTTCAGAGTTGAAACTAATTAATATTTTCCTAAAGAGCCCCAACTCTATTCTCTGATGGCATCCATCTGGGAGAAGGTAGGCAGAGTGTCCTAGTACAGCATAAGTGGCTTTGAGAGGCAGCAAGAGGCATTTTCTGAAGAGGGTTTATGGAGGACAAACTCCAAGTTCATGCACTGACCCCTGAGTGATGAAATCCAGTTTCAGAGAAACAAAATGGTTTTCTCAAAACAAATAAATAGTTGTTTGCAGTGTTAATCCCTCATCTGCAAAAGAAGCGGTTTCCATATTTCCTCCTAGCACTAAAAAGCATTTTTGAATATAAGACCAGCCTATCTAATGTCCCACAGACTCCATATGTTAGATAAGTTCCTCTGTGAACTGACTGGAGTTTGAGAGGTGATACACCACTGAATGACTCATTCTGGTGCCTCAGATTCTGCCACAGAGATATATTCCTTTATTCTCAGGATTTTTCATATCTTCTTTTGGAGAACCAGGTATGATATTGCTAAATAAAAATAATGTGCCAATTGTGCTTTACTAATGTTTAATTAGTTAAATATTAATGTAACTTTAATACTGAAAGTTTTCTTTAACCTTTTTTCCTAATACTCCTATTCTACCAAATTACCCATCCAGTAGTTTTAAGACACTGAATCTATGAAGCGACTTCCAAAAAAGTATCCAAATGTTTGGAAAGTTTGGTACTGGCACCATATGTAAATTTCTCCAAAGAAAGTTTGCATTCTAACAGTGAGAGGTCACACAACCATAGCTACATAGGAAATACCTGTTTAATTCTGACTCTATTCTAGTAACTCAATTTAAGCCCTGAGGCAGGATAGAAAAGTAAATAGTAGAATATTAGAAGTACTTTATCAGACATATACATATAGTGACATGAGAGAAAGAGAAAGATGAAATTATCTTTGCTGTTGGGGTTGAGGAGAGCCCAAGGGATTTAACCAAGAAAGTGATACTTAAACAGGTTCTGTGGGGATAGTTAGGGTTCTCATCTGCATCAATGGAGAAAGGGCAGAAGGAATTAAATGAGCAAAGCCAAAAAGATGGAATTTTAGTTTCTTGGATTGCCATAGCCAATGACAAAAAAATATGGTGGTCTACAACAACAGAAATGAATTTTATTACATTTCTGGAAGTCAGCAGTCTCAAATATGGGTGCCAGAAGAGTAGGGCCATGCTGTGGTGGAGACTGTAGGTGAGAATTCTTCATTGACACCCACTTCCGGTGGTTCCGAGCTTTAGTGTTCTTCCTTGTTTGTGTTATCTCTGCCACACCACCACATTGCTTTCTCTTTAAGAATCTGTTGTCCTCAATATGCTTTTGATGAGAACACTTCTCGGTGGATTTAGAGCCTACCTGAATAATCCAGGATGAACTGGAGATCTCTAGTGTAATTATACTTTTTGAGATAAAAGATTTCAGTACTTGAGTTAAATATCTTTTTTGTGGGGATGTGATCATTTTAAGCCTCCCACAGATAGAAATATATCTTATGAATGGCTGGTTGATGGGTTGGGAGGGATGGTGTGTTTTGCCATGACAAATTTTACCTCAATATCCAAACCCCTGTTAACTTACTCTGAAAACATCCCTGGTGGTTCTGATAGAACCACGCATGATTCCTGCCTCTTCTCCCTAGTCAACTTTATGAGATCAAGGAAAGACAAGAAGAAATAATCCATGCATTGGGATATACATTTGTATCAATAACTAATTGAAATAAAGAATATTAGAGTCCAAGTTAGTGTGACTGAATCATGTAATTGGTAGAGTACAAGGGTCAATGTGAACATATCCTTGCTTCAAAATTTCATGAACTATCCAAGTATCCTTCCTGAGAGTCTCTGTACTTAAGATAGCAAACTTAAACCTAACCTTATAGACAGAATCTTTCTCCATGTGTTGAATAAGAATGTAACATCTGGATTAGTGTTCTACCTAATACTACCTTTGATCCTTAGCAAGAGAAGTTATGTGGAATGTTATCTACCTAATAATCAATAAACGTACTGGGCACCATCATTCATTTGGGAAATACTGAATGAACAATTCTTTTTCAAGATAGTTTTCTGCCTTTATGTAATCACTCATTAAAGCACCAACTTTATAGTTAGAGTGTAAATGCTTTGTCCCTATCCCCTGATGACTAGCTATAAGTATCTTTAAATGTACATACATCTTGTGGACAAATGCTGTTCCTATTGCAAAATGTCACTTACAAAAAAAAAAAAAATAGTTTTTGTCTCTTCTACTGCTGTGCAAGTTAGAGTAGCATCCAACTTCATATTTTTGAGCAGGAACCTGGAGTTATTGGCTCCAGGGTAAAAAAGATAAGCACAGAAACTACAAGGCATCAAGGGAAATGATTTGAATGATATATTCAACCTGAGAACTGAAAATGGCTAACTGAGATCATTTAAAGTGTGTAAAATCATTGGTCCAGTGATAACCCTCTTTGAGCTCCTTCTCCAAAACACATGCTCTCTGCCACAAAGGACATCATTATAATTCTTCCCCAAAACAACATGGCTGTTTACATTCAACAAATATTCCTTATATTTTCTACTTCTTTGGAAGTTGAGTAGAGCCCTGTGACTAGATATGTCCAACAATATGTCAAGTAACACATGGATTAGTCTGCTTTCCATCACTATAATGAAACAGCTGAGATAATTAACTTATGAAAAGAGAAAGCTCAACTTGTCTCACAGTTTTGAAGATTTCAGTTCATGATGTCATTTTGGGTTGTGATGAGGCAGCAAATGATGGCAGGGTGCAGACCACAGAACTGGTCAACTTATTGCCAGGAAGCAAAATAGAGTAAGGACAGGAATGGGGTTCCTTGATCCCTTTTCAGGGGCACTCCTCCAATGCTCTGAAGATCTCCCACTAGGCCTCACCTCTTACAGGTTCTACTGATTCCCAAAGTGCCACCTGGGGACCAAGCCTTCCACACATAGTAAGATTGGGGAGGAGGGAGAGGTGGTATTTAATTCCTAGATTAAGCAGCGAAATGCATGTACAGAATTCTTCATTTTCTTCTCCTGCCACAAGGAAATTAGGCCATGTGTTCAGAGAGTACAGTTACAGGACCATGAGGCTTTAGCCATGTGGAATCCCTGAGTGATTTACAAAGCAGAGCCCTCTGCATTCCCTGCTCATCCACTACCCATACATCATAAACCAGAAACAAATTTTGTTTCAGCTGCTGTAATGGTGAAGAGTTTCCATCTAAACAGTCTGAGTATATGAAATAAGAGTTAAGTGTAGAAAAAGAACTAAGAAAAATAGGAAGACTATGGATGCAAAAGAAAAGATGTATGTGCTGAACCTTGCAAATTTCAGCAGGTTCTAACCCTGACAAACCCCGGAAAGGTGATCCTTTAAGACGGTAGAAGTGCTTATTCTATGGCAGGTCATTCAGAAGGGTCAATCCACCCAATGTTCCTGTTCCTACTTACTGCTCACAAAAGCAAAAACTGCTAGCAAACAGTCCCCTACCAAATCAATCAGGATCAATCAGAAGAGCAGCATCTGCTCACCTTATTCTCCTCCTTCCCATCTGAGTTTAGCATGTTTTTTGGCTCCTTCTCATCTTTTCTGATTCAAGGCCGTATTCCTGCACAGCAACTTAAATTGTTGTCTCTATTCCCTCTTGCATGGAACACCTTTTCTGACTCACCTCCTGGCATATGGGCCTGCAGAGTTTCTGGTTCAATCTGGCCCCTTTGGCCTCTAGTGTCATTTTTACCTAGCAAGGGAAGAGCTCCCTGCCTGTGCTTTGCGGTCATTTGAGGGATTAGATTCAGTTCCTTGATGGCTATGTTTGATTTTTCTGAACATTTCTGTTGCCCTTTAGAAGGGCACCTTTCCTAATTCCCATAATAAAACAGGCTAGCGGACAAGAAGCCTGCTTGACTACTGAGACCTTTTGGGTCTCATACAAACTAGAATATACTGACCAGTATTTTGGTCAGTATATTCTAGTTTGTATGTTATTTCTATTCCTGATTGCCTGCAATTTAATATCTTTCTACAGTTTCCTTTTGTCTGGAGAGAGAATAGTTTTTTAATATTTCCAGGGATTTTCTCCTCATATTTTAAAAAAGCCTTTTTGGTGGTCTAATGATAGTGTCACAACAAACCGAATACAAGTACCACCTTAGCAAACACTCTTGTACTTTCTGACATTTGACATTCAGAATTATCTTCCAAAAATTATAATCAGCATGGTTATGTGTAAGAATGTGGGCTAATGAGATCACCACATTGACATAACTGAAATGAAAACATAATGTTCAACTTGGTATAAATATCATGAAAGTAAATTTGGGGAATCATACACCATATTTTTCTTTAAATATTATCTTTCTTTGTCCAGGTAAATTTTCTCCCAGTTCTATGTAAGGATTTTTCTTTCTTGTTTAGAAAATATGAATGATTAATCCTTTGTTATACTTTTATTTTAAACTTCATGCTCAAATTACTCATTTTCATGGAGCATGTTTCCCACATTGAATATCACCTCACAGATCTTTCTTAAATCTTACACGAAGAAGAGAATAGGATGAACAAAGAATCTACATTCTTCAAACGTATTTGTTTTTTTTTCTCTCAAGTTTGCCAGAAGACCCCAGACCATGATAGCCTCTCAATAAACACTTAATTTAACTGTTTCTTCAATAGAGAAGAATAATCAGATGTGGACACATTCCTGAGGACCAAGAGTAGGATTAGTTAGCTGAAGGCAGTCCCTTCACACACTGGTCCATGAGGTACCAGCAAAGTCACTTGCCTACTGATGTCACCCATCAGTAGCCTGTCTGCTTCCTATCCATTTGAATTATTATGTAAAACTGGACTGCTCTTTAAGAAACACCAATAAAAAATACATATGCAGTGTTTAGTATTTTGGTGCTTCTAAATTTGGATTATAAGGAAGGAAGACAGAGAAATGTAGAATGAAACTTATTTCCTGGGATTTCAAAACTTTTACATAAATGATTGTTTTGAAAGCAAGAAGCCATTTTCAAATAGCAGCAGTTGTCTCTTGAGTAGTTTGGTTATGACAGGAATTTTTGCTTTTTATATATTCACTTGTGGAATTCTCACAATGTAAGAGGTAGATGCTATTATCTCCATTTAACCTATGTAAATAATACAGAGTACCTAGCTTAAGAATAGTGGGGTGGAGTGTTACACCTTCTCTGGTCTTTTCAATTACTATGTTGAACTTCATCACACATGGAAAATATATATATATATATATATATATATATATATACACACACATCACACATGGAATATATACATACATATATGTGTACATATGTGTGTACACATACATACACACACGTACACACACACACACACACACACACACAAACAAACTGGAAGCAGAACTTCTCTGTAGAAATTAATCTCAGGCCCCACCCTTTGGGTGTCTTGTTTCCAGTGGGAGACTCTACCTTAGAGGAGCAGACTTTAAGAAATTATTCTAGACCAAGAATTGGGAACTCCCAAGGACAAGCAGTTTTGCAGACAGAGGAAGCCAGTCTGTGTACAATGTCAGCAATTTAGAATACTGGACCCTCCAATAAGAGGAAAACATCTCAGCATAATATAGAAAGTTTAATATATTTGAGAGCATGCAACTATAGTTTTTTTTATTTAGTCATTTGATATTCTCATGTCTACTCGATTATACTTCATTTTCAAAGAATTACTTTGTCTTGAAGGATTTCTTCCACATTTCACAAAGATTAAGGTTAGTACAGTATTGGGGCCAGTTAGTCCAATCAATTTTTAAGACATTTTTTAATACTTAAGAGAATCTAATCTCACTTTAAATAATGAAAGAGTATTTCCAATAGGGCAGACTTCCTCA
This sequence comes from Sciurus vulgaris, assembly GCF_902686455.1. NCBI lineage: Eukaryota > Metazoa > Chordata > Mammalia > Rodentia > Sciuridae > Sciurus > Sciurus vulgaris. Next base: position 30,000,190 of record NC_136470.1, on the reverse strand, counting down.
AAAGATAAATCTGAAAATCCTTTTCTTATTTTTTTCTTCTGGACTCAAGGGAAAGTGAAATATAAGCATACCTACCTTCAGATTTTACCTGCTTTGTGAAACGATTTAACTATAAATATAAAAAGAGTAAAAGGGACATTACATAGCACACTGTGAGTCAGAGGGTCTTCTCAGTGCAGATATGTTTTAATGTATTAACTCTCACAAAAACCCTAAGATGTAGATTGATCATTTATTATACAAATGAGGAAACTGAGCATAAAAAAAGTTGAGATAAAAGAACTGAGATTCAAACACAGGTAGTGTGATTTTAGAGAACACAACTTATCCACTTAGGTAACATACTCCCTTTCAAAATGTAAAATACCAAAAAAAGAATCATTAATAGAGGGAGGGAACCCTGAAATGGAATAAATGTGTTCTGAGTTCTCAATGCCACAAATACAAGACTTCCTTGATGGCTAATCTGCTCAAAGTTGAATTAATCATGTCTCCAAAACTTGTTGTTTGTTTGATGTATTTTTCCTATCAGTCAGGATAGATTAGGATATGGCATAATTGACAAATGACCCAGGTATGTCACTGGATTCTTGGAAAGAGGTTATATTTTGGGTCATACAGGGCTTTATTCCATGTCCTCTTGATTCTGGAATCCAACTTAATGGAGTAATGCCCACTTGGAACATATAGTGTCCAGTGGCAGAGGGAAAAACTGTAAATCAAAGGCATGCTCTAAAAGCTTTCTCCTCCTAGAGAAACACATTGCTGGTCAAGTTTCCTTACCAAAAGGAAGTCACATACCCACAAGTGAATCTAACTGGCCTGGGATTTTTAACTTACACAGAGAAAGGAACAGATCTCAGAGAGTAATAATATATTCAACTATGATCCCATTAAAATTTATTAGAATCATCACCCACACAAGTGAGAAACTGGGGATGTATTCCTAAATTATATTTTTAAATTATCTTTCCACAACCAAAGAACACTCCAGACATCCAGAGTAGTCTTTCTAAATATTTATCTTAACCATTCCCTCTCCTCTGTTACCAATGTCATGCATTATATCTCTATTTCTTTCTCCCAAATTAGTCTCCCTACCAGATATCTCATCTTCCATCCAGCCTCTTTTGGTCATTATCCACAGAGTCACCAAAGTGATTTTAATAAATTAAAATGAATAATGTGTCTCCACTATTTATAATTCCTCAATAATTCTGCATCTTCTACATAGTTGATTCATGAAGATATAAAAAGTGTTTTTTTTTCTTTTTGCATGCAAAGCACATTCTGTACACCTCTGTTGGATCTCCCCAAGACTGCTTTTAAACCACCATATCAATGCCCCACAAAAGATCTTCACTGGACCCCTAGTAACTGTATATAGTTCACTGAGCATATTATATGTTTGTAACTGCTGACCTAGACCATTTTGTCTATGGAGTTTCTGACAATCTGTCTCTGCTAAGAAAAAAATATTCTTTAGGAAGTACCATTTCCCTTGTGAAAAATATTCTCTTCCTTTATGATGGTTTTTCCCAACTCCATACTACAGTATACCCAAATAAGAAGTGATATTAATTTTGTCCATTATTTCACATATCTTTTTGTATAATTATTATTTCCTTATGTGCCTTTGGCAATTATTGGTTGTGAACTATTTGAAGAAAGTATTTATGTATTATTCATTTTTGTATCTGCAGTGCTTACCACATTGCTCACAATATAATAGTTACTTAATTAATCTTGAATGTTTTTGAGTCCTCATTAAATAGTAATGGAGAAGAATGAGAGTGTGGGTATAGATCACATTTTAAAACAGAGTGGAACATACACGAGTGCATGAAAACATGATAGGAAGTGGGCTTAATGAGGCAGAGAATAAGAAAATAGAGAAGATTCTGCTTATGATATGCAAACGAGAAAAAGATGAAAGAGAAGAGAATTTAGGAAAAAAGTTTATTTTTGATTAGAGATGAAATTGTGACAGCAAGCAAGTTTACATTCCAACTTTAACTTTCTGATGCAATATGACAGTGCGTTGGTTTTTTTAATATTTAAAAAAGGAGAACCTCTTGTTTTCATACCTTCCCCTTAAGTTAAAGTTGTTGTGAAGGGAAATGATACCTGACATCAGAAAATGAAACTGGCTTGTGTCTAGAATTTTCTTTTCTTGCAGCTCCTAAGGTCATTAACATCAAATTATTGTTTAAATGTTTATAAGAACAATTATATAGAAATTTTGACTTTTGACTTTATCTTTCTAATTTCTATTCTGTTGGTGATCAAGAATTTCAATGCATTCCTCTTCTCAAAAATGCATTAAAAATATCCTCACTACTCCTAATTTAAATTCCACCAGAGCATACCACTATAATAAAGTTAATGCACTTAAATTACTTAGAGTTAGTCATGTGCAATAAAATCATTTTATACAGAAATTGAATAATTGAGCAGGGGTAAGAAGGATTATAATTTAGTAAACCTTGTGAAATATTTGTATAGTACTCATCCAGTAAGGAATTACTTGAATGTTTCAACAGATTTCATGTACAGAAAACAATCAAAAATTTTCTTGTGAACAAGGGAAGTTCTCCTCGTCCCATAGCAGTTGAAATGATCTCTTATTAAACTTGGTTGTTGCTTTACAGACTCACCTTTGGACTCAAATATTACTTTTCCACACACAATTGTGCAGAAAGGATGATGGAATGGATAGGCTGTAGTACAAGAATGATTTGCTAAAAGCCTTTAAAGGATACAACAGAAAAACAAAAGGACTGGTTTCGACAGTAAGATTGGATTGTGGTTTGATGTGACTTGAAAGAGTTTAAGACCCGTAAAAGAAAAATTCAGTTATATCCCTGAAATATGACTGTGACAGCGTCGAAAATGTGCCAGTTAGAACATGGGGGAAATGCCAATGTGCGGGAGTTGGAATCAGATGAAGTAGTAAATGAAGAAAAAGTTCAGGCTGCTTCAGACAAAATCAAATTTAGAAGCCAAATTTAAAATGATCAAGAGTTTTCAGGATATGTTTTGCCCATAGGATCTAATGACCAAATGATATTTTTGAGAAAGCAGTTGAAAAATTGTCTAAATTCAGACCACTGTGTTATTGCACACTGGGAGAAGCTGTGAATCAATGACTCAAGAAGGAGGAAATGAATGAATAATCCTCTCTCTTACTGCATAAAATGAATGGATTTTATCCATCAAATAGACACTGAGAGGAGACAATGGGAGATGCCTAGATGAGGTTAAGATGATTAGGTTGACCTCAGAATTTTCTGTAGCAGTTGTACTCCCTGGAGTGTTCTGCACTATCAAGGAATGAGCAGGAAGGAATGTTGTGAACATCGGGGAATCAGAATCTGTTCAGGATAGTAAAGGAAAAAAACCCTCAACAGAAAAGAATCTTCGATTCCAGAAATCCTACTAAAGGTTGAGTGTATTGCCAAGGTATAGGATGCTAAATGACATTTTCTATATATATACCTTACCTTATTCTAAAAACAAAGTATCTGAATAAAATATCAGATACCTATGAATTTTTATTATAAAAAGTAGAAATATACTGTAAAGGAAAAAATTGAGTAGGGATTTAAATTGAATCTGCATGGAACTAATACACCTAGAATGGTTTGGCAACTTATTTGGTTGTAAGTTTTCTAATGGCCAATATTAAAAGAGAAACAGTGGTTATAAGATCCAGGGCCTATAAAATAAAAGCTAAGGAGTTGCTTAGAAAAAATGATTATAAGATAAGAAATGACATCCTTCATAAGATTTACATGAAGAATATCCTCTATAATAAAATCTAAAAAAATTCCAGCACCCTTACAGAAGAAAAGTTTCATTGGGCTTTCTGTTTCATATTTTAAAATAACACTAAACACAGGCTGATGGCATTGTAGAAATCTCTATGTCAGGGATACAAAGGCCAAGAGTAAGGCCAAGAGTACATTTTAGCATTCAGAGTTTTAGCATTTCTTGAAGAATAATGAACTGCACATCTTTCAGGAACATTGTCATAAATGTGTCTTCTCCCTATTAAATTTTAAATGGGAATTGGGTGACAAGAAATTCAGAAATGCACTCTTTTGGAAATATCTCAAGTGTAGCTCTTCTATGTTGCTAGATGAGTAAAGAGTCATATATTGTAAGTGGATGCACAGCACATGCTTTAAGAATGAGCTTATTTTGAAAACTGGTTAGTTTTTATTGGAGTTGAGATACCAAAATACTAACAGGGTGTGTAAGAAGACAAAAATAAAATAAAATAAAATAAAACGAAAACAAGAATATCAATCTTAAACTAAACTAAATTTTGGGAAATAGGAAAGATTTGTTCCTATTGTGTATGAGATTCTTAGAACAAACTAATCATTTCCCAAGATAATCCTCAGTTAGGCAGGTGAAAAATTCTATGTTATTTAAAGTACCCTTAATCCAACCAACTAATAAGACAGACTAAATACATATGAATTATTGTAATTTATTGCTACCTCTTACTAAAGGAATGCTACATATCAGAGGCACACATTTTTTTTTTTCATTTAAAGATTGATTGTTTTATACTGGTAATAAAATTAGGTAGCTGGAATTTTATTTTTTTCACAAATATGTCTCAATCAGGAAGATTTCAATGAAATAAAAGCTAGAGTTGTGTCTTATTCTCTTCTTGTCCCAAGGCTAGCAGTAAAGATGGCACCATAAGCATAAGTTTGTATGTTTTCTTACTGTGATTTTTGCAAAGCACAGCATGCACTTAAACTAGAGATGTGAACTAATCTACAATGTGATTGCTCACTGCTATTGCTGGGAGGTTTGGAAACTGAACCTGGGACTTGATACCAAGCAAAAATTATCACTCCACAAGGAAGACTTGCAATCTGACACTAAAAGAAATGTTGAAGACTTCCCAGTTTTCTTTAAAAATTGTTTTAAATGAGAGAACGAAAAGGTGATTTAGTCAGTACAGGGTTTTAAATTCCAAGGGCAAGAACACATGCATAGAAATAACCTAAAAAACAAAGTAACTCAAAGCAATGACATTTATAAATTAATTTAAGTTGTTTTTAAAAAGAAAATAAAAAAATTAACCCATTGTTGAATTTAATACTTTACTGAATTCATTCAGGTGAATTTTGATAAAGTTGGCATAAATCTTAAATGAATCAGTCAATTCAACTGGGCCACTTTCAGAAATTGAGAATACTGGAGAACTGTACAAAACTTATTATTTCTCACTCTAATCTTTATAACTGACATTTTGAATGGCAAATATGTTTTTAAAGAGTAAAAATACATGTTCATTGTTACATATTATTAGAAAATAAAAATTAGATTAGTTGTACTCTTGGCACTAAACGCAGGACCAAACAACAATTGGGAATGCAATTATAGTTCCTATGTAGGCAAAACATCTCTAATCGATATACCATAGCTACTTTTGAACCACTGTTGAAGAATTCACAATACCCTTCTTATAATAAATTCAATGCAAAATGAGGATATAAAGATGTCAAGGCTGTATCTATGAATGTTCACTACATAATGTAACTTTAAAGGCTGGTCCTGAGGAGCTTTCTAACAGTCCATTCAATTAAATATTTATTGAGTACCCTCTAGGGGCTTGGCCTTGGGTGAGCTCCAGAGGGGTATAGACCAGAGAACACATGGTCTTTGAATCTTTGGATCAGCCTAAGAAACAATTCTTTCGGCTTGCAATCTCTCACACAGCAGGAACAATCTTTTTATACTTTCTTTGTTGTATGAGAACAATGTTTGGTACTAAAATAAAGTGGTTCTCTAAAATATGCCATAAAAAAAAGAATCATATTGTTTGAGATTAGAAAATTTTTACAGAGAATATTACTTGAATCTGAGATCTGGAAAATAATATAGTCTGGTACTTAGTGAAGGGAAGCAATGTAAGCAAAGTTGTACATAGGATGTTAGAACTTTAGTCAATGTTTGGCAGAATAAATAGATTATTCTGGTTATAGTGGTAGAAAGATAAATATGATTGTGTATACAAGTACTATGAAGTCAGTCACCTGTCAAAATAGTTTTAAACATAATATTGATTTTTTTCCTAGATAACATTCTATTATAAATTATTTGGAAAACATAAAATCTTAATGATGAAAACCAAATCTCTATTATAATTTTTCCTTGTTGTCTTTTATCTAGTAACAATCCAAATCATGTATACATTCCTACATAATTGTAGATCTTAACTGCAGAAACATAGTTTGCCTCCTTGTTTAATTACAACACTAAAATTTCCCTAATCAGTCAAAAACCTTTTGAGAATATGCTTATAGAGATTCCACAATATTCCAAACTGTGGACTGCCATAGTTCCACTGACTTGTCACACAGTCCAATGACTGTCATCTTTCCTGTAGATGGACACACAGCTTGGCTTATTTTATCGAGACAAATAATCTTCCCTAGAAAATTTTCTTGACACCTCTGATAACAGTCTTAGAACAGATTCCAAGAGCATAATTATGACATAAAAAGATAAAAGTGACTTAAAGACTTCTGGCAAAAACTGTCAGACTTCCCACCAGAAGGGCTATTCCAGTACATACTCACACAAAAAATATAAGGAAAAATCCCTGTTCCTCCCTTGAATAGATTAGTAAAGAATCTTTTCTAGGTTTATGGAAGAAAATGACATCTATTTAAATACACATTTACTTGACAGTAATTTTTAGTAGACATTGAGAAAAAGAAAAAAAAAAAAAAAAAGACTATTTGAGGAAGAGCTGAAAAGTGAATACAAGTGCCTGCTGTTTCAGGTAAAAGTTGTGAAGATCTTTGAAATATGAAACTGTTCCAGAAAAGAAAGCAGTGAAAACTTACAACAGAAATTTTGGGAGAGATGTAGAAAGGGATCTGCAACCAGAGTTGAAACTGAACTGGAAAAGGAAGAGTGATTATCTTGGGTTGCCATGACAAAAGAGCACAGGCTGTGTGGTTTAAACAACAGAAACATTTCTGAAAATGCTAGATTTCCCTTGTTCAACCACAAAGGCTTACAAGTCTGAATCAGACTAATTTGATTTCTAGTGAGGGCCCCCTTCCTGGTTTGCAGGATGCCATCTTTTCTCTGTGCAGCATTGAAGAATTATAAGTTAATTTTGTCCAGAAAGTGACAAAAATCACTGTATACTAAAAGTGACAAAAGTTACTGTGTGGGGCACATACTTGGGAAAGAGAGATCATTCTTCCTGCTTTTGTAAAGTCACAGTCCTATCAGATTAGGCCCCCATCCTTATAAAATCACTTACCCTTTATTATCTTTTAAAGACTGCACTGCGAGATAACAGCCACATTGGGGGGTTAGGCTTCAAAATATGCATTTGAGGGGTGGGGGAAGACCAACAGATAAGTACATTGCAGGAATGCACTCCTCATTAAATAGGAAGAAAAATTTTCATGACTGCTTGGACAGCACTTTCTGAACAGTAAGACTTCTACCTTTAACAGGAACTGCAGCTGCTTTTCAGGAACTCATGCTCATTGTGCAATATATCTATTACATGCAAAGCAAGGGACTTTTACACATCAAAAAAGTAGAGGGGATATCATATAAGGAATCCTGAAGACTGGGTGTGCAGGAATGTGAAGCAGGAATTTAGAGATTTAATTTTAAACCCCAAGTTGGATGAGATACCTAAGGCACTAGCTGAGAAGGACAAGTAAAGGTCTGTATTAATCCCTAGGGAGCTGCTGTATTCAGACAATAAACAAACGTTACGACAATGAAAAGATTAAATTGCAATATTTAGTGCCTCATTGTCATTTTTTTCCTTTTTTAAAATATTTTTCTATATTCCTATTTAAGTGAGAGGCTGATTTTTGGCATGTATATAGTAGGCATCAGTTTATTGAGTCTAAAACAGGAACTATTGATAGTTTAACTTCCAAATTAGCTTAGTAAAGCATTTTATCATTCTTTAATAAATTACAGGCTCTTAAACAATGTTATGTTTATATCTGTGAAATTCTGTACTGCTTATTATATGAAGAAAAATCTTCCTGCCCTCAGGTGTGTAGAAATATCAAGTGCATATGTTCTAGAAATTGAAGAATAAGAAACTAGTGAGAGGAAAATCCCTGCAAATCATGACTCATTTCTTCCCACTAAATGGAAGTTGTATGAACAGTGGTGCAATGACCATTGCCTTTCATTGGATATTCATTACCTCTAACAAAATGCTGAATTTTAAGGGAAATATTCTTCAAGATTTAGTGCAAACATGTATTTCCATGTTTTTCTAGAATCAAAGTGCATCACAAAGAACATATTAAAGAATGAATGGTAATTCTCTGGCATTTCTTTTATGGCTCCATAAATTGCCCTGATCTAATGATTGACAAGTAAGGCAAATTCTGAGACTTAATAACCAACTTGATCAGAAAATAGCTTTTAATTTTCACTTTCATAACATGAGAAAGTTCAATGTCAAAGACAAACTGGAGACCCATTTCAATAAGAATGGTGAGTAAAGAAATATTTTGGCATGTAGAAAACTTTGGAGATATTTTCAAGATCATGATCCAAGCAGTGAAAACCTGAAATGAATACTAAAGCTATACTTGGGTAAGAGACTTACACAAATTCAATTTCTTTTCAAATCTTCTCTAATTATCTAATTACATAGAGAATTTTGGGAAACTTTCCAAAATAAGAAAGGCTTGCAATGTTCATTCTTCTCTATCTCTCCCTCCCTCTCTCTCTCTCTCTCTCTCTCTCACACACACACACACACACAATGTTGTGTGTATACACGTGACTATATATACATAGGGTATATCTATATTTTACATATGTGCATATGTACATAAGTAACATGTATATTTATACCTTGCATAAATATTAGATGTAATACCAATAACATTTAACATTTGTATTTTATTACAAAAGAATGGAAAAATTTTCTGCATCTCATTCTCAGTAAGCCCAGAGCTTACAGATACCCCGGGCTAGCACCTTTATCTCCCAGTCTTTGGGATGGAATGGGATAACAGCTTAGAGTGAGGAAGAGGTTATAAGGGTAGAAGCTCAATCAGTAAACCTATAAAGGAAGATTAGTGGCATTCACATTCTCTCCAAAATAAATTGGTGGATTTCCCTTCTACTTCTCAAACCTCATACCTCTCCCTCTCACCCCACCCAAAAATATCTGATGACAGTCAGATTGTGAACACAAAACTATTTCTGTCTCTGACATGAACATGTGTCTCCTTGTTCAGATCCATCATCGCAAAATGACAGGTTCCAGATGCTTTGTAGCTTTTACTTTGGGGAAAATCTTTTTAAAATAAGTTCCAGGACGAACTTACATTTTTCTCTCACTGTCCTATTATTTTTATTGACTTCTCAAAATCTTCTGTTCCTATGTCAGCTGACATGAGATTATGAGATGAAAATTACTGGTTTAGGAGAAAGTGAGAATATTTATTTGGGGCAAAATTACTGAAAATCTATTTCAGAAATAATGGATTATATAATTATAATTGTATCATGTACAATATTAGCAATGTACTTGTATTAGACAAAAACGTACCTGTGTTTTCCAGCTCATTAGGATACAAAATTGCAATTTTTCAATGTTTCTGTAAGGTTATGAATATTACTACTGAAATACTAGAATCTACACTTCCTTATAAATGAAGAACTTTTGGAACTTGATCTTTACATATATTTCAAGTCAATCATAATGTTTTTCCTCATTTTAAAGCTCAATTCTATTTGACTCCAATTTATACTTTCTTCACCCAATTATTCTTGCTCTATGACAAATTTTATTAAACCATAAAACATTAACTTTACCATTAATTACAATGGAAATCCAGATTCTATTGCATTTTGTACTTTACATCTCTAATGACAATTAAGATGAGCTATGTTTTGATCCAATATTCTCTGTACAGTATGAAGAAATGACTACACAAAAATTAGGCCTTTGAGTATCAATCACTGGGAACCAGTGAGTTTCCTATTAAAAGAAATTACAGTTTTAAACTAGAAAAAGTGTCCAATGGTTTTTACTTATTTATTTCCAGGCACAGAATATTCATCCCAGTGAATCTGGTGCTAGCTATTACTCAGGTAGTTATTCATAGGTTTCTATAGGAGAACAAAACCATTTCTTAGCTTAGGTTTTCATTATTTGACTATAAAGATTATTTGTTTCTATGATAGGAGTATGATTTTAAATACCAAGAACACTGCTAATTTTTCATCATTTTACTATCAATGAATGCACACTGACTTTGATAGTGAGCATTCTAAGGCAGCTGTGAAAAAACTTTCTAGTCCCTCCTAATAGTTTTCTATTAACAGCAACATGGTTCCCTCCCTGCTTCCCTCATTTATACTACTGGCCTTGTTTCCACTTCTTACCAACTCATATGTAGACAGAAATTAACATAAGCATAACAGATATGACAGAATCAGTAAGACACAGGACTACCTTGCTTCACAGGCATCAATCTGTCCATGTGCCTAAAGGAACTACAACTTCAGGAAACACTAATATCAGTTTCTCACCCATTAATTACTCTCACACAGATTGTTACAAGTGTACATACACACACACACACACGCACATGACTCTTGCTCCTGGAACATTCTTTTCTCTTGTTCCTTTGTGTTCACACTACAATTTCTGGTCAAATCATTCACCTTATAGAAGCATAAACTTTGCTGTTTCCTCTCGAAGCCTTCATTGGCAACTCCGCCTCAGTTTGGGACTTGCGGAAGTCCCACTTGCAGAAGTATGTCAGTCAATATTATACTTTCCTGTTTCTGTGATGTACCCTACCAGATTGAAAACTCTCTAAGAGCGAACACAGTGTTTACCACTGTACCCCTTCATCTGGTGCAGTACTCAGCACCTCATATGTGTTCAATAAATATTGCTGAATAAGTAAACAAATGATTGTCTGTGGATTTCAACTGTATAAATACACATTTTCTAAAGTGGCCTCTCTGAGCCACATGTTGTCTATTAAGTACTTCAAATGTGATTCATACAAACTTAAATATACTGAAATATCAAATACATACCAGAACTTAGTTACTTAAGAAGAAAAAAAAACAGTAATATATCTTAATAATTTTAAATGGAGCATATGTTGAAAAGATAATATTTTGAATACACTGAATACAATGTATTACTAAAATTAATATTATCTGTTCTTATTTTTCTTTTAAAGGTGTGGCTGGCATACATGACTTGTGTTCTGTTTTTATTGGGCAGCTCTAGTATAAGTCACATAGCTTCTAAACACAAAGATGTCATCATTCCAATATTATGGCCTCTGTGTCATTCACTGTTAAAGCATTGTCCTATCATCAATGACATTAGAAACCAGTCATATTTAATATCTTCTTAGTAAGTCTTCCTTCATTTGAATACATTGTCTGTTCAACAACATTTTGTTTTTAGACATATTGGGATGACACGAGAATTATATAAATGAAGGTTTAAAACAAATGTATTAAAAATACAACCATTCCAATGTGAAACTATTAATAAGATGTTATCATTTCAGATATTGTATAAAAGAAAAAATAATTCTGGCCCTGCATAACCCAATAGAACATTTCTGGAATGATGGAAATATTCTGTATTGGAGCAATTCCATAGAGTATGTACTAAGCACAAGTGGTTGTTTGAGAGCTTGAAATAAGGTTAATGTGACTAATGAAATGAATTTTACATTTTAATTTGTTTAAAAAGTCACATTTAGCTTACATTTATCATTTTGACATTGTACCTCCAGACAGAAAAGTAATTTCCTTCTATAGCTAACAATATTGAATTTCAAGTTCACTAAATTTGAAGTGACATATTTGAAAATATTTCTATCTCAACTCAAACATGAGCAACTAAAACATAATATTTAACAAACAAAATAGTTTGAACACTGTAGAGAGCCCTACCTGTTGAGTTTCAAGAGTGTTTTCTTATGAAATAAAGATAAGCATATTTAAGTTGCCAGTAAGATTTACTTATATATTAATTATCTGATACCAGCATCGCTTCATGTAGTTAAATATACATGTTTGATTTTTAATTAAAATAAGGACATCCATTAAAAAACAATTAAAAGTGTGTCCCCCCTGAAGCTCTTTATTGTTTATTTTTACATTTTATAAGCATACTGCTTTTGATTTTCTAGGTCAGCGGTTAACTTGGGATAACCTAAGCCACTGGAAGTGATTTGTAGGAAGCTTTTATTGTGTAAAAGCCATTTTTGATTTGGGAATATGCAAAATGAATCCTGTATTTAAAATGCTAAAGCTCATTTTTTTGATTTGCCTCCTGCAGAATGTCCAGAAAATTGGTCTTTAAAGAACAAGAGGTAATTAACATTCAGTTTTATGTGCTTTAATTATAAGTTAATATCTGATTGAATAGATAACATTTCTGCCTGTGGTTTTCATCTGGGGAGTAATAAAATCAGAATCTCAGAGTGGTATGATTCTTACCCAAAGCTTTCACTCTGTAGATTAGAAATTTTAGTCACAGAAACAAACAACACCATAAAAGTCATAGTTACTTCATAGCAAACACAGAGATGTTGAACATCTGATTTTTAGGTTGTGGTCTAGTCATTATTGTCTTAAAAAAATTTTTTTTTTCATTTCACATCGTCTATTTAACATCTGTATACCTTTGTATAAGAATTCCCCACAGCTGTTTGGTCACAGTAGAGAGGAGAGAAAGAGTACCTTTGCTAAGTACCTCTTCTGGGCTGGGCATCATGTCTCATGTGTTTTTATTTGTTTTTGTCTTTTTTTGTAGTGCCAGGGATTGAGCCCTGGTCTGGTGCAGGGTAGGCATACGTCTGCCACTGAGCACTACCACAGCCCAGGTCCATGTGAGTGCCACTTCCTGTGATCTTCAAGTCTACCTTCAGGGCTAGGCCAGGAAACAGGAGCTGGTATAAGTTAAGGAAATCTGCTTCTGGCCAAAACCTGAGGATGGAGACAGAATGGGAGGCAAGGGAGAACAGGACTGAAGTTCACATTGTTTTAATCATGAAGTTGATGCCTCTTTCCATTTCTCAGATTCTTTTCAGAAACTCATGTAGTTTGTAATTTTTTTTTTTTATTCTGAATAACAGAAAAGTGAGAACATTACTTTTTAAAAAAAATGTTTGAAAAATATTTATTTATTTATTTTCAAATACACAAAATTTGAGCCATCTCTTTTAAACCTTTGTACTTCTTCCACCTAGTATAATTTGAGGAATATTAATATTGACTTAACTTATTTATATTTCTCAAATTGTCTTTTTATCAAACAAATTATTTTTTGTGTTTTGTTGTTAGCTTTAAATTGAGATCAAAATTAATCTGTTTCCAAATAACTGACATCTGATGGAAGAGATGACATTTCTACATGATTGAGGTAGCTTTGCACCTGTCAAATAAAGTTCTGATATATTATAAAGGTACTCCTAAAAATATTTTAATTTAGTTTTTTAAAAAAGTGCATGGGATTAAAAAACACATGAGGTTCAAATAATTTGACATTTGGATTCTTGTTTTGGTAAATATAAACAATGAGTAGAAATAATCTAAGAACATGAAGAATATATGCAATCGAGTAAGAATTTTGAATGTGCTTCTATATTTTTCTGGATAAAACTTTACGAAAATTGAGCCAGTGTTTGAGAACTGAGAGTGATCTGGCCTTGAATTCTGCTTTGAGCACTTGCTTTGATAGTAACTGTGGAGTTTTGCTTAAGTTAGGTTTACTTGCTCATCTGTAAAATGGGGACAGTGTTTGAGTTTTCTCATATTAATGTAAGTACAGTACTTAACATAGAAACAATCACATAGTCTTTCCACTATTAGACACATTACAGTTGTATCTTCTGTTGTGCAATTGTTGTTATTTCCCTCTAAAATGAGATAGGCTGGGGTATTTATTATATTAAGTAATTTTACTCAACATCTATGTGAAAAGGGGATGTTAGGTTGCTTCTTCAAGTTTTAATAACACAGGTCTTTGTGTATACAATACTGAATGGCTGCAGCGAACTAACTAGAAAAAATGGTACCTGAGTATAGAGTGAAATAATATTGATAGATTTCTTGAACTTGGGGAGCTTATATTAGGACAAAACATAGAAAATTATATTCTAATAATCACACAATATTTTGTACAGAAATCTATAACCTATATTCAAACTGTCAAAAACTGTTCATTTTACAGATGTGAGTAAATATATTCCTTAATTTAAGGTGTAATTTTGCAAATTCTTTCGTTTTCATTGTTAGGTTAAAGTCCACAAAGAAAAATAAATCTATATGAATTTATGTATATGGTCACAGGGACAATTAGTTAATCCATGTCACAACTTGTATGACTTGAATTTTTCTCCTTCAAAACTCATGTTAATGCTTAATTACCATTATAACCATATTAGTAGATGGGAGCTTTAAGAAGTTTTTAGGTCAAAAGGGGACCATCTTCACAGGTTGGATCGGTGCCCTTATAAAAGGGTGTGTTCTGTCCCCTCTCATGTACTCTCCTCTCCTCCTCTCCCTCTTTGCCCTTCCCTGTCATGTGAGACCTTCCACCATACCACAATGCAGCAAGAAGGCCTTTGCCAGATGCCTGCACTTTAATTTCTTGATTTTGGACTTAGCATCCAGAACCATGGAAAATAAATTTCTGCTCAGTATAAGTTACCTTTCTGTGGTTTTCTATCATGGCGGCACAGAATACACAAAGTAGAAATAAAAAGTAGAAGTAGAAATAAAAAGTTGAAGTGGTAATAAAATGGCACACCTCTGAGAATTCATGTGTTCCTTATTCTAAACAGTTGCCTCCAAAAAACAAATAACAAAAATAAACAAATAATAATAAAAACACCTCTCACTCAGCATCGCTACCTATGTGAAATGCCAGAATTGTATGGAGGAAGTTCCACTGTGGAGGTGATCCTTGGATTGACAGAAAACTCTAAGGCTCTTCCCCAAAGATTTTTCTTTAAAAAGTTGAGTTCCCTGGTGTAGTGGTACACACCTGTAATTCTAAAGACTCGAGGTAAAGAGGTTAAGGTGAGAATTGCAGATTCAAGGCCAGCTGGGCAACATAGCAAGACCATGTTTCAAAATCTAAAATAATTAAAAAGGGCTATGGGAGCAGTTCAGTAGTAAAGGTCTCATAGGTTCAATCGCAGATATCAGAGGGCAGGGACAATTGAGTTCAAAATGTAATTTTAAAACATTACTTGCCTTAAAAACTTCTGGTAATCCATAAATTAACTCTTATTTCCTCACATATATTAATCAAATGGGTTACTGAGTAGAGGTAAAGAAATCATTTAACCAAAATAAAAAATATGAATTATAGGTGGGGTCATACTGCCTACCAACAGTCAGTTTACCTGAGTATCAGGACATATATAATTTGAAAATTTCTATGCCTGAGTATCAACTTGCTCCTAAGGCTTTGCAGTAATATCTTACATTTATGTGTTTATGTTGGACCATAATTGTTAGGAATATGGATGTATGGAGTATATTCTAATTTTAAGTGACATATATGAAAAAAAGAGACAATAGGAATGGCAGATTAAAAAAAAGTCCTGATGTTTTTTAAACACAGAGTTATATCTAGAGACAAACAACTTAGTCACTTCAGAGATATTTTTAAAACCAATATTTATTGAGTCTTATTTTATCTTTAAATACAACGATGGAGCAGTTCATCTCAATGGAATAAAGACCGTATGTATTTGCACAAGCACGTGATTGTGTGTGTGCACATGTGTATAAGAGAAAGAGGGAAAGAAACAAAGAAAAAGAAAGAGAGAAGGTGGGCTGCAGCAGGGAGGAGGTGTGCTATGTGTGCACCCTGTTCAGTGTGCTATGAAGTTACCTATTTTGACACCTGAATACATGCACAGATACACAGTTGTATTGGACAGATAGAAAAGGAGACATGAGATGGGCATGATGGTACATGCCTATCGTCCCAGTGGCTTGGGAGACTGAGGCAGGGGGATCTTGAGTTCAAAGCCAGCCTCAGCAAAAGTGAGGTGCTAAGCAACTCACTGAGACCCTGTCTCTAAATAAAATACAAAATAGGGCTGGGGATGTGGCTGTGGTTGAGTGCCCCAGTGTTCAATCCTGGGTACCACATTCCCCCCCACCACCACAAAAAGAAAGAAAGGAAAGGGGTATGAGGTTCTTAGTTCTGCCATATTAAGTAATGCAAATCAATCCAGTCTTTGAGATTTCATGGATTAGCTTGTATAAATTCTGTAGTGACAGACACTATTTATTAATTTAAACGTAACAGATGCTTTTTTAAACATGGAAATCCATAACAGAGACAAGATCCCCACCAGAAAGGAAAATGTAAGGTTCAAGGATTGAATGCATTCCCTAGTTTGGGGAATATGTCAGTCCTTTGTCACTTTTCCTGTACTTCTGACATTTCATATATCCACACTACACTATGGACAGGTAGCAGTCAGTCAGGGACAAGAGTGAAAATCAAACACATTCTAATTAATATGTCCATCCCTGTTTCAAGCAACAATTCTTGGAATTAAAGAAGATACAATTCAAATAATGTGCCTTGCTCTAACCAAATTTATTATTTTCAGTTTTGTTTCTTCTTTTTCTTTTTGTTATGAAATGATTGGTTCTCATATTAATATCAATAAAAGTAAATTTATTTTAAATAATCTACATGAACATCATTCAGACTGATGAGCCACCTACCAATTGCAGTGGCTATTCAAGATAGATAATGAAAAAAAAATTGCAACATTTTACGTAGGTGGAAAGTCTACCAACTATTTCAGAGTACATTCCTAATCAGCATGATTAAAAAACCCTTGTGAGCAATCAGATGAGTTACTATTATTTCCATTTCACTACTTATTCAACTGAAGCATCTAGCTATGGGGCAAATTTCTCCAAGCTTTCAAGTAATATATCTGGGACTAGAATCCAAATGTCTCTTCTCTAAATCCAGTCTTCTTTATTCAATATTACCTAAAGAAACTAGCAATTAAATTAATGGTAATGTTCTTCCTCCCTCCTCCATTCTTTCTCTTTCCAGATTTTTAAAGGATAAAGTTAATATTATTCCTTCACAATTTAATATACTAACTTACTTATTCAACATTTCTTATATATCAGGGAGTACCTAAGGAACTCAGGGAAAATATGAATACAACATAACTCTAAAGGTTTATCCAGAACAATGAGTAGAAATTTTTCAAAACAAAGTAGGGGAAGAAAGGAAGTTGCTACAATGAGGACAATGATCTCAATTCTTGTGGATTGCCACCTTGCTACGTCACAGTCCTATATGAATGAGTTCATGGCCTCTTAATCAGAGTATACGGAGCTGTAGGAACCTGTAGACACTCTTTATCTTTGCTGTAGCATTTGAAGGAAGTGCCTATGGAAATATTGCATGCTTCTTAGAAGGGATGAATGTATCTGGAGCAATGAAAAGAAAAAGTGATGCAATCCACAATCCTAGTCAGAGAAGAAATATGTAGTTAAAGGGTAGAGTTGTCCTAAATCTTCCCATCAACAGTGAACAGAAGTGAAACACTGTGTGCCACTGGAGTTCCCTTAAATTTACTTCAATATTATGCAAGTAAAGTGGAAATGACCTTTGAGAAATCACCTAGGACACATCCTGACTTCAATAAGCACTATTGCTCCTTCAGCAATTTGACAGTCAATCTCATTTTTTAAGCACATCTGAGGAAAGGGATTGTGTGAAATCCAATAGTATCCTTCTCCAACTGTAGTTCAGAGAATTTCATGAAACCTTCTTATTAGTATCTTCACTTAGAGTCTTTTTTCTTTTCCTTTTAATCTCCGTGTGAATAGAGAATGAAGATCGATAACATTCTATAGAAATTACAATTTGGGCAGTCATATTTAGGTTAATATTCTGTGTCAATTTAAAACATGGAACGAACTTGTAGATATTTTTAAAATAGGCAAAATGTGAAATATACATCAAAGTTACTAAATAGATCTTACTATTGCATGAAAACTTGAAAGCACTGAACTTTAAATTATAAGAATGGTTTTTTTTAGGTCGTGTGAAAGGTAAATATGCTTGTTATATGCATGCATTAATTAATTCATTCATTCCACTACTCACATTATTCACGTTTTTTTTTTTTCATTCAACCATAACTTTCTGAATGTAGATATGTGCTAGAAAAAGCACTGTGTGTCAGCGACCCACAAGAAATGGACACACCATGGCTCACTGTGCAGTGGGTGATCTGAGTCCCTCTATACTCGTAGTAGATTAAAACTTTCAGAGAGAAGTGAACACTTATAGGTGGTATCATGGAAGCGAGGGTATAAAGAGTTTCAGGAAGTGTGAAGTCAACATGGGAAAGTGTCACTGTAAAAATGGGAAAATAGTTATCTCAAGAATCCAGCAATATTGTCACTTTTTAATATAAATTCCTGCAAACAAATTGCAGATAGATTTACACCGTATACTTTGAGAGGAAGAACACAAGTATATGTTTGTGAAAAATGTATGTATGTGTATGTTAACTTTATTATTTCAGTTTTCTGATTTATATGGAGATTTGGGGTTATAGGTTGCCTTACTGGTTAATAAACTAAACAGGCATTTGTTTAAAATGCCGATTTAAAACATTTGTTTTTTAAAATGCTCATTAAATTTGATTGAAGAGAGAAGAAAATTGTAATAAATAATATTACTTTGCATTATAGACTGAATTGTTTATCCCAAATTTATATATTATAGTCCTAACCCCTATGTGACTGTATTTGATGATAGAGTCTTTAAAAGGTAATTAAATTTAAATGAGGCCACAGGGTTAGGGACCTAATGCAGTGAGACTGGTGTCCTTATAAAAGAAAGAAGTGACTGGGTATCTTTCTCTTCACATGCATGCACAGAGAAATGGCCATGTGAGAACACAATGAAAGGGTAGCCATTGATAAGCCAGGAAGAGACTCACCTTGCTACTACCTTGATTTTGAACTTCAGTCCCCACAAAATGTGAGAAAATAAATTTCTGTTGTCTAAGCCACTAGCCCATTATATTTTCTTATGTCATTGGGGGGTTGACTAATATACTTCATTAAGGAAAAATAATTCTAATGAGTAACTTAGAGCATTTCTTCGATGGTAATTAATATCATGTATCCAACCCTTGCTGAATTTGGTCATGCATTTAGAGGTTTATTATTATAACCTCACTGAATCCTTAGACTAGTTTAAGGAGACAAGACAGTTACTTCTGAGACAACATAGTATTGATCTGAGGTACCAAGATTAGTAAATAAAAAATTACTCTCAGGGTACATATTGTAAAATAGGTATCATTAATAAAACTTTCAATTTTAATATAAAAAATATTTTTGAACATTAAGAATGATTAAAATATTTTAACTTACACTGCAACCACATATTTATCATATATCAGCAAAGTATTAGTCCAGTGGAATTTAAAATGACTATTGATAAAGGTGAATATACAAAATTTATTACTTGCTATAATTCTCTATCTGGAAAGAAATATGAAATAGAACAGAGACAGGATAAAGGCTATTACAAATACAGACATTAAGTTTAATGTTTAATTGCATAATCAAATTGCAAAAGGCTTGGTTACTATTTAAAGGACCAATTATATGAACCCAACACTAAAATTTAAAGCTGCAACATCCCAAAATAGACTTGCTGGTGATTAAAAGGAAAATATCCATGAACATGAAGGCTTGCAATGTAATAAGGGTTCAAATGAGTTAGTGATAGCTATCATAAAAATCGGGCAGGACATTCTATTTACAATTCGTAATAAAACTGTCACACATTAAATTTATAAAAGCATTTGTCTTAGAAAAATAAATCTATTTGCCAAGGGCAAGTTAATAACCTCTACAGTTCATTTGAATATATGGACAAAGAGATAGCTTGACTAATAAAGCATATAAGAAAGATATTGAGCAATGTATAGGGTGCTGTGACAATGAAACATCACTCTAAAAGGTTCTATGCTGTGAATGAACAGCAGGAATACCTGCTACATTATCTGAAACACAAATCAATATTGTTAACCAGCAACCTAAGGAACGTGCACACAGAGAAAATTGTATTCAAGTGTTCCATTTTCAGAAACAATTAAAAATACTTCAATTTGAGTTCCAAAAGAGCATGTGGATTTTTAAAATACCTAATTGAATGCAAATCTATTTCCTAAGGATTGGAAGTCATTTACTTATTTGAGGAAACTAAGGGAAGAAAATGTTCTTTAATATATGGGGTTTTACAGAGAGTAAGAAATGAAAACTTATACAACTAGTCCTCTAAGTATTGGAGAAGCTTAGTGGAAGCTTGGAAAGCCTCAGTTATACACTACTTAAAATAAGTGGAGTGATAGCATAAGAATTGAATAAGACCCAGCAGTCAAAATGAGATTGAGCAAGGCCCTTAGACTTTTAGTGTTTTTTTTTTTTTTTCCCCACAGAATATTCATAAAGATTTACAGTGTTATTCTGTATACCCCTTGAAAATACAAACATAATCTTGGAGGTTTAGGAACATTTCAATTTGTGAATATTCACTTTTTATCCTGTGTATAATGCTACATAGAAAGAGAACAAGTAAGTTATAAAACAGGATTGTGGGAGCTGACAAGGCACCTGTAGGGCAGACCTACAGGCTGAGCATTTCAGGCAGGATTTGATATACTCTGGAAGCAGAAAGTTTTCTTCTACAAAAATCTGCAATGTTTACTTGTAAGGGCTGCACCTGAATGGATGAAACCAATCTATAGTATAAAGGGTGATCTTAAAATCAAATAATTGTAGGGCTGGGTATATAGCTCAGTTGGTAGAGTGCTCACCTTGTAAGCACATGGTCCTGGGTTCAATTCCAGGCATTGCAAAAAAAAAAAAAAAAATCAAATGATTGTAGATATTAATTAAACACATCTCCAAAAAACCTTCACAGCAATACCTAGATTAGTGTTTGACTAAATACCTTGGTATGAGAGTCTAGTTAGGATGACAAAACTAACTATTGCACTGTTAAGGTGATCAGCCTCTTTGGCAGACACAGGTGTTTTAATTAGAAATTTGTACCAATCTTAAAGACAGGTATGTTCATGAATATGATTGTGAGCTAAAAATAATGTAATGAATAAGAGCTAAGGTAAGATCTAGTTGTCACACTTTATAGTCATTAAAAATTATGCTACTATCACCTGAGAAAAGAGAGAAAATATTCTGAAAAAAAATTTTGTTAGATATCTTACAGAAAAGGGTCACTATTAGCATACATGAGCATCAACAAGATAGGGTATTTTATTTTGTATACCAAAATAAATGTGAGATAGCATATCCATTCCAAAGATTTGAAATCTCTGTGTGAAATGCTACAAATTCCTTTTGAGTAGGAAGCGATCTGGATAAATTTCTAGTAAATTATATGCTCAACTCTCAGGAGAACACTTAAGGAGAAAAAATGGAGAAGAGGCAACAAATTCTAGAAGCCAAGTGAAAAATTATTGAAAGCAAAGTAGCATGCTCTCAGATATAATGTTATATGCTATGATAGTCAATATATAAATCATTAATAGCTATCCAGAGCTGTCTGTAAAATAGATAATTATAATAGTATTCAAAAGATTCATCTTTAGTAGCAGTAGTTTTTCTTTTACAATTCTAGCTCTTTAGCTTTTTTATTTTGGTTGCCAGACTATAACTATGGGGATATAAATCTGAGAAGCAAGAGCTGATAGGCCCTTTGTTTTCTAATTTTCAAATATAAAAACTAATAATGTATCCTCCATGAACAGTGGTGTACACTTACAGTCCTAGGTACTCAGGCGGGTGAAGTAGGAGGAACCCAAGTTTGAAACCAGCCTGAATAAATTAGAGAAAGCATATCTCAAAATAAAAAAAAAGGGGGCTAGGGATGTGGTTCAGTGCCCCTGTGTTCAATTCCTGGTTTAAAAAAATGTAGGCATATAGTTTTTCTCAGTTTCTTATAAAATTTTGCAATTGAATGAATATGCAGGCCACGAAATGCATAGATGGGGCTCTTAATTGTCAATGAATAGCATTGAGAGTGTCAGAAAAAAACTTGGTTTTTTTTCTATATGATTTAAGCTGTAACAGTAGCTTTTTTGTTCTAATTTTGTATTTTAGTAATGTGCAGAATTTTTCTAGTGTGTAAATTCAGAGTAAGTCAGGGACTTAGAGAATGTGCTTACCTGGTAGTTGCCTAGAGGAGTTACATAATCAGATTTGCATTTTATGGATGCATTATAAAATGTGATTTTGAGGGGCTAGAATTCTAGAGTCAGAAATGCCTGAAAAAAAGCTATTTCAGTACAGAAGGTGTTATGCTGTAGAGAAGACTATGCTTGTCTTAATGCAACCATTTGCTAATATCTTGAAGTAGATACATGGGCCTATGTGGTATGATGGTATAGACTTAAACACAAACACACAGAAAACTGAGGTAATAAAATCCATAGATGTTATCAATAACCTGGTTGCAATATTATAATATTTCAAATTGTTACTGAGAGTCACTAGGTAAAGTACATACAAAAGCTCATTGTATTGTACAATTGCCTGAGAATCTGTAAGTATCACAATAAATTTTGCAATTGAAAACCAGGATTTGGATGTTGAATTGGATGATACTTAAAAAATTACAGTAATGTTCTTATGAACCAAAAACCAACCAAACAAAGAAAACCCAAAACCAGGATTTGTTCTTTGGTGAACTACTGCAGCAACAGTGATGAAAAGTTCAGGCTGACTGGCAGATGTAGGATGACTCTGGTCAAGTGGAAATGCTATTCATAGGGATAAGAAGATGAAGAGAGGACCAGATTTGAGGAAAGGTTTGGTACCTGTGGGGTTTGTCCAGTGGTATAGAGTAAATTGAGTAAATTGGCCTAGAGCTAAAGGGAGAAATTTCAACTGTTTAAAGTCATCAGAAAAAAGTTATTTTCAGCCATGAGACTGTGGAAGACCGCCTGCTTCTACTTCAGGCTACATTTTTATGGTTCCAGCTCTGTCTGGAAAAAAATGAAAATATAACCCATGAAGACTCACAAAGGTCATAAAAATGGCATAAAATATTCCTTTAGTATTCTCAAAGAATCACCCATTGTCCTTAATAAAATTGTCTGTGATAGATGACATTTTCTCTCCTCTGCTCCACCCAAGAGCCTCTTGGAATGAGTTCCTTCCACAAAATTCAATTTCTCTAGGACCAGTCTCCAAAATTCAGGAGGGCTGCAGAATTTAAAATTTATCAGTGATACTGGGTGTCTGAATTTTAAACATTTCTCCGATCTATTATTTTGCAATAGAAAAAATGATCTGAATTTATAAAGACCATGGCTAGATATTGGCTTAAAATTAATCATAATTTTTAAGTGGGAAAAGGTTTATAGATTTAAATTTAACTGTTCAAATAAAAATTACAGCGAATCCCATTTAACTCTTTATCTCTGATGAATAAGGCATTTAAAGATGTCTGTTGCATAGTAAATCCTCAGGCAATTAAAAGCAACTTCCTGGAATAGTAGTGTTAATCACTTTCCCACATTTATGAATTTTAGGTTGAGATCAACAACAGTAAAATGCATCAATAGTAGATCTAATTAAAGTACACAAATACAGAAATGCACTATATACATTTAGGGCAATGCTATTGTCAGCAAATAATGCAGATCCTTCCTTAAAAATATTTGTATCATGATGAGTTCATATTTAGTCCAGTCCCACTAAGGCATGCTTGAATCCTTGAGGATTCAATGGTACTAGTTAGTTAATATATTTCTTTAAGTAATTAAGCAAAATATGCAATTAATTAGAATGCCTTTAATTCCTCCCTAACTGAAAGGTGTATACAAATGTGTATGTCTGTGTGCATGTGATTGTGTAAACTGTAATGTTTCAAAAGAACATATATAACCTTTTTATTTTGGTGCACGTGGGTTGGCATTTATTTTACCACTGAATTATAACCCAAGCCACCATATATAATCTTATAATTGTCATTTCTTAAGTTTTATTTTCTGATATCTATTTAGGTTTTAGCCTTTGGTCTCACAGAGGTAGAGAGGGAGGGAGGGAGAGAGGGAGAGAAGAGAGAGAGGCAAGAACTAAATAGAGAATAAGAGAATGGTAGAAAGATCATAAGGCAATTCTTATCCAAATGATACTCTTAAACTGCAAAGATTCTGAAGAAACAGTCACTGAATTTACACAGTTATTTCTGTACCTTTGATATACTGTGTTATGATCACTACTGTGTAGTGTATTTAAACATGAACACCAATTTCTATCTCTCACTTGTATACTAATGAATATTCTGCAAGTTCCTGTCATGAATTGAATTCTGAATTGAGGAAAAGATGAAAAATGTATTTGAAAGAACTATGTAATTTTTAATTTACGCCTGTATCATAGCAAAACAGATTAAGATATTTTCTCATATCATCTTTTGGTATATTTTATTGGCCCTTATGTAAGTTTTCTAGAAAGACTATTTTCTGTTTTTCTTATTTGTTGATATATTGGACTATAGACACTCAAAATTGTACCCATTCACCTTCTTTACCTAAACATATAATTTTTAGCAAAAGTTAATTTTTCTCTTTTAAGCTTCTTATCAAAACTAAACACTGTTTTTCATCAATGTAAATAATTCTGCATTTTATGGCATTTTCATAAATTTTGGGTATATTTTGAGTTGAGTTGTTTTTAATATTTTTAAGCTGTATATTTGATATTTTATATCATGTAATGCTTATTCTAGGTCCTTTTTTTTCTGTTATAACTAATCTTCAAAATGCAATAAATTTTGTCCAAATTTATGTTAAAAAGCAACTGTTTTTTAAAAGTTTGTTTTATACAGCAAAGTGTTCTTATGCTTTTATCCCATTTTAATCAATTTTAATCTGAAATTTACTGTGAATTATTACCAAAATAATTTAAGCTTTCAACTAACATAATACTCTTAAGTTGCCTTAACTAAAGACAATAGTCCATTAAAGATTACAAATGTAACATACAGTGATCTGTGGTTATTCAAAGTCTTATTTGAAATATGCTTTTTCTTTCATGATTTATTGTTATTGTGTCTAATTTTTTTCAGCTTATGGACCATTATATCCTTCCTCTTACTTTTAATATTCATATCCTTTCCAAAATTTGTAGCTTATTTTAGATTTCTTGCTTACTTCTCTTGTCTATAGAGTTTTTCAACATGATCAAATTCTTAAATCATTATAGTCTCTTTTTTAATGACTTTAATAAACAGCTTTACTTAATCCAGATAACCTACTTTCATATTTTCCTCCCTTATTGCTCCTTCTAATAAATTATTCACTTTAATTGAATTTAAAGTATAAGTTTGAAATTTTAATTGATGACCAGAGTGTTCCTTTATTTTGGAGAGCAGAGTTGTCACATTTTACAAAGTTTTCTGCTTTCCTAATGATCATTACCCAGCTAAAGATTGCTAGGAACATACTTTCAGGCACATGCTCTGTCAACTGCATTGTTTCTGTAAAAACTGAAATATTATTTTATTCTGAAATTGAGTGCTCTAATCTCATTTTTTTCTTAATTTTGCTTTTTGTTTTCTGGGACTGTTTGTGTATTGTTTTTGAAATTTCTTCTCCTTTCAGAAAGAACTGCAAAGACTGTGTCATGAAATCCAACTCTAAGCAAATGGGATCAGAACTATCATGAATTAATTCTAATTTCCATTTCTTCACGAATGTGATAGTCATTAATAATTTATTTGATTCTCCACACTTAGTTCCTTACCTATGAAGTGAAAACTTTATTCATTGCACGCTCTGAGGCAGACACAGTGATAAAGAAATAAGGTGGGGACTAGTTTCAGAATGCTCACAAATGCTGATGCAAGGAGATTGTTTGAGAGTCAGTTCTACCTAGAAATCTCACATGACTACATATCTTTTGAGGAGAGAGTTTGATGACATTTATTTGGAATATATTTTCAAGATTGTTGACAGCCTTGGAAGTTGGAGACAGTGTCTCTCTGTTGAGCAGAGGGCAAATTTGTATACTGTTCAGTATAGTGAAGACTATATTTACCTCTGGGACAAATACTGGGCATGTTTGCTTTCAGCGCCTATGAAAGATGTGTTTCCTAAGGTTGGGCTTCTTTGACTGTGATGCAAACATACTTTGTGCTCAGATCCTTTTGAACTTGATTCCACATTGTCTTTCCTGTGACTTGGGGAACAAAGAGGACCCATGAACATCTGGTTTACACTGCCTTGTCATACCATGAGCAATAAAGTCCTTTTTTCAGACCCAGAAATACTATATTTTCTGGCAACATCCATACATCTATATTATTCTAACTTACCAACTTGCAAATAGAATAAAATCTAGCCCTTGCATAGTTGGCAGTCTGATATGAATTGCAAACTGAAAAACAGAGATCTTTATTGGTGAAATTAAATGATTTTTTTAGATTTTGAAAAAAGATCAGAGCTAGAAAACATTTGACAATTGACAATTTTCTGTGTATAGTTGAAACACTAGAGAAAAGCCCTGCATAAAAATGCAAGGTGGTCTAGATAAGGAACAAGGGTGAGTGCCTGTGAAACACCAATCCCAACAAGCTGGACACGTATAACCTTAGAGATGGTGGTGGAGATATATGGTGGGTTTTGTAAATAATAAAAATAAACTGAAACATTAATTTCTAAAAGTCACATAGGACTGATGCTACTGGACATGAGAGTTAGTGACTATGGATGTAGAAAATTAAACAGTAAATATGTTCTAGCAATTACAGAAAGAAAGAGTTTTTTTTAAATTATCAGTGATGATACCAAAATTCACAGGGGTCAACCTGAAGAAATACTAATAATGGGTCTTTCCTTCAATTAAGAGGAGAAAATGACAAGTACGTCAAAATCAATTTCCATCGAGGTAAGAGTAAAAGGCTGAATGGAATAGACTGAAGATTAGAGTCAGAGTGTTTTTGTAAAAAAGATAAAATCATGATTCATGCATAAATAAAACCGATACATACCAAAATCTATTATTTAATTCATTATGTGAAGAAGGAATCACTAGGAAGACACAGATGTTTCAAAGAACATTTCAAAGGATCACACAGGAATGCTGAAATTCATTTACAAACAGACATAAAGCTAGTCAATATCAACAGGACAGCAATCAAGTGCATTTCTACCAGACAAATTTCATATTTATGTAAGTACTCTAAATTTGCATGGTTACAAAATATCTAAAAAATGAAAAGCAGCAGAAATAAACCTGAGTGGTCCACTAGAAAGTACTCATAGTGATTTTTTTCTATTTAATATTTTTTCACACAATTTTAGGATAGAATATAAAGAAACAATAAAAGTAAGAATAGAAAGATAATGAAATTTCAGGTTAATTTTTATTCTAGAAAGATAGTGAAATGAGAATAGGAAGAGAAAATTAAATATAGTCAGCCCTATATATATATGGGTTCCACATTGGCACATTCAATCAACTACTGATTGATATTTGTGAGGGAAAATTATGTTTATGCTGATGCATACAAACCTTTCTTTCTTGTAATTATTATCTAAACAATATAAACTATAACAACTATTTACACAGAATACACATTGTATTAGGTATTATGAGTAATCAAGAGATGACCAAGTATATGGCAAGATAGCAAAGGTTATGTACAGATACAATGCAATTTTACATAAGGGATTTGAGAATCTGTGGATTTTGGTATCCTTGGGGTTCCTGGAACCAATGAATGCATCATGGATACCAAGGAACAACTGTAGGGTCTCAGAATTTAATTCAACTTTCATTCTGAAATTCTTATCAAAAAGGGGAGTTTATATTAAAGCTTAGTTATGCTCAAACTTTTCTTTTAAACCCAGAACATTTTCTATTTTCTTTTCTTTCTTTCTTTTTTTTTTTTTGCAAATGAAAACTCCCTATGAATTCTGATATAGAATATAAAGATAGCTTCTCTGTTTGAAGCACTGGTGGAGTCACTAGGGTACCCCTCCTTGACCTCTTTTACCCGCAGAGCCCTGAGGCAGTTTTCAGAACCAAGATTTTAATGTATTATATAATTTTAAGGTTGGCAACAATTTCTGTGTTTTATCTGCTAATACCACATATAGTTTTTTCCAAACTCTACTTGCTCGTGAAATTTAAAGTTATATTTGAAATTTGAGTTTATTATATTATTATAGTATTTTGTTGCACAATCCCCCCATGGTTATATGAAACACATTAGCTCCAATATATGAAGGGATTAAATACAATTTAAAATATAATTCATACTTCAAAATTAAAGTTACAAATATCTTTTAAAATTAATAAATAAAATCATAAGGATAATAGAGTGATTTTAATTGTTCTGTTTGGCACTATATTAAATGTCTTCACCTTGTAAGAGGTGAAGTATTATGTGTGTGATTTTCCAGTTGATTCTTTGCACAGTCGTATGTCACTTAATGGTGGGAATATGTTGTCAAATACATTATTAATTTCATCTTTGCAAAAACATCATAAAGTGCATACAAAGTTAGATGGTATAGCCAACTGCATACCTCGTTACATAATTTATTCCCCCAGACTGCAAAACAGTACTGTATGTTACTCTACTGAATATTCTAGGTAGTTTTAACACAATGGCAAGCATTTGCTTTTAAAAATAGAAAAGGAACTGTAAAAATACTAAGAGGTAGGAATTGTTTGATTCTGTTATGACCTTGTGGGACCACCATCATGTATATAATCTATTGCTGGCTGTAACATGGTCATGTGACACATGATTGTATCAGGATATATTTTTCAAGTATGATCTAATTGATATATTCTATTTAAAAGTGCAATTCCTGGTATATCACTTCATTTATGTTTTATAAACATAGTAGGTAGTGGTGGGAAAGGCTATTATAGAATTAGTGAAGAAATGGATACAAAAATACTTTATAGAGAAAGTAGATTTCTTTTGGAACCATTTTAACTGCTATTATTGGAGGAAATCCATAGCATAGTTTTCTGAAATCCAGAGGTAATTTTAGACATCATTTTTATTCAATTGGATTTATGCAGAACATCCATGTAGTCACATTTGGAAGCCTGTCACATGGAGGAAGAGTCATTATGCTGTTTTACTCACCAGAGCTTTGATAAATGGGATCCCTATTGTTTCCTCCTGGAGGCTTTGGGCTCCCTTTGCCTCTATGTCTTCTACATGCTCTTTTATTTCAAACTACAGTGAACTATATGAGTGTATTTAAAAAATTTACCTGAATGCTTAGTACTTAATAAATGTTGTTACTTAGTCTGTGTGACAGAGTGAGTATTTGATGGTTTATTAAATAAAATTTAACTCTTTCCTTTTTTACCCTTCTATTCATTGACAAGAATTGACATACTCTGAAATAACTTAAATTTTAAAAAAAATCAAATCTCAATTTCTCTCTTTTATTTTTTGAAGGACAAATGCATTTTTTATGAACAATGAAAACAGTAATAGGACATAAAATGGAAAAGATTGTTTTCACTGACTTTAACATGTTGAGTGTGTGGTTTTGGTAGACAACTGGGTTTATTTTTTTCACTATGACTTTACATTCCATTATGAAACCATTTCTCTCTTTACTTATGTACTTCGAGCTTCACCTAAAGCTGGATGTTAGCTCTTCTAATCTTCTCCCACATGTAATATTTTTGAAAACTTATCGTAGAGAAAAGATTTTGAAAAAATATACCAGATCTTTGAAAGTCTGAGACTCTAAAAACATCTTGCAAACTCAGATGTCCGCAGGTGACAGAAATGTATGATGGAGTTTAAGAAACGGTAGGGAATTTTGAGCAAACTGAGAGCTATTATTGGTAGAACATGACTATTGCCTACTTCTAGAAAAGTAGCTCCAGGCCTTCTGAAAATGTAAAATGTTCGAAATTCAAACTTGTATATGAAATCTCTTGGCTATTAAATATTGGTAACTAATTTAGAGTAATGGTAGCCATACCACCCAAGCTAAATCTCTGCATGCCAAACTTAATAGGTCGTGGGTTATCAGGACAATTAGAGCTCAACAAAACTGAGACACTCCTAAAGTCTCTTTCAATCATTCATGAAGCTCTACATTCCCAATTCTCTCTAAGCACTTTTTATTTATTTATTTAAGCACTTTTATTATTTATTATCTCTTTTTTACCACACAGCTATAATAGTAGAGGGAAGTTCAAATTTTCCCTCTGAAGTTTCAGTACTTGAGTCTGTTGAACTAATCTGTCTATAGACAGGTTGATGGGAGAAAAGGCACACAAAATTATTTGATCATAGTTTTACATAATATAGGAAGCTTTAGATTGAAGACTCCATGACCCAGAGTAAACTGCACTATGTGGACAGCTGTACAGAGACATGACTGGACAAAAGGGTATGATCTAATAGGAACAGACTAAGCAGGGAGGGGAGCTCTGTCCTCCTGTCTGTCTAGATCTTTCTTGACCTCTGTCAGCATTTCTTCCTTCTGGTTAGGGGGTTTTTATGACCTACAATGAAACAAGGTAGGTCAGAGAATTTTTGTGTGTGATCAATTCTTACATAGAAAGGCAAGGAAACGTTCAGATGATATTTTTAGGTTTTGTAGCTAACTTCTGGAGGAAAAATGAACCACTTTGAGAATGAGAAATTCTAGTTCCGTGCCTTCCTTCCCTTGGGAAAGCCTGAGCATGAGAGGAAGGAGGGCAAGAGACAGAGACTGGAGCCTTTTCTTCTGAGGCCTTCACATTGGGGTATCATTTTCTGGACCCCAACATAAACTGCTGTCTCTTATTTCTAAATCTACTTCGCATTGCTGCATTGAAGCCACCAACAAATACTGTTCAGTCACTGCAAAATTTTTCTCAGCCTACAGTGGCTGCTGATTATATTTCTGAAGGGTTATTGGACTATAATTCTAGAGATCTAGGTCACGTGATTCTGAACAAATAGTGAAAACTCTCACTGGTTGTTTTGCCTGATAGGCTTCTTGTGATGACAGAATAGGATAATGCATGATAAAGTACTTCATAGATTAGAAAGAAATAAAATATAATTCCACACAGTTATAATTCCAGATTAATATTACATGACGGTGACCTAAACCTGCACATAGAATCTATTTGGGTTTTCTCCCTTGCTGATCTTTTAGACTAGTAACACAGTTCAAAAAAAATTGCAGGCTAATATTCCTATACCCTTCCATGTTATTCCACCTCTTACAATATATTTCCTTGCCTGAAAAAGTTAACATGGATTTGATTCATTAAAATTTATGTCCCTTGATTTCTTAAATATTGGAAGAATTAAAATATCTGGTGCCCTTTCTTATAAAATGGATGTAGTCACCCTTTTGATTGCATGCTGTTTTCTGCTTTCTTTTCTTGTTTCAACTAGGTGAACTATAGATTTATAGTAGTAGAAGATTCTAGAAAAATCACTCAATTCAATTTCTCTACTTCCAGAGGTAAAAATGGTAAACTAAAGGTGGTATGTTACTAGATTTTTATACTCCTTTTCCTTTCCAGTCCTTTCTGTATTCTAAGTGTCTCATGAATGGTTTCAGTGGCCCTTGTCTTGAGAACTCTGATCTCCTGATTAATAATCCAGAATTGTGACTAAATTTGTTTTCACTTCACTTACCTTACAAAATAATATTTTATTGTCTTTATGTATTTTTATTCCCATTCAAGTTCTTTGCATAAAATTCTTTTCTCTGGAGTAGCAGATATTATTTTGGGAAGAGATATATATTTAAATGGGTATGTGCATGTGTGTGTGAGTTTTTCTGGGGATCAAGCCCCAGTTCTTGTGCATGCAAGCATGTTCTCTACCATTGATCTCTATCCCCAGCCCAAAGTTGTATTTTCTATCAAGATGTTTTGGCCCCATATCTAAACCCCTTTGCTGTTGCTCTGCAGCCTCAGTTCTCAAAGTGAGGTCTTGAGGCAAGCAAGCCTTAGGGCCCTTTTTCTGCATGGGAGCCTTTGCGTGATCCATTCCCCTCAATCCTCTTCATCTACATTATACCAGTAGAAGACTAGATGTTCCCTTAGGGTCTGTACAAAACACTCATTGTCATTTAGGTTTCTTCAATCTCCTACAATAATGTACTTCATGTCCATCAGACCTTAATATTAACATGTTATAAAATATTTTTACTTCACCGTTAGATTAGATATTGTATGTATTTATCCCTTATCTTTGACTAAAGTTACTCAAAGTCCTGTAATATTTATTAATTTTAGTGAACATAATGAGAACAATAACAGACACTATTTATTATGCAGTTTTCGTATTTGGACAAAGTATGACACATACATTAGCTCATTCAAGACTCAAAGGCATCCCAGGAGGTAGATACTGTTCTGAGTCCTATTGTATGGAAGAGAAGCTGAAGATACTGAGTCAACAGGTACTCGGTAAAAAAATAAAACAAAAATAACAACAGCAACAACAACAAAAACCTCCAGAGCTAGAATTTGAGCAAGGGTGGTGAATTAAGTGTTTTTTTTTTTGTTTTGTTTTGTTTTATTTTTGCATAAAATAATTCATTCTAAACAGAAGCAGCTGACAGGTTTGCCAGTTCACATTTTTTAGTCTACGGGTGTTTCATCACTTACAAAAGTGATTTTCAGGGGCTGGGATTGTAACTCAGTGGTAGAGCACTTGCCTAGTATTTGTGAGGCACTGGGTTCAGTTCTCAGCACTGCATATAACTAAATGAATAAAATAAACTTCCATCAACAACTAAAACAAATACTTAAAAAATGATTTTCAAAAGCTTTATAAAGGCTATGTAAGTTTATTAAGTGATCAAAAGTAAAGTCAAATACATATTTCATCAAGAAACTTTTTTCATGGGAAAACATGAATAAAAATGTTGGAAATTGATAGTTTTTGAAGGTTTTTTTTTTTTTTTTCCTTCCATGTCAGGGTTTGACAAACCATGGTACATTGACAAAATAATGCCACCTGCCTGTTTTTACACATAGAGTTTCTTTAGACCACAGTCATGTCCAGTCATTTATGGTAGTAGAGTCAAATATCTGTGAACCAATTCCTTATAAACCTTCCATCTCCTTCACGTGTGTGTCTGTTGTCTGTCAGGCTCTCTTGTTGGTGTTTTGTCTCTGTGAACACAGACTGATACAAATATATGTTAATTAATAAAATTATCATTGAAAGCATACTAAAACCACCCTCGTAGTATTTTTTATTTCCTGTTATTTTAATTTTTTCATTATTTTTTATTTTTATAGACTGCTAATGACCGTGGAGATTATTTCCCTAGAGCTGTTCATCCTTCCCTCATTGAGTAAGTAGCAGCAAATAAGACTGGTTGATCAGAAGGAAGCCACCAGTCACCCTTGAAATAATAGACCTGATTGATCCCAACCAACTTGCATAATCCCAGAGAGCCCCCAAAATACTCATACTGCAAGATTAATGCTGGGGATGGGTTATCTCATTTTAACATATCTATTTTCCAAAGATCAAATCCCATATTATAACACAGCCAAATATTCTGTGACTGGGTCATTCATTTACTCCAGTTTTGTGCTTATGTGTCACTCCATAGGTGATATTTTTTCACCTTATAGAAAAGCACTATAAATCATAATCCTGACTTTCAATCCCCATAATCTATTTTTTGCTGGAAATAAGACATCATTGCTTTATTTGATATTTTTCTGTCTTTCAATGAAGCATAATTTTCATGATGTTCAGTACCATTTCACAGGGTATATAATGGTAGCTGCCACTGTAGGTGACACCGGACAATCCTTTGCTGGATGAGTGAAATATCAGCAATTAACAACATTTAAGGCATTACAATTTAAACACAAGTCAAACTTTGAAAGCACCCATTAGGAATTTTCTCTTAACTTCAGACTAATTCAACCATCTTAGCTGTATGCTCCTTTATCCACATCTTTGTTTCTTTTCATTTCTTTTTCTTGTACAGTTCTTATAGAAAACAGTTACATAAGCAACTCCAAAAGAAGATGCTCATGACTTCTTTCCTATAGTTGATGCTAAAAATAAGTTTTGCTTTGGAAGTATTTACATGAAAAATATGACACTTTGCTAGAGAATTTACAAGTATGATCCAGTACAGAAATTGACCATTTTACCACCAAACCAAGTGTTATAAAATGCAAGTTGTGAAATCGCACCATCTGGGTAAAACTGGAGATTTGTATTAATTTCATCCAGGACATAAATGTTCTCTTTTTTCCCTCTTCCTGCCTAGAAGTACAGCTGTTCCCTGGCAAAGGAAACCACTTCATCTCCTGCTTGACACCTGCCTCTCCAATTTCATGTCTCCTCCATTCCTTCCCTCAACTAGCTGAAGGCAGATTTTTGTTTAAATGTGGCATTGGAAATTATGAGCACGACTCCAGTTAATAACTCTTGCAGTCTGATGACAAATTTGGTCATCTATCTTCAGTTACGAGAATACAATTATAGATGGTGTTTATACCTCAGCAACTTAATCAAAAGGCTGTGGGGGTGGGATGGGTGCCAGTGATAAGAACTCTGTTCCTCAGTCATTATATTGTGCTCAGTTACAGTCAGTCAGAGAAGGATATGTTCTAAGATACAAAGGCCACCACAGGATAGAAGCTGACATATATATTACCTTATTGGTCTGGGATTTACATAGCTCTGATCATTCAGGTAAGTATATAGAAGAAAAAGCTGTTTAGTTTTTGCCCTTATAATTAAGTTTGAGACTAACATACGATATGATGTTTTGAAATATAACAGACTTTGATTCATGGAATATACTTGTTATGAAAATAATACAAAAATTTATTGGATACTCTTAGGCTGGTGGTCACTTTAAAAAATTTTGTCTTTATTGGATAAAATGGAAAGAAGTTAAAACATAAATTTTTAGTAATAATATTTTCATTTATCATTAGAACTTCTAAAACATTGCTTTAAGTTTTTCAGCTACATTATCTCATTTCATTCTTAAAGCTGCTCTGTTTTCAGTAGTAATATTTGGTATTTATCATTAGAATTTCTAAAACATTATTTTAAGTGTTTCAGCTACGTTAATTCATTTCATTCTTAAAGCATCTCTACATCATTCATTTTACCCATGAGCAAATTGAAGGATAGGAATACTCATAAGACCAAGAAGAGGCTCCTTGGAAAAGGCAGAGCTAGATCATGTCAGATGGCTTCTAAGGTGAATAGTTTGAAGTTATGGAAAACCCAACCTCTTCTGCCTGCAAAACTATTATAGACTCCTTTACGCACTGACAAAATTTCCTTGTACATGTGACATATTTAAAAATTTTGTTCATAGCCATGGGAAATTTGCTCTATGATGAAAAGAAAAATCAAGTTTATATAGATCTAATTTCAGTATAAAATAAATATATAAAATGAGAGGCTACTCAAAACTAGGTATTCTAGGTGTTCCCAAAAGGATCATCAAATAATCTTTGTAAAACATCACTTGTTCTGATGTGATTTCAAATATTACTATAGAGAGATTTTTTCATACATCATTCTAAACTAAAAACAATGTAACTATAGAATTTCTTACTATTATATGATTCTATTAACTTGTAACAGCACTTCATAAAGTGTACTCCACTTTTCCTTGGTCCCAGGAGAACTTCCACAATGTAAGAGAAACTTGGTTCAATAAATTTGGCAATTTTTTTTTTGCATTCCCACTGCAGATGACTTGAATGGGTGAGAATGTTATTTAATATTATTTAACTCAGCATTTTTCAATATATTTGAAGACACATGCTAGCATAGTATCTTGAAACTTGCTTGGAAGCAATATTCTTCAATGATTCTATGAGAAATTATGTCCTAAACTGCAAAGCCCACTTTGGTTTTCTCATTCTACTTTTTGCTTTGTCCAATATATTTTAGAGCTATTGCTCATTTTTTTGTTTCTCTTGCAAAAGTTATAGTTAAGAAATGCTCCATTGTAGAATATTATTATTTTTTAAAATAGAGTAACAACCCTCATTAAATATGACATAGCTAATAATTGAATTCACCTGTATCAACATGATTTAATTGCTTGTAAAAATGTTTTGCCAAGGAATGGAAAGATTGTAAAATAATAAATATTTTTATGTTTTGCTTTAGGCAATTCCTGCAAATCCATTTATCAAAGATAGCAGTCTGTTCACCTGGGTAAACAGTTCAATTATCATAAACAATTACTTAATATAATTCTCTGTTCACCAACCCAAAACTGTTGTGATAAATATTTCAATGCCAAGGAGTTGTCTGCTTTGAAAAATCCACTTTAAACTATCCACGTCTCGAACTCCAAACTGTGAATATCTATTTTAACTCACTGCTTCTGAAATACGGCCAGTATTCTACCATGGTGGTGTTCTCCCTAACTATGTCAGTTATCATCCATTTAGTGATGCTTTATCCAAGTTGTGTGGTAATATTTCAAAAAGTTCAACAATGTTTATATACTTTATTAACTATTGATAAAATAAGGAAGATGTCACAAAAGTGTGTCTATATATATCACCACTAATTTCAAAGAATCCTTATTTTCCATCTCATTTCCAGTAACTTCAGTCTCATAAAAAGAAAATAGAAACAAAATATACTTAGACTTTACAAAATCATTTTAGAAAATATACATGTAGAAAACCCAACAACTATCTGTACTAGTCTCTGAAGAAACAGTATAGACATGGTCAGTGTCTTCATTGAGTTTAGAGGTTTGGTGGGATAACTGACTTTATTAAGGGTGATAAAGATATATAAGGAAAGATAAAATGTACCACTGACACATCAAACAATCCATAACAAAATAGAAATGAGAATGCTTGCAAAATCATCTTAGATTGTGGAAATCAGTGAAGAACTACCAAAGAAAATAGAATTCAATATAGACTTGAATAATGAAGCCAGTCGCAGAGTGGATAGTTTCAGTGAGTCCGGAGGCTGAAGCAAGAGGATCACAAGTGTAAGGTCAGCCTCAGCAACTTAACAAGGTCTTGAGCATCATAGTGAGATCTTATCTCAAAATTAAAAAGTAAAAAGGACTGAGGATGTGACTCAGTGGTAAAGTGCCCCTGTGTTCAATCCCTGATACCAAAAACAAACACACACACACACACACACACACACACACACACACACACACACAAAACATAGTTGAAAAATGCCTAAGAACTATTTTAAAGTTAGAAAAATACTATAGCAAATGAAGCAGCCTGAGTCCTGTTAAAAACAAAACAAAACAATGACAACAACAAAACCCTTTTCTCCTGCTTGAAGAAACAAACACACAACACCACCTTGGTATGTTTAAGGAAACAAAAAGCAAATCAAGGTATCCAGTCATAAAATACATTATACAGGACAGTACACAGTTGGAAGAAATGAATTAGCGTGGTAAGAAATTTAGGCTTTATTTTATAAGTAGTGATAAAATTTTGGTGACATGTAATAGGAGATTTATAATATTTATGTTTTCAATATTTTCCTACTTATGTAATATGGTATTTACGTTTTCTATATCAAAGTCTAGCACTTGAGTCAAGAATGGATTTCAGAATTTCAAAAGTACATGGGGAAAGCTCAGTTAAGAGGCTAATGCAATCGTCCTGGGGAGAAATAATGGTATCTTTGATTGCAGCCATGACCCTAAAGATATAGGGAAGAGGAAACACTGATTACTAATAGATGTTAATGTTAAAAGCAACAGAATATGACAATAGATTGTCTGTGAGCAAGAAGTATGAATGGAAAAGACAACTTCCAGATGTCTTGAATGACTGAGTATGTGGATGTATGGAAATAATCATTCCTCTTGAATAACTAACATGATAGCCCATTGGAAACTGGAATCTGAGTACCATATCATATTTTGTAGGTAACCTTGAGCATCACAGTTGTGGTCCAGGCCTAGTTATCACATCTAAGATGGAAATAAAAGAAGTTTCAGGACCATTAATTTCATCTATATTCCTAATTCAAAAGTTGGAATGCAATGTAATCAAATTAAGGATTTGGCTGATAAGTCAGGTCCATATAAATATATTTATATACTTCATCTCTGTAAATAGAAATAGAGATAATATAAGGGACATTTGAGTATTTACATAAAAGACTAATTACAAAAATAGATGCTCTGGTCTAGAATTTAGTATCCCCAAAGTTTTGCTCAAAGCAAACTTTTCTTAATTGGGTGTGAAAATATTGTACACAACAGGGAATGGAATAGATTTTTCAAAGCTTTCAGGGAATGATGTTGAAGTAGACTACTCCCTAAACATGACTGGAACCACTAAAATGCATAAATCCAGTAATTTTACAAAGTGTCCATGCAAGAATTATAAACGAAAATGAAATGAAAATTCATGTAACATTTAATATTGAATCTTATCAAAATTATAGGGGAAAATGTTAAGCAAAAGGAGGAGTAACTAATTAGACATAGCATATTTATTTACTAATTAACTTTCAAAACCTGCATTAACCTTTCTGTATTCTAGTTAACTTGTGAAGTATAGCCTTACATCTTCAAATGACAAGGAACGATACAATTGAATTATACCTTGTGCCTTGCCTGGCACTTGAAAAGCACTGAAATCACTGCAAATTAAATGACAAGTAACTCAGTCAATATTTCATTTACTGCTTCACAGCTGTTGAAAAGAGTTACTCCTGTGAGCTGATATGCAGGAAATACAAGTCCAGTTCACCATTTCCTGAACATTAAGAAGAAAAATATTCTGGCTTAGAAAAAAGTTCTTCACTGACAAAATACACAGACCGTATAGAGAACCCATTTCTTTCTTCAGTTGCTTCTCCATATTACTCACATAGGATGTACAATTACAATCCACACAGAAAAAAGCATTTCATGAAATTTAGCTCTTTCTCTTTATTTGGTCTAGATACTAGAAGCTCTCAAGACCATTCTAATTCTAAATTCTTTAGAAGGTGAGAAGTATCTAGATCATTAGAGTTTAGCACAGCTGTTGGAATAGAGCTAAACTAACAGTAGTATTAAACTCATGATTGTGAGCCCTCAAATTCAAGAATCCATCTGCACAACAAAGTAAATATTTGGGCTTCTTTCTTTGAATGATGACTAAAAAAAAAAGAGAATAATTTATAAAACTTACATAAATTTGGAAAGAAGATACAGGGCTTAGCATGAATTCCCCAGTCTTTTACACCAGAGAAAAATTATAAATTAAAAATGATGCAAGATGGAAATAGAATATTAAAATTAAAGATTGCTGATTATAGGAAAGTAAATAACCAACGAACAAGAGAAAATAAATCAGTTATTTTTTGAAATGAATGCATTTTTGAATGACTAAATAGAAATTCTTTTAATGAAATGAATATTATATTTTAGGATCATTTTTCCAAAGAACTTTCATTGTGAGTAGATTACAACAACAGTTATTGTTAATCATCTGAAATAGTGAAGTAGTTATACTCATTCAACAAATGCATATGCAGTACCTACAAAATGCCACCAACATATTTGCACTTAGAGAATAAAGCAGACTAAAGTAGACATTGGGTCCTCCCCTCAGGGAGTGTATGTGCTGGATGACTTTCACATCCAACCCACATAATCAAAATGTTAAGTCAATATGGATATTTTGCAGTATAGAAAAAAAATAAAGGTTTAGAATATAAGGTTTAGAATATAAATTATATCAGTAATATCAAAATATTCTAGTAGTGGATTCAGTTTTCTATTTTTAAAGAGATAAATTGAAAATTAAGAGCTTTTCAAGAAAATGCTTCGATGTGAATGATGGTATCTCTACAACATATTTAATTGGTGAAGTTGAAAGGAAATTCTAAAATATACACAAATCAACTTCATAGAAATAGAACAATTCTGTGTAAATAAGTTAAAAGATAATGTTATGCTCGTATGTAACATGAGATAGAGAAGGCACAATCCATTAAAGTCCACAAATTTAGTTTCTCTGTCCTGTCTGGGCTGCATCTTTCATGCCTCTTCTCCTGAGAGAACTCTCTTCAATAAACCTCTGGTTCAAGAGAGCCCATTTCAAGCCATTCCCTTGGAACCCGCCTTTAGAGATAACATATGTAAAGAAGGGGTAACACTAGGGCTTGAAACTAAATGATATTCTCTGAGTAGTTATTTATAATTGTGTTTTGGATAATTTTTGAGTACTTTGCAATTTGAAGAGACCTTGTGAGTGTCTATTCTAATTAACTCATTCTACTCTTAATACTACAATTTGTCTACTGCTATATTTTCCTTTTTGTTGGAATACAATATTCAGATTTCCAATCTCTGGATACCCAGTCCACTGCTTCTTTGTGTTACTGTTTCTATGAATTAATTAGGATATAAGTAGGGTTGATTGAAGAAAAGTTTTCTTTGGTGTGATCATGGAAGATAGGGTTTCTTTTTGTTCTATTTTCTTACATTTTACCCGTATAAAACACTGCACAACCTTTTTGTCCCCCTGAATTCCTGGAGAGTTAAAGCAAGTTTTGTAGAACCAGGTGCATCCTCCACAGAACAGAAAGAAAATGGCAAGACCTGATGGGACTCAAGAAGCTGGAAGATGCAGTGCCAAGTTCAATACACAATATAGTGCTAAAAGAGTCAGAAGGGAATACTAAAATTAATTGTAATCTAGCCTTATTACAATTAATTGTAATCTAGCTTTAGTGGTTCAAGAGAACAAGTTAATCAAGTGTCTCAGGAGTAAATGGGAATTAGGAGTAAATGGGAATAAGAAATCCCAGAAACTGCCTTCTCTTTGAAAGTTATTTTAGGGCATATCTGCAGATTTAAAACCAGTAAAGGCCTACAAGCCCTAGTGTTACCCCTTCTTTAAATATGTTATCTCTAAAGGCGGGTTCCAAGGGAATGGCTTGAAATGGGCTCTCTTGAACCAGAGGTTTATTCAAGGGAGTTCTCTCAGGAGAAGAGGCATGAAGGATGCAGCCCAGACAGGCCAGAGAAACTATAGCCCTCAGCTAGAGACCAAGTTCCTCCTGTTTCTACTAGGAAGCTCTGGACCCTAAGTTGTACCATCTAATCTGTCCAGCTTTGAGGCTGGCCTTCTGTGTTCTAATACCTGTAGCTTATGCTTGAGGCTGCTTGCCTACAGCAAGCAGGGTAGACTGCAAGTCCTGAAGTCACATTTGACCAAAATGGTACCTGAAGTAAGGGGTAGCTGAATTTTCAGCAGCCAACATTCGCACCACCTGAGTTGTGGGTATAAGAATCCATAATGTGATGGACTAAAACATGGCTGGCATTAATTTAGGCAGCACCTTCATAAGATGATTGCTACATTTGGCAATCAGTAAATGCATTAACCAACATCCATTTTCTAACCACTTAAGAAAGAAGAAAAAAGAAATATCTCTAAGTTTTCACAGCCATTTAGGAAAAAATTACCATTTTGGGGACGACTATGGTAATATTTCAGAGTGGTAATCAGCACTTTTGTTGCTTTCTACTCAATATACTTTATAATGCCTGGCAGTTCTAGTACCCCTTAAATAGGCTTCTAATCTCCTCTCATTTTGCTCCACATGTGAATATTTAATTATTCACAATTCCACCCTGAAAGTTGTCCTCATCCATTGGAGACAATGATAAAATATTACACAAGGAAAGACCATTAAATTTTATAGTATCCAGACAGTAAATTTTTTCCTTTTTGAAATGTATAATCATTTTTTACCACTGTAATTCACACAGAAAGAAGCAAAAGTATATGTAAGAGACACAATTAGCAACAATCTGCAAATGAGTTTTTTTATCACACACCATTTGTTTCAGGAATACATTTGAACGTTTTATGTAGAAACATATTTTTCATCATCTCCTAGGATTTCAAGGCTAAGGTGTGAAATGGACTACTCTATTCACTTAGTAATATAATTGAGCATGAACTTAAAGCAAAAGAATTTTCTGAATCAAAAGTTTGAGCCCTGAAGCTTATTTTATAAAATTTCTAAAATTCATGTATATAAACTTGATGGGGACAGAAATTTTCTCTTTTTGTTTTCTGCTATATCTTGAGAACTGGAACAGTGCCCATCACACAGTAAATGCTCAAAAAAGGACATGTTCAATGAATGAAAATATGTTTAGTGAAGTCTTTCAACATTATCTTTTGTTTGCATATCTTGTTAATCTTTCCTTGTTGATTAGTTTTTCTATTTTGTCTTTTTTACTTAGTACATATCCTTCATATTCTGAGAAGTCATGACTTCAGGAAAAAAAAAATTATTCAATAGTAAAATTTCTAGAAAATCCAGTAGGCTAGAAATACTTATGAATCATGACAAAAAATATGCTGCCATTAGTGGTAGCCACATGACCAAAAGATGACCAGTTGAAATAAATCTAAATTAGATGCTACTGGTACATTGTTTCTTCCTTAAAATATTCCAGGAAGCTAAGCTGGTTGGATCATGAAAGATTTGTCTTTCTCTGGAAATGTTTCCCCAAATATAATGCATCCATATCATTATATTTTTAATACAAATTATAAGTTAATATTTACATATTAAAATGCCTTTTCTTACCTCCTGGAAATATCATTCTCATTTAAATAAATCAGGACATTTTAGAATTGGGAAGGACCATAGAATTATATAGTTTCTATCCTACAGTGCAGAAACATTAATGCTTATGTTTGTAAAAGTAAATTTCATAATTCCAGAACTAACATACTAATTGACTAATTATCTCTTATACATGTTTCTAATGCTGATTTAGAGGAAGGATATTAGAAAAGGAAGACCTCACCATGTCCTGAAGTTTACTGTTCCCTTTCTACTGAACTGCAAACACTTGACATCTACTAGGGTATAACTGTCACCTCCAAAACTTATGTGAAAATTCCATTGCCATTGTAACAGTATTCAGATGTGGAGCCTTTACAAGATCACTAAGGAGAAAGGCATGGCGGTGCATGCCTGTAATTCCAGCCCTGAGGAGGCTGAGGCAGGAGGATTGCAAGTTCAATGCCAGCTTCAGCAACTTAACAAGGCCCTAAGCACCTTAGCAAGATCCTGGCTCTAAAAATATAAAAAGGACTGGGGATGTGGCTCAGTGGTTAAGTGTCTCTGGGTTCAAAAAGAGGGGGATCACTAGGCAATAAGGGCTATGTCTTCAGGAATGGACTGATATCATTGTTAAGAGGGGTGGGTTATTTATTACAGGAATGTTTTTTGGATAAAATGGTTGTGTTCATCCCAATTCCTTCTCTGTCTCTCAATTACTCACCTCCTCCTCTTCTGCCAAGTTATGATGCAACATGAAGGCCCTTACAGATGCCAGCACCATGCTTGGACTTTCTAGTTTCCAGAACCATGAGTCATATAAACTTCCATTGTTTATAATTGACCTAGTCAGTGGAATTATGGTATAGCAGCAGAAAATGAATAAAGGTAGCATCTATCAGTTTTTCATTTTGTTGTAATCATAACAAACCTGGATTATTCTAGGTTTCTTCAAAGCACTCATCAGGATATCTCCCTAATTCAATCAGTCTTGCATATCACCATAAAATGCTGAACTCAATACAACAGTTTTATCATGAAACTCTCCTCTGAAAAGGTTTAAAAGTTCCCCTAGTTATCTCTATCACCCAGCACTTCCTTTGAAATTATAGCTCCAGATTAACAGTCAAATCTTTTCTCTTCCTCTCCTCTCCAGAAACACAGTAGTCCAGTCTGGAAGAGCACCTGTGTTCTGCCTGTGTGCACTGTGATCACTGGCTCCTCATTGTGTGCCATGGCTTCCCCCTGCCTATTCCAATTTCATCTTTCCTTCACAGCTCCATTCCTCATTCTCACAATCAAGATGCCCTCTCTGATGATCTGCAATCAGACTGCCATCTTTGTAAGACTTTGCTTTATGATGTGGACACTCATTTGTTACTGTTCAGTGGAGCCAGTTGGCCTCAAATTTGAGGTTGAAGTCACTTAGACATATACTTCACACAGAACATTCGTTATTAACAGGTGTTAAGTAAGTACCCAATTTCAGATTTTTTTCTGAAAATGAAAGAATTTAATTTGTATTCTTGATCAAGTAGAGATCATGACTCTTCCCCATATCTCTGAATCAATTCACATGTTTCCACGAATACTCACATAAAACCAGTTTAGGCACTTACAAAACCTAGAGGTGACTATGGTCAAGAGAAATTTTGTGAAGGCTCCCAAACCTATCTATCTCTATAAATAGAACAGATTTCACAAAGTAATT
Source organism: Sciurus vulgaris (assembly GCF_902686455.1). Taxonomy (NCBI): domain Eukaryota; kingdom Metazoa; phylum Chordata; class Mammalia; order Rodentia; family Sciuridae; genus Sciurus; species Sciurus vulgaris. The sequence goes on along the minus strand of NC_136470.1, from coordinate 29,955,803 downwards.
TCTTGATTTGTGCCTAGAAACAAATAAATTCATCAAAATTCTCCTAAAGAAAATGTGTATGAGCCGGGTATGGTGGTACACATCTGTAATCCCAGTGACTTGGGAGGCTGAGGCAGGAGGACTGTGAGTTCAAAACCAGCCTCAGCAATTGAGCCAGGTCCTAAGCATTCAGCAAGACCCTCTCAAAATAAAATACAAAAAAAGGCAGGGGATATTGCTCAGTGGCAAAGCACCCCTGGGTTCAATACTATGTACCAAAAATAAAAAAGAAAGTGTGTATGTGTGCACCTACAAAGTTATAATGTACATTGAATAGTGTGATATTATACATATACATGTAAGTACACATATCCATAGACTTACATGCATCTACTACATATAAACATGTGTATTGTGTACAGACATGCCAGATAATTTAAATTTAAAATATATGATTTAGCTGTATCCATTGGAATCTGGACATTGTATTTGATATTTCATATTGCAGCAGTATTTATTGCTGGTCTCATTTTAAACACCAAATCTATTTGATTCTCTTCATTTCCATAGCTACCATTCTGTGTAAGATATCTTTCTTGTATTAGAACTGTAGCTTCTAGAACTTAGTGCTGATATTGTTAATAAGTAGATTGATGCAAATCTGAGGGAGGATTTAGGGCTGAAAATTTGCATTTCTAGCAAGTTTTCAATTGACACTGATGCTGCTAGTCCTCATACCACTCTTTAAAATGCCCTAAAATAGACAACTGCAAAAGGCTTCTCATTTGTCTCTCTGTGTTCACCTCTTTACCCTGTTGCAGTTTACTCTCTAAGAGTAGAAAATGATAACTTTTGAAAATATAGATTATTTTTATTCCATGGTTTGCAAACTTTCTTTGCCTTAACTCCACTATATACAGCAGTATTTTTCTCTCTTTCATTTGTTTTGCATCCTTCTAGAACTATTCTGGCAAGAAAAAGATGCTTCATAGTTATATTAGATAGCCCATCCGAGGCTTCCTTTTTAAGTCATAACTAGAATGGGGGTAAGGAAGTATTGAGGGCATGTAGGATGATGTCACCTTTCTATTTTCCATGATGACAAACTTCCTATTCATTCAAGATTCACATCACATTATTTAAATGTATCTTCAAAGGAAGGAATGTTCAGACATGGTTTGTTTGCAATTTGTTCTTTAGATAAATATTTTATCATTGATTATTTTACATGTAATGTTTAGAAAGCATGTAATGAAAAAAATAGGAATAATTATTTTGTGGCTCAATGATAGGTTCCAGTGATCATACCTAGATAATGTATACATTCCTTCATAATTTCAGTATCAAAGTGACTTTGAACTTAAATTTCTTCATCTTTTAGGTTTATATTGTTTATACGTGGAAAGTTTAATTTATTCCCTGCAAGGAAGCACAGCTAATGCATCCTGTAATTAAAGAGATTAAATGAATTTCACTATCACTCATCTAGTTAACAACTTTAAATACTAAATATGTTACTGCTTACCAATTATCAATTAGATAAAACTTCAGAGAACATAACATGTTTAATTTCAAACAACTGAAGTGCTATCATATTAACAAATTGTGACAACTAAGAAACTAATTTTTGCTAATTTAACAATCATAAAATATATAGAGAGGGAATATATAACATTACATATACTGTGGGTGTATTTTTACATTATCTAGTCGTTTGCTATTTTTACACAACTCTCAACTATTTAAATACTTAATTCTCTATATTAACTTAGCAAACATATATTAGCAACCTTAACATTATATTTTTTCCTTTAAAAGAACTAAAATATTTCTCTTTATAATATGAAGGAAAAAATATCCCACTCCAATATTCACAAACAAAATCTTGACAGTTTCTTAGTGTTTTCATTTGCAAGGTTTATGTAGGTATTAAGAAGTACAAAAGAATTACTAATAATTTCAGTATAAGGTCAGATGAGAAGTGTTTAACCATTCTTCCAATGTCTCCAATTACTTTTGCAAGAACATCTTATATTCTTACAAATCTACCATCTTGGAAATTATCTACCTTGCTAAAATATTCTCTGTATACATAACAGTATGTAGTCATAAATCCACAAGATTTCTTTCACTCTACACTACACTTTATAATTTAAATTTATTTTTTTTTACCATTTACAGACTGCATTTTGATTCATTGTACACAAATGGGGTATATCATTTCATTTCTATGGTTGTACACGATTGTAGATTCATACCATACATGTACATAGAGTAATGATGTCTGTCTCATTCCACCATTTTTCATATCCCTCCTATAATTTTTTTTAACAGGGAAAGAAGGTGCTGTAAGAAAACTCAAGACTGGTAAAAAAATGAAGCTTTTACAAATATTTCTAAAACCATATATATTCAAAGAGGTGTCCATAAACTTATTAGAAGGCACATTTCAGTTATTTATAATTGAAAACTGAATTTATTCATATGAAGTACAAGGTATTATATACATAAGAAACATTAAATACAGGAAAATAAATAAAATTATTTCTTTATTTACTTTATCATTAATAGTGAATACTATTCATTAGGACAAATTTTGTAATTAGGAATCTAAATATTCTGAATTGGTGATTAACAGTTAAATAAACCAAAATCAATAAACTAGCCTGATTTCCTCAATGTCTACTGATTTAATATGAAATGCCCATCTACTCTTTATTTGCTTATAGTATTTCTTTTTATTTTTTACATATTTATTTTTAATTAACATAATTTCAGTGATACACTTGGTAGGATACTTCAAGCCTTTACTGTATTTTACACAATTGTGCTCTATCCTATTTTCTTTTTTTTTTTTTTTTTTTTTTATTTTTACAGACTGGATTTTGATTCATTGAATACAAATGGAGTACAACTTTTCATTTCTATAGTTGTACACAACATAGATTCACACCATTCATGTAATCATATGTGTACATAGGGCAATGATGTCTGTCTCATTTCACTATCTTTTCTTCCCCTGCTCCTCTCCACCTCATTTCCCTCTTTACAAACCAAAGTTCCTCCATTCTTCTTTTACCCTCTCCCTTTACCCCTGCCATTATATACTATTTCTTCTTCAGTTTTACCTCCTGTTCCACTTTTTAATCTTCCATTTAAAGCACACAAAATTTTTCACTTGCTAGTTCTGAACTTATTCTTGTCCCTCCAGAATGCACCAAAATTCCATCATCCCCCACATTTTAAAGATCTTCAACAAATTTGATCCTAAATACAAACCCCAACAATCACACTAAGACTGTTCAATAAGATTGCTCATATGTGACCTGATATTAAAAAGTGTTATGGCAATTTTCTGAATTTTTGTCTGTAAGCAAATGTGACAAGTTATACACAGAAGAGGTTACAAGTTCACATATTCTAAATTTAGAAAGATATCCTGAGGGTTGCTTTAAAGTTTTATGTCTCTAAGTCAGCTTTTTAAACGGTCTGTTTTCTCAGTACTAATTTTGAATGGACTATTTTGACTGGATTTCCAAACTTGGTATTAGTTTTCTAGCACTGCCATAACAAATTTCCACTTACTACATAAATTAAAACAAAAGAAGTTTATCCTCTCATAATTGTGGAACACATACATCTGAAATCAAAGGCCAGCAGGGTCATCCTCCTAAATCTCTGGGGAAGAATGCTTACTCACTTTTCCTCCTACCTGGTGGTGGCTGGCAATACTGGGCGTCTTTGGGCTTACCTCCCTCCAATTTCTGCTTCCATTGCCCTGGGGCTTTTTTTTAGCTGTGTCACGTGCCTTGTGTCCAACTTTCCTACTCTTTTCTCTTATAAAGACGTAAGCCACTAGATTGCTCTTTTCTCTTATAAAGACATAAGTCACCCCAATTCAGCATGTCCTCAACTTGATTACTTCTGCTAATATCTTATTTCCAAAAAATCACATTCACAGGTACTGGGAGTTAGGACTTGAACATAACTTTTGGTTCCACAATTCAAACTACCATAGTCTACCCACCTCCAGACCTCCCAATTAATGTTCTTCTCCAGTAGAAAATTCTTTCATGATATCCCATCCCAGTATTACCAAAAGTCTTAACTCATTTCCACAATAACTACCTGTGCAAAATTAGACTTTCACATGTACATATATGAATATACCACAGTGAATCTCCACATCATGTACAAACACAAGAAGAGGATTCTAATTAGAATAAGATGTACTCCATGTTTGTATAGCATGTCAAAAGATACTCTACCATAATGTATAAATAAAAAGAAGAAAAAACCCATCTAAATCAGGTGGGAGTCTATGTGTATGATCTCTCTGGGAAAATACATTCTCATCTGCAGATTGAACTGCAAAATGAGTTACTGTGGAATGGTGAGAAAGCAAAGGATAGGTTTTGCCTTTCAAAAAAGGAAAACTGACTGAATAATAGGCATCATTTTTCCCAAAAAAGCTTATACCTCAGCTATTGATCAAAGCAGAAACAGTTAAAAATGAATTTAGAGTAGCCACAAATATAGAGGTTTTTTGTTTGTTTGTTTAAAAAAGAATGTGTTTACAAATAGGAACTGTTTATTCTTATTTAAAGGTCCTTGGGTAATGTGTTGGATATAAAACATCACATTGATACGGGTTGAAGAATAAGTAGGGAAATGAGAAACTGAAATGCATAAAGATTGCCTTTGAATTAGAGAAGAGAGGGAGATGTAACTGAAAGAAATAGACAAAAGATGTATACATTGTATTTGTTTTATTTTTAAATGGGAGAAACTAAAGCATGTGTACAAGTTAGCAAGAAGAGTCCAGAACATAATATATTCCCCCCAATCCTACTCAGTTGTGAGCTACCTGAGGGGGTGGGACACCTGCCATTTTCTATGTATGCTATTAGCAGTTACAATAACACCTGGCCATGAATTCTGAATGGATGAATGAAAGAATGAAAGAACAAATGAAAGAATTCAGTAGAGCTGGTAAAGTTGAATTCTCTGGAGACTAGTAATCAATGACATGAGTTTTTTAAGAAGGTTTGGAAATGGAAAAGGACAGTTCTTTAGAAAGATAGTGAAGGGAATGTATTAGTAGATTAGTCAGTTGGGTAGCTGAGCACATTACCATTCACGTTTTCTGTGGATAAAAAAAGTCTATATAATAAGAGAGGTGGTGGGAGAAAGGAGAGGGGAGGGAGTGAATGATTTGAAATTATTAAAGAGCTGGAAAAGAGAATTCTCATGAGGGAAGTCGTAGGATTGGCAGGAAGTATTGGAAAGCTTGGCTGTGATCTATGATCATAAAATATGTAAGAAGGATTAAATAGCATTGACATATTGTTAACAACATCCACAATTAAGATAGAGTTTAAGCAATCTGCATGTGATCTTTGAATAAAAAACTATTCAGATACTATTGTTTCTCATATGTGCCCATAGTTGATATTTGTAATTCTTGAGCTGTTTGCATCTTGGCATCAAACAGGTATTCATCCAAATAATTATATTTCAATATAGTCCTCTTTCTGGGAAGAAAATTTCAAATTTCTTATTCCTACAGAAATGACTAGAGATATAACTCTATTGTTGCTGTTGCAGAAGCAGGTACAGAGAGTCAATTGGTTGATTTGTGATGTATTTGCCTATATCAAGTTAAATCTCCAGAGTGTGAACCAATAGGCTAAGATGCACCCAAATTATTTTTAGATTTGTTCCTTGCATTCTCTTATTCTCAGGTCCATTTTTTTGTGAATACATGAGTAATGAGGATGTTAAAAATGTACTAAATATTGAGGATTTCACAGCTTTTAAAAATCTACCCTATATCTTTTTCTTAGTGATGCTTCAGAGTGTGCTGCATCTGTAGCTGATCACTTCATGCTAAAGTTCAGATCACAACCTGACTGATTCTTGGCACCACCAGGATCAATGTGTAATGAAATATTTATGATGTTAAGCTGTCTATTTTGAGCAAGTTAACACTTGAATCTATAAATTTATTTTATTAATGAAGACTTTCAGGGATTTTTAAAGATTCTGTATGTAGAATAAAAAGTTAAAATTACCAAGTATTTTTATTGAGTCTATCAATTTCATTGCTATTTATTAGGACATAATACTTTTTATTTAGAATCAATATTTCCCTACTTGTACATTTTGAATAACACATGTCACATAATGTAGATTGTTTATACATTACAGCAAGCCTTTCCCTGTTATAAAACACCAAACCCCTGTACAGAAACTCACCTCATCCTCATATTTTAGATATGAAATCAGATTACTAGAACATACCTAAACTAGTAAGTACACAGATCATTATCAACTAATGAAGTCACTCATCGCCAAAGCCAGCCACTGTTAGAGGTGAGGAATGTAAAGATAAATGAACACCTTCCCAAATTCCAATCTTGTAATAGGCACTCATAGCAGGTAGTAAATGAAACTGTAGATGAATGGGCAATATCAGAAAAGGGGTCAAGGAAGTCATCAAGCAAGAAATGAAATCTGAACTGGCTTTATAGGACAAAATATATTTTACCTATGAGGCAAGAGACAGTGGACCTTATAGGCAAAGCATACAGAGATAGTGAGTGGGGCAAAGGACAGAATATGGAAAGCTACAGGACAGGGGGTTCTGGGGGGATGATTAATAGGACTTTATTACATAAAGTAGGGTAAGATAAATATAAGTGAAAAATAAGTAAGGAATGGTTTATAGGTGCCCTTTATGCATGATCCTCAGAAGTTTGAGGTATATCAAGGGTGCATCCTGAATTCTCAAAGGCCCATACACTAAACCTTTGGTTTCTAGCCTGTAGCACTATTGGAAGGTGGTGGAACATTTAAGAGGTTGCACTGAGTGGAATGAGGATAGTTCATTGGAGGTGTGCCCCTGAAGGGACCCTAACACCTTCTTTGCTTTCATTTTGTTGCTTCCTGTCCACCATGAGGTACACTTTTTTGCTACACTATGCACTCCTTGCCATGTTGTTCTGCTAAAAATTTTATTTTGCCACATGCTTCCTGCTGTGATGTTCTGTTTCACAACTCATCTCTGAAAACAGGAGCCAAAATAAATCTTTAATTATTTTAAGGCGTTTATCTCAGGTATCTTGTCACAGTTATGGAAAGTTGACTAGCACATAAGTGTAAGGTGTGAGTGTTATTGTTCTAGGGCTGCACTAACAAGTACCACCAACTGGGTAGCCTCATACAATAGATATTTATTGACTTGTGGTTCTGGAAGTTTCTGCATCTGAAATCAGGGTGTTGTCAGGTATTGATTGCTTCTGAGGCCTCTGAGGGATATCTGTTTCATGTCTCTCTCTCAGCTTCTAGTGGTTTGGTGAAAATTCTGGCATTCTTGGTCTTATAAAATCATTACTCTGTCTTTGCTTTCATGTTCTCATGTTGTACTCCCTATATGTATGTCAATATTCAAAATTCTCCTTTATATAAATGTACTAGTTTTTATTGAATTAGAGGCCACAATAATGACCTCATTTATTTTGTCATATATGCAAAAACATTTTTCCAAATCAGGTCACAGTAGTAGATACCATAGGTTAGGATTTCAACACACCTTTTTGGGAAAGAGAACCAACCCACAATAATGTAAAAAGAAGGAAAAAGAGGATTTGGGAAGAAAAGGTTTGGGAAGAGAAGTATATTAGGTCTTGATGATCATTTGACTTGCAAATTGTAATACGTAATCACAGATAGAAATAGAGAAGTCAACAAATTATAAAATTAGAAGTGATGAGACCCAGGGAAAGAATGTTCACAGGTATAGAGGAATACTGAAAAAGAAAACGGGGCAGAGAGACACAAAGTTTCTTAAGTAGGGAGATGATGATATTGGCTAACTCAAAATAGTACAGAACTAATATATTAAAACTGAAAGTTATTAATTTGACAATTAAAGAATCATTAATGGTCTTTTGAAAGACCAGTGTAGTACTAACCTGGTACTGTTTTATATGTATCTCTAAAGAGGTCATGTGTTAAAGGCTTATTGCCCAGGCTGTGGAAGTATTGGACAGTGGAATCTTTAGGAGGTTGGGGCCAAGTAGGTGATTTTAGGTCCCTGGGGTCATGGGGATCATGAGGGGGATCATGGAGCCTGGTCCCATGCCCTTCTTTCTGCTCTCTGGTCATCATTAGGTGAGTAGCTTGCTCCACCATACTGTTTTTGCCAAGATGTGCTACCCAAAGGCAATAGAACCAAGTGATCAGGAGCCAAACCTACAAACCATGAGCCACCCTTTCCTCCAAATAAATTTATTATCTCAGGTATTTTTTCAGTTGATTAACACTCTTGGAAAGAGGGTACCATGTAAAGAAATGTATTTTTGGGGATAAGAAATAAGAGACATTATAAAATTTTAGGAAGAACAGTGGAATAGTGGATTTAATCAGGAATAGAGACGATGAAGTACACTGAATTCCATCAGAAAATAGATCCTCATTTCAGTGACTGGGGTGAAGATTTAAGATTGTTTGCATATCAAGATATTTAATTATTAGGGAAATAAAGAATAGTTGTAGGATGATCCCTGATGGCATCATTTTTTTCTCTTAGGAAATACTTGATCATTTTTCAGAAAAGAGTATGTTGATGGTTGAGTATCACCTTCCTGGATCTCCATGACCAAATGCTATCCACCAACAATTATTAAGGCCAGAGCCTCCTGAGTTGCCAGCAAAGACAGGGGATCCAGCTGCTGGGACATTTACTCTTGCTTCTGGAAAATCGACTACATTAATTTTTGTATGTAAAATTTACAAACTTATCATAGAAACATATTTTGTGATGTTCCTAATTTTTTTAATAAACATCATTTCATAAATAAATCTCCTATGAACTTATATTAAATATATGTTTGAACTTATTTTACATAAAGAAGCTAGAAATTTTAAAAAGCTACTAATTGATATCACTGTAGGGCAAGTGAATGACTTTATAGCAGGTATATTTGTATCTGTATTTCATTTTAGTGCATGTCATTGTTATTCATAATCTTTTATACAATTCTTCCATTTAATTTAGATTAATAGCAAAGAAAGTTGAATAGGCTGAAAAACATTAACAAAGGTTTATTTTGACACTTGTGCTTCCACAGAAGAATATAAAGTATGGAAGAATATTATTGTGATTTTCATCTAAAAGTGTTCCCCAAAAGCTCAAGTGTTAGGCAAAGCACCAATGTTCAGAGTTAAAATGATTGGGCCATGACAGCTGTAACCTCATCAGTCAATTAATCTGTTTGATGGATTAATAATTTGAATGGATTATCAGGTAGTAACATAGGAATGTGGAGTATGTGCCCTTGGGAACTATATCTTATCCCTGATTCTCTCTCTTCTCCCTCTCTCTGTCCCTCCCCTAACCCTCTTCTGGCTACCATGAGTTGAGAAGTTTGACTCCTTCATACCCTTCTACCATGATGTTCAGCTTCATCTTGGGCCCAGAGAAATGCAGTTCACTGATCATGAACTGAACCCCTCTGAAATCATCAGCCCAAAGGCTTTGTTCTTTTCAGTTATTCTTGTGAAGTGGATCACAGAGATACAAAGTTGATTAACATAAATATATATGTAAAATATGATGTATTACTTGTGTTTTTTTAAAGGTGACAGGTATTAGTAAAAACCAGATAAATAAGTCATATTATAATTTTAGATTCAGGAAAGTAAATTTAATTTATAATACTTAAACATTTTTCAATTTTAAAAATGAATCCAACATTCATTTATATATTTATATGTGATTTATTTTACTAACCATTAGAATATATAACTTCTCATCAAGTTTCACGAATAGTATACTGGTAAAGTTTTGATGGATGGAGACATAAGATTTTCTAAGTATTATTTACATAAAATAAAATATTGCAAATAACAACAAGGGTAAATAAAAGTTTTGTTGTGTAATACTAACAGAAAGGTAATAGAATAAGCAATCTTTCATGAGTATAAAATAACTTCTTTTCTAGTAATTTGATATTAAAGGTATATGCTTATAAGTTTCCTCAGATAATACAGGTTTCCCCCGACCAAAAAAAAAAATGTTATGTAACTTACCATTTTAAAATATAATGGATCTCTTTTAAAGAGGCTAAAAAAAAGTATGTAGGATTTTTTGATCTATGCTGAGAAATTCTTCAAGCTCCATGCTAACCCTGGATGAATACATGGCCCCATCACTGGGCAGTCCATTTATAGATCCATTCTGGTATCCTAAACCTAGGCAATTTTGTAGACATACCCATTTGTGTTATATTTGGTTCTATTATTGTATTTAAATTTAAACTTTATAAACTGAATTATTATAAATGAAACAAAAATAGTATAGAGAATTTTTGGTAGATTTGTGAAGTCTTTCACAAAATAACCACTTGATATTTCACAATTTATATCCACTCACACTTTAAAAAAAATACTTGGGATATACTAGAGATTTTGAGTTTGACTATATATCCTTTTAACCATAGGAAAAAACACTATATAAACAGTCTTGACATTATGCAAGATTCTTAGTACTTTAAAGAAATATAAAGCTTCTTTTGAAACAAACAAAAATTCTTACACTTTTTTGTATAGTGTGTATTAAGAATATTATCAAAAGGTTAGATTGTATCTTTAAACAAAATTTTAAAAGACACCTAGGCTAAGGTTTAGAGGTAAAAAAAAAATGGAAGTGTGGCATCAAAAGAGTTATTATATGTGTATTCAAAAGATTGTTAAAGCAGTGCTTCTCAAATATTCATGTGCTGCAAAATCACCTGGGGATTTGTTAAATCAGAGGTCTGAAATGAAGCCTGAGACACTAAATGTCTACCAAGCTCTAAAATAAAGTTGAATCTGCTGGTCTGAGATCACACATTAGATCTAAAATAGTAGAGATTCCTTTTGTCCTTGGAGCAGGTATGTATATTTTCTCAAAAAGACTTGTTTCCAGTTATTCAAGAAACAATGAAATTTAACAAACAAAACATAATAATGGTGTTATCAAAACTGTAGGACCAGTCTGATACTTACATATAAAAAATTCTATACTTAGGAAACATTTTATTGACCATTATGAAAATTTTTTGAGGTGCACAGAACATACAAAACAGAATCAGAATCAAAATTAAATACATCTACTTTTATAGAAAAACCCAAACATTTTTGTCTTGTTAGGAAAAAAGTGATGGAGTGACATGAGGGTTCTAATTTTATATTTTTTGGTCAAATATATATATATATATATATTTGTATATTTGTGTATATATATGTGTGTATATATATATGTGTATATATATATATCTATGTATATCTATATATATTTATCCTGTATTTGTGTTCTGATGTTCAGAACACACCACAAAAATGCCAAACCAGAAAGGAGTACAAAGCCAATCATCAGTGGTATGTTGGCAGCATCATGGGCTCAGAATTCTCGAAACTTCTCTGATTTACTTTTATTTACCAAAGACCCTTCCAAAAGCAGAAAAAAAGTTTGTCATATTTCATGAGATAAGGTCCCTAAACCATTCCAGATTTATCTGGTGAGCTAGTCAGCTAAATGAATAAATCTACTTTGGAAAAAAATGGAAATGATGAACAATGACTTTCAGGCCTCCTTCATCTTCTGCTGTTGCTGGGGTCTGGTGAAGATGCACAGGTATTCAGACCCTGGATGGATAGTACTCCCTTCTGGACTGTCACAGGCTTTTCCTGCTATGAGTAGATTTATTTTTATAGGAAGCAAAACAGATCACCTTCTCATTTAACTTTGCTAAATGTAGGTGAGCAGAGACTCTAATGCTATAGGAACGTGCCATTAAATTGATTTTCAAGTTCAGAGTACTTTTCAAAATTATCACGGCCTAGGGCAAGTGGTTCACTCACCTCCAGAGAGGAAAAAAAAAAATCACCAAATAAAAAAATAGATAAAAGTAAAGGAGGTTAAATCAAAACTAATCTTCTATTAGAAATTATTAAAAGAACATTCTTTGCATTGCATAGGATAAGTTGGGACTCCTAATGAATTAAAATAGGAAACTTAAGAAAATACATATATTGCCACTGATGTTTCAAAAACTGTTCCAATCTTTGCATAGAAATGTTGAAAACTTTGGAGAACCTGTAGGTCACCTATCTCAATTTTCTAATTAAAAAAAATATTTAGAAATATGTGACAATTCTGACCACAGTCCCCATTTTCTTTAACACTATTCTCAAGACCCTGGGCACACATCTGCTCATATATACTCACAATCCTGGAATCCAGAAAATTGGTGCAATTATTAATTATTTTTTTATTTACAATTAATGTATTATTTATAAAGAATCTCTATCATTTCTAAATATATTTGCTCCAAATATATCTTTAATGTTATAAAGATGTTTTAATGTTATAAAGGTGTTTTTCTCTTTTGATATTATACAGATACACGTCACCATTGTATAAGCAGGAAGAAAATTAAGGCTCTTTTATCTCCATTTAATTTCTTAGTATTATAATCCTTTTTTCTTTTTAGGAATGTCAGGGTTTGCTGAATTTGCTTTCAAAACTTTCATGCTCAGGGTAAGCTATTCACTTTAGGGATTTAAAATCAAAACACATTTATTTGGGACAAAGATTTTAGCTGTACATTTGCACAATTCTGAGCACATATTCAAGCTTTAGAATACATATTTCATTTGCAATTGATTGATGTTTGCTATAATCATTTAATTTTTAAATTGGGAAAATCTTAGCATTCATACATCTTGTAATATTTAGTTTTTTACTACTTGCAATTATAAGATTGAAAAAATTCAATATTCAGAGACTTTTAAAATAAGTCCAAATTCAATTTAAAATGTATGAAATAAAAACAGGAAGGTAAGAACTAATGTAATTCTATTTGTTAGGAAAGTAATATAACAAAATTTAATTTTTTTGGCCAAGGGCTATAACATATTAGCTTTGGTACAGAATCTACTTTTGCTTTGAAATATATTAAAGTTTTGAGAGATCAGTGAAAACTCAGAATTAAATTTAATGTTTTTTTGTCCTAATAGAGCAGATAGCCCCCACCATTTCTGTTACAGATATTTAGGATTTCTTGAATTAGTGATACCAATTTCCCATTAATCACTTAAAAGTGACAAGAAGAAAACATTTATTTATACTTGTTATCATATTTATAAAGATGAGTATATTAAGAATTATAGTTGTTTTCTGCTGGAAATGAGAAAATTTACAAAAGAGAATGGAACTTGAAGTTCATAAAATCTTTCAATTTTGATTGGTTTAAGTATATTATTGACTCATAAAAGATGCTAGAAGTTAATATTTTGACATTACTGGTCAGGAAAGAGGAAAATGAGACTGTATATTCATTATTAGCCTAGTATTTAAGCCAAGTCAATGAAAACTCCAGAATAATTGATATATTTGTAATGATTATTGAGGAATGTGTTTGGTGTATGAAAGAGGAAGCAGCTGAGCCTAAAAAACAAGAGTGCGTGAGGTGGAGCATCTTCAGGATTTCAGGATGAATAGAGTCATAAGAAGGTTCTGAATAAGGTATGGGATTGTTAATTTTAAGGGAGGCTCAGAAAGTTAGTAAACATTATTTCTGAGTGTATTTGTGAGATTGCTTCTGGAAGAGACTAGATTTGAATCAGGAGACTGAATAAAGAAGCTAGCTAGTCATCATCTAGTCTATTTAAAGACCCAAGTACAATAAAGCAGTGGAAACAACCATCTTCTGCTTACCTCAGACTTTGAAGCTATGGGTTCTCCAGGCTTTGGACTCCAGGATTTATATAGATGCTATGTTTCCCATGAAGTTCTCAGGTTTGGGGCCTCTGAAGGAGGTTATATTACTGGTTTCCCTGGTTCTTAGAACTTCAGGCTCAAACTAAATCATACCACTGGCTCTCTCAGTTTTCCTGTTGACAAACATCATGTCTTGGGACTTTTCTGCCTCCATAATCACTTCAGTCACTCTGATAATTACCTTTTACACTTATCTATATATCTATTCATCTATCTATCCATCCACCTATCATCTATTTATGTACCCTGATGACCTTGTCTAATCCCAATCCGCTCCCATAGGCCCCACCTCTAAATACTATATTCAGGTTAAATTTCTTTGGAGGACACAGTCATGTCATATCAAAAACATAGCACTCTGCTCCTGGACCCCAAGTCCTTCTCACAATACAAAATGTAGTAACTGCAGACTCTATAGTCCCAAAATCTTAACTAGTTCTTACATTATTAAAATCTCTTAAGTCCAAATCTCATCTGAAACTCCTTCACCTGTGAGTATATAAAATCAAAATAAGCTTTTTACTTCCGATGTACAATGCTGGGACAGTCACAACATACATATCTCTATTCCAAAAAGGAAGAATAAGCAATTGGAAAGGAACATAGAGAACAAAACAAGACCCAAACCCAGCAAAGAAGACATTAAAATTTAGAACTCCAAATCCAGGATCCTGTGCACATTGTGGTGAGACCCCGAAGGTCATGAGCAGTCCCAGCCCCAAGGATTTGCTGGGTGCAGGATATATGTTTACTCTTTCAGATCACACTCTGGTGGGGTGAATTCCCCGCTGAGGCACTGCATTTTGTTGGTAGTTCTACCTTTCCAGAGTGCCCCCTGCAGCTCCTTTCCCACAGTTCTACTAGTTAGGGCCCCACTGGGGACTCTTGTCAGGGCTCTGACTCTGTGATGACCTTCTGCTTGGTCTCTCAGGCTTTCATTTGAAATCTCAATGGAAGCCACCATTACCCCCTAACTCCTGCATTCTATGAACCTGTAAACTCAACACAACTGGTATGCCAAAAGTAGGCCATGGGCACAATGCCTGTGTCTATCTGAATCACAGCTACAACCACAAACTGCTTCACCAACTCAAAGCAGGTGAACAAATCCAAAGGGTATCCAAGGTGGCAAACCCAGAGGGTACCCCAGGGCCTCCTGAAAAGATTCTGCCATGGAAGTTCTCTGGGCCAGCAATGGGAGTAGCAGCCTCAAAGCCTTTTGACATGCCCCCAAGGCCTTTTACTAGTTGTTGGGATTCCTTTCCTTTTTATCTGTACTAATCTCCTTAGCAAGTGGTTTCTTAGTCAAATGTGTTACACACATTTTCTTCACTCCTTTCCTGGCCAGGCTGAACATTTTCTAAATCTATTTTCTTTGGGGTCAAGTGTCACTGTAAGTCAACCAATAATACTCATGCTACAGCCAGAATGCTTTGTTGATTTGAAATTTCTTCCATCCAAAAAACTAGTCTATGTTCTTAGTTCCATTTTTCATCACTATGATGAAATACCTGAGCACAGGTAATTTTAGAAAGAAAAGAAATGTAACGTAGAACTCTGGAAATGAAGGGCAAGGTGATGGCATTGTTGGCATTGCTGACTGGTAAGGACCCCATGGTGGATGACTTCACAATGGCAGGAGTGCGTGTGAGAGGAATAGCAATGGTTTTACCAGACAGGAAGCCTGAGAGCAGCGTTGGGTCAGGGGTCGCTCTTGTTGATAATAATATTCATAAGAACTAACTCAGGGTCTCATAATTCCACCTGAGACCAGGTTATCCCATGACAAAGGCATCACACTAGACCCCAGATCTTAAAGTTGCTATCATTTCTCATACTGCCACATTGAGGACCCAGCCTCCCACACAAGTCCTTGAGGTAAAAATCACATTCAAGCCAAGACATCCATCACTCTTAATTATGGTCTTCTGTAAAGTCTTAGGGAATAGATACAATGCATCCCAAGTTTCTTACCACTCTGTAATAAGACTGGGAGGCCTTTAATCCAGTTAAAAATAAAACCTTCATTTCCATGTGAAACTAGTTCCCTGTCTCATTGTCCTCTGAGCCCTCACCATAATCCCCATAATGTTGCTCTGACAGCATTCCAGGCGTTTTGTAGCCTCCTCCTCCAAACTCTTACAATTTCTGTGTATAACCCAGTTCCTGTAGTACTTCCATATTTTCAGCTATAGTTATAGTAACAACCTTACTTCTCAATACCAGTTTTCTGTATTAGTCTATTTCACACTACTCTACCAAAATGCCTTACTCACGATAACTTTGCAAAAAATAAAATATAAAAATAAAAAGACTTATTTAGTTTACAGGTTCAGAGACCCCATCTGGTGATGGCCTACATGCTGCAAGAGTCCTGAGGGTATCACACGATGATGGACAGGTGCTTGCATGACTGTGTGTGCTGGTGCCTTTTTATTTTTTCTTATAAAGTCACTAGTGCTCAATCACAGGGGCTCCAAATTGATGACTTTATCTAATTCCAAAAACTCCATCTGTAAATATCATGAATTAAGTTTCTGTCACCCTTCTAATATTTTTAAAAGGGGATTAAATTTCAATACATAAATCTCAGAGGCACATACTTAAACCACATCCAAACAATAGCACAACTTTAGATTGTAAAACTGCCCTCTTGCATTTTCTTAGTCATCGTCATCCATTTTATAAAAATTTTAGAATTCCAATACAAATATATCCTCTTTCAATTATATTTGTACCCATCTGTTTACTCATTTGTCTTCTCTGTAAGCTTGCAAGCTTTTCAAGAAGGATCTGCTCTATTTTTTGTACATTTTCATTAGCTAGTACAATGCTAAACACAGAATTGTGTATGATTATGGGTACAAGTAAAGTAGTTCATATAACACATATATTGCATATTATTAGAGACAACAGACTGGTTAACTTGTGAAAACAACAGAAATACTTTCAGTAGTTATTATTTTCAAATATACTTATCATCACAATTATAGGTAATTTCTAAAATCACAAAATGCATGGCTTTTATTTCTGGAAGTCCTCTTTAGAATTAATCAAAAATACATCAGATATGATTTTTCTATGAATTCACCTTAATCAGTCATTTTACTAACTTCACATTCAAAGAAAAGCATTTAGAACAACTTATTATCTTTTATTAATCAGACAGAATTCTAAATAGTTAATATGTGACCCCTCCCCATCCCTTATGTATATCAAGTATCAAGTATCAATACTCAAGTCGCATAAATACACAAAAGATTCATCTTTTTTCCACTATTATAAGATGTTACTTTCTAAATTATGGAATGAAACAGCACACAATAAATTTATGCACTCCTGAACATTCATTTTAAATCACTCATGAAAGTCATGAGCACACACAGTCATGCAAGCACCTGTCCATCACCATGTGATGCCCTCAGGACTCTTGCACTCATGAAAGTACATGTATTTGAAAATATAGCTTCTGTAGATAAGTATTTACTTGTTCCACATTACTGAAAAACATTGTTTGCCAGGAATTTTTATAATGAAAAATTTTTGCAACCATTTGTACATTTATTTGTTCATTCTGACATGTTTCCTCTTTCATTTCCAAAAGTCAAGATATTAATCAAAGATTTTAATCAAATCACAATCCTAAAACAAAGTTTTGTTTTGTTTTCATCAAACACCATCATATATTTTCTGAAATTCTATCTAAAATTCCAGGCTTACTTTATCTGAATGAGATTATTTTTTAAATTTAAAAATCAAAGCACCTTCTAAAGCCGTTCATTCTAATGACTGTTAGCCAGCCCCCTTATATATTTAACATGAGTAAAATCTTCTAAGCATACAAATGCAAACTCAAGTCATCCTTGCAAAGGAAATGACAACTTTAATGGAAGGTGCTATGCTGCAGAGGTAATTATGGCCTACGAGGTACCATATAAAAGGGCAAAACTTCTTATCTTAGGTGTCCACATTTGGCAAGAGTGTGCAGAGAATTCCAAGTAGACAACTCTGAATGGAGAATTAGAAGCGGGAGTACAATCAATATAAGGAGGCTTATTATTATTACTTGAGGTTGGGAAAAAGACTAACCCTTCCAAGTTATTTTCTCATCAATAAATGCTCTAGCACAGAAATAATTCAGAAGGTACAAGAAACATATTGTAAAACTTTAATTTATACACAAATATAAGACACAATAACTGTGATAATTGTCTAGAGCTAAACCTGATTGACGATAAATAAGAATCTTTGATTCTACTTAGAGGGGAGAGAACAAGTTCAGATAGTTCTTTGTGCAGCATTCATAATTAAGCACTTTCTATGTGCTTGATTATGACATTAATCACACTGCTTGCTGAAAATAAAGCAAAATTTTCTGTTTGCCCTTCTTTCCTTTTTAAAAAAAAAAAGTTGGAATTACAATTTAGGTAGAATTTTTTAATTATAAATGTATCTATATTTATTAACTGTTTAAATATAGCACACAATGAGATTCTTAATGAGGCTAAAAATAAGTTTGGTATTGATTGAGTAGCTGATTTTCTTATACTTAGCAATTAAGGACACTATATAATCTACTTTCTAGTTTCTTTAAGCCACTATTAGTACAAAATTCTTCAAATTGATTTGTGTTTACTAGACAAAAACATCAACAGTCATGCAATAATGTAAAGATACTGTGTGCATGATATCATTTTTCAGAAGGTAAAAGAGTGCATTGATTTTTGAACTTTCCTTCAGGAGAAACGTAGGAGCTTGGACAGTTCAGTAGCAAAGCAATACACTTGGAAAAGGGTGAAATACACGATTCCTAGAAATCCATGTTTTTAAAAATGTTTTGAAATTCAATAAATCTAAAAAAAAATAGGATGTAGCTGATTTTAAAAAATCAAGGTGAGCATGAAAGAAATCAGTATTGTTTAATCCACTGAAATAAATACAGAGAAGGTAAATATTGATTTTATGTGGGGTAGTAATGATAACATCCCAAATTTTCATGTAGTAAATTATACAATATTAGTGTTACATCACACAGATATCCTTTGTTTCCATTCTAGAGGACTATCCTACTTTATTTTATGCTCTGTTCTCAATGATACTGGCTTATACCTCTTGGTGACCCATCGATTAAACTAACCAAGCTCTAGACCCAATGGTTCTTTCTGACTATAATATTACATCATCAAATCCATCCCTTACTTGATTCATAGAAAATCAAGCTTGAACAAGTTGCCCCTTGACTGGCTGTGTTGCATAGAGGATAAACTCTAAATTCTCCAATACAAAGCACTTTACACATCACCAGTCTTCTGTTCAAGACTCATTGCTGACCACTTTACTTCCTGTTTATCACTTTACAATTTAATCCCAAGAACATGCCATGCCTATTTTACAATTTCTCTATGTATCACCTCTTTGTATAATTTTCTGTGCTTAGAATATTATTTTATTTGAACCTCTTCAAACTTAATACAAATGCCACCTCTCATATGAAGTATCCCTGAACTATGTTCCTCAGAAGACATTAGTAATTTTGTATACCACAATCATAGTATGCTTGTTTATATGTGTATAGTATTTTCCTTTTCAACTTTCCTACACCACATAAAGAAAATGTCTGATATCTGTCCCAAATATGTATTAGTTATGACTATATTGGATAAACAGAATTTTACTAATGTCTGTAAGGATTTTCCATAGTTAAAATCAAAACTCACACATATATAAAATTAACATAAATTTTTATTTAATTTGTCTGTTAATGAATGAATCAATAAAATATTACAACTTGTTCAAAAGAAAATTCAGTTCTTTGAGGAAAGAAAAACTGAACTTACAAATAGTAATTAAACTGCCTTTTTTGACTGGAGGGAGGGGCATCAACCGTTACACCATTTGTTTGTTTATATATAAGATCCTGTACCTGGCTACTAACAACGTGAAGTGTTGAAAATAGTTCAAAAACAGTGACAGTTGGGAATAATCTGGAAGGATGCACAGACTTCTAGGAACATAGTGTTTTTCTTTGACCATTTTCAAGCATTTTACAGCTTTTCCTGAGAGTAATGAAAAAAAATCTTTAAACAAAATTCATATTTTACACCAAAGTATGTGTTAAATAAAGTACAACAATGGAAAATTTTGTGGCTAAGAGCTCTTGTGTCTGAGATACATAGTACCTACTCTGCCTGAGAGAACTTTGACTTTACTATTTGGGGATATATCAAAGAATGGAGTACCCTTGAAGAGACTAAAAGCTTAATTTGCTCAAGCATAAATTCTTATCGTTAAAAAGTATTTTAATGAGTTTCTTTTTTCTATTTATTTATTTATTTATTTTTTACAGACTGCATTTTGATTCATTGTACACAAATGGGGTACGTCATCTCGTTTCTATGATTGTACATGTTGTCAATTCATACCATTCATGTAATCGTACATGTACATAGAGTGATGATGTCTGTCTCATTCCATGATTTTCTAATATATGATGTTGACTTCTAAGGCTAACACAAGGCAGACAATTAGAGAACTATCACAATGGTGAATTTTTTACAAATTTTATTCTAATCCAGATCACTCAAAATCATTATTCCATTTCAAAACCTGACTCTAGCATCATCTTCTTAATAAAACCTAGGCTCTTAAATGCAAAAAAGAGAAAGAATTCCTTCTTCCTTGGTGATTCACTTCTTTGTAGGACAAATCACACTTAAGCCTTTTATTTGCTATTTGTCTATTTCACCATTTTAGATGCAAGCTTCTTGAGGGCAGGCACTGTATCTATCTGTCTTTCCTTCTCTATCTCATTTAGTTGTTATACAAATGATTTTCAGAAGTTTTTGGTGAGTATCCAATAGAGAAAAATTATTCAGAGGATTGAAAAATTCATCTTTAAACAGATTAATCAGAGCTGCTTCTTCTATTGTTGAATAAGGGGTTTAATATAACAAATTAACTTAAAGCAATGATATATATAGTAGACAAAATACTAAAATTAAAACCATAAATCCATGGCCTACATGAACCTACTACTAAGATCATGTTTCTGTGAATTCATCTTTTGACAAATTCCCACATTTTATTAAGATTATATTTACTATGAATGTATAAATGAATCTAGTTTAATAACAAAACAACTGAATTTTTAAAATAGCATGTAAGATTTTAAAGCATTATAATAATACTAGAAGATAAAAATATTTTATACATAGAATTTTTACTAACTGCTTTTCCTCTTATCACATAACTAAAAAAAACCCTTACATAAAACAAAACTGGTTCAAAGCATTGTATAATTGTTCATTCTCTGCTCAAACTCTGCATCTGGTAGGATTTGTGTGCTAAAATTAATTATTAAGGGAATTATTATGATGAGTTATCTTGCATATTAATGGCTGTAGTTCTTAAAATCAAAATTTGCATTAAACTGAGTTCTCGGGAAAAAAAATTAAACTAAGCTCTCAAGAGAGAAAAAAATTATATGGTCTTTATCATGGACATTGGGATTATCCTGCTTTCAGGCTAAGAGTAGGGAGTGACCCTATGAACTAATACAGATGTTTTAACAGGGTTAACTATTAGTGATACATACCTAGTATGTACAGTCTTTGAGTTGCTTTGTACATTACTACATTCTGGTCTTATAGTCATCCTGCAGGAAAATATTGGACCATGTTCCACAAAAGAGAAAGATTAGACTCAGATAGATCAAATAACTCTCACATAAAACAGATAGTCAGTGCTAGACCAAGAGAAAGTTCAAGACTGGTGTGGTGCTATTACTCTCACTGAAGTAGGGGAGCAGGGAAGAGCTGAGAACATTTAACATGAGGTAGAGGACATCTTCATCTAGGAGTCCAGAGCACCTGATGAAGATAGATTACTTCCTCTTTGATTCTGCATAGTCAGATTTGAGAAACAGCTTATGATAAATCCAACCTTAATTAGAGAAAGAAATCTTCAGATCAGCCATATAATGTTAGCCAAAATGGCAAACAAACACCCAAGAAAGCAGAAGTAGAAATGAATTTAAATTAAAAATAATAAAGTGATCTGTTATCAAAGTATTTAGAGAAAATGTAGTAAGTGCACACAGCTTCAGACCCAGACAATAACTTAAGGCAGTGATCCAACTAGTAAACTCTTGTGAAGTTTTGGGGCAGCCAGACCAAGTAAGATGCATTGAAAAGGTGAAGTTTTTGCACTATAACAAGGTGGAGGTGATAGTAGACTCCAAGAATGAGAAACTAAATTTTTATTTGATATCTGAAGGACCTCAAGAGGGATTTGATCCCTGAAGTTCAAAAAAGCATTCAGGCATGACTCTCAGTTCATGGTTAGATGGTTATGAGTTGCACTTGTGTGTCCAGATGCAGGAGTGCCCCCTTTTGTAAGTTTTTTTTTTTTTTTTTTTTTTTTTTTTTTATCAGTTGAGAAGAAGTCAGAATTCAGTTGGTACCTTCCAGGGAAAGGATTTGATGAGAATTTAATGAAGGGCTGCTCTCAGAACTACTGACAGAAACCAGCAAGGGAGGGTAGAGCCCTCAGACACCTGTGAAAGCAAAGCTGTTAACACTACTCACGGAAGGCAGAGAGGAGGGATGGACTATTTAAACCCGAGGAAAGTTATGTATGCCGAACTACATTTTTGGCAATAAAAAAAATGGGAAAAAACTAGATAGTAAAAGACATGGAATCTTAGTAGACCTAAATAAAATCACTGTACAGATGTGTTGTAACCAACATGAGCCTGTAGTTGAGGTCTAGGATATTCTTTCTTGCCTTTCAATAGCAGGAGTTCGCTTCCTGATCTAAGCAGTACCTGCCAGATGCCCTACTAGCCTACTAGATCTTTCTCTTCTTCAGGGCACATATCAGCCTTTCCCTATCTCCTGTCCAGCCTTATTCTCTCTGATCAAAATCTACTTTTCCTGCTTGACAATTAAAAAAGTAAAAAGAGTCAGGTGTGGTGGTACATGCCTGTAATCCCAGCAACTGAGGAGGCTGAGGCAGGAGGATCACAAGTTTAAAGCCAGGCTCAACAATCTAGCAAAGCCTTATCTCAAAATAAAAAAATAAAAAAGGAAAAAAATAAAAAGAACTTCTGTTGGACACAGGAATACAAAGTAACAATAATAGCTCTTTGTTCTATGCCAGACACTGTGCTATGAACTGTGTAAGACTTTAATCCTCAACACAGTCTCAGAGAAATAGGGAAAAATATTAGGATCATCTCCATTGTATGAGTGCATAAAGAGAGAACTTTTTACAAACCAAATATACTATTGTCCAGGCTTTTATCAAAGAAATCTGAGACTAATGGTAACTTCCTATCAGCAACATTTCCAAAAAAAATTTTTAAAGTCTCTTTCATACTTTTCAAAAATTTTCTAGCTGATCTAATACATTTCTCACTAAACTGATGGATAGATTGTCCACCTTTCTCGTCTTTTACAAAAGGCCTACAGAAAACAAACCCATAATAATGTACACAGTTTTTATATATCATCTTTCAGCCTTTTTATATTCTCCTGCCTATATATGATACTGTGGCAAATAATTGGATATCTATGGTAGAGCTCGGTTTGCTATGTGTAGCCAATAGGGGACAAAATGCTCAATTTACAGGACAATAAAGATATCACTTTCCCCATTGGTTCACAAGAAGTTCACCTTGTAGCTCACACACAAATACAAGAGTAAAGACTTTCTATCTGTAATACCAAGGTGTTCTATTCTGTAAATAGTAGAATTTGGTGCAGGTGGCTATTGAATTAACTATTAACAGTTGATTAGAACTATATATTGCAGAATGTTCTATTTCTCTCCAGAACAAAGAAAATGCAATTTTAAACACAAATCTCAGTTTCTAATATTATGTCTGATTCCATCACGCTATTTTGTGAAATAGAACTATAATTCAAACCTGTAAGTTAATGGAGTTTGACAGGAAGGTACACATCACATTTTGCAAAAGAGCCTTGATTACTTTTGGTGCTTCCTTTTGGTAATAAAGCCTTGACAGCTTCCATTTCTCAAAAGAACAGCTATATTATTTTCTTCTCAATTCTAAGTAGTAACTTAAATTTAAAATAGTTGCAAGTAAACAGGAATTTCTCTACTGAAAAAATAAAAAAGGTGCGTAAGAGGATTTTCTCATCCACTTTCTTCCAATCTTCTATCACTTAGGAAATGTAAAGTAAAAAATGGTTGCAATTTAAAACTTTGGATACTTTAAAATGTTTTAGTTATCACTTAGAGACTATCAGTCAAGGTCCAGGCAGGAAACAGATGGCACATAGTCAACTTAGGTAATGTGAGAAAAATTTAATAAAGCTATTATTCACAAAAGTCTGGGTCATTGCATATGGAAACTACAATGAATAGTGTAGTACCAGGGGTTGGTAACAGCAAAACATCTTTTTTCAGAACTAAAGGACAAACAAAGGCATCAGGTTACTGGAAGAAAGACCTGTGATCTGAAGCCCTTAGCCTGGGAGGATTCCTTTAAGCACTCAGCCTTACAGTGTGGGCATGGGGCAAAGAGACACCCTAGCTTCTTGTGTATGATTCCTCATTGGCCAAACCAGCTGGAGGCCCATTTTGGGGGTCCATGTCAGTTAACTTCCCTGAATACCAAGTAGATTGGAAAAGGTTGGTAGAGAGGATCTGCAGGGCAATATAGAAGATACCCAAAGGAACATTCTTTCAACTTTTTTCTCACTGCAGATTTTAGCTCTTAAATGACACACTTTTGAGTCAGGTATTGTAATTTCTAAGGAACATTCTCTAGTTAGGTCATATTTCAGGAGGGAATGGCATGATCCACTTTGCACTCATGAACCCTACAGTTATTTAAGTTTGCAACAGTCTAAGACAACTAAAAACAGTGTAAACTTGAATGTCAAAAGACCTTAAAGAAGATCTGAGAAGGTAGATCAGAAAGTCACCTGATAGACTTTGAGGTGGAACACATGATGTAGGACATTTAACAACTCCAGAACATCAACCAACTCCAGAACAAGTAGAAATCATTTCCAAATCTCATCACTCATTCCATTCTTTACATATTATTTATTTTCTTGAGCAAACATGCATACCAAATTTCTGTAATTGTGCAGAAATCAGAAGCACCATTTAGCACTATAATTCAAACCTGTAAGTTAATGTTACATCACTGAAACAAAATTTTTGTACAACTATCTCAATTATTTTAATGTTTCACCATTAGTTATAAAATATAACTATTTGTTTCCCTGTAGTGTCTGTGCAATTGTAACACATTTCACAAATTAAACCAATATTTATCAGGTTATTTAAGCTTGTGCCAAACAATGTTCTATGTGCTGGGATAAAGCACTCAAGTAAATCCAACATAAACAGGGCTTATAAATCAGTGAATATTTTTGCTCTTGTTAAAATACCAGGTAACTCGAGAAAAATGTATCTGATTTAGGAAAAATGTACTATTGAGCAGGTGATTTAATAATCTATTTCTTGTTTAATTGATCAGTATTTTTCACACAGTTTCATATTTGTTTTCCCCACGTAAAAAGAAATGGTCCTTGCTTTTAAAGAATTTACATTTTTTTCTTTCGGAAAATGGCTTCAAGTCAAGGCATCACATTGCTCTTTATGTTTTTCCCCATTGTGTATGAATTATAAAACAGTAGACAGTGCTCCATTCAACTAAGATAGAACATTGCTAAGTGAAGCATAGCATGATATATGCGGAAAATATTGTGAAGTTGTACAAAACAGGAATGCAGATTTGCATTTTATTTTTATTTCCAGAGACTAGAGATGAGCTGTGTTGTGCATATAACTATTGAAGCAGTCACTGATGCATGAATGCTTTCTTATTTGTTCCACTTTTATCCACTGCAGTACCCTTGGATCATGTACTTATTTGGCATTTTATTAGAAGGACAAGAAGTACTAGGCTGGCTAAAGAATATAGTTCACGGTTTCTTTAAATTTTTTTTTTTTTTGACGTTTCTTATTGTATTGCACCATGTCAAGTAAGCATGAACCAGTGTGCACAGTATATTGGATTTTCTTCAGGTAGTTCAAAACAAATTAATTCTCTACCCACACATCATTTAAACTACTAATTCCCTGTGCAGCCCAGCAAACTTCAAGCTGTACCTGTTCAGCATTTAAAGTTAAGGCAGTGCACCATAAACACCTGTTAAAGTTTATGACCATCTGCTTCCCCAAGAAATCTAAATTCTAATAATACAAAATTAACAGATGGGAAAGAGCTATCACCTCAGCTCTGAAGAGGGTGACTGCAACCTTTGAATTACCATAGTGCCATTTTGCTAGTAATTGTTTACAATGACCACAGGGACACAGTCAAACAATGATGGCCCATTAGTGACATTCTTTGTGTTTGTTCAGGGAGAGTTTGGATATAGAGTATCTCCTGATGATTTTTAAAACTCCATCTTAAGAAGAATCTTCTTCTTCCCAATGTGGGGGCAAAATAATTAAGATATAATGAAATGTATTTCAACATACGATAATCTTGAGGGAAATAAAAAAAATGCCTTTGAGTCTGGTAATGGCCATGTTTTAAATGAGAAATTAAAGTTCGTTATAAGCTCTGGCATAAAATTAAGTTTAAAAATGGGATGTGGAGAGGAAATTCATGACACACTATGGATCTTCAGAAACTATGCCCTATAATACACACAAATACAAAAGACTCTGGTTACATGGAGGCTTATTCAGGAAAAAACAAAACCATTTATAGACCTCAAGGTTTTGTTCATTTTGCATTTGCAAAATTAGCATGTCTATGTGTTGTTTTCTTTTTCTGATCATAAAAGTAATGCCTGCTCAATATAAATAATTCAAACCATACAGAGTGCTCAGGGAAGAAAGTGGAAGGAAACCATGATTTCATGCTCCACAAACTTGAGGCACAAACATCAATAAATCTCTTTTATTTTTTTCAATTAATAACTTGAGAACCCACATGCCAGTTTTGTAAGGAGTTCAATATCTACCGCATTGAGCTGGCTCCAAGTTGCCCACAAGTCATAGGGACTGAGTAGCCCAGTGATGTCCAGTCCAGGAGGTAAAGAAAGGACCTGAGTCTGAACCCAGTGTCACCAGGTTGCCTGTTCCAATATAAAGGGCCACTGTTGAAATTTGGCTTCCTCAACATGACCAAAGGGACCAGTTTTCACTGGGAAATTCTCAGGGGTATATGTTTCTGCATGGTCAGCTGTAGCCTTGTTAACAGACACTACCCCAGACCCCAGGTCCGCACAACTGAGTTGTCCAGGTTTACCCCTACACCAGATGAATTACTATTCTATTGCTGGCATGAAAATTTGAACAGTACCAGAATATTCTACCAGTATCCCAAACTGGTCTTTTGGCATCTGAGTTATTTTAGGTTAAAGGTCTTTAAGAATTAGCAAATTTAGGAAACATTCTAAAAATAGGGTAGGCATTTTCCTTTCATTATGTGATTTTTATCTATAAATGAAATTTCCATTACTAAAAGGTGCATCTTTTTCCTATACCAGGAAAATGTGACCACATAAAAATTCTCATCAATGGAGAAAACTCTGACTTAAACCTGTATCATCAACATTATTAAATAAACTTTGCTTACTATATTTTTCCTGATCACCTTGTCTCCCTGCCAGTCCAAAACTCATTTTACTTTGTTTAGTCTAAGATTGCAGAAAAGTCCAAGTTTTTAATTACCTCTTGAGTTATTCATCGGTATTTTCTTATGTATGTGTGTGATGTACATATTGACAAATGCACGTTTTGTTTTTTTTTGTGTTGATCTTTTTTTTGCCAGTCTAGTTTAGAACCTGAGGCCAGTAAAGGAAAAGTACTTTCCCATCTCTCCCCAACAATAGAAATTAAAGTAGGCCAACCACAATGATTCTTGGCACAGCTAGAATCATTCACTATCACTTGTGTTTAGCTGATTCACAAAAACAGTCAGGTAAGTAGAGAAGCTTTGTAATGGAAACTAGGAAAGGCTTACATGTGCCCAGACCAGAGGTTGTAGCATGGAGAAGTCAAGATGGGCTAACCAGAAACAGAGAATCTCCTGGTTTTGATTGGGTCAGCATATTTGGCTTTCTCTGGTTGGTACTCAGGTAGAAGAGGGTACAAAAACTAGAGAAGCTGATTGTTATTGATAAGTTCTAGGCTTCAGGGGCCAATTGACACACAAGTGTGGTTTAACTTCCTGGACTAGTTTTAGTTGGGCTGTAGATCAGACTTTTATTTTTATGTATGATCTGGCCATTGTCCCTTTGTATGTTCAGTCTCTTATAAAATCACCATAAATTTAGCATTTTCAATAACACAAAGGGATTTTGTAATAGTTCTAGAGGTTGGAAGTCTTGTAAGGGTCTCACGGGACTAGGATCAAGCTATCAACAGTGTTTTAGTAAACTTTTTCGCTGCTGTGACTAAATGATCTGCCCAGAACAATTTTGAAGGAGGAAAGTTTATTTGGGGGTTCATGGTTTCAGAGATCTCAATCCATAGACAGCAAGCTCCATTCCTCGGGGCTCCAGGTGAGGCAGGACATCATGGTGGAAGAGTGTGGCAGAGGGAACCAGCTAACATCACGTTCAGAAGGCAGAGAAAGAGACTCTACTCATCAGATACAAATATATACTCAAAACCACGCCCCAATTCCTACCTCCTTCAGCCACACCTTACCACTTCAATTATTATTCAGTTAATCCAGATCAGGGGGATTATATCACTGATTGGGTTAAGACTCTTATAACCCAAACATTTGTCCTCTGAAACTTCTTGCATTGTCTCACACGTGAGCTTCTGGGGGACACCTCATATCCAAACCATAGCAAGCAGGCTGCATTCCTTTCTAGAGCTCTCAGGAAAAGTCCATCTTCTGCTCATTTATGTTTTTAGCAGAATTTAGTTGCTTGAGCTTGTAGGGCTAAGGTACTTATTTTCTAGCTAGCTCTCTGCTAAGAGTCATCTGTTGCTTCTAGAGTTTGCCATATTCCTAGGCTCTTGATCTCTTTCCTCTATTGTTTAAGTTTCTATGATATAAGAAACTAAAGCAGATGTGGAAGATGGTTGGGTGTATGGATGCGAATACTTTTGTGTCAGTATTCTAGGCAGAAGAAAAAGTTTGAGATATGTGAGAGCTAGGTGAGATTCAGGAATGAAGAGGTGGTGGGGACTGCCGGAACCTAAAGTACTAGGACTAGAAGAAAGCAAAACTCAATGTTCTTTAAAGATAATAACAATGATGCTTATATTGTCCTGCAAAGAATTTAAGATGTCGTCTTACCCTATACAAAAGTAACTTCTATACCAACTATATATATATATAGGAACACCAAGTGGATTTCAAAACATACAGTCTTTAGAATTACTTATGAGATGAATTCAAATTCTTTTTCCACGATTCACTAGCTTAATGGCCTTGGCCAATTTACTTAACTGGATAAATCTTCATTTTTATCACAAGTAGAATGGAGATCACCATAGTTTACACATACATTGTGAGTATCAAATGGAAAAGTGTATTTTTGCTACTTGGAAAAAATTCAAAATATTGGGAACAATGGTAATTTTCTTTCATACTTCAAATTTGTATCATATATGTTTTGTTTTGTTTTCTTTTTGTGGTACTGGGGATTGAACCCAGGGCCTTGTGCATGTGAGGCAGGCACTCTACCAACTGAGCCATATCCCCAGTCTCATACTTCAAATTTGTTGTATCCAGTTCCAGATGGAAATTTCTAGAGAGATTGTTTAATTCAGTGAATCCTCATTCTCAGAAAGGATAAAGGCCATGTTGTCACTCAACTGGGATGTTAGTATAATCATCAATTTAACAACTGGCTGAGGTCACACTTCAATTTGCACCAAAAGCATCTAAATCATGTTTAAAGTATTGGCATCACTCAACTGCAAGCTATCACTTACCCATACTAAATTAGATGCATACCATGGAAACCACTTCAATTCACAGCAGATTAT
Organism: Sciurus vulgaris; assembly: GCF_902686455.1. NCBI lineage: Eukaryota > Metazoa > Chordata > Mammalia > Rodentia > Sciuridae > Sciurus > Sciurus vulgaris. The sequence continues at coordinate 29,925,988 of NC_136470.1, read as the reverse complement.
TTGTTTACTTAATATCTAGTTAGTATTTATAGTGAAGTAAATTGTTTCCTGCAATTGGCTATTAATATCACATATCAATTTATTCAGAATGGTGGTTTCTGATTTCATGACCCTTGAAAGATAAACAGGATAAGGATAAATGGAATCATTTCTACATGTCCTATGTAATTATATTATCTCTAGTTTTCAAAACATGCCTGAAATTTGCCAATTTTTCATTATAACATTTATTATTTCTCCATGCTGAAAGGAGGAATATGATATTTAAAAAATCATAATTTATCTTCAAGAAAAATCAATCAGAAACATGAATTTTAGGAGAAAAGTGTTATTTGGAGTATGCTCTCTCATTTTTCATTTCTTAGACTGGCCCTTTGAGATTTGGATGCCTAGTCATATGGGACAAACAACTAAAAGCAGTCCAAACAAAAAGGTTCATGTGGCAATTTTTAAGAAAAATGTGCATATCTTGACCATAAAAGAAACTGACTCCACATAGAGGTAAATCTACACTGGGGATAATAGTCGTCCCTATTTTCATGTTGTTATGAATAGTAGAATACTTAAGACAAAGGGTCTAAAATCCTTCACAAAGTGACTGGTAAATACAAAGCATTTGATAGCTGTTAAATAATCCATCATCATCATCAATCATTCTTATCATAGCTTGCATAATCAACAACCATTTCTTTTGTTTGAAGCTTTTTAGATGTTCAGCTTCAAACAGGCAGGGATGAGAATTGGATCACCCAAATGAGGGAGAAAGAGAAGCTATCTCAGCGAATCCCAGACTGAGGGCAGGAGAGGGTATTGCTGTCCCCATTCTTTGTCTGCAAGTGAGTTCACATTGCTCTCCCTAAGGGGCATGACCTTCTGTGCTGGGGTGGTTTTATGTGGACAGGGCACTCTCCTGGCTATTCTATGTCCAGAATCTCTGAGGCTGCCTTTTTGATGTCATTAATGTTAGGATATGGTTATGATATGAGTGTTATCTCTTTAAATCTCACATACTTACATGACATGCAACGTGAACACCTGTATACATATATAGTGGTCCCTTGCACCTCAGAGGTGTGTTACAATCATCCCAAACTTCCTGGAATAGACAACACTTTTATGTCTCCATATTTCATGTGGATGTCTCCCAAACACACTACTCACACTTATCTGCTTGCTAAATTCTGGCAGATTTGCCTTTCAGCATTCATATAAGCATCTTCCCTGAAGTCTTTCCTGGTCTAATTGGACAAAATTAATCACATCCTCCTTAATCACTACTTTACAGTATATTCTCAATATGTTTATTTTATTCTTATGAAATTGCCAGTATATACATTTTCTCTGTAGGGTAGATAATCTTTTTGTTTTAACCTAATATAATACCATGAACAACATTTTTTGCAAAGATTTTTACAATGTCAGGTAATCTATGAGCCCCTCCTGATAAAGGGGCCTGTCTTATTCAAAATATAAAGTATTTTTAATATACAGTGTGTACTGTTCCTATATATAATGTATAATATTTTATAGTGGTTAAGCTATGTTTGTAATCTGCTCCAATAATCTTTTGCCGCAACCTATTTTTTTTTTTTTTTTCTTTTTGGTCCTGGGGATCAAGCTGTGTGCAAGCTAAGAAGGTGCTCTACCACTGAGCTACGTCTCCAACCCCTTAATCTCTGTCTTAATTTTCTTATCTAGAAAACAAAAGCAAAACTTGTAACTCTTTACATTTTTAGAAGCATTAAATCAGGTGGCATTTTCAGAACTAATGCATTAAAGGTCAAACAATTTAATAAATTCTACCATTGTTCTTGGATGAAATTAAGATGAATTACCAGAATGTTTACAAATGTAAACATGGGGTCATCTTTGGTAAATAAATAAAATTTAAAATAAATTTGAATGAACTAGTACCATTTTTCTTAGCTACCTTGCTAAGTAAGCATCAATCTTTTGCAAAAATCACAGCAAAGCTAAGTATTGGATTCCTGTTTCTTATGGCACTAACTTGCTGGTTTTTTTTTGATTCATAGTTTCCTGCAGAAGCTTAAAAACTTATATTCTCACTGACCATGCAAACAATAAGATTTTTGAATGGTTTGCTCTCTTCCATGAAATGTGTGCAGGGGCACTCATAAATATACATACACAGAGTACTAAGCAGTAATAAAATAGGGATGTGTTTTTAAGAAAACCAGAAATAATAACAATAAAATGGAAAATGCTAATCTTTCACTGAAAAAATAAAAACCACAACATAATAGTAAAATAATGCTGAACTGAAATTGTATCACCCGTTCCAATCTCTAAATTAGCATCTTTAATTGCAGTTGCCTCAGAAACTGTTCCTACATAGTAGAAAAGGAATGAGCACTGTAGTCAGAAAGATCTAAGTGCAAATTCTTGTTCTACTTACTTGCTATGTTAACTTGGTCCATTTAGCTAAATGGCCTGAAGCTCAATTTCCTTATTTGAAAAATATGGTTAATTGCCTGCTTTTCATAGGATTGTGTAGAACAGTCTTAGTTCTATAATATGTAGAACACATAGTTCTTTGGTAAAATTGTATAGTTCCTGACCATGGCATCAAAAAGTCAAAAAAAGTCATATGACAGACCAAAGATTTACAGTAGACAAGGTCATCTCTATACTCCCACAATATTTTGTGAATTTAAGAGTGATTTCACAATGTTATAAAGGTTTAAAATACATCTCACTAACAAACTGATAACCCTTACATTCATTAATAGTAATTCATGAATAATTTTTGCCCCGAGTTGAGGTCAATAACTCTATATGATCATGTCAGAAAAAAAAAAATCTTGAAACATAAATATCAATTGGAAGAATTAAAGGAAAACTAGTTAAATATCATTAAAAAATAATTGAGGTCTAGGCAGGGTAAATTGAGGCAGAATCAACAGATCTTGTTGACAGGAATTTACATGGAGAGTGACACCATTCTCTGAGAGAATGAGCACCAACCAAGAAGATTAGTTACAAGTAACCAGATAAACTCAAATATGGAAACACCAAATTTCAGCTGAGGACTATTCAAATAAAGATATCTGGTAGCACACTAGAATTGTGGGTTAAAAAAATAAAAATATAAATGAGAATGGAAACCATCCAATTGAAAGACTAACTAGAGCCATGAGAGCAGGTAAGGGCAATCCCAAATAAAGGTGTCTAGAGCAGAATTCATCCAGTGACAATATGTAACTGATGGGTTGAAAAAGAACCTCCAAAGAAGTTACCAGTGGAATTGTCACAAATCACATAGAGCCACAGAAGCCAATGAAGAAGTGATTCAGTGAAAAAAATGGCCCTCAGGGTGAATTGCTACTGAGAAGTCAAGGGAACAAATGAACTTTTTCATTGTATTTACAAATGAGCAGATTATTTGTGATAGTAGGAGTAGCCCAGTAGGAGATGTCCCTAGCCAGCACAAATTAGCCTATGAAGGAAAGAAAGCAAGAAATAGAGACAGAACATATAGCAGCTCTTGCAAATATTTGACTGTGAAGTGTAAGAAAGAAGAGGAGGTAGACCTGGTGACACAAGATTGATGGGTTGCATTTCTTGTATGCTTTGATGAAAATAAAAAAGAACACGAATAAATAGTGACAAAATGGCACCAATAGAGATTGAAGTTAGCAAAATTTGGAGATAATTTATCTTGAAGGAGGGAGTAAGATACAGATGTGGAGAAGTAAGACTTACACAGGAGGAACAACTAGTTAACAGGAAGCTATGATGAGTGCAATGGTAAACCAGATTTAGGGGATGTGGGGGGGGTGAGTGAGGAGGGAAGTTCAAAGATTTGATTTTCTCTGAGAAGTAGTAATTGAAGTCATTTACCAATAGTAATGAGGGAGGTGCTAGGCAAGGGGATTTGAAAACAGTGGAAAAGTATGAAAGTAATCACCTTGGGAGGCAGGAGAGCCCTTACCAGGGGAGTTATAGAATTTCCCAGCCAACTGAGGGCCAGTTAACTGTTGGAAACCAAAACTTTTTCCAGAGCTGCCATCAAGGGTCTAATAATATGCCTGAAGAAGGTCAAGAAAGGTGAGTTTGAAGTCAGAGTTTGTCCTATGTATACACTTGAGTAGGCAAAGAGGGAAGAGAATTTAGGTTATTGGCATGATAATAGTTGGGATGGTAGACTATCACATCTAAGTATTTTAGAAAGGAAACAAAAAAGGAAAGTTTGACAGTTGGGAAAACTTCTGAATATCCAGAAGAATGTAAGCAACATTACAGAAAGAACAACTTGGAACAGAAAGGATGTTGCATATGTCAAATCAAAAATAAATTTTTAAAATTCTAATTTCAGTAGACTCCTGGTTCTGTTGAAGGATATATGAAAAAAAAAAAAAAAAAACAGGTAGAAAATAGGTATATTCTCCTGCAAAAAGAAAAGAGCAGGAAATAAACTTTGTAACTGAAGAGGTGGATGAGTGAATAAAAAGGAAGAAAGCAATGAATGAGTGTTGTTTAAATAAACCAATTCCAAAAAACCAAAGGCTGAAAGTTTTCCCTGATAAGTGGATGATGATATATAATGGAGGTGGGGGTGAAAGAAGAATGGTGGAAATTTAGATAATGTAAAGGGAAATGAGAAGGGGCTCTATGAACAATGGTGGAAAGAGACAGATGTCATTACCCTATGTACATGTATGATTACACAAATGGTATGAATCTGCATTGTGCACAACCAGAGAAATGAAATGATGAACTCCATTTGTGTACAATGAATCAAAATGCAGTCTGCAAAAAAAAAAAAAAAAAAAAAAAATTTAAATAGTATATTGTCAACTAAGGAGGACTCTCCCTGACCAGTTTTAATAACAGGATGACCAAGTTGTTTGGATGATTTAAGTGTCGTTTTGCAGAGAAGCAGCAATAGTCAAAATAACCTCCTGGTGTCCTTCCCAGGGCAGAAGTGCTTTGCAAAGCCATTTGCCCTCTCTAGGTCAGCTGTCACTGTAAATAAACCTGGAACTCCTGTTGATTATGAAGGGAGTTTCACATATGGAAGATATGAAGCCATGCTGGAAGTCACTCTTTAGATACTACATGCATATTAAGATTTCGGTGTATAATGTCTAAGCCAAGAGTTATTTCTCAATTACTCAATTCATTTTATCTAGTCATTTGTATTTGCCTACAGTTTAAACCTGACTATTAGTACTACTTAACTACTAAAAAGAAATTCTTATTGCTATCTGATACAATTATAATCCCAGTAATTTCTTTCTTGATGTACTACTATAAATAATCCAAAGAATATTCCTTAAAATCAGAATAAAGGAATGCTTTATATTAAGTGTACAAGTTGTCACATGCCTATAGGAAATTGTAAGGAATAAAAATGGTCAAGATTGGAATTTGAGTAAACAAGTGGAATAATAGTCTAAATGACTGAGCAAATGTTCTATGCAATCAGGGTTGAATGAAATTCAGTTTTGGAGTAGAAAACAATATTAGGTACAGCAAGGGCAAGCATGAGACAATCACAGATATTTTATATCTCATAATGTTGTTTTCCTCATAATAGTAACATTTATGCATTTTATAATGTTATTGAAGTCTGCATCTTAAACTTTTAAATTTACCTGGTTTACAAGGTATAAATATAGGCTAAATAGGATGGTCTCATTAACATAGTGTTGAATGGGTTCGTGTGAGCCATTTCAGAGTTACATGTCTAAGCTTTTAGTACCTACATATTGATTTTAGATAATTTAAAGCATTAGATAATTGCACATAGCAATGTCTATGCTAACAATAATTGCTGAGTAATATAATTTAAAATACTTATAAAATCTGACTAAGCCTCAGTGCCAGCTATTAAGGCCACCTTGAACAATACATACTTTATTTTATTGCTACCAACCATGGAAGGGCATTAGATTTTATTAGTTTCCAAATGGACACATCAATATTTATTTAAAGGAAATTCGCTATTGCAAAGCACCTCTTTGGAAGCAACACCAGAAACAAGGAAATTGAACATTTTATTGCTCAGACTATCATTTGCCAATCATTTTTTTATTGATACTAAATTTTTGTTTCATTATTTTAAAAGTATCAGTGAAATAGGAAATTATCAGGAGTATAGCTTGACTGTTATGAGATAAACTATCAAGCAAATCATCAACATGGTAGAGAGCTGGTAGAGACATGGCTTATTACTGATTTTATGGTAAACAGTATTTTTTTAAGAGAGAATAAAACTTGAAAAATAGAGCCTAATGTAAACTTGAATTTTAGTTTGGATAACCTTTTTGAAAATCTCTTTGGAATAACACAAAAGGTAACTCCTGGGTCTCTGGGAACAGATCTGTAATTTCTGCAACCTCACTGGATGGCTTTAGACAGTGACTCTTCCAAACTCTAGTTCCCCTTCTATACAGAGAGACTATATCTTTCTTATTTCAAAGTAAAAATGGTAAAATATATTTAATATCTTAGCACAAAGCCTAACATGCAATTAACATTAACTGTTCTTTTAACAGAAAATGACTTAATGAAAATAACTTTTTCACCCCCCACTGGGGGTAAAGTAATTGACAGATTTAAAATTGGGAATGAAATTAAGAACAAGAACTTCACTACTAAATACAGACTATATATGGCTTAAGACAAGAAAATGTCTCTTAAAATATCTTTTCTATACTGTTTGTATGTAGAAAGGGAGTCTTAGATTTAAAAATGTTTATGATGTAATAAAAGAGATAAGAAAAGATTTTTAAAAAGGACAAAAATAAAGCAAAGTAAGAGTGACTGTGTCTGAGACTCCCTGTTATGCTATCTGTATTTTCATCATTATCTACATTTGTTCCTATTGTTGAGTTAAAAACTCTTTATCATTAGTAATGATATTGGTCTTCAGGACCTGAACTCATAATGGTCTCTCCTTTCATTCTATTGAATTTTTTTTTCTTAAATGTAGAATTCTGACAGTTTGCTACTAGCATCAATGAACAAGAAACCTACTTTAATTTAGAAAACTTTTCTATCATGTTAGTTAGGTATAGACCCAAAGAAAATTTGAGGATTTACTTCAGCGTTCTTCACGTTCTTTCACTGCCAGCTTTCTTGAAAGGGCATCCCACACCTGCATCCTACAGTTCTTCATTACCAGCTCAGTGTTTAGCTTTCATAACATGGTTTCCTCCATTTCCACTTGCCTGAAACTATTCCCTGAAAGGTCACCAACTGCTTCCACAAGATTACAAAATCCAATGGAATCAGAAGCAAAAAAGATCCATTTCAGCATTTGATAATAACCATTTTCTACTGAGTCATCATTTCCTTATCTTCTCCAACATTTAACTGTTGCTCAGTAAAGAAGCAAATTTATAAAGGTGGAAAGGAGAAACAACAAGGAAGGTAAATTTTTAGTTTGTCCCCTGTTATCATCCTGCTACAATAGTGGAAGTGATAGGATGCATGTTATGGCTAACAGAAGATTGGGCAATATGAAAGATTAAATAAAATAAGTGGTAGAGTCTAACTCCATTTTCTTGAACTAACCTAGTCACTAACTTGTTCAATAGAGGAACAGAAGTGAAGTTCTTGGATCTTAAGGCTAAATCAGAAAAGTCTTGCAACTTCTCCAAGGTTACTTGCAACACTCTGACTAGGGACTCTGAATTGCCACATAAAAAATCTGAATGTCTCTATGTGTAATAGAGATAGCACTATGGGAAGTGTTGGGGACTTCTGCAGCTGAGCCCAAGATTCAGCCTTCAGTGCAAAATCACTATTTATATGAGTGACAGCACATAGCTACCCCTGATACTGGCATTGGCCAACTGAATTCCATCTAGTAAAGCAATTAACGACCTTTAGAACACAAAAATCATCCAATGTATCTGCCCAAGATACCTGCCCCCCAAAAAATTCAGAAAAAAAATATGGTCACTATTTGGCTACAGAGTTTTCAGGTAATTGATTATACTGCTATAGATACCTGGAACAGGTGGAAAATGTTTCCAGTGAAAATAACTAGAATGGGGTAATTGAAAATTTAACACCACTTTTGCTTAATCCACTAAAAAACTAAAAAATCATTTTAGGAGATATTCCCTATCTCAATAAAGAATTGCAACCAATCTAAGGAAGGATATTAATTTTGAATCTCTAATTTATGGTCCCTAACTTTAGGTGTACTATAGTTATTCACAAGTCATTGCTTGGTCACAGAGCAATAAGCAGAACTTAAAAGAGAGAGCACAGTGTAATTCACAACAGTCATATGAAACATCAATGTATAGAGTATTTGCAGCTACAAGGATTTATAAGGCTGACTAGAGGGACACAGGGGTTAATCTACATTTTAGCAAGGTCCGGAAGTTATAATCACTAAATTGGGTAACAAAACTAATCCTAAATTGAACTAATTCCCATGTTGTCTCAGCCCATCATGACCCCCATTCAGAAAACGGTCCTCAAACATAATAACTGAACAAGTTTAAGCCAATAGTTTTCTTTTTCCTATTAGAGAAAGAAATATAGAGAAAAATACATTTTAGGTTTCTGGGTCATGAATTAAAGAATATATGTGTTTGGGAAGGTTACAAAGCATAAGGGACAGACAGTAATTGGCTAAATAAACAAACAATTGGAAAAATAAATTGACTAGCAAAGGCCAATGTAGACTGGTTATGAGCTACAGAGAGTTCGCAGGAAATGTGATTGCTCTCTTTTCATTGAAAATATATTAATTCAGGGTGTAGGCTGCTGCAATTCAATTATCGAACCATCTAATGCTTCTGACCCTTTTTCATTTCAAACTATGCATGCCATACATGTCCTCAGTCTCATCTACTGAACTCAAAAACTCACTCCTAATCTTTCTTCCTTATTAGTGCTTCCTGTTAGAAATAAAAAGAGACATATAAATACATAAAATTGAATCAAATATCTCCATGACACAAATACACAAGGGGAGAAATGGTCTGGGAACAAAGCTACATAATAAAAATGTGACATGCAGAGATTTTTATGGAGTTGAATATACTCCCCCTACAGATGATATCATCTGTTTCTATATCATTTTCTTTTAGGATGTAAAAGGTCAAACATCTTATGATTGGTGCAGGGTATTTTTAATCTCTGTGTCAAAATGGCACAGAGGTTAAAAGCTAGCTAGAGAATGAGAAAATGACTATTAAAAAGAAAAATAAAGTTTTTAACCTTTTATAAATAGGGCAGTGGAACCTTAGTTATTATCGGAGAGAAAAGTAGTTGAAACATTTTATTGAGTGCATGGGAAATATCCAAAATGTAATTAATACCCCCAAAAAGATCACATCTTCAGAAATGTACACTAGAAATCACATTTCAGGTCTGCTTTGATTACATTTAAAGTGGGGAAATTGATAGAGAATTACAGAGCTATAAATTCCCATCATATCAAAAGTCATATTTTAGAAATGATGGGCAGATCCAAAGGGGAACAAAGGGAAAGGAGGAGGGCTAGGAATAGGAAAGACAGTAGAATGAATGGGACATAACTTTCTTATCTTTATATATGAATTCACAACCAGTGTAACTCCACATCATGTACAACCACAATAATGGGGTACTATTTGGAACAAGTTATACTTATTCTATGTATGTATACTATGTCAAAATACACTCTACTGTCATGTATATATAGAAAGAACAAATAAAAAAAGAAATGATAGGCAAAATTGACTTGCTCAACTAACTTGAATTTCCTCTAAGTTCTTAAAAGTAGACAGTCTTAGACACATTACAGAATCATCTTTGAAAGTAAATTTTAAAAATGATCTTTTTTTTTCTCTCACACATTTATATCTATAATTTCCCCTCTTGAGTCACATAGCCTGGTTTGTCCAATTGTTGCATTTCTCTCAGTAAGAAAAGTTGTTCATATTCCATGACTATCACTGCAAGAACGATTTTCTAGTGAAAGTTAAAAATTATACATTACTTTTTTATTGAGTTCCTGCTGTATGCATAGAAAGCTCTGCTTTGTGTAGTTTACCTACCCAATCTCGAAAGCCCTTGCAACAAATTTATATGTTGGTCTTATGGGAAAGGAAACTACTGTTAAGCCTGCAAATGTTTTTATGACTTGCCCAGACCACAAGGTTAATTATCTTAATCAAATCCCTTAATTCACTTACAATTATTTATTGAGTGGACAGGGTATATCATGTTCCCTCCTTGGTATTACAGAAATACCAGACACTGTTTCTACACCCATGAATTTTACATTTCATTAGAAAATCCAGGCAATCAAAAAGTAGATGGCAAAGAGAAAAGCCTGCAATAGTAATAAAGACTATAAAGGCAAGTAGTAATTGATAGTGAAAAGATGATGATGTCCTGTTTCATGTAGTACTCTTAGAACAATCCAGGGAGACTGACATTTATACTGAGCCCTGGAGGAAGTGTAGTTGCTGGTCAAACAGAGCACAGGGAAGGTGCATCCCATAAAGAAAGAGTAGTGTCTGGAGCAATGTTGAAAAGGTTGACCTGGTCCAGGAACTAAGGGAAATTTGTTGAGGCTGATAAGGGAGGCTATGGAGGTGAGTGACTAAAGAGAAAGTTCCCATGGTGGTAATGTATCAGATAATAAGGGGCTTTGTAGAAGAGAAAGATGTTCTCCTATTCTCTGTGATGTGGAAAAGCCCTAAGTATTTTGGAGCAATTGAGTTGTGTGATCTCATGTACATTTTTAAATATTTTATATGCTCTATGTAGTGAGTGAATCTGTGAAGGATGGAAGTGAACTCAGGAGTCCTCAAAAACACTATCGAAAAGAAGCAGGAAAGAAAAGATAGTGACCCAAGATAAGATGGCTGCAGAGGATAGAGAAAGAACATGAGAATGAAAGATTGGAGAGACTTCTTACAGGTCTTAGTGTTTAAGTTGTAGAAGGATTAGGGGGATGGAGAAAAAAGTGAGAAGGCAACAATGCCAAAGTTTCTTCTCCTCAAGTAGGAAATAGGCTATGATACTATTTAGTTAGATGAGTGAGATAACACAAACATGGGGTAAGGAAACACACTGGGTATTTTAAATATGAGACTCCTGGAGCTGGGGATGTAGCTTAGTTGTACAGTGTTTCCCTTGCATGTGCATGTGCAAGGCCCTAGTTCCAATCTCCAACATTGCAGAAAAAAGGTGGTTAAGTGTGAGCATCAAAATTGGCAATTGGTGGGCGTCATGGTACACATAATCTCAGTGACACGAGAGGCTGAGGCAGGAGGATTGTGAATCCAAAGCCACCCTCAGCAACTTAGCAAGATCCTGAAGTCACTCAGTGAGACTCTGTCTCTCAATAAAATATACAAAAGGGCTGGGGATGTGACTTTAGTGGTTAAGAATCACTGGGTTCAACCCCCAGTACCAAAAAAAAAAAAAAAAAAGTTGGCTGTTGGATGTGTGTACCAGGAACATAGAAATGTCTGAGTCTATGTAAAAGAACATAGAATCAGCAAAACTAATTTCAGTTCAGAGATTTTTCTGAAGTTTTCTTTACATAAGATGCTCCTCAAGGCATCTGCTTCAATGAGATCACCAATGCAGATATAGAGATAGATATTACTATTGCTACATGAAGGAAAAACCACTTTGCTATTGGTTAAATCTGAACTTGTTAGGGACATCAGCAATAATGGAAGAATTTGCTCAGGATGCACATTTGATCTGACACTTGAATGATAGTCATTTATTTTTGGCAGTGGATAGAATATGGAGTGGAAAAAAGAGATGTGAGCATTTCATACTGTGGAGACAAAAGTAACGGCACAGAATGAATAAATAACTTCCACACCCTCTGATAAGTAAGAGCCAAGTACTGGTTCTATAGTTGTGGACAGAGGCAAACATACTCCCTGTTCTCAAGGAGTTTATAATTTAGTGAAACAAACTGGAATTCGCCAGCTTATAAAAAGTGTGATCCCTGCTGGAGGAAAAGATTTTTGAAGTGGTGTGTTAATATAATAAGGGAAGAACTAGACCAACCTGGTGATTACACATTACAACTCTAAGATTAAAGTGAGAGTTTCAGATGAAAAAAGTAGAATGAATAACTTTTCTCTAGGCAAAGAAATAAAATAATATAATAAAACCTTGTATGCAATTGGGTGACTGAATGGAAAGAAGGGAAAGTGAATATGGGGACAGAAGTGGTCCCAATCAAAGATGATGATGTACTAGAGCTGGGAGTGGTAACAGAAGGAAGCATCCAAAAACAAAGGATATGTGAGAATTGGAACTGATGAGACTTGCTGATTGACTATGGGATGCAAGCAGGTTGGAAAAGTCAAGGTTAGGTAAGCTTTCTGACTTGAGCAATCCAATAAACAATGCCATTTATTGAAATATGGCAGACTGGAAGTAGTAAGTTTGCAAACTGGGTGGGAAGGATGATTCCTTAACCCTGGGGCATTTTGAACTGGAATCCTTTTGAAGTCATCAGGTAAACTGCCATATTCTATTAATTAGAACAGAGGACCACAGGGAGATCCCTGAAGCTGATGTCCTCATTGATGTTGTTCAATGTGACGTCTCCAGCAGATATCATACCACTTGATATCTAGGAGGCCTCCAAAAATTTGTTTTCCTCTTTGTGAGTGAGCTATTCCAAATTATTTTAGCAATAGTTCAGCTTTGAATACCTATTATGCAAATATTATCTTCTCTAATTTAAAATATCTTTCATGTTTGAATTAAAGTTTGCAATGTGAACACAAAAACTTTAAAGAAAGGATTCTATATAATATATATTATATAATAACAATTATATATACATGTATATGTATTACTTCATTATATGTTATTACTATATACTATATATATAATTGTTATTACTATTATTATTTAAGCTACTAAAGAAGCTGAGCCAGATCATTGCCTGAGAGATGTATTCCAAAATGTTCCATGGACTATGACTTCTGTTAAAATTAATAGTGTCCTAAGAAAAATTATCAGTATGGTTCCTTTATAAGATACTTATAGTAAAAAAAAGGTAATAAGTTCTATCAAATCATATATTATAAACATGTGATTAACATTGTTTTTTCTAAACCAATTTAAACTGTACATTTCCTTATAGCTCTTGCATTTCTTTCCCCCAGAGTATATTGAAAAACTACTTCTGTGGAACACTAATTTGTAATTCACTAGCCTATGGCATTGCTAGATGATTCTCACCTAAATCTGCTGCAGGGTGAAAAATATAACTGTGAAAAGTAACTTCCATTTCTGAGATCTATCAGTATCATCATCATATCAAATTTCCAAAGTGTGGATATTAGCAGTAGCAAGGTTTAAAAAAAAAAAAAAAAACTTGACAAATACTTACTAAAATAAATTGTTTCTTCTTAAAACCTTGAGAGATCAGACCTTAAAACTTCTTGTTTGGTGCTATAAAATAAAGGTGTGTGCATTTCCCTGAACACTTCTTTCCAAATATTGCTTGTTGTTGGGCAGATCTTTCACAACAGGGAATTTTCAAAACTCAAAGTCATACCTTTAGATATAGCACAACGAAGTAGAAATGTGCCAAATTACCCAGAAACAATTTGGATAGCTGCAACCAGGGCTGCCTGCTGGTTTGTGAACAGTGTAGGTAATTTGCCACTCAAGTCTCCTCTATTTGCCTCAATAAATTGTAGGGTACTTAGAACCCTACTATCTGTTATCCATCTGTCTATATTTCTCTGCTCTGTCAGTGTCTGACAGTAGAAAGGCTTCATCTTGTCTCTCTTCCTCTTGCATCTGGCAGGGAAGATATAAAAGAAATAAGCTGACTTGGGAGGAAGACCGGGTTCACAATTAGTATGTAAAATAGAACTTATCCTTAGTTAGCTAGGAAATAAAGGTGATAAGCCTAAAATAAAAATAGAAAGAAGGAACGTCAAATAAATTACTTTCCTTCTCACCAGGGGACCCAGCAGGATGACCAAAACTTGTATTTTCTAATCAAGGTATTCATAAACAGATATTTGCAACATGTCATCCACAGCTATTTAGTAGAAATACAGCAAAATTGCTTATTGTACCACTTCTGCCCTAGTCTTCCAAGTAGAACTGAATTCTTCCAAGTGTAAGTTTGAATAGGTAGAACTAGATCAAATTGTTCAAGGAAAAGTTTTTAAAAAGAAACAAAAAAGTAATTTGTACTTGTTTATTTTATCCAGATGAATAAACTATACGATCAAATATAAAGTGTATCTAACTCTTTGGGACACACTACTCAACATCTCCTTCCAAAAAATAAAATATTTCCCCTTATGTAAAGATCACTTCCTTAACTTTTTTATAAAGTACATAAAAATGCATTTAAGAACTTTATTTGGCATTAGGTTTAAGAAATGCAATCTGTGAGAGCTAGAAATATACATTAGGAATAATACAGATATTTGTAGCTAAAATTGATTTTGCAGAGGGAATGTTATGCTATTGCTTTCTGAAAAGATCTTGAGATTCTAGCAAAAACAAAAATAAGAGTTAAGATGACAATAAAACAGAAAAAATGTAGTTTTTCAAATGAAAGAAGCTGGGTTCAAATTCTATTTTTTTTTTTTTCTTCTTTTAATTGTGTTACTGGGGATTGAAACCTGGGGCACTCTATTACTCAGCCACACAAGTAGCCATTTTAAAAATTTTTGATACATGGTCTCACTAGGTTGCCAAGTCTGACCTGGAATTTGCAGTCCTCCTGTCTCAACCTCCTGAGTTATAGAATAACAGGTGTGCCACTATGCCTGGCTTTAAATTCTAATTTTACCTCTTAGTAGATACATAGTTTTACCAAAGATATTTAACTTCTCCAACCTTGATTGCTCTTCTATAAAATAGGAATTACACACACACACACACACACACACACACACACACACACACACAATTTATGGTTTATACAAATTAAAAGAGTATCAGTAATGAGCTTTACTTTTGTAAAGTTTTGAATATTATTGAGTGATATTTAACTCCTCTTGTTTGGAAATAGTCATTAAAAAAATAAGAGCAGAAATGAGACAAAAAAAAGAGTACTTGCAGCTGTCTGCCAGGTACTATAAAGTTCTGGGGAATCTAATACCTTTCATCTATTGGATTCATTTTTCAGAATTCAGGGAGAGCTTTTTCTGACCTTTTCCACCATTTCAATGTTTTGCACTCAATGTGCATTTTAAGTCAATATGAAAGTGTATTGCTCTGTTCTCATAAGAGCCCACAGGTTCTGTTAATGTAAAAGTTTATCATATGTTACTATAATTATAGTCACTGTTCACAGGAACAACTCAAAAGAGATAAGGTAGTTTTATCACTGTCCCTGGAACATAGAAGCCATTCAAAAACATGCTTGCTATAATAATGCAAATTGTCCACCAGCCAGAGAACTATTTTCACACACTATCTAGTCAAGATATAAAACACATCATCATTGGCTCCCTATTATACACTGAAGGAAGGAAGGTGGTGTAGACAAAGAAGGGGCTTGCATGGAGCAAAGGAAGCTGTTTCATTGACTTTCAGAATTTATCAATCAGTAAATATGGTAGGACAAAAGAAAATAATTAAAAGCATGTGTAACACAAAACGTTTTGGAGAAACAACATGTGTTGCAGAGGACTCATAGTTTTCATTACTTTCAGAAAGCGTTGACAGATTAAATAAAATCACTATAATTTAAAGGTAGCTGCTAAGAACTATAGTCAAAGGAAAAAAATCAAAATATTCTGGCTGAGTGAGATTTATGTATTTGAACATATGTAATAGCTCTGAGTTTTCAGTGACAGAGGTGAAAAAGAAAAATAAAGGGATGGAAGAACTTTCCTTGCCTAGAAAGTATACTACCCATAAGGAGAAAGAAATATTTTCTTCTTAATTTCTCATATGAATCAGTTACA
Source organism: Sciurus vulgaris (assembly GCF_902686455.1). Lineage (NCBI taxonomy): Eukaryota > Metazoa > Chordata > Mammalia > Rodentia > Sciuridae > Sciurus > Sciurus vulgaris. The sequence continues at coordinate 29,910,083 of NC_136470.1, read as the reverse complement.
GAGATATTTATACAATGGGTTTTGGGTAATAAATATGATCCAAGTAGAAGTTTCCAAATAAATTCAGACTTGTTCACTCATTTGCTCTTTTCATTGACTGTAGGTATAAACCAAAATGCCATGATAAAGTCAGGCAGGAGCAATTTCAGAGGTCAGAGAGGCACGGTTCTGGAGGACAGCTTTCTGTTAGCCTCATTATAAACATATGGTGTAGAAAATCTTGTAACCATCTTTCTCAAGGTGAGGTCTGTTTAATATGTTGCTGTTAGCTTGAGAAAAAATGGTTGCATGGTCTGCATTTTTAGAGAAAAAAATTATAAATTTTCTTCTATATGCTAATTATTTTAACCAAACTTTGGACTAGAACCATAAATATTTCAAAATACAGATCAGTAATAAGATACTACAAGTTAGTATTTATTTTATTTATGTTAGATGCATACCCTGAATTTAACACTTGTGTGTATATGTACACACACGTGTGTGTGTATGGATGCATAATTTAAGTACATATATGTATAAATATATTTCCTTGTAATACTCAGAACAGCTTATGGTATGAAGATGAGGAAACTCAGGCTGAAAAAAATTTATACATTGTCTATATTTTCAAAGTGAGTTAAACTGGAAATGAAATACACATATTCTCCTCTGTAATGACTCTCACCTTTACATTTTGTGGTCCTATTATCTTTGATGAATTGTACAGATGTGGGTCAGAGACAGTGTGCTCCAATACCAGGCACCATATGATTTCTTTTACTAAGGTCTACCCTCCTCTCTTTGTTTAACACTTCCTTACGCTATGTATGCATGACTCACCTTTCTGTTTCTCAACTCCATTTTGCTCTGGAATCCTCTTAGAGAATTTTTTAAATAGCAGATATTATCTTTTCCAACAGTAAAATTATCATCAGAAGAGTTTTTAAGAACTGAGAAAATTTTTAAATTTTTTTCAAAAGCAGTCACCTTCACCTCATAAAACATAGGTACAAATCATTGAACATTCCAGCACTGGGGTCTTTTGAGGTTAGCATCTGTTAATTTTCTTCTCATTTCACTGGAGAATTAGTTTTGTTTGTTTGTTTTTTTCTTGGTTGTTAGTATGCTGAGTGATTTTGGATTTTATTATGTGCATTTTGAATATTATGTATGAGTTTCTGAGTCCTGTTAAATGTCTGTGGAGAGAGTTAACTTGTTTGGTTCAGCAGATAATCACCCAATTAGATCCAAATTATGTCTGTTTGATCTGCTATGGACAGTGGTTTTCAATATCAGTTTAGTTTCCCCAGCTTTTGCCATGCTGTTTGTACCTGCTTATGCTTTTGGAAACTCAGAAGGAAGGCCTGGATTTGGATGGGGCCTCTTACATTCCTTCTCTCCTTGGAAGATTTTGGGATGTTTCATTGGGTGGGTCTGCGCAAGAACTGCTCAGGAGTCCCTTTTTTGTGGTCTACTGGCCAGATTTTGCAGACCATGATCATTGCAAAGTTTGTAGTTTGGCCAGACATCAGCTCAAATCAAGGGGAAAAAGAAAATATACCCCCTGCAACAGCACTTGGGTACTTAAATTTTTAACTTTTCTCTTCTGATTGTTATTATATTTCACAATCCTTAGTTTTGTTTTGTTTTGTTTTGGTGTGTGGGTGTGTGTGTATATGTGTGTATTTGTGTGTGTTTGGGGACAGTTTAATATTTTATCCAGAGTGTTTAGGTGTAATCAATTAGAGAGAGGCTCAGTGAGTTTACTTGATGAGCTATCTTGTTAAGGACCAAAATTTTATAACAGACATCATGGTAGTAAAGAGTCTATGTCCTGAAAACTTTTATGGACAGCAATCTATAATAAACTAAACTATCAGGATTCTTAGGAAGAGAGTGGACTCTTATATATTAGAATATTTCATAAATTCCCATTTGGATACTTACCAACATTTCTGAAAGCAGTTGTCTCATCTATACGATGGACAGTAAACTCTCCCTCACTGAGTATATGTAGCATTTATTAGCAGTGCCTGATGAAGAGTAGGTACTAGATGATGTTAACTCCATCACTGTAAAAAAATTAATCTTAGAAGAAATGTATGCTAATGTGCTCACCAAAAAATGCATAGTTCAAAATGAATAGTTTGAAAAATACTTACCTTTATTTTGTAATAACATTATTGGAATGATAAATTGTGATATGTATGGTTATGCTGACACCATACTAATCCCTTTACATACATACATGCATTTATGTATCTAAATATGTATATAAACACAAATGCACACACACACACACACACACACACGCGCACACACACACACACACACACACACCTTAGTCCTTAGCAGTGTCCTGCGCATAGTGGCATAGCAGATAGACAATCGATATTCATAATTTCCACAGAATATTATTCTTCTGACCATTTAAGTTTTCTACCACTTTTACTTTGCATTACAAACACATTTAAATCCTAATTCTATTATATAATACATAAAACATAATATTGAACTCTTTTATCTTATCTACATTATAGAGAGGAAATACTGCTACCTGAGGAGAATTATAACTGTCAATACAGTAAATTGAGTTTAATGCCAAAAAAGAACAAGAGACAAGATTCAAGTGTTATTGGCCAAAATTTAAAAATTGGGTCTGATAGAAGAGAAAAAAATGAGTAGTATACAAGCATATGAATTTCCAATAAGAAAAACATGGAATTTAAAACATTGTTTTAAGGACACCTCTCCTCTAGGATTAGTACCCCTTAGGTACAATATGTGCTAGATAGAAGAGATCATCAAATCTATTTGCAATAAGAAAATAAGGGCAGAAATCTGAGAAATGCTAATTTGAGGTTTCATTTTGGAATGACACAGGTGTACTCTAAATGCCTTTGCAATCATTCTTCATTCAGAGACAGTGACCTTAACTCTACACCAACTTGCATTTTTTCTCCCTGGGTTCCTTTCTCTTCATCCACTTTGCCTAAAACTTAACACAGAACAAGCAAAGCCTATGGCCACCACTGGTGCTCCATTACAATCAGAGCCTTTGTTAATGGACTTGCAACCCACCAGGAATGCTCAGCTCACACACTAATGCAGGAGGTAGGAATTCTACATAAGCAGGCCAAAGTATAACAAGTAACCTCCCCAAATTCTACACATAAGTCTACTGTTGGAATTCACATTTTCTTTACAAAACAAATCTTCACTTATAAGCAGTATTTCAACTTACACTTTTCAAATAAAATAGATAAAGCAACTCAACATTTTCACAAATTTAATAACTTTTGTGCAAAGTGCAAAGAGTACATTGAAAGGAAAATAATGTTGTGAAGCAAAACAGATGAACATGTGTATTCAAGGTCCTATTTTTGAGGTATTACTATCATTGTGGTTTGTGTCTTTGAGTTATTTACAAATTATAGGAAGGGCAAAGAAGTATGTGTATGTGTATAACTGAGTGGTATAAATGCTACTATAAAGGATACACAGAGTGTTTTGTTTCTGTAACAAAATACTTGAAGTTGCATGCTTTATAGAGTAAAAAAGTTTATTTAATTCATAATTCTGGAATTTCAAGATTATAATACAGGTACTGGCCAAGTCATGAAGAAGGTCTCCCAACATATGACACCACAACGGGAGGGACAAAAGAGGTCACATGATAAAATAGTAGCAAGAGATGAAGCCACAATCCTTTCTCCCAAGAACTAATCCTGTGAGAACAGCATTAGTCCTTTTCTAGGACATTGCCCCTATGACCTAACCCTTTCCAGAAGGCCTTACATCTTCATGGTTTCACTACCTGAACACTACCACACGGGGGACTGAGCTTCTAGCACATGAACCTCTGGGGGATAAACTTAAACCACATTAAAACCGCAGCCTGAAGAATGTAAAGGGAGAACAAAGGAGAGGACTTCAACCCAGAGGGACATAGTCAATGGGAGACTTTCCAGAACATCTGGTTGTTAAACGAGTTTGGAGAAGTAAGAGGAGCTAAACAGGCAAAACAAAACAACAAAACAAAGAACCCACCACCAAAGTTGTTTCAGGCAGAATAAACAACTCCAGTCGAAAACAAACAGGGTGAAATCAGAGAATTTTAATTAATTTAACAAAACTCAAGTACAATGTGTGAAAGGGGAATCAGGGATTGTTGAGATTAGGGATTTATCATTGCACAGGTCGGGCCAAGTTAAAAATGAACATGGGCAATCAGAAAATCTTATGGAGAAAAACAAGCAAAGGCAGCAGGAGTTGAGGAAATGTGTTCATTTATTCACACAAAATTAATAGAGAATATACTATGAACAAGTACTTTTCCCTGTGCTGAGGTTAGGAAGTAAAATTCCATGACTCCCTTGAATTTACTCTAGTAGTTTCTCATGTATTCTGCTGGGTTGACAACGTTTGTTGTTGATGTTGTATATAGTGAGATAGCTCTGCAGACCCATTTGCAATTTGAAACTATCCTGAATGGTGCAATAATTCATTTTCAACCATTTGAGTTTTGGAGTTAGGTGGCTAAAGAGTTGGGCTAAACTAGGATTAATTTAGACATAATTGGCTGTGTATGAATGGGAAAGAAAATAGGAAAAAGCTATGAAATTAAAAGGCAATGGTTGATTCAAGGAACCATAAAATAGGTGAGGATAGTGAAATAACTGGTTACAGAATAAGAAAATGAGAAGGTTGAATAGGCTGAATGTTGTAGACAAACATGAATATACCAAAATTTAAGATTTTAGAAATTGGCCTTTCAAATTATAATGGGATAATCACTGTCCTACATGTAAGGATATTTTGAAAAATTCACACTTCATATTACAAAACAAAAGTGATATCAAAGTCAAACCAAAAGATATATATATGTGTGTGTATATATATACACACACATATATAAAACAAATATAAGAAAGATGTTTAACATACATATTTATATAATGATATAAAATAGGTCAATTGCACATGTGACTATATAATATACTATAAAATTAATTTTAATGCCATGTTAAAATAATTTCTCATCATTTCTAAATAGGTTTGTAAAAAGAATTTAGGATATTTCACTATTAGAAAATTACCATCATATCTACAAGAAAATATTCTCTGACCTATCCAGGAGCAGGTGAACAGGTTTGAAAGCCTACTGACTCAGGCAGCTGAGGCAGGAGGATCATAAATTTGATGTTAGCCTCAGCAATTTAGTGGTGTCATAAGCAACTTAGTGAGACCCTGTCTCAAAATTTAAAAAATTAAAAAGGGCTGGGGTGTAGCTCAGTTGTAAAGTGCCCCTGAGATCAATCCCCAGTACAAAGAAAAGTAAATCCCTATCCTAATCTAATAAATGTAATCTTCTTGGACCAATATCTAACATTATATTCATGGATTAAAAAATCTGTAGCATTTGCCATCTAAATTAAGAGAAAAAAGTCAAGAATGATCACTATTTCTATAACACTTAAATATTCAAATTTCTAAGCAGTCAGAAGATGCAAAGAATAATAAATGTGATAAAATAATTATCTTTATTTTCAGATACTTGGATCATCTATAAAGAAAAAGCAAAACATTTTAGACTTATGGAAATTTCAGTAAACTTGATGGATTTCTGTCTGTAGGTTAAATTCTTTTGACAAAGATTTGCCATCTAGTAATCTGAAGAATCTTGAATGTGGGTTAATATTAATAGGCAAGTATTTTTTATAGCACTATGAAAGTAAAAATTGAAAATAATCTGGATAGTCGATTATAGGAGAAGGATAACTATCATAAAATTTTTGAAGTCAGTGTAATAACATGAAGGAATAACAGAAAAGCTTAGGGGGAAAAACATCAAAATACGAAAGCATATTAATGTTACACTATCCACTGTGGAATTAATATGTCTATACAGATGGAAAAGTTGAACACACACATTCCAAATGATTGCTAGTTTAGTTTCATTTGGAATATAGGATTATAACTGTTTATTGTATTTTCCAAAATTTTTACAATGAGGAAATCCTAGTACAATAATATGCTCATGCCAAAGAGGTAGATGTAATCAAAACTGTTCTGCCCTGCAGTTTTTGCCCATAACTGCCATTTGATCTTTTTTTTTTATTATTTTTATTTTTACAGACTGCATTTCGATTCATTGTACACAAATGGGGTACATCTTTTCATTTCTATGGTTGTGCACGATGTAGATTCTTACCATTTGTGTAATCATACATGTACCTAGGGTAATGATGCTTGATCATGTGATGTCTTAATCATTTTTGTATCCCTACATCTAACATACCACCAAACGCAAAGTACAAGTCCAATAAGTCCTCTTGCACTCTCAGAAAAGGAAGCGCTTCCACTTAAATCTCTTCAGACAACCATGTCCAAATTAGTTTAAACTCCATTTTTCCGTGGGAGCTTCTGTAGCAGGAACTCAAGCCTGAAGACTGTACATAATGTTCTCCAACCACATAACCTATTATAACCACATCTATTCTAATATAAGGAAGATAAAATTTCAGATGGAAATGTTAATGAAATTGCAGAAGTCACTCTTTGATTTAATGTGCTCAAATGCACATGAATTATCAAGAAGTTTGACAAATGCTAAGACAGATATGTCTGGAAAACATCCTCTTAAAGATTTTATACTTGAATAGGGGAGAGAGAGGCAAGTTAAAACCCTCCGTGAAATGTGATCAGTTCTACCCAGAGTAAAAACCAAGAGTACCATGAAAACACAGGGGAAGACTAATAATGTAAGCAGGCATTTGGAAAATGTGGGCGATGCTCTTGTGTGCCCAGGGGAGCCAAGAAGGGCTTATAAATAGAGAACTCCTATTTTATAAGGAATTCTCTAAGAAAAGAAGTCAGAGGAGAAAGGCTATCAGATAGAAAGCAAAAGTATACCATGACTCTCCAGTGACCTTAATCTCCAGTGACCTAAATCAGTGGGTCACACTGCACTCCAGCAAGGCTGGTTCCTTCAGGTAACTCTCCCATTTTGAGGTATTGGTGATGCCAACCTGAAATTCCCAACATTTCAGCTTGCATTCAGACGTCACACTGTTAACCTATTTCACGTTATATTTGGCAACTATATGCCTTAGAATTTTTCTTAAATTAACATACAAATGTTTAACAATGCTCACAACAGAAAATAAAAGCATATCCTAAGACACAAAATTAGCTTGAGAATAAGCAAAATAAGAACATTTATAAAAAGCTGCTTTGCCTCCCTCCCCTCCTCAGGAATCAGATTTGATTTAAAACTTTAATGTATTCCTTTTAATATGCTATTTGACTTTTTCGCTCCTTAATGTTATCAAAATCACAATGTATATATTTTAATATATATCTTTCCTAAGGATGAAAAACAATTTTAATTACTGCCCTACAAAGGAATCAAATTCTGCCTAAAAGAATCTGTGTAACTGCTATCATTCAGAAGAAATAAAAACTTCAGTGTACTTCCCTTTAGATGCTCTTGGTATTAGTTATGAGGTAGTCTGATAGTTTCAAATGGCATGAAAGAAATGTAATATGTCAGAATCTTCATAAGAGAAGTTTCACTGTGGAATATAAATATTTCATATAAGACGAAGGCCAGGATAAGCAGGTATTCGTTGTGGCCTTCAATCTGTTTGGCCTCCAATGAAATATTGCAGAATCTCAAAGTATTATCTTAGTTCAACTGCATTATGACTCCATGCTCTCTTTCACTAAGCAAAATCCAAATTCTTTGCCCTTTTTTAATTGCTTATAAATGTCAGATAAAATGGAGTTAACTGTGTAAACAAGATTAACTACAAAATTCTACTTTTAAATTCAGAAATGTGATAGCTATCACATAATGTGATAGCTACATGAGCAATGGTTTAAATGGCCATAGGCATTAGGCACATGGCATGATTTTTATTCTTTTTGTCCAATTGAACAATTCTCAAGTTCACTGTAACTAATAATTTCTACAGAAAAATTTACACATAATATAGAATATACTATGCTTTCATGGAAAAGGTAAGTATTCTGATCTTATAACCTCACTATTTAATGGAATGCCCCATAGTAATTTGACTCACAAATTTAGCCCTATCAGAAAAAATATCCTGAGCCAGGCATGGTAATGCACGCCTGTAATCCCAGTGACTTCAAAGGTTGAGGCAGGAGAATCACACATTCAAAGCCAGCCTCAGAAATTTAGGGAGGCCTTAAGCAACTTAGCTAGACCCTGTCTCTAAATAAAATATTTTAAAAAGGGTTGGGGATGTGACTCAGTGGTTAAGGACGTCTGGGTTCAAACTCCAGTACCAAAAGAAAAGAAAAAGTATCCTGGAGTCTGCAAATAATGGAGCTTGTTTGTTACAAGTCTTTCTCACCAAACTGCCAATATCCAGTGAGGAGGAGAACATGCCAAGCTACATGTCTTAAGCAGTCTCAGTATATAAACATTTCTATCACTCATTCATCAGCAAAGCCTTCGATCACTTCACTTTATGTCCCTCCATGCCCCATTCATTGTTGAGCATGTTTATAAAATAAATTATCAATTGCTAACTCAGCATATTTCATCATATGAAATGTAAGCAAACTTCTTGCCTGTTAACTATGATTTCCAAGTTCCTGAGGCAATGAGCAAATATGGGTTAGGGGAGTTTCTCAAATTATAAACACACAAAAAAATTCAAGTTAAAGGCATTTTCCAATATGGGGGGAAGAGAAAAAGTTTCATGTGAGAGGTGGTAGCTTAGAGGCTTTGCCAGAGCCCAGGGTCCAGAAGGAGAGGCGATGCTGTGCATCTTGAGAGCACAGTCTGTGCCTTCTGACTACACTGACAACACTGAGTGGTAGTTCCACCTGTGGGAGTGGAACCTGGCTTTCCTCAGCCAAGTGAGCATAGCCAACACTACCCACAAGATGATGTTCACAAAATATAAGCACTGGGCTACTGCTTTTTGACAGCATCAAGGGCTCCTGAAAATTTAGTTGTACTGTTTCCACGAAAGGCAGGTATTGAAATAGGCCTGGAGCAGGAACATTCCAAATTTACCCACTTCCATTCCAATAGGAAGAGTTCCCACGAATATTCAGAAATGTCTTTCTATAGTTAGCTCAGAGTGCCTTTTATTTGAAATGAGAATTGCAAACAATTTTTGATTATATGGTCACAGATTACACTCACTGTAGCTTAGTGTACTATAATAAATACTTTTGTTATTTACATTAACCTACTTGGGTTGATGTACTTTAGACTCCATTTCCTGGCTGAATTGATCAAATCTTTTAGGTGCCCCAGAAAATCCCTCTTTAGACAAAATGTAATACTGCTTCAAGAAAGTATGGACTAAAAAAGAAAAACTTTGTTTTAAAAACTAGAGTGGGCACAGGATCTTATTGCTAAGTTGATAAGACTTCAAAAATCTTTCCAACCTGGGTAGAGTTGGCTACCTAAGCCAAAAAAAATGATTATTCCTGGGGTTTTGAGGATTTCAATCCTCTCCATTCAGAAATAAAGATTTTTTACATACCCACAGATGCATGCACAAATGCATACATACCCATACACACAGAGAAATATATGTGTTAATAATATTTTTAAAAGTTCATTAATTTTAGTCAGGCAGAGTGATATAAACCTGTATAAGCCCAGGGACTTGGGACACTAAGGCAGGAGGATAACAAGTTTGAGGCCAGTCTAGCAACTGAGACCTTGTCTCAAAATAAATTAAAAAGTAGGGTTATGGATATGATTCTGAGGTAGAGTGTCCCTGGGTTCAATCTCCAGTACTACAAAATGAATAGATAAATGTTTATTAATTCTATAATTTATGAATATTATCCATTAAGGACTGTTATTAAGACTAAGACGGGGCATGAAATAAGATCTTTGTACTGACAGACACTTCCGTCCCTTTCACCCCCATACCTAATACTTAGCACCGAAGTGGTTTCAATTCCTTTTTACATTCATTGGTTATCTAATGACAGAAACTGATTTATGTTTATAAGTTCCCATTCCTGGGTCCAATTCAGAAACGACCTACACAATAAGAAGTCTATAACATATCTGTAAAAACATATCTACAAATATATTATACCATTTAATTTTGTACTGTATGTCTTCTTTTTCACTTTCATAAATAACATTGCTATGTAGCCTAGACAAATAACCTTTGAAATGCTGTTTGTCTGTCACTTGCAGCTCTTGGAAGAAATTCCCCGTGTTCTTATTTCCTCTTATTTCCAGTGCATGGCTCTCTTATGAGAACATGGTGCCCTCTTAAAACCTCATCTCATTCTATAATATTTAATACAATACTTACGAGGTTCTGACTCAGAGAAAGTAATCCTAAAGGACATTTAGACTAGGAGAGTAAGGCAGACAAAACAAAATACTGTCACATATGATATATCTGAAAGTGAGAACCATAGAGAAGAAATAAGCTGGAAGAAACAAAATGACTTTTGCTTAGTCTCCCAGTGAACTCAATATGGTTTTTGGATAAAAAAGAAAAAAAAAAAAATTAGCCTACCCGTTTCTTTGACAGGGAAAGGAAAGAAAGGAAAATTGTCTGTGATGAAAGTACTTATCTAGTAGTTTTCTGGTTAGGTTTATTTTACAATAATTTTAAGCAGCAGTTACCTACCCATATGCATCTTTGTTTAATGTTTCAGAATGCTTCAGAATATTTCAGTTATTCTTTACACTGAAGATTAAATGTGCTTTTAAGTATTTTTATTGCAAACTAGAGTAAGATAAGTACACTAAACTACACAAAAGATACGTATGTCTTAATGAATTAAAGACTGGCCACTTATGAACACAGCTCACGTAGAGATAGAACTTTGCTGCCCACACCAAAACCTGCTTCCATGGACCACATCCCCATCATGATCCCTCTCCTCCCTCCAAAAGCGTCTATGATTTTAATTTCTATTGTAATACTCTTTCCTAAAAAAAAAATTTATTCTCTAAATTTAATTACATAAACAATCTTCTTTATCCATTTTTAAACTTCACTTTTTATAAGTCTCTTGCAATTGATAGTTTACCTTCATCATTTTCTTCCTCTAGTATTTTCCATAGTCTGGATGTTGCAGATTGTAATCTCATGTGCAGTTTAATACATTCCTTTGCTTTTTACATATCTAGCATATTGGAAGCTTGATCCATAAACTGGATCGGTCTAAATTTCTTTCAATTTTCTGTGAGTATACCTGGCATTGCATGTCCTCATCAAAAAGCATAAAAAATCTAGTTGTCTGTCTTTTTGCAATGTCAAAAGTCATCAGTAGCTGCACCTATTTCTATGAATGCACTGGTACAAGATAGTGATGTTCAAATTTCAATATTTCTTTTGATGTTTTTCTGTGGTATTTTTATCAAGAGACATTTCTCAGGTACTATTTGATTAATGTTACAGTTCTTACAGGAAATCAGAAAAATTTTTTCCTATATTTACCAGTTTTTTGGATATCTGTAATGTTGCAGTTTTCAATAGTTCAAATCAGATTTCTTATCTGTGCTCTCGGTCAAGCTAAAATTTTCAAGCTATCAATACTGAAATAACAATATGTATTTGTCCAGAAAGCATATTATATAAAAATCAATAAAAAACTCAAAGTTGGTGGAAAGAAAACTCAATATATTAGTGTCATTACCACCAAAATACATGTTTGTCTCTTTGGAAAATACACACTTAAAGTAAAAGAGAGGAGATGGTTAAATGTCCATATTTCCAGAAAGTTTCAAAGGTACTTGTAATTTACTATCATAATTTATTAACTTATTCATGGTGACCCACTAACAGGCTGATTCCTTTTTTATACATAATTAGAAGCATGCAGGGTACCTTGAAAAATGAAATCCTTTGTACTCAAATCTCAACTCCTCCAGGACTCTCTAATAATAATCCAATCTGGAAATGGCTCAGTTGGCAAAAGAATTTCTAAATAGTTGTTTCATCATTGGCAGTGAGAATTTACTTTTACACGTCTGCTTATTTTATCCATCTCTTTTGCACTTTGCAATCTTTGCAGTATTATGTTGTATATAGCTTTTGTGCTCCTGTGAACTTTTCCATTTAATCTTTCAAAGTAACATAATTATCCTAAAAAATCACTGAAATTGATTGGCTCACCTCATAAATATCTTTATAGATCAAAAATTTTAAGCCTGATCATTTAAAAGAATATCTCCTTAATTCATCCTAGTTTTTTCTAAAGATGGAGAATCCAAACAATGAAAGAGAAGGCCAACCGAGTATTTCAGATTCTTGCTCTGGCAAACTTGCAGTTGCTTGTGAGTGCGGTCGCCAAGTTAAGTGTTCTGATTTGGAAGTATCTGTCCACTTATCTCCAAACTTCCCCTTAAAACAATTCACACTTTCTCCTTTCAACCACAAGGTCAGTATATGGCTTTCTGACAGTGTAACAATGGGTAAGCTATTTCTCTAGTTCATATAGGAAGGCCTGTTAGGTACATGGCAGGAAAGAATCAGTTAAACCAATTCTTTCTGAGATGTGAAATAGACTCAAAGTACTATCCAAACATCCACATGCTCCTGTTCAGGCACTACTTCATTACACAGTTGGGTTGCGTCCATTTGATCTGGTTCTTGCCAATGAGATATGCTAAAATTTCCTGGTACTGAAAATCATTCTGCTTGAATCACAAATTGGAAGATCTTTCTGTAGGGACTTCAGAAGTATGGGCTCCAGATGACAAATCTAAAAGATGGTATTTCAGTCACCATTTACAGGAAAATAACTTAATCCACATAAAATTCCACATTAGGGAAAGAAAAAAAAAAAAAACCCTACTTTTGTGCTAAACTGTGGAAATTACAAGATCTGTCTTTTACAGATCCTACCATTGCTCACTAACTGAAACAAAGATGAGGGTTTAATAAGTGCAATTTTTTTTTGGTGGGGGGGAGTACCAGGAATTTAATTCAGGGGCACTTAACCACTGAGTCACATCCCCAGCCCTATTTTGTATTTTATTTAGAGATAGGGTCTCAGTGAGTTGATTAGTGCCTCACTGTTGCTGAGGCTGGCTTTGAGCTTGCAATTCTCCTGCCTCAGCTCCCAAGCTGCTGGGATTATAAGTGTGTGCGACTGTACCCAGCAATAGTAAAATTTTTAAGAAGAAGGATGAATTCCAGGAGAAATTTTGGTTTATGACACATTCCTTAGTTCTCATCACCTTTCCTAAACAAAAACATTCATCTTTCCTAATTAATGTTTGACTGTCCATTAAATTGAGTATCCTGAAGTTAAATTGAAGTCTAATAGGATAATTCCTCTGGTGTAAAAAAGAAACTGGAATTAGGGGCAGGTAAACACATGTTTGAATTTAATTCTATATTATTCCACTGGGAAGCTATGGAAAATTATTTCACTTCTCTGGGATGTAGCTTCTTTCCACTACCCTGGGAATAAACATATTTCTTTAAGTATTTTGAGCCCTATCAAGATAAAAATGGACATTCTTAAATTCCCTAATTTTACATACTATTCATTCTTGAATTACATTTTCATGGGACCAAAATCCATAACAGATTCATTTATTCACTACCCTTATTTTTCTATTGATAGTTAACCAGCAACATATTGTAAGAACCAAGATTAGATTATCATACTAGACACAATGCTGCTCAAGAAACAGCATGGTTTATTAAGTTAATAGCAGGTGTTCTATTTCTGGGATTTAAAATAATGCAGATATATATCTAAGTACTATTTTGCTAAATTACATTGACAATTTGAAGACATTTCTGAGTCTTGATTTTCTCAAATGTAAAATGAGGAAAATAAAATGTGATGTTTACCTTAAAAATTATACTGAGTAAGTAAAATGTGATTAGAAGCTCTGGCAATTTCCTGATATATAAGAACTTAATTCCTTTTATAAAATGTTATAGGTATTTTTAATTTCAAAGATCTTCAAATACCCTACATAATGCTGTTAGACAATACTAGTATATACAAATTATTGTGGGCTTAAAATGATAAACTAATTCCTCACATTAGTAACACAAAGAGATTTCTAATTATCTCAAACTATTTTTATCCACAAGCATTGACAAGGATATATACAGCAGAAGGACAATCCCCAAATCCCTATCTAAATTTGAAAAATAATTGAAATAAATGTGTATCCATGTTCAAAGAATTCCTCTGAAAGATTTAATAGTTCATATCAAATATTCCATTTAACATTCCATTCTATATACTCCATCAATCTTTTGATTGACTGACTTGAAGCTCCATTAATGCATCGTACAGTCAAAGTTTTAATGGAGTTTAATGGAACTCATCCAAATCTGTAATAGCATGTTCCTCCTAAATTAACTTATAACCCACAAGTTAATGAAATGAAGGCAACTGTCATTTAACCATGAGAGACTGTGGGGGGTGTCAAAGTACAGGACCTATCACCAGGGAGATAGCCTAGTGACTTGCTCCTTTCATTTCAGTCCTGGGACATTGTAACCCTGAAGGTACATTTAAGATGCTGCTAAACACCACATGAATCCTTCAACAACACTGACTACTGAAGAATTTAAATGGTGTTTTAAAGCTCATTAGAAAATTCAGCTTTGCACAAATTGAACCAAACTTTTCAACAGCAGTTTCAACATCTTATTCTTAATCTTGTCATAGTATTTTCTTCCTCGTGAGAAACTTGATGTTTATTGAATATATCAGTATGCGTGGTACTTTAACTGAACAGCAACTAAATAAATAAGTTATTAAAATGAGATTTCACAATCAACTACATAATACTATATTTATTTCCCTGGATAATACTACTATTGTAATAAAGGAAATGACTAAGTTGCCTAGGAAGGGCTTTGTCCCCTCTCTTGAATTCAACAAAACAGTCATCAAGTGTTTAGGAAATGGGTCATTTGAGGAAAGGCTATGGAACTGAATTTATTTACAAAAGAGAACAGAAGGCTGACAAAGTATATGGTTGAGGTGCTGGAGGCTGAGGGATTTACAATTTCCAACTATATAAAGCAATAGCATATGGGAGGTGTTAAGCAGCTGTTCTATTTCTGCTCAGGAAATAGTTATGCTTAGGAGCTCCAGCCAGCAGAAATAGGACCAACGGATCAAAGTCACAGCCAGGCAAATATTAGCTCATCATATAAAGAGAGCGTTCTTAAATTCAGAGCTGTTGGAAATTGAAATAGGCTGCTGTAGGAGATAGCATGACCTTGTAGTGCTGGTGCTTGACAGAGCAGCCATCCTGGCCACATCTCTATTCTAATGTTTCCCATTTTAGAGTGGAAAAGGAAAATAAGGGACAGGGAGAGATGGAGATGAAGATTTCCACATGAGCATCTTCTGAGACCAGCATGAGTTTTCAGATGGTGTATGACATAATTAACACTCGTTTCCTATTCTATAATGTTCTGAAGTTTATGATTCATTAATTTTATAAAGATTTACTAATCACCTATCAGAAGGCAAATTGGATAAGCATCTACCCTTATAAACCTCAGCTAGAATTTTGTAGACACATTACAAACAACCCAATTAATGTATAATATTGCAAAGAGTATTAAAATGCTGTGAAGAAAAAAAATGCAAATTTGTGAAAACCAAGAGTGTGTACAGTAAAATGATGTTTTAGTACCTGGTTAGGAAGGAGCTCCCTGATGTGGCAATATTAGTTTCAATAGTGAGGGAAGAAGGAATTAGTGGTGGAGACAGAAGGGATGCATATTTCAGAAGTAACAGTCAGTGCAAATGCCCTGCAGTAGAAATGGGCTCCATTAGCCCAAGATCAAAGTGATCACATGGAAGAAGAATGGGAGCTAAAGTCATAAGGATATGAGTTAGATTCTGAAATGCCATTGATCTTGTATTTTTTCCTAAGTTTGGTATTTACACAGGGAGAGATAATGTTCTTATCTACAATTTAAGAGGATGATTTCTTCACAAAAGGGTATGAATATTTGAACTAGGAGAGAATAGACAGAAATGGAGATCTTTAAAATATATCTCAGTTTTATTTTCAAGGAGAAATGAGATTTGGTGGTATCTTGTATGTTAGTAGAAGAAAAAAGAAAGGAACCAAGATTTTTATTAGGAAAAAAAAAAAAAGGTTGGGTATGTAGCTTGGAGGCAGAGTGCTTGCACAATAGGTATAAGGCCCTGGGTTCCATCTCCAGCACTGCAAAATAGAAAAATAATTGATGCTAATTATGTACAAAGAGGTGAAAAACTCAGATAAACACAGATGTCATTAGCATATACATGATACATTCAGAGTAATGCTGAGTGATTGATGAGATATTTTAAATAATGTATGTAGAAGGATTTTTTGTTTATTTTTTTGGAACTGGGTATGGAACTTAGGGTACAGGAAGAACAGATTTTGTTTTTGTTTAAACAAAGACAAGCACTGAACTTGAGACGAATATCATTTTAAGCAATCAGAATAAAAAGCGAGACATCTAACAAAAGAGGTTAGTCATAGAAATAGAAGGAAATGAGAGGGTGGAGTCTTGAAATTCAAGTGATGGATCAATTCCTAAGAAGATAGAAAACAAGTCTCTACTCTCAAAATAAAATAGTGGGTTCATGTAAAATGGGACTGAGAATTACACATTAAGATTTCACTCTGTGGAAGATGCTGTGGCTGAGAGGGAACCTTCACAAGGTTGGTGGGGCTAGATGTCTGACTGAGCTAGGCTAAGGAATAGGATGTGCTTGTGGAATCAAATAGCATTTTGCATTCTTTTGAGAAATTTTGCTAGAAAAGGGAGATGAATGGAAGCATGTAATGGCAGGAAAAGTTTGCTTTTGTTGTTTGTTTTCTTATGTTGAGAAACAGTACAGCATGCGAGCATGCTTGGGAACTCATACCATAGTAGAAAAGATGTATGATTCAGGAGAGGTAGACAGTAAGGAAATGGGCAAAATCCTTCCAGGAGATGATAAGGGATGAGCTAGAATGTGCATCTGGAAGAGCTCTTTGTAGTTAGAACAGAAGCAGCCATGTCCATAGAAAGGCAGGTAGTTGAGGGCAGCAGGAGAGGATAGTGGATGGGGGAAGCAATGTATTTTCTGAATTGCTTCTATTTTCCAAGTGCAGTTAAGATGCAATATTATGAAGGATGAACAGAGTTGGGGTGTTGGTGAATGCTTGATAAGATAAGTGTGAAATAATCATCTCTGAAAGTGGTTTTCCTTATTGCAGGGACCTAAATAAGAACATATATATATATATATATATATATATGCGCCTTATAATCGATGATGTAAGAAACAAAATATGCAGGTACATATATGCACATATATGATTAATGATTACTAAAATAATGTATTAGTCAAACCTAAAATGAGAAAATAGTATGATTTATAACATTGGTAAATTTTGAACATGTTCATTATATTCACTTAATTTTATATTAACATTACCTACATATATCCTGAAGCTTATTTAAGAATGAATATTAATTCATGGTGTATCACAAACTCAGTGTATTTCAATAAACTATAGTTAATTTTTTTATCTCAAATTTTTTATCTTTATTTTGAGAGTGTTTTCTGTGGTAAGGACAGAATTCTAAGGCAGTACAAAGATTCCCATCACATCCTCCAACACACACACACACACACACACACACACACACACACACACACAGAGTCCATGTTATCACTTCCTTTTGAGTGGGGGCAGACTGTGAAAATGATGGGATACTAGTCACGTGATTATGTTTCTCTGGAAAGCAAAGGTAAAAGGATTTTGCAGATGTATTTAAGTCTCTAACAAATTTATTTTAGACTAATAAAGATGAGATTATACTGGTAGAAATGATCTAGTCTTGTGAGTCTTTAAAGGACGTAAGAGATATTTGACCTAACAGAGACACTCTCTAGATTACAGACTTAGTAAAAAGAATTCATTTAGAGCAGGAAATATGCACACATTCAGAAAAGAGTAGAAATTGATGGGATTTGTTTTCTTAATTTCTCTTTCAGTGAATTCAGTGCTAATGTATAGGAACTCACTTGATTTATGGATATTGATTTTATAACCAGCTACTTTGCTGAATTCATTTATATAGTTGTAGTAGTTTTTATAGTTCTAGAAGTTTTTTGGTAGAATTTTTTGGATCTTCTAAATATAGAATCATGTCATCAGCAAATAGTGATAGTTTGAGTTCTTCTCCTGATAGCAAACCAGACAAAGGCAGACACATCAAGGAAAGAAAATTTCATACCAATATCCTAATGAACACAGATGTAAACATCCTCAACATTCTGGCAAATCACATACAAAAACATAAGAAGATAGTGTACCATGATCAAGTAGGGTTCTTCCCAGGAATGTAGCATTGGTTCAACACATGGAAATCAATAAACATAATTCATCACATCAATAGACTTAAAAAAAGAATCAAATAATCATCTCAATAGATACAGAAAAAGCATTTGACAAAATATAGCACCCCCTTCATGTTCTAAACACTAGAAAAAACTAGGGATAGTAGGAACATACCTCGACATTGTAAAATTCATATACGCTAAACCTAAGGCCAACATCATTCTAAAATGGAGAAAGACTAAGGATTCCCTGTGGAACAAGAGAAGGATGCCCTCTTTCACCACTCTTGTTCAACGTTGTCCTTGAAACTCTAGCAAAAACAAAGATATCAAAGGTATATAAACAGGGGGACTGATTTTTGACCTTGCCTCCTTAGATAGCAATGTCTGTGGATATTTTTGGTTGTTATAACTTAGAGGTGGGGAGGAAGAGGAAACTGCCTTTAGCCATCAACTGGCTAAGGATAAAGCTAAACATAAAATGCATAGCATAATCCCCACAACAAATAATTTTTTGAACTTCAGATGAGAAACTCTGGCCTAAACCAAGCATAAAAAGCCTGATCCTCAATTTCCAGCCTTCTTTTCAGCTTTGGGTAAATATATGCTAAGGACTGAACTATGCCCCCTCAAAACTCCCATACTGAAGCCATTACCTCCAAAGTGACTACATTTGAAGATAGGACTTTTAAGGAAATAAATTAGGGTTAAATGAGGTCATAAGTACACATCCCTAATTTGATAGGATTTGTATTCTCTAAGAAGAGGGGAGACCCAAAGCAGTTCTCTGTGGGCACACAGAAGAAAGACCATGTCAGGACACACCAAGGTGGCCATTTACAAGCCCTCACCAGAAACCTATCCTTAGAGACCTTGATCTTTTATGGCTCTCTTCAAATTCTATGAGAAAATGATTTTCTGTTTTTGACTGTCTAACCTGTAGTATTTTGTAATGTCAACCTGAGAAGACTAAGACACCATATAATCCAGTCTGGCTCTGGAGTTGCAAGTGGAAGTCTCCTAAAGATATTTCTGGAAAAGTAATTGTCTTTTTCATGAACTGTAACAAAAGTAGCTAGAGCTTACTTTTTGCTTACTGTTCCCCACCCCCCGGAGTTGTTGTGTTGCCCTACGTCCCTGAGCTGACAAGCAGATACTTTTTAAATTGCCAAGAAAATTCTAAGACATCAGCCCTGCCATTGTTATATCACCACACCAAAGTCAGCCTGTCTCTGAGATTTTTTTTTAATGTATGGTAAGAAACAACTATACTTACTGAGTTTCAAAATTATCCAAAACATGTCTTAATACATAGCCTTTTTTCTTCAGGGAAACAACTATTATCCTGTTTAGATACAATCTGAGAATATGTAAGTAATTGTCACTGTATCTTCAAATTGAAATAAGTAATTTCCAACTCTGAAAAAGACACGAGATAGAGAAGAGAAACGAAGTGCAGGAGGAATAATAATAAGTGCTTTCTATGTGTCTGTAGGAAAAAAAAAAAAGATGATTGTTGCATTTCCGACTGAGGAAAAACACAAAACCTATTAATGCTGGCTTGTAGCTTGGTTTCTATCTGCAAGGTGACAGTGAGGACTTGAGCTGCTCCTCTTGCTGGTTTTAACTCTTAGTTTGGAATCTGACCACTGTCACTACAAATTATCAATGGTGGAATCTGACGTCTCCTACAGCAGAGTATGATTCCTTCTTTTACCTGCAGATCATCAAGAGTTTAGAGTAGTTCTGGTATGTGCTTACTCATTTAAGGTGGCATTTATGAGGACATGTTTCTTAGAAAGTTTTATTTTCTGCTAATGAAATTCCAAATCTACTTATTATTTCCTTTGGCATTTTTCAACATAGATCATGTTAGCAAAGTAAACTGAAGCTTCAATTTTACTATTTTGGGAATTCTCTGTTAAATATATATGTCAAATATCTAATTTAATTTTTCTATTCAATAATGAAGTAAATTATGAAAAGTTAATATTCAGGATATATTTTTCATTAGTTTTATTTACCACTGGTAAGTGCAGTAAGCCAAAGAGAAATACTTAATAATGCCCATTACACAAGAGACACCAACATTATGAACTGTGTTATTAGTGAGGAAGCAATCCCAATGACTGAGAATCAAGAAAACAGAAGTTTTACTGAGTTTTTGTTAAAAATTCAGTAATTTTTGTTTTACCTTAGGGAACTGACAAATCTTTGCAAAGAGATTGATCCAAAATTAATTATTGGTTCTCTGAGAGGACCCATTGCATTAGGAACACATGAACTCTCTTAAAAACTCATCTTTAGTGGAATAAGCTATAGGCAATCACCACTTTGTCCATGAATAAATTCATAGTTCTTCAGATGTATACACTTAACCATATTGTTAGCACTAATAATAGATGTGACTACTGTTATGGTTCAGATATGAGGTATCTGCCAAAGACTCATATGTAAAACAATGCAAGAAAGTTAAGAAGTAAAATGATTACTTTATGAGAGGTTTGACATGAGTGGCTCATTAATCCACTGATAGGGATTAACTGGGTGCCATCTATAGCCAGGGAAGATGTGACTGGAGGAGGTGGGTCACTGGAGGCATGGTTTTGGGGTGAATACTTTGTCCTTGCTTAGCAGACTCCCTCTTTGCTTTCTGATTATCATATCCTCAACTGTTTCCTCCTCCATATACATGTTACATGAGAACATTCTCACACGTTGGGTTCAGAGCTATGGAATTATCTGTCTATGGACTGAGACCTCTGAAAACATAAGTCCCAAATAAACATTTTCTCCTCTACATTGTTCTTGTCAGGACTTTTGGTCATAGTGGCAAAAAAACTGACTAAAAACAAGTACTAATATACACATTAAAGTATACTGTTAGCCTCTATGTGTATTTCAAATAGTACCAGAATTGAGTCAGTTGTTAATTAAAATAATCATATTGATCTTCTGATTGGTCACATTGCCACAAGAATCATGATCCTATTGTATTTATGAGCATGTTTGTACTTCTTGTCAGTTTTCTGAAGTTGGTACTTTTATTATCCCTGATTAGGGTTGAGATTTAAACTAAAGGGTCTAGTTTTAGAGTCTTTCCCTTAACAACAATATTCATAGCATCTCAGAAAACACAATTTCAAAGTTATATAGTAAGTAAAATGATTAAATACTTTCCAAATACATAATGGTATGACAAAAATGAAAATCCAGGCCTGGAATCCTGGTACCGCCACCCCTTCCTAGGAAAGGCCACCATGTAGCAATATACCATGCAGAGATGCAACTTGACTGTAATCTATTATCATCAACAGTAATCCACAGCATTGCTTGACTTCCAGAAATTATAAAAGGTGAACAACAATATGGATAATCCATGCATCTAAAAAGAAGTTCAAACCGAGTAATGCTTTTTTTTCTTGACAAATTTCCATGAAATTGAGATTCTGCAAGTCTTTAATTGACTATTATAAAAATAGTATTGCAGCCTTCAAACATTTGCCATAGCCACAAAGAGGTTTATTTGCCAAGATCTGATCAACTTGGCAGGTCCTCTTCCTCCTGATCCTGCTCCTCCTGCTTCTCCACTTCTTTCATCAGGTACGATGAAAACATAGGAAGTTTAAGGAAAAGCTGTAAATAATGTTTTTTTCTACCATTTGCACCCCTCTAAAGTAATATTCCTATACCTACTGATTTCCTGGCAGGAATGAAGTATTCATGCAATTCCTCCATTTAAATCAATAAATCATATGATCTCATGCTCATACAGTTAACCTACTTTCTGTTGCTAAAACACAATACCACTCAGTAAGACTCAGTAAGATATAAAGTTAAAAAGAAGAAAGATTTATTTTAGCTCAAAGAGGTTCATTTGGGCTAACATGTGTGAACCAAGTTTGAGGGGATGCATCAGGTGATGACCTTCTTGCTATCAGAATCCTGAGGTGGCACAGGGTATCATAAAACAAGAGACAGGGAGTACATGAGACATCTACCTACCCAAACTGGCTTTTTATAGCAGACCCACTCAAAATAACCCATTAACCTATTGATTCATTAACCTATTAATTTTATGAAACTATTCACTGATTCATGAGTACAGAGTTCTAATTACTTCTTCAAGTTACCTCCTGGTTCTCTATCTTAGTATTTCAGAATGGGTAGTAAATTTCAACATGAGTTTTGGAGGGAACAAACCACCTTCAAAACAGTGCTAACAGACATCAGAAAAGAATAAGAACTTTGAAAACTTCCATTGCATTTCATTGCAAAGATTTGTGTAGGAGCCTGCATAGGAAAGTGAGGGTATAGGAAAATAAGTGGGATGGGAAGTTTTAACCATTTATGTTTGAAAATGGTAACATATTTAAGGGAACATTTATGCATCATTTAATGAGTTACAAACCATATTTATCAAATCACATTTGATATTCCCACTACTCATTGTGGAAGATAGAATATATGCTATTCACATTTGAAAGATAAAGAAATAGCATACAGAGATAATGAATGAAATGTCAGTAGTGTTAAAACTATATGCAGGTCTCCAACTCTAAAATGTTTCCTTTTTTCCCAAATAGCTGGATTCCTCTCAGCTTCAGACTTGAAACAAATGAGTGAAGACTGACTAGACATCCTTTCTCCAAACTCTAACTTCCTCCAGCTACTAGTCACAAGTTCCAGAGATGCCAAAATGCAGATCAGGGTATAAAAGTGAAATATGGGCAGTGATATTTATGAATGAACAGAGTACTAAAATTTGGGGATTATCTGTTCTGGTAATCACCAAACAATTTAGGGATATTTGATTACTTTGAAAAAAATGGAGTTTATTTAAATATAGCATTTTATTTAGAAGATATATGAATTCATAGTCAAATAATAAATAGAAATAAGATTTTTGGAGTACTATTTCTAATGTGTTATGTATAGGTAACTCTCCCTGTGTGTGTGTGTGTGTGTGTGTGTGTGTGTTCATGCATGTACAAAGTGGCTTGGAATAGCAATTGCTCTTTTATACAAATTTATTTAATTGATATTTTTATGTTAAAAAAAAGGCAACTAGTCACAAACACTGAGACAAAATGAAGACTAGTCAATTCATTGAAATCATGATGAGTTAATAATCAGATTGGACTTCAAAGACCTGAATGGTATCTCAGTGACTGTTAAGTTTAACATAATTATATCTATTGACAGTATTGTATTTCCGATATGGGTTATGTATTTTAGTGTGATTGTGCTATTTTTATATCCATATTTCTAAATTAATGGTTCATGAAAACATGTTATAAAGGTTTATCAGAACCTAGAAGTTGCTATAGCTATTATGTGGAATAGAAAAAAATAAAAAATAAAAAGAAAGAAAGAAAGTAAGTCTCATTCCAAGGTTAGAAGGTCCTTTTTGCTTACTGTATAGGGAAAACCAGTTTTTCATCTGCTTTCCAAATAAAAATCTTGTGATTTCAAAGCCATTTTTTTCTCTTCCTCACAAGTTACCAAATCAAAGTACCTCAAATCATCTACCACAGGAATTGTAAAATTGCCTTGATTTTAAAAATAAATAAAAGAATTCTGAAACAAAAGTGTGCTGAGAAAAAAAAATCATATTTTTTTTGTGTGTGAATGGGTATGAATGAATATATGTTTTGTATCTGTGTATGTATATATATATGCATAAGCATATTTTCATATACACATATATATTCATATGCATATACATACATACATATATGTGTGTGTGTGTGTGTGTGTGTGTGTGTGTGTGTGTGTGGCTAGAACTATATGATGAAGTCATTTTCACTAAGTCAAAGATGCACTAAAATTACTACTTGTGAAAGCCAGCATGTAGCTGTAGATAACAGTCATCTCAACAAGGAAATTGATGGGTTGTGAGAGATTTTGATGAAAGCCATGAGATTTTCCTTAGCAAAATGTACATGTGTTCAACATTTTGTTTCTAATTTCAAGAATGCCCTAATACCCAGCAAAAGTCCATTCATATTCCACAGGTTAAAATCCATGAAAATGAAAGCATGACTGCTCTTCAGTTGGGGTGACTCAACTCTTGAAGTAAATTAACTTCAACTATGGCGATAAATAAGACCACCCAAGGAATTGTTCATTTTCTTTTCTGTAATCTAAGGATCTCCAACATGCACATGAATGTTAAAAGTCCAATTGTGTCTAAAACCTATAATTAATTCACATAGGGATGTATAAACCAGTCTGAGTGAAATGGCTTACCTTGGTTTCTTTTTATAAATCTGATGAAATGAGCCCAAGAGCGTAGTGATAAGGATGAATCTATTTTTTGTACTTTTCAGAGACAAGTTCTTTTAAGATATGATGAATTCTTCCCTCTTGCCATAATATATTCACAAATGAAGGTTCATGAAATTCATAAATAGCTATAGTACTTCAAATATTGAGGCCTATCATTTTTTCTCTCAAGATTTTTAACACATTCCTCCCTCCACTTTCTATTTATGGATACTTAGAAATGTCTTTTTAAGTCTAGAATAGTTTTATGAGTGCATTAGTTTTAATAATTGACTCTATATCCCCACCACTTATTATAGTTAACTTGATGTGTCCATCTCACTTGGCACAGGGCGCAGATATTTGGCTTAACACTATTTTGGAGATGTCAGTGAGAATGTTTTTGGTTGAGGTTAACTTTTACATCAGTAGACTTAGTTAAGAAGCCCAACATGAGTGGGCTTCATCCAATCCATTGAGGGACTAAATAGAAGAAAGAGCAGTGTAAGAGAATTTGCTGTCTTTGGCTATATTCAAGGTGGGACACTGGTCTTCTCCTGCCTATGGACTCAGACTCAAAGTGGAACTAGCATCATAAGTTCTCTTGGTATTCAGACCTTTGAATATGAACTGGAACTACACTATCAGTTCTCCTAAGTCTCCATCTTGCCAACTGAAAAGCTTGAGACTTCTTAGTGTCCATAACTCCCTTATCTATAAAGTCCCAAGGCTTAGATTGTTTTTTATAAAAGAAGGGAAAAGACCGGGTGTGATGGTGCACACCTGTAATTCCAACATCTTGGGAGGCAGAGGCAGGAGAGATGCAAGTTCAAGACCACCCTCGATAATTTATTGAGGATCTAAGCAATTTAGTGAGACTCTGTCTCAAAATAAAAAAATAAAAAGGATTGGGGGTGTGACTCAGTGGCAAAGTGCCTCTGGGTTCAATTCCAGTATGGCTCTCTCACCATAAAAAGAGAAAAAAGCAAAAAAACAAAACAATCTCATCCTGTGACTAGTTCAATTATAATGCAAGTTGAACTTCCAGTCTCAGAGGGGATTAAGATCAGATTATTGACTGGGTAAAAGAAAAATATTTTTTAAATTGAAATAGGGTCTTTTGGAAAGGCCTTGATGAAGTAGAGTACATTGTGTATAAATTCTGAGTACATTGTGTATAAATCTTTGCTAGGACAAAGACCTCCCTACTGCCAGTGGTACTGGCCTCTCTATGTTCATCTAGGGAAATTTATCCATGGATCTAGAGGATATTTAGATTGTTGCCATGTAAGATAATGTGATTCTGCTCAGAACCTGCTTCCACCATCCCTCTGCTTCAACATAATTCTATAACTATAGTTACAAGTGGACTCAAGCTCTGATAGGTCCCTAAAATGAATAAAAAATGTGACTCATAGGGAAATGGGTTACATTCCAAAAGAACTACTGGAGTTTTCCAAAGTGCACAGACAAACTTTGGTATTGAGAAGTAGAGTACTGCTATAACAAATATTTAAACATTGGGAAAAACAGCTGGGCACAGTGGCATACCTGTGTAATCCCAGCAGCTCAGGAGGCTGAAGCAGGAGGATCTAGAGTTCAAAGCCAGCCTCCCCCAACTTAGTGAGACCATAAGTCCCTAGTACTCAAAAAAAAAAGGAAGAAGCTTTGAAACTGAGTAAAAGATAGAGGTGGGAAGAATTGAGGTACTTGCTAGGATATTAAAGATGATGGAAGGGAGGGCTTAAAAACAAGAGAGGACAAAGACAAAACTGCCATCTTCTTAGAGAATATATATAAATAATAATCATGAACAGAATGTTGGTAGAAATATGAATGTTATATGCCATTCTAGGGAGGTCTTAGAAATGAGGAACATGTTATTGGAAAATGAAAATGGCAATCCTCATTGTAAAGTGCAGATGACTCTAACTCTCTGTGTTCGGGAAACGTTTTCCATTTCTCTACACAAAGATCAGTAATGATACAATTGCTAAATTCAAACACCTATTCTTAGTCTCTATTTTCTTCAGGTTTAGAATCATGTACCTTTAAAAATTGGGGTCTACCATAAAAGCAGACAAAGTTTCAATCTCAGCTCTTTAATTTTTGAACCACAGATAAATGCCATTTTAAGAATAAATGACAAAATACATAGAAAGTAATACAATGTATATTGATGACAATATATTATATTTTTCTTGTACATATGGGTTTTCCTGATTATGTTGTTTCTCTAGCTATTCTTCTTCATGCTTGCTTCTTTTGAACTATTCCTTAAAAGTTCACATTTCTCAGAGTTGGTCTTTTGGTTCTATTTTCATTCTTTACATTATTTTTGGTGGTCTCTTTTATTTGTACGGATAAATTTAAGTCTTGTATTAATGACGCCAGATCTATACTGCCAACTTTGAATGATGACTCCTGAATTCAAATCTTGCATTTCTTGACTGTATTCTCTCCATAGAAGTCCAACAACTGCCTCAGCTCAAAATATTTCAGGCAGAATTAACCTCTTTCTAGCCGGGCTGCACTGTCCTCAATTAATTAATGGCATCAGCACAGTCCTCTGTAGCTCAATTGAATTTTTGATTTCTATGATGCTCTCATCTCCATGTATAACTCATGGTCAAGTTTCATAAGTTCTGTACTTCCAAACATTATTATGTATCTTCAATAGACTCTTCACTACCCTCATTTGGTAAACTCTTGTGCCACATTCACCTTCAAACTGAACCATATTATCTTAAGCCACAGCTAATAATGAGATTGCTGACATTTTTGCACTGAGTTTAATTTCGATTCTTAACTCAGTTAATAGTTATGAAGTGCCTATTATATGTCCCAGAACTTTATAAAATGCCATTTGACAAACGTTCAATGAGGTTGGGCATTTTATAACTTATTTTTTTGCAGTATCTTTTTCCTGAATATTTTACTGAGTCCACTTGTTATTCCATTTGTATATATCTGATCTCTCAGCTATTAAATTACTACACCTTTCCAGTTAGGGTATTTATTTATTCATTGTTAACAACTCTTGACCTTATTTATTCATGCAACCAATATGTATTATTGCCTATTGTGGAATAAGCACATTTTGAGGGTCTGGGAATACAGAAGTTGGCAAAATTTACAATGATCCTCTCCTTAGAGTGCTTACATTCTAGTGGAATTTACACCTCAATAACTGTAGTTTATGTTTACTTCTTTGATTTAATTGTGATTTTTTTGTTCCTGTTTGTTCTTTTTAGATATTCATGACAGTAGAGTGTATTTTCACGTACTATACATGGAGTATAACTTCCCATTCTTGTGGTTGTATCCGATGTGGAGTTATACTGGTGGTATATTCATATATGAACACAGGAAAGCTATGTCTCTTTCATTCTACTGTCTTTTCTATTACCGTTAGTTGTTTTCAACATCTTTTTGGATAAAGTGGATCAGTAGAAGCCATCTTCCCCCTACTCCCTTCTCAAAGCAACAATGAACTATTTGATTTAGCTATTGCTGGTCTCTTCACTAGGACCCAGATAATCACTTAGCTGTAAAAATTGAGTACATCCTCCTGTGTCTATCATAAAATTTAAATAAATTATTTGGACTTCTAAAGATAGAGCTAACTGGGTGTAACTAATTGTTATTGTTTGGATATGAAGTGTCCCCCAAAAGCTCACGTGTGAGATAATGCAAGAAGGTTCAGAGGAGAAATGATTGGATTATAAGAGTCCTAACCCAATCAGTGAATTAATTCTGATAGGGATTAACTGAGTGGTATCTGAAGTGGTACCGTGTGACTGGAGGAGATTGGAATTGGAGTATGGCTTTGGGGTATATATTTTGTATCTGGAGAGTGGAGACTCTCTCTCTCTCTGTGCTTCCTGATCCACCATGATGTGAGCTGCTTCCCTCTGCCACCCTCACCCACCATGATGTTCAGCCCCACCTTGACCCCCAGGAATGGAACTGGCCTTCTATGGACTAAGACCTCTGAAACCTTGAGCCTTCGAATAAACTTTTCCTCCTCTACAATTGTTCTGGTAAGATCCCTCAGTCACAGCAATAAAATAGCTAACTAAAACACTCAACTTGCTTTCCAAATTTTTTTCTACAAATCCTCTCACTTTTCCTTCCATTGTCACTACTTGCTCTTCAGGTTTTTTTTTTTTTTTCACACAGTCCCCTGAGGTTGGACAGTCTTTCCTTCCCAACTCTGCTAGCCAAAATTATTCCCATTTTTTAAGATTCAAATTAGCTTGTCATTTCATATGAATAATTTCATGGTCAGCAAAGTCACAAAGAATGCCTTGATATGTATATATGAATTTCACCAATTTTCTTAGTAAAATTTGAGGATTTTTTTCTATAAGTCTTATCTTTTACAATAGAATGTAATAATTCTCTTCAATTAATCATTAGCTCTCAGAGTTCATCTTACACAGTCCTTGCATGAAGTCAAATAATAAGGACGTGACATTATAACCAAAACATCAGTTCATTGACCTTCCTATTCTGTTTCTGCCAACCCCAAAGTAGTGGGCAACTAGAAGTACAGGAAAAAGAGTAAAAATGTGAAGTTAAAAAAAAAATCATATATATATATATATATATATATATATATATATATATATATATGAATCCTTCCTAGGATTGCCACTCATTAGCAGTCTGACGTTGGACACATATTTCAACACATCAAACAGGGGAACAAGATATCCTGATAATAGGGAACACTGAGAAAAGACACAGGTGGTTATCAGCAGGAAGTATACAACTGGAGATTTAGAAGATTGGTATGAAGGGACAGGAGTGGAGCCCTGACTCTTCTCTTCACTATCAATTTCCCCATTTTTACCCTACTTCTACTTCTGTAAAATGCAGGTAGTAACAATATGGCTTGAAGATAAAGTCATTTAATAGATATAAGCAAATGAAATAGTGCTTGGCTTACAGCAACCTAGCAATTCCTTAAGCTTTATTTATTTATTTTTACCCACAAAACTGTAAATATGTAGTTTATTTTAGTCTATTTTATTTATTGTCCTCCTGAACTCTAATGTAGTAAAATAAAAATAGGATTATGCTCTTCCAAATACTTCTTACTCACTAGTTATAATTGCTATATAAACCTATTATATTACAATATAACTATATTTATATATTTTTTATTAAAATCTTTTTTTATTTTTATAGACTGCATTTTGATTCATTGTACACAAATGGGGTGCAACTTTTCATTTCTAGGTATATATTATTATACATATTATATTTAGCTTTTATTTACATTTCCCAAATTGAGGTACTTCTTGAGGCTTACTTTTATTTGATTAAAACTTCCTGCTAATGACCCAAAGGGAGCCTGAACTCATCACTTTTAGTGGACAAAAAACAAAAGGATACATAAGTTGTTTGTTTATCAGTTATTTATACATAAGTTAGTTTAATCTGTTTCACTGATAAAATAAATAGATAAACTAAATTAAACTTCTCAGAACAAACATATAGTAATTTCTTCCTTAATAATAATATAAAATAAAGAATCAATCAGTGTAGTTTTATAACATGCTCTTAAGACGTGGGTACTCATTCAGATGCCCTCACCCTTAGTTCTGATGGGAGTTAGGAAATGAAATTTCTTACTATCTTTTCTGACATTGTTCTTGTTAAATTTAACAGGGAGACAATAAACAATATTGGTTCTTCAGTGCAGAATGTGCTTCCAGGACTCTATCATTTGATGTCTATATTTCAAGATGCATTCGAAAGTTTTATAACCTCCTTTTACTTCACCCATGCTGGCGGCTGGAAGGGACTCAGAGGTCATCACCCTGCCTCAAGGCAGGGTAAACCTAAACCCACCTAGAGGAAAAAGATGAAGAACAGAAGATTTCTGTCTGCTCTTCTGCGGAACTACCTTCCTCTGTCTTCCCCCCAAGTCCCACAAAGCTTAAAGTACAAAGAGAAAATTAAAAGCAGAAAACAATCAATGGAAGTTAGTCTCAATATTTTAATGCCTATCTTCATTACCATCAATAGATTCTGTTCTTACTAGTTTTCAATTATAATTGTCCAATTTAAGTTTAGATATTTGCACATTTCATTTTAGTTGGAATTCTTTTGATCAGAGTGTTTCCCCCAAACTTCATCCCTTTAACAAAAACAGGAAACTGTTGCTTAGCAATAAGACAAAGGCTTAAAAATGTAAAGCATATTGTAGTCAAGCATAGGCAGTCATAGTAAATGATGATATCTAAAGAAATGGTTGATTGTGGCAACTCAATGAGAAAAGAACTGTTTCCTATTAGCTTTAACAGCAGGGTTTGTTATCATTTGGGTACACGCTCTAATACACTTAGTGTTTTGTGCTACATTTAACAAGATTAAGTGAACACACACTGTTTTGACTCAAATCTTTATCGGAAATCAGAGGCAAGCCTCATTTCTTGCCAAAACATTCTCTTGTGGCTCATTCTTAGAGCAAATTCCATATAAATAAATCTGTTTACCCAGGTGTACCATTGATCAGTGAAAGCATGTTCCTTTCAGGTAACTCTTTGCTTTGCTGAACTTTGAAAACTTTGAAAATTCTGAAAAATAGAGATATCGGAGAAGTGCCATTAAGGACTACAACTTGTAACAAAGTGGAAAAGGCATTATGAACATGGCGAAACTTTAAAAGGACATCAGAAGGATTAACTCTCACAGTGCTTACATGATTTCATTGTAATGCTACAAATAATCAGATTCTAGACAAATAATAGATACCAGGAGACTACCTTAAAAGAGCACAGTACGGCATTGTTCCATGCCTTGGTTTTTCATTCTTGACTGGAAAAGTTTGAACTGCCTAAAATAAGTTTCAGGGAACATCACAAAAGATGTGTCTAAGTCTCACCTTTCAGATGATCTTATTGAAAATTCTAACCTGTCATTCTGTCCTAGGCATCAAATTCTCTTTTAAAGTACTTTTGTAGCATCCTCCATTTTATATTATCTTTTCAAGTATATATACCTGCACTTGCATGGTGAGTGAATGATTGTATATTTTGAACCTAGATCAATATAAACATATATTTTGTAAAATATTTTTTGCATTTTATTCTTGCAGTTTCACAAATATTTGGAACTTTTTATTAGTTTTCCAAATTTGCCAAGTAGCAAAATAGGACCATATGATGCATGAAATGAGTTTATTTTCTATAGTACTACTCGTCTCCTAGGTGCTTTAAAAATCCACAGTTATTTGGGTGTCAAATATCTTTATGAGTCTTTTGGCAATTTCAACTGATTACAGATCTCTATAAATGATTACAACTTTATCTTTTTTATCAGTTTATAGTCAATGACATGACATGATTGCCAGGTCACAGTTGTGCTTTTTGGTAGGCAGAATAAGGGTCCCCAAATATGTCCAGACCTTAATCCTCTGGCTGGTGAATACATCACTTTATATGATCAGAGGAATTTTGCAGTTGTGATTCAGAAAAATGTTCACCTTGTGATGAGGAAAGATAATCCTGGATTGCCCAAGAGAATCTAACCTAATTGCACAAATCCTTGAATTTGGAGACCCTTCCTAGCTTTCGTTTAGGAAGAAAGATGTGAAAACAGAAGAATCAGAACAATACAGTGTGGAAAGGACAGGAATTGCAGTTGTTGCCCTTGAAGATGGAGAAAGGAGACTATGAGCCAAGCAAGGGCAGACTCCAGAAACCGGCAGGCCAGATACAGATTCTCCCATAGAGTGTCCAGAAAGAGGCGTTACCCTCCTAAACTTAAACCACTAAGACACATGTTAGACTTCTGATCTCCAGAAATGTACACTAAGAAATTTGTGTAATTTAAGCCTCTGAATCGATAGAGACTTGATCTGGCAGCAATATAAAACTAACACAAAATCTGAGGGTTTGGCATGTTCCCTCAATTATTGAAGGTATTTGAGCTCCTCTTCATGAGAACCAACTTAGCATGTTTCTCTGCAGACTTGCTTTCTCCCCTTTCCATTAAAGATTTTGAGGTATTCCTATAACACTGACTTGCATACTCAATTTCTTTTACTGGTGGTGAGAGAGTTTGGAGTGCAAATTGTGATTTGCTTCCAGTAGAGCTAGCCTTCTTCTGCCTTCACTTTCTAACTTTACTCCAAAATCTAACTATTTCCCCCCCAATCTCCTTTTCTCCTTTTCCTATTTTTTTAGGAAACACTTATTTTAATGCTCTCTATTTTATGAAGCATTTTCAAGTTGTCATGCTATTTTATGGAAAATAAAACACAAAATAAATACTTTTGAATGGATTCACAGGAATATGCAACACTTGAAGAGAGTCCCAGGGACCCTGTTGCTCCCCTATTGAGCCTCATTCCGAATGACAAATTTTTAGACACTTTAATTCCCTTTCTACCCATTTGTCTACCAAAAATCAAGCAAATCACCAAAGAAATGAAGAAGGAATGCCATTTATCCATCTCCCAACCACTAACAAGAACTTTTCTCTCAATTTTTGTTAACATTCATTTCTTTTCTTTTTCTTTTTTTTTAAATTTTTTTTAAATTTTACAAACTGCATTTTGATTCATTGTAACAAATGGGGCACATCTTTTCATTTCTATGGTTGTGCACGATGTAGATTGATACCATTTCTGAACATCTTTCACTCACAATCCTTTTCCATTAATAAAATTCAGATAGAAGCTTGGTTTTAAAATCCAGGATGGAGTTTTTCTTTTGAATTATCAGAATTCCAAAGAAGCAGAAACAAGATTGCATTTCCCTCTTGCAGTTCTACCTGAGAGGTGATATCTGAATCCTGGGTAAGTCAACAGCATGATCTCAGTAACATCTCCAGCAATGCTGTCCAAGTATTCATCCCACTTAATACATGAGTACCAAAGCACAGAACATTTACATTTAGTTTCAAATCCTGATGATAGCAAATGACAAGGCAAAAACTTGTTTCTTCCATTACAGTGATTTTTCAAGTAAATTATTTAAGTAACAAATTGTCAGATTCCTATTTTAAACTTTACATTATAGTATGTTTTTGTGTGAACAATATTGCCCTGTAGTCACATA
The DNA here is from genome assembly GCF_902686455.1 of Sciurus vulgaris. Lineage (NCBI taxonomy): Eukaryota > Metazoa > Chordata > Mammalia > Rodentia > Sciuridae > Sciurus > Sciurus vulgaris. The sequence continues at coordinate 29,876,403 of NC_136470.1, read as the reverse complement.
ACATCCAAAAATAACTCAAGTGAGAGGTAGTTTTAAAATAATATTTCCTCTTTAACATATGCAAGATTAATCTCTGGAGTTTGTCATGACAGATTTTTTTTTCATTTCAAATTTTAAAAATGACAAGGTGCTGTAGGAGATGGTGCATCTCCTTATAAAGTAGGAATTGTGTTTGATGACTCCAAAAAATATATATTAAATGTCATGAGAACTGAGTTCTAGTCTCAGCTACTTGTGAGACATTTGAACTTTACAAATCAAAAACTATTTTTACTACTGATGCATTTTCTGAAAAAGAGTTCCTCATCAGCTGAGTTCTTGAGGGTAAATGTGATATCTCTGATATATTTGTGTCCTGACCTTTCCTATACTGTCATCTATTGAACAAAATGGTGAGTGAATTAATGAATTATCAAAGAATCTTCAGAAAACTTCATTACAACAAATTATACAAAAAATGTACAGTAAGTTATACAAAAGTAGCATATAAGGTCTACCTAAATAAATATTGTCCTTGACCTTTCAAGAGAAAGGAAAAGTGCCTGGTGTGGTGGTGCATGCCTGTAATCCCAGCAGTATGGGAGGCTAAGGCAGGAGGATCTCGAGTTCAAAGCCAGCCTCCACCATGTACAAACAGAGAAACAACATGTATCCCATTTGTTTACAATAAAAAAAAAAAAAAAAAAGCCAGCCTCCACAACTCAGTGAGATCCTGTCCCCTATCTCTAAATAAAATACAAAATAGGGCTGGAGATGTGACTCAGTGGTTGAGTGCCCCTGAATTCAATCCCCAATACCCACCACCAAAAAAGAGAAAGTTAAAACAAGAGAAGAGGGGGTAACAATATAACTTATATGCCTCTATCTCACAGACTGAAGGTAACATCTTTGAGGAACAAAAAAAGCAAAACAAACCCCAAATATTTGTGACATCACTTTCTTTTAAGCTATGTGTTTTAGTGTCAAAGCATATTCATCAAAGACGGTTTTCAAATGTTATCCTATTTATTTATTTGCCTTGACTAAGTCACTGATATATGAAGAAATCTAGGCTCAAACCTGTCAACAGAGCTTTCCAGTGTTACTTATGGAGTGTGCTAACAGCTATTTATTTCTTTGAAGATCCCTGTCCAGTCTCTGTGCATGGCTGAATCATATTTATGATTCTTGTGTGCACTTACATGAATGCATTCTGCCCAAAGAGATGTGGAGTGAAGTGTACCCCATAAAACCTGCCCACACATTCCTCCTTGATCTTTCTACCTTACCACCAGTCTTAGGGAAAATAAAAGGGAGACCTTGGAAGTTGCAGGTCAAACCTTTGTCAGACAGGGCTGCAGTCTCATCTAAGGTTTGTGGTCTTTTTCTAAACTCATGTGGTTCTATGCAGAAGAAATAAAGACTCCTTATTTCATCAACAAGAAAGAGTCTTTGTCCTTCAGATTCTCTTTCAAAGTTGTTTCCTGATTTGGTCAGGCCCATGCAGGACGAATTAAAGGCAACTGAAAAGCCGGGCAGTGTGGCACATACATGTAATCCCAGGAACTCAGGAGGATGGGACAGGAGGATCGAAAGTTCAAAGCCAGCCTTGGCAACAGAGAGGTGCTAAGCAACTCAGTGAGACCCTGTCTCTACATAAAATGCAAAATAGGGCTGGAGATGTGACTAAGTGGTTGAGTGACCCTGAGTTCAATCCCCGGTACCTCTCCAAAAAAGGCAACTTAAAAATAACTGCAAATTCCCTTCGCCTTTGCAAAAAAACAAACTGAATGTCACAACCTCAGAGGTGACTTCCCACCCCCTGTGCCACATCAGCTGATTAGAAGCATCCATAAATTCTGCGCACTCTTGAGGTGAACACAGAAGTAGGGGCGCCATGGTGGGTTGCCCCTGATTGTGTCTGTTATAATTTTCTATACTGACGTGGTGATCAGAGAAAATGAAAGTCTTATCCTTTTGGAATTAAAGACAAAAAATAAAATAAAGTACCATATAAAGTTCTCAGTGTTTCCATGATTAGGTTAGATTGTGTGAGAAATATAGGGCTGTGAAAAACAGCTCTGACATAGTTCAAGCCTGAAATTATTTAAAAACAAAACTAACGCAACTTATGTAGTAAGAATGGAACGAGATTAGAACTACTTTTATTGAAATGCATAAATATCACAAAGAAGTATGAAATGGCAAATATAAATATTAAAATACAGCCAAGTAAATTTCATTAGGTTTTATTTTTTTCATTTGCATTTTTTGACATATTTTTCTCAGTTCGTGAAAAAGAACTATTTACAGGTCAGAGGAGTTAGGTAAATCTTTTGCTTATTTACCAAGAAACAGTATTTATTTCTTATAAATAAATAATAAATACTTAGAAAAGTATTTATTTCTGCACAAAAGCTTGAGGTAAATTTGACTGTTCCTTTGGGAAGCTTTGAGTGTCTTTGGGAAGAAGACAGCAGAGAAAAAGAAAAAAAAAAAAAAAACCTAAACTAATGGAAATTTGATTACATTATTTGTAATATATTTGAAATTATTGGACTTTTCAACATCCATTTAATAGTGTAGACTAAGAAGTTGAACTAGGTCATATTTTGCACTACTGTTTGAATGAAAGATTGCTTTTGTTTCATATCATTTAATTTTTGAAGTACTAAAAAATGTGAGTTTTACTAAATCCCAGGTCATATTTAAATGTATTACCAAAATGAACAAACCAACTTATTCCCCAAAAGGGACCATGTGAGGCAAATACTGTTTGTATTCTCACCTTGCGGATGAGGAAAACAGAGGCCCAGACAGGCTGAGTTACAGCCAAACTGTCTCCCACAACTGTGCTTTAAACCCACACACCACTATCCCTTTCCATAGCTCACCTACATCCAGGACTGCATAGGGATGTCTTCAGCTGCTGTTCATTCTCTAGCCTTGACATATCCACTCAGAAAGAAAAGTGTGAAGGCATGCTTCCTACCATTTTCAGGAAACTTTCTGTGGCTTTTCATTGGCATATGAGTGACAGCATTAATATGACTCATTACTGACTAATATTAAGGTCTTACATATTTTAAAAGAGGGCCTAAAGCCAGGGATCAGTCTCCTCCCCTAGACTAGCAATGAAGAATTACTGCATAATAATAGAGCTTCAGATGTGGGAGGAAAGCAGGACTTCACTACTCTCCTACAAAAACTGCCTATAAGGTAGGTCTTTGACTGGCATTTGGAAAATTGGATTTCTGGAATATTCTCTTCATTTCCTCATTGATAAACAGGTTTTACTGTCTATACTGTGTTTGTGCAGATGTGGTTTATGCTGAACATCTGCTTTTTTTGAGAGTCTAGAATTTGGGCAGTTGATAAACAGAGTATACTTCTGTGATAGGTCCAGTAAAAACCCTGGTCACAGAATCTCTTCACTGTCTCTTCAACACAGCAGTAATGAGATTCCCTGTAACACTTTTCTCATGTTGTCACAATCTGATCTGGAAGGAATTAAGCACACCCTGTGTAACTCCAAAGGAAAAAAGCTTTTGTAAACTGGTATCTGGTTACCTCTGGACTTTGTCCCATGTACCTTCCCCCTTTGTTGATTTTTGCTTTGTGTCCTTCAGCTCTCAGCTGTTCTTATGGTTCAGATATGGGATGTTCCCCAAAAGTTCAGAGGTAAAATGATTGGGTTATGAGAGCCTTAATCTTATCAGCATGTTAATCCCCTGATAGGGATTAACTGGGTGGTAACTGTAGGCAGGTAGGGTGTGGCTGGAGGAGATGGGTACCTAGAGGGCATGACTTTGGGGTTTATATTTTGTCCTTGTTGATCAGAGCTCTCTCTCTGTCCTGGTACCATGTTCCCAGTTGCTTTCCTCCATCATGCACTTCCACCATGGTGTCTGCTTCAACCCCGGCCCTGAGCAAAGAAGCTGGCCATCTATAGACTGAGACCCCTGAAACCATGAACCCCCAGATAAACTTTTCCTCTTCTAAGATTGGTCTTGTCAGGTCTTTTGGTTGCTGTAACAAAATAGCTGACTAAAATATCCATCTTAGCTGTGACTATGACTAAGCTAGGTGCAATGGCAGGACTTGGTATATAATCACTGAACTTGAACGGGTGAGCAGTCTTGGAGTCCCTCAACACAGGAATCTATTAGAGTTTGCACAAAACTTCTGTCATAATCACAATTACTTAGTTACTTTCAACTTTGCAACTATGATATATAGTTATTCATCACTGTGTTTTAATTTTCCTGATCTGAATCACTTTATTCTCTAATCACTAAGGATATTCTGATAGGTGATTGTGGAAATAAGTGATAATTAATCTCTATAATGACTACAACTTTCTGTCTATGATCTGTAAATTGGGAAAAACATGATCTCACTCAAGTCATACTGGAAGAATGTAAAATACTCACTTGCTGCATATCAAATAGTTATAAAATCGGAGAAAAAGCATCAATAATTATCTGCTCTTTGTTCTGAAGTGTTAAGTAACATCGGCTAATGGCATTATATGTGCGGAACATGTTATGATTCTGGGACCATGTTCTTTTCAGCACAGCATTCCCAGGAATGCCAGTGGCTAACAGGTCTCAGTGAGTCCCTCCCCAGGAACTTCCTTTGCCAAAGGGAACTTCATCACACATACCCTACCATCCTGTTCCCCTCACTTCCAAATGGTACCACACTTACCTCACTCCTCAACTTCCTGCAAACAAATCTTAGATTTCTTTCTTTTTCAGGAATTCTAACCTAAGGATAAGTCATAGTACGTAAAGAGCTTATAAGCTCCTGAAGGAAGCAATCAACCTCATCCTTCAAGATATATTTCCAATTTTAAGCTAGTTCTAGTTAAAGAATTGGTAAACTGGGGCCTGATTTTCTTTTCATAAATTCCACTGGAATGAATAGGCAATATTCTGTGATCTAATAGGATATTTTGGTAGAGTTCTCAATTTCAAGCAATTATGATTCAAGCAATTATGCAGTGGGGAATAGTAAAAAAATACTTTTTAAATCTTAGTATCAATCCTATAACATATATACTAATTATATCATTTATAAAAATGATGATTATAGTCTAGAATATTACTATCAAATACTAAGTTAAATTTCTCATTTGTAAGATGGTGAATGCCTACTATTCAGGGTTATTAAAACACAAGTATTTTTTGAATGCCTTCCATATGCCCATCACTGAATATGCCACTGGCAATGATAGAAACATTAAATACAAAATCTTTCCACAAAGAGCTTGAAATCTGAAGGGGATTCAAGAGGTGCATTCATCACTAAATATTGCAAAACCAGAACTGTTCAACAGTGTGATATACCAACTGTCAGACACTGTTGGTTGCTTACACCTTTTTGCTGAATGCTCGCTTTGTTTGGAACATGAATGAATTATGATTGGACCTGCCAATGATAGCAATGCTCTTCCTCACTGCATGGTTGTTGATTTCTCAGTCTGCTTTTTAATTTGAGATGGCCATGAGGCCTGCTTGATAGTCGATAAGATACAAGGAGACACAGTGAGGGCTGGTAGTGTACCCTGCCTGCTCAGCTCCCATCCCTGAAGTCAGAATTGATCATATGACACCTGTAACTACATCAGTTGAGGGTATGTACATGTATTTGTGTATGTTAGTTCTAAAAAAGCATATAAACTATATAATATCATATGTAACATATTACTTCTGACCTTTATATTCAACAGTATTTTCAGATCTCACTTTTTTATGTAGATATATATATAGACATATATATATATATATTCCTTTCTTTTACTTGAGAAATATGAATGAAATTATACCATAATAGATATAAAAGTAGATTCACCATTATAAATAATACTGTACTAAATATACAAATCCACATCATTATTTTAGTGGGCTAAAGTTTCTAGCTTGGCATTTCTGGGACACAATCTTCATTCATTTTTTTTTTCCTAGATACTAACTGGTTCTGCACATCTTATAAAAAAGAATAGATATACATAAACCACAAAATTATAGAAAGTCTCCATTTCTCCATATCTCTTCTAAAATTGATAACTTAAGCTTTCATTTTTTTCAATCCTCAAGATGAAGATGGTATTTCAATGTCATTTTAGTATATTCCCCAACCACTAGCAGCTGAGAACCTTCTCATATTTCTTTTTAAATTTCTTTTAGTTCATGTTATTTTTATACTTCAGATGTGTCAGGTACTTTAGCATAAAAGAGACTTGCAACTAAAATCAAAATTATCTAGAGGTAAAGGTGTAAGTTTTGAAAATATCGTGGTACTAGGACAATGATTGAGAAGTAACCATCTGTTAATTGATTTCAAGAAGATTTAAATGAGCATTCTAGAACATTTTCAAGTATATGAGGAATGGCTTCAGTCATCAAGGTTATTAGCTCGACAGGGTCATCTCCTCTAATAGTTCAGATCCCTCTCTTCTGCTGTCATGAAAGAACCACATTGTTGAGCCGTTGAGCAATTGAATCTCACCAGTTACAAGACTGAATAAAGTCAATGTCTTCTTGGGCATGTTTAATCACCTTTGCAAAGGACATAAGAAATCTCTTATCTAAATTCAATTCAGCTCTAGATATAAAGTTATATGTGAGAGAACCCATATGTATTTTAAATACTATACAAATATAAGATATTATCCTCATTATCTAGGTTTATTGGAATTAAATTCTAGGAGACTGAGTAGGCACTTCAACTAGCCTCTAATTACCAAGATTCATTTGGATAGGAGAAATGAACACAATTTCTTCTGAGAATACCAATAACTGAAGCAAAATTCATCTTGGAATCCCCTTATGGAAAATGAAACTTTAATGTATGCTATCTACTTCTCTAGTGTATGGCTGCAAATTATTTGCTTTTTATTTTGGGTATAAATGACAGAGAATATTTTTCACATCATTTGAACAGAGGCTTTGGTCATCAATACATGGAGATGTGAAATACATTATCATTACCAAAGTCACAGAAAACACAGCTGTGGAAAACACACTGTCAAACTTCAATGAGAAAAAACATCCCCAGATCTTGAGTTTTTTTCTTTTCAATGGCAAATCTTTCTGTTTACTTTCTTTTGTATTTTCAGAGTATAACTTGAAAGCAATGAATTTATCAGTATCTGTAAATTCCCTGAGGCTCAGAAGAGCAGGAGCTACAAAAAATGTTTCTTTCACAAGCTGTTGCTGAACACACAAACTCCTGAATCACTTTTACAATTAGCACTCCTCTTTTAAGTCTAAAGAGATCTAACTGTTTTCAAGGAGTGATGCTCATCTACACTGGAAGCATTAATGAGTTTTTAAATTTTTCTTTCATTTTTTAAAATAAACGTACAATGTAATAGCAACAATTAAAAAAAATAAAGCAGAATATAATCTGACTAAATGTCAGTAAGCGAGGAAGTCTTGACCTGGATCATCCAATCAAAATGGTACTATGTACATTCCTAACATGAGGAAATGTTTTGTATAGATATTCCACATAAGCACAAATACATGCATGTGTGTACACATACACACACACACACACACACACACACACACATCTCTTTGGAGATAACCCATCCTTTGAGGGAAAATGGGCCTGTAAATCAACTTTATTTACACATAACAGCAAGTTATTAAAGATCTCATCTTTTCAGCTAGGCAAAATAATTTCCTAAAAGGTTTCCCTAAAGTAGGTTTTGAACCAGAAAACAGTTATTGTAAATTAATATAACATCACTGGTCTGAGAGGAAAGATTTATGCACGGTACCTCCAAAAACTGGAAACTGAGCAGTTCTTTGTTTAAGATCATTCAATTCATGTCTCTTTTTCTCAAATAAGAGAAATCTGAAGAGCTCCCTTGCTATGAAGAGCAGATTTTCTATTAAGCATAAATAATCAAATACATACCACATAACTGTGGGTAAATGATATTCACATCAATGATGCTGCTTTACAATTCCCCTTATTTAAAATGCTATGAGAACACACAGTTTCTTAAAGTGATCATTTTGAAAGTAGTCATGCATTTTGTTTTAGTAAAGTGGTAAAAACAGATTTATGCATTGAAGTAATGATGTTATTTACATTTTAACACACAAAAAGTTGCATTATATAATTCCATAAGTGTCAAATTCATTCTTTGATAAACAAGATTACTTACAGATTGGTTTTCTTTTATTTATTTCAACTTACTATATTGGCACTATATTTGTGTGAGTTTATTTCTTCTATCTACCCAGGAAAGCCAAAGCAAAGATAAAAAGATATACATTGATTTTCTAAATGAACTTGTCCAAATAGATCATACAACTTATATTGTTTGATATTAAAAATAAAACTATATAAGTTAGACAATAGTTCTATCTTACCTTATAATCTATTTGTTTTCTGTGATACCAATTGGTGACAATTCACCCACTTTCTTTTGTATTAAACAAAATATTGTCAGTGTAAAAAAAAAAAAAAAAACAACAAAAAAAAGTGCCTTAAGAAACACCCTACAAAATGAGGTAGAATTATTAATTTGGTAGCTCTCAAGGAATGAAATAACATATAACTTTGTGAAAGGGTCACAGAGTATTTTTTCCAGTTTCTATAAGTTGCCTCCACACTACTTATTTATAGGGTATACCTGATATTATAGTTGATGGAAGCATGTCAGTCCAAAGCTTCCCTCAAACTGGCCACCTCTCCCATAAGGAAATAGGAAATCATAGTGCCAGATCACCTGTACTCAAAAGCTTTGCCTCAGGAACAGCCTGAGTCCCAGTTCCCTCATTATGTCTAAGAATCTCTGATGATAGAATTTAACCAGAATCTGTCCTGTCTTATCCTCCATCATAAACAACCATTATCTGAAGGTAAATGTAGAAAGAGCTTATTTTTAGGTATCTTAGATTATATTAAATGGACTCTCAGTTCTAAACAAATTTATAATTTTCCCAAAATAATTTATTTTGATAGAAATAAATGTACTTCAACAATTCCAGAATTACACTTCAACATCTTTTATAACTATAAATATAGAGCAGGTAACAATGATTAATATTTATTAGGATCCAATAGGTCTAAATTTATTAGTTATTTGCATATGATACTCTTTTCCCCTAAAGTCAGGAGACTATAATTACTAATTACATAGGGAATAGGAACTGTATTTCTATTTTTATATTTTACAATTAAACTTAAGTTTACCAGGAAGCATGAAGGCACAGCTGCCTTTTCAATAAATGTGTTGACGATAAACATAAGGCTTTCCCCTTGCTTAAGGAATATTTTGAAGCCAACTTATTGCAACAATTAAAAATCAACAGACTGGGAGCTGGGACTGTAGCTATGTGGCTGAGTGCTTACCTAGCATGTGTGAGGCACTAGGTTTGTCCTTAGCACTGCATAAAAATAAAACAAATAAACACATGCAGTTCATACACAACCACAAATAATAAACCATTTAAAAAAATCAACAGACTGATCTTTAGTGACAATTCTCTTAAGTTAATGTTTGTTTGATAGATAACTGAACTCTTTAAGCTTAAAAACAAAGAGCTTAGACCAATTTACTCCATTTTCTATGGTCTTAAATACCAACAATATTATTTTCCCATTTTTAATTATTTTTATGATATAAGACACTATAACTTGTGATTAAAAAATTTTAGATTAATTGAATACCTAAGCTTATAAGGGCAAGAAGTGACAAAATTGTTGAAATCATAGAGTATAAAGACCAAAGAGAAGTAATAATCCTAACTAAAAAGTTAGGATTTAGAATCATAAATTTTAGACTAAATGGTTTCTTCACAAATTGTTAGATCAAGAAAATAACATTAGACACTAAATTTTAACTTTAAAACATTTCTCAAAATTCATGTAAGAAAATAGCTCATTGTAATTTTCCTTACTGATTTAGCATAAAGTGTCTTAAGACAATCTCACTGTACACAGTTCTATCTGATATTTACGAGCATTGCTACTATTATTCAAAGAACTCATAGAAATTTAGAAAAGTGTGGAAAAAAAGATTTTCCATTGACTCTGGTGCCCCATGGACATTATACCAATTAGTGAGTGTTAAAATTTTTGATAATCATTGATGTGGTCCCTAATTTGATGTGTAGGAGAGGTTGTGAGCATGCTCTGATGTTTTTATTTCGAGCAACCTTAGCAAAGAAGTAGTTCCTAAAAGAAAATTTAAGGACATATTAGGTGTGCCAAGTACCAGATGAAGTTATCCTGAGATAAGTAGTGAGAGTCATTGTGGGATAATCAATCCCAGCAGAACACAACAATCGATTATAAATGCCATTCTAGCTAACAAAACTAAACTAAAATGTTTCCTTGAAATCAGGAAAGAATACAGCAGTGACACTAATTGGATACTAAAAAAAAAAAAAAAATTTCTTCAAACCCTGAACATTGTTAATTGGCTTCTCTGGATAGTTTCCACATTTTTGAATTAGGTTTTTTAATTAAGAAATGACTTTTATCTTTAAGCATGATAAATCTCTTATTCATCTTTCTTGGTATTAATCCAAGCTATTTGTTAAACAAAGAAAAACTACCTCATTATTTTTAAAGGCAAGTGTCATTAAGAAGTTAGTGAATATTTCTCTCATGGAAAGAACTTTCTGCCAGCAGTTACATCAGCTAATATATATTTTTAAGGATTTCCACATATGATAAAGATCCCTTAAAAGTAATTCAAAACAGCAAAAGAGAATGAAAAGCAGGTTATTTTATATTTTAGTAAAACTAGGAATACAAATTATCCCCCACCTCCCACCCACAACACGTAGATATGTGACCCAAAGCAGTAAAGATCAGACAGGAAAGTTCTAGGAAGAGGCTAATGCACGAGGGACCATGAACTAAAGATCAAGTACCTAACAAGCACAAGCAAACCTCCTTAAAGGGGTGTTCCAGGAAAAACAAGCTCTGAATTTTCTTTTACTGCAGTGGGACTGGCTAGTGACAGAAAGTACTGAACTTACTTTAAACCCAAGAACGGAGCAGGTAAGGCTAAATAGGGAATTGACACACAAGCTGCATTTGCAGAAACTAAGTAATTAGTATGTATGCCATTTGATTACATAGGAGGGAAATTTGACACCAAAAAGAAAAAGAAAAAAAAAAAAAAAAGAAAAGAAAAGCAATGAAACAAACAAAACCTAACAATAAGAGATAATTGTGAAATTATTACTCATTGGTTAGAGAAAAGTAAATGAAAATTGGAATTACATACAAGAAATTTAATATTGTACACCAGTTATCTTTAATGTTTTCTTGACTCTGACCTGAACAATAGCTTGTCCATGAAGATATCCATCAATTTTGCAATATAAAAGTAAATTAGGTATGTGTGATTTAAAAAAAAAAAAATTAGGTATAGGAGAAAGTATAAGAAAAAGATATAAAAAAACTGAAAATTTTCCAACTGAAAAAGTGCTGCTAGGGAGCAGGTAAAGGGGGTACCCACAAATTTTAACCATGAATTAAAAAGTGTATTTCCTTCAGAAAATCAAGAACACAAGAAAGAAGGTCAAGATCACAAGAACAAAATGACAAAATAATTGGGAGAGACTTTAAACTGACATATGAGAATTTGGTTTTTCAAAAATTATGAAAACAGGAAAAATAAGATTGATATAAAAGAAATACAGGAAAAAATATGCATAACTAAAATAAGAATAAGGAACAAAGGGACAAAAATTGAGAAAAGGGAGAAAAAGAAATAGTTCAGCACATTTTAAAAGAAAGGAATTTAATAATAAACTTCGATCATGTCTCCAAGAAAAATGAAAATAATGGAACACACAAAAAATGTAAAAATGTAGTACAAGAAAACCAGAAACAAAGGAGCTGATTTGTAAAATTAAAAGTAACATTTTGTTCTAGGTAATTCATAGGGTGATCAACTCTGAGACACCTCCTAGCAAAGGTCATAAATTCAAATGAAAGATCCGCTGTGTACAGTAAAAACTTTTGTCTCACATGAACAAGGAAAAATCAAGAGTTAATGTCTATAGGTAGTCTGGTATCATTCAGATATTAGAAGGGAATGGGACATCAGCAAAATCCTAAAGGAAAGTAGGTATCAAGCAATATAGCCTTACACAGCCAACCTGCATATCCAAGTATAAAATAACCAGGCAAGCCGTTTTAACATGTCCACTGTTGGGTAAGTCCTCCAAAGATTGACTAGGGTTGAACTGCAGACAAGTTAGAAATGACTGAAAATTTTAGGCCAAAGAATCCTGCTCAGAGTAAGCAGAAAAAATACAAGATGCACAGTACTCCAAATAGTCCTTAGCATGTACTTATACATATGTATTTGAAACTCTAAACTGGGTGCCCTCTATTTTTATTTGCTGACGGTGTAGACTCTGTGAAGATCATTGAATTTTTTTTTTTTTTTTTTTTTTGGCGGTACTGGGGATTGAACTCAGGGCCCAATGATTGTGAGGCAAGCACTCTACCAGCTGAGCTATCTCCCCAGCCCCATTATTGAATTTTTTAACTACAGGTCTATGGTTAAGACACATAGGATTTCAGAAGAAAACCTAAGCATACTTTGAAGCGGCATTTTAGAACCATCATAACAAAAACTGAGCCTGGGAAAAAGCAGAAGGAAAGTGTGGAAATATCCCGCTTTGTTCATTTTTTCAGACTTTACTCTAATTAAGATCCCCATATACACGTTAAGTTAGTGAAGTGTATATTCTTTTCTCTTGTTCATCAGTTCTTCTAGCAATTGGATACCTAGATCCAGCCAGAGTTCATATAACAACTAACCCAGGGGTAGGGGGAAAGAGATCTCTATCCCCTTCAGTAGCTACACTCCCAGTGCCATAGCAGTGACAGTCTCGCAGCAAGCTAGACAGAGCTTCAGGAGAAATAGGCAGATGAGCTGGTCTTCTCTTTTCAACCATGAAAATTAAAGGGACAAAAATAAGGAAGAACTTAAACACCTAAAATTTTTTGAAAAATTAAAAAGGAAACCACACATCCAATCATGTATAGCAAAGTCTGTATTTTGAAAATAAGAAATATCCATGGATTTTCAAGTATCCACAGACTATTTACAAAACTTGACCACATTGGAGGCCACAAAGAAAACAAAATACATTCCACTATTAGGAAAAGCCTGCAGGAATCCTCTCACCACTCTAAAAACAGTAACAAATAAAACAATCCGGAAATTAGAAACTAAAATCCCTCCTCTTTAGTCACCAAGGAAATACTATACAAGATTGAAAAATATCCAGGAAAATAAAAATAAAGAGATCTCTAAATATCTTTCTAGACATGATCCATAAATCATTTCCTGAAAACGCAGATGCATTTGCCTTATTTTACTGTTGGTGAACTATGAGGTCCAACAGTCACATAGCTATAGATCTAGCAAGGGGAGAAGCTGAGAAGCTGGATTTCAATGCAGGCTTCATTGACTCCAAATTCACATTTGCCATCAATTGCTTTTATATGAGGGAACTGAATTAGAAAATAGCCAGTGTTGGTATGCTGCTTAAAACAGAGCTTGTAGTATCACACAGGACTTCCATGCATTCATGTTTAATCCTCATGTCAATTGTCTGACCTAAATATTTTTACAAGTTAGGCAAATCTCATCTGAAAATCTGAAATCCTCCAAAATAAAAGACCTGGTGTGCTGATGTGACACCTCAAAAGGAAATTTCCACAGTTGCCCTCATTGACAAGTTACAGTCAAAACAGGAATGCTAAAAATATTGTATATCATTGCCTTCAGGCTATAAGTTTAAGGTATATATGAAACAGATTTTGTGCTTTGACACTCCCCAACAAATTTCACGATGAATTCACAAATATCCCAAAATCCTAACAAATCCGATATCTAGAACACTTCTGTTCTCAAACATTTCCAATAAGGGATATTCAAACAGTTCTGTGCTAATTTAGAGGAAAAGAAATTGAGGCACAGAGATGTCAAATAACTTCCACCAGTTGCACAGCTACTGAACTGGAATCTGAACTTGGAGTCTATTTGTCTGTAAAGGGAGGTACTCTACCTGTAAGGTACGGTGTAGCTCCAGAGTTCCATAAGCCACATACCTTAGTATTCATGCCATGAATCTTTGAAATCATTTTACACAGAACACGGTAGCGCTCTCAGTGAATTACATCAGATAATAAGGATAACTACTTAGATGAGTTTTCCCCAGGGTAAATAAAGAGTAAAATGCCAGAGTACAATCACACAGAACAACACACCCGATTGTTACTGAAATAAAAGAACTGCTTTAATCCTGTAGGCAGCACGTGTCCCAAATAAGCTTTTTTAACCAACGCAGATGGTGTAGGTTTGATCCAGAGCTGTTACATAAACACGTTAGTTTATAAATGAAATTGTCCAACCTCGATGACAAATAGCTGTACATCTGCTTAATAATCATTCCTGCACCATTTTTAGAAATGAGTACTGTAATTATTTTCCCTGATTATAAGGAGTTTGGAAATGAATCACACAGATGCTTTGCTATGTACAGTTATACAATTATTTTCCTCCTCCTTTCTTACTATTCAATAATATTTCGTTATTATGTTGAACCTAAAAATTGAACTGGGAAAGGTAAATGTAAGCCAACATACTAAAGACAGTAATCACCCAAATTGCTGCTACTGGGGGAATAATTCTAGCATATGGACTCTATTCCATTGATGGTGAAATTGCTGCTCTCGTGGAATGGTAGGCTTGACCCTTTGTAGAGAAACCACCATTTCCCTCTCTTAGAGGCCTACTAATTTTAATGCCACTCTTTTATCCCCAGAATACAAATCTTAGCTAATAATAAAGTGTTTCATGTTATCCTGGTCCATCTCCTCTACGGCTGCTACACCTCCTTTAAATCAATTCCTTAAATTTTGATGATGTCTTTTGTCACTATATATCTAGTAGATGCCACATGGTTTAAAAGTAAGACAGTGCCAGGGAGTTCAGTATTTATATTTCAGGTGAATGTAATTCTGATGGGGATGAGAAATAAGAAAAACAAGGTGCAGGGAGAAGTAGGTATTTGTAGATGGAACTTTTCCACAATACTTGCATACCTTATAAGAAATTTCTCAGGGGTTCAAATAAATGAGATAATTGGAGATATGAAGAGCAGAGCAGAATCAATATGGTAGGTGTTGTCTGGCATTGCTCTGACAGTGCTATTGAAGGACAGAATCTTAGTCATCTTACAAGCATTCTTACAAACAAGAATGCTTCCTAGGGATAATACCTAGCTTGGTCCTTGGAATCATACAGGAAAGGAGACTTTAAAGTCTACATTGATTATACTGAGTATTTCATATAAGAATTAAAAAGTACATGAAAGTCTGTTTATTAACCTATATAATTTATAGAAGTCAGAATTTGACCTATATAATTATTTATGTTTATTAAAAAATTAGTCATGTATTTAAAGTTAGGATTCAATTATGTAGTGGAATAAAAAAGGCTTGTGTCATTCTGTAAACTTAAGTTTTAATTGCACTTTACCACTCAAAATATGTGATGATGAAACACTAGTGATAAAATAATCCAATATTGATAAAGGCTAACACTAAAGGAAACAAAGATAAGTCATAAACAGTTTTGGGTTTTTTATTGTTGTTGTTGTTGTTGTTATTGTTTTTTTGGTACTGGGATTGAACTCAGGGGCACTCAACCACTGAGCCACTTCCCCAGCCCTAGTTTCTATTTTATTTAGAGACAGGGTCTCACTGAGTTGCTTAGTGCCTCACAGTTGCTGAGGCTAGCTTTGAACTCTAGATCCTCCTGTCTCAACCTCCTGAGAGGCGTGCACCACTACACCCAACCCATAATCAGTTTTTAAAAAACATTCTGGCCAGGTGTGGTGGTACATTCCTATAATACCTGTGGCCCAGGAGGCTGAGGCAGGAGGATCACAAGTTCATAAGCCAGCCTCAGCAACTTAATAAGGTCTCAAGCAACTTGGTTGAGACGCTGTCTCAAAATAAAAAATAAAAAGGGCTAGGAATGTAGCTCAGTGATTAAGGGCCCCTGGGCTAAATCACTGGTACCAAAAAACAAAATAAAGCAATACTCTTTCTAAGACTATAACTGATGATATCTACTCAAGATTCTCAGAGAGAATACCCTTGCAAAATAAAGTTGGTTCCTGTTTTGAAAGTAATTTTTTTCTATGATAATATGACATTTTGCAAATGTTAAAAGTGCAAGTGCTTGTTAGAAAGTTAACCCTAAGCTCGCCTCCAAATTCCTGTGATTTAAATAATTATATCAGACCTTTTATATTCTTATTGGGACACTAGGCAATTATAATAATTTATTATTATAATATGTATATTATTAAAAAAATATATAATTTATATAATATATAATTATAAATAATATAATTTGTTATTAATAATAATAACTAATTCTGACAAGAAAAATTCTAATAATTTGGATGAATTAAGGAACAAATTTAGGAGTATTTGTAATTAAATTTATTTTTAACTGTTAAAGTCATAAAAATCGTGCATATTAATGGGATAATGTGATGTGTTGAAACACGTAATGTAAAAACATTGTGTGATATTTAAATAAGATTAAACAATTATCTCCTCAAATATACATTATTTTAATGGTTAATTTTTTTTTTTTTTTTGGTACTGGAGATTGAACCCAGTTGCACTCTACCACTGAGTTATATACCCAGCCTTTATTTTATTTTGAGACAGAGTCTAAGTTACCAAGTTGGCTTTGATCTTGCCATCCTCCTGCCTCAGGCTCCAGAGTCACTGGGATTACAGGTATGTGCCACCTTACCCGGCAGTGAAAACTTTCAAAGTCCTTTCTCCTAGCTTTCTGAGTTTTACAGCATTATTGTAATCTATAGTCACCCTACTGTGAAATAGTACAGTGAAACTTCTTGATCCTATCTTTAATAAGCATACTTCAATTGCTTATGTGGGTTATTATTAATGTTTTGTCCCTATGGATCAAACCCAGGCCTTGGGCAGCTAAGCACGTGCTGCAGTACCTCTGTAGGTTATTTACATGTAGATTAAATTACTTCCTTTATAAACAGACTTTCATGCACTTTTTAATTCTCATTTGAACTATTCAATGTCATCAATGTACAATTTAAAATCTTTTTTCACTCTATGATTTCAAGGACCTCATCATGTGTAAGTACCTCTCAACAGCCTTTTCCTGTCCCTCTTTCACCTTACTCTGGTAACCACCATTCTACTCACAAGTTCTAGCAGATCAACTTTTTTATTCCACATATGAGTGAAATCATGCAGTACAATACGGGTCTTTCTGTGCCTGACTTATTTCACTTAATACAAGGATCTTCAACTCCACCTATGTTGTTGCAAATGACAGGATTTCATTCTCTTCATGGCTGAATATTATTCCACTGTATACATGTACCAGATTCTCTTTAGCTGCTTAACAGCTCATTGACCCTTTAGGTTATTTCCATTTCATGACTATTGTGTTGCAATTAACATGGAGTAAAGAAGTCTCTTCAATATACTGATTTTCATTCCTTTGGATATACACCCAGTAGTGGGATTGTTGAGTCATATGGTAGTTTTATTTTTAATCTTTGAGGAACCTCCATACTATTTTTCTTGAGTATATTTATTTATATTTCCAACAACAGTGGGCCACATTTCCCTTTTCTCCACCTCTTCCATCACAATCTATCTGGTTTTATGATAATATCTATTTTTATTGCAAGGGGTTGGTATCTCATTGTTTTGATTTACACATCCCTGAGAATTTTCTACTTTCTTGGCCATTTGCATATCTTCTTTTGAGAGATGTCTATATATAGATACATTACTCATTTTTATATATTTGTTTTCCAATATTTTAAAATTTCTTTATATATTCAGGATATCAAGCCCATGCAGATGTATGTACTTTGTAAATATTTTCTCCCATTTTCATTCTATTTAATTCTTTGTTGTGCAGAACATTGTTAGGATGATATAATCCCATTTGTCTCCTGATACATTTGTGACCTATGCTGTAGGAACCACATTTTTCCTTTTTTTTGGAGTCATATTCAAAACTATCTTACCGATTCCAATCACCTAATATCTTAATTTTGTATTCTATAACTTTGCTGAATCATTTATTAGTTGCAATAGTCTATTGGAGTTTTTGTGGTTTCCTATATGCAAGATCATGTCATTTGCAAGAAGCAGCAATTTAATTGCTTCTTTTCCAATTTGCCTACCACTTTTATCTCTTCTCTTCCTTGATTTCTCTAAGTAAGACTTCCAGTACCATGGTGAATAAAACTGGTGAAAGTGGATATCCATGCCTTGTTTCTGACCTTAGAAAATTTTCTGGTTTTCCCCATTAAGTATAATGTTAAATGTTGGCTTATTGTAAAGGGTCTTTAGGATGTTATGTTCCTTCTATATCTAATTTGTTGAAATCAATCAAATCACTTTTCTGTATCATTGTGATGCTCATGTTTCTTCTACTCCAATCTCCTGATACGATGATCACATTTTTAAAATTTTTATGCATGATAGTAGAATGCATTTGTGCATGCTGATAAATCATACATAAATGCTGCATAATTTTGTTGAACCATCTTTGCATTCCTGAAATGCATCCCACACTGGACTGGAGTGAAAAATCTTTTTACTCTGCTGTTGGACTCAGTCTGCCAGTATTTGTTTCTTTTGCATCTATGTTCATCAAGGATATTATAGATCTCTTTTTGGTTCATGTTCTTATCTGCTTTTGGTATCAGGGTAATGCTGGCCTCATGGAATGATGGAAGACTTCCTTCCTCTTCTGACTTTTGGAACAACTTGAAAAGAATTGGCTTTTGTTTTTTAAATGTTTGATAGAACTCAGCAATAAAGTCATCTTGTCCTGAGCATTTTTTTTATGGGAAATTTATAACTGACTCAAACTCATTACTTTCAGTTGGTCTGTTCAGGTTTTCTATTTATTCATGATTCAACATGGTTAAGATATGTATGTTCAGGAATTTGTCCATTCTTTAATATTATCAAATTTGCTGACTTATTATTGCTCATAACAATCATTAATGATCCTTTGTGTTTTTATAGGGTCAGTTATAATGTCTTCCTTTCCAACTGACTTTATTTGACTATTATCTGTCATTTTCTTATCTGTCATTTTATCCCAGGGGTTTGTTTGTTTTACTTTTTTTCAAAGAACCACCTTTTAATTGCATTGGTCTTTTGTAATTTTTAGCCTCTATTTCATGTGTACCTTCTCTGTTCTTTACTATTTCTTCCTTCTACTAACTTTGGGTTTGATTTGTTGTTTTATTTTTCAAATTCCTTGAGATGTAGTGATAAGTTGTTTGAGATCTTTCTGCTTTTTGAGGTAAACATTCATCATTATAAACGTCCCTCTTTTATCTGCTTTTGGCTCACCTCATACTGCTCTTGGATACAGATTACTATCAATTCCTGGTACCTCATTTTGACTGCTGAGTGAGATCATAGTTTCCTGAAAGCTTCTGATGTTTTTTTTTTGACATGTGGCATCATCTGGGTTTCTTTGTGCCTATCCTTTCAAAGGTTCTGAGCAGTATGCCTTTTTTTTTTTTTTTTTTTTTCTGAGTTTGTAGTTATTTTAGGATTTCATCACTGAATGGTTACCAGATCCAGGTTTCTTCAAGTCTCCTGTGGGTGTATTCTCACTGCTTGAGTACTAGAGGGCAATTTAAGTCCAGGTCTGTCCTCTATCCACTATTAGAGTGTTTACAGTGTTATTCAAATTGAACCATGCAATATCTATAAAGGTTAGTCCATTTGCACAAGCTTCTACCTGGGGCCAGGGAAGGACCAGGTGCCTTATTCATAGTTACCAATGTATAGTGGGCACTGCAGGGTTCTTTCCAGTTCTGGGCATTGTCACCATGGATGAATCACCAGGCTCATATGCCATGCATTCGGCCATATATACCACCAAACTATGTCACAGCCTAAGCCTAGAGCTTTCTAAGATCAGTGCTGGGGAATGAGGAGGACCCATACTGTGATGGACTGCCTAATGCTGAAGTGGATTTATGTTTGCTGCAGTGTGCCTCAAGTGATGCTGGCTGCAAAAGGAGTTCAGTAGGCTGGGACTGCATCTCTTCCTTTGGTATCAGAACTATTCCAGAGGATCCATTAACAATTAGGCCTGGGATCGGGGGACTGTTCCGATCTACCCAGTGGTATGTTTCACCATGCCAACACTCTTGCAAGGCAAACTCTCATGCTTTCTATCCTTTTCTATCCCCAGTGAATAGGGTCTTGCTTCATGCTGACCTGCCTGAGGTTGGGGTACTACTGCTAAAGGCAGTCACTTGGTCACCTGGGCTGGGCTCCACCTGAATCTCACAGCCACGAGGACCTATACAACCTTAGAGGTTCGTTGAGGCCCATGGTACAGCTGGTTGAATTTTAGACTGTTCTTGCCTCTGCTTGATGCTGTGTAGGTCTCCATGTTCCATCAGTGAGTTCAGGTCTTCACACAGGATCTTTGATTTCTTCTCTGTGCTGCGTCTCACCATAGCATGCCTGACTTCAGGCTCCTAGAGAAACTCTATGATAATTTCTCTGCTCTTTTTCTTAGCTGGTGGAGCCTTGCCCTAGCTCTACTCTCTGAAGTTGAGTAGATGGTAAAGGCAGCCTTCTGGCTACCTGGCTAACACAATTCTGGTGGTTCAGTGTGCAGATACTGACCTGGTAGTAAGGGTTTGGGGCTCTGCCCAATATCAGGTGTCACTCTGGTGGGTCAAGTGTAGTGATTTAGTTGTTAGACTTGAACTTAATTTCCTCTCCTTCACCCAATAAGAAGGTGTTTCTACCTGCATTTCTTAGAGTTGTTGGGCAGGGTAGGGGTTGTGGGAAAGTCTTTCTTTCCTGCCTTCTTCAACATCTCTTTTCATTTTTGCTATACTTCAAACAGTAACTATGTTCTCTTACCTGGCTTCCTTACCTCTTCTGATATATCAGATGCATGATAGCTGTGGATCCTGTGTATCTCTGAAGAGATCATCGTCTAAGCCTCTTACTTGGGCTGCCTTCTTGCTGTGCCCCTCCAATTTGAATTTGTTTTGTTTTTGTGGTGCCATGATTGAAACCAGAGTCTTGTGCATTCTAGTTCAGTGCTTTACAACTGAGTTACATTTCAATTCAAGTGAAGAGACTTTTGTTAACTGAGTTATGGTATAAAAAATAAGAAAGTTATTCACAGTGAAATGTTTTATCTATTGTTGGTTTGAATTGAAGAGTGAACATGCTAATATAAGAGTGAAACATCTAATTCATTTGACATATCCAAAATTGATTTGGTACATGATCCAACAGTGAATTTACCTATTAGTTTAGAAAACAATGTTGTAAGTGCTATTTATTCATGAACAAAAACCATCTTCCTACTTTATATAAGCAATTTAACACAGTTCATTTTGTTCAGGTGAAAAACAATTTATGTACAATATTTTATCTCTCTGGCCTCTACTTGCTCATACCATATTCATTTCCCAAGAGCATTTGAAAAGCATCTGAAGGAGATTCTCCCACATTTTATCTATTGGTAGGTTATCTCTCATGCAAAAAAAAAAAAAGTTTACTAATTTAAACAGGTTTTGCCCTATATTTTGGAATAGTAAAGAACTCTGATATTCTCTACCTGGAATAGAAATTGGCCCAAATTTTTCAGTTAAATAGTGCTCATGTTGATAATATTGCTTTTGATAGTAGTACCAAAAGTATTCATGATAATAATAGTTTTTGTACTTGACATATCTAAATAAATCATAAATTGTTCTAAGTTTTAAAAAAGATTTATAATTTTTTAAAAGATACATATTTTACATATGGGAAAATTAGTAGAAACAGGCAAATGAAATGAATGCATCCATCTTGCTATGTGTTACATATCTATATGGCCCTGGTTATCCAATAATAATAGATATTCTACCACAGTCTTTGGTCTTTTGAGCTTACCATGTGTTATGGTTTTAGATATGTGGTGTCCTCCTGTTATGGCTTGGATGTGAGGTATCCCCCAAAAGCCCTACATGTGAGACAGTGCAGGAGGGTTCAGAATGCAAATGATTGGGCTGTGAGAGCCTCAACCCAATCAGTGAATGTATCCCATGATGGAATTAATTGAATGGTAACTGAAGGTGGGCCACTGGGGGCATGGCATTTGGGTATATATTTGTATTTGGCGAATGGATTCTATCTCTGTGCTTTCTGGTCATCATGTGAGCCTCTTACTTACACTATATGCTTCTGCCATGATGTTCTGCCTCCCTTGATCCCAGAGGAATGGATAGCCTTCTCTGAACTGAAAACTCTGAAACCATGAGCCCCCAAATAAACTCTAAAATTGTGCTGGTTGGGTCTTTTAGTCACAGTAGAAAAAAAAAAAATACTGACTAAAACAGGTTCAGAAGCTTTTGAATCTTTTTGGAATTGGTTGGAGAAATTTGGTTGGAGATGTGTAGCAGTACAATCTGCAAATGCTTTAGATGTTGTCAGTGGAGCTTAAGGGCTGATTCTGGTGGGAGCTCAAGAAACCAGAATGCTAATAGGACCATGGACAGTGAAGGCAGAGATCAAGAGTGTTCAGAAAAGGAGAACTGTATGGGAAGTTGGAGTAGAGGTCATCTGTATTGTGGTCTGACTGAGAAGTTTTCTGCAATTTACCCATGTCCTGAGTTTCATTGTGAGACTAATTTTAAAAACAATGGACTTCTTAATGTTCTGGAAAAAAAATTTCTAGACAGCATAGCATTCAGGCAGTGGCATGGACATTGCTGGTGGAAGAATAGGAGCAGAAAGTAGAGCAGAAATAATTGAAACTCTTAGACTTGAAAGAAGGGAATAAAGCTGGGCCTATAGAAAGTTGTGGTTGTTAAAGACATTATGGCCACTAAAGAAATGCAAAAGAGTTTGCAGAGAGATAATTAGAAAGATGGCTTGAGGACATTTCAGGAATTGGTAAGATCATATCCATCTCAGACTCAAGGATGTAAAAGTAAAAATTTTCTTGAGAAGAGATCAGTGGGGCACCCTTCTTGCATAAGGCAGGCTAGGAAGTTTATTCAACATGCTCATCTACCCAGGCATTCAGAGAAAGTTGCAGTCAGTTTCCCTGGAGGTTTGGCCTCTGCTTGAGATGGCGGCAGACCTTGACATCAACCAGAGGGTGCTGGTTCTACAGGAATGCAAGAAGCTGGAGTTAGGGGGTCACGGAGGCTTCCACCAGGATTCTAAAGGAACCTTGGAGGCCAGACAAACTGCAGCAGAGTCAGAATCCCTGCAGGCATCCCCCAAGCAGGCAAAGTGTGGAGATGTAAGGATGAAGTCAAAGCTGCAGTAGAGATTAAGAAATGTCAGTAACTTGAGACACCATCCTAGGAAAGAAACACGAATTGAGCAGAGACAAGCCAACAGAAAGGCCACAGAGGCAGAGCCACACAAGCCCTTTGGACAGATCATCATCATGCCATGTGCCCCAGATGCCAGACATGGAGCTACAGGACTTGTTTGCCCGACTGGATGTCAGTCTTGCTTTGGTCCTATCCCTTATTTCTACCCCTACCCCATTTGTCTGAATGGGAACGTTTACTCTGTACCTTTATATATTGGATACTTATAAATCACTTGATTTTTACAGGTGCTCATCATGCCGGTTTGCCCTGAGTCTCAGAGATTTTGTACTTGAACTTTTGAGCAATCTTGAACTGTTGAGACTAGGGGGACTCTTCAAAATGAACTGAATGTATTTTGCATTGTGAGATGAGTGTGAGGTTTTGGGGTCAGGAGCAGAAAGTTTTGGGGGCTAGGTGCAGCACTGAGAGCATGGCTTTGGGGTATATATTTTGTATCTGGAGAGTGGAGTCTCTGGGCTTCTTGATCATCATGTGAGCTGCTTTCCACCACCACACTCTTCTGCCATGCTGTTCTGCCTCACCTTGAGCCCCAAGGAATGGAGTTGACTATGAACTAAAATCCCTGAAACCATGAGCCCCCCAAATTGAACATTTCCTCCTCTGCAGTTGTTTCTGTTATATCTTTTAGTCAGGTCTTTCAGAAAAATCTAACTAAAACACCATGTATCTTCATAACAAATTTTTAAGGGGTGTGGGCCCAAAAGTATCATTTCCAACAAATTCTCTTTCTCACTTAGGAAGATAGTGCATGACCCATCAACAATCAATAGCAAAATGCACTTTTTCCAGATAGAATTCTCCCCCTACATGCACACAAATGGGGATTTTGATATACCTATCCTTAAATCCCTAAATTGAAAGTAATTATCTAATAAAACATTTTCATCTCTGCATTGAGGTACGTAGTAGATAATAGTTGAGAAACATTGTTACAAACAGCTGATAAAGTTTTCTCACTAGTTCTCAAAATGGTATTCCTTTTTATCTACAATTGAAGACACATTCTGTCTGTCTTTCTCCCTTTCATTGTCTCTCTTTCATTCTCTTAGCTTAGCCCTGAGTATTCAGTATAAAATGAATACTAATACTATTCATTTTCTTATTTATAAGTTTGTATGTTAAACAAATATTTTGCTCCTTCTTGCTACATATTTTAGGTTTCAGGAAGTTTTACCTGGCCACTGAGAATATGTCAGTTATTTCTTTTCCTATATACTTTGCTTATCAAATATATTTATGAAATTCATAAAATGCTTATTATAGTCATTTAAAACATGTGCTGCCTTTGATATCCTTGCTCCCCACTAAAATGTAAGTTTCATGAGATCAAGGAACACAGAATTTACTTACTGAATTACAAAATCTAACACAGCATCTATGTTTGTCAAATGACTATTACGAAACTAGTAGAAGGAGGAAAGAACAACTCACCTATAGAATACGAAATTTTCTATATGAAGAAGGAAAAGTTGGAACAAAATACTAAGATCTTAAACAAGTTTACAAAACCTGATATATTTGTCACTACTAGTTGGTGTCCAATAATTGCTGTTTGGAATCAATAAATTCAAACAATCTATAATCACTGCATAAGTTTTATCCTAATAGAAATAATAAATTTTATACATTCTCAAATAAAGTTAAGGTCAAACTCTAAAGAGCTCAATTCATTTCATCAGCTCCTTCAACTTGTTTCCTAAAATAATCACAGTAATGGACTAGAAAATTGGGTGGCATTACCATCATGGTAAAAGAAGCTATGAATAAATAGGTGTTTTCCAGAAAAGATTTCACAATGTGTGAAATGTGTTGTAACATTAGATCTTCCCTGTGAAGCTTCTCTATGAATTTTAAGTTCATCCCATTGTTAGCACCTATCCTATATCCTTTATTTCTACTCTTCGCAAGTTATTTTTAAAGTGTTTTAGTTTACAGTCAATTATTGTTAATCTATGGAATAAACTAACTCGTTTCTAAAAGATGCATTGAAAAGTAGTTCATAATCCCATAACACTTCACAAGCTAGTTGTCTTTTTTTCTCTTTTTCTTTTATTTCCTTGAGTCTTGCTGTTAAGCTGCACGGCCTATGAAAGATATGTACCAGCTAGGGAAATTTCTTGAGGACAAACGTTTAGTATCTACAAGAGAAACTTCTGCTTTTTAAATTTTCTCTTTTCTTTAAACTCATATTGCTCAAGTCGAAGAATAAAAAAGCAACAGCCAAATTAAAGGTGAGAAAAATGGCTGTGTTCACATGCACTCACACATAAAATTTAGTGAACATTTCTGGCTAGTAGCAGTGTAACATCTGCAAAACTATTTTAAAGAATCCATGAATGTTACTCCAATGTCTTTAGCATCAAGGGAACTGAGATAAAACCAGGGCATACTTATCTGTGAGTGATTGGCTCTGGTAGCAGAAGGACCAAAAGCTAAGAAACTGGAACATTTATAAACAAAGTGATGTCCCAAAGCTCCTGCATAGCAAGACTTAGACTCAGTCAAAATAGAATGAATTTAGGAATGGAAAAGTTCTAGGTTTGCCTCCTGGCTCTAATCCTCCAAGTCGACATCAGTTTAATGTGGACATTGCAATTTCTGAAGTTCCTTGCTAACATTTAATAGCATAATATGGAGAAACCTGCAGCAGAGTGACTGGGACGGTTATGTATTTTCATGCATGCTCTGACCAAAGATTACATTAAGACTATCCATAGGAGAGGTGATAGAATGATTAACTGAAGATCAGAAATAACAGCAAGCATGCATTTAATTCTTGTATCACATATGATAGCTTGGTATTACACTTTCAATACAAAATCTACTCATTTTATCCTGGGGATACTCTTGAGGCTTCATTATTAAGAGTGTAGGCACTGAGAGATTTTACAGCTTGTCCAAAATCACATACTAAATGAGTTACAGGGTGAAGGTTTGAACAAAAGGAGTCAGCTCCAGAGTCCATGCTGTCCCACCTCTAAAACCTAGCCTGGATTCCAACAGTGCAGATGTGCTGGACCTTGCTTAAAATTCAAATGACATTGTATTCATTTAAGTGGGATAGGTAACATTTTTTATAAGAGTGCATTAAATTCCAACAAATGTGGCGGCATTTGGGATGGCATAATTTGAAATCAGTGTGGCATAACATCCTTGAAATTCAATGTTAGAGTCCCTGCGGGGCAACTCAAAGAGATAGTCTACATCATCTACAGCTGCTGAAATCAGGGTGCAGGAAGATATCTGTGTAGCAGAATTAAAAGATGCATGAATTGAAGTGTTGAATATCATAGCTAATGTGCCAAAGTAGCATAGAAAAGACATATGAGTTTTTTCCATAGAAATGGAATATATACCAGTATTAGCAATACTAATAATTATATAGACTTTACTAATATGTGACTGCATTTATGTCTCATAATAATCATTTAGAGACATCTATTTCACATCAGTTTTATAGACTAAGGAGCTAGGACTGAACTCAAGTTTGGATTTTCCAACTCACTCAAGTAATACACAGTAGAGCCTAAATTTGAATACAAACCTGTATCTATAAACCTATTTGAGCTTCTTCCCTTGGTGATAGGTGAAAAAAAATCAGGTAATTAATATGAAAGACATTTTTAAAAAGCAAAACTAATTGTTCTATTTAACGAAGTGGACCCAAATTGTTTTCTGCTATTATCACTTATTTTTCTTTCCAATTGATATCTATAACCGTGCAAGAAATGATGGTGTTTCTAAGAAAAAATCTTTTATTTATTTATTCATTTAATTTATTTATTTTGGTACCAGAGATTGAACCCAGAGGTGCTTAACCACTGAGCCATATTCCTAGTCCTTTTTATGTTTTGTTTTGTGACTGGACCTCACCAAGTTGCCGAGGCTGGCTTTGAACTTGTGATTCTCCTGCCTCAGCTTTCCAAGCTTCCGGGATTACAGGCATGCGCCACTGTGCCCTGCCTAAGAACAAATCTTAATTCAAACATACTCCTTATTCTCTATATCTTACAGTGGTTTATGTAAAGTTGAGATTTCTAACCACAAGAACTTTCATTAAAAATTGAAGTTACTGCCAGGCATGGTGGCACAGGCCTGTAATCTCAGTGGTTTGGGAGTCTAAAGAGACTTGCAAGTTCAAGGGCAGTTTCAGCAATGTAGGAAGGCCCTATGCAACTTAATGAGAATTTATCTCAAAATAAAAAATAAAGAGGGCTAGAAATGTAGCTTAGTAATCCCCAGAACAAAAAAGAAAAAAAATGAACGAGTTTAGGGCTATTTCAGGGAAATATTTTCTTTAAAAATCTTTTGAACTCAATCTACTTTTAAGGACTACTGGCTAACCAAAAATAGAATATAGAGATCAGCTTTAAAGCTTATAATATTAATATTTGTAGTAACTCATCATTATACAGCAGAGAAATCCAGTGAACTGTTTCCTACATGAATGTTTTTCAAGACACAGGGGCACAGAAAGTCCTGCAAGTGGTGAGCACACACAAGTCATCCAGAAGGCGGGCTCATGAGTTCAGTAACAGCTGCCTCCCAAGATGTAAGCTGACTGTCCTCCAGGCTTTCGAGGTATTAGTGTACTAGTTTCACACAAGCATGTGTCACCAGAAAATGAGTCATTTAAAATCCATTTGAATGAAATCCAGGAACTATCATAAATCACATATACACTGTAGAGAAAGTCATCTTGATTAGTCACATCACAGCAAAGCCAACCTAGGAGCAGTTTCACACTGTATGCTGAGGACGATTTGTATATACTACTTCAGTATCTGGGGTAGTGCTTATAAATGATCACTACAATGTCTTGTAAAAAATGAGAGTGTGGGGACAATTATTTTTATCAGGCCTTTCCTGGATCATGACCCATACTAATCAGATACTAAGTTTTGAATATTTATTATAATAAATTGAAAGAAATGTGGTCTCTCTAGTTCAATTTATCTGGATCTTAACTCCAGTTTGATCTCTTACCAGCTGGGTGACCTTGACCATATCACTTAACCACTTTAAGGATCAGTTTCCTCATCTTTAGAAATAGTGACTATAATTACCTTAGGAGATTCTATGAAGTGTATGAAATAGTGCATATAAATAAATAATACATATAAATAAATATTCTGATATTTTAAGCAGTCATTAAATATTAATGGATGCTGATAATGTTGCTATTATGAATATTATCAGGAATATTAATCCTTCAATGAGAGGTTGCAACTATTGATCACAAACATGACAATAGCTTTTTAATAGAATTAATTCATTTCATTAATGATACCTTAGGCATTAAATGTATGAAAACCCATCAAATGCTTAAAGTTTAGATGTTCACAAAGTACTTTGACAACAAAATTTCAACTGCAGATAAAATTTAATTAAGATTATTTTAAAATTAAGAAAAGAATCAGACCATTTTATAAACATTTAAATAATCAAATAGAGAACACCCAAATCATCATTCAGAGACATTCTGCATGCAAAGAAGTTGTACTACTGAGTAATGATTAGGAAAATGGTTCAATCTGCCTAATAAAAATCGACCCCATTGTTTATGGCAATTTTGAAAATATGTATTAACAAATATTTTGCTTGTGAGAATGTAACAACTAATTTGTTTTTAAATCTATTCAAAGAAAATCATCTTTCAAAGCCTTAATATACCCAAAGGATATTTTATGAGACAATCTATGATAGAGGAATAGTCAGGTAATAAATGACATTGTTACATTCAATTTAGTGTAACAAATGAAAAAAAGAATAAAATCATGTATCAAAGAAATTATTGAAAAAAACTCCATAAAATATAATAATAATTATTATACTTATTTATGTTTTTGGTGCTGGGGATTGAACCCAGGGCCCTGCACATATTAAGCACACACTTTACTATTGAGCTACATCTTCAGCCCCTATTATAATTATTTTTAAAAATGTAGAGGATTCCTATGAATAATGATCATAAGGAAATAAACCAAAGCAGTTGCATTAGGGAGTTGATTCTTTTATCTTCTTTTTTCATCTCGTAAATTCTTTTGTTTTAATGATGTGAACTGTTTTTATATCAAGAGTAAACAATTTATTATTTCTCACTTGCTATCTCTCATTTATTTTTAAATCTGTGAACATAGCAACCCAGAAAACATATGGCATTGAATTTATTTGTGGACATTATTCCACTAAGGAATAACAAGAGCAAACTGCATTGACAGATTCTTCTAAACATTTTTCCAACAGGAAATTTCCTTAGTCAAATCAATCACAGTCTACAGAAAATTTATTTTTATGTGCTTTATCTTTTAGAAAAAGCATCCATTTACACTTCAGAGTTTTCAATGACATATGAAAATTTTGCATGGTAAACATAAAGCAGGACCATGAAATACTGTTTAATGAAAATATAGCAGTTTCATTATAAACTTTAAAAAAACAGCTGTGAAAATAGATGTAAAAATAAATTGCAAAATCATAATCACATGAATATTTATTTTTAAATTATTTGAAAATGGTCTATTTTGTAAAATTTTAATCACATGAATATTTATATTTTTAGAATTATTTGAAAATGATCTATTTTGTTTCTGGACTAAAAATAATCTAATTTGAATTTCTGTAAGTAAATCAGGGATTGAAAACTCAAAATATTTTCTACATCCAGGAGTTCTTCTAAAAGACAAACTATAC
Organism: Sciurus vulgaris; assembly: GCF_902686455.1. Classification (NCBI taxonomy): domain Eukaryota; kingdom Metazoa; phylum Chordata; class Mammalia; order Rodentia; family Sciuridae; genus Sciurus; species Sciurus vulgaris. The sequence continues at coordinate 29,846,248 of NC_136470.1, read as the reverse complement.
TTTTAAGCATGACACATGTGAACTTTATATCCATATTTTTATGATAATTCAACAATACATTGTCTACAGATGGAAAGTAACATGGTAGAGTCTCTAATTTATGAAGTAAAGAGATGAATACATCTAAAACCCAGGAATATCTAATAATATTAAGATACAGGAGATTCTGCCAGATTGCTAAGAGAAGGACAGAAAAAAATATGTTATTTGTATTTCATTTAAAGAGTCATACGTGAATTTTGAAAATTTTACAGGATGCCCATGATAATAACATATTTCTCCAAACCCCTAAAATAAATGGGAAAAATAATAAGATCTAGAATACTTAAGAATACTTATTTTTCTTCTGTCCAGACTTTGGAAAAGACTCCAAGACTTTGCAAGACTCCAAGATTCTGACAATAAGAGGAAATTAAATTATATCCTCTGGCAAGAAGGTAAAGATATACAGAGTTGTGGTGGAGAGAAGGGGAGGTTCATTATGGGTTCTCAAGGTGGATGTGGTTGGAGGAGTTCACTTTTCCAAAGTGCCTCAGAATATAGACGTGTTTCTTGTCAGCAAAAAGATTTCTGTCTTTACCAATTCTGTGAAGTATGCTACATTCAGACTGGTTAGGAAGCTTGATATTCTGTGAGGCCCTTCCTTTTCTGACAGATCATTTATCCATTAATTGATTCGATGAGGAGGAGAGAGAGGAAGAGAGATGCTAATCTTGTGTAGTTTTTTTGCCTACATTCTAGTTGTAGTAGGCATATTTCCTTGTACTTTTGGGTGGAGAAATGAAAAATAACTGCAAAAGAGAAACACATGGAAAATCTTTTCAGGACAGATGTGTTTCAAATCATAATGAGAATGAGGATGCCTTTAACCATTTATATGTTGAAAAGTGCTCCATGATTCTAAAAAGGACTTTTTCTGTTCTGCATATAATTATTCTGGGAAATAGCATGAAACTGCAAACAGACAGAAGCAGAAGGCCCACAGACAAAGAAGACTCCAGGGCCTGCCAGCATGGTAAAAGAATCTCCATGTAAGAAAATGCTAGGTTTATTAATTGTCTGGAGCAACCATAAGACAATAGCACACTTGGGTGAATTAATATAACAAGAATTTATCCTTTCATGGTTTTGGAGGCTAGTAACCCTACATCAGAGTATCAACGAGGCCATGTTCCCCCTGAGAGTCTGGGTGGACTCCTCCCTACCTCTTCTTAGCTTCTAGTGGAGCCATGGGTGCTTGGTCTCTCAGGCTTGCAGCTGCATTCCTCCAAACTCTGCCTCTGTCGCCACACGGTATTCTCCCTTTGTGCTTCTATGTCTTCGCGTGGCCCTTACCTCTGTCATTCTCTTTTGATGATGATACCAGTTGGATTACTCTGTTTTCCATTGATATAATGAAACACCTGAAGTTGTATCCTTTTAAATAGGAGAGATTTCCTTTAACTTACAGTCTTAGATACTGAAAAGTTAAGATCAGTAGCCCCACCTGTTTAGTCTCTAGTGAGGTTTCCCTTGACTATTTCACAATGCAGCAGGGAAACAGGGTGGGAAACAACCTTGTGAGCTGCCCCACTTTCCTGTTCTCAGACTAACTATCTCCACAAACCAACATCAATCCCCTCTAAGGGTCATGCCCCAAAGACCTATTCCCATCATTTCTCACTATCCCCAACCTGGGGGCCAAAACTTCCAGCATCTGAATCTTTGGGGGATATACCCAAACTATATCCAAACCATAATTCTAGACCCTACTCCAGTGTGATCTCATTAAGTATGTGTGGATGCAAAAAATATGACCACATGTATACGTTTAAGAAGCTTTCCTATTTGTTCAGATTAGGTGGATCAGAAACCTGGGAATGAATCCTGTCCCTGATACCTACGAAGTGAACTGGGTCTAGGTTTGGAAATCCTAGAGTACTCAGTTTCATGTCCCGAAAATAAAGACTGCACTATCTTGTGAAATTTAAGGAAATTTGAATAAAGTGCTCTCAGAAATATTTGGCAAATGAAGAGCCTTTTGTACTGTTAAATCCCTCCCCCTTTCATTCTCCAAAATCAGCTTTGGGTGGTGAGGGAAAAGAAGGAGAGGAGCAGATAGTTAGGAATTCAGCACAGTAGAGGCCCACACTAGAGAGTCAGTGAAGGAGAATTGAAAGCCAGTGATCAGGGGCACAGTCAGCACAGTGTCATGTATTAATGCAAAAGAGGAATGAGCAATGAGTCAGCCTTCTGCAGAACAAGTTCCTTAGGGTGATAGTATTTTGCTATGTACATTTTATCTCAAAGTTACATACAGTATTTTTAGTACCTGCAATACTGCATTTCTCTAGTCTTTAAAATCTTCAGACTCATAACTTCTATAATTTAAATTTTTTTCTTTTAATTTTCTTCCATGATTGCCTGATTTTTGTTCCTACCAATTCACCATGGTTTTCTCTGCAACTTGAGAGAAGAATTCTAATGTAGCTATAAAAAAAGGCATTTTCATCTGGGAAAATACAATTACAAAATCCATTTATGAAGAACTTTTCTGTATGATAGTTTATTATACTTCAGGCGCTATTGTGCTTATGAGTTTGATGATGAGTAGTATTAGAGAACCCTCTGGCAATAATTTCAGTATTGCTAGTTATTTAAAAACCAGTGCCAGCATTATTAATGATTTTGGAGAATGTTTTCCCCATGTTAGTTATTACTCATAAAAGAAGATACAAGAAGGTATCTTGAAAAACATAACACACAAGTAGTAGCAATTATTACTATATTACTTAATATAACTGAAATAAACAAAATACACATATGTGCATAAACCTGATCAGAATTCTAATTCTTTTTAAAAAGAAATGACACTTAAAAACAGGATTTTAATTCTGTAAGTTTAATTATTAGAAAAATATGATGACACCCAAGAGTTTGTAGTCCAAAAATGATTTAGATTTCCATACACAAAAAGCTAAAATACCATGTTTAATTATACTTATTTCTGAATAAAAGAGAGTATCATTGCTTCATTAGTCTTGAAGTGGACATTGTGCTATTTTGAAGCCTTACCTTTCATTTTTAATAGGGGAAGGAACCCATGATATATATAACTGTAAATATGAAGAAATTTTTGAGCAAAATTGCATGGGAGGAATCCTAAAATCTAAATTAAATAAAGCAATAGGTGATATGAATACAAAAATTATAGTAATGACAATCAAGGTAATCCATTGGTGGGATTTGAATTCTAATTTTCCAGTGAGCTAAATCTCAAATAATATTAAATAAGAACCACTAAACTGGTCTTTCATTAAACACTGACAGCATCTAAAAGCTGAACAGAGGTTAAAATTCACTGAAGTCTCACTATCAGATTTTAAATTCATAAACCAATAGCTCTAATTTAGTGGTTAGCATGACAGTTCTGAACAGAGCCCAGTAGATGGCAATAGATTGTTATAAAGTCATCAGAAGACTGGGAAATTATATATTGCAAAATTACTCATGAAGATAGAGAATCTAATGAACAAAGTATACTAGATATACCACATGCATAAGTGCATTTTCCTCTACCCTGGTTTTGCAGTACAATTCAAACATTCCTGAAAAGTACAAATACATCCTTTAAAAAAAAAAAAAAATATGTAGGATGGTAACAATTACTCTTAACTCGACCTCAGTAAAATTCAATCATAATTAACAAATCCAGAGATGGTTCAATATGAATAAAATAGATGTTTAGACCTTAAGAGTGAGTATCCAAGTTATCCCGTTGAAAAAATAATGAAATTTAAAATTTGGTAACAGAAATGTGCACTACCAGGTATCGTAAGTTAGGAGTCTTAGATGTCATTTCTTCACTTATTTGTGTGTTTAATTGTGAGCCAGTCATTGAACGTGTCTGTACTTCTCAACTTCATCTCTACAATAGTCACAACAAAATTTTCCCAAACAGCTCGAGTCCTACATAAAATTAAATGTGTTTATAAAAGTAATAGCTAAGAAATAATGACACATATTTTTGTCAACATGGAAGGTGAAGAAATGAAATTTAAAGAAGAGAACATGTCCAAAGATACTGTTTGAGTCAGCTATTTCACTGCTGTGACTAAAAGATCTAACCAGAACAATTGTAGAGGAGGAAAAGTATATTTGAGGGCTCACAGTTTCAAAGGTCTCAGTCCATAGAAGTCCATCTCCATTCCTCGGGGCTCAAGGTGAGGCAGAACATCATGGCAGAAGTGTGTGGCAGAGGGAAGCAGCTCACATGTTGATCAAGTAGCAGAGAGAGACTGACTCCACTCTCCAGATACAAAACATATACCCCAGAGCTACAGCCCAATTCCCACCTCCTCCAGTCACACCTTATTACTTCAATTAATCCATCAGGGACTATTCACTGATTGGGTTAAAACTCAACCCAATCAATTTCTCCTCTGAACCTTCCTGCATTGTCTCACATGTGAGTTTTTGGGGGACACCTCACCATAACAGACAACAGCTGCTTCCATGGAGTTAAAATAAAGGTCAGGAGATAATTCACTGAGCTTGTGCTTTGAGAGTTGTTTTAGAACACGTCTTGAACCTTTCTTAAGAAGTCTTCCTATTTCTTCTATTTTGTGGGATAATGATTATGCACACTGCCTCCAAAGTTAGACCTCCTGACTTCATAACTGACTTCAAGCTGTGTGACTTTGAGTAAATCACTCAAGTGTCTATCAATCAGTTTATTCATCTTTAGGACGGGAGTGATATTGATCATTACCTCAACATGAACTAATTCCTGTTCATTTCCTCCCCCAAAATCAACATAACACCTGCTTATTTCATTTTGTACTTCAAAGCAGTGTTTATGAAAGCTGTTTATGATATATAAATGCAGTAGTCTTTCCATTGACTGATATTTCAATTTGATTTTTGTTTAACTATAGAACTTAGTTTGCTTTATGGTGAATACTTACATAGACATAGCTATCTTCAACCTGAGGTAGACACCCAACAGGATGATACTCAGATACCACATCTAAGAATAGCTTTCAAATGGCATCAGAATCTCTTTTGTGAAGCAGGCAAGGGAAAGATCATGGATGAAGCCCAGCAAGTCTGTAGAAAGTTTTCCATTCCTCAGATTGTGAGAATTGCTTTATTCTTCCACTGAAAATGAGTTGAAACCCATTATAAATTACATAATTCTATCAATTTTCCTAATATCCTTTTCCAAAATGTGAGTACTATGTGGTCTCTTCAAATATTATGAATTTATTTGGCTCATCTTACCTTTTATAATTCAATTTATGATTTCAGAATACTTGTCAAGTTTAGAGGATTATTTGAGGCCATTAAAGAGAGCAAATCCATGTGATGTATATAAAAGCAATAATTCATGACTAAAAACCTTTCAGCAAATCAATTAACTATGAGTGATATGGGAATAGTAGAAAAGGGAAAACTTTTTATTCAAGCCTCACCAACATTCAAAATCTATGAATGTAAAGGCAAATTTGAGACCTGTATATAAATATTTTTTCTTATTTTCAATCAATGAATAATTCATCTATTAACATGTGTGTATGCACACACATGCAGGGGTGTGGGTGTACTATTGTACTGAATTAAATACAAATATAATGTATATAATTTCAAACAGTATGATAATTTTGTTTTTTTTATTTGTGGGCTTGCTTTTGTTGCAAGGAATAAACATATTTAGCTCTGTTTTATCCAACTGGAACATGCAGCGTGACTAGGCAAAAACAAGTCCAGTAAGATGGAATATTGTAAATGGTGTAATGGGTTTGTCTATTCCAATTCTATTGTGTCTCTACCAGCAGGGTCCACTCAGTTCACAGTTCCATTATATAACATTATCTCAAAAGATATTTCAAATAAGAAATTTCTGAAGGTGGCACAGAATGATTAAGCCTCAAACCTGAGATGAAAATGTGTCTTGATTACCAGAACTTCAACAGGTTATGAATTTACACATACAATGCCTAAAAATAAATGAGGTTAGGAATTTACTTTTTCTTCCTCCTTACTGAATATCTGTGAAATTTCTTTTTAACTATGAAAAAAGGCTTACATGGTTAATGCCACTCTCTTTCCTTTGACTTCTCCTGATCCTTGCTCCATATCCTTCCTCTTTGGGAATAGACTGCCCTTATAGAGATACAGTATGGTCTGCTCCTGTGGGCAGCACCATCTTCTTCCATATTAGAGTTCCTCCTTTGTTCTGTCCTTCTAAATGAATGAGTAGATTACTCTTTTTCTGGGTTTCATTGTTGCTTCACAATGAAGTCTTACTCTCTAATCCAACTATGGAACTATCTCCATCTACCTGACTTCTTAATTTATCTCTATTGGTTCTGGACTGATGCAGAACAAAAGGGTAATATTTATTAAAATCACTCCAGTTCTAACAATGATAAAGTAGAAATATCGTTTAGGGATACAGATGTATGTAGTGAAACATGAGGATGTGACTGTGAATAAGATACATTCCAACTTCAGGTAAAAATGAAGGCTTAATCATGTTAATCATGTTCCATTTCTTAAGGTGGATATTAAGTATGCAAGAATTTGTTAAACTATTTCTGAAAAATATTTTTGCAGTTTTCTGTATTTAAGCTGAGCCACTCTCACTTGATTTTTACCCCTGCTGTCGTTAGAGTTTTGTCCTTACAGGAGGTTTCTATTCAATGAATTTTGGTAAAAAACAGAATAGCTTATTTTCTCAGGCACAAGTTAAAAGATGAAGTTTTCATTATTTGGCATCATCAAACATCTGTGAAAAGAAGTACAAGGGTATTAACTATATAATGATTTAATGATGAATTTTGAGAGTTTTTGACCTAACTAAACTAATTCTCCAAGTTTTCCTTTTAATCTGAAAAACGTCACTCCATCTAAAACAATTAGGAACATCCTTGTCTTTGTCACTCTGGAAGGTATTCTCAGGTAGTGTATCAGCACTGACTTAGTCCTTGAAAAGAATTAATCTTTTAAAATCATCCCCATAGCATAGATTCAAACTGCAGCTAAATGTAATAAGCTAATTATGAGTAAGATTCAAGTGTCATTCCTTATTAAATCAATGCTCTAAAATCCTAGGTTTCCTAATCAGTAGACATGAACAATTAACATCTAATTAGTCATCTATCATACTTGCTGGAAATGTTTTAAAAGGAAAATTAAAGAGATTTCTCTCCTCAAGTTTTCACTGAAAATGTGTGATAGGGTCTTTTTCCACTCACATATTCATCCTTTACTATCTCGTAGACTATTTTCCAAGATGGTTATTTTTAACATAAAAATTTCCTGATTGCAATTTACCAGGAATTATTTTTCTGGCTCCAAATGGCCTTATTGATCAACTAATTGGCTTTAAGGAGGACAAAATTGAAATCAAGGGAGATTTGGTTTTGTACAAAGCCATGGTAGCTTACTGCAAGTGCAAGCACCCAAGGCCAGGCCTCCAGTTAATGCTCCATCTCTACACCTCTTTCTCCTTTACAGCTTTAAAAGAGCATGCCTTTATCCTATCCTTTAAGATTTCTGAGTTGCTGTTCCTGCTATCATGTGAGTTTAACTTATAAGAAATTATTTTCTTCTGACTTTAGTAAAACTAAATAACTTAGAAGTTACAAGCTGGGGATCTAGAGTCAGAGTAACTGAACCCAAATCCCAACTGTTGGACTAAGTAATGCATGATTTAGGAATGTCACTTAGAATCTCTGGGCCTTACATTCCTCTTTCATGCCATTAAGTTGACAATTGTGCCAAGAAAGATGATGATAACAAAAATATTGACTCTATAATTAAGAATTTTAGGATCGAAAATCCTCTGAAACACTTACATGTGTTTATGGAAAACTTAAGTGTTCATTAAATGGTATCTACTCCAAATACAGTGTCTTTACAACTTTCATATTTCCTCCAGATTCATTTGTAGGAATCAATGAATACACAAACCTAGAACAGTATGAAATTACTGTTCAGACAACACTACTCTCTGAATTTTGTATGTTTCAGAATGTCTACCTAAGACCATTAGAGAAGATACATTACTAGGAAATGTGGATGTGCTAAATCAGTAAATAAGGAAAGGGGGAAATGAGAAGAGTCCATGGCTTACATGTAGCTTAGTACTGGCAAATAACTTCTGCATATGCACCGTCTCAAATAGAGCAGCCTAGCTAAAAGGCATTGCTACGATGAAAAGTCACAAATGATTTAATCTAGTTAAATGGACATCAAGAAACCCAGGGACACCAGCTTCCTAAACTTGAAGAGTACAAGGGAAAGAGACCTTAGGCTTTGTCGCTTCTTTTTAGTTAAAACTCTGTTCATTTTTAATTTATCCTCTTTCTTAAGCCTCCTGTGATTCTAGGCATTCATAATGTCTTCAGTCTTTTTTTTTTTTAAAGGAACAGTTCCCTTTAATTTTTATTTTTAGTTGTTGAACCTAATAAATAATAAGTAAATAATAAAGCTGTACCTTTCCTTATTTATATGTGGTGCTGTGAATCAAACCCAGTGCCTCATACATGCCAGACAAGCACTCTACCACTGAGCCACAATCCCAGCCCTGCAGTCTTTAATGTTTATATATATTCTGAAAACACAAGCAATATATAAACATAATACTTAATGATCCTGCCTCCTTTCTCTACCATTGTGCATTATCAATTCCAACAACTCTATCTTCTCATTAAGTAACATCTCACATTTAAGAAATGTCCATTTTAATTATAATATAAATTTCAAATCCTCATATATATTCACTGTTCCTATTTTCAAGTAGTGAATATATCTTGAAGGTCTACTAAGAACAATACTTCAAAGTAGATACTGCAAATTGGGCAATGAGGAAGAAATTGTTTCTGACTCCTTAGAGGTCATAGTTTAATGATAACAGAGACAAGAAACCACAGAGTTATTTAAAATGTGATAACTGTTCTGATAGGAGAGATCTCTCTTTCTACTTCATTCTATCCATTATCTCTATTTTCACCCACATTTGCAACCTTTCTTGCTTTTGGATAACTCTCTTGACTTTTAAACATTTTCGGTTCTCTTTATAGTAAAACGTACCCTGTTACCTCATTTCCCTTTAGAAACACATTTCTAAGATTTGTCTACTCTTCCAATATCCAAGTCTTTATGTTCACGGCATTCATCAACATTCAGAATTCAGGCTCCCACTCATCCCTCTCTACCTAAATGTCACTACCTTCAAACAGTTCCCTACTCATTAAATCCAGTGGTTACTTTCCCAGCTGTTATCTTTCTTGATCTCTGACCATCTTTAACATAGAATAATTTCCCTTAAAATACACTGTATTATTTTAGTCAGCTTTTTCACTACTGTGACTAAAAGATCTGACCAGAACAATTTTAAAGGAGGAAAAGTTTATTTGAGGGCTCATGATTTAGGTCTGACTGTATATAAGGTCGACTCCATTCTTCAGGGCATGAGGCTTAAAGGCTCCAGGTCTTAGGGCTCCCGGTGAAGCAGAACATCATGGTGGAAGAGTGTGGCAGAGGGAAGCAGCTCACATGATGATTAGGAAACAGAGAAAGGTCTCCACTTGCCAGATACAAATATATATCCCAAAGTCATGCCCCCAGTGAACCACTTCCTCCAACCACACCCCACTTGCCCCCAGTTACCACTAAGTTAATCCAATTGGTGGGGGTTGATTCACTGATTAGGTCAAGGCTATAATCTGATCATTTCTCCTCCAAACCTTCTTGCATTGTCTCATACATGAGCTTTTGGGGGACAACACATGAAAACCATAACATCTACGATCAGGTAAATTCTGATATTTCTTACTTCACTGAACACTCTCAATTTTTTTCTAGGAATCAAGTTTTAAATAATTGAATTTTTCAAATCTCAAGTGTAGCTGTTATTGTTTGTCATTATGCCAGTTCTGTCCAATAAAAGAAACTTCACTTTCCAATCTTCAGTGAAATTTTAATAATCTAATATCCAAAATGATATCTAAAAAATTCTGTCAGTACAATCAAGTATTAGTTTAATTCCTCACATTCACTGTTTTCTATTTGTCTTCAATATCTGTGTGATTTCAGATTTGGTGTAGCCTCATTTTAGGTACTTGGCAGCCCCACAGGGTAGTGGTTCTTATGCTAAAAGATGCGATTCCAGACTTTAAAGAGTTACATAATCTCATCCACCCCCATGGATTCTGTCAGTACCTTAAAATGATAAGCAAAATATCCATGTCCAGCTAAGACCTGTTCTGAGTCTATAAATGTGTATGGGTGTATTTGACAGCTCCCTTTTTGTGTCTCAAATTCATTGTGTCTATGTCCAAAAGAATAATTTTCCCCTTGCTAATTGAACTTCCTTGGTTGTCACTTATTTTGATGTTTGTCACTACCATCTAAAGAGTTATATGGGATACAGACCTAATTGTTATTTAGATAATTTCCTCTAACACCCACAATGATGTATTTTATTTTATATCTATATCCAGTTTAATATTAAGCCTTAATACTTTACTTCCTTTGAAAAGTAACTTTATCACATTTTGCTTTCACTGTGACCCAAGTTGATATTTGCTAAGATGACTACTGACTCTCTAGATAAGAACTAGTTCCTTATTGCATGTCCTCTCAGGTCTTTGCTCCTTTATTTAGAATAAATCTCAATATACAATTAAAATTTGATTATCTTGTTAATTTACTAAGAATTATTCTGAGCAAGGACCATAACTGCTCTGCTTATAATAGTATTCTACATCCTTGTCAGGTAACTGGTATACCACAGACATGTAAAAAAAAAAAAAATAGTTGTTAAATAAGGAGAAATTAGCCCAGTATTCATGGGTCAGGAAATATCAGAAAAGTAAGGTCTTCCTTACTGGGGTAGATTTATCATATAATTATTTGTTCTTATATTTCTAATGTTTTTAAAAAGTGCATTTGTTCTTTGATTCAAATGCTACTTCTAGGGAACTATGTCAAAGAAGCACTTGTGCTTATATAGCATAGTAACAACTAGGTAGCTTTGGCACAATTTATGCCAGCATGATATTTATTTCTTTATTGTTTCACTTAATATTTCAAACAATTCTGTGAAATAGACACTCTTATCCTTCTTTTATAAGTAAATATAACATATAGTCCAAATATGTAAAAACAGCTAAATCAGGTTACATATTGAATAAAGTAGGGGAACTATTCATTGACTCTGGCAATTAGATTCCAGAAATTTTTTTAACGATTAACATGGACACAAGTGTGTGTGTATGTGTGTGTGTGTGTGTGTGTGTGTGTGTGTGTGTGTGTTCACTAAGCATACATTCAACTGTAATTTTCACAAGTAAAGATATGACCAAATAACCACATACTATGTGTTATACATTCATGCTGTGGAAGAAATACAGTGATGTCATTAAAGTTTTTGCTTGTTTTTTGTCTTGGTAGTAGGGTTTGAAACCAAGGGAGCTTTACCAATGGGGTACACTCCCAGTTCTTTTTTGTTTTTATTTTGAGACAATCTGGCCTCAAATTTGCAACCATCTTCCTCAGTCTCCTAAGTCACTAGGATTATGAGAGTGTGCCACTGTGCCCAGAACAATTTGTGTTTAATGGGAAGAACAGAAATTTCAATCTACAGAAAGATTTCTTGATAAATGAATAAAGCAACTTATACAATAATGCAAGCATGGAGCAGAATTTCAACCTCTATGATCATCTCTCCCTCATATTACTCCAAGGAAAATGTTGTATAACACTGCAAAAGGTCATTTCTATGTTCATTAAGGGTCGTTGATCAGCTGACCATGAAAAAGCTCATCCTGGCTATGCAAGAAAGTCTAATATAGTCCCATAAGCTCTTAAAAGTACAGTGTTCTCCAAGCTGATGGGAAAAGAAAAGTCAGAGATGTGAAGCATGAGAAGAGCTTGACAAACTGTTGTTGCTTTGAAGATAAACTGGCCATGTCAAAAGGAGTATGGGTAGACTCACATAGCAATAGCTGAGGATAGTCCTTAGTTGACAGCAAGAAAACAAGGAGTTGGAAGATCTAGCAGCAACTGAATTCTACCAACAATCTAACTGAAATTCACAGCAAATTCTTTTCTTATCCCTTCAAATAGGAGCTGATGTTGACCAATACTTTGATTTCAACCTTGGAATATCCAAAGGAGAGAAGCCAGTTAAACCACATGAGAACTCAGACCCACATAATTATGAGCTACTAAATTTGAGTTGTAAGCAACCACATTTGTGGTAATTAGTTACAGCAACAGAAAATTTGTATAACATGTAATAAGATCCTTTTCTTTTTCCGTAAGCAATACAGGCTGTGTGTGAATGCAAATGTTTGTAAATGCACAGAAACAAGCCTAGAAAGATATACAATATTGGAGAATATTTAACTCTAGAGTCTTGAGTTTACAGAAAGCAGATAAATAGCAGTTTACATATGTAATTATACATAGACATTTACAGATTGACTCCTTCCCCAGTAGAATGTATTTGCGTGTTATTTATAAACAAAAGATAATGTTATGAAATGTGATAACATGTTAAGTGAAATAAGCAAGACTCAGAAAGTCAATGAGTGTTTACTGATATGTATAAGTTAGAAAAAAAGGAATAAAAGAGGAGTCTCATGAAAATAGGGGGCAGAATAGTAAAATAGATGAAGGGGGTCAAGGGGAACAGGGCAGGGGGGCCAGAATGGGAGCAACTGGGAATGAAATCATATATATGTGCATGTATACATATATCACAATGAATTCCACTCTTGAGTATAATTATAATGTACTAATGAAAAAAATAAATATAAGGGAGACCAGTAGAGTAGAAGAAAGGAATAAGGGAGGAGGAAGAGGAGAGAGAAAGAGGAAGTACTAGGGAATTAACTAGAACAAATTAGGCTGTATGCTTAAATGAATGTCACAATGAACCTCACTATTTTGTGTAATTATAATGCAATAAAATGCTAAAAATAAATTGCAGTGATTTCAGTAAATTTGAAATCACTCTTTTTTATTCTATTTTTACAGATTGCATTTTTATTCACTGTACACAAATGGGGTACGAATTTTTGTTTCTATGGTTGTACCTGATATAGATTCACACCATTCATGTAATCATACATATACATCGGATAATGATGTCAATCTCATTCCACCATCTTTCATACCCCCATCCCCTCCCTGCCTCATTTCCCTCTACGTAATCTAAAGTTTGAAATCACTCTTGATGATTACCTTCTAAAATGGTATTCCGGATCAATGAACATATATAATGCAATTAGTCAAAATCGAGACTCTAAAAATAGATCAAGAAATAATTTCCCAAAGATTCATGGGTTCAAAACAACTGAATGATACAACAGAAATCTGTTCCATTTTGTCTTCTCAATATGCATTTTAGTGGTTAAAACACACATAGTAGTATGCATAAGTCTCTGAGCCCAATGCTATTTGTAGATGTTTACAAAGTGGACCAAAATAACAACAAAATAAGCACATCTTTTTAATTCTTCTTCCTCACCTACAAATGAACACTATCCTGGAAAAATTGCTGAAATACTGGCCAATATATCAATAAAAGAATCCATGGTAACTTGAGCAACAGCTGGCAATTTTTCTACTTGGAATCACATGTCCTAAATAATTTGATGTCTCCTTCCTTTCTTCCTTTCTGCCTCCTTCCCTCCTAATTTTGGTGAGCCATATTCCAATCTTTTGAGTAAATGTAAAATCTATTTGTAGAAAGAGAATCAGAAAATTTTCAGAATTTGAATAAAATGTACCTCCTTGGTATGCACATGAAATTCGCAGGATCTGATAATAGAATTTACAAATGTTAGGTATTTTATTGTTAGTCATTTTTCCAAGCATTCTAGCATTTTCATTTCAACATCAACTATCTACTACTTTTAAGTCAAAGCCAGCTAACTGCAATTTGAAACATTTTCTATAATTTAGCTCATTCATATTTTAGAAAATCTTACAAGTAAGAAATATGTGCCTTCAGAAAAAAACAGACTTGCAGGGATTTGGTAATTACATTTTTTTTTTTAGTACAAAATGCAGATCTATGCTCTTCACTTAAAACATAATAGGTGTTTAGAAGTCAAGATGTCCACCGAGACACTACAAGGACTAAATATATTATCCTTAAAAACTAATTCTGTCATTTATGATTCATAGCCAACTCCTTAAGTAAAGTTACAGATTTTCAAATTATCCCGTAGAGAGAGATAGAAGAGGAGGAAAGGAAAGGCTAAATTCACATCTGTCTCAGCTGCCAAGGAATTGCAGTAATAACCAACTTTCTCAGTGGCCTGCTAAGAATGCTATTTTCATCTGTGTTTCCTAAAAGCACCTCTTTTGGAGAAAATCCACATATCATTTTACTTTACTGGATGCTGGAATGAAAAATAGATGCTCACTGTCACCTAGCTATATTGATTATGGGTGAAAATGTGATCATTTTACATTGCCTTGCCCCACAGCACTGCATTCCGTCAAAGCAGCAGAAGGAAATTAATGCTTTCATATAGTGCCTAAGAAAAATACGAGATGTTGTTCACTTTGCCCTCTAGACAAGGAGGTATATGCAATAGCTGAAAGGTAATAGCTTTTAGAACATGAACTCTAGACTTTTATTAAAATCATTATTTAATGCACAAAAAATAATGAACCCACAGCCATAGTATTTAAAACAAACATTTGTAGTCACTGCTTTTGAGGTCATAAAGTTTACTTTGTTACATGCCAGTATTTCTCAAATTAAAGGTACGGTCTTATTTTATCTATGTCTTAAATAATAATTTATTATATATACATATCAACTAAACATTGTAAAAACTATGAATTATCCATGATGGAAACTTGTTTCTATTTTAATTGACTTCTACTTTACCAAAGAGGCTAATGATCTCACTAGTCTTTGTAGAACATCTATGTTGGTCTCTGCACAGAGTTTTAAATATATATGGATCTAGATAATTTGGCTTATGTAAGGATCACTTATTTTATCTCATTAATTGTTACCATACTATAGGCTTGCCCTTAAAAATATATAAGGAAAGTAATTGCAAGTTCTAGATATCAAAAATCACACTCATAATGTAATATAAAAAATAACATAACTATGCATAGCTATGCATATTGTGCATGCTGATAAATTAGTGTTTTTTGAAAATTTACCTGGTTCACCAACAATATTCTCCAAAAATGTGCACTCTGTTTCTTCAAACAGACTTTGAACTTGAATTCAAATTCTTTAGAGCAGAAATTCAAATTCAAATTGACAAATCAGTTTATATAAAATTGGAGACTTCGTTTTAATCCTGAACATATGTAATAATTCAAACATCATGCTGTTAATATATCCATGTATATGATGATACTGAAAAAGACATATGTGTATTAAGATAGTGAATCAGACTCCAATATGCAAACACCCTGAAACAACTGATCTGTGACCTTACCCTGGCAATAAAATAATAAATAGATAATTGTAGAATTTTCAAGTGTGTCTATTATGGTATAGAAGTGGTGTTCCCTAAAAGTTCACATGTGAGACAATGCAAAAAAGTTCAGAGGAGAAATGATTGACTTGTAAGAGTCTTAACCCAATCAGTGAATTAATCCCCTGGTAGGGATTGAGTGCTAACTGAAGTGATAGGGTGTGGCTGAAGGAGGTGGGAATTGGGGGCATGGCTTTGGGATACATATTTGTATCTGGCAAGTGGAGAGCTCTCTCTGTTCCTGATCATCATTTGAGCTCTTTCCCTCCACCACACTTGTCTTTCATGATGTTCTGCCTCACCTTGAGCCCTGAGGAATGGAGTCAGCTGTCTATGGATTGAGACCTCTAAACCCATGAACCCCAAAATAAACTTTTCCTCCTCTAAATTGTTGTGGGTCTGGTCCTTTAGTCACAGTGGCAAAAAAGCTGACTAAAACAATGTCAAATATACCATGTTCTCTGTCTTAAGAAATGCTTGTTCTTGCTGAAATTAGATTTTTTCATTACTAAGGTTTAGATTTCCTAACTATCCTAGCAAAGATAGATAAGCTGAAGTTAGGTCTTACGGATTCCTTAGCTTCTCATTAGCAACATGACATTGGAAAAATTCTTCACCTTTTTAAGTTCATATATATCAAGCACTGAAATATATTCTGGAGAAATATCTGAGACTTCACAGAACTTACAATCTCATGGACTTCGTATTTAGTTTCCTGTGTCCTACAGGTAAAAACAATCACTATTTTTTTTTTTAGAACTGTTTCAAATTTTGGATATTTTTATATTTTAGAATATTGCAGACTTACAGGTTTAACATTAAATTTTAACCCAAAATTTAAATCCGAAATGCTCTAAAATCTAAAATTTTAATATGCCAGCCAAAATGTTTTGGACTTGAAGCACTTGCAATTTGGATTAGGAATGTTGAACCTGTATTTGGTTAAAGGTCCTCTTGATGAAATTCTCCCTGACCACCTGATTAATTTTTAGTGTTTTTTTTTTTTTTTTAATTTTATTCTCACTCTTAACATCCATTCTTTGGAATTTCCTAACTCTTTCCCAATCAGAACATTTGTATCTTGACTATAGCAATGCTCACTAGGGAGTCTTCTTAGGTTTAAGTAAATATTCTGACTTCTAAGATTATCACATGGCACAGTAGGAACATATCTACACAGCAAGATATTAAAGAACCACAGATGGGCAAAGGGGCTGCATCAAGAGCTCTTCTCAGCAGGAAACTGTGCTGCTGCCCCTAGAATGGTCCATACACCTACCATTCCAGAGGCCATTTAGGGGCCAGGAAATGAGATCCACATCAAGAACAGACAGGGATTTCCCTGAGTAATAGCTTCATCATCCATAAAATTTACGTCTCTTTTAACAACTTTGTGGTTGCTGTACAAAGAACATGCTGTTACAGGTGCACTGCACTCAGGGCAGCCCAAAGTATGACATCCCTCAATTTTTTTTTTAGTTGTTTTATATTTCCCATCAGTCTAGATAAACTGGCCTAATCTAGTTCATTTTTTATCATAAAAATGTTGCTGAATAGTATAGAAGACAATGCATGCTTACCAGGTTTCTATGCGAACAGAATTAGAGTTAAGCGAAGATCAGATTCTCTTATAACAGGGTTTTGCTAATTGTCAATTGTGTGTATGAAATACACATCTACAGCAGAATACTATTTAGCCATACAAATAATGAAATTCTGTCTTTGTAGCAACATGGAGGGAACCAGAAATATTTACGTTAAGTGAAATAAGCTGGGCATAGAAAGACATGTGAAATCACTCACATGAAATATAAAACGTTGATCTCAAGAAGTTGTGAGTAGAATGTTGTTTGCCAGAGGCTGGGGAGAAGAGAGAGGGAGGACGGGAGGAATGGGAAGAGGTTGATCAATGAGTACTAACAGGAGCAAGAAACTCTGGCATGCTGTTGTACAATGGAGGGGCCATAAAAACAATAATGAAGTGTACATTCACAAAGCCAAAGAAAATATTTGCCATGTTTTCCCACGACTATTTTTTTCCTAATGTTTTTGTCTCATTAGACTGTAAACATCACAAACAAGGATACGTGTATGTTTTGTACATGTAAACTTTCCATTAATTAATCTCTACAACAGTGCATGAGATATAGTGAAATAGGGTGAATGAATACATCTCAGTTTTCTTTTCTACAATGTGGACAATAACAATACTGAATCTAGTTGGATTGTTGTAAGGATTAAGACAAAGCTGATAAAATAGAAGAATGTCTTGCATATTACCAATACTAAATAAATACTGTTATTATTTACGATTTACTGACAGTAATGAAATTGACAAATTTAAAAATAACAACAAATTTAATAATAAATTTATTGAGATAAAATTATATGCTTCTCCCTAGAAGTTCCTTCATTAATTTTTCATGTTATATGAGGGCCTTTTGAATTTACAACTCAGTTTGCTTTAGCTAATTTTTTCTGTTGCATCTTTCATTGTTTCTTAAGATTCCCTGTGTTCTGATTTCGCCTTAAAAATAATCAAAAATACATGAACATGTAAATACATTAGGTTCTATTATTAAGTCATGCTGAAAATCCTCCTCTGTTGCCCCAATTCAAATTTAAACATGAGAATATGAGCTCTTTCTGAAATCATGCCACAATTTCTCCATAAAATGCATCAGATTTCTGGGAAAATTTTAAAAAAAATAATTTAGGGTATTTTATAAGTACTTCACTACTAAATACTCTTTGCAAATTATGATGTCAAGTACTTTAGTATCTCAAAGTTATTTGAGTCATTCAGGCTGAAAATGTGGGTCAGAAAGATCTTCTTAGAATATAATTGATTATAAAGTAGCCTAAGTAAACCTGAGGTCTGTAAAGAAAAATGGTTCAGAATCACAGGATTCTCAGATCTGCCTCCTGCATTCATGCACAGGAGGTAAATATCCACTGATGCCAGTCAGTAAGGGTTTTCGTTAGCCCTTTGGAGAATAAGATTATTATACGACAAATAAAGACTTTTTTAAACATCTTTTAAAATTTATTGTGCCTATGATGGTATTTCTTCAGCTCAATGTTTGCTAAATTACTCTAGAAAATCATTTATGTCATTGAAGTCTTCAAATTTATTAGTTTACATTAAATATTAAAGCTTTTCTATTTTTAAAATTTTTGTCTCTGCAGTTTTCATTTCTAATTTTGTTTTATGTTTGTTTTCCTTAATTGATTGGCCAAATAATTATCTTGTTCATGTGCATGTTAATTCTACTATGTGTCTTGTACACAGCTCAAAATATAGACACCATGCACATAAATAGAACAGAAACGATCATATGGTATGTTCTTGGCAGAATTTTGTTTCTATCAAATCAGATTTGACATTCAGTAGACCCCTACCTGAGATTCTACAAGGGTAAGAATAGGTTAATGTTTTCTTCATACATAAGGAACTACTGCGACTTGAACTTGTGTATTTGGGTTAACATATGTATCAAAACATTAATAGTGGTAAGCTTGACATATACCTCTTATTTTACTGCTGCAGAGATATTCACAACAATTTTCTTTCTTTCCTTCCTTTTTTCTCATTTTTGCTTCAGATATTAAAAATTTATTAATTAAAATAAAAATTGCTTCTCTAGCGATTCCTTCATTGATTTTTTCATTAAAAATTGTATTTTGAATTTAAAACTCAGTTCACTATTAGCTACTTTTTTCTATCATATCTTTCATTATTTCTTAGATTTCTTGTGTTCTGAACTCACCTTAAAAAAACTAAAGTGTTTACTTTTCTCTTCTCTCTCACTGTTATGTTCTCCCTGTGCATTTTCTGCATTTCAGTCTCTTACTTGTGTGCACTCATCTTAGCATTGTAAGGGAACTTAAGTTTGTCTTCCACATCATATTTGCCCACAATTTAATTCTGCTTCCTACTGCTTCTAATGCTTACATCAATACCGTGGTTATTATTTACACTGTGTAATCTTTCCTGCCACCTAACTCATGCATCATATTTTATATCAGTTTGCCATTCTTATCTGTTCTACTTTTTCATGAACTACAACTTACTAAATTTTAGTGATAGTCAATGCATCTATAATTTACTGCCATTATCAGAACAAAGTTTTCCTTCAATATCTTGAAAGCCACAGTTTTTTTTTTTTAGTATGCTGATTGATTTTATAGTTCCCCTTTCTCTCCTATTTATTCACCTTGAAATAAGCAATGTTTATAGTCTTGTGATTCAGTGACAGAATATATTTTCCTTTTTGGAGTTTTTCAGACTTCATTTCATTGCAAATAAGCTGGTTTGAGAGAGCAAGGTTTCACTTTACAGGGAGAAGTATATTTTATCTTTGAGTAATCCAGAGAAGACTTAATCCTTCTCTTACTCAGCCAGATGGACACTTGGGACATCCTTCCCCCTTAACTCTTTTAAGTCCTATTATTTTTCACCATTAATTTGTTATCTGTGAAAACAATCTCCAATACATTTCTAACTTAGTGATATTATGTTATTGGGGAAATGTGTCAAAGTAGTAGTAATGTGGGTTGCCTTCCCTGGAAAGCACCTCCCAGCTAGAGGATTATGAATGTTTTGTACCATCCACCTGATCACTAAATGGTCCATGACTATGAGGTAGGTACACCAAAGTGAGAGCTTTGAAGACCTACCTCTAGATTGCTTTTGAGTGGTCCATTGGTTGATGTGTTTGTTTATTTAGAGTGTGTGCATGTGTATAAGAGAGATTTTTCAGATGTTTCTGCTACAATTCTTCCTTAGGAATTCCCATGTCTATGATTACCAGGAATTCTTTCCTGGTCTAGCATATACGAGACCAATACCTATTAATTTATTCATAAATCTGGAAAGATAATTCAGAGACCTCAAATGCCTGACAACTTCAGTAGGAGACCCTACTGAAATCTCTGAATACACTGCTGCAAATTCTTCTGCCTATGAAACTGACCAAGATGAATCCAGAAGAAGATGCTCATGCTAAAAGTAGTTAGAACAAAAATCATATGAAGTAAATTTTCCTTGAGATTATCACTATTCTCACTGTATTTTTTTCTCCATGGTTAGTTCTTGGTTATAAACCTTTATGAGAATGAATATTTATACATATGACTCTTTTCTCTTTAGTTAAAATAGAAAAACCATTAGGACATAAAGCTCAACTGGACATTTCAGGACATAGAGTTTGAAAAACTCCCCATCCGAGTTATTGGAAGAAATGAAGTGGAGGATGTTCATCTTTAAAAATTATGGTTCAAAATGACTTATTGTGTAAATATATATATAATCATATAATGATCAATTTATCAGAATATATCATGTATAATATGCACATTATAAATGCATGTGTAAGTATATAATGGTGATGTGTATTATATTGAGGTCAATGTATCACAAACAAAATTAAGTTTCTAAGCAGGCCTATATCAGTGTTCAGTAAATATTTACCATATATCTGAACTAAAGGAAATCTTATGAATAACCAATGGCAAAATTTGTTTTTTGGGGAAACATAATCTGTTTTAGAATGCTATTTTAATGTTGTTTATAAAAAAGAAAAAACACCCAGGACACAAAGCAGGTAAATGCAAGACTGATCCCCCAAAGGTAAAAACAGGAACGCAAGCCTACGGTGGGTCATGGAATTTCACTGTACAGACTGATCCTGCATAGCAAAGTTTCAGTTGACAGCTGGACAACATCTGATGGTGGTTCTTTAAGACTATATTGTAGGGCTGGGGAGATAGCTCAGTTGGTTGAGTGCTTGCCTTGCAAGCACAAGGCCCTGGGCTCGATCCCCAGTACCACAAAAATAAACAAATAAATAAAGATTATATTGCCTAGTAATTCTGCAGTCAGCTCAGGTTGTGTAAATATACTATGATGTTCACACAAGGACAAAATCACCTAGCAATGCATTTCTCAGAATGTATCCCTGTCATTTAGTGAAGCATGACTGTATTAAATCTTGGGATGGGCAGAATTGGTATCATTTGCATAAAGGCAATAAAACACAATGATAATTACACCAGAAGACAAATAAAAAGACTAGAAAATTCAAATCAACTTCCTTTGTTCAAACCAAAATTTACATATCAAAAGTATCCCAAAACAGACCTAATCAACCATGTTTTACTCAACAGTAAAGGGGGAATAAGTTGTCTCCATTTGGACTGTGATGCAAAATACCTTCATATGTAGAACACTAAATAAAATGTGATTTGAGAGAGATGCATTATGAATGCACAAGTTGACGTCTTCAGTGATTTCTACTTTAAATTGCTCTTTTGTCAAGGTTGACTGAGTCACTAATGTTTGCATTTTTCTACTAATTCTGAAAATAGACAAGTCTTAATGTCAATTTTTTAGAAATATCCTTACATAAGAAATGATTTGGTAACTTCTTAAACAAAGGAAAAAATCACTCACAAGAAATTTCATGAAGTGGGTAGCTGAAGAGACTGGATCTAGTAAAAGCAAAGAAAATAGTTCAAAGAGAAATAATTAAAATTGTGTGAGTCAGGTTAGTTCATCCGGTAGCTTACCTGGGGTACTCAGAGAGAAACAACAACATAGACCCTAGGAGAGACAAAATGGATATACTAAGAGGCTACATACCAGATTTCCTAATTCTTTAACTTAGGGCATCAGAGTTATGATATCAGTAGGGTTGGTGTATACCTCCCCAGTGGCTGGGAGGCTGAGGCAGGAGGAGGTCAAGGACAAGGTCAGCCTCAGCAACTTAGCAAGGCACTAAGCAACTCAGCAAGACCCTGTCTCAGAACAAAAATAAATAAATAAAAAGGGTTGGAGATGTTGCTCAGTGGTTAAGTGCCCCTGGTACCCCGCTTCCCCAAAAAAGTTTTGACACTGATTTGCCATTCACTTTAATTTCAAACACTATATAACACAGCTATGTAAAAGAGAAAGGTTGATCAGACTACATAATAATTGGGTAGGTATGCAGAATCAATAACAAATATAAAGAAAGAATTGGGTTTTTTAAACTTGGTCACCTTTAGGATCAACCAAACAATGAACAAAAATGACAGATTGACACATCACTATCACTCAAAGTTCATAGTTTATATTGGGGTTCACTCTAGGTGTTGTATAGATTTTGAGAAATGTATAATGACATATATTCACTCCTGGAGTTATATAAATAATGTAACTTCCCTAAAAATTCTTCATGTACCACCTAATCACCAATCTGTACTCTATTATCTCTGGTATCCACTGATATTTTAATATCAACATAGTTGTGCCTTTTCAAAAATGTCATCTAGTTGGAATCAAATAGACTTTTCAGATTGGTTTCTTTCACTTAGTAATACACATTTGAGTTTCCTAGATATCTTATAATATAGTTCATTTCCTTGTATTACTGAATAATATTCCATTGTCTAGATGTACTAGTTTCTTTATGAACTCAACCACTGAAGGAAATCCTGATTGCTTCCAAGTACTGGTACTGATGAATCAAGTTGCTGTAAATATTCATGTGCAGGTTTTTATGTGGATATAAGCTTTTACTTGGATAGATACCAAGGAATGAAATTATTGGGTTATATGGTAAGAGTATGTTAGTTTTGTAAGAACTGCCAAACTCTTTCAAAAATGGCTCTGCCATTTTGCAGTCTTACAATGAGAATCCTGTTGCTCCATGTTCTTCTAAGCATGTAGTGTTGTCCATGTCTTGGATTTGGGTCATTCTAAAAGTCATTTGCCATTGTTATTTTAATTTGCAATTCACTAACAACATATTGATGATGAATATCTTCATCTGTTCATCATTATCTTTATCTTTTATTTGGTAAGTTATTTGTTCAAGTCTTTTGCCCATTTTGCTGACATGCTGTTTTCTTATACTTGAGTTTTAAGACTTCTTTATAGATTTTGGTTGGTAATCCTTTATCAAATATGTCTTCTACTACACATATTCTCTACCAGTCTGTCCCTTATCTTCTTATTTTCTTGAATGTGCCTTTCAGGAGCACATACAATAACTTTCTGGGATTCATTTTAACTAAGTCCACCTTATCAGTTACTTCTTTCATGGATTTTGCATTTGGTTTTGTTTCTAAAATGTCATTATTATACTCAAGGACATTTAGATTTTTCTCCCATGCCATCTTCTAGGAGTTTCAAAATTTTATGATTTATATTTAGGTTGATGGTCAAATCAGAATTTATTTTTGTTAGTGGTGTAAGGTCTGTACCTATATTTTACTTTATAGAAAGTCTTAAGAATGTTAGTATCATTCCTTCAACTTTGTTCTCCTTCACTTTTGAATTATTCTGTCTTGTCGTTATACATATAAACTTTAAAATCAGTTTGATATTCATAGAATAATTTACTGGAGTTATTTGAGATCATGTTAAAAAATTATGGATCAAATTGAGAAGAACTTATAATTTGACTGTTGTGATATGTATATGAGATGTCTGCCAGAATTCCTGTGTTAATGCAGGAATGTTCAGAGGTAAAATTATTAGATTGTGAGAGCTGTAATAAAATCAGTCTATCCTACTTTGAATGGATTGACTGGCTAGTAACTGTAAGTAGGTAAGATGTGGTTGGAGGAGGTGGGTCACTACAGGTAACTCTGAAAGGGTGCATCTTCATTATGATCCTCTTATCCCCCTACTTCAATAGCCCATCATGAGATGAGAAGCTTTCTTCTGCTAGACCCCTTTTCCCAGATGTGCTGCCTTCTCTTGGAACCAGATCTATGACATTGGCCATCTGTGGACTGAGTCTTCTGAAACCATGCGCCCCAAATAAACTTTTTCTTTTCCAAGTTGTTCTTATCAGGTATTTCGGTCATAGAGATGGAAAGCTGACTTTAAAAACAGTACTACTGAGCTAGGGTTGTGGCTTTTTGGTATAGCATTTGCCTAGCATGTGTGAAGCACTGTGCTCAATTCTTAGAACCACATTTAAAAAATAAATAAAATAAAGATATTGTGTCCATCTACAGCTAAAAATATTAAAAAAAAAAAAAAAAAAAAAAAAAACACTACTGATAGTTGGGTTATTGCTGTGTTTTACATGACCAAGCAATTTAGAGGTGTTTGGTGCTGGTTTGTGGGAGGAGTTTTACAAGTTTAGAGCTGGAAAGTTGAAACATTTTTAAAATGCAGTAAGAAGCACTTAACTGGTGATCCTTGTGGGAGCTCAGAAGATGAAAATGCTGAAAAGAACATAGTCTGTGCTCATGAGGTTTCAGAGGGAATTGAGGACTCTATTGGAAATCGGAATTGAGACCCTTTATGTTTTATTCTGGCAAAGAACTTTCCTACATTTTCCTCATGTCCTAATACTTTGCATTAGGCTGAATTTAAGAGTGACAGACTACTCTTGTGGAAGAATTTCAAGAAAACACAGCATTCAGTCAGTGACATGGATTCGGCTGGCAACTTTCATTCAGGTTTACTCTGAGAATCAGGAGCAAAAAAAAAAAACAAAAAAAAAAAACAATAAATTATTTAAAAAGCTTGAAGTTTGGTCAGAAAAGTGCATAAGGCCAAGGACGTCATGCTTGTCGAAGAGAGTATAGCTCCTAGAGAGATTTTAAGTACTCTGCTAGAGACAATAGGAAAGATGCCTTGAGTGCATCTCAGAAATTTGCAAGACCACACCCATTGTAGGTTTTAGAATGTGAAAGGGAAAGTTCTTTTGAGAAGAGATTTTGGGGCACCCTGATTACACAGGGATGTCTAGGAAGTTGTATTACCTCGTTGAGCAATGTAATCACTCAGGTCATTGAAGTCATGGTCCCAGGATTTCTGATTACTGCTCAAGATGATGACATACCTTGGTATCATCATATGGGTTGGTTCTGCAGGAATATAGGATTCTAAAATTGAAGAGGTCATGGAGGCTTCTTCATGGTTTCAAAACCTAGCCTAGGAGGACAGACAAAGTGGAGCAGGACAGGAGTCCCTGTAGGACGCCCCTTAGAGGACAAAGTGTAAAGATATAAAAAGCAAAGTTGAAGTTGAAATGGAGAACCCAGAAATTAAGAGATGCCAGTAATGCAGACTGTATGTTAATAAAAGCTGCTGGCTGTGGAAGGACCCAGGCTAAAAGAGAGCATATGTGGGCTACAATTAGAAGGCCAAAGGGGAGGGCTATTAAAGCTTTTTGGATAAAACATTTTACCACCATTTGTTCCATACTGTACAAGGAGTTATGGGATCTGTTTGCCTAGCTGGATTTTGGTGTTTCTTTGGTGCTCGCCCTTCTCTCTGTGCCTCTCTTCCTGGCTGGATTTTGGTCTTTCTTTTGTTCTATCCCTTCTGTCTATGCCTCTACTCCTTCCATTTTGAGTGCCACTATATATTGGATAAATTCAACTTGTTTTTAACTTTTTACAGGAACTCAGCCAAGAGTTTGCCTTGATCCCTGGAGGACTTTGGACTTGGACATTTGGGAAATGTTTCAACTGTTAAGACTATGGAATTATTAGAAATAGACTAAATTCCTTTTGCATTCTGAGATGGTCATGAGATTTTGGGGGCCATGCATGCAATATTACAGTTTGGATATGAGGTATCCCATCAGAATTCCTGAACTAAGCAGAAATATCCATAGGTCAAATGTTTGGACTGAGAGAACTGTATCATGATCAGTCCATACTAATCTGAAAACATGGACTGGATAGTAATTGTAGGCAGGTGGGGCATGGCTGGTGGAGGAAGTCACTAGGGCTTTACCCTAGCGACCCTTCTCCCCTGTTGTCCTTCCCCCTACCTCCTTCTTTCTCCTGACTCCACTATGAGTTGAACAGCTTTCCTTCCCCCTAGATCCTTCTCCCACGATGTGCTGCCTTACCTTGGGCCCAGAGTAATGGAATCGGACACCTATGAACTGTAACCCCTGACACTGAGTTCCAAATAATTTTTTCCTCCTTTAAGTAGTTCTTGTTGTTGTATTTGTTCACAGTGACACAAAAATCACTAAAACACTTGAATATTTTGAGGTCTTCCTATATAAAAAATATAGTATAACTCACCATATATTTAGTTCTTTTTATCTTTCATAAGTCTTATTTGCCTCACAAAGATTTTGTTAGGTTCATAAATGAGTATTTAATTTGGGGGAATGGCTAATAAAAATAATAATATAATTTCTCCTTCTTGTATTCCCTTTATGGTTTTGGTTATGTTTTTAGGTAGTTCTATATATCTCGGATATTCTCTTTTGATTTCTTGCTGTTTTTAAGACAGGGTCTCAACATATTGTTCAGGTTAGCCTCAAACTCATGGATTCAAGCAATTTCCTGTCATACCTTCCCAAGCAGCTGGGATAATATGTATGCATCACTATGCCTGCATCATTCTGATTTCTTTAGTTCTTCTTTTCATTTTTCTATTGTCACATACTCAGGCTCAGAGATTTGTTCCTCAGACATGTTCAGTCTGCTAATGAGCCCATCGATGCATTTATCATTTCAATATTCTTTAGAATTCCTTTTTGAGTCTTTGAATTTTCATCTTTCTGCCTCCATTATCCATCTGTTCCTGTATGTTGTCTACTTTTTACAATAAGTCCCTTATATTCATCACAGATTTTTTTAATTCCTGGTTTAATTATTCCAACATTCTTGACATTTCTAATTCTGATTCTGATGTTTACACTGCATCATCAACATTTATATATTGCTTTGTAATAAGCCTTGTGACTTTCTTGTTGAAAGGCAGACAGAATAGACTGGGTAGAAAGAACTGCAGTAATAATACAGTGGTAAGGTTTCAGAAAGAGGAAGCCCTCTATGTAGTTCTGTGGTTAGTCCTCAGTCTTGGTGAGCTTGTGCCCTTGGATGTGAACCTTACCAAGTGCTTCTCAGCCTCCCCACCCCTTAAATGCAGCAGGTTGACTAGGGTTAACTAGTGCTGGCATTTCCCTTCCTCCTGGTCAAGTGAAGCTTTGATAAAATTCAAGAAGATTCATCTGATTAAATACTTCTTGAGCACAGGTCTTCTGATCTTGATAAGAAGAACAGGATGCTCTGGTGTTTAGCTAAATCATTCCTTTTACCTTTCCCTGCCAAAAACTTAATGCAGTTTTCTTGAATATTTCCTATAAGGATCTGGTGGAGTTTCTAAGAGAAAATTCACGTAAGTGGGGTGGGAAGCAGACAATGCCTGGGTTCCCTGGAGATTTTCTCTCTCCATCTTGTCCACAGTGACCTCCATCAATTCATCAGTTACAGTTTAGGTTTTCCTTCTTCAGTTCTGGTTCTCACAGATGCTTCTGCTAGTGAATTTCTGCTCAGGTTGCTGTTGATTCCTTGTTTCCACCTGTGACTCTCTCCAATTTGGGGAGCACTGTTTTGCCTTGTGATCTGACTTATTGATGGATGTAAGAACAGCTGCTGATTTCTCATCATTTTAAAGGTTTTACCTTGTCACAAGATGGAGTTATGACTTCTAAGCTCCTTACATGCCTGACTAAAAACTACAAGTCTAAAGTTTATTTTGCTTAAAAAATTTCTGTTAGCTTTATGAAAACACACACATGCACACATATTAACGGAGGGCTTTATGTTACATAAAAACTGAATTAGATTATGGATAAGGTTTCAATTCATGAAGATAGCATTTCTAAGGACACAGTGGTACATGAGGTTTTATAAAGAGATAAAGTGTGTAAATGTCATGTAAGCATTGTTGCTGGTCCTAACTTGGATACATTCTGAATTCTTAGCTATTTCATTTTATTAATTTGATTAAACTAAGTTTCTATATGCCCCACAGAATAAGATGTGCACTGGGGATAGGATGAGTCCTTGGAGAATATCCTAATTGCCTCTTGAGCAGCCAGGACTATTACTTATGTGATTCTTTTCCATAAGATGGAAATACTTAGGTCACTTTATATAGACAGAGATAGAAATCCTATAATTTTATTCATTTTGTGGATATAAGATGATGTAGACAGGATACTAGTATGAGACAGACCTTGGAGGAAACTCTATACCAGAAATTACAGTGAAAAATCCTCATGTGCTGCCAATTCTGGTCAAGACAGATTGTGTGCAATTAAATGTAGGATTCAACATAGGGTTAGATTTCAATTTCTGCATCAGCATCTTAATTAACCACGTAATTTTGAGTAAATTTCCCAACCTACTTGTCCCTCAGCTTCCGCATTTGTAAAATGGTTATAGTGTTGTCTCAGATAGTAGTATGAACTGATAAGTTTACACATTGTATAGCACAATTAATGGTATGTGATATGTGTAGTAATTAGAACTCCAGTGTCTGTGGAAGAAATAAGGCTAGATAAACTGAATAACATAACCCTTTTCTTCCTTGAGCTAGAGTCTACATTACTTAGGCCGGCCTCCAATGTGTGATTCTCCTGCCCCAACCTCCTGAGTAGCCGAGATTATAGGTGTGCACCACTGTACCCAGCTTCTTCATACAGCTTTATGAGGGGCTTAGTCATAGCTATTTCTTCTTGTTGCTTCTCAGATTCATATCTTCTGTTTGGCTTCATTCTTAGGCTCTTGCCTTTCTGATTATAAGAAGGCAACAGCTGCTGCTCACATTGTCTCAGAAAAGATGACGACGGTTCTGCTTTTTTTTTTTTCCCTCAGAAATCTCAAGGCCTGAATAGCCTAAGCTCTGCATGAGGACACCCCACACACATCAAAAGATCCATCACTCTCATTAAAAAAAAAAAAAAAATGGATTGGGAGTGAATATGGAAGAGTTTTCCATATGTCCACTGAAATAAATTCATCATGAATGCATTTGAAATGCTTCTTGATAAATATCCAGAGGTGGTAATATCATGTTGCTCTCATTGTTGAGGTGGCCATATTAGAATCTCAGTGGCTAGTTTACAGCAGTGGGGACAGGATCTGCTTCTGAGAAAGGCTACATGCTAACATGAGCTAAAGAGATCAGAGGTTATATTATATCTGCTATGAAACATAGAATCAAAGGCAGGACAAGTAAAGAGGAAATAATTACACAGAGAAAAAACCATTGAAGTGTAGGCTTTAGCCTTCCCAGGTACCCTTCAGATACTGGACCCATTAGGGGGTCAGCTAAACACAAAAATGTGTTATGTAAATATCGCCAGCCAGTGCCTTATGTTCATCTGACTGAGTCTGAGCCCAGAGGTTGGCCTACATATCTTTTATATCTAAAGACTTAATTTTTGGACCTAATATTAATATACAAAAACTCACAAAGTATTGTGGCAAAAAATGATATTGTTTCCTTCCCATGCTTTTACTTTTAAAAAGGATGTTTTAAATCCCCATAATGAATAGTGGTCAACCTCAAAGACTCCTAATGGTCCTGTCAATTCCAAATCTACATACACTTTGGTATACAATGATGGGATTTTGATATTCTTATCATCCTTTTTAAAAAATGTTTAAGTTTCTTCCTTATCTTCACATTTTTCCTAATACTCTGAATGTTGCAGTATATTATTTGCTTATGTTCTCTACAGGGCTTTTATGTTTGTGTCATCTACGACTATCAACTTTTGATGATATATAAATCTTCACTTCAATCTCAGATCTTTCTCCCAGGTCCAAGTTCTATAATTTCATTCCCAAGAAACTCATGGACATGTCTGATATTGAATTTGTTTTCTCCACCACAGAACTACTCTTCTTATCACGTTGCATCTTTCTGGTTGCCATCATTATTCACCCTATCACCCCACTTGGAGCAAGGGAATATTCTCCTTAATTCTTTCTTGCCTATGACATCTAACTTGTTACCAAATGTTTTGTTGATTTTAATTTAGAAAAGCTTAAGCTTATTTTTTCTATTCTGTACTCTATACCTTAGCTCAGGTACTCATGAGTTTATATTTAGAAAAATCATCCATTTATTTATTCAGAAGTATTATTTACTGAGTAACTACTATGTTCTAAGCAATATTCTTGTCAATGAAGCTATAGCAATGTTCTTAAAAGTCATAAAACCTATATGCTAATGGGAAAATCATTATTCAGCTCTTTAATGATTAAAAAATGAAATAGAAAATGAAGAAAAAGTATCAGCAACTTTCATGTAAATAATATGATTAGGATCAATCGAGGTAAAGTGGCAATATTTGAGCAGAGACCTGAAGGATATAAACACAAGTTTTTCTCTCTTTCCTACACCAATCGGTCTCTGCAAACTTGACAATTCCTCCTGGACAATCTCTCCACAGAATATAGGAGTTATTTTTTAAGAGTAAGATTAAATCACATAACTTTTCTACTTAAGAAACTTTCTAACTTGTTTATCATCTTCTTTTTGCTCCTTACTTCATACTGTGTATACTAAACTTACATCATCTAAACTTCTCTTTGATCTGAACACATCATGCTTTTCTATGTCTTCAATCTTTTTTTATCTAAAAGGAACTTTGTCTATTCTCTGCCTATTAAACTTTGATTTAATACTAAAGGAATCATCTCACATGTCACATCCTCTGGTCACCCTTCCCCAACTTCTGGTAATAACAATGGGCACTTTCTCTCTCATACTACTTTGACCTGGAATATAACACACTGGATTGGCGCTATTCATCCTATCTTTATAGCAATAACCAACTTTGAGTGTGTGTCATAGCATTTGATATATGTAGACAGTTAACTAGTTTGTAGAAAGAATCAGTTAACTTAAAATGAAGAAAAGACACTGCAAGTCACAAAAGTCTGTAGCTTGATTCTAATTTTATTAGAAAAAGTTGAATTCTAGCTGAGCGTGGTGGTGCACTCCTGTAATCCCAGAGGCTCAGGAGGCTGGGACAGGAGGATGGAGAGTTCAAACCTAACCTAGGAGAGGTGCTAAACAACTAAGGGAGACCCTGTCTCTAAATAAAATACAAAATAGGGCTGGGGATGTGTCTTAGTGGTCGAGTGTGCCTGAGTTCAATCCCCGGTACCCACCACAAAAAAAAAAAAAGAAAAAAAAGAAAAAGTTTAATTCTATATGCATGGCCATTCCTCTGTATTTGAGCTGTTTGCTGTTGATTTTTTAAAATATTTTCTTTTACCTGCTTTTTGGTGTGTATGTGTGTGTGTGTAAGGGAGAGAGAGCATTCATACATGTATTTTTCATTTCCTATTTGGAATTAGTGACAAAGGAAAGCTGCATAAAGATAAACAATGATAGGTGGATGCTCACAGGATTTTAAAGAGATGTGGTAGCAAACTTGACAGAGAATAACCCATGTGGAAGGGAATTTTAAGTTCTTGCAACCTAGCATTTGGGTGTTTGGAGGTTGATTTCTGTGTAGGGGATGAATGAAATGAAACTTGCCTGCAGGATCTAACTCATTCCCTCTTCTGAGACATAAATGAGTTTCTCAATTTTATCCAATTCTATGGTAGATAGTGAAGCACAGGGAAATACTACAGCAATAAGTTTTCTATTATTTTCGTTACCATTTATTGATCACCTAATTATGTGAGACTGGGCTAGGCTCATATTTTCAAATGTATTACCCCTTCCTTTTCTTGAAGCATGATTTTCATCATTTACAGAAAAAAAATTCAGAAGTTTTGCCACATCTATTTCCCACCACTCCAACACTTTACACAGTTCTGTTGGAGTAGAGGATCCGACACTTGACACAGTTCTGTTGAAAGATCATCCTCCCTCTTGGGGGCCATAGGTGTGGCATGTCTCCATGTGCAGTTGCTTTTAATGCTAATAATTAATATATATCCTTAGATTTAGGTTATAGAGAATACTGGGGAGATTTCATGGTGCTGGGACACAAAATAACATACAATAAAGTATAACAATACTTAGATGAAATCATAAATAAGCAATTATGATTTACTCAGATTTGTAAGGAGCCTGTGATTTCTTTTAGTATACAAATTCTCTAAAAGTTATGTATAGGTATATGAGAGTGTATTCCTCTGAACTTTGATGTGGTGTTTGGTCTTCATTGCTTTCTTAGTGTTTATGATTAAGTTTAAGGATATTTTTCCACTTAATAAAAAATAAATAGGTTAATCATAAGTACAATTTGTATTCTTCCTATGTCTAGTTCTTTAAAGATCAAAATAGAGTTTTAGTCTGCCATTGAGTACATGAAATAGAATAAATATTAACTATAAGCTGATTCCTCTATTCTCTGTTAGAAATAACAAAAACTTTCCACTGTTAATAACTAACATTAGAGTTCTTGGAAAGGGTAACTTCTATAGAAACTTAATGACATATTCTTTCAGGGAAATTAAAACGAAACGGAGCACGGTACCCTCTACCTTGCTGGGAACTGGTTTTTCTATTTAACCCATCATACAGTAAGAACATGTTTCTTGAATAAGATCATTAATTATACTCTTAAAGATTTTTTACTTAACATTTCCTTGTATTAACCATGAAATTATGTAATCAATACCAAAGGAAAACATACAAAAAGATTCTGTGAACAATAAAGATTCAGATTCAGCCTCAGAACACTTAGTGTCTCTGTGTGCTGTTTCTCCACCACACCGACGCCTCCCATCCACCTAGGACCCCTACTGCTGCTAGGGTTGGACCCCAGTAAAGTTCAGTTATATGACAATTATTATATTTATTTTGAAGTGGGTATAAAACTTAAGTATCTGGGATAAAATTCAAGCATCTGCATTATGTTTTGCAAATACAGATTGAGTAAACATGTCATACCTGATTCAGAAAAAATGAAGTTTGTGCATGAAATAAACTGTTTTATTTCATAAAATGTTCAAACTGAATAATTCTCATGAATTTGCATTTCAAGTTATATGAAAGTAACAGCTCATTCCTTTTGTTCTCTTGCTACAGAGCCTAAAAAGTCTTTATTTTTTAAAGAGAAACTATAAATTTCATTTAGTTACTATTTTTTTTTCATAAACAAACTAGCATCTCTAGCTTTAGGCTATATTTTTAAAAGGAATATTAATGAACTAGTTTAATTGCATGAGATATTGACAAAAAATAAGGGACTAGAAAAATTCCCTAAGAATGATTTAAATAAAAATTCTAGTACTCTCAAGAAAAATTGACCTATTTTCTCTGCTGTATTTGCCTAGTTATATATTATATCCTTGGAATATTTAGATCCATTGTAGATGGTTAGAACTGAAAGTTAACAGATAATTTTCCTTCAAATAGGTGAAAATGATGAAAATAAAGATTGACATCTAATTTTAAAATGCCCTCACTTATAAATGTGACATCTGAGTGGAGACTGAATAGATACATATAATCAAAACAATCTAGGAAGCCACTATTGGCACAATTTAGTGGTAATTTATTTTTAAAAAATAGAGAAATATGA
This sequence comes from Sciurus vulgaris, assembly GCF_902686455.1. NCBI lineage: Eukaryota > Metazoa > Chordata > Mammalia > Rodentia > Sciuridae > Sciurus > Sciurus vulgaris. The sequence continues at coordinate 29,812,416 of NC_136470.1, read as the reverse complement.
AACCCAGCAAGGACAGAAATTAGCTTTATTTATAGAAATAAAACACGACACATTTCTACCACAAAGACTGACATTCTGGTTTCTGAAATAAAATTAATTCAGTCTCCAGTACTTTCTAACCAAAATCTTGCACAAGCTGGTATTGGAGAGCACTAGAAATAATCATAGTTGAGTCTTAAACTCAGAACTCAATGACTAATGTCCATTAAGTCTAGTTACCCTGTCATGTTTGACAGCAATCAAGAACTAAGTATTGAAAATGAAAACAGACATCGTTTTCTGGGAGTCCACACACACTGAACATGAGCAAGCAGGCTAGAAATGGGTGTTTCCCTCAGCTTCCTGGCCAAGGACAGTGAATCCTGTCAGATAAGTCAATCCTCTATATCTCTCTCCTGGACTAAATACTGACTCATTTTTCTTTGGCTATATTTAATTTTACATTAAATAAAAGAAAACAAAATGTGTCCTGTTTCTATACAAACAAGAAACCATTTAAATATTATTCCTATAAGGATCAACTGAGGCCATTTCATTCTCATGCATTCTTGACATGAAATATCTGGGGATAACACTCAGGTGTATGACTGGTCCTATTTCCCTTTTCCCTTTTATTGATGACAATGATACTGGTAAAGTCAATCTTTCAGGATGTTTTGTATAAATTTACTCTGTGTTTCCTCCATTTTTAATTTGAGCCTTGACAGTCTGACTTTACTTTAAAACAATGTAGATTTGCCAATATTATAAATTCCTCTTGGTCCATTTGATTATTATTCCTCAAACTGAATTATAAGTAGAGTTTCATTAAATGATGTTTTTGACAGAAAAAGAATGTACATTTATAAGATAAAATTATTTTAAATAGGTTCTAATTTAAATAGGAAATAGAGAAAATATTTTATATTTCTTTAAAATACTAACATTAGAAGTTATTTCATAAGATATTATGAAATAATATTCCCCCCTACATATTCCAAGCTCCTTGTTTTTATAATGCTTTGATCTTATTGCATTAGGACTTTAAGTTTTCTTTACAATTTTTTTTTTTCTGAATCAGTTGAACACTATGATTCTTTTCAGATTCTTCAAATCCATCTAAATTTATTTCTATGGGAAAACATTACAGTTTAAGTGATGTGAACATTTTTTAAAATATCAGTTCAGATATATTAACAAAAGAATATTACCTGTCTTGTAACCAATAATGAAAATAAAGGTTGTAATGATACTGAATCTACTCTAAATATTATCACAGGCAAGTTGCATAGATTTTCTACTTATTTTTAACTGCCACTAAAATAAGAATATTTTCTATTATTAGAATTTTGAAAAGTGAAGCAGGGCTCCAAGAATAGGAAATGAGGAGGGAGGGAGAGAGGGGTTCTCAGCTGAAAATCTGCATTTGGCCACTCATTTAAAGAAATGGAGAAATCATGGTCTCTCAATCTGGTGATAGGGGTACAGATATCAAGAGAAGCTGAAATCAGTGTTTGTCTTTGATTTCAAAATAGAATCTCTCTAAATTTGCTCTCTCCCCTGTCCCTTCACCTTCCAGGTTATTTCCTATGTTATCCTACTTTTAATTACATCTCAAAATCTAAGGTATTTTAGTATTTGCTTTCACTTTGTCCTTACATCTAAAAGTTTCTTTAAATTTCAGTGTTTCATACCCACTTACATTTCCCAATCAACTAACATAAAATTCCTATTTTTTAAATTATAATAATCAGAAAAAATGTATAAAACCACATGAAGCGATTCAGATCAATCTTTCTAAAAGGATTCCAATACCAAAAATTCATTATAATTTTAAGACACCTTGTGAAATATATATATGATTTCAATTACCCTAATCCGTATCAGCATAGTTTGCTTTTTTGTACATATCAGCAAATTAGTAAAACATAGTCACATTATTCCCAGACATATTTAAGATGCTATTCACACTATGTCTACTGTGTATTATAAAAATAATGTCACATGGGTGAAAAGCAGTAAGTAATTTCTTTAAAAAATTTAGCTCTTTCCTGCCAACAACTAAAACATTGCAGTACATTGATATTGGCTAGAAATAAACAGAGAAATAATGGCTAGTGGAAATAAAGTCAATACTCCACCTTCATGATAAATTCAACCTAGATGTCACAGCTTACATAAAAGACCAAAACAACAATTATAATTTACCAAGGCTGTTTCAACAGTACAACAGTTAAAGTCACTCAGGTTGTAAAAATACAATGTATGGCAGCTCTTTAATTAGAGTTTAAATCTGCTCATCTTGATGCAGTAATAAACTGAGCAACACCAGGTTACAAGCTCTTTTGGAAGACAGCAATTGTACATAATACATGTGGTCCTTTCTGATTCAAGGCCTGATTCTTGGCTCCTGCTTCTGAAACACAATGTTTCATTTTAATGAAAAATACATTACTGTGGTAAGATAAGGTCATCAGCTGTTAAGTATAATGCAATTTCTGTAATAAAATTAATTTTATGGCCCGTATAAAAGACTTTATGTGGGTTAAATACTTTTAATTACTAGCTAAATTTTGTTCCTTAGGATGCATAAATGAAGTAACCCACCTTCCATAAAAAGAATGCATTAGTGTAAAATGTCTAACATTCTTTATGATTTCCATTTTTGTTGTGCCAAAGTTAACCGTAGTCAATTGTGAGTTAATATGGCTTTTTTGGTCACAGGGACAGAGGATCTAGCTGCTGGTGTGTCATGATTAAAAATAGTTGTACTTAAAAAGACTTGTATAGTTCTCTCATAAGATAGTTGTTTGGGGGATAGCAATTCAAATTTACAATTTTCATATATGGGTATAGTCTTATTCAACCTCAATTAATCTAGTAAATGAACACAATTGGTCTCCAGCAGAAGTAAATGAAGTAAAAATATGTTCAAAACACACTTAACACCAATATTGAAGAAAAAGAAAACATCTATATGTGGGCAAAATTGTAGCCATATGTAAATGAAAACATTGTTTACATATACCTGTGAGCTTTAATGGTTTTTGTTTTTTTGCTTTGTGAAAGGTTTTCACTGAGGTACTTCTTGAAGTCATTTTCTAAGTGATAATGGATTTAGGATTGGCACAGAAGTTGGAATTGGAGAGCTCTCAATTTGAATCCCCAACCTTTCCATCAGTTTATAGATTCAGGATAAGTTATTACAACTATTCTGTTTTATTATGTGCTCTTTAAATAATAAGACAACTTCCTCATAATATCATCATGCTTAGACATAATAATAAATACAAACTTCTCAGCACTTAGTCTGCCATTTATATGTGTGAAATGAGTGATTTTACTCCTTTTCTATCAAGTTGAGCAAAGGGAAGAGAGATGTGATCAGATTTTAGGTACTTATTTGTCTACATTATTGGAAGAATCCCTGACCTAAGTGGAATGGTACGTGGTTAAAAATGCCAGTACATTCTATAAAATGTGTATATAAAATATTATAGTCAATTCATTCTTACTGGAAATAATAGCTTTGCAAGTAGCACATCTAGGTTTGATATCTATTGTGCTATTTCTTTCTCTTGCAAGAACATGGGACTTCCACAGGAGATTCATTTTACTCTCCCTCATATAACTCTAGATTGGTTAAAGATGAAGGCAGAACCTTCAGAAACTTCTACATGTGCAAAGGATGCTCAGAAATTGTTTACCTCATCTTGTTTTCTCCAGCCTGCAGCAATGGCCACCTTTCCCTGATTCCCTAGTAATAAGTCTACATTCTTTCTGCCCTGGCCACTCTCAGTCACGAAATCTACTCATCTTTGATAGCAGATGAGCCACCAGGAAGAAGCACTGACACAAAGCATGGGTGACAATGTTTCACAACCAGCTGGGAGGAGATGCTGCTTCAGTAAAGAATTCAGTAGGATAAACACAAGCAAGCTTGTCAGCACATAAGTTAATGCTTGTGACAGAATCTCTTCTATTTCTGTTCATGTTCATTCATTTAGGTCCCTCCTCCCAAATATATTTTGAACGAATCTATGAAATCCCTTTGACACATTTTTTTTATTTATACAGAACTTACCATCGTTTTATTAATTTTTGTTTCAAGGAGGAAATTTTTTAGAGGAATCATACAGTGTAATTTTACCAATTTTTAATCTTTCATTTGATAAATGAGGAAACAGGTCTGAACAGGTAGAGACTTGGGTAGAAAGATAATTGTCAACTTCTACTTTCTAGCTGTGGATATTCATGAACACCATTTGGGGCCATTGACCTTATGTTGGCCACCTTTCATGTTTCTTTGAAGTGTCCTATGAGGAATTTAATAAATAGAATTGTATTAAATTGATTTGTTTTGAATAATTATATGTGATATAAAGGAACATTATTTCTGAATAACTGCTTAAAATACAATATGAAGTGTTCTGGTGCTAAGAGAATTGATAAGAAAAAGACATTTTAAAAATTAATAACTTCAATTTAGTCTAGAATTGTTTGTGTATAATTTATAGGAATTCCAAGAATTTCTATATTATAATCTAAACTTCTAACCTTCCTGCCCTTACTAATAAAAATGATCTAAGAATATAAGTGAAGGAAATATTTTATTGAGTGAATTGATAAATGAACCTCATGTTTTATTTTATAGTCAACCTAATAAATATAAATAATAAAGAAAGAATAGAATTTAACTAAAAATAAATCATTTAGTACTCTTCGAAACATTGATCTACAAAATAGGGAGAAAAAAAGATGATAAGTTTCTACATGATGTTTTAAAGTTCTATTCTTTGTATATAAAAGAACTAAGAATTCAATGTGCTTCAAGGAAAAAAATTAAGCAAATTTTTTTAAAGAAATACTATTATTCAGTCTTTGAGATCAGATTCAAGAGGCAAGAAAAAAAACTTTCTTAGATTGCAATGTTATATAGCAAACCAATCTTTAAATCCATCATAATATCCCCAGAATGCTAAAGCTCTTTATGTGTAAACAAATCACCAGTGATTTAAGCAACATCCATTTTGGTATTTTTCTTATTATCCTACACCACTGGCTTATAAAGTACAAAAGGATAAAGCATAACATGGATGTGAGAATATGTACTGTACAGAAGACAATTAACGGGCTTTCGTTAGCATTGAACTATGTTCCACAAAATAGTTTTCAAGGAGACATAAAGAAGAAAATGGATAAAGGTAAACCAGAAAGAAGTGTCAATTGACATAAAGAACTTACAAAACAACATGTGTTACCAGTTTGAAAAATAAGTTTTCAATTAATAATGAAAGTATAATAATCCAGAAATATATGCTCTTCCATGGTTTAGAGAATTTTGCTTTCTTTCCTCATTTTGTATATCATTACTGGTGTCACTATCAAAGTCTTTCATCTCTCTCATGAATTTAGATGGCAATATTATTCTTTAGTTTATCTATGATGGCAAAATATTCTGTTAAAAATGAGCTAATAACTCACAATGCTAATAGAAATTCAAGAACTTCTATTTGAAGAACAAGTCTTGATGGAAAAACAAATACCTTAAATATGAATATGTAAGAATGTCACAAAATAAATGTAGATGAAATAGAAATTAAAAAAGGTTAATTACATTGCATGAAGTCAGATAATCTAATTGATTCATAATATTTTATATGTAATAAACTTCAAATGTGATAACTCCTGATAAAGTAATTTCTATGCTAGGAAACAAACAGCATGCCAAAGGAAAAAAAGGGCAAATTAATTTGAGTTCTTCCATTTATTTTTGAAAATGGGGGTCTGACTTAAAATGCATTTTATAAGAATATAAAGAACATTTGAAAACATAAGATATAAGAAAGCTTTCATGATAAAGCAAATTGCAAGAAAATAGAAAATTGTGAGAACCAACTGAAATTTAATAAATCAATAAATAATTCCTGTGAATGATTATTAGCTAAGATACACTACAGGCCCTAAAAATACAATTATGAAAACTAATCAAAGGTTATGACCAAATTAAAAGTTGCAGCAATGTAGAAATTATGAACCATAAAATGCTACCTTTGACCCAGGGAATGCAACATTTAATTAGACAGAATATAAAAATTTAATGGCTAATGAGATATTTACCAAGTTTCCTTTATGCAGAGACTATTTGCTTTGGTGACCTTAGGACTCTCTATGAATGTGAAATCCAAACAAAACAATAGCCCTCCTCTAAATTCACCCTTGATTTTCTTACAGCTAATACTTCTGAACTTGTTCTTTGCTTTTGAATAAGAGTTCTCAATTGCAATTAACAGTTGATAGGAAAAAATTATTAAAACTTTAAATAATATAGGTTAGTATGCTTTAATGATCATAAAGAACAAAGTGCAGGTATTTTTAAAGAGGTGACATAAATTATGTTAATTATATAAGATCCATCAAATTATATAATTGACATTGCAGAAAAAAAAAAAAAACTAGCAATAAACCTGTTATCTAACTTCATCTGCTCTTGATTGAAAGAATAATATGATAGGAAATTAAGATAATCTTCCATTTAGTACTGATACTGACTTGGTCCAGTGAGGTATAAGTATATCTTGATGTCATATTTGAAAGCAGACCTACAGTATTTTTGGATGGATTGAGTTCAGGACAAAGGAAAAGAAACATTTCAAGATGACTTTATGGGTTTTGGTTTTCACAATTGAAGAAATGGAATTATTATTTTCTCAAATGAAACTAGGCAGTTGAATATACAATTCTGGAGTTCATCAGAATAATGAGGGCTAAAGACAAAAACTTGAAAGTTGGCAATATACACAAAGAAATTGAAGCAATAGACCATCTGAGAGAAAAAAGGAACAGGTTTGGATAAAAGGAAAGAAATGTCACAATTCAGCCCTACTGCATTACAACTTAAAGATAAGAAATTGGAGTTCAGAAAAAAAAAAACATAGGACACAATAGCTAATGAGGTAGGCAGGACGGATAGTACAGTGTCCCAGAATCCACATGAAACAAATGTTTTAAGGAGAAATTCCTATCCCAAATTCTATAAAAATGGATAGAGAGTTGTGGAATAGGCAAGTCCATATTGTTGTTGACAATAAAAGAATATTTACATAGCAAAGGGAAAGACATTGGGTGAAATCTTCAGTATTAGAAGAAAAGATTTGGAAATGATGGTGTTTAGTCAGCTTTTTCACTGCTGTGACTAAATGATCTGACCGGTACAATTACAGAGGAGGAAAGGTTTATTGAGGGCTCAGGGTTTCAGAGGTCTTAGTCCATAGAAGGAGACTCCATTCCTCAGGGCTCCAGGTGAGGTGGAACATCATAGTGGAAGGGTATGGCAGACCAAAGCAGATTACATCAGGATGATCAGGAAGCAGAGAGTCTCCAATCTCCAGATACAAAATATATACCCCAAAGACAAGCCCAATTCTAATCTCCTCCAGCCACATCCTATCACTTCAATTACCACTCAGTTAATCCCATCAGGGATTAATTCACTGACTGAGTTAAGATTCATACAACCCAATCATTTCTCCTCTGAACCGTCCTGCATTGTCTCACATGTGAGCTTTTTAGGGACACCTCACATCCAGACCATAGCAGATGGGTACAGACTACTGCTCCATAAAGTTTTGCTCTGGGGCTCAGGGAAAGGAGACAGTGTATGAAATAGATTGAATGATCCAGGAAGATGCTTATTGGTAAGAATAATTGTGATATGTTTTTGTATAAAGAAAATGACTAATTAGAAAGAAACTAGTTGACAGTTCAAAGAAAAAGAAAAGTTGGTGAATAAGGTCTATAAATTAGATAAGGGTCCCCGGGGTCAGGTATACAAGAAGACAACTTTGTACTTCCTGTGAACATACCCTGACTTCTTACAACCTTGTCTGAAGCTTGAGACAAGCTGGAGTGATCCCTCAAGATGGCAGAGAGATTTTGATGTATGTCTTGATTTAAAAAAAGAAAAACGAATCCCTCCAGTGACTTTCTATCTCCTTCAGAGTAAAAGCCTCTGATGTTACCAAGACTGGAAAGAAACTGCAATTTGACTCCACTATCTCTCCACCTCCTGTTCTCACTGTCTGTCCAGTGATTACTGTCCGGCCACATATAGTCATTGTCCTACCTGCACGTCCCCTATGCTTACAAAGTTGTGCTCTTAACCATGAGGCTATGCTGTAAGGCTTGTGTTTTCTTATTCCTTGGGTTTTCACTGAAATGTCAATGATTTAGTGAGGCATATTTTAACCACACTAGGTAAAATTCCAATCTATCCTTCTAACTTCCTTATTCATTTTTCTCCTTAGCACTTAATCATCATATGACCTACATGCTGTTTATCTTGCCCATTGGAAGATAGGTTCCACGAGGACATGGAATTTGGTCTGTTGTTCACTGCTGTGAATCTCCAGAAGCTAAATCACTGTCTGTCCTCAGATATTAGTTGCTAAGTAAATTTGTTTAAAAAATAAGGAAAAGATGTCGGGAGCGATGGCACACGCCTGTAATCTCAGTGGCTTAGGAGGCTGAGGCAGGAGGACCGAGCAACTCAGTGAGACCGTGTCTCTAAATAAAATACAAAATAGGACTGGGGATGTCACTCAGTGGCAGGGTGACCCAGAGTTCAATCCCCAGTACCAAAAAATAAGGAAAAGATAGTTTAGGATTTAACTCCAACCTTATCTTTTTTACTTTAAAAATTCCGAATTTACCTAAGCCAAAAAGTCCTAAAACACTGTTAGTGTGTGAATAATGGACAATTGTGTATATTTTAGACAATATTTTTCAGTAAAATTTCTCATATGACAGAAATAGAATGCCAAAATAAATCCAGGTAACTAGAGCATTATACTTTGTGAAACTTTACAAAAAACAGATACATTTCAAACTTTGCAATTGAAAGAAACTATGAGGTCTTAAAGATACTTTTACTATAGCACCACATACGGTTAACATGACAGGATAAGGGAGTCCATAAAAAACAATCTCTTTGCAGTAACTTGTTTGGAGCCTGAAGTATTAATGGATATTCAAGGTAAACCATCATTTTTTCCCAAGGCTCTAGTTTGATTTATTGCTAGGAATTCTAAAGAAACTCAGGAATTCTGTAAACAATTTGTATAAATTTGGTTGTCAATCTCTACATGTTTTCCAAACACTTGGGTAAACAGATTCCTTTTAGTCAATATTGCATAGCTACTATTGGTGTTTATTATGCAGATTTTGGTCTCTAATCTTTCCACAAAATTAATCTAATCTTTAGCAGACCTATGAGTGGTGGTATAGTGTTCATTACCCTTATCTACAGTAGAAGGAACTCAGGAATTAGATGCACACATCTGTGATCACACTTTTGTGGCAGGTCTGGGATTCAAACCAACAAAGACTATAGTCAAATTTATGTCCTTAACATCCTTATTCAACTACTACCTTAGGCTTCCTGGATCAGCCATGTAAACTTGGTGTCCTAGAGTCATGTTATGAGGCAGAGATATTAATGGAAAATATATGTTTCGGAAGAGCTGATGAAGAAACCACTTTAAGTAAAAAGAGAGTTGATAAGAAGTTGTTACCATCAATTATGCAGCCAATAAAATAGCAGTTGCATTTCAAAAAATTTTCATACACCCGGGCTAACATGATTGATTGACCATATCCCTCAAATGATTAGTCTTTGATATTTACATACAATGTTATTTCTTAAATTCTTTAAATTTAATAAACACGAATTTTTTTAAAATTAATTTTTATTGTAAACAAATAGGATATATCTTGTTTCTCTCTGTACAAGAAGTAGAGGCATACTGTTTTTGTAATCATACATTTACCTAGGGTAATCAAATTTTTTTTAAAAAAGCAAAACAGCATAAAGTAACCCTGAAATAAGTGTCTGGAAACCCAATTTCTGATCTCACTTCTGAGTCTGACTGACTGCATTTCTTAATATCTGTGAACCTACTTTCTGATCTACAGAACTGGTGAACTAAACCATATTTATCTATACTTTTCTGTAGATTTTTATAATCTTAAAATAAGAATTTTCCTTCAATCCATGCTGGTTAATTGTAAAAACATTCAATAGACATCTCATATTGTACAAAGTTTTATTAGTATTTTAACATAAAGCTAATTTATAAAGAATATTTCATTTTAGATAGTTCACACAGTTAAAGTTTACTTATCTAAAATAAAGAAAATTTTTAAAAATAATTTTGAGTCTCCATATGCAGTAACCATTCTAGGGTATAAATTTGTGCAAGACTATGCATTTGATCAAGAGTCTCGATGATGACTCATCATTTTTATGCAAGTATCAAGGAATATTCGCTAAAATGGAATAATTTATTAATGTCATATTTATTGAATGGTATGATAAATATGATTCATCATGGCATTCTATGAATATTAGAATGGATTATTAAAGCAATAAAATCCAGTGGCAGAAATATAATGAGATCATGTCACATTTGTATAAAAGCTAGATGACAAATTGTGCATTCTTTAAAGGTTGGTATAATCTTAGAAGGATTTAAAGTGAGATTCTAGAAGCATAAAGCAAAAACAACCTTAAATCCTGTTTAGGGTTCAACTAAGAACACTGAGTAATATCACTTTTGGAGATCACAGAACAAACCCTTTCCTCTTTAAAGCGTATATATAGACTGTGTAAATTCACATAAACACAGCTGGGAATTTAATTATCAATTGGTTAGATGAGCCGATCGATGTGTGATAATATATAACCAGGTTTCCAGAATGATTGAATCTAATAAGCTTAATCAAGAGCAACAGTTTTCTAACTTCTAGGTAAGGAATCACTTAACTGAATTCTGATGGGTAAAACTATATGTCTACACACATTATTTTCAGGTATCAATTTCTCCTCAGTTTAACTCCAAGAATATAGTATATTGTTGCAATATTGGATCTCCTCTAATGTTTTCTCTGATGTCAAACCATCTAATTTGTGTGAATTTGTAATCTATAGTTTCAAGGTAGAGATATCTAAGATTTGTCATAATAAAGCAACAACAATGCTTTAACACTCCTATAACTGGCAATTTACTCATGCCCTTTGATCTCTACTTCCTGAATACTATATTTATGTAAGGGAAAACTTCACCTTATAAATGACTTTGTAAAGAAGGGTACTTGCATCTAGAACACAGATAAATTTGGTTTAGATTTTGATTTAGAAGTTATTCTTTTTTTAATTCATTCTAATTAGTTATACATGAGTATAGAATGCACTTTGATACATAAAACATAAATGGAGTATAACTTCTCACTCTTCTGGATGTACATAATGTAGAATCACACCAGTCATGTAATCATATATGCACCTAGGGTAATGTCAGATTCATTTTACTATTTTTCCTACCCTGGTACCCTTCCCCTCCTTTTACTTTCTTCTACCTAATCCAAAGTAACTTTCTTTCCTAACCCCACCCCTGCATTGTGAATTAGCATCCGAATATCAGAGAAAACATTCGGCCTTTGGTTCTTGGGATTGGCTTATTTCACTTAGCATGATATTTTCCAACTCTGTACATTTACCTGCAAATGCCATCATTTCATTCTTCTTTTAAGGCTGAGTAATATTCCATTGTGTATATATGCCACATTTTATTTATCCATTCATGTATCAAAGGACACTTAGATTGGTTCCATAGTTTAGCTATTGTGAGTTGAGCTGCTATAAATATTGATGTGACTGCATCACTATAATATGCTGATTTTAAATTCTTTGGGTATAAACCAAGGAGTGGGATAGCTGGGTCAAATAGTGGTTTCATTCCAAGTTTTCTGAGGAATCTGAATACTGCTTTCCAGAGTGGTTATACCAATTTGCAGTTCCACCAAGAATGCATAAGTGAACCTTTTCCTCCACATCCTTGCCAACATTTATTGTTGCCTGTATTCTTGATAATTGCTATTCTGAGTGGAGTTATATAAGAGTAGTTTTGATTTGCATTTCTCTAATTGCTAGAGATTATGAACATTTTCCATATGTTTGTTGATTGTATTTCTTCTTCTGTGAAGTATCTGTTCAGTTCCTTAGCTCACTTATTGGTTAGCTTATAGGCATGCAATAGAAACAGTAGCCTCTTCCACAAAGCAACCTGGCAGAGAAGTCTAACACTGTTTCTAGGTGCCCACCTTCCACATTTGCTTCCTTGCCTCACCTAACAGTAGTGAGAGGTCCTGATATTCTTTACTACTTTTATTCTTTTGTTTTGTTTTCCTAAACTAGGTAGTTGACCCTCATGTTGTCAGGTATGGTAACTAAAAATTCCAAAATCATTTAAGCAAAGTTGGTCAATGAGGACATGTTAATAACTGTGTTCTTTGTAACCAAATATGTGTGTGAACTGATAGGTGGGGAGGAGTTGTACAGTTTTAGAGATGAAGTAAACTCCTAGTCTTCTTACAAATACTAATATGACTTTAAGAAAATTTCTCCACTTTTGCCTATTTCATTTTCCTCATCTCTAGAATAAAAAGCATCATCTGAACATTATCTAAGATCCATTCCATGTTTACATATGTATGGATATACCTTCAACCCCTTAAGCCAGCATGTAAACATATTTTGCTAATCATAATCTTCACACCTTAGAAGACTACCAGATAAGATTGAGTGTTGTCAACTATCATCCTTGAGTATACCCCCAAATTGACACCCCCTGTCTCATGGAAAGAGAAAGAAACTGGGCATGAAATTACTTATTATATGATTGAAAAAACCATGTTACAATTTTGTGCTAAGGTTGTAAAACTTCAAGTAGTTTTAAACCTACAATTCTTTGGTGATAATATTAAATCGTTCAAGGCTGCTTGTGTTTTTGATAACAGTTTGTTTGAATTAAATATTTTAAATGGTATTTAACATCAGAGTTGTTCTTTCTATTTTTTCATTAACATTTACATTTACTATGGCATTAAAAGTTATGCCTTTCAAAAACTATAACGAACATTGGCTCCATTTTTTGGATAGGCAGAATTAGACCATGAACCCAAAGGTGTCTACATTCTAACCCATGAAGGCTGTGAATACATGGGAGTACATGGTAAGGGGAAATAAGTTTTCTAACTAGATAGCCTCAAAATAAATATATTACTTTGTATAATGCTTGTGGATCCCCATGAAATCTCAATGGTCCTTAAAGATGGAATGCGAAACTGAAGACGAATTAGAGTCAAAGGAAGATGTGACCACAGAAACAAGGCATAAAGGCATGCATTGTTGCTCTGATGACCGGGAACCACATGGCAGTGATTGCAGGTGTTCTTTTCTAGCTAGAGAAGGACTACCCCCTAAAACCTCCAGAAAGGAATGCAGTTCTGCTGATGCCTGGACTTTATCCCTATGATCATCATGTTGGACTTCTAACCTACACAATCATAAAATAATACATTTATGTGCTTTTCAGCCACTAAGTCATTTGTGATCATTTGTTACAGCATCTATAGAGAACTCACACAATTCTTAAGTCAGATTTTATAGAGGAAAGTTTCTGGCGCAGCAGATTGCATATAAAAAAGCATTAGTAAATAGGTTCTCTTAGATAAAAAATGCATTTACACAAATTTGATCAGCATACACCTCTACTCTTTAATCAGTCAATAAAATAACTTTGATTCAAATATGGAAAATATAGGAAAACAACACATTTTATACCTGTGCCCACTTTTAATCACAAAGGCAACAATGACTATAGGCTCATCTTAAAGTAAATAATACTTTTTGCCAAAAACAATCCCTAATCTGAACAATGCATTCGTACTGAAAGAATTAGAGAATGAAAACATCTTAATTTGCATATATGTAATGTATTCCCTAATTATTAGTTTGGTTTCTGTCCTTGAGTTGCAGGATGCACATGTTTAAAGGAAGTACAAATCTCACCACAATTTATTCAAGTAATTTCAGTTCCTAGAATTGGCTAATGCATCAATCATAGTGGCAAAACTTTAAAAGTTTGACATGAAATTAACTTAGTGAAGATTTTTACACGTGAATTCACTGGTATTGACTTTTCATAATCTTCATAAAGGAGAATAACACGAATTACCTTGGCCTCATCTGGATGACTTCAAACAATGCTATGGAAAATAAAAACCTCGAATCTAGTAGAGTTTTGCAATATTCTTGTCCTTGGGGTGAAACTATAGAAAGAATGTACCTTCAGAATTTCTAATATTGAAATATTGACCGGTGTCCAACATGGGAGTGTATTTCCACAGTGGGGGAAGGAACAACAATGAGATAGCTAAGTCTGAAGCTTCTTATTCTCTGTTATTTCTCTTTCCATAAACAGAGAAATAAACTCTCTCCAGTTAGGTTTCACAGATAAGACCTGGTAATTATCATTCATACCACATTTTAATAGTACAGGAGAGGCATCTATTCCTGACTTGAAAAAAATTTGAAATAATCCTAACATTTATATGTCACCTTAAGCAAAAATCTTGGAGTTGTTATTTATAGTTGTAAAGGGACAAAAATCAGCCCATAGCAGTCAGACTGTGTTTGCACTTGCCATTGTTGGAATAAAAGTCCTTGGTGAACATAGTCAACAATACCCGCTAGCCTTCAAAATTAACACTATCCGAGGCAGACATTTTTTTCCAGAAGACAAAAGAATTCAAGTGCAAATTCCAGTGTTGACTAAAACAACTCTTTCTAAGATTTTGATAAAACTTAGAGAGTTACAACAGAAGAGCGTACAGAAATGTATTATTTTTGTTAAGTTTATGACTATAGATATCCGAGTTTGTTCTACCACTGCATATGCATATTAACCAAATATCTATATCAGGCTTATTTCTACTGCTGATATACACAAAAAAGTATATCTAAATCTGTGAGAAGGAACACTTTTCCATTTACTTTCAAATGAGCATTCAGTGTAGATGTGATTTGTAACAATCAAACCACAGGTAGTTTTTAGAAAGGAAGAATAAATGGAAGTAGCTTATAGTTGTAAAAAGTGCTAATATTCAAAGATTGAAATCACATGTTCTTAAAAGAAAAACTGTTTGTAGCCTGTTCTACTGGAAAAAATTCCAAAATAGCCTGATATGTTAATGTTTTGTTTTGGTTTAGATATGACATGTTCCCCAAAGGCTACTGTATTAATTCAGGAATGGTCTGAGGTAAGATGATTAGATTATAAGAGCTGTGACCTATATCAGTGGAGTAATTCCTTTGATGCATTAATAATTTTAAAGGATTACTGCACTGGGCAGTAAATATAGGCAGGTTGGGTATAGATAAAGGAGGTGGGTCATGGGGACACATCTTTGGGGATTAGTTTTTGTCCCTGGTTTGTCTTTCTCTCTCCCTCTTTCCTTCCTGTCTACCATCAGGTGAGGCTTTTCCTCTGCTATGTTCTTCTTCCATGATGTTCCACCTCACCCTAAACCCAGAGCAACGGGGTTGGCCAATCCTGAATTGAAACTGTGAACTCAAAATAAACTTTTCCTACTCTAAATTATTGTGGCCAATATTTTGGCCACAGGGATTAAAACCTGACTGATACAGGTTTATATGGCTATAGTAGTAAAGAGTTGCTGCTCTTTTGATCTGTGATATTTGCATGCAGTGTTCTCTAACAACTGGGAATTTTCTCTCTATTTTATCAATTAGGTTGCAATAAGTTTCACATAAACATATAAGAATAGCAGCATCACATATAAACAGACACTTTGAATACATGAATTAGCAATAACTACAGGATCTGTTTTGCAAAATTTTTTCTGCAAAATAATTACAATTCTGCACCTGATAATATTGTCCTCCTAAAATAACCATATTAGATTTATTTTTCTACCTCATCCATGTTCTATTCCTAATTACATCCCTTTATAAGCACATGGTACATGCAGTGATCTATGGTACTGAATTTTTAACTACTTGTCTACATTTATGCTTTGCTGTTAGATCTATCACTCTTGATAAATGCAGCTAAACAAAAACATCTGTTTATGGCATAAGACTGGGAACGAAAAGCAAGAAAAAGGATTTAGAATAAATATCAATTTGAATTTTCAGACACACACAAATTCTAATTGAATTGTTATCTCAAAAAGAAAAGACACAACAAAGGACATTTTGGTGAGTATTTGAAAAAAAACTACAAGGGAGCTAGTCTCATTGGTTAGGAGTGATGATCTACAGCTCTGCATAATAGGCTTCCAGGTCTATAAATCTGTTCTGCTCTGTAGTACTTTCCTAAGGAAGTGATATATCTTTAAAAGTTTCATCTAAATGTCACCCTGAAAGCATACTATGTTGAGGATCATTCCAAATACAGAAGAGAACAGTAGAGCCCTCATGAAACCCCATACTGACCTACACCTCAACACACAGCACAGTCCTAAGATTGACAGGAGGAATGTTTAGGCATTTTCACATAATGACTTTGTCCTTAAAAATACTTGTAACTTCAAAATGCTACTATCTTCAAATATGACAAACTGGATTCTTCCAAAGGGATTGTAGTTCACATAAGCAGGATTACTGAAGCAATGAACAAACAATATAAACTGAGGATGGACATCTACATGAACTAAAGAATTACTACTATATCCTTATCACCATACACCCCAGCAGGTACACATGGGAGTAAACCTGTGTACATCTCACATCAGACTGAAGCCACTATGAAGAAAAGATTATAGAAGCTGAAAAATGATGATAACTAAAAATTTTACATATAATTAAAAGAAATCCAGATACTCAGAATATGTTATAAAGTTGTGGCTTCATATTAATGTGTCTTTGGAAAATTAGGAGAAACTCGATAAATAGTCAGAATATTTATGTCAGTACCATAATTTAAATACAAACATGCTCACATACACACCATAATTATAAACACATAATTTTTAGTTTTTTAATCATGGGTTGAAACTGCTCACTCCAAGAATGGCTATTTACTGTACCTGATATTAATTTCTTCCACTCTAATCTATCTATCTATCTATCTATATATATATATAATCAGTTTTCATATTATAAAGTATTACCTGTTACCACCTCTTCACTCATAATGTATTCATATGTTTAGTATTCCTACAGCCTTAAATTATCAGAGATATCTGCAATAGTACAATGATAATGATACCTGTCCCAGAATCCTACAAAAAGGAAAGTCACCTGATGTTTTTTTGTTTAGGTTTTTGTTTTGTTTTGTTACCGGGGATTGAACCCAGAGGTGCTTAACCATATCCCCGGCCCATTTTTATATTTTATTTAGAGTCAGGGTCTCGCTGAGTTGCTTAGGGCCTACCTTTCTAAGGCTCACTTTGAACTCATGATCCTACTGCCTCAAACTCCAGAACTGCTGGGCCCTTTAATGTTAAGTATTTTGAAGGCAATTACCTTATTGTCAGTGATGCATTTAAGAATTTTTCCCTTTTTTTCTTTTTCCTTCTAACTCCTCTATACAGGGTAAATAAGTCTTCAGTATTTTTAAAGAGTGTATGCTTTTCACAATTTTATTCTAGGGACTCTTTTAGAACACATAGTTAGAATAAAATCATTCAATATGATTCTGCCTTAAATATATCACCAAAATTCAGTTAGGAGAAGTAATTTCCGAAATTCTAAAGCACAGTAGGATGACTATACACATTAGAACACTCTATATATTTGATGAAGAGCTAGGAAGAGAGCTTGAAGGTTCCCAAAGCAAAGTAATGGTAACTGTTTAAGGAAGTGGCCTGTTAATTACCCCCATTTGATTATGGTACTTTGGATATATGTTTCAAATTATCGCATAGTTTCCCACAAATGTATACAACTGTTATGTCAAATAATATGCTAAAAGACATTTTTAAAATCACCAATTCGTAAGAAAATATCACATAATTTAAAGAATCCAAGTTTTAGATTGCAACATCAGTAGTAGAACAATCTTATGTGGGCTGCTGATTTCTGTCTAACAATATTTTGCTTCAGGCTATCTAGGTGTGTTTTTAATCCCCCTCCAAAAATGTCAAATGAGTCACCAAAACTGAAACACAATAATAAAGGCAGTCCATCAGGTTTCCTTTAAAAAGCTGGTGGTAAGAATAAATGAGGTTTGCCCTTTTGGACTGATAATCAATCATCTTGAGGATATGATCAAAGTTTCTGCACCTCCCTGGACTCTGGCTTGGGGGCTTAAGGACTGACACAAGATGTGTGGCACAGCAAGATCAAACATAAAGACCACACAGATGACTACAAATAAACTGAAAGCTCCTCTCCCTGACTTTACCTGATGAAACATGCAAAATAAATGCATTTCAAGCATCCATACCCGAATTTATTTTCAAAATAGTTATTACACATCTATACTCATAAGCCTGTCAGGACACGAGAGACAGTAAGAAGGCATTAAATATACAGGGAAACCACTAGAGGTATGCCAGTTCTGATAGAAAAATAAGAACTGTACCAGGATGTAGTTAATCTTCGATTACTGTTTCTCAGTTCCTCTCTAAAGTAACTTTGTGACTACCACTTTTAGAAATTCACTCCTCAAGAAAATTAACTTGACAAGTTGGTAAACAGATTCTCCAAGTACTACAGGTACCATGGATAGGAGAGGAAACCAAGATAGAAGTGCCTCAGGTTAAAGTTTTATATATTTGTGAAAGTATTTAAACATCCTTTTCCTGGAAAAAATTGTGTTTCTGAAAAACAAATTACTTTTTCATCTAATACTGGTGAATATGACATTCTTGTCACTGCAGTTCTTTCAATAATATGCAGGCAGGAATTTTGTTTTAAATTTAAAAAGTAAATAATTCAACTATGAAAATTAAAAAATATAAGTGTATTATATAATCAATTTTATAAATATGCAATAAATTATTCTCTGTTTTCCACATCACCTTCTGTATAGTGACTCTGACCTTAATCAGTATTTCCTTCAGAAAGGACTCTGTATATATTTTGGGGAAAATAAATTCTTCAAATAAGAAATATTTTAAGGTAAACTCAGACATGCCTCTGTCATTATGTGTTCCTGTTTCAGCTATAAGGAATTTTTTTGAGGATAACATCATAATAAATGATACATTAAATCAGTCAATTAATTTACCTACACCAGCTGATTTCACTGCAAAAGCAATCCAATTTCCTGGGCCATATTGCCTACTATGTGGAAAGAACTTCAGATTATATATATATCAGCTTGACTGTATCTGAGTCAAATGTCACCTACACCTGGGAATTAACCACAAATTGTTAAAAAATAACCTAGGGTTGTTTCCCCATTTTTCCTCTAGGATACAGAACTAAATTCAGATAAAATATTTGACATCAATTTAACCTAAATTAACACATTTCACCTGAATGAGTATTCATTTATGAAGGTTGCCCTATTTTTTAATTAAGTATAATGTCCAAATAATCAAGTAGAAAGTAAGTCTATGTCTTAAAACATATCTCAAAAAAATAACCAAATTTCACATCCAGTATGTTTGCTCCTATCTTTGGTGAATTTAGTTTTTAGGTAAGTTAAATTTTTAGGCATTGTAATAAATATTAACATATTTATGAAGATTATTGACTTTGTATTTAAGATTTTTGTAGAGTATTTAATTAAATTAGGTAATTGCTTATTAAAGTATAAGAAGTTCTACAAATCCTTTCTACCAATTGTGCTCAATCTGCTAGCCCATTTGATGTACATCAAAAATGAGAAGACACAGCATCAGGGAACCAGGATTTCAATCTGGTGCTTATGACTGTAATATAAAGTTACTCTCCAAAATAGAGAAGATGAGACTTTAATGAACCCATCCATCTAAATGTACGGCAAACCCAACCAAATGCTGTACATTATATTTTTTTAATATCCCTAGGGCATCTTACATTATACAAGATAAATTGTTCTTTTATGGTCCCTTGAAAATCTGTTATAACTTCTGCTTATATGAAATAACAGTTTAATTATAAATTAAAATTACATGTTTTCATGTAGAATCTATCCAAATACTAAAATACACATATATATCCTTATTCTAATCACACAGTGACTTCTTTGCTTCTAAATGGAAACTTTTGAAGTATAGAACATTTGTTAGGTACTGAAATGAAAGGAAAAAGAACATCTACTATGCAGTTTTTCCCATTTTATGTGTCACTAGAAAACACTCAAACCCTCCTTTAAACATTTTATTTAAATTTAATTCTTGAAGTAAATTTGCAATCCTTAGAAGTGTATAAGTTCAGTAACTTCTTGTTAGAAGCCACAAGTCAGTACATTTAGCTGTCAGATGTTTTAAAAACAAAAACTAAATGGATTATGAACTTCGCTGTAGAATGAAATTGTGTTAGAATAAATTTGGTGGATGGTTTTAATATCAATATTCTGCTTGAGATATTGCACTACACAGCAATTGAAAACATTGTCGTTGTGGGAAACTGGGTAAAGGGTAGGTAAGATTTCGCTATCATTTCTTATAAGTTCATATGAATTTATAATTACCTCAAAATTATAAACTTGTACCTCAAACTTGTATCTCAAAATTATAAATTTATAAATAAAACTAGGACTTTTTCAAATTTAAACAAAAGGTCATATTTATTAATAAACAACACCTTCAACATTTAGAATTTCCACAATTTCATGTTATATGACCATCAGTCACTTTGAATGTGATCGCTTATGTTCCCTGTCTCCCAATACAGAATTAGCTTTATAAAATATCATGTACAAAGAAATAGCTCAGTTTATCATATCAGGTTTGAAGATATGGTTGGTAGATTAAGCAAGGGGAAATTTCATTTTGGAAAACCACAAAAAATAATGTAGCAAAATCTCCTAAGACAAATTGTAGTAGTAAAAGGTTATACAGATTTCTAATCCCTATACTTTGTTTATAAAACAGTGAGAATATTTGCTAAAGTCATTACATCACTGAGAAATTTTACTTTAATCAGAAAATGAGAATATTCCCTGAATGTTGAAACTATTGAACCCCAAATGTGTATCATGCTGACAGTTTATCTCAAAGAATCTCCAGAATGGCTCCATAAAATTACTAGGGTATGAAAAATTACTAATCTAGATTAATTTTGCACCTCTTCCCTAGAGATTAAATACATTATTTTATTTCATCAATTAACTTGATTGTAGACTACAAATCATCTGCTTTCTTTTGTACATGGGTGAAACTCTTAAGATACACTTGATGGCTCGATGACAAATCTTACAATTTTAAGGGTAAAGTTTGGATTTATAGCACTCCACTACCTCTTTCTTAACTTGAAATATAATTGTCACATTTCCTGGAAGATTTCCTTTTCCTTCCCAACCCAATTCAAGGGCCAATTTTTCTATTACAGCTCTTACCATATCAGATAGGATAGTTGTTAGTACATAGCTTTTAAAAATAGATTGAGAACGTAAGTTTAGATATTCTGTGCTTGTGTGTACATGTGTGAGAGAGATTATTTGCATCTCCATTTCATACAAAAACGTATTCCTATTTCTGATGAGATTCTTTAGAGAAAGCCATTATATAAATGATTACATACATTTTATCTTGATAATATTTTTACCACTGCAATTTAAATCATTATATTATAAAAATGCCTTTATTGAAGAGGGAATATCTCTTCACAACTAAATTAAGTACAGGTATTATTGACTAAATTTGTAGCACTTCAGATTTTAGAAATATTAATCTAATCTACCATAACTCTCCCTGCTTTAAAATTGTGCCATGGGTTTGTCAAAGTGCAAGACACCTATGATATGAAAGTATAATATATGTAATGTGACTGAACTGGATCTTTTCCTAAATATTCATTATTTTTAAAGCCCACGATTTGAATGAACGTAGTTGTTGCATGAAGCAAACATTTTTCTTTAGTGTTAATTTGCAATATTCTATAGAACTCAAAAATATAATCCATACCTAGCAAAAGACGCTTATTTTGGCATTTTACCTGCAAGAAACACTGAGTCTATATGAGAGAGAGTACACATATAATTAAAGGAATTATTGCAAACATTTTAGTAACATAGTACAATGTTTAACAAATATGTGAAAAGAATGTCTCCAGAAAGTAGGACCTTATCTCTTGACTCAATTTGTCTTATCAGCAGATTCCCTGAGAAAAAAAGGCAAATTGACCCTTTAGATGGAGATGCACTGAAATTTCTTATAACTGTAGTGATTTATTCACAGCTGCATAGCAAATACTTCATTAGGAATATGATAAAAGTGGATATGAGACAATATGTTGTAGGGTTTCAAATATTTGAAACTACTATTTTCGGACTACGTACTCAATAGAAGAATAAGTAAATGTTTTTTTCTTATGTTTGGTTACTTTAATTATAAGAACAAGCCCATATAACAAGCTGTACAGATCAGTTAGGACAATAAGAAAACTTGCCATTAAAAAACTTGCCACAGGATATCAATATATCACCAAGTTTGCATGTTTAAAATATGGGTAGACTATATAAAACAGTTCTTTTTCAGAAATTGTTCATTCACTTTGTTCTTCTATATCCTCTTTTTAATGAAAATGGTGACAATCCTAGTAATTTCAAAAAACAAAGTCAAACATCATAGTTCTGTTCAGAGAGAGGGCATTTGTGGATTCCTGGTCACTTATTGAGCCTAGTCGCAAGGAACCAGCCTTGGGAGGGCAGAAATGAGAAGGTGAAGAAGACTTGGAAATAACAGGGGCCATCAGGGACTCAAGGAGAAAGCAGAGTGAACACAGCTTTTGCAGGGCCTGGTGGGAAAATAAACTTTGCCAAGAGCTGCAATAGCCCTGTGGGTGTTTATACATTCATAGCCTTGACACATCTACCTAGGGAATGGCAAGCACCAGCTACCTACCGCTATTCCGGAGCCATTCTGCATTCACTTAACTAGTGATCTGCTGGATTTGGGCAGTAATACAGAGTGCAGAAGAGAGGCACACCTGCTTTGCATTTTTTAACAATCTGAGGCAAGAGGCCAATTTACAGAGCCCTGCCAGTTGGCCTGGGGTAGGGAGACGGACTATGAGTGGGCAAGAGTGAAAATTTACAAATGCTTGCCAGGGTGCAAGAAGACATATATATCTTGTTGGATGAAAAAGTGAAAGCAATTAAAGGATAAGGGACACTAACTTGTGTGAATTAAGTTCAGAGAAAAATGGGTGAAGACAACCAAGAGTAAATGCTTTTCTGATGTATGGCATAAATGACTTCGTATAAATACTTAAGGCCCACATATTTTTCTTTTTTTTTCCTTTATAGAGAACTGAATACATACACACAAAAAGAATGCTTATGATAAGTATAAGTCACCAAGATTAAAATGGAAAAGAGCCCCCATGCTTATATCACCCAGCTCAAGGTGAGAAAGTGCCAGAATTCCTGAAGTTCCTTAAGGAGCCCTCTTGTTCACATCTCTCTCCCCATAGATGTCATCATTATCCTGAATCTTGGGTTTGTTTGTTTATTCCTTTGTTCTTACAGTAGTTTTATCATAAAATCTACCCTTAGCTAATATGCTGCTTAGCATTGTATGCTTTTGAACTTTTCAAATGGTCTCAAAAAGCATGTATCTTTCTGGAATGTGCTGTGTTTATTCAACATTTTGTTCCAGAGATTCAGCTTGCTGACATGTGTAGTTCTAGTCTTTCATTCACCTTGTTGTGTAGTATTCCATTTTGTATATGTACCATTGGTTTCCTTATCCTCCTATCAGTATTCAGTGCTGTTACCAAAAACAAGCTGCTATGAACACTGGTATGTATGTCCTTGTGCCTGTGTATCAGGGTTTCCTCAGTACTGTCTAGCAGTGAACTTGCTGGGTGACAGCATGTATAAATCTTCAAACTTATTCTATAATTCCAAATTGTTTTTGAACCATTTATGACAACTGAAAATCTCACCAGTCTCATCAAAGTGTTTCCTTTTTCCATGTTCAAATCATTGCTCACAGGATACCAAAAATTGAATAATTACTTATTGGTTACTATATTAGGTATGATTATTTGCAGATGATGTACAAACTCCTTTTGTGACTTAACACTGTTTGTTGTCTACAACATAAACCTGGGTGCCAATTAAAAAATATGTCTTCCTGTTATTGCATGAAAAAGACATACTTTTTAAGTCACATGAATGCAAGTATAATTTCTACTTTGTTTATTTAAAATTCCATGTTTCCATCAAAATTGCCCCAGACCTAGCAGATGACAGAGCTCTACCAAATTCCACTCTTGGGGATAAGTGTGCATACTGGTTAAGATATGAATAAGCAAACAATCTTTAGCACCCAAAACCTGCCCTGCTATGGGAATGAAAATCCTGTTTTTCATTCATAATATATTAACAGTTTGTTTCATAAAATGTTTTATGGAGACTAAATGAGATAATATGTATAAAGTCTCTCATACAATGCTCAGCATAAAGTGAAAACCCAATAAATTTGATCTATCCTTATTTAGAAACCACTGACTCATAAATCACTAAGACTTAGGGCCACTTTGATAAATAGCTGACAGCTATAATAAAGCTATAATATAACTGTCAGCTATTATGGCCATATCATAAAAATAATAACGCCCATTCTTCCCTTAGTTTTAGCCTAAGTAATATTAAATATTCCTGGTAAAGATAACTTCAGTGGCATTAAAAAGGCCCCATGAATTCTTGGAATATAATAGTGTGCATGTTAGATTATTAGGTTTTCTGAGGTTTAAGAATGCAGATATTTGCCATACATATATCACATGTATTTAGGCATACATCTCTCATCTCAAAACTAAATTCAAGGCCAGACCACCACATCACTACACTTATCTACAACTTATTAAATTGTGTGTATGTAAAGCTAAAAGCATCTTAATATAATTATTCTCAATGCTCATCATCACTCACAAGTCCACAAATAATGATGTTGGATGACCAAGCAGACCATATATTCAGATCCTGTGTCACGACTTGGTACAGAGGAAATGGAAGGCCTAGCCAGTTTTCACCCTTCCACTGAGGTTGCCAGTCTGCACTGATGGAAAGTATCTGTTACAACCTTAAAGAATACATTTTGTCCTTTTCAATGTGTTCTTTATTGCTTCTCTGATATTTTTTCATGAGGAGTATCAACTTTTGCATACTACAACATAGGACTAGCATGGTTTCTACAATTCACATAATTTTGGTGGCTGTTTCAGCTCTTGTGAAGGTATAAGGCATTTGTTTATTTCTTATTTAGGTTACAAACTGTTCATCCAGGGATTAAATTCTATATTCAAGTACAGCATCAATAGTAATCCTATGACTGTTATTTATACATCACTTTAGTCTCAAATGCACTTACATTGCTTATACATGTATACAATTTATCAAGATATAATACTTTAACACTGTAAAGAGAGTCTTTGGAATATTAAAATAGGAAAGTAAAAACAGTACTGGGAATGTGATTAATGAATAAACTAAAACCCTGTGCTCAATTAATGTAAAGCAAAAACTTGACTTTGAGTTTTTTAATAGACATGTGAAAAGCAGAAAATATAACCAGGAACAAGTCTAAACATAGTGCGAGCCAGTCATTAGAAATAAACACCAATGTGAATGAAGAGAAAATATTTCCTTGGTCCCTCATAGACTACTTCATCATGAAGGCTAATGCACAGCTCTGTCAAAAACAATCATGCTGGACCCAGTGTGAAGGGGGTCCAGCGAGGCATTGTTTCTGATGGCCTCCCTTAATCCTGAAATAGACTTTAGATTATATGGCAAAATGGATGACTGCATTTCCTCCAGGCCTTCTTCAATAAATATTATTTCTCTTAGCCAAGCATCTGAAAGGTATCGAGCTGTAGTGAATTTGAGATTGTAGTCCCTGACAAGTGCCAGGAAAGCTGTAATTCTGTTTCCACTTACAGAAGGAGTCTTATACTCTAAAAGTCAACTAAATTGTGTGTAGCACAAGCCTCCTCATATGGAAAGAAGGAACCAGATAAAGCGGGTCCTGAACAAATGACTCGATTTCTGCCTAAAATTGTGTATAGGCAGTGCTGGCAGTCAGAGTGAAGAGTTTCCTCAGAAAACAATTTTGGGTCTACCTTAATGCAGAGGAAAATGGAGGAAGAACTCCACACCCACACTCCCTAAAGCACGGTGGCAATAATTTGTTAAAACAAACAAACAAACAAACAAAATCCTTATACTGAAAATGTCTGCTCAAGGGTTAGAAGAGAAGCAGAAAGGGTGGGAGAAATGAAAGTAACAAAACTACTTGAAATACCTTCCAAAATAAACCTGTGGCAAAATATTGAACTTGGAAATAGACAACTTGATGTATTAAATAATCAGCTGTTAAAGAATCAAAACCTGAAAGAGGGGCTGGGGTTATGGCTCAGTGGTAGAAGCGCTTGCCTGGCAGGCATGAGGCACTGGGTTCAATCCCCAGCATCACATAAAAATGAATAAATAAAATAAAGGTGGTATGTTATCTACAACTAAAAAAATATTAAATTAAAAAAAAAAAACCTGAAAGAGAAAAAGCATTTTTGTTCTGATTGAAAAATTAATAATGTACATTGGCTAAAAGTAGGAAATTGGGGGCATGGATTGAAAAAGATAGTCCATAAGTCTTTTATTTATTTAGTGCTTATAATATAAAATAAATGTGCAAAATTGAAGATTTCTCTCTAGAACTTGCTTCACCAAGGTCCCCATAGGCTCTATTTCACCCTATCATTTAGGACCTGGTTCAGTTTTTTCTTAGGCTGCCTGGCTCCTTAAGCCATTCCCTCTGCACAATGTAATATGAGAAAGTAGCAAAACACAAAAACATTTAAGAACAAGAGAAAATTTTCTACACTTGACTCTACAAACTGATAGAGATGCCTCAGATCAACTGAAAAATGTTGCAAGGGTTTTGCTAAAATCACCCTTCCAAAACTTTACATGAGTGTGACTTGTAAGGCAGCAGGCTGCCACATGAGGGCAGTAGATGGCCAGCTTTCTTAGAAAATAAAATGTGTAAGTTGTTTATGGAAACGAAATTTGATTAAAACAAAATTACCTTCTCTCACAGGTAATAAAGAACAAAACTTCTGTAACATTTGCATACTCCATGGGTTGGCTGTAATAAAACTGAAGTAGCCTGTTTGACTTTTGCTCACATTCAGTGCACCTCTAGTCTGGCCCCTCTCCATTTTCAAATAGTCTAGCTAGGAGTTTTCCAGTGCATAAACATCTGCACAATGTTCATCTCTGCCTAGGACACTGACCCCACCTTAATCTTTAAGGTCTCAGTTTAATTAATTTCTCAGAAACAGCTTACCTACCCACTTTGATAAAGTCAGTTTCTCCCCCACAACGTGCAACTTTCTCTATCAGTTCATGTATTTAAGTCATGGCACCTAGCCTAATTTAAAAATATCTTATTTATGTGCTTTCCTATTTGGGTTTTGTCTATTTCTTCCATTATACGCTAAACTTCTGAGGCTAAAACTCCATCTCTCTGGGTCATTTTTCAATTGTCAGAATTTAGTATTGGAGCAAAATGAAAACTAAAAAAAAAAAAAAACAAACAAAAAAAAAAACTCTTTGTTGACTGTATGAATCTCTGTGACTTTTTTTCTCCACCAAGTTCAACTAAGCCCCACATGACCTTATAAATCCTTAACAAGATCAGCAGTACATGTCGCCCTGTATTTTCTCACCAATAGATCTGAGAACTTGTCTGGAGATTGTATGTTCTGTATAGTTCTGATAGACTTGTGATTAAATACCACTTCTCTTTATTTAGAAACATGCTCTTTGGAGGGTTGGGTGGGACAAACGTAGGAAGAACACAGATCACCAGAGGAAGAATGTTTCATTTGCCCACTTTGTTATAACTTGATTACATCTTTTGGCTCAGTACCAGAGAAAAAAATAAAGCAGTGCTAAATGAGACCAGAAGTTCCAGGCCCAAGAAGATGCACTTGTAAGTAGAGAGGGCAGGAATATTCCAGGGAACAAGAAGTGAACAGAGAGACAACAGAGCACAAGGGCCACATTTCCTATTGTGTCAAAGCTGTTCTTTAATGGACACAAATCAATGGCACCATGGTGTAAGGACAAACCCTGAACATTAGTGTATATTTATTTGTATACGTTAAACACTTTTATGTTTGAAATTTTAATAACTTCTTAGAGGTGGAAGAACCCCATTTTATTTAATAATTTGGATATCTTCCCTTTTAATTTCTAAGATGCAAAAACTGTGTATTAAGGGTGAAAGTAGGATTGAAACAAATTTAAATTTTGTGAAAGCAAAAAAAACACATTTAAGCAGATGTGAATAATTGTATATATAAAATGCAGCATTAAAATACTTTCTTGTGAATCATAGTCCTTAAAGGAATAAAATTTCAGTGGCAGCACTGCTACTCAGTTTAGTTTCTATTTTCATCTGATATTCATACACACCTAGGCACACCTGGACACATCTGCTACTATTTAAAAGACAACTTTTATTAAAGTTCTTATACACACCTGCATGCCATGCATTAAAAATCAAGCTTTTTTCTCATTTCTTTAAAATCTTGTTACTGTAACATAATCAGGCATTCAGAGATTCTATCCTTTCTATAATCTGATATTCTTAGAATATATTACCCAATGTTGTCAAAAGCACACAATGACTATATTAAAGTTTAGAAGAAATTAAATCATCTTCGACTTGTTTCTGGCCCTTTAGAATGTTCTGGATATTTGTGTATGTGTGTGTTATTTCAAGGTTAACACAAACTTTGGAAGACATCCATTAACTGTTGCCTACAAAAGGTTTTCTGATTTTTCTCATGATTTTAAAGTGTCAGAATAATCTGGGTTTAATTCTTGTTCTTTCGTCAATCTG
Source organism: Sciurus vulgaris (assembly GCF_902686455.1). NCBI lineage: Eukaryota > Metazoa > Chordata > Mammalia > Rodentia > Sciuridae > Sciurus > Sciurus vulgaris. The sequence continues at coordinate 29,783,559 of NC_136470.1, read as the reverse complement.
CCTATGTCTGGCATATAAACACACCCCTGATACTGACAGCACAGATTTCAGATGGACATTACACCTTATCAATGCCCATAAACTGAAGTGTGCTTATGTCAAGTAACATCAAAATGTTTGTTTCATTAAAGCAAAATTAGAGCATTCTCTGTTTTCAAATGCCAATAATGTAAGGACTGATCCACTGAAAATGTCAAAGGCAATAATTAAATAAATGTCAATAGAATGCCCTTATAATTTTTAAGCCCAATTTGTATAAAGGTATGAGGTACACACATTTTAATTCACATGATATCAATACCTACAAGTGTTTTCTGGCACTAAAAACGAAAAAAATAAATTCCATCAAGTTCATATTTATTTAGTTAGATAGAAAAGAAATTTAGTCCAATGAGTCTTAGCATTTATTTAGAAAATACATATACGTTTCTAAAGAACCAGCCAGGGTAACATACCTTTCACATACAAAAAGTGGACCAAACAGATGAGAGGCCATAAGTCTTTGACTATACAGGGGAATTAGGAGACCTGTTTCCATTAAATCCAAGGAATTTTAGCTGTGACTTCATCTTTGATGTTGGAGGGCACTGAAATAAAAACTCTAAATTGGTTTTCAATAGAGTAACTCAGAAGAAAAAGAAATATCACTCACTATCCTAGCCAAGTTTCTAGTCATTACAAACCACAGACACAAGGGATGACATTACTTCCTTAGCAGTGAGATTTCAAATCAACTATGTACCTTCAGTTATAAGTTCAGTCATTGTTTTCTCATTGAGTATATGTCTCTACCCTCAGAAGGATGTACAATTAAATGTAGAAGATTTACAATCATAGAGAAAGTTTGGTACTGAAAATGAATAATGGGTATTGGGAAATTTAAAAATCTTTAACATTTAAAATATATACCCCATGAGAGTAATGCTTTTAAAGGTCAAATATTAAATTGAGCAATTAAATAGGCATTTGATTTTAAATCTTCTACTAGTATTATTAACACTACTGGAACATTCAGTAATATTTCGAGACTCACCATTTTTATTGTTCTTATAAAACAATATTGTCATAGAAATTTGTTGATGATGACAACTCAACTGGAATATAATACTATTAGAATGCTGGTGAATTAGAATGATAGTGTAATAATTTCAAATTTAAAATATGCAGATTAGTGATATAGGTAGGCATCCAATTTGAAGTGGTATCTATTTTTTTATTGTTTGGAAAAAGCTAGAAGAATTTGGGGTTCATTGTATTTGTTAATTCCATGTCTAAAAATTATGTAGATAATTAGAAAAAAATTATTTTCATAAAAATAGAAGTATTTTTTAAAAGTTATAAAAACAAATTTCAAAATAGTGAGCATATTTTACATTTGTAAATAAGATCAAATATATTATTCAGTAGCCATTAAATTGCTAAGTTTCTCAGATTTATAAATAATATTTACTAATGAGAAACCTAAGAAAGTTTTGTAAATCTATAATTTTAAAAAGATTGGTTAGCAATGTTAAAAATAATCTTCAGAAGTTTTCTCTGTACAGAGACAAAAATTATAAGAAACCTACATTTTTAATTGAAAGTAAAATATTGTTGGAGTAATAATCTATCCCCTTTCACGCAATTCACAGTATTTAAAGGAACTTCATGTTGTCGTGTATTTTCTTTTCTAAGGCAGGTTTTGATCAGCTCTGCAGATGATACTAATTGATCTGAGTTATCTATCCACCTACATCCTCTATGGAAATAAACTTCTCAAAGCTTTCCATCAAGTTACATACTCCCATTCTCTTCATCAGTTATATTCTAATTACAGAGACTCAACAGGATAAGTTTAGACTGAGGAGTAGTTATGCTTACTATAACATATTCACAAAGAATTCTTTTTCATTTATCAGTCAAATAATGTTCTTTCCTTTTGCCCTGTAGACAGAGTAAAGATGAGATTCATTATGAAATAATCCCCAACAGAGAAAATGTTTATGTGATCCTAGTCATGTGCTCTTTTTTAATGAGAGGTAATTGAAAGTTTCTTTAAATTGCCTTTCTTGAGGGAGTAGGAAAAAAGAAAACAGATGTTTTCATCACAAGCGTCATTTACCAAGCAACTCAAAATGCATGACATTTTATATTAAACAATAAAGCAAGTAGAAGAATATGTGATGACCTAAATTTGTGCTATATAAATTCATTACCATTACTCTCACCTAGACTCCCAGTGGTGCCTAGGAAACGTTTCCGTATTTCTTTCATTCAAAGCATTGCTTTTCAAAATGACTATTCAAATTGTCCCCATACACAGTACTCTCAGTTCTTCTCCACTCCCCAAACTCTTTGCCTTTTCCTTCCTTGAGACAGAAGCCGCAAACAGAAAAGCATGCTGCATGCTTCTCTAAACCAAACGCAAACCAAGTTGCACTGACCATTCCTGCCATCTATTCAGGAGCACTATGAAATCTGTGATTCAGTTTCTTCCTTCTTAAATTATCCTCATATCTCCATTCTCCGGATTCTGGATTTCTTCTAAACTTTACAAGAGGATCATCAACATTCCTGATCCTAAATTCCCATTCTTATGACTTTGCAGAGTCCAATCACATTGCTGCTTTCATAAATCAATCAAAATAGCTGCATTCATTACTGAACTAAAAGAGTCAGTCACCTCTCTTTTTTTTTCTATCCCAGGTATTTCTTCGCTAAGTAAGAACACTGGACACAATCCGGCACACTTTTTTTTTTTTTCTTAAAATATATATTGCTTTTCATAAGTTACAGTCTGGTTTCCCAGGGAGGAGAATATCAAATGCACATTAGCAAAAAAGATTAGTTTTATAAAATTCCCTTGGAATCAATGTCCAGGAAAGAAGGAAAAGCATCACACTAGGTAGTGGAATAATGTGGCAATCTCCAGTCTGTGGAGGTATCTGAAACTGGGATGACATTTCTGAATTGTTTAAAAGCCTAAACCAAATCAGAGCCAGGGACCTGGGCCTTACATCCCCACATCAGTCAGCCAGGATGCTGGCTGAGACAGATGTTTTCAGAAGAGGTCAGCCTTGGTAGGGTACTGTTATCACAGCATCAACCCTACAGTGAAATCCTATTCTCAAAATACTCCTCTCATTTTTTGTAAGCATGCTTCCAAATTGTTCTTCATCGGATCTACGTTTCTACCCAAATTTTATGTTGAATTTTTTCACAATTCCTTCTTCATCCTTATTCTTATATACTTAAGGCAATCTCATCTAATCCATATTGTCTCTTAATAATTACAAATTTATATAATCCAAATTTGTATCCACCAGGCCAGCTATTTCTGCTAATTCTATTCACGTGTTTACAAAACCTACTTGTAGAATTCCATGGCTTATCTTCCTGCACATCCTTCTCTTTTCCAAGCTACCTCATTTTTTTTTTCTCCTTGCTTCACATAGGGAAACTAGAGTATCTCATTTAAATATTTTAACAAAAGCACCTCACTATTTTGCTGAGATCTTCTGGTGACTTCCCAGCACTCTTCTGATGAGGTAGAATGTTCTCAAACTGACACCCAAAGCTCCACACATTATGATCCACATTACTTCCAAAAATGTATCTCTAATGTTCAGGGTTCCTCCCTAACCCCTTTCATGGGACTAATCTTTACTTTTAAATCTCAGCTGAAGGACATTTCTTAAGAAGTCTTCATTTATCCTTCCAGGGTAGTCCAGGGATTTTATTCAGGAATCTCATTCAATTTTGTGTTTACTTAAAAGATACTTATTTACTTATTTAATGTCTTTTTCTCCTTGACTGTGAATTCCCAGAGAGCAGATGAAAAGTCTACTATTTTTCAGTCCAAAACCCAGTTCCTGTATACAGAATAAGACTTCACTCAATTTGTGGTTTTTTGGTTTTTGTGTGTGTGTGTGTGTGTGTGTGTGTGTGTATGTGTGTCTGTGTGGGTGTGTTTGCTGGATAAAGAAGAAAGAATGAAGAATGTTCATTCGGTGATTTGAAAATGTGTTGAATTTTTTTAATTTAGCCCTTCTTTCAACCACAGAACTCAGTGCTGGCATCATAGCAGAAAAAAATAATTTAGATGGGAAATGATTCTTATTAGACAACAGGCAGGATTTAGAATTAGGATTAGTTTCAAAGGCCTTTAGGGAGACAACAGAGATGGATTAGCATATATTACCTGAGGGCAGGAGAAAAATCTCAATGAAAAGTAGTAGAAATCAGAAGATAACACCAAAGATGGCAAAATATTTTGCTTTTCTAAGGTGATATAAATCACTAAGCTCCTAAATAAATATGGATAAATCCATTATGATAAAATATCCAAGTATCATGAAGCAAAGAGAAACAAGATTGACCTTGACCATGGTGAACAGAAGTCTGCCGAGATAAATAATAGTTTGTAGATGTAAAAAGAAAATGAATAACTTGCCCCAAATCACTTGACTAAAAGTGATTTGAATTCAAATTTGAAAAAATTTGAATTTTTTTCTTCTGACCTCCAAATATACAATATTCTAGTATGTGAATATAGTCCCAATTAAGTGTAAAAGTTTATAAACATGGTTGTCAACTGATTTATTTTTCAGTATGAGCACTAATTATCCTGAGTAAGCTTTAGAAATTTAAGTGGAAGGAAAGGAAAAGAAAAATAATTTTGAAGAAAGTTTTCCTTTGAAATTCTGTTCAGACAATACAATGACTTGACAGTTTCAAAAAAGAGAAGCTAAATCTGTTACAGGGTGAAATATATGAGCATTAAAAATGTGCCAACATGTATGGCTTTAGAAATAAACCATAAGATTAGATGGAAACTTCCATCAGGACTGCTGCCTTTTGATGAGAGGGTGCCAATCAATAGGAAGCACAGGCCTCCAGATGCACATGGGAATTACATGGCATAACAAGGTACAGCTGTGCAAAACATACTCTGTGCAATATGGCTTATAGATTATTCAACATTCCTTTATTTAATTGCTATCAACTAATGTGTGCTTTGGAAAGGAAGAACATTAAACACTAAGTCTCAACGGATTTCAGTTAAGGGGAAAAAAAAGGGGGACATGTCTCTTGTTGCTCGTAAACAGTATGACTATTTTATGTCATAGAAGAGAAAACCTACTATAGCACAGCACATCTTCAGACTTCATGCTTCAATTGATGCTTCAAGTCTCGAATTAAAAAAACCAAAGAATCTTATGAGTAATTTGTTATGAATATCATTGGGATAATCCATGCTGAGATAATACTTATATATTTGCCTTGGGACATTGTCTAGAATATTTGATACTGAGAAGGCTAAATATCAAAGAGGATTTTAACACAGGTTCATTAATTTAACAAACAATTTTTTAAACGATGAACATGTCAAACCCTGTCCTAGGAAGAGAAGATTCAGAATAAAGATATTTCAACTAGTTTACTTCAGGAAGACAAATAAAGGTAGTATTTTTTTTTTTTTTTTTTTTTTTTTGCATTTACTAAGCGTTGCTTTGTGGCATAACATATGGTCTATTTTAGAGAAGGATCCATGTGCTGCTGAGAAGAAAGTGTATTCACTTGTTAATAGGTGGAATATTCTACATATGTCTGTTAAGTCTAAGTTATTGATTGTGTTATTGAGTTCTATGGTTTCTTTGTTTAGTTTTTGTTTGGAAGATCTATCCAGTGGTGACAGCGGTTATGTTAAAGTCACACAGAATTATTTGTTGTGGTCTATTTGATTCCTGGAATTGAGAAGGATTTGTTTGATGTACATGGATGCACACTTGTTTGGGGCATAAATATTTGTAATCATTATGTCTTCCTGATTTATAGTTCCCTTAAACAGTAGGAAATGTCCTTCTTTATCTCTTCTGACTAACTTTAGCTTAAAGTCCACTTTATCTGAAAGAAGGATGGAAACCCCTGCTGTTTTACTGAGTCTGTGTGCATGGTAGTTTTTTTTCCCATCCTTTCATCTTTAGCCAGTGGATGTCCTTTTCTATGAGATGAGTATCTTGAAGGCAGCATATTGTTGGGTCTTTCTTTTTAATCCAATCTGCCAGTCTTTATCTTTTGACTGATGAGTTTAGGCCATTAATGTTCAGGATTATTATTGAGATATAATTTGTATTCCCAGTCATTTGGGCTTATTTTTGGTTTTTAACTTGACTTGGTTTCTCCTTTGATTGTTTTTTTCTTTAAGGTAGTTCCTCACTTTGCTGACCTACATTGCTGTTTTCAGTTCCTCCTCATGGAATATTTTGCTGAGAATATTCTGCAGCACAGGCTTTATATTTGTAAGTTCTTTTAACTTTTGTTTATCAATGAAGGATTTTATTTTGTCTCCAAATCTGAAGGTTAGTTTTGCTGGGTATAAGATTCTTGGTTGGCAGCCATGTTCTTTCAGAGCTTGAAATATGTTGTTCCAGTCCTTTCTAGCTTTTAGGGTCTGGATTGAGAAATCTACTGATATCCATATTGGTTTCCCCCATATGTAATCTGATGCTTTTTTCTCCCAGCCTTTAAAATCATATTTTTATTTTGTGTGTTAGGCATTTTCATTATAATGTGCCTTGGTGTGGATCTGTTGTAATTTTGTGCATTTGGTGTTCTGTAAGCCTCCTGTATTTGATTTTCCATCTCATTCTTCAGTTTTGGGAAATTTTCTGATATTATTTCATTGAATAGGTTGTTCATTCCTTTGCTTTGTATCTCTGTGCCTTCCTCAATCCCGATAATTCTTAAATTTGGTCTTTTCATGATATACCATAGTTCTTGGAGATTCTGTTCATGATTTATTATCATCTTCTCTATTTGCACAAATTTATTTTCAAGATTAAATATTTTGTCTTCATTGTCTGAGGTTCTGTCCTCCAAATGATCTAGTCTGTTGGTGATGCTTTCCACTGAGTTTTTTATTTCCTTCATTTCAAGGATTTCTGTTTGGGTTTTGTTTTGTTTGTTTGTTTGTTTGTTTGTTTGTTTGTTTAGAATCTCTACTCTTTGTTGAAATGATCTTTTGCTTCTTGCAGTTTTTCTTTCAAGGCTTATTGCAGTGATCAGTCATTGCCTGCATTTGCTCTCTTATCTCATCCTTTGTTTCACAAGTCATTTTAATTATGTATATTCTGAACTCCTTTTCTGACATTTCTTCTACCATGGTGTCACTGGATTCTATTAATATAGAATCTAGGTTTGTTTGGATCATTTTATTCCCTTGTTCTTTCATGTTGTTCACTTATCTTCCCCTCTAGCAGTGCAGATCTGGGGTATTTCAGTTTCCCCCCTATAGGCTTATAGTGATCCTACAGTTTCCAAAACCTTTTCCTTAAGGGGGAGATCAATATTAGCAGCACCCAGTATAGACAATATGCAGCCCTAAACCAAATAGCCCCTATGAAGACGTTGACAATATTGTCATAATAAACAGAACTGGTTCAATTATTATCTACAGTATAACAAACAGATTTACAATAAGGTCTGCAGTTTCTAATGGAGGACAGAGAGGATGGGGATGGATGGAGGATGTAACTGTTAATGGGATAAGAAAAGAATACATAGAAGTTTTAGGTCATAGAAAGCGTGAAAGTGTAATCAAAAGAAGTTGGTTGTTAGCATCAGAAAAGGGAAAAAGAGACTGAAACAGAAAAACAAAAGGAAAATAGAGCAAGAAAAGTAAAGAAATAAAAACATAAAATTTTCAAAAAGGAGAAAAGAAAAAAAAAATTACACTATAACAGTCATATAGTATTCAAACCTCACAGTCTTTAGTAGCCTGATGCATGAGAGGTACCTGACAAAGAGCTTCAAGTCTCTAGCAGGTGTCTCAGGATGGGATTTGCCTCAGCTCAGAGCCTCAGCTTCCAGGATTATCCATGATGGCGGCTCTGGCTTCCAAATGTGTTGGCAAATGGGGAGCTATAACTTGGGTGGTGTGGGTGTGGTCCACTGGGGGTCCTGGAGACTGGGTGTGGTTGGTCTGGTTGAGGGGTCCTGGAGATGGGGCATGGTCAGTCCAGCAGGGATTCTACAGGTCCTGGCTGTTGTCTCAAAATGGCAGCAGCCATGTGTAACCGAACCTGCAAGTACTGTGACGGTGGACTTCCAGGCAACAGCAGGCAGCTGGCGATCCACTGGCGGTCTGCAGTTGGTCTGCTGGCTACCGATTGGTGATCGGCAGGTGGACCTCGGGTGGTGAGTTGTGGGTAGGTGAAAGGCAGGAGATGGGCAGGCAAAAGGCAAGCAAATGGCGGATGATAGGTGCCTGTCAGTGAGCAATTTGCACTCAAAAAGTAGTCTATATGCTGGCAGACTGCAGGTGATCACAGTAGACAAATGGGGTAAACAACAGGGGATTGATAAACTCCAAAGCCTGTCTCACCAAGAAACAGATATCCTCTGCTTGAAACCTGAGTTACGGAGAGACAAGGAATGCAGCCTCCCTCTAGTCTGACATCTTGGATCTCTGGAATCTCACAATAATGTATTTTAGCTTCAAAGATAAAAGCATGTATAAGTCTAGGATTTTTTAAACAATCACTTTCCAAAAGAAAGGGCAATTTAAGGGAGATTCATGACCTTATTCATACCTTAGCTAAGGCTAGAAGAAATTATTCTTAGGCAAGTTTTATTTTGATTGGAGGAGTGGGAGTAAAAGAAGTCAGGAAACCAAAAAATGAGGTTTCAACACCAAGAGTTTAAGTAGCAAAGTCTACATGTTTGACCCACACTATAATTTGAGAAAATCATAGGCAGTTTGGTTGGTTGGTGCATAGTTCATGAAATGGACTATAATGAGTGATAGCTGAAAACAGGTCAGGTCTACAAATGTCACACCAAGGAATTTTCACTTTTTATGGATGCCACAGAAAGAAATCAAAAGGGCATTAGTGCAAGACAATTGCACATCACAAAAACGTGGATTCAAGTTAGTAATACCAAAGGACAAAAACAAACAAAAAATAACCTGTAGAATGAATTACAAACTAGACTTGTGTAAATAAGCTGAAAAATAAGTATCATTCCCACTCTGAAAATCTCCAAGAAACAGTAGTGATGCCAGTTATTCATTATTTAACATTGTTCCATAATGAAATGGGCTTTTGATACTGTTATTTCAGTTTTGAGAGTAGCTCTCTGCAAGAGTCTATAATGCAATTTCCACATCTTATAAAATCAGTATAGGTGACTTGCTTATCTCAAAAGTACAGAACAAGATAATAAAGACGGAAGCAATTTAGTCCTTCAGAATAAGCCAGGTAAGCTATTTGAGAAGGAGATTATATTGAAATTTCAAACCACTGTTTTATCCAACAGTGTAATCACAAACAAACAGGTATTTAATTTTTTTCAGAAAATGATTTAGAGAAAAACTTAAAGTTCATACTTCTGTCTTACTTATAGCAAAATGCTATCAGGCACAGCTGTCCTTTTCAAAGGCCACTGCAAATCACTCATAGAAATAGTTTGGTAGAGTGAGAAAAACACCTACCAAAGAACACATTTATGGCCCTTTGTAAAATGTGTGCCCCCTCCCGTCAAGGTGAAGTCTCTTTCTTTGGCTCTTGTATCTGGGCTACCCATGTGGCTATCTTTGACCAGCAGAATTTGGTAGAAATTATGTTCTTGGACTTCTGAGTTCAGGTTCCTTAGGTTCTGTTTTCTCTCTTGGCACCTAGTTCCACATAATGAAATATGGGCTTTGCTGCTGGAATTGGTGGACTCACAGAGAAACAGGAAGAGAGACAGATAAAAAGTTCACATGGGGAATCCAATTCCAACATCTGTAAATGAGGCCAAAGAGATCCACCAGCCCCCATTAAAATTCTAGGGCATAGTTGAGCTAGCTCTGCTCACTCTGGCCCAAATTTCAGTTCCATGGAATCATGAACAAGAAACAGCTATTGTTCATAGCTATTAAATTTGGTAGTAGCTTCTTACACAGTGACATTTAAATAGCATGAATGGTACTCTATTTACTTACTTACTGCTTACTGCTACCTCTACTGTAAAAAAAATCCCAGTGGTAGCCCACTTTGCCATCCAGAAATATCTGGCACATCAATTAGCACAAAAATACTAGACCATGTAGGACAGAGGTAAAGTCACAGAGGCAAAGCCCCACAGGATAGACAGAGTGGACATTAAAAGACCTGCAAGTGACCCGTAGACTTCTCAACATTCACACCAAGAAGCAAAAGCAGTAGTGTACCTACCCTGGACAGCAATGTGTGTATGATACAGCTCAGTCAGACCAGAACAGACCAAGCAGCAATTGTTTCATGAGAAAGATTTTAGAATACTCTTTGAGTATGTCCTAACTAATACAAATGCTATTTTTCTTCCCTTAAGAGATCAAAGAAAAAATAAAATTAAATTTCTCTCAATTTTTAAAAACATTGTTGTTATATTCCTTTTGTTATATTCTGAAAGTATTATTTATTCCTACATTTAAAGCTAGTTAGAATGTGTTTGGGTGTGTCTGTCATTTTAAAGTTTAGTACTAAAATCTTACAATTTATCATGCACTGTAGTATTAAAAGAGAAGTTTATCTTTCTCCAAGTAAGCAACATCATCTAGTGTGACACTGAAACTCACTTCAATAGATGCAATAGGAGTGTTTCTTTTGAAACATTATGGTCCTTTTGAAGATTCCAACACCTAATTGTTTATACCAGCATGTCATAGCATTTAATATATTTATTTATACATTAGAAATTTAAAAAATGCTTATAGATTTTCAAATATATATGAGGCACTAATCAAATGCCATGATTTTTCTGAGTACTTACCAAGCCCAGTTGACCAGAACAAATCAGAACAAAAAAAAAAAATTTAATAATTTTCCATGATAACTTCTGGTTTTATTTTAATTGTTTTCTGGCTTCAAAGTATTTGGATATTTGTTTTTAATGAATAAAATTAAATATACTATTTATTGCTAGTGTTATTTTCCTCTAAAGAAAACCTCTTCCACCATTTTTGGTTAAACTATCATAAGAACAATCCATGTTTCTTTGTTACTCAGTTGCTTTATATTCCAGGGCTACATACATAAGTTGGATGATGAATTTCCACTGCTGACATTTGAATAAGAAGAAAGCTGGTCTTTAGAAAGTTGGTCATAGCATTGGTATCAGGAATAAGTCCCCCAAATATGAGCTGGGATAACTGTGATATGACTAATTCCAAGCACACCACCAAATTAGAGACCAAATTCAAAATGCCCAAGCCTTTAAAATGTTAAAATTTTTGATAATTATTTTATTTTGATTATATGAATTTAGTCTAGTCAATTGCTTATGTTTTTAAAAGATTCTAAGATTTGGGAATAGCAGTGACCTTTGGTAAACAGGTTTTCTCCTCCTCCTGTTCTTTCTCTTCATCTGCCTTTTTGCTTTTAAATGTCCAAGCTCTAAAAGTACTTCTGTCTGAACTTCACACCACTGAAAATTTATACCTTACAAGAGCTAAACATTTTTGTCTGAATTTTAATGTATTGCATTTTCCTGAAGATTTCTTTAATGCATGTCCTAGTTCTTTGGAGATTTTCAAAGTCTGTTTAAGTTGTTTCTTATTCATTAGCAACTTCTTTTACAATCTACTAACAAGTCCCTTATGACCCTGGAGTTCTGTCAATTGTAGTACTTTTTAATGTCTTCATTGTTGGGAATACTTCTGCTACTCTTTACCTCACTTAGAAGCATAATGATTTCTCTTGCATATATGACTGCTAAAATGTTATATAACTCTTAAAATACCTACATCTTTCATTATAAGTGTCCTAGGCCCTTCAGATTACCTGAACCTGCCATTTTTCAGAGAGCAAGACCTAATTAACTTCCTGTGGTATTACCCTCCCTCAGATTTGCTGAATCAGTATATATTTGAATATAATTTAATTCTATAGCATGTGATTTATCTCACACATGGCTTATTGTGCTTGGCATTCTTTTTAACTGAGAAATAGATTGGTTTTATAATTTCACTAATTTTTATTAAAATTACAGCTAAAACCAGAACAAGAACAATTCTCATTTCTTTTCCTTTTCTTTACTTTTTCTTTATTTATTTTTTTTTTAAGTTCTGGGGATTGAACCCAGAATGCATGCTAGGCAAGTGTCTACCACCGAAGTACACCCCATTTCACGTAAAAGCTATTTTCCTTTCTTTGTACTGAAAAACAATCCACCCAATCCTCCATCCAACTGCCTAAAACATTTGGTCCTACTATTTTCTTGGCTCTTTGGCTTTGATATAAAAACAAAGTAGGTTGCTTGAGGTTCCCAGAAAACACTGGACCTTCAGCTGTAGAAAGTACTGAACTAGAATTATCAGATTTAGCAAATAAAAGTACAGAGTTCTCATTTAAATTGAAATTTCACATAAACATAATATTTTAGTAAAAGTATATGCCAAATTATTTGAATTTTATCTAAAGTTCAACTTTAACCCATTCAGTCCCAAGTTTTCAATTCTGCAAATATTTCATGAAATTGACACGGGTCTATTAAAACAAGTTGGAAATCACAATTTAGAGTTTATAAATTTATTATCATTAACATTAATAGCAATAATATTAATGGTTATTAACGCCAATTATTTACCTATGAATTTCTCAAAAGAACAGAACTCTAAAACCATAAGTATTTATTTCAAAGTTACCATAAGTATATTTGGAATAATCCTATTTTAATGGAATAACTCTTAACTTCTACTTTTAGTTTTTTTTCCAAAATCTGCAGAATATTTTAAGAAAGTCATCAGTTTCATCCTCAGGAACAAAAAACCACTGTCAGAGAAGGATGTGTTTCACTTTCTTTTGTTTTCTTGTACTTGATTCTTTATGATAATTAGAAAGGGGATATCAGGAATGACCTCATGTGTCTCCTTAGAACGGAGGACCACGAGCTCTCTTTCTCACAGTGCAAACCCTGTCCTTGGCATTAACTTATTCAGATTATAAAGAGTGCCCATCTACTTTATGATAACTATTGTAAGGTCAAGGATTCCAAAAAGAACCAGAGAGGTCCTGTTCATTAGAAAATTTAAGTCTGCTAAATAGGGAGATAAAGATATAAGAATATGCTATTTTTATTGATTTTAGTATTAGCATCATTTGAGTCATATTTCCCTATAAATCGAAGTTCCCATTATCAAAATCAGCCTATTCTATTATAGAATATATGGTGTACCTACATGTACTTCTTTGCTGTCACTAAAAGGGTAAATGTGTTCCTTGGAAGAAAACATATGCTAACCAAATGAAAAATTAGGAGTCTTAAAAAATTAATTCCGTAGAACTTTGGAAATGACATAAACCTCCTTTCAGGGAATTTTTTTGCATTGGAACTCCCACTGTTGGAGAGCCCCAGCTCAGACCTCAGATCTCTCTTCACTATTATTAGCTTCTCAGAGATCCTTGAAAAGTGATAGGAGACCCTTGGGGGTAGTCCTGAGATCTTTTGAGGAGATCCAAAAATGTTTTTCATCAATGACTTTTCCATAAACTCTACTCATGCTTCTAGGTGAAGTCTCCCCTTAGGAAGGTCTTCCCTGACAACCAACTAAGAAAGAGCAGCCTGTTTATAACCTTGCTCTTCACATTTCTTTGCCATTCTCTCACAGCTCCAAATCACATAAGGTACTGGAAAATATAAATGACACATTTCATATTGGGTCTCCTTCACAAGCTACATAAGGGTGAGAGGGGTATTTTTGTTCATTAGTTTTTCCAGAGCACCTTCAACAGTACCTGGTATGCTGTAGGCCTACAGAAATCATTTTCTATTCTTTGAACAGTGAATGTATATCCTCTGTAGCCTATCTTAGAGGTTAGAGTAATAGAGATTTTCTTCTACAGCTTTCCAGTTGAAGGACATTTCTCTTAAGTTGATTCCTCTGATAATTTAAAAACAGAAATGTGTGTATTGGAAAAGTATTCATAACATTAATAAGTAATTCCTAAAAAGAGTTAACTGAATTTTTCTCACTAGTGCAGTCATGGGATTTCTTTTAAACTACCATCTAGTATCTTACATTTTTAATGCCTGTATAGATCAGAAATAAATACCCTCAGCAAAAGGGAAATAATATTACATTAATAATACATTAATAAATAATGTTGTATTAATAATGTTGTAAAATCTCTGTCAAAACTGGTACTCCAGATTCTCAGTAGTAGGTCTAAGTGCCATCTTATGCTTCAGAATGCTTCATTTATTCTGTGGTTCACTAGCTGCCTATTACTGAAGGCCAGGCACTGAGTAGAAAAAGACAAACTAATTGTCACCATTAGTTTGAAAAAATTGTCAACCAGGTGGAAAGAGTTTTGTAGAGTAAATACAGTGACATCAGTTTGGGATGCATGAAATAAAGTGACTGGAATGGTGAGGAAATATCTAATAGAAATGGTGGAGTCTAGGTGAAGACTAGAGACCAGGATTTGGCCATCATTAACTTAGGAGACGATGCTACTCCTTAGTAGTAGTGGCAATGATCACTTAGAAGAAATGGTAAGCAATTGACCTCATTTCTTTGATATTCCTGCAACCAGGAGCCAAACTTTACAGAGTAGTCTAAGTAGGAAACGATTTTATAACTGGAATTTCTGAAGTTGTCCTACTCTCCATGTGCATGGCATGCTTGCTGTGGGCTTTCTCCACACCAATGTAATTGCCAAAATTATTATTGACATGGTAACTTTAGTGTTTACAAATGTATTATTAATAATGAGTTTCATTATTTTGGGGTTACACAAGAGTTGTATTCCTATTTTGTGCAAAATATAAAGGTTTAAGTAAGAAGATATAGCAAGGTAACCACTGCCTAATCTATAGCCCTTTTGATGATCTATAGTATCAATATTTTAATAGAAACAATGATTTTTTCTTATTCACTTGTAATCTTCCCAATTGCTCCATATTACTTTACTGAAAATTTCTCTTCACAATTAATCACTTCCCTTCCCAAAGTATCTCCCTGAACTAAGATAATTGCAGGGAACTACCAATAGTTACATTCTCCCTAATGTCTTTATCCTGCAGACCTTGGTAATGCTTCTATTAAAACTACCTCATGTGATATGTAGAGCATCTATTTTGAGAGCATAAAATTTTTATTTTAAAGATCAATAACATGTAGATATGACAATTTTCAAATATTTAAATAGTTTAACATTCTTTCCTGCAAAAATTTCTTCAGGGAGAATGAGAATAAGAATTCATTTGTGAGAAAGTAGAATTTCTTTTCTATACATTGATTTGCTAACATTCTATAAAAAACCATAACTGAAAAGCACATCAAAGATGCCAAACAAGTTCCTTCAAGACTTTTAAAAAGAAATTGTGTACATGTGTCATAGCAGAAATGTAAGGATATCAATGCTGAGAGGACTGAAAGCAAAATGAAAGAGTTCCATCAAGTGGTCATAGAAAGACATGACAGTTTGCATTTCACCAATACAAAGAAGAAAATAAATACTCTGCTATCTAGTTCGGACACACATTTTCAAATGATCTTGCAAAATGTAATGCCATGCAAACAATAAAAATATTATATAACTTTTAAACATTGTCACTAACTTATTTTCTGTATTATTTAACTGTGACTGAAATAGGATCTAAGTGTTTTTGTTTTCTCATTTCTGTTAATACTCTCTCCATAGAGCTTGCTTTTTGAAAATGCATGGTTGTTAGCACCTTTACTCATGTTTATAGTCATCTGTTTAAATTAGTTAGTCAATACACCACAGGTTAGTTAAACCAAGTATTTGGCCAGCATTGCAAATTCACAAATGAGCACCAAGCAAATTAAACAACTTACTTTAAAGTAGTACCCTATAAATACAAAAGAAAGTCAACCCAGTGTTTTCTAAAAAGCAAAAACAAGCTGTACAAAATAAAAATGAGTTAACTTGCTTCATTTAATGTCCTAAATTAAGTTTTTTCCTATTACCTTGGCAAACTGCACCTCCTTATGAAGACAGCCGAAATGGTCACATACACTTTTAAATAATAGCCCTGTTAAGGGGTTTTAGGTTCTTACTTCTAACTTCAGAAAGAGTCATAGCTTATTTTAGGGTTGTATATGCTACTTTAAAATATGCATTACATATTAAGATTCTTTTATATTGGCTGCTTTATATAAGCAGTAGTTCATTTGAATGACTGCAGTATTAGTAAGACCATTCTGACTACACTCAGCATTCCCCATATTGTATGGAAGCAATACACATTACTAATAGGATAGTATTCAATAATAAATATCTTATATTAAACCTATGGAATATAATTAGATCATATATTACCTAAACAAAATTGTACAATGTATAATGATTACGAACAAGGAATTTGGCATCAAAGAGACTGAATTTGAATCTCTGCCACTTTTTTGCTGTGAAATTTGCAACCATTATGTCTTTATGTAAAAGGGAGAAAGGATGTTTCTGATATGAGTACTGTAGACATTAAATGATGCCTTTCCTAGCAAGAACTTAGATACACAATTGACTTTCATTAAATGGATAATATTTTTGTGGTGAAGAACATGTTTGTGGTTCTATCTTGTCACTAGTACATAAGAGTGGAAGAGAATTTTGTGCGCAAGTTTATTGAATTTGAGAAGTTGAAGATTATAAAATACCAAATAAAAGACTGCTGCTATAAGGGCAATGCAACCATATATTTTGTTAGTGCTCTTGACCTTCTCAATGTAGGTAAACTTTGGACTCACATTTCCACTTTTACTACAACTAACAAAGAGCTGTATAGAGTTAGTTACTTTCATTCACTCCTTTGACTCTTCCATTGATAATAAGTAAGGTTGATTTAAAATCCTCACACCTTCATAAGGTAAGAACAACCCTTCTTCTTAACAGGATAATATAATGAACACAGAAGAAGGAGGGAGAGAACAGGCATTTAGTAATGTGTAAAGCAGTGGAGAATGTGGGTGTAAGATATATGGTAACTATTTCTGCTTTTCATACATATTTTCAGTGTTTGAATTTCTTCCAAAGTAAAATATAAGTAAACAAAAAGAAAAAACCAAAATCCCTTTTAGAGATCCTAAAAGTAAATGAATTTACCACTGACAGATTTGCACTTTAACAAACTTTTGAAGTTATTTCCACAAGATGGAAAATAACTACAGAAGGAAAGCTGAAGATGCAAAAAGAAAATATGCAATGAAAGTGGAAAGTATGTGGATCAATCTAATCATCCCAGTCTGGATGAAATAACAGATAAGTAATTGAGGGACAAAGAAAAGATACCATTGAAACAATGTCTGCTGGAAGAGAGGACAATTTGATTTTTAAAATTTCAATGTCCACATGTTATATAAAAGAATAAAGATTATTGTAGACTCCGAGGTAATAAATTCAGTATCTTTTCTCAGTAATAAATATAAGGTTAAAAGGAAAAGTTGATTTAAAGATTAATATAAAGGATTCAGAAAAGATGATGAAAAATAAAAAAAAATCAGGCAAAGAAGAAATATACAACATAAGATGGTAATGAATTCTTTAATTATTATTATTTGTTCTAAATATTTTTGCATGACAGTGTAATACATTTAGAATTCTATGACCAAATATAATGGTAATCCAATAAATAAAAAAATTAAATTTCAAATTAAATGTTAAACTAAAATAAAAATCAATGAGTAAGAGTCAAGCCTTATTTTATAAGGCTATGGGAAAATTGATAGACAATGGATAGAAAATAAGATAGCTTAAATTTAGCCAAAGGAATGTGGATGCATTGACTAAGTATCTTAAGCATACCTTTAATGCACAAATCACTATGGAGAAAAGATAAAAAATAAGTGGCAAATTATTCAATCATATAACTAAAAGAAATGAGACAATTCGTAGATTTGAATGTTGACGCCTCTAATATCTTGCAAATAAAATATATAGAGCAAAATTATAGAGTACATAAGTCAATGAATCCATCATTTCAAGGAATACATATTGTTTTGAAATACACATGGAACTTAAAACAACCGAATTGGGAGGCACGAAGCAAAAAGCAGCCAATTTCAAGGAATAACATGCAATCGCCACACAATTAAGTTAGATGTCAGAAAAATATCGTTCAAAACACTTGTAGATTTTGAAATACAAAAGCATGAAACACACTAGAAGACAGTAAAGGCTAAAAACAGATGAATTCATCAATTAAGGTAATAAGGAAATGATGATACATAATACGGGTGGGGGTAAGAGAAGATTGGAGGAACTTTGGATTACATTAAAGGAAATGGGGGGGCAGGGATATGAAAGATGGTGGAATGAGACAGACATCATTACCCTATGTACATGTATGATTACACGAATGGTATGAATCTACATCGTGTACAACCATAGAAATGAAAAGTTGTACCCCCTTTGTGTACAATGAATCAAAATGTAGTCTGTAAAAATAAATAAAATAAAATAAAAAATAAAAAAAGATATTAGGGAAAAAGTAGACTACATCCATTCAGAAAAAAGGACATTATGTAAAATGAAAATTAATGAAATAGTAAACACAAATATAAAAAGTTAATATACTCTAAGGCAATTATATATTTAATATTTTTGTCTACTCAATATCAAACTCTTTATCCCTTTTTACTTAAATATATATATGTATGTACATATATCCAGCATATTTATATTAATTTTTTATTTTTATTACTAGATTTATATAAACACCTGTGACATCTACATTTTTGCCTAATTTTTTTACATTCGGGATTGATTTTTGAGACATTTGATTGATATATATAGTCGCCCAGTTTGCCTTTAACATGGAAGTAGTCTCTAAGTTCTGTTTATCAATTGCCCTTTTTCTTTGCTAGCAATATTTCAATGCGCATCCTTGAACTTTGCTGTGCATTTGTGAAAGAGGGACCCTCATGTGAAAAAAATTGAGCTTTTAAGAAGATGAGCATGTCCAAGTTTCCTAAATGTTGCCAAATTTATTACTTACACATCATTTCTCAAGAATATCTAACACAGCATCTTTCTTCATGGAAAAAAAATACATGTCTGCATAGATGTTTAACTTTCCTATGAAAAGGAAAATTAAAAAACACTTAGGGTTTTATCATTTATTCAATTGGAACAATCTCTTCCATAATTTCATGAATGATAAATCAAATGTCTTTGAAAATTAAGCCTTAAATAAGACAACGCTAAAATTTTACTCTACTTGAATTTTGTAAATTTTTATTCCTAGTTGAGTTGCTTTGTCATTATATGAGCACATGTGTGACTGATGTATGTGATTTATCTACTGCATGCAAATTACACAAATATGTTGATATGGACCCTGATCATGGCCTTAGTAAACACCATCCTAAAAAATTTGAGGTGACTGAGATGAGGTGTAGCTATCTTTTCTTATTTGCTACATTTCAAAGTTCATTTGTACTTTATTGAATACATATTAAGTTGACATTTTTTTATACAGAAGTCAAGTGATCTTTAGGATGGTATTGGGCAATTTGCTTGACATATCAGGACACTTTGAGAATAAAAGTAGCCTCAAGAATAAACTAAGACCTTATCCTTGTGCAACCCATGTATCAAACTTATCATCTACCAAGTTTAAATATAAAAGTATGTTATGAGTGTAAATTGGTAGCCTCTAATCCCCAGCAGGTACTAGACCTGTCTTTTGTAGTGTTGTAAGTAATTACATCATTATTATGAAGAATTGTGACATTTGTCAAAATGAGTAAGCTCCTGCTGCCATGGAAGATGCCCTCAGCAAGAAGATGAAGCAAAATTATTGCACTTGAAAGAGTAAGAGGTAAAATGAAGATAAGAAAGGAGTGTTAATTCTTCAATCCACATTTAATAACACACACTACATACCGACCAGCAGTTGCTTATATAAAACACAAGCTGTTTTCTTTTGTTCTGAATCATCGTATAACTGATGGCATTTTAAACAGGCTTTAATACAAAGTGATTCATAATTACCCTCCTGTACCTGATTTTATCCAATATTGGGGTGGGGGTCTTTTTAACATGGTTCACCTTCAGTTTCTGCTTTCTTGTTAAGTTACTTTTAGAACTAGGAAGAGTAAGAATATGTTAAGAAAAAAAAAAAAAAAAAAAAAAAAAAAAACAGCTTTCTGGCACACATTTGAGAGCCTAAGATACTCAGGTAAAATCAAGATACTAATGGTTACAGATTAGTCCCAACCAATATCTTGGCATTTTATTTCAGTCATTTAATTTGTATAATATGACCCACAGCATAAAGACTTTTCATATTCTGGCTTATTATTTTTTTGGAAAACTAAGACAATATCAATATTAATCAAAATAATCTATTTATATTCAGTGAACAGTTTTAATCTTTAAGTTACCCTATATCCATAGCTCTTTCCCAAGTTCTTCACCAAAAAGGCAGACAGAGCCTAGTGCAGTGGCACATGCCTTTAATCTCAGCAGCTGGGGAGGGTGAGGTGAGGAGGAGGATTGAGAGTTCAAAGCCAGTCTCAGCAACTTACCGAGGCCCTGAGAAACTCAGCAAGACCCTTCTTTAAATAAAATATTAAAAAAGGTTGGGAGGGCTGGGGAGATAGCTCAGTGGGTAGAGTGCATGCCTCGCAAGCACAAGGCCCTGAGTTCAATCCCCAGTACTGTGCAAAAAAAAAAAAAAAAAAGGCGGGGGTTGGAAATGTGACTCACTGGTTAAATGACCCTGGGTTCAATAACCAGTACCAAAAAAAAAAAAAAAAAAGGCAGACAGGTTTCAAACTAATGTCTGATGTTGAAAAATGTTCCATCTTTTTCTTATGAATTAGTATCCTAGCTAGGCAACAATAGAGTAAAATATATGATAGAGTTTTTATGCCAAACTCATTCTTACGTTGTTCATGAATAGATTCACTATTTTAGTACAAAGACTTTAAATATCAGGTTTAATTGAGGTCTGATATCACACTTCTCCAGGATTTCTTACTGCAGAATAAAGTTGTTCATCTAAAAAGCACAGTCTGTCCCAAACAGATGCGTGCCATTAAAAAAAAAAAAAAAAGTTTTTTTTTTTTTTTTCCTTTGAATTCACTTGAAGTATAATGTTGAAACTTCGCTTATTATAGTAAATGACCCAAACTAGTAAAATGGAGCTAAATTTTAGTTTATAATAGCTGCAGTTCTCTTTTCCAGGTACCCAGTCTGGGTCATTCTCATTTTATCCGACCACATGGTGTATTTAACAGCACTGTGATCTTGGAAAAATCACTAATTGCAAAGATTTATTCTCATTTTTGCTTCCAATTCCATCCAGTGATAAGGAAAGAATAAGATTATGTGTATAAAATTTCTAAAAAAAAAAAAAATCAAGTAACCAAAGGACAATTTTAAAACTTGAAAAGACAAAATATTTTGTAATTATAACAGTGAACCCTTGTCACTTTGATTAACAATGTCTTGTTTTCTTGGAAGTCATTTTCAAGATCATTATTCTCAGGTTGTATGCAGTTTGAAAATGTCTGCAAAACTGCTGCCTGACTTGTCACCTGGTTTTCTTCCAAAGTGCGAAAAGAACTAGAAGCCTTTCAACAAATGGATTGGGTTCACCATCTGGCCATTTTGTGTTGCTCAGTAAATTTTATACTAAAATGTCTTTCTTCCCACACCAGAACATAAGAAATTTGCTTTCTTGGTCTGATGTCTGATTTAATTTAGTCTTTAATATAATTTGTTGATGGCTACAACTGTACAAACTCTACTTATGCATATACTATAGTTTACAAAGTTCTCTATTAATGAGAAATTGCAGTTATTTCCAAGAAATAATTTATTTTTGAATGTTTTTAATTTATAACTTCCAATATGTACAATACTATTGCAAACACTGTTTTGTTAAATATCTTTAAAATAAATATGATATGTGAACATGTGCATATTTTATATCATTTTTAATATAAATGCATATGTTTTCTCCAAACTTTCAAGCTAAAACTTTCAATAAGGTATATTTTTATATTTAGTCAGTTTAAATTTGGCCAACACAGAAAATATAAATTAGAAAATTACCATGAAACACTTAAGGACAAACATTTTCTAATCTCCTCTGTTACAGTTTAGATCTGGAATGTCTCACCAAAGCTATGTGTTGAAGACTTGGTCCCCAATGTAACAATGTTCAGCTGGGGTTTGGGGGAGGTAAGTGGATCATAAGAATCCCAACATTATCACTGGTTAATACTTTGATGCATTCATAGCTGACTGGATTATTGGAGGTAGCAGAAAGTATAGGAGGTTGGACCTAGTTGAAGTGGGTGGATCCTTGGGGAGCATTCCCTTTCGGACCATATCTTGTTCCCAACCTTTTCCTCTCTCTCTTCATTCCTGGTCACCATGAGGTGAGCATCTTTGCTCCACCATGCCCTTCTGCCACCATGGTCTGCCTTACCACGGGCCCATAACAATGAAGCCAGATGACCACAGTGAACTAAAACATCTGAAATTGCAAAATAAAATAAATCTTCCCACAGTAATGGAAAGCTGACTACCAGATCATCCTAATCGAAGATAAATTTGTAAGGAGACAGACAAAGGAATAAAAGATCAAAATATAACAAGTCCAGAGGCTATGAGTGCATAGGAAATGCAATGTATGCAGGTACAGATTGATATCAGTGCAAGATATGTAGCTCCAGCTATGTATCAATTGCCCTTGTATATATTACTTAATTTTAAATGTTCTAGGGTGCTTTTCTCAATGGAAGGAATTGAAGTTTGGAGAAGTTTAATAGTTTTTATTATTTCCATATATTCTGAATTTTTAAAAATAATTTAGGCATTTAACTATTTTACTTATGTGAAAGTTTAAAAAAAAAAGTTCAAACCTTTAGTAAATCACATTCTCAGACACAAATTCCATGAACCATAACCTCAGAACAAAATCAAATAAACCTGGTATCAGCAAGATACATTACAGGCAGTAGGTCTTAAACATATTCAATTAATTTAAATCTAACTTGGAGAAAATTTTCCATGCTGAATATTCTATATTTTATTTCATCAAACTTTGTTGTGTACAAGCCAAAGAACAACTTGTAGATTAAGTCTTTCCTCTGCAGGAATAGATGTATATAAAATGTTAGCTAATAAATCACATGTTAATATACTAAAGAGTATAGTTCTAGTATTCCCTTAAACATCATTTTGATCTTAATGATATAGCTTAATATTTTATTCTGGAATATTAAATACTTTATAATGCTACAACTTAACCAATTCCTAGAATTATGACAAACAATTCATTATACAGAAAGGCTTTACATTAAAGTGAATGAACATTGGCTGTCTTCCTAATTTGTGTCTCCCAGAAGATTGGCTCACTACCTCTAGATAGAGATAAATAAAATTCAATCTTGAAAATTCAGATTCCTTGTTTGGCAAGAATTTGCATTGCTACCAATTAGCTAAAATAGACATTAAGAAATCTTGGGGGGCTGGTTCTAATTGAACAACTGAGCTTGGAATCAATCTGAAACTATTTCCTCAAAGAAGTGATGACACCATTTCAGGAAGGCATGGGATACACTGTTAAAAGGGAGACAGTGGGAAATGCTGTCATGTTCCTAAAACTTTCCTGGTGGAGCAGGAAGTCTGAATTTTTTTTTCCAATTATCCTAAGCTCATTTCTTCCCTCTGTTTCCTCTTCCTCTCTCCTATACTTCTCCTGAATATATATATTCTGCAACCATTTACAGAGTTCCCCACTAATTCATAGTCCTGGGTTTTATTTCCTTTCTAAGCATCCCAAGGTCTAGGATGTGTTTTGGGGCAGTGTTTATACTAAATTTATGTATTTTTAAAATTTAATATTTATCTTTTTATTTATATTTTTAAAGTATGTGACATGTAGTATTTTTAAACTACACAGATATTTTATAGTATATTTATTTTATAGTATTTAGTATTTATACTAAATGGAAAGTATATAGTATTTTAAAAGTATTTTTTTAAAGTATGTAGATATGTAGATTATTGAAATTAGAGTATGAAAGTGCATTGAGTTAACACAGGAACAGGAAAATGGACACGGTACCGTCCTCTTCCTTTGATATTTCAATGCACTTTTACACTCTAATTTCAACGATCTACATGTCTATATATATACAGTGATTTTGTTTAAACTCTAATTTCAACAATCTATATCTAAATATGTACAATTTTTTTGTTAAAATCTAATTTCAACAATCTACATGTCTGTACATGTACAATGATTTTGTTAAATTCGACACTTTTCTCCGTGTGAATTTCAATACTACAAACTGACAGTTGGAAGCTAGTTGATCATCTTTCCTTGACATCTAGATGGGATAAAGTTAATTGTAATTTAAAACTATGTTTCTTAATGTTTTTGTTTTAATTTGTATGTGAACATACTCACATTCAAAGTGAGCATCTGGTCAACACAGTAAATCAGTCAGGTGGATATGTTCAGAACAATCACAATTTATACCATATGGCTTTCAGCCTAGTAGGGCCAACTCCTTGTGTTCAAAGACCCCAGGGAATCAGGTTGTTTGCAGGTCATGAATGCTAATTCAGTACCTCTTGGGACAGTGCAGGAAGTTGGCAGCAAGGTTGAGAGAAGTCATACCTCCAACTGAGGGAGTAATACCCTCTCATCAGTGAATGGAGAATTGTTTCTTGGTGGGCCAGTGTTCTGCTGTGGTGCAGGGGACAGGAAGAACTACCACTGCTAAATTCAGAGTAGACTGTAAACACTCCTTCAGTTCCTGTCATTATTTTTCTGTACTGTCCGCCAGTCCTTAGCCTAATTTATAAAATCTAGATATCCTTCCCTCATTGCTTTCCAAGTTTGATCTCACCTGGTAAGGTTCACCTTGGAACTAAGTGCCAGGTACATACCTTCCATGTTGATAGTTCATTAATTTTAAAGATATTTTGTAGAACTTTTCAAGCACAGATGTCCAACTCAAATAACTCTAATATCAATGCATTTTCCATTGTTTCTTGAATACCAGTGAGGAATTGTAGTACGCATAGGGGATTAGGAATAAGTTAGTTCTCGGTGAATAGCAAAAGAAAACATGTAAACGCAAAAACTAAAGCCTTTCAGCATTAAGTATTCCAATTTTCAGTAAACACTCAGTTGAAAGAATAATTTAACTAACTGAAAAATGCCTATAATACAGAATCAAAGATTCAAATGTTTGAAAGTAAAATTTTTTTGTGTACAAACTTTCAAGGAAAATACGAACTTCTCTGAAATACAAAAGCTTCAGCAACCAGCATTCTTATCCATTCACATTTTCTAAAACTACATAAATATGAGATGACTTGATGATTCTTTAAGGTATTAGTCAGAAGGAGAAATTAATCATGTGAAATTAGATTGTACACTTAATGCCCAGAATTTCCTGAATCAAATTTTCTGAAAGAAGCTGAAACCAATACATATTGAAGTTCCACAATATCCTTTGTTTTTCAGAAAATCAAGAAAAATGTAAGGTAGCTCGTGTTACACCACAATTAAAGAGATGTCTCAGGGCAGCAACAAACTTGTGATTAACATGTTCAGAAGGAAAAAGCTTTTCATTGAGTGAAAAGCAAATAATAAAATACAGCATTTTTGCTATCAGAAACCAGGTTATAAGAATTCTGAATTAAATTAACTCTCATTAAGCTAACAGAATCTTCATACTGTTACCTACACCACAAAGTCAAGAGTGGAAGATGAGAGGAACAGAATTAGATATTGTAATAATTGAGTATCTTAACTGTAAGAAAGTCTGGCATTTTCTGAACTAACATATCTAGAAATATGCTATCATGTGGTTAATGAGGTTCAGGACATTATACCTCAAAATATGGCAACTTGGTCTTTGAAAAAAACAGCAAGAAAATCTCTGACCTTCTTCTATTCTTTTCCCATGAAAGAATTCTCCAAATTTCAGGTGAAGTGAGGAAGCTGTAGAAGGGCTCAGGCAGCCAGGGCAAGATGGCCCGTGAGGAGGTTGGGGGCAGGGCCAGAACAAAAGAGCATGGGGAGGGTCTTCTGATGGGGCCAACTTCCTGCTTG
Source organism: Sciurus vulgaris (assembly GCF_902686455.1). NCBI lineage: Eukaryota > Metazoa > Chordata > Mammalia > Rodentia > Sciuridae > Sciurus > Sciurus vulgaris. Next base: position 29,757,501 of record NC_136470.1, on the reverse strand, counting down.
ACATAAGTGCTTGTGGACATAAGCAGGGGACCCAATCACACAGTCACTGCCATACTTATGCTCCTAAGTGGGGATCCACTGAAAAAACTAAAACAGATGGGTGGACAAAGGGGGTACCTATCAGTAATAGTGAGGAGAGTATGGACAGGGGAAGAGGTAAGGAAAGGAGGAAATTCCTGGGACCATAAAAAGAGCAGACCAAAACTTCACCACTGAATTCCCAGCTCTGGGGGCCCCCTCTCTCCAGAGGAGTCTATTTCTGTCACTTTTGCTTTAAAACTACTTCTTATTTGCTATCCCTGTGTCCTGTTCTTCAATTCTTTGCTGAAAGGAGATAACAAACCCAGCATCCCTTGATGGTAATAAAATTAAGTCATAAGACCCTCATGTACCCTACACCTAGAAAAGAATATCACACAGGGACACAGAGAACAACATCAGCTGTTCCTTACCAAATCCCCCCAGTTTATTAGCATTGGATCACACCCCCTCAATTATACTTCTGTGTGGCTACCTCCTCTTCATCCAGTCTGAGCATAGAAATGCAGGTATCCCAATTTCTTGGAGTCTTCATTTCCGAAGGGTCACATATCATGAGAAACTTATATTAAACCCATTTCTAGGGTTTTTTTTCAGTATGTCTTCTGTCATAGGTGTCTTAATCATAAACTTAAGTGACTGATAAGAAATATATCTTCTCCCGTATATTGACAAGTAACATTAGAGAAAAATTTTAATTTTTTGCAATTGATAATCAGTGCAATTTGTGATGAGCCCTCTCAAGCATTAAAAAATCAAAAACTGAATCTCAGAAAATTCTTGAAACTTTCTTTTTTGGTACAGGGGTTAAACCCAGGGAGCTTAACCACTAAGCAACATCCTTATGTTGCTATCTACACTGATAAAATGTTATGAACTCATCATACATGGTTTTTGCACACTTGATATTAATTTTCTGAATAATGTCTATTGTCCAAATTCCTTATAACTGTGCCTTATTCCCTTAGAAATCAATAATTTCTAGTATTTACATAATACATAAATAAGTAGTTTATAGTCAGTATAGCAATACTATTTTTTGTGTTTTTTAAGATTTCTGTCTTTTATTTCTAAAAGTCCTAGGTCTCACCCAATCTATGGAAACATTTATTTTCCATTAAAGTCTTTAATTTCTAATGCAGGTTTGATATAGAACAGCACACATTGTAGAGAGTACATAAGTAAATTTTAGAAAAGTGAAATATCAAACCAACCCATGTGATAGTGGAGATGAATCTAAAAATTGAAATTGCAGCAAATGTCATTAAATGACTGCCTACTATATTCCAGGCACTTTGGAGTTTTACAGTGCTTTAGTCAGCTTTTGTTGTTGTTGCTGTTGTTGTTGCTGTGACTAAAAGATCTGACCAGAACAATTTTAGGAGGAAAGGTTTATTTGAGGATTCACAGTTTTAGAGGTCTTAGTCCATAGAAGACTGGCTCCATTCCCAGGGCGCTAGGCAGGTCTGAACATCATGCCCGGTGAGGGTGACAGAGGGAAGCAGCTCACATCATAATCAGAAAGCAGACAGAGAGAGAGAGATTCCACTGGCCAGATAAAAATATACCCCAAAGCCACACTCCAATTCCCACCTCCTGCAGCCACACCTTAACACTTCAGTCACCACTCAGTTAATCCCTATCATGGGATTAATTCACTAGTTGGGTTAAAACTCTCACAACCCAATCATTTCTCCTCTGAGTCTTCTTGCGCTGTGTCACACATGAGCTTTGGTGGAATACCTCTCATCCCTACCATAACATACAGTGTCCAATTTAATAATCACCTTAAAGTACTATAGCAACCATTTTATAAATGTGAAAATAGAGACTGAAAAGTATGTAACTTATCGAGAGTTGCAGAAATTATAAATCATCAAACTAGAATTTGAACTGAAACCTTTTTTTTGGTCTGCAGAAAATAAAGGATAGGTAAACATCTAGATGGATCTAGTGATAGACAAATATACCAACTTCCATTTACTCCATTATTTGAGTGCTATGCATCTCATTCAATACCAAAAAGCTTTATAAAATACAGGCTTACTTCCATATTCTAAACTAGGCTAGATTGATTTGAAATGTGGCATAGGTATAAGACTCTAGCTGAAACTTCCAATATTTGAACTAATATTTACTATCCAGCGATTCCTCATTTTGAAATATTCACCTTGCCACTACCATATACAAATTAGCTTTGCAAATAACAAATTCCAGTAAAATCAATTCAAAGCTGAATCTAACCTGAATATGCAATTTAAATTATTCAAGAACTGGAAGATACTAACATAATTCTCTGAAAATGTCCAATACTGAAAAAACAAATTTATTGCAGTATTTGATCTCTAAAAATACATGAGGACAAGATACTTTATTTAAATGCTAAAAATATTTGTGTCAAAAAAGACAATGAAGAAGTCAGACAAATGTGATCATGTGTATTTTTCTACATCATTTTCAAGTTTATAGTTTTCTAAGAAAACTTTTATTTAAATCTTTCCCAGAAATTAATATCCTCTAGATTAATAAAACATTGAAAAATGAAGCATGATAAATTCTTTATTATTTGGTTGTACCTTAACAATTTCAATGATTGAGACTAACAAAATTTTGGTCTCTTCTGTGAGTAGCTAATCAACTACATATACTCGACTCAACATTCAAAAGGAATGATCTTGAAAACAAAGTTTCAATTATGTGTCTTTTTTGACAGATTAGGAAATATTTACTGAGTTGCTAAAATTCAAATTAAGGATTATTTATATAGAGAGGGATTTATTGATTACAAATCTAGACAGATTTTGAAGGGCAAGTCCATCCATGATAGCCTTCCTAAAATATGGATTCAACTTTATGCACTTACCAAATTAATATGTATAGATAATAGATATGTCTATTTCTGCAGTTATTTTTAATAAAATAAACAGTTACCTAAAAGTCATCATCCCTCCTGTAAAACGACAAAACCATAGGAAAATTTGGTGTCCACTGCTCCCATCATGGAAGGTGCATAATGTGGAATCTGACACTTTCTGTTCTAAAAAGATTCAAACTTGTTCTTTCTGTTCTTTGGACATTTGCTCATCTCCTTACTCAAAGGTACTCAAAAGATCCTTTTATTTTGGTGGGTTTCCAGATTTTTGTTGGTATTGGTTGAAGTGCAATATGTTGATATATCTTACTTTGGTCTGTTTTGTGTTGGTATGACAGAAATCAGAGAAGTGACAATTTTTGGTGACATTCCTCATGGTTCTAGAGGCTGAAAAGCCTAAGATTGGCTTGCTGGCATTTGCAAGAGCATCCGCCCAAGGTAGAAAGTGAACTAGCAGGCAAGACAAAGAGAAAGAGGTTGACCTGATAGTCTCCTGTCTTTTTAGTATTGTCATGAATCCATTCGTTTCAGTAGAGACTTCATGAGAAACACCCCGCATTAGTTCCTACCTCCTAACATGGTCGTACTGAGGATTAAGTTTCTAACACAAGTCTTTTCGGGGGAATACTTTCAAATCATAGCAACAGATAAAATATTTTTAAATATGCAGATTTATGAATTTGTTTTTGTTTTAGTTGTTGATGGACCTTTTTTTCTTTATTTATACACGGTGCTGACAATGGAATCCAGTGCCTCACACATGCTAGGCAAGTGCTCTAACACTGAGCCACAATCTCAGCCCCCAGATTTATGATTTTTATTATTTCTTTATTTTTATTGTTTACAGACTGCATTTTGAATTTTGACAAGTATTTGAAATAGAGCAATAACCATTTCAATGTAGATATTGATATGTCTTCACCCTTAAAATTCCTTGATCTATAAACTGAATTTTTGTGCCTTTCCTAAGGAAGTGATATATCTTTAAAAGTTTCATCTAAATGTCACCCTGAAAGCATACTATGTTGAGGATCATTCCAAATACAGAAGAGAACAGTAGAGCCCTCATGAAACCCCATACTGACCTACACCTCAACACACAGCACAGTCCTAAGATTGACAGGAGGAATGTTTAGGCATTTTCACATAATGACTTTGTCCTTAAAAATACTTGTAACTTCAAAATGCTACTATCTTCAAATATGACAAACTGGATTCTTCCAAAGGGATTGTAGTTCACATAAGCAGGATTACTGAAGCAATGAACAAACAATAAAACTGAGGATGGACATCTACATGAACTAAAGAATTACTACTATATCCTTATCACCATACACCCCAGCAGGTACACATGGGAGTAAACCTGTGTACATCTCACATCAGACTGAAGCCACTATGAAGAAAAGATTATAGAAGCTGAAAAATGATGATAACTAAAAATTTTACATATAATTAAAAGAAATCCAGATACTCAGAATATGTTATAAAGTTGTGGCTTCATATTAATGTGTCTTTGGAAAATTAGGAGAAACTCGATAAATAGTCAGAATATTTATGTCAGTACCATAATTTAAATACAAACATGCTCACATACACACCATAATTAAAACACATAATTTTTAGTTTTTTAATCATGGGTTGAAACTGCTCACTCCAAGAATGGCTATTTACTGTACCTGATATTAATTTCTTCCACTCTAATCTATCTATCTATCTATCTATATATATATATAATCAGTTTTCATATATAAAGTATACCTGTTACCACCTCTTCACTCATAATGTATTCATATGTTTAGTATTCCTACAGCCTTAAATTATCAGAGATATCTGCAATAGTACAATGATAATGATACCTGTCCCAGAATCCTACAAAAAGGAAAGTCACCTGATGTTTTTTGTTTAGGTTTTTGTTTTGTTTTGTTACCGGGGATTGAACCCAGAGGTGCTTAACCATATCCCCGGCCCATTTTTATATTTTATTTAGAGTCAGGGTCTCGCTGAGTTGCTTAGGGCCTACCTTTCTAAGGCTCACTTTGAACTCATGATCCTACTGCCTCAAACTCCAGAACTGCTGGGCCCTTTAATGTTAAGTATGTTGAAGGCAATTACCTTATTGTCAGTGATGCATTTAATAATTTTTCCCTTTTTCTTTTTCCTTCTAACTCCTCGATACAGGGTAAATAAGTCTTCAGTATTTTTAAAGAGTGTATGCTTTCACAATTTTATTCTAGGGACTCTTTTAGAACACATAGTTAGAATAAAATCATTCAATATGATTCTGCCTTAAATATATCACCAAATTCAGTTAGGAGAAGTAATTTCCGAAATTCTAAAGCACAGTAGGATGACTATACACATTAGAACACTCTATATATTTGATGAAGAGCTAGGAAGAGAGCTTGAAGGTTCCCAAGCAAAGTAATGGTAACTGTTTAAGGAAGTGGCCTGTAATTACCCCCCATTTGATTATGGTACTTTGGATATATGTTTCAAATTATCGCATAGTTTCCCACAAATGTATACAACTGTTATGTCAAATAATATGCTAAAAGACATTTTTAAATCACCAATTCGTAAGAAAATATCACATAATTTAAAGAATCCAAGTTTTAGATTGCAACATCAGTAGTAGAACAATCTTATGTGGGCTGCTGATTTCTGTCTAACAATATTTTGCTTCAGGCTATCTAGGTGTGTTTTTAATCCCCCTCCAAAAATGTCAAATGAGTCACCAAAACTGAAACACAATAATAAAGGCAGTCCATCAGGTTTCCTTTAAAAAGCTGGTGGTAAGAATAAATGAGGTTTGCCCTTTTGGACTGATAATCAATCATCTTGAGGATATGATCAAAGTTTCTGCACCTCCCTGGACTCTGGCTTGGGGGCTTAAGGACTGACACAAGATGTGTGGCACAGCAAGATCAAACATAAAGACCACACAGATGACTACAAATAAACTGAAAGCTCCTCTCCCTGACTTTACCTGATGAAACATGCAAAATAAATGCATTTCAAGCATCCATACCCGAATTTATTTTCAAAATAGTTATTACACATCTATACTCATAAGCCTGTCAGGACACGAGAGACAGTAAGAAGGCATTAAATATACAGGGAAACCACTAGAGGTATGCCAGTTCTGATAGAAAAATAAGAACTGTACCAGGATGTAGTTAATCTTCGATTACTGTTTCTCAGTTCCTCTCTAAAGTAACTTTGTGACTACCACTTTTAGAAATTCACTCCTCAAGAAAATTAACTTGACAAGTTGGTAAACAGATTCTCCAAGTACTACAGGTACCATGGATAGGAGAGGAAACCAAGATAGAAGTGCCTCAGGTTAAAGTTTTATATATTTGTGAAAGTATTTAAACATCCTTTTCCTGGAAAAAAATTGTGTTTCTGAAAAACAAATTACTTTTTCATCTAATACTGGTGAATATGACATTCTTGTCACTGCAGTTCTTTCAATAATATGCAGGCAGGAATTTTGTTTTAAATTTAAAAAGTAAATAATTCAACTATGAAAATTAAAAAATATAAGTGTATTATATAATCAATTTTATAAATATGCAATAAATTATTCTCTGTTTTCCACATCACCTTCTGTATAGTGACTCTGACCTTAATCAGTATTTCCTTCAGAAAGGACTCTGTATATATTTTGGGGAAAATAAATTCTTCAAATAAGAATATTTTAAGGTAAACTCAGACATGCCTCTGTCATTATGTGTTCCTGTTTCAGCTATAAGGAATTTTTTTGAGGATAACATCATAATAAATGATACATTAAATCAGTCAATTAATTACCTACACCAGCTGATTTCACTGCAAAAGCAATCCAATTTCCTGGGCCATATTGCCTACTATGTGGAAAGAACTTCAGATTATATATATATCAGCTTGACTGTATCTGAGTCAAATGTCACCTACACCTGGGAATTAACCACAAATTGTTAAAAAATAACCTAGGGTTGTTTCCCCATTTTTCCTCTAGGATACAGAACTAAATTCAGATAAAATATTTGACATCAATTTAACCTAAATTAACACATTTCACCTGAATGAGTATTCATTTATGAAGGTTGCCCTATTTTTTAATTAAGTATAATGTCCAAATAATCAAGTAGAAAGTAAGTCTATGTCTTAAAACATATCTCAAAAAAAATAACCAAATTTCACATCCAGTATGTTTGCTCCTATCTTTGGTGAATTTAGTTTTTAGGTAAGTTAAATTTTTAGGCATTGTAATAAATATTAACATATTTATGAAGATTATTGACTTTGTATTTAAGATTTTTGTAGAGTATTTAATTAAATTAGGTAATTGCTTATTAAGTATAAGAAGTTCTACAAATCCTTTCTACCAATTGTGCTCAATCTGCTAGCCCATTTGATGTACATCAAAAATGAGAAGACACAGCATCAGGGAACCAGGATTTCAATCTGGTGCTTATGACTGTAATATAAAGTTACTCTCCAAAATAGAGAAGATGAGACTTTAATGAACCCATCCATCTAAATGTACGGCAAACCCAACCAAATGCTGTACATTATATTTTTTTAATATCCCTAGGGCATCTTACATTATACAAGATAAATTGTTCTTTTATGGTCCCTTGAAAATCTGTTATAACTTCTGCTTATATGAAATAACAGTTTAATTATAAATTAAAATTACATGTTTTCATGTAGAATCTATCCAAATACTAAAATACACATATATATCCTTATTCTAATCACACAGTGACTTCTTTGCTTCTAAATGGAAACTTTTGAAGTATAGAACATTTGTTAGGTACTGAAATGAAAGGAAAAAAGAACATCTACTATGCAGTTTTTCCCATTTTATGTGTCACTAGAAAACACTCAAACCCTCCTTTAAACATTTTATTTAAATTTAATTCTTGAAGTAAATTTGCAATCCTTAGAAGTGTATAAGTTCAGTAACTTCTTGTTAGAAGCCACAAGTCAGTACATTTAGCTGTCAGATGTTTTAAAAACAAAAACTAAATGGATTATGAACTTCGCTGTAGAATGAAAATTGTGTTAGAATAAATTTGGTGGATGGTTTTAATATCAATATTCTGCTTGAGATATTGCACTACACAGCAATTGAAAACATTGTCGTTGTGGGAAACTGGGTAAAGGGTAGGTAAGATTTCGCTATCATTTCTTATAAGTTCATATGAATTTATAATTACCTCAAAATTATAAACTTGTACCTCAAACTTGTATCTCAAAATTATAAATTTATAAATAAAACTAGGACTTTTTCAAATTTAAACAAAAGGTCATATTTATTAATAAACAACACCTTCAACATTTAGAATTTCCACAATTTCATGTTATATGACCATCAGTCACTTTGAATGTGATCGCTTATGTTCCCTGTCTCCCAATACAGAATTAGCTTTATAAAATATCATGTACAAAGAAATAGCTCAGTTTATCATATCAGGTTTGAAGATATGGTTGGTAGATTAAGCAAGGGGAAATTTCATTTTGGAAAACCACAAAAAATAATGTAGCAAAATCTCCTAAGACAAATTGTAGTAGTAAAAGGTTATACAGATTTCTAATCCCTATACTTTGTTTATAAAACAGTGAGAATATTTGCTAAAGTCATTACATCACTGAGAAATTTTACTTTAATCAGAAAATGAGAATATTCCCTGAATGTTGAAACTATTGAACCCCAAATGTGTATCATGCTGACAGTTTATCTCAAAGAATCTCCAGAATGGCTCCATAAAATTACTAGGGTATGAAAAATTACTAATCTAGATTAATTTTGCACCTCTTCCCTAGAGATTAAATACATTATTTTATTTCATCAATTAACTTGATTGTAGACTACAAATCATCTGCTTTCTTTGTACATGGGTGAAACTCTTAAGATACACTTGATGGCTCGATGACAAATCTTACAATTTTAAGGGTAAAGTTTGGATTTATAGCACTCCACTACCTCTTTCTTAACTTGAAATATAATTGTCACATTTCCTGGAAGATTTCCTTTCCTTCCCAACCCAATTCAAGGGCCAATTTTTCTATTACAGCTCTTACCATATCAGATAGGATAGTTGTTAGTACATAGCTTTTAAAAATAGATTGAGAACGTAAGTTTAGATATTCTGTGCTTGTGTGTACATGTGTGAGAGAGATTATTTGCATCTCCATTTCATACAAAAACGTATTCCTATTTCTGATGAGATTCTTTAGAGAAAGCCATTATATAAATGATTACATACATTTTATCTTGATAATATTTTTACCACTGCAATTTAAATCATTATATTATAAAAATGCCTTTATTGAAGAGGGAATATCTCTTCACAACTAAATTAAGTACAGGTATTATTGACTAAATTTGTAGCACTTCAGATTTTAGAAATATTAATCTAATCTACCATAACTCTCCCTGCTTTAAAATTGTGCCATGGGTTTGTCAAAGTGCAAGACACCTATGATATGAAAGTATAATATATGTAATGTGACTGAACTGGATCTTTTCCTAAATATTCATTATTTTTAAAGCCCACGATTTGAATGAACGTAGTTGTTGCATGAAGCAAACATTTTTCTTTAGTGTTAATTTGCAATATTCTATAGAACTCAAAAATATAATCCATACCTAGCAAAAGACGCTTATTTTGGCATTTTACCTGCAAGAAACACTGAGTCTATATGAGAGAGAGTACACATATAATTAAAGGAATTATTGCAAACATTTTAGTAACATAGTACAATGTTTAACAAATATGTGAAAAGAATGTCTCCAGAAAGTAGGACCTTATCTCTTGACTCAATTTGTCTTATCAGCAGATTCCCTGAGAAAAAAAGGCAAATTGACCCTTTAGATGGAGATGCACTGAAATTTCTTATAACTGTAGTGATTTATTCACAGCTGCATAGCAAATACTTCATTAGGAATATGATAAAGTGGATATGAGACAATATGTTGTAGGGTTTCAAATATTTGAAACTACTATTTTCGGACTACGTACTCAATAGAAGAATAAGTAAATGTTTTTTTCTTATGTTTGGTTACTTTAATTATAAGAACAAGCCCATATAACAAGCTGTACAGATCAGTTAGGACAATAAGAAAACTTGCCATTAAAAACTTGCCACAGGATATCAATATATCACCAAGTTTGCATGTTTAAAATATGGGTAGACTATATAAAACAGTTCTTTTTCAGAAATTGTTCATTCACTTTGTTCTTCTATATCCTCTTTTTAATGAAAATGGTGACAATCCTAGTAATTTCAAAAAACAAAGTCAAACATCATAGTTCTGTTCAGAGAGAGGGCATTTGTGGATTCCTGGTCACTTATTGAGCCTAGTCGCAAGGAACCAGCCTTGGGAGGGCAGAAATGAGAAGGTGAAGAAGACTTGGAAATAACAGGGGCCATCAGGGACTCAAGGAGAAAGCAGAGTGAACACAGCTTTTGCAGGGCCTGGTGGGAAAATAAACTTTGCCAAGAGCTGCAATAGCCCTGTGGGTGTTTATACATTCATAGCCTTGACACATCTACCTAGGGAATGGCAAGCACCAGCTACCTACCGCTATTCCGGAGCCATTCTGCATTCACTTAACTAGTGATCTGCTGGATTTGGGCAGTAATACAGAGTGCAGAAGAGAGGCACACCTGCTTTGCATTTTTTAACAATCTGAGGCAAGAGGCCAATTTACAGAGCCCTGCCAGTTGGCCTGGGGTAGGGAGACGGACTATGAGTGGGCAAGAGTGAAAATTTACAAATGCTTGCCAGGGTGCAAGAAGACATATATATCTTGTTGGATGAAAAAGTGAAAGCAATTAAAGGATAAGGGACACTAACTTGTGTGAATTAAGTTCAGAGAAAAATGGGTGAAGACAACCAAGAGTAAATGCTTTTCTGATGTATGGCATAAATGACTTCGTATAAATACTTAAGGCCCACATATTTTTCTTTTTTTTTCCTTTATAGAGAACTGAATACATACACACAAAAAGAATGCTTATGATAAGTATAAGTCACCAAGATTAAAATGGAAAAGAGCCCCCATGCTTATATCACCCAGCTCAAGGTGAGAAAGTGCCAGAATTCCTGAAGTTCCTTAAGGAGCCCTCTTGTTCACATCTCTCTCCCCATAGATGTCATCATTATCCTGAATCTTGGGTTTGTTTGTTTATTCCTTTGTTCTTACAGTAGTTTTATCATAAAATCTACCCTTAGCTAATATGCTGCTTAGCATTGTATGCTTTTGAACTTTTCAAATGGTCTCAAAAAGCATGTATCTTTCTGGAATGTGCTGTGTTTATTCAACATTTTGTTCCAGAGATTCAGCTTGCTGACATGTGTAGTTCTAGTCTTTCATTCACCTTGTTGTGTAGTATTCCATTTTGTATATGTACCATTGGTTTCCTTATCCTCCTATCAGTATTCAGTGCTGTTACCAAAAACAAGCTGCTATGAACACTGGGTAATGTATGTCCGTGTGCCTGTGTATCAGGGTTTCCTCAGTACGGTCTAGCGTTGAACGTGCTGGGTGGACAGCATGTAGAAATCTGCAAACTTATTCCTATAATTCAAATTGTTTTTGAACATTTATGACAACTGAAAATCTCACCAGTCTCATCAAAGTGTTTCCTTTGTCCATGTTCAAATCATTGCTCAACAGGTATACCAAAAATTGAATAATTACGTAGTGGTTACTATAATTAGGTAGAATATTTGCCAGATTGAGTTACAAGACTCCCTTTGTGACTTAACAAACACTGGTTGTTGTCCTACAACATAACCTGGGTGCCAATTAAAAAATATGTCCTTCCTGTTATTGCATGAAAAAGACATACTTTTTAAGTCACATGAATGCAAGTAGAATTTCTACTTTGTTTATTTAAAATTCCATGTTTCCATCAAATTGCCCCAGACCTAGCAGATGACAGAGCTCTACCAAATTCCACTCTTGGGATAAGTGTGCATACTGGTTAAGATATGAATAAGCAAACAATCTTTAGCACCCAAAAACCTCCCTGCTATGGAATGAAAATCCTGTTTTCATTCAGTAATATATAACAGTTTGTTTCATAAAATGTTTATGGAGACGAAATGAGATAATATGTATAAAGTCTCTCATACAATGCTCAGCATAAAGTGAAAACCCAATAAATTTGATCTATCCTTATTTAGAAACCACTGACTCATAAATCACTAAGACTTAGGGCCACTTTGATAAATAGCTGACAGCTATAATAAAGCTATAATATAACTGTCAGCTATTATGGCCATATCTAAAAATAATAACGCCCATTCTTCCCTTAGTTTTAGCCTAAGTAATATTAAATATTCCTGTAAAGATAACTTCAGTGGCATTAAAAAGGCCCCATGAATTCTTGGAATATAATAGTGTGCATGTTAGATTATTAGGTTGTCTGAGGTTTAAGAATGCAGATATTTGCCAGTACATATATCACATGTATTTAGGCATACATCTCTCATCTCAAAACTAAATTCAAGGCCAGACCACCACACATCACTACACTTATCTACAACTTATTAAATTGTGTGTATGTAAAGCTAAAAGCATCTTAATATAAGTATTCTCAATGCTCATCATCACTCACAAGTCCACAAATAATGATGTTGGATGACCAAGCAGACCATATATTCAGATCCTGTGTCACGACTTGGTACAGAGGAAATGGAAGGCCTAGCCAGTTTCACCCTTCCACTGAGGTTGCCAGTCTGCACTGTGGAAAGTATCTGTTACACCTTAAAGAATACATTTTGTCCTTTCAATGTGTTCTTTATTGCTTCTCTGATATTTTTTCATGAGGAGTATCAACTTTTGCATACTACAACATAGGACTAGCATGGTTTCTACAATTCACATAAGTTGGTGGCTGTTTCAGCTCTTGTGAAGTATAAGGCATTTGTTTATTTCTTATTTAGGTTACAAACTGTTCATCCAGGGATTAAATTCTATATTCAAGTACGAGCATCAATAGTAATCCTATGACTGTTATTTATACATCACTTTAGTCTCAAATGCACTTACATTGCTTATACATGTATACAATTTATCAAGATATAATACTTTAACACTGTAAGAGAGTCTTTGGAATATTAAAATAGGAAAGTAAAAACAGTACTGGGAATGTGATTAATGAATAAACTAAAACCCTGTGCTCAATTAATGTAAAGCAAAAACTTGACTTTGAGTTTTTTAATAGACATGTGAAAAGCAGAAAATATAACCAGGAACAAGTCTAAACATAGTGCGAGCCAGTCATTAGAATAAACACCAATGTGAATGAAGAGAAAATATTTCCTTGGTCCCTCATAGACTACTTCATCATGAAGGCTAATGCACAGCTCTGTCAAAAACAATCATGCTGGACCCAGTGTGAAGGGGGTCCAGCGAGGCATTGTTTCTGATGGCCTCCCTTAATCCTGAAATAGACTTTAGATTATATGGCAAAATGGATGACTGCATTTCCTCCAGGCCTTCTTCAATAAATATTATTTCTCTTAGCCAAGCATCTGAAAGGTATCGAGCTGTAGTGAATTTGAGATTGTAGTCCCTGACAAGTGCCAGGAAAGCTGTAATTCTGTTTCCACTTACAGAAGGAGTCTTATACTCTAAAAGTCAACTAAATTGTGTGTAGCACAAGCCTCCTCATATGGAAAGAAGAACCAGATAAAGCGGGTCCTGAACAAATGACTCGATTTCTGCCTAAAATTGTGTATAGGCAGTGCTGGCAGTCAGAGTGAAGAGTTTCTCCTCAGAAAACAATTTTGGGTCTACCTTAATGCAGAGGAAAATGGAGGAAGAACTCCACACCCACACTCCCTAAAGCACGGTGGCAATAATTTGTTAAAACAAACAAACAAACAAACAAAATCCTTATACTGAAAATGTCTGCTCAAGGGTTAGAAGAGAAGCAGAAAGGGTGGGAGAAATGAAAGTAACAAAACTACTTGAAATACCTTCCAAAATAAACCTGTGGCAAAATATTGAACTTGGAAATAGACAACTTGATGTATTAAATAATCAGCTGTTAAAGAATCAAAACCTGAAAGAGGGGCTGGGGTTATGGCTCAGTGGTAGAAGCGCTTGCCTGGCAGGCATGAGGCACTGGGTTCAATCCCCAGCATCACATAAAAATGAATAAATAAAATAAAGGTGGTATGTTATCTACAACTAAAAAAAATATTAAATTAAAAAAAAAAAACCTGAAAGAGAAAAGCATTTTTGTTCTGATTGAAAATTAATAATGTACATTGGCTAAAAGTAGGAATTGGGGGCATGGATTGAAAAAGATAGTCCATAAGTCTTTTATTTATTTAGTGCTTATAATATAAAATAAATGTGCAAAATTGAAGATTTCTCTCTAGAACTTGCTTCACCAAGGTCCCCATAGGCTCTATTTCACCCTATCATTTAGGACCTGGTTCAGTTTTTTCTTAGGCTGCCTGGCTCCTTAAGCCATTCCCTCTGCACAATGTAATATGAGAAAGTAGCAAAACACAAAAACATTTAAGAACAAGAGAAAATTTCTACACTTGACTCTACAAACTGATAGAGATGCCTCAGATCAACTGAAAAATGTTGCAAGGGTTGTGCTAAAATCACCCTTCCAAAACTTTACATGAGTGTGACTTGTAAGGCAGCAGGCTGCCACATGAGGGCAGTAGATGGGCCAGCTTTCTTAGAAAATAAAATGTGTAAGTTGTTTATGGAAACGAAATTTGATTAAAACAAAAATTACCTTCTCTCACAGGTAATAAAGAACAAACTTCTGTAACATTTGCATACTCCATGGGTTGGCTGTAATAAAACTGAAGTAGCCTGTTTGACTTTTGCTCACATTCAGTGCACCTCTAGTCTGGCCCCCTCTCCATTTTCAAATAGTCTAGCTAGGAGTTTTCCAGTGCATAAACATCTGCACAATGTTCATCTCTGCCTAGGACACTGACCCCCACCTTAATCTTTAAGGTCTCAGTTTAATTAATTTCTCAGAAACAGCTTACCTACCCACTTTGATAAAGTCAGTTTCTCCCCCACAACGTGCAACTTTCTCTATCAGTTCATGTATTTAAGTCATGGCACCTAGCCTAATTTAAAAATATCTTATTTATGTGCTTTCCTATTTGGTTTTGTCTATTTCTTCCATTATACGCTAACTTCTGAGGCTAAAAACTCCATCTCTCTGGGTCATTTTTCAATTGTCAGAATTTAGTATTGGAGCAAAATGAAAACTAAAAAAAAAAAAAAAACAAACAAAAAAAAAACTCTTTGTTGACTGTATGAATCTCTGTGACTTTTTTTCTCCACCAAGTTCAACTAAGCCCCACATGACCTTATAAAACCTTAACAAGATCAGCAGTACATGTCGCCCTGTATTTCTCACCAATAGATCTGAGAACTTGTCTGGAGATTGTATGTTCTGTATAGTTCTGATAGACTTGTGATTAAATACCACTTCTCTTTATTTAGAAACATGCTCTTTGGAGGGTTGGGTGGGACAAACGTAGGAAGAACACAGATCACCAGAGGAAGAATGTTTCATTTGCCCACTTTGTTATAACTTGATTACATCTTTTGGCTCAGTACCAGAGAAAAAAATAAAGCAGTGCTAAATGAGACCAGAAGTTCCAGGCCCAAGAAGATGCACTTGTAAGTAGAGAGGGCAGGAATATTCCAGGGAACAAGAAGTGAACAGAGAGACAACAGAGCACAAGGGCCACATTTCCTATTGTGTCAAAGCTGTTCTTTAATGGACACAAATCAATGGCACCATGGTGTAAGGACAAACCCTGAACATTAGTGTATATTTATTTGTATACGTTAAACACTTTTATGTTTGAAATTTTAATAACTTCTTAGAGGTGGAAGAACCCCATTTTATTTAATAATTTGGATATCTTCCCTTTTAATTTCTAAGATGCAAAAACTGTGTATTAAGGGTGAAAGTAGGATTGAAACAAATTTAAATTTTGTGAAAGCAAAAAAAACACATTTAAGCAGATGTGAATAATTGTATATATAAAATGCAGCATTAAAATACTTTCTTGTGAATCATAGTCCTTAAAGGAATAAAATTTCAGTGGCAGCACTGCTACTCAGTTTAGTTTCTATTTTCATCTGATATTCATACACACCTAGGCACACCTGGACACATCTGCTACTATTTAAAAGACAACTTTTATTAAAGTTCTTATACACACCTGCATGCCATGCATTAAAAAATCAAGCTTTTTTCTCATTTCTTTAAAATCTTGTTACTGTAACATAATCAGGCATTCAGAGATTCTATCCTTTCTATAATCTGATATTCTTAGAATATATTACCCAATGTTGTCAAAAGCACACAATGACTATATTTAAAGTTTAGAAGAAATTAAATCATCTTCGACTTGTTTCTGGCCCTTTAGAATGTTCTGGATATTTGTGTATGTGTGTGTTATTTCAAGGTTAACACAAACTTTGGAAGACATCCATTAACTGTTGCCTACAAAAGGTTTTCTGATTTTTCTCATGATTTTAAAGTGTCAGAATAATCTGGGTTTAATTCTTGTTCTTTCGTCAATCTGCCTATGTCTGGCATATAAACACACCCCTGATACTGACAGCACAGATTTCAGATGGACATTACACCTTATCAATGCCCATAAACTGAAGTGTGCTTATGTCAAGTAACATCAAAATGTTTGTTTCATTAAAGCAAAATTAGAGCATTCTCTGTTTTCAAATGCCAATAATGTAAGGACTGATCCACTGAAAATGTCAAAGGCAATAATTAAATAAATGTCAATAGAATGCCCTTATAATTTTTAAGCCCAATTTGTATAAAGGTATGAGGTACACACATTTTAATTCACATGATATCAATACCTACAAGTGTTTCTGGCACTAAAAACGAAAAAAATAAATTCCATCAAGTTCATATTTATTTAGTTAGATAGAAAAGAAATTTAGTCCAATGAGTCTTAGCATTTATTTAGAAAATACATATACGTTTCTAAAGAACCAGCCAGGGTAACATACCTTTCACATACAAAAAGTGGACCAAACAGATGAGAGGCCATAAGTCTTTGACTATACAGGGGAATTAGGAGACCTGTTTCCATTAAATCCAAGGAATTTTAGCTGTGACTTCATCTTTGATGTTGGAGGGCACTGAAATAAAAACTCTAAATTGGTTTTCAATAGAGTAACTCAGAAGAAAAAGAAATATCACTCACTATCCTAGCCAAGTTTCTAGTCATTACAAACCACAGACACAAGGGATGACATTACTTCCTTAGCAGTGAGATTTCAAATCAACTATGTACCTTCAGTTATAAGTTCAGTCATTGTTTTCTCATTGAGTATATGTCTCTACCCTCAGAAGGATGTACAATTAAATGTAGAAGATTTACAATCATAGAGAAAGTTTGGTACTGAAAATGAATAATGGGTATTGGGAAATTTAAAAATCTTTAACATTTAAAATATATACCCCATGAGAGTAATGCTTTTAAAGGTCAAATATTAAATTGAGCAATTAAATAGGCATTTGATTTTAAATCTTCTACTAGTATTATTAACACTACTGGAACATTCAGTAATATTTCGAGACTCACCATTTTTATTGTTCTTATAAAACAATATTGTCATAGAAATTTGTTGATGATGACAACTCAACTGGAATATAATACTATTAGAAATGCTGGTGAATTAGAATGATAGTGTAATAATTTCAAATTTAAAATATGCAGATTAGTGATATAGGTAGGCATCCAATTTGAAGTTGGTATCTATTTTTTTATTGTTTGGAAAAAGCTAGAAGAATTTGGGGTTCATTGTATTTGTTAATTCCATGTCTAAAAATTATGTAGATAATTAGAAAAAAATTATTTTCATAAAAATAGAAGTATTTTTTAAAAGTTATAAAAACAAATTTCAAAATAAGTGAGCATATTTTACATTTGTAAATAAGATCAAATATATTATTCAGTAGCCATTAAATTGCTAAGTTTCTCAGATTTATAAATAATATTACTAATGAGAAACCTAAGAAAGTTTTGTAAATCTATAATTTTAAAAAGATTGGTTAGCAAATGTTAAAAATAATCTTCAGAAGTTTTCTCTGTACAGAGACAAAAATTATAAGAAACCTACATTTTTAATTGAAAGTAAAATATTGTTGGAGTAATAATCTATCCCCTTTCACGCAATTCACAGTATTTAAAGGAACTTCATGTTGTCGTGTATTTTCTTTTCTAAGGCAGGTTTTGATCAGCTCTGCAGATGATACTAATTGATCTGAGTTATCTATCCACCTACATCCTCTATGGAAATAAACTTCTCAAAGCTTTCCATCAAGTTACATACTCCCATTCTCTTCATCAGTTATATTCTAATTACAGAGACTCAACAGGATAAGTTTAGACTGAGGAGTAGTTATGCTTACTATAACATATTCACAAAGAATTCTTTTTCATTTATCAGTCAAATAATGTTCTTTCCTTTTGCCCTGTAGACAGAGTAAAGATGAGATTCATTATGAAATAATCCCCAACAGAGAAAATGTTTATGTGATCCTAGTCATGTGCTCTTTTTTAATGAGAGGTAATTGAAAGTTTCTTTAAATTGCCTTTTCTTGAGGGAGTAGGAAAAAAGAAAACAGATGTTTTCATCACAAGCGTCATTTACCAAGCAACTCAAAATGCATGACATTTTATATTAAACAATAAAGCAAGTAGAAGAATATGTGATGACCTAAATTTGTGCTATATAAATTCATTACCATTACTCTCACCTAGACTCCCAGTGGTGCCTAGGAAACGTTTCCGTATTTCTTTCATTCAAAGCATTGCTTTTCAAAATGACTATTTCAAATTGTCCCCATACACAGTACTCTCAGTTCTTCTCCACTCCCCAAACTCTTTGCCTTTTCCTTCCTTGAGACAGAAGCCGCAAACAGAAAAGCATGCTGCATGCTTCTCTAAACCAAACGCAAACCAAGTTGCACTGACCATTCCTGCCATCTATTCAGGAGCACTATGAAATCTGTGATTCAGTTTCTTCCTTCTTAAATTATCCTCATATCTCCATTCTCCGGATTCTGGATTTCTTCTAAACTTTACAAGAGGATCATCAACATTCCTGATCCTAAATTCCCATTCTTATGACTTTGCAGAGTCCAATCACATTGCTGCTTTCATAAATCAATCAAAATAGCTGCATTCATTACTGAACTAAAAGAGTCAGTCACCTCTCTTTTTTTTCTATCCCAGGTATTTCTTCGCTAAGTAAGAACACTGGACACAATCCGGCACACTTTTTTTTTTTTTTCTTAAAATATATATTGCTTTTCATAAGTTACAGTCTGGTTTCCCAGGGAGGAGAATATCAAATGCACATTAGCAAAAAAGATTAGTTTTATAAAATTCCCTTGGAATCAATGTCCAGGAAAGAAGGAAAAGCATCACACTAGGTAGTGGAATAATGTGGCAATCTCCAGTCTGTGGAGGTATCTGAAACTGGGATGACATTTCTGAATTGTTTAAAAGCCTAAACCAAATCAGAGCCAGGGACCTGGGCCTTACATCCCCACATCAGTCAGCCAGGATGCTGGCTGAGACAGATGTTTTCAGAAGAGGTCAGCCTTGGTAGGGTACTGTTATCACAGCATCAACCCTACAGTGAAATCCTATTCTCAAAATACTCCTCTCATTTTTTGTAAGCATGCTTCCAAATTGTTCTTCATCGGATCTACGTTTCTACCCAAATTTTATGTTGAATTTTTTCACAATTCCTTCTTCATCCTTATTCTTATATACTTAAGGCAATCTCATCTAATCCCATATTGTCTCTTAATAATTACAAATTTATATAATCCAAATTTGTATCCACCAGGCCAGCTATTTCTGCTAATTCTATTCACGTGTTTACAAAACCTACTTGTAGAATTCCATGGCTTATCTTCCTGCACATCCTTCTCTTTTCCAAGCTACCTCATTTTTTTTTTCTCCTTGCTTCACATAGGGAAACTAGAGTATCTCATTTAAATATTTTAACAAAAGCACCTCACTATTTTGCTGAGATCTTCTGGTGACTTCCCAGCACTCTTCTGATGAGGTAGAATGTTCTCAAACTGACACCCAAAGCTCCACACATTATGATCCACATTACTTCCAAAAATGTATCTCTAATGTTCAGGGTTCCTCCCTAACCCCTTTCATGGGACTAATCTTTACTTTTAAATCTCAGCTGAAGGACATTTCTTAAGAAGTCTTCATTTATCCTTCCAGGGTAGTCCAGGGATTTTATTCAGGAATCTCATTCAATTTTGTGTTTACTTAAAAGATACTTATTTACTTATTTAATGTCTTTTTCTCCTTGACTGTGAATTCCCAGAGAGCAGATGAAAAGTCTACTATTTTTCAGTCCAAAACCCAGTTCCTGTATACAGAATAAGACTTCACTCAATTTGTGGTTTTTTGGTTTTTGTGTGTGTGTGTGTGTGTGTGTGTGTGTGTATGTGTGTCTGTGTGGGTGTGTTTGCTGGATAAAGAAGAAAGAATGAAGAATGTTCATTCGGTGATTTGAAAATGTGTTTGAATTTTTTTTAATTTAGCCCTTCTTTCAACCACAGAACTCAGTGCTGGCATCATAGCAGAAAAAAATAATTTAGATGGGAAATGATTCTTATTAGACAACAGGCAGGATTTAGAATTAGGATTAGTTTCAAAGGCCTTTAGGGAGACAACAGAGATGGATTAGCATATATTACCTGAGGGCAGGAGAAAAATCTCAATGAAAAGTAGTAGAAATCAGAAGATAACACCAAAGATGGCAAAATATTTTGCTTTTCTAAGGTGATATAAATCACTAAGCTCCTAAATAAATATGGATAAATCCATTATGATAAAATATCCAAGTATCATGAAGCAAAGAGAAACAAGATTGACCTTGACCATGGTGAACAGAAGTCTGCCGAGATAAATAATAGTTTGTAGATGTAAAAAGAAAATGAATAACTTGCCCCAAATCACTTGACTAAAAAGTGATTTGAATTCAAATTTGAAAAAATTTGAATTTTTTTCTTCTGACCTCCAAATATACAATATTCTAGTATGTGAATATAGTCCCAATTAAGTGTAAAAGTTTATAAACATGGTTGTCAACTGATTTATTTTTCAGTATGAGCACTAATTATCCTGAGTAAGCTTTAGAAATTTAAGTGGAAGGAAAGGAAAAGAAAAATAATTTTGAAGAAAGTTTTCCTTTGAAATTCTGTTCAGACAATACAATGACTTGACAGTTTCAAAAAAGAGAAGCTAAATCTGTTACAGGGTGAAATATATGAGCATTAAAAATGTGCCAACATGTATGGCTTTAGAAATAAACCATAAGATTAGATGGAAACTTCCATCAGGACTGCTGCCTTTTGATGAGAGGGTGCCAATCAATAGGAAGCACAGGCCTCCAGATGCACATGGGAATTACATGGCATAACAAGGTACAGCTGTGCAAAACATACTCTGTGCAATATGGCTTATAGATTATTCAACATTCCTTTATTTAATTGCTATCAACTAATGTGTGCTTTGGAAAGGAAGAACATTAAACACTAAGTCTCAACGGATTTCAGTTAAGGGGAAAAAAAAGGGGGACATGTCTCTTGTTGCTCGTAAACAGTATGACTATTTTATGTCATAGAAGAGAAAACCTACTATAGCACAGCACATCTTCAGACTTCATGCTTCAATTGATGCTTCAAGTCTCGAATTAAAAAAAACAAAGAATCTTATGAGTAATTTGTTATGAATATCATTGGGATAATCCATGCTGAGATAATACTTATATATTTGCCTTGGGACATTGTCTAGAATATTTGATACTGAGAAGGCTAAATATCAAAGAGGATTTTAACACAGGTTCATTAATTTAACAAACAATTTTTTTAAACGATGAACATGTCAAACCCTGTCCTAGGAAGAGAAGATTCAGAATAAAAGATATTTCAACTAGTTTACTTCAGGAAGACAAATAAAGGTAGTATTTTTTTTTTTTTTTTTTTTTTTTGCATTTACTAAGCGTTGCTTTGTGGCATAACATATGGTCTATTTTAGAGAAGGATCCATGTGCTGCTGAGAAGAAAGTGTATTCACTTGTTAATAGGTGGAATATTCTACATATGTCTGTTAAGTCTAAGTTATTGATTGTGTTATTGAGTTCTATGGTTTCTTTGTTTAGTTTTTGTTTGGAAGATCTATCCAGTGGTGACAGCGGTTATGTTAAAGTCACACAGAATTATTTTGTTGTGGTCTATTTGATTCCTGGAATTGAGAAGGATTTGTTTGATGTACATGGATGCACACTTGTTTGGGGCATAAATATTTGTAATCATTATGTCTTCCTGATTTATAGTTCCCTTAAACAGTAGGAAATGTCCTTCTTTATCTCTTCTGACTAACTTTAGCTTAAAGTCCACTTTATCTGAAAGAAGGATGGAAACCCCTGCTGTTTTACTGAGTCTGTGTGCATGGTAGTTTTTTTTCCCATCCTTTCATCTTTAGCCAGTGGATGTCCTTTTCTATGAGATGAGTATCTTGAAGGCAGCATATTGTTGGGTCTTTCTTTTTAATCCAATCTGCCAGTCTTTATCTTTTGACTGATGAGTTTAGGCCATTAATGTTCAGGATTATTATTGAGATATAATTTGTATTCCCAGTCATTTGGGCTTATTTTTGGTTTTTAACTTGACTTGGTTTCTCCTTTGATTGTTTTTTTCTTTAAGGTAGTTCCTCACTTTGCTGACCTACATTGCTGTTTTTCAGTTCCTCCTCATGGAATATTTTGCTGAGAATATTCTGCAGCACAGGCTTTATATTTGTAAGTTCTTTTAACTTTTGTTTATCAATGAAGGATTTTATTTTGTCTCCAAATCTGAAGGTTAGTTTTGCTGGGTATAAGATTCTTGGTTGGCAGCCATGTTCTTTCAGAGCTTGAAATATGTTGTTCCAGTCCTTTCTAGCTTTTAGGGTCTGGATTGAGAAATCTACTGATATCCATATTGGTTTCCCCCATATGTAATCTGATGCTTTTTTCTCCCAGCCTTTAAAATCATATTTTTATTTTGTGTGTTAGGCATTTTCATTATAATGTGCCTTGGTGTGGATCTGTTGTAATTTTGTGCATTTGGTGTTCTGTAAGCCTCCTGTATTTGATTTTCCATCTCATTCTTCAGTTTTGGGAAATTTTCTGATATTATTTCATTGAATAGGTTGTTCATTCCTTTGCTTTGTATCTCTGTGCCTTCCTCAATCCCGATAATTCTTAAATTTGGTCTTTTCATGATATACCATAGTTCTTGGAGATTCTGTTCATGATTTATTATCATCTTCTCTATTTGCACAAATTTATTTTCAAGATTAAATATTTTGTCTTCATTGTCTGAGGTTCTGTCCTCCAAATGATCTAGTCTGTTGGTGATGCTTTCCACTGAGTTTTTTATTTCCTTCATTTCAAGGATTTCTGTTTGGGTTTTGTTTTGTTTGTTTGTTTGTTTGTTTGTTTGTTTGTTTAGAATCTCTACTCTTTGTTGAAATGATCTTTTGCTTCTTGCAGTTTTTCTTTCAAGGCTTATTGCAGTGATCAGTCATTGCCTGCATTTGCTCTCTTATCTCATCCTTTGTTTCACAAGTCATTTTAATTATGTATATTCTGAACTCCTTTTCTGACATTTCTTCTACCATGGTGTCACTGGATTCTATTAATATAGAATCTAGGTTTGTTTGGATCATTTTATTCCCTTGTTCTTTCATGTTGTTCACTTATCTTCCCCTCTAGCAGTGCAGATCTGGGGTATTTCAGTTTCCCCCCTATAGGCTTATAGTGATCCTACAGTTTCCAAAACCTTTTCCTTAAGGGGGAGATCAATATTAGCAGCACCCAGTATAGACAATATGCAGCCCTAAACCAAATAGCCCCTATGAAGACGTTGACAATATTGTCATAATAAACAGAACTGGTTCAATTATTATCTACAGTATAACAAACAGATTTACAATAAGGTCTGCAGTTTCTAATGGAGGACAGAGAGGATGGGGATGGATGGAGGATGTAACTGTTAATGGGATAAGAAAAGAATACATAGAAGTTTTAGGTCATAGAAAGCGTGAAAGTGTAATCAAAAGAAGTTGGTTGTTAGCATCAGAAAAGGGAAAAAGAGACTGAAACAGAAAAACAAAAGGAAAATAGAGCAAGAAAAGTAAAGAAATAAAAACATAAAATTTTTCAAAAAGGAGAAAAGAAAAAAAAAATTACACTATAACAGTCATATAGTATTCAAACCTCACAGTCTTTAGTAGCCTGATGCATGAGAGGTACCTGACAAAGAGCTTCAAGTCTCTAGCAGGTGTCTCAGGATGGGATTTGCCTCAGCTCAGAGCCTCAGCTTCCAGGATTATCCATGATGGCGGCTCTGGCTTCCAAATGTGTTGGCAAATGGGGAGCTATAACTTGGGTGGTGTGGGTGTGGTCCACTGGGGGTCCTGGAGACTGGGTGTGGTTGGTCTGGTTGAGGGGTCCTGGAGATGGGGCATGGTCAGTCCAGCAGGGATTCTACAGGTCCTGGCTGTTGTCTCAAAATGGCAGCAGCCATGTGTAACCGAACCTGCAAGTACTGTGACGGTGGACTTCCAGGCAACAGCAGGCAGCTGGCGATCCACTGGCGGTCTGCAGTTGGTCTGCTGGCTACCGATTGGTGATCGGCAGGTGGACCTCGGGTGGTGAGTTGTGGGTAGGTGAAAGGCAGGAGATGGGCAGGCAAAAGGCAAGCAAATGGCGGATGATAGGTGCCTGTCAGTGAGCAATTTGCACTCAAAAAGTAGTCTATATGCTGGCAGACTGCAGGTGATCACAGTAGACAAATGGGGTAAACAACAGGGGATTGATAAACTCCAAAGCCTGTCTCACCAAGAAACAGATATCCTCTGCTTGAAACCTGAGTTACGGAGAGACAAGGAATGCAGCCTCCCTCTAGTCTGACATCTTGGATCTCTGGAATCTCACAATAATGTATTTTAGCTTCAAAGATAAAAGCATGTATAAGTCTAGGATTTTTTAAACAATCACTTTCCAAAAGAAAGGGCAATTTAAGGGAGATTCATGACCTTATTCATACCTTAGCTAAGGCTAGAAGAAATTATTCTTAGGCAAGTTTATTTTGATTGGAGGAGTGGGAGTAAAAGAAGTCAGGAAACCAAAAAATGAGGTTTCAACACCAAGAGTTTAAGTAGCAAAGTCTACATGTTTGACCCACACTATAATTTGAGAAAATCATAGGCAGTTTGGTTGGTTGGTGCATAGTTCATGAAATGGACTATAATGAGTGATAGCTGAAAACAGGTCAGGTCTACAAATGTCACACCAAGGAATTTTCACTTTTTATGGATGCCACAGAAAGAAATCAAAAGGGCATTAGTGCAAGACAATTGCACATCACAAAAACGTGGATTCAAGTTAGTAATACCAAAGGACAAAAACAAACAAAAAATAACCTGTAGAATGAATTACAAACTAGACTTGTGTAAATAAGCTGAAAAATAAGTATCATTCCCACTCTGAAAATCTCCAAGAAACAGTAGTGATGCCAGTTATTCATTATTTAACATTGTTCCATAATGAAATGGGCTTTTGATACTGTTATTTCAGTTTTGAGAGTAGCTCTCTGCAAGAGTCTATAATGCAATTTCCACATCTTATAAAATCAGTATAGGTGACTTGCTTATCTCAAAAGTACAGAACAAGATAATAAAGACGGAAGCAATTTAGTCCTTCAGAATAAGCCAGGTAAGCTATTTGAGAAGGAGATTATATTGAAATTTCAAACCACTGTTTTATCCAACAGTGTAATCACAAACAAACAGGTATTTAATTTTTTTCAGAAAATGATTTAGAGAAAAACTTAAAGTTCATACTTCTGTCTTACTTATAGCAAAATGCTATCAGGCACAGCTGTCCTTTTCAAAGGCCACTGCAAATCACTCATAGAAATAGTTTGGTAGAGTGAGAAAAACACCTACCAAAGAACACATTTATGGCCCTTTGTAAAATGTGTGCCCCCTCCCGTCAAGGTGAAGTCTCTTTCTTTGGCTCTTGTATCTGGGCTACCCATGTGGCTATCTTTGACCAGCAGAATTTGGTAGAAATTATGTTCTTGGACTTCTGAGTTCAGGTTCCTTAGGTTCTGTTTTCTCTCTTGGCACCTAGTTCCACATAATGAAATATGGGCTTTGCTGCTGGAATTGGTGGACTCACAGAGAAACAGGAAGAGAGACAGATAAAAAGTTCACATGGGGAATCCAATTCCAACATCTGTAAATGAGGCCAAAGAGATCCACCAGCCCCCATTAAAATTCTAGGGCATAGTTGAGCTAGCTCTGCTCACTCTGGCCCAAATTTCAGTTCCATGGAATCATGAACAAGAAACAGCTATTGTTCATAGCTATTAAATTTGGTAGTAGCTTCTTACACAGTGACATTTAAATAGCATGAATGGTACTCTATTTACTTACTTACTGCTTACTGCTACCTCTACTGTAAAAAAAATCCCAGTGGTAGCCCACTTTGCCATCCAGAAATATCTGGCACATCAATTAGCACAAAAATACTAGACCATGTAGGACAGAGGTAAAGTCACAGAGGCAAAGCCCCACAGGATAGACAGAGTGGACATTAAAAGACCTGCAAGTGACCCGTAGACTTCTCAACATTCACACCAAGAAGCAAAGCAGTAGTGTACCTACCCTGGACAGCAATGTGTGTATGATACAGCTCAGTCAGACCAGAACAGACCAAGCAGCAATTGTTTCATGAGAAAGATTTTAGAATACTCTTTGAGTATGTCCTAACTAATACAAATGCTATTTTTCTTCCCTTAAGAGATCAAAGAAAAAATAAAATTAAATTTCTCTCAATTTTAAAACATTGTTGTTATATTCCTTTTGTTATATTCTGAAAGTATTATTTATTCCTACATTTAAAGCTAGTTAGAATGTGTTTGGGTGTGTCTGTCATTTTAAAGTTTAGTACTAAAATCTTACAATTTATCATGCACTGTAGTATTAAAAGAGAAGTTTATCTTTCTCCAAGTAAGCAACATCATCTAGTGTGACACTGAAACTCACTTCAATAGATGCAATAGGAGTGTTTCTTTTGAAACATTATGGTCCTTTTGAAGATTCCAACACCTAATTGTTTATACCAGCATGTCATAGCATTTAATATATTTATTTATACATTAGAAATTTAAAAAATGCTTATAGATTTTCAAATATATATGAGGCACTAATCAAATGCCATGATTTTTCTGAGTACTTACCAAGCCCAGTTGACCAGAACAAATCAGAACAAAAAAAAAAAATTTAATAATTTTCCATGATAACTTCTGGTTTTATTTTAATTGTTTTCTGGCTTCAAAGTATTTGGATATTTGTTTTTAATGAATAAAATTAAATATACTATTTATTGCTAGTGTTATTTTCCTCTAAAGAAAACCTCTTCCACCATTTTTGGTTAAACTATCATAAGAACAATCCATGTTTCTTTGTTACTCAGTTGCTTTATATTCCAGGGCTACATACATAAGTTGGATGATGAATTTCCACTGCTGACATTTGAATAAGAAGAAAGCTGGTCTTTAGAAAGTTGGTCATAGCATTGGTATCAGGAATAAGTCCCCCAAATATGAGCTGGGATAACTGTGATATGACTAATTCCAAGCACACCACCAAATTAGAGACCAAATTCAAAATGCCCAAGCCTTTAAAATGTTAAAATTTTTGATAATTATTTATTTTGATTATATGAATTTAGTCTAGTCAATTGCTTATGTTTTTAAAAGATTCTAAGATTTGGGAATAGCAGTGACCTTTGGTAAACAGGTTTTCTCCTCCTCCTGTTCTTTCTCTTCATCTGCCTTTTTGCTTTTAAATGTCCAAGCTCTAAAAGTACTTCTGTCTGAACTTCACACCACTGAAAATTTATACCTTACAAGAGCTAAACATTTTTGTCTGAATTTTAATGTATTGCATTTTCCTGAAGATTTCTTTAATGCATGTCCTAGTTCTTTGGAGATTTTCAAAGTCTGTTTAAGTTGTTTCTTATTCATTAGCAACTTCTTTTACAATCTACTAACAAGTCCCTTATGACCCTGGAGTTCTGTCAATTGTAGTACTTTTTAATGTCTTCATTGTTGGGAATACTTCTGCTACTCTTTACCTCACTTAGAAGCATAATGATTTCTCTTGCATATATGACTGCTAAAATGTTATATAACTCTTAAAATACCTACATCTTTCATTATAAGTGTCCTAGGCCCTTCAGATTACCTGAACCTGCCATTTTTCAGAGAGCAAGACCTAATTAACTTCCTGTGGTATTACCCTCCCTCAGATTTGCTGAATCAGTATATATTTGAATATAATTTAATTCTATAGCATGTGATTTATCTCACACATGGCTTATTGTGCTTGGCATTCTTTTTAACTGAGAAATAGATTGGTTTTATAATTTCACTAATTTTTATTAAAATTACAGCTAAAACCAGAACAAGAACAATTCTCATTTCTTTTCCTTTTCTTTACTTTTTCTTTATTTATTTTTTTTTTAAGTTCTGGGGATTGAACCCAGAATGCATGCTAGGCAAGTGTCTACCACCGAAGTACACCCCATTTCACGTAAAAGCTATTTTCCTTTCTTTGTACTGAAAAACAATCCACCCAATCCTCCATCCAACTGCCTAAAACATTTGGTCCTACTATTTTCTTGGCTCTTTGGCTTTGATATAAAAACAAAGTAGGTTGCTTGAGGTTCCCAGAAAACACTGGACCTTCAGCTGTAGAAAGTACTGAACTAGAATTATCAGATTTAGCAAATAAAGTACAGAGTTCTCATTTAAATTGAAATTTCACATAAACATAATATTTTAGTAAAAGTATATGCCAAATTATTTGAATTTTATCTAAAGTTCAACTTTAACCCATTCAGTCCCAAGTTTTCAATTCTGCAAATATTTCATGAAATTGACACGGGTCTATTAAAACAAGTTGGAAATCACAATTTAGAGTTTATAAATTTATTATCATTAACATTAATAGCAATAATATTAATGGTTATTAACGCCAATTATTTACCTATGAATTTCTCAAAAGAACAGAACTCTAAAACCATAAGTATTTATTTCAAAGTTACCATAAGTATATTTGGAATAATCCTATTTTAATGGAATAACTCTTAACTTCTACTTTTAGTTTTTTTTTCCAAAATCTGCAGAATATTTTAAGAAAGTCATCAGTTTCATCCTCAGGAACAAAAAACCACTGTCAGAGAAGGATGTGTTTCACTTTCTTTTGTTTTCTTGTACTTGATTCTTTATGATAATTAGAAAGGGGATATCAGGAATGACCTCATGTGTCTCCTTAGAACGGAGGACCACGAGCTCTCTTTCTCACAGTGCAAACCCTGTCCTTGGCATTAACTTATTCAGATTATAAAGAGTGCCCATCTACTTTATGATAACTATTGTAAGGTCAAGGATTCCAAAAAGAACCAGAGAGGTCCTGTTCATTAGAAAATTTAAGTCTGCTAAATAGGGAGATAAAGATATAAGAATATGCTATTTTTATTGATTTTAGTATTAGCATCATTTGAGTCATATTTCCCTATAAATCGAAGTTCCCATTATCAAAATCAGCCTATTCTATTATAGAATATATGGTGTACCTACATGTACTTCTTTGCTGTCACTAAAAGGGTAAATGTGTTCCTTGGAAAGAAAACATATGCTAACCAAATGAAAAATTAGGAGTCTTAAAAAATTAATTCCGTAGAACTTTGGAAATGACATAAACCTCCTTTCAGGGAATTTTTTTGCATTGGAACTCCCACTGTTGGAGAGCCCCAGCTCAGACCTCAGATCTCTCTTCACTATTATTAGCTTCTCAGAGATCCTTGAAAAGTGATAGGAGACCCTTGGGGGTAGTCCTGAGATCTTTTGAGGAGATCCAAAAATGTTTTTCATCAATGACTTTTCCATAAACTCTACTCATGCTTCTAGGTGAAGTCTCCCCTTAGGAAGGTCTTCCCTGACAACCAACTAAGAAAGAGCAGCCTGTTTATAACCTTGCTCTTCACATTTCTTTGCCATTCTCTCACAGCTCCAAATCACATAAGGTACTGGAAAATATAAATGACACATTTCATATTGGGTCTCCTTCACAAGCTACATAAGGGTGAGAGGGGTATTTTTGTTCATTAGTTTTTCCAGAGCACCTTCAACAGTACCTGGTATGCTGTAGGCCTACAGAAATCATTTTCTATTCTTTGAACAGTGAATGTATATCCTCTGTAGCCTATCTTAGAGGTTAGAGTAATAGAGATTTTCTTCTACAGCTTTCCAGTTGAAGGACATTTCTCTTAAGTTGATTCCTCTGATAATTTAAAAACAGAAATGTGTGTATTGGAAAAGTATTCATAACATTAATAAGTAATTCCTAAAAAGAGTTAACTGAATTTTTCTCACTAGTGCAGTCATGGGATTTCTTTTAAACTACCATCTAGTATCTTACATTTTTAATGCCTGTATAGATCAGAAATAAATACCCTCAGCAAAAGGGAAATAATATTACATTAATAATACATTAATAAATAATGTTGTATTAATAATGTTGTAAAATCTCTGTCAAAACTGGTACTCCAGATTCTCAGTAGTAGGTCTAAGTGCCATCTTATGCTTCAGAATGCTTCATTTATTCTGTGGTTCACTAGCTGCCTATTACTGAAGGCCAGGCACTGAGTAGAAAAAGACAAACTAATTGTCACCATTAGTTTGAAAAAATTGTCAACCAGGTGGAAAGAGTTTTGTAGAGTAAATACAGTGACATCAGTTTGGGATGCATGAAATAAAGTGACTGGAATGGTGAGGAAATATCTAATAGAAATGGTGGAGTCTAGGTGAAGACTAGAGACCAGGATTTGGCCATCATTAACTTAGGAGACGATGCTACTCCTTAGTAGTAGTGGCAATGATCACTTAGAAGAAATGGTAAGCAATTGACCTCATTTCTTTGATATTCCTGCAACCAGGAGCCAAACTTTACAGAGTAGTCTAAGTAGGAAACGATTTTATAACTGGAATTTCTGAAGTTGTCCTACTCTCCATGTGCATGGCATGCTTGCTGTGGGCTTTCTCCACACCAATGTAATTGCCAAAATTATTATTGACATGGTAACTTTAGTGTTTACAAATGTATTATTAATAATGAGTTTCATTATTTTGGGGTTACACAAGAGTTGTATTCCTATTTTGTGCAAAATATAAAGGTTAAGTAAGAAGATATAGCAAGGTAACCACTGCCTAATCTATAGCCCTTTTGATGATCTATAGTATCAATATTTTAATAGAAACAATGATTTTTTCTTATTCACTTGTAATCTTCCCAATTGCTCCATATTACTTTACTGAAAATTTCTCTTCACAATTAATCACTTCCCTTCCCAAAGTATCTCCCTGAACTAAGATAATTGCAGGGAACTACCAATAGTTACATTCTCCCTAATGTCTTTATCCTGCAGACCTTGGTAATGCTTCTATTAAAACTACCTCATGTGATATGTAGAGCATCTATTTTGAGAGCATAAAATTTTTATTTTAAAGATCAATAACATGTAGATATGACAATTTTCAAATATTTAAATAGTTTAACATTCTTTCCTGCAAAAATTTCTTCAGGGAGAATGAGAATAAGAATTCATTTGTGAGAAAGTAGAATTTCTTTTCTATACATTGATTTGCTAACATTCTATAAAAAACCATAACTGAAAAGCACATCAAAGATGCCAAACAAGTTCCTTCAAGACTTTTAAAAAGAAATTGTGTACATGTGTCATAGCAGAAATGTAAGGATATCAATGCTGAGAGGACTGAAAGCAAAATGAAAGAGTTCCATCAAGTGGTCATAGAAAGACATGACAGTTTGCATTTCACCAATACAAAGAAGAAAATAAATACTCTGCTATCTAGTTCGGACACACATTTTCAAATGATCTTGCAAAATGTAATGCCATGCAACAATAAAAATATTATATAACTTTTAAACATTGTCACTAACTTATTTTCTGTATTATTTAACTGTGACTGAAATAGGATCTAAGTGTTTTTGTTTTCTCATTTCTGTTAATACTCTCTCCATAGAGCTTGCTTTTTGAAAATGCATGGTTGTTAGCACCTTTACTCATGTTTATAGTCATCTGTTTAAATTAGTTAGTCAATACACCACAGGTTAGTTAAACCAAGTATTTGGCCAGCATTGCAAATTCACAAATGAGCACCAAGCAAATTAAACAACTTACTTTAAAGTAGTACCCTATAAATACAAAAGAAAGTCAACCCAGTGTTTTCTAAAAAGCAAAAACAAGCTGTACAAAATAAAAATGAGTTAACTTGCTTCATTTAATGTCCTAAATTAAGTTTTTTCCTATTACCTTGGCAAACTGCACCTCCTTATGAAGACAGCCGAAATGGTCACATACACTTTTAAATAATAGCCCTGTTAAGGGGTTTTAGGTTCTTACTTCTAACTTCAGAAAAGAGTCATAGCTTATTTTAGGGTTGTATATGCTACTTTAAAATATGCATTACATATTAAGATTCTTTTATATTGGCTGCTTTATATAAGCAGTAGTTCATTTGAATGACTGCAGTATTAGTAAGACCATTCTGACTACACTCAGCATTCCCCATATTGTATGGAAGCAATACACATTACTAATAGGATAGTATTCAATAATAAATATCTTATATTAAACCTATGGAATATAATTAGATCATATATTACCTAAACAAAATTGTACAATGTATAATGATTACGAACAAGGAATTTGGCATCAAAGAGACTGAATTTGAATCTCTGCCACTTTTTTGCTGTGAAATTTGCAACCATTATGTCTTTATGTAAAAGGGAGAAAGGATGTTTCTGATATGAGTACTGTAGACATTAAATGATGCCTTTCCTAGCAAGAACTTAGATACACAATTGACTTTCATTAAATGGATAATATTTTTGTGGTGAAGAACATGTTTGTGGTTCTATCTTGTCACTAGTACATAAGAGTGGAAGAGAATTTTGTGCGCAAGTTTATTGAATTTGAGAAGTTGAAGATTATAAAATACCAAATAAAAGACTGCTGCTATAAGGGCAATGCAACCATATATTTTGTTAGTGCTCTTGACCTTCTCAATGTAGGTAAACTTTGGACTCACATTTCCACTTTTACTACAACTAACAAAGAGCTGTATAGAGTTAGTTACTTTCATTCACTCCTTTGACTCTTCCATTGATAATAAGTAAGGTTGATTTAAAATCCTCACACCTTCATAAGGTAAGAACAACCCTTCTTCTTAACAGGATAATATAATGAACACAGAAGAAGGAGGGAGAGAACAGGCATTTAGTAATGTGTAAAGCAGTGGAGAATGTGGGTGTAAGATATATGGTAACTATTTCTGCTTTTCATACATATTTTCAGTGTTTGAATTTCTTCCAAAGTAAAATATAAGTAAACAAAAAGAAAAACCAAAATCCCTTTTAGAGATCCTAAAAGTAAATGAATTTACCACTGACAGATTTGCACTTTAACAAACTTTTGAAGTTATTTCCACAAGATGGAAAATAACTACAGAAGGAAAGCTGAAGATGCAAAAAGAAAATATGCAATGAAAGTGGAAAGTATGTGGATCAATCTAATCATCCCAGTCTGGATGAAATAACAGATAAGTAATTGAGGGACAAAGAAAAGATACCATTGAAACAATGTCTGCTGGAAGAGAGGACAATTTGATTTTTAAAATTTCAATGTCCACATGTTATATAAAAGAATAAAGATTATTGTAGACTCCGAGGTAATAAATTCAGTATCTTTTCTCAGTAATAAATATAAGGTTAAAAGGAAAAGTTGATTTAAAGATTAATATAAAGGATTCAGAAAAGATGATGAAAAATAAAAAAAAATCAGGCAAAGAAGAAATATACAACATAAGATGGTAATGAATTCTTTAATTATTATTATTTGTTCTAAATATTTTTGCATGACAGTGTAATACATTTAGAATTCTATGACCAAATATAATGGTAATCCAATAAATAAAAAAATTAAATTTCAAATTAAATGTTAAACTAAAAATAAAAATCAATGAGTAAGAGTCAAGCCTTATTTTATAAGGCTATGGGAAAATTGATAGACAATGGATAGAAAATAAGATAGCTTAAATTTAGCCAAAGGAATGTGGATGCATTGACTAAGTATCTTAAGCATACCTTTAATGCACAAATCACTATGGAGAAAAGATAAAAAATAAGTGGCAAATTATTCAATCATATAACTAAAGAAATGAGACAATTCGTAGATTTGAATGTTGACGCCTCTAATATCTTGCAAATAAAATATATAGAGCAAAATTATAGAGTACATAAGTCAATGAATCCATCATTTCAAGGAATACATATTGTTTTGAAATACACATGGAACTTAAAACAACCGAATTGGGAGGCACGAAGCAAAAAGCAGCCAATTTCAAGGAATAACATGCAATCGCCACACAATTAAGTTAGATGTCAGAAAAATATCGTTCAAAACACTTGTAGATTTTGAAATACAAAAGCATGAAACACACTAGAAGACAGTAAAGGCTAAAAACAGATGAATTCATCAATTAAGGTAATAAGGAAATGATGATACATAATACGGGTGGGGGTAAGAGAAGATTGGAGGAACTTTGGATTACATTAAAGGAAATGGGGGGGCAGGGATATGAAAGATGGTGGAATGAGACAGACATCATTACCCTATGTACATGTATGATTACACGAATGGTATGAATCTACATCGTGTACAACCATAGAAATGAAAAGTTGTACCCCCTTTGTGTACAATGAATCAAAATGTAGTCTGTAAAAATAAATAAAATAAAATAAAAAATAAAAAAAGATATTAGGGAAAAAGTAGACTACATCCATTCAGAAAAAAGGACATTATGTAAAATGAAAATTAATGAAATAGTAAACACAAATATAAAAAGTTAATATACTCTAAGGCAATTATATATTTAATATTTTTGTCTACTCAATATCAAACTCTTTATCCCTTTTTACTTAAATATATATATGTATGTACATATATCCAGCAATATTTATATTAATTTTTTATTTTTATTACTAGATTTATATAAACACCTGTGACATCTACATTTTTGCCTAATTTTTTACATTCGGGATTGATTTTTGAGACATTTGATTGATATATATAGTCGCCCAGTTTGCCTTTAACATGGAAGTAGTCTCTAAGTTCTGTTTATCAATTGCCCTTTTTCTTTGCTAGCAATATTTCAATGCGCATCCTTGAACTTTGCTGTGCATTTGTGAAAGAGGGACCCTCATGTGAAAAAAATTGAGCTTTTAAGAAGATGAGCATGTCCAAGTTTCCTAAATGTTGCCAAATTTATTACTTACACATCATTTCTCAAGAATATCTAACACAGCATCTTTCTTCATGGAAAAAAAATACATGTCTGCATAGATGTTTAACTTTCCTATGAAAAGGAAAATTAAAAAACACTTAGGGTTTTATCATTTATTCAAT
The DNA here is from genome assembly GCF_902686455.1 of Sciurus vulgaris. Lineage (NCBI taxonomy): Eukaryota > Metazoa > Chordata > Mammalia > Rodentia > Sciuridae > Sciurus > Sciurus vulgaris. Next base: position 29,721,897 of record NC_136470.1, on the reverse strand, counting down.
TGGAACAATCTCTTCCATAATTTCATGAATGATAAATCAAATGTCTTTGAAAATTAAGCCTTAAATAAGACAACGCTAAAATTTTACTCTACTTGAATTTTGTAAATTTTTATTCCTAGTTGAGTTGCTTTGTCATTATATGAGCACATGTGTGACTGATGTATGTGATTTATCTACTGCATGCAAATTACACAAATATGTTGATATGGACCCTGATCATGGCCTTAGTAAACACCATCCTAAAAAATTTGAGGTGACTGAGATGAGGTGTAGCTATCTTTTCTTATTTGCTACATTTCAAAGTTCATTTGTACTTTATTGAATACATATTAAGTTGACATTTTTTATACAGAAGTCAAGTGATCTTTAGGATGGTATTGGGCAATTTGCTTGACATATCAGGACACTTTGAGAATAAAAGTAGCCTCAAGAATAAACTAAGACCTTATCCTTGTGCAACCCATGTATCAAACTTATCATCTACCAAGTTTAAATATAAAAGTATGTTATGAGTGTAAATTGGTAGCCTCTAATCCCCAGCAGGTACTAGACCTGTCTTTTGTAGTGTTGTAAGTAATTACATCATTATTATGAAGAATTGTGACATTTGTCAAAATGAGTAAGCTCCTGCTGCCATGGAAGATGCCCTCAGCAAGAAGATGAAGCAAAATTATTGCACTTGAAAGAGTAAGAGGTAAAATGAAGATAAGAAAGGAGTGTTAATTCTTCAATCCACATTTAATAACACACACTACATACCGACCAGCAGTTGCTTATATAAAACACAAGCTGTTTTCTTTTGTTCTGAATCATCGTATAACTGATGGCATTTTAAACAGGCTTTAATACAAAGTGATTCATAATTACCCTCCTGTACCTGATTTTATCCAATATTGGGGTGGGGGTCTTTTTAACATGGTTCACCTTCAGTTTCTGCTTTCTTGTTAAGTTACTTTTAGAACTAGGAAGAGTAAGAATATGTTAAGAAAAAAAAAAAAAAAAAAAAAAAAAAAAAACAGCTTTCTGGCACACATTTGAGAGCCTAAGATACTCAGGTAAAATCAAGATACTAATGGTTACAGATTAGTCCCAACCAATATCTTGGCATTTTATTTCAGTCATTTAATTTGTATAATATGACCCACAGCATAAAGACTTTTCATATTCTGGCTTATTATTTTTTTGGAAAACTAAGACAATATCAATATTAATCAAAATAATCTATTTATATTCAGTGAACAGTTTTAATCTTTAAGTTACCCTATATCCATAGCTCTTTCCCAAGTTCTTCACCAAAAAGGCAGACAGAGCCTAGTGCAGTGGCACATGCCTTTAATCTCAGCAGCTGGGGAGGGTGAGGTGAGGAGGAGGATTGAGAGTTCAAAGCCAGTCTCAGCAACTTACCGAGGCCCTGAGAAACTCAGCAAGACCCTTCTTTAAATAAAATATTAAAAAAGGTTGGGAGGGCTGGGGAGATAGCTCAGTGGGTAGAGTGCATGCCTCGCAAGCACAAGGCCCTGAGTTCAATCCCCAGTACTGTGCAAAAAAAAAAAAAAAAAAAGGCGGGGGTTGGAAATGTGACTCACTGGTTAAATGACCCTGGGTTCAATAACCAGTACCAAAAAAAAAAAAAAAAAAAGGCAGACAGGTTTCAAACTAATGTCTGATGTTGAAAAATGTTCCATCTTTTTCTTATGAATTAGTATCCTAGCTAGGCAACAATAGAGTAAAATATATGATAGAGTTTTTATGCCAAACTCATTCTTACGTTGTTCATGAATAGATTCACTATTTTAGTACAAAGACTTTAAATATCAGGTTTAATTGAGGTCTGATATCACACTTCTCCAGGATTTCTTACTGCAGAATAAAGTTGTTCATCTAAAAAGCACAGTCTGTCCCAAACAGATGCGTGCCATTAAAAAAAAAAAAAAAAGTTTTTTTTTTTTTTTCCTTTGAATTCACTTGGAGTATAATGTTGAAACTTCGCTTATTATAGTAAATGACCCAAACTAGTAAAATGGAGATAAATTTTAGTTTTATAATAGCTGCAGTTCTCTTTTCCAGGTACCCAGTCTGGGTCATTCTCATTTTATCCGACCACATGGTGTATTTAACAGCACTGTGATCTTGGAAAAATCACTAATTGCAAAGATTTATTCTCATTTTTGCTTCCAATTCCATCCAGTGATAAGGAAAGAATAAGATTATGTGTATAAAATTTCTAAAAAAAAAAAAAAATCAAAGTAACCAAAGACAATTTTAAAACTTGAAAAGACAAAATATTTTGTAATTATTAACAGTGAACCCTTGTCACTTTGATTAACAATGTCTTGTTTTCTTGGAAGTCATTTTCAAGATCATTATTCTCAGGTTGTATGCAGTTTGAAAATGTCTGCAAAACTGCTGCCTGACTTGTCACCTGGTTTTCTTCCAAAGTGCGAAAAGAACTAGAAGCCTTTCAACAAATGGATTGGGTTCACCATCTGGCCATTTTGTGTTGCTCAGTAAATTTTATACTAAAAATGTCTTTCTTCCCACACCAGAACATAAGAAATTTGCTTTCTTGGTCTGATGTCTGATTTAATTTAGTCTTTAATATAATTTGTTGATGGCTACAACTGTACAAACTCTACTTATGCATATACTATAGTTTACAAAGTTCTCTATTAATGAGAAATTGCAGTTATTTCCAAGAAATAATTTATTTTTGAATGTTTTTAATTTATAACTTCCAATATGTACAATACTATTGCAAACACTGTTTTGTTAAATATCTTTAAAATAAATATGATATGTGAACATGTGCATATTTTATATCATTTTTAATATAAATGCATATGTTTCTCCAAACTTTCAAGCTAAAACTTTCCAATAAGGTATATTTTTATATTTAGTCAGTTTAAATTTGGCCAACACAGAAAATATAAATTAGAAAATTACCATGAAACACTTAAGGACAAACATTTTCTAATCTCCTCTGTTACAGTTTAGATCTGGAATGTCTCACCAAAGCTATGTGTTGAAGACTTGGTCCCCAATGTAACAATGTTCAGCTGGGGTTTGGGGGAGGTAAGTGGATCATAAGAATCCAACATTATCACTGGTTAATACTTTGATGCATTCATAGCTGACTGGATTATTGGAGGTAGCAGAAAGTATAGGAGGTTGGACCTAGTTGAAGTGGGTGGATCCTTGGGGAGCATTCCCTTTCGGACCATATCTTGTTCCCAACCTTTTCCTCTCTCTCTTCATTCCTGGTCACCATGAGGTGAGCATCTTTGCTCCACCATGCCCTTCTGCCACCATGGTCTGCCTTACCACGGGCCCATAACAATGAAGCCAGATGACCACAGTGAACTAAAACATCTGAAATTGCAAAATAAAATAAATCTTCCCACAGTAATGGAAAGCTGACTACCAGATCATCCTAATCGAAGATAAATTTGTAAGGAGACAGACAAAGGAATAAAAGATCAAAATATAACAAGTCCAGAGGCTATGAGTGCATAGGAAATGCAATGTATGCAGGTACAGATTGATATCAGTGCAAGATATGTAGCTCCAGCTATGTATCAATTGCCCTTGTATATATTACTTAATTTTAAATGTTCTAGGGTGCTTTTCTCAATGGAAGGAATTGAAGTTTGGAGAAGTTTAATAGTTTTTATTATTTCCATATATTCTGAATTTTTAAAAATAATTTAGGCATTTAACTATTTTACTTATGTGAAAGTTTAAAAAAAAAGTTCAAACCTTTAGTAAATCACATTCTCAGACACAAATTCCATGAACCATAACCTCAGAACAAAATCAAATAAACCTGGTATCAGCAAGATACATTACAGGCAGTAGGTCTTAAACATATTCAATTAATTTAAATCTAACTTGGAGAAAATTTTCCATGCTGAATATTTCTATATTTTATTTCATCAAACTTTGTTGTGTACAAGCCAAAGAAAACTTGTAGATTAAGTCTTTCCTCCTGCAGGAATAGATGTATAAAATGTTAGCTAATAAATCACATGTTAATATACTAAAGAGTATAGTTATAGTATTCCCTTAAACATCATTTTGATCTTAATGATATAGCTTAATATTTTATTCTGGAAATATAATATACTTTATAATGCTACAACTTAACCAATTCCTAGAATTATGACAAACAATTCATTATACAGAAAGGCTTTACATTAAAGTGAATGAACATTGGCTGTCTTCCTAATTTGTGTCTCCCAGAAGATTGGCTCACTACCTCTAGATAGAGATAAAATAAAATTCAATCTTGAAAAATTCAGATTCCTTGTTTGGCAAGAATTTGCATTGCTACCAATTAGCTAAAATAGACATTAAGAAATCTTGGGGGGCTGGTTCTAATTGAACAACTGAGCTTGGAATCAATCTGAAACTATTTCCTCAAAGAAGTGATGACACCATTTCAGGAAGGCATGGGGATACACTGTTAAAAGGGAGACAGTGGGAAATGCTGTCATGTTCCTAAAACTTTCCTGGTGGAGCAGGAAGTCTGAATTTTTTTTCCAATTATCCTAAGCTCATTTCTTCCCTCTGTTTCCTCTTCCTCTCCTCCTATACTTCTCCTGAATATATATATTCTGCAACCATTTACAGAGTTCCCCTAATAATTCATAGTCCTGGGTTTTATTTCCTTTCTAAGCATCCCCAAGGTCTAGGATGTGTTTTGGGGCAGTGTTTATACTAAATTTATGTATTTTTAAAATTTAATTATTTATCTTTTTATTTATATTTTTAAAGTATGTGACATGTAGTATTTTTAAACTACACAGATATTTTATAGTATATTTATTTTATAGTATTTAGTATTTATACTAAATGGAAAGTATATAGTATTTTAAAAGTATTTTTTTAAAGTATGTAGATATGTAGATTATTGAAATTAGAGTATGAAAGTGCATTGAGTTAACACAGGAACAGGAAAATGGACACGGTACCGTTCCTCTTCCTTTGATATTTCAATGCACTTTTACACTCTAATTTCAACGATCTACATGTCTATATATATACAGTGATTTTGTTAAACTCTAATTTCAACAATCTATATCTAAATATGTACAATATTTTTTGTTAAAATCTAATTTCAACAATCTACATGTCTGTACATGTACAATGATTTTGTTAAATTCGACACTTTTCTCCGTGTGAATTTCAATACTACAAACTGACAGTTGGAAGCTAGTTGATCATCTTTCCTTGACATCTAGATGGGATAAAGTTAATTGTAATTTAAAACTATGTTTCTTAATGTTTTTGTTTTAATTTTTATGTGAACATACTCACATTCAAAGTGAGCATCTGGTCAACACAGTAAATCAGTCAGGTGGATATGTTCAGAACAATCACAATTTATACCATATGGCTTTCAGCCTAGTAGGGCCAACTCCTTGTGTTCAAAGACCCCAGGGAAATCAGGTTGTTTGCAGGTCATGAATGCTAATTCAGTACCTCTTGGGACAGTGCCAGGAAGTTGGCAGCAAGGTTGAGAGAAGTCATACCTCCAACTGAGGGAGTAATACCCTCTCATCAGTGAATGGAGAATTGTTTCTTGGTGGGCCAGTGTTCTGCTGTGGTGCAGGGGACAGGAAGAACTACCACTGCTAAATTCAGAGTAGACTGTAAACACTCCTTCAGTTCCTGTCATTATTTTTCTGTACTGTCCGCCAGTCCTTAGCCTAATTTATAAAATCTAGATATCCTTCCCTCATTGCTTTCCAAGTTTGATCTCACCTGGTAAGGTTCACCTTGGAACTAAGTGCCAGGTACACTACCTTTCCATGTTGATAGTTCATTAATTTTAAAGATATTTTTGTAGAACTTTTTCAAGCACAGATGTCCAACTCAAATAACTCTAATATCAATGCATTTTCCATTGTTTCTTGAATACCAGTGAGGAATTGTAGTACGCATAGGGGAATTAGGAATAAGTTAGTTATCGGTGAATAGCAAAAGAAAAATGTAAACGCAAAAACTAAAGCCTTTCAGCCAGTAAGTATTCCAATTTTCAGTAAACACTCAGTTGAAAGAATAATTTAACTAACTGAAAAATGCCTATAATACAGAATCAAAGATTCAAATGTTGAAAGTAAAATTTTTTGTGTACAAACTTTCAAGGAAAATACGAACTTCTCTGAAATACAAAAGCTTCAGCAACCAGCATTCTTATCCATTCACATTTTCTAAAACTACATAAATATGAGATGACTCTGATGATTCTTTAAGTATTAGTCAGAAGGAGAAATTAATCATGTGAAATTAGATTGTACACTTAATGCCCAGAATTTCCTGAATCAAATTTTCTGAAAGAAGCTGAAACCAATACATATTGAAGTTCCACAAATATCCTTTGTTTTTCAGAAAAATCAAGAAAAATGTAAGGTAGCTTCGTGTTACACACAATTAAAGAGATGTCTTCAGGGCAGCAACAAACTTGTGATTAACATGTTAAGAAGGAAAAAGCTTTTCATTGAGTGAAAAGCAAATAATAAAATACAGCATTTTTGCTATCAGGAAACCAGGTTATAAGAATTCTGAATTAAATTAATCTCTCATTAAGCTAACAGAATCTTCATACTGTTACCTACACCACAAAGTCAAGAGTGGAAGATGAGAGGAACAGAATTAGATATTGTAATAATTGAGTATCTTAACTGTAAGAAAGTCTGGCATTTTCTGAACTAACATATCTAGAAATATGCTATCATGTGGTTAATGAGGTTCAGGACATTATACCTCAAAATATGGCAACTTGGTCTTTGAAAAAAACAGCAAGAAAATCTCTGACCTTCTTCTATTCTTTTCCCATGAAAGAATTCTCCAAATTTCAGGTGAAGTGAGGAAGCTGTAGAAGGGCTCAGGCAGCCAGGGCAAGATGGCCCGTGAGGAGGTTGGGGGCAGGGCCAGAACAAAAGAGCATGGGGAGGGTCTTCTGATGGGGCCAACTTCCTGCTTGACATAAGTGCTTGTGGACATAAGCAGGGGACCCAATCACACAGTCACTGCCATACTTATGCTCCTAAGTGGGGATCCACTGAAAAAACTAAAACAGATGGGTGGACAAAGGGGGTACCTATCAGTAATAGTGAGGAGAGTATGGACAGGGGAAGAGGTAAGGAAAGGAGGAAATTCCTGGGACCATAAAAAGAGCAGACCAAAACTTCACCACTGAATTCCCAGCTCTGGGGGCCCCCTCTCTCCAGAGGAGTCTATTTCTGTCACTTTTGCTTTAAAACTACTTCTTATTTGCTATCCCTGTGTCCTGTTCTTCAATTCTTTGCTGAAAGGAGATAACAAACCCAGCATCCCTTGATGGTAATAAAATTAAGTCATAAGACCCTCATGTACCCTACACCTAGAAAAGAATATCACACAGGGACACAGAGAACAACATCAGCTGTTCCTTACCAAATCCCCCCAGTTTATTAGCATTGGATCACACCCCCTCAATTATACTTCTGTGTGGCTACCTCCTCTTCATCCAGTCTGAGCATAGAAATGCAGGTATCCCAATTTCTTGGAGTCTTCATTTCCGAAGGGTCACATATCATGAGAAACTTATATTAAACCCATTTCTAGGGTTTTTTTTCAGTATGTCTTCTGTCATAGGTGTCTTAATCATAAACTTAAGTGACTGATAAGAAATATATCTTCTCCCGTATATTGACAAGTAACATTAGAGAAAAATTTTAATTTTTTGCAATTGATAATCAGTGCAATTTGTGATGAGCCCTCTCAAGCATTAAAAAATCAAAAACTGAATCTCAGAAAATTCTTGAAACTTTCTTTTTTGGTACAGGGGTTAAACCCAGGGAGCTTAACCACTAAGCAACATCCTTATGTTGCTATCTACACTGATAAAAATGTTATGAACTCATCATACATGGTTTTTGCACACTTGATATTAATTTTCTGAATAATGTCTATTGTCCAAATTCCTTATAACTGTGCCTTATTCCCTTAGAAATCAATAATTTCTAGTATTTACATAATACATAAATAAGTAGTTTATAGTCAGTATAGCAATACTATTTTTTGTGTTTTTTAAGATTTCTGTCTTTTATTTCTAAAAGTCCTAGGTCTCACCCAATCTATGGAAACATTTATTTTCCATTAAAGTCTTTAATTTCTAATGCAGGTTTGATATAGAACAGCACACATTGTAGAGAGTACATAAGTAAATTTTAGAAAAGTGAAATATCAAACCAACCCATGTGATAGTGGAGATGAATCTAAAAATTGAAATTGCAGCAAATGTCATTAAATGACTGCCTACTATATTCCAGGCACTTTGGAGTTTTACAGTGCTTTAGTCAGCTTTTGTTGTTGTTGCTGTTGTTGTTGCTGTGACTAAAAGATCTGACCAGAACAATTTTAGGAGGAAAGGTTTATTTGAGGATTCACAGTTTTAGAGGTCTTAGTCCATAGAAGACTGGCTCCATTCCCAGGGCGCTAGGCAGGTCTGAACATCATGCCCGGTGAGGGTGACAGAGGGAAGCAGCTCACATCATAATCAGAAAGCAGACAGAGAGAGAGAGATTCCACTGGCCAGATATAAAAATATACCCCAAAGCCACACTCCAATTCCCACCTCCTGCAGCCACACCTTAACACTTCAGTCACCACTCAGTTAATCCCTATCATGGGATTAATTCACTAGTTGGGTTAAAACTCTCACAACCCAATCATTTCTCCTCTGAGTCTTCTTGCGCTGTGTCACACATGAGCTTTGGTGGAATACCTCACATCCCTACCATAACATACAGTGTCCAATTTTAATAATCACCTTAAAGTACTATAGCAACCATTTTATAAATGTGAAAATAGAGACTGAAAAGTATGTAACTTATCGAGAGTTGCAGAAATTATAAATCATCAAACTAGAATTTGAACTGAAACCTTTTTTTTTGGTCTGCAGAAAATAAAGGATAGGTAAACATCTAGATGGATCTAGTGATAGACAAATATACCAACTTCCATTTACTCCATTATTTGAGTGCTATGCATCTCATTCAATACCAAAAAGCTTTATAAAATACAGGCTTACTTCCATATTCTAAACTAGGCTAGATTGATTTGAAATGTGGCATAGGTATAAGACTCTAGCTGAAACTTCCAATATTTGAACTAATATTTTACTATCCAGCGATTCCTCATTTTGAAATATTCACCTTGCCACTACCATATACAAATTAGCTTTGCAAATAACAAATTCCAGTAAAATCAATTCAAAGCTGAATCTAACCTGAATATGCAATTTAAATTATTCAAGAACTGGAAGATACTAACATAATTCTCTGAAAATGTCCAATACTGAAAAAACAAATTTTATTGCAGTATTTGATCTCTAAAAATACATGAGGACAAGATACTTTATTTAAATGCTAAAAATATTTGTGTCAAAAAAGACAATGAAGAAGTCAGACAAATGTGATCATGTGTATTTTTCTACATCATTTTCAAGTTTATAGTTTTCTAAGAAAACTTTTATTTAAATCTTTCCCAGAAATTAATATCCTCTAGATTAAATAAAACATTGAAAAATGAAGCATGATAAATTCTTTATTATTTGGTTGTACCTTAACAATTTCAATGATTGAGACTAACAAAATTTTGGTCTCTTCTGTGAGTAGCTAATCAACTACATATACTCGACTCAACATTCAAAAGGAATGATCTTGAAAACAAAGTTTCAATTATGTGTCTTTTTTGACAGATTAGGAAATATTTACTGAGTTGCTAAAATTCAAATTAAGGATTATTTATATAGAGAGGGATTTATTGACTTATTACAAATCTAGACAGATTTTGAAGGGCAAGTCCATCCATGATAGCCTTCCTAAAATATGGATTCAACTTTATGCACTTACCAAATTAATATGTATAGATAATAGATATGTCTATTTCTGCAGTTATTTTTTAATAAAATAAACAGTTACCTAAAAGTCATCATCCCTCCTGTAAAACGACAAAACCATAGGAAAATTTGGTGTCCACTGCTCCCATCATGGAAGGTGCATAATGTGGAATCTGACACTTTCTGTTCTAAAAAGATTCAAACTTGTTCTTTCTGTTCTTTGGACATTTGCTCATCTCCTTACTCAAAGGTACTCAAAAGATCCTTTTATTTTGGTGGGTTTCCAGATTTTTGTTGGTATTGGTTGAAGTGCAATATGTTGATATATCTTACTCTTGGTCTGTTTTGTGTTGGTATGACAGAAATCAGAGAAGTGACAATTTTTGGTGACATTCCTCATGGTTCTAGAGGCTGAAAAGCCTAAGATTGGCTTGCTGGCATTTGCAAGAGCATCCGCCCAAGGTAGAAAGTGAACTAGCAGGCAAGACAAAGAGAAAGAGGTTGACCTGATAGTCTCCTGTCTTTTTAGTATTGTCATGAATCCATTCGTTTCAGTAGAGACTTCATGAGAAACACCCCGCATTAGTTCCTACCTCCTAACATGGTCGTACTGAGGATTAAGTTTCTAACACAAGTCTTTTCGGGGGAATACTTTCAAATCATAGCAACAGATAATAATATTTTTAAATATGCAGATTTATGAATTTGTTTTTGTTTTAGTTGTTGATGGACCTTTATTTTCTTTATTTATACACGGTGCTGACAATGGAATCCAGTGCCTCACACATGCTAGGCAAGTGCTCTAACACTGAGCCACAATCTCAGCCCCCAGATTTATGATTTTTATTTATTTCTTTATTTTTATTGTTTACAGACTGCATTTTGAATTTTGACAAGTATTTGAAATAGAGCAATAACCATTTCAATGTAGATATTGAATATGTCTTCACCCTTAAAATTCCCTTGATCTATAAACTGAATTTTTGTGCCCACAGGAAATTCATATTTAAATCTGACATTTAGTATATTAGTATCTCATTAAAAATACAAGAGTAATACCTTTATTAGAGATTAAGAAAGTTCTTAATAGGATTCATAAGCACAATAAAATACCCCTGCATCTATGTATCTACCTTCAAGTTCCATGAAGCAAATTTGTCAGAATTGCAAGTGGAAAAGCATTAATTCCACAATTCATGGAGAATATTTTAACTCCATTCCCTTTGCTAGACAAAGTTAAGGGATATAGATAACACAGTCATGCTGTTTGACAGAATGATAATATGAAGAACTCAATAGACCTATATAGAATATTGATAGAAATCAATCACTATACTGAAAGACAATTAAGGATCAACAAATATTAAAGAATTGTCATTGGTTAGAGCCTGATATTTCACAAGGCAATGAAATTTAAAATAAATGATAAAAATACATAAACCCAAATACTTATATTTGAATACACCCTCACTTCGAAATATTCCATTTATCTAAGAATTCATGAATTAAACCATAACCAGATGAAATTACTACACACGCAATTGGAACACAATGTAAAATACCATGTCAAAATAATTACAATGACAAGAGTATCTAGAAGTTGAGTTTAAAGGTCTTTCTGTCCCAAACTTGCTAGGTGACCTCATCAGTTTTTAAGATGTTTTTATGATCTCAAAAGAATAGAGTGGGAGAATATCTTTGCCAATCATACTTCAGATAGAGCACTAATCTCCAGAATCTATAAAGAACTCAAAAAACTCTACACCAACAATACAAATAATCCAATCGACAAATGGGCTAAGGAAATGAACAGACACTTCACAGAAGAAGATGTACAAGCAATCAATAAACATATGAAAAAATGTTCAACATCTCTAGTAATAAGAGAAATGCAAATCAAAACCACCCTAAGATTCCATCTCACCCCAATTAGAATGGCGATTATCAAAAATACAAGCAATAGGTGTTGGCGAGGATGTGGGGAGAAAGGTACACTCATACATTGCTGGTGGGGCTGCAAATTAGTGCAGCCACTCTGGAAAGCAGTGTGGAGATTCCTTAGAAAATTTGGAATGGAACCAACATTTGACCCAGCTATCCCACTCCTTGGTCTATACCCAAAGGACTTAAAATCAGCATACTACAGAGATACAGCCACATCAATGTTCATAGCTGCTCAATTCACAATAACCAGATTGTGGAACCAACATAGATGTCCTTCAATTGATGAGTGGATAAAGAAACTGTGGTACATATATACAATGGAATATTACTCTACCATAAAGAACGATAAAATTATGGCATTTACAGGCAAATGGATGAAATTGGAGACCATCATGCTAAGTGACATAAGCCAATCTCAAAAAATTAAAGGACGAATGATCTCGCTGATAAGTGGATGATGACACATAAGGGGGAGGGTGGGGGGAGTTAGTGTTAGGGTTAGGATTAGGGTTAGAGTTAGGGAGGGGGACAAGAATGGAGGAAGAAAGGACTGTTTAGAGGGAAAAGAAGGGTGGGAGGGGTGGGGGGGAGGGAATAATAGAATGAATCAAACAACATTATCATATGTAAATTTATGATTATACAAATGGTATGCCTTTAACCCACGTACAGACAAACAACATGTATCCCATTTGTTTACAATAAATAAAAAAAGAAAAAAAAAAAAAAGAAATAAGCCAATTCCAAAAAACCAAAGGCCGAATGATTTCTCTGATAAGTGGATGATGATACATAACTGGGGGTGGAGTGGAGGGGGGACAAGAGAAGAATGGAGGAACTTTGGATTGTGTAGAGGAAAATGGGGTGGGAGGGGATGGGGGAAGGAAAGATAATAGACTGAGACAGACATTATTACATGTAATCATACATGTATGATTACACAATGATGTGACTCTACTTTGTGTACAACCAGAGAAATGAAAGGTGTACCCTATTTGTACACAATGAATCAAAATTTTAAAAACATATATAAAAAAATTAAATTAAAATAAATAAAATATAATTAAAATACAAACAAAAATATAAAAAAAATATAGCGTTCTGAGGATTATTTGCCTTTTACATTGATAATGAATTTAGTGATTTATTGCACAGAAAAGCGACATGCCTCATTTGAACAAATTAAATGGAATTAAATGATGAAAATAATTGTGTATGAATACACACACACACACACACACACACACACACAAATGTTTTCTAAGTGACTTAACAAACACTCCCCCAACTGAAAAGACTGTCCATACATAACACTGAACTCTATGAAAAATTGATTTTCAAAAAATCTAGTATAAATAACTAAAATATTGAAACTGCAAAACAAACTTGATCTGTATATATATATATATATATAACACATGTGTACATATATATAAATATATATACACATATATATATGCACAGCCATCCTATTTTCTTGTAAATTTTTCTGTACATCTAAACTACTCTAAAAATACAGTCTCTTAAAAATAAAGCTGCATGTTTTAGTTTTATTCTGGAGCATTTAATGTTTCCTGATTGATCTTTGGACCTACAGAAATCCTTGCTTAGAACAAGTACAAAAATAGTAACCACTGTGACTGAGAATAGAACAATTGTTCTGAGGATCCACATTTTTACTATATTCATAATTAGTTGTCTATGATGAAATTACCTGTAGTCTTAACCTGAGGTATCTAAAGTAGAAAGTATGTAGCATTGTGAATCAAAATTACCAAGAATTAATCTTACTTCTACCACTTCAATTTTCCCAAAATGATAGAAGGCAATTTTTCACAGGAGATGATTTCCTGTGATCTTTTCATCTCCAACCCCCTCATTTATCACTCATGGCACTTTCATGTTGAGTTCTGTTTTCTTTCCAACTGTGGTGACATAGTAGAAGCTCAAATCACTTCTCTTGAAGGTGTATGAGTATTCTCAGGCGGTGAATGGTATTAGTCTAGGAGTTAATCAATGCTCTGGTCATTTCTATACAACTATATTAAAGGAATATGGAAGTATAGGCTATGCCATAAAATGAATATATTAACAATTTTCATTTATTAATTCAGTACTTTACATAGTTCCCCCAAAGAAAGCAATGCTTAACATCATATTTGCCTGCTTTCATTTATTTCTAAGGAGTAAAATGGCAATTATATAAAGGAAACATTAAAAATGTGGAATATCTTTATTTTACATAATTTAGCCATGTCTGGATTTTAGTTATCACTAAGGTATGTCTGAGACATATTTCCTAATGTTCCAATTTTAGTATTTATATATAATGTCCACACCTAAGACATGCATACATGTAACTAGTGTGTAATCAAGCATGAATTTCTACCTTTGAAGCCTACTTCATATTACATGGTAAATAAATCCTCACCTCCTTTCAATAATTTTTCTTCATTAGCCCTCAAAGCAGGAGAATGTCCATTTGACTCAAATCCACCAAAGAGGCTGTGATCATATTCCATAATTATGTTCCAGAATAATAACAATATGTATGTGCCAAATATGGTATTGTTTTATGTATCAACTCTTCATATGTGTGTGTATATACATATATATGCATGTATGTACATATGTGTGTGTGTGTGTGTTTGTGTGTGTGTGTACATATATAATCATTTGTCTTTAAAACAATCCATGCAAAGAAAAAGTTTTGGAGAGTAACAAACTTTCCCCAAATCACATATTTCAGTAAGTGGACAAGATTTGAATACAGGCTGTCCACTTTCAGAACCCATTTGACTCATCACAATACTCTTTCACCTCCAAGAAAACTTGTTTTTCACAACAACACTGGTAACACTGCCATTAACAACTAAGATCTGGTAAAAGACTTGAACAATGAGAACTATGTTGGAAGAAAAATGGTTCTAAGTCAACCGTAATTACAGTTGAAGCTTGTGGAAAACTTACAAAATACCTAAAATTTTGTAAATGAGGGTAAGCCTAAGAAATAATTCATTATTTTCCTTATTAAACATCATGGTAAACCTTAGAGTGAAACCTTGTGTTTAAACTCCAGGGCTCTGTCCTATATCTTTGGCTAATAGGTTTAGATCATATTTGTATCAAAAGTTGAACATACTGAAGGATTGAGTTTTTGCCTTAATCTTTTTATCCTCAAACTAACTTGCTGCTGAACTTATTTTGTGGAAAATTCACTAAAGACTGAATAGAATTAAAAGTGATACTTGTATTGTTGGTGCATTCTTCTGAGAAGTGTCTTCTGAATTATTTTCTTCAGTGTTGGCAGAGAACATTATTCTCATTGGTGTTCACTTCAGCAACTATTGACTGTTGCAAGTGACAGTATGATGATGACCCTAAGTGTCACATGTCTGAGCCATTTCTCTATTACATATTATTCCCCAGTACCCTCTTTTTCCAGGGACTCATGCCATTTAAACTTAAATAATAAATAATACCATAAATTCACAAGAATCTGAACAATGGTGGGAAAAAAATCAGTACACTATAGTTCAAGAATCAGAAAATCCATAGAATTATATTTTTCTTCTAACCTTCACAACAAGTACTGCTATTTTCCATAAAGAACCACTACCTCAAAAAGAGACTGTGTTTATCTCATAGAAAACTATCGGGCACAGTTCCTCCTATTTCATGCTATTCATATTGCATACTTTTTTATCTAAATGTATTTTGTAAATTTGAAATTCAATGCCTAAAGCAATGCTTATTTATTAAATAAATGAAAATTTCATCACTATCATTCAAAAGATTTTGTTCCCTCCCAATAGAAAGTCATGATCCATTAAGGTTTTAATAGATGAAGGTTTTAATGGATCTATCAACCATTTTAAATGTACACTTATTGGTCTACATTTTGGAGAATATGAGGTTAAGAAGATGACTTTTATACAAACAAAAAACCAAAAACATATTTCTGAGCAGATGGCCTGAGAGGCAAAGATATTTTTTTTAGAGAGTAAATATATTCCAAGTATTTATATATTTAATTATGTTATATTTGAAATAAAATGTTTGAAAAACAAAAGTAGGTGTTTTAAAACAACTTCATTTCTACCAGCACACAGCACCCACATCCTTCATACACACAAATTAGAGAAAAGTTAAATAGAAAATGTTATTAGTTATTATAATGTGAAACAACTTTCAAGACAGAATAGATTATGTAACCTGAAATAATTAGTGAACATGGCATAAGGAGAATAAATTGTAAAGAGTAAATAAATCTAGGTAGGCAGAACAAGAAGACAAGGAAACAGATACTTCTAACCAAGAGACACAGACATGAGCTCTCAAAGTTCAAACAAAAATGTGTGCTGTGAAGGAAAAGTTGGGGTACAGGGAAAAGTCCAAAGTTTTAAATACAGGCACATATGCATAAACATCCATGTTTCTTCTCATTGTCATCATCATGTGATGACTAATGTCATTGTCAACTTGAATGAACTAAAGGATGCCTAGATAGCTGGGACAGGATCATCTCTGGTTGTTTATGAAGGTGCTTCCAGAAGAGATTAGTGTTTGAATTAAAAACTGAGTGAAGAAGATCCACTTTCACCAATGTGAGTGTGCATCATCTAATCCTTTTTCTAAGCTGAACCTTTTCTTCCATTAATTGAAATTCCACCAAAAGAGCTTGTACTGGCAAAAAGACAGTTATACAAACAAATGAAATAGAATCGGAGAGCCCAGAAATGGTCCAAAGGTATTTGACAAGGGTACCAAGTTCTTTCAATGAGGGAAGAATAGTCCGTGACATCAATAACAAATGGTGGTGGTAAAGTTGAATATTCACATGTAAAAGTATGAAAACAGACCCTTACCTAACATCAAGCATAAATAAATAAATAAATAAATAAATAAATAAATAAATAAATAAATAAATAAATAACTCACCCAAATGGATCAAAGACCTAAATATAGACAAAGAAAAGCTATTAAACAGTTAAAACTTAAAAACACAGGCTACATAACATTGGATTTGACAAAGATTTCTTAGATATGATAACAAAGGAACAGCCATGAAACAAATTAACAAATTGGACTTCTTAAAAATGAAGCGTTTTGCGCACGCCTGTAATCCTAGAGACATGGGAGCCTGAGGCAGAAGGATGGAGAGCTGAAAGCCAGCCTCAGCAAAAGCAAGGTATTAGGCAACTCAGTGAGGCCCTGTCTCTAAATAAAATACAAAATAGGGGTGGGGATGTGGCTCAGTGGTTGAGTGGCCCTGAGTTCAATCCCTAGTACCAAAAAACAAAAACAAACAAACAAAAAACGAAGTTTGTATATTTTAATGAGGATGATTTTACATTTAAAAATGTATTTCTAATAATATTTTTAACAGAATAAAAAAGAATATCCCAGAATGGGAGAAAATTATATATCTGACAAGAGATTAATATCCAAAATAGAGAATTCCAAACTCGGAAACAAAATAAATCAAAACATTCAATTAAAAATGTACAAAGGATTTATATAGACACTTAAAATGAAAAAAAAAAAAATACAAATGGCCAGTAAGCAGATGAAAAGATGCTCAACATAATTATTCATTGAGGAAACACAATGACATACCCACCATGCCTATTAGGATAGCTATTAAACCCACATTTTAAAAAATTACAGAAAGTAACCAGTTACTGGCAAATCTGTAAAGAACTTGGAAATTTGTATACTGTTTTTGAGTATATAAAATTCTCTGATCACTCTGGAAAACATTGTTCTTTTCTCAAAAAATTAATATAAATTCAATGGATTAGACAAAGGGGAATGAAGGGAAGGGAGAGAGGATAAGAATAGGAAAGAAAGTAGAATGAATTGGACATAACTTTCCTATGTTCACATATGAATACACAACCAGTGTAACTCCACATCATGTTCAATCACAAGAATGGGATCCTAATTAGAATAAGTTATACTCCATGTATACATAATATGTCACAATATACTCCACTGTCATCTAAAAAGAAATATTTTTTTTAAAAAGTGGAATTACCACATGAGCCAACAATTACACTTTTTGATCTGTATCTAAAAGAATTTAAAGCAGGTAATCAGATTCATACACTCATATTCACAGAAGTATAATTTATGATAGCTAAATGTAGAAGAAATACAAATTCCATTATAGGATGACTAGAGCAGCAAAATGATGTATATATATAGGAATATCATTCAGCCTTAAAAGGAATGAAATTATGACATTTGCTACAACATGCACAGAACTTAAGGATACTATGTTACATAAAATAAGTCAATCACAAAAAGACAAATACAATATGATTTGTGTGAGTATTTAGAGTAGTAAAAAATCAGAGTTAGAAATTAGAAGGATGGTTTCCAGGGGCTGGGAGGGAGGGGAATGAGGAGTTACCTTTTAGGAAATATACTATTTCAGTTTAACAAGAAGAGTTTTACAGAAAGTAAAAGTATACTACAAATTTAAAAGTACACTTCTCTCATGGTACTAAATATGCAAATGCTCTCAGCTCTTCCTCTTGAATGCTAAATATTATTTTATTTAGAGATCCTAATCTATGTTATAGTTATTTTCCAGTTATCATGCCTCTAACAACTTAAAGAAGAAATATTATGTTTATTGCAATTAAAAAATAAATTATGATGGGCATTTCTCTTTTATCAAACTGGTTATTGCACAAAAAAATAGAATAAAGTAGAAACCAACTTAATAATTGGTCTGATAACTCCTTTCAAGAAATATTTCACATGTGGCTACTTGTTTACGTAACACTCTTCTACTATCATCTATACATCTTCAAAGAATATATTACACCTGTTCAATATTATAAAATTCTTGTAGATAACCTTTACCAAAGTGTTAGTGTTCTAATTTTATCTTGAAGTGGTATTTTCAAACAATGCATCAATCATTCCAGGGAAAAGTATTCAGGTATCCCACTACTAAAAAGGTCATAGATTGTTACCGTTTTAAAAGAGCATATAGAATTGACCACAGCAATGTTCAACAAAAAATAAATGAAACCAACTAGAGAAAAATTGTTAATAAGCAATTAAATACCTGTTTTCTGGACTTTCTGCAGGTGAGTTTTTTGTGGGTATTATCCTTTCAACTCTACTGATGTGCAAAAGGAACCAAAAAACTTTAATAAAGAACTTAGTAGTAAACCTTGGTATATCTATTCTATGTCATGACTATATTTTAGTTGATATCAAAACATCAATGTTTATAGCAACACAATTCACAATAGCTAAGGTAGGAAACCAACTAGATGCCTATCAATACATGAATGAATAAAGAAAATGTGATACATACACACAATGGAATATTTCTTAGTCCTAAAGAAAGATCACTTTGTGGCATTTTGCTGGTAAATGGATGAATGTGGAGACTATCATGCCAAGTGAAATAAGCCAATCCCAAAAACCAACGGTAGAATGTTCTCCCTGATATGTGGATGCTAACACACAACAAGGGTTGGGGGGATAGAAGTTCAGTAGATTAGACAAAGGGGAATGAAGGAAACGGAGGGAAAGGAAATAGGAAAGACAGTGGAATGAATCTTACCTAACTTTCCTATGTTCATATATGAATATATCACAGGGAATCTCACCATTATGCACATCCACAAGACTGGGATCCAAATGAGAATAAGATATATCCCAGGCTTGTATAAATATATCAAAATAGATTCTACTGTCACTTATAACTAAAAAGAACAAATGAAAAATAATCTTTAAAAATTTAGTTGGGAAATCTAGAATGTGAGTTACTGACACTAAAAGGAGTCTCAGTAAAAAAAGAAAACAGTTACTATTAAGTCATTATACATAGCCTTTTCTTTAACCTGGAATTAGCAGATGAGCACAAAGTAAGTATTGGAGGATATAACACCAGATGGTAGATATTATCACCTCAAAACCTGGAGGAACTTTGATTATAGCCTCATTACAATCTTTAGCCTAAAGACAACCATTCACTATATAAGTTTATCATAACTTTACTTCAAAGCTAAAGAATATTTTATCTATTTTTGGATGCTTTTACACATTTACTTGTGCCAGTCTATAATGTATACTTTCCTTTCAGAAAATGTGCTTTTCAGTTCACTGCCAACTAGTAAAAATTACCATCTGGTCATGTTAAAAGCAGCTCTTCCCTCTTCTTCCTTTCACTTCACCCCAATCCACTCAGAATCAAATTCTTCATCTATGTCTAAAGCTTTTGACTCAAGGTCAGAAGAAGTAAAAATATTGCACATTTTTTCTAAGCAAAAAGAGCTGAGTCTTGTGTACACTACACTACTGTACACTTAAGCTTTCTTGTTAAATTAAAATTGGAATCTAAAACATGTAGGGCAACCTTTTCCTGATTACTGATGACAAAATGATTTTGTTTGACTCCATTGCATTCTATTGCATTAGAAATGCGCAGCATGTAACCCTCCTCGCATTGTGGGTGCTAGTGAGTGTATTTGATTTTAAGCTGGAAAACATTTCCATCAAATTGCAGCTTAAATTAAGCTAATTCTATCATTTCTAGAGTAACCATTGAATACCACTTGTGAAGGTCACAAGACTTGCTCTCTCGCTTAATCTTAAATTCTGAGGACTTACATAGGTACATTAAAATGCTCTTAAGCTGATTGGATTTGCTGGCAAGGTTGAAAGGTGACCAGCAGGCAACTTCCATAGCAAGTGTCCAAAGTGTTATGAAACTTTGCATTCTTCCTAGACGGAAGGTACCACCAGTGATCTATTATGCAGAATGTAAAGTGAGATTGAAATTACAAATGTCGTTTAGAAGAACTCTGAAATCCATATTCTTGAAATAAGTGACTTAAATTTTAAGAGTTAAATGACTTATGTTGCATGATAGTTATAGTATTTAATTGAAATACTGACATACAAGAAGTCATTTATATAAAATGTAACTAATATCTCTTATACATAGATGTTCACTATTTGGATAAATATCGATTTGATCAATTATTTCAAATGAGTCAAAAACTAACATTGTTTAATGAACTCGATGTAACTAAATCAGTCTTCAACAACCATGTGGATTACATTTTAATCTTCAAAAAAACCCTGTGATGTAGATAGAGGATACATTTCTTTTGTATACCTGGGAATACTAAGAAATTGTACAGTTTAGGAATTAATTCTTAAGTAATTCCAAGTACAGCTAGGTTTCAGAGCAAAGTTCGAACTATAAGATAGGGAATTCCTTCACGAAATTTCTTCATCTCTGAGAGGCTGGCTCTATGTAAGATCTTGCCAAGAACACATAGTCCTTTCTTCATTGATCTACACTCTACATAAGATGTTGCAAAATGCTAATATAATCTGTTCATTAATTTCTAATATTAAAATTGAAAGCTAATATTTGGGCTAGTTTTAATGTTATTATTAATCAAAGGATTAGCCATCTAATTTCTAGTACAAGAAGTATTTTATTTGAATACTTACCATGTGAAAAAAGTTCCCCAATGTTTTCAACATAAAATAAAAATGTAAATACTAATTTATTTTCATGTCAGTGAATATTTCACGATACAGTTTTATTATTTTTTAATCTCATTAATAATTTTTGTCCCTACACTGTAGAGTTTATCTTCCTGAAAATGGTGAGAGAAGTAGAACAGTCATTGTTAGGAAATCAAGAGAGTCAAGATAAATACACAAGACATTGGAGATTTTTTGAAGTCAGAAATGTACATGTTCAGCCAGATCCTTTTCCAGTTTAAGTGAACATCGATATTTTAGCCTTCTAGATTACCATTGTTTGTGTTTATATAATTTATACCAGTATTGAGTGTGCTCAGCTTGGTATCTTCAAAGAAACTAACCCTATTTCATACGAAAACTCTCTATAACCAGAGGTATTTCATCCATTTTTGTCACAATATTTTTTGTAAGTTCAAGAGTAAGTTTGACAGTGTACACTCAGCAGAGAAATTTTTTAAATCATATACATTTGGCACCAACTGAAAATCAAAATTGAAACAACTTCACAGATGTTTTGTAGAATGTTAGTGGATTGAATAGCAATGGGTTGATCTGCAAACCCTAAAGGTGCTGAAATGTTTTCTTTTATCATGGACTGGCCTTGCTCTGAAAGCAAGAGGGGAAGGTTCCCAGTGTAAAGTAAGTTCTGCATACTCCTAAAGTTTATACATTTTAGGATTTCTGAGATCTCATTTGATAAGAGAATGTAAGCACTTTCTTTATAAAATTTTAAATCTAAGGTTAGCAAAGACTTTTGCTCAATATAATTTGGAAATTTAGAAAGAGAAGAGTTCAACTGATACTAATTTTCATCCAACTAATGGTTGCACAAATAGCTACTGCACATGCTTGACAAGCACAATAAAATTTGAAAATTGTCACTTACTGATATTTAATTTTAATGATTATTATTGTAATTTAGTATTTATAATCTTTTCCAAGGCTCCCACATGTATTTTAGGAAATAGAATTTATTTAAAAACAGTGTGGGAAAATCTATGCAGCTCAAGATAGAATTAAATGACATATTCCATATATTGTATTAAAGGATATCAACATGATCTCTAATGACTTTATGCCATGAAAGAGATTAATAATTTAGCTAAACATAATACATTGCTTTTCAAGGCTTAAGAAGTAAAGAATGTAGCTAATGAACATGATTTGATTTTTAGGATGCTAAGGTTCATAAAAGGATCAGTTGATACAGCCGAAGTTGATAGAGGACAAGTTGACAGAGGGTAAGAAGCATATACTTTGTTTTTTGTGTATCTCATAGGCAAGGCATTTAATACATGCTTTGTCTAAGTCTTCATTATGAACTCTTGTGTACCAAAAGGGAATTTCCATATTTCTGTCATTAGATGAGAATACAAAGGGGACTGTCATCAGAACTATTCTCTATTTACAATCTCCACTAGACAAACTCACCCACATTGAGAATTCCAACACTATACATTGTACCTATCTCAACTACCCTACTCCCTGTGGTCTACCTAAAGAGATGGAACTAGCATTCCATTGTCTATTTTGGACATGATAATTACCATAAAATTATATATACAAGTCCATTACCCTATCTATATACGTTACATATGCATATTTCCCATGTTAAAATTTTATTCATTCCTTTTTCCCTCTCCAGTTACTGCTCCATGCTTCTATCTTTACAATAACTTTTCTTGAAAGTTTCTTTTAACTTTTTATTTATTTTTAATTTTTTTACAGGTTGCATTTTGATTCATTGTACACAAATGGGGTACATCATTTCGTTTCTATGGTTGTACATGATGTAGATTCATACCATTCATGTATCATGTGTACATAGGGTAATGATGTCTGTCTCATTCCACCATTTTCTTACACTCCCCCCATTTCCTTTTACCTCTTGTATCTTGGCTCTCGTTCTCAAACTCATTTTCCCAGTTGATCTTCATTTACCTGTTCCATAGAAACTTATTTAATCACTTTCTCCAAAGATAACTACTCTACTAAATCCAATGTACCTTCCATGTCCTCATATGATTGAATTTATCATCAAAAAATGATCTGACCCAGTTGAAATACTGTCCTTGAAATATTATCAGAACAACAGCTTTCCCCTGAAATTTTATCTGAATATCATTCATTCTTTATTGATTCTTTTCTTTCCTCTTCTGCCACTTCTTTTCATTTGTCTTAGCCAAATTCTCATATTTTTTACCTAAAAAAAAAAAAAAAAAAAAATGGGAAGGTACCAGGTATCAGTTGTCGGAAATATTCTTTACTATGTAATTATTTTTAGCACACTATTTTATCAGTTACTGCTGAAATACTTCCATGCACCATTATCATCCCTAAATCTAGTAGCTTAAAACCATCATTATTTTACAAAGATCCACATTAGTGGTTCTGCTGGTGTAAGCTGATCTTCCATTTGCATCTGTGTTCAGATGGCAGGTCAGAGGAGTGCTGGTTGACCTAATTTTGCCTCACTTGAGAGATTTCACCTCTGCTCTGCAGGTTTGTCCTCCTCTAGGGAAGCTAAACCGGCCATAGTCCTCACAATGGAGGTGCGCCATCAGAAAAACAGAAATCTATATGTACTCATTCAGGATTCAGCTTCAATGAGTTTGCTCCAGGTCAGTAATGCTCCCTGACATTGTTTCATGGCAAAAAACAAAATTTAAAGAGATAATTGATGAAAACAACTTTTCCTTTAGTTTGTAGAGTCTTTGTACCTGATGTTTTTATTAGCATCAAAGATGTCATGGAAATTAAATGTGCCTTTACTTCAACAGTGAAATTTTATTGCTGTTGAGAATTAAGATTGAGCATAACTCTCAAGGACCATCTGGATTAAGGCCGTGCATGCCAAACATTTCTTATCAAATGTATGTAACTAACATACCTACTTTTAAAAATTTAAGATGGATTTTCATTTCTTTAAAATTTTATAGCTGTTCATTAAATTTCCTAATTTTTGCTGTATTTGAATAATGTTGAACAGTACAACTAATTAAAATAAATTTTTTTAAAAAAGAAAAGTGTCTTATATGTTCCCAGGTACTTTTATCAGAAAGAGAGACAACAGGCAAGAATTAGCCTCATTAAACCTTTGATCCATTGCTTCTTAGCATGTTTTTCTGATATACTTGCTATTAGGAATATCATACTATTATATACACAAAAATATTTAATAATGCTTTTATAGTACAAGAGTTATTTAATGAATTACACTATAAAGAAAGCAGGGATAATCGAGAATACCTAGGCTACATCATTGGAAAAGAACTCTAAAACCATTTCTTTAATACAATCAACTAAAAATAAAACTAAAAAAAAAAACACACAAGTCTTCACTTTTTCTGTTTTCTGGTGTGCGGCAACTCTTTCAACAGGTATGTAGCCAAGAAGCATGTGCCCTGCCAGTCATATGGTTTTTCCTCTGTTTGTTCTTTATGAGTCTTTATTGTTTCTAGTTCATGTTTCTGGATATTACACAGTTTATGTCTCACATGGCCTATGTCACAATGGAAACTTATTAGATGTGTGTGTTTTTTTTTTATCATTTACTTTTTGAATTTTTAAAAATTTGTTCTAATTAGCCATACATGACAGCAAAATGCCTTTCAACTCATTGTACACAAATGGAGCACAAACTTCTCATTTCTCTGGCTGTACACAATGCATAGTCATACTGTTCACGCAATCATATATGTACCTATGGTAGTAATGCTTGTCTCATTCCACCATTCCTCCTGCCCCCAAACCCCTTCACTCCCCTCACTTCACTCTGCCCAATCCAAAGTTCCTCCATTCTTCCCTAGCTCCACCCAGTTATAGATCAGCATCCACTTATCAGAGAAAACATTTGGCCTTTGTTTATTCTGGAATTGGTTTATATCGCTTAGCATGATATTCTCCAACTCCATCCATTTACTTGCAAATATCATAAATTCATTCTTTTTATGGCTGAATAATATTCCATTGTGTATATATATCACATTTCCTTTTTTATTTTTACAGACAGCATTTTTTCATTGTACCACAAATGGGGTACATCTTTTCATTTCTATGGTTGTGCATGATGTAGATACATACCATTCGTGTAATCATACATGTACATAGGGTGATGATCTCTGTTTCATTCCACCATTTTTCATAACCCCCTCTCATTTCCCTCTATGTAATCCACATTTTCTTTATCTATTCATCAGTTGAAGAGCTCCTAGGTTGGTTCCATAGTTCAGGTATTGTGACTAGAGGTGCTATAAACATGGATGTGACTGTGTCACTGTAGTATGCTGATTTTTAAGTCCTTGGGTATAAACTCAGGAGTGGGATAACTGGATCAAATGGTGGTTCCACTCCAAGTTTTTTAAGGAATCTCATTACTTCTTTCCAGAGTGGTTGCACCCAATTTGCAGTTCCACCAGCAATGTATGAATATACCTTTTGAATATCCTCATTGCATATTTCCTAACAATTCAAATTTGATTTTCATTGACAACTAATGCATTTGCAGAAAAGTGAATGTGTAAGTATACTGCTCCACACTCCACAATTTTCACAAACTGGACACACATCTGGCAGCCAACAGTCACAAATGCCACTTCATTCCCAGAAGATCTGCCAGCTTTCTATAATGTGTATGGAGTTAAATACAATGAAATTTTTTTGTGTTTGGTTTCTTAATTCAATATTATATTTTTGAAAACCATTCATATTACCTATGATTGTAGCTCATTCTTGCTGCTTCATAGTATTACTTTGCCTGAAAATGCAATATTTATTTATTTTTTCTGGATATTTGGTAGTTTCCAATGTATATCTAACACAAATATTCCAGTACACTCTTTTTTAAACCATGTATACTTTCTAAGTTAATGGGGTCATACGCATATACATATCAAATAGTATAGATTTTAGGGTATATTTGGTTTAGCTGTTTTTTTTTTTTTTTTTTTTTTTTTTTTTTTTAACTTTTAAAACATTTGTTTCTGCTATTCCCATTTGCAGAGACATTGAGAAATCTCTACGTCCCCAGCGGAGATTCAGAGGCATCAATTAAACCAGTTTTAGGGGACTGTAAGATTTCTTGATTTGACTGCTAGCTACATGGGTGTGTTCAGTGTGTAGAATTCATGGAGCAGTAATTTACACATGCATTTACCTACAACTATATTCCATGTTCATCAATTTTTTTTTCAATTTTATTACCTGCCAATGGTGCTTTCTTGCTTCATATGCACTTAGTTTCTACTCAATCCTGCTTCTCAGAATTGCACAATGTTTAGTCAGTTTTCTTTTTTCTGCTTGTGACGAAATACCTGGCAAGAACAATTGTAGAGGGAGGAAAAGTTCAATTTAGGGGATCACACTTTCAGAGATTTCAATTCCATACCACGGCCGACTCCATTCCTTGAGGTTCAAAGTGAAACAGAACATTACGGTGGAAGAGTGTGTCAGAGGAAAGCAGATGGGGACATCATATCACGAAGCAGAGAAAAAGCACTCCGTTCAACAAAGTAAAATCATAAACCAAAAGGCGTGTCCTGAGGGACTTACCTCCTTTTACCACACCCTGTCTGTTTACAGTTACCACTCAGTTAATCCCTATCAAAGGATTAATCCACTTTTAGGGTTAAGGCTCTCATAATCCAATCATTTTATCTCTAAACTTTCTTGCATTGTCTTACACATGAGCTTCATATTAAACCATCACACACAGCATCAATTGACATTTCATGGACCAAGGAAAGGTAGGAAGAGAACAGACTCCAGTTTGTGTTTAACAAAAAAAAAAAAAAAAAAGAAAGTCCCTGGTTATATAGAAATCAGATTAATGCTATTTCCTGTCTTATATAAGTAATTTTCTCTCCCAATTATAGCCAGATGGAATTTTGATGCATATTTTATGCTAATAAATTATACACCACAGATCCACATGTAATCTTTGATTTAATCCTGTATAATCATGTTAGTCTTTCCTCTTTATCAAGGAGAACAAGTCAGAGAGGATGGCAATTTTCTTAAGATTTTTTTCAACCACAGTTTTAATTCATGTCATAACTGTTGATATTGAGCCACTTCATTGAAAAAACACTTATAATAGCAGATGAATACTAGAAAAAATAGTTAAATGTGGAAAATGAGAAATATCAATAAAAACATTTTTAAATGATCTAAACAGACTTCTGAAATTTATTAGTAGATAACACTGCTCTCCTAATATGCAAATATATCTAGTGTTTATTTTTACACAAATAATCTGATTAAAATTTTGGTTTTTCAAAAATACCTAAGCAAAAATCAAAACAGTATTAAGTTGGTACAATATTCTTTAATTAAATTTTTTGTATGCTAGATCTTATTTACCCAATTTGCCAGTATTCATTTATTGTACTTACTTGAAAACAAATCAATCTAGGATAGTGGTAGTTCAGATATTTGCCAAATACTTTACATCTGTTCAATTCTAATCCTAAAATATCTATCTTCTTTCAAACTTGAAATAGATAACATGAATCTTAAAATAGTTCAGTGTTTAGAAATCTCATTTGTATAACAACCAAAGTTTTAATATAAAAGTTGTTCTGTTTCTGTATAAACGTTTTAGAAAAGTTATCTTATAAAAAATATCTGTATATTTTATAAGAAATGAACCAAGTACCTTCCTGTTGGTATTAAATAAGTATAAAGAAAACTAAAGTCTACAAAGTTACTGAAAGCAAATATATCTACATATTTTAACCTCTCAAAATAATAGAAATACAATAGAAATATAGAACAACAGTAAGGTTTTCAAGAAGTAATTTGAGAAGTTAAACTCAAATAATTAATATATTATAAATATTAACCTAACAGAATTATTGCTGCCACAGGAAAATTTAAAACATTGTTTTGCCAAAGTTTCATATGAATTACTACATGGAATGATTGGGATATGTTATAAATTCTAAAATTATTTTCTCCATTGATACTACCATTAATTTTGAATAATTTTTTAAATTAATGGATTTAATCCCCAAACAGTCCCTACTTTAAAAACCTTCTACTCTCATTTCTTCAAATGTATCAAGCATTCAAAACAACTGAGTATGTACTCTTGCCTCTCTCCACGCTGACAAAATTGCAACAGCAAATGTGATTTCTCTTTGTACTTCAGTCGTCTCTGAACCAAATATTTTTTTAATTCATTTCCTATTTCTGCACATTTTGCACTTTCCACACTCTGTGTTTTATAACTACCAAGTGCCTGAGACTATTTTCTCTTGTGTTTAACATTCTTATACACTCCTTTTACCCTTTATATTCTGCATTCATCAAGTGCAGTACATTTTGCAAACATAATGAATTCATCATGGCCAACCCCAACCACCTTTCAGTTTAGCAAATTACAAGCTATTTGAAGTATTTGATACTCTTCATCACATATTGCTCTTATTCTTTATTTTCCCCTCTTAAAAAACAGCAGACAGGAAAAAAAAAAAAAAAAAAAAAGAACAAAAAACCTTCCTCCTGCACCAGTTTCACGACATACAACCATATGACCATGACTTTTTTCCTGCCGGTTCTACTTCCTCCACTTTAACTTCTCATCAGTCCACTCCATCACCTTTATTGGTTTCCTCTTTTACCACTTTTTTTCTCTAATATGGAGAACTTCAGTTTATTCTTCTGCCTTTTAGATTTTCTCATTCTCCCCACCCCACCCAAGATCTGGAATATTATTTTTATTTAATGACTCAGAATCTACTGCATCAAGAAACTTCATATCAACATTTCCATCTGCTGCCAAAGCTACTTTCATTCCCATGGCCTGCTGTCATTTCGAATTTATCTAAAATCAAATGTTAACATTCTCTCTACAAAGTTAGCTCCCTGTCCCTATTTCCCTGTTTTCCAAAATTGTCGTTTTCCCAGGCATTATTTGGACTACCATTTTTCCCTAGCTTCACATTTAGATAATAAATTCTACCCATTTTTTCTCTTCTCCCACCCCGACCCCCAAGTTCT
Organism: Sciurus vulgaris; assembly: GCF_902686455.1. Taxonomy (NCBI): domain Eukaryota; kingdom Metazoa; phylum Chordata; class Mammalia; order Rodentia; family Sciuridae; genus Sciurus; species Sciurus vulgaris. The sequence goes on along the minus strand of NC_136470.1, from coordinate 29,692,532 downwards.
TACATCTCTCCTTATGCTGCTTCACTGTCCTCAGACTTTCTGCAATATAATCATTACTGTTGCTCCTTCACAGGATTGCCAGGTTAGTCTTCCTAAAAGCCCAGTTCTGTTCTCATACTTCAGTGAAAGATTCCTTAGCCCCAGTAATCAAATCCTGGATAGTTTGGCTAAGATTCAACCTTTCTAGACAGATCATTGACATGTCAACACAAATGTGTCTGACATCATAAGTGGCCAGCTCTCCATATTACCTAAAGAACACTTTCTCTTTTTCTGCTTTTCATAGATCATCTATCAGTATTTAAATATACTTGCTCTCAATCTTAGTATGTACTAACACAATTAGTCTTTCCCTAGGGCTCAGGCTATTTTCTTTAAGAAATGACACTGAATTTACCTCCATGAAATATTCCCTATTTTCATGAAATGCAAATTGACCTTTCTCTGAACCACTCTCACTCTGGCTCTTTTATATGCATTCTGTATTTTTGTTACTCACAAAATGGACATAAATATTATCTGCTCCATGTTGCTACTGTTTTAAAGGTACAAAGAATTGCGGGGGCACCAGGCTCTCCTTGCAGTGCTTGACAGAGTTCCACTCAAGGATGATTGCAGAGACTCATCCTAAAAGGATTGTAGCCAGAATGTATGCCCTCCCTAACTTGGATGTTATTCTGTGGAGTTTTCCTAATAATATATTACTTACTTCAGTCTGAGGATCTTGCTAGAGGTGATGGGAATAATTCTACAAATTTCCAGAAAAAACATCACGGAGACAAAACACATGTTGAAACCCTGTGATGTTAACCTCACTACAGGAGAATGTTTTTATTATGTTAAAATCAAACACTGCATTTACTGGCACAGCCAGAACCTGTTGGGGCACAGAAATTTATATATAACAATGTTTCCCCAAGTTCTAAGCACAAAGCACCTCCACAGTAACTACTAGATATGGACTAGCTTATTTTATCTATGGCAAGCCCTGGTACACCACTAAAGGCAAACCCTTAGAGAAGGTAGATATAGATCTCCCCGTCTCCTACAGGGTGGTTTAATCCAGATGATTGTTTTGTTTATGTGTGGTGGTAAGGTAAAAAAATAAGGTTTCACAATATTCCTTCCTTCCTACAAAGAATAGGTCACCCCTATAATAAATGTTGGTGCACAATACCCTGTTCTGGGAAAAGGAGCTACATAAGACAATGTAATTATTTAGTAAAAAAACTTAGCCATGGGAACCATTGGGACTGTTGCCCTCCTGTAACTTAGCAATTTAGATATTAATCAGATGGACCTAGTAGAAATGGTCATGTGAGATTATTTGTCTATCGCTTTAACCGCGAGAATAATAATAGTCTTAGGTCACATAGAGTTTAGATATTAAGGAAATAAACATTGTATTAGCTCATTGACTTAATTAATATTTGTAATCTGTACGTTTACTGATTTCGGTAAAAACAATTTCTGCCTATGCTTTGGAAACTTCTTGATTTTATTAATCATAAGCCTGTCATCATAGCCTGAAGAAAAGTGTATATAAATCCAGCCTTCCCCAGAATAAAGTGGGATTGACTGCACCAGAACTAGAGTCTGTGTCTTTCATTCTCCATCCATTGCTGAAGCTGTCTCCCCGCGTCCCGTTTACCAGTGTGGAACCCATGGACTCCTGCTGGGGCTGGACCCTGGCAAAGGATCAAACCCAGGGCCTTTCACATGCAAAGGAAGCACTCTAACACTGTTATATTCCCAGCCCATTTTTATTTTTTTACTGAAGAATTTATTATTATAAGCACATACTCAAATATTTTATTAGTAGCCTTCAGAACAATTTTTATAATTTTAGGAAATCTAAAAACTCTTTTACCAGAGAGAATGATAATTAATTATAACATGGAGCACCTTTCAACACCTATGTGTATTTTATCTCATTTAGTCATTAGTTAAAGCAAACCCGATTTTATCACTATTTTATAAATGAATGGACAGATTTTGGAAGGCTCAATTACTCAAGTTCACATCATTAGAAATGAATGGGGTCAAGATTAATATGAAGTGGTAAAGCTACAGAGACTCAAAAACACATTTCTGTACATAAAAAATAACCCATAAGTCATCCAGTCATTTGAATAATTATCCATCAGTCATCCAGTGGGAGAGGATCAGCTTTATGAATTCTCTTGATGAATTAACTTTTAGTCTTTGTTCTATGCATATATTTTAACAATTCTATTCTGATAATGCCATTAACAATTCTGCATGTTAGGTAGGATAAACAGGTGTGGTCCTATCAGAGCCACACTTAATAAGCTACCACAGTTAGTCCCAGACTGCCTTATAGAGACTTGGGTTGTTTGCTTATTGCAAACAGAAGTGTTTCTCCATCTCCAGTGTACAATAGAGTTACCTAGAGGACCTATTATTAAATAGTGCTAGGGTCTATCTCCTGAGTCTGACTAAATAGATGAGGGGAAGGTTCCTAGACTTAGTATGTCAATATAGCTTTAATACTGACCAAGAAGCACACTTTGAGAACCACTATTCTAAATGATTTGATTTCAAGAAAATTTTGATAGTTTCCTAAGTGTCTCCCAACATGCAACTCCCCATCCCTATAATCCCTAACATAATCAGGTAGATCATGTCTTAAAATTTACTTATAATAGAGTGACATGTCAAAACTGGCAGCATAAATACAATTTTTCTGTCAAGAGAAACATAATTTTCATTTTTCTGAAATTGTCTTTTTGTTTTTACTGCTTATTCCATGAAGTCATGTTTCCCTGCCATATCACCATTCTTATTGTTTCCTCAATTGAAACAATGTCCTGAACAATGGCCAAAACTATTTTTCCAGGACTCCACACTCACAGTAGTCTTTGAAACTTGGGCTGCCAAAAATCCAGTTATACCATATTTGTGTTACATTGAGTGCTTTTCTTTTAATCGATCATTTCTATACATATTTCATAACCCTCTTACAGATGCCTGAGTGTGTCTTAAATTTTAGTTCTTAAAGTATCTTCCTTAAATAGTCTTTTCATAAACATTTATTCAATAAGCATTTATTGGGACCCACAGGAGACAGGAAAAAAAGACACATAGCTGACTTAGCACCATTTCTTATTTCCACAAGGAAGATGGTGAATCATCTAAAACTGGGCCAGACAGATACATTTCTATGCACACATTTTGCTTTATTTTCATGCAGTAATCCTTAATTTCAATGCATCAGGAGAAAAAAATACTCAACATTTATTTTATGATACTATGTTCTATTATGCACATGCTGGACAAGTATGATTATTCAATTATATAGTGTTTTCCTATTAATTAAGTGGTTAAAGGATGTATTTTGTAATACTTCCGGTCTCCCTTTTGTGAATAGGGATTCTTAATCTTTACAGATAAAATAAGTTAAATGAATTTTAATATTTCAGTGTATACATGCTCTATTTTCCCATGACTTGGCCACTAACCAGAAAATTTCTAAATTAGATGTATAACATTTATTAGAATTTCTATTTCCAAATAGTTAATTTTAAGTGAATTTTCAGTATTTTATCTGTTTAAAAGTTATGTTATTATAAAAATTTGGCTTTCTCACAAAAAGTACAATGAGTTCAACTATGCCTTATTTACAGATTAATAAAATGAGAAATGAATATTTAATTGTTTGTTCAATTTTACCATCAGCAATGAAATTAGGATTTGGGTTTAAGACTTAAGTATTGTTCTTGCTTTAATGTCTTTTGCTCCACATTTGTGGTACATTTTTCTATTAGATGTTACTAAAAGTTACCATGCTGAATCATTAGGATCATATTCAGAAGACTCAGAGATGAAAACTCATTAGGATATTTTGATGTGCAAGACAGGTTTTCTACCCCAACCCTGCCAATTTCTTTCTTTTTTTTTTTTTTTTTTTTTTAGGAGCACTTTACTACAGAACTATTTTCTCAGTCCTCTATGAGTTAAGGTCTCCCTAAGTTGTTGAGGGTCTCACAAATTTAGTGAAGCTAGTTTCAAACTTATGATCCTCCTGCCTAGGCCTTCCAGTTAGCTGTAATTAAAGTTATGTGCCTCTGCCTAGCTGCATGACAATATTTTTTTCTTGATCCAATCACTATGATTTCACTGGGAAATTCTTACCAATACCCTTTTAATTCCTTGCCATTAAATATTCCAATTTAATGATGGATAGTGCATGTAGCTATTTGGTGGTATAATTATAATAAATTTTTCATGCCTGAAGCACTGAAAATATAGGGAAACTGCATTAATTGAAAGAAAATGTTTTTCATTTTACATGAATATTTTAAATATTCTCCATCAAAAGTTTTTAACATATATTCAAAACTGTGAAACAAATAAGATTAAAAATATTTTGGCTAAAGATTTTTTTTGTAAGTATATAGTAAATATTAAAAAATAAATTACTTGAGATTATTAGATTATTAATACAGTATTCAGTATGTTTCCTCTAAGATTAGCATTCTAGTTGACAAGAATATGTACTTTAAACTTGGAAATAATGCACTTACTTATTTGATTAAAGATTGCACAGTGAATTTAGTAAAGACATTGCAGTCTTGTAATGTAATATAAACTCAATTTTCCACTTACAAACAACTTTAAGTCAGGAGAAACATTCTTCAGAAAATTGTCTTTCCTTCCACCATAAATAATCCTAATAAACAATATAAACTGTTTGGAACACTTATTTTGTGTAAAAATGACAATGTGTTGCCATGTCACTGAAAACATAAGGAGGTACACAACATTATCATGAAAATTCTGGGTATCCTCATCTCACACACAAAAAAATAAAATAAAAATAAATAAACGTGAGCTTCAGGTTTTACTGAATTCAACAATTGTTTCCCATCACCTATTATGGGTCAGGGATTATCCTATGCTTCAAGAATAAGTTGCAGAACAAGATGAACATTGCTGTCATTCTTGTGAACTATATATTCCACTGCATATGTCATCTAAAGTTAGAATTATAAGTGACCAAGAAAATATAAGCTATGTGAGGAATGAGTAGAAAAACAACTAACCCCAACCTAAGAGACCCTCAAAGGCCTTCCTAAGAAAGGAGCACTTGTGTTCAAATCTGAAGGATGAATAGGACCAAAACTCTAAGAATGGGAAACAGTGGAGAGATAGCTATGAGGGTTTGGTTATCCACATGCAAAAAGTTAAAAAATTAAACAAACACTGAATTTTTTATCTTAACCAAATACAAAAATTATCTCAAAAATGAATGAAAGACCTTTACATAAAACCTGAAACTGTAAAATCCCCAAAAGAAATCAAAGAGGAAAATCTCCTTGATATTGGCCCTGAAAATGATATTTGGATATCACACAAAGGCTCTCAATAAAATAAAACTAAACAAGTGGTACTTCATCAACCTAAAATGCTCCTTTGTAGCAAAGAAAATAATCATTCAGATGAAAAACAGCTAACAGATTGAGAGAAAGTAATTGCAAACCGTATATCTGATTAGGGGTTAATATGTGAAACATATAAGGAACTCAGATAATTAATATTTTAAAAATAGGCAAAGGATATGCAGAGAGGCTTTGAAGTAGAAGATGGATCTATGAAAAGATGTTCATCATCAGGGAAATGAAAATCAAAACAAAAATGAGATACTACCCTCACACATCCTAGGTTATTATTTGAGAGAAAAACAGAGAAACAGAGAGATGCAGAGAAGTGTTGACAAGCTTATGGAGAAAGGATATTAAAATGATGAATGAATAGAGTATGGAGTTTCCTTAAAAGCAAACCATATGGCCAAGTAATCCTTATGTTGCTACATATATACCCAAAGGACCCTCTAGAGATATCTGCTCTCCCACATTCATGGCTGCATATTTGCAAGTTAGGTAAACAGCCTAATTGTCCATTGAGGATGGATGGCTGAAGAAATGGCAGTATATAGGAATCCAGTAGGGTGTTATTGACCTTAAGAAAAGAGATACTATCATTTGTGACATCATGGACTGATGCTAAAAGAAATGAACCACAGAAAAAAATATTGCTCATTTATATGGGGAATTAAAAAAAATGAATACATAAAAACCTAGAATGGTGGTAACTAGGGTTGGAGGAAATGGGAAGAAGTAGTTTAAATGATACAAATTCGTAGTTATGTAGGATGAATGAGTCAAGGTATCTAATAGGTATATGAGAGTGAAGTTAAGAAAATTTCTTAACATACTAAAAATTTTCTGAACATGTATTTTATATACTTTTAACCCAAAGCATATGTAAAGAAAAAGAGAGCACTATGAAAACTGATGGATATATTGATTTGCTTCAGTTATAATTTTATTAAATATATATATATAAATATAATATAGTATACCCTAACTATGTATAATAAAAATATATACACACATACCAAAATATAGGTAACCAAAATTAAATTTACACATTAAAATTTTCATAAGAAATAAAAATTTAAAAATAATGAGGAATTCATAATTGCTTAAACTATTTCAGAGAATGAATAAAGACAAAAAGGAGAAATGAGATAATATAAGAAGCCTACACTCACCAGTGAAGCCTATGGGCATCATAATAAATTCCACAGTGCTGACATAAAGACCATCAAAGACTTGGGCTTATTTAAGTTGTTATAAGATATGAATCAAAACAAAGCAACAAATATTGACTCTAGTACATATTATCCTAATTAGGTGTTTTTTAATTATGCATGCTTGATCTTTATCATGACCATTAAAACAAAATAAAATGACCATTTTTTTTTGCATATTTGGAAATTTCACATAATACTTATATTTGAAGAGGCTTTTCAAGACTCGGGCTATTCTTGGACTTTTTGAATCTTTATAAATTGTTCAACATATTTTAATAGAGTATTTTGTGCATGTCAGGAACCCTGGTGAGCACTGAAGACACTTCAAGTCTATATTGATTCATAGGAATTATGCATTCTAAACGTTGCTTTCATTAATATCTACTACAATGTCTTATAAATGAATATCTTACTAAAGCAATTCCTTAAACTTTCTGCCATCTTATTTGTGTAACTCTAATAATTTATTTAAAGAGGCTAAAAGAAAGCTTGCTTTTTAATGCATGGTAACTAGATAATGGAAAAGGCAAGATTCTGCCAAGTAATCTAACAATCTTATTTCTAATTGGGTACCTCTTTGCCATCAAAACAAGTTAAAGGTGAATAACTATATAAAGAGTATATAGTAAGGACCACACCCATGGATACAAAAGACACACAACTTGCTATACTAAACAAATGCATTTTTGTAATTTTAGATATATTTTTAATTCTGATAGGTTCTGTAATATGTAGTTATTTTTACTGTAAACTAAATAATATACATATAATAAGCCAGATATATCAAGATTATTTGAAAAGAGGGGTCACTTGGCCTCAGTTATAAAAGAAGTTGATGTAATGCTTCTATTAGTCAAGTCAAAATACCTTATTCACTTCCATACAAAGAAAAACTCTACAAGTAACTGAGATTTTCTCAAGATTGGCATTTAGACAATTCTAAAAAAAGTCCTGGGATAAGAACGATCTCAAGCTGGCAGTGTATACTGGCATGTGCCTCATCCTGCTGACAGTCATTTCATTTTGAGATACTTACAAAACAAGAAAAAAAATAAAAAGGAGAGTTTAATATGTTCCAAGTTTAAATAATGATATTGTTATATTTCTTAAGATTTAGCATATTATCTCAGAGCAAAAATTGTGCTTTTCTTCCACCTACTCAATAGGCTAAAAAATAAAGCCTTTATACACATGCAACCATAGAAATCAAAGACATGAGTCTATAAAGCAAAACTCAGTGTAAATAAGCATCAGTGTATTGACAAAAATCCATCTATAGAGAACTGAGGTCAAATTAACTGGGTACAAGAAACATATAACTCTAGAAATTCAAGAAGATAAGGAGATAAAAGTTACTAAATAAGAAAATATAGATCCCTTTATTCTACAACATAAAGTTTTGAACTAAACACTGATTTTTAGTGAAGGAGTGTCTATCATTTGGGAGAGTAAATAAGTAAAGAAGGTGGGGATTAGGAAGCAGGCAATAAGACTTGAGTGCCTGTTACACATCAGTTTTTGTGTTTTGCAGTTTACATAAATATCTCTGTTAAACAATATAGCATTGAAATTGATGTTTCTCTATTTTTTTCCAGGGATCTGACTGCACATCACTTATGCTATATTGGATGGTTGAGGCATGATTCAATTCCAAATGTAACAGCTACAAACAGTTTGTTTATATGATGTTTTCCATCTACAGATAAATCTATATCCAAAATAACTATAAAGGTTCCCTGAAAGTCCAGAAAAATCAGTTCACATCAAATGTAAATAAAATTGTCTAAAAACATTTATTTTATAATTTTTAATTTACCATTATTTTAGTTACTATTATGGGGAACTTTGTCCAAGTTAAGAATGAACTTACATACTTTTTGTATATAATAGTTTAAATAAATCTACTCTATACTAAAGGTGCTAATGAAAAACTATTTCACTTTTATGAAATTATGTCTTATGATTTTATGCAATCAATTTTAGGCATGACCCGTTTATCTTAACAGGATTATCTAATTGCCCAGTCATGGAATGAATAGTATAGATAGTTCTTAAGATGGGTTAATTAAAGTCCTGCCTTCGTAATAGTCAAGTTAAGATGGACATATTTGTCACCTCTTGAAGGAATAATAAAGATTGCTTAATTTAAGGAGCAACAAAATGTGAAGACATAATTACTAACTTGTCATTATCCTACTCCGGGATATCAAGATAAATTCATGGTTTTACTTCAATGTCAAAAGATAGAGCATTAACGTCTTCAAAGTACTATTTAGTAGTATAGAACAAAATTATCTAATACATTTATTTAATTTATCAATATTTTATTCCATCAAAAGAATGTAGGAATATGTATAAGAGTCCTCAAAAATCTAAACCTGTTCCTATCAGGTAATTATTAAATCTCTTGTCATGTACCTTAGTTATCCTCTGTCTTTGGTAAAATGGAAAATGTTTAGAAGATGCTTTACTATTTTCTACAGCACTTTGCCTAAAGAAGAATATGCACATTAATAAAATTTAGCAGAGAAGAACTGCTGAAAAAGATCAGAGAATGATTAGTTTGTAACGGTCAAAAGATTCACAAATAACATAAGTACACATAATTACAAAATCATACATGCAGCAATTCTTGTGCATATTGCATACTAAATGGCTAATACACAGTAAAGGTCTCACATTTAATATGTCAGCGATTACTCTAGAGTAAGAGAATTACACATGTCTCTTAAGACACAATAATCACTGAAATATAGAAGAGCTAACATGCAAACTGGCAGCATTTCTACCACACAAATAGTTCAAAACATTTGTTTGATCAAGAGTAAAAACATATCTTATAGGAAGATATGAATTTGATATTTGTGAATTAAAGAATATTGTTTTAGTCATCTATTTTGCTCTGTGAACAAAAAGACCTGACAAGAACAATTAGAGGAGGAAGAGTTTATTTGGGGGTTCATAATTTCAGAAGTCTTAGTACAGAGACAGCTGACTCCATTCTTTGGGGCTCAAGGTAAGGCAGAAGATCATGACGGAAGAGTGTGGCAGAGGAAAGCAGCTCAAGACTTGGTCCAAGAAGCAGAAAAAAAGACTGAGCTCAATTCACCAAACATTTAACCCAAATGCATGCCCCCTGCTGCAGTGACCTACTTCCTCCAGCTACACCCTACTGGCCTACAGTCACCACTCAGTTAATCCCTCTCAGGGGATTAACATACTGATTAAGTGAAGGTTCTCAGGTTCTCATAAACCATCAATTTTACCTCTAAGATTGCTTGAATTCTCATGCATGAGATTTTGGGGGATGCCTTATACCTAAAGCAAAACAAATATATTTTCAATCAATGACAAGCTTGGGTAAAAATTTTAATTGCTAAAAATAGAAATAAGGAGTATTGACTGGGTAAATTTTGATTAAAAAAATGAGTTGTTAGATAATACTATGACTTCTTGTAGCCCCTATTTTGGAAAGAATATACTTATAATAGAAAATTTAAAAATACGAATTTGTCATAGGGATATATATGTATAAAGTGGAGGAAAAGATACAAATTTGAGATTACATATATAATGTAATTGAATTTACCAGTGCAAAAAGTAGTGATTTTGGTAAGTCATCATCAGAATGTTCAGGGGATCAAAATTAAAAAATATATATTTAATGGGTATAGAGGAATGGAATAATAAAAAATATTTTTATATTTTAAATGACAACGTGTTTAATGAAGCTATACGAATGTTAAATATGTAAAAATGTTCCACCATGTTTTTTGTTCCTATACCTCTCAATTGATTTATTAAAGGTTTTAATTACTTTGCAAAAGCCAGGCATGATGGTGCATGTCTACGATCCCAGCAATGTCGTCTGAGGCAGGAGGACGGCACATTCCAGGTAAGCCTCAGCAATTTAGTGAGACCCTAAGCAACTTAGTGAGACTGTTTCAAAAATAAAAAATAAAAATAAAGGCTTGGGGATGCAACCAATTGCTTAAACACCCCTGGTTCAATCCCCAGTACAATATATTTATTTTATAAAATTACTGTAATAAAAGCCAAGAGGATTTGAAATATAAGAAACCATCAAACTGTCCCTATATTTTGAGCTAAGCTATATCTCTTATGACTTGTTCAAATTCCTCTTCTCTTTAAAACATACTTAGATCTACACCTGAAAAAATAAAAAAAAAAAAAAAATGTGCCCCATAAACAAGGTGAATTATCTCCTTTGAGCCACATGCAGAACTTGGTAAATGATTCCCTACTGTGCATTAGTGTTATTGGTTGATTGTCCTGTGTTGGTCAGTTTTTCATCCTGACCAAAATATCTGACAAAAACAACTCAGAGAAGAAAAAGGTTTATTTGGCTCATGATTTCAAAGGATTCAGTTCATGGTTGATTAGATTCAGGTCCATTGCTCTGGACTGAGATGAGTAGAACAACATGGCAAAGTTGTGGCAGAAGAAATATGTTAGTTAATGGAAGGCAGGAAGCAGAGAGAACACTAAATGGGCAAGGGACAGATATAGTCCAAGGCCACACCCCATCTGCCTGTAGGGGCCACTCAGTAGTTCATTTAAATTATTCATTTATCAAGTAGTTTAATCCACTGATGAGACTACAGTTCTCATAATCCAATCTTTTCATCTCTGAATATTGCTGCATTTCCACATACATCAGCTTTTAAGGGGACATCTGAAGTCATAGGTTGAAGTCCCACAACCTAGTAACTCAGGAAATAACCATATTTGGAAATCAGGTTTTGGAATGATTAATTTAAAACAGGCCATCAGGTAGGTCCCAATCCAAATTGACTATGTAAGAGGGAATTTGGACACACAAAGGGACACGAGGGCATTTGTCTATGAAGGGACAGTCATGTGAGGCTAGAACTGTGAAAAGGCTGCCACCCCCAAGTCTAGGAGTGATCCCTTCCATTATGATTCTCAGAGGAAGATAATCTTCCTCTGTATACTTTGATATTGGACATCTAGCCTGCAGAACGATAAGAAAATACACCACTGATGTTTAAGACACTTGCTCCACAGCGGTTTTTATGGAAGTCCTAGTAAACCAATAATCAGCACAACTTTTTGTGTCTTAACGCCCTTAATGGATCTTGTATAGTAAACACTTACCAATGTTATCATTATCAAATGTTTTATCATTTTCTTTTTATCAAGCTTTTTATTGGTTCTTTTTAGTTATAGATGATAATAAAATCCATTTTGATATTATTATACAAGAATGGAATATATCTTATTCTAATTAGGACCCTATTCTTATGGATGTAAATGATGGTAGGATTCACTGTGGTTTATTCATATATTACATAGAAAAATAATGTCAGATTTATTCCACTGTCTTTCTTTTTCCTACTGACCTCCCTTCCCAATTTATTCTCCTTTGTCTAATCTACCAAACTTATTTTCTTCTTCATGCAAGGCCTCCATGTTATTGTGGGTTAGCTTCTACATATCACTGAAAACATTTGACCTTTAGTTTTTTGGGATTGACTTATTTCACTTAGCATGATAATCTTTAGGTTTATCCATTTATTTTCAAATGTCATAGTAATTCCTCTTAATGTCTAGGCAATACTCCATTGTGTATATATACCACATTTTATTTATCCATTGATCCTTTTATCAAGTCTTAGAATGATAATCTTTTTAAAAAGTTTCAAAACTTAAGACTAACAACCTTTAGAAAACTGCCAATTAAAATAATTAAAATTAGTTCTAATTTTTCTGTTTTCAGCAGTATTATGAAAATCCACATCAACTTGCCCATTTTAAAATTAAAAATAAGATACATTTAACTTGTGACAAAACCAATCTCACGCAGAGAATTTCTAGTGTTACTCAGTTGAAAGAAGCAAAGAAAAGGAAGTAGGTTTAGGAGGAGTGATGGTTAATGAACTTTTGTGACTCATATAAGATACCCACTGCTAAAGTTGGAAAAAAAAAACTGTCATTCACAAAACAAAATCCCCACAATCCTCCTACTTAAAATAACACATTTTCCTGGCAGTTGAAGGAAGAGAACACTTTTTTTACAAAACACAATAAAAATATTTTCACATTTGGAGCATAATTGCCACAAAATTATGCAAGGGAAAAATTCACACTCTAAAGAACCAAATAAGAACCAAAAAGGACATTCAGAAAATATATTAACTTGAATCCATAGGAATATATAGTGCTTAGATTTCAAACTTTTCAGATGTGTTCAGCCCAATTATTTTGCAGACAAGAAATATTTTTGAGGTGTTATGAATTATCCAAAGTGAAAAATGTACTAGCTAATAAGGACAAACTTAGAACCCAATCTTAGTTACATTCAATCTTAGTTACAATTCTTAGTTACATTCTTGGTTATAATTTTCTCTGTGTCTTTCCCTCTTAATCAAAAGTGTTTGTTCTTACATTTGAGTCTTAGGCTACAACTTCAGTAAAGAGGCAAAACACACACATGTGCATGAGCGGGCACACACACATGCACATTTCCTTTCAGCATTCTGAATTTACTAATCCTACTGTTTCCTGGACATCATTGTTTGTGGTGAAAAGTCAGCTGTTAATTATGACATAATTCTCCTATAATGCCATGAGTTATTTTTGTTGTCAAAATTAAGTTCCACAAATTTTTACTTCAACTAGTAATAATGAGCAATTTCTAATTTGAAAACTAAAAATCACTCAAATCTAAGGAATTTAAAATATTACATTGTTAGTGTTTGTCAAATATAAATTATGGATTTATTTTCTTGACACAAAGTCAGTGTTTGTGATATATGAGAAAAGGAATATGAGTTGGACAACAGTATCATAGATTAGTATCACTTATGAAAAAATCAGTATTTTTGTGTCAATGCAAAAATAAATCAATTCTAGTATTTTTGCTGACACATTTTCTATCCCTTATTTGAAGATTCCCAAAGAAATATATTTTAAAGGATATGTAATGAGCCTTTTGGCATAAAGCATATTTCTACCTTTTTCCGTAGTCTAAGTTTTAAAATTTTTTATTACAAAATTTCCTATTCCTATATTCCTCAAAAGCCTTCAGTATGATGAATGCGATTTCATCTGAAGTGCATTCAGGGGATAAGATTAGAAGTGAGATGGCAAATGGTTTCACCTCTGCTCTCATATTTTCATTAAACCCCAAGCATTGTAAAGGAAGTATAAACCCTTATGAAGAATTTTTGCCTGAAGCAATATTAAAATCAATTGAACTATTCTTCATGTAGAAGTAACAGATTTCAATATGCAATCTCATAAATTTACAGTGGAGCACAGTGTTTATAAGATACTTGATTCTATTATGGCTCAACAACTCTTTAACAATGTCCCCATGTTTGAGCAAGTTATTCAACTTCTGATAGTATCAATTTCTTTATCTGTAAAATATATATAATAAATACAGTATCAACATACATACAGTAGTGCTAAAGTTAATGAAATATCATCTAAAGATAAATCACTTAGCATGATGTTGAGTACACAATACATTCCAGCAGGAATAGCAATTACTACAATTAATACAAAATTATGTTGTAAATTTTTGAAGTTGGTTTCAGCTCAGTTTGGTAAGCAAATAGTACTACTGTTCAATTTATTACAGATAATTGGTTAGGAGTTAAGAGTGAAAAGGGACTAGGGTCCAGATGATGCCTTCAAGTATCAGAAATCATCACCATGTTTTCTATAATTCTGTCATATCCCTTTGGTTCCTTTTGCAAATCTTCACAACTATAAATTCCCAAGTTTAATAAAAACAACTATAATTCCCAAGTTTAACAATAGTCTCTAATATATCACCATTATTTCAATACAGGAAACTACTTCAGATATTTTAATTTTTCTGATACTAAGTATATGTTAAATACTAACACTGAACAAGCTATCTTCATATTCATTTCTTAATTAATTCTGATCCCCACTTAATCATTTAGAAAGTATCCTTTGAAAATTAGAGAAGAGTCAGGCATCATACATAAGATTAGCTAGCTAATGAGTTAAAAAACATACTAGGAATAAATTTATGCAAAATTAATTTACTATATTTGAACTGACTAGGACATTTGCACATTAGGTCAAACTTCAGGTAACTACCCAAAAGACATATTGAAATTTCCATGTTCTTTACATTATTATTCATAATAACTGAGAAATAGAAACAATGTCCCTCAACTAATAAACAGATAAAGAAAATGTGGTACATGTATGTACAAAATGGAATACTAAAATAAACCAAGAACATAAAAATATTGCCAATTCATCACACTCATGTGGAATCTAAAGAAGCTCATTCCATAGAAATTAGTGGTAGAATGGTGGATAGTAGAGGCTGGGAAATGTAGAATGGGGAAATGTTGATCATGAGTACTAAGTTACAGCTAGGGGCAGGAAGTTTCAGTATGCTATTGCACGAATAGGCAACATTAACCATACATTTGAAAAAGCGAGAAGAAAGAATTTTGACATTTTTTGTCATAAAGAAATATTACATGTTTTAGGAGATAGATGGTTAAGTTAATTTAAACATCACTTAGTGTATGCATGTATCAAATCAGTATGTAGTAACCCATTAATATGTCCAGTCATTATGTTTTATCAATCCAATAAGACTAAATTTGATTTAAAAAATTACAAGAAAACTTATAAGTACTGAGGGAGAGGGGAAAACTAGCAAGTCATACGTTGTTTCACATGTCAGTTTCCTTATACCAGAATAGAGCAAAAGTATGTTTAGCTCACAGAAATAGAACCAATTTCTAGACGTTTTCTTAGGTCTCATGGATTCATGTTAGGGTCATTTTATTCTCTTCCTGTGTAAGTTTTCTGAGTTTGTTCTCGTTTGTTCTCCATGCTCCAACCTACAGGATTCCTAATTTACTGTAAAAACTCCATTTGCTATAACTTAGGTAATTATTATTGACATGGTTTTCTTTTTCATGGAACATTAAAATTGTCATTCAATTATGAAATGATATTACTTGGAATGTTTTCAGATAAAAACACAAAAGGATAGTTTGCCTACTACAAATTCCAAGTACAGAAAAATTGTTTTCAAATATTGTCAATTATAAACAGCCATAAACACTTCTTTAATTTGTGATACTGGAGGGGAAGCAATCATTTATCAGAATTTATGGTTGGAGATAACATTAGATGTGAAGATACAATTTCACCATATTACTCTGGAGTCAAATATAAGAAAGTTTATATATGTGATATGTAAGAATCAATAAAGTACTTGTTATTTATTGAACTATTTTTAAAAAGGAAATACAATAAACATTCCAAATGTTTAACCATTTTTCTTCATTTCTGTATTTTCTAAATACTGTATTAGATACTTAAAAATGATTATGAATTTTTAACAATTTTATCTTTATAGACTGTGTTTTGATCATTGTACACAAATGGGATACAACTTTTCCTTTCTATGGTTGTACATGATGTAGATTCACACCATTCGTGTAATCATGCATGCTCACAGGGTAATGATGTCTGTCTCATTTCACTATCTTTCCTTCACCTGCCCTCCCCCCACCCACATTTCCATCTACACATTCCAAATTATGAAATTTTAAAGTAGAGAAATAGTTCTCCAATTGAGATGCTGCCTTAAAGTTACTCTGGCCTAGAAACAGTTTAAACTTGATAGTCATTAAATTGCAAGAAACTAAAGCTAAAGGAAATAGAATAACTCACTTAATCTAAACCCCTCACTTTATAAGAAGGAAAAAATTCACAGAATATTAAGGCCTTTAACCTAAGTTGAATTAAACTTGAGAAGACTGCTTTTTATCCTCTTTGTTTTTATTCTTTATGGTAAAGTTTTACACACAAATAGCTCAGGTAGAGATCTGAGAATATATAAGTGATCTAGATTAGCATGTATTGTATTATGTCACTACCTGCTTAAGACTCTTAATATTTCCTCACTGAGAATACATCAAATCCTACCACTGGAACCCTTTCCCACTACCCTGCAGTTTTCTAAAATCTTGACCTTCATCCTTTGACCCCTCCCAAATCATATTCTTCTTGTTTCTTCCCTTGACCCCCACTGCCCCTGAGGCTGGACAGGTCACATTCTATTAAAATCATTAGATACCTACAGTTTGTAGCAATAAGGGACAAAATTAGCTCAGAGCTCAATTTCTAAGATTTAACAGAATATATATTCAAAAGTATGGCGTTACCTTTTCTAATATTTGTTCCCTTTAACCATCAGGATGACGCACGCAAACCATTAATGAAACACTTTCTTTTAACCTTTAAGATTCCATATCAAGCAAAATTCTCCTACTTCTTAATGGCAATCCTTACCTTAGTCATTACCTTTACTAGGAGGGGTCAAATATTGGACATAAATAAATACATAACAATTAAACTGATTCCTGTTTTACAGTGTATTAACTGAACATTTTTGCGTCCATCAATTTGACAAGAAAGATGACTGAATATTAAACTCAATATACAAGTTTAACTAGCTATTTAGGAAAGGAGTTCAGAGTAGAGTGGAAGAAAGAGCTCAGATACAATCATTTATCTCAAATAGCTTTACAAAGACTGAGAAAATTCCCATTTTAGCAATTTTTTTTCAAATCTACCTACTTTTGGGAACACATCAATGGAATAACCAGTGTTACTGTCAGGAAATGCTCTACATACATCTCTGTATAATTTTTTTAATTTATTTTTTTATTTTTTACAGACTGCATTTTGATTCATTGTACACAAATGGGGTACATCATTTCGTTTCTATGGTTTTACACGGTATAGATTCATATCATTCATGTAATCATACATGTACATAGGGTAATGATGTCTGTCTCATTCCACAATTTTTCATACCCCCTCCCTCTCATTTCCTTCTACGTAATCTGTGATGTTTTAATTTTGTATATGATGTTGCTTAGCCCTCCTTTAATGCTATCTGAAAAAGAAATTACTTATCAACTGGGAAATCAAATTCCATGTTTTGACACAAATTCTGTATTTGAGAGTATTATCTGTAACATGGATAAAAATCATAAATATAGTGGAGAATTTTAAATAAATTATAAACAACAAATTGGTAATTGCCTTAAAAGTCAATTGGAAGAATTATTTCTCTACTTTTAAAAGTCACATAGAAGGCTTTATTTTTAAGCACTATATAAATTACAAAATAGCACTCAACTGGGTATGGTAGCACAAATCTGCAATTCAAGTAATGAGAGGCTGAGGGAGGAGGAGAGGAAATTTGAGGCCAGCCTCAGTGATTTGATGAAAGCGTCTTAATAAACAAATAAATAAATACTTTTATAAAAAGGGCTGAATGCCCCTCAGTTCAATCCCCAGAACTGCAAAAAATAATAAGAATACAAAAATCACTCAATGACTTTGACTTTATAGTACACTAAAGTCAAAATTTTTCTATTAAAGTTTATGCGTGGATATGTGTAGGCAGCTTGTAAATATTAAAAATTACCCTTTCAGGGGCTGGGGAGATAGCTCAGTTGGTAAAGTGCTTGCCTTACAAGCACAGGGCCCTTGGTTTGATCCCCAGCATGGCAAAAAAAAAAAAAAAAAAAAAAAAAAAAAATTACCCTTTCATGTTTTATTAAATTATTTAATTATGAATTAAGAAAAATATCACTAAAACGTTTATGATTTAGGCTTTTCTTTTTTCCTGAAAATAAGTGTTATAAATTGATAAGATTATTGGGATAGGAATTTCAAATAGGTACAAAGAAAAACAAAATGAAAAACCATGTATATGTATGTATTATATGATTACTTCATTATCTGGAATTAAAACTTTAATATGCACCATCTAAAATATATTAGTAAAAAACACTAGATTTCTTTCAGGTTAGGTTGTGAAATATTTATATTTGTAGATCTTGAACAATTAAGATAATCTCTTGTATCATAAAACAAATGACTTAATAATGAAATGAAAACTCAAACTTCATGTTATTAACTAAATTGCAAACTATATAATAGCCTCAATTGTATAATTGTATAATGGTCTAAAATAACATCAAGACCATGATATCCATCAATTTTCCCATAGTGATAACCATAGTTAAAATAAAGAAATCCATTTTCTCAGAAAAGCCCAATGTACATTGTCCAACTTAGGTTTTTCTTTTTGTTATTTTACTGAAAATTGGGTCAATATAGTGACAGTCACTAACGGGAAATAAAAGATCTGCAGTTCCACATGTATTCAAACAGTGAATACCGACTGAGCGACTGCTACTTGCAGTGGTGCCCATGGAATAAATCAGAATTCTTGCCTTCGTGAATCTTATATTTCTTTAACTTTACATCATTCTGGAGAATGTATGACACATAGACTCTCATCTGTTTTCACCAACAGTATGCAACAAAGAGTTTCTAATCATTGGTGTTTCTACATATATCTCAATGATCCCATATGGTCTTTATGATATTTCTAGGGAAAAGCTAAGGTCTTTTTATACACACAAATTAAACATGATGCCAAAGAAACAATGATCAACATAAAAGTTACTGGAAAGTGAAGGGTTATGGAAAATAATATTCCTATAAGACAGCTCCCAAAGAAAAATGGAGGGATAGTGTGGCTTGGGAGGAGGGAGGGGAAATTAGCCAAACATTAAACCTCTCCCAATACATCCTTTCCCAATAACAACAACCCTGTGGGGAAAAAGCAAACTTTCGTCATTTCATAAGTTCATCCCTAGCATCCCCACAGAAAGCAAACATTTACCCGCTCCCTAGCCCAGTAGATCTTGAAGGAAGGAGGCAAATACTGAAATTCTGGGCCCTGTATTTGTACCCTTCCCCATTGCAGATAAGTCCTGGAAAGCAAATAGTGAAGCTCTAGGTAACAATGAGTCCCAAAGGAAGGAAGATAAGCAGTGAACACCTAGTCATGAGCTTTTCCCAGTGATAATGAGTTTTGAACTTTTTACAACTACCTTCCTAAGTTAAAGTTTTAACCTGCACAACTAGCCCCTGATTGTCCAAACCGCACATCCACAGTCTCCAATGAAACTATAAAAACCCAGACTCCTTCTGTAACCTGGGGGCCACCTCCATAGCCAGAAATTGGCCTTCCCATGCCTGATCAAATACTTCACTGTAGAAAAATGGAAAGCTTGCTTATGGTTTGATTCCTCTCTCCTGCCTCCATCATTTATAGCCCATGAGCTTACAGAAAGTAAAATGGATCATGTCTCATGGCTGTGGAATGGCATTAGGATGGTACCTCTTCCGCACTGCAAAAGCCTCACAATTCAGAGAGCAAGTCTTATGAATTTTGAAGAGAAGGCAGGCATCACAGAAATACCCCAAAGTTACATGACAGACTCCAGCAACATAAAATCTGGTACAATGGACACAGATTTACAAAGCTTCACTACTGATCACAATGATTACTTCCAAGAGATGGGAACCCCATAGTTCTGAGCAACCAGACAAAATCCAAGGACCAAATTGAGATTTTCATAAGGATCTGTATTTCCTCAACTAAACTAAGTGCCTTGGTATACATGCTCACCCTAAGGGAGACAAACTCCATATAAAAAACTCCTGTGTAAGTGAAATATTAGTGTTGGTTGAATACCTGGTATACCCTAGAAACCATGATAGGCACTGAATATATATGACAAAGTGTGATGGATCCCATGATTGACAAATAC
Organism: Sciurus vulgaris; assembly: GCF_902686455.1. Lineage (NCBI taxonomy): Eukaryota > Metazoa > Chordata > Mammalia > Rodentia > Sciuridae > Sciurus > Sciurus vulgaris. Next base: position 29,672,216 of record NC_136470.1, on the reverse strand, counting down.
AAAATATAACTTCTATTTACTTGAACACAAATCATATACTATCATAGTCACAGTCTTTTTTGTAGCCTAACATATGCCTAATGTAATATGAGTCATAGTCCATTTTATAAATAATAAAAGTTGTTTCAAATGGTTAGGAAAGCATACAGCAAGGGTGAGTGGCACAGGTTAGAAGGACATGATTGGCATCAGTCCATGCTCTAAACCCTCATCAACATCACCTCTTACACTGGGCATCCTTACTTAGAGTCAGCAAAGGGTAAGCTTGTAATCCCAAAATATGAGCAGAAATGCCATTTATGGACCACAATGTAGCTGTGCAATTTATCTTTACAAGCATTTCTTTTATGGTCACTATGTTTTGAGATCAGTTCTCCTTTTTAGAAGTACAAAATGGAAAACTGGAAGAGGTTATATTGACACTCAACTGCTCTCAAACCCATGTGCACAAACTATTATTCTTGTGGAGAAATTGATATTCTACTCATAGCCCTTACTGTAAAATAAATTCTGAAATTTAATTAAACACTTGTCTTGAAAACAGAAGCTTAAGTGGAAATTTCTCATTGGTACTCATAATAATAAATGAAATAATAATGTTAAGCCTACATCTATTCTCTTGTACATATCTAGTGCCTGCTAGAGCTACTTCCTTTCATGTTAATTCACAATGATGCAAACCATGATCTGAGTTTATTTTTATTAGCCAAAAACTAAACAGCGAGAGAGGATAAAGGACAAATTTATTGATTGTTTTTCCCATATTTTCTTCTGCTAATTTTTACCCAAGGGCATTCTTACCCTTAACTTGAAGGTTGTTCTATGTTTTCTAATTTCCTAGCTTCTTAACTTCCTCACCTTAACAATAACAAATTTGAAGTGAATCAGTGCTTGAGAGCTTTTTATGTTACTTGTATTACTGTATTAAATTTTGCACACCTGCATTTTTGCATAGAATTGCCTGGTTTTCAGCTAAGTTTTTTCACAGAACATTAGCTCCCCCAGATGTTAAGAAATATCCCTTTATAATGTTCAGAAAATTCTGAGGTGGGGGGAAATGAAGATCCTTTTTTAGTTTTCCTTGGAACTTTACCATCTTCAGCAAATGAAAATTTTAAAGCAGAGCTATAGGACACTTGTTAAACCCTATTGAATGCATAACATTAAGAATGAACCCTATTGTAAACTATAGAATTTAGTTAACAATGTACAAATATTGGCTCATCAGCTATAAAAATATGCCATACTAACACAAATCAATAAAAATAGGGAAAATGGTATATGGAAGGGGAGAGACTTGGAAACTTCTTTTTTCTCAAAAGTACTTTTTAAAAATATATATATTTTAGTTGTAAATGAACACAATGTCTTTATTTTATTCATTTATCTTTATGTGGTTTTGAGGATCGAGTCCAGAGCCTCACAAGTACTAGGCAAGTTCTCTACCACTGAACTACAGCCCCGGTCCTCAAAAGTACTTTTTAAAAATAAGTTAATTAATTTTAAAAGGGAAGAACACATTTTTTACATCTGATTAAAAAACTTACTGAAGTATGACATGTTAGAGACAATTGTGCTTATATAGCTTTCTAGATTACTTTCCCATTAGAAACAGTTTTATTATTTGCTGTGAAGCACAATAAAATCAGACATCTAGAGAATTTTAATTAGTAAAAAAATTTTCACCTCCAAAATCAAAGAGTCTGCTCTTTAGAATAAAACAGCTGGTTTTATGGTTTGTTCAAACACAGTTCAATAAAAAGATAAATGTACTAAAGAATATTCTTATTTAATTTCAGTCCATGTTAATACAGCATTTCAAAGTATTTTGATTTAGAATTAAGACTTATTTCTAAGCACTATGGATATATTGTGATAGATATTTAAAATGTAGAACATTAGAAGTCCTGTCTTTTTTTGATCTACTGTCTTTTGTAGTTACCAAAAGGTGAATTTATTATATTTCTTGACTTTTTCACATAATTATGCTAGCCATCCACTTATACATGTTAAGCTAAAATTTTTATTTTGCTTTCCTCTAGAAAGCAAAATGCACAGAAGTTGTTCCACCATAATTACTGAGAATAATAAGTAAAATATATTTAAAGAACAAGAGAGAGAAGTTTTAGAAATTCTCTTGGAAATGAAAGTTCAAATGGAAAGGAAAATTTTTGGTTTCATTCTATCTTATTTGAGGAGAAAAATGAAAGCCATAGAAAATGTTCTTTAAATTAGTAATGTCCATGTATTTCTAATATCATAATTGGATAGTACATAACTTGTTTTAAAGGCAGAGCATTAGTTCTCAGGTGATTCCATTGCATTGCAAGCCTCCATGTTAACAGAGGCTGATTTCTCTGCTAGAATCACCATTGCTTTCTAATGTCGCATATTAACTAAAATTATCTGATGATGTACGGGGTTTACAAATTATGGATACACAGGCCAAATGTGCTCCATGGATTGTTTTCTATGCCTGAGGGGTAGAAATTATTTTTACATTTTTAAAGCAGGGAGAAAAATGAGGAGAAAGGGGAGACAGAGTCTGGGTAGGGCCAGCAAAACCTAAAATATTTAAACAATATGTTTGCCAATCCCTAACAAAATAAAACAAATACTTGATAAGTTTACTGAAAGAGGATTACCATTTCCAAATATTTCGGAATGGAGAGACCTACAAAAGTAATTTTAATTTAGTACAACAGGTCTTTTAACAGGCTTTCCTAGTACTACACTGTTAGCCTATCCCCAAAACACATTAGAACTGTGTTATAAATAGGATTTCACATTCGACTCACATCTTTTTTTTTTCTTATGTTTTGTAAGATATTAACTTGTGCATGTACACTTTAGTTCTCCAGGCAGGTGAACATGTTTCCTCCGACATGTCACAAATTTGAAGAAATGTTGAGGTGTAGACAAGTGAGGAGAAGGTGAAGAGGAAAGTAAGGGACCAGGCAAGAGGAAAGAAATCTGATCTCTGTTTCTTGAAATTTTTTCATGTTTTTTTCTTCCTTTTCTTTGCACAAATGATAGGTTCCAGTTTTGCAAAGGGAAGTGCCGGTTGTAGGATAAAAATTGTGTGTTTTTTTTTTTTTTGAGAGATAACACTGAATTCAGAGACACTATAGAGATTACAGATCAATTTTGTCAAAAGAACTTATTGAGGAAATTGAGTGATACGCATATACTCTTACTGTATCTGCATAATGATGATAAGACCACTGGCTCAGATTCCCAGCTGGCACTTAATGTACCTTCAGCCTTATTCTTTCTCAAGGACGAGATACTTGTTTGCAAATGATTTAGCATGCAAAAAGGATTAAACAGGAGAACAAATGTATTATATATAAAGTTCAGATTACAAATGAATTAAAGTCATTCTAATTCAACTCTAATTTATAATGAATTCAAACAGCTTCCAGAAGAGTCATCTGTGGAATATGAAGAACCATCTGAATTGAATTTTGGGGTGTTTTGTCATAATAGTGTTTCCAGTCCAGCAAACCAGAGGTCATGGAGCACCCTGTGTGTTCAGCAGCAACAGGTGAAGATGGACAACAAAACCGACCTCATCAATAAAGGGACTTCTTCCCAGGACACCAAAATTAGATGTTAGTTTCTACCTTTTTGTTAGATTTTGTTTGTTTATAAGGGAGTGTAACATTTAAGGAGAAAAATAAGCTTTCTTCCAGTGCATGTTGAGGGACTATGTCAAAACAAGTCAGCAGCCTTCACAGCCACCAAGTCTTTCAGGCGTCATAGTGGATGACATGTTAAATCAGTACCCTCAAGAGGAACCTCTGAGCAGCCATAGCTGGGTAATGCTGCTGGAATAAAGTTCACCAACCAAATGGAAAAGAGTATTTGTGCATATCCAAAAAGAATAATGATTACTAAATTCCAATAAAATATTCCAAATTAGAAATAAAACTATCCAGCAAAGATTGAGAAATAAGGACATAAGGTATAAGGTGTGGGGGAGAGGTGGGTGACACATTGATATTCAAAGACAGCGTGCTGTTATTTCAGCAAAAGTACATAATATGTAATCTGACTTGAAACTGACTCACTGTGTCAAGAGGGAACAGTGAACTTTTTGTTTTGGTAATGAGTATCTTTTAAAAAATCTGTAAGCATTTCTGCGTATAAAAGAGTTACACATTTTTCATTCCAATCCTTAGGATGTAAACTTCAAACTATTAAGAATTTTATCAAGTATTATGAATGGCTGTTACAACTATGCAGAGAGAAAGATTCTAACAGATGTTGACTATACATTAATTTCCTCTGGTAAGAATTAGATTTGAAGGTGTTTAAAAATGATTAAAATCTGTTTTAGATTACAGTGTCTAAGTAGTAGTATATTGACAAAAGTACTCAAATCAAAAGACATGGTATTTTCAAAATAGAAAACTTGTTTAATTTTCTGAGTATAATTTTATTATAGTTCAAATAAATCCTATGAAATCTCAGGCTGCATGGAGAGGTCATGCTCAGTGAGGGTGATTGACACATTTCATAATTACCATAGAATTGGTGACTGCTGTCATAAGAGTCTTATTGGATCCTACAGGAAGGCTCAAGGAAAGATGGTCTCAAGTGAGGAACCATAAGTTAGAGATGGAAGGAAATACTTGAGTTTGGAGAAAAATTGATTGGTTGAATTTGCATGGAGTTAAAGCAATATTTTTCCAAATGTGTATTAATAATGAAGGAATAAAAAATATAAAGCATCAGAAAGGCATTTCAGTATCAGTAGAATCATGACTCTCTTTCCATTCATCAGAACAATTAAAATTTTTTTTCTAGCCTTACTTTGTACTTAATAAGCCACAGTATCTAGGGGTTAGGTACACAAATTTGCATTACAAGTAAAAGTTGCTTGTGTCAACTGACCACATACACAAAGGATTGGTAAAATTTCACTAAACATAACACCAAGGTTGTTATTCTCATTCATTTTAAGCCCTTTCCAATATGGATATTGTACCTGGCCTTGCCAAGGTTACCCAGTGTCTTCCATTCACTGATTCCAGTGGGTAATTTCAATTCCTCCTCCACATTGGCTTCCTTCCAGCCTGGCTGCACATACAGCCAGAAAGATCTTTCCCATCAAATATGATTTGTACTCCCCCTTCAGAATATCTTAATGGCATCACCTTTCTCTAAACATCACTTCAAAAACCTGAAATATTTGACCCGTTCTTAAATCTCCAGCCAGGTCCAAGGCCATCCTTCCATTTGCTTTCTTGGTTCCAACTCCATTAACCTTCTCTCTTATCCTCAAATAACAGTACACTTTCTGCTGGAGTTCCTTGTATTATTGAGTGAATGGTCTGTTGAAGATATTTCCTTTGACCCCCAAAATTATTACTGATGATACTGAAAATAAATCTGTTGTTTTAATGTCTCTCATTCTGTGATACCCAGGTTTATGTTCCCACCCTGTATACATACTATAGTGGACACTAATTTTCATTTGCACTATGAGGGTCTCTGTCAATGCTTTCTTACCACAGGGCTTCATCTAGATCAAGGACTAGTAAAAAGTTGAACAAAGAGCCAAAGAGGAAATATTATAAACTTTATGGGCCAACAGGCACATTTGAATAACTGACCTCACCAAAATTTAATATACTTTACACTTCAAACTCATAAGATACAAAAAATATAGTTCATGAACTATACAAAAACATGCAGCAGACTAGATCTAACTCTTGAGCTGCAGTTTGCCAAGTCCTGAGCTAGATTTATGACTTTAAGCATAGTCTATAGGCCTATAATTCTCCCTCACATTTCTAGCCAAGGTTATTCAGTTCCTATTTGATTTCTTCATTAGATTCTAACAGGTATCTTAATTTAATGTAAAAAAAAACAAGTAAAATCAGTTAGACACATGCACATATCTGCACTTCTGTCACTTGTAATTCATCTTGTCATCAAGCTTTCCCCATGACAATAAATGACCATAATCCACAAGACCCTAAATCCAAACACCCTGGTATGATTCTTGATCATTATATACTATCAGCTCTACTTTCAGAAGTAACTTCCAATCTCAAATGATTTTTTTTTCCAATTTTTTTCATTAAAATCAGAATTTCAACTAGAAAGTTGGAAAAATCTGATCAAAATCAGTATGATCCTTCAACTGGGCAGAAGCACTAGTCAAACAAACAGTCCCTCTTCCTCCACTATCATATCCCTCCCCACAGTGCATTTGCCATATTGAAGATAGTGGAAAATGTATAAGAGTAAATCTGATTATCTCATCTCAGTCATAAAACTTTTGATTGAATTTATCTCCAAGCATCACCTACGAAACTAATTTGGAACTTCTTGTATTTATCCTGTATTCTCCATCAATATTCCATGCAAATTTTCCTTGTTTTCTTCCAAAGAAAATATCTGGTTTCTATTTAAGAAATCTTAATATTTTCAATTCTATTTGCTCCAAGCACCCTGTATCTCCAAAATGCTTGCCTCTTCCTTCATTTTAGTATCAACTGAGGCATAATTTTCAAAGATAGAGAAATTCTTTGACTCCCTATGGCTAGATCAGTGTTCCTGCCAGTTATACTCAACCATATTATAATATCTTATCTTCCTTATAGTAAAATTCACAGCTCCTAACACATCAACCTTGTATATTTGTGTCTTCTTTCTCTTTCCCTCCCAAATTGGAAAAAAAAAATCATTTGAGATTGGAAGTTACTTCTGAAAGTAAAGCTGATAGTATATAATGATCAAGAATCACACCAGGTGTTTGGATTTAGGGTTTAAAGTTGCATTATAACTTTATGCTTTTTATTGTTTTTGTTTTGTTTACTAATTTATGTTATGGATTTGAGTCTCTGCCTACTTCATTGCTATACCTCTGGTGCCTGGCACAAAATTCATGAGTGAACTTGACCACCCTGCATATGCTAATCCTTTTTACTAATTTTATACCACTTTTTCCTTCCCTGTATTTTTCTCACTCTTATCTTTCTTTGGGTTTTCTACTCAATATTGAAATATACATCATTTTTTCCCTTGGCATTTTCCCTTTTATTGTGTTATGAGAGGTTAATTTTCCCCAAGAAAACCCTCTTTGAGGGGAAAACAAAAGTCATGAAGGCAAAATATGGTAAGACACCTTCCTGGCAGGAAGATAATTCCCCAAGGACCCCAAAATTTCTAGTTATTCCTAGTCTCCAAATTTGAAGTCAATAAGTGCTTCTATTTTCATGCTTCCTTGACCATGGAGATGAAAAGTATCTACTTAAAGCTATTAACTTATTACCACTGTCTACACTTAAGCTCAAAAAACACAATTTAATATGGTTTTGATTGATGTGACAGTAATTTGAAAGTGGTTTTATCAAAGTTCTCCAATAGAACAAGTGATCTTTCTAATTAGTATCTTCAATTAAGTACCTAAATTTGATGAAGAATAAGTTACACATTAGTACTAAATTTGCATTGGCTCACTGTACTAAAAAGCTTTCAGATGAATTGAAAATTGAATATTCAGTAATGGGAAAGAGAAAGATAAAAGCATTTTAATCACTTTAAAGTAGAATTTAACATTACTTTAAAACAATAGTTTGTAGTTTATTATAAGAGTAGTAAAGCAAAATTTTTGAGTTCCAAGTAGTAACCCTTCAAAGTAGAAAGTGAACTACCAAAAAGACTCAAAATCCCCATCATTTTTATATCTTACTCCAAAACAAAGCCAAAGATCCTGCAGTAAGAAAAACCCTGCATAATTTCCATTCCTTCTCTCCTTTGCTGCTACTTCCTTCTCTCTGCTACCACTCTCCAGAGGTGCTTTGCTTGAGCTATATTAGTTTCTTCTGTGTTCATGCAAAACACAGGAATGATCCCATTCAAGGATGATGTACATCTGTGCCCTCTTGGGGATAAAAAAAAAAAAAATACACACACTCCTCACACACTCCACTGTGTGGCTCAGGCTTTCATTAACCTTACTGCCTCAGGCTTCTGGTTGCCATCTTCTCTTTGTGGCCTCTTTTGACTATCCAATTAAAATTTACCCTCTCAGAATTCACTGATCCCCATCACAAGATTATTCTCACCATGTTACTTACCCTTACCACACGTCACACATTGCGAATCGTCTATTACTGTATTCCCCACATTAGAATGCAAACTTCATGATGGCAGAGATTTGGGACAGTTTTCTTCCCTCAGACTAACTCATGGTCCAAGGTAAACACTTTATGAAAACGTCTTGACTAGATGAATATACAGTTCAAATTACTGAGGAATTTATAAATAAAAAAGATACATGCTAACAATTATAGTGCCGAGCGAGAAAAACAGTGTTGTATATATGAAACCATGTCATCAACAAGAGACCATGCTACAGTAGAATGAGGAATTCAGGAAGAGACATGAAACAGATGATATGTGAATTGAAGGACAAAATAGATGGCCAGAATGAGGAGAGAGAATACCTTGCAAACAGCATCAGAAGTTTGCCACAAAGATAATAAGAGGAAAGTCATCATAAGAAAAACAAAAATAAGATACATTGTATCTCAATTACTAGGTCATGTATAATAAACCAAAAATCCCAAGGCAGTTTATGCTGTGATAAAGCTACAGTTGATAAACATGTGGCTGATACGACCATATATAAATCTTAGAGCTTCCTAAATGTTGAGAAAAAGCTTTTACACAAGATAGGATGATTTAGGGAATTAAAGTTGCTGATGGCGGGGACCATGTCCCTTGTAGACCAACACTAGAACGCTGTGTACGGCATTCCTAACAGAAAAGTGCCAGATTATTTTAAGTCTCTTAAAACCTCAGTTGGCAACACTGAAATTCATGTGTAATTCATGAGCTTTTTAAAGGACACCTAATAAGTGACAGAGAAGTGATTCCCAGACTTATCTTGATGCTGATGTTACAAGTTCAAGAGGTGGAAAGAAACAATATCATTACGAAAAAGCAATCATTTCTGCCAGCAGCAAGGGTACCCAGTCCAAACAGGACATTTGATGTCTCTTTACCTCCCTTGCCCAGGATCTGGTGTTGACTTTGTACACAAAGAACTGAAGTTGTTCTTTTTTTTTTTTTTTATTAAAAATCATAAATTTACATAGGGCAATGTTGCTTGATTCATTCTGTTATTATTTTCCCTTCCCCCCACCCCTCCCACCCCTATTTTCCCTCTATACAGTCCCTCCTTCCTCCATTCTTACCACCCTCCTTATCCCTAACCCTAAACCTAACCCTAACCCTAACGCTAACCCCTCCCACCCCCCATTATATGTCATCATCCGCTTATCAGCAATATCATTCATCCTTTAGTTTTTTGAGATTGGCTTATCTCACTTATGATTGTTATGTCTTGCTGATTTATGCTTCCCTTAAGCAGTATGTAATGTCCTTCTTTATCCCTTCTGACTAGTTTTGGCTTGAAGTCTACATTATCTGAAATGAGGATGGATATTCCAGCTTTTTTGACTGTGTCCCTGTGCATGGTATGTTTTTTCCCATCCTTTCACCTTTAGTCTATGGGTATCTCTTTCTATGAGATGAGTCTCTTGCAGGCAGCATATTGTTGGATCTTTCATTTTAATCCAATCTGCCAGTCTATGTCTTTTGATTGATGAGTTCAGGCCATTAACATTCAGGGTTATTATTGTGATATGATTTGTAATCCCAGTCATTTGACTCCTTTTTGTTTTTTGACATGATTTGGTTTCTCCTTTATTTGGCTATTCCTTTAGGCTAGTTCCTCCCATTGCTGATTTGCATTGTTGTTTTTCATCTCTTCCTCATGGAATATTTTGTTGAGAATGTTTTGTAATGCCGGCTTTCTTTTTGTAAATTCCTTTAGCTTTTGTTTATCATGGAAGGATCTTATTTCATCATTAAATCTGAATGTAAGTTTTGCTGGGTATAAGATTCTTGGTTGGCATCTGTTTTCTTTCGGGGCTTGGTAAATGTTGTTCCAGACCCTTCTTGTTTTTAGGGTCTGGATTGAAAAATCTGCTGATATTCTTATTGGTTTCCCCCTGAATGTAATTTGATTCTTTTCTCACATAGCCTTTAAAATTCTGTCTTTATTTTGTATGTTAGGTATTTTCATAATAATGTCCTTGGTGTGGGTCTGTTGTAATTTTGTATATTTGGAGTCCTATAAGCCTCTTGTACCTGGTTTTCCATTTCATTCTTCAGATTTGGGAAATTTTTGATATTATTTCATTGAATAGATTGTTCATTCCTTTGGTTTGTTTCTCTAAACCTTCCTCAATCCCAATAATTCTTAAATTTGGCCTTTCCATGATATCCCATAATTCTTGTAGACTCTGTTCATGATTTCTTACCATCTTCTCTGTTTGGTCTCAATTTTGTTTTCAAGATTAAATATTTTTTTTTCAATGTCTGAGGTTCTGTCTTCCAGGTGTTCTATCCTATTGGTTATGCTTTCTATAGTGTTTTTAACTTGGTTTATTGTTTCCTTCATTTCAAGGATTTCTGTTTGTTTTTTTTTTTTCAGTATCTCTAACTCTTTATTGAAATGATCTTTTGCTTCCCGTATTTGCTCTTTTAACTGTTGATTGGTGCGATCATTTAATGCCTGCATTTGCTCATTCATCTCCTCCTTCAATGCCAGCATTTGCTCTTTCATCTCCTCGTTTGCTTCCCTGATTGTTTTAATTATGTACATTCTGATCTCCCTTTCTGACATTTCTTCTGCTGTGCTGTCATTGGGTTTTATTGATATAGTGTCTAGTTTGTTTGGGACATTTTCTTCCCTTGTTTTCTCATATTGGTCAGATGTCAGTGGGACTCTGTGATATTGCAGATTTCCTCTATTGGCTTATAGTGTCCCTGTAGGTTTCCAGTGTATCACTTCCCAGCCTTCAGTAGCCTGAAGTCTTGGGTTAACTTGATAATGCAGTGCTTCCAAAGAAAGCTGCCCCTAGCCTGCTACTGGTTCCAGGGAGAGAGACCTGAAGAGGTCTCCTGCTCCCCTGCCCTGGTCCCAGAGGCTGCTTGCGGGTCGGAGGTCTCCACTGGCTTGGGGACTTGTGGCTGGCTCTGTGTAGAAAGGCTCTCACTGGGCGGTCTGCTCCGAGAAGCTAGCCTAGAAAGGCACTTCCCGCCGGAGGGAGCTGGTGTGCTTGGGGAAGTCCCTGGCTGCCCTGTCCTGGTCTCTGAAGCAACCTGCAGGTGGGCTGGAGCTCGCTGCATGCTGTCTCAGGGACTTGGAGCTGGTTCTGTGCAGAAAGGCTCTCACTGGGGGGCCTTCTCCGAGAAGCTGGAGAATCTGGCCCTGTGGGAGGAGCCCACCACCAGAGTGCTCAGGGCTGCCTGGGGGAGACTCTAGCTGCCCTGCCCTACTCTAATAAGCCGCCTGAATCCGGGCCTGCCGCCCGGGCCGAGCTTCACCGGGTGGGGGAGACTCACCCCGTGGTTCTATTTTAGTCCAAATCTCTCAATGCCTCCCCTTCTTGAATCCTGGGTTCTGGAGCGACTGGAGATGCAGTCACCCTCTAGTCCGCCATCTTGGATCACCCCATGGGAAAAAAAACCTGAAGTTGTTCTTGAAACATCATTTTCACACTTCACCCCACTGGTGGCTTGAGGTTGGCCACTGGGTAACAGGCACAGAGGAGAAGTGCCCGCTTGACACATAGGACTGCTTTCCTCAGTCCCTTTTCTCCTCTTTCCCCTCCCCAATCTCTCACTCTCTCTCTCTCTCTTACTAAAAACTTCAGATGAAGATTAATTTTGAGAATTTATACTCTTTACTAACAGAGGACCCTTGCTTCTGGATTTTTGGTCCTTGTTCCTATCACTTTGCTTGTTTGAAACTGTTGCAACCACTTATTTCTATTCCTCTTTCTATCTCTAACTATTTGTGATCTCTTTATTCCAAATTTGGCTTCTTTTTTTCCTCTATGAATATGTAGCTAGGGAGAGAGATGAAGCTAGTATATTACATAGATGATTATGTCTAATAAATTAATTATTCTTCACAAATTGCATAAAAAGTTCCAAATAAAAAAATAAATTTCTAAAATTTTAATTCTAAAGCAAATGACCCTACAGTCCCTGAATAAGTGCAAACAGAACAAAGATCAATAAAAATACTTAAGTCACATGAAAATGACCTTTAATTTTTCCTAAATAAGTTTTAATGTAAAGAATGTAAGAACCTTCATTAAAATGAGATTTTCCTTAAATAGCAAATTAAAATCTAATAAATATTACATATATAATAATAGTATAATAGATATATTATATAAAATATATAAATATTATTATCTAATATTAAGTATTAGATATTAGATAATAGTAAATATTAGTTACATGGTAAGAAAAGTTTAAAAAAATACTATAAGTGCCACCCAAATATTGAGTATTGTATTGTAATTTCATTAGCAAGAAGTATAAATTACCATATTCTTTCTACATAAAAATGGAATACTCTACAACTTGCCTTTGTTCTATAGCAATGCCTTTAATGATTAAATACTTGTAATACACTAAAATGATGATGATGATGATGATGATGATATACAGGAGATCAGAGAGAAAGGGATGGGGAAGAAAAAGGGGGGAAGGAGGAAGAGAAGATGCTAGAATGAAATTGATCAAATTATGTTATGTGAATGTATGAATATGATATTATGAATTCAACTATTTTTATATAATTATAATGTACCAATAATTTTTTTAAAATCCTTTTAAAACATGAAAATATTATACAGTGATTTTGTTTGAAAGTGCTTATTCTAAATTGTTAAATTTCTATCTGCAGAAAAAATTAAATGGCTTATTTTTAAAAGAACAATTCAATATGAATTATTATTACAAGATATTATAGCTTACAACTCACTCACTATCCTCACATAGATTAAATAAAATGCTTGTACTACTGTTAGAAATATAACCTTCAGGTGTCTGGAAAGAATTTGAAATGCAGGATGAATTTATACAGATCTACTTTTCAGAAATTGAAATTTTGAAGACAAGTTTTTGAAACATTATTATCATTAAGACATCCACTTGCCTTCTCAAATTACTACTTTTCATATTTACTGTATGATATGAACCTTTTAAGTTGTGGAATGGTGCACTCCATAAAATTTCTGACTTCTTTTGTAGAGAGAAGCTTTTAGGAATACATTGAGATTTTAAATGCTGCTGGAGGTGGGTAACCATGTGGGTTTTAAATTTTGGATATTTGCATTTATAATTGTAAGAAGTTTCCATTAAAAACTAAAACTTATATAACATAATTCTGCCATAGATTAAATTAAATTCAATTAAATTCTGCCATGTATATGTATATGTATAAATTATAATCTAGCACAATGGAATGCTTTACATTTGAGAAAGAATATCAGAAGCAAAGAAGTCTATTACAGAGAACAGTTCATTTTCACCACTACTTAACTTGATGACATTTTAAGGTCATGTCTTTTGGGATACACAAATAATGATCATTCGATAGTCACTGCCAAACGACTGAGCTCACTTCTCTTAAAACAGTATTCAATTATAAGATGAAAATAATTTATCAAGCAACCTCAAAAAGCAAACTCTACATGGCTTTGAAGTTCTTATAGGTATTTTTCCCTTACCAGCAGTAATCTTAAGATATTAAAACTAAAAAATTGGTGAGCTGAGATTTTCTAATAAAAAGCTATATCTATAAACTTTCAATTCAGAATTGCATTGACCTTCAGTCTGATACTGATAGAATTAAACAATCACTTGAATTTCTCAAATGGAAGAGTGAAACAAAATTCCATACCCTGGGAAAATATTGAGAGGGATGAGAGATGAATGAGAGGGAGACAGAGGGAATAGGGGGAAGAGAGAGAGAGAGGCAGACAAGAGACAGAGAAAGAAGAGAGAAATGAAGAGCTCTTTATTTTTCCATCCTTCTATACTTGAATAGTTTTTTCTCTGATCATGAAACTGAAAAGTGAAATTTCCAGACACTACCAGATTTTTTTTTTTATAATAGCTGACCCAAAATATGGTTGTGAAAAGCGAAGATAAATTGAATTATCCTAAAAATTCTAATTTGCCAAGTTTCACTTGTTCTTTGAAATTTCAAATTTTCTTACATCTAGCATCTGAGTTGTTATTTGAGATTTCAGCATGTAATCTCATCATGGAAACCAAGTTGTGTAAATTCTCTGTATATCCATAACACATTTTTAAAAAACTACACCATTTATAAAAACACTAAAATAATGTTAACTTGAAAACACTGGCAAATGCTTTATGAAACAGACTGACATCCATTTCTATTCTTTTCATTATTGTTTCAGAAAAATAAACACACCTGTATTATATGTGAAAAAGAAATAGCACTCCTTTACTAATGCCATGAAGGTGGAAATTTGAGAATTGCCAAGCAATACTTATGAAGTTTATTTGCTTCTTAAAGTCATACTCATTGCCTTTACTTTTAGCAAGCATTCTTCTCAATCCCAAATTGCCTCAAATTGCCTTTGCATTCACACTTATTCTTGTGACTAATTTTTTTTTCTAATGCTTTCATTACCATAATACATACATCATATTATCACTTAAATATGTTTTTTGGGAAAGAAATAGGACTGCTGTATTTGGAAACAATTTCTCAGTTCTGAATATAATATATGCCTCATGCACTTCCTGGCAGGCTATAAATGGGTTGGACTCTCCAGTCTCTCTCTCTCTGACCCCTCTGTTTATAATTTTGTCTGTTATGTTATCAGTTATATTTATTCTTATTGCATGACAATTCAGTTTTATCTAGATTATCTCAATACCTAACTTAATGTTTAAAAAGAACTATGCAACTTCCTTATGCTAGATACTTGAAAGACAAAAAAAATCTGAATGTTTATATTGTATTTTATTTGTAGAGTGGATATATTTTCTTTTTTCTTTGTTTTAATTAGGTATATGTGACAGTAGAATGCATTTTGATACATTATATATAATGGAGTATAATTTCTCATTCTGGTTATACATGATGTAGAATACTACCGATCATACACTTTCTTTTAAAGTTTACGTACCTTCTACTTTATCTTAAGAATTGCCTTCAATTTCCCATACCAAACAATGTCTATTGTGCAAACAACGTAAGCAGTCTAGATAAGAAGAGAGGCCAAAACAGGAATGTTACTCTAAAGACAAGCACCTATTAATCCAAAAGTCAAGCAATGAATGTCTTTATGAAGATGCTTTTCTTGATAAGTAAAAAAATCCACAAGTAGCATGATTTTAGCCCATGTTCATCTCTTTCCTCTTCTTTTGACCTTGATGCTTCCATCTGCTATATCACATTTGTTTAAGTGGTGATTACACGCAATTCAAACAATACTGAGTATGACAACTCATGCACATTCTCAACTACACAGATTTTTGTTTTCGGTTCTTGCAACCTAACTACCATTTTTAACATGGTTTCCATGGGAAAGAATATCTAAATTTCCCAGTCAGTGACAAATAATTAAAACATAATCTACTCATAGAAATATGGTTTGGCTTTACTATTGTGCCTAAGGAATCTAAATTTATATGAAAATAATTTCATTACTTTTTATAAGCACATTTGCTATAAGCCTCATACTTTATTGAGACTTGATCATAATCCTGGACTTTAAAATGGAAATTACCAAAGTTGAAAGGACAATTGCAAACAATATAGAAAAAACATTATTTATAGATTCCTAAAGTATTTTATTCTTACCAATAAAAAAAGAGCTAAAAGATTTTATTTAAAATATGGCCAGTGATATAAAGTTTAATTAAAAAACTTTATTTTTCTCTGCTTCAATATCCAAAAGTGAAAAAAATATGTAATAATCAACAGCTTTACAGATCCAAATGATAAAATATGTAGTTTACGTTACATTTGCAATGATAAGGTTTGTTCATAATATACTTAAAAAATCTCTGTCACTCAGTCTAGCTATTGTACAGAAAGTAAGATTCCCTTAATTATAAAGTTAAAACATTCCATTACATTTTCTGCTAAGTCATTTTTCCTTTGAATCATTGTCTATTTTAATTTATTCTTTTAAAAAGAAGCCAAATTACTTAACTTGCATTTACCATTAGAAGGTTTACTAATGTCAAGCTTGAAATTGATTTCCCGGTGTGATTTTTTTTTTTCTAATAAATTATGGTCACTATCAAAGGAAAGTCTATCTAAGCAATTAATATTAAAAGTAAATTAAAATAGAATGAATAAATGTTTTGAACACAGAGGGAAGATACTTATTTTTCATAAATATTTTACATATCCAAAAGCTATTATCCATCAGATAATAATAAAATATTGTCCATCAGATAAGAGGAAGGACTTTGGCAATCCTGTTCCATACTAAGTGTCCTGCTAGATCTCGGCAAACAGTAGGGAGGCCATATTTTAGTGAACAGATACACTGCCAGAAGAATAAACAAATCTTCAGTCAATAGAATTATGATACATCAACTGCCTACAGATTCTTGTTTTAGACCATTGGTGAAAAATAAACTACATATTAAATATAATTTCACACATTATTTATACCATAAAAGGAAAGGAAAATGAATATTAAAATAGATGATAATACCAATTCTTATTGGTATGAAGGAAACTCTTTAAAGTCAAGGATTTCTAATTATTAAAATTTATTATCTGTGTATATATGTATATATACACATACATACATACTTATTCTCATACATAGATACACATGTACCTTTATTTTTGAAACATCTTCCTATTTCGGTTAAAAAAATTCATGGGACAAAACTACATATAGCAAACAATGTTTTGAAGGAGTTCTTCAAAAGGGTTAATAAACTTATTTGAATATGCAAATATTTATAAATATTTATCAAGTACTTTGGAAACCAAAAGCTCAATTCCATCACAATTATATAATACCACAACACATTTTCAACTGCATCAGGAGTAATATACCTACCCCTAGGCTTTTCCTGTTCAAATATTTCATTTCAAATTCTGACAAGTATAGAAACTACATCAAATACACAGTCCTCCATAGGGGGAAAATAATTCTAAGGGAACCAGAACCTTTCTTAATCATATAAAATAAATTTTAATTTGTATCTGAGCAGGCACCACATTCCAAAAAATACTTATTGTGAAATACACGCACAGACACTAGCACTTGTGTAAACCACTCCATAGAGTTATTTATCCAAACCACATACTGTAAACCTTATTACAAAATCTATGACCTTTTTCTACTCTCCAAAGGACATTTCAAGGTGCCACAACACACAGTTCTACATCATCACTAATTCACCTCCAAACACTTGGCAGAGCAATGAGAATCATTAAATATTTCATTTAAATTCTGAAGAACGTCACATCAAAAATATTCTTCAAAATTTAAATCTATATCCTGTAAAGATTACTAAGGAAAACAGATTCAAAAACTTCTCTTCAAAAATATCAAACCTTTAAATGTTTTGCACTCTTCTAAAATCTCTCTCTTGCACACACAGTATCTACTACATCAAAGCAAAACCAATTTCAGAAAGATGGTTTTGAACTTGATACACCAACTGGCACCTAATTCTAGTTCAATTTAACTGACTCAAAAACATAATGGTATACTTTGACAAAATCTTGGGGAAAGATTGCAACAAATTGCCTGAACCAGCAAACCAAAGACTGATATAATTTCATCTTAAAGTGGAACTCATATCCAGTGTTCGAATGGTAGAACATGCTTGCACCTACCTTGGCCTTGTCCATTCCCCAGCTGACCCCAAAAGATCACAGTCATCATTAGCAGCACCTGAGTCCATGTCCACATTCTTCTAGTGACACTTCCTTGTCTTCTGGCCATTGCATTTTAAACTCTGCATATTGAGTAGAGAGGGTGTGAAAAGGATAATAAATTACATTCTTAAAGGAATATATTGCCATTCAAATCTCATTTCTAATATGCTTTGTGCATTTATGAATTATCCTGCTTACAAGGACATACATTTAAAAACCACACCTCCCTTTGGAATTCACGATAATGATTAATATGAAAGCTCATTCATCTTTAACTTCATATTCTAAACAGTCATCTGAATGATATTTTTCAATATCCTTTTGCAAAATAGGCCATTAAAACTATGAATGCTTAAAAAGTATCACTAAATTACCTATTAGAGTTCAATCAAGCAAGAAATTGTGCTCAGACAATATTTCCAACTTGTTATTTAAGCAAGTTGATGCATTATAAACACCATGTCATTTCCATGTATATATACAAAGATGACTGTTCAATATATTTATGTAAGGTTAGCATAATATCTCATAAAATATTCTTAAGTTTTGAGTTAAATGTGATTTTTGTTAAATTGGTAAATTTAGCCAAATAGACTCATCGTACACACAAAACTAATATTGTGTAATTAAAATTACAGGTGAACATATAGAAATCACAAAACTCTCAAAATTTTATATATATATATATATAGTGTGTATATATGTGAATATATATGTGTGTGCATTGTGTGATCTCCCACAGGAATTCCCATATGTGCATCATGATACATTCAGGTATACATATTAGTTTGCCTTAATATGATAAAATACACTTGAATGTTCATTTTTATGCTGTCTTCATGCTGATATATGAAAACACTTAAATATCTACCAAAGAGATATTCTGTGCTTACAAGGATGATGATATACAGAAGCTAAAATTAATAAATATAAACAATTGTAGCAACATGGATAAGTATTTTTTTACAGAAATAACACATTGTAAAATAGGCTCAGTGTTATACCTTTCATGAGTAAATATGTAAAATAGTTAAAACTATACATGTTATATATGTATAAACACATAATACATTATAGTACAGAAAAGAATCTCAAGATTACAATTAAATAATTAAGAATTTTAAACCAGGGATAACTATTCCTAAATCCCAATTTGTTCAGTTGACAAAGTATAAAAGATAAGGAAAGTAAATTTGATGATTTCTAGAATAAATCCCTTGATTTTGTGGAAAACTTGGAAGGGAATCCAGAGAACTAGAAGTTGTCTTTTCTCCCTTTCTCCCACATCAAGAAAGAGCAGGATTTAATTACTCACTTGGCATTACTTGATTTCAGATTCATACTATCAGACCTAAAGGTAAGTTCAAGAACAATCTAACTCAGTTTCCTTATTCTAAACAAGCAAACAGGCTGAGAAGGTTAAAATATTTCCAAGTTCATGTGTAATATTTAATGATGAAGACAATGATAACCTTAGTACTAATGTTTTCCTTAAAATATACTAGATTCAATTTAGTTTACTGTGTTAAATGCCTCAATTTTTGCCTCACTTAATTTTCAGAAATTCTAAGCACTTTGAAAGCACTATTTCACAGCTGAGAAAGCGGTGACTTAGAGAAAAGCTGCACAATTCACAATCACATGATATCACAAACAGGGTGACATCAGAGCCTATGCTTTGAATAACTAATAACTACCCAGGAATTTAATTCTAGAATAATCTGTGGTAGTGAAGTACCCTTACAAAAATAATACCAAGAAGGGCAAAGAACTCTCTTGAATACAGAACCAAGGTATTTGATACAAAATTCAAATGTTCAAATTGAAAATCATTAGAACCCAAGGCCATTCAACTATTGCAATTAATTCTTAAAATCACCAATTCTTTCTGGAGTAAATTGTGTTCAGAGAAAATCCCCCAAACAAGCTAGTATCAATTTTATTGCAAAAAAGATGAATAATATTACAAAAGAGCAAATATGGTAACTATTTGTTAAGTGAGCATGGAATAAGACAAGAAGCTGTTGTGAAAGATCAACCCAGATGGTATACACATCTATCTGTGGATGTAAGTATACAGTCCTTCAACTACTGATTGTTAAATTCTTATTCTCTTCTAATTACTATATAGTGAGTTTTATCTGGTTCCAAAATGTTAAAATTCACTCTTAAATTGCCTTTTAATGAATTATTTTTATGCAATATTTCCTTAATTCCTGCTAACTTATAGTAGTCATTTTATAATGCATATGA
Source organism: Sciurus vulgaris (assembly GCF_902686455.1). Taxonomy (NCBI): domain Eukaryota; kingdom Metazoa; phylum Chordata; class Mammalia; order Rodentia; family Sciuridae; genus Sciurus; species Sciurus vulgaris. Next base: position 29,652,178 of record NC_136470.1, on the reverse strand, counting down.
GGCATAATTTTTACTCTTCTGTATAGAAATATATTTGAGCAACCTTAAAACACTCTTCAGAAAGGACTGGCAAGTAAAAACACAGTTCCACTATCTATTTTAGTAGCAATTTTAAAGAACAGATGACTTTCAAAATGCACTTGTAATGAAAAGAAAATGTAACCTTCCTCTCTGTTGATGCTTGCAGAAAACTAATATTTCATAAATGCCAGGTTACTATGATATATTATCTATATGCTGTCCTTCTCATTTTATAAACATGAAAATCAACTTTATAAATAACTTTGAAATTAACAACTGGGCTTATGCAATGTAAAAGTCAATGCACTTTTTATATTAATGAAGAAACAAAAATCTAAAAAGATTCATGCTTGATGAACCAGAAAATACAGTAACATTTAGTATGTACCATAAATATGCACCATTGATTTCTCTAATTTTTGAACACTTTGTATATAGAATTAAAGTAGATGAGAAATATCTATTGTATATAATCTTTATATACTTTTACTCGTACATATTACTCTTTAAAGACTGTAATAAATCCTAAACCATGAATAGTTAGGCTCATTATGCTTTTCTGTCAATAAAATAGGTTTGCTATTCTGTCAGCAAAGAGGTAGTTTAGGCCTTCAAATTGGTAATGACTGTTTAAATACATCTTGATTCAATGATGTTCATCTTGCTCTTTCAAGTGTTTAAGTCACCAGGGGGAATGCTTAAGAATGTAGTGTATATTACTTCCTGTCTTTTATAATAGCAAATTCAGTTTGGTTATGCAAGAATTGTAGAGTAAACATCTGTATGGGATGTTTTAATGGAGTTCTATGATTCCATTTATAAAGCATCTATCTCCACAGCATTGTTCTCTCAGATGGAGTCCAGTGTGGCCACCTGGTCAGAAAGATGGTTTTACATCTAGAGATGCTAAATAGAAAGAATAGTCCTGAATTAAGTGTTAGTAGAACATCTATTATAAAAGCAAGTGGGAGCTTTTCCGCACAGAGCCAACACCAAGCCCCGGACCCAGCTGCGGGCCCTGGCCCGCAGGTGGCTTCTGGGACCAAGGCAGGACAGGGAGAGGCTTTCCCCAAGCAGCCTGGCTCCCTCAGGCGGGGGCAGGCCCTAGCCAGCTTCTAGGAGCAGGACCGCCCAGTAAGAGGATTTCCACACAGAATCAGCCCCAAGCCCTGGACCCAGTAGCGTGCTAGCGGCAGCTTTCTTTGGAAGCACTGCATTATCAAGTTCCTCCAAGACTTCAGGCTACTGAAGGCTGGGAGGTGATATACTGGAAATCTACAGGGATGCTATAAGCCAATAGAGGAAATCTGCAATATCCCACTGATATCTGACCAACATGAGAAAACAAGGGAAGAAAATGTCCCAAACAAACCTAGATACTGTATCAATAAAACCCAATGACAGCACAGCAGAAGAAATGTCAGAAAGGGAGTTCAGAACGTAAACAATTAAAACAGGGAAGCAAATGAGGAGATGAAAGAGTAAATGCAGGCATTGAAAGAAGAGATGAAAGAGCAAATGCAAGCATTAAATGATTGCACCAATCAACAGTTAAAACAGCAAATACGGGAAGCAAAAGATCATTTCAATAAAGAGTTATAGACCCTAAAAAAAAGAAAAAACAGAAGTCCTTGAAACGAAGGAAACAATAAACCAAGTTAAAAACTCTATAGAAAGCATAACCAATAGTATAAAACACCTGGAAGACAGAACCTCAGACACTGAAGACAAAATATTTAATCTTGAAAACAAAATTGAGACCAAACAGAGAAGATGGTAAGAAATCATGAACAGAATCTACAAGAATTATGGGATACCATGAAAAGGCCAACTTTAAGAATTGTTGGATTGAGGAAGGCTTAGAGAAACAAACCAAAGGAATGAACAATCTATTCAATGAAATAATATCAGAAAATTTCCCAAATCTGAAGAATGAAATGGAAAACCAGGTACAAGAGGCTTATAGGACTCCAAATATACAAAATTACAACAGACTCACACCAAAGCAAATTATTATGAAAATACCTAACATACAAAATAAAGACAGAATTTTAAAGGCTATGTGAGAAAAGAATCAAATCACATTCAGGGGGAAACCAATAAGAATATCAGCAGATTTTTCAATTCAGACCCTAAAAGCTAGAAGGGCCTGGAACAACATTTACTAAGCCCTGAAAGAAAATGGATGCCAACCAAGAATCTTATACCCAGCAAAACTTATGTTCAGATTTGACGACGAAATAAGATCCTTCCATGATAAACAAAAGCTAAAAGAATTTACAAAAAGAAAGCCGGCATTACAGAACATTCTCAACAAAATATTCCATGAGGAAGAGATGAAAAACAACAATGCAAATCAGCAATGGGAGGAACTAGCCTAAAGGAATAGCCAAATAAAGGAGAAACCAAATCATGTCAAAAAACAAAAATGAGTCAAATGACCGGGAATACAAATCATATCACAATAATAACCCTGAATGTTAATGGCCTGAACTCATCAATCAAAAGACATAGACTGGCAGATTGGATTAAAAAGAAAGATCCAACAATATGCTGCCTGCAAGAGACTCATCTCATAGAAAGAGATACCCATTGACTAAAGGTGAAAGGATGGGAAAAAACATACCATGCACACAGACACAGCAACAAAGCTGGAGTATCCATCCTCATTTCAGATAATGTGGACTTAAGCCAAAGTTAGTCAGAAGGGATAAAGAAGGACATTACATACTGCTTAAGGGAAGCATAAATCAGCAAGACATAACAATCATAAATATCTACGCCCTGAACATTGGCTCATCCATGTACGTCAAACAAATTCTTCTCAATTCCAGAAATCAAATAGACCACAACGCAATAATACCAGGAGATTTTAACACACCTCTCACACCATGGATTAATCTTCCAAACAAAAATTGAATAAAGAAACCATAGATCTCAATAACAGAATCAACAATTTAGACTTAACGGACATATATAGAATATACCATCCAACAAAGAACGAATACACTTTCGTCTCAGCAGCACATGGATCCTTCTCTAAAATAGACCATATTTTATGCCACAATGCTACTGTTAGCAAATACAAGAAGATAGAGATACTACCTTGTACTCTATCAGATCATAATGGATTGAAATTAGAAATAAATGACAGAATAAAAAACAGAAACTTCTCCAATATCTGGAGATTAAATAATACACTATTATATGATGAATGGATAACAGAAGACTTCAGGAGGGAAATAAAAAAATTCTTAGAAGTAAATGAGAACAAAGACACATCAAATCAAAATCTCTGGGACACTATGAAAGCAGTACTTAGAGGAAGACTTATTTCATGGAGCTCATTCAACAAAAGAAGTAGAAATCAACAAATAAATGACTTAACACTACAGCTCAAAGCCCTAGAAAAAGAAGAGCAGACCAACACCAAAAGTTGTAGAAGACAGGAAATAGTTAAAATCAGAGCTGAAATCAACGAAATTGAAACAAAAGAAACAAACCAAAAAATTAACAAAATAAATAGTTGGTTCTTTGAAAAAATAAACAAAATTGATAAACCCTTAGTCACACTAACAAAGAGAAAGAGGGAGAAAACTCAAATTACTAAAATTTGGAATGAACAAGGAAATATCACAAGAGACACGAGTGAAATACAAAACATAATTAGAAGCTATTTTGAAAATCTATACTCCAACAAAACAGAAAACCTCGAAGACATCAACAAGTTTCTAGAGACATATAAATTACCTAAACTGAACAAGGAGGACATATACAACTTAAATAAATCAATTTCAAGCAATGAAATAGAAGAGGTCATCAAAAGCCTACCAACAAAGAAAAGTCCGGGACCAGATGGGTTCTCAGCCGAGTTCTACAAAACCTTTAAAGAAGAGCTAATTTCAATACTCCTCAAAGTATTCCATGAAATAGAAGACGAGGGAACCCTCCCAAACTCATTCTATGAAGCCAATATCACCCTGATACCTAAACCAGACAGAGACACATCGAGGAAATTTCAGACCAATATCCTTAATGAACATTGACCCAAAAATTCTCAACAAAATTTTAGCAAATCGCATCCAAAAATATATTAAAAAGATAGTGCACCACAATCAAGTGAGTTTTATCCCAGGGATGCAAGGTTGGTTTAACATCCGGAAATCAATAAATGTCATTCACCATATCAACAGACTTAAAGTTAAGAATCACATGATTATTTCGATAGATGCAGAAAAAGCATTGGATAAAATATAGCATCCCTTCATACTCAAAACACTAGAAAAAATAGAGATAGTGGGAACATTCCTTAATATTCTAAAGGTCATCTACGCTAAGCCCATGGCCAATATCATTCTAAATGGTGAAAACCTGAAAGCATTCCCCCTAAAAACTGGAACAAGGCAGGGATGCCCTTTTTCACCACTTCTATTCAACATCGTTCTTGAGACTCTAGCCAGAGCAATTAGAAAAACCAAAGAAATTAAAGGGATACGAATTGGAAAAGAGGAACTCAAACTATCCCTGTTCACTGATGACATGATTATATATTTAGAGGAACCCAGAAATTCCACCAGAAAACTTTTAGAACTCATAAGTGAATTCAGTAAAGTAGCAGGTTACAAGATCAATGCTCATAAATCCAATGCATTTTTATACATAAATGATGAATCTTCAGAAAGAGAATTTAGGAAAACTAGCCCATTCACAATAGCCTCGAAAAAAAATAAAATACTTGGGAATCAATCTCACAAAAGAGGTGAAAGTCCTCTACAATGAGAACTACAGAACATTAAAGAAAGAAATTAAAGAAAATCTTAGAAGATGGAAAGATCTCCCATGTTCTTGGATAGGAAGAATTAATATTGTCAAAATGGCCATACTACCAAAAGTGCTATACAGATTCAATGCAATTCCAATTTAAATCCCAATGATGTACCTTACAGAAATAGAGCAAGCAATTATGAAATTCATCTGGAAGAATAAGAAACCAGAATAGCTAAAGCAATCCTTAGCAAAGAGAGCAAAGCAGGGGGTATTGCAATACCAGATCTTCAACTCTACTACAAAGCAATAGTAACAAAAACAGCATGGTATTGGTACCAAAATAGACAGGTAGATCAATGGTACAGAATAGAGGACATGGACACAAAACCAAATAAATACAATTTTCTCGTACTAGACAAAGGGGCCAAAAATATGCAGTGGAGAAAAGATAGCCTCTTCAACAGATGGTGCTGGGAAAACTGGAAAACCATATGCAACAGAATGAAATTAAACCCCTATCTCTCACCTTGCACAAAACTCAACTTAAAATGGATCAAGGACCTCGGAATCAGACCAGAGACCCTGCATCTTATAGAAGAAAAAGTAGGTCCAAATCTTCAACACATCGGCTTAGGATCAGACTTCCTTAACAGGACTCCCATAGCACAAGAAATAAAAGCAAGAATCAATAACTGCGATAGATCAAACTAAAAAGCTTTCTCTCAGCAAAGGAAACTATCAGTAATGTGAAGAGAAAGCCTACAGAGTGGGAGAAAATCTTTGCCACTCATACTTCAGATAGAGCATTAATTTCCAGAATATATAAAGAACTCAAAAAACTCCACATCAAGAATACAAATAATTCAATCAACAAATGGGCTAAGGAAATGAACAGACACTTCACAGAAGAAGATGTACAAGCAATCAACAGATATATGAAAAAATGTTGAACTTCTCTAGTAATAAGAGAAATGCAAATCAAAACTACCCTAAGATTCCTTCTCAGCCCAATTAGAATGGTGATTATCAAGAACAGAAGCAACAATAGGTGTTGGTGATGATGTGGGGAAAAAGGTACACTCATACATTGCTGGTGGGCTTGCAAATTAGTGCAGTCACTCTGGAAAGCACTATGGAGATTCCTCAGAAAGCTTGGAATGGAACCACCATTTGATCCAGCTATCCCACTCCTTGGTCTACACCCAAAGGACTTAAAATCAGCATACTACAGAGATATAGACACATCAATGTTCATAGCTGCTCATTCACAATAGCCAGATTGTAGAATCAACTTAGATGTCCTTCAATTGATGAATGGATAAATGAACTGTGATATACATATATATATGTATATATATATATATACACACACACACAATGGAATATTACTCAACCATAAGGAATGATAAAATTATGGCATTTGAAGGCAAATGGATAAAATTGGAGAATATCATGCTAAGTGAGATAAGCCAATCTCAAAAAACCAAAGGAAGAATGATCTTGCTGATAAGCAGAAGATGACACATAATGGAAGGTGGGAGGGATTAGTGTTAGGGTTAGTGTTAGGGTTAGGGTTAGGGTTTGGGATGGGGGCAAGAATGGGGGATGGAAGGACTATATAGAGGGAAGAGAGGGGTGGGAGGGAAGGGAAAAAATAAAAAATAAAAGCAAGTGGAAGCTTCCAGTTTGTAGAAAAACTTCAAATCCAGACCACCTCCAAGTTGTATCTGCAGTCAGTTTCAAAATCTCTTCTGTCCACTCTAAATTGTTCTACTTCTCCCAGATCATCTAAATAATTTCATTCCCAGTGAGCAAACTTGACTAGTGAGCTTAAGTATAGTATGTAGGGAGAAAGTTGGTTCTCAGAGTTTGTTTCTATACCAGATCAGCAATGCTACTTCATTGTCATCTAAAAGGGTTGCTCCACTCAGCTTCCAGCATCAGTTTGTACAGTAACTTCTTTCAAGAAGTTTTGCTCTGTAGCAGTTTCCTTCTAAGTTCCTCTCTTGGCAACAGGCCTCTTAATTGAAGTGCTTCTTCAGTGAGAGGTAGGCTGTGCCAATGAGCCTCCAGGTTGATGTTCCTTTTACTCAATTTCTCCATTATAAAGCAACCTCTCTGATCATCCTTTTAAAACTAGAGCCTAAAGTATCAGATGAGATCAGGAAGTGACCACAGCGCACAGGTCATCAATTCCTCTTTTCAGCATATTAGGAACACAATGTAAGCCAGAAAAACAGTAGAGCCCATTATAGTTCTCGAGTTCCAGTTATTAACATTGATTTTTTTCAATGGGAAATTTTCATTAGAAGTCATCATGTGACTTACATTCAGTAATAACTTAGATTAAGATATATACTGGAGCCTTACTTTAATATTTCCTTAAGACTAGGTACCATTGACTCATTTTTAAAGTGAATCTTTTTGACATTGATAAATTCTCATAGACTGAGCTTATCTCAGTTCAAACTATATATATCCTTTCATACTGATGGCCAAAGTCCAATATAAGCCAAATTAATATAACAACATATAAAAATTGCAGGTATAGATAGAGTATCTGGCTATATTTTTACTTTTTTTTATGAGTCCAAATATAATACTCTAAGACACTATGCTTTAGAATCAAGAAATCAGGCAATTACAGGAAGCTTAGATACTGAACCCATTTAACTTTTTGACAAATTTCTTTAAAATTCAATCTCTACATTTTTGAGAAATAAAAATTCTGATTCCTGCAATTTTAAAGTATTAAAATTGTACTATATCATTAATTCCAGAAAATCTGATAAATCACTTAGCAATTTGCAGTATTAATAACCAGACATCTTGAAATGTACTATAACATGCACTCTGCCTTCCAAAGTATGGTGCATAAATGTTGTTTCAGAGTAATTCAGTATGTCTGGTAAAATGCAAGCCCTGTATATTCAGCAAGTCCTGAGGACTCGCTAAATGAGAACCTCTGAAGGTGAGGCCTTAGAAAACACAGTAATAAATCATCCAGGTGATCATTTTTCATTCTGAAGTTAGGAATAACTGGATTATAAAACTGTACTTACTTTAAAATTACAGATACATAGATTTCATATAAACCTATAGTTTCATCATCTTAATGAAAGGAAGTTCTTATTCAGTGAGACTTTTCAGCAGAAAAAATTAGTGACAAGTTAGATCTGGATAATTTTAAAGAATATGACTAAAAGAACTCAAAGCTACAGTTTTGGCAATAATTACCCTAAAAATTTAGAGCCCATGGGAACCATAGGGGCTTCAAGTCTTTCCAAAGAAGAGGGTAAATTTCCTCCTATACATAGGAACTTCTGAATTCACTTAACACCATCCCTGCCTACCCTGATGCTCTGTCAAGCAGGCTTAAAGTTGAGCTATTCCCAGATGAGATTATCTGTCCCATATCTCCTTTATTAAGATAGGATAAGGAAACTTTGAGCCTTAGAAATGACATGAAGTACACAGAATGGGACTTTAATAGATCTTATGGTAAATATTTGATTAATTCACTCAACAAATATGTGACAGATATTGCATCTAGTTTGCTGTAGTGATGAACAAGAAGCCAGACAGGGCCCCTGCACACCTGGGGTTTTCACTCTAGAAAGGGAGACAACAGCAGAAATGCAGTTTAAGAGAGAAATTATTACAAAATATGTTCACGTGCCAAGTTGATCAAGGGAGTGAACAGACAAGAGTTTTGGGGGAATATTAAATAGATGATTTTAGTTTGGATTATACAGAACTTATTCATGTTACATAACTGTGTATTTCAAAGAAAGTGATAAATCTAATATATTGGAATCATTTTTAATATGATTATTGAATTGGATGGTTTTAGCATGTGCAAAAAAGACACAAAAACGACTTAAAATCTTCTTAGATACCAGAATGGTTGGTGGTACACCTTACTGATGTATGGAAAAATAGGGAACATTATATTAGTTACCCAAATGCTGTTTCCAAATAAACAATGGTTTCTCAAAGAGAAGGTCTGAGCCAGAATCTCAAACTGAAAATCATTAGCTCTATTTTATAAAACTAATATTTAGTTCTATTGGGTAAACATCAAAGGGTGGTATAGCTGGATCCTATGGTAGTTATGGTTTCAGTTTTTGGAGGAAGCTCCATATTGATTTACATAGTGCTGTACTCTGGAAGTTTTAATGAGGAAAAAAGAACCACTACCTCATCCTCTGGTGTTAGGTATGTGGAAGATAAGGGGGAAAAAATGTCTTGTTTTAAGAAGGTGAGAAGGAAAGTTGTCCTTTGACATCAACCAAGTTTTACTTGAAGATAACTAAAAAGGCAATGTAGAACATAGCAACAGTCATTTCTGACAGTTTCTTATAGTTTAGTAAGTTAAAAAAATAATCAAGTTATAACACAAAGTTATATAATCCAATAGCATAGAATCTCCTTTCAAAATTGTCCAAATCATGTAACTCCTAACATTCTGAACTTCTTTTCATACTATAAAATTTACTCCATCTTGTTCAGTGAGCAAAGTTCACTAAACACACACACACATGTATTTTATCCAGCTGAAGTTCTCACTTTGAAAGTACATTGAAAGTAAACAAGGTATTCCACATTCTTCAAGAATGGATAGTCTGAAGAATTGTAACATGTCTTTTTAGAAAATAAATGAATTTCATTATAATAAGAGCTCAACTCTACAGCTCAGCTGAGCATCATTTGCCAGGGGCAAAGTGTAAGTAACCCAGGGCTGCTGAATCAAACCAAGTGAAAGTAATCTGCAGTGAAGCTACACTCTTGCTTGCCTGGCCAAGATACAGCATCTGAGTAGGAGTTCACTGACTCAAATTCTGTGGAAATTATGTAGATACTTATTAAAATGAAAGATTTAGGGAGAAACGTGGGCATAATATCTGCAGAGTAGATAAGTGTACACTTGTTTTTACACGCTAGCTTGCATTTTTGAATTGCTGTTTTCTACAGAGCTAACTTAAAAGGAAAAAAATGAAAAATTTAAAAAGCTATTAAAACATACATACAAGAGCATATTTGCCTTTGCCACAGATCTTCAGTCATTGCCCTATCTTCTTCCATCTATATATTCCAAACAAGATAAACAAATGCATTTTCCTTTGGGAAAATCCACAATGAAAGGAAAAACTAAAATGTGTTAAATTAAAACAGAATGTGATTTGCTTTTCTTTCCATATTTCTAGGTGTTCCTAGTTTTGAGGTCTGAGTGATCAATCTCTGCTATACGTAGGCACCGTGGCTTTGGGTAAATTGCATAAGAAGCTTTTTACATGTAAGTATGGAAAAGGGAACAGGATGATAAACAGGCTTTGTTTGACTCTGTATCCATGTGCAACATATATTCTGTGCTATCTGCTAGTGTTAGCTTGTGATTACACATGATACTATGTAGAAGAAATAGCTTAATGAGAAATGGTCTTAAAGAAACCTAGACATGCTGGTTGACTCAGTTAATAATTAGGTGAATGACCTTGCAATAATTATTTAAACTCTCAAAAATTCTCCTCAACGGGAAATTGAAGGGGATAGATCCTACCCCCAGATTCTATGGTTTGTTTTTTGTTGATGTTGTTGTTTGTTTTGTTTTGTTTGGTACTAAGGATTGAACTCAGTGGCACTTGATCATAGCCACATTTCCAGCCCCATTTTGTATTTTATTTAGAGACAGGGTCTCACTGAGTTGCTTAGCACTTTACTTTTGCTGAGGCTGGCTTTGAACTCCCAACCGTCCTGCTTCAGCCCCCAAGCCACTGGGATTATGAGCATGAACCACCATGCCTGTCTATGTGTTGATTTTTAACTTGCTTAACTGTAAACTTAAAATATTATTCCATGAGACTTCTAACTTCTTTTTCAAACTCAAATGGAGAGAAATAGACTTCCAATTTAGTTGGAAATAACTGAACTAAATAAATGTATGTATAATCCATAATTTTATATGTTATATCCAAGTAGTTCTACTTTTTCACCATAAAGCTCTTTAAGTGACAGGGGTAAGGACTGAGAGAAGGAATGGTCATCCTATTGCCTATCTTCCAGCTCCTTTGGTGTCCTGAGTGTTATTCACAATCAAAAGTTAGAATCCCATCTGTAAAAGATTGCCAAAAGAGAAATTAGGCTAATTTCTCAATTAAAGTGTTAAGTTTAAAATTTTCATTTCTGGTGTAAGCACTGGGATTCTGGAAATAGATTCCAAATGAGTTACAGGAATTGCATGACCATTTGAAGTTGTTGTATGATATCTGTGAAATTTAAATGATCTTCATTTAAAAAAAAATCTTTTTACTATTAGGGCCAAGTAAATGAATCACATTAGTGAACTTTTAAATTATTTAAAATGTTTAATAGAGATTTTAAATCATAACCTATGACTTATTGAAGTTTTTTGCAGAATTCAACTTGCTGCCAAGATTCAATCAGATTAAACTTCTGAAAGATTATTCCTTATTAACACTGCAAGAACTTATAAACTGGTCAAAGTTAGAAGATATGCTTTTAGTGAAAAGTACTGGAAAACATGAATTTTACTTAACAGTTATTTAGAGACTTTTTTTTTGTTGTTGTTGTTGTTTTACAAAGAAGTTTTGAGAATTTAGGGAACTTTAAAAGAAAAACTTTTAAAGTTACTGAAAAATGATATTTTGAAACTGATGAGATAAATCATAAATGCCAGAAAATAAAATAATATAGTCATAAAAATATGGAAGGTGATATTTGTCATGAAGCTGTAAAATTAATTTCAACCAGATCCTTTCCATATTTCAGGGAAATTTTGTGAATTTCATTCCCTTTCTAGAAAAACCTCTCTTCCTTATAAACATCAGGCTCCCTAAATACCTAATGATCAGCCTATTTGACAGATTTGTTCTGTATGCCTATGTGTAGTTTACAGAAGATTAAAGAAACCAAACTCAAATGTGCACACATTTGAAAGCTTTCATCAAAAGAAGCATTTTTATTTTTTGAAAACATACTAATTTAATTTTCGGACCTATTATAAAAGTTAGAGAGTTGGAGTGAATTCAACCTTTTTATAAGCTCATTTGATTTTGATCTTATGGCTCAGGAAACTGTCCGCTGTCGCCAATTTTCCACTCTATTCCTCCCCAGCAGCTTCTGTTACTGCTGTGCACGTTTCATCTGATTCCACTAATCAACTGTTTGCATCTTAACAATGCTTTGTGTATAAATTGTTGGTAAATGTATGACTGGAATGGATAATAGAAATTGGATTAGACATAGGTATCCTGGACTGGGATTGTAACTCAGTGGTAGAGCACTTGCTCAGCATGCCCAAAGCCCTAGCTTTGATCCCTAGGACTGCTAGGTAAATAAGTGCATATCACATTGCCCACATTTTGGTCTTTAATTCAAATAAATAAACCTAATCTTTCAACCCCAACCTTCATTCAATGTATTGATCAAAGGGATCCCAGTTCAGGTACTCTCAAACTCATATAGCAATGACTTTATAATCACAGAAAGATTATAGTAGACTGAACACAATTTTGAGGCTTCATCCAATCTCATGTAATCAGAGAACACTTTTTTGCATTTATTAACTCTCAAAAGATATTTCCTTTTAAACATTCATTGTATAATCATTTTTCATAAAATAAATCAAAGAAATACAGATTTCTTTATTGTGGTAATTGACTCTTTAATAGTCACTTCTCAATTATTTCCTAGAACAGCAAATTTAGTTCTATACACTATAGGAAGAAAACTCAAAACCAGAACAACAACAAACAATAGTGTCAGTGCATGGTAGTTTCAAACTAGTACAGTAACAAATTAGTATAAACTCTGATTTAAAATGATCTCTTTTCTAATGGTTCTGGGTTCTGGAGGTTTGAAGTCCAGAACAGATCTTATTGGGCTAAAATAAAATTATTAACATGTCTGTCTGTTTTGCTTTGCTTTTCCTGGAAGCTTCAGAGAATAATTATTTTGTTTGTACAAGCTTCTAGAGGCCTAGTGTATTACTAGGTTATTGACCCCCACCTTTAACTGTGAAGTACATCACCCACTCTGTTTCCATCATAACTACCTTTAACTCTCCCTTGAACTATCTCTTTTAAGGTCATTTGTGATTACAGTGAGCCCACCTAGAAAATTCAGGATCATCTCTCCATTCTAAAGTCAGATGACTAGCAAACTTAATTCCACCTGCACCCCTAATGTCCCTATGCAACGTAACATAATATATCCACAGGTTCTGGAGATTAGGATGTGGACATTTTTGAAGGGTACTTATTCTACTGATATACTCAGTGATCAGAGTTAAAATTATATACAATGCAGTGCTATCTATGGCAATTAAATAGTATATTTATAAAGATTTCTATCAAAACTATTTTGAATTAGCCACTAGACTGGGATTTCATTTTTGTATATTCTATAAAAATTTATGTCCTTGATGTTAACTCATTACCTCATTACACAGAAATAGTTGGTTTTGTTTTTTTTTTTTTATTTTCTATTTTTTCTAATTTGGTACTGGGGATTGACCCCAAAGGCACTTAAACACTAAGCCACATCCCCAGCACTTAAAAAAAAAGAATATATATATATATATATAATATATATATATATATATATATATATATATATATATATATATAAAAATTTAGAGATAGGGTCTCACTCAGTTACTTAGAGCCTCCCTAAATTGCTGAATCTGGCTTTAAACTCTCAATCCTCCTGCCTCAGCCTCCCAAGCCACTGGGATTACAGGCATGCACCAATGTGCCCAAACACAATCTTTTTAAAATAAAAAATGAATATTCCAAGTCTCCTTGAATAGAAAAGGAGCTCTAGTTGTTATGTCTCAAAAGTCCCAATTTCTGCACATTACAGCCCTGGCAATGTGCACAAGTCAAACTCCTTGCTGACAGCCTGCTTGCTCTTTCCCCCCATGCTTAGTAATGGTCTTTACTCTCATCCCTGCTTACGTGTTCTATTTTTAAAAGCTTACCTTCATTCTTCTCCTCAGTCTCCTCTCATTTTCCTCCTTCCTACTGAATTTCATGTGTTATGTATGTTCTGCTTTACAACAATTTTGTCTCCTGCGCACAGATCCCAGCCTCTGCCCACACCTGATACAAGACTTCTCTGCAGGATTTATGTTGGTATGCAATGGTAGCATCATTTACTCAGGCAGTGTGCCCAGACACAATCAACTTCTAGTTCTGACTTGAACTTCACAATGAAGCAAAGTCCCCTTTTGAGGGAAAAGAGGTCTGCCCCTAAGAATCTGTATAATGCACAGAGACACATTTTGAAACATAATTCACTTTTATGTGCGGAAACCAGATGCAGTGCATACCCATGTGTGCTGAGGAAAGCAAGTTTATTTCATATACCACAATAAGCGTCTGTTCTACTAAACTTAGTGGCAACAAAACACTTAAGGAAATAAAAGCTCTCCCAAAAAAAAGATGCATCAACAAACTTTCTTTTCAAAACCTCTTTCTCAACAAGTTAAGCCCAGAGTATAGACTACTAAGAACCAAAATCTTTCTTGAAATATAGTTCATGATAAGACATCTAGGCCCCCTCCCTGAATAAAATTCAGGGAAAGTGATGTGTGCGCTTACATTGAAAGGCTGTTTTCAACAGCAAAGGCTGTGCCCAGAGGTTTGAGTCTACTTTTGAGAATGAAAAAATTGAAAAGACTGATGGAAAACAGATTGCTCATATTAAAACACTTCTTTGTTATGCTCCTCCTACCTACTATATTAACAGAAAAAATGACAAAACAGGGTATTTCCCCCCAATATGGATATGCGTTTATTTTAAAATAATGCATGTTTAAAAATTTTTAGTCTCAATTTACGTGATAATCTTTCTGACAAGAACCACTGTTACAGAAAATCACAGGTTTTATATGTATTTATAATGAATAAAAATATTAATATCCCCATAACAATTTTGGTTTTTTTACATTTTGCTTAACAATAAATATTCTAATATATTTATTAGTGCTTATGAATTTCTTAATGCTTTCTGGCAATGAACTTTGTTCTTTTGTTAATAAACTACTAATCTTGTCTTACTGATTTGTTGAATCTATTCATGTCAAATATGTCAAATGAATTATGAATAATTTTTCCTGAATTTTACATTGACTTTTTATACTGACCCAGGGAACCTTTTCAAATACAATAGTTTTGTATTTTAAAAGTTTCAATCCATAAATGTTTTCCTTAATTGTCTTTGGCTAAGAATATGTTTAGAAAAGTTATTTTCACCCCAATATTGCAAATTAATATTTGCCATGTTTTTCTTTATATTTTGAAGTACCCAATATCTACTCTAGAATAGTTACAAATAATGCATTTTCATTTGTACTACTACAAAACAGGTAATTATATGAGCACCATTTTGTGAATCATTAATCATCCACCGATTTGAAAGACTATCATATATTATTAAAAATGCATTGAGATTATATAATACAAAATTATTTCATTATGAAAGTATGAAAATTCAAGTTTGACAATCAGCTCTACTTCTCTCCTACTATCCCTTTCAAAGATGAATTGAGATATTGCTTCCACATGGCTTGTGTGTGTAAATATAACATGGTCTCCTTGAAGCAAGGCGTATACAGAATTTAAGGCACTGAACTATATTCTAGATTGATTGATTTATCTTACTTCTTTACTTTTGAGGGTAGGGACCAAGTTTTGTGTAAAGTTACATTTCTACAACTTAACATCGTGTCAGGTACTAAGTGAAATAATGTCTGCTCAATGATTAATGCAATTGCTATCTGATTGACATTTGCAGTGGTGCTACTACATTCTGATTAGTTTTGAGTGTATTTTCTGTTAAGGAGTAAGGATGCATACACATGAATCCTTTAAAGAGAAGTTGCTTTGAAAATATTAAGAAGAATTTAAAGATAATTGTTGATTCTAGAGGTCTAGTCACAATGAAAAAAAAAATATAAACCCATACGTATGAAGCTAGAAGAGCCACAATATGTGATATCAAATTACCAAAAGAAAACTACTCTATTTTCTTTACTGCTGCTCAAGTGAGAAAGATATAAAAATGAAAATACATAATGTGTGTATATATCACATGCACTGTAATTTCATGATGTATGTACGTATACAAATGAGAGAATATACAGTAAATATTATGCCACCTGTTTTGTATTTATAACACATATATATAGACAACAAATAGGATTACTTTGCATAGTAATTTCATTTACATCTATTTCTTCAACCAAAAACTGAAGATAATTTAAATAAAAATTATTCATTTGGAAGTGTTTTTAACCAGTATCTCCCTTTTTGTCATCATTTTTATGGTTTTCTATAATGCCACTTCATGACTATTTTTGCCACAATTTATATGTGTTTGAAATCATCATCTTAAAAATTCATAGGGCCAAGATCTCGATTTATTGTGTGATTTTGTGTGCCCAAACACAGACTTGACAAAGGGAAGTCAGCTATAAATATATGTATGAACATATCATAAATTAGCAAAGCCTCTGAGTAAAATTATCTGTGCATTTTTTTCTGTTAATGAAAGCAATATTGTATATTTCTTGGTAGCAAAACTATTTTATTTTATTAAGTACCACTGAAACTGTCACATTGGTATCATGCATTCATTATTTAATTTCTTACCACTGTAAATAACAATGATTTCCAAAACAAAAATAAATAAATTGGGTTTTCCAAGAAAATGTTTTTCAATGGACATATAATTTTAAGTTGTCAGTATTTTAGCAAGGTGAAAAAAGATGAAAACTGAAGTTTCCAAGGTCAGTGAGTGACAATAATGATGCTGTATTCTGTTCATCAATCACCATTACCAGGAGTCTTTGATATTTATATTGCCAAATATTTCACATGCTACCTTAATGTTGATCAATTGCCACAGTACTGAGAATGAAATGAGACTTTGTAGAACAAGTTACCGTCAAAAGCATTTTCAAAATTTACCATCTCTACATCTGTAAATACTGCTCTTGTCAATATTACCTCTTCAAATTTTTATTTTATTTCACTAAGATTCAGCAGAGTTTTAGTGAACAATTTTCAGATTTACCTAATACAGTATATGAAATGATGAGATTATAAGTGAAATCCACAACAAATCTGAAAATATAAACTTTCTAATAATGGCAATAAAAGGTGGTCTTGCAGTGTCATCTTCTTCTTTATAGAGCACTACCAAATCTCTTTTCCTGGCTCAATGGTATATGTCATCTAAATCAAGTCCTATACAAGTCCCACTTAGCAGAAGCCCTCTTGCTTTGCCTTCCAGTCTGAAGGCAGTTCAAAACCATCTCTATGTAGGAGTTAGGGCCATCACTGAGAGGTACACACTTACTGCATTATTGAAAATTCTCATCTTGCAATTTAGAATTTATAATACTGAAAACCTACATCCAATTTTTAAAAAATTTTCAGAACACTATAAACTCTATTAAATAAATTATGCTGGAATTAGATAACTCCTCATTGCAACATATCTCATCACGTATTCTCATTTTTTCACACAACAGCATTACATTTTAATTATTCTACAATAAATTATCAACATTTCTGATCTCTCGGCTCTTCTGGTTCTATAGAATTCTTGTGTTTTCAAATGAGTTAGAGTTTACTTGAGAAAAAAGACCCGACTCCTCAGGTCTTTCTGACTGCTCAGAAAAGCCATTCTTTCCTTCCACAATGAAAACATCTAGTAAATCTTATGATCAAATGAGAAAAAAGGGCTCAATTAATAATGAAACAACATCACTTACCATCCTCAAATTTAGAGCTATGGATAATAAGCTTTCACTGAGACAGTTGGTTGCACGAGCAATAAGAAGATGACAACCAGCAGTCTTATACCCACACCAAGACATGTCCGCATACACTGCTTCCGCAGCCAAAGTAGCACCATATGTCCTCAGTGACGTGGGTGGGCAAGAGTAACAGTTGGCCTGCTGAAGGGGGCCATATGTACAGGCAGCCTATCCCACCATCCTTCTTAAGGTTTCTGAAAACTCAACTGAAGTGCTTATTCTGAGGAACAGCATGGGCCTGAGGAGAAGATGATCCTTCAATGTAGAAAAAGACCATTGCTTGTACAATTATGCTATCTCTGGACCTGAGAGCCAAATAAGTGTGTATAGTATGCTCTCTCTAATTAAGCATTACTTAAACATCAATAAAGTTCCATAGTCTAAGCTCACCTTCCTTCACTAAATCTTTTTGTATTCGTATGCCAAAGGATTAGTCTCTTAATAAAAATGACCACTGATAATCACCCTTGTTTAATTTCATGGTACAACACTTTTATTTTTAGCTTGATATTCATAAAAATACTGTTTCTTTGACATTATAAATATTAAAAGAAATGAAAAACACTTAAAACCTTAGTGTATTAAGTTAGAATTTCTGGAAAGGAGATGGCAATTAGACAAAAACTATTACCTATTACCTTACTGTTGTAAGATAAGAGAAAACCAGATTTTCCTGTGATTTTAATAGATTTGTATCACAACAAAGATTTCTTGTGAAATTTGTATAATTTAATTCAGCTATTGTACTGATTATAAAATTTATTGTTTTAAGGTCAATAGCAATAGTGTGATCAGATAAGATAATTTACTTTACTCTTAATGGCTTCTTTTTGACAAATGAGGGAGCTTTTAGGAAGGACACTGCACTCTGCACAACAACCAGTAAAGCATGTCACATCCATTTACAACATAATTTTAAGAAAAAATGAAGGACAAACTTGTGAGGCAGCAAGAATTCATTTGCATTAAATTAATTTGAGCAGGGCATTTCAAGTTCTCTTTGGTAGCAATGGCTTAAGAGAAAATGAATCCATCTTACATAATAGTCCTCTTTGAGGTTCAGAAAAATTTGAAAATCTGACCTGACCATCATTAAATTTAAGTCTACAAATAGTATATCAACTTGAGGTAAAATTTACACAATGTACATTTGTGAAATACACCAATTTTTATGAAGCCAATATCCAGCATCCCACTGAAAAATATTTTCTGCAAAGTTTAAAATGAGACTCCTTCTGTGGTTTCTGTATAGATTAGGCTACCTAAACAAGAGCAACCAAAGATTATACTCTATGTTAATTTAAAAATATGTAATTTAGGTGTCTGCCTTGATAAATAATTGCTTTCGTTAATAAATTTTACTCTAGAACTGAAGTTACCTTTACTCATGTTGTACTAAAAGTAATTTTAATAAAGTTAAGGGTATTTAATTGATCAGCAGCTATTTCCAAAACTCTTCCATCAATACCTTCTAAGGGATCAAAAAACCCTGTTATTCTCAAACACTTTGAGAAATAAGCAATTTCAAGATTTTAAGGCAGAAAAAAAATTATCACCATTTGGGGGCTAAAAATATGACCCCCAAAGAAGTTCTCATTCTAAATTCCATACTCTGTCAATCTGTTGCCTTACATAGTCTAAGGAGCTTTTCAAAAGTGGATAAGGATCTTGAGATGGGTGACTCTCCTGGGTTATTCTGGTGAATCTAATGAAATCATAAGAGTTACTAAAAAGGAAACAGAGAAGGATTCAGAGTTAAAGAAAAAGGCACACAGAGATCAGAGCAATTACCTGTGAAAACATAGGAAGTGGTCAAAAGCTAACATACCTATACCACTAGGTGCAGAAAAGGCCATAAAAATGGATTTTCCTCTCAGTGCCTCAGAAAGAAAACAACCCTACAGACAACCTCAGGTTTAGCCCAACAAAGTGACTTTAAAATTCCTGATCTTTAAGGCCATAAACCTTTTGTTGCAAGTAATTAAATTTATTATAATTTGTTACATCAGCAGTGAAACACTAATACAACTCTATAAAAGGAAAAAACTACAAGTTACAAATTTCACAAATCCCAGAAGAAAATGGAATTTGAAACTCAATAACAAGATTTATCCTGGTAAGGATATTACATATTATTTATTTGCCCTTGAGCTGTATCATCCAACTGATATGAATACATGAATATGTATAATTTAGAGATGAAGATTTTTTTGATTCACCCTATATATACTCCCATGTGGTTGCCCTTGAGCAACCATGTATCTGATGGAGCTAGTATCTCCACATGAGAATCTTTGCTTGTTGGGCAGAAAAGTTATCCCTGAAATTAGATCCTGTTTAGCCAGACAATACTTAAAAGATTCAAATATTACTTTTTAAGATCACTAGCATCACTTTGTGATGTTTTCTCCAGTCAACAAGGTTAAAGACTTTTCAAGGCAATATTTTAAAATGTGTCCAGTTTTTCCTCTTGTTAAAAATAAATCAAAGTACATTACTATATGTAAGTAGATGAAGTCCACACATGAATTATGGTACCACAAATAGAAAACAACAAAGACAGAATTTCACTTCATGCCGATAGAACTACAGTACCAAATTATTAAGAGTGGGAAGAAGTGAGTGCTTTGTGGTATAAATATTTTCCTTTCCTTATTAAAACTTGTCCTGTAATCAATTATGCTTCTCTCCCCCTTAAGCATGATAAAACAAAATTATTATACTTCTCTCTAGTTTAATGGTTACAGAACATCAGAAGAGCTGTAGTAGAGGCAATTTTTTATGCAAGACTGATATTAAACTTGAAAAGGGAAATAGTATGTAGAATATCTCCTCATTAGCCTGTTACTCCCAAGTGTTCAATCCTGTGAATATTTCAATGAAGTTGACACAGTGCATTAAAATAGGTTGAAAATCATAATCCAGAGCTTAATAATTTATTATCAATGATATAAACATTCTTATTGCTTTTCATTTACCTTTTAACTTTTGCAAAGGAGTAGATAGCTAGAAACATATTTCAGAGTTTTCCATAACTGGAATATTTGGTGCTCAATTTAAATTTTTTAGCTGCTCCATAAATGGGATGATGGGCCATAATCGGGTAGTATGGAGGAGGGCAAGAAAAATATTTACTGAATGTCCACTATGTCCTGAGCTCCTTGAGAGACATGATTTGGTCTAATCATCTTAATGTGTTAACAGTCATTACTCTTCTGTTTTCAGTTTATAGAGAACTAAGACTACATAAAAGGATCTTGATCAATTTCACACAGGTAATAAAATGCAGGAATAGGGTGATTACAATAGTCCTAACCCTACTGTGCCTGGCAGTAATCTAAGAAGTAAATCATGAAGAAAAAACCTGTAAGTTAGATACAATTATTCTCCCGATTTTAGAGAGAAAAAGTAGAGATGAGGAAATGCTGCATCATTTTTCTCAAAGTCACACAGCCAGCAAAAGACCATGGACTCTCAGGTCTGTGAGACATTTAATCACCCCAAGAATGCCAACACATTATTTACAGGACTAGCCAAAATAATTCTTTTTAAAATCTAAGGGAGCATCTGATACCCAATAAGTGTACTATAATTTATCTATATTCTTATTCAGTTGGAGAATTACTGAACTTCACTTCTCTTCCAATTTCACAGCTCATTTTTATTGCAGTTCAAGAAAAATAAAGTTCAACATATGTATCCATTTTTGTTGCAAACATTGGAGCTCAGTAAGGCATTATTCATCACATTAAACTGCTATCTTTGTTTACAATGAAGAAATTTTTTCACTCAGTAAAAACGAATTCAATTGTTCATTTCTATACCTATAGTAAGCTTATAAATATATATTCATATAACATCACAATTTTATAACTTCTCTAAGGTTTAAATATTACTTAACTTTTAACTCATGTTATTATGAGCAATGAAGTAAGTGGGGGCACTTTTAAGAAAGTCTAAAATCTAATTTTATACTTTCTCTAATTTTTCATCTAAGAAAACATGGCTCAATGGGCATCATACATGTGAAAGAAAGAATTCATTTATTTCAACGGATGTCCATGATACATCTTTACCACTGAGTTGCTCAAAATTTCTCAGTCTTCTCTCACTACTTTCACGAAGTTGGGTCAGACAATGTCAAAGGTAAGCAGTGATTCTTCACCAAATTTTTCTTGGGCCAACAGCAAACTGTAACAACCTGTGTACAAGATTATCCAGAAATCCTAGCAATGTTCTTGATTTTCTGAAGCAGGTCTGAACAAGTAATGGGAATTTGTGAAAGAAAAAACAAACTGCTCAGTTTTTGTGCACCTTATTTGGGATAACTCTGGTGCATATTCTACAGTGTCACCCATAATTTTGTGACATAATTGATTCCCAGTTACTAATCTTATTTCCGACTGCCTATATAGCATAAAGAATACTCGAATTTGATCAGTTATTTTACTTCAATGTATACGCAAATCTCTCTTGCTATGTTTAGAGATAAATATTTCTAGATAAAGATATACAACAGGCCCTTCCCTTTCCTGAAAGATAAAATGGTATCTCCCCTTCTAATCCTCTTCTTTCCTTTCCCCCTAGCTTTGCTAACCTCTATCTAAAAGAATTACAAAGGAACAGAAATAAGGCTTTGCTTGGCACTCCCAAGAGGATCACTTCTCTCAGAAATGTTGAAATGATGGTATCAAACACCTTGTTTGAGGTATTTTACAGGATCCGAGAGAAAATGTTAAGATTCCAGAAAATTATTTTAAGTTACCTTTTAATGTCAGGACCTAAAAGGTCATATGGCCAAGAGCCACAGAACTAATTATCCTGACTCATTTGAGAATACCTGAGCTACAAGTGAACACAGAGTCCTCAAATCAAATGCAAAATTATAGACCATGTGCTTGGTACTCAAATACAACTATAAATTTTATGTACATAATGTGAAAAATAATTTCAGAGTATTTAGAAGTTCCCTATCTCATATTTATTACTCTTGTTTTCTTGTACTCGTAAAATCTCTGTTGAGCATGCACCACACATACACAAATGCACCCTCCCTGCAAACTCAGCAACTGTTGGAAATTGAAATGAGTTGTTTTATTTTGTTATTTTGTTTGTTTGGTTTTGTTTTTTGTGCCAGGGATTGAAACCAGGAGTGCTTTACCACAGAGAAACAGACCCACACCCCCAGTCTTTTTTTAAATTTTGAGACAGGTTCTCATTAAGTATTGCTTAAGGCATCACTAAGTTGCTAAGGCTGGCCTTGAACTTGTGATCCTCCTGCCTCAGCCTCCTGAGCTGCTGGGATTACAGGCATGCACCACCACACCTGGCTGAAATGTGTTCTTGAGAGATTATTGCCACTTAAACAAAACAAATTTTAAAAAACTGAATCAATGGAGTAGGGATGTAATTTCTTTTTCCCTCAAGAGCTACAATGGGCTTACATTGACCCTATGCAAATCAAACACCAACATAATCACAAATATTATTCTGTGAATGTTGTCATATAGTAAAAAAAAAAAAAAAACATTCAGTTCCTAACTCACTTTAATTATTTTTATAAATCCTGTATTAGATATTCATTACCTGCCAATGTTGCTAAGGAATCTTAAACTATTCATTGTGAAGTCTGGTAATTTACTCTGAAAGCAAATTATATGTGTATTTTGACTTCATACTAAGTAATTTGAAAATGCAACTAAATGTTGGCTACCTTCTTGATCATAAGACAAATTATCCTCATTAATATTCTTAGTAAATATCAAGACTACCTTTCAATCTATTTGTATTAAGAGCACACATTTGGTTTTAGTTTAGGAGCTATTTAGAGGTGCATGAATATAAGAACTAGCTCTGCACAATTATATTGAAGTATCTTTTGTATCCAAGTAAAACTAGAAATGTAAGGAGGAAGGGCATACTGGTGCATGCCCGTAATCCTGGCAACTCAGGAGGCTGAGGCAGGAGGATGGCAGGTTCAAAGCCAGCCTCAGTAACTTTGCAAGACCTTAAACAGTTTAGTGAAACTCTGTCTCAAAAAATAAAAGATCTGGGGATATGGCTCAATGGTTAAGCACCCCTAGGTTCAGTCTCCAGTACCAAAAACCATAAAAGGGAATTTATAAAGGTATTTTTTTCATATGACATATTCATGTATCATTCATTATTCTCAAAAGTAGCTGTTCACTTCTTGGAAAGAGAACTAAACTTAAATAGAATAGTTCTATATAACTGATTTATAATAATTATAGAAACAAAAAGTAATCTCTCCATGACAGACTCAATCTGCAAAATTGATCTAATATTTCTAGTTTCTCAAAACTTCTATAAGAAATTAGGGAAGGAAACTGTGGGAAAATCTTGGCTTACAGTAGGTGTTCAAGTAGTATTTAAATCCAAACTGGCATTAAAGGAAGAAGAGCAAAGCAAAATATTACATTTTTATTGCTAAAACTGTAGATGCATACATGTCAATCTGAAAAACCCCTAAGTGTTCTTAAACATAAAATGATACTGGATCATGATAGAGAATTTAATAAATATGTGGAAGATATTTTAATTCACTCCCAAATTGGCATTCTGATATTTATTTGATAAACTAATTACTAGTATACTTCAAATCTAATAAAATGCATGTTAGCCCATCTGATCAATTGTGTGCTCACCAATTCTCCTGGCAAATATTCAGCCATGTCCATCCTGTAAATATTGAATTCAAACACAGAGACCTCGACCACATAAAAGCAAAACATTTAGAAAACTCTCAGGACCATGATGATCATAAGTTAGTGCCAAAAAGAAAAAAATTTCTAAAACTCATACCTACATCTGATAAGAGATACCTGTATCTCTTATACAGACACACCCAGCACACCCATTAAATATAAAATTCAAATAAATATAACAAAATTTAGGAAATGTGGAGGGTCATGTCCATAATTTCATTCCCAGAATTTATCCAGCAATCTTTTCCCCTGAAGTCCTTCCAGAAAAATAATGTTTCCTTCCTTTTAATGTGAATTTATCATTTTCCCCAGTGACATAAAATTTTCAAAATGAGTAATACATTCCCTAACAGTCAACCACTTAAAAGTTTGTGTTGTTAAATACAGAAAGGTACCAATTTTGGAACAAAAGAGGAATGAAGTGAATCAATATGGCTTTTAAGCTAAATTGCAAGCACATTTTAAAGCCTGTCTAGAGAGTCTGAAGTTCCCTTTAATGAGCTTATGGAAGGTACAGAGCAAAAGAGTTACTTAGAAGGTGAAAGGAGACCATCCGGGATTTAGAGGACAAAATTTCTTGTTCCATTGTACCCAGATTCCCTACTTCCACATCTCTCCAATCTTTTGACTGGGCTTGGAAAATTGGCCATGAGGCAAGGAAAAGGAGGGGAAGGAGGGGAAGAATGGGTGGCCAGAAAAACACATTTTTTTTCATTTAAAGCTTTTATATAAACATATATATATAACGGCTGCCTTTTGGGACTTTTCTAAAACCCAGTCACTTCAACTGAATTCCATTCAAATCTCCGGCCCCCCACGACCCCCTTGCTGAGGATGGCAACAGCCTCCAGACCATCCGCCCACCCCCAACTTATGCAGCCACTGCCAAGACCAAGTCTGTCCGTGACTTTGGGAAATATCTCACACCTGGCAACACTTGGGAAGCTGAGTAACCTCCCAATTCCCCGCCCCTAGTTCCAGACTCCTCAATATGCTCTCTGCTTAACTCACCTGAAGTCAGGTCTAGACAGCATCCTCCACCCAGAGCGACCAGGAAGCAGCTCCGAAACTCAGCAGCGTCTGCTGAATAATGGGGGTGGTGCCGCTGAACAGCTCCCCAGACCTGCTGCTCTGACTACTCCCAGATTTCTTCCACTCCCTGCCCAGAGCCTTGCTTCCTTTTCTCTTCGCTTCCTCCCCCGCCTGACGGCTACTGCACTCCCTCCTCCTGGCGGTGGCGCAGAGAGCTGTCCTCTCGTCTCCCTCCTCCAAGCTCCCAGGAGCTGTCCGTGGTGCTAATGAGGGGGCTCCTGGCTCCTCCCTGTCAGGGCGTGCACACAAGCCCAGGTCCCCTTACTGAAGTTTTAGGGGCAGAGCTGCAGATGTGCTTATTTTGGTCCCTGGAGAAACGAACTGAAGGAGGCAATCAGCTATACAATTCTAGAATCTAACATTCCCTCAACCACATACGTGATTGGGCAACTGTTTGAATAACCTCAGACTTTTTTCTAAATATCTTCGTTCATTTTCAAGTGTCAAAGTAAATGAGGGGATTGATATATCTTTATTCACAATATTTTCTGTACAGATACTAACGTGACTAGATTTTGTGCTGGAAAGTTCACAGGTGGAATACATTTCCCTCTTGTTGTAAATTCTGGGTGTACTTAGGAATCTAACCTATGTCTGTAATCTCCTAATTATGACAATGCAGATTCCTAAGGGAAGACAACTGATACATGCATGCCAACTCTTTAAGAGTCTTTTTTGTTTTCTATTTTTTACCACAACTTTATGAAGCAGTGTTAGAATTTTTAAGAATTATAATCAGAATCACTTCATCCAAGGCAGAGATTCTAAGATTCAGATCCTAAATAATTAAAATCTGTAGATCTTACAATCCATATACTGCATATTGTCCTGAAGTGCCTTAGATGACACTGAATACTTGAACCAATAGAGAAATATCAACAATGAATGCACAGAATCAAGTGAGATTTGTGAATAGTGGAGCAGACTAAATACTTCAAATACGTGCTAACCATCACGATCACTTATGAAAGAAGAGCTAACAGTTAGAATTAGAAAGGGAAGATAATATTTAAAGTGTTCATAAACAGTTTGCAGACACATTGTAGTTGAATTAAGAAGTCAGATACAAACTCTTCCAGGAAGCCTACAACAGGCAATCTTTTTACAACAAAGAAAGCTTTCACAATCCAAATACATACTCATTTCTTATTAAGAATATGCAATGACTAATTAATATTAAATTCTTAAAAATCAATGGTAATTTATTTCAACTAACCTCACATGAAAAATGTATTAAACATTCAACGTCCAGCATGATATTAAACAACATTAAAAGTCAAATTTACTTAGGCCTATAGAAATAATAGAGAGTTAATAAAGGCAGCATTTTAATTGACATACTTCCCTTATATGCCAGGATATATTTGTTTCTTAGTCAAAGGAAAAATTTCCTCCATGGCATAAAGCACTGTTCTCTGTTTTTCTTTGTAGAGATGGAAGAATTTTAAAATTACAGGCTGATTTATCATGAGTAAATCTATCCAGATTATTCATTTCTATGTTACAATCCAGAAATTATTCTAGGTAAGCTCTTTTTCCAAATTTTCAAGGCAATTCAGAGTTAGAAAATCAGGTAATTTATTCACAGGAGGTGAATATTTTTATAAAGCATTTATATTAATCAACTAATTAAGGGTAAATTTTGCTTATAAGCAATTATAAATGACTATGATAAAAGTATAAATAGCTACATTTTACTTTATTAATAATGCTTCTCTTGAATACATAGGATAATGTATAATTACAATGTATTTTCTTATCTTACATTTTTATTGATTCTGGCATAATATCATACTCACCCTTCAATACTCAATATACAGGTACCTATAAATATTTCTCTGATTTGTCTAGCTAATAGAAGTATTTTACTCCTTAGAATGTTAATACTCTTTTTGTTCTTTGTTTTCAATGCTTATGCTCAATTGATATAGAGTTCTGGCCACTTAAACTCCTACCCATAAGCTGTGAAATAATAGAATGTTTACAAAATGTTGAATAAATGAGCATAATTGCTATGCTAAATTTCTCAGCCATTTGCAAAAACATAATTATGTTTCTTTAAACTTTCATGTATATGTATTTCATTTCTTTAATTAAAGAATAAGTCTCTAAAGGAGAGTAATTTGCCCATAAATTTTATGATTTCATGCATTATTAACCTAAATCTGAGGATCAGACTTGGGAGCAAACCACTGTGTTAAAGTTCATTTATTTCTTTCTTCTTTCATTGAAAAAAATTATGTCCCAGTAGAATTTTTTTTTCTAATCCCTGTGCAAAATGTGGGGTATGCCAAGGTGTCCAAACTTGATAGTCCTTGAATACAAGGAATTTACAGGGTACTTATGAAGAGTATTAAATTAACTATTTCTTATAATAACTTTACATTATTGCTGAATAAATGAAAAATCTATTTGAACTCCTTAGCCAAGGCCACAACATGAAAGCAAAAGAACTGCCTGCCTGAAAACATTAAAAGCAACTCTCAAGAGAGTCTCTGTTGAAATAGTACATCTCATTATGGAAATAATGAGAAAAATTAGTAACTGTGCCAATGACAGCACACATGCACTTTTGTGGTTTCTGACCTTTTAACTTCCTCGAAGGCATGACCACAAACCTTTCAACACCATGCATAGTATTAATGTTGCATAAAGTATAACATTTTCAAACACTTTATTCTATTTTTCTCTGAGGTGATTTGAATTTTTAGGTTGGTCTAATGGATTTTTCTGGTGTAAATATTTGGTACTGAATGACCATACAGTGACGTGTGCTTACCATGTGCCATGACAGTCACTTCTCTGAAGACTGTTCACTTTTTATTCAATGTAAAATGTCCTGTCTAGTTTTACTGATAGTCATCATTTAGTGACACATGCATTCACATGTGATTGTATTTGCGCTTGCAAGTGTTTGCTGTTGTCAGAAAAGGGAAGTTAGAGGGAACAAGGGACAAAGATGCTTGGAAGAATATCCAAGGGGCTTCCATAGTCTCTCATATTCAGAACCTTCTGAAATATTGGACAAAACACTGAGAACTAGGCCCTAGGATAGCTGAAGTAGCTCACACCTAATCATCTCCCAAAAGGGCTTTAATTTTTAGAAATAGTATTGTCTGTGCTTAGGTATTAAATGATATTTGGAAAGGGCATAAAAACTAGTAAGCAATGGGAGAAAAACATTCTAGAAAAAATTAAGATTTCAAAAGTATCTGTTCTACATAGATTTGAAAATCTATTCATAATTCATAAATTTATATATTATATATTAGCTTAAGGCATAACCAAAATAAAGACAGCAGATAACTCTGGTTAGGATTTTTATTGAATCTTCAAGTTTTCCAACTATTTTAATAACATGAACATTCATTTACACCTCAGAAACATATAAATTGCTGTGCCCATCCAAAATATAGAATAAGCAGCAGCAAGTTTTTGTGCCTTGACAGTGAAGTGAACCCAGGACATATCACAGCTTTATATCTTCTTTACCCACAGGCAGGCTAAATCTTTCACCCCTGTAGTTATGCCTTTGAATATAGTAGGACATTGCTATTAAGAGCATATATATTTGGCTGAGGAATAGATAAATCTTTGGGCCACTGTATCTTTTACTGAAACTTGGCATGCACTTATATATTTATCCATTTACTTTATAAGCCAAAATCAATTGAGAATTTGCTTTCTATCCGAAAGATAGACTCTTACAAATTGAGGTAAAAGATAGGGCCCTGAGGTAACCATGATGACACAAATGAAAACAAGAGGGCAAATCAAGTCTGCAAAACGAACAAGCCCGAAAAGGAGTTATTTGACATTATTTGAATTATGATTATTTATTCCAAATATGCCCAATGAGGGTTGATATTTAGAGACTTGAGATTATCTCACATCTGTTCTCAGTTTTGTCCTCTATAAATAAGGAAAATTAATTGTATCTTCTTACAATGTGAATGTTAAATTGATTTTGGTTAAATAAAATATACAAAATAGTTCTAATAGATAATGTTCATAATTTGTTTGCCATTAGTCTAGGAGAAAACTGAGAATTTTGAAAAGGAGAAGAATATGGCATCCAAAGGTGAAATGCGAGTTAGGCTCAAAGCTTACTGTGACAATGGGGCAGGATTATTTGGGGAAAAATAGCTTCATGTCCCACGTAGATGCTATTTAGGAGCAATTTTCACGTGTTGAACTCTTCTAGCACTTTGCCTAGACATTTTATTGCACTTCTCAGTTTGTCTCTTGAATTATGATTATTTATGTAAATCTTTCTTCTCCCTACAAAAATAAACTTGTACTAGGATAAATTCTTAAGGATTTGTGTCAAAGTCATCTTTCTAGCTCCTACAGCAAGTAACTCACTAGGAAAAATCCAATGCTTGTTGACTGAATAAACATAGGAAGATCAATCTCATTTTTATTCTCTGCTGATTTTTAATTAGAATTATGCCATTTGGGGAACAAAAAATTGTGAGGATATGGAGATTAGTACCTAAAATGGTAATTGTTTTATCTGAAATACTGACATATTTTTACTTCTGATGAAAATATGAATTTCCATCTTCTGCATCAAGTTGAATTCTCTGGAACAATAGAATCAACATCACCTAGAGATTTTTACAAATCCAGCCTACCGAGTCAAAATTTGCCTTTTGACGAGACCCCATATAATTCCTATACACATTTAAGCTTGAGAAACACCATTTACTTCTCTTTGTATTCTAATTATATTGTTAGTGAAAAAATATCATAACTATGAAAATGGTAATACAAACAAAAATAGTATGTTTAATAATCTTCTCTTTCCCAGATACTAAGAAAGTTTTTTACTAATACTTGCTTTAATTCTATCAAGTTTCAACTACTATCTACTGAGCTGAGTCTCAGAAATCTTTAAAAAAGTTCCCCAAGATCACGGAGTTAATGAGTCATGGGCAAGATTTGTAAACTCTGATTGCCTCACTGTGCTAAGCACAAGCTCTAATTCATAGTTAGTCCATTAACTTCCACTTCCTGAGAGTGGTTTCCTTTTTATTTAGTTAACTGTACTTGACCTATTTTTTTAAGTCTCTCCAATAATCCCCAATAATCCCTAGAACACAGTATACTATAGATTAATAAGGGCAATGCCAAATAGCATCCATGAGAAATTATGATGAGATATATATATGAAATTCAAAAACTAAAAAAAATGTTATCTGTTTGCTAAAATTTTATTGTAAAGAATTTAGTATTGAAAGCACGGTAGTTTCTACTTGGAATTTTTATCTTGTCTTTTTCAAATGGAATAAGAATGTTAAAGTGACCAAAAATTTCATAAACATCCTAAAAACTAAGAATAAGAATTGCTACAATGAAAAAAGAGAATATAAATATGTCATGTGAATGACATCTATAAGAATCATGGAAGTGCAGGTTTGTATTTAGTATTTAAATCCATTCTGCAATATGATCACAAAGAGGTGTCTACAATTCACTGTATGCTATGAAACAATAAATCACCTCATTGGGCTCAGAGATATGCAAAGATTTACAGTCCAGAAAAGTCTTCTAGATGTTCTTAATTAGGGCTTAGACTGCACTTTCCCAGTATAGATTTCCCTATAGAAATGTGGCATGTGGAAAGTATGTATTATAAACCCAGCAATAAGCAGGACTACTTTGAAGTCAGAGATGAAAACTGACATTTTAAAAATCAGATTGGATTCTGAAAGGGAAGTTGTGACCTTGGTCTTTTTGTTGCGAGTAAGTATTCCCTAGCCTTGTGGTGTTATTTTTTTCCCAGAGCATACATTCTATTGTTTCTAGTTTATCTTTGACGCCTATCAAATGTCCCCTTCCTTACTCATCAATTGGCTTTTTAAGAAACTACTAAAATACCTCAAATGAGATTGAGAAAAACGCAGAATACTATTTATAGCAGAATGTCACGTATGTATCAACACTGCCATTTACCACCTGAGCATACATTTTATAATCTTCAAAGTAGAAAGCCTGTAAATTGGGGTTCATCAAGGCTTCTTTATTAGAGATGAAGTAAATGAGGTCTGGAAACATCATGTAACTTTTCTGAAGTCACATAACTAGCCATCTGCAAATGTTGTTTGTTTGCTTGCTCTATATATAGTTTTTTTTTTTTCTTTTAAATCCTATTAGTATATTTCTAGTTCATCATGGGGACACGATCTCCAACTTAGGGGCCTAATTTTCTATATAAATCTCCATCACAGCTCAAATTATTATGTGCCTCAGAAACTTTACAGGAATCATTTATCAGAATTTGAAAAAAATATTGGGGATACATTTAGATAATTTATTTAAAATATCAATGATTAGGGACCTCAGGAAATAAATAGTCAATGCCAGATAAATTCATAGTTAAACTTCCACATGACAGATAAATTATTCTTCGTATATAGTACTTCTTTGTAAATTCGAATACAAAATATTTAAAAATAAAAAGAAATTCAATATACAAAATGTAAATATACATGAAGATAAAGAATAGTCAAGAACATTCAGACCAGAAAGTAGCCACATGTCATCAACCTCAAGGAACAGAGCTTGAACATGGAAGTGCCTTCTCCTAGCTGTACAGTCACGGCACATATTTTAAAAAGCTTTTAGAGAGAATGGAAATGTTTTATTATGTATTCAGCAAAGTGCTATTGTGGTGTTCCTTAACTATCAGCTATTTTAAAAATTCCCATCAGCTTTCTATAGATGACAAAGTTATATAAATATGAAGGAAAAGAATATGCATTGCAAAGGTGGTAATGCACTTCTGTTTTCAGTGGTAAGATATTTCTGAACACACACTTGCTAATCATGTTCATGAGTATTTAATTTACTTTTCAGCTACACCTGTCAAATTAGCTAACGCAATCCTTCACAAGATCTTTATTTTCCTTATAGGCAAAGATTTTTTTTTTTTTCATATTAAACTACTCTACCTTTCCAAATTTTATTGCTTTTGAAAAATATTTCCATGATATAGAATTACTAGAATGCTGCTTATATATATAAAATAATTTACTTTAAAGAATCATATTTAAACAATGATGTGGCTGTGTTACTGTAGTATGCTAATTTTAAGTCCTTTGGGTATATAAACTGAGGAGTGGGATAACTGGGCCAAAAGGTGGGTCCATTCAAAGTTTTCTGAGGAATCTCTACACTGCTTTCCAGAGTGGTTGCACCAATTTGCAACTCCACCAGCAAAGTAAAAGTGTGCCTTTTCCCCACAATCACTCCAACATCTATTATTGTCTGTGTTCTTGATAATAGCCATTCTAATTGGAGTAAGATGAAATCTTGGAGTTGTTGTAATTTGCATTTCTCTAATTACTAGAGATGTTGAACACTTTTTCCATATATTTATTAATCACTTGTATGTCTTCTTCTGTAAAGTATCTGTCCAGTTCCTTGACCCATTTATTGACTGGGTTCTTTGTATTTTTGGTGTAAAGTTTTTTAAGTTCTTTATAAATTTTGGAGATAAGTGCTCTATCTGAAGTGCATGTGGAATAGATTTTCCCCCACTCTTTGGGCTCTCTTTTCACATTATTGATTGTATCCTTTGCTGAGAAAAAGCTTTTTAGTTTGAGTCCATCCCATTTATTGATTCTTGCTTTGATTTCTTGTGCTTTGGGCATCTTATTAAGGAAGTCTGATCCTAAGCCAACATGATGAAGATTTGGCCTACTTTGTCTTCTATTTGGTGCATGGTCTCTGATCTAATTCCTAAGTCCTTGCTCTATTTCGAGTTGAGTTTTGTGCAGGGTGAGACCTCAACAGATGAATGTATAAAGAAGCTGTGGTATAGATACACAATGGAATATTATTCAGTCATAAAGAAGAATAATATTATGGCATTTGCAAATAAATGGATGGAATTGGAAAATATCATGCTAAGTGAAATAAGCCAATCCCCAAAAACCAAAGGCTGAATGTTTTCCCTGATAAGTGGATGATGATATATAATGGGGGTTGCAGGTGGGGAGTGAGAGAAGAATGGAGGAACTTTAGATTATGTAGAAGGAAATGAGAGGGAGAGGGGTATGAAAAATGGTGGAATGAGACGCACATCATTACCCTATGTACATGAATGATTACATGAATGGTATAAATCTACATCGTTTACAACCATAGAAATGAAATGGTGTACCCCATTTGTGTACAATTAATCAAAATGCAGTCTATAAAAATTTTTTTAAAATAATTTTTAAAAAAGAATTATATTTATTTTTAAATATTGTAAGCTCAAACTTTCAGTTAATTGGAATTATCTTTTTTATGAATAAATTTTTAAATATATTCTTTTTTAAAAA
Organism: Sciurus vulgaris; assembly: GCF_902686455.1. Lineage (NCBI taxonomy): Eukaryota > Metazoa > Chordata > Mammalia > Rodentia > Sciuridae > Sciurus > Sciurus vulgaris. The sequence goes on along the minus strand of NC_136470.1, from coordinate 29,618,393 downwards.
CATTTATTTAGAATTGTCTTGAGAGTAGTTGAATTTCAATTTCAATATGATGTTTTGATTGAGTTTTACATGAAATTATGAAAAAGAAATGGAAATTTTAAATTAAAATTTGTAATTTTATGGTCAAAGCCAGTTAAAACATCTAAAATAATTAGAGCTATTTAAATAAGTGGGGCAATATCTAAAGATCATTACCTAAATATTTGACTACATAAATAATTTTGAAAAGTTGTTTACGATTTCTGAGTCTGTTTGCTCACCTCTAAACTGAAAAGGATGAAGTAGGTACTACTGAACTCTGAAAAGCTACTCAAAGTTGCCTTTATACACTTTTCCTCCAGTTTACCCTGTGTGATAGAACTTTCCCTGTCTCCTGTAAGTCCCTTCATATAAACAGCCCCCCTAAACCTTCCAGTTTCAGAAATTCCCCTGTTCTCCTGAAGTCTTCTTATAAATTCCCCTAGGTCCAGTCATTTCTCAGCTGCAGTTTTAAGAATACTAAATATCATCCCTTCCTTTATCATCTTCCTACCTGAATTCAATCTGCATATTTTACATTTAAAACTTGGTCATTATTCTTAATGCATCTGTTAGACTTTCTATCTACAGTGACCACTGTCCGCTAAAACACAATCACTTCCTAAGGTTAAAATTCCAATGGATCTCCAATGGATCTGAGTATGCACACCTTCCTCCCTCCAACCCCCCAGCTCTTCCATCTAATCTCTAGAAAGCAAAGGAGTTACCTAAAAGAGAAAAGAGAAAACATCACATTGGGTCACTCTCTGGCTAATCTAATTAGCTTCCCAATATTTGTGGGAGAAGACCCACAACCCACATCAGAGACCTGATCAACCACAGTGACCTTTAGTTCCTCCTACACCCCAAATACTCTGTCAGAGGGCCTTGGCATACACTCTTCCCATTACCTGGAATTCTTCATCTTCTCATCTTCCAAATCCAAGCTTATGTGTCATTTCCTCATGGCCTTTCTTGAGCCTACCTTCTCACTATCTTTGACCATTTTTATCTCTATCAAAATTCCTTTCACAGCATTTATTAAGTCCGTATCTTGTCCATTCTTGTGATTCTTTTTACTGAGATTTCCCTCCTTTGTCATCCACAATTAGTTGTCAGTCCTTGTTTAAGAATCTGGCACAACAAATGTTTACTGACTGGACAATGAATCTTGAGGAATCACATGCTGAAAAGAGATTCAAGCTAGAGAAGAAAAATATCTCCGAATATACTAGCATCAAAGAGTTGGTTTTTTTTTTTTTTTTTTAATTTCTTATCCCAGATTGGTTGAGCTGTCCCAGAATATGAAGTGGAAATTAATATTCTGGAAGTTTATTAGGAAACTAATTTGAGATTCAAAACCTTGGAAGGGAAAAACAAAATGAGCAGAGGAAACTGACTAGCAGTGATGCAGTCTCAACCAGTATCTCCATCAGCACCTGCAGAACGGTCTGAGTCTGGACAAGGAGAGGGGCCTTCGTCCCTTGTGCAGTACTAAGTTACTGGGTAAAGGCTGCCCTATAAGGGAGATGGCCACCAGAGTGAGGGGGTTTCCTGTAACAAAAGAAATTCTCAAAGAAGACTGAGAGCTAAAGACTCTGCTACAGTGTTCCCACTAGCTGGGAACATAAGTTCTGAACTTACAAAGGACATAGAAAACAATGTACCACTGAGTCCAGTGTAACTACGTAAGATTTTACACATCTTTGAGCCATAATGGAAATGGAATGGACATTTGCTCCTATCAGCCATATTAATTCATAAATACAGTTTTTGAGACCACAAGAATAATGGATAAAATTCTGGGTGAAAATAGTAAACCTTGTTACATTCCTGGAGACTAAAGTAATAAACATATACAGATCAATCTCCAGATCTGTTTTCCCATATTAAAAAAAAAAAAAAGTGCTTAGAATAGATACATTTTGGTTCATTGAAGTTCTAAATTTTAAAGAAGTATTAATACAGACCTTTTTTATTTGAGATAAGCTTAAATAATTATCTCTTTTTAATTATTTTATTACATTTATAGGCAGCCATCAAACATCAAAGTCTTCCAATTCTACAGGATAGTGGATTCTCTTACTGAGCATCTTTCCCCAATTAGCACTAAAATAGTCCCCGAATCAAGACAGCAAAAAAAAAAAAAAAAAAAAAAAAAAAAAATAGAATGAAAATAAACTCACAAACTCCAAAAAGAGTAACCAAATTCAAATTGACGTGAAGAGACACGAAAGCAAATGTTAAATACCAGAACTTTTGCTAGTGACCTTATACTTCTCCACAGATAATTATAAGATTCTTTCCTACACTTTGGCAATTAATAAATTTATCAGAATTTGTCATTGTAGTTGTTTCTTGGGTTTCTTAGAATTTTTACTGTCAAAATATGTCTAAAATGTTTTAATATGAGAATGAAAACCACATGAAAATTTAAAAAAATTGTATTCCCAGTGCAGTTGTCATTTATATATTCAGATCATGGAAAAGAAAACTTTCCTAATAAGGATAAAAATCAGGAAGTATATTATCCATGAATCCTTTCCCCCAAAAGTCTTCTGACTAGGTCAAAGAAACAAACTCTACAAATGTGTTATGATTAAAGTACAGATGTTAACGTTGTATTAGTAAATAGAATAAATCTTTGAAAACAAGATTGCACTTGAAAGAATCAAACAGGATGTAGTCACACTGTCAACAATCTGTGGCCAAGTTTTCAATCTATATGCACCCTCAATGGAAGAGCAGAGAAGAGGCATATGTGTAAGCATTCTTTACTTTATAAAATATTGATTTTTTTCTTATGGTTAGGTTTGGGAAATGTGTATTTATTTAAATGATTCCAAAGTGTACAATTTTTAAAATCCTATAATGCTTTAAAATTACTGGAAAACAGCAAAAATAACATGGCATAAGGCATAAATGAAGTATAATAAAAGAGGGAGAAAACACTAAAAATAGGGAAAAATCTCTGCCGGAAATTTGAAAAAAGTTATATATTATAACAAAGAGTAGAAAAGAAACATGAATAAAAATATACCATGAAAGTGTGCTATAAAAATATACAAGCACACACCCCAACTTTATCCTATGGACTCAATAAGAGAACATACCACAAAAAGTGAGATACGCAAAGATAAAACCTGGGGACTACACAAAGGGGAGAGCGGAGACTGAAACAGGATTATAGTTGGTACAAAAATATGATGCTTAAGCATAAGATGAATATATTATAATTAGTAATATTTATGTTCCAAAGAGTTTTGAAATACATTAAGCAAAAATTTTCAAGTACAAGGAGATATAGAGAATAAGCAGAGACTTAAAATATCACTGACAGATTAAGTAGAAAAGTCAAATAGAAAGAACCCATGAATAATAGCAAAACTAAGCATGATCAAGTAGTTATCTATTATACTCAATACTTTATAAGACCTCTATCTTCTAAGTACACAATTATGAAAATGCTCCTATAATACACACAAAGAAAACTTAAATAATTTCCTGCATAAGCGAGCATAGGTATAGAACATACAGAGAACAGAGTTAAAGTACAGTCAAGAGTTCATTTTGCTTGTGCCCACAAATTTACTTATTAGGAGGAGTATACCTGGAGTCAAAATCTTTTATGCCATTGAGAATTAAAGTTATAACTCAATTGGTGACCTAGGCCCTGACACTGACCAAAACTAGATGGAAAAAAAAAAAGACAATGAGGGCTTCTAGGAAATGTTTCGTAAGCATTGGTAAAGAATGAGTTTGTGGATGGCTTCTCCAGGTTTCAACCTGAGTGGAAAGGAAATTTTAGTTTGATAGGTGCAAAGCAACTGACATCATAAAGTTTTCTAGTCCTGCTTACAAGTTGTATGTTGAGGAAATCAATGCCAAGTTTGTCTAAGTTCACACAGGAAGCTTAGCCTCCTGAATAAACTAACTCCAGAGGAAGGAACATTCCTGCACTTCTAGAAGCCACGCTGTCAGGGTAGAAACACTGAGCTATGGTCCATGGAGCTGCAAAGTGCAGCTGTTGGTGACCTAGGTTGGTCTGACTCTTCTGAGTAAAATAGTTTCCTAGCAGGCAACTTGAGACATTTTGTGTTTTGTTCTGGACAGTCTAGCAAGTTCTGGAAATTATGAATTATATGTCCATACATAAAATATCAACATTCTTATTACTGAAAAAATTGAATCTCATTTTTAAAAATTACATAGCATAATGGAGAATCATTAGAAATCTGTCTTCTATATTTTAGTAAGACACATTGGCATAAAGTAAGAAAAACAATCTTCATTGAAATTGAGGGGAAAATGAAAAGTAAGTCCTTTAGACATTAATCAAGAATAGATTGTGAAAACTCAAAATGTTAGTGCTTTTAGTTAAGTCACAGTTGCTCTGAATAATTTACTTTCAATGAAGAGAAGCCAATATGTGGATATAAAAGTAGTTCACTAAATATCATTTTCATTTGCTTCTGAAATATCGTGTGACCTTCTAGTTGATTCATCATCCTTATTATATTTATGCTAAAATTAAAATTAGTTTCATTTTCGATAGTAAGAATGTTGGTTTGGGAGGCATATTTTTGTGTGAAGACTAGCAGAAGGAAGCCACTGAGGGATTAAAAGAGAAGGCACGGGACAGGCATGTTACATTGTCAACATAGAAAAACAAAATGTTAATCATTATAAATGAACTTAGTCATCCTAAAAAATTATTGCCTCATTTAAAAATCTCTCCTCAATTAATTTACCATGGACTTTCGATTTTGACCCTGAGTAATCAGCTCTCTTCTTCATGCACTCTGAAGAACCTCTATAAACATCATGAACAGCTTTCACAACACAAGCACAATGTGTACTTTTGTAATATGCCTCTCTGCTCATTAATCCTAATGTCTAACTCATTTTTCCATTCACAGTGACCAAATGAAAATACTCAAAGTACATTTTATTTAATTTCCTTCTATATTTCACTCACCATGAACAACAGAGATTGTGTTCACAAACAATAACTTAAAGGTCTGCAGTTGAGAGTTGATATCATAACATATTGCAGTATCGAGCTCACTTTTCATCACGCCCATCAGTGTCACCTTCTCATCCCAATCAAAATTTATAATTTTGTAAATGACAAAGAACACCCTGACTCAAACTTAGCCTTGACATTTTTCAGTCATGCTAAGTGAACTAGGAAAACAGGACCCCATACAGCAAACCACCAGACCTGGACTGCTGATGTCCTAAACATCTTCTCATCACGTGAGTGATTTCTTGAGTTTGCACCTTTGGAAATCAGGATGCAGTGGTAATGATACAGTAAGATCTCAAAGACAGTTCATCTTTCTTAAAATCATCTTAATCCTGATTCTCAGAAAGGAGATGAGGGATAGGGGAAGGAAGGACTTAAACTAGCAAAGGTTTTCAACCTTGGTTGAATACAAATTGTGATGCCCCAGCATTGAGAGGGTTGGTTGCAGTACTTTAATTTAGTACAGAGGTTTCTTGATAAACATTCTTTCACCTCACTTAATGAGTATAAAATTCCTATTAAGTAACACTCTCACAGCAGTGCATACTTCACATTTAAGGTTTGCTCACAGCTTAGTTTGAATGATTGGTTAGAGTCTGGTCCTCATTTAGAACATAAACAGCAAAATGGCAAAGACTGTTGTGTTTTCCATATCATTATATATCCAGTGCCTGCCTTTAAATATTTGAGAAATATGTTAAAGTGCATTGTTATGCAGGCATATCATAAAAACCACAATTTTGTAGACATTTAAAATATAATGATTGTAATAGTTGCTTAATGTATTAACCTTTGTTAATTTGATATATTTTCAAGGAATATTTCTCTTAGTAAACAGTCTTCAGAAAGCATCTGTTAGCAGCACATTCCTGTAATGGAATTGCATCTCTCAAGACCTTTCCTCTGTAGACCAACTACTTTTTAAATAATTGTTTTGCCCATATCTTTACAGAAAAAATTCCCTCTATGAAATCTTATAATGCCTAGTTAAGCCATTATGAAATAAAATCAATATGAGATTGGGTCATGATGAAGCTGAGTTGAATGGTCATGTTTCCATCAGTTAAGTACTTAACCTTTGTAGCCCCTATGACTTCCTGAAGCTACTTTTCACTTAAAAGCATCATTAATCTAAAAATTTAGCCATGAGAAGATGTATTGAACTGATTTTATTGGCAGGGGAACTTTTATCTTTATCCAATTCTTAGTATCAAAGAAGCATCAAAAAAGTCTTCAATAAACACATTAATACCATTTCAAAGATGGTAATATTTTAATGATCATAAAGGTTGAACATTCCTATTCTGAAAATCTGTATTCCAAAAGATTCTAGTATCTGAAATCTTTCTAGCATCACCCGGATGCCACACATTAAAAATTCCATACCTGATCTCATATGTCGGGTCACAGTTAAAACACAGGCACACTAAAAATATTATATAAATTGCCATAGGCTATATGTATAAATTGCTAAGGAAACAAATGAATTTTGTGTTTGGACTTAGTTCTCATCCCTAACAGATCTAAAACATATGAAAAAATTCTGAAATTTCAAACATTTTTAGTTCCAAGCATTTTGGATAAGAGATACTCAACCTATAATAACATTAAGAAGAGACATTGTTTTATATAGACCTTTAACTTCCAAAACATCAGAAATGTTACCTGTATCTTACTTTTTAATTCATTCTTGCTGTGCAGTAATTTCAAGTGCATTTCATAAAAATGGCTCAATAATACTGATTTACCCTACATCTCCATTCTATGCTCTCTAGTTTAAGATTATCAAAGAGGATTGTGTTTCACCAATTTTAAGTAATGAAAGGAATTTTTACCACTATCACCTTATGATGTACAGAGCTGAAAATAAGCAAATATGATAATGACAGATTACCCGTGTGTGTGTGTGTGTGTGTGTGTGTGTGTGTGTGTGTTATTTGGAATTAAACCTAGGTTTACTTTACTACTGAGCTACATTTCCAGCCACTTTTATTTTTTTCTTTTTTATGGTGCATTATAGTTGTACATACTGGTGGGATCCGTCTACCTATTAGTACAGGCACACAATACGATTCCAATATCCCTCCCCAGCACTTTACATTCTTCTTTGAAGACAGCAGTTAGCACACTGCTCAAGGAAATGTGCTCCTCAGTCAACAAACTAATAAATTTGTTTATTCAACAAACACATTAAAAATATGAACCAAGAAGAGTTATAGGTCAGACTAATTGCCCCTCCCTCTGCAATGCTATGCTAAAGTATTTTTTTTTTTCACTGAAATGATGGAATGTTAATTTGAATCATGTTTGTCAATATCTTGGATACTGAGCTCACAAAATATTAAAATAACCACTTCAGAGAATGGGATCCATTTTTAGCTTTTATAAACATGACTGGGGGAAAAAAATCAATAATTAAAAAAATGATTTTCAGACTGAGCCCGGGCCCCCACACTGAGGTAGGATGCCATCACTGGACTTGCCCACCCCATACACTGAGGTTGGACCCAGCGCTGAGCCCCCTAGCCCACCCACACACGGAGGATGGAGGCCAGTAGCTGCCTGCCCGCCTGCCCCATACTGCTGAGGGACACTGCACCTGTCTCTGTGCTGACTCATAACACCCTCACTGGTGTTCCCCAGCTTCTTTGGAGGCTGGTGCAGGCAATCTGATTTATTCCTGAGGGCGTGGCTATCATCATTAGAAGGGCCGATTCCTTCCTGAGACACCTACAGGAGACTGGAGGCCCTTTGACAGGTACCTCTATTTACTCCCTTACCTCCTACACCCTTCCCCATCCTCTTGTTCACAACTAGAAATACTGTAAATAGTAATCGAACTGATCCTGTTCATTACAATAATGTTAAAGACATTATAAGGGCTGTCTGGTTCAGGGCTGCATTTTCTCTGTATTGGGTACTACCGGTAGATCAATACCCTTCAAAGAAGAGGTAGTGGAAAACTGAAGGGTCATAATAAGCCTGCAAGAGGGGAACTTCTGTATCTCTGATCTTCACTGCTAGGGGGGAATATGTAGGCACAATATGAAAAAATAGGGGAAGAAAGTGTCCCTAAGAAACCAACAGGCTATTGTGATAGAATCCAATGACAGTATGGCAGTAGAAATGACAGAAAAGGAGTTTAGAATCTGCATACTTAAAATGATCCATGAAGCAAAAGATGCGATAAGAAAGCAAATGCAGGCAATGCATAACCATTACAGTAAACAGTTAAAAGAGCAAATGCAGGAAGCAAAAGAACACTTCAATAAAGAGATTGAGTTTAAAAAAAAAAAAAAACAGAAATACTTGAAATGAAAGAAACGATAAACCAAATTAAAAACTCAATAGAAAGCGCCACCAACAGGATAGATCTCATGGAAGGCAGAATCTCAAACAATGAAGACAAAATATTTAATCTTGAAAATAAAGTTGAACAAACTGAGAAGATGTTAATAAGTCATGAACAGAACTGCCAAGAATTATGGGATATCATGAAAAGACCAAATTTAAGAATTATTGGGATTGAGGAAGGCACAGAGATACAAACCAAAGGCATGAACAACCTATGCAATGAAATATCAGAAAATTTCCCAAACCTGAAAAATAAAATGGAAAATCAAATACAAGAGGCTTATAGAACACCAGGTGCACAAAACTACAACAGATCCACACCAAGACACATTATAATGAAAATGCCTCAAATACAAAATAAAGATAGGATTTTAAAGGCTATGCGAGAAAAGTGTCAGATTACATATAAGGGGATTCCAATACAGATATCAGCAGATTTCTCAGTCCAGAGAAAAGCAAGAAGGGTCTGGAACAATATGTTTCAAGCTCTGAAAGAACATGGATGCCAACCAAGAATACTATACCCAGCAAAACTACCTTCAGATTTGATGATGAAATAAAATCCTTCTACAATAAACAAAAGTTAAAAGAATTTACAAATAGAAAACCTGCCCTATGGAATATTCTCAGCAAAATATTTTGTGAGGAGGAAGTGAAAACAACAATACAACTCGGCAAAGAGAGGAACTACCCTAAAGGAAGAGTCAATCAAAGGGGAAACCAAGTCAAGTTAAAAACAAAAAATAAGCCAAAAAGATCAGGAGTACAAATCATATCACAATAATAACCCTGAATGTTAATAGTCAAAACTCAATAATCCAAAGACACAGAGTGGCAGAATGAATTAAAAAGAAAGACCCAATAATATGCTGCCTTCAAGAGATTCATCTCATAGAAAACTACATCAACAGACTAAATGTGAAAGGATGGGGAAAAATATACCATGCACATGGATCCAGTAAAAGAGCAGGAGTCTCCATTCTCATATCAGATAAAGAGGACTTCAAACCTAAATTAGTCAGAAGGGATAAAGAAGGACATTTCATATTGCTAAAGGAAGCATAAAAGAGCAAGATATAACAATTTTAAATAGTTATGCCTCAAACAGTGGAGCACCTATGTATATCGAACAGACCCTTCTCAATTTTAAGAATCCAATAGACCAAAACACATCAATAGTTGGGGACTTTAACACATCACTCTCATCACTGGATAGATCATCCAAAAACTGAACAAAGAAACTATAGAACTAAATAATATAATCAATGATATAGACTCAATGGACATTTACAGAGTATTTCATCCATCATCGAGCAAATATACTTTCTTCTCAGCAGCTCGTGGATCCTTCTCCAAAATAGACCATATGCTACGACACAAAGAAGCAATTAGTAAATACAAAAAAAAAAAAAAATAGAGATTCTATCCTGTATCCTATCAGACCATAATGAAATGCAATTAGAAATAAACAATAAAATAACAAACAAAACTACTCATACACCTGGAGACTAAATAATATGCTATTGAATGATGCAATAACAGAAGACATCAGGAAAGAAATTTAAAAATTCTAAGAGGTAAATGAGAACAATGACACAACATACCAAAATCTCTGGGACACTATGAAAGCAGTACTAAGAGAAAAGTTCATTGCATTGACCTTATACATTAAAAAAATAAAAAGTCAACAACTAAATGACCTAACATTATATCTCAAAGCCCTAGAAAAAGAACAGATCAACACCAAAAATGGTAGAAGACAGGAAATGATTAAAATCAGAATTGAAATCAATGAAATTGAAACAAGAGAAACAATTCAAAAAATTGACAAAACAAAAAGTTGGGTTTTTGTAAAAGTAAACAAAATTGATAAACCCCTAGCCACACTAACGAAGTGAATGAGAGAGAAAACCCAAATTACTAGAATTTGGGAGGAAAAAGGAAAGATCACGCCAGATACCATTGAAATACATAACATAATTAGAAGATACTTTGAAAATCTATACTCCAACAAAATAGAAAATATCAAAGACATTGACAAATTTTTAGAGACATATGGACCTCCCAAAATGAATCAGGAAGACATACACAATCTAAACAGATCAATTTCAAGCACTGAAATAGAAGAAGCCATCAAAAGCCTACCAGCCAAGAAAAGCCCAGGACCAGATGGATACTCAGCCAAATTCTACAAGGCCTTTAAAGAAGAACTGATACCAATACTCCTCAAAGTATTCCAAGAAATAGAAAAGGAGGGAACCCTTCCAAATTCATTCTGTGAGGCTAGTTTCACTCTGATACCAAAACCAGACAAATCAAGGAAAGAAAACTTTAGACCAATATCCCTGATAAACATAGATGCAAAAATCCTTAACAAAATACAGGCAAATTGCATACAAAAATATATTAAAAAGATTGTGTACCATGATCAAGTGGAGTTTATCCCAGGGATGCAAGGTTGACTCAACATCCAGAAATCAATAAATGTAATTCATCACATCAATAGGCTTAAAGTTAAGAATCACATGATTATTTTAATAGATGCTTAGAAAGCATTTGATAAAATACAGCACCCCTTCATGCTTAAAACACTAGAAAAAATAGGAATAGTGGGAACATACCTCAACATTGTAAAATCTATCTGTGCTAAGCCCACAGCCGACATCATTCTTAATGCAAGAAAACTGAAAGCATTCCCTCTAAAAACTGGAACAAGACGGGGGTGCCCTCTTTCACCACTTCTATTCAACATCATCCTTGAAACACTTGCCAGAGCCATTAGACAGACCAAAGAAATTAAAGGGATACAAATAGGAAAAGAAGAACTAAAGCTGTCACTATTTGCTGATGACATAATTCTATATTTAGAAAATCCAAAAAACTCCACTAGAAAACTTCTAGAACTAATAAATGAATTCAGCAAAGTAGCGCGATATAAAATCAATATGCGTAAATCTCATACATTTCTATTATTAAGTGATAAATCCTCTGAAAGAGAAATTAGGAAAACCACTCCAGTCACAGTAGCTTCAAAAAAAATAAAATACTTGGGAATTAATCTAACAAAAGAGGTGAAAGTCCTCTACAATGAAAACTACAGAAAATTAAAGAAAGAAATTGAAGAAAACCTTCGAAGATGGAAAGGTCTCCCATGTTTTGGATAGGCAGAATTAACATTGTCAAAATGGCCATTCTACCAAAGGCACTATACAGATTCAATGCAATTCCAATTAAAATCCCAATGACCTTCCTCACAGAAATAGAGAAAGCAATCATGAACATCATCTGGAAGAACAAGAGACTTCGAATAGCCAAAACAATCCTGAGTAAAGAAAGTGAAACAGGAAGTATCACAATACCAGACATTAAACTTTACTACAGAGCAATAGTAACAAAAACAGCATAGTATTGCCACGAAAATAGACAAGCAGACCAATGGTACAGAATAGAAGACACAGAGACAAAACCACATACATACAGTCACCTCATACTAGACAAAGAAGCCAAAAACATACAATGCAGAAAAGATAGCCTCTTCAACAAATGGTGCTGACAAAACTGGAAATCCACATACAGTAAAATAAAATTAAAACTCTCTCTCTCACCCTGCACAAAATTCAACTCACAATGGATCAAGGACATAGGAATTAGATCAGAGACCCTGCATCTAATAGAAGATAAAGTAGGCCCAAATCTTCATCATGTTGGCTTAGCATCAGACTTCCACAACAAGACTCCCAAAGCACAAGAAATCAAAGCAATAATCAATAAATGGGATGGAGTCAAACTAAAATCTTTTTCTCAGCAAGGATACAATCAATAATGTGAAGAAGGAGCCCACAGAATGGAAGAAAATCTTTTCCATGCACACTTCAGATAGAGCACTTATTTCCAAAATTTGTAAAGGGCTTATAAAACTTTACACCAAAAATACAAAGAACCCAATCAATAAATGGGCCAAGGAACTGGACAGACACTTTACAAAAGAAGACATACAGGCAATTAATAAATATATGAAAAAGTGTTCAACATCTCTAGTAATTAGAGAAATGCAAATTAAAACAAGTCTAAGATTTCATCTTACTCCAATTAGAATGGCTATTATCAAGAACACAAACAATAATAGATGTTGGAGTGGATATGGGGGGAAAGGCACACTTTTACGTTACTGTGGAGTTGCAAATTGGTGGAGCCACTCTGGAAAGCAGTGTGGAGATTCCTCAGAAAACTTGGAATGGACCTACCTTTTGACCCAGTTATCCCCCTCCTCGGATTATACCCAAAGGACTTAAAGTCAGCATACTACAGTAATGCAGCCATATCAATGTTTATAGCAACACAGTTCACAATAACTGGATCATGGAACTAACCTAGATGCCCTTCAACAGATGAATGGATAAGAAATCATGGTACATATACATAATGAAATATTCAGCTATAAAGAATAATAATATTATGGCATTTGCAAATAAATGGATGGAATTGGAGAATATCATGCTAAGTGAAATAAGCCAAGCCCAAAACACTAAAGGCTGAATGTTTTCCCTGATATGTGGAGAATGATAATGGGGGCAGGGGGTGGGGAGGGAGAGAAGAATGGAGAAACTTTAGATTATGTAGAAGGAAATGAGACTGAGACGGAGGGGGGTATTAAAAATGATGGAATGAGACAGACATCATTACCCTATGTACATGTATGATTACACAAATGGTATGAATCTACATCATGTACAACCATAGAAATGAAAGGATGTACCCCATTTGTGTACAATGAATCAAAATGCAGTCTGTAAAAAATTAAACAATAAATTTTAAAAAAAGATTTTCAATCATGGGCAAACCTGATATTCAATTAAACCCTCCAACTTAAAAGTAGAACATTTGAGACAAGAAAGTTACTTAATTTCTCTGAACTCCAGTTTTTCATGTGTAAGCAGGCTAAAAACACCTGCCACTTGGGTGACGATTAAATGAACTACACATAAAATTCTAAATACACTAATCTAGGCTATGGAATTATCTCAATAGTTTTTCTCCTTGTGTCTATTGTCACACTAAATTTTATAACATAAATGGTAATTATTACTATACTCCTGTTTCTCAGAGTCAGGAGTATAGATCAGCACAGAGAAGAAAGTTTATCTCTATCTACAAAGTCTGGGGCCTCAGCTGAATAGACACAAGCACCTGGAATCATCAGAATTGTCTTCACTCATATGCCTGGAGCTACTGGAACTACCCACTGGAGCATCTGTATGTGTTCTTACCATGTGGCTTGGGGCTTCCCACAGTGACAGCTGAGTCCCAATAGGTACACCCAAGACAAATCATTTCAAGAGTGAGTGCAGAACTAGCTTAGAATCAGAGGACATATAAAGCTACTTAACTGGGGTCATAACAAGTCCACTGTGATTTCCAAGGGGAGGAAACATAGCCCACCCTGATCGATAGAAAAGACTGAATTTTCAAAGAACATTTTGTAAGACCACTATAGTCCTCATTCTCCACCATAGATTAAGTCTGCTGAGCATTGGCTTTGCTTCCTGGAATCAGTGCAAGGAAGGGCTCTGCAGTCACACCAGGACATCGCCCCATTCACAGCTATCAAAACAAATTTGAAGAACTCATCCTAGAAAACATGATTCCTAATTTTGAGCTAGTTAAGGAATAAAAACTACTTTCAACAGGTAATTGTTTTCTCTTTAAATGGAAACATTTTTTAGTGACTTTTTAGTTTTCCCCCTCTAATTTGGGGCAGTGAAAATTATATTTAATTCACATGACTGTCCATGAGAACTTTCTTGGCATCTAAATGTACTTCCACAATTAATTTTAAAAAGTCATAAGCACTCTAAATTTCACTTGTGGTTTTTTAAGGTCCACCACATTAGAACGTCAAATATTATGCTAAAACATGGAATGCATTTCCCAGTCTTAGTTAATTCAATAAAATTATGCATTCCATGTAACATGTCAATCATATGTAGATATATATATGTATAAACATCAAATGCCATTTTCAAATAGCAGGTTGATATATATATACACACACATATATATGTGTATATATATGTGTATATATATATATGTATGTATACATATATTTCTTTGGAAAAAGGCATAGCTTTCATTTTGTAAAATATTTGCCAAAAATATGATTGGCTAAATTCCTTACTCTATGTTTTTAAATATAATTTGAAAATAATTAGTAACAGCTTCATCATCTTTGAACTAGGTTTATTGTTTTATTATGGGGAACTGAATGAGTTCTGAAAGGCACATTTGATATGACTGGCATTCTGCTTTGCTCACCAATGATAGCAAAGTCTTGAATGTGGAGCATACGTGGGAAGAGGGGCCAACTGATGAAGAGAGCTCTTGGATGCCTTAGACTATTTTAGACTTGAAATATAAAGCTGCTACTGACCAATACAAAATAGTAGCTAAGTAATCTTTTCCTTCTCCCGATTTTACTCTTGTTGGTTTCCTTCGTCTTTTTTTTTTTTTTTTTTTTCCTTTTTGTGCCAATGAATTTGCTTCAATTCTCCCTGGAAAATGTCAAATAGTCATCCTTTTTTTCAAAGAATGTGGCTTTCTGAAAATTTAGGTAAGAAGTACAAGGCTGATGAAATTTCCTAATCTGACATGACTAATCATGACTTTCCTTTGATCATTAGCTTCCAGGGCCAATGTTACTCCTTATTTGGATTAATTAGCATGTCATATTAACATGCCCAGATGTCCAGCAGCTCACTGTTTTGATGCAGATTTTTTCTGTTGAAGGTATTTGGAGAGGCAGTGAGGAGCAGTGAAGGGTGCCTGGGACATAATGCCTTTCTGGAGATAGTAAAGCCACATAATATGTTTCCTTAAATTATTAATTTATTCTGACTCAACCTGCTTTTTGAAAATGGCATTTGATGTACTATATTATTTGTTTCTCAGAGGACACAGTAATTGTTCCTGTTCAGACTCTTTCTTTGTTAACAATTCTCAGTTTGAATATTATGACAATTAAGAATATCTTTTTGTAGAGGCTGAATCCTTCAAAAAAATTTAATGCATTAAAATTTCTCCTTGGAATTTGATCATAGTTACTTGGTTTGTGTCATGGAGCTGTGTGATCATGAAATTAAGCACCAACAATATTCAGGGAGTTCCATTTTTCTAGGACTTGGATGGTTATCTGTGCATTATAATTTTGGGAAGACTAATTCAAAAGGGACCAAGATAGAGCCCATGAGTGCCATTACGTGGGAGAGAATAGAATGATACTGGAAGCTATCTATCTAATTGCACGTAAGTCAAAAATTGCAGATGGAGGCAAATTTTTGTATATCTCATGAAAACTTTAATATTTTAGAACAAGAGAGACATTATTAAATCTAAAAGTTAGATTATTCCAAAACCATCAGTTGGTATACACTGATGGGAAATTTAGGTTGTGGGAGGAAATTAAGTGGCTCCTAGATTAGAACTGAAATTAAGTAATAGAAATTAGAACCAGGTGTTTGGAAATAGAAAAAAAAGTTTAAAATAAAACCTATTAAAGTCAACAATTGTACTCAGGGTCTGTTTACAGAAGGCAAATCTGCAATACAAGACATAAAGGAAACTGGAGTTTGCCAAAAGTGGAGTCAAATGGGAAGAAAAGGAACTTGGACTCTAAAGACTAGAAACTTCTACTTTTATATCTTAATTACATGATCTTGGAAAAGAAATTTTGGGGGATTCAGTTCTTTCCTGTCTGAAGTATTATAGAACAAATAAATATTTTAAATAATATTTTCATAGCACATAATCTGGATGGAGGCCTGACAGATATTGACTGTACACAAAGCATACAGCTATGTGGCAATCCTTAGGTATCAAGAGAAAGGGTGGAGAAGACCAGAAGGTTCCAGAGAGCGGAGGAGAATAAATGGATCCAGGGGTAGAACACCTAGAGATGACACTGGTGTTTTGTCACTGTGTTAAACAGCATTGCCTTTACCTTGGTGGTAATGGGAAGAATTGGAGAATTGTTCAACAGTCATCCCTTTCAGAGTATGAACAGATTCAAAGAGGATGCAGGGAGACCTAAGAGACTGTGTATGGCAAGAGGTTAAATTGTACTTTTAAAGGGAAGCAGATAAAAAACAGTCAAATTCTACAAATGAAAAGTTTGTAAAATTCATCTTTGTTTTGGTACTGGGGATTGAACCCAGAGGTGCTTAACCACTGAGCCACATTCTAGCACTATTTATTTTATTTAAAGACAGGGTCTCACTAAGTTGCTCAGGCTGGCTTTGAACTCACAAGCCTCCTGCCTCAATCTCTCAAGCCACTTGGATTACAAACATGCACCACGATGCCCAGCCTAAAATTCGTCTAAAGTTACTGTAGCCTTATCCACTGCCAGACAGTTGGACATTATTAGAGTCACAGTGAAAAAAAAAAAATTAATGCCCAACTCTTAAAACAATTAACAATAACTCATATGACTTCGATTTAATCAAAAACTGTGTGCTCCAGACTTAGCTAAATATTCTCCATTTATTTCTAATGCCAACAGAGTGAAATGAATTTTATGTCAGTTTTACACTTGATGCAACTGAGACTCAGAGAGGTTTAGAAACATGACCAGTGTCACTCAGCCAGAAAATTGCACACTGTAGACTCCTCTGAATTTCAGGCCCAACTTTTATCAATTGTGCTAACATCAGTGTTATTCTCAAGGACTCATTTCTTGCTTAATTTTAATTCTCTTATACAGCAGATGTCAATTTTCAGAGTTTACAATTTAGTTTGTATCTTATTGATTGCTTTCTAGATTGCCTGTTCCCTGGGGACCTTGGGAGTTCTCTTAATTCATTGGCAACGTATTAAATGGCAGTTTATAATCAGTTTCCAGTCATGGAATGTTTCCCTGAAGTCAACAAAACCCACCCCAAGTGGTAGATCCTTATAGAATTAAAATGAAAAGCTGATTGAACTTGGGTAGGCTCACGTCTTCATATCTTTGTCCTCACATATCCACTTATAGAATCCATCTAAGCACTGGGGATAGCTCAGTGGTAGAACACTGAACCACAGCAAAGTTTACTTACCTTTGGACTTATAGAAGTCTTCCATTAACAAATCTTATATTGTGCTTTGATTATTACCCTTATAATTCCAATCATCATGACATAGCCCAAATGAAACAAATTAAAGTTTATTAATGAATCTGGCCTCAAAGTGACCTGAAATGCCAACCAAGTCTTCATTCATTTTGCAGATGCTGATCCATAGTGGGGGGTGGGTAGGGAAGAATGATGGAACTTTGGATTGTACAGAGGGGAGAGAAGGGAGGGGTGGGGTGGTAGGGATGGGAAGGATGGTACATGTATGAAAAAAATTAAATATTTATCACTGTCAAAAAAAGATAATGAAAAAATTTTCAATACCACATATTACTTCACTAAGATTACTCTGAAATGTTCACATTTTTCCTGTTCCCAAATGAAATTGATGGGTATATACCAAGAATTAAAAAAAAAATGATATATGAGGAAAAAGCCAATTATAATGGACTTAAAGGTGTGCATATTCAACTCCAACAAGCAACACATATTTATTTGTTTTCCTTTATAAAGGTTTATTTCTGCATAAAAAAATAAAATAAAGTGTATCCTATAAGCAATAGCCAAGGGCACCTGAATTGACTTCAATAGAAGTAGAAGAATCTTATAAATAAGTTAACTTTTTTTAAAAAAAGGATAAAGACCCAAATGCCTTGTTATATTTCTCTTTTTATGGATCATAATTGCTTAATAAACTTTAGCAGAAAATAATCAAAATGTATTAGGATTTACTTTTGAAACTATTGAGAGTCACATTTTTAATTGAAAAATCAGACTATTTTGGCAAAAAATTAAATGCACAAAGTAGATTTAGTTTCTCCTGACATTAAGTTTAGCAGTGATTTTTTCCATTCCATATGATTTTGGAGTCAAAATATAAATTATAATCCTTCCTACTTGCTTGAGCCATAGTTCACATTGGACAGCACAACACAGAATTCCTTCAATTTATCAGTATTCCAAGCTCCCACATGGTTCTCTACAAATCCTTGTGTATCCATTATAGTGTGTAGAGTTGCAACATTAGGGTATAACCATGCATACATACATGTGTAATCACATAATATGTTGGGAAAAGGAGATTATTGCTAGAAAAGGGGAAATGCTATGTAAAATATTTAAGGTCCTTCTCTTAAAGTAGACACCCAGAAAGTTTTAAATATTTTCATAGTTACTTTTTAGGTTTACAAACTCAATGTCTCCACAAGTATAATAGAGGTAGCTACACTTATAGTGCACAATTATGTTCCATGAAATTTATATAAGGTGACATTATACAAGTGATTTGGTTGTAGTATAAGAAGTAAAATTTGTAATAGTGTTTCCTAGGAAGCAGTATCATTGAAATCTGAAATAAGTTCATGGTTACTTCTTTGACAGATATATTTTAAGTTGTGTATGTTAATGCATGCATTTTTTAAATCTAGAAAGCTACAATATATCATCTTAAAATCTGCAAAAAGAATGAAGCTTTGAGAGAAAAGAAAGCATAACGCATCACATTTTATGTTGTCTACTATATGCCAGGCACTTGTTGAAAATGCTTTCCACATATTAACTTATTTAACAGAATGTTTTGGCATCAGCCAAATAATTTTAACATCCAGGCAACTGATATAGCAATAACTGGCTGGGGACAGAATTGCTGAATTTATTCACAGAAGTAAGTGTTCACCAGTTATTGGTGTGGTGAAAACATAACTGTGATACTACACTTTATGGAGGAATAAAATGTGCTTGCTTTTGGAAATATATTAAATGTGAGGACACTAAGTGCCATTAGGATTTTCACTTGCATCATTTTTTCATGAATCTGGTCATGATACACAGACTGGTTTCATCTTGCTATACCAACATAATGTCAGCAGGAGGAGTGTGGGTGAGTCAACCTCTTGTTATTAATTCAAAGAGATACATCTGACTACCTATCACGAATTAGAAATTCAACAGAAAAAAAGAGATTACTCTGGTGACTCTAATACGAAAATGAACAGGTAAGGTATATAGTGTACATTTTTGTATCTGTCATGAATAACCACAAAATGCTTTGAAGTATTAACCACAGGAAAACACTTAGCTTATGGTAGGGGTGCTCTTTATGTTTTAAGAGATGAATTATTTTTTTAAAAAATTAGTTAATATATAAGTCAAACACAAATATTCATGTATGGAGAATATGATCAACTTTCTGTACATGAACCACATTTTATACATAGCTGACTTTTAATCATAATAAGGATGTTGGTTTAGTCAACACTTAAAATGCTGACTCCTCTAATCATAGTCAGAAGCTAGTCCTACCAAATGATTCATGACAATATTGAGGTTAAGGATGTCTAAGTGTGTCTGTTTCCAATTATTCTGCTCAACTTCAATTTAAAAGTTCTTTGTTTTTACTCGTAAAACCATGGGCATTACCGTAATATTTTTCATCTAAAAAGTGTATATTTTGGGGAAAAAAATCTTGTAAAAGTTTCAATTGTAAAATAAGTTTGCTAATTTAGAACATATTAAGGATATCTCATCACTTTGAAGCATACTGTAATTGATGATAAAATATTCATGTACAGCCCTTAGAATAGAGTTATAAATAGGTCACTAGTTTGCATGCTCACTGTGCTCAGTCCCTGGCATCACAGACCTACCTTTAGTTGCTGATTTAGAGTTGGGTACAACAGAGGCATCAGACAATCAATTCTCCTTAATAGCAACATTATGGATTTCATGTCTTATATTACCCCATCCATAAATATGTTTTCTAGTGAGGTTTTCAAAAGGCCAAAACTATGAACTGGCAAAAGTCACGTACCAGGTCATCAAGAAGCTATCTAATACAGTGATTGAAAAGATATACCCTAGACTCAAACTCTGCCAAGGTTTGATTTGTCCCTATTGCAAGTTGAAATTAAATCCCCCCTCTTTTCTTCTCCATTTGTAAAAAGTCATAATTTAAGCAACTGCCTCTCTGAAACCTTATATTACATAGTTAAAATGCAAGAACTTAAAAATACCAAATCAGTTATTAATGCATATAAGACTAAAATGAAGACACAACTTTGAATTGATGGTAGTTAAGTAATGCTATTAGGAAAAAGCATTCAGGTGAAGCAGGACCAGATTGGAAGAAATGTTGAATTCAAGTAGCCAATTGGCTAATGCAGACTCTTATTACTCAAAGGCATTGAATTAAGAATTCCTAAACATCATTCCCATCTCCAAGTCAAATTTTAAAACACATTTTTCTGTTCTTTTCCCTTCTCTGGTGTCTTTCCCCACACAAGTAGATTTTCTTCACCATATGCCATACATACTCATACTGAAAAAGTTATCATTTGTTGCCTTCATTTCTCTCCTGAAACTAATTTTTTAAGATATTTTGCATGAAATATAAAAAGGTGATAAAGTTGGTAAAGCAAAACAATATTAGGTGATTTGTTTGTTTTCTCAATATCTAAACTTTCACTTTTCAATTGAAAGGCCAAAGCTAATCAGGCTCTAAGAAATTCATACCAACATGTGTACATGCAAATTCTGGAAAAATATCTTCATGGAAAAATTTTTGATTTTCATTGAGAAATAACCATCATAAGAACCAAAATGCCATTACAGAACATTCTCAGCAAAATATTCCATGAGGAAGAGATGAAAAATAAAGAATCAAATCAGCAAAGGGAGGAATTATCCTAAAGGAATTGTCAAATAAAGGAGGAGCCAAGTTGTGTCAAACAAATAAATAAATAAAATTTTAAAAATGAACCAAATGACCGGGAAACCAAATCATATCTCAATAATAACCCTGAATGTTAATGGCCTGAATTCATCAATCAAAAGACATAGACTGGCAGATTAGATTAAAAAGAAAGATCCAACAATATGTTGCCTGCAAGAGACTCACCTCATAGAAAAAGATACCCATAGACTAAAGGTGAAAGGATGGGGAAAAACATACCATGCACATGGACTCAGCAAAAAAGCTGGAGTATCCATCCTCATTTCAGATAATGTGGACTTCAAGCCAAAATTAGTCAGAAGGGATAAAGAAGGTCATTTCATACTGCTTAAGGGAAGCATAAATCAGCAAGACATAATAATCATAAACATCTATGCCCCAAACAGTGGCTCATCCATATATGTCAAACAAATCCTTCTCAATTTCAGAAACCTAATAGACCATAACACAATAATACTAAGTGATTTTAACACACCTCTCTCACCACTGGACAGATCTTCCAGACAAAAATTGAACAAAGAAACCATAGATCTCAATAACACAATCAATAATTTAGACTTAACAGACATTTATAGAATACACCATCCAACCAAGAGTGAATACACTTTCTTCTCAGCAGCACATGGATCCTTCTCTAAAATAGACCATATATTATGCCACAAAGCTAATGTTAGCAAATACAAGAAGATAGAGACACTAGCATGCATTCTATCAGATCATAATGGATTGAAGTTAGAAATAAATGAAAGAGTAAAACACAGAAACTATTCCAACATCTGGAGATTAAACAATATGCTATTATATGATGAATGGATAACAGAAGATATTAGGAAGGAAATTAAAAAATTCTTAGAGGTAAATGAGAACAAAGAAACATCATATCAAAATCTCTGGGACACTATGAAAGCAGTACTTAGAGGGAAATTTATTTCATGGAGCGCATTCAATAAAAGAAGTAAAACTCAAAAAATAAACGACCTAACACTACAGCTCAAAGCCATAGAAAAAGAAGAACAGACGAGCACGAAAAGTAGTAGAAGACAGGAAATAGTTAAACTCAGAGCTGAAATCAATGAAATTGAAACAAAAGAAACAATACAAAAAATTGACAAAATAAATAGCTGGTTCTTTGAAAAAATAAACAAAATTGATAAACCTTTAGCCACACTAACAAAGAGAAGACGAGAGAAAACCCAAATCACTAAAATTCGGAATGAACAAGGAAATATCACAACAGACAAGATTGAAATACAAAACATAATTAGAAGCTATTTTGAAAATCTATACTCCAACAAAACAGAAAACCTCGAAGACATCAACAGGTTTCTAGAGACATATGAATTGACTAAACTGAACAAGGAGGACATACACAATTTAAATAGACCAATTTCAAGTACTGAAATAGAAGAAGTCATCAAAAGCCTACCAACAAAGAAAAGTCCAGGACCAGATGGGTTCTCAGCCGAGTTCTATAAAACCTTTAAAGAAGAGCTCATTCCAATACTTCTCAAAGTATTCCATAAAATAGAAGAGGAGGGAACCCTCCCAAACTCATTCTATGAAGCCAATATCACACTGATACCTAAACCAGACAGAGATTCATCAAGGAAAGAAAATTTCAGACCAATATCCTTAATGAACATCGATGCAAAAATTCTCAACAAAATTTTAGCAAATCGCATACAAAAACATATTAAAAAGTTACTGCACCATGATCAAGTGGGTTTCATCCCAGGGATGCAAGGTTGGTTCAACATCAGGAAATCAATAAATGTCATTCACCATATCAATAGACTTAAAGTCAAGAATCACATGATTATTTCAATAGATGCAGAAAAAGCATTTGATAAAATATAGCACCCCTTCATGCTCAAAACACTAGAAAAAATAGGGATAGTGGGAACATTCCTTAACATTGTAAAGGCCATTTATGCTAAGCCCATGGCTAATATCATTCTAAATGGTGAAAAACTGAAAGCATTCCCCCTAAAAACTGGAACAAGGCAGGGATGCCCTCTTTCACCACTTCTATTCAACATCATTCTTGAGACCGTAGCCAGAGCAATTAGACAAACCAAAGAAATTAAAGGGATATGAATTGGAAAAGAAGAACTCAAACTATCCCTGTTCACTGATGACATGATTATATATTTAGAGGAACCTGGAAATTCCACCAGAAAACTCTTAGAACTCATAAGTGAATTCAGTAAAGTAGCAGGTTACAAGATTAACGCTCATAAATCCAATGCATTTTTATACATAAGTGATGAATCTTCAGAAAGAGAAATTAGGAAAACTCCCATTCACAATAGCATCGAAAAAAATAAAATACTTGAGAATCAATCTCACAAAAGAGGTGAAAGACCTCTACAATGAAACTATACAACACTAAAGAAAGAAATTAAAGAATACCTTAGAAGATGGAAAGATCTTCCATGTTCTTGGATAGGAAGAATTAATATTGTCAAAATGGCCATACTACCTAAAGTGCTATACAAATTCAATGCAATTCCAATTAAAATCCCAATTGTGTACCTTACAGAAATAGAGCAAGCAATTATGAAATTCATCTGGAAGAATAAGAAACCCAGAATAGCTAAAGCAATCCTTAGCAGGAAGAGTGAAACAGGGGGTATTGCAATACCATATATTCAACTCTACTACAAAGCAATAGTAACAAAAACAGCATGGTATTGGTACCAAAATAGAAAGGTAGATCAATGGTACAGAATAGAGGACACAGACACAAACCCAAATCAATACAATTTTCTCATACTAGACAAAGGTGCCAAAAATATGCAATGGAGAAAAGATAGCCTCTTCAACAAATGGTGCTGGGAGAATTGGAAATCCATATGCAACAGAATGAAACTAAACCCATATCTCTCACCATGCACGAAACTAAACTCAAAATGGATCAAGGACCTCGGAATCAGACCAGAGACCCTGCAGATTATAGAAGAAAAAGTAGGTCCAGATCTTCAACATGTCGGCTTAGGACCAGACTTCCTTAGCAGGACTCCCATAGCCCAAGAAATAAAAGCAAGAATCAATAACTGGGATAGATTCAAACTAAAAAGCTTTCTCTCAGCAAAGGAAACTATCAGCAATGGGAAGAAAGAGCCTACAGAGTGGGAGAATATCTTTGCCACTCATACTTCAGATAGAGCACTAATCTCCAGAATCTATAAAGAACTCAAAAAGCTCTACTCCAAGAATTCAAATAATCCAGTCGACAAATGGGCTAAGGAAATGAATAGACACTTCAAGAAGAAAATGTACAAGCAATCAACAAACATATGGAAAAAATAAGAGAAATGCAAATCAAAACCACCCTAAGATTCCATCTCACCCCAATTAGAATGGCGATTATCAAGAATACGAGCAACAACAGGTGTTGGCGAGGATGTGGGGAGAAAGGTACACTCATACATTGCTGGTGGGACTGCAAATTAGTGCAGCCACTCTGGAAAGCAGTGTGGAGATTCCTTAGAAAACTTGGAATGGACCCTCCATTTGACCCAGCTATCCCACTCCTTGGCCTATACCCAAAGGACTTAAAATCAGCAGACTACAGAGACACAGCCACATCAATGTTCATAGCTGCTCAATTCACAATAGCCAGACTGTGGAACCAACCTAGATGCCCTTCAATTGATGAGTGGATAAAGAAACTGTGGTATATATATACAATGGAATATTACTCAGCCATAAAGAATGATAAAATTAAGGCATTTGCAGGCAAATGGATGAAATTGGAGAATATCATGCTAAGTGAGATAAGCCAATCTCAAAAAGCCAAAGGAAGAATGATATCGCTAATAAGTGGATGATGACACATAATGGGGGGTGGGAAGGGTTAGTGTTAGGGTTAGAGTTAGGGTTAGGAGGGGGGCAAGTATGAAGGAAGGAAGCTCTGTATAGAAGGAAAAGAGGGGTGGGAGGGGTGGGGGGGAAGGGAAAAAATAACAGAATGAATCAAACAACATTACTCTATGTAAATTTATGATTACACAAATGGTATGCCTTTATGCCATGTATAAACAGAGAAACAACATGTATCCCATTTGTTTACAATAAAATAAAAAAAAAAGAACCAAAATGCCTGAGCATTCCTTCCCTCCCAAATTGCAACCTCTTAGACTTTGCCACCATAATTCTAAAGAACAAGGAATTTCAATCTGTTTCTCAGTTTTCAATATATCAATATTTTAAGAAAAAAAAATTTGCACACGTTCCCAGTGTTGATCTAAATTCTTTTGTGTCTAAACATAAAATTATCAAACTCCTTATGCTTATAACTTATAATTAAAAGGAAAATTAGTTTTGTCAATTAAACAAATTCAAGGTATATAACTACATACTCAATAAATTAAAATAGCAAATTTAATGATAAATAATTTACTGAAACTAATTTGACATGTTTGAGTCATTAGCAAACATTTATATGTTTAAAAAGTTAATGGTGAAATAGTTAACTGTCTAGACAGTTAGACCAGACATCAACATTAGTTACTGTAAAATCATTACTATGCATTCCAATAATTGTATAAACCCCAAAGCAAGACTTTTCCAAAAGTCTTTTCCATTACTTCCATGCTGCATACTTATGACTGTTATATCGGGTAGTATTCTGTACCAAAAGGGTCATATAATATGAATTAGCATAGATTTTACATTTAGCTTCTCTCATTTGCTGAATATAATCTGAGGGATAGCAGCAAATTTCTCTCAATCTGTTTCCTCATTTCCTCAAGTACTAATTACTGCCTGATAAAATTGTGTGGTTAATAATATTTAGTTGACACTTATAAAACATCAGCACACTTACAGCATTTAGTAGGTATTAGACAACCAGTTTATTTTTTAGATTAAAAAACATTTAATGTTTGCTGTAAGTTCCATGATACAATTACATAATGTAATCATATCATTAGTTTTACATAGAAAGTAATTCTGTAATATTATCTTACAACTCCTCTGTATTTGTAGAACTAGAAAAATCAGCTTTCAGGAGCTGTATTAACATAATAAGTAATATTTAGAGATGAATATTGGTGAGAGATTACAAGAGTTACACATTAAAATTAACTAACTTTAAATAAGAACCAAAGTCATTCAGTTCTCTCATAAGTTCTTTCATACATCCACAGTGATTTTTCTTATGACAGAATTTTATAATAAAAATATCTCATTCCTTTAGATGTTAATAATCTTTCAGTCATAGAATTGTGGACATTGATGAATAATAGCCAAAGGATATTGGGTGAGTGCTGTAATGCAAAAAGGATAAGATTGTATATCCAATCTCATAGGAATCGGAGAACTTATCAACTTTTAATAATTTTGAGAAAACAATAAGTACACAAAAACAATGCAGAGGAGCTGGGACTCAGTGGTAGAGTGCTTGCCTCACACGTGTGAGGCACTGGGTTCAATCCTTAGCACCACATAAAAATAAATAAATAAAGGTATTGTGTTCATCTACTACTAAAAATATATATTTAAAAAAAATAATGTAGAGTATCCAAGGCCACCAATATAACTCTAGACCTTTCCCTACCATGTCAGGATGCTCCCTGATTCAGATTAAACATGATGGCTCTAGAACATATATGGAGTCACATCACGTACAGTGGAAGAACCATAACTGATATGAAATATGATCTTTCTGTATTCAGATAATCATGCCCCATAAATGCATAATTCCATGTGTTTGTTATTGGTAATTCTGGACAATTAGTCATATATTGCTGAATGCATTACCAAAGTAAGAACTCATCCCAGTAAATGTCAGTTTCTTTGCTAGGATGTCTATCATTAGTATGTTTATAAGGAAATCTGACTGGGTCATTTTCTTACCCAAGGATTAAACTTCATTGAAGTGAGAGAGTACATGACATGACAGTTTCTCAATTAATTATTTCCTAGTTGGATAGGATTTAAAAAAAAAAACCTGCAGATAGTTGGGTCATTAAATGAAGAGCCAACTGTGGACCATACATGAAGACATCAACTCATGGAGGCCGTAGATAAACTAAAATGTTCTAAAAGGAACAGTCAGATCCAACACAGAGCTAGAGAAAAGTGAAATGGTTAGACAGGAGTCAAACTTCGACTCAAAATGGAAACAGGAAAAAGTCTATATAATTAAAAATAAATTATGGCAAACTGGAAGGACATGTTCATAGGAAGGAAAGATCAATGAATCCAAAGGAGACTGGGTACAGATAAAAGAAGGGTCCAGAAACCACTGTAGTCACCTGGGAAGCAACAGCACCAAGCAGTAACTTCTACTCTGCATTTGATAAGAGCAGGAGCCAGGGCCAAACATGTTAACATAGATATGCAAAATTTCCAGCTTGAAAAGTATGTTTTATCATTCAGCCAATCATTTTCACCCACACGTTGTATAATCAGCAACCAAGAAAGGTGAGACTGGACAGCTCAGAAATAGAATTTTCATTGACTGCTCCCTTCTGCTCCTTGCCCTCTTCTTCCTGATTTATGCCTGTCTTTAACTTGATCCTTTCTTGCTTGTTAAGATTTTAATCTTAGCCATAATGTTTTGCTTATTATTTGAGCTTCATGACAGATGCAATTTCTCCCATTTTCACTTCTGTGCCTTCCATAGATAGTCACCCCTTTGGGGTGACAGTCAATCCTAATCCACATTGGAAATTGATCCCCATCCTATAAGATCCCCCTGCAGGACTTCAACCTAATATCTAACTGATGACCACTCTTCCATAAGAAATGGAATTTTCCCAGATCCCATTGAGGAAAAGTATAACAGGATGTTTCAAAGTCAAGGTATAATATATCAGATTAAATTGTAGCCTTATAATGTTCAATGAATAGATCCAGATAGTACATCTTCATGGAGAATCAACTAAATGTCAAGATCTTAGGCTGTTGCCTTTATTTACATTATGCAAGACACTGGTTTGTTGATTTTAATCTTTTAACAAAGTAATTTTATGATTTTTTTCTCATTTATTAGATACAATTTCTAAGCATCTGCAATTCTGTGTAAATTTTGATAGTACAGGGAGGCAAGATATGACACTAATTGAATAGATTCCTTAGGGACCTACAAGCTGTCAACTGTATAAAGATTTCTTTTTGTAATGCAATGTTTCAGTTCATTGCACACAACATCAAACACTAAGATAAGAGAGAATGCAAAATATATTTTAACTTTTAGAGAAAATACATTTTACCCCTCAAATTGTTCTGGAAAAAAAAGGAATTATTCACAACATTTTCTATACTCTTCAAAAAATAGTAGAGGCCTGTGGCTAACTATCATTTAAATAGTGGCCTAGCAATTATCTTTGACTCCTTGGGAAAACATTTATTTTTCTTGTCACTATTATGATATGATAAATGTCTGAAAATAAAGTTGCCACCTACAGTGGTAAAAAATTGACAAAGTGAACTCTGGGGACCACCTGGAAGAAAATCCTAAGCACTGAACACATTTGCAAGCATTTGACTGTCTAGTGAAGCCAACCAATTACACACTTCCCAAAAGACAGTTTACTGATAGAAAATTATTTCAAATAGATTTTTATTCTATTTGATAAGTTATGTATGTTTGAGTGATAGCAGTCTGAATTTTAATGTAGAATGAAAAAAAGAAAAAAAAAAAAGAAAGCAAGGATACAGAGGCCCAGGATCACAAAGATTGATTCCATATTGAGAGATTAATTTTTCAGCAACTATAAAATTCATTTCTTTGTGTTTTCAGACATTAATCTTAGCATGAAAAAATAGAAAAACTTTGTGTCAACTTTGAGAAAGACTGAGTAAATGTCATCATGGTCACCTCTAAACTCAATTGGAATTTGCACTCAGGGATGGCCTAACTTCAAAAATAGATACCTGCACAAAGAAGAGAGTTAATTCCCTTGATTGCTTATAAGTTATGAACTTAGAAAATTCTCTTGACTATCTGGATAGTTTTAAGTCATTTACAGAATTTATACCTCTCTGCTTTGGAAGCAGATTTTGAGAACCCAGATTCTCTTTTGGGGTCTTACTTATCAAAGGAATTGACAGAACTCTACCTCACAGCACCCAAGATCATCCAATTTTTCCTTGAATCAACTCATTCCATGCTTTGCTTTTACTAAAGACCTTAGTGAGCTCATAACCATAATCAGAGTAATAGTAATTATTATCATTTATTGCACTAAACACTGGGTGTTTTGCATGTACACATTAATTTTATTCTTTCAAACAGGTAAGAGGTAGGTACAAGTATCAAGTTGAGGAAGAGAAGGTTAAGTAACCCAGGTTTTAAAATGTTGGGGTAGTTTTTGTGCCTCAGCAACCTGCTCAGAGCCCACACCTTGACCTCTGCATCCCAGACTGCTTCAGATTTCAGGCAGGATGAAAGAGAGCACTGTGAGATAAAGGGTGTCAAACTCATAATGACATATCATCTACCTCTAAGGGGATGTGTGCCCTGAATCCTCCATTCTTATTCCTTTTTCTCCCTGGTGAAAAGTTTCTACAAGCCTGCTCCAGAGGCTACTTCTCGTTAGACTTCAGTTATTCAATATTTTCATCAATGGCATGGGTAAAGATATGGATTGTTAATTCATGCTGGTCTGTTAATACCAGACTCAAAAATAATATGTCTACTCATATAAAATTTAGCAGAAACAAAGTTCGAACTTTAGACTTACAAAACATTTTTAAGATATCCAACTTAAAACATATCAGTGTTGTATAAGTTTTGGTTGATTTGCCTTGCTCCCACTCTATATAATAATGTTTTGGAAACTCCCTCAAATTTTTTTATAGCTGTAATAGTCCACACTACCTAGAAATTTGTCCAATAACAATATATGTTAACAGCGTCAGCCTTAGCAACAATATGAGTTAGATGGATTAATGGATAAAGAACAAATGAATATAGATGGAAAACTTAGAAGCACTTTGCACAGATCAAAATTAATTAATTAATTATTCTTCTAATAACCCCCAAATAGGGTAAAACTGAGACTCATGAAAATATTAAATCATAAAAGCAATTTTATCCATTCATCTGTTGAAGGGCATGTGGGTTGGTTCCACAATCTAGCTATTGTGAATTGAGCTGCTGTAAACATTGATGTGGCTGCCTTACTGTAGTATGCTAATTTTAAGTCCTTTGGGTATAATCCAAAGAGTGGGATAACTGGGTCAAAAAGTGGGTACATTCCAAGTTTTCTGAGGATTCTCCACACTGCTTTCCAGAGCGACTGCACCAATTTGCAGCTCCACCGGCAATGTACAAGTGTGCCTTTTTCCTCACATCCACACCAACATCTATTATTGTTTGTGTTCTTGATAATAGCCATTCTCTGTGGTATGTACACACAATGGAATATTATTCAATCATAAATAATAATAATATTATGGCATTTGTAGAGAAACAGATGGAATTGGAGAATATCGTGCTAAGTGAAATAAGCCAATCCCCCAAAACCAAAGGTCAAATGTTTTCCCTGATAAGTGGATGATGATATACAATGGGGGTAAAGGGGTGGGGGATGAGAGAAGAATGGATGAACTTTAGGTTACATAGAGGGAAATGAGGGTGTTATGAAAAATAGTGGAATGAGACAGAATCATTACCCTATGTACATGTATGATTATATGGGTGGTATGAATCTACATCATGCACAATCATAGAAAGGAAAAGATGTACCCCATTTGTGTAAAATGAATCAAAATGAATTTGTAAAAAATTAAAAGATAAATAAAGGCAATATTAAACAAATTGAGTTAAAAAAAATTATCCATATTTCCAGACCACAACCAGAATGCTATGATTTTTTTTAGGTTTCTCATTACAAGGAGGAGGTTAAGATAGTTCAAAGCATCAGTAAGATTATACTTCAGATTATGCTTCATGAAAAATATGAGAAACTTTAGGACATTCCATATTCAATTCAAGAAGCTAAGGAATTGATCCTTTCATATTTAAAGTCTTCCCAAGAGAGATTAGGATACTTTGCTCTGCCAGAGATCTACAGATTTCAGAAAAGTCATTTACTTTATGAAAGCCATTTCATTAAAAGAAAAATGGTTGTATTCTTGATAATTGCCATTCTAATTGGGGTGAGATGGAATCTTAGGGTAGTTTTGATTTGCATTTCTCTTACTACTAGAGAAGTTGAACATTTTTTCATATATCTTTTGATTGCTTATACATCTTCTTCTGTGAAGTGTCTGTTCATTTCCTTAGCCCATTTGTTGATTGGGTTATTTGTATTCTTGGTATAGAATTTTTTGAGTTCTTTATAGATTCCAGTGATTAGAGCTCTATCTGAGGTATAGGTGGCAAAGATTTTCTCCCACTCTGTAGGCTCTCTCTTCACATTGCTGATAGTTTCCTTTGCTGAGAGAAAGCTTTTTAGTTTGAATCTATCCCAGTTATTGATTCTTGCTTTTATTTCTTGTGCTATGGGAGTCCTGTTAAGGAAGTCTGATCCTGGGCCGACATGTTGCAACAATAGGTGTTGGCGAGGATGTGGGGAAAAAGGTACACTCATACATTGCTGGTGGGGCTGCAAATTAATGCAGCAAATCTGGAAAGCAGTGTGGAGATTCCTCATAAAGCTTGGAATGAAACCACCATTTGACCCAGCTATTCCACTCCTTGGCCTATACCCAAAGGACTTAAAATCAGCAGACTACAAAGATGCAGCCACATCAATGTTCATAGCTGCTCAATTCACAATAGCCAGATTGTGGAACCAACCTAGATGCCCTTCAATTGATGAATGGATAAAGAAACTGTGGTATATTTATACAATGGAATATTACTCAGCCATGAAGAATAATAAAATTATGGCGTTTGCAGGCAAATGGATGAAATTGGAGAATATCATGCTAAGTGAGATAAGCCAATCTCAAAAAACCAAAGGAAGAATGATCTTGCTGATAAGCAGATGATGACACATGATGGGGGGGGAAGGAGGCAAGAATGGAGGAAGGAGGGACTGTATAGAAGGAAAAGAGGGGTGGGAGGGGTAGGGGGAAGAGAAAAAATAACAGAATGAATCAAACACCATTACCCTATGTAAATGTATGATTACACAAATGGTATGCCTCTACTTCATGTACAGAGAAACAACATATATCCCATTTGTTTACAATAAAAATAAATTAAATTTTTTAAAAAATGGAAATTATACTTTGTGCCTCACCAGGTTGCATCCCCTTTGGTTGATAGAATTTACACAGACCACTTTCATACATTCCTCAGAGGAGATCTGTTTTCTACTGACTGACTTCCCAGGGACTCCCAAATCTATTTTCAAAAGGTTCTATGATTTTATGTTTGAATGCTTATATAAAAGCTTAATTCATTCCATAGCTTCTGGCCAATTTTGGCTTTTAGAGACTGAGGAAAAGACAAAATGAGTAGCTGGAATGGGTGTACGAGAATGTGGTGTAAAAGATCTAGAAGACAGGAATGTGAAATCTCCAAAAAAATAAGGAGAGGGAAATCCCAGTTACATGGATTTGATCAGCACGCTGTATGCACACTGTATGTACTCACTGAAATATACAATTAACACAGGTTAATAAAAATAAAGAGTTTGGGGGTACAGCTATTTTTAGATAGAGGAAAGTCATGGATAAAAATGATGTCATAGATAACCACTGTAATGGTTAATTTGAATTATCAACTTGATTGGATTAAGAGATGCCAATGATTAGGAGGCTTCTGGGTGTGTCAATGAAGGTGTGTCTAGGAATGATTGGAATGTGTGATAGTCAACTGAAACAGAGACCCTCCCTAAGCATGGGCAGCACCGCCCAATAGGATGGAATAAAAACCGGAAGAATAAGGAAGCAGACACAGATGCAAGCTAGGTTCTTCTTGAACAGTTTCTTGATTGCTGCTTCAATCTTAGATCTAAGGATATCGGACTCGGAAGCAAAATTTTACTGAGGCAGGAATTAATTCAAGAACTCAATATTGTGACTATAGTTACAAAGTATTACACACTTGAATGTCGCTAAGAGGAGACTGTGTTGATTACAGATAAATGACAGGTCTAGGATGTAAAACATATGTTAATTAGTTCAGTTTAGCCATTCCACAATGTATAAATACTTCAAAACATGTTGTATACTGCAAATATATACAATGTCTATTTGTCAAGCCATATGTTTTTAAGTCATTTCTCATTTTTCCATTTGAAATCTATTTGAAGGAGAAAGAGGAATTACCAGTTGGAGATGATCTTTAAAGAAGAAAATTATTTACTTTGATATAAAGTTGAATTAACAAATTTTAAAACTTTGTCTTATTATATTTTACTTTATTATTTATTTATTTGGCACCAGGGATTTAACCCAGGGGCACTTAACACTTAGCCACATTCCCAGACTTTTTAAATATTTTACTTAGAGACAGGGTCTCCCTGAGTTGCATAGGGCCTCTCTAAATTCCTAAGACTGACTTTGAATTTGCAATCCTCATGCCTCAGCTTCTCAGCTTCCCAAGCTGTGGGATTATAGGCATGCATCACCACGCCTGGCTGGAATGTTATCTTTAAAAGTAATAAGGAATTATATCTCACTAATTGTGTATTGTCAGGACTAATTTGAAACAAGACTGAAAATAGGAAATCTACCATTCCTTGACTGAATATTTTTAATTTTGCACTGGACTTTCTTCACAGAGAACTAAAGTACACATGTGGTTAAGAAGGATATATACCGAGTTATGTAGGAAATCTCAAATGATATTATAAAATTGATTATCATGATTTCAAATAGCAGGTCTTATTTTTTTATAGCTTAATTTTATGGTTGACAAATTTTGTTATCTTCTAAAGACAAAATAAAGCAGATAAATCACATTAGATTAGCATAGTCAGAAAAGATTTCAACATTTTTCAGTTTGAAATTACACGCAAAATGCTTAGGATACACAGTGGTACCCATAAGATGCTCAGGACAGTGTTAGTCATCTTTACCATTGTTGAAGCACTGCAGGAAATATGCAACTGGGCCTTAAATGTGAATGATGAAAATGGGGGAAAAGAAGACTTGAAGAGACGCCATTTGCAAGGAAGCACAGGAAAGTTTGAAACTTAGAAAAAAGTGAGAAACAATAAAACAAGCACACAAAACCCATGTAAACAAACAAAAATCAAGGCAATAGACTGGTATGATGGATGCAACTTTCTTGCTCAATATCCAGCATTAGAATTCCTGTGTTCTAATTTATCAATAAGTCCCAAGTTCTCGGTTCTGCCAAATTTATCTATGAAATTGACACAGGTACATTTAAATGGATTAGAAATCATAATGGAGATCTTATATATCCTTTATATATATTACAAATATATTCAAATGTCTAGTCATTCACCAACCTCTTTTCTCAAATGAATTGACCTCTAAAACAGAATTTTCTGAAGTTATCCTAAGTGGTACTGTAAGGGCCCCAAAAAGGAAACCCCAACTCTGTCCCACAGATCGACGGCAACCCCAATCAACCGCAGGAGGCGTCACTTGATGCAAACCGCAAGAGGCGTTTATTCCAGCGCACTGGGACCCAACTCATGACTCACGCAGGAGTCGAGGAGTCAGGAGTTGAGGAGACGAGTCCCTAGCAGAAAATCTTACAAGTTTATAAAGGCAGAAACCACACATCGGGAGGGGTCGCACGTGAAAGGGAAAAAAAGGAAAAAAGGGGAACAAAGCCGCTGGGAAATTCCAAAGGGGGTCTGAGTTGGCTGATAACATACAACATGTTTCACAATGTTTTACAACAGGGCGTAGATTCTGGTCAATAGTTTCTGGTAATCTTACTGTCTGAGCACTATCTGGCTATCTGGCTCAATTTACTCTTTTACTCTCTGTTTGGGGCTGTTTCCTGGAACAGCTTTAAGGGCTTTGTTCCCATTACTGGGAGGGAGACCTTAGGGAGTTGAGATAAAATAGACAGCTTAAAAAAATGTCCATTCTTTCAGTATTATGTGTTGCTCAATTTAAATTTTCATAGATGGTCCACATATGGGACAATGGGACAAACTGGGTTAATGTAAATACAGACAGGACCTGGGAAACTGTCAAGAGGAACAGTCTAAAGACGAAGTTGAAAAAGTCACTCATTAGATACTGTTGAAAGTGCCCTGGAATGAGTGACACTGAATTTATCTGCAAGTTAAGAGAAGAACTTTGCAAATGATGAGAGTAAAGAAAATTAATAGTGTCCTCAGAAAACAAAGCAAGACAACTCAGTATTCAGTTAAAAAAAATACAAACATGGAACCAGGTATTAGGGAAAAAAGTAAAACTCACTATTAAGGAAGCAGAGGTTAAGGATTTCTAGAAAGAAATGTTTAGCCATAACAACCATATGACATAAATCTTTCTGTCTGCCTGAATTTTTTTCTGATCTACTAAAATAATGTCCTCCAATTACATGTAGAAGATAAAATTATTTAAATCCTTGTGAAGTGCAATGAAATACACTGAAATAGAGAATATAGCTACAGATAATAGATAATTTACAATAACATACATTATTTGCTTCAAAGTGTTCACATATAACAACTCCCAAAGAGTGAAATAATTTCTCTGATGGTAGTGATACCGCCATTTGCTGGTGACGAGTTCTGCTCTCTCTAATGTTGAAGTTTGAACACTAGAGAAGGACGCCAAGGCAAGCATATTAAACAGGTTTTATTTAAAGGTAATACTACAAACTTCTCCCGGGAGGGAGAAGGGGGTCATGGCTGATGTTTAAAGTCCACAGAAGTGAGCGCACCTATTATAGGTTAAAGTCTCTTTTGTTCTCCAGTTCTCCTCGCCTCCACCTTATCTTTCCTTCCTGCCTACTGACTAGGCCTGGTTTTGCAGGTAAGATGTAAAAAAGTGAGAAGTGGATGGGGCAGGGGGAGGGCCAAAGTGATTCAGCTAGGGGAGGGCCCAGGGGGCATTAATTAGCAGCTCCTTGCTTGCAGTCCTTGATAAAGGCAGGTAAATTTGGTAATCAATGGGCTCTGGAGATCCTTGACATTCCATTCTCCCAGGGGCAGTCTCCAACTTCCAGAGGCAGATGGCTTTCATGGTCTTCATTTCCTCGATTTGACCTGATCCCCTATTTCTACACTAACTGCCTGTCCCCAATTCTGGCTTCAGTAGTACAAATCAAAGTGAGCAAAGAACATGATAGTCTAACCTGCTAACATGATTAGAATTGTACATGAGAGCTCAACTCCTAAAATTTCAGTGATAAAAGTAACATTTATTTTAAAAAATAAATTACTAAAATTTTATAGAGCACCTCTTTTGATGCCAGTATTGCTCTCAGAAAGTTTACATTTCCAGAATGGAAGTCAATGAATCAATAAACAAGTAAGCAACAATACAAATAAGAATATAGGAGAATTTTCTATGTACATATATGAATATACCTCAGTGAATCCCACCATCATGTACATCCACAAGACTGGGGTCCAAATTATAATAAGATATGTTCCCATGCATGTATAATTTTATCAAGATGAACTCTACTGTTATGAGTAACAAAAAGAACCTATAAAAATGAATATAGGAAAGCATTTTATAGAAAAAAATAAAGCAGGGATTGGGGTAATGGGGAAGGGGCTAGAGATGAAGTGGGCAGAGAAACCCTGAGTAGGCATCATTTAAATAGAGATGGAAATGGTATGAGACTCATTCAAACATTAATGGCAGCACTCTAGGAAACCATGAACAGTGAATTCAAGGGCCTTGAGATGGCAGCAGGCTGAAGTTTATGAATCAGACAAGAAGAAGGTAACACACAGAAAATGCTTTAACTTAAAGGAATTTAATGACCAGACTATTTTGCTGAAATATGAGCAAAAAGAAGAGTGAGAAGCACTGGACACTCCTACATATAAAGTAGGAAAAAGGGAAAATAGTGTCACTGAAACTTGATGAGAGATAATGGCTCAGAAAAGTTCTTTCCAAGAGCTGTAGCTACAAAGAAAGAGGACTTGCCAGGATTGCCTTAGGGAGGAACAGTGCAAGCAAAAATACTCCATGCTTCTTTTGATCCAGTCACCAATCTTCTGCCCTGTCCTCTTATTTGCTGAACTCAATAGCAAAGGTATCTCCTGGGAGATACCATCATAAAATGCAGCTAATAGGGTGGAGGAGGGAGGAGTATTCAGTATCTGGGAAGAATGTAAAGAGGCCTGTGGGGCATAGTGTACATAGTATATATGAAGATTCGACGTGGGCCACAGCTCAGCAAAGAAGAGGAACAGACTAGGAAAGCAACCAAAGCACAGCCTTGCATCCTGAGGGAACTTGCTGGAATGCTTCCTTGTGAATGATTATTCTGCCAAGTGTGAGGAAAGGACTTTTGAGAGAATCTAAAAGAACATACATGTTCATAATCTATGGCAGACTACAAGGGGACACAAGGGAGGTGGTAAGAAATGGTTTGGACTTGAATTATTTCAAACTTATCTAACCATAAATGTCAAATTCAGAATTATACTTTGTATAATAATCTTTTAAAGTCAATTTTAAAAGCTTATGGTGAGTACCTACTATAATCCCCTGCCCTTTCCATTGCATCACAACCCAGCTTGTCAGTCTGAAAGCTGCTCTCCCCACCCTTTCCGGTGCAGCCATTTTCCCTGCCTCCCAACTACTTGTCAATCTGTGAACATCCTAGCTTGCTATTGGTTCATCAGTCAGCTTGCAAGTATCTTTCTCCATTATTGGTCCCCTATTAGCCCAGAGGAATTCAACTGCTTAAAGGTAGCTACCCCACCATCTTTTCTCATGCTTTCTCTCCCCCTGACTCACTTTCTTTCTCCTCCTTGCTTTCTACACTCTTTCTTGTGCACACCCTTTCTCTTTTCCTCTCATTTTCTCTCTTACCCTGCAGGGAGACACTCTGTTTGCTTAATAAACTCCCTTGTGCAATTTCCTAAGTCCAGCGTGGTTTTCATTGGATTTCTTACATCTACCCTGTCCCCGGACATGGTATAGAGTGAGGAATTCAGAGGAAGATAATGTGCATTCCCTTCTTAAAGGGGCTTGCAGCCCAGCAGATACCGAAAGTATATGACAAAATACAGTGAAGTGGGCATACGTCAATGCTGGAAAAGAGCTGTGTTGGGGGCACTCTGTAGATTCATTTGAAGGTGTATGTTTAAGGTTTTATCTATTTTGGGTATAATAAAAGCAGAATTATAGGAAAGGAGGACTAAAGGTGGAAAGAATAATAGAGGGAAAAAAGCATTTTGATTAAACAATCAAGTGTAAAAGTCAGAAGGATCTGCACAAAGAAAGGGTTGAATCAGAAGTGCCCAGATCTTGCTATGTATTTGAATCACTTGAGTGTTTTAGGAACTTGTGCATAGATGCTACTCCAGAGCACTTAAAGCAATATTTCAGAGTGGTCCAGGCACCTCTATTTGAAAGAAAATTTCCCCAGATGTTTTGGATATCATCAAGCAGAGAAGGATGGTCGACCTAAAATCCTGAGATTCTAAATTTCAGCTTAAGAGGCTTTGTTTTATTCTAAGGATTTTAGAGACAAAATGACATCAAAAGCATTGTAGAACCAGGCACAGTGGCACTTCTCAGCGGCTCAGGAGGCTGAGGCAGGAGGATCGCCTGTTCAAAGCCTGCCTCAGCAACTTAGTGAGACTAAGCAACTTAGCAAGACCCTGTCTCAAAATGAATTTTAAAAAGGGGCTGGGGCGGACTACAGGGTGACTGCTTCTCCAGTTGCTCCAGAACCCAGGATTCAAGAAGGGGAGGCATTGAGAGACTCAGACTAAAATGGAGCCACGGGGTGAGTCTCCCCCACCGGGTGAAGATCGGCCTGGGTGGCAGGCCTGGATAGGGGCGGCTTATCAGAGCAGGGCAGGGCAGCTAGAGTCTTCCCCAGGCAGCTCTGTGCACTCCAGTGGTGGGCTTCTCCCACACGGCCAGCTTCTCTAGCTTCTCGGAGCAGGCCCTCCAGTGAGAGCCTTTCTGCACAGAACCAGCTCCAAGTCCCGGAGCCAGAGGTGAGCTCTGGCCCGCAGGTGGCTTCAGGGACCAGGGCAGGGCAGACAGAGACTTCTCTAGGCAGCCCTGCCCCCTCCAGCCGCAGGCTCTTTCCATGGGGTGATCCAAGATAGTGGACTACAGGGTGACTGCATCTCCAGTCGCTCCAGAACCCAGGATTCAAGAAGGGGAGGCATTGAGAGACTTGGGCTAAAAGAGAGCCATGGGCTGAGTCTACCCTACAGGGTGAAGCTCGGCCTGGGTGCAGGCACCGGATAGGGGCAGCTTATCACAGCAGGGCAGGGCAGCTAGAGTGTTCCCCAGGTAGCCAGGCTCACTTCGGCATCGGGCTCCTCCCACATGGCCAGCTTCTCGGAGGAGGCCACCCAGTCAGAGCCTTTCTACACAGAACCAGCTCCAAGTCCCAGAGCCAGAGGTGAGCTCCAGCCCGCAGGCGGCTTCAGGGACCAGGACAGGGCAGCTAGGGAATTCCCCAAGCACCCGGCTCCCTCCAGTGGGAGGCACCATTCAAGGCTAGCTTCTCAGAGCAGACCGCCCAGTGAGAGCCTTTCCGCACAGAGCCAGCTCCAAGCCCTGAAACCATTAGTGGCCTAGGGGCAGCTTTCTTCAAAGGCACTGCATTATCAAGTTCCTCCAACACTTCTGCTACTGAAGGCTGGGAGGTGATACACTGGAAATCTACAGGGACAATATAAGCCAATAGAGGAATCTGCAACATCTCAGAGTCCCACTGACATCTGACCAATATGAGAAAACAAGGGAAGAAAATGTCCCAAACAAACCTAGATACTATATCAATAAAACCCAATGACAGCACAGCAGGAGAAATGTCAGAAAGGGAGATCAGAATGTACATAATTAAAACAATCAGGAAAGCAAA
Organism: Sciurus vulgaris; assembly: GCF_902686455.1. NCBI lineage: Eukaryota > Metazoa > Chordata > Mammalia > Rodentia > Sciuridae > Sciurus > Sciurus vulgaris. Next base: position 29,578,233 of record NC_136470.1, on the reverse strand, counting down.
CGAGGAGATAAAAGAGCAAATGCAAGCATTGAAGGAGGAGATGAAAGAGCAAATGCAGGCATTAAATGATGGCACCAATCAACAGTTAAAAGAGCAAATACGGGAAGCAAGAGATCATTTCAATAAAGAGTTAGAGATGCTGAAAAACAAAACAAAACAGAAATCCTTGAAATGAAGGAAACAATAAACCAAGTTAAAAACTCCATAGAAAGCATAACCAATAGGATAGAACACCCGGAAGACAGAACCTCAGACATTGAACAAAAAATATTTAATCTTCAATCAGAAAAATTAACAAAATAAATAGTTGGTTCTTTGAAAAAATAAACAAAATTGATAAACCCTTAGCTAAACTAACAAAGAGAAAGAAGGAGAAAACTCAAATTACTAAAATTTGAAATGAACAAGGAAATATCACGACACACACGAGTGAAATACAAAACATAATTAGAAGCTATTTTGAAAACCTATACTCCAACAAAACAGAAAACCTCAAAGACATCAACAAGTTTCTAGAGACATATGAATTGCCTAAACTGAATGAGGAGGACATACACAACTTAAATAAATCAATTTCAAGCAATGAAATAGAAGAGGTCCTCAAAAGCCTACCAACAAAGAAAAGTCTGGGACCAGATGGATTCTCAGCTGAGTTCTACAAAACCTTTAAAGAAGAGCTCATTCCAATACTCCTCAAAGTATTACATGAAATAGAAGATGAGGGAACCCTCCCAAACTCATTCTATGAAGCCAATATCACACTGATACCTAAACCAACAGAGACACATCGAGGAAAGAAAATTTCAGACCAATATCCTTAATGAACATCGACGCAAAAATTCTCAACAAAATTTTAGCAAATCGCATCCAAAAATATATTAAAACAATAGTGCACCACAATCAAGTGGGTTTTATCCCAGGGATGCAAGGTTGGTTCAACATCCAGAAATCAATAAATGTAATTCACCATATCAATAGACTTAAAGTCAAGAATCACATGAGTATTTCGATAGATGCAGAAAAAGCATTTGATAAAATACAGCATACCTTCATGCTCACTAGAAAAAATTGGGATAGTGGGAACATTTCTTAACATTGTAAAGGCCATCTACGCTAAGCCCATGGCCAATATCATTCTAAATGGTGAAAATCTGAAAGCATTCCCCCTAAAAACTGGAACAAGGCAGGGATGCCCTCTTTCACCACTTCTATTCAACATCATCCTTGAAACTCTAGCCAGAGCAATTAGACAGACCAAAGAAATTAAAGTGATCCAAATAGGAAAAGAAGAACTCAAACTTTCCCTGTTCGCTGATGACATGATTATATATTTAGAGGAATCTGGAAATTCCAGCAGAAAATTTTTAGAACTCATAAGTGATTTCAGTAAAGTAGTAGGTTACAAGATCAATGCTTTCTTCCTCCATACTTGCCCCCCTCCCTAACCCTAACTCTCACCCTAACATTAACCCTTCCCTCCCCCCATTTATGTGTCATCCTCCACTTGTTAGCGATATCATTCGTCCTTTGGCTTTTTGAGATCGGCCTATCTCACTTAGCATGATATTCTCCAATTTCATCCATTTGCCTGCAAATGTCATAATTTTATCATTCTTTATGGCTGAGTAATATTCCATTGTATATATATATCACAGTTTCTTTATCCACTCATCAATTGAAGGGCATCTAGGTTGGTTCCACAGTCTGGCTATTGTGAATTGAGCAGCTATGAACATTGATGTGGCTGTATCTCTGTAGTATGCAGATTTTAAGTCCTTTGGGTATAGGCCAAGGAGTGGGATAGCTGGGTCAAATGGTGGTTCCATTCCAAGTTTTCTAAGGAATCTCCACACTGCTTTCCAGAGTGGCTGCAAATTAGTGCATACCATCAATGTATGAGTGTACCTTTCTCCCCACATCCTCGCCAACACCTGTTGTTGCTCGTATTCTTGATAATCGCCATTCTAATTGGGGTGAGATGGAATCTTAGGGTGGTTTTGATTTGCATTTCTCTTATTACTAGAGATGTTGAACATTTTTTCGTATGTTTATTGATTGCTTGTACATCTTCTTCTGTGAAGAGAGGTGGGAGGGGTGGGGGGAAGGGAAAAAATAACAGAATAAATCAAACAACATTACTGTATGTAAATTTATGATTACACAAATGATATGCCTTTACGCCATGTACAAACAGAGAAACAACATGTATCCCATTTGTTTACAATAAAAAAAAATTAAAAAAAAATAAAATAAAATAAAATAAAATAAAGTATCAGTGAAAGGAAAAAAAAAAAAAAAGTTCAATGCTCATAAACCCAATGCATTTTTATACATAAGTAATGAATCTTCAGAAAGAGAAATTAGGAAAACTACCCCTTTCACAATAGCATCGAAAAAAATAAAATACTTGGGAATCAATCTCACAAAAGAGGTGAAAGACCTCTACAATGAGAACTGCAGAACACTAAAAAAGAAATTAAAGAAAACCTTAGAATATGGAAAGATCTCCCATGTTCTTGGATAGGAAGAATTAATATTGTCAAAATGGCCATACTACCTAAAGTGCTATACAGATTCAATGCAATTCCAATTAAAATCCCAATGATGTACCTTACAGAAATAGAGCAAGCAATTATGAAATTCATCTGGAAGAATAAAAAACCCAGAATAGCTAAAGCAATCCTCAGTAGAAAGAGTGAAGCAGGGGTATCACAATACCAGATATTCAACTCCATTACAAAGCAATAGTAACAAAAACAGCATGTTATTGGTACCAAAATAGACAGGTAGATCAATGGTACAGAATAGAGGAGAAGGACACAAAACCAAATAAATACAATTTTCTCATACTAGACAAAGGTGCCAAAAATATGCAATGGAGAAAAGATAGCCTCTTCAACAAATGGTGCTGGGAAAACTGGAAGACCATACGCAACAGAATAAAACTAAACCCCTATCTCTCACCCTGCACAAAACTCAACTCAAAATGGATCAAGGACCTCGGAATCAGACCAGAGACCCTGCATCTTATAGAAGAAAAAGTAGGTCCAAATCTTCAACTTGTTGGCTTAGGATCAGACTTCCTCAACAGGACCCCCATAGTACAAGAAATAAAAGCAAGAATCAATAACTGGGATAGATTCAAACTAAAAAGCTTTCTCTCAGCAAAGGAAACTATCAGTAATGTGATGAGAGAGCCTACAAAGTGGGAGAATATCTTTGCCACTCATACTTCAGATAGAGCGCTAATTTCCAGAATCTATAAAGAACTCAAAAAACTCTACACCAAGAATATAAATAATCCAAATGGGCTAAGGAAATGAACAGACACTTCAAGAAGAAGATGTACAAGCAATCAACAGATATATGAAAAAAATGTTCAACATCTCTAGTAATAAGAGAAATGCAAATGAAAACTATCCTAAGATTCCATCTCACCCCAATTAGAGTGGCAATTATCAAGAACACAAGCAACAATAGGTGTTGGCGAGGATGTGGGGAAAAAGGTACACTCATACATTGCTGGTGGGCTTGCAAATTAGTGCAGCCACTCTGGAAAGCACTATGGAGATTCCTCAGAAAGCTTGGAATGGAACCACCATTTGACCCAGCTACCCTACTCCTTGGCCTATACCCAAAGGACTTAAAATCAGCATACTACAGAGATACAGCCACATCAATGTTCATTGCTGCTCAATTCACCATAGCCAGATTGTGGAACCAACCTAGATGCCCTTCAGTTGATGAATGGATAAAGAAACTGTGTCATATATATACAGTGGAATAATACTCTGCCATGAAGAATGATAAAATTATGGCATTTGCTGGCAAGTGGATGAAATTGGAGAATATCATGGTAAGTAAGATAAGCCAATCTCAAAAAACTAAAGGACAAATGATCTCGCTGATAAGGGGATGAGGACATATAATGGGGGGTGGGAGGTGTTATCGTTAGGGTTAGGGTTTGGTTTAGGGTTTGGGATAAGGAGGGTGGTAAGAATGGAGGAAGGAAGGACTATATAGAGGGAAAAGAGGGGTGGGAGAGGTGGGGGGGAAGGGAAAAAAATAACAGAATGAATCAAACAACATTACCCTATGTAAATGTATGATTACACAAATGGTATGCCTTGACTCCATGTGCAAACAGAGAAACAACATGTATCCCATTTGTTTACAATAAAAAAGGGGGGGGGGGCTGGGGATGTGACTCAGTGGTTAAGTGCCCCTGGGTTCAGTTCCTGGTACCAAAAAATGAAAATAAAAGCATTGTAGATGAGTAAAAATATGAGAAAATAATTCAAAGAAATATTTCACATAATCCAGGTGAGAGGCAAGGAGAAGTGTAGCAAAATTAGGGAATATGATGATAAACAAAGGAGAAATACACCAGAGGGCAAATCCAAGCATTTGTTGATTTATGGATGCAGTTGGAGAAAGCGGTGAGATGAACAGACAGGAACTGAGGATGAAACCCCTGTGTCTGGATTTAGTGGCCAGAGGAATTGGATCCTGATAATCAGCAGAGTGAAAGGAAGAGGAACGAGCTGAAGGAGCGAATATGGGAGAGATGGAGATAAAGAGACCTCCAGTGAGTGTGCAGAGTTTGTGAGCAATGGGGGCTTTTTCCTGGGGAGACCTAGAAGGGTCACACATGGATATCCAGCTGGAAAGAGGTGTTGAAAATATAGGCCTAAGGAGTCAAATGTCGACATGTTCCTGAAGCCATGATTATAAATAAAATCACTGAAAAAGTGTATATGGTAAGTGTGGAGAATAGAAGGCCAGCTTCTGAGAGGCCGGGGAATTTCAGAGCAGATGAAAGAAGCAGCAGAAGAGGAAGAACAATGGCATAACTGTAGAGGCATGGTGAGCAAGTGAGTGTCTCCACAGCTCAGAACAGGAGAGAATTTAATGTTCAAATTCATCATGTATTTACTTAAAAATAAAAAATAAGTTTGTAAATGAATTGAGACAGAAATCAAAAATTATGCAAATATTGCAAAGCTGTCATTATGTAGGAAGGGACCATTTTTATACCATTGGGAACATTCTTTGAATTGCTGAATATTTAGCTTCAGGGCTTAATGATCAACTTTCAGCAATCTGATGATTGTAGATTACTTTTTTTTATGGCTACTCTCCCATATATACCATAATAGCTAGAATATCATGAGTGATTTATAAATTTCTATGCCCATTTTTAGTGGCAGAACAAAATGAATAAAATATATTCAAAATACTAGCTCAAGTATTATTTTTGTCATATACATTTAAGGTGCATAACATGAGTTTTTGATACATAGTAAAATGGTTCAATCTGTCAAGCAGAATAGCATATCCATCATCTCTCATTGTTACCTGTATTATTTTTTGTGGCAAGAGCACCTAAAAACTATTCTTAATAAAGCAGATATAATACACTATTATTAACTACAGGACCCATGATATACCTTGAATCTCTAGACTTATTCATCTTGCACATCTGCCACTTTGTATCCATTGACCTGCATCTGCCCATTTCCTCCTACCCATATCTATCCCTGTACCTTCAACTACTTTTTTGTTTGTCCTGGGAAACATTTTTGGGATAGTAGGTATTATATTTTAGGTCTTGGGTATCTAAAATGATGGTAAGAAAGATTTACCTGCCTAGAAAGAGAGTGTCAGTGCATTTTTTAATGTGGAAGAAATAAGATAATTTTCTAATCAAAATTTGAATGCAAAATATGGTTCATATTTTTACATAGGATAAACTTCTCTAAGGTTCCTTGGAGGGTATTTAACTCTTTCTTTTTTTAATCCAATAATAAAAGAGGATAATTCTCTCAAACCAGTCACAAGAATGCCATTTGTAAAGGAACTCTTGAAATTCTGTCATCCAAGGACATTTATAAAGATATATTTAGCAACTGCTAAAAAGCCATGCTAGTCATATCTTATAGTAATGAGATATTTACTTATACATCTGAACTCTTCAGTCATTTTCCCCTCAGAAATGTTTGTTTTCAATCTATGTCTGTTATCAAATATCAAGAATTTTAAGACTGGCCACAATGGCACACATTTGCAATCCCTGCACTCTGGGAGGCTAAGGCAGGAAGATTACAAATTTGAGGCCAACCTCAGTAACTTAGTGAGAATCTATCTCAAAATAAAAAAAATACACAGGACTGGGGGTATAGCTCAGTGGTAGAGCACCTCTGGGTTCAATTCCTAGTACCCCTCCCCAAAATTTTTTTGAGGCATGTTTAGAGACTTATCAAGTCATTGTATACTTTAATTGTTTTGCCTGTATTTATACATACAGTTACTATTTATTTGCACTTTTTCCAGAAAATAAAAGGATGGTGAACATGAGATATAAAGGGCTTTCATTAATTCAGTTGACAAGTTTAGAATGCCAAAGTCAAAACCCTAATCACTTATCTACTGTATTTCCTTTCAAACAAAAGAACAATAAATCCTGTACTGTTGTGAAATACATGAGCTGGAAAATATGGCATTTGCTTTGAATAAAATGGTGCTTCAAATTCAAGGTAATCTGTAACAATACACTTCTCAGATCTAATTTTATGGCATGGTGCATTCTCATGTATTCTCTTCTTCTATTCAAGATATTTCCCAATTCTAAAGGAGAACCAAAATAGAATAATAATTACAAAACAAAATTAAATTGCAGAAGATAACTGAACAACTTATTCTCAGCAAGCAGATTTCTTTTAACAAACAGAAAAATGCATTAAAATAGTCTCTTGCTTTTTAAACTGGAGTAAGATCTGAGTGTATGCTTTATGTGTATGTCATAGAAACAATTCCCTTTGGGGAAAGCACAGTAGTGAAATTTCTAAGATTTATTGTTTAACCTCAGGAAGACTTTCAGTAACTTAGTATAAAATGTATACATTTAATGGAAGGCATGCTATGCTTCTTATAAGCACTTGTTCCAAGTCACTGTGTATAATTAATGGCTTGTCTACATATTTTTTCAATAAAACTATTCATGCAGAATGTTAAGTAGGCCCTTTCAATACCAGAATGGATGTATCTTTGTGAAGATACCATTTATCTACCAAAACATCCAAAGCATAATGAGGAGACTGTGATATGCTACAGATTTAGAACAGAGTTAGAAAACAAAGCTCCAAGATACTGTCTTGTCAGCACAAAGTAAATAAATTCATCACAGTCCACTGAGATTTAAATTCACAAACTTATCAGCAGTGAAATTAAAGTAATTTTTTTACAAGTTTCCTGACACCAGATTATATGGGCTAGAAAATTTACTTTCTAATCAGGCAATTGATGCATATAAAACTAAAATAGAGAGTTTTGCCTTTTAATTAGATACACTATTGGCAAAGACTCATTGAAGCTGCGATCAGGACTCATTTTCTCTTTCCACTATTCTTACAAAAACAACTTCTAGAATTTGTTTTTATAGAAATAGAGCAGAAATTTTCAGATATTCACTTAAATTCTTGTATTTTGAAAAATTTAGCAAATGTGAAAACTTTTCTCCTTCAAAAAACACATGCAAGCAGCAAGTGAAAGTTCTCTCTTCACTTATCTGATACAACAGAATTGTATAAAGGTAGAGTTTTAACAATCAAAGAGTTCTAAAGGAGTTCAGGAAAAGAACTCCACTTTAGCATACTGATGACTTCTAATTAAGGGCATTTGAAAAACAACAAAGTAAAGGTCTCTTGGAAGTCCTCTTACCTGCCAAAGAGATGCTCCATTGTCACCTATTACTTACCCAGGAGTTTCATTGAAAAGGGAAGATTAACTCATATCACTGGAGCATTTGGAAGTCAAGAGAATGACCACCTATTTTTCTAAGGACCTATTCACCTTTCCCTGAAATCATTTGCTGTTTCCTAAATGGGTTACAACTTCTCTCCATCTTCCCTGTGAGTAGGGTACATGAATTCTGAAATCTTATTGTTTCTTTCCCTTCTTTATAGCTTCAAAAGAAAATAGCTCCTAGTGGAAAGTACAAAAATCACATATAATCTTGAAACAAAGGAAACTTGTTACATGGGTGTCCAGGAAGAGAAAGCACTGGAGATCAAGGCACATTTCCCAGAATACGTGAACACGTTCTAAGTGTCTCTAAGAAACTGTTAATGCTGTGGTTAAAATTCTGACTCCCAGTCAGAAAAGTCAAGATGATGAAATTAAATACAATTGTCATCTGAATCAAAGTCTGAACCCTTTCAACTCTGATTGTACACAAGAAGAGAACCCATGTGTAGAACTGCAAAGTTTTCAAAATCTATATGTATATGCTTTGTCTTTTAAAGGTCATAGATTTCAATGCACATTGAAAAAAAGAAATGGACCTGGTAAAGAGTAACAACAATTTTTAGCTTTGTGCTGGAGATGGATTGTGGTGTCCTGTACCAGAGAGATGATTATTATATTTTCAAAAGGTTTGTAGGCTAATTGCCAAGGTTCTAGTAACTTGAAACTGGCCCCAGCGGGAGTGCTTATGCAATAGAAATTGATAAGTTCTACAAATCACTTTTCCTTTCCCTCTCCTAGTCAGTTTGCAAACACCTCATTGGTTAATCTCTATTTCCAGGACAGAAAAATATGTTTGATATGAATAAAGAAAAATCATACTTTTTAAGCTTTTCCATGTCTAGTTAAACTCAGTTGTGGTTTAGTAAAATGTAATTGAATACATTGATATTTTAGTGCTACTTAGAAAATTTTTTTCTTTATTTCCATTCCTTAGAGGAATAAAAATTCACATCAATGGTTGCATAGAATGTTAAAGAATATGAATCCAAGAAATTTAAGATTTTTTTCAAGAATCAGTTCATAAAATCTTAACTTATAAGAAGACAGCTCACAAAAAGTAAGATTTTTAAATTATAAATAAACTATTTTGCTCACCAAGCTGCTGAGACATATTACTTTCTGGTATTTTAAAATAAAAACAAAACACAGGAATCTGATTATGAAGCAAGTGAAAATCAAAAGGGTGCAGACTTCTGCAAGTCTCATAAGCTAAAAATAAAATGAAAAAGTTTGAAGTCTTAAAAACAAATCTGTAGGGAACTAAAAACCTAGGCAGATATAACTGCCGTAAATTATGAAAAGCTAAGAGAAAAAAGGAAGCGATCAACAAAGTTAAAATCTCAGATCAAGCCAAAAAATGTTGGATGACAGTCAAGAAAAAAATACAAGGAAAAATAAAACTGATCCCAAGGCAGAATACTGGAAAGGCATCTGCTGGGGAAGGAGTAGTGAACTAGTGCAGGTGGGAGGCAGTGCTGATCAATGAAAGGCTACTCACATCATGAAATGTGGGGAAATTCTGTAGCTGAAGATAAGAACTATATTATGATGCAGTAAAACAAATGTCATTTGCACACATGCACCTGTATTTCAAGAGCTATTAATGCATAGTTAACATTCAGTGCATAGTTTAAATCTTCCATTTGTTAATTCATTTTTAAAATATATTTTATAGCAATTACAATAAAGAGCCACAAGAACAGACTAGACATTGTGAGATTCCACTTTGAAAGAACTGCACATAAATCTATGTGCTTTTTCAGGCCATTACCACAGTCAGAGCCTGGGTGATATTTTAAGAAACAACAACTGAAGGGGATTCCTTTTTAAAGATTGCATTACATTTATAATGATCTCTTTGAGATTTTTTCTGACAGTTCAGAATCCAGCTTTTAGCTAGATTTGTCATTATAAAATGAAAAGCAAAACCCCAGTGCCTACAGTGGCATTGTCACCGGGCATGCAACTTCATATGGATTCATTTACTTGTGCAGAGTTGTTTTGGCTTGATATGTACATGGACAATTCCCCAGAATAAAGTTTTTTGTTAACATTAAGAGAACTTACATATCATATAAATTAATGCTGAACACATTGATGGATGTGAATGACAAAGTTATTTTCAGACAATCGTCATTTATTCTTACATAGAATTGACTTTTTATTAGAAAGTTAAAATCTTTGAACTTCATTTTCTAGGTCCTTAAACTTCTTTCTGAACCCCAGTCTTTCCAGAATTGGTTTTTAATACTTTCACCAGCTTTGGGTATCCAGTTAGCTAAGGGTTCTCTCTGCTCTTCCATTATACATGTTGGAAATAATATGTTAGCAGACTATAACCAAAGTTGCATTTGATCAGTGAAACAGGTTTTAAATTAAACTTAAGATGATGTGCATATTAAGTCTTTTATCTCTAACCATTGAATAGAAATATTTGCTCATTGACCTTTAAATTCCAAACCCTAGTCAGTTCACTAGAGTGAATGGACTGAAATTTAGATGAGACTGCTGAAGGATTACTTCTAAGGCTTTATAGTAATGAAATCGTCCATTTCTTTAATCAGCAGGTCTGTCCAGGACCTGTGCATCCCTGCTCTCCTAGGCTTCCTATTCCAAGTACACTGACTTTTTTATCTCTGACTCTAGAAACAGACTTCATGGGTATGACTCTCAATTATTTATAAGGAGAAACTTTAACCCCATTCTGTTTCTTCTGCTATAAAATGAGAACCTTCATATAATGTACAGATATGGAGCAAATAGTAAAATAGTACACATGTAAATATAGGTGAGAAGACAGACTGAGTATAGACCAAAATAGGTATATCTATTATAAATAGGTATAGGTATAAATGGTTTTAGGTGTACATAAAATGTTCTCTGCCAGTGGATTCCGTGTTGACGGGGAAGCAGGAAACAAGTGAGGATTTCTGAGGGACTTTTAGTGCTATACTAAAAAGGGAGAAGATGCAAAACCTCAATGTAGGTATATTAGAGTGTAAACAGGGACATACATAGCTTGATTGATAGGCAGCACTGACAGTCTGTTAACTATTCAAAGTGTGGTTTTGCACTTTGTTCCTTGCATCCGATTTCTCAGGTATAGATTAGGATTAGGTAGAAATTTGGATCTACTAATATTTCTTTTTTCTTCCCCACTTGGATTTCACAAAATGAGAAAAACAGGAAAATTAAGTGCACATTGGAATGGCTGCCATAGAATTTAGGTTGACAAATAGGCAAGTCAGTGTATCAAGGGATAAGAGTCAGTGTCAGTGAGATAATAGTTTAGAGGTCCCTTTGGAAGTTAGTACTCAGGAACGACTAACGGAGTTCAGAGAATGGGATGGAGGGAAATGAGTGTAGAGGAGTTGCAGTTGTGAGCAATGACCATGTCTCTTGACCAGACATTCTGAAGATGTGGTCTTTGCACCTAGAGCATCAGCATTATCTGGAAACTTCTTAGAACTGTACATTCTCAAATTCTGCCTTGATCTACCCAATCAGAATCTACACAAGGAGGACTCAGCAATCTCTTATGTGAGCTTTAGATAATTTTGATGCATACGGTATTTAGAATCACTAGCCTATAATGTATCCTATGGAAGTGATTGACCAAGATGAGGTGGTGTGATATGGTAATATATAAAGAAATTATGACTAGGTATGGTGGTGCATGCTTGTAATCTCTGTGGCTCAGGATGCTGAGGCAGGAGGGTCACAAGTTCAAAGCCAGCCTCAGCAACTTAGCAAGGCCCTAAGCAACTTAGCAAGAACCTGTTTCAAAATTAAAAGGACTGAAGATGTTGCTCAGTGGTTGAGTGCACCTAGGTTCAATCCCCAGTACCAAAAAAAAAAAAAAAAAAAAAAAAAAAAAGCAGAGAGAGAATTTTGTATTTATCTTTTCCTATTCATGGTACAGGGCTCCTATAAAAGCCCTGCAATTTCCTGAGTGATAGGGATAAGGAAAACAAGTTTTTCTCTTCATAAAATGTCCTTTAGACTACCCTAGTTTATGTTAATGACAAGACTGGTGGGTAGTGATCCCTAGATAGCTTTGGGTTGGGTGATAGTCTCTAGAAAGATCATGGCACCACTAGAAAGTTGAAATTATCAACCTCCTCTCCCTGTTCCAATCTCAGAAGAGGGAAGAGTGACAGCAGGTAAATTAGTCAACAATGACCAATGATTTTATTCATCATGCCTGTGTAATAAAATCTGCACTGAAATCACTAAACAGTGGGGTATGAAGAATTTCAAGACTGGTGAACACTGAGGTATTTGAAGGGTGGTGGACTTCGAGAGGGCATGGAAGCTCTGTGCCCTTTTCCATCATACTTTATTCATGCATTTAAAACAAATAATGTGCTCTCTTGAGTATGTGACTCATTTGGCAAATAGAACTGGAGGAAGGGCCCATGGAAACTGATTTATAGCCAATGCATCAGCAGAACAGGAAGACTGGGATTGGCATCTGAAGTAGGAGGTAGTCCTATGGGACTGAACCTTTAATTTATGGAGTCTTCCACTAATTCCAGGTAGATAGTGTCAAAACTGAAATTAAATTGTAGGACACCAATTAGCTCCTGAAGAGTTGGAGAATCACTTGGTCTGAGAAAAGCCCATATATAAGTTGTCAGAAGTATTGTGAGCATGAACAGTTCAAGTAAAAATCATCATCTTTGGAGTAGAGCAGTTCAAAAAACTGAGAAATTCAGATGGCAAAGAAAACCTACAATTATACTTGACATCAACTAGAATAAGACAGAATTATGTGGGAGACAGTTACTTTGTGCCAGGGTTAAATTTTTTTCAATTGATTGGTTAAATTTTTCTTAGAACCCAGTAAAGTCTATTTTTAAATTTTAAATTGTAGTAGTTCCATCTTGACTTTAAAGTTTTAAACTACAAAATTGCTATCTTATCTAAAGTGTCACAATACCAAATCTCTTTAGAAATGGAAATTGGAGAATAGCAAAATGCTTTGACAGAAAATCTGACCTTTTTAGTCCCAAGAAGAATAGCCAGCTACATTAAGCACAAAGTTAAAAGAGCTTTCATAAAATTTTAGGTGTCATATTTTATAACATTGAACAACTTGAACTGTTAAGACTTCCAGGAGGATGGAGTCTTCAGTTTAATATTTTCTAACTATTTAGACAAGATATCTGGGGCTAAAATTTTTAATCTTCCTTTCATAATGTTGTTTTCACAGACTGGTATTAATGATTCATGGCACTCTCATCAAATGCAGTTGAGCATATGATTTGGAAATCATGAGGGAGATTTTTGGTCAGATATTCATGGCAACTATGTCAATATGCCACTAGATGTGTGTTCTTGATACCCATGTCACTTAGAAGACTAGCCTTGAGTTGAGATTTTGCTACATATTTTTAGGGTAATTCATTTTTTTGATGGAAAGCTCATTTCCCTGGTTGTGGCAGAGTCCAGTTTTTCTCTATTCAGCATGGAGACATGAAATCATGTACGTTTGGAATCAGACAAATATGAGTTCCACCTGTGGTATCCTCATGCAGGCTATGAAATCTAAAGCAAATTATGAATATTACGAAGTCTCTTTTCCACATTTAAAAAATAAGAATGAGAACATTAATTGGAAGAATAAGTACAATAATTAAAAGCATGATATCAATAGAGATTTTGGAATATAGTCAGTTTCAACAAATGCTAGCACTCCTTTTTTTGTAATACAAAATCTAAATAGATACAAGCTGGCAATTCCAAGACATTGATATGAGGATAAATGAAAAGTTAGATGCAGAACTTCAATTATTGAGACCTTACATTACAGGAAGTAAAATTAACATTTTCTCCCCTCTACACCCACACCATCTCTAAGGAGACAGACACAGCGTGCCAAAAGGAATGGAGACAGTATTCTGTGCACACATAAGGAGGGGTATAAGAATATGAAAGAAGAATGGTTTGATTATCAGGTGCTCTCTTTTTACAATAACATTTAAAGAACTTAAGGGCATGTTAAATAGACCTTAAATGGACTTAGTGCTCGGAAGTTTTCATAAGCATTGTTTTATTTCTTCTATAGTAAATCTGGGAACCTATAAAATCACTTTGATAATTCATTAATCATATTCTAAACTATTTGTATTTTAAACTTTATAGATCTGCTAGTTTGCATTAAAAATTATGATGTGTTTCACCTGAAAATATGTGAAAACTAGCCACACAGCAAGGGAAAGGTAATTTGGAGCCAGCTGGATGGAGGGCAGCAAAATTTAACAAATGATTATGACTTTCTGTCCACACTGTAAAAGCATAAATATCTTGAATATGACTGAAGGTATAAGGATATCCTTGAGGAACTGTTTCTCACTGGTAAGTTTTTATTTCCACATAATCTTCAATAGCATTATACTATAATTAAAAAAAAACATTTAAAAGTGAAAATGAATGTGTAGCTTATTAACACCTCCTTTTGTGGATGAGACCTGCAAAATTAAACTTTTCTTTCAGAGACAAATTGGATTTAGTTGGGTATATGGAGTGTGATAGTGTCCATATTTTACTCAATTTAAATAGTAATATGCAATTTGCACTTCAATATCCTATTACAAATTAGTTGTGTCATAAGCAGTTATTTGGAAGTGTTAAAATGACCTCATTAATGATCAAACGGGCTTTTGACTCAATGAAATGAGATGTTCCTAAGGACCAAATTTGAAAGATAAAAACAGATTTAGGGATCTTCAATTCTTGAAAAAATCAGCAGTTCTAATTAGGGTCATATTTGTAGAATGCTCTTTCTACTCAAGCATGTTTTCATTTACAATGTACTTTATGAGTTAACCACTCCAATATTTCTACCTAGCAGGAATGATAATTATAGTTATGTTCAGTTATCTTGGGATAAATTAAACATGTGAATTGAGAGAATTTAGGGGTCACAAGAGAAAAAGGAAAACTCTCTTGGGTTTTAAATCAATATTGTATGACACATTTTATCTACTGCCTGGAAGAAATAAAAACACTTTAAACTTTTTATTTGAAGTAAGTTAGAGTGACTGAGAACATTTTCAATTGTGTAGTAAAGATTGGTTTCAGACATAAACAAAAAAAATGAATAAATGTTAGCCATTTCTTATCTGATGCTATGTTTGGGTACCATTTGTCACAATTATGGAAAGCATTAATGATTTTAGATATTTAGTTTTCAAAGGAAAAATATACAAAAGATATTATCTATAATAATATGTACATGTGTATATTAAGGCATGAAACCTCTAAGTTTAAAAAGTATTTTAAAGGGAAAAAGGAATAAAAATAGATACCTGGGCAATGAGTTGTGGGTATTGTTTTAGGATACCCTGATAACCTAGTAACAAAAGGACTGTTAATACTAAAAATTCTACTTAGCTGCATACCCCATTAAAACCATCATTACTATCATTACTGTCATTTTCTCATAAAGTTTGGCAGGCAAAAAAGAGTTTTGTATGCTTTTAACCATATATTTATCAATTGTCACTTGAAGACAACTTGGAAGACACTGCCTAGGACTTGAAATATTTGGTCTTATTCTAGAGACACTTCCATTGGGATAGCAGTTTGAGCCTCCTTGGCGACTTGACTATTTCAGGTTTTATGTTCATTCTTACATGGCTTGGAAATGAGGCACAGTAGTGAAAGATTGGAAATTGTTCAACTCTCTTGGATTATCTTAGATTTATTATTATACACAGTCATGCACATGTATCACTTTGGATGACTATGTACCAAATTAATCCTTGTTCCTGTTTCAAACTTCGGAATTACTTCTGTCAGCTGAAGAAACTTTCCAGAATAAGGGTTTGCCTCATTTGGTGATTGGAACTTTCTGGTAATTTTAAATGATATATTCTTCCACTGCCTAAATTCACTACATAAAACACTACTAAATGAAAATCATCAAGGTTATGTGACAACCATTCTTCATATTCATAAACTATCACACAGAAAAGAAATATTCATCATGGATACCTGAAAGAAATACGTATTTCTTAGCTCATGATTTTAGTTTTAACACAATTCTTAAATTATTGCTTCTCTTCTATTTTTAAAAAATACCACAGATCTTTAATCTGGGTGAACTTCGAGAAAGCATCCAGATAATTTTATGAAAAAATAAATTTTGGTGTATCATATTAAATTGGTATCTAAATAGTAGAAAGTAACTGATAAGTTTTAAAATCCTATAAGCTGGGAAAAAAGTAACGCTTTCCTTTTCCTATGATATAAACTTCTTGAAAATGACCTAGAATACCCTAAAATGCACACAATCTCATATATTCTATAGTGGCAATTAGAAAAATTTTACATAGTACATGGAATTTACATTTACATTGAATTTAAGGAAAGCATTACTTATTGTACTAAAATAAACTCCTACCAGAATATATTTGCAGGAAAGCCTTTTAAAATATCATTAATACAAAAATTAAACTATTCAGCCCCAGATGTAAGATACAGATAAATTTAAAGGACTTTGGCTACTGGGTGTTTTCTCAAAGTCAGTATCAATTCAGCCATTACTTAACCCCAGCCTTAGGACTCAAACCACATTCTTTTGCAGCTTAGGCATCTGAGAAGAAGCAAAGACCTTGGCAGAAAGTATGAGATTTTTACAGACAAATGGGTAAGACATGGTAAGGATAGGAATGAGCCAAATGATAGGTTTATCAGCAGAAGAACAAAGGAAAACATCAAAAGCAAAGACCCAGGCATGTGAATGGGATCTCTATTTCTCAGCAGCAGCTAGGGTTTTAGCAGCCATTGAAGAATACCCTTCTTTTGTTCTTTTTTTTTTTTAAAATCCCTGAAGAGTTTAGAACTAAGCCTTGATTTTAATATCTGTTGAATAAATGAATAATTCATTATGATTAAAATCTGTCCAGGTCATGTAAGGGGCTTCAGCTGTGGAGATATCTGTTAGAAGTATTACTCTGTAAAAAGCCTCTGATTAATTATTGATATGTTTTGCCAACAATTTCACTCTCACAAAATAGAGAAAGTAGTGAGGTTATCTGGCCTCCTGGCTCCTCTTCCTTTGTTTTCCCAGCCCTCTACCCTGGTCCACAGAAGGGTACTTCTGCTAAAACCTCTTTTCATCCTCCAGTGTAACTAACTTGTCCTCTGCCCAACACTCATAGAACAATACAAAGAAGAAATTGGACTCTAGATTCAAAAGGGGAAAGAAATATAACTTGGCCCCTATGCTCACCATGCTCACCATGGATACTTCTAATTGATCTCGGCATGCTTATACACTGAGCCCATGCTCCAGATTCACCCTAGAGGACTAATTGTTAATTCAACACTTCTCTAACCTAACTACCAAGATGAACAAATCAAATACTCAACGTCCCTCATTCCTCCATATCAGAGTGCCTGATGGTATTGGACACATATACATGAGTTCATATTTCATAGTTGAAAGCCATTAGTAATTTTTCCCAACCTCTCTCTCTGCCTAGTTACATCACAAGGCAGTCACCCAGCAAGCTAGCCTTAAGCCCAGCTGTCAAGTCATACAACTCCTTAGAGTCCTCCTCAGACCCAACTTCCGTCATGACCAAGGAGACCATACCAGAGTCTGGAGTTCCCAAAAATCTGACTTGTTGCCATCATCGTGGCTTAAATGAGGAATTTGACATCTACAAAAGCTAACATGTTAGGGAATGCACAATAAATTTTTTCTTAGGCTTAAAATTTATAGTATCACATAACTGGGCAAAGCTAGACTTCCACTTAAAAGATAAAAATATTTGAAGACTTGTAAGAGTGGTAACTACTTTTACATAGAAACATTTTGAAAAACACACTTTGTCTTATAAATTTTATAATTTGATATAATGCTATTTTTTTTAATCTCCTAGTATCTGTTTGCAGTTTAGAGAAGGGCATTATTGAACTTTGAATTTTTAAATGAGAACAAATATTCTTTTTTTTTATTTTTTATAGACTGCATTTTGATTCATTGCACACAAATGGGGCACATCATTTCATTTCTATGGTTGTACACAATGTAGATTCATACCATTCGTGTAATCATACCTGTACATAGGGTAATGATATCTGTCTCATTCCACCACTTTTCATACCCACCCCCTTTTCATTTTCAACTACATAATCTAAAGTTCCTCCATTCTTCTCTCACCCTGCCCCATTATATATCATCGTCCACTTATCAGGGAAAACATTCAGCCTTTGGTTTTTTGGGATTGCCTTATTTCACTTAGCAAAGAACTCAATCAATAAATGGGCCACGTTGTTAGTAATGGGCCAAGAAACTGGACAGACACTTTACAGAAGAAGATATACAGATGATTGATAAATATATGAAAAAGTATTCAACATCTCTAGTAACTGGAGAAATGAAAATTAAAACAACCCTAAGATTTCATCTTACTCTAATTAGAATGGCTATTATCAAGAACACAAACACTAATAGATGTTGGTTTGGATGTGGGGGAAAAGGCACACTTTTACATTGCTGGTGGAGTTGCAAATTGGTGCAACCCCTCTGGAAAGCAGTGTGGAGATTCCTCAGAAAATTTTGAATGGACCCACCTTTTGACCCAGTTATCCCACTCCTCAGTTTATACCCAAAGGACTTAAAATTAGCATACTACAATAATGCAGCCACATCAATGTTCATAGTAGCTCAATTCACAGTAGCTACATTGTGGAACCAACATAGATGCCTTTCAACAGATGAATGGATAAAGAAACTGTGGTATATATACACAATGGAATATTATTTGGCCATAAAGAATAATAATATTATGGCATTTGCAGATAAATGGATGGAATTTTAATCTTAATGAAATATTTTTTAAATACTAAGTGAACAGAAAATATAAATATACATTATACATATAATATAAATACATTATAAAAGATGTACAAGGACTTTTTATGCCCCATATGTCAAATCATCAATGAGGTGACCACTTAGGCCAAGTTGAGTGGTTATCCAAATACCAAAAAAAGAACTAAAATTTGTGCTTTATGCCTTAGAAGCCCAAATATAGGAGACATTTCCCTACTTCTAGTTTGCTCTGTGGGATTTTAACAGATGGATTATAATGATGATTCCATGATAAACATCTAAATGTAGTTACTACCTTCTGTGCTTTCTTATTTCATATTTTATTGTTTTTTTTTTCTTCTTTATAAACAGACAACTTTCTTTTCTGTAGCAATGTAAAATTTGTAGCTTCATTGATTCTTTTTTTATTGTAGGTGTCTCTAAAAGCAGAGAAAACAAACAGGAAAGTCTGGTATTGGAAAAGGGAGAGAAAACTACAGCTTGAAAAGGGATGAAAATGAAACCTATTTGGAAACAAATTCTTAGAAATTGGGGAGCTAGTTACTTAATTAGATTCAAGTTCTTTTCTACTTTTTCCTACTTGTTCATCTTTTAGAAGGTATTAATGAGAGCAAAAAAAGAAAAATTGGAAAAAAAATGCCTAAGTTAGTAAGATGAATTTCATAAAGGTCTTACTGAATATCTATGTTGGTCAGCCTGGGATTATGTATGTGCGTGATGGGAGGAAAGCCAACACTCTTTTTGCATTAGTGATCAAATCATAATTCTAGGGATACAATCAGACACTGATGTATTTTCTTTAGATTCCATAACCTTTATTCCAAGAATTAAAATCAGGGGGAGGTTAAGTATATTTAATCTTTCAAAGTCAAATATCAGCAGGAGCTAATTGAAGATAAATTTGTTTTATCATGATCAACCTGAAATGACATCTAGAGTTAGATATTTACATCATTAAAATATAATCCAATGTTGAACATATTTGAAATTGTACACATGATTTGCATGATTTTCAAACATGCAAACTGACCTGTAAACAAAATTTCCATGGAACAATTTTGTGGATAAAAGAAATGACATATGGTTAAAGCAAAATATGTTTCTGTTCAAATTATATGATCTTACATGGTAAGTTAGAGCACTGGAAAACAAATTATAACATGCCTGGAATTTGAAATTGTTTTTATGTACATCAAAGCATATCTCTTCTATGTTAATAAATATTTTAAAATGTGTGGGTTTTTTAAATTCAACAGTTAAAGTATTATGTAGTACAAATATTCTTTAACTGATTACAAGTTTACATTAATTGGAGATGTCATTTTTAAGTTGCTAAAAATTAAGGCTAGTAGGACTGCTACAGAGATTACAATTTAAATTTTATATAGTTATAGTTTATGCTAATGTGATAATTATTTGTGTTCTATTTCATTAAGAAGACATTTCAAGAGTGTTTTAGAATGAGTTTTTAAAAACCAAGTATTAAACTTTTCTAGAGCAAAAATAATAAGAAATAACCTGTGTGGATGTCTATGTAGTTTACTTAAAATGATTAAAAATTTAAAAATAAAGAAATTATAATTTTATTTTCATATTAGCTATATTATAAAAATGTTCATAAAATACAGTGTTCATTAGGTTATGTAGCTTGCCCAGTTGATATTCCATTTGTGGAAATGTGAATTAACCTGTACTTATGAACAGCTATGACGATGTGAAACAAATCTTAAAACAAGTCTTAATTCCAAAATCATGTCCAAGGTGGACAATTGAGAAATTTTCAAAGCCTATCAATTTTTATAATTTATATATGTATGTAAGTGCAGAGAGAAATGTATTCTCCATATAAACCTTATAGATTTGATCAAAACAATTAAAAAGATGTAGAATACATTTCTCTGTGTGAAATTATAAGAGTATATACCTATAAAAACTGTCATATCTTGGAAGAAGGGGCACCAAAATGTTAATGCTTATATCTAGAGGGATAATAAAGCTTACTTTCTTATAATTTCATATATATACATATAAAAACATTTATACAGTTACATATACACACATATATACATATATACATACAAATGTATAAATTGTATTGAGTGTATAGAAATTTTTAATTGAAATTACAACTTTTAAAAGAATGGAATAAGGGGATTTTGTTATTGGTTATGATTTTGACTTCAAATAGCAAAGTATCAACGAATTTTAGAGAAAAAGTGATTTTTACCAAATTGCAAACAAATAGAGTGGTATTGATCATGTATTTTTGGCCTGTACGTGATCCTCTTCTATGTAATTATCTTATCTTTTTGACCATATTTATAAGAGCTATACAATTCTGATGCTTTACATCTTTATATGACTATATTCCATGACAGAAAGGATTAAGTGGGGCATTTCAGAACTTTGGGGAAGATAAGGGTTAGAAAATAGAAATGCTACGTGTCCTGTGATGCAGGGTTAACTACTCCCATTAGCATGTTATCATATATCCTGAAAAACTTTCTAATGCAATAAAGGTAATAACCTATATTTTTTTTAATCATCTGAACCCATATGCAACTGCAACTAATATATAAATGCCAAGTACTTTGCTTGGTTGTGATATACTGAATTTTCCAGGAATAAAATGATTGGGTGGAAGACTTTTTTCATTTAGATTTTGCTAATGGCTCCACACTGTCAGTCTCAGTAAAAAGACTGAGTAATCAAAGTAAGATAATGTAAGAAAGGTTCATTTCCAAAGACACTACTTACGAAGATAGTGGAGAAGGGTGGAAGAATCACAATAAGAAGCACTGTAACTCTGGGTTAGTAGCAGCAGAGATTTGTGGCAACAAATCACCATGTCCATAAATGGGAGCATTGACCTTCTTGTGAGAGAGACAGAGAGAGGTAAGGGGACCTGGTAGGTATGGAGCCTGTGAAATAATCCTCAACCCACCTCCTCCTTCCTCCAATCTCTTGGAGACACACAGAAGCTAAATAATAAGGATGTCTACTGAAACATTCACACAGGTTTTTCTTCTACTGGAACAACAGTGGGTGAAGGATAGAGTAAAACTGGTACAAACAGAAGACATCAATCACAATTACCACACCAGATCAGTCATGTCAACAGTGAGAATGAAAGTTCTGATATTCGATTATCCAGCAAAACTTCTAACTATCACTGTTTTCATTTCTGTATTTACAAAATGATTCAATATATGTGTGCAGATATAGAAAGTTCATTATGTTCTATTGTATTTAAACACACATTCTCTGGCACAATCACACACTTTTTGGGCTATAAATTGATTTTGAATTCTTTCTGCTTTGTGTTAGTTGTGGCATTATAGTAATTTTTTAATGACTTGAATACAGACATTATGTTTTCAGTAGCATTTCAGAATAATGAAAGGACTTCAAGAATTTCTTCTCAAGTAGACACTTGGTCAGACAGAGTTAAAGATCATTCTCTTTGATTCTTCACCACTGGTCTTAGGACCCATTGAAACGCACAGATTTCAATACCTGTATGAAATGGAAATTCTATTAATCAGAGAAATAGATAATGGCTCTTAGGGAGGTAACAAGTATTGTCTTCTATGGTCTATAACAATATGCACTGCCTTACTAATCAAATAACTAAATGCTGATGTTCCCATAATGTACAGGACATTTGATAAGTACTTTGAGACAAAATATATCATTCCTATTTTCACAAAGTTGGCAGGGGTGAGTTAAGATATTAGTTCTGTTGAAGAGCAGTAAACAGATGCAGGGAATCTGTCCACATGGAGAGTTCTGTATTTCTTAAGGGGAAATCTGTATAATCTAACAACTGAGCAAAGAGTGTAAGGATCATTTGTTTTTGTTGTTTTTTGTCAAACTGACAAATTTCTGAATCAGTTAATCCTTGAGATTAACTGAAGGAAAAACTGGGGTACAGGCAAGAAAAGCCATAGCCCCACAATAACTTTAGCCAGAAAGTATCTATATTGTCAATATCAAAGTTCCCCTTTCTCCTCAATCAGGTAACAATGTCATAGAGGTAAGCTTGGCACAATTGCTCTTAGTGATTTTCTGCTGCCAGCTTTTTATCCTAAGTGCTCTCAAAACACCCATTTAATGGACCTTCCTGAAACTGTGCTCAGGATCAATATGAGTCTCATTGACACACAGCATTTTTGGAATTCACCACTTGTTTCTTTATTATACCTGGGAAAGATGCCCAACTTCAGGGTTCTGGCTTCTCCAATTCTTTCCATGACTCTTTCAAAATCACATTATCCCCAGTGTATTCCTAGAAGACTTTTCAGTGAAGCATATTTATCTCAAAAGTGAGTTTATTTACAGCAATAAGAATCCGCCACTATCTCTCCCACAAAAAAACTCACATTTATGTATTTTGGGTCACTTTTGAGTGGCTTATTCTTAATACCATATTTCTGTTCTATACATCTAAGTCTTTGAAATAATTTGTGTTAGTATCTGAACTTAACCAAAATTCCTTACTTTTTAATACCCTATTTTATAATATATCAAAGGCTAAAAACTATCAAATTTCTGATTTATTTGGAACTGGAAATATGACTTTCCTAACTTGGCAAATATCCTGGTTTCTCACACAGGGGGAAAAAAGGCACACACACACACACACACACACACACACACACACACACGTATTCAGGCTCTGGGATTTTAAGATGTTTGAAACTTAATACATGACCTTTATCTGAGAAGTTTCACTTTATAAGTGACAACAAAAATATGTGCATATTACATAGGAAGAAAACAACAACTAGTGATCATCTGTAAGGACTATCTTCGTGATGTCCTAAAAAAAAAAAAAAAAAAAAAATCATGTGCCATTGAGGTTGAACTCACAATAAGAATATTTACTTTGCTTAGTGATGTCACTAAGGAAGACTTGTGAACATTCATAGAATTCTAGTGCGTTTAGGCCATCTTCAAAGATGAGCCCACGGGGAAATGAACATATGGAAATTTCTTTGCTTTCTTATGTCATTTTGATTAAATTCAGTGCATTCTTCTAAGCCTTCTGCCTTTGCAGATATGTGTGATAAATATCCACCCACCTTCCTTGCTGCCCATCCAGATCTATTCTATAGGAAGAGACCTCTCTAGGCACTATGCCCAATAGAGATTCTCTCCATCATACTGGCTAGACCACGGCATTTTTGAAACATGTGTCACTTTTTTTTTTTTTTTTTTTTTTTGGCAGAGGGAGCATTGAGATTGTTCAACTAACTATAACTATGCCCTGAAAATAAGAGTTCATGAGTCTGGCACTCACAGATTTTAGATTTTTTCAGAACAATATTTTAATTTTTTGTTAAAGTTAAAAAGTTCTTTTTTTTTTTTTCTTGTATAGTAGTCATAATGTGTTGTTAACTGTCCTCTAGGAGCAAAGTCATACCAATCACAAACACTACAGAGAAATGTTTATTACTCTACTACAAATTCCATCTCCTATTAAGCTTTAAAGACACAACAAATTTGAGACATCATTATGTAGATGACATTCCCACAAAGTCCCCAAACAACATTTAATGAGATTTCAAATGCCATGATTATGGAACAGTAAAAGATGGAAAGAAATAAAGAAAATCACAGTGTGTGTGAAGAAGGCATTAAAACACAAGTTTTGCAATTATGAAAGCATTTAAGTAGCAAGCTTCATTCTAAACACCACTTAAATCAG
The DNA here is from genome assembly GCF_902686455.1 of Sciurus vulgaris. NCBI lineage: Eukaryota > Metazoa > Chordata > Mammalia > Rodentia > Sciuridae > Sciurus > Sciurus vulgaris. The sequence goes on along the minus strand of NC_136470.1, from coordinate 29,553,865 downwards.
AACCACCACTCAGGGAATAAAAGTGAATATTAAACCATTGCACCAATAACAACAGAAACCTCTTTCTCCCGCATGACAATTTAGTATTTACTAAGCAAAGGAAGATATAATGATGCCTGTAAGAATCCTTCCACCAAATTTAAGAAATCCATTCATAACTGAAGAGGCCTAAAATGTCTCTAAGAAACTAGAAAATAAAAACAGAAAAACAAAATGAACAGTAGCCAAGAAATAACTACATTGTTGTATTAATAAATGGAACATACTAATAAGCAATTAACATGTCAGTTAATCGTGAAGCCAAAACTCACTTAACATTAACCAAGCATGGCACTGATAAACTATCATTAAAACACTGACAAATGATTGAGAAAATAGGTGCTTACTCTCTTCCAGATTTTTCCAAGGTTTCATTCAATATGTGTCATTTGGTGCAATTCTTACTATGAGTCTGCAATATATATACTGACTTTATCATTGTACAGAGAAGGAATCATATAAAGAGTAAGTATAAAGAGTCATATAAAGAGTAAGGTGCAATATTCCAAGATAATCAGTGGCACAGTTGACACTTGATGTCTCAGTCCTGGTATAATTTATAGAAGCAGTAAAATGATGGTTGAAATATGGTCTCTGGGGAAAATAGCCTGAATTCAAAACCTGTCTCATATCCTTAGTAGCTGTGTGCCCTTGTGAAAGTTCTCTCACCTCTTAGTTTTTTACCTGCATCTATCTGTGCCTCTCTTAAGAACTGGTGAGCATTACGTAAGTTTATACTTGTTGAAAATTTACAACCATAGCTGACTCTTGCTAAACATTAGCCATCTTGCACCATTTTCTTCACCTTGAGTAGTTCATAGCCAGATAGAAATCAATGTCAATATGGATAAATGTTCGTAAGGCAACAGGAAGAAATACAAAACCATATAAACAACTCCATTTTACTGGAAAGGTATTTGAAAGCTATGTTAAATTGAGATGTGGAAAATCTCTAAGGACATTGGCAATCCAGTGACTGGAAACTGATGAGGCTTGTCTGGAATATTTTCTTGGAGACTGAGACTTAAGTTTTGACAAAGGGAAGAAGATGATTGAAGAGTGTTGTGGAAGAGACATTTTCTGAAGTCAGCAGAGACAGAAGAGACAGATATGGTAAGGGGAAAATGGTATTAAGTAATAATGTCTACAAAGTGCTTTCCCAAGGGTTATAAAGTGTGTTAAATGTAAATTATCATTATGATTATAATATCATTATTGCCTGGGTGGTATAACTACATCCACATTACTTGGTCATGTGAGATCAATTTTCTCATATTTTGGAGAATGACATTAACCTCCTGTCAGTGATAACAGAGATACCTGTTCACAGCTGAGTAGCTTCATACAGCTGTTGAGATTGCCCATATTTTCAAATGCAATTTCTTTCAATGGTTTATGGAAAAATACATATAACATAAAACTCCCCATCTTAACCTTTTTAAGTGAGCTGTTCAGTGTTATTTAAAGCACATCCATAATGGTATAGAGCCATCACCTGTTGGGAGCCATTTATGAGTCATGTATAGACTGAGCAATGTTAGCACCATTAGGCTGGGAAACTGCTCCTTTGGGAACTCCCGGGCAGAGCCCCCCAGTTTGAGAATGTCCACATCACACTGGCACCCTGACCTAGCTCACAACTCCAAGTGCAAACACAGCCCAGGAGATGGGAGTAATCCACCAAGAACCAAACACCAAATACCTTGTTTACTGTAAGATCTCTGCCACACGGAGAAGCAAGCACCCAAAAAGACTTTTCCCACACTGAAGCCTTATGCCTACTGATCCCTTTTGATCTGTACTGCTATAAATAAAGCAAGAATGGGCTTCTTCTTTGTTAGAGCCAACAACCAGTCATGCCCCTTCTTTTAAAATATTTTTCCTTTTATTTTCTGATATATTACTTTCACAGCTTTTATTTCATAGCCAGCCCATCCCTCCAATGGATACCCATTCCCTTGCCCATGTGGGACTTGAGTAAGAATCACCATCATCCATCTCCATAACTCTTCTTATAAGATTGAGCCCCTGGATCCACTTAACCATGACCTCTCAATCTCCTCTTCTCCATCACCACCATTCTACATCTTATGTTTTTGATGTCTCATGTAAGAAAAATCACACAACTGTGATTTTTAAAATATTAAAATCTGAACTGTGAGCACTAGGGAATATTGCCATCAACACATATATGCCTTGAGTTCTCAGAACACATTATGATGTATTTGATTACATATCCTTTATCACATTTTAAACCTAAAAGTCTTCCTTCTTGGTACAAAATTACCTTTTTTGAAGATTGTATTCTTTATTTTCATCCATGTCTTTTTTAGTCTGTCATCTTCAAGTCTTTAGCCTCTTCCATTTAATCATAAATTATGTTTGTTGCATGATAAATACAGTTTCCTGGCTGTCTTGAAATAGTGGATGTAGGCTACTAGTCTGTATTGCCCACTCCATTCCCCAATTAGTTTTCAGAATTTCTTTGCATCTGAGTATCTAGAATCAATTTCTTGCTCTGGGACTATGCTTTCTAGTTTTTCTGCCATTCTATACTAGTTCTTCCTATGCTTTTCATCTATGTGGAAATGCCAAGTTCATTGACTTCCTCAATGGATCAAATTTGCATTTATTCTAAAACTTTATGTATCCCTACCATGTGCTTATGTGTTCTGGCACTGTGGTTCCTCAATACACATACAGTAATAAACCCTGTGTTAGGCATTACAGACATAATAACAACTAAATCCTAACCCCTGCCTATAAGAAGCTAATTTACAGACCAATGCAGTATAAGCTAATAATATGCAGAGTGGGACATCTAAGGGAGTTGATAAAGATGTGTTCGATTCAGACTGGAAACATTAGGGAAACTTGAAAATGGTGATACTTGAGCTGTGCTCAGAAGGATTAAAAAAATGAATAGAAATGAATTAAGGGATAAGATGTTTGTGATAGTAGGGACAAGTCTTTTCAGATCAAGGAACTTGCATATGAAAGAAATCCTAGGAGCAGACAGCATTAGCTTAATGTGGTTAAAGAAAACAATATGAAAGGACCAGGCAAAAGCTGGGTTGTGGCAAAAACAAATGTTAAGTAAGATCCATTTATCATGGAAAACCCAATAGACACTAGCAGTTTATATAGAATATTTAGAAGTAATACCTATACAAGGAAAAAAAATTAGACTGTTATATTTTCTTTTTAGTAGAAAACAAAGCAAAACTTGAAATACCTGTCTTTTCACTGAACTCTACTTACATTGCTCTTCATTTAACAGACAAGAGTCTTATGCATGTATTATGGTTTAGACAGGAGATATCCCCCAAAATATGTTAGACAATACAAGAAGGTTTGGAAGTAAACTGATTGGGTTAAATGAGATCCTTAACCTAATAAGCACATTGATCCATTTAAGTAGATTAACTGGGTGGTAACCATAGGTAGTAGGGCGTGACAGGAGGAGGTAGGTCACTGGGGGCATGTTTGGCGGTATATATTTTGTCCCTGGCAAGTCAAGCTAAGTCTTCCGCTTCCTTGTGGTCATGTCCTGAGCTGCTTTCCTCCACCACACTCTTCTGCCATGATGTTCTGCCCTTACTTGGGCCCAGAGCCCCAGTCGCGTATGGAGACCTCTGAAACTAAGCCCAAAAGATAATTTTCTTCTTCTAAAATTGTTCTTATGAGGTCTTTTGTTCACAGTGGTAAAAAAGCTGATAAGAACAGTATGTAAAACTGCTCAAAAGATTTGACTGGTTAGGTTTCTCACTATTACACCCAGCATTTCTACTAATACTAGTTGAGCAAGTTTACCAACGGTGCCTGGACTATTCCATATCATTTTACCCATTAAATTTAACAAGATGTTATCAACAAAATGTTAATATAAATTTAGCTGTAAATACTATAAAGACAAAATTGATCTTCTTAAAGGCTATCATATCTTGGTTGTTGTCCTTAGAGTGCTTGTTTCTAATAAATACATAGTTCCTTTAAATCATTGATTCATGAATACAATAAGGGGTCATTTTTGATCCTACCCTTGCACTAAGACAAAACACCATAAGAAGAGTAAATGGGATTCACCGTCTGTCCAACTTTAGCATAAAACAGTTCATGAAAATAATTGTATTTTTATGGAATTATATTAACATTAATATTCAATTTAAAAAGTAGTAATATTGGCCTGAAAAAATTACCCACGATTCTACGGAGAAGTAGAGGAATCTGTTACAGCATAGAATTTTTTGTAATCAATGGTTCCCAAATCCAAGCCCATGAAAAGTCTACATACATTTAATTAGGAGGACATGAAATAGAGACATATCCACAGCTCCTCACTCAACCCTTTACTCTGGACCAAAGACCAAGGCATTTGCAGTGTTCTAACAAGTTTGAAATTGCTTTGAGTCACCTTGCATCCTGCCTAATCCAGTAGTACATATCCATGCCTGTGCATATGTAGGTGTGTGTTGTAGTGAAGTCCTCTAAAAATGCCCTTTGATTACACCATATTTGACATTTAAAATGGCTAAATGATAAACCCTCAAAAATAGCATATTCACATTATACATTTAATTTTTTTTCTATCTATGATACTAGTTAGTATGTATCTAGGTAAAAAGTCATAGCCCAATATTTGTCCATAGTAAATGTAGAAAAATTTCAGACAAACTCATGCCTGTTGTTTAGAGTTTACAAAGAAAATACATGTTCTTATAATTTAATGTTTTCTCTCATTTGATACCAAATGATTTTCATGATTTAGGCAGTAGAGAATTCCCAGATTTTTCAGAAATCCCAGGCCCTTGGAAAGCGACAGTATCTTAAGATGAGACAAGAGTATGAAGGAAGTCAATTCCCATTTTAGGTGATCATCATTAAGCAAAAACATCCTTCATTTGTTGAAATCTCAAAAGGCACTTCAATACCAGGTTTAATTCCTTCATTATTAGATAATAATGTGGGAACTTTATAGGAAATGGAAATGGCTGGCAAAACATATAGAAAAGCAGTAGCAAGAGAACAACAATTTCCAGATATTTTATTTAGTATCTTCACTGATAATTATCTGAACAGTTTTCCCAAATATTTACCTGTTCACCTTTGATTCCCAGTAATTACACCATTTGTATAAAAAGCATCCAATGTTAATGTTCCAACTACTGCTTTGGGGTCATTTGAGCAACAACAGCAACAACTAAAAAGGAGGACTCACTCCTTGAAGTAATGCAGACCCTGACCAATGAACTCTTGTTGATGACTAGAACAATTTTCTACAATCACCAAGGAAAGTCATACCTACAGCAATCTAGACAATATTGAAATCGGTGAGTCCCAACAAGTTTCAAGAAAAAAATTTTTAAATTCTTCAACAAAAAAATTTTACTAAGAAAATTTTTTTAAAAAGTAACAAACAGAAGTTCTTGAGTTGCGAAATTTCCTAAGCAAAACTAAAAACATGACATAAAGCATTGCCAATAGACTTTTAAATCAAATAAAGGAAATAATTAGTGAGCTTGAGAGAAAGCTATTTAAGAATATCATCAGAGGAAAAAATTTAAAAGGAAAAAGGAATCTTTGGAAAAGCATTAAAAGACTAAATATATGTGTCTTTGGAGTTCAAGAGTGATTTTAGAAAGACAAAGGGGTATAAAACTTATTTAAAAAGATAAAACTTCCTGAACCTAGAGAATACAAATATTCAGGTACAAGAAGGTCAAACATTACCTGTCAGATCTAAATCCACAATATCTATCCCAAGACATCTTATAATGAAACACTCAAAGGTATAATATAAAGAGAAGCTTCTAAAGACTGCAAAAGAAAAGAAAGAAATCACACATAATTGTGTCTGAATTTGCTTTACAGCAGACTTCTCAGCAGGGCTCATAGTCTAGAAATGAGTGGCATGAGAATTTCTGAATACTGAAGGAAAATTTACTATCTAAGCACACTGTATCCAGCAAAACTATTCTTTAGAAATGGGGGAGGGAAAATAGTTCCAAAGTAAAAGTCAAAAAAATATATTTCCACTAGACCTGTTTAGAAAAAATACTGAAAGGTGTTTTTGAGACATTAATGAACAAGAACATATTGAAATGTATAAAACTCAGTAATTATACAGATAAATCCAGAATGCTCTGATATTATCTTGGTACATAAACTATTGCAATCTTTAAAATGAAGATTAAAGAACAAAATGTTTATAAATAACTACATTAATATACTAGGAGATAAACAATATATAAAGCTATACGACATATTAAAAAATCAAAATATTGGGACTAATGGACTGTAAGTACAGAATTTGAGTAGCATGTTTTCATTTTTTGTTTCCTTATCTTTATGATCATATTATGTTGTTATTATTTCAAAATATCATGATTCAAAGATGTTTTTGTAAGCCTCACAATAACCACAAAATAATCAAGAATAAGATAAAATCAGTACACACACAAAAAAAGACCACTTAACTGCAACTACCTTAAAATAAGGAGAAAAAAATAAAACTAGAAAACAAATTATGAAATAACTGTAGTAAGACCTTGTCTATCAGTGATAATCCAAAATGTCAACAGACTAAATTCAATTAAAAAAGAGTGACTAAATGGATACAACCATGTCGCTGTTCAATTATGTTACTTTTAAGATGCAACTATGTTGCTTAAAATAAACTCACTTCATCTCTAAGGACACACACAATCTGAAAGTAAAAGTACGAGAAATAATAAAGATCAGAGCAAAATAAAAAACTGAACACTTTAATATAAAAAATTAAATGAAGATCAGATTTTTCAAAAGAATAAATAAAATGACAAACTCTTGGCTAGACCAAGACTCAAAATCAGAGATAAAAAAGGGAAACTTTACAACTAATTTAACAGGAATACAATGGTTCAGTGGAGATAATATGAACAACTTTGTGCCCACAAGTTTGGTAACCTAGAAGAAATGGACTGATTCCTGGACTTATATACCTTGACAATGATGAATCATGAAGAAATAAAAACTTGAACAAATAGCATCTGAGGTTGAATCAGTAATTCAGTCACCTCCCATCAACTAAAAGCCCAGGCAGGTCCAGATGGCTTCCCTACTGAGTTCCACCAAATATTTAAATAAGAACAAATACAGATTCTTCTTAAATTATTCCAAAAATTAGAAGAAGCCATTCTTCCAAACACATTCCAGAAGGCCAGTATTGCCCTAACACCAAAATGAGGCAAAGGCTCAAGAAAAGAAAAGGTTCAGGCCTAACCTCCGTGAATAAAAATTCTTAAAATACCAACAAGCAGGATTCAATTGTACATCCAAAAAGTTTTAATTAGGTACAGAGGGAATATACCTCAACATAATAGAGGCCATTTGTAACAGGCCAACATCTAACATCATACTATATGTGAAAATACTGACAACTAAGATCTGGAACAAGACAAAAAAGGACACTTCTACCCTTTTTGTTGAACATACTTATGAAGGTCTTAGAATAATAAGGAGAGAGAAATAAAGGGCACCTAACCCGGAAAGGCAGGAATGAAATCGATACTTCAGATGGCATGAATTTTATATGAACAACTCAAAAAGTTCTCCTATTAGAATAAACAAATTCAGCTTATAAAATCAGCACCAATTGACTATTTCTGTCAGCAGCTTATTATCTGTAATGAAAAATCAAGAAAGCAATCTCTTTTACAGTGATGGCACAATAATATAGAATACCTAGTGATAAATTTAATCAAAGATGTGAAAGATGCCTATAATAAAAGCTATAAAATGCCAATGAAAGAAATTGAATACAAAAAAAATTCTGGAAATACTGTCCCATATTCATGAATGGGAAGAATTGATGTTGTTAAAATGTCTATACTACCAAAAATGATCTATAGATACAATGCAATCTCTGTTAAAATACCAATGACATTCATCACAGAATGAGAAAAAATTAGAACTGAATAGCCAAAGCCTTCTTAGGCAAAAGGAAAAAAAGCATGAGGCATTATATAACTTGACTTCAAAATATAATGCAACACTCTAGCAATCAAAACACCATTATATTAGCATAAAAACAGACACATGGATCAAAGAAACAGAATAGAGAGGCTAGATGTAAACCTACTTATCTACAGCCAGCTGATTTCACCAAAAGTGTGAAGATCATGCACTGGAGGAAAACAGTTTTTCAGTAAATGGGCCTGGAAAAATTAAGATATTCAAATGTAGAAAAATGTACCTAGTACGGTGTGGTGGAGTAGGCCTGTAATACCATAAACTCAGTAGGCTGAGGCAGGAGGATTACATGATCCACGCCAGGCTCAGCAATTTAGCAAGGTTCTAAGCACCTTAGTGAGACCCTGTCAGAAAATAAGAATTAATAAAGGCTGGAAATGTGGCTCAGTGTTTAAACATACTTGCATTCAATCCCTGGCACCGAAAGAAAAAAAAGAAAAAGAAAAAGAAAAATGAAACTAGACCCTTCTCTTACTCATTTATAAAACTCAAAATGAATTGAAGACTTAACTGTAAAACCTTAAACTATGTAAGTTCTAGAAGAAAACATAGGAGAAATACTTCAGGACATTGGAATGGGCAAGGAATTTTTTGGACAAGCCTCCAAAAGTACAGGAAACCAGCAAAAATTGACAAATGGGGTTACATCTAATTAAATGGCTCTGCACAGAAAAGAAAACAATTGGGAGGACAGAAATAGCCTTCAGAGTGTGAGGCAATATTTCCAAACTATTCCTGGCAAGGGGTTAATATCCAGAGTATATAAGAAACTTCAAAAATTCAATAGCAAATTTAACTTCATAAAAATGAGCAATAGACCTACATAGACCTCTCACACAAATTATCAGGCATATGTACAAATTTGCAACATTACTAATCAGGGAAATCCAAGTTAAAAGTACTATGATATAGCTCTTCACTCTGTAAGGACAGTTACCAACTAATAACTAAAGATAACTTGTGCTGGGAAGGATGTCCAAAAAAGGGAACTATTGCATACTATAGTAATAGGAATGTATAATAGTAAAACCATAATGGAAAACAGTATGGAATTTTCTTAAAAAAATAGAATTATCAAGTCATCCAGCAATCCCACTACTGAGTATAATCCAAAGGAAATGAAATCAGTATAGGAAAAAGACATCTGCACTCCTGTTTATTGTGGCACTATTCACAAGAACCAAGAAGTGCAAACAGCCTAAGTACCCATCAACAAACAAATGGATAAAGAAAATGTACGTGTACACAATGGAATACTACTCATCAATAAATGAAATACTGTCATTTGCCACATGGATAGAACTGGATATCTTCTGTTAAGTGAAATAAACCAGGCACAGAAGAACAAGTGCATGATTTCACTCATGCATGGAATCTAAAAGTTGACTTCATAGAAGATGAGAGTGAAATGGTTTTTACCAGAGACTGGGGATATTATGGTAAAGGAAGAGATGGTATGCCATTGATCACTGGGTACTGTAGTTAGATAACATTCTTGTGTGCTATTGTACAGTAAGATGACTATACATAAGGTGCTGTACATTTCAAAAACCTAGAGGAAATATTAAAAATTTTCACCATAAAAATGATTAATATTGAGTAAATTTTAACCTAATATTATACGATGCATAAAAGTTTTGAAATAACACATGGCATCCCATAAATATGTTTTGAGCTATATTTATGTGAGCTAAATTTTTTTTTAAATGAGTTCATAGGTAAAAAGTCAGTGAAGTTAGGTTATCACAGGATACTGGAATACATTGTCTTCTGCATAGTGTGAGTCTGAACAAATTCAAAATAAAGGTGTCATGTAGGCCTTTCCCACACTTCCTTACCTATTGATTTTCTGGGATGTACCTTTCACTGCCCAGACTGCTCAATATAAAGAAAATATCACTGAATATTCATAGTTGGTTATGTCCCTTTTTGTGATGCAATCTATAGTTGTGTTTTCCAAAGATCTAACTTGGAGGTTACACCACACTTAATAGGAGTTGTTAAGACACTGCCTATTCCTTGATTATTGCAACACTGAGAACTTATTTACTGGATGCTACAATGAGAACAGGCCTCTTAGTGAATATACTTAGATGTCTTGTAACCTGGAGACACCTTGCATCTTAACCAGGTATGCTACTTGGTCTGGCTACATAAAAAGAATACGTAGACCTGCAGAATTACAATTGCTGCCTGTGAGACTATTGGGAAATTCAGGACAGTGAAATTTGCTTATTTATGACTAATTTCCCACTATCAATTTTGGTAATCTCTACCCATAGCCTACATATCTTTGATATGTGGAATACCTCTGAGGGAGAGAACTCTGCACACAGTTTTAAGCACAGTATGACTTCATCTGCACCTGGACCTGTTCCAAAGCTTTTGCATAAACTTACTAGATAAGCAACTATTGTCCTTTGGCACATTCACTATACAATTTACAAACTATACCTTTGCAGTTGGAAATTTTATATTTTCCATGAAGTTTACACTTCATGTTTCATATAATTTTTCTTTTGTTCTCTTATAAAAGCTATTATTAGGTTACTTTCTAGGATATGACAATTAGCAAACCACTTCCAATTTAATGTAACCAGTCCCCTGTGGGTGGGCTAATTAGTTGCACATCAGTTATATTGGTGACCAAGAATTTCAGAAAAGGTCTCTAGAGTATTGCTCTACCTACAAAGACATGAATGAAGAGACAAAACAAAAACCATTCATCAAGAAGGAAAACTAAGGTGGTCTAGATTTTAATTTTTAGGGCCAAATTAATTTTAAGATTTAATATTTTGTCCTGATAAGCATTCATTTTGCAAATTGTAGGAACAGAATTTGAAACTTTCTGAAAAGCAAATTGTAAATGTTTGTAGACTAATTCATGGAAGTAACCATTTATAGCTATGCTTTTAATAATTAGACATCCCCAGAAAATTTGTGTGTGGCAGGGAGTATTTTTAGGATGTCAATGCACCTTCTGAAATTCAAATTTATTACTCTTAACATAATAATTTATCTAATCTCAACCACTTTCAAACTTTAATACCCTTTATTGTATATTTCATTGGCACGACCTACATAAACACATGACCCATCTTTTGCCTGGCAAACGTGTTTGAAATTACCACTATTTGATAATTTCCCTTTAAAAACACTTCTATTTAAGTATCTTTTCTATTTGTTCTTTATTTTTACCTACATCCTCCATCCCTTTTTTAGTATCCTGCAGCAGTACATATTTCTGGAAACTATTCAATATAAAGATATTGCGTATGGGAAAAAATTGCATCTCTGTCAAATCTCATTTCATTTGCAGATATCTTTGCCTATTTACCTCTTAGTCAACTCTGTAGATACCATTTGCTAGTAATTTACAAGCACTTTTTGAAGAATTTTCTTCAAAAGCAAGTTTTTATAACTTAATTGTATGCTATGGTTGCCATTCAATATTTCCATTTATATTTCAAATTTATAAATTGAAGCAATTCAATTCCAGTTGCATAGGATTTACAACAGCCATGCATCCCATAACAAAATTTTAGTCAAAGACAGAATGCCTATGGATTGGTGATCCCATGAGATAATAAAGGAGATGAAAAGTCCCTTTTGCTTGTGACATTGTCATCATCATAACATCATAGTAAATGCATTGTTCACATATGTGTGGTGTTCTGGTGTAAATAAACCTCCTGTACTGTCAGTCACATAAAAGTGTAGCATATACAGTTTTGTGCAGTATATAATACTTGATAATGGTAACAAGTCACTGCTACTGGTTTATGTACTTGCAGTACCTTCTGTCATTATTTTAGAGTGTACTTCTACTCATTAAAAAAAAAATAAACTTCCTGCAAAATAATCTTGATCCAGTCCTTTAGGAGGTATTCTAAAAGATGGCATTGTTATCATAGCAAACGACAGGTCTATGCATATTTTTTACATCTAAAGACTTTTCAGTGAGACAAGTTCAGAGATAAGAGATATTGGTGATCCTGATCCTGTACATACTGAGGCTCATATGTGTTTGTCTTAATCTTAAAAGTTGTAAAATAAATATAGAAAAATCTTACAGAATAAGACAAGAAAAAAATTCTGTACAGTTGTAAAATGTGTTTCTATGTTAAATGTTATTACAAGAGTCAAAATTTTGAACATTTTAAAAAGGTTTTGAAGTGAAAAAAAAAACAGATTAAAGTTTCTATAAAGCAAGGCAATTAAAAGAACAAAGAAACAACTAACAGAATGAGAGAAAAATCTTCACCAGCTATTTTTCTGATGCAGGATTAATATCTAGAATATATAAGGAACTCGAAGAACTCAACACTTAAAAAAATCAAATAACTCAATAAATGGGCTAATGAACTGCACAGATGCTTCTCAAAAGAAGTACAAATGGCTACAACTATATGAAAATATGTTCACATTTTTAACCCTCAGGGAAATGCAATCAAAACTACAATGTATTCCATCTCACTCCAGTTAGAATGGCAATCATCAAGAATACAAATAACAATAAACACTAGGGAGGATGTGGGTAAAATGGAAATCTCATACACTGTTGGTGGGAATGTAAATTAGTACAGCCACTATGCAAATCAGTAGGGAGGTTCTTAAAAAGCTGAAAATAGAGCTATCACACCATCCCGCTACACTATTCTTTCACATTTATCCAAAAGAATTAGAGTTAGCATATTTTAAAAACACAGCCATGCCCATGTTTATCACAGCAAATTCACAGTATCCATACTATGGAATCAGCCTAGGTGCCTGTCAATAGATAAATGAATCAAGAATATGTGGTATAAATACACAGTGGAGTTAATTCAGACACAAAAGAATGAAATTATATCATTTGCAGGAAAATGATGGAACTGGAGACATAATTTTGAGCAAACTCAGCCAGACTCAAGAGTGACAAGTATGTTATTCTCTCATACGTGGAGACTAGAGGGGAAAAAATTGTGGTGCCATTAAAGTAGAAGGGTGATCATTAGGGTAAAGGGAGGGGACCACAGAGGTAGGGAGGTAGGGAGGTAGAGTGGGTATTTAGGGAAGAAAATTTGATCAAATTGCATTTTTATGTATGTGCAAATAGACCCCAATGAAACGCACCATTCTATATATTAACAAGCACCAATTAAATAGAGTTAGAGTAACCTAAGGTTAGTTTATTAACAAAGAGAAAATTTTTATTTATAAGTTTAACAGAGCATAAGTACAGTGTTTATAAAATCTATAGTTGAATACAATAACATCCTAAGCCTTCGCATTTATTCACCACTTACTCACTGACTCATCCAAGCAACTTCCAGTCTTTGAGTTTCATTCATGAGAAACACCCTATACAGGTATATCTACTTTATCTTTTTTCCTATATTTTATTGTACCTTTTCTAAGTTTGAAGATGTTTAGATACACAAATACCATTGTGTTATAGTTGCCTACAGTGTTCATTATAGTAACAACTGCACGTTTGTAGCCTAGGAGCAAAGGCTACACGATATAGGCTGGAAGTACAGTGAACTGTACCATGGAGGTTTGCATAATTACCCTCTGTATGCTTGCACATGGCAAAAGAGCCAAGGAATATGTTTCTAAGAACATATTCTGTTGTTAAGCAATGTATGACTACAAAATTCCAAAGTTTACTACTGAAAGCTGTGTGCCATATATGTGTGTGTGTGTGTGTGTATATTTAATTATTTTTCACATGATCTTGTTTATACTGGTAACTCTGGACCTGGACTACTCAAACTACTAAACAAATTGAAATTTTAACAGTCTTTTTTCCACCAACAGGTTCAACTAAGTAGCTCACACCTCTAAATAAAATAGATGCTAGCAGCCTTTAAAAATTAAACATTTTATCATTTTAAAAAATCATATTGCTCTAACCATATGAAGAAAAAATAGTCTACTTTTAATTTTGTAATTTCATTAACCATAAAGTTTTATATCCTAACTTCATTAATGCCCCTTTGAGGTTAAAAAGAAAATTTTATTGAAAATACAGATAGATAAATTAATTTTGGCATTTACTTGAGATTCTCTTTAACCTCTCAAGAAATATTTTGAGAATTCATTAGCTACATATTGCCATAATGCAGCTAGTAATAAAGGATAATAATGAGTTCATTGTAAAGTTTAAACCAGTGATAGCATGATTAGGAATTTTTGTTAACCTAGAATACACAATTATCTCTAGAGGTGAAATAAAAGACAAAATCACTTCACATATTAGTAAAAAAACAAATTAGAACATAATTTTATAAACTACTGCATTCTTTTGCTATTAAGAATCAGTAAAATCTATAATTAGGGAACATTAAGGAAAGGTTAAAGATGAGAATACATGCAGTCTATCTACAGGAAACCTAAACCATTTAGGTTAATGAAATGTCTATGAAAGTCATATTAATTAGCAAGTTCACAGGAATCTAAGTTTTATTTTATAAATGCCATGGTAGAGAGGATTAGGTCCCCCTGCACACAACAGGGTTCCACCTAGATTATCACACAGCACTTACCTCCTTCAGCCTTCTGTCCATTTTCTCCCTGAATGTTTAGTATTACAAATTTCTGGAAATCCTTCATGAGACAGGAGTTTCATTTACTGACATGGAATGGTATTAATTTAATGACATTGAGAAATACAAATTTGGAATTTTTTAGAAAAGAGAATTGTTGGACTTGCAAAATTTCATTAATATGTTTATTAAAAGATCTTTTAACAAACATTTCCTTATTTTCTCCTTTGTTGTCATTTCTGTCATGTATGAACCAAAACTATTTTTTTTCAAAAATGAATTTCAGCCACCAAAGTCCAGTTTAAGCTGGATGACAAAGCCAAAACCAAATTATGCTATTATATACTTTATCAGTTATGGTATGAGAAAGGAGAATTAAATTTTTTTTAAAAAAGGACAAAACCAGAACGTCATCAATCATCACCACCATACTAATCCCATTTCTGTCTATAAAATTAACTACTCACACAGGAAAACAATCACTGAAGACAGAAAGTGTCAGTGAAAGTTTGGACTCCCACCCACCCCACTTGCATCAAATGATACTACAGTAGGGACTGAAATGGAAAAAAAAAAAAATTGTATTTCATGCATGTATGCATGTGTCAGTATAAACCCACTATTATGTATAACTGTAATGCACTTTTCAAAAATGATAGCTCCCTACAGTGCCTTATATCATTTTTCTTACTTTCAAATGTGTAGATATATCTCATTTATACCTACAAGGTAAAAATGGGAATTTGACCCCTGATTCTAGTGTTTGCAGAAAGGTTGAGAACTTAGAAAATTCACTAAATATACAAAGGGTTTTCAAACGCTGATACAAAACGTTTCAATTACAAAATCTGGTAGTAGCACATATCTAATTCAGATGCAAAAAGAAATTACAAATTCTAAAAAAATATATTTAATTGAACTAGGAAAGAGAAGAAGCATAAAAGTTAGTATTTGACCACTGATGGAATTTTGTTCATTGAAAGAAAATAATTGTACCGATTTAAGTTTCTACTGGTGCAGGTTTTCACCTGGCAGTAGTTGCCATTTTGTATAGAATTGGGTGTCTACAATGAAGCCAGCAAGTTGTACTAAAGAGTCAGTACAGAGCTCCAAGCAAAGGGAACAGAAGAGATGGAAAACTGAGTGCAGTAAGAGGAAATCCCATCCACATGAAAGCCACAGAGAATAAGTATCTAAAATATGACCACTATGTAAATGGATATGAATTCCATGTAAATAAGACGGCACAAACTCCAGCAGAAAGCATCTAGAGACTGGATCAGGGCAGATAGCTCAGTTACCACACACCACAAAGGAGTACAAGTTTGGTGTTTGAAGATAAAAACATGAATGTTAGAAAAATAACCCTATGTACATATATGATTACACAAATGGTATGAATCTACATTATGTACAACCATAGAAATGAAATGATATACCCCATTTGTGTACAATGAATCAAAATACAGTCTCTAAATAAAAAAATTAGAAAATAAATAAACAAAAAAGAAAAATAACTTGGTCTCTAAAAATGTCATCCCCATAATCAAGTATATTACTTTAAATGCCTAGACCTATAAAAAAAGCATGAAATTTACACAATAATGGAAAGAAACATAAAGAGGACAGGCTGAAATTAGAAGTCATCGAATTTAAATTAGCTATTGTAAGCATGTTCAAGGACTAAAACATGGGAAGGTAAGTATATGGGGAATTTCAACAGAGGATTGGAAACTATAAAGAAATAATGAAATACATTCAAGAACTGAGGACTAGAATATCTGGTACGAAAAATCACTCTGTGGCCTTATCTTTAGAGAGAGAAGAAAATAACACTACAGTTAAAAAGATAGAGATGTAAAGAATACAAAGAAAATAAATCAGAGTGATTCTAGCACTAAAGTAACTGGAGTGTCAGAAAGTTGTAAAGGAGAAAATTACATCAAAATAAAATAAAAATGTAGGAGAAGTTTCCCAAATTGGGGAGAAAGTATCTATTTAAAGTTTCAAGAAACTCAAAGAATTGCAACAAAAAGAAAGAAAAGAAAACACAGGTATAGTAAAAACACTGCAGGGTGAGGGCTGGGAGTTAACCTTGAAAGCTTTTGAAAGAATGGGAAAAATAAAGTCCATGTATGGCAATAAAAATAAAAATGGCAACTGACTTCACATCAGAAACAAGGGAATATGAGCACAAAGGACAAACTCTTCAACGTTGAGAAAAGCAAAATGCCTCCCAACTCCAAATTCCATAACTAGATAAAATATTGCTTGGCAAAATAAAAATTTATTCCAAGGAAAGAAAGCTTAGAGCATTTGTCATCAGCAGACCCAAAAACAAATACAAAAGGTAACAACAGAAGGCAAGTTCATCTGCAGGAGGCAATAAGAAGTGCGGGAGTGAAAGAAAGCTAAAGGCGGGTTTCTTTCTTTTTGTAGCAAACAACTGATGGTTTAAACAACAACAACAAAAAAGTACACTGTGTGATTGAGAATGTAGGTAAACCATTCAGAATTAATAGCTCAACAGACAAGAGGCTAAAGGGGAAATTTTTGCATCCATTTTCCTGTTACATGAAAAAGATCGTAATTATTTCTAAGCAGCCAGTGATAAGCTGCAGATGCCTATTATAATTCCTAAAAAACTACCCTGTACTATGAAAGGAGACTGCTAACATGCCAATATTGGAATTAAAGCAAAATGCTAAAAAATATTCAATTAATATAAAAAAAATAAAGAACAGAACACCACAGAACATAAAGAGCAAGACAGCAGACTTAAATCGAACCATATAAATAACTCCAAATGTAAATGGAATAAATAGTATAGATCAAAGGCAGTTTATCAGGTCGGATAAGAGACATGCCTACAACAAATGCCCAAATAAGGCACAGATAGTACAGTTATTTTTAACCATATCAAGGCAACAGCAAGCATAAGAGATCTTATGTGGTAAAATAAAGAAAAAGTAGATCTCCAAGCAAGAAATATTATGAGATAAATTGATAATTCATAATGACAAAATGTTAATGTATTGTTAATTTATAGAACAGGATAAATAATGCTAATTTATAGAATACTTAAATAGACTTAAAAACTTTTAACCACCTTGACCATTGATACTTATAAAAACCACAGAATACATGTTCAATTATATTACACATGAAACACTTAGTTAAACAGACTCAAACAAGACCACAAAATATATCTCAATAAGTTTCAAAGCTCTGAAACCTTAAGTGTGCTTTCTGACCATAATGGAAATGAGCCAAAATGAGTAAAATTAAACCAAGAGAGCCTACAATCTTGCAATATTAAACTGCACATCTTAAAATAGTCTATAACTCAAGGAGAAAGAGTATTTTAAAATATTTTGCACTGAATAAAACTGTATCACATCAAAATGTATGGAATAATGTCAAACAGAACTTAGAAAGTTTTTGTATAGATGCTTATACAAGAAAAAGAAAAATTAAAAATAAGCAAACTAATTTTCTACCTCAAGAAAATAAAAGCCTAAAATTCTAAAACAAGAGCAAATTAAATAGAGGAAAGGGGGGGGTGAAGATTAGAAATCAATGACATAAAATATATATAGTGGAGGAAATTGACATAACCAAGGGTTAATTCTAAGGAACAGAAAGAAAGCACAAGTTACAAAATAGCAGGAATTGAGATTGTATCTTTATAGAAGAAAGGGAGCATTATCAGGACAATGGAATACTGTGAATCATTTTAAGCCAATTTTTTCTCACTTAAAAACAGGTCAAATTTCTTGAAAAATAAAAAAAATTAAAAATCACAAAAGACCACAAGATTAAATCTTAAATACACTTCATTTATTTAAACTTTATTTTCTTATCTCTAAACTGAATTGTCAAGTACCTTACATAAAAAGTAAGGAAAACAAATGACTAAATCAAAGATGCACACAGTTTTCCTGGTGAATTTGTTCAAACATTTAAGAAAATAGAGGGAAATGACCTCAGCAGAAGGGCATGAGCAGTGGGGTCTAGATGCAAAGGGGCCAGCAATTCTTGCTGCCTATGAGGATACCCAGTCTCAAGCATTATGAGAGTGGCCACTGACACCTACAGAAACGTCTGAAGGGGCAACACCAGAGGTCTCAACAAATGACTTCCACCACCTTCAAATCTGTATATGATCTCAACAAATATGACTCTCAACACTATCTACAGCAATAATTGTTGACAAAATCACCCAGATGTCAACATCCATGGTGACACAGCCCACAATAATTTAGTGACATCTCTTTCTTCATCAGTAACAATCACAGCAACTATTCAGACTAAAGAAAATCAGGAAAAAAAAGTTGTACTGGCAGCTTTGTTGGTGCTATGATATTAACATAGGGAATTTTAATTTTTTTTTTTTTTTTTTTTACATTTGATGCAAAATACATTCAAGAAGAGGCATAGGAGAGGCAATAGAACCACTGATGGACATGCCATCATTTAAGGAAATCCAAGGACCAAGGAAAAAACACGAATGAAGCCCTAAGAATTTTGGTTTAATATTCTCTTGCTGAAAATACATAAGCAGACTATGTGCATAATGCCCAATGATACACAAATATGTAAAAGTGTCTTATGATTACCAAAAGGGCTTGAGGTTTTTAATGAATATTTGGAGCTTACAGACAACTAATGCAATGATAATATTCACTTTTATCAAATACATAGCAAGCCAAACAAGTCTTTTGAGTGTCATTAGTCACATAGAATCAGTAATTGAAATACATCATTGAACACACAATACCACCTGGGCATACAATAAGGTGTTTGTCACAGCATTCAGGATTTTGAGCATTTATGTCGCTCACACAAAGACCTTCAGTGTTTTTCAGATCTGAATATGTTCTAATTACTAATGCCACACAACAGAAGTTGCAATTGACTAAACCAGTTCTGAAGTATGATTTAAGAACACATAAGGAGTCCTCTAAGGAGCCTAAGGGGTAGGGATTTGGTTTAGATAAGTGTGCCAAAATGTGATTCGAAATTCTTCCAGGACTCAGTATAATGGGTGTGTGCTTGGTTTTTCCGGGAGTGGCCACTGCCTACATCCACGGGTTCACTAATGGGGGCAAGGAAAAGAGGGTTGTCCATTTTCCCTACCAGTGGAATTTGATGGAAAGAGATAGACTGTATCCAGAGTTAATTGTTATTATAAATCAAAGGGTTTGGAGAACATTGATTAAGGAAGCATTTTCCTGATTGATGGAAAAAACTCAGTATGGTCATCTATCCTTGCTAGAACATTATTTGATATACTATATAGCATGCAGTGTGTTATGTAATACATAGTCAAAATAAAATGAAAACCAAAATAAAATAAAATGAAAAAGAAAAAAAAGAACACATAAGGATATCATATGAAGTATAGTAGTTGGTTTAGAACAAAATACATACAAAAAAATTGTTCAAATGAAGAATACCTGTATTTAACCCTGTTAAAGATCCATTGGAGCATTTGAGAGCATACATTTTACTCATGACTCCTTTTGACCTTGTAAAGTTAGGAGATATAATATTTTTCTCTGTAACTTAGGTCAACTGCAATGTTTAACATGATAATGTTTTAAAGACGTTCTAGTAAAATTGGAATGACAGGGGCAAACTAGGAGATTTGTCTACAATGAGAATATTGTCATGACTAGCAATTGATTTTATTTCATATTTGTTAATATTAATTTTATATTTTGTCAGTATTTTTGAGAATTAAAGACCTGCTATCAATATCTAAAAAATTTTAGAGGAGAATAAACATAATTGAGGTTTTCCTTAAACCCCCTTATATAATTTCCAAAAATGAAACACAATTCTATGTAGTCAAAACTATAGATTAATGCTAGGTTTATTAAACTAGAGACTATAGACTCTACCGAATCTACTAAACCCTAGAAAATGCTGCATCTTCATGCACTGTTGATTTTATTCAGCAGCTTGTGGAAATATCTCTCTCTCTCTCTCTCTCTCTCTCTCTCTCTCTCTCTCTCACACACACACACACACACACACATTTTGGAATAAATTCCCACATGAGCTTTAAGAAAGGAAATTTCCTGCTACTTTATTTGGTTATTTCCTTAGACACCCTCACCACTACTGAAGAGGAGTCACTGCTATATGCATTATGTTAATGGAGGAAAAAGCAAAGTATTGTAGAGACACCACTATTAGCCAATAGAGTTTAGAATGTTTTGGGGCATACAGTTTATATTCAGAACCATGGTTGAAAGTACAAAAGCGAACTAAGATCTTCTAATGAATATTCACCTTTATTTAATTACGAATAGAACTTTGGTCATCAACTTTGGTTTTCAAAGAATGCCAGATATCAAAAATTTTGATATAAAGGGATAATTTCTATTCACTGGGTATTATGAACAATTGATTGAATAATATGAATAATAAAAATTATCCAAAATGCAGGTATGACTGAATCAACGTAACACACTATGGAGAGAATTTCATGAAACATGTATGGTTATTAGTTTGAAAAGAAATGTGAGCTTATAGGTGAGTTGGATGTTACTAACTCAACCCTAACTGATTATATAACTGCTTTTATTTCTTTGCAAAATCTATCTACTTATAGTAATGAGGGCCTTTAACTAATTTCCTCTCCTATATTCTTGGTAGCTCAGTGCTTCCAGTCAGCCATAATTTGACAGACTGGCTTCAAGTTTTTCTTGAATATTGTTTCTTTACCACTTAATAGAAAACCATTTTTTTAAGCACCAAGTGTCATTATTTGCCTTGAATGTTTCAACTTTGGGTTGAAAATAATGTAGTTATGGCTTTTATCTGTATATAAGCACTATAGTTTGTTACTTTCAAATACCAGTATCTTTAAGGAACATTTCTTATCTAAAAAAAATAAGGCAAGCAGTGGTATAGAAAATATATTACTTTGGAACACACTTTCTAAGCATAAATTTATCTTCCTAATTATATTAAGCAAATGTTTAATTTTTTCTGCATTCCTTAAGAATGTATTTACGTGAAGGTAAGAACAAGACCTGTATGTCTAAATATTAGGCACAACCCCAATCTATGATTCAAAATTGTCCTTGTATAATCCACAAAAGGAACCACTCAAATACAGATAAATGATAGTTCACAATGTATTACAGTGGTAATTTGTATTTTTCAGGAAAAAAAAAAAAAATCAAACTCCTGCTATCTTCTTTCTTTTTAAATACTGACCAGCTTTGATATTTAATTATTGCTGAGATCTATTTTTAGAATAAATTTACTCTCCATATTAAAAGAATAAAAATGTTATCCCCTTTCAGAAATAAAGAAGGGGACAATCACAAGTTTGTCTTAAGAAGTAAGAATTATCCTGATGCCAAAACCTTACAAATCCTAGCACAGCAATATTCCTTTTTAATTTAAAAGCTTTTACCTGTTGCCAGCCAGGCAGAGTGGTACATACCTGTAATCCCAGCGGCTCGGGAGGCTGAGGAAGGAGGATGAATTCAAAGCCAACTTCAGCAATAGCAAGGTGCTAAGCAACTCAGTGAGACCCTGTCTCTAAATAAAAAATACAAAATAGGGCTAGAAATGTGACTCAGTGGTTGAGTCCCTCCGAGTTCATATTGAACAGGGTTTCTTCCCTGGAGGGGTGAGGGCCAGGGTGTCACATACACACAGACACCAGAGACTCACTTGAGGTAGTGGTGAAGTAAAATCCATTTATTGTGAATTATGATTATATTATAATTATGAATTATATTAATAAGGAAAACCACATGATCAACTCAATAGGTACACACTGGTACTCTACTAAAACTCATCTGCAAGCCTAAATCCCCAGCATTAAGTGGGTGAGGCCTTTAAGGGGTATTTATGGTAATGAGGAATATCCCCTTAAGAATGGATTGATGTCTTTCTTGAGAAATTGGGTTACTCTTCTCAAGATTGGATTAGCACTCCCAGGAATTGATCAGCTCCTGTGAGACCAGACTGTAATGCAACAGGGACATGCCCCTCCCTGCTGTCTTACTTCCTGTCTCACCATGTAACATCTCTCTTCCACTCTTTCCCTTTCTCCTTCTCTCACCTGCTCCTGCCATGTGCCACCAGCCATGCTGTGACACAGCAAGATAAGTTCTACATAGTTTGGATTTTTCAACTTCCAGAGTTATGAGCCAAATGAACCTTTTTTCCCCCCTGTTATCCAGTATCAGGCTCTGTTACAAAGACACAGACTATCACAGCACAGATAAAGAAGTTGGAAAAATTCAACATCCATTGCTGACACAATGCTCAGCAAAACAGGCATAGAAACTTCCTTAAAGTGATAGCATCCACATCAAAATTTATGAATCATACTATGTTTAATTTAAAACCCTTAATATTTAAACCCCACAGATTAGGAGAAAAAAATGTTCACATTCATTACTTCTATTCACCACTTCTGTTCATCATGAATGTTGAATATGAATCTGGCTTTTGAGCTTGTACCTATTCAATAATAGGCACCATGTTTGATTTTTTCAGACTTATTTTCTATGTGAAAACCAGTGTTGACTTTAAACCTGACCACTACCACTAGTTGAGTACAGATACTCATTTGTTCGACCAACATATAAGTAATGATTATGTTTTCAATAATGTTCTAGATCCAGAAATACAGCAGAATATTTGATAATTTGCTCTAAGTTAGTCTAAAAACCAAAGAAATACAGTTCCAATAATGGAACTACATTGTTCCACAAAACTCCCAACTATTTCCATCACTTAGAACTAAATGCTATTACTATGTAAGAAGGAATAACTATCCCATGTCATGTAGGAATGGTTTAATTTTTAGGTTAATAATCTTCAGATATTAAAAACTAAATGTCTGTCAAAACTATCCAGTTCACAGGTACTTCTTTTGGAGTGTGTTTTACTAAAAATTCTTCAGTAATAAACTGTTAAATTTATCTAGTTATATTCAATTTATGAAATTCTAATTAATGAGGCATGTTTTATAGTATCATGTATTAATACACATTTTAAAATACTATTACTACATCCCTTTGACTTTAATCAGATTTTTATTTCTATTTTGAGTCACAAATGGCCTACAGTAACTATATCTGAGGGTTCACATTGTACATACAAAATTTTTCAATACTATTTTATATTATCATTCTGATATACTATTCAAATTCCCTATTAATTTATACTTTAACCTCTTAGTTCTTGCAATGAAGCATTTAATGAGCTTCTCCCTTGGTATAAAGTAAGTTTAATGAAGCTCAAAAATGCATTAAAATATTTATATTTTAGAACAAAAATTGATGAGTTTCTATGATCTTTATTAACAGGAGGTAAAATGTAAACTCTTAAATCTCACCAGTTTAACTAAATTCTAATCTCAAAGATTAGCTTTATATATGGTAACAATCTTTGCTATAAAGAACATAATGTGAACATTTATACCCATTGCAACAGGCTGTGGTGTTTCCTATCATTTTATAAGTTTGTAAAGGCAAGAATTACTTTACTAAAAAAATTATTCCTCATAGTTAGAAGGCTGAACATTTTAAGTTGCCAACAACTGGATGACAGTGACTGGTGTATTTATGTGTCATGTAACCAGTCGGTAGCAAAATTAAATTGTGAATTAAGGTTTTTCCCCTATCTTCCTCCCAGTATTGACTTCAAATTCCAGGAACTAGAGAGGGGTTGCTCTACATTGTTGAGCTGCTGTAATAAGTGGGAGGCTGTAAGAATGTTAACCACTAAGACCAACTTACTCGGAGTCTTCAGTTATTAGCTGATACAAAATTCATGTCCACATCCCCATACAAGGCCTCTTCAGTTCTGTGGAACACACCTTATTGGTTCCAGTCCACAGGATCTTGATGATGTGCATTTGTCATTCTGGGCTTGCAAAGAGATCCTCTGTGGTCAATGAACTTCTAACAGCTTACAACCCATTCTCTGGTTTCTACAACAAGCTGGCCTGGGGACCAGCTTTAGGACCTTGCTTTTCATCATCATTCTTGAATTCCCAGAATCCCCAGCCAACAAGGCACTCCCTCAATTCCAAGTGCAGTCTAAGGTAAGGTCACACATCCTGGCTATCTAAGCCATTCTTGTTTCCCTGTGTCTTTTCTCTAATAATCTAACCCAGGAGCAGAATAATTTCTACTTATAATTATTCCAAAATGCTTCAACTCTTGATTGAGGCTTTAAAACTCAAGTGTCTGGTGAGAAAATTGACTCTTTTTCCTTTGGCCTCAGGTATTGACATTCATACCCCAATAAAAAAATACACATAATTGCAATTCTGCTACATCAGCAATGGTCTTTCTAGTCTGTTCGTACTCTTGCTTTATTCTTCGTTTCCTTTAAAATAAGAAGTCATAATGAAAACTTCTATTTTCTCAGTATCTTATTTTGAAAAATGTGCCACTTTCATGCTACAATACATATTGAAACACATGATTAAATTAAAACAGGATAGAAACAGTCATGTAATTTAGTTTACTTTCAAGGAATAAATGTGTTCAGATTTCTCAGATTCCCAAACTCACTTAAGAGCACTTAGTTGATGTAGAAGACTAAAGACATTCACATTTTCACTTGCAACAAATTATAGGATTATTTTCCTAATTTTAAAAAGATTACATAAAAGAAAAACAAGTGAAATACCTACAAAATTCATCTACTATTGAAATTCTTTCAGAAATGAAAATAATTGTCCCTGCCCCATTTCCTTGCAATACCATGTATAAGGCAGGTCTGTTGCACAGTTTGTATCACTTCTAGAACTGATTGGGCAGATCCTGGGACAGGAACATTGGAAACTGGTGGAACAAATCAACCCAGCTGGGTCAGGAGGGAAGAATCTGGCTCTATATAATGTGGACACATGCTGAAACTGACTTACCTTCTGGGTCTGAAAAAGAGTGTCTTTGCTACTAGGAAGTAACAAAGCAAAAGAAAAGGATTATTGGTGGCATATAAGGTGAAAAATTATGTCACAGGAAGTCAAGATCCCACAAAAGGACACTTAGAGTAGCCAGTACTTGGAAATCCAGGCAGAGATTGGTACTCTAGGTAGAGTACAAGTAGCAAACAGAAAGTAAGAAGGAAAGGGGGAATTAGGAAGTTTATGATTTGAAATTCAGAAGAAACCAAGATAGAGGGATGCATTCAGTAGCATTTAGACAGTGAGAATAACTGGATTACTGAAACAAGTACCAAAACAAACTCAGAAACAAGGATTTGACAAGAGAAGAAGCTTACTTACCAGAAGATGGAAGTCATTTCAGGGTAGAACATGGTAGATTTATGAAAAAAACAAAACAACAACAAAAAAAACACAGACTGGCATCAGTGGGAGCAGTCCCCTAAACACATCCAGAAAGACTCCCACGGACACAATGAGGAGTTAAGTCCTCAACAAGAGCTCCTTAAATATCTTCTGCCTTGGGTCAGGCCCAACCCTGGACACGGGGAGGAGAGAAGAGCCTACAGGTAAACCCAGCTGCGGACTGGAACATCAGTAGGGTGAACACAGAGGCTATGGCCTTTCAGCGCTCTCTGCCAGCAGCTGCTAGTAGTTCTTGAGGGTAACTTGCATCAAATCACCTGGTAGACCTCTGAAACCAGAGCACCACATTTGCACTTTCCAATTCAGTAGCTACAGAAACCTAAGTTGAGTCAAGGTGGAGATCAGGCAGTTACAGTTCTGTGAGGTGCTCCTGGGCTGTGGGTATGACCTTCCATAGGTGGCTCTACTCTGCTGTGGGCAATCACCCGTGGGAACAAAGGATCAGATCTGCAGATCTGAGAGTACCCTTATATATCTTAGAGATCAAGATATCTTGCCATTTGCTCTTTACAAACAAACAACTCCAAATAATAGTGTGTATTTGTTACACTTGAGAGTTTGAAAATTAAAACCATGTAATTCAGAGGCATTCATTTTCTCTGGATTCATATGTTGTTCTGGTTCTTCCAAGCAGTCTTCACATGATTGTAATTTTTGGTAGATCAGATGTAGATTTGCATGTAGCTATATGAGAACTTTGGCATACTCAGCCTCAGTCATCAACTTGCTCCCTTGGTGTTTAAGGGAAAAACTGAGGCAATCCATTTTTCTATATGACACAATTCAGTCTTTGGTTTTCTTATGCATTAATACTTCAACTAGCCATAATAAAAAGACCCAACATGCATAAAGTATTTATCTGAACATCTTGTATCATTATATTATGATTTAGTTTGTAGGTTTAAAAAATCTCCTCAAAATACCTACACAGGAAATGCCTACACATTGAGAAACAATTTATGTTGAAAGGCTGCCCTCTTGTGGCAGCATATTTTTTTCTGATAGAGTCGAATCCTACTTTACCATATACCTGCTAAAATCCAACTCAAAATATCATGAAGAAAGAAAGAAAAACAAAGAAAGAAAAAGAGAGAGAGAGAGAGAGAGAGAGAGAGAGAGAGAGAGAGAGAGAGAGAGAGAGAGAGAGAGAGAGAGAAAGGAAGAAAGAAAGAAAGAAAGAAAGAAAGAAAGAAAGAAAGAAAGAAAGAAAGAAAGAAAGAAAGAAAGAAAGCCTTGACATAGTTTTTGATGTGAAACTATCTTGATAATATTCCAACTTCTGATAATGTATAGTTCAGTTTACACAGATGCTTCATGGAAATAAGGGATTTAATCCATCTCATTATTTAGCTAGCTAAATGAACATATTCTAAACATATACAAATCACTTTTCAGGTTTAAAAAATACAAGCTCATTACAGATTTAAGTGGCAGAGGCACACATCACAGAATATAACCCAGACTGTCATCTATATTACAGTAACTATAAATGTCACTCCCAAATTAAAGAATCAGTTCATTAGCAGACATTTCTAATGGAATGGTAATAGTACATGTCCTGTTTAAAGAGCTAATGCTGGAGATCTAATGCAGGAGGTAAATGATATAAAAGCAATTCTGAAGCAAAATAGCAAGTGTTATGTAGATAAATATAATATGCATATTATGCATAACATATTTTATATATGACACACATATATATATACTATATATACATTACTATACCTGAAAGAGAAAATACTTAGTTTTGCTTTGGAGAACCAGTGAAACTGAGCAGGAGATGGTAATGTTGGGCCCACTATTAAAATCTGAATTATATACACAGGAGTTTGTTATATGCTAAATACTTCTTAGATGCTGTGGATATATTAATGAAAACACATGGTCCCTTTATGTAAGGAACTAAATTATAAAGCAGAAATCATAACTAAATTGATTGCATGATAGGGCTATAATTTTCTGTGAACTGTCTCTCCTTCAGCTCTCTTGAAATTGTTCCCTTCTTTACATTTTATACACCATAGTAAAAATACAGTAGCAATATTTTTTTATCTTAAATTTTATCTGATAAGCAGATGATGATACATAATGGGGGGTGGGAGGGAGGTAAGAATGGAGGAGGGATGGATTGTATAGAGGAAAAAGAGGGGTGGGAGAGGTGGAGGAAGGAAAAATAACAATGAGACAAACATCATTACCCTAGGTACATGTGTGATTACACAAATGGTATGACTCTACTTCATGTAGAGCCAGAGAAACAAGTCGTACCCCATTAGTTTACAATGAATCAAAATAAATAAATTATTTAAAAAAAATAAATTTTTTAAAAAAGAATTTTTTTCTTCCTGTATTTTCTCAAGTCCTTCTTCCAAGTTCCAGAAGAAAAGTTGTTCTGGTTTCATTGTTTCATAGGATGGAAAGAAGAGGTTTTGTGAAAAATAATAATAACCTGAAACTTGCTGGCTTTTGTTTTCTGAAATCTTAATTCTTTGTGAGAATGAAAAGGATATTGGAACAGATGGAAAGGATAAAAAATATAGGAATGCAAATGGAGAGTTTCCCCAAACAAGGAAAAACGCCTACCTTATATTCAAAATTCCTTTCTCATGGTTCAGAGGAGAAGAAAACAGAAAGCCCACTTGGTGAGCAATGGGACCTAGGCACAGTTTCCTAAAAACGTCCTAGAAGGTATAAAGATGCCAGAAAAGCAGCCACAAAAGTTTGTCTAGCTAGAAGGAGCCATAGACAGACTCTTGAGATTTTTGTATTTCCAAGTATGGTAAAAAGCGGCAGTGACCTGGGAAGAAGTGGACAAAGGGGAGGCCAGCAGCAGCTTATGTGACAGGTAATCAAGCACCAAATGCCAGTCACATCATTTCATCCTCCAGGCTTGGGCTCTGTTTAACAAGGCTGTGATCTGCAACTGGATGGATTCTAAGTGACTGAAACATCACTCCTCAGTTCCTGAGAGTTTTGACAGATTTCTGTTGGCAATAAAAGGCAAGTCTGAGTAAATAACCCCCATCTAAGCTTAACAAATTTTTTCCAACATCCAAGAACTGATCATTATGGATCTATAAAGGCCTGGACTCCCTGCCCCAATTTGTGTGACTGGCTGCAGTTAACTTCTTGTTCTGTTCAGTCCTGTGGTCTTCACTCTTACACACATGTTGGGAATATCCCAATAAACTTCTTTAACTTTCCATCTAAGAATCCATTTTCTTAGACACCTGACTGATGACACCCCAATACCTATGGAACAACCCAGGAGGTAGCCTCTAAATGTTGGGGGCTGTGCCATGTCGATCACATCGGCATCGAGGAGGTTAATTGACATAAGCACACTCAGGTGATTTTATTGTCCACGCTCACAATGTATGCGCTTGTGTTCTCGAGCACTAATTATCTGCTCGGAGCGTCTTGCCTAATCTTTGCGTAAGAAGCGTGGCCCTGCTCTCCGCCTCCTGGAGGTGATATAAGCGTAGGCGGAGCGAGACAGAAAAAAAGCAGCCATTAGCAGAAAAGCAGTAGAAGAAGACACACACGGAAGCAGCTAGGACACATGCGCGGCAGCAGCTAGTAGGGAAAAGCCCCGGCAGCAGCCAGAAGAAAGAACACAGCAGCTAGTAGGGACACACAGCAGCCATTAGAAGAAAAGCAGGAGAAGAAAGACACATGCGCGACAGCAGCGAGTAGGGGCAGCGGCGGAAGGCAGATGGCAGAACAGAGAACTGAGACGCATCACTAGGGCACCTTAGGTAGACACACCCTTAGTTCACAGGATGCAGGACGCACCAGTAAGCAGCAGACCTTAAGTGAGGTGTAGCAAGTCTCTCCTCTAAGCTCTAAGCAAAGCCTGTCCTTCTCTCAAGGTCTCTCTTAAGCAAAGTCTCTCTCTCTCTCCTCTCAAAGCAAGTAAACCTCATTTCCTCTATCCTCTATAAACAAACAAACAAGAAAGCAGCGCACTAAAGAGAAAGAAGTAGCTCAGTTTCCACTCCACCACCCATAAGACCCGTGCAAGTTGTTGCTGCAGGCAGTGACAAATATCCACGGATTTTGGAACCGCAAAGAGCCAGTGACATCTAAAAACAGACCAAGGCTAGTTTCCCTGACAGCGCAGGTGAATGGTGTCTTAAAATAGATATTAAGTGAATTCAAATGACTCAAAGAAAATGGAAATTACATGCCCATCTGAAATTAGGGACTGAAACATATATGATCCCTAAGAATATGCATGTACTCTGTATAAACTATATCACCTCGAACTGAAGTCAATGCATTTTAAAAGAGAGTAAATAACCTATGATAAAAATGGGGTGTGTAGAAAGACTAGACACTGGAGAGGCACTCGTCATTTGCAGAATAATATTGAACTGGCTGGGCTACATGGGAAGAAAACAGAGTGAATATAGGATATTAGCAAATAAGGAGATTACCATACACGTTGAAATCAAGGTGGACTTTTTTCCAGAATTATCCCTTAGAAAAACTGTGCTCTCTATGTTTGAATCTTCACAAGTCTTCCTCTGATGGGTAATTGCTATTGTTGTTGTTGTTACTTTGAATAACAAAGTAATATGTAAGGAAACTCTGCTATGAAGGGGTGGAGCCAAGAGTTGAATTGAGGAAGTGGGTAGAGTTTCTGGGGGCTTTGACTCTTCCTGGTCAGATGGAAAGATGATCATGGACTAGGTTTCTTGCCTTTTGTTTAGTAGCCTTGACAATGGTGTTTGGCATTGACTTTAATCTTGAGTGCTCCTTACCCCAGAACAGCTGGTACCTCCAGGACTGCTATAGAGTTCCCCTGACTGATTTCATGGTTCTGATGTTGTTGCAGTTCTAGCAATTAAGGAAAAACAATTTTAGTTATTCCACGTATGTTTGAAACTTACTGTTTAAATTCAGATTTACTATTTAAATCTATTTATTCATATACCATTCTTTGTTTTATTAATTTTACAGTAGAAAATAATCCCTGCTCTATGACACTAGGAATGGGGAATGAAATCATTTGTGCTTGTCACCTTAATGATAGTAATATTATTGTCATTGTTTTCAAGATTTTCTTCATAGTTATTACAATCACTACTATTTAAAGTGAGACTAAATAAAATTAAATTCACCATATCCTTCTGAATTTCAAATCTGGGGTAATTCTTATTACTATTTCAAAATATGATAGCATACTAAAGGTATATTATGCAGTGGAAAATGCTTCCATAAACAACAGGATTTTGTAGAACAGCAATTCTTAGGTCTCTTGAACCCAAGAGATGGTGTATTTTGCATTTTGCAAATTTGACAGTGACCTCCTTGTGATGGATATTTGTTTTCAAGTCTATACACACACACACACACACACACACACACACACACACACACACACATATATATATATATATATATATATATATATTTTTTTTTTTAAGTGACTCCTTCTGGAGCAAAAGAAAGCCTTGTTCATTGTCCAGGGTACTGTAAGTGACTTCTTCCCCTGGGAAAAAGTTCAGCCAAGTGAACTGCCCATAAAAAAATGATGTGGGTTCCCTAAGCTCAGAGTGATACAGCATGCTGGCAGCTCTGCATGGCCCTAGGAGAACAGGATTTGTGGGAATTGGACACTCTCACTGTGCAACTGCTCTGAGTAACATGTTCTTTTTTTCCCTGAACCAATAATCTCATCTTCTGCCAACATCCATAAGAATTTGGCAGACTAACTTGCCAGTTTACAAGGACAATAAAGTCTCAGACCCTTCACAGTTATCAGCAAAGATCCAAAATCTTTAATGATCCAAAAATTTTAATGTATAATTTTGTATATAGAATTGTTTGGAAAGAGTCTGTGAACTGAAAGAAAGAGAAATTTAAGAGGAATGCTCATACTAAAAAGACTGTGATTTTTGAACTTTATTTTTACCCATCTGCTTCAATTATGTTTCATAAACAGAAAAAAACACTGATATTACATAAAAATAATATATCTATACTTATATTATATACTTATATCTATACAATATATTCTATACTCTATTTACAACAAAAATTACATCTCTTATACTAGTATAGTTTTCTAACTAATTATATAGAGAAATTATTAATTTCTCAACATACTTTTATATCCTACTATTCTTTTTTAAGGGCAATTTATTGTGTATTATGGTATTATCATCTAAAAACAAAAATAACTTGGAAAAGGCACGGACTGAGTTAGCATTGTTTTCAGATTATAGTTATGAATACATATTAATAAAGTATATTGAATTTATATATATTTATTTCACATTTATGGCTTTGGGCAAAATTTCCAACATTAAAAATAACTACAATGATGACTAGATTCCTTATGTCAATTCTGATTTCAAGGATAATTTAACCCTTAATGAAGGAGGAAACTGTTAAAGGTATATATTTTATCATCCTAAAAATATTTTTAATAAAAATATTTAATATTTTCAAAAAATATTACATGCTAGTTTAATAAAATTTTTATCTTGCTCTTTCATTTTCTGAGAATTGGCAGTTTGGGATTTTTTTCTTTTCTCCCTTTTTTTTTTTTTTTTTAACTGAACTGAATAATGTCCATACAAAATCTTATTCACCTAAAATCTTATTTGGATTTATTTATCTGTAGATGTAATCTGTAAGATTAGGATCACACTGGATTAGTTTGGGTCCTAAGTCCCAGACTGGGCCCTTGAATAAAGAGCATATAGAGACATAGGCAGACACAGAGAAAACACCATGTGAAGATAGGCAGACAGAGGAATAACACATCTACAAGTCAAGGAACACGATGATTTCTGGACACCACCAGAAGTCAAGAAACAGGCATGGGAGAGACTCTCCCTCTGAGTCTCTGGTAGGAACCAAATTCTACCACACTTGGTTTTGGACTCCCAGCCTCCAGAACTGTGAAAGAATAACTTTCCACTGTTTCAAGCCACCCACTTTGTGGTACTTTGTTATAGCAACCCTATCACACTAATACAGTTTTTATAAAATACATTTTGTTGTATAATCAAACTAAATAATCGTTTGATTTTCTGTCATCATTATAGATTTCCTAATAAAAGGGAAATGTGTTTTCCCTTGGTTAGTCTCCTTGATTCACAAAATGAATTGTGAAACTTTTCACCCAAACATATTCTAGAGTTCTAGAATATGTGTGTGACTTTTTTCTTCCTTCAGTATTAGAAAGAATTCTAGATCAAAGTCTTTCTGAAGCCAAATATTAATAAGAATCAAAATGTCTTACAAAGGGTCTCATCTACTTAAATTGTGATTTTTTCTACATAAAAATTAGTAATTTATATCACTAGAAAAGCATGTGTTTCATTTGTGCTTATTTTATCAAAATATCTCATTTCTTTTATTATGCCTTTTCTTCTGTTTTGAAAGTATCTAGTACGTGTGTTCCTATGTGTGTACTAATTCTCCTTGAGTATTGCCAAATAATTTGAGTTTTATTTGTGATTATTCTTTTGTTTTTTCATATGGGATTTTTTTTTTTTTATCTTAAATGAACTTAATAGTTGAAATTGATTCTGTCAACCACTGGTCACATCAGTTATATAATATTTTTGTTTACATTGTTTTCTAATAATGTATCTAACTTTTTCAATGTCTTCTTTGACATTTAATTATTTGATAAAACATTTTTAAATTTCTTTCTAAAATTATATTATTAATTTGTAGTTCATGGCATCATAGTTTAAAAATGCATTGTGAATATTTTATCTTTGGAATATATATAAAGACTTTTTCCCTATAGCCCAATAACTATCAACTGACCAGGAAGGTAAACAATTTTGTAAAACTTCCTAAAATACAAGAAAGTGTTTATCATATATTTTGAAGTACTAAGTATATATGTAGACACATGTTCACTCTATTATTCAAATGGTTTATATGCATTTTGGGGACCTGTATCTGAAAATTTCTGAAATTAGTGTTTTCTGCTTCTGATTGTGGGTCATTGTTGAATCCATTTCTAGTAATTTCATTAATCATTTCACATCCCAAGACTATGTGTCACTTACATGCTACTTGTTCAAGCATTGATTCTTCATCATTAAACTGAATTCATTTTTCTTTCTTTTCACAATGTTTCTTCTTGCTGTTGTTACATTATTTTAAACTTTCTTGTATTACACTTTCCAACAATTTTTCTTGTTTTCTATTTATTCCTAAGTGGGTTATAGTTTTTGTTTGGTTACAGGGGAATGAATTAACACTTCATATTTTGTTTTGTTTTTCTGCCTATTCTTCTGAGAATTATAAGCAGGTAGCTGGGGTTTAGAGCTCCCTTGCTTCACCATTAATTTCTGATGAGTGATAGACAAAATTTGCTTCCTCGTGAACAATTTGGCTTTCAGTACTTTTGTCTCCCAAAAGAATTAATTCTCTGGGGAGTTGTGCAAACACAGTAGAAGGAAAAAAAAAAAGGGACAGGAGAAAAAAATGGAACAGAAAAGATGCACAGAATATTTATTAAGTCATGAAAAGGACAGAAATTTTTGACTCCTGAAAGCAGCATATCAGGTCCAGTTGCCCAGAATAACCAAAGAGATATAAATAAGACCCCTACATTAGCAAATTTGTGGATGATGCAATTAGATCAAGAAAAACCAAAGTTCACTTTTTTCCCTCTCTTTTATTCATGTTTTTAATTTTTAAAAAATGCTTTGGACTTACATTTCTCCAAATCTCACTTATCGTTTCCCTCTAGGTCTTATGAGTAAATTAATAATGTTACTCCCCTTCTCCATTTCTCAATAATTAGCCTTCTTTCTTCATGCCATCTGAAATTACAGAACTAGATTTAATTTTTGTACTACGTCAACTAATTCCACCATTTGCTCAAGTATTTTCTTTAATTTTGCATTTACTTAAAATTAGATAAATGCAGCCAGTCACAGTGGCAAACACCTATAATCCCAGTGGCTCAGGAGGCTGAGACAGGAGGATCTGGAGTTCAAAGCCAGCCTCGGCAAAAGTGAGGGGCTAAGCAACTCAGTGAGACCCTATCTCTAAATAAAATACAAAATAGGGCTGGGGATGTGGCTCAGTGGTGGAGTGCCCCTGAGTTCAATCCCCAGTACCACCCCCCACCAAAAAATTAGATAAATGCATATTTCATTCAAAGAAACCCTTACCACCAGCACTTTTTAATTTTTTTTTTATTTTTACTTTTCTGACAGTGATCTCCATGTTCTGAAATCCTTTCATTCTTCAGTACTGAGATTGCCTCCTGTTGTACCTCCATCATAAAAATATTCATCTTATATATTTTATTCCCACATAACAATCTTTACATCTGCTTTCCTCCTTCAGTTGTCTCTAGTTCTCTTTGGATTTAGAATGTAGTAGAAAATTTGCTGGCCACAAAGTAGGTTTTTAGTCATTATTGACTTGTTTTCTGTTTATTTTCTTTACCCTTAATATTTAAAGCAATAGCATGGATATAGTTAATTGTTCCAGCTTAATTTTACCAAGCTACTTATTGTTTTATGTCAAACTACTCTATATTTTAGTGTTTTAAATTATATTTTAAATTTATCTTTTTTTTTATTCTACTCTGGATGTGTTCAGAAATATCAATATCAATTATATTTAAGTTGGACTTTTAGTCTTTTTCATTCCTACTTATCATTTATCATTTCAACGTTTTATCATTTCCTTTCCATTTTAACAGCATGTCTCAAATTTTTTGAAATATCATTCATGATATATTTTGTAGTACATATTCTCATTTAAAACTGCTATTGATTTTTAATTTCCATAACATATTTCCACAATTCTTCAAATCTTTTAACATTTCTGTAGCTTTCCATTTTCATATCAGTGTATTGAATTTTTTTCCCTATTTTTCATCCATTCTTTACTCTCTATGTGTTATTGTTTTTGAGAACTCAATGTAGATACTTTCTAAAATATTATTGACTTCTCATAATGAATATTTCATATATAAAATTTTCATCTATTTCCCCCAGAAAACTCTTTCCTTCATTACTCAATTTTAATATGGTTTCACCATTTTTTGTTTCAGAATACTTACACAGAAGTATAGATTTGTTTTGATTTTCATATTCTTAAATCTCCAGTGTAGCTGTTGTCAAAAGTGTTTCTTCTAGATCATCCTCAGTATTCAACTTCTTTAGTTCATGTCTTTGTTTCAAGTTGTTGGGGATCAATGTTAAAATATCCACTGTATCCCAAATATTTTGCACTTTTTAGTGTAGATGTGATGAGCTGAAGAATTCTGATTATTTAATTTTGCTTATCTTATTTGGAGATATCTTAGTTGATATCTCCAAAGACCCACTTGATATCTCCATTGGATATTTTTTATTAGTCATCTCAAAACTTAAATGTCCAAAATTAAATTATTAATTCCTACTCTGCCATCTGCCACCAAAACCTTCCTGTTTCCCAGTTTGCCCAATCAAGTTAAAGTTACCATCATTTACAAGTCAACTCAGATTAAGATATTAGGAACCTTTCTTAACTTATCTCTCCCCCTCATTCTTCTTGTTTAATAAAGTGACATTGTTAAGATTCTCCCTGCAAAATACCTGAATCTGATGCTACTTCCACCAAGCCATGGCTCAAGTCAGCTTGATCATTCAGCCTTCTGAGTGCCTGCCCTGCTTCCAACCATACCTGGCTACGAAGGATTCTATTGTTAATGTAATACAGACACTCCCACCATCTTACCTCAATCCTACTTAGAATAAAATCCAAACTGCTAACATGACCAATATGTTAAAAGTTGGATCCTGACCATGTTACCAGCCTCAACTGCCATACCTGTGTCTCCAGGTCGCTAAGTTTCCAGCTCTACTGACCTTGCTTCTTTTTTCCCAATACACTTTCTTATTTCCTGTGCTCCTGCTTGCCACACCCTCCCTCCGAAATGTTATGCCCTTGACCGTCACCTTAGTGGCTCTGTCTTAGCCTCCAAACTTCTGTCCTCCAACTACCTTCTCAGAAAGACCTTCCCTGACCACCTCTACTAACTCTGTTCCTCTAATATCACAAATTCACTAACACATTTTTCTCACTGCCCTATCAGTCTTTGATATTGTGTTTTTATTACTTTATTATTCTCTACTTTGTTCACTAAAACCTAAGCTTTATAGGTTGAAGAATTTAGTGACTTTTGTTTATGTCTTTGTTTCAAGTTGTTGGGGATCAATGTTAAAATATCCACTGTATCCCAAATATTTTGCACTAGCCATCAGACATATAATAAGACACACAGTAAGCATTTAATGCATATTTGATGAAAGAATGAAGGAACGAGGGCCTATTTAAAGGCTCCTACCTTACTCACTCTATGTCACATCCTCCTAGAGGTGGCCCAAATTTTTCTTGTACCTTTCCATACTCTTCTTTTATACTTTGGAAG
Organism: Sciurus vulgaris; assembly: GCF_902686455.1. NCBI lineage: Eukaryota > Metazoa > Chordata > Mammalia > Rodentia > Sciuridae > Sciurus > Sciurus vulgaris. Next base: position 29,516,508 of record NC_136470.1, on the reverse strand, counting down.
GCATATTATTTAAATTTGGCTTCATAGCAAACCATCTTAAATACTGTTCTAAAACAATAATTGCTTGATGTAGCTCATGATTTGTGTGTCAGTTGTATGTTTTGTCAGGTGTGGGCTAATTCTGCCATTCTCTGTCTGTGGTCTGTTGCCTGAGGAGTCTCAGTTCTCCTCCATTCCCTGTCTCATTCTTCTGGCAGACTAGCTTGAGATTTTTAACATGATGTCTCTAGATCCAATGGCCCCAAAACTTCTCAGGTCTAGCTTGTGTCATGTTTTCTCTTGTCTCAGTACCCCAAATAAAACCCATGTACAAGCTAAGAGTAGGTGTCTCCGGTGGGTTACTTGTAAAAATGAATACAGTGAGGTTTGACTTATTTGGGGCCATTACTGAAACCATTCACCATGAGAAGAAAGCCATCATTGCTTGTCTGTATTTGTTACCTTAGTTGTAATTTCCCTGGTTTGTGGCCTTACAATAAGTACAAAGTAAAATAAATATGGTGAATGTGATGCACAGTGGAAATTTTCTTGATGTCAGAAAGTAGTTTTGTTCAGTTAGATAAATAATAAAATTCTTTTGCTTGGAAATGAAATTGGAAGGCAGTCGGTCAAACTTTTCCCCTGCTTCTGTTGCTGGCAATACTGTCCATCTTAATGTTCAATTTTAGTTTGTGTGCTAAAATTTTCTCTTGGAATTTGGGAGATTATGATTAATTTTCCTGGATTGCAGAGAATTTCAAATCTAGGTTCTCTCCTTTCTTGACTTGTTCTATGAGAAGAGAGAGACGGGTGAATGGAGCATGGTTAGTTTGCATGATCATAACCCTGACATGCTTCTGAATATTTTTTTTTACTTTATATTAAAAACTACCTACATTGAATCTACAAATATCAAATAAATGTTATTTTTAGGAGAATTTTGGGAAAATAATGGTGAAATAAGAGAGTTCTGTATGTTCATTTTGTGAAACTCTAGCTTCTCTTTTGTAATAGAGTTTCTTCTGTATTGGGTGCATTGTCCTGGGCCATGTAATTGTGAGAATACATCTACTTTGATCATTCAAATACAACATGTTCTTAAAAAATTCTAATATTCTCCCCCCCCCATTCCCTTCTTAAAGAATGCTGTCCTAAGAATAAACCCATTTTCCAGTCTTCGTTCATATTTCTTCCTCTCTTTCTTTGTTTCTGTGGTGCCGATGATTGAACCCAGGAAATGTGCTTTACCATTGAGTATGACCCTCGTCCCCATTCTTCATTCAGTTCAAAATTCTCATCTTGAAAGTGTTTTCCACACTTTTCCAATTAAACATTTCTTCTACCAAGTCATGAGGAACAAAGCAACTTTACCAAGTATTGGGAAGTACAAATTAGTTTGCAATATGACAAGTTCAACTGATAAAAGTCCAATGATTTCAGAATTTACATCTGCAGTAAATTTGGTTACTTGCTTTCAAATCATCTCTATTTCTAAAATACTATGAAGGAAAGACCTGGGGTTTAACATACTTCTATGTGTTTAGATGTTAGTGTTTTACAACTTGACCACTATATATGGAAGAATTTTTAAATTTTCAGTTCTAAATGCAAATTATTATTAAATATTATATTTGTCCTGACTAAAATCAGCTAATACTGAAATCTGGTTTTACTACATTCTTAAAAAAGTGTTTAAGACAGATAATCTCCCATTTGCTGCACAATAAGAGCTCTCTGACCTCCAAGCAGAACTACTTGTAACAATATGTTCTTTTAAATAGCTTCTAATGAATGGTTTCTGCCCACTCTTTCCCCACTAAATTAAAAAGAAAGAAAGAAAAACTTCCTGTTTCATTTTTTTTCATTTTGTACTCATCATTGGACAAATATTTTTGCTGCCTTATAATAAGTCTGAAACCTAACAATACAAAGATATACAATCTGAAACTTCCTACTCTCAGGAAGCTCACATTCTCATGATGGATACAGACAAGTAAGCAGAAACTTGTAATACCCAGCCTAGAACACAGGCATGGACTAGCATCTCTAGTAAAGAGAGGAGGAGGCAAAAATAAATGTAGTATTAGAATTGGGACAGATAAATTAATCATGGAGAAAGCAAAAGAAAGGGCCCAACTGGGAATGAAGATGTGAGAACCAATCTGAGCTAAGACCTGGAATGTGCCAAAGAAGACCAAAGAAACATAGAAGAATACTCAGTAGAATTGTAACGAATCTGGGTGAATGATTGGTTACTTTGAATCTTCAAACACTTTCTGCAATGTTGTGTTCCATTTAAAGCACTTTAATCATGACTGCTAGCCTGAATGCAAATACATTCTTCCCCGTCCCTATGAGATAAAATTCCACCCTAAGCCAAGAGTCTAGCATTCCAGAAACTTAAGCCATGATACAGAAATCCAAATTCAATTCATCAACACCATCTGCAAGACCAGCTGTTCACCTACTAGACTTTCTTATTTTTTTGTGTCCCACATGTTCACAGGGAAAAAATTATGAATGAAAATGTTATCTATGCTTTGCAGTCCTACATCTCATAACTCCAGAACCATTCCCCAATTTCTCTAATGGTTAGGTCACCTGGAGAAGCAGTTCATATTTATCTTGGGGCAGAACTCATGTATTTGGGAATTTTTAGCAGTGTCTTTATCCTAAGAATCTAAAAGCTGTTGCATGAGTGTCTGTCAATTTGCCAAAATGATCACATCCAACAAATTCTATGTCACTTGGGAAACACCAGCTACATCACAATTTTTTAGAACCCAGTCCCCCCTATTGCCCTATGCCTCCTTTGTAGAGGACTGATTTCCTGTTCATCCATCCATTCATTAATTTATTCATTCATGAATTTACACAATGCTCTTTATTTACTTAATAGATAACATTCGAAACACAACCTGTCATTCCAGTATTTTTAATCATCCAAAGGATTTTTTTTCCTTTTTGTCTCTTCTCAGTCACTGAAGATGCCCTGTAGGGCATTTATAAGGATGCATGAGACATTGCAAGTAATGGTTTAAAGCACAGATTGGTAGAGAGTAAGTGTTATTATTTCAATCTTCAATGTTTCCTGAAGGATCATGTGTTTAGTTTTGGTCCCAAGTTGATGTCACTATTAGGAGGTGATGGAACCTTTAAGAGGTAGGAACTAATGGAAGGAAGTTAGGTCATTGGTGCATGTCTTTGAAGGGGATATTGGGGCCCAGTCTCCTCCTCTCCTCTCTTTACTTTGCTTCCCTGTCACCATGAGATGAATAGAACTCTCCAAGTATGTATGTTGACCAGACATTCTGCTTTCCAACAGGCCCAAGAGCAACAGAGCCAGTTGATCATATACTTAAACCTCTGAAATCATGAGCTAAGTAAGTCTTTCCTACTTTTATTTTCTCAGGTATTTTGTCACAGCTACAGAAAGTTGACTAACAGTAAATATTCATTATGTATTTGCTATTATTGTTGTAATAATGTGAAGAAAAGGAATAACGTGAAAGGCAAAAGTATTATGAGCCACAATACTTTTATTAATATAACTAATTATACATACTTTTGTTGTGCCTTGTGTATATTGGAAACACACACACATTTAAGTAATTGTTTAGTAAATTAGAATGGTATTACAGAACATCTAGGTAATACAGTTTTTTTTTTCCAATTTTTAAAGTGTGTTTTTTTTTTTTTAAACAAAAAACAAAAGCCTGTTGACCTTGATTTTGTCCACTCAGCATTTCAGTTGACAATTGCAGGCAACAAAGATTGCTTTATAGATGACATTTTTATATAAAGCTTATAATTCAATGGAAACCCAGATAGGTCACATTAACAAATTGGGTCTTATTTAATTAAAATTATTTAATCTAATTAAATAAGACCTATTAACCTAAAAATAATTGAACTACCTTCTTGAAAGGTTTTGAAAGGCAGTGTTCAGTCATGTTCTGTGACCTGTGCTGAGCAGACATCTAAGGAATAAAGGATTGAATCACCTCGTCTCTTTGCATCTTTCTGAATCTGACCTGCAGCATCATGTCGTCAAGGAAACCTGGTGTAAAATATTTTGTACATAATGGCTGCTTGTTCTTTTGTTGTCCCAGATAATTGCTTTAGAATACCTGTGCTTCACTAAGGTCCTCCAAAAAGTGCATTTTTCCTCCTCACTTCTATTTTGTAATATACAGTTTCTGCAAATTTAGGGGAAAATATGAGTAAATTATTTGTTTGGGGGGGGCTATAAACTTGGGGTCACAGGAATTTATTTCCCTCGCCACCATAAATACAAACTCCATAGGCTCCTTATCTAGGTCAACCTTTACCTGAAAAAAGTTGGAAGGAATTAGGATACCCGAGAAGGCATGAAAATATGAAAACCTGTGAACATTTTCACCTTTGAATTATCCTTGGAAGACTGAATCACTTGTGGCATGGAAGTTTCATTATGAAGGTAAAGGCAGGCAATGTCCTATAAGAAAATTAGGTTACTGTTTTCCCTGATGCCCGAAGACCCTAAACACTCAGAAAAACTAAACAAGATTTCTGTTTCTAGTAGCATATCTGTAGTATTTTAATTTCATTTTAAATTTTACTAATACTAGTTTGAGATTCAAAAGTTTCTAAGAATAGCTCAAAAATTAATGGAGTGGGTCATTAGAAAAATGAAATTACATGAGTGTGTGGTATTGGATAAGAATGTGGAAAGCTTGTAAGTAGGTATGTAAGTGGCAAAGAGGAGAGAGAAGGTCTCTGTGGACTACAGACAGGGGCCTATGGAGTGAAGGGCTGCAGCAGAAACCAAAGGAGCTGTTTGTTTTCATGAAGTGTAGTCAGATAGTAAAGGTAAGCACTTCTTAAATTCTTAGGTAAACAGTGAAGCATCTTTGTGTTTCTGCCTAGAGCACACAACTGATACCTCAGGGACCTCACAGTCTATGTATTCCAGGTGGGCACCAACAATGGCCCTACTTCACCTTCAAGTGGATTATTTGGCAAAGAATCCCATGATAGGGCTGAGGGATCATGGCGAATGATACATGCTCAAATGTATCCCCTTACAATTCATATGTTGATAACTTAGTACTCACTACTGAGTATGACTATATTTGGAAATAGGGATTTTATAGTGATGATTAATTTAAAATGAGACCATTGGGGTAGGCCCTAATCCATTCTGACTGGCAACCCTATAATAAGAGGAAATTTGGATACGAGACTCAAGGATGAATAAGCACGTAAGAAAGACCCTGCAAGAAGGCAGCCATCTGCATGACAAGGAGGGAGGCCTCACAGGAAACCAAACCTGCCAACTCCTTGATGCTGGACTTCCAGCTTCCAGAACTCTGAGAAAATATATTCCTGTCACCTTAGCCACTCAGTATATTTTGTTATGGAAGCCCTGAAAAACTAATACAGCAGGTGTGTGAGTGAACTTTTCATTGTTGTGTCTATGATACCAGACAATAACAAATTAGAGGAGGAAAAGTTTATTTTGGTTTCACAGTTTTATAGGTTAAGTCCATGGTTGACCAACTCCCCAGAGTACTGGGGCCCCAGTAAGGCAGAGCATTATGGTAGAAGGGACCGGTGAAAGAAAGTTGCTTACCTTATAGCAGCAAGAAAGCAGAGAAAGACTTGAACCAGGGGGACTAGATATAACCCCTAAGAGCATGCCTTCAGAGCCCTACTTGCTCCAGCCATGCCTCCAGTAAGTAGTCCTTTCAAAGTATTAATTCATCAAATAGCTTAATCCACTGATTAGGTCACTGCTCACCTACTCTAGTCGTTTCATCTCTGAACTTTCCTGCATTGTCTGTCATATGAGTTTATTGGGTGTCACTTCATATCCAAATCACAACAGGAGGAGGCAATCAATACCACAGATACTGACTATTGTTGATAGTCTGCCTCAGAGGAGCACATAAAAGACAGGCCATTGAAACAAAAGTGGGAGTGATCTTTGCCTAGAAATTCTTGGACTGAACAGGTAAGCTGGAGAATGCCAAGGATGTTTAGATTATTATTTTGAATGTGATCATTAGTACCTATGGCTACTAATAGCTAACAAACATCACACTTTGAGGAAACACAAACTATGGACCCAAACTTCTTAGGTTTGAATTCTGGTCTGTATATGATCCTCAGTAAGTTAGTCAACATTTCTAGGTCATAGTTTCTTCATCAATGGAGGTAACAAGACTAACTTCATGAATTTTTGTTATATTAAATGAATTAATATTTTCCAAGAGTATAATGATAAACATATATAGTAGGTATCATTTTTATTATCATTATTATAGACATATTCTGTTCAAAGTGCTTTATTGAGTCAATCATCACAAAAATTCCTAAGATGACTGAGACATGGTGAAGTAAATTAACTTACTCAGGATTACATAATTAATAAGTTGTGGACACAGGATTTAAACACAAGTGTAGAGGCCTTTAAGTTATTTATTTATTATGTTCCTTATAAGCAAGCCCTTTATTTACAAAGCATTATCAAAAGTACCAAGTATTTATATTTACAAAGTTCACATTAATCCAAGTAATTTCCTCAAAAAACAAATTTATAAATTTTTAAAAAATTTATTTATTACTTCAGTGAGATGTACAATGAAAATGATTAGAAGTGATCCACTAAGTTCTTGACCATTTTTCCTTTAGAAAATGTTTTAACATGTTTACAAAAATAACTAATTGAGGTAAACATTCAATGGTAAAACTATGATTTAGGAAGTAGATGAGGTAAAGAGAAACAAATGGGTTTTAGAATCTATTCAGAATATTTTTCATATGCATTTTTTATTTTCCATATTTTTATTCTTAAAAATGTATTCAAGAAATAAATATATCCGATTGAACAATGCATTCTAAAAGAAAGACTGATGGCATTGTACCAATTTACAAGTTCTTTAATTCACAAATAAGTTTACATTTGATGGGAGAAGGAAATTAAATATTCTTTGCTGTACATGCATGAGGTTTAAGAAATACTTCCTTTCCCTCTTTAAGTACAAAATTATACCTGCAGAGTGGTGGTCTGCGAAAGAGAAAAAGAGAGAGAGAGAAAGGTATTGATTAGTAAAGAAACAAATTTTATTTCCTTTTTATATAAATACTTGGACACTCTATGCCTGTAACAAATAGTTCTCCAAATGCAGAGATTTCCAACAAACCTACAAGATCAAATTCACTCCCTCTCATTTAGCTATATAGGGATGAAGCAGACATAACACTGATGAAGAAGAGATTCTCCATTTCAGCATCTGCACTTCTTGCTTTACTGGAAAAGTTACATTGTATGGGAGACATAGTTGGACACTGAAATAGCTTAACCTGTATTCGCTAAGTGGCCAGGCCACTCCTTCTCTCATGACCACTTCCAAGGAAGGATGAGAATGAATTGTATAAACAAATTTTGTCTAAATTCTTTAATCAGTACTTTTTTTTGCCATCCATTTAAATGGAAATAACAATGCCTAATGTGTTCTATCTCTTGGAGAGATGGTGTGCATAGTACTTGAAAATTGTATCATCAAATGCAAGATAAGTCATTTTGTCACGCTATATATTTTCCTTTTAATGTCTTGCAAAACTCTCAAAAAAAGTAATCAGCTAAAATGAGAAAAAGATGCTAAAATCACAATAAAAGACAAAGTAAAAATAGTAGAAATTAATGAAAAAAATCTGTATCAGCAACATTCGCTTTGTTAAAGAACAGGGGCTGCAGAGGTGGTGGTAGCTCACCTTAATGTGACCTTGCAGAGTTCTAGCTCAGAAGGTCCATGGGTTCCAAGTTTCTGCCAGTTTGGTTAAGACACCACTGAACATGTTTTGAAAACACTCAGGAGCAATTTTCGGTTTAAATTGTTCATTTTTAAAATAAACTAATTTTCTAATATGTTTAGAAGTTATAAAAATCATAAAATATAGACATTTATCTTTATGGAAGTTGGTAAAGGATAATACAGCATTTTCCATTTGAAATAATAAAGGCAGTTTGAAATTCCATTTTAGTATTATAGCAGTAAATGTGAAATAATAACACTTCAATGTGGAAGATTTTTGGATGCTGGCAAAGTTGTTTTTTGTTAAGTTTTCAGAGAGTAGAATGTATACATCTATCTTTAGAATAACTAACATATAATCAAGAAATCAGACATCATCCTTCTCCATTAAGAAATAAGTGGATAAATGATTTTTCCACTCCCTAAACAAATTTATATACACTTAATGTCAACTTGTCAACTGCTCTTATCACTGAATGTAACTTCAATGCACTGACTCACCTCATTTAAAATTTATCAACTAGAATAAACATGTCATTAGACACATTACCTTGGTCCTATAATAATTTTTCTGTTTCAAATCTATAATACAGTATGAAGGCAAGCATGTTTATATTTCTTTCTACAATAGAACAAAATTGCACAATTTTATGACCATTGATATATATTCTATTATTAACATAGTAAATGCACATCTTTATTAAAAATTCTACCCTTTATAAAGCATCTGAAAGCATTATAAAATAGTTTAAGCAGGTTTGCAATGCCTGCCAAAGTTAGATTTCACCAAAACATATGAGATGTTTCTCTTTTCATTGTGAAGTCACCTAATTTCATTGCCATGACTCTAATTTTGTCACATTTTTATTCTACTATTGATAGTTCCTTCTCCCCAAACAATATAAAAGGAAAACAGTATAATTTAGAAGATGTGTGGTATATGTTGAACTGCTTTAAGAAGAATATTGTGTTTACTTTTTTAATCTCAAAAAGCATACTGAATATTACATTTCTAATGTTTTGCTGACCATAAATTTACAGAAATGAACACCATTACCTTGATAAAGTATAAACTTTAATAAAAATAAGGGAAGAAGTCCTATGATAAATAATCCCTAAAATCTAAATATAATCTAATTTTTAATTTTAATTCATATATATAATTTTAATACACAAATTTTAAGCCATAAATATCATACCAAATTATAAGAAAGGGATGTTTCCTCAGTTCAAAAATCTCTTTTTGAGACTTTTTTGTTTTGATCTAGGATAAAATTCTAAACACCTACACAGGGACAGAAATAGTGCCAGTTTCTACCTGCCAAATGGGAAAAAAACAATCATTCAAGTGCACTAGGTAAAGCACGCAAAGGAGTCTTAGTTTAAGTAGTGAAAGTAACTGAGCCTAGACTGAGCACCTGGCCAGGCCTGCCTAATACATCTTATACATCTTGATAGGAGGATGAGAAAGGAACTTTTTTTTTTTTTTTTCAATTTCTTAATAGGAACTCTTGACTACAGGTAACTTGACAGCAACTTGAAAATAAACCTCAAGAAAATTTATAGGAAAACAAAGTATAGAAAACCCATATGATAAAATGCACAATATCTGACATCTAATCAAGAATTAGCAAGCAGGGATGAGCATATAGCTCAGTGGGAGAGCACTTGCTTAGCAAGTACAAGGCCCTGGTTCAATTTTCAGCACTGGGGGAAACAAAAGAAAGGACAGCAACAGGTTTCTCATTAGGATCAAGGCTTGGTAAATGCTGCATGGTACAGAAACATTAAAATAATGAATGTAAATTCTGCACTCAAACCATCTTTCAGAATGAAGGCAACATCAAGACTTTTTCAGACATCCAAAACTGAAAGCTTTTAATACCTGTCCACCTACAGTATAAAAGTATGTTAAATAAAGCCCTTCAATTCAAAAGGTGAATTATACCAGATTTTTTAAAAACGTGCATCTGGTGGAATGTGACAAACATCATTACCCTCTGTACATGTAAGATTACATGAATGGTGTGTACATCCAGAAAAATGAAAAGTTGTACCCATTTGTGTACCATGAATCAAAATGTGTTGTGCTGTCATGTCTAACTAAATAGAACAAACATTTTTAAAAATGTGCATCTACATCAGGGTCTGAAGAGCACCAGATGTGGAAACTCGGTGGGTGACCATATATAATTTTTCTTAACTACATATATCTCTTCAATTGATTGTGTAAACAATGATACAGTGTGTTATGGAGATAGTTAGCATATGTACAAGGAAAATGTTTTCTAACAACACCACAAAAGTCCAGTGGCAAAATGGAAGTATACTACTGTACATATGTGAATCCACTTAGGTTGACTGTAATAAACAAAAGATTATAATGCAAACTCTTAAAGAAACTACCCAAATAATAAAACAAAGATACGTAGTTAACAAACCCACAAAAGACATAAAAATTGAATCATAGAACTACTCAATTTATCCAAAGGAAAGACAGATGATAAGAAGAAATGAAAGAACAGATGGAACAAATAGATAGCAAAACAGCAAGATAATAGAATTAAAACCAGCCATAAAAATTATATCATTAAATTAACATGTAAATACCCTCAATTAAATATCAGAGATCATCATGATTTGTCATTTGAGAAATGCAAATTTAAAATAATAAAATATCCCTACATACCCATTAGCAGAGCTAAAATAAAACCAACAAACAAAACAACAAACTGATAAAGATACAATTTTGGTGCAGGAGAGGAATAAACCCTCCAGTGTTGCTGGTAGAAAAGCAAAGTGTATAGTCACTTTGGAAAATAGTTGACAGTTTCTTTGTGTGTGTGTGTGTGTGTGTGTGTGTTGCTGGGAATTGAACCCAGGACCTTGTGCATGCTAAGCAAGTACTCTACCAACTGCTATATCCCCAGCCCAATTGATAGTTTCTTATGAAGTTAAATACACATTTACATATCTCCCAGAAATCTCTTTTCTAGATATCTATCCAAGAGAAATGAAAACTATATTCACATAAAAACTTGCATGCAAATATTTATGGTACTTTTATTAATAGACAACAAAAACTTTGAAGAAGCCATATAACCTCTGGTAAACAGATAAGTGAACTATGGTATATCTACACCAACGGAACACTGTTCATCTCCACATTCCATTATGTGAGCAGCAATATGGATAAATTTTAAGTAGCTAAGTGAAAGAAACCACAACTAAAAGACAACCTATCATACAATTCCATTTTCACAATATAAAATATTTTGCTTATATTATATCTGGAAAAGGCAAAACCAGACTGATCATCAGTGGGTGGGAATCGGGAATGAGGTTGAAAACCAAGGGGCCGTATAGGGGAGTTTTTGTGACTGTTTTATTCACCTTAGTTTTTTTTTGTAACCAACATATCTTACAAGAACAACTTAGGTAAAGAAAAATTTATTTTGGCTCAGTTTCAAAGCTTCAGTTCATGGTCGTCCTATTCCATAGGTCAGGGCCCAATCTGAGACAGAACATCATGGTAGAAGAATGTGGTGGAGGAAAGGTGCTCAATTAAAGACAAAAAGCAGAGTTGGGAGGGCATGCTGAGCAGGAGAGGTGCCAGGGAAGAAATTAAAATCACCAAGGAATTCTCCCAATGACCTACTTCCTTTAACCATACACTATGTGCCTACAGTTACTTCCCATTAATCCATCAAATGAATTAATCTACTGTTTAGGTTAAGACTCTTGTGATCTAATCATTTCACTCCTGAAGATTTCTGTGGTCTTTTGGGAACATGAGCTCTGGGGGGATACCTCATATTCAAACCATAACAGTGATTGACATGTTCTGAATCTTAATTGAGGTGGTAAAATATGACTATTTGCACTTATCAAAACACACACACACATACAGTATATTTTACTATTAAGTAACATTTTTAAAAATGTAGCTGTAGCCCAAGTATTGTCCAGAAGGCATCCCAAGTCACCTCAGTCATGTATATTCCTCAATCCCTAAATTCTAAGGTCCTACTTAACAGGAAGTGTCTAGAAGGAAAGAGTGCTTGAAGTCTCTATCATACTCATTACAGAAATAATTACTGTTGAGTGCATGCAGTTTAATTTGGACCATAAGGCATCATATTTTTATAACTCACATTTACAATAATTTGGCAGTGCTAATTCTCATTAATTGCACATTATCTGTATGGACAGATCTAAATAGGAAAAGTCACTAGATGGTTATAGCAATTATCTAGGTAATTAAACTTACAGTATACTTTCATCCAAGCATCTGTTAGCATCTCCAGCCAGCAGGGAATGTTAAGTTTTGCTACACACCCACAAAATATATTTTAGGTATTTCTTTTTCTTGAGTAGAAACAATTGCATCCAAATTTCATAAACTTAGTAAATTTTCATACTCTATCCATGGTTTAGAGTTCACACTAAATTAAAAATTACAACTAGAGCATTTTTTTTTTTTTTGCACTGGGGCATATCCCAATAACTACTCTACTTCTTACTTAACCTGTGAATAAATTTTATGCAGTATTTGCCTATATAAAACAAGAGTAAGAAGATAATGAACCAAATATAATAGTTAATATCAATGTTGCCTCTTCTGTTTCCTTTACCCCTATAATAAGCGACTTAAAGAAGGAAATACGCCTGGAAAACAAGGATTACCTATAGGTTCCCCAACATTCTGAATAAAATTACAAGCTTTATGGAGATGGAAAGCTTGAAAGTGTTCCTCCTTCTTGATGTCCCAACTGTGAATACTTAACAAGGAAATTGTTTAAAATGCTAATAGTTATGTATGTGCAGATATTCATTTTTATTATAACAATGCAATGTGAAAAAAATAAAAGATCTCAAAATAAAGAAATAACAAGGTTAAATATTCCAAAAAGGTGGAATACAATATAGCCATTAACTTATTGATAGAAAGAAAAAAATAAATAAACTAAAAGGCTCCAAACCTGGTCCACAGTGCAGCACAGGTTAGATACATTGTGCTCATGTTGATGTCCATAGAAACAGAGAAATTTGACTCTATTGAAGTCAATAAATAGGCTACATGATTTCACACACAGACCCTGCTTCTAACATGATGTAAAAAATTAAAGGCATGGTTCAATGGTAGCATGTATGACAAAATATTAATAGTTATTATCTCTTAATTGAAGGATGATATAAGAATTAAAATTTCCAAATGTTCTGCAGTGAATATTAAGATATATTAAGTAGCTAAGAAAGCTTAAGAAAGCTTAAGAAAGTTTTTTTCCACTAGTAAATTCATGTATCCTTTCTAAATAAAATAAAATACCTCATAGACTTGCAGTAAGGATCACAAAAAATAGCATCTGGAATGTAGTGGATGATAAAAAAAAATGTATATGCTATTATTTATCTAGAAAGTCATTCACTCATACAAAAAAAATCTCAAAAATGTTTCTTTAGTGCTCAAATATTTAGTTATACATCCTTGGTACACAATATATTGCACTTAAATCATGCTACATTAATAGCTACATTGATTCCACCTTTTGTGGAATATTTAACCTTGTTATTTCATTATTTTGAGATCTTTCATTTTTTTCACAATGTGTGAAAACCTGCACCTTGAATAAAACTAAAAATCCCTTCAATTCCCTGAAGGAAGAGGTCAAATTGAAGTTGGGACAAATAACTCTTAAAATATATCCTACCTTCTGAGATGCAATTTCAATCACTGAAAGATTTCTTTTTTCAAATTTCTTGGTCATCTGTGCTCAGTCTTCCTATGTCACTCAAAACTCTCCTGGATTAGAATGCACAGCATGCAGTTACCAGAGTGGGAGAAGTGAGGATAGAGCCTTGATAAGAATTTGAGTCATAATAAATGCAATATTTACAAGAGGCTAGAAGTTATATGGCTACGTAATGAGAGCTACAGCTTTATAGAAGTATTGGGAATAGGGTTAGAAAGCATTTTATTAATAATTTCAACAATAGGAAAATATGTTTTATATAATTATCATCTTGGTCTGTCTGTTGCTTGAACTGTGTATTCCTAGATGCAAGGAGGTATAAGGAAAGGTTAATTGGGGGCTAAACAACAAAAGGAAGAAGAATTAGAAGGGAAGATGGAGAATCTACTATGGACCAAATATACACTTTGCATATATATTACGCAATTGAAAATGTATGGAACAAATTACAAGACAAACATAGAAAGAAAAGCATTTATTTTATGAACCAGAAGGATTGACTGTTAAACACATTTATAGACATTTATAATGTGTTTTTACTTACATTTTTCTGAGATTTTAATTGATGAGTGAATATTTATGTAATAATATAATAGTTCTACAATTAATCAAAATATAAGTGCTTCAGTTTTCATGATTACAACCTGAAAATTCTTGATTACATTGTGCAATTATCAATTACTACCTTAAATGATTTCATAACATCTTTCAGGGAAATTAAGGAGAGAATTGTTTTATTTTATTTTTTAAATTTAAATTAAATTCTTTTAACAGAAACTAAATCGTGAAAATTGTTTCATGGGATAGCATGTGTATACATGTGTAAAATGTATAATGTTTAAATCAGGTTAAACATGTCTACCTCCACAAACTTCATTTCTTTATGGTAAAGGAGATTGAACCCAGGAAGTGCTTAACCACTGAACCATATCCCCAACGCTTTTTGTTATTTATTTTGAGACAGAGTCTCACTAACTTACTTAGGGCCTCAATAAGTTGTCTTTCAGAGGCTATTTTCTAATTTAAAGACAGCTTCTTGACTCTTCTTTCTCAAATGCTTGCCCCTCATTGAATCTAGGCATTATGTATATTTCCAAAACAATCTTGAAACTATTGAACCAAATGCAACTACTCTAAGTAACCAGAGAATTTAATGTGAGATAAGGAAAACATTAGGCTAATTTGCAAAATTATAATATTAGTATATATTTAAATTTTTTTCATCAAGATACCCTTAAGAAAAAAAAGTACATTTCATTAAATATTTTCCAAATTTGGAACACATTTATAATATTTGAAAATAATTAGTCATTAAAAAATATGCTATGTTAATTTGCCCATTTTGATGATTACCTAACATATCATATTGTAGATATTCCATAATCAATTTATCAATTACCCCATCAAATGCAGTTAATTTATTTCTATTTGTAGCATTATTAATCAAACTGTGAATACATTTCTTATATAGAAATATGTATGTACATTTCTGATATTTCCTTTTACACTTCTTAACAAATGCTTGCATAGAGCTTACAATATGCCAGACAATAGTTTAAATCATCTATAAATATTGTATCAATTTTAGATATTCCTTACATTATTTAACCTTCTTAATTCTACAAAGTAAAATATTTCTTTTCCTATTTTTATATAAGGACACCAAGGCACAGATGATTAATTCATTTATCCAAGATGACAGCTAGTAATTAATTGAGCTGAAATTCAAACTCAGACACTCTGATTGCAGAGTTGATGCTTTTAAACACCACCTCCTGCTATGTCTCTGAAATGTAAATCCTTAAAGAGGAAATAATGCATTAACATTTGGGGGTTCTTGATATATTTTACTAAATTTTTTTCCAGAATATATGTACAAGTTTACATACCTTCCAGCAGTAAAACAGGATGTCAATTTAAGTATGAATTCAATAACAGACTGTTTTGCCAACTCAAGAAAATTATGCTGTATTTCCTTTCCATAATTTTAACTTTCTTGAATATATTTGGGATTAAACATTTTAAAATGTCTATTAACCATTTGTTCCTTTAACTTTTAAAGTTATTCTATGACAACATATGTCTGCATTTCTTCATCCAATAACCATTCATTTAGTGATTAATATGTCCCAAGCACAGTTTAAGGCACTTGAAGTACTTTGAGCAGAAAGGATAAAATCAGTGCCCTCAAGGTGCTTACGTTCTACCATGGGAGAAAAAAAACAACAAAAACAATGAACAAGTATAGAGTCCACCATGAAAAACAAATCCTATAAGGATAAAGAAGTAGGGTAAGAGGTCGGGGAGTGGTAAGACAGCTATATACAACTGTAAACAGAATGGTAAGGTGGGTTTCATTGAGAGAATGATGTTTAAGCAAAATCTTGGAGATAAGTTAGCCAGGGGCATATCAAGGAGAGAAAATTTCCAGGTAGAGGACACAACCAGGGCAATAGCACAGGAGGGTGCAGTTACAGTAAGGAGTATCGGTCCAGGGTTCCAAGGACATCAGGGAGACCCATGAGACTAAGTGAGCCCGTGTAACAGGACCTAACCCAACATTTATAAGATCACTCTGGGCCCTGCATTAAGAATAATTTATAAGCCAGGCACAGTGACACATGCTTGTAACCCCAGCAACTAGGGAGAACGAGGCCAGCCTCAACTTAGTGAGAACCTCAGCCACCTAGTGAGACCCTGTCTCAAAATAGAACATACAAAAAGGGTTAAGGATGTAGTTCAATGGTAAAACATCCCTGAGTTCAACCCCAGAACCCAACCCCCAAGAAAAGGAGAAAAGAGAAGAAAGAAAAAAAGGAAAAGAAAAGGATAAATTATAGGACATAAGGCTAAGAAAAAGAGAGTAGGTAAGAGGTTCTTAAAATGTTTCTGGCAGAGATGGTCCGCATTAATAGAGTATGTAACAGTGGAGATGGAAAGAAAGGATGAATTCTGGGAGAGATTAGAAAGAAGGTAGAGACAAGGAATATCACAACTGAATGTGGAGTGAGAGACAGAGTCTAGTCTATGATAAATGAAGATAAAGTCAGGATTTGGAGTATAAATCATTTGAAGAACATTTATCTCCATACTTCAACTAAAATGTATTTTAATAGTTTTGGTAAATATTATTTATATATAAATAGTTTAAAACCATCCAATAGCATATGCATTATAAAGCTTTTCCCAGCTAATTTTATTTTTGTTAATGGTATATAGACATCTAGATCCTTATTTTTTAGATTTTCATGTAGGCAAACTGCTTAACATTTTTGTTTTCTGTGTCAGCTTCACATAGTACAAAGACAAACATTTTCTAGATTTCTTTCTGTTCTTTATTAGTTTGCATTTAATATTTTATTGGGATAAGAAATTCAATGTGTGATAAGAAAATGTTAAACTTTTTTCACTTGTCAATTATTTAGTATAGTGTCATTATTTGATTGCTGTTCTTTTCATCAACAAGATTCTGGAGGTTTCCACTTACTCATTAAACTACATTTATATTCATCTGCCAGTTTCAGACATTTTCATTATTGCTGCATGGGAACACTTTTACTGTTTCATAGCTACCGTTATAAACATTATACTAATTATTCAAACTTCCGCAGCTCATCTTGGTATTTTAAATTTCAGATTGGTTAGGAAGAGTCAAGTTTTATATTTTTTTAACAGCATCTTGTTAAACTTGTATGTGCATTTAATAAAACTCCCCATTGCTAAAACATTGAATCTTCCTCTCCCTGAAAATTTCTTTGAATATTTGAAAAATTCTCTTTATCATCAAATCTAAAAATAAAATTTATAAGAATAGATCTAAATCTTGGCCTCTTGGTTTCCTGGTTTTTAGTTTATTCTTTCCATTTGGGATCATTATCTTCTTCAGTTGAAGGGAGTTTCTTTTATCACATCTGGAGGTCTTCTGTCTCTTCTTTGGTGACATCGGGTATCCACATTTACATTTCAATTATTTTCCTCGATTTTTATATTATTCAGTATTCTCAGTTATTTACATATTCTTATTCAGTAGGTTATAAGGTGTTTTCTACATTATCCATTGAACCTTCCTTTACTATTTGTAATATCAATTCCAATTCTGATGTTGATTTCAATTATTTATCTCAGCCAATTCTCTTTTAATCACTGTTATTTGTCTCATCATGTCACTCTTCACTTGTTCTTTCCTGAATTTGTTTTCTTAAATATCAGTGAAAGCACTGAGTAATGCTTTATGTAATTTCCTTGTATTTCTTGAAAAAATATATTTTAGAGTAAACTTATTCCTAAAGCCTGATTGTAAGTCTTTCTTTCTTGTGTTTCCAATGCCGTATTATACCCTATTTTGTTTGTTTTGCTGTTCATCTCTGCTTCTGTGGTAAAAGGAGTGTCTACCCCCATATTTACCCATGCTCACAAAGGATGAATTCCGTGTGTTTCCTTTTACTGTCCACAAGCTTGTAACTAAATTTCTCTTGCTCTTCTTGAGCTTGTGTGCTGTTCTGTATGCAAATATTCTTGTTAAACTCTTTGTATCTTATCAGAATTTACATTGTGTGCTTCTTCTGGACCGAGGAGAAAATTCTTCATTTCTCTTTCCATTTATGATACCAAAGGAAAAACACTATTCTTGGCCAATATGAATCCCTTAAATTTAAGGTCTATAAACAAGATGTGAAACTACAACCTCTAAACTTCTGCATTCATGCCCTCCATCTTAACACTCAGAAAGGTATGAACGGGGGAGACTAGGACACTATGATGCCACTACCACCCTGACTTCTTCAGAGACCAGCTTTGGGGGACTGCAAATATAATTTCTATTTATATATTTAGTGGAAGCCTTGTATCTTTAAAAAAGTAAATATGGAGGTAAACTGAAGATTGAAATATTTACAGCTTTAATCCTTCCAGGTATGACCCCACCACCATTGCTACCATGTACTTTGGAAGATAATGATGAAGCTAAATGCTCCTGCTGGAAATGTCCGTATATTTTTTGCATACATTTCAATCCGAAATAAATGACAATAAAATAATCCTTAGTCTTTTATCATTATAATGGTATTTTGTTGACATTTTAGTGACTAAATACTACCCCCAAAGTTATGAAATGATCCACACTTCAGAGAATTTTCCCAATTCCTCTCTGTTGATATAGTCTTTATGTAAATGTATATTCTTATCACTTATCATTTTTATTTTTACTCTCTACAAATTCATATTTACTACTTTCAAAATTTCTAGGAAGGCATTTGGGAAATTAAATACATAAATACAAGTACAAAAAGAGAAATGAAAAGGAAGCATCATAGTCAAAGATTTCCAACAATCCACACACACTTTTCTACTGGCTCTCAGCTGATACTTATGTTGAAAACCCTCACACATTCAAATGATAGGTGACCAACTCATCAAAGAGCTACTCAGTGTTCCTAACAACTTCCCAAGGGTGTTGTTGATGGAGATATGAATTCTGTGGCAAACGTGTTCATAACTATCATGAGGAAAAGGACAGTTCTCTGTGGTTGTGAGTATAGGAAACCAAGAACAATACAGTCAGTGGACTGAAACAAACAAGTGCTAGAGCTGATGATCCTCAAGACATGAACCCCAGACAGTCACAATGGCATCACATTTCAATAGGAATGGAGGCAACGGTGACCTAAGTGACAAGACAGATGACTATAAAATGCAAGTGTGAGGAGTTAGCTTCTCTTCATGCTACTGTGGTGTGTATCCCAGAGCCTCACTCTATTCTTGTGTTGAATTTCCAGTAATCTTCAGAATGGTAGGGGCAGCAAGTGAAAATGGACTTTCTTCTTTCCCCAGTGAAAGGGTAATGAAGTTGGGAGAAAGAAAAGAGTGCTAGAAGTCATGATGGCCTTCATCTGCTGTAATCCTGTTTCATCATAGTTTTCAGCCACTGGATACCACCCAAAGGACAACTCTCAACCACTCCAGGAACACATATTATAAATAAGAAACTATTCATAAACTTCTGAGGCATACATTGTCTCACTTTTTCATGTGTGTTGTTTCTTAGGAAATGATTGTGTGTGCATTTTCTTTGCTTGGGTAATGTGATCACAAAATAAATTTTATCCAAGCCCCCCCAAAATGTATTCCATACACTTTTAACATTTACTATCTATGTATAATATATATATATATTATATGTATATGTATATGACTATACACGTAATATAGTCTGAAATAAAAAATAAACAGATACTGCAATGCATAAACACTTAAAATATTACTAAACGAGCCTGTATTTTCGAACTTAAAGGTGACAGGTTGAAATAAAAATTGAGCAGTCTTACCTTTCTGGATATGTGAGTGATTTTAACATGAGACTCTGGATCCTGTAGTTGCATGTGAGACATGGAGTATTTGAGGTCTGGAAATATGTCAAACCAATGCTTGAAATATTTACAACATCAGTGAAAAATTGAGCAAGAATATTGACTTCTTGAAGTTTATAAAATGGTTTGCTCTTCCTAAACAAAAAATTTTATATACTCAGCATATTAATAATTTTAAACATATTTCCAACCAATCTGCACCCACCCCAGTGGTTTTGATTGCCAACAGATGGCTCATGATCACCAAGTCTCTACCTCTAGTTCATAGTTCAGATACATGTATTTCCACCAGTTTCACTTTGTCATTTGAATATTACCAGGATGCCTCAAGCTTAGAAGCTTCCCCAACACCTTCCCCTGACCCCACAAAAAGAGAATAAAAACTAAATGAAACATATAAATTTCCTCATTGTATTAAATTGTGTCACCATCTTTATGGCACTACCATTTACGGCCTTAGCCAATCTAGTACACGTCTGTAATCCCAGCAGCTCAGGAGGCTGAGGTGGGAGGATCACAAGGCCAAAGCCAGCCTCAGCCAAAGCGAGGCTGTAAGCAATTCAGTGAGACCCTCTCTCTAAATAAAATACAAAATAGGGCTGGGATGTGACTCAGTGGTTGAGTGCCCCGGAGTTCAAAAATAAATAAATAAATAAATAAATAAATAAATAAATAAAATTTGGATTCACCCTTGATTTTATTCTCTGGTCAATCCCAACATCTAATCTATCACAAATTCCTTACAGTCCTTGCCAAAGAAATATCTTGAATCTTTGAATCTAATCTCATTTTCTATCTCCATTGAAAATTCTCTCACCAGGATACCATTGTATCTTGCCTCTATACCTCCAATAGCACCCAATCCCCTCTTCAATTCCTTCTCTAATTGCAGTGGTCTATGGTTTTCCCAAAATAAAAACTCAGACTTGGCCTCAATCAGACTCCCCTAATCAAAACATTTCAATGGTTTTCATTTGTCTGGTGAATGAATTATAAATTCTGGATCATGGCCTATGAATTCTTGTTCCTGTAGTTAGTCAGGTGCTCTCTGCCTCTCTCATCTCTCTCTCTCTCTTGTGTTCCCTGCCTTTATTCTCAAACACAGAACTTTCTTTAGGTCCTGGAGTGGATTTTGCCACCTTCTGCTTCAAGTTCTTTGCATATTTGGGTCCCCAACCTGGAATGCAGCAGGGCAGTGACTCATTCACAATTTAGATCTCAACTAATGCAATATACCCATAAAAATTTTAATGACCCCATTAATTCATATTCCCTATTTAAGTTTCCATACATAGTATAATTTGTCTCAAGACACATTTTTCAGGGCTATGTTTTACTTTTAATTTATTTATAATTTATAATTATTTGATTACTTTCTATTCCTTAGTATGCTGCAGTCTTGATAAAGAGAGGACTATGTCTATTCTGCTAATTACAATATTCCAAGCACTTAGCAGAGGGCCTCACTCAATGTGGATAACCATTAAAAATTGTATGAAAATAGGGAGGATGGACATCATTGTATTCTTTCTATTATTAATTTAAAGTCTATCTGCTGCCTTATACTGAAATTATATAAGGGCAGAAATCTAATTTGTCAAAAACTTTTTCCTCATTCCTAGGCATTGTTCCTGGGCTACAGAAACTCTCAATGTCTTTTACTAAATGATTACTTTGGATCATCCCTATGTGAGTCTTAGCTCAGTATGGAACGGCACTTTAATTTTTAAATAGCCACCAAGCTCAACACATGAAGTCACTCTAAATTGATTTCTTTCCTTGACTTTCACATTCAGTTAATCATAAAAACACATCACATAACTATTTGAAAGTCTTAAAAACCTCTGGAATCTCACACTTCTTTTTCACGTCTACTGGTTTGGTGCAGCCTTCTCTGTGGACTCCTGGCACCAATCTGGTTCCTTCTAATTTACTGCTGCTCATCCGTCTGGGGAATTGTTCTAATCTGAACATGTAATACTGATATCTCCTGTTTAAAGTCCTGCATTGGTATATTCATACATTTGGTCTCACAAGATCTAAGTGATTTTTAGTTACACAGAATGAGTGTTCACACTATATCACAACAATCAGGATGCAGAACACATTTTGAGGAAGATACTCATTTTGCTAAATAAAAAAAAATAATAATGTGTATCCACAGAGTCATGTATGAAATAGAAAAGGAGGATCAGAAGAGGACAGAGGAGAAGAGAATAAGGAGGAGGAAAAAGAGAAGACAGAAGGGGTGTAATAATTATTTTTTTAATGGTTAAGTGTGAGTATTCTTGGGTGACACAATAATAGGCAATTCTCATTCTCCATTCTAGAAAATGATACATTTTCTACAGTGAGAAAATATTCCTATTTCAATATTGGAAAGGCAAATAAAAGATCATTTAAAATACTCTGACTCCAGAGCATCTAAAAAATAATTCACATCCAAATAATTATTAATAGAAAAACAATAAAGTCATTAGCCAGGCTTAAATGGACAGATTTTAACACAGGAATACCTCCATATTTTATACTTTTTCATGGTATTCGTAAAGTAAATCAGGACACAGTTTGCATTCCAGAGAAATCCAAAGCAACTGCTTGAGAACTGTAGTCTGCACACTATTCTTGAATTAGGTGCTTTCTCATCTCCATATCTTTGAAATTAACTTCTCCCTGATTCTGGCTTCCATCACCTTATTTTCTAATGCTTCCTTAATTTTTCTCTATGCCTTGACAGTAATTTAGTGATATTCTATCATAAAACTTATTACTCAGAGATGCAATTATGGCTTAGTCTCTTCCAGTATTAAATATGTGACCTCCTGGTGAAAAATAACACTATTATGGTCTGAGTTCTAGTATTCTGTAAAATGTCTGAATAAGGTTAGTGACGAATAATTGGATAATATGTTGGATGAATAAATTAATACAAAAGCTAACAAAGTATAGTTCTGATAAAAACTAAATAATGGATTATATGAATATGCATAAATATACATATTCAATGTTACCAAAGGTAATGAACTATTTTGCAATAATATGTACAATTACAACACATTTGACCAATGTTCAAAATTAGGTAAAAAGGATCTTAAAGTTTTTTATAATAAAAGATGGGGACTTGATAAAAGTGAAGAATTTGAACCGAGATTCTAGTTTGATTTCTTTTTTATTCTTTTTTAAGTGACTGAACTAAGGTTTAAAAAAAGGAAAGGAACAAGAATAATTGGTACTCTTGCATTACCACATTCATTTCACCATTAAATTATCTGCAATGCTTTTATTAACTTTAGAAAATTAAAGTTACACAATTTAATATTAAAAATGCATTTTTCTCAAAAATTTAAAAAATTTGCCTGATTTTTAACCAAAGGTATTATTCCTAAATATGATCATTGTTTCTCATGATGGAAGGTCTTTGTTTTATTTTAGCACAAGAGGTTCTCAGTAATTTTATCAACATGAACTCTAAAATTATTTTCTATGTGTAGTGCAAGGGCTGAAATATTTAATCTTAAACACTGTATTAGTTGTGAATTGTGGTTTCTTTTTATATTTTAGTGTTATTTTTATTATAATTAAAAGTTAATAATACTATGCTATTAGAGACATTGTTACCATTGTGCAAATAAAACAGGCAGGAACATTTTCCTGGTTCATGGTTAATGACTGAATATATCTATATGTCAATATATACTCAGGTCCAAAGTTCCTCACATATTAGATTTAATTAATTTGCCAATTCAGGTACACAAATGCACATGCATAAGAAGCTAAATAGAAGATTGAGGAAAAGCATCCCTCTCCTACTATTTGGGAGCTTTGTGGCTGAGCATGGTTTTCTGAAATACTAGAATTGCTTCACTCTGTTATTAATTGTCACTAGACATTCATGTTCACCACTATGAACATGATGTTTCTTAAAACCTGGAGAAAGTCAGAAGGTTGCCAGGAAAGACATTGGAATTAAGAATGAAAGGACAGAAAACAAAATGTTTCTTCTTGTACTCTTATAACTGAGGTAGTCACCAGATACATAATATTAACGAGCTACTCAGCCTCATATTCAGTATCTTCCTTTTTAAAATGGAAGAATCTGAATGAGACACAAAATCCTATAATAACTAACATTTTAAGACTTTTTGGATAGAAATTTACTTTGTTTGGACTATCTTCAAACTGGATACTCAAGAAAGCACACATTTAATGTGTAAAAGAAGAAAATATGAAATGGTACTTACTCATAGAGCCTTGGATTTTCAACCGTTCCAAGTTGGTTTAATAATCTAAATGAAATATAGCCATCATTCATAGTTTCACCCAGAGCAACTATACTGAGAACAAAATAATAAGCTACGAAATAAAAATATAAAAGGCCATTCACATTATTTTTTAAACTTTAGCTTGGGCACATATGCAAATACACAGATATATATATATATATATTATTTAATGTAGTCCTATATTATAT
The DNA here is from genome assembly GCF_902686455.1 of Sciurus vulgaris. Classification (NCBI taxonomy): domain Eukaryota; kingdom Metazoa; phylum Chordata; class Mammalia; order Rodentia; family Sciuridae; genus Sciurus; species Sciurus vulgaris. The sequence goes on along the minus strand of NC_136470.1, from coordinate 29,492,141 downwards.
ATGCAAATGATATTCATCAGAAGTTCTCATTTGGTCATTAGGTAATATATTTTGTTTCTTGTTTGTCAACTTCTGACTAGTCTTAAAAATGAAGAATAAGAACCCAGTAATGGTTATGGTTAGGATTTGGTCAAGTACCTACTGAATTCTAAATAGTCTACAAATCAAAAAACAACCAAACAACATTCAGAATTTAGGTCAATTAAATAACTTGTACTTTTCAATAAGATAACCAAGGTAAATATGATAAGGTTTCTTAATTATATGAAATAGTCCAAGCTACATCTTCTTGACAACCATCACTCTATTTTCTCTGGCAGCTGAAAATGACTACTAAATAACCCTATTATGGTAAGTTAATAGTCGCTCTTATCAAAATGCTCTCATGAAAATTTATTATGGTATATCTTTCAAAGACAAGACTACTGCACTCACCCCTATACTCAACAGTTTCAGGGTTATAAGGAAGCCCTAATTCTGCCAGTTACCCCAAGTCACCCCTAGAAGATGATACATATATTCAAACATAATATGGAATCTGCAAATTTTCCTATGAGATATACAGAAGTTGTACATGCTACCTGTTAATTGTTACTACTAAGCAGTCAGAAGTAACATCATGTCTTGTGCTTAATATTACCTCAAATAAAGTAATGCATTTATGATTGGATCTTATAAATTTCTAATGCAAGAGATGTGAAGGAACGCTTCTTATTCTGAAGCGTATGACCAGCTTTAGGCAGAGTACTGTGGCCCACCTCCCTCATAAAATTGGCTCAGGTGATTTCTGGCAGCATCACATATTAAAATGTTACAGAATGAGCCACCATCCTACTACAAGTATATAGAAATGCTAGGTGTGCAATATATATTTTAATACTCAATCAAGCCCTAAAGGAGGAAGTGGAATGAAGAATAATACATCCAAGGCCATAAGGATTGAAGCCTGGGACTTGAGAAATGGGTGAATCATGGAAACTGAGGTTGAAGTATCAACTTCCAGAAGAAGAAATATGGTGCTAAGTGACAGAGCTGAAATTCAGGTCCCTGTAGAGTTTTAGGAACCTCAACCTCCTCTCATCATTGAAAGACCCACTCGGGAAATTACTCCTCCTGGTTCTGTGCCTCTATGGGTCTTTTTAGAATCTTTCTGTTCTTTTTGAGGTTCTGAGAATTGAACCCAAGACCTCGGCATGCAAGGCAGGCACTGTATCACTGAGGTACAAACCCAGTCTTTTATGCAGGTCTTAAGGTTAATAAAATAATAATAACATGAAATTTAAATTGATACTAGTCATTTAGTGAAAAACCCTAAACAATTTACATAAGAGTATTCCAGGACTGTGATAAAACAGTTCTAGGAAGAAAGAGTCCAACTTGCTCTGAAGAGAAAATTTTGGAAAACAGCTGGTTGTTGAGTATTTTCTATATTAATGAAAGATATAAATCTCTGATTTGAAAGAGCACAAATTTTTCATTAACCATTAATTCAGACTTGAAAGGAGCATTGATATTGAATAACAACACTAAAGCAAAATAAATTTATAATTACAAAAAGAAGAAAGTGACAGATTATCTTCAAGAAAAAATTAGGTTGACGAAAAACTTGAAAACAGGAAACTTGCATAATATAAGAGGATTAGTCTTTTTGACATGTGAACAAAAATAAATGTTGATGTAGAATTTATCTCAAACTGTTTTCATTTCTAAGTGAGAAAACATAAAGATAGTTTCAAGGGGAAATAAAAGGAAAACTAATAGAGAACACTAGTGAAAAGTCTCTGATACAGTATATATCAGTAAGAAGTTAACACTGCAAGGAACAAATGCAGGATCAGGAGATCTCAAAGACACAAACACAGAAAACTGAAATTAGGAAATAAAATTGAATAGTTAAAGCAATAATGACATTTACAATTAATATTGAGTATTGAATAAATGGAAGCAAAATACTACAGAATAAAATATTAAAGATAGTAAAAAGAAAAGATTCAAAGAATCTGTAAGGTATATTATTGCTGTGAATAAAATCTAATAAAATAAACTATGAGGTAAGATAAAATTTTATGTATAAACCAAAAAGAAGGAAATATGATCTATAATTTATTCAGGAAAATATAACAATATTATGCACATTCCACCCAGCAAAAGTAGAATATAAATTTATTTCAAGCATCCATGTAGAATTCATCCCTCAACAGAGTAAACATTTTGCTCTGCAAAGGACTCTGTGAAAAGGAGGAAAAGATAAATTACAGCCACAAGACTTCTAGAACTAATAAAAAATATTAGTAAAGTTGCAGGATACAAGATCAACACACATAAATCAGTTGCTTTACTACAGACTGATAATAAAACTGCTGAAAAAGAAATTAGGAAAACTATTCCATTCACAATTACCTTAAAAAATAAAATAAAACACTTTGGAATTAATTTAACGAAAGATGTCAAGGTCCTCTACAACGAGAAATATAGAACACTGAAGAAGGAAATTGAAGAAGACCTCAGAAGATGAAAAGACTGCCCATGTTCCTGGATAAGCAGAATTAATGGCCTACTACCAAATGGCCATACTACCAAAAGCATTATACAGGTTCAATACAATTCCTATTAAATTGTCAATGACATTTTCTACAGAACTAGAAAAAGCAATTCTAAAATTCATTTGAAAAATTAAGAGACCTAGAATAGCCAAAGCAACTCTGAACAAAAGAATGATGCTGTGGGCATCACAATACCAGACCTCAAGATACACTACAGAGCCATAGTAACAAAACAGCACGGTACTGGCACCCAAGCAGACATAAGGACTAATGGAATAGAATAGAAGACACAGAGACAAATCGACATAAATATAGTTATCTCACACTAAACAAAGTTGCTAAAAACATATGCTGGAGAAAAGATAGCACCTTTTTAACAAATGGTGCTGGGAAAACTATAAATATATGTAGAAGAATGGAACTTAGCATCTATCTCTCACTATGCACAAAAGGCAATTGAAAATGAATCAAAGACCTAGGAACTGGATCTGAAACTCTGCAACTGTTAGAAGAAAATGTAGGCCCAACATACTAACCTGTTGGTACAGGAATCAACTTCCTTAGCAAGCCTTCTAAAGTGCAAGAAATAAAACTAAACATCAGTAAGTAGGATTGCATCAAATTAAAAAGCTTCTGTACAGCAAAGTAAAGAATTCAGAATATGAAGAGAGAGGCTACACAATGGAAAAGATCTTTGCCATCACTCTTCTGGTAGAGTATTAATATCCAGAATATATAAAGAACTCAAAAACCTTGACACCAAAAACAAATAACCCAATTAAAAAATGGGCAAAAGAACCAAACAAACACCTCACAAAAGAAGAAATACAATTGGCCACCAAATATATTTTTAAAAATGTTCAACATTGCTAGCAATCAAGGAAACGCAAGTCAAAGCTACAGTGAGATTTCATCTTGCTTCAATCAGAATGGCAATCATCAAGAATACAGATAATAAGTGTTGGTAAGGATGTGGGGAAAAAAAGTACACTCACATTATTGATGGAACTGCGAACTAGTGCAACAACTATGGAAAGCAATATGGAGATTTCTCGAAAAACTAGGAATGGAACCACCATATGATCCAACTATATGACTCCTCAGTATGTAGTCAAAAGAACTAAAATTAGCATACTACAGTGACACAGTCACATCAATGTTTACAGAAGCACAATTCACAACAGCTGAGCTATAGAACTAACCCAGGTGTGCTTCAACAGATGAATGGATAAAGAAAATGTGGTATACATACACAATGAAGTTTTACTCAGTCATAAAGAATGAAATTATGGCATTTTCTGGTAAATGGATGGAACTGGAGACTATCACACTAAGAAAATATAAGCTACACTCAGAAAGTCAAAGGTCCAATGTTTTCTCTGATATGTGAAATCAAGCCCAAAATAAGGAGTAAAAAAAGAGAGAGAGAAAGAGAAAGAGAGGAAAAAGGTAGAGAGTCCATCACAATAAAAGAAAGACCAATAGGCTAGTTAAAGAAGACTGAGGGGGAGAGAAAAGGGACTGGATAAGGAAAGAACAGAAAAATGAATCTAACCTAAATTTCCTATGTGTATATATGAATATACCACAGTGGACCTCTCCATCATGTATCTCCACAAGCCACTAACAAAAAAAAAAAAATAGATCAGGGAGAGAAGGGAAGATACGGGAACAGAATTTGAGTTAATTACATTCCATACTTTTTTAATTATGTAAAAATGAATCTTAATGTTATATATAACTAAGAAGAAACAATACAAATTTTTTGAAAGACAAACTACAGACTGTGAGAAAATATTTTTAGACGAAATATCTAATAAGTACAACTTTCTAAAATATATATTATCAAACTCAGTAGCTAAAGAAATAATCCAATGGGAAAATGACAAAAAAGTATGAACACACATTCCTCCTAAAATGGACCTTATAAAAGAGATATTCGATATAATCACATATCAGGCAAGGCAATGCAAATTAAAACCAAATGAGGTGTAATGTAAGATTGGAATGGGTAAGATTTCAAAAATCATGACAATGCCAAATGCCAAGTGGGAATCAGATAAAATGGATCACTCATATTTTGCTCAGGGGAATATAAAATGATACAGTCATTTTGGAAAACAACTGTCAGTTTCTTTTAAAGCTAAATCAGCAATTAGTTTATGACCCAACAATTGCACTCCTAAGACTTTGTGACAAAAATGAAAACATATTCACACAAAACTTTGTACACAAAATTCTTATGAACATTATTTGCAAGAGCCAGAAACTAAATGCATCCTCTATGCTCTGTAAGAGCTGACTGGGCAAACTATAGTGCATATATACTCTGAATACCACTCAGAAATGAAAAAGAATCAATTATTGATACATGTTACATGAATGAACATCCAGGGATTTATGTTGCATGAAAAAGAGCCAAAAAAAGTCACATACTAAATAATTCCTTTTTTATAATAGTTTTGAAATTACAAAATTTTAGAAATATATTAATGAATGTCAAAAGTCAGAAACAGCTAGAAGATGGCATATGTGGTTATAAAAGCACAACATAAGGGATCCTTGTGGAGATGCACTGCTCAGTATCTTCACTGTAGTGGTAGAGACATAACCATATACATGGGACTAATCTGTATATAGCTCAACCAACACACACACACACAATTTGTAAGGAGTTCTGAATAGAGTAGGTGGAACGTACAAATATCAATATAGCTAATGAAATTTATTACCTGTAGTATAGTAAAATGTCACCATGGAGGGAAATTGGATAAAAAGTGTATAACTCTGTCTGCATTATTTCATCTATGTGCAAAACTAAAATTAATCAGTAAAAGTTTTAAATTTAATGGTAGGCAGACTCAATTTAGTATAACAGGGCATACAATTAATGCTTATAGGATTATAATATCTTCTGATCAATCTCACTCCAATCAGAATGGCAAATATCAAGAATGCAAGCAACAATAAATGTTGGTGAGGATGTGGAGAAAATTTGACCCAGTTATCCCATTCCTCAGTTCATATCCAAAGAACTTAAAATCAGCATACTACAGCAGACAGACCCCAGACACCATGCCCACCCAACCCCCACCACAGACTGACGCCAGACACCCAGCCTGCCCTCACTAGGGCTCCCCAACTTCTTTGGAGGCTGGTGCAGGCATTTTGAATTATTCCTGAGGGTGAGGCCACCATCAGTGGAAGGGCAGCTCCCTTCCTGAGACACATACAGGACAGTGGAGGCCCTTTGACAGGTACCTCTATTTACTCACTTACATCCTACACCCTTCCCAATCCTTCATTCACCACTAGGAATACTGTAAATAATAATCAAACATCCTCTTTATTACAACAACGTTAAAGTCTTTGTAGGGGCTATCTGGTTCGGGGCTACATTTTCATTGTATTGGGTGTATTGGGTATATTGGGTGTATTGGGAAAGTTAAGAGAATTTACAAATAGAAAGTCTGAACTACAGAACATTCTTAGCAAAATATTTCATGGGGAAGAAGTGAAAAACAATACAAGTCAGCAAAGGGAGGAACTACCCTAAACAAAAAGCCAATCAAAGGAGAAACCAAGTCAAGGTTAAAAAAAAAAAAAAAAAAGCCAAAATGATCAGGAATACAAATCGTATCACAATAATAACCCTGAATGTTAATAGCCTAAACCCAATAATCAAAAGACATAGGCTGGCAGATTGGATTCAAAAGAAATACCCAACAATATGCTGTCTTCAAGAGACTCATCTCACAGAAAAAGACATACACAGACTAAAGGTGAAAGAATAGGGAAAAAAATACCATGCACATGGACCCAGTAAAAAAGCAGGGGTCTTCATCCTCATATCGGATAAAGAGAACTTCAAACCTAAGTTAGTCAGAAGGGATAAAGAAGGACATTTCATACTGCTTAAGGAAAGCATAAATCAGCAAGACATAACAATCATAAATATTTAGGCCCCAAACAATGGAGCATCTACATACATCAAACAAACCCTTCTCAATTTTAAGAAGCAAATAGACCAAAACACAATAATAGTAGGGGATTTTAACACACCACCCTCACCACTGGATAGGTCCTCCAAACAAAAACTGAACAGAGAAACTACAATGCTAAATAATACAATCAACTACATAGACTTAATGGACATTTACAGAATATTTCATCCATCACCAAGTGAATATACTTTCCTCTCAGCAGCTCATGGATCCTTCTCCAAAATAGACCATATGCTATTCCATAAAGAAGTCATTAGTAAATAAAAAAAAATAGAGATACTACCTTATATCCTATCAGACCATAATGGAAAGCAATTAGAAATCAATGATAAAATAATAAATAAAAACTACTCATACACCTGGGAGACTAAATAATATGCTATTGAAAGATGCAATGATACAGAAGACATCAGGGAAGAAATAAAAAAAATTCTTACAGGTAAATGAGAACAACAACACAACATATCAAAATCTCTAGGACACTCTGAAAGCAGTACTAAGAGGAAAGTTCATTGCATTGAGCTCATACATTATAAACAAAAAAGTCAACAACTAAATGACCTAACATTACATCTCAAAGCCCTAGAAAAAGAAGAACAGATCAACACCAAAAAATGTAGAAGACAGGAAATAATTAAAATCAGAGCTGAAATCAATGAAATTGAAACAAGAGAAACAATTTTAAAAGTTGAAAAAACAAAAATTTGGTTCTTTGAAAAAGTAAACAAATTTGATAAACCCTTAGCCACACTAACAAAGAGAGAGAGAAAACTCAAATTACTAGAATTCATGATGAAAAAGGAAAGATCACAACAGATACCATTGAAATACATAATTAGAAGCTACTTTAAAAATCTATACTCCAACAAAATAGAAAATATCAAAGACTTTGACAAATTTTTAGAGACTTATGAACCTCCCAAAATGAATCAGGAAGAGGTACACAATTTAAACAATTTCAAGCACCAAAATAGAAGAAGCCATCAAAAGCCTACCAACCAAGAAAAGTCCAGGATCCAGATGGATTCTCAGCCAAATTCTAGGAAACCTTTAAAGAAGAAATAATACCAATACTTCTCAAGGTATTCCAAGAAATAGAAAAGGAGGGAACCCTTCCAAACTCATTCTATGAGATTAGTATCACTGTGATACCAAAACCAGACAAAGACTCATTAAGGAAGGAAAACTTTAGACCAATGTCCTGATGAACATAGATGCAAAAATCTTTAACAGAATACTGGCAAATTGCATACACAAATATATTAAAAAGATAGTGCACCATGATCAAGTGGGGTTTATCCCAGGGATTTAAGTTTGAACATCTGGAAATCAATAACTGTAATTCATCACATCAATAGACATAAAGTTAAGAATAGTATGATTATTTCAATAGATGCTGAGAAACCATTTGATAAAATGTAGCACCCCTTCATGCTTAAAACACTAGGAAAAAATAGGAATAGTAGGAACATACCTCAACATTGTAAAGGTCACTGTAAAGGCTTAGCATTGCTAAGCCCATGGCCAACATCATTCTTTTTTTTTTTTTTTTTCCAACATCATTCTTAATGGAGAAAAACTGAAATTATTCCCTCTAAAAAATGGAACAAGACAGGGCCTCTTTCACCACTTCTATTCAAAATCATCCTTAAAACACTAGCCAGAGCAATTAGACAGACCAAAGAAATTAAAGGGGTACAAATAGGAAAAGAAGAACTCAAGTTGTCACTATTTGCCGATGACATGATTCTATATGTAGAGGATCCAAAAAACTCTGCTAGAAAACTTCCAGACCTCATAAATGAATTCAGCAATATAGAAGGATATAAAATCAACATGCATAAACCTAAAGAATTTTTATTCACATGCGATGAAACATCTGAAAGGGAAATGAGGAAAACAACTCCATTCATAATAGCCTCAAAAAAACTAAAATACTTGGGAATCAATCTACTCAAAGAGGTGAAAGACCTCTACAATGAAAACTACATAATACTAAAGAAAGAAATTGAAAAAAACTTTAGAAGATGGAAAGATCTCCCGTGTCCTTGGATAGGCAAAATTAATATTGTCAAAATGGCCATTCTACCAAAAAAATATAGATTCAATGCATTTCTAATTAAAATTCCAATGAAATTCCTCATAGAAATAGAGAAAGCAATCATGAACTTCATCTGGAAGAATAAGAGACCTTGAACAGTCAAAACAATCCTGAGCAGGAAAAGTGAAGCAGGAAGTGTCACAAGACCTTAAACTATACTACAGAGCAATAGTAACAAAAACATCATGGTATTGGCACCAAAATAGGTAGACCAATGGTATAGAATAGAAGACACAGAGATGAACCCACATAAATACAGTCATCTCATACTAGACAAAGGAGCCAAAAACATACAATGGAGAAAAGATAGCCTGTTTAATAAATAGTGCTGGGAAAACTGTAAATCCATATGCAGTATAATAAAATTAAAACTCTATCTCTCACACTGCACAAAACTCAACTCAAAAAGGATCAAGGACTTAGGAATTAGACCAGAGACCATGCACCAAAAAGAAGACAAAGTAGGCCCGAGTCTTCATCATGTTGGCTTAGGATCAGACTTCCTTAACAAGACTCCCAAAGCACAAGAAATTAAAGCAAGAATCAATAAATGGGATGAACTCAAACTAAAAAGCTTTTACTCAACAAAGGATACAATCAATAATCTGAAAAGAGAGCCTACAGAGTGGGAGAAAATATTTTCCACACACTCTTCAGATAGAGCACTTATCTCCAAAATTATGAAGAACTTACAAACTTTACACCAAAAATACAAAGAATCCAAACAAATGGGCCAAGGAACTGGACAGACACTTTACAGAAGAAAACATATAGGTGATTAATAAATATACAAAAAAGTGTTCAACATCTCTAGTAATTAGAGAAATGCAAATTAAAACAACTCTAAGATTTCATCTTACTCCTATTAGAATGGCTATTATCAAGAACACAACAATAATAAATGTTGGTGTGGATGTAGGGGAAAAGGCACACTTTTACATTGCTGGTGGAGTTGCAAATTGATGCAGTCACTCTGGAAAGCAGTGTGGAGAATCCTCAGAAAACTTGGAATGGACCCATATTTTGGCCCAATTATCCCACTCCTTGGTTTATATCCAAAGGACTTGAAATCAGCATACTATAGTAATGCAGCCACACCAATGTTTATAGCAGCTCAATTCACAACAGCTAGATTGTAGAACCAACGTAGATGCCCTTCAACTGAGAATGGATAAAGAAACTGTGGTATATATATATACAATGGAATATTATTCAGCCATAAAGAATAATAATATTATGGCATTTGCAAATAAATGGATGGAATTGGAGAATATTATGCTAAGTGAAACCAAGGTATCCCAAAAAACAAAGGCTGAATGTTTTCCCTGATAAGTGGATGATGATATATAATGGGGGTGGGGAGTGGGGAGTAAGAGAAGAATGGATGAACTTTAGATTATGTAGAAGGAAATGGGGGATATGGAAAATCGTGGAATGAGACAGACATCATTACCCTCTATGTACATGTATGATAACACAAATGATATGAATCTACATCATGTACAACCATAGAAACAAAATGATGTACCCCCATTTGTGTACAACGAATCAAAATGCAGTCTGTAAAAAATAAAAAACAAATAATTATAATTAAAAATAAATAAATAAATACAAAAAAATCAGCATACTATAGTGACACAGCAACATCAATGTTTATAGCAGCTCAATTCACAATAGCCTAACTATGGAACCAACCTAGGTGCCCTTCAACAAATGATAGGATAAAGAAAATAGAAATACATATATATATCAAGTCTTTAGTTTGAATCTACGATCAATCAAGTCTTTAGTTGTCTCTAACGAGTTTTTAAAAATGATGGAATTTGAGAGTGCAAATATATATATATATATATTTGATGGAATATATATATTTGATAGAATATTACTCAGCTTTAAAGAAGAATAAAATTATAGCATTTGCTAGTAAATGGATGGAGTTGGAGAATACCATGCTAAGCAAAATAAGACAAACCCAAATAACCAAAGACTGAAAGTTTTCTCTGATATGCAGATGCCAATTCACCATGGGAGAGGGGGGCTAGGGAAGGGTAGAGTTACTTTATATTATGCAGAGGGAAGTGAAGAGAGGGGTAGGGTACGGGGGCAGGAAGTATAATAGAGTGAAACAGACATTATTACCTCATGTACATGTATGACTGCATGACCATGTGATCCTACAATATGTATAATCAGAAAAATGAGAGATTATACTTCATTTATGTATTATCTATCAAAATGTATAAATGCATTCTACTGTCATGTACAACTAATTAGAAAATATATAAACATTAATTAAAAAGGACTATAGTATCTTGAAACTGATGGTGAATATAACTTCAAAACCTTAACAATAACTGACCCCACCTTAAATATTTTGTAATGAGAGAATCTATTTTAAGTTTTTTCCCCAGACACCAAGGACAATGCCACTAACTAGAAACTAACTTATAATATCCACATAAAGTGATTTATTTAATCACTCCCAACTTTTCATCTCTAAACAAAATAATTGTGCTATCTTTCATAGGTCCTCTTTAAGTTAATTATTTAATATGACTCATATGAGATTCTCTCCTATTCTACATGTTTTCTCTCACTTAACTCTAAACGTATTAGGGAGATTATTATTTATTTGTCCATTTTCAGATGCATATATTTTAAGTTTTTAAGTTGGTATAATAGATATGCATAAGTCTTAGGCTTCCTAATATGTTATATGCTGAAATTACTTCAAAATAAATCATGTTAATTTGAGTGAGGCCATGATCATTTCTTTGGGAAAATATTATAGAAGCATCTGATCAATTTATCTAAAAAAAAAAAAAAATCAAGTCTTTAGTTGAAGCTAATGATCAATCAAGTCTTTAATTGTCTCTAACGAGTTTTTTAAAATGATGGAATTTGAGAGTACAAAGAATATTTTCAATAAAATAAAATGGAATACAAAATATTAATATTTTGTTCATTTGTTTAAAATGTTAACAACTTACTACAGAATGGATTTGTGCTACTAGTATCCAAAAACACAACGGTCCTAAGAGGCCATCCTTCCATTTTTTCTTTTAAGCCAACTTTCCATAGCTCAGCTTCATAACCTAAGATGTAAGAAAGAGGACATTGGATATTGAACTTTTATCAAATAACACACATATTTCAAATCACTAAATTATAACTAAAGGATCAATGAGCAACATCATCATGATAATCACAGTCATGGATTTTTATAACTTACAAAACATTTTTCTAGTAAGGTTTATTCTACTTACTTCAACTACAATAATAAATTCTGGATTCATCAATAAATCCACTCTAGAAGACTAATCAGAGTTAAACATATGTTGCATGACCATAGTCCATTTGTAACAGATTTTACTACTATGTTATGAATTCAGAATTTAATTTGCAACTCTTTAGAAAGTTCAGCAGAGTACATTGTAATAAATGAACATACAATTTAGCTGCTCAGGTATAGCTCTTAGTTTTTCTATACACATATGCATACATACAGATATGGTATGCATGTACATATATTATATGCAATATAAAGATATAAATAGCATAAAGGTCATATATATACACTCACATAGTAGATAGTATATATTTAATATATGTACACATATGCATATATAATGTGTATTATATAGAAACAGATTTATATATTTATAAAATTTGAATATTAATATATGTATTATATATATATTAAATGTGTGTACACATATTCAGATGTTTCACTGGAGATTTGAATGAAGTAGAAAGAATGCCTTCATGGGGATTTTACAGGTTTAACTTTAGTTCTCACTTATGCTCTTAAGCACTTTATATATTCAATCTGGGTCATTCGATAAAACCAAAAAAAAAAAAAAAAAATTTCAAAAGAGCCCTGAAGAAAATGAACCACATGATGTCATGTGGGGAGAGTGACCTAGGATGATGTAAATTTAGCCAAAGCTGCATAATGCATGCCTGTCTAGAGATTCTCCACGTACTTAGTCCTGCTAAAGCAAATTGGTTACATATGGTTGGATTCAGCCTTTATGACCACTATTTACTCTTAGAGCTCTTTTGGTTTTAGAAACATTTCTGGAAGATCTTTTCCACGATACTGACCAAAGATTATATGCTAGGCTCTAGTATTTCTTTGGAAGATACTGAACAGTCCCTGAGATTCTAACATTCTATTTCATGTGCATTCTTTTGTTCTATAATTTTCAACTGGAAGCCTTTAATTTTCAGAAGCTGCAATACTTAAACTGCTCTTACCAAGCTTTATTGATTTAGAAGGTTGTGAACCATGTAGGATTATGACTACTTGCTGATAGCAAATGGAAATCTATCTGTGGTTCACACCTCTTCCCTTGCTCCTAAAACTTCAAGTGAAAAAAGAAAATTCTCAGGACTGCAAAGAATGTGCAAGTTCTCTTCTTTAAATGTAAATATAATTGGATGATAGATAGTTAGACCCATTTGGATCTAAAGAACATGGATCATGTCATTGGAATCTGCCCACTATATTAAGTATAGGAAGGCAGTTGATCTATTTTCTCATTAAATATTTTTTAAAATAGTAGAAAATAAAATATTTATTCTGACAGTACCATGTCTCCACAGACAAATTTTCCACAAAATGTTAACAAATTAACATATAATATAAATAATAGTTTTTATGATTTAAATTCATCAGAAAATACCTAACACCTTAGGGTATTCATTCTCAAAGGAGTTACAGTAACTATAACAATCCCTCTACCTAGCCTAGGACATGAGTTTTGCTTAAAGCTGCCACAGTCCACACATAGACTAGCCTGTAATCTTTGTATGAACGACAAGGAAATGAAACAAAAATGCAGTTTGTTTCCAAAGTTGCCATGAACAAGTGAATTGCTCGCTGGTGGTCACATTTAATATATTCCAATCCTTTAAGGAAAAAAACAAACAAACAAAAGAACTATACATGTATTAAACTGAGATTAAGTAAATTAAAAAAAATTAAAAGTTGAAGCTTTAAGTTCTACTAAATTCTGTGTATATTATAAAAATGAAAGTGTTGACTGCAATATACTTATATCTCAAGTCCCTTAACAAATAGTACCATTAAAAACTTAACTTCAGCATGTCTTCTGCAGGAAAATTAATAATGTTTTCCACAAAGTAATAAGTAACACAGCAAAGATGTTTAATTTCAATAGCAGTAGTTTATGATAGCATCTTTAAGAACTAACTAGTATACATCTCTCCTTTCTAATCCTCCCCCCCATAAGATTTCCACCCAGGGTCAGAATATGACTATGGAAGCAGGTGATACTGAACTTAATGACCTCCCTTTCCTTTCCCAAACTCTAGCATTCTCATCTCTTTGACCAAATTTGTCCAGCTTCAGCAGCCTTTGACCTTGGGTTACTTGACCCATTACTACTGTGGACCTAAGAATATTTATCACCATGGCTCTCAGATGAGCCAAATTCCACACCTGTAACAGCTGCTCAGCTGTATCTATACATAAGATAATCAAGAGTTGAGAATTTGAAAGTATGTTTGTACAGTAAAATGGTGATGATAAGTGTTAAATTTTGAGATCATATGTGTGTTACATGATACTTTAGCTACATCATGCTTCCTCAATGACTTAAAAATTTCCTAACATTTAAATGATGAACTAAAATCATTGGAACCATCACATAATAGTCTCATTCATGACCAATGATATGATTACTGGCAATCTTTATGAATGAAGTAGGATCAAAATTAAACCACTTATGATCAATAACGATCCTGAATCTTGAGGCAAGGATGATTAAACAAAACTAGTACCCGAAGATTTAAATAGGAAAAAGTAAATTATTTTCTTTTACCATTTTGAATCATGTGTATTTCATTTGCAAATACTATACATATACCTGAAAAAATTGATTTAGGACAGCCAGGTTGTTTTTTTCCTCCATTTGGATAAAAATCTACATGTCCCAATGGCTCTTGTATACCTAAACCTAAAAAGAAAAGCACCCAAGAATCACAAAATGTATATAATCAGGTAGGCAACAATTACATAAAACTAAATTGCTTATAACAATCTATAGAAAAGTACTCTTTAAATCTTTTAACTGAAAATTTAAAAAAGTTATTTTTTCAGATATGAGTTTTTATGGTGTTAGTTTTTCAAATTTGCAAAATTGTAATTCATTAATTTAATTTATTTACCAATCATGGGTTCACTATGGAACAGTCACATTCTTAATGCTTTTAGTGCATAAGTTTGAAAAACAGGGCAAAAATTCTTGTAGTGGAAAATACTTTCTAGTGGAAGGAAGATATAAGGACAAATAAAAATATAATATATAAGATAAGTGCTACGGAGCAAGTGGAACAAGGGCATAGCACAGCTGGCAAGGGTGGTAACTGCTCTTTTCAGTAGTTTGGCTAAGGTGTTTCCCACTGAGGAGGCTGAAGGTGAGCAAAGATGTGAAGGCTGTGGGGCAGTGAGTCATGGGGTTATGGGTAAGTAGACTTGGGGTATTCAAAGAAACCAGGTGGTTGGAGCATAACATGTAAGAAGGATCATCAGAAGACAAGAAGTCATGCCATATATGACCTTTCTGGTTAGTGTGTTGATTTACTCCCATTCGGGATGATCATGCCTGGGAGCTGCAGATGCTAACTGGTAAAACCTAAAGAGCACGCTGCCTCAGCTGGAAAGACATGGGCAAGAGTGGCATGCAACATACAGCTATGATTCCTGGGATTCTGTAGATCTGTAGATCTTTAGGGCTCTGGCAAAGTTTCAAATTCTGAGTCCATTATCAATATGCAGTCTAATACCCAGGGAGCCACTAGAATGAAAAAGGGTAGCAAGCTCAAAAAATTCAGGACTATAATTAGATATAAAAGCTGCCACCAAGTAAGATTGAAATGCTTTGGCTTAGGGCACAAGAAATCAACACGGTTAACTCTTAAGAGAAATCAGCAAAATGTTTAGCATAACAATAAAATACTTGGATCTAACATTAAGTATTAAGATGTCAAAGATTCAGCCTCAGCAGCTTAGCTAGGTCCTGAGCAACTTAGGATCTCACTAAGGTCCTAAGTTATATATATATATATATATATAGAGAGAGAGAGAGAGAGAGAGAGAGAGAGAGAGAGAGAGACAGAGAGAGAGAGAGAGAGAGAGTCATATATATATATATATATATATATATATATATATATATATATATATATGACTGGGAATGTGGGAATGTGGCTTAGGGGTTAAGCACCTCTGAATTCAATCCCTAATATAAAAAAAAAATTCCAAAGATTAAGATGCAGCAAATTGATTTAATTAGTGTATAAGCAAACACACTAACAGCTAGGGAAGTATTAGAGGGACATGAGAACACTGGTGATATACATAATGATGTGGGAGTGAGGGTCTATTAGAAAATATAAAAGATAGCTTAGATGATTTCATTAAAGAGCCTAGATTCCAGGAAACCATATGTGTGATATGACCGTAAGAGAGGCCAATTACTCTTCACATCTCATCATACACTCTGCTTATGGCACTTAAGCAAGCACGAAATCCAATGATTTGGAGTTTTCTAACATCTAAGCACAATATGGAGTTCCAAGTTTGGAACCAGCAATTTCTCCAATCTACCACTGAGGTTGACCCAAACAGGATAGCTCCAGAATCAAGGGGAAGCAAAGGATTTATATTCTGAACTAGAACAGTCCTTAATTCAGGCCATAGCGTTTCTCTTCTTACCAGATGCTGGGGGTAGGGCAGCTTGGTCAACTTAGAGCATTAATTTCCTTGATTTCAAGAAGGATGGGGAGAGCAAATATGGCCTTTTAATTTTCTTTTTACTTAAATTATAACAACATAAGAAAGGAATATAAAATATATGGCTACAAATTCATTATTATGAGGCAAATGGCCTCATATCTAGTCAAGAAACAGCATCTGGAAGCCCCATTGGCCCTTAACTAGCCAAAAGTTTTTCTCTGCCCTTTAGAGATAACCAACATCCATTCCATTAATGAAATCATCTTTATGTAAATTGATACACTAGATATACACACAAGACACTTTATATACATAAAACATATACATATGTCTATATGTACATATATGTACATAGGCTTTTGTGTCTGGTTTTTTCCAATGATCAGCCTGTTTGTGGTGTTACTCCACATTATCAGGTGTAAAGGTTATTTACTGCTACATAGTCCTTCAGTGTATAAGCATTCCATAGTTTATATGTCCTCTCCAATTGGGAGAAATTTGTGCTGTTTCTGTTTTAGGGATAAATTCATTTTACTCTGAATATTCTTGAACATATAGTCATGCATATGTGAAAGCAAATCTGTTGACTGTACACTTGGAAGTGGAGTTGCTGTTTTATAGGACTATGAATATCTTCAGTTTTAATAAATAATGGTCAAGATATCCAAAGTGGCAGCACCAATTTGAGGCACTATCAATAACACTTGAGTATTTCTTTTGTTCTACAACCTTTTTAACAAATGGTCTTCCCAGTCTTTGAATTTTAGGCAGTTTTATAAACATGTGGTATTTCATTTAGGTTTAATTTGCATTTTTTCTTTTTACTAACTTTAAAATGTTCCATATGGTTATTGTTTACTTGGAATTTTTCCTTTATAAAAATGCCTGATCAAGTCTGGATTTTTTTTTTAATTTGATCTTTTTTGCCCTTCTTAATTCATTGTAGTTTTAAAGCTCTTTTCCCCCATATTTTTGGGTTGCTGTTTGCTTTCTCAAAGTGTTTTTTGATAAAGTTCCCAATTTTAATGTAAACAAATATTTAAGTCTTTTCACTTGGGTTATGAGTTTTGTGTGATTTGGAAAAACATTATTCACTATCCCAATAATATGAAGGTTTTAAAATTGATACCACATAAACTATTTGCTTTCCCTTTTCTGTTTGTATGCACAACATGGACAGGATTTTTATTATATGTGAGTTAGAGGTTTTTTTTTCAACTTCAGCAATTAACTAGCTGAAACAGAAATATTTCTTGAAATTTCATTTTTCATAGCTGTGCCACCCCTGCCATAAATCTCAGAAGTTTCACAAGAAACTTGTTTTGTTTTACTAGATCTTTTGTCTAGTATGTTAATGCCACACAGTCTTCATTTATATGAGTTTATAATAAAATTTCACATTTATAAAAAATATGTACTTTTATCCTTCAAGACTGCCTTAGCAATACTTAGCCCTTTAGATCACAAATTAATTTAATACTTTGCTTTTGAAGTGATTTTTTAAAGATGGGATTTTGATAAAAAGAGAGAAATAGGATCAAGTCAATGACTATCAATGGCTTAAATAGGACAAACTATGGTTCACAAAATTTAATTTTTAGGATGATCTGATACTTTTTGAAACCTGAAGGAGGCAAACTGAAGACAACCAGTGCATTTAACAATGCGGGAAATTAACCCCAAACATCTTATCTGAAACCCTTCTTCCTTTTATAATCTCCTCTTCCCTAAGGTCTACATTCAATTTTTCATTTTTAAATCATTATATCATAAATCCTGCTTTACCTTTGGCATCAGAATGGATGACGTCTACAAACTTTGCATCAGTATAATCTAATCTGCTATTTGATGGTTTTCCAGAAAATTTTGGCCCAGCAGGGTCAAGACCTGAAATTCAAGAAAGGAATGATCAATATAATTAAGTCTTACTCTGATGTTCATTATATTGCATGCTTGCATTATTAGTATTACATTTGAAACATATTAAGCAGTTTAAGTTGAAATCTTCCCAAAAAACACATTTAAAGATAAGTAAAATTTGATAAATAACATGTATCTTCATTAGTTGAATAGGTGAATACTTAATATCAACATTCTGAGGTAGTCAAACTAAACCACCCTAGAAACACCTCAACACAATATTTTCTAGCATTTTCATTTAAGTAACAATTGTTAGTAAGTTGATAGTTCTGTATTTAATAATGACTTCTCTTGAATGGGGAAACGATAATGCATAGCATGTATTCACATTCTCTTAAGAAAAAAAGATATATTTAAAAATTCTGTGTAATATAAACATTATTTTTGGAGTAGCTTAAATTTTATATAAAATTTTAAATAAAATTCTAGACTCATGACTTTCTGAAGAGTATCAAAGAGGGGGGAGATAAATTCCTTGAGAGCATCTATGCAGTGGAAGAAAATACCATCTGAAAAATTTATTTGAAAAATAAAGAAAAATTAAATATAAAGTTGCTCATCCTGGGCCCTTCTATTATCTCTGTTTTATTTAATTAATCCACTTGACTGAACAGTCCACTTCTCTCTTTCTGTAAATTATTGTGATATGGAACTTCCACATGTGTTGTCCTTTCAAGCCCTGATGGAAGCCTGGTAGATGGAGCCATTAAATTTGACTAATAGGTAGTAAAACATACCTGTCCATACAAATATTTTTCTCCTCTCCTCTTCCTCTTTTCTGAAATTTAACTAAAAAGTCTATTGTCTTTTATTAATACTTGAAATTGTTATAAATATTCTATGGCCATACACATCAATAATTGTTAAACAAAAATAACATAAATTGTTCATGGAAGGATATTGTACTTCTAAAATCACCATTTCTACAGGAGAGAAGAAAATCTACATCAGCATTATTTGGTTACTGAGTTCTCTGAATACAGAAACTCCGTCATGGAAATATGTGGGAAATTGGGAAGCAGAACTCCTCAAACTTAGATAACAACTCCCGATTCTTCTAGTACTCAAGTATTTTTAAAAACTGATGTGGAGATAGCGCGGCTGTGCAAGTACCTGCCGGAGAACGACCTGAAGCGGCTATGTAATTACGTTTGTGACCTTCTCCTGGAGTAGTCAAATGTTCAGCCAGTATCAACACTAGTAACAGTGTGCAGAAACATACATGGACAGTTTTATGACCTTTGTGAACTATTCAGAACTGGAGGTCAGGTTCCTGACACAAACTACATATTTATGGCAGATTTTGTAGACAGAGGTTACTATTATTTGGAGACCTTCACTTACCTTCTTGCACTAAAGGCTAAATGGCCTGATCGTATTAAACTTTTATGAGGAAATCATGAGAGTAAACAGATAACACAGGCGTATGGATTTTATGATGAGTGCCAAACCAAATATGGAAATGTTAATGCCTGGAGATACTGTACCAAAGTTTTTGATATGCTCACAGTAGCAGCTTTAATAGATGAACAGATTTTGTGTGTTCATGGTGGCTTATCTCCTGATATCAAAACACTGGCTCAAATTCGAACCATTGAACGGAATCAAGAAATTCCTCATAAAGGGGCATTTTGTGATCTGGTTTGGTCAGATCCTGAAGACGTGGATACTTGGGCAATCAGTCCTCGAGGAGTAGTTTGGCTTTTTGGAGCAAAAGTCACAAACGAGTTTGTTCATATCAACAACTTAAAACTCATCTGCAGAGCACATCATTTTGTGCATGAAGGCTATAAGTTTATGTTTGATGAGAAACTGGTTGCTGTGTGGTCTGCTCCTAACTACTGCTATCGCTGTGGAAATATTGCTTCCATCATGGTCTTCAAAGATGTTAATACAAGAGAACCAAAGTTATTCCAGGCAGTTCCAGATTCAGAACGTGTTATTCCTCCCAGAACAATGATGCCATATTTCCTTTGAGGCCTTCGCCCATCCTGCTGACCCATTTTTCTGTCCTCTTCTTACCCCAACTTTCTTGTATTACCCTCTACAATATACTTTTTATCGAGCACTTTGCTGCTGAAATGCTGCCTCTTGCCTTTTTTAAAATTTTAAATTATCTAAATTTATTGTTTGTTATGGTGTCTATAGCAATGTTTTTCTATCAATTTTCTCCCTCATTCCATCCCCACCTTGGACTCATTTGAAAAGACTTGAGAAATGTCTTAATATTCACACTGCTGCACATAGCTCTTGCTTATTTACTGGTCTGGGGAAACAGGATGTGTTTCCTTTTTTTTAAAAGCCAATTGACAATTACACCGAAATAACTCCTCCTTTTATATCATTCAGCCTTTTCTTTTAGTTCGGTAAGTTTTAAGAAATTTCAGCAGCAAAGTTGTTATTCAGTGGGCACGATGGACTACAGATGCCTCGAGTTAGGTATACCTGTCCCAGCTGTAAACTTCATTGTCCTTTGTTGGATGATATTTTAAAAGGATATAAAATAAATTGGTCTAAAGTGCTGCCCGCCTTGTGTTTTTAAATTTTAGTTAAAAACTGCTACAGCTTATGACTTTGTACATTAAGATAATTGTATTGATCTTTTCCATATTCCTTGTATTTTTTAATAAAGTAATCCTAAAACTCAGGTTAAGTGTTAGAAATTTTAAACAGCTTGCATTGTTAGCTTAAAGTTACTCTTTTTTTCTTTTTTCCTAATTAGAATTCTTGACCCTTTGGTTATTGAGTTTAAAACTTCAATTGAAATTCAATAGTATTTATTTTTTAAAAAATCACTAAACTGTGCCTAAAGAACATAACTGCCATATTAATGTTTTGGTTTATATCCTCTATAATAACAGAAAAACATTTAATACTTATAATGCTGATGTGTTCATTTGATACCAGTTGAGTAGAATGTGATCAATCCAGTTTACAATCAATCATGAGTATCATTGAGTAAAAATATATGTACTTTTCAATGGGAACCATTCTTTTCTTGCTGTAACACTTGACCTTAACTTTTAGGAAGTGTACATTTTTAACTGCAACTGGAAAGGTTGAAAAGTCAGGACTCTTTTATTTGTGAAGTGTAATTTGAAGCAGATTATTTAAAATGTAGAAGGAATAAAACTGTCCTTTTTTGTAAAGGTCCGTGATAACATATTTCGACTTTGTGTAAGTAATTTGAATATCCAAAGGGTTATGATGATCAGTTCTTGATATGCAACTGTCCTCTTAATAAGGACAAGTGTTCCAATATCTCTATGACAGTGGTCATAAATGATGTTGGAATGTACCATTTTGTTAAATAATTGGTATCCCTTTACTACTATTTTTGTCATCCCAGGAAATCCGTGTGAAGCTAGCCAATTAATAAAGCACTTTAGCATATGTTCAGGTAGTTTTAAATCCCACTTTTGCCCTTCAGGATGAGAACTTCCAGGTTACCTAAAAATGCAATAAAAATCTTTATAGTCTAAGCTTCTTGGCACATAATTTTTCATCAGGGTTTTGTTTTACTGAATGAGCACAATAGCTTTTTATTTTTCCCCAACCACCCAGCTCCTTGTACAGTTTTTAATTGTATAGCTATATGAAAGAAGTACTAAGACATTTGCTGCACACATTTGAACTCATGGTGGGTCAGTAGCTTTGTGTTACTGCCCTGACCCCAGTGTAATTCAGGTGGAAAGGTGTTTATCTCACAGGGATATGTAGCTATATATTTTACTAATTGTGAAACAGTGCAAATTAATGATGCAGACAACTTGGTGTGGTCTTTGAATAGTTCTCTGTAGTATTTTTTTCCTGTTACCATATATTGTATTTAAGTGCTTGCCCTTCACTGTTTTTAATTTGTACCAATAAAACTGGTAACCCTCAGACCTACTTTTCCATTTGACACTCCTTAGTTTTGATTGATGTAGTAGTTTTCATTCTCCCTGTAATGTGACTTTTATTTTTAAGTCATAGTGTACTGCATTTGTTTGTCACTAGCTGGGCATGTGCCAATAATATTCTGTCCATTCCTTAACTGCCATCTCTGTTTTGCCTGATTTCAACTGAATAATGGCTTTTTGTATGGAAAAGAAGAATAGTTTTTACTATTAGACTTGTAAAGGGAAGAGAGAGTGAATGTATTAGACTTTGTATGCCTAAAAGGAATATTTGGATCCCTCTAATAAATAAGGGCTATGTATTAAATATAGAGTCAATCATGTGGCGGAAGATACTTGCAAGTCATAGATTTGTAGGCAAAAGGATCTGTTACTCCCTGTATTTAGGCTGAATGTAAAATCCTTTCTGTTGTATTAAGGGGGGTAAGAACTATTTTTATTTGTTTATGATATATATACTGGTTTCTAATAAAGTGTCCTAGGCTCTAGTAAAAAAAAAAAAATTTAAAAACTGAAATGCATTAAGGTTTGTGAAAATTAAGTACATAGCTATAGTCTTAGCTCGGACATATATTAATTATAAGAAAGTTTAATTTAATGGGCCAAATCTTCCTGTGAATTCTTACAGCAATATAATAATTTAGATAGAAATATATAGATCTTTTTCTCTCATTTCTATCTCAGTCACATAAACTGTAATTAGAACTAAAGGAGATTTTCGAATATGAAGTCTAATATTTGAATATAAATACAGAAAAGTAAATGTTCATACATAATTTCTATTGTTTCATTTTCTACCTGTTAAATTTTAAATAACTTCTGATACTTAAAATTGTGCTAAAACAATAATTTTATAAATAAAAGTTTTACCTGTTATTCTTCCAAGTCTACCATGAAATATCTTTCCAACAAAACCACTAATATGAGCTCCCAAGCTCATGCCTATGAAATGAAAATTTTCAAGAGAAGCTCCATGTGTCTATAATTGAAAATAAGAATGTCATAATTTGCATTTTTGGTATTCACAAATCCTGCCTCCCACACCCACATTCTAAAATTCATTCTTTTTTCTTTTTTCGTGGCTTAATTCATTTCTGGTAGATAGGAAAGGAGAACTTTTGTAATTTTTGAAACAAATATTTATTTGTTCAACTTGAGGCATAAAATATCTTATTTTTCTCTAATTTTTAATAATATAAACTTTTATTTAAAACTTTTTAAAAATTTGTCATCTGTTATATGAAAGTGTCTGTAAAATAACATTTAATTATCAAAACATTTTCTGATAATAATAGACATTTTAGGTGCTTACTTTGTGTTAAGTACCTTGACATGTGCATTATAAATCTCATGCTTAATATTCCCAATTGTCCTCTAATTTTTTTTATCCTATTGCATAAAATTGTGCCTGGTACTTATTAAATACTAATTAAACAATATTCAGTGAATTCCCATTTTACCAAGGAAACAGGTTTACAGTTTAAAGACTGACCAAATCCACTTCTACCTATTCTGGAGAAGATGGATCCCAAACTTCCATTGTCAGAATGTTTGTACCCTCTGCCTCAGATTAATATGTTGAAATCCTAACACTTGAGGTGATAGTATTTGAAGATGGAGCATTAGAAAGGGTGATTGTATCATGAGGTTGGAGCATTAGAGAATGGGATTTGTGCCCTGAGCAAGAGGCCTGAGGGAACTCATTTGACCTTTCCTCCACGGAGGCAAACTGTAAAAAGATATCATCTATGAACCGGGAAATGGTCCTTTATCAGAAAACAAAACCTTCCAGGGCCTTGCCCTTGAACTTCTCAGCCTACAGAACTGGGAAAATTTCCATCATTTATAAGGGCAATCTATATTATTTTTGTCATGGCAGTTCAAATGAATTAAGACACATCCCAGATCAATTTACCTAGTTTATGCTAATCTGTCTTTTTTCTCTGGTTATAGTGTATGAAAAATCCTAGAAAACCTGGTAAAAGTATAATAATCATTCTCACTTCAGAGATGATAAAATGAGGATTATGGATTTTAAGTGACTTCCCCTAACACAAGCTGAATAGTGATGGAATCCAATCTTCCAAGACTAAGGTTTGAAAACCTATTAGTAAGGGTGTGGAGGTGGGAGGATGGAGGCATTAGGAGCTTCATGAGGGTGTATTTCTTCCACCACATTCATAGGGAGCTAATAAGAGCCTTGTGGGCAGATCAAGGTCCAGTCTACACAGTGACTTGCCTGAGGGCTTATTGAAAGATGTAGATTGCCACTAAAGGAAAACTAGACAGGCTTTCCCAGCACAAATCAATAATGTTCCTTAAGTACTTCAGAGCATGCCCCAAAACTTGAAGGAAGTATTTCTCCAAACTTCAGTGCTACTGATCTTTTTGTCTCTTCTTAATTTAAAAATTTCCGAGCAAAGGCATTGTTAGAAATTTATCTATGCTACAAATTTTCCTAAATTTCTCTACTTAACTCTCACACTTTCCATACTTTGAGATTCATTTTTATTATTTAAAGTGTATGACCAGAAAAAATTGTTTAAGTAACTTTATAATCTACTGATAACAATGGGTGAGGCAATTATCTCCTCTGCCTTTCCACAGGGATGGTATGGCTCTCTCCAAATTTGGAAATATAAAAATAATAATGAAAGTTGATTTTATTCAATGATTACTAAATGTTATTAACTAGTTAAATACACACATATGTACACATTCACATTTGTATATATATATCTGTATATTCAACTAATAATCATATAAACATCATTATAAAATTGTATCTCAAATGCACAAATAAGGAACCGCAGCATAGAGAGGTTAAATAATTGCTCAAAGTCACACAGATGATTAGTGAAGGATTTGGGCTTTGAACCTCTCCAGTCTGACTTCTAGCCACTATGTGTAACTGCTTCTTGGATTTGCTGTGCTTGTTCAATTTCAGCAAAGGCTTGGAAGTTCACCACAACACATGCAATTTCAAGCCCAAGAATATACCACAGCTATATGTAACCCTTCTTTCTCTCAAGCACCCATAATTACCACCTCTCAGGACAAACATGAGTCCCATAGGTCAACATAATAAACAAAAATCATTCAAAAACAGATGAGCCAGAACCGGTCTGAATTTACTTGGCCATCCCTACTTTGAGCAGACCTGAATGGAATTGCCTTTGACATTGGTAAAAGTGGAAAAAGAGGGGTGGGGAGAGGGTGTGGGGTAGGAAAAATAACAGAATGAGACAAACATCAGTACCCTATGTAAATGTGTGATTACACAAATGTATGATTACACTCTACTTCGTGTACAATCAGAGAAACAATAGTTGTACCCCATTTGTGTACAATTAATCCAAAATAAATACATTTTTAAAAAAGATCAGATTATAGATAATATATCATATGTAAATATGTTTATATTCATGTATTACATAAATGGAACAAGAACTAGTTATTTTGACTTAAAATGATACTTCTTTTCCTAAGACAAAATGAAAATGGTACTTCATTTGAGGGGAAAAAAAAAGTAAGATACTTTTCAGACTGCTTTTCCCTCACTTTTACCCATTCATATTTGATAAATGCAAACATGCTAGACATGTATTAGGGACGATATCTAAAGAATGCAATGATTATATGCTTTATCCCCTCTGCCCAGTAGGATATAAGTTTAAGTCGATTCGAAAGTCTTACAATGTTTTTAAATCAAACATAAGAGAATTATTTTAAAATAAGGTCAAATCAAGTTATAGAATTATACTTTGAGGCAAAGATAATAAGACTGCATAAATTAGAATATCAAAGCTGTAATTCTAAATGCTTATGGAAAAAAGTATTAATTTTATATTCACTCTGTGGTGTTACATAACATATGTATTGCATAGCATGGACTTACCAAAAGATTTTGAATGTACTCAGTCAAAGTCTCAGCAACTTTTCTGGTGTTTTTGACTGCTCTATTGTAAATAAAAGTTGTAGCACCGTGGTTCCAGTCTACTACAATTACATTCATGTCTTCTTTATTCAATAAAATCCTTACAAAATTTGAAAGCCATGATGGGGTGGAGCCCATTGGTCTGTATCCATGAATGAGCCAGACTGTTTTCTTTTGTGTGTTGAAATTAACATTAAGTGAGTTATTGTGCTGTAACAGTGGCTGAGCGCAGTTTAGGTTGTTCCTTGTATACATCATCAGAATTATCTTTAATCTGGGAATAAATAAATCTTTTAAGGAATCCTTTACACTTAGATGAGAGAATTCAATGCATTGTCTTTTATTCTCTGAAATTAAAAAAAAATGCCAGTCAACCTGAGAACTTAGATGTTATTGAATTCTTGATGCTGTTTTAAAGAACAGAATTGAACATGGCAGGTTAGAGGATTTCATTTTATTAGCATTCTAATATAAATTACTAACCAACTACACTCTTTAAAGTAATACACTGATTAGGCAAAAAAGACTTTCTGAACTAGAAATAATTTAAAAATTACAATAGAAAATATAAATAAATGTGATTGGTTAAAAATCAGGAATTGTTTATCCATATAAAGATAAAAAATAATAGCAATGTTTGTGACTGAAGTCCTTAATACTGTTAATAATACTATTATTACTGTTAATAAAGAAATGAGATAGATAAATGGATTAGGAACTATGAACTTTAAGAACATCTTTACAGAAGGTTACTTTCAGATGAATACAAAGCATTAGAAAAACAGATATTTTACCTGAGCAGTTCTCCAATGAATACAAATCAAAACAAAAAATGATTTTCCTAACAAACAAAAATAGAAAATTCCTCCAAATACCATTGATAAGGGTAAATATCAAAAGATTCATAAACATGAGTGGTAAGAACATATAAAATGATATATTCTTTGAAAAATTTATGTGTATGTATGTCTCCATATATGTGTACCACACATCCATATTCTTGACAAAATTATAAATCACTTTAAATATCAACATTAAACTGAATGTGTTCTCTCTCTCTCTCTCTCTCTCCTCTCTTTCTCTCTCCCCCTCTCTCTCTCTCTTCCTCCCTCCCTCTCTTCCTTTATCCATCCCAGAAGGAACAAAGGCAGAAAATAAAATAACTAAGAAAGATTAACAATGCTCATTGCCACATAGTGAAACAACAGCTGCTTTTTATTTTCTCTTTCACAGATTTTCAGAATTGTAACTCTTTTCATAATAACAACATAATCCCAATAGATTTTTTTCCAAATGAACTTTTAAAGAGAATGTGTGCTTATACTGCTTCTGGAACATTAGTTCTGTAAGAATATTTGGAAGAGAATTTGTCAATACATATCAAACATCCAAAAATGTGTTAGTATATTTTATCTCAGTAAATCCACTTCTAAGAATCTATCAGGAGAAAAGCAAAGAAATGAATTATCAAATATTATTTTAAGACTGGGCATATATAAATTACTTACAATAATCTTACTTGTGAATATATGTATATTTGCAATATTGTCACAAAGACTGAGACAAAAGAAAAGGAGGAAGGCAATGAAGGAGATACAAGATATGCATTCAATTTCCAGGCAAAAAAACTAAGATAGCCTTGAAAGAGTTAAAACCTTGATTCTTCATGTATTTTAAGTACTAGAGAGTAAGGAAGTAAGAAGAGGAATAGATCAAATCACAGTGCCTATGAATGTTTGCTACATTGGGCAAGTTCTGTAAGGAATCCTGTTCCTCCGCCTTATCTTATCAGCAGAACTTGGATAAGGGCCAAATACAATCAATAAATCCAAACTGCTGACACACTCCAACTCCAGGTAGCTTTTACATGGTTCTAGAAAGAGTAATAGGGAATTAATCGGTAGGATTACTGTGAAAAAAAAAGTGTGTGTGTGGGGGGGGGGGAGAAATTATCACCCAAAACCATCAGCAGAGAATTTTATTATCTATTACCAGATGTACAAATAATTGCAGAAAACTCTATAGCATCCCCATTGGAATGCAAAGAAAAATCTGATTTCAGAAACATAAGCAGGAAGGCCATAAGAGAAAATTTATTGAGGTTTAAAAAAAGAAATAAAACACACAGCATCAGATGGAAAACAGAATAATTAAATTTTCTAATTTATGAAGGGAAAAAGTAATTTGCAGAATTAAAATTCACATTGTAAATGTTAAAACAAACACGAAACTCTCTTATAATGAGAAATGAAGGGAGAGAAATTAAAATTATGAAGTGAAACTTAGATAAAGGAGAGAGAATGATGATTCAAATTTTAAAATATTCTTGTTCCATAGGTCAGGGGATTGGGGTGGGAGAGAGGGTTCTAGCTACTAAAATTAAGGGAATTGCATACTAGGGGTTGCAAACTGAAAAGGCTCACTACAATGCAGAGAAAGTCAGTTAATCAAACTCACCAAGAGGTTTTCTAGAAACTCATTTGGAGTTCGATGAAAGAGAAAAATATCCTAAAAATGGCAAGGCAGAAAATACAGGTTACAAACAGAGGAATGAAGTGATAATGACTTCATGTTTGCCCTTTAAATAAATACATCAGACAGGAAAAAGTTATAAGTGGAAAGTCGGGGGGCCAAGAAGTCTATGCCTTTCCTAAAGGACTCTACTAAGAATGATATAGCATACTTTATGAATCATCTTTGTTATATAAAAATGTTAGATACATTGAAGATAAGATCCACAGAATCTCACAGTACAAAAAGATTGAAAGTGAATGGGCAAATAAGGTAAACATTGAGTCAAGACTGAATGTTACAAAATTGGATAAAACCGAAAAGCAATAACAGAAGTCATTCTTGTATGTCCAAATCAAACTAATAAAGACAGAAGCATAAATTCAGAGTAGTATAGAGGAAGTGGGCTTAATAGAGGAATTTGCAAGATTTCAAAAATTTTAACTGTGAAATAGAAAAGTGAGGTTTTGAAAAAAAATTGAAAACCTCAATGTCAACGGCTGTACTATGTAAACCATAACACATAAATTTCTAAATATAAAAAATATTTAGAATATAAATTAAATATTTCAGTGTATAAGAGTGTATGAATACAAAAGAAAAATTGAAAATTGAAGTAATGAAACTAGAAAGCACAAAACAGTGATAAAATTACAGTAGAGAGAAATATACGATATGTAAACAGATATATCACTGTGTAAAGTTGGCCTATTAAAAAGCAATTTCAGCTCTTGTAAAAAAAAAAGTAAGAATACATTATTTTAAAAACACACATGGACAGATAAGTGTATTTGTCACAAAAGAGGCATAGGCCGCTTTGTTATAGTGCGATGATGACTCCAATTCATCACCTTTTCCTGGGTCCAGGCTGTTTACTGTGTAATTTGAGGTATTCTCTCAACTAAGTGGGGTGACTTGTCTCAATCCACAATGAAGAAACAGAAATAGGACTTGCTTCGACAAATGGCCTTAGGAGTCTTGAAGAAAGCAGAGATCTGAAATGGACTTGTGCCTGGGGACTTGTACCCCCACCCCACTGCCATCACATGAAAACAATCCTGGTCTTTTCCTACTAGAAGATGAGCTAGGTGTGTTGTGCTAGTAGCTAGTCAGTCCAGTTGGTGGTCACTCAACACCCAGACAGGCTGGTGAACACAACCAAAAACCACTGCTCCTTAACCAACTGAGTCCACAGGCAGGAATAAAAAGAGATTCACCTCAAGTGCACTGAGGATGTAAGATTTTATTTTGTTTTGGCTTTATTTTTGCATGATTATAATACTGTATAATTGATTTCACTGATAAAATCAGGTAAAGAGAATGAAAACAAGAGATAGGCAGATAATACGGAACAGTTAACATAGTGTATTATTAGATTCTTAAAGAATATTAAATTGATTCAATTCTAGATTTTTGGAGTAGAAAGAAAAATAAAATTCTAGGCATCAAAAATGCCCCAGAATCTTCACAAAATTTTCCTTACCAATTAGGGAAAAACTGAAATATTCCCAAACAAGTTGGAAGCTCCTTTAGTTACTAGACCTGTCCTACAAGAAATGCTAATGCATCACTTACTAGACTTGCCCTACAAGAAATGCTAATGCATCTTTCAAGTTGAGATAAAAGTTCACTAGATAATAACTTAAAGTCATATGAAAATACAAAGCTCTCCAGTAAAGACAAACACATGACAAATATAGAAAACAATACTATCATAATTTTGGCTTATAACTCTCCTTTTTTGTCAGGAGTAAAAGACAAATACATAGAAATAACTGTAACTGTATGTCCAAGGGGATACCAATGTATAAAGGCAAAATTTTTGTCGTCATGTTAACTCTTTTGTATTATTTGATATCTCATTTTCATTCTCTTTACCGGATTTTACCAATGAAACCAATTATACAATATTATAATCTTGCAAAAACAAAGCCCAAACAAAACCTAAAGTAGGGTAGAGTGGAACTTTAGAGGGGTTTTTATGCAATTGAAATTAAGTTAGTATCAATTTAAGTTGAATTGGTATAATTTTAGTATGTTATTTGTGGTCTCCATGGTAACCACATAGAAGCTATCTACAGGGGATTTAAGAAAGGGAATGAGAAGAGAATAAGAAGCATGTCAGCATAAAAATCAACTAAACACAAAGAAAGGTGATAATGTAGGAAATGAGAAACAAAAAAACTGAAGACATGTAGAAAACTAAAGACAAAAGAGTAGAAGGGCTTCACTGCCAGTATTAAACATAGATGAATTAAAACCCCTAAGGTAAAGATACATATTGGCAGAATGGGGGGCAGGGGACAGGTTCCAACTATATGCTATCTATAACAGACTCATTTTAGATCTAAAGAAAGTTAAAAGATGAAAAAATGATATTCAATTCAACAGAGATCATAAATGCTATACTAATATTAGAAAAAATCATTTTAAGTTAAAAATTGTTACAAGGAGAAATACTACAGAGCTGAAACAATAAAAACACCAAAGAAAATGGAAATAGAAAACTTCATTACATTGGATTCAGCCTTGATTTCTTAAAGACAACCCAAATAATTTTAAAAAACACCAGCAACAAAGACAAAAATAGATAAATTCAACTTCATCAAAATTAAAAACTTGTGTGCATTGAAGGACAAAAATCAACAAAGTAAAAAGGCAACCCACATAATGGGGGAATATATTTATAAATCATCCATATCTGAAAAGCATATTATTTTCAGATTAATATCATAATATGTAAAGAACTGTTACAACTTAACAACTAAAAATCAAACAACCCACATTTTAAAAAATGGGCAGAGGACTGGAATAGACATACTAATGAGGAAATGTAAATGGTCAATAAACCAATGGAAAACATCACTACAATTAAGAACACTAAATTAAAACCATAATGGGGATACCACTTCTAACTCTTTAGGATTGTCACTATTTTTTAAAACATCAATAAATGCAAGTATTGATGAAGATATGAAGAAAAGGAATTCTTTTGCATTGGGGATGAGGATGTAAAATGATACCTCTGCTGTAGAAACAGTAGGGTGACTTCTCAAAAAAATTTAAATAGAATTACCACATAATCCAGCAATTCCATTCCTAGGTGAATACCCAAATAATTGAAGGCTGGGGCTTGTAGACTTGAATACCCATGTTCATTATTTACAGTATTATTTACAACAACTAGAGTGGAAGCAACCTATATATCCATCAATAAATGAATGGATAAGCAAAATCTCTAAGATACAATGGAATGTTATTCAACCTTAAGAAGAAAGAAAATTTTTACACATGCTACAATGTGGAAAAACCTTGACTAGTACATGTTAAGTGAAAATAAGCCAGTCAAAAATGCATTCTATTGTCATGTATAACAAATTAGAACAAACAAAAACAATTTTTTTAATTAATAAATTTTTTTAAAAGAAAAAGAAAAGGTCAAATATTCTATGGTTCCACTTATATGATGTAGACTCAACGACCAGAGTAGTTGATTTCACAGAGAGAGAAAGTAGAACCGTGGTTTCCAGGAGCTGGGCAGAAAAAGGTAAATGGGGAATTCATGTTCAAAAGGAACATCATTTAAGTTTGGCAAAAAGTTCTGGAGATAGTTACTGATGATGGTTACATGATAATACCTAAATTTAATATCACTTATACACTTGAGATGGCTAAAATATAAATTTTTATGTGTTTTACCTCAATCAAAAACAAAAACAAATAAATGCTTAACAGAATTCCTGTCATCATGAATTGTGGGAAGCAATCCATGATTAGCAGAATCAGGCTTGGCTGAGCCATGGGATACAGAGGTCTGACTCCTAGGAACTGGCAGTCACAAGAGACTGTATCAGATAGCTTGGGGTAGGTGGCCATGTACAGAGTTGACTCACCGTCTGGGGAAATGCTAATTCTCTAAGCAAATGATTTCCACCCCATCCTGTTCCTCACAGGAGAATCCTCCCCCAGTAAGGGCCCTTTTACCCATGTGACTATAAATAAGGGTGAAGGTGGGCTTCTCCATCTTGTCGGAGACCAGATCTGGCATAGCCCAGTCCACCACATCCCCTTCCATTTGAAAAGATTATTGGCTTTTATGCTTATTGATTAGATAAGTTTCTTGGTGGTAATTGATAGCGGGCACCTCTGTCCTGTCTTCCAACAGAAACTCTTTCCCTCATCCAGGCGGGACTGTGGCAGAACCCTCCACAATGGATATGACGATGCCATGTTTCTCTAAACAACTAGAACACTGGATAAAAATTGGGAACAAATAAATTTAAAATTGGACAACAACAATCACAAAAATGTATTTACTGAAAGAAGAGAAACAAATTATTTGAATCCTATAATCTACAGCATTTTGCTAGGAAGTCCTTTCTCCACTGCAGTGCAGTTAGGGTGAATTCAGTCAGAGCATGGTGATCTTGCTAACAGGGAGAAAGTTGGAGTCTGGGGAGGCCAAGGCAATTAAAATTAGAACAACAGAAGGCTAGAGAGGAAGAAGCCATGAAGAGGAAGAACTTTGAAATATATGGGGCAGTTCCCTCGTGTCTGTTGCAGTATATAAACTTACACATGAACAGGGTGAAACATATGGAGCTGCAAGCTGAACAACTCCAGAAATCATGCAAGGATAGAAGACACTAACATTGAATGAGTCAGAGTAGTGGTCATTAATGAATAGAGGGTCCATCCTCTAGAGACCCCAGGTCAGACATTAGTTGCCACATTGCTAAACTATATATAGAGTAAAAGAGAACTAAGGCCTACCCCTTCTCCCTCTCATGCTTTCAACTCTACTTTGATTCAGCAAGAAGCGGGACATGTATATGCAATATTGACTTAAAATATTAATAATCTCGAATGAAGCCAGGTTTGCCAAATAAGACACTGTCATAATGAAACAAAAAAGAAACAAGTGATACATTGAACTTCCTCATAGTAAAACAGGTTTGTTCCTTCAACAGCAATACGAAGAATACAAATATGCAGACATGCAATAGGCATATCTGAGAAATACTTGTGTTCAAACTCTTTGTGTGTGCATGTGTAGAATATACATATAATAAGATGACAAATCAATTTTTTAATTGGCAAAAGAACCAAAGATATTTCACAGAGGATGGTGATAATGGCCAAGAATCTCAAGAAATGGTGCTCAACATCAGTAGCCATTCGAAAAATGTAAATTAAAACCAAAATAATACACTACTACATACTCACTAGAATGACTACAGATTAAAAATAAACTGGCAAAAACAAGCTGAAATCACTCCACATTGCTAGAAAAGAAAAAAAAAAAAAAGGACAAAATGATACACTACTTTGGAAAAAAAAGGTTGGTAGTTATCTGTAAAGCTAAATATGTACTTATATGACCACTAAAAGTTCATATCTAGGTGTTAACCCTTTAGAACTGAAAACATGTTCTCACCACTACATGTACATCTTCATAGTAGCATTTTTCTTTCCTCTTTTTGGAACTGAGGATTGAACTCAGGGGGGCTCAACCACTGAGACACATCCCCAGACCTTTTTATTTTTTTATTTTGAGACAGGACTCAAAATAAGTTGCTGAAGCTAAGTTGCTGAGCCTGGCTTTGAACTTGTGATTCTCCTATCTCAGCCTCCTGAGTTGCTGGGGTTACAGGCATGTACCCTTCAGTAGTATTTTTTTCATATAAACCCTGAACTGGAAAGAACCCATATGCTAAACAAGAAGCATATGAAAAAACATATTGTGATTATCTATATGATGTAATGGCACCAGCAATATAAAGGAATAAAGTACTCATGAAAAACTTTGATGAATCACAAAAAATTTATTCTAAGCAAAACTACATCTATAAAAACTATAGAAAAGAAAATTTCACTTACATGGAATTCGAGGAAAGGATTTCTAACCTAGAATGTCAGAAAACAGATCCAGTATATATGGAATCAGAGAAGTTAAAGGAATTAATTGCAAAGAGTTAACTTTTAGGGTAGAAGAAATGTTTAAAATCTTGATATGCTTTACTATGGTTTATAAAACAGTTCACATATATTGAAAATTCACCAAAATATATTTAAAGTATACATTTTATTATATTTAAATTATATCTCAATAAACAATTTTATAAACATGCCATAGTAAATATCCAATATTTTGCCATTATTTTTTGAGTACTTGGAGTCAGTTGTATCTTATGCAAAACTGTTAAGTTATAGGAGATAATAAGTTCCTGGTTTTGTTTACACTAGTTTGAACAAGGTCCTGTGATTTACAAGTTAACTAGTTCTTTCATAAAAGAAGAAAGAGGAAGCAGAGTCTAAGGAGAAAGGGTAACAGGAGAAAGAATTAGAGGAAGAAGAGAGGAAGAAAGAAAAGAAACAAGGACTAGAAAAAATATATATATACATACAACAGACATTAATAAAAAAGCTGCAAAATAAAAAGAAACTTTACATAGGAAGAGAATGGATTTAAATAAGCACTAAGATATACTTGATCCAGAATGGAAGATTTAATATGAAATAATTTATACTCAAATTAATTTATATGCGCAATATAATTCTAAATTAAGATGTTAATGAGATGTCAGAGGAAAGGAAAAGAGTACAAAAAAATGAATGACCTTTTGAAGATAATAAGGGGCATGGTTAAAATTATTCTAATGTTATAAATAAATTAAAAGGAGGTCCATGAATTTGAATCAAAAGTTGACAGATGAGGGTTGGGGATGTAAGGTTCCATATGCAGTCCGATCCACACCAAAGATGGCCCCTGAGCGGCTTCTTCTTCCCATAAGTCTCGGCTTCCCGCCACCTATTTTCCCGCCGGAGGCAAGCCGGACAAATCAGAAACCCACACGCCACTTTCTCCCTTAACCCGGAAGCCCCAAGAGTATATATGTAAGCCTCATCTTGTAATAAAGCGGACTTCTCTGGTGACCTGCTAACCTGCCTCCTTCTTCATTTTCCACGCAGTTCTTTTAGGGGAGATAGCTCAGTTGGTAGAGTGTTTTGCCTTGCAAGCACAAGGCCCTGGGTTCAATCCCCAGCACCGCAAAAAGAAAAAAAAAAGAAAAAAAAAAAAGGAAAAGAATTGATAGATGAAACAGAATGAGGTCACCCATAAGTTTATCATATCAGCCATGAATAATAGAGCAATTAAAACACTCATACATTGCTGGTGGGAATGCAAAATGGTGTAAGCAGTTTGCAGATTCCTCAGAAAACTTGGAATGGAACCACCATTTGACCCAGTTTCCCAATCCTTGGTTTATCCAAGGACTTAAAATCATCATACTACAGTGATGCAGCCACATCAATGTTTACAGCAGCTCAACTCACAATCGCTAAACCATGGAACAAACCTAGGTGCCCTTCAACAGATGAATGGACAAAGAAAATGTGATATATAGACACACACACACAATGGAATATTATTCAGCTTTAAAGAAGAATGAAATTATGGCATTTGCAGATAAATGGATGGAGTTGGAGAATATCATGCTAAGGGAAATAAGCCAAACCCAAAAAATCAAAGGCCAAATATTTTCTCTGATATGCAGATGCTAATTCACAATAAACGGGTGGGGGCATTAGGGAAGAATAGAGTTACTTTATATCAGGTAGAGGGGAGTGAAGGCAGGGGAAGAGGGTCTGGGGGTAGGAAGGTGTTAAGGTTTGGATGTGAAGTGTCCCCCAAAAGCTCACACGTGAGGCAATGCAAGAAGATTCAGAGGAGAAATGATTGGGTTGTAAGAGTCTTAACTCAAGCAGTGAATGAATCCCTGAAGAGATTAATGGAAATGTTAGGGTGTGGCTGGAGGAGGTGGGAATTGGGGCACAGCTTTGGGGAATATATTTTGTATCTGGAGAGTGGAGTGTCTCTCTCTCTCTCTCTCTCTCTGTGTGTGTGTGTGTGTATGTGCTTCCTGATCATGTGAGCTGTTTCTCTCTGCCACACTCTTCCACCATAATGTTCAGTCTCACCTCAAGCCCCTAGTAATGAAGCCGACCTTCTCTGGACTAAGACCTCTGAAACCGTGAGTCCTCAAATAAATCTTTCCTCCTCTACAATTGTGCTGGTCAGATCATTTAGTCAGCAGCGAAAAAGCTGACTAAAACAGAAGGAGAGTAGAGTGAAACAGACATTACCTCATGTATATATATATGACTGCAAGACCAATGTGATCCTACAATATGTACAATCAGAAAAATGAGAAATTACACTCCATTTATATATGATTTTTCAAAATGTATAAATGCATTCTACTGTCATGTACAACTAACTAGAACAAATTTCTAAATTTTCAAAAAAATAGTCGAAGGCAGTAGATTTTAGAATAAACAATGTGAAGATAATTATTTGAGTCTAGTTATACTAAAACATTCCATGTAAAAGCAAAGTTGTGAGAACTAAAAGAATATAATTAATACAATTACAGACTAAGAAACGACCTTAAGCATAAAAACAAAGGTGGAAATGTAAATACGAAGCCAACATAATCTATAGCAAATAAATTTAAATTTTCTGTATATACAAACTAAAAATCAGCTAAAATATAGAACGAAACATGAGTAGGGGAAAAGGATGTGTGTAAGTGAAGGAAAAACAAATGTTATTCAAAGTAAAGAATTCTTAAAGTTATTAAAATATGATCAAATAAACAAAAATTAACTAAAATATTACCACATTATTTTTACTATCATACAAATTGAACTAATTGATATTAATACATCAAGGTGTATCATATTTTTACTGGTCAGTATTTAGTAACCAATTAAATCAAAGCAATGAGAAACTAGAAAAATGAATTATGGTGGATCCTTAAGATGAAGACTATGGAGTAAATTAAAAATCATTTATGAAAATTGGGAATAACATTACAAAGTTTTTCATATGAAATAAAATAAAAAGCAAGATAACAAAAACATAAGTAAGTCACATAAATATATTGCTATATATAGTCCATATATATGGTCCTAATTTTATCTATCATACTTTGTGTCCATGTGTACTATAAATATATACTTGCCTTATGTGTACATACATAATCATACATATTTATTGTAATAGTACCAGGATACAGATTCCATACTTACAGTATAGTTTATGGTGATGCTGATATTACAGCAATTTTTCTCTTTATTTGTACTTTTTGTGTTTTCTATTTTCTGTACTTCTATATTTTCTTAGTTTTCTGGAACTAAAATATTCACTTTTCAGGTTTATAATGAGGAAAAATGGTTTAAATAGACTCCCCTGAATTAAACTTGAAAACAGCAAAAATAATGTTATTAGAAAAAAAGCCAAATATATCAGAGCAGAAAAAGAAGAATTAATTTTTGAATCCTACTTGAAAAAATAACAAATGGAGGCTCTGAGGACTATATTGCGCCAATTTATTATGACTAAAAATTGAGTATTGGGAAACAATATAGGATTTAATTGCCAGCTATGTAGGAAGATAATGACTGGCAATTTTCTCAAAAGAGAGGTACACTGAGAAAGAATGATGAAAACCATTTTAGGT
Source organism: Sciurus vulgaris (assembly GCF_902686455.1). Classification (NCBI taxonomy): domain Eukaryota; kingdom Metazoa; phylum Chordata; class Mammalia; order Rodentia; family Sciuridae; genus Sciurus; species Sciurus vulgaris. Next base: position 29,453,934 of record NC_136470.1, on the reverse strand, counting down.
TTCAAATTTTAAATAAAGAAGCAGAAACAATGTTAAAAAATATCAGATACATGGGGAAGTAAGGAATAATCGTTCTAGTTGCCCAGTTATATCTTCACAATATATTCCCATTACAGTTACAATGGCTGTAAAAATGAGAACAGAACGATCACAAGAGTCCCAAAGAATGAACAGTGCCCTCGGCATGAACAGCTGAAACCCAGGAGCTTCTAGTCCCTCTCACACTTCCCTTATAGCTCTGAGCAAATTCTTATACCTCTCTACTCTGAGCCTGGGCTTCCTCACTTTTTGAAGTATTTTATTGCTTTGCTTTACATACAATAATTACACCATACAATAATTACACATGTCTATGGAGTACAGTTTCAATACATTTGTACACTGAATAATGGGCACACATCTATAATCCCAGCTCCTCAGGAGGCTCAGGCAGAAGGATCACAAATTCAAGGCCAGTTTGGACAACTTAGTGAAAATTAAAAAAGAAAAAGTGTTTGGATATAGCTCAATCATAGAGTGCCCCTGGTTTCAATCCCTAAACCTTAAAATTTAAAAAAAAATTGAATCAGATTGGAGTATATATCACCTCAATCATTATCACCTCTTTCTGGTGATAAGTTTAGGTCCTCTTTTCCAGGTATCTTAAAATGTACAATATATTATTAGATATTGTCACCCTAACAGGTGATAGAACACCAGTGCTTATTCTTATCTAAGTGTAACTTTGGACCCGTTGATCTGCCTTTCCCCATTTTTCCATTCCCCTCTCGCCTCCCAATTCTCTAGTATCCACTATTCTACTCTCAACTTCTATAAGATCAACTTTTTTAAGATTCTACAAATGAATGAGATCATGCAATGTGACATTTGTCTTTCTGTGCCTGACATACTCACTTAATGATGTCCTCATATTTAAATGGAAGGAGTTGAGACAAATGTCCTCTACAACTATAAAATTATTTGACTCCAAACTCATTTTCATGGTTGCTAAACCACTGAGACAAGTGATTCTATTTGGTGATTTTCAGTGTCGATCAAATCAAAATCAGAGAGATCACAATACCCTTCCATAAAAAGGCACAAATCTTCACACACATCCTGAATTTAATCCATCTTCCTATGATAATTTCCTTAAACCACACTCTCATCCCAAAAAGCATACATGAAAATCTCCTTTCTTTTCTTTCCCTGTTTCTGAAAACAAAACGGTTTTGTTATCAACATCAATCATATCAACAATAATCAATCTTATCAACAATAATCATAATAGTATGATTATTTAGCAATCACTCCACATCAAGTTCTGTGTTGTTTTATATTTCCTACATTTTCCTTCATTTTACCTACAAATAAAGTGAAGATTAAACACATTAAATGACCTAAGGTCATACAATAAGAAGCAACAGGACATTTTCAGGTGAAATCCAAAAAACATGAGCAACATGGTACAAGCTATTAGGTGAACATTTGAGCAAACAAAGAAGACCCCATCAGAAGTTCACTAGCTCATCAAGAATAAAGAGCCTTTGGGAAGAGCAGAATTCCAAACACAAAACAATTGACCCACTGATGCCACCAAGACAGGTGTTTGTGTGGTTATAGCACCAGTTAAAACAAAACTCTACAAGTGGAACTTTAAGATTCCTCAAGGCTAGTGGACAAAAGCAAATTAAAGGCAAAAATGTCTTTTGCACTCTAATTCTGAAGTACTCAATGCAAATTCAGAAAATAAATATTGATTCAATTTGTTATACAAAATCAAGATATAAGTAAGTCATTTATCTAAATATGTGGAAAGTTGCTGACAAGGAATCTGACTACAAAGCAAAATAAACTAGGTGTCCAATAAGTTTTTAAACCAGGAATTCGCAAGCATGGATTTCAAAAAGGGTCTGAAGAAATAGTGGGCAAGTCTGTTCCAAATGTAATTTCCTGGGCTGGGGAGAAAGCTTAGTTGGTAGAGTGCTCGCCTCACAAGCACAAGGCCCTGGGTTCAATCCCCCCGCACCGCAAAAAAAAAAGAAAAAAAAAATCCAAATGTAATTTCCTGGGGCAATTTCCAGAGATTCTGATTTAGTAGATACATTTGCATTTTTAAATGGATAACCTAGGAGTTCCAAGTAGTCCGTGAAAATGCATGGAGAAGACCTACATTTGGAAATTAACGAAGTAAAGAGAAAATGGGTTTAAAAGGAAAACAGTGAATTACTGCATTATAATTTATCAGATCACACATTTATATTATCTCTACCATGAAACAGTATTCTAATTATTCTTTCCATTTAGAAGTGAGCAAACTGAAGTTCATGGAGGCTGAGTCACTTGGCCTGATATCTAGCCATCAGGACATGAGTTTAAAATTACACATTTCATATTCTTTCTCATCATCCTTGTATTAAAGAGACTTTGGTATAATACATTATAATTGCTTGTATGCATGTAAATTTCATAAGTCAATAGAAATAAATTACTGGACACATTGGAAGAGAAAATTGATACAATTTAGAGAAATATAACAATTTTGTTGAGGCAATGGGCTCAGAAACCCATGGGTGTTGGGAAGGTCATTGCCCTACATGATGGCTCTTAAAGTACTATGACTTGCTATTCTCTTTCTACCTGAATGTGGTTCATGTACCCATGTATTGCCTAAGAGTTTATTAGCAATTCAGAACCTTGGGCTTCCTCTCAGCCTATGAATAAGAATTTGCTTTTTACCAAGATTGCTAAGATTGCTTTACCATATAAGGAAAATTTCATGATTTTAGAAAAATGACTTAAATTTCCTGTATTTCCCTTTCCTCATCTATGAAATGAGAAAACTGATTGATCTATCTTTAATATTTTTGCCAGGACACTAGAACATAGGATTTGGAAAACTATGTCCTATGAGACAAATCTGGTCAGAAATCTAAGAATAGCTTTCATATTTTTAAATGACTGAAAAAATCGAAATGATAATATTTTGTGACAGGTGAAAATTACAATTAATACAAAATTTAGCATCCATTAATAAGTTTTGTTAGAACACAGTCATGCTCCTTTTTTTATGTATTGTCTACAGCTGCTTTCATACTATTATGGCAAAGCTGAATAGATGACCCACAGAAACTAAAATATTTACTCTCTGGCCTTTTGCAGAAATACTTACTAACCTTTGCTACCAGAATGAAAGCAACAACAAAAACTGCCATTTTACCAGGAGCATGAGTCAGCAACTGTACTATGAACATATGTGCAAATAAATAAAATAGAGACATACAAATACTTATTTATAGTTTGTAGAGTTATCTCTCCACTTCCATTATATTCAAATTTTTATTAAAATACCTGACTAGTCTTGTTTTTCAGAATTTTTTTTTCTGTTTAGAAGATAGATCTAATCAGTGGTTTCTTAGGTCAACAAAAGTGAGACATGCCATCCTACAGGTAAATTTCAGAATCTCCAGGGGTTCAGGAAGAGCAGGTATAATTTGAATAAAGCAATCATGTGAAATAATCTATTGAAAATTCAACGAAATTCCTATATCAAGTATAGACTTGTAGAAAATGAGAGAAATCATAAGAGTTTGCATGAGTTAAAAATGATTTCAAGATACACTAACATCTTTGATTTTCTTATTTCCTTTTTGCTATTGTTAATGTATAAAAGTTCTATTATATTTTAATCATTATCACGAATTTCATGAATGATGCTGTCAACAGAGACAGAAACATATGTAGTAATATCATCTGAGTTTTCCTGATTAAAAATTCAGGCAACTGACTAAAGCTTTAGTCAAAACAATCTCAGGAGGTCTTCCCTAACAGTTCACAGTGAAACTATAATATAAAAATGATTATAAACTATGTCATTAAAATGACATGAGATTAGGAGCCTAGAGTTCAAATTTCTCTGACTTTTAAATTAAAGTGCCCAAATTATACACTACACAAACAAAACACTTATGAAGAAACTTCTGGGACAAAATATAAATATAAATAATAAAATAAATATGATAAACTGCACACTACTATCCTTTAGATTCTGAATTTGAATATATAATTCAAATGTTTTCAGAATAATTAGCTCAAATATGCAGTTGAAAATATAAGAAAGGAAGTTGATATTTTAAAGTTTTTTTTTTTTTAGTAAACACTCAAGAATATTTTAGGAAGGCATTTAAAACAAAGAAAATAATCTACTTTCACAAAACTCCTCAGAAAACTATTAATTTTGAATTTTGAATTTGTTTTCATTATCATAAAGTAGAACAAGTAGTCTACTTTATTAAGAACTTTATTACCATAAAAACTAATAAAGGAAACATCACTAAAATTAGTAATGTTTGTTAACATAAATCAATAAACCAGGATCAAATAAAGTTGTTGCTTATGACCATAAACCAGCTTTGGTTTTTAATTATGCTAAACAAAGAAGAAAGTTGTATTTTATGATTTAGTTTGCTTTGAAATTGAAAATTTACTTTTGTAAGAAGTTTACTAAAAAGGAGGGCTTTCTGAATTAATGAAATTAAAATATTTATTAAGTCATGACTTTCAAACACTCAATTTCTCTATTACTCAATTTTTTTTCTTGTTTTTTTTTTTTATTTATTCCCTATGTACATCTTCTTTTAAAAGGTTTTCTAGTTACTAATTATCTGAAAAGTAAATAAAATGAAAACATCAATTTCCCAATCATAAAAACACGCACATACATATACTTACAAATCATCGCAGTAATGTGACTTGGTATACCTATGATTATAACATATTTTTTCATACTATGATGTCATAGCATTCTTTATCCCAGAATACAAACCACACTATTATTTTATATACAATTTTTAAAGACAAATTATTAATAAGCATCTTACCAGATCTTACCCAGCACATCAAACACAGAAAAATGTATACTCTCATTTGGAATCTGAAAAAGTAAAAAAAAGCACTCAGATTCCCCCCAAAAAAGAAATTCCGTAATTCATTAAGGTTTCTCTTTGATAGGCTTGTCACAAGCTGGCAGGCTTTACTGTAAAACTGACTTTTGCTCCTCCCTCTTTGTTGAAAAGGTGAGGTAGTTTTTTTTCTCCCATTTGACTTGAGGTCGTGAGAAGGAGTTTCAAGTCAAAGACTCTGTAATAAGTCATAAAGTTTCTGTGACACAAGTTGAATTTAAGGGAATGAAAAGGCTAATTATATATTTCTTTATTCCTTTTAGCCTCAGGATTTCAGAAGTGGTCTGGAAGAATCTGTTTGTGGAAAGTTAGGGGAAAAAATGTGTTGTTAGAAAATGCCAGAAATGGAAAGAGTCAGAAAAAGTTGTGGCTTATGTTCAGTTTGATTACAAACTAAGCTGCCCTTACACACCATAAAATCAGTAATGAAACCCATACCCATGAAGCTGTCGAGTATAAACTATGGGCTTTTCAGGTTTACATCAGTTTGCATCCAAAACACAGAGGCTATTTTAAAATTTAAAATTCTAGCTTGTTTCTTGAGGCTAAAATTTGAAAATAAAAAATACTTTTGCTTTAAGTATGATAATTTTAAATTATTACAAACTTTCTTTTTACATGTTTACTCAAGTTTCATTTTCTTCCCAACTATGAACTTAAGGAAAGAAAATTGAGAGTTTTCTAAGTGCATGGGTTACATGGTCAAAAATTGCATTTATTTTTAGGAAATTCATGTCTCTCTAAATTCCAAAGATTCAGTAAGAATAGCAGAGTTTAATATACATCAGAGATCAGCAGAAACTAACCTGAGTCTGAAATCATGCTTCAGAAGTCCACAAACAAAATGAGATATTCATTTTAAAATCATGAAAATTTGACTGCTCATGAAACGTCACCATTTGACCTGTTTGATCTCTGAGTGTTTTATGTAAGACTATTTTTAAAGGTTCCCATTACTATAATTTGTTTACCACCAAATAATGTAGGTCTGAGCTGTAATAACTGCACTTCTCTAACAGATATAAATAAACCACATCATTTCAGAAAATGGAGAAAGATGATATATGCAGCATTCATGTAAAACATTTTTAACAAATGCATACTGAATAATTTAAAGAAAAAATATTTACTATTTTACTTATAATTTCCCTTTCCTTTGTGCTCTTGAGGTAATACTGTAATATGACACTTGCACATTTTTTTCATCTTTATCATTCTGAAGAGTTCATATGAACTTGGCATTTCAGATAGTACAATATAGAGCAGAATTTCCAAATGAATGTCTTTATTATCGTATACTTACTGTGAATAGGAGAAAGTTGGGGTTACTAAAGTCTATTGGATTAAATAGCAAATTATAAAGAGATGACAAAATAATATATTAAATGCCCATAATTTAATAGGTCCTTATTTACTTGTGTACTTATTTAATCCTCATTGGATATAAAAAATGATTTTAAGACATTTACTGACTTGTATACAATGTAAACAAGAACACCAAGGTGATGATGACTTTGACAATAATGTTGATGATAATGATTGAGAAGAAAGAAAACTGAGCTCTACGTACCAGGTTTGCTTCTGAGGTAATTATGATAGTTGAATAATATTTATGGTGAGTCACTGTTTATCAGAATGCACTTTACTACAACCTTTTATTTAACTTAGCAATGTGTCAAAAATATTTAGTAATCTTACCCTTTGACTCGGAATTAAACACCAAGGTACTTTTCTACAGAAATCCAAGGTCCTCACACGTGATAATAAACAGCATGTACACAAAGGTATCAAAGAAAGGATGTTCATTTGAGCATTAGTATAATAGCCCAAAAGTGGAAAAATATAAATGTCTAATAATGAAGGATTAGCCTATGTCCAGACTGCAGATTAAAATTTATAAAGCAGATAGACCAGTATTTATATATGGAGAAAAACTCCATTACAGTTTTAGGGAGAAAAGGACAAGCTCAAAAATGGTATAGATAGTATGAAATTTAAATTGTGTGATATGTATATATATACATTGTTCGAACTCCAGATTTTCCTCCAAAATTATTATCTCTATGTGGTATATTTTCTGGTAATTTTTAACTTTATTTCTTAACTTCAAAAAATATTTCTTTATAATAACCACATGTAAAACAACAACAGCAAGAAATGCTACATTTATTTAGGGGAAAATATGGGCAGGAAAATCAAAATGAAGACAAAAATAGAATTTTTTAAAATGAAGATAAAATGAAGTCAGTTAAATAAAGAGTCTTTTAACAGTAAATTTCCAAATTTCCATTTATACATTCATTTATGCAACTTTTATTAAGCACTTAGGAATTGCCCAGTATAGACTAACCTATTGGGGATAAAATAAGGATATTCACTTATTTGAAGAGCATAATTTCAGCAACTATTTATTAGAGGCCCATAGATGTGTCAGAATTGTTCTAACCTAATATATTTACTGTATAGTAGTTCACAATAAAGGAGAACTTAAAGAAGGATACCTAGGAAACTATGATACTATACAGGTGGGGCACCCAGCTAATCTAGATTGTAGAGTTCAGGAAATCCTGGCAGGATATACTACCTGGACTGAGTTACAAAAATAATGAGTCAGACGCTGGGGATGTAGCTCAGTTGGCAGAGTGCTTACTTTACATTCAGAAGGCCCTGGGTTCAAATCCCAGCACCACCAAAAAAAAAAAAAAAAAAAAAAAAAAAAAAAGAGTCAGCTGGGTAAAGAAGAAAGAAAGAACTGATGTGTATATTTTTTCATTTTGATAGGCTCATACAGGTGGAAGTATAAGACATCTTGGAATGAATAAAGAAAAACTAATTCTTTATAAAGTATTCCTTGCTTTGAAACCAGCAATGCCTTATATGTGACTAATGATCCAGTAAATGCTGAGAGTAAAGTGAATTATTTTTTGTTTTTGCTAGATTTACTATCATGCATGCATTCACTATGAGTTAGGAGATACAGGATACATATGTTAAAAAAATCTATTAAGGTTAAATTCTGAACAAACAGCTAGCCATGTGGGATGAATTTCAGAGTTTATAACATTGAATAAGTACCCCAGAATTATAAGCACCATAAATTATGTACAGCCAAAAGAGAAGATGTAATAAGAATGCCAAACTCATGAGCATTTGTATGCAAAAGAATAGTGTAAATTTCAACGTAACATCATAATCTGATTGTTAACTATTTGCAAATACAAAAGTCTATAGCGTGCATAGTCAAAAATAATGCTGAATTTTTACAAAGAAAGATGAAAATACAGCTTCCAGATAAGCAGTAACTGAAGGTAGGTTAAGGAGGAAATATGTTGGTTTGTATTTATGAGGTACATAAACATAAATATACATTTATGAGGTACATAAACATAAATATATCAAAGATATACATATAACAGAGACTTGCAGATAACCATTTACTTGGTCAGCATGTATTTGTTATTTGCTTACACTGTACTAATTTCCTTAACCTCCTTCTACTCTTCTATACTTACACTGATGACAAAGGAAAAAAAAGAGAGGAAAGGTAAACAATTTATAGACTCATGAATTATCACCTGAGATAATCACTAAAGTTACTGGCACTTTATTGCAGTTGTATATATAGAACCTTTGTCTCTCCCATTATGTAGAGTTTTATGTTCACTTTCATTTCCCAAGTTCAAAGTCAGTGCCAACACATAGGGAACACTAAGAAAATACCTATTAAATGAAGTAATTATATTTAGTCTGATCCATTCCTTAAGCAACCTGAATTCCAAACAGAAGTTACTTGTTCAAAGTCACAAAACTAAGTAATGCCAGAGTTAAAGGGGAAAAGCAGATTTCCTAAAAATGTATCTATTTCCGTTAGAAAAGATGAGTTTTCTGGTCCATCAGACAAGCAAAAGTTTGTCTCATCAATTCAAAATGAATTCCCAAACTAAAAGAATGGTGTCCTCATTACTTGTACAATATTTGCAGGATGGTTTCAGGGTCCCACGTAGACATTTTCCAAGGATTCCTTGATACGGCTGTTTTCTCAAATTCAACTGCTCTCTGAAACCACCTCAAACTTGGGTTGTCATTTTCAAAGACTTCTCTTAGGAGCACTTCCTGGATAAATAAAATTTTAATTTCAGTACTCTATTATATCAAGATCCGTACGTGCATTCATTCTTTCAAGAAATATTTTATGAACAATTTAATTTTAAATTACTAATGATGTATCCATCAACTCTTTGGAGACAAATTATTCTTTCCTCATTAGCCTAGAAGCTTCCGAAGTGAAGTTACTAAATCTTAGATCATCTCTATAGTTTTGATTGAAAATGTCGGTTGAGTAAATCCAAAATCAAATAATGAGCATGAGAAAACAGGTGCTGGAGAGCAACCGCTACAAGCAAAAGTGCAAAGCCCCTTGAGCAATAATCTTCTTTACCTAACACTCTTCCAGGGCCTGATTCTGGGCGTGGGGGCAGCGTGGTGGGCGGTCCCCTTGGGGCTCGGGGGCGTATCCCGCAGCCTAGCTCCGCCCCTGGCGCGCGCGCTCCCGTCTCCCTCGCCCCAGCAGCGCAGTAAAGCGGAGCAAGGGGGCGGGTCTGGCGCTTCCTCCATCCTGGGGCCGATACCGGAGGGATGTTCCCAGCTCAGGAGGAGGCTGAAAGGACCGTGTTTGTGGGCAATTTAGAGGCCCGCGTGCGGGAAGAGATTCTTTACGAGCTATTCCTTCAGGTACCGTCCTCGGGGAAGGGGCGGCGGAGGGGCGGGGCACACCTAGACCTGCGGCAGCCCGGCTCCCTTCCCGCCCCCTCTTGTCCAGTGCTTTAATTATTTTTGACTGTATGCACCTGTCTCGAGCAGAGCGACTGGTCAAAGATATGGCTTAGCCCCATCCCCACTGCAGAGTTCTGACGGTAGGCAGTGACTGGGCCCTCCCTAATTCCCAGTCCTCATTAAGGGCTTCCCAGGCCTTGGATGTGCTCCAGCAGAAAACAGCCCTGTCACTGTCTTCCTTCCGATAATAAACACCTTTATGTCTTACATCCTCCAAACTGAGAGGTATAGCTTTTAAAATGTTTTCATATACATTACTCATCCCCCTAAGCCCTTTTATGCGGAGGCTATTCCTATTCTAGTATAGTAAATGAGTTGTGAGATGATGGGACAACCAGTATACCATGACTGTGACCAACTGACTCCCTGGTCAAGGTCTTTTCCTGCATCCAAGAGGACCTTAGGAAACTTTTTCAGGGCTGGATTAAGTTCGGGATTGAATCTCCTGTGCTCTGTAAACACACCTCTGGTACACATGACCGCCCACTTGCCAAAGGTGTATCTTCATTCAGCCACTCATCTAACCATTTAATGACCTAGAATTACAATTTTAGAAATAGCTTTTACACTTTGTTAAAGGGGGAACTTAAAATCAATTGCCATTATTTAGGGTAATCTACCAAAGACAGGTATATTTAGTACGGAAAAGTGGTTGAAAGTATGGGCTCTGAGGTCAGCAGTGTGATTTTGGGCCAGTACATGAGTCTCTGAGTTTCCTCAAATGTCAAATAGGAGTAATAGTATCTACAATATGATGAGATTGTGATGACTAAATGAGCTAACCTAAATAAAGCAAAGCTATAGCTAGCATTTACTAGGTGTTTGGTGGTAGGAGTAGTAGAAGTAGTAGTAGTAGTAATAATGCTAACATCAACAGAAATAAAAAGTGACTTCCTCCTATCTGAATAAGGGAAGGTTCCAAGGAAAACAATTGCAGAACCAAATGTCTGGGATTAAGTATGAGTACCAGAGGTGAAAAAAACTTATTTGGTTTTAAAGGACCCCCTTTATCTCTGAACTAAAGTCTCTCTGTCAATAAATAGATACACACAGTTTAATGGAGAAGATTCTGTCCAGGACCACATTTTCTTCTCCTAGGCATTAAACTATTTATTATTTGAAAAATATTTTTAATTTAAAACTTGTATGTTTATCCTTTTAATTCGCTACCTTTTTAAGTTTGCCCTATAAACAAAATCTCTAATCCTTCTTTTTTTACCAATATAATTTGAAACTTTCCACCAAAAGAAGAAAGGAATGTAAACATAAAGTTAATTTACTCCATAAGGCGATTCTTGTTAACCCTCCAAAAAAGGAGGTGGGGAGAGATGAAGGTGGGTTTGCAATTCCTTATACAAAAAAACACATAAGATTTCTAGTCTGTAAGGACTGGATCGGTATCAGTTGTGTGAATCCACAAACAACATATATTATCTTCTCATTTTTTATGATTTCCTTTTTCCACCTAAGTGAGATGGAAACCTCACTGAATAGATAGGAAAGTATACTTATGTTTTTATTTTTTGCCTGTAGGGAATTTGCTGAAAAAAATGTAAAGGAAGTATGAGTAAGTGTGGTGTTTGTAATGAAGATGCATTATTATCAGAGCTGCATAACACTATTGCTGTTTTTTTCTTAAAGTTTAACTGATTTTTCTGAGTTGAAAATAAATCTTTGGATTTATGAGAAAATAATTTTTAAGTTTCTTATAGGCTGGGCCACTAACCAAAGTGACTATATGCAAAGACAGAGAAGGAAAGCCGAAATCCTTTGGATTTGTCTGCTTTAAGCACCCAGAATCAGTGTCTTATGCAATAGCTTTGCTGAATGGAATTCGTTTATATGGAAGACCAATTAATGTGCAGTATCGATTTGGTAGGTTCTCTCACTGATGAATCTTCAAAGTGTGTTTTGTGGTTGCTGCTATTCTCAGAAGTTGTAAGCATTTTGTTTTCCATATAGTATAAGACAATAAAAGAGTAGTCACTTAATTTTCTCAAAGGCATATTTAATTTATAATGCTATATAGTTAATTTACATTGTCAATTATATTACCAAATTTATAACATCTCTTCTTTAGTAAAGTTTAAAATGTACTTTTTAAAAATGTTCTATTTTAAATAGTCATCAATAGCTATGATGGTTGCTATTGACTAAAATTAATCAAATTTATATGAACTAGAGATACATACATAACTTTTATATAGCAGGACTATTTGCCAATATTCTTGTCACTGCTAATGTGGTATCAAATACCTACTATATGGAAGATAAGTGGATAAATTAGCCCCTCTGGGGAACCCACTTTGTACGTTACCAGGAGCTGAATTTAAGTCCCTTTAAGAGCAAAGTAGACAAAGTTACCTGGAGAGTGATCCTTCGTAGTGGTGGAGGAAAGATTCCTGCTTCAGATGGCCTCAGATCCTTGTTCTGAATTCATGTCAGGAACCAGTCATCTGTAATTAGTCACCCAGAGAAGGTCATCCTGTTATACTAGGCCTTGCATCTTTCAGGGGACTGATTGAGACCATCTGAGTGATGCTTACACTACTTGTGTTTAAGTATTATATAAATGTACAGACTTATTGACATATCACTACCATAAATTATTCAGGTTTATTGATGTATCATCCTTTGGTTTTTATTTCCATTGATCTACCAGAAATGAAAAATAAGAATTAAAAAAGCAATTTCTTCTTGCATAGGAAAAGTTCTTATCTTTGCTTTTCAGATTTTCTTTTTTTTTTTTTAAGTTTAAAGCATGGATGCATCATGCTCTTTGATTCTGCCCAGTTAACTCACACATGCTGGTAGAATAGGCCAGAGCTTATTCTATTCTGACACATCCTGTAAAAGTTTGACTTGGCTTTTGTCTAAGCAGTTTAGAGAATTCATGCCTTCTACAGTGAAGGCAAATAGCACTGATATTTGTCATTATTAGTTTATAGGTAAGTAGAACAAAACAATATCATGTATCTGATATAGTTCCATATTAAAGTATTTTTATATGCAATTGTTGCTTTTGGACAAATCTTGATTACACTTCGTTCATTTAAAGTAATACATATAATCTATAAATATGACTTGAGAAGTAGGTATGCAAATCTTTTACTTAAGTGTGGAATTTTAAGTCAGTACTACATCTTAAAAAATTTTTGGAGCTAGGCCCGGTGGCACACACCTGTAATCCCAACATTTGGGAGGCTGAGGCAGGAGGATCACAAGTTGAAAGCTGCCTCAGCAACTTAGTGAGGTTCTAAACAATTCAGTGAGACCTTGTCTCTAAATAAAATATAAAAAAGGGCTGTAGCTGTGGCTTAGTGATTAAGCCCTTCTGGGTTCAATACCCAGTACCAAAAAAAATTTTTTTTTGGTTTATGTTGTGTGTTAATGTTAGAACTCCAAGTAATTGTACCATGGAAGTAATCATTGTATTTCTTTCAAAGGAAGTTCTCGCTCTTCAGAACCAGCGAACCAAAGTTTTGAAAGCTGTGTGAAGATAAATTCACATACCTACAGGTAATTAAAAATAAATTTTTGGGCTGGGGATATAGCTCAGTTGGTAGAGTGCTTACTTTGCAAGCACAAGGCCCTGGGTTCAATCCCCAGCACCACAAAAAAAATAAATAAATAAATAAATTTTTCATAAAGGTAAAACAAATAAATATGTTCCTATAATTTATATTAAAGAAAAATAGTAAATATGTGTGAGGAAGATTTTTAACATATTCTGGACTATTGCAGAACCTTACTATTTATACATAGGATCAAATTATGAAGTTCATTTCTTCTGAACCCATGGAAAGTGAGAGAAAATATTTTCATTTAAAGTTCAGTTTTAATATTTAAAGTAGTAAGTGATATAGCTTTATATTTGTAGTGTTCTTAATGGTTTCCTTTATGCTTTTCATAGCTGTTAAATCATTTAATCATAAAAGGTCTTGCTGTAATGGATCATGGAGATATTATTATCCATATTTTATGCAAACACAAAAGTTAACCAATTCTCAAGGTCACAAGGATGATAAAGTACTAGCCTTGAAACTAAGCCTTCTGATGTTAAGCCTTTCAGTTATTTATTTTACTCTTGTTTAGAACTTCTCTGTGTCCCAGAATTTTTTATAGCCTGATTTCTTGATCCAGTGGTAACCTTCCAGTATACTGCCTGGCAAGGTATCCAAGAGGTTATGGTACATAAAGGCTCTCAAACCAATTTAAGATTCTCAAGTCACAGTGTAAAAGACACAGTGAAAAGCAAGAGCAAGGATAGTGGATAGTTTAGCACACTTAGGATAGAGTGTAAGTGGGCAGAAGGACCAAATAACTGAGTTCTGGATATAGTAATTATTCACAGACTCTTTCTTTCTCTGCTGTCAACCTTCCCTACTGATAGTATGGTGATAAGGACAAGAGTGGAGGTTGAGCAAGGCTGTCCATGCAAATGAGAAGTTCCTGGAACTATCATTATTTATTTCTCAAAGAAGTGTGGGCTAAAATACACCTGACCATAGAAGGAGTTTCCTGGTTCATCAGCTTGATGTCTGTAGGCTTGATCTGAAGTTATCTTAGACAAAAGGAAGGCAAGAAGAGAAATATAAGTTAGTACAGAGGTGGCATGATCAGGAGTAGGTATCATCTCTCTTCTGTCTTATAAGCTCTAACTCATTCACCATCCATTAATATATATTATGAATTCTATCTTGGCCTCACAGGTTTCTTGTTTATTCTATCCCTATCAGTTCCATTGCCTCTAATAAACTGCTGACTTACTTACAGTCTACACTAAGCATTTTTATGAATTTTTTCCATCTTGTTTGTTTTGTCATCATCTTTGGCAGAACTGAATATTGTCAAGAAAACTATAAAAGCCAAACCTTGTATCCCTATTAACTGTATCAACCCTCTCAGGCATGGGAGAGTGACCTTTTGGGACTGGCAAATACCCAGAATTATCTTTGGGAGCAGTATTAAGCTCCAAATAAGTGTGCTCCATATTTTCATTCTCCCCAGAATTCTTATATTGGTAAAGGCAGGACAACTTAAGAATGTAGGTAATGAAAATCAGATTGCCTGGATTTGAATCCTGCCACTGCCACTTTATTAATGGTGTAAACCTGGATAAGTTATTTTATCTTTCTGTATCCTATCTCTAAAATGTAAATAATACCTGAAAAATCTTTATGAGAATAAAATACTATAATAAATGCAAGGTATTTAGAATACTGAATACATTTCAAGTATTCAGCAAGTTTTAGAAAGAACAAAAGGAGAATTTACTACTATGTTAGGGAAATCATCACAGATTCATGGTTTGAGTCATATATGTGATGTAACAGCTTCCCCTCTTCTTAATATCAAGTGGGAAAAGATACTTCATTTTCCTCAGATTTTTGGGAAGCAACAAGATATTCATAGGATTTAGAGTTAAAAAAAAACTATATAGGCAATAGAAGATGGCAGTAAAACTGATCTTACCCACTCCATAACTTCCCTCTAGCTTTCACCCTGTTTTTCTTTGCCATTACTTCCCTTACACACGTTCTGCTGTTCCTGAACCCTGTCTCCTAACTGACCTCTCATATTTTTCTTCTTCCTCTCACTAATAAATATTTTTATCTTTCACATCCTTTCTTCCCATTCATTTCTCAAACCCACTGTTATGTAAGAGCTTCTCTTATGAGGTGATCAGAACCTTCTGATCAGCCATTCAGCAGCCTGTTTATTAAGTTTACTGCTCTAGAACAACTGACATCTCTGATTTCTTTCTTAATGAAGTTTATACTTCTGATGACTTCTGTGATACTACTGTCAATATTTATAAATTGGGTCTCCTCCATCCCTCTGACTGTATCCTGTCATTTTGTCCCCATCTGCTTTTGCTGATTTCAGCCTCCCTCATAGTACACTTCCTAACATAAGGATTAGTGGTATTAGAATTAAAATTAGGGTATACTATAGAGCTACTGCAGAACCTAGCCAGGGTTTACAACATCTCCATAAGAGCAATTATCACATGTATAAATGAAACATGGGGACATCATAGTTTTTAAATTAGGGATGTTTTGATTATCTTAATTCATGGAAGATATCAGTAAACATGTTTCTGTAAACATTAGTATTCCATTTAGAAAGGAATACAATTTTTACATTTACACAGTAAAGACACTTTAAAAATAAATTGATGAAAATCTCTCCCTCTTTGTTTTTATATCTGTGGAAGATTGAAATGTGTCCCTACTGATGATTAATGACTTGCTGTTGTTCTGTTACTATTTAAATGTTTTATGTCTTTATATAAATACAAGCTGGTCTAACATTTTCATATCAGAAAGTCAAAAGTGACTCTCAATATTGAAATTTCAGTGTTTAGTAATGAAATAATGTATTGTTCTAACACTACATTATCAATATAATAACCGATTATTTGTATGTGTTTATTTAAGGTATTTAATTCTAACTGCTACCAGAGAAGCTCTTTCTTTCTCTTTCGTTTTATGGACAACTCTCATTGAGAATATTTGTACCAAGGAATTTAAAAGGTTTTTTTGCTTCCCCTTTTATTTCTCCAAAGGAATGAAGAAATGTTGGGCAGATCTTCCTTTCCTATGCAGTTTTTTCCAATTAACAATACTGCTTTACCTCAAGAATATTTTTTCTTTCAGAAAATGGTAAGTTTGATATCATTTGATTTAGCACATATATGGTACAAATTTATGAAGAATGTGAAAACTATCCTTAGTATTTGGTGCTCAAATAGCAAATATTAATCAACAACCACTTATTACTTGAAACTATCAAAGTCTGCTTCCCAGCATATTCTATTTTCTTTTCTTTCTTTTTTGTAGAGATGGGAGTAGTTGAGGGACAAGTTCATGGTATTAGTTAATCTCTAATCTGCTCCAAGTAGTTAGAAATTTTAGTTATTATCTCTCTATCATATATCAATATAAATATGTTTATTAAATATTTTACCTGTTTCACTTTACTCTTAAATTTTGGCTATTAGAAGATTTAAAACTACATATGTGGTTCATATTATATTTTTTTGATAATCTATATTGCAGTAAACTAACAAACCTTTAATCTTTATGTTAAGGATTAAGGAAGCTTCCACACCCCTACTATGCTACTATGAAATCACTGCCTTTCTTTTTTTTTTTTTAAATTGTAAACAAATGGGGTACAACTTGTTTCTCACGAAGTAGAGGCGTACCATTTGTGTAATCATACATTTACATAGGGTAATGGTGTTTGATTCATTCTGTTATTTTTTTCCTTCCCCCCACCCCTCCCACCCTCTTTTCCCTCTATACAGTCCCTCCTTCCTCCATTCTTGCCCCCCTCCACCCCCCATTATGTGTCCATCATCCGCTTATCAGCGAGATCATTCGTCCTTTGGTTTTTTGAGATTGGCTTATCTCACTTAGCATGATATTCTCCAGTTTCATCCATTTGCCTGCAAATGCCATAATTTTATTATTCTTTATGGCTGAATAATATTCCATTGTATATATATATACCACAGTTTCTTTATCCATTCATCAATTGAAGGGCATCAAGGTTGGTTCCACAATCTGGCTATTGTGAATTGAGCAGTTGTGAACATTGATGTGGCTACATCACTATAGTATGCTGATTTTAAGTCCTTCGGTATAGGCCAAGGAGTGGGATAGCTGGGTCTAATGGTGGTTCTATTCCACGTTTCCTAAGGAATCTCCATATTGCTTTCCAGAGTGGCTGCACTAATTTGCAACCCCACCAGCAACGTATGAGTGTACCTTTTTCCCACATCCTGGCCAACAATGGCCTGAACTCATCAATCAAAAGACATAGACTGGCAGATAGAATCACTGCATTTCTTATACCAAAATACAGTTTGTTTTCCTCATGACTGTTTGCATAATGCATGTTACTTTTAATATTCATTAAACTTTTTTAATATGCATTTAAATTAGCTTTTTAGATTTGTTTTGGTACATGACTTGTCCTTTTTTTTTCCCCATAGCAGTGGCATGCACCTAATCCAGTGCTGCAGCTTCCTTACTATGAGATGACAGCCCCGCTTCCCAATAGTGCGCCTGGGTCTTCCTCACTGAGTCATGTTCCAGATCTAGAGGCTGGACCCAGCTCCTATGAATGGACTGTCCAACAACCAAGTGACTCTGACCTTTATCAGATGAATACACGAAAGAGGCAAAAGCAAACCAGTGACAGTGATAGTAGCACAGAAAACAATAGAGGAAATGAATTCAGCCCCAAATTCAGAAAATGTAAGAAAAAGAAAAGATATTAGTATTACCTTCAGATAATATGTATCTACATTGATCTTAATTCTCTTTAAGGAAAATTGACCAATTTCTTGAGTATCTTGCCTTTTTGAAATATATGAAAATATGACATCTGATTTACTATTCAACTTTTGCCTTGAATGACAAAGGCTTTTAAAAATAATATAATGTACTACTTTTATATGTCATAACATATTTCACCCATTGCCAATAAGAAATATACTTTGTATCATTTTATTTAATATTGGTGATGAAATTTTATTAAACTATTAACTAAAAGTCAGTTACTGAACACTTATGGATAAAGCACTGTGTTT
Organism: Sciurus vulgaris; assembly: GCF_902686455.1. Classification (NCBI taxonomy): domain Eukaryota; kingdom Metazoa; phylum Chordata; class Mammalia; order Rodentia; family Sciuridae; genus Sciurus; species Sciurus vulgaris. The sequence goes on along the minus strand of NC_136470.1, from coordinate 29,435,556 downwards.
TCTCCAGAATGTCACCTATAATATTCAAGTACAATTAGGTTGCAATTAGAAGTGGAACATTGGATTTACTAAAAGAAACTAATGCAAATACTTAAGAGTTCCATGTGGTTCCTAGTGAATATGTTATAGAGGAGTTTTGTCACTTTGTTAATAACATTTTATTTGTTATGTTTACATAGATTGTTTCTGAGCCTTACTGTCCTTCAGGTTTATTTTATAAAATGAGGACATAGGACAGTGATACCAAAGGAAAGATAATTATCATGGGATTAGCTTTTGGGTCATTGCCTTGTTATATGAGTTAAATAGGGATGCCTGCCTCTTTACTTCTACTTTTTATCATGAAAATTAAGTTTGCTATGTAATTATTATATTATCTACCTCTTTTGCCAGCCAGGTTTGAGAGGATATATTTAATGTATTTAAATCTTGATAATGAATAAGTATATAGAATGATATTTTATTCATTTTTGATATTTAATACTTAATTGTCCAAAAAAGTTTTCTATTTGGGGTTCATTTATTTTAAAAGATAAATAGGCTCCATGTTAAATAAATGGTTTATTTGGACATTTTTGTTAATTTTATAGTTCACAAGAATTAGAATGATAAGAATTATATTTATTAAAGCGAATGGAAAGAATCACTCAACTCCTTTGTAAATAGAGCACCAAATTCAGTAGGAAGGGCCATGCTTGAATGTTTCTTTTGCATGTTACATAGCACTTTACGGATACTTATTGTTTAAAAGAATAAAGATTTGTTTTACCAAAAGGAGTAACTGAATTTAACTTAGTTATAAATATACAATGTAGTAGAATTTACAACAGACATTGGTCTAATTTCATCTGATCAATATGAAAAATTGAATTGTGTGTTCTGTAGTTTTAACTGTGTTTCCTGTTCTTGAATACTGAAACTCATACTTTTTTCTTTTTAAATTCACATTTTTGCAATTTAGAATCATGCCAAAGGGGAAAATGATTTCTGCATAATTAGAAAATAGTATATCTTTAAAAAGATTAACTTCACCTTCACCTTAGTGTTTTCTTTTAATTCTATAATTTACCTTAAACCTAAATTATTTTGTTGTGATTGTTATTATTGGCAGTATATATAAAAAGGTTTCTTAGCAATTCAGAATAGCATATATATAAGAAAAATACCTTGAAATACTATTACATTAATTAAAATGTTAGAACTGCAAAAAAATTGTTAATTTCTTCCATCATAGTGAGGAAAGTACATGTTATGATTTAGATATGATGGGTCCTCCAAACACTCATGTGTTTTAAAGCATGGTCCCAAATGCAGCAGCGTTCAAAGGTGGAATCCTTGGGAAGTGATTACATCATGGGGGTTCTGACTTCATCAGTGGGGTAAGTGAAAGATTGACTATTGGACTACTGGGAGGTAGTGGACAGTGTAGGAAGTGAGACCTCATAGAAATGAGTGCAAACTTGGGGGTTTACTCCTGGGGACTGTATCTTGTCCCCAGCTTAACTCCTCTCCCTCTCCATCTCCTTCTCCCTCTCTCTCTCTTGCACTCTCTGGAACTCTCCCCTCTTTCTCTTCTCCCTCCTTCCTGGCTGCCTTAAGCTGAGAAGCTTTCCTCCACCATGACCTTTCTCATGATGTTCTGCCTCACCTCAGGCCCAGAGCAATGGAGCCAGCTGGCCATGTACTGATAACTCTGAAACTATAAGCCAAAATGAACCTTTCCTCCTCTAAGTTATTCATGTCAGGTGCCTTTTCTTCACAGCAATGAAAAGCTAATACAGCACCTCAATATTAACTTGACCTAGTCAACCAACTTGAAACACATAGAAGATGAGAAAATTCACCTTTACCATAGTGTATTTCATTCTAAAAAATATAAAATATCCCTTGAAATATCTGCCACCATCCTATGAAATTTTGAATTATCACTTTTCCCCAATGCTATATATTGGAGTTAAAAATTATTAAAATTATTTACTTCAGGGGTTTTATTTTCCAATTTCAATTGCTCACTCTCAAAATCTGTTCACTTTTAAGTTAGCCTGAACCCATTCTACTTTACTGTAAGAATCTTGAAATATGAGAACAAAATTAGACATTTTGTAGTCTTATATTTTCTAATTTTTATAAATGAGTGTCTAATGCATCAAGAAATGGCAAAATCAGAAAAATTATCTACAATTAAAGTTAGATCAGAGTACCAGACACACCTTTGAAATCTGCTGAAATAACCACTGAACTATAGTTTCACATGTAGCCATTTAGCCAAGAGTTTAATCTATGAAATGTCAGCTTAAATTCAGTTGTTATAAGCAATAACTAATTTGTTGTAACATGATTATTATCAAATTTTGATATAATTATTTTTCAGTACCTTGCTTTAAGTTTAATGAAAGAAAAGAAGTTATGAATTTTTGTACTTTCCTTGGCATTCTTCAGGTGCAAGAATGTTGTGTGCCGACAGAATCAACCTCTTCCTTGTATGGCTAAATACCAATAAACTGCTGGCTGTTTAGAAATTGAGATTTCTCTCTTGCCAGTACTTACAACGTTGTATCACCAGATATTTTTCTCCATTGCCTGCTAAACATACCCGCTCAAGTGTCTTATGAGTACTGCAGATTCAACACTTCCACCTTAATCTTAATTTTCTCCCCACATATTTCCTTCTTTGCCCAGTTCTGGCCACTGTTTCACTATTAGTCACTTGTTCAGGTACTACGATAGTGATCTTGCTTTGAGGACCCACAGAGAAACTCTTTCATTCCCTGCCCTTCTTCAATCAAAATGAAGCACTTTTGATGCCAGGTGCATGAAAAAAATTAAAATGGGTCATTTATTGGGAATATGAGCAGAATGAAAATATGGAAGTGACACTGGTTTCAGCCCTGTCCATCCAACTTTTTAAGGCCTGAGCATATTCTTCATGAAATGGCTCAGGAAGATGTGGTTTAAATGGCTCTCCTGAAGGAGGTTTAACTGTGTCGTCTCCCCATCTTCCCTATTCATAGGAAGGAAGGGTAGAAGAGAACTGTGAGCTCCTAGAAAGTCATCACAAAGAACTGCAGAAATACTAACTGCAACTGCTCTGGTCTGTGGTCAGAAATCAGGTCCTTTCCAACATCACAAGCTGCTCTATTGCTATTCATCGTAGTAAAATCATTTATATCAGAAATAAGAGCCTATCTACCAATACATTCACTATTAGGAAAAGCTGCTTAAGGCCCGGGTGGATTTTGGTAAAAATGAGCACTAATATATAAATCTCTTTAGAAATTATACTTTACTACAGAGCACCCAATGAACAATAGTTTTAAAAAGTATGTTTGCTTCCATCCCTCAACCCAGGGAAGTTCAGCAAGCAGAGACTCATTTGTCCTGAGATATACAGAGGTGCTTGATAATGATCTATTTTGCCTGATCTGAATAAGTTCTGCAGGGTCATATCATCATCAACTAAAGGCTAACTTTCTTGATCATGACCAAACTACAAAAAATTACCTCATATGCACACAAAAATTACTATAGCAGGTAAAAACAAGTGATGCATTATCCAGTTCCAGATAATATTTCCTTTGACCTTCTAACACATTCTTATATCATCCACAGATTATATAAGCAGTAGGAAATACTCATAAAAACTTGCATTGGAATTGGAATTAGTATAGAAGGATGCAAACTAGTATTCTTTCTGTGTTCCAGACTCTGAGAAGGATTGAGCCCAACAAGCCTATGTAACATTTAATACAAGGAATCTGGATCTCGTAACAATTGCCTCAACTTCTTTAATTTTCTTAGGAAGCTTAGTAAAACATTGTTTAAATGGATTGTGTTGATCGACAGCACACATTTACTATTTGCACCCTAATTATATGTTTGCTTGTATTTCCACAATAAAAAAGTGGTAAGATGAAAAACAACCCTCACTCCAGCCATCTACTCCAGTCTGACAATGTTTTGTCTTATTCTAACTTCCAAGTTCAATCAGGAGGGATACATTGCAGACTTGTCAAAGAGAACCCTGAGAATTATTCTAGACAACTTCTTACTACTCCATTTTTTAAATAGGCACTAACTCTTCATTGTGACCTTGTTTGGGTTCTCTTTACTTTGTTAATAGAAATAAATCATTATTCATTAAGCAAATTCACAGTGAACTAATGTCATGTTAAGCACTGTATTGATACTAAGGGTACCTTTACTGAAAATGCATGATCTCAAAGTTCAAAGAGCTATGATCTACTGACATAAAGCAACAGGTGATTTCAGTATAATACTATCCCATAATAGAGGTAAACACAAAGCAAAATGGAAGTGCATGAGTCCACATAAACATATATGTATAAACATATACATATATATACACAAATTGTGGGAAGAGGAGAGAGAATCACCTGGGCATGCAGAGTAAAGGAAGAGACCTAGTAGTTGAAGTTTTCTGTATTGACTTACCTGTTGGCACATTTTTGTTCTGCCTCTTCAGCCCTTGTTGTCAGGGTATAAAAGTAAATAACCTGCTACCAGTCTGTATCATCCCACATGTAAGGATATAGGGGCTTGGGACAGGGCAGTAAAAGAAAAAGATAAAAATCCCTGTTCCTGTGGAACTTTTTTCTAATGGGAAAATAATTAGAATAAATAAAATAAAAAGTTAGATTTTAACAACTGATAACTGATGAGAAAAAAAAAAATTCTGGGAAGTGTTTAGGCCTTGAGGAATCAAAGCAGTGACAGAGATGGAAGTGTATAACTCATATTCCAGCTATATTTTCAAGGTAGATCTGACAAAGCACTAAGTATCCTAATATTGGGAAAGAGAATGGATAGAGTCAACAATAATTCCAAGGTTTTTGGTCAGAGAAACTGGACAAATGAAGATATTTATTAATAAGGGGGAAATTATGTGGGATCAGGTTTTGGAGGGAAATCAGGAGCACAATTTTGGAGAGCCAGCATAGTGAAATTAAAGTTCAGAGTCCTGTGGGATAAATGGCTTCCACCCAGCATAGAGAACTAAAGCATTTTGTGTGTCCAAAGTCTTAAAGTTAAAGGCAGCAGTGGTCCAGCAATGGTGCACAAGCCCACAAGCACACAACCTCAGCAAGCTTCCCTAAGGAAATTTATGGAAGATCAGCAAACCATGGTTTCGCTTGTCTCACTCTGAACTTTGCCAATGAGTTTTATTCTTTAACCCATTTACATGATGGTAATAAAATTATCCTGAGTCCTGTTGTTAGATAGGTAGGCATGATTCCCAAGGGATTCATTTTACAGGGTGCTGACCTAAAAGAAGGTACATTTTGAAATCAGAAACACAAAAAATTAGTGAATCTCTTTTCAAAACTTTGAAGCTATAATTAATTTTTCTATTTAAAGCTGTTTGAGCGTCATGGGAGAGGTTGTACATATTCAGGAAAGAAAACTGCAATTACCTAGCTGGATAGTGTTTGGAGAAGACTTTAACAACTTAGAACTGAGTAGTGAAGGCTTATGAATTAATTGACAGATGGATTAACAGAAAAGTTTAACTCATGGTCATGCGAGAACATTAAAAGAAGTGGCTCAAAGGACAGCAAGGGTAAAGGTTTATACACAAACTTGTGGAGAGCAGTGACAGAGAATGGGAGAGCAGTTATTGAGAATGGGGGTCTCTGATGACCTCATGGCTGTGGCATGCCTGGTGCCTGGGAATGTTTCTGTGCAAGGACACAGGATGCATAAATGCTATGGTAATGTCCTGCATGAGGAAACTGTGTGCAAGAGTTCTGTCAGCTCTGACCTTGATCTCAGGAACACAGGTCCTGGGAATAGAGGAATTCTTATGCTAGATAATCATAATGTTTCACTAGCTCCACTACTCCTGGAACTGCCTGCTTAACAATAACTTTAAACAAGGGACTTAATTGAGAGCTATGCAAAGTTCTTAACATTGCACTTTGCAACTGTGGATTGCAAATGCGGAAAAGCTAGATAGATGTTCTAATTTCTGTAACTTTTCTGAATACAAAGAATAATGCTTGCATAGTCATTAACCTGATAATGAGACTTATATAATTCAAGATTGCTGGCATAACTCTTTAGATCTTCATCTCCATCAGAGAGCATCACTCCACCTGATCCCAGCTGTTTGTCTTCAAAAATCTGTGTTTGTGAGTATTTGTTTTTATAATCCCCCATCACCCCTTGCCAGAACCTGCAGTTTGACCTCACTGAACATAGCAGTTGGTGGTCATATGGTTACACTACAGCTGAGCAACATATGGCTTAAAAACTTAACCAAAGACAGGGAGTTTGGGGGCACAGTGGGAAAGTATGGCAGGTTCCACTGGGAGCCTCATGCAGTTTTCCACTAGACTTATTAGCAGTCTCCTTCCTGACTGGGAGCTCACCAGTGATGGATTTGTGGCTACTGAACTCTCACCTTCCAGTGCTAAGAGTCAGTTTTCTTCCAAACAGGAAATTCCCTCAAAGACAGATTTTTGGCTGTTGTATATTCAGAAGGTTCTGGTTAAGCCTGGGAAGATAAGCTTGGAAAGGTTTCTTTCAATGACTGCTGTTTGTTCAGATGTTTTCAATTTAAAGTCATTTTTATGCCATTCTAGTGAGTTGGTGGTCAGTTCATTTCCCCTACTTGAAACTTCACAAGAAGTTTCACAGGGAGTTGAACTGATTGCTATGGAAAGAAAAATCAGGTTCCTATTTATATTGTATGATATCTGAAAATAAAAATAAGAACATAGATTAGAAGAATGAATAAGGAAGAAGGAACAAATCTAAACACATTTGCCCATCTCCATTGAAGGAGTCTTCCAGCTCTGGGAATAGGTCAATCAATTAAATGTCTGTGTCTCATCAATGTGACATAGAATTACTCATTGAAATGATGTAAATTAGATACTACTTGTCCTTTTTGACTTACAATCAGAAGTATTCACCAAAGACTGCACAACCACCTCCTTGTTAGGTAGTCATTGTATCTGAGATGGGATGATTTCAGAGTACAACAGAGGCTAAACTGTAAATTTCAGATTGGAGTACTTTCAAGGATTGCCTAGTGACATTGAATACCTAGATCACTGCTTTATAAGTTTTTAGAATTGAACTTTCTAAATCATAAGTCCCTCAATTTGGAAAAGTTTTCCACATTACTGAATGAAACTTGATGCTTTAGTACCAAAGTGTATTTTTAGGGTGACTTATTTGGTACATGTATTCTGTGATACTTTATGTACAAAGGACCCCAGACTTTGGCATGTAAGGCAGGATACCTGGTAAAGAAAGTGGTACAGGTATCTGAGTCTACATTTCCCTGAGCATTTGGGGAATAACCTTTTATATACTTTATTGTTATACAACAAATAAAGAGATCAATGTTGTACATGGACAAAATCATGGTAGAAACTGTGACCCATGAGGTGGGTGTCTGGTGACTTATTGGTGACTTAGCTGTATAGGAATCAATATATCCCTGTTTCCTGTGCCTTCATCAGGCTATAATAGCAAAAACAGGTTAAGAAATAAATGATAGAGGAAGCCTTCAACTTAGCCTCCACAGAGCTATTTTACCTGACTAGTATACTCCAGATCTTAAATCTACCTCTTTATAGTGCTGATCACCAGAAAAGATAAGAATAGATAAACACTGTCCCATGTTCCCTTGGTACAACATTAAACCTAGGAATACTTTCCTGTGATTAAGCCAATATCTGTGTAAATGTCATTCTTTTTCCCTGTAATAGTATTAGAGAACTGAAAGATACCTACTTTGCAGTCAAATTATAGGGAGTGATTACAGTATTTCTTTGGTATTTCTTATCTAGCAAGAGTTCAATGGCATTTATGTTTTCAGTTCAAAGAAAAAAATTTCCTTCCAGTAATTTTACCTGAATAAAATTTAGACCTTGCCAAGCATAGTGGAGCACACTTGTAATCCCAGTGACTTGGGAAGCCAAGGCAGCAAGACACAAGTTCAAAGTCAGCCTGAGCAACTTGGTGGGCCCATGTCCCAAAATAAAATATAAAGGAATAGGTAAAGTGCTCCTGAGTTTAACCCCCAGTACCCAAATAAATAAATTTTTAAAAAAAGTACTGGAGATACAGCTCAGTGGTAGAGCACCCCTGATTCAATGCCTAGCACTGCTAAAATGCTTCTATATAGCGAAGGAAAAGGTCAATAAAATGAAATGGTAATCTACCATTTGGGAAAAGTTTATTTACCAACTATATTTCTAGCAAGGGGCTAATATCCAAATTTTAGAAGGAAGTCATACAACTCACTAACAGGAAAATGACCCAATTTATGGGAAAGGATTTTAATATACATTTATCCAAAAAAGACATGAATATAGTCAGATGTTTATGAAAAGGTGCTCAACATTATTAATGAGAAAAATGCAAATCAAAACTACTAAGAGATATAACCTCACATTCAGTTGGATGACTATTACCAAAGTATCAGGAAAGAACAAATGTTAAGTGTGTGGAGAAAAGAACCTTGTTCATAACAAAGTAGATTAATGCTGCCATTATGGAAAACAGTCTGGAGATTCCTAAAGAAATTAAAATTAGAACTAGCAGGTGCACCAGCAATTCTCCTTTTAGGTATATGCTCATAGGAAATGAAATCAGCACCTTGATGCAATATCTGCCCTACCGTGTTCATTTCAGCATTATTCACAATATCCAAGATGTGAACACAACCTAAGTGTTTGTCAATGGACAAAAGGATAGAGAAACTGTGGTGTGTGTGTGTGTGTGTTATAATATGGAATATTATTGAGCTCGAAAAAGAAGCAAACGCTGTCATTTGCCACGACATGACCAGACCTGGAAAACATTCTACTAAGTGAAACAAGCCAGACAAAAAAGAAAAATATTTCATAATCTCACTAATTGTGGGAACTGAAATAAAAGCCAAATATTCAGAGGTAGAGAATGGTTATCAGGGGTAAGAGTCAGGGGGAAATGGAATGATGGATATAGGTAAAGGAATAGAAAGTACAAAGATTTAGAACGAACAAGTCTAGAGATTAATGTACAACTTGAGAACCATAGTTGGGAAAACTGAATTGCATTAGGAATTTCTGCTAAATAAGTAGTGTTTGCTGTTCACACACACACACATATATGGGTAACCGTGAGATGATTAATATGCTAATTTGCTTCACTATACTAATTATTGTACCATTTCTATGTGTCCTATATCCTTCTGTTGTATACCTTAAATGTATACTATAACATTTATTTTAAAATAAATAAATAGAAACTTTGATATGTATCTATCTCCTCAATGAAAGAGATGGCAGGGTTTGTCAATGGACAGAACCCACATTTTTTTACATCTGTTGACGATAAGCTTCAAGTATATACACTGTATTTAGATAGATAGGTATGATAACAACTGTTCATTGAAAATCCAGTAATGCTTGCTTCATCCTGGAATGATAGCTTTAAAGATGCCAGGAAATAAGGCAACCAAAAACTAGTTCAAAAAGGGTCA